>NC_143129.1:39670000-42170000 GCF_059928025.1 Delphinapterus leucas
CATCTGGGGTAATTCCACCTGCCCTCTTGTGCTTCACAGGGTCAGAGGCTCAGATGGGACCATTCTCTCTTTTCAGACATCTACAGTCTAATTACAGGCTAATTCTTGACCAGCTGATGGGAGAGATTATTAAATGTACCTGTAAAATTTAGGAGGTCTGGGCTTTACTAACCTGCATCATTTTCCTGGGATCCCAGGAAAAACCTGAAGACCAGAGGGAGGGGCAGGGCCTGTAAGATGTCTGAGTGACACACCCATTAGGCCCAGAGACCCACCCTGCCTGAGAAGTACTGCAGTTTGATGGATCCTAGAGGTAAAAAGAGGTTACATTTATAGAGGTGTGGTTTTTTTTTTTTTTTTCGTTACGTGGGCCTCTCACCGTTGCGGCTTCTCCCGTTGCGGAACACAGGCTCCGGACGCGCAAGCTCAGCGGCCATGGCTCACGGGCCCAGCCGCTCCGCGGCATGTGGGATCTTCCTGGACCGGGGCATGAACCCACGTACCGTGCATCGGCAGGCGGACTCTCAACCACTGCGCCACCAGGGAAGCCCTATAGAGGTTTTTTTGTTTGTTTGTTTGTTTGCGGTATGCGGGCCTCTCACTGCTGCGGCCTCTCCCGTTGCGGAGCACAGGCTCCGGACGCGCAAGCTCAGCGGCCATGGCTCACGGGCCCAGCCGCTCTGCGGCATGTGGGATCTTCCCGGACCGGGGCACGAACCTGTGTCCCCTGCATCAGCAGGCGGACTCTCAACCACTGCGCCACCAGGGAAGCCCTAGAGTTGTTTTTTTTTTTAATGTTTCAGGTTCTTTATATGTATTGTTTCATTTGTGTCACCATCTCACCAGTTACAATTGTTGCCCTCATTTTATGCATGAGGAGACTGAGCCTTGGGTAAAGTCAACATGTCAGGCCACACAGTGGTGAGTGGCAGGGCCAGGGTTTGGTATCTCCAAAGCCTTATTCCACCAACTTCTGCCTCTGCTGGCCTTGAGGCCCTGGCCAGAGGGGGCGCTTCAGAGGTCTCAGGCAAGGGCTCCCTGTGGTCCCGGGGTGGCTGCCTCAGGGAGCTGAGGTGGGCTGGCCGCCCTCCGGGAGGCAGGGCCGGGCTGTGAGACTGAATGGGCCAGGACTGGGGGAGGGTTGGGTCCTGCCACAGGCTTTGCCGAGGCTCCTTGACAGGCAGCGCTCAAGCCACCTCCTCCTTCAGAAAGCCTTCCCGAAGCCGCCCCCACCACCACCACCGCAGAGCTGTTCCTCACTGTACTTCCACATGTCACCTGGGCCTGTTTCATAGCACATCTTTATGCTAATATATATATGCTATTCATTCAAATACATACACATTTGCTGAGCCTAAAATCATATGCCTAGACTTCATCAGATTCCAGGGACACAAAGACACATTGGACACCTGTCTGTGCACGGGGAGCTCATAGTGGTGGGGGTCGGGAGTGGGGAGGGGAGGGGAGGGGAATTGGTGGGGGCAAGAGACTAAAAAAAAGACAAAACAAAACAAAACGTGAAAACAGAAAATTACAGCATATTCAGCTAGGAGTCAGCACAGGTGCTGGCAAAGCCCAGAGAAAGAGCCCCTGGCCCAGTCTGGGGGTGTCAGGGAAGGCTTCCAGGGCAGAAGAAGCAGAGTGGGGCTCTGTGGGCCAGGCAGGAACAAGTCAGCCAGGGGGAGGGTGTCTGAGTCAGCCAGGGGGAGGGGGTTCAGAGTCAGCCAGGGGGAGGGGGTTCAGGGTCAGCCAGGGGAGGGGGTTCAGGGTCAGCCAGAGGGAGGGGGTTCAGAGTCAGCCAGGGGGAGGGTGTTCAGAGTCAGCTAGGGGGAGGGTGTCTGAGTCAGCCAGGGGGAGGGTGTTCAGAGTCAGCCACGGGGAGGGGGTTCAGAGTCAGCTAGGGGGAGGGGGTCTGAGTCAGCCAGGTGAAGGGGTGGTCAGATTAGGGAGAACATGGAGCAGGAGGGAGCTCAAGGCAGGTTTTGGGGTGATTGTACCGGTGAGTAATGCAGCTGCCTGGTGTGGAGAGGGATGTTTTGAGGACCCAGGTGGGAAGAAGGAAGAATGGAAATAACACCTTTTATTTGAACATGGAGTGCTTTGTGTTTCTCAAAGTACTTCCACATCTATCTCAAATTAGCCTAAAAACAGCAGCGGCAGCAGCAAAGTCCCTCTGCGCCAGGCTTTTTCTCAGGGCGGGTGTTATGTGTTACTTGGGGGGAAGGAGGTGCTGTTATCACCTCCCCTGTACAGAAGGGGACACTAAGGCCCCAAGAGAACTGGCTTCTTCGGGAGGGGCAGGGAGGGCTCTGTGATTCTCTGTCTGCAGTTGAGGACATGGGCGCTCGGGGGGTTATGTGACAAGTTCTGGTCATTTGACATGAGGTCCACCTGGGGTTCCAACTCAGGCCTCTGGGTTCCTAGCCTGGGCCTTTTTCCTGGAAATTCCTCTGCCTCTCAGGACAAGATATCTGAACCAAGGAGCCAGATTGTGATTGGAAATCAGCTCAGGCTGCCTGGTGTTTCTCCACTTCTGCCTCTGCCACTGAAGGCGCCAGGACGCCCCCGCCGACCGCAATGACCTGGGCTTTGAGGGGAGTGTTTTACCCGGTCAGCCAGCTGTTGGAAGTGCAGAT
Organism: Delphinapterus leucas; assembly: GCF_059928025.1. Taxonomy (NCBI): domain Eukaryota; kingdom Metazoa; phylum Chordata; class Mammalia; order Artiodactyla; family Monodontidae; genus Delphinapterus; species Delphinapterus leucas. The sequence goes on from NC_143129.1 coordinate 39,672,640, forward strand.
ACCGTCCCCTCTGTCCTGGGCACAAACCAACCAAGTTGCTCCACTCCAGGCATCCACTCTCGTTACTTAATTCAGTTCACAAAATTAACCCGTTGATCACAAGCCAGCAGCTTCACTGCTGGGGCTTCCCAGTCTCTCCACTCCCACCTGTCCTGGGCTTCTCCATCACCAAGGAAGAGGGAGATTTTCATCCTTCCTTCCCATGGGATGCTTCAAGCACCGCTGTGACAGTGTTGCTGACCCCTGGCTCTGCCGCCTTCCCTGACACTACAAACAACTGACCCTTGGCCCGTTAGCCTGATACCTGGTCTGTGGCCTACTTTGCATGTCCCTTTCTAAAATCTCCTTGAGGACCCCCATTTGCCACCTCACCTGGTTCAGGCTCACAAATGCTCAGTCACTGAGGAAGGGAGCAGAGTGGACAGGTAATTTGTTCACAGCATAAATGGGTCTGGTTTGAATCCTGACCACTGCCAATAGCCACGTGACCTTGACCAAGACTTGACCATATTTCTCTGGGGTGTTGTGCAGAGATCATGAGATCCAAACTGTAAGACATCTAGTACTTCTACAATAATCTCTCAATAAATGGTAGATATTTAACTATTGATAATGAAGTCTTTTTAAAGGATTTCTATGAGGGTGAATTTGAAAGTGGTTGGAAACTCCAGGCTGCTTCCCCTTCTCTACTAGAAACCCAGCGAGGGCAGGGGCCTTGTCTTTTGTTCACGATGTCTGGTACATGGAAGGTTCTTGATGTATATATTTATTTTTGGATAACTGAATAAATCTACACTGTCCTCAATTCTGACTTTAGGATTCATTTTTGGTATTAATTTTTCCTAATTATAAAAGTAATACATGTTTCCTTGTAGAAAAATTGGAAAATATTTCTTAAAATTAAGAAAACAAAACCTAGCTGTGATCCTACTCTCTAGATATAACCATGATTAATGTTTTGATACATTTCCCTACAGCATATATGTATCAAAATTTTTATATTCTTGTTTTTCAGTTAACATAATGAGCATTTTCCTGTTATTAAGTAAACTTTACAAACATAATTTTCAGTGCTACATATATTATTCTGTGACACGAATGTATCATAATTTATGTAACCAATACGCAATGGTTGGATATTTCAGATTTTTCACCATTATAAAGCTGCAATGAACATCCTTCCGTATAAATATTTGTGTATATCTCTGAATTAAGAATTTCTACCACAAATAAATTCTACAAAGTCAATTATTGGATCTAAGAGTGAACATTTTAAGGATCTTGATATACGTATCGTTAAATGATTCTTCTGAGAGGTTGCACTAACCCACACTCCTCTCACTCTCAATGCTTGAGAACTCTCACCACCAGAATATTACCATTTAAACGGAGACACAGAACTTACTTTTTTTTTTTTTTTTTTCAGTACACGGGCCTCTCACTGTTGTGGCCTCTCCCGTTGCGGAGCACAGGCTCCGGATGCGCAGGCTCCGGACATGCAGGCTTAGCGGCCATGGCTCACGGGCCCAGCCGCTCCGCGGCATGTGGGATCCTCCCGGACCGGGGCACGAACCCGTGTCCCCTGCATCGGCAGGCGGACTCTCAACCACTGCGCCACCAGGGAAGCCCAGAGAACTTACTTTTATATGATGATGTTCTTGCCTTAGACATACATGGTACATTCAGTCACACCAGGGTTTCTCCACCTTGCTACCATCGACTTTTGTGCTGGAAAACTCTTTGTTGTGGGAGCTGTCCTGTGCATTGTAGGATGAGTAGTTGCAGTTATGATAACCAAAAATGGCTCCAGATATTGCCAATGTTCCCTGAGGAACAAAATCACCCCTGGTTGAGAACAACTGAGTTGTACTATATTAATTTTTTTATTTTTTGTGGTACGCGGGCCTTACTGTTGTGGCCTCTCCCGTTGCGGAGCACAGGCTCCGGATGCACAGGCTCAGGGGCCATGGCTCACGGGCCCAGCCCCTCCGCGGCATGTGAGATTTTCCTGGACTGGGGCACGAACCCGTGTCCCCTGCGTTGGCAGGCGGACTCTCAACCACTGCGCCACCAGGGAAGCCCTATATTAACTTTTTATTGGTTGCGATTAACAGAAACCAACTCTAAGCAAAAATGGTGCCTTTGTTAGAAGAATCTTAGAGTATCAGAGAACCCAAGGGTATAAATGCTACTGGGCCTTCTCTTTTCATTTTCAGGTCCGACTCATTCTTTTCTCCTGATGCAGACTGCCTTCCTCTGTATCCTTGCCTATATGGAGGAAAATGGCCAGCACCAACATTCTTGAAGTTTATATCCGTCTTGTTTGTGAGAAAACCAGACCTTGCTGGGATCTCTCGGTTCTAAATCCAAATTCTCAGGGAAGAACTCTGATTGGCCCAACTCAGATGGGCTTCCACTGCTGGTCCAATCATGTAGCTGGAAGTGGGGGCTGGGGAGAAAGGCACATGGCCCCTGGGAGTCTCGCTGTAACCATGTGGATGTGCAGTTTCTAGAAAAGAAGCTGCTGGGCAGCCAACCCCCTAGGATTCCCCTACATCTGGTGGGGGTTTCGCAAGCGTGCACACGCACTACTGTACAGACATCCCAACTGCGCATTTTCCTGAGAAGCCAGGGACCGTCTGTCTCATTCTGTGCCCCCTCCCAGCTCAGCCCGGACTTACAGGTGTGGCGGTAAGGCTGCTGTGACACCCAGGCTCTGGTTTCAGCCACATTCTGGGTGGAGGGGCCAGTTTCTCTATGACAGATTGACAGAGTTACTCAGGCAGGTCCCACCGAGCAAGCTCACTTTAGGGTCTGGTGTTTGCAAGTGTTTTAGGTGGGAAATAACTGCTGGTCCTCCTTCATAAAGCTGGCTTTGCAGGGTGCAGCCACTGAGGCAGAGGAGACCTGTGCCAACCTGGCACCATCCTGAGTGCTGGCAATTCAGCCTCTGCCTCCAAGAAGGGGGCAGGCTGGTGCACGGGCAGTGCCGGACCTGATACCTGGGCCCTGAGCACAGAGGCCTCAAGCCAAGGGCAAATGGCAGAAGGAGGGCTTCTTCCCTAAGTAAAGACGGGTGCCATCCTATTCTGAAAGCCTTTCCAGCTCACGGACACCGTTCCTGCCCTCACCATGCTGTGACCTTGGATAAGTCCCCTCTCTCGGGGCTTTGGGTTCTTTACAGAAATAGAAAGGACACCTGCCCTGCCTTCTTCACAGAACATAAAAAGAGATTTGATAGGAAAGTGCTTTCAAAAGTTTATGTAAAAGCAGTGCAAGTCCTATTGTAATAAAGGTATTTATAATCATTACTTCACCTCTGGGGAAATTCTAAATCCTTTGAGGCCATCTATTGCTCAACAGAAGCAGAGCTGGGGGCAGTGTTTCCTCTGAGCCATCCCTTCCAGACCTGGAGCTGGCCCCAGATTTCTGCTGCTATATAAATGTTTCAGGGAAGTTTCACCTAGAAACTCAGGAGCCTGAAAATGAGTTGGGTCTCTCTTTCCCATATAACTGTGGGCACGTTAATTAACCTCTCTGGTCTTCAGTCTCAGCATCAGTAAAATGGGCATACTAGTGGCTTACCTCTTAGGTTATTAATGTGTGTAAGACGCTTGTGCATGGCAGAGAGCAAGTGCTCCCTTCGTGTTTGCTCTGTATATTCATATCACAATGTGCCCGGGACTGAGCTGAGGGCTGTGCAGAGAGATGAGGAGAACATGGCCGGCCCTTAGGGTCCTCGTGGTGACCAGAGGAGGGAGGATCCTGAGGCATCTATAAAGCAATGTGGCAAATCGAGCGATAGTGATCCAAGTGTCCCTGGGACTGGGGCCCTCTCCAAGGCTTCCCCTGGGGCTACAGGGAAATAGGTCAGATAAGGCAGGACACGGGTCAACCCCACTGTCTCGGGCTTTCCACAGTTCTGGGATGTAACTGCCCAAGGATCGGGAGAAGCATGCCCCTCCCCATGTCTCAGGCTCATAGGGAACGCTTTCAAGGGGAAAACCCTCCCTTTTTTTTTTTTTTTTTTTTAGCGGTATGTGGGCCTCTCACTGTTGTGGCCTCTCCCGTTGCGGAGCACAGGCTCTGGACGCGCAGGCCCAGCGGCCATGGCTCACGGGCCCAGCCGCTCCGCAGCATGTGGGATCTTCCCGGACCAGGGCACGAACCCGTGTCCCCTGCATCGGCAGGCGGACTCTCAACCACTGCGCCACCAGGGAAGCCCACCCTCCCTTTTTTAAAAAAAGTAGTTGCCCAACATTTCCAACCCTAGGCAATGGTTAGGTAGAGGACATGCAGTCAGTAAAACTTATACCACACGATTGCACATGACATGGAAAAGCGCTTACATGAGACGTTGTAGAGTCGCTGGCTTTCCCAGCTGCTCAGAGCAGGAAGGAAGAGCAGGGATTGCAAAGGGACCACCAGCTGTGGAAAAACCTGCCTGCTACCTCGGATGGAGGAACCTAGGGCTGGGGGAGGCAATGCAGTGCTGGGGAGGAGTGAGTGACTGGAGCCTGGGGGGAGCAGTGGGCACTCAGAGGAGGAAGGATGGGGAAACTCAAAGCTGAGGCCAAGACAAACGCAGAGCGGGCCCAGCTTGGGGTGGGGTCGGAGCTGGGGTGGGGGTGTTAGGAGGTGGAGGGGACTTGCCAGGAGGAGATGACTCCAGGAGGAGTTTGCTTTCTGGTGTCCAGGACTTTGCTGGGTGAGGCACAGCTTTGCTTCCTTCAGCTGGTAATTGACTCTAATGTTAGAGTCTGAAACATTTGGCCAAAGCAGATGACTGCAGAGGGGCTTGCCTCTCAGGTGTGTGTACACGTGGGGGGGAGCAGAAAGGAGAATTCCGTATTCATTAAGATTGCAGGGAGGTAAAATCTTATGCACACTTGTATATGGACAGGGAAGGCACACAAGGAAATGAAAACAGATTTGTTAGGACGGTAGACCGGCGGTTTGCTTATTTTTAGCCCTTTTCCCCAGTGCTCTTTTCCTCATCAGGATGCGTACTACATCCACGCGTCCCCATCCCCGTTTACATCTGCATCCACATCCATTTCTATGTCCGTTGCTATCCATATTCATACCTGCACTTACACTCATACCTGCATTCATATATTTGCTAAGAAGCTCCCTTTCCCACTACAGGTAAATGCTAGCTTCCAGCAGATTTCTTTTACAAAAGCTATTTATGCTGGGTGGGTTTGGCCTTGTCTTTCCTTCTCACCTTAGCCCATCCTTTCCTTTCCCTCAACCACCTCTTTCCCTTCCTGTTTGTTCTCCTCCCCTCCCTCCCAGCTGGGGCCACATTTCCCTTGTCCCTCAAGCATCTCCCCTCCTCCATCCCCACTCTCAGTTGGCCAAACACACTCCACCTAAACTTTGGGCCCTGAAGTCTGACCAGATTTCTTTTCTAAAGATGGGGGAGCCCCAGCTGCCTGTGCTTTGATGGGGACTGGTAATAAGGCACAATTTGGGGGCTCAGGGTGTGGCTGGGACGCATAAGAAGGGCCATGCGTAACCTCTGCAGAAACCAGGCCTCCTGTTTTTCTGTCTTTTCATGTTGCCCAGGGCAATCTCTCCACTCTCCTGGCTTAAACCATCTTTTATATGTAGATGCCTCCCCCATCTCTGAACTTCAGAGCCATAAATTTTTTAATAAAAAAAATTCTTTTTAATTAAATATAGTTGATTTACAATGTTGTGTTAATTTCTGCTGTACAGCAAAGTGATTCAGTTATACATATATATATATATATATATATACACACATCCTTTTTTAAAAAATATTCTTTTCCATTATGGTTTATCATAGGATACTGAATATAGGTCTCTGTGCTATACAGTAGGACCTTGTTGTTTTGAGCTATTAATTAATTAATTAATTTCCATCTTTATTGGAGTATAATTGCTTTACAATGTTGTGTTAGTTTCTGCCGTACAACACAGAGCCATAAATTTAAATGCCTGCTGGATACCCCTGCCTGGGTGTTTCACACACTTTCCAAACCCAGCATGTCTAAGGCAGAAATGATCACATCACACTCCCAGGCTGGCTCTTCCCCCAACAGACCCTCACCAAACCCCCAGGGCCTGGGGCCACACAAGAGAGTCACCCTCAAGCCTCTTCTCTCCCTTAACCCCAGTTCATCGTTCACATATTCAGTTTGGCTCCCTCTCACTCCCCCTCTCCACTGTTGCTGCCTTGGTTGACTTTTTTCTCCTTTTCCTGTTTTTAAAAAATATTTATTTATTTATTTGGCTGCGTCAGGTCTTAGTTGCGGCACGTGGGATCTTTGTTGCAGCGTGTGCAGTCTTCTCTCTAGTTGTGGTGTGCGGGCTCTAGGGCACGTGGGCTCAGTAGTTGTGACACACGGGCTCTAGAGCACAGGCTCAGTTGCCCCGAGGCATGTGGGATCTTAGTTTCCGGACCAGGGATCGAACATGCGTCCCCTGCATTGGAAGGCAGGTTCTTAACCACTGGACCACCAGGGAAGTCCCCTCCTTTTAATAGACTATTTTTTAGAGCAATTTTAGGTTCACAGCAAAATTGAACAGAAAGTACAGAGATTTTCCCAAATCCCCCCTACCCACACGTATGCAGAGCTTCCCCACTATCAACATCTCTGACCAGAGTAGTGATTTGTTACAACTGAGGAACTTAACTTGATACATCTTAATAACCCAAAGTCCATAGTTTACCTGAGGGTTCCTTCCCTCTTGGAGTTGTACATTCTGTGGGTTTGGACAAATGTATAATGAGATGTATCCACCATTGTGGTGTCACACAGGGTAGTTTCATTGCCCCCCAGATCCTCTGTGCTCCACGAATTCATCCCTCCCTTCCCACTAACTGCTGGCAAGCTCTGATCTTTTTACTGTTTCCATAGTTTTGCCTTTTCTAGAATGCCATATAGTTGGAGTCATACAGCATGTAGCCTTTTCAGATTCACTTCTTTCACTTAGTTATATGGATCTGTTTCCTCCATATCTTTTCATGTCTTGGTAGCTCTTTTTTTTTTTTAAAGCACTGATTTATATTCCAGTGTCTGGATGGACCACAATTTATCCATTCACCTATTGAAGGACATCTTGTTTGCTTCCAAGTTTTGGCAATTATGAATAAAGCTGCTATAAACATCTGTGTGCAAATTTCTGTGTAAATGTAAGTTTTTAACTCCTTTGGGTACCAAGTAGTGCGATTGCTGGGTCACACGGTAAGAATAAATTTAGCTTTGTAAGAAACTGCCGACTGTCTTTTAAAGCAGCTACACCATTTTGCATTCCTACCAGCGATGAATGAGAGCTCCTATTGCTTCACATCCTTGCCAGTATTTGGTGTTGTCAGTATTTTCCATTCTAACGTGTAGTGTGTAGTGGTATTTCGTTGTTTTAATGAGCATTTTCCTGATGACATATGACATAGAGTAACTTTTTAAAAAATTATTTATTTATTTGGCTGTGCAGCGTGGCCTGTGGGATCTTAGCTCCCCGACCAGGGATTGAACCCGTGCCCTCTTCAGTGGAAGCACAGAGTCTTAACCACTGGACCGCCAGGGAATTCCCCAGGGTAATTTTCAATGTGCTTCTTTGCCATCTGTATATCTTCTTTGGTAAGGTGTCTGTTCAGATCTTTTGCCCATCTTTCAATTAGGTTATTTATTTTCTTATTGTTGAGTTTTAAGAGTTCTTTGTATATTTTGGATAACAGTCCATTATCAGATATATCCTTTGCAAATAGTTTCCTCCAGTTTGTGGCTTGTATTCTCATTCTCTTGATTTGCCTTTCACAGGGCAGAAGTTTTTATTTTTAGTGAAGTCCAGCTTATCAATTATTTCTTTTGTGATTCATGTCTTCGGTGTTGACTCTAATTTTATGTGGCCCACACCAAGGTCTCCTGACTCCTGATTCCCTCAGGTTCTTCATCTCCTCCCCGCCCTGCTCTTTGAGAACTCCATTAACATAGGCCTTTCACTTCCTCAGATGCTCCTCCCACCTCAGGCCCCCCAACTGTTTGTCCAGCCAACTCCCACTGTCCTCTGAAGTCAACTCGATGAGGCTTCCTTGGGGAGGGGAGAGCTCAGCTCAGGTGCCACCTTCATTACATCTCTCCCAGCCCGTGTACTTCTACTTCCTTTCACTTGTCACAATCATAAGATGCGGCTCCCTGCTAAGATGTAAGGTCCATGAGGGCAGGTGGAATTTCTTCGTTGGTCACTGTTTATCTCCAGAGCTAGTGCTATGCCTGGAACATAGTAATGATTATTATAATAGCAAATACATCTACAGTGCTATGTGCCAGAAACCCTCCAAAGCAGGTTACATATTTAACTCATCTGCTCTCTGCAATAACCCCATGAGTGGGTAATTGATTCCGAGGTACAGTTTGCCCAAGATCACAGAACTAGTAAGTGGAAGAGCTGGGGTGAAACCCAGAAAATCGGGCTCCAAAGTCATCTTTGTTGAATGAATGACTCAGAGAGAAAGAGAAGGAGACAACTAGGAAATAGTATGAGAGAGAAGGTGGTTAAAGATCAGAGTGAATGAAATAGGCATTTGCCTCAGAAGGGCTCCTTAATGGTTGTTGACTGACTGATGAACGGACTCTGGAAGAGAGATGCTGCTCGGCCCCAGCCCCTCCTTCCTTCTGGGATGAGCAGCACAGGCAGACAATTGGCGGGACAAAGCCTGAGTTCTTTGAGAGGGGCTCTTGGAAGGCTGCCACGGGGCACATTTTTTTTGTGTGGTATGCGTGCCTGTCACCGCTGTGGCCTCTCGCGTTGCGGAGCACAGGCTCCGGATGCGCAGGCTCAGCGGCCATGGCTCACGGGCCCAGCCGCTCCGCGGCATGTGGGATCTTCCCGGACCAGGGCACAAACCCGCGTCCCCTGCATTGGCAGGCGGACTCTCAACACAGGGCACATTAATACTGAGCTGCCTTGGGTAGAGACAGCCTAAGCTGGAGATAATTACTGCTGAGATGTCTAGGACATCAGTTGAAAAGATTCAGTCATCCCCAGCAGCTCTGACTCAGCCACAGCCCTTTTTAGGGGAAGACAGTGGAGCGTGCAAGAGGCCCCAAGGTCATTGCCCCCATTCTTCATCTGACCCAGTCCTGACCACATCTGGGGTCTCTGTAGTTGTAGACACTCGGGGAATCCATCCCCCCCACAACTGCCCCTGCCTTTCCCAGTCACCCTGTATCAGAAAATTTTGCTATCCTGTTGTCACGTATAAAAGTAATTTTTCCAGATGGTGAAAATATAATCGAGCAGCTTTGGGGAATGTTCTGCTTCTCCCTGGGGAACACCTGGATGTCATACCCACAATCAACAGGGTTGGTTCCCTGAGCTAACTTGTTCTTTGCATGAGTCACGCCATTGCTGTGGCCCCTGCTCTTTAAGAGAAGCACTGTTCACATGGCAAACGGGAACCTGGTGAGCCTCCAGAGGAATAAACAGGTAATGACTGAGGATGGGACACTAGTATCAGGGTTCTTTACTGTGAGCAGTAGAAGCTGACTCAGCAAAAGGAAATTTCTGGAAGGATAAGAGGAGTTCACAGGATCAAGGGAAAGAGTAAAAGAGAGAAAGAATAAGGGAAGGCACAGGAACCAGGGTTATTTTGTGGCACCAATAGACAGTCTCTTCAGGGGTAGCCTTTGGGAGAGAGGTCCCCCAACAGTGTTCTCTTGTTGTGAGTCCAGGGACAGAAAGTCCTCAACTCTTTGGCCAGGGGAGACCAAGCCACCTTGATTGATAGCTTCACCAGGACTGGATCCACTGGGGGAGGGATGGTTATCCAAAACAAAATCCCAGTGATGATACTAAAAGATGGAGTTATAGGTAACAGGCACAGAAGGCCCTTCTGAGGATATGAACTGAAACCAAAATGGTGAGAAAGAGCCAGACACAGGAAGAGCGGGGGGAAGAGGGAACAGCAGGTGCAAAAGCCCTGTGGTGGGAAAGAGCTCAGTGGATTTTCAAGGGTCAGCGTGGCTGGCTCTGTCTTCCCTCACAGACTTGGCTTGGGAATGGGCCCATCGCCAGTCCTCAGAGGCTCCCTGGGCCATGTTATGGGGCCAGAATTTTGTTTATTCCAGATGCAACAGAATAGAAGGCTAGGTCCAGAGGCATTCTCCTAGCTCCTGTGATAGGGAGAACAGTGAGGGTGGAATTTTGGTCAAGTCATGTTTCTGGAGGCCTGTGGTGGACCAGGCGCTGTGTTACGGTCGGTAGACTAAGGATGGATACAATACATGATGTAGTCCTCAGAGCACCTACTCTTGTGGGGCAGATACAGGCAGATCATGTGATAGAAGTAAGCTTGGAGCATGGATTTAAAACCTTCTTCTTTTGTTTTTCATTCTGAGTTTTTTATTTTTTACCGCATGGTGCGGCATGTGGGATCTTAGTTCCTTGACCAGGGATCAAACCTGCGCCCCCTGCAGTGGAAGCTTGGAGTCTTAACCAGTGGACTGTGGGGGGAAGTCCCCAACCTTTCTTCTTTTCTGAGCTATGTGTTTAGTTCTGTATATTCCCCCGTAATACTGCTTTAGCAGCACCCCAATGATTATTTTTAGTTTCTCTAAGCCTTTGTTTCTTCATGTATAAAATGGGAATAATAATAGTACCCTAGTAATATGAAATTTTTATAGGGATTAAATGAGATAATATATGTAAAGGTCTTACATATGTCTGGCACATAATGGTAACTGCTCAACAAATTTTAGTTGTTAGGATTAATAATAAAAATCAATGTAAGTCCTACTATCCTGAAACCAATGATTTTGATAAGTTGTTTTTTTATTTTCATTCAACTCAAAATACTTCCTAGTTTTCCTTTTCTTTGGCACAAGGATTATTTAGAGGTGTGCTGTTTCGTTCTCAAATATTTATGGATTTTCTAGGTATTTTTCTCTATTGATTTCTAATTTATTTCTATTGAGGTCAGAGAACATACTTGGTATGACTTAAATCCTTTTAAATGTATTGAGTTTTATTCATGGCCCAGAAGATAATCTCTCTCGATAACAGTTTCCTGCTTACTTGATCCATGCTTGGTTGTGGTTGGGTGGAGTGTTCTGTAATTGTGGATTAGGTCAAGTTGGTTCATAGGGTTGTTCAAATCTTCTATATCCTTGCTAATTATCTGACTTGTTCTATCAGTTATTAAGAGGGGGTACGAAAATCTCTAATTGTGGGCTTGTCAATTTCCCCTTACAGTTCTGTTAGTTTTTGCTTCATGTATTTTGAGGCTCTGTTATAATATATATAATGTTTAGAATTATTGTACAATAAAGCACAATATTGTATATTGCTTTATATACAATAAAGCAATACAGCCCAAAATGTCAACTGAGAAAGCTAAGAAATCATCTCTAGATACTGAGGCAAGATGCTTTTATGTACTCTCTTCAGTGCTCATGAATCATGGGCTTTTCCGGTCTGGCCTGTAGGAACCAGCGCTATTCCCAGCTTGTGTGAGGGCTCAGCACTGTTCCCTTTAATCCTCGGTTTATTCTTCCCCCAGCCTCGAAGAGGTTCCTCACGTGTACGTGCTGATCAGTACTCAGCTGAGTGCCTGAAGGGGATTCGCTTTAGATCTCCAGAGTTCTCCCTTTGCGCAGCTCTTCCCTCTCCAGTTTTCTGTCCTATGAATTCTACCTGCTTTGTACTCTCAGCATCAGCTCCTTAACTCAGGAAGCCCATCAGGATCCATCTGGGTTCCCTCTCCCCACTTGTGGCCTGGAGATCCTCTTAAGGTAGTGAGCTGGGGCAATTAAAGGGATGACCTTATTTATTTCCCATTTCAAAGAGATCATTGCCCTTCATTGCCTGGTATGCCATGTCTTTTTTTTTATTTTTAAAATTTATTATTTATTTATAAATTTTATTTATGGCTGTGTTGGGTCTTCGTTGCTGTGCGCGGGCTTTCTCTAGTTGAGGCGAGCAGGGGCTACTCTTCGTTGCGGTGCACGGGCTTCTCATTGCGGTGGCTTCTCTTGTTGCAGAGCACGGGCTCTAGGCACGCGGGTTTTAGTAGTTGTGGCACGTGGGCTCAGTAGTTGTGGCTCACGGGCTGTAGAGCACAGGCTCAGTAGTTGTGGCGCACGGGCTTAGTTGCTCCGCAGCATGTGGGATCTTCCCGGACCAGGGCTTGATCCCGTGTCCCCTGCATTGGCAGGCGGATTCCACTGCACCACCAGGGAAGCCCTGCCATGTCTTATAAACAGTTGTTTCACATATTTTTTCTGGTTTTTGGTTGTTTAAGGTGGGAGGGTAAATCCTGACTCTGTTACTCCATCTCAACTCGGAGCCGGTCTCTGGATTTTGGGGACCAGTTTTGGGATGCTCTGTGGAACCTGTGGCAAACTCAGTAGCACAATCCCAGTGGAGGTCCTGAGGCTTTGGGAACAAGCACACTCTGTCAGCTCACTATTCTTTTGAGAAATAGTTCCGGCTTGTTGTCAGCCATGATAGACTACATCTCTGACCACTGGGTACCACATGACCTTGCAACCAAAACTACTCATCACCATTGACAAGCCATAAATTCAGCCTTCCCAGAGGCACTCTGCACGTAATCAGGTACAGGTGGTATCGGCGGGACTGAGCCAACACCAGTGGCGCATCTAAGTTCTCATCACAAATCACTCACACTCAGAGGGCGACCGCTGCTGATGCTCTGCTCTGCCACCTCTTCCTCAGTCGACACCTGTGGCCTCAAGAGGAGGTGACTGAGGAGGAGAACAGCCCTGACCGCTCTTCAGAACTCTTCCTGATACAATGACACCCACCCGAAGGGACGTCCCCTGGCACTGGCGCTCTTTCTGGAGTGCCCCCGAAGTGGGGAACAGATGCGGCCCCAGTGGGAGCGCTTTGAGCAGGACAACTTGTTGACTACTTTACTTGGAAAGAGAGATGGCCTGAGGTAAGTCTCTCACTAATTCATGTGCTTTACTAACGGTTTGGCCAGATGGTCACAAACTCGGAAGGGATAAGATTCAAGAATTCGTGACAAGGAAGTTTAGAAAAAAGATGTGTGGACAGGCCTCTTAGAATGGGCACAGAATATGAAATTATTTGTGTTCCGTGTGGATTTGACCAAGCTCCTACTGGTAGCCAGGTGGACGAGGTGGTCCACTTTGTGGATGTTAGTTAGGGTTCTCCGTCAGCACCCCCAGCGTTTGCTCAGTGGACTTGTGAACAGAGTGGCCGTGGTGGCCAGGCTGAAGGCTTGGCATGGCTCAGCCACATCCTCTCACCAAAACCAAGCTGGTTACTGCCATTGTTAAATGCCCAACATTCCTAAAGCAGGAACCAACCCTGAGCTCCTGACTTGTACCATAATCTAGGGGGACCTGTCGGCTGCTTTAGACCACGTTGGTTAATTCAGATAATTGCCTCGGATTTCCTCCTAATTAGGATATAATGTAGCTCCTGATCCATGGAGGGGCTACGGTTTGTTCTCTTGGAATAGGTACTTATTCCTAGTGGAATGAGAGTCCCCGCAAACCAGGGTCACATTTGTAACGGTGGAGGTCTGCAGCCCTTTGTTTGTTTGTTTACCCAAGGAATAGGTATCTGGTGAACCAGTTTGGGGCAGAGGGTTCTTACTGCCATGGCTGGACCATCAGGAGTGTCCAGAGACAGCCTGTGAGGTGGCATATGAGCCAGAGCTAGCTACAGGAATGAAAAGCCAAGTGTAGAAACATCTGTGCAGGACTCAGTGTCTGTCATGTTGGTGAGGGCAAAGCAGCGTGGTGGTGGTGTGTGTGTGTGTGTGTGTGTGTATGTGTGTGTTGCATGCCAACATCTCATCCTTCTGACCAGCTGTGGAGGGCTTTAAGGCAAGAAATGATGAAAGAGCTCTCAGAGGGAAGGAAGAGGGTGAGGCATCCTCTGATCTTTGTCTATTCAGGGTCTAGTATAGTTTCTACCACAGAGCAGTTTCATTTGTTGAATGAGAGAAAGGAAAGAAAAAAAAATGAATGAGTGGATCTGTATATCCTTTGAGTTGGAAGGGATCTCAGAGATTATGTGCTCCCATCCCCAACCATTCTGAGACTCTCTTTGTTGGCATCCCCCAACTGGTAGCCACATAGTTTTTGCTTGTTATTATATATAGGAATAGTTCTAGCTGAAATTTATCAAGTGCTTACTATTGTAAGGTACTCTACTTTACATGTACTAACCTCACATATGCCTCAAAATTTGAGGAGGTAATTATTATGCTTATGTACCAGTGAACAAACAGTTTCAAGTTACATTCTCCAAATCACACAATGAGTAAATGACAGTCAGGAATTGAAGCCAGATATATCTGACTCCATGGCTTAAGCTCCCAAACACTGTGCTGTACTGTTTGAATATGTATTGTGACAGAGCTCTCACCACCTTACAAGATGACTGTGTTATCATTAGCCAGCTTTGACTGTTAGACAATTTTCTCCCTTTGAGTGGAAACCTACCTCCCTATAGCTCGCAGGCCCTTCTGAGAACCATTCTCTTCTGCGCCCAGCCATCTGAAGATGGCTCTCCCAGGCTGCAACTGGGGAAAGCTCTCCTCTAGACCCTCACCCTGATCTCTGGAGCCCTTGCTGAAGGGGGCCCAAGTTACCAATGCCCTTTCCGTGTGGCTCTCAGGCTGGGCAAGGAGAGGCCTGACCAGGGCAGAGAGTTTCCGGACCAGTGCCTCCTGTCTAGACACTCTACTGTTATTAATGCCATTTCACCTCCCATTAGCTTTTTTTTTGGCAAGACAAATTCTTCCACTGCTCTGGCCTGCATGGCTGAATTACTGTGGAGCTTAGCTCAAAGCAGGAATTATTATGAGAGGGCAAGAACTGCAAGCCCCCTTGGGTCTGGCCTGAGTCATCTGCGACTCCGGTCTCTGGATCTATGTATTGGGCAGAGAGGGAGGGAGGAGAGGTCGCACACAAGCTGGCTGTCCTGGTTTGTGAGGTGATGCTAAGCAACACTCTCTGTAGTGGGGCTATGGTGTGTGTGTGTGTGTGTGTGTGTGTGTGTGTGTGTGCGCATGCATGTGCTTGTGTGTGATGTAGCAGAGTAATCTTTTAGAACAGCTGTTGAGCACCTGTCTTAACCTCATCTATCTGGGCCTTTTCTTTCTCATGGGTGTAACTGAATCTCATTTCACTGGAAAAACCCTCTTCCAGGCTGAGCTGAGCTCTGCACATGAGATGGCCTTTGGACTGTCCCCCCATCTCTCCAGCCCCCAGTGCAAATAGATAACCAAGGAGGCTGCGTTTGCGTGGAACCCAGGGGGCCCCAAAGCCTGGCTCTTGTAACCTGGGCCAAGGCTGTAGGCATTGGCCAGCAGCAGCTTCATGCAAGCCCAGGTGGAGTGCTCTGGGGCCCCTGCATGTGTGGGGGTGGTTGTCGCTCTCAGTTAACATGCTCCTTGCAGGGGACCCCATACTAATTGCCTTGGATTTCCTCCTAATTAAGATGTAATGTCGGGGGCTTCCCTGGTGGCGCAGTGGTTAAGAGCCCGCCTGCCAATGCAGGGGACACGGGTTCCAGCCCTGGTCTGGGAAGATCCCACATGCCGTGGAGCAATGAAGCCCATGCACCACAACTACTGGGCCTGTGCTCTAGAGCCCGCAAGCCACAACTACTGAAGCCCACGTGCCTAGAGCCTGTGCTCTGCAACAAGAGGAGCCACCGCAATGAGAAGCCCGCATACCGCAACGAAGAGGAGCCCCCGTTAGCCACGACTAGAGAAAGCCTGCGTGCAACAATGAAGACCCAACGTGGCCATAAATAAATAAATAAATAAATAAATATGTGAAAAGTAATATATGCTTTAAACAAAAAAAAGATGTAGGGCTTCCCTGGTGGTGCAGTGGTTGAGAGTCCGCCTGCTGATGCAGGGGACACGGGTTCGTGCCCCGCTCCGGGAAGATCCCACATGCCGCGGAGCGGCTGGGCCCGTGAGCCATGGCCGCTGAGCCTGCACGTCTGAAGCCTGTGCTCTGCAATGGGAGAGGCCACGACAGTCAGAGGCCAGCGTACCGCAAAAAAAAAAAAAAGATGTAATGCGGCTCCTGATGCACAGAAGAGAAGGAGGGTGAGAGGTCTTGGACACTCTATCTGATCCTCCCAAGTCCCAAAATGGGTAGGGGCTGGGGAGCCAAAGGTGCCCACGGGACGAGGAAGGGCGGTGTGGGCTCTGCTCGCCCTCACCTACCACAGCGCCGTTGGTAAGTGAGGGCGGGCATCTTGGGCGTTTGACCCGACGTTGCCCTTGGCTAGCTGTGTGACAAACGAAGGGCCACATTTCACCCACCTGCCACACAAGAGGGTGGCACTGGAGAGCAGAAATGGCGTGGGCTCTGTGATAATGACAGTGGTATGTAGGCAAACTTCCCTAATGCTAGTGTTCCCAGGGCGGCAGCTCTGGGGGCCCTGGGGAGAGAACGGGCATAGGGGGAGGACCCTGTTCTGTGCTCCTCTTTTCTGAATCACTGCTCTTCTCTTTTGATTGTTCCCAGGTCTGGGACTTGCTGTTTATCAGCTACAGGGGGAAGATTCAGGATGCTGTAGGGGAGAATTTTGTCTTGCTAAATCTCTACACTTCATGGGGAATGGCCAGTTAGAGCCTAGCTCCAAGAGTTGCATCACTTTTTGTACCTGGGGCCTTGGGTCCCTCAGCCAGGCTGGCTCCCTGGGCGAATGGCCATAGATCACAGCCATCTCCTAGCCATGGGGGGAGGACCAGAGAGGGGCAGGAGGTGATGACTGGGCAGAAGCTGGGAAGCCAGGGAGGGTGGAAGAAACCATAAACTCTTCATTACTCAGTGTCACGGAGTAGGGGACAGCCAGATAAATTCACATATCCTGATAACCCAGGGTTTTGGAACAGCCTCCCAAGGAACTCCAGAGTTTGTGCTTCATTTGCGTGGTCCCTGCCCCCTTTTTGGCCTATCCTCATTTCCCCATAACTTTGGGGACACTAAAGGCCATAAGACAAGAAAGAGGTCAAAAGGTGGATGGTGGAAGGTGGAAATTGCCAGCCCCCTGCGCCTCCCAGCTCTCATCAGCCTCAGGAATCAAGCCTTCATGGCTTCATTCACACATTCATTCACTCATGTAATGAGCACCAACACTGAGCCATGCTGTGTTCTAGGTGCTGGGAGGCCAGGTTGCAGGCCGTTGCTCACAGAACCTAGTGTCAGGAACATGGGCGAGTCTCCAGGGAACACACCAGTGGCAGAGTCCTGCCATGACCCCCATGGTAATACTGAGACTCAGAATCCGGGAGGTAGTGGGAGCCTTCCTGGAGGAAGCGACATCTAGGTTGGGACCCAAAGGATGCCTAGAACTACTTAGATGAAGAGAGGAAGGAGGGTGATGTGAGGGAGAATGTTCCAAGCTGAGAGAACATTGTGTACAAAGGCCCAATAGAGGCAGCGAGTGTGGTATGTTCTAGCAGTTGGAATGCATTTGTGTGGCTAAATCTCGGAGTAGGAGGGAGTGACACAGCAGATGTACCGAGAGCTAGGCAGGGCTGGGTTGTGAAGGGCAGTGATTTTGTGTCAAGGAGTTTAGTCTGAGGGCAGTGGGAGCCATGAAACATTTTAAGTAGGGAAGCGAGAGGACCGGATTTGAATTTTTGAAGGAGCCCTTTGGAGGCTACATTGCAGGCCGTTGCGGTGGTTCAGGGGAGAGTTGACGGTGGCCTGGACTTCCACGTTCACTGAGAATAAGGCGCTCCCCAGCCAGCCTCTCCCCCGTTGCCCCGTTGCCCTGTGCTCTGTTTGCCGGTGCAGCGAGCTCAGGGTAGGGGTGGCAGCTCACTCCTGTCCTCACCCAGATCGGTCCCATTGCTGAGTGCTCCAGTTACTTGAGCGCTATTGTTCTTGGGCGTTTGCTCGCTACCTTGGAAGACTTTGTTTTCTTTGTCCTTCCCTGGCCTGCTGGAGAGCAGGGCTCCTCAGGGGCTGAGGGATGACCACGAGACCTCTGAGAAGGCCGGGAAGGGTAGGACCGCAGGCATTCTGAGGTCCTGGATTCTCATTTCAAGTCCAGAGATTCTGGGGAGCCCCTCATTCTCAGCAACTCCTTAAGAGCAAAGCAGGGTGGAGAAATTGGAACCCTTGTGTGCTCCTGGTGGGAATGTAAAATGGCGCAGCTGCTGTGGAAAACAGCACAGCAATTCCTCAAAAAAATTAAAAATAGAATTGCCATATGATCCAGTAATCCCACTTCTGGGTATATATAGAAAAGAATTGAAAGCAGGATCTCAAAGAGATGTTTGCACACCCATGTTCACAGTGGCATCATTCACAATAACCAAGAGGCAGAAGCAACACAAGTATCCATCAACAGATGAATGGATAAACAAAATGTGGCGTATACATACAGTGGAATATTATTCAGCCTTCAAAAGGAGGGAAGTTCTGACATGTGCTACACATGGATGAACTCTGAGGACATTATGCTAAATGAAGTGAGCCAGTCACAAAAGACTGTATTGTTGTGGTATCTAGAATAGTCAAATTCATAGAAGCAAAAAGTAGAATGGTGGCTCCCAGGGCCTGCGGGGAGGGGGAAATGGGGAGTCGTTGCTGAAAGGGGATAGAGTTTCCATTTTGCAAGATGAGGAAGCTGTGGAGGCGGTTGTACAACAGTGTGAGCACCTTGGGCACCTCTGAGCTGTACGCTTAGAAATGTGCACGACGCTACACTTTGCGTTGTGTGTTTTAAACCACAATTTCAAATGAAAATTTTAAAAATCAGGTGATTTAAGTTTAACAAAAGGCAAAGCAGGGACAAGCGGGTGGGGGTGGTATAAACAGCTCCCCCTTTCTGAGGGCGGTAGGAAGCGAGGGGTCAACCCAGATTCTGACTCTCCTCCCCCGAGCAGCCCCAGGTACACACACACACACACACACACACACAGAGTCTCTCCTCTGAGCACATATTTTCAACTTACTCTCTCCTCGATATTAGT
Source organism: Delphinapterus leucas (assembly GCF_059928025.1). Lineage (NCBI taxonomy): Eukaryota > Metazoa > Chordata > Mammalia > Artiodactyla > Monodontidae > Delphinapterus > Delphinapterus leucas. Next base: position 39,691,622 of record NC_143129.1, read on the forward strand.
AAAAATAGTGGGGAGGCTGAGAGGTGGGACACATGAAGTTGCCTTGGTTCCACACTCATCTAGGGGTGTCTCCGCCTCCCTGTTTCTCCTACTTTCCAGAAAACTGTAGCTGAGGTCCAGCTGGAGGCCAGGGATGGATGGGATGATGACTAGGAAGCCCTTTTCACCCATATGGGGAAAAAGCAGCACGGAGGGGAAGGCTGCGACTGATTTCCTCTTTGCTCAGATGCGCCATTGGCCTTCCTCACATCCCCCTCGGGCTAAAGCAGCCAGACCCACTGGGGTCCTGGGCATGGGCCTGATGGCAGCACACCCAGGTGGGCTGGGCTGAGGTCACCCAGGGGCTCGAGTGTTTTCTCCGCCACCTCAGGGGTTCCTCAGCCTTCCTCTGCCATTTGGTGTGGTCCATTGCATGTTTATGTTCCCGGGCTCTTGACCATAAACACTGCAGTGCGCTGGGTAGGTTAGATGTACTCGTCTTTCCTAAGCTGTTGGGCCTCTTGACTAGGACATGGTGAGTAACCAGAGGACTCAGGAGGGAAGAGGGGTTGTGTGTGTGTGTGTCTTTCTTAAAACAAGCTTTTTCTTGGCAAAGGTTTCCCTGGCCTTTCCAGTCTCCACTGGGTTGTCCTCCCCTAATCTCAGAAGCTGTGTGCCCCTCAATTCAGCTCTTGATCATTGCTGTCTTGTGTTATTGGCACAATATAGAAACTCTTTTATTAGCTAAAACTTGATTCCTTAACCAAATGATAGGTTGCTGGACGGAAACACTCTTCATTTCTTGTCTGACTTTTGAAGCAGGGTCTTAAAGAAGGTCTTCGTTTTATAAAAACATTACAGCGCTGCATCTGTTTCCCATGGGCCTCTCTTAATTTTGGGTCTCCAAATCATTTACTTTTGAGGTGACTGCTGTGTATGATCCTTGTTGATTTTCTCTTCTTCAGTTGTTAATTGGTCTCCCCACCCCGGTCTTATTGTTTCAATAGCTTTGTGGGTGATTTAAATACTTCTCTAACATTGATTTGGTCAACATCATTAAAACCTGCATTTCGGGAGGCAAGATATGCAATTTCACTTTGCAATTGGTTTGTCTCTTATTTGTTTTGTGTGGTAGTAACTGCCCACAGCCAGCAGAGGCTAACAAAGACCTTTGCCACAGGTGTTGGGTCAGGCTGAGACTGCAGTTAAACGGGAAAGAACAAAATTGAGTGAGGGGTTAAGGTTAGAGGGTGGTAGGTTCATTAGTAACTATTTTTGTGTTATGTTGACTTTTGTGTCCCAGCACCACCTGTGAGAACTGGCGAGCTAATACTCGGTTAACAAGAACCTCTGTATTGCCCTTCTGACACTTTGATAGTAATTAGGAACATACTCTCAGTTTGCAGTTGTAATTTCCCGTGACCATGGAAGGCACCTCTACACAGCTGAGCCTGCATGTGGAAGGGATAGCTTGGGGTGAGTTTCTTCCAGAGTTTAGAGCTAATGAGTGGGGGTCACAGGGCTGTGGTTTCAGTTCAGTCTAAGGAAAAACTTTTTAAAATGTAGAATCGTTAAACTTGATGGGCCGCCTTGCGAGGTAACGAGCTCTCTGTCACTTAAAGTATTAAATCTGGGATGAGATGATGGGGCCGTTGTGGAGAGAACTCCTGTGGTGGGTGGGAGCTGAGGCCAGAGAACAGTTCCAAACCTGAGAGGAGATTATTCTACATCCATCTTTTGTACTAGGGTACAAACTCCTGTGGACAGGACTGGATTCTTTTCATCTCCATGTCCCCAAGCACCTCATAAATACAGTCATAGCAGCTTGGTTGATTGTTAGTGAATGAATGACTGACCGGGTGGATTGAATGAATGAACCAGTTCTCATCTTCCAAATGGTCCTCAGCACCTGGCCACTCCAGCAGCCAAAGCCAAGGTTAAGTTTCCCCCAGTCCTTCCCAGGGGAACCGGAGTGGGCAATGGGGCTCTGAGGAAAGATTAGAGGTCCTGGAAAGAGGGGCAGCTGGGCAGCTCATACAGTGTGTTTCAAATGCATTGAGCTCCTGCTACAGTGGCTCTCAACCTTGACTGTACATTTAGGACACTGGGAGGCTTTTTAAAAAAGTAGTAATGTCTGTATCTCACCTCTAGAGACTGATTTAATTGGTCTGCAGTTGCTGGGCACCTAGTTTTCAAAGGTCCCCAGGTGATTCTAATGCACAGCCAAGGTTCAGAACTGCTACCTGACTAAGTGCCAGGTGATTTACATCTATTTTCTCATTTAATCCTCACAGGAACTCAAGAGTTAGGTCATTGCTTCTCATAGAGTGGTCCTGGAGCAGCGGCACCCTCTTGGGAGCTTGTGTTAGAAATGCAGATTTTCAAGCCTCACTCACAAGATTCGAGGTTGAGCCCAGCAATTTGCGTTTTGACCGCCCTCCAGGTGATTCTACAGCAATCTTTTTTTGGTACGCGGGCCTCTCACTGCCGTGGCCTCTCCCGTTGCAGAGCACAGGCTCCGGACGCGCAGGCTCAGCGGCCATGGCTCACGGGCCCAGCCGCTCCGCGGCATGTGGGATCTTCCCAGACCGGGGCACGAACCCGTGTCCCCTGCATCGGCAAGTGGACTCTCAACCACTGCGCCACTCCAGGTGATTCTGATGTGTGCTCCAGGCTGAGAACCATAGAGGTACTAGCAGCTCTCATTCACAGATGAGGCAGACAGGTGTAGTCAGCACCCCAAGGTCTCAGGGATAGTAAAGATCACAGCAGGGATTTAAATCCAGGTGTATGTCTCTGTGTAGACACACCACACTGCTTATGGGCAGGAGACTGAGATCTCTTGCTGATCCTGGGTCGATTCTTTCTCCTTCTCTTCACTTGGTGCCAACACATAGCTCCATCTGGAGTCCAAATGCTTTTGCCCTGGGGAAGCAAAGGGCAGAACATCCCAGGATTCACTCTAAAACAGTTTTATTAGGTGCTTAAAATAGCTTCTGGCAAATGCCGTGTAGAATGGGGACTGGAACAGAGCTGCAAATGACATTTACAAAGTTGTGTGTGTTTGTGCAAACACATGGACACGCACGTGTGCACACAGCTCATGTGTGTGCGTGGGGGGGGTGTCAGAGAAGTTGAGGAATTGGGGAAGGGGAGTAAAGGAGAAATAGAACAGGATGGATGATTCTAATCTACTCAAGGTTAAAGAGAAGGGCTTGAGCCTGGGTTTCCCAAGGCACTTGGGTGAACCCTGTGCCCTCCCTGGGCACATGCTTGTCAGATGGATGTTGTTACGTGGCTGAGTGAGCTCTCATGTGGCTCTCGGGGCTGGGGGACCCATGGGGCTGATGTGGGAGGTGCAGCGGAGCTCTAGGGAGCTTGTAGGTTTTGATGGGCTAAAAGCTTGAAGCTTTGATTGAACGTTAGGAGCAGACATAGGAGCCCCTGCTTTGCAAATGAAAACACTGAGACTTACTTCATCTTTCTTATTTTAAAGGAAATGTCTATGTAAGCAAATCTGAATCCATTTAGGTGCAGAGATGGCGAATGTTCATCAACCTAATCCTCCCTGACAGACCTGCAAATTGTTGTGGGTGGCTCTGTTTCCCTTGGCAACTCCCAACTAGAGTCTCGAGTTCTACAGCTGTGAGTGGGACTGTAGTACCCTCTAATGCAGTAATTCTTGATCTTTCTGGGGTTTTTGACCCATTTCAGAGTCTTATTAAATCCAAGGTGCCCTCTCTCCAGAAAATGTTACGTATGCATGTGCACAGAAAAATTTGCTAGCCTTCACAGCAGCCCGTGGACTCTCCATCTTTGTTTTTTGTTTGTTTGTTTGTTTTTGCGGGTATGCAGGCCTCTCACTGTTGTGGCCTCTCCCGTTGCGGAGCACAGGCTCCGGACGCATAGGCTCAGCTGCCATGGCTCTCGGGCCTAGCCGCTCCGCGGCATGTGGGATCTTCCTGGACTGGGGCACGAACCCGTGTCCCCTGCATTGGCAGGCGGACTCTCAACCACTGCGCCACCAGGGAAGCCCTGACTCTCTATCTTTGAATGACTGGCTCTAATGGAGGGCCCTAGTCCAGCCCTGCCCTGAGCCAAAAGGTTGACATTCTGGTTCTCCTCCTCTTCTCACTGTGAAGTCAACAGAGATAATGATATCCAGGCCATTAGAAGGCAGGGGCCTAAACCAGATGACTCTGTGAGGCTGGCTTCAGCTGTGAGAGGTGGGACTTCACCAAGCGGTGGCCTCTGAGCCCCAGAGCCAGGCACTGCCACCGCTTACCCTTCTCAGCTGTGGCTCCTCTGCCTGGGCCAGCGCCGCCTCCACGGTCCTGGAGTCCATCTGTGGGCTCTGGCTCCTGCCCACCCAGCTTCTGTGATCCTTGTCAGTACAAGTGATTCCATCTCCTCTCTATTCTCTGTCGTCAGTACCTGGTTATTTCCATCCAGCTTCATACCGCGTCCCCCCGCCCTGAGAGGAGTGCACGCCACTCACTCCTAGTTTTTGATGGAGAACCTGGTGTGGGTAGGTGAGCAGAGCATGGGAATTCAGAATTAGAAGACTTGGGTTCAAATTCCAGTTCTACCTTTATTGGTTGTGTGACCTTGGTTATTTAAATTTTCCAAACCTCGATCTCCTTACCTGTAAAATGGGAATAATAATCATATCTGTACAGCATAACTCACTGAGTTATTACTAACAGCAAGAGAGAGTAGGTATCAATGAGCTTAGTAATGTGCCACCACGTACTGCCCCTTATTCTTATCATGTAGGTTGAGCCTAGGTTCTTTCTTCCCTCCTCACAGGCTGATAGCCTGATCCTTTTTGATTTCTGAGGGTAGCAATGAAGGAATGAGGAATAGTGCCTTAGCATTTCCTCAACCTACTTTTGTTCTCTTGTTGCTAAGGGAGCTGTCGTTTCCAACACTGGCCCTTCGTGCTCTAAGACATCCACAAGCAAGACAACCAGGTCTCTTTTTGTGCACAGTAGGGATGGGGACTATGGCAATTGGAAATTTCTACAAACGAGGCAGAGGGGAGCTCTGGGTTCCCTGGCTGGGGACTATAGGAAAGGGAACCTGGAAGGGCACAAAGATTTGGAGTGTGTGGTGGAGGTGGAGGGTGGGGATACTGATTCACAGCTGTAGCTAGGCAATGGACGTTCACAAGAAGCACAGCCAGATTTTGCATGCAGATGAAAGGAGAATGGTTCAGGAGGGCCCTGTGGTATGAGAATGATACGGGCCACTGGGTCAGAAGGAGGCCATGGGGACCGTGTTTTCTAATTGATGCTATAAAATGGGCACAGAGGCCAGAGGAAGCAGTGACAGGACTCCTGCCACCTAGATTCTTGCTTGGTGCATTTCTCGGCTCAATGTTGAGCCTCCGATGAGCTCCTGACTTGGCCAGCCGACGTCTGAGCTCAGAAAAAAAAGGAAGCCCGTGGGCAAGGGCTGCTCTGGATGCAGCTCTGATCCACAAAGAAGAACCAGTTGGTGAGGAGAGAGATCAGAACCTCCAGAGGAAGCCGCTGTGGAAGTTTAGAGCTCACAGTATCTAAGGAAGGAAAGGATGAGGGGGCAAAATCAGACACCCAGGCTTCTAAAATACATGTTCCAAAAATTCAGAGAAAAGAATTATAAGCTATGATTCTCAAGAGAATATAGTTCAAGAGGTTTTAAAATTGAAGTCCTGACAATAAAGCCACAAATTATCCTGAGTTTAAAAAAAGAGGGCAGCATCTAAAAATATACGTGGCTGCACAGAGAGTGCTCTAAAATCTGCACACAGATTTTAGAAGTTCTCATGTTCTCGAAAACTACTGGCATACTTTTAAAGCGTATAAATTTGAATATAGCAGAGCAGTAGTTAGAAAAGAGCTTTTGGAATCAGACAGCATTTGAATCCTGGCTCTGCCACCTACTAGCTGTGTGACCTTGGATAAGTCCTTTAGCCTTTCTGGGCTCTGATATCTAAATTTGTAAAATGGGGGTAACTGTAACCACTTTATAAGGTAGCTGTGATTGAAATGAAGTGGTGCGTGTGAAATCCCTACTAGGGTGGCTAGCACATAGTAAATGCTTGACTTTAGGCATTATTACCATTCTATAAAAATTACAAGGAGATACTCTTAATCAAAGGGCATCTGTAAAAGGATAGCCCAAATGGGTAACAATCGTACTGGGAAGGCTAAGGACAGGTTGATCTGACATGTGCGAAACTTATGAGGAACACACAAGTGTTCTTTTGGTAAAATCATCAAGAAGGAAGGTAGACGTCAGGCCTGGAACAGCCAATGCGTTGTCAGCACATTGCATTTGCAGTGTCTTTGCAACACTCCACGGTGATGCGCTGTCAGGGCAGAGGCAGGATAAGGACTCCTGCCACTGCTGTTTCTCCCTTGGAATGACTGACTGCTTGAACAACAAACACAATTAAGATGGAAATTAAAGCAGTGAGGATCATCCCTCACTACCTTACATAAGTTCTGGTCTCTGTTATGAGGCACTGACAGAACTAGCAGATGTGATGGAGGATCCTTGGTCTGCATGAGCTGCCTTGAAGAACCATGGGGAGAGAGAGAGCGGTCAGGATCTTGCGAAAGAGTAAATGTGGCTTTGATTTTCAAAAATAGGGGAAAAGATAGTTTCAGGAAAGAGAGGTACACTTCGTGTCCACCCCCAGCGAAGTTCTAGAAGCGATGGTTAAATGGAGATGACTATTGCAGTGGCCTCCTAAGTGACCTCTCCGCTTCTGCCCTCGGCCACCCCACACGTCCATGCTCTGTTCTCAGTCTAGCAACCAGAGGGATCTGCTTGAGCCAAATCATGCCACGTCTGCTCAGGAGCCTCCAGTGTCTCCCCTCTTACTAGAAGGAAAAGTCCAAGTCCTTCCAGTGGCCTATGAGGCCCAGCATGATCGCCCGGCTACTTCTCTGCCCTCAGGTCTCCCAGGTCCTCTCCCTGCCCCCCTCCCCCTTGCTCCGGACACAGCGTCCTTGCTCTTGGCGTTCTCCCTTACTTTCCTCTCTTTCTGGACCACTCTTCCCCCAGATAACTGGTTGGTTCCCTCCCCCACAGCATTGCTCAAATGTCAGCTTCTCAACAAGGTCTTTCCTGAACCCCCCTATGTAAACCCCCCTATCCCGACTCATCCTCTTCCCTGACTTATGTTTTTCTCTATAGTACTCACTACCACCCAATATGCTATATATTCTTATTTGTCCTGTTCATCAACTTCCTTCCCTCACTAAAATGCAAGGTTCATGGGCTCAGAGATTTTTATCTGCATCCCTAGTTCTTAGAACTGTGCCAACCGCATAGTCACGTTCATTAAACATTTGTTGATTGGGAGGCAGAAGGGAAAATGGGAAGAAGGGAGGTGACTGGAACACTTAGAAAGAGGTCACTAGACCAGGGTGACCAGCCATCCTGGTTTTCCCAGCACTGAAAGAGGTCCTGAAACAAGGGACTTTCAGTGCTGAGACCAGGAAAGTCCCAGTTGTTCACCCTACAGTAGATCAGCCAACCTCATTGACTTCTGCGATACGGACACTGGTATGAGAGCTGCCAGGACTGCCTCACACTCTCTCCTGCTATTGGCACAGCCCTCCAGGAAGTCCGCCTCCTGCCTCACACTCTCTCCTCCTATTGGCACAGCCCTCCAGGAAGTCCGCCTCCTGCCTCACACTCTCTCCTCCTATTGGCACAGCCCTCCAGGAAGTCCGCCTCCTGGGAGAGTGGAGGAATGTGGGCCGCAAGAGAGTGTATTTAAGTGGTTTGTACTGCCAGTTGGCTGAGCGGCCACCTCAGATGCGTTGATTGATGGGCCCGTGTCGGGCTGGTAGGAAGGCTGCTGTGGTAGTGAGCCGCAGAACTGTGTCCTGGCCCGGGTCTGCTCCACCATCTGTCTGGGCTGCGGCTGAGGACAGAAAGGCAGGATAGGATCCTGCAGTGGCGTGCTCCCGCCAGCGACATATACAGTCAACAATTGAGCTGGGTTTTGAAATCACCTCAATAGATGGAAGTGACAGGCTCTCTGTAACAACTTAAAATTCAAACAGTGGTAAATATTGCTTTCTATTTAGGGTTTAAAAAAAGCTACCTTGAATGTCCAGAAGAGACCAGGCTAAATAGCCGTTTTGTTTGTTTTAAACCCAGCACGTTTTGTTGCCCACGCACTCAGACTAGTTTGAAAGCTAACTGCAGCTCAGCTCTCTTTCCAGGAGAAAAGAGGCCACTCACTCACGTCCTTTCCCCGGCTCACCTCACTGCTCTGGGGCAGCCACACGCTCAGGACCAGGGAATCCAGCTGAGAGAAAGGCTAAATCACCATAACTGCCTCCCCCCCACCAAGAAGGGATTCGTTTTCAAGGGCTCAGTGCCAGGAGCCCCTGAGGACATGGAAACTGGGAGCCAGAGCTGCATCCCTCTTCCTCAGGGCTCACAGCTTCCACGGTTCCCTCAGGGCTTCCTGCCTATAACCGAGGAGTCTTTGGGAAAGGAGGGTAGCAAAGATGTCTTTCAACTTCCAGCCTTTCCATCCTCCGACCGCAGGTACCTTTACAAGTATTTCGTGCTTGCAGGACCTAATGTGCGCTGGGGTCACTTTTTGGGTTGCTGTGACCGAGCCCTGAGGTCTTAGAGGAGTTCTGGGGTGGTAGGGGAGGAGTTGATGGGAGAGGGTTGCAGGGCTCACAGGCTTTACAGGGCTCTGGGTGCTTAAGGGACCAGCACCAGGATTCTCATTGCCATGTGGGCCCATCAAAAGAGGCAGCACCTGCCCTTCATCCTAGACAGGAGAGGCGCTGATTTCTAACTTCAGTTTTCCATGATCAGCACAGGCCCTGGCCTGCCTCTTCCCCACAGAGCCTCTGGATCACAGAGGATGAACCCTCACCAATGGCAAATAGGCGGGATCCCACAGGCCAGCCCCAGTTAGTTGGCGTGGCTGCCCAGAACTTGGCTATGATGGTCCCAAAGCTTTCCCAGCTCCCTCCCCTAAAGAACACGTAAATTGCCCATGGGAAAGAGCACACGTGGATGGAACCTGGTGACTCAGGGCAGTGGGCTGTCATTTTGAAATGGGGTCGAGCAGCCCAGCAGTAGAGGGGGCAGGAGCTGAGGGACCATCCTCCAGCCCCGCCCCAACTCTCTCACGGGACCATAACCTGTACTGCTGTGTAGAGAAAAGCTGGGACCCTGAGCAGAGGAAGTGAAACATTCTAGCCACCGCAGGCTGGAGCTCCATGGTTCTCCAAGTGTGGTCCCCAGACCAGCAGCAAACTTGTTAGAAATGCAATTCTCAGATCCCACCCAAATCTAGATCAGAACCTCTGGGGGTAGGACCAGCCGTCTGTGTTCAGTCAGCCCTCAGGTGATTCTGATGCAGGCTGATGTGTGAGAACCCTTCTGCCTAAGAGGAAAAGGCTTCTAAAGTGGCTGTTTGCTGAAGGTCTTCAGAGAACCCTGCTCTCTTTGTGCTTACCGAAAGAGAAGCATCATCGTCTGGCTTGGGGTGAGTGTTCTCTTTCTAGGTTCCATGGGGTCTGATGCTCTATTGGGCTGGCTTCCACCTGTGTCTACATTTGCAACCTTAGGGTGACTTAGACCCCGCTTCCTATGAGTCTGCTAAACGTGTCTGTAGCGCAGGAGACGTCAGGTTCACGTGGTGCTTCTTTTCGGTCTCAAGAGACCCATCTCAGAAACAAGAGCTGTGGCCCAGCAGCCTTCTGCTCTGGAACCACCCTTCGGCTGCCGCAGCAGCCCCTCCCCTTGGCTCTTCTGCGTTTCCAAAGATGTTTCTCTTCACATTCGGTCCTAAGAAGTCAATCCATGAAAAAAAAATACTGCAAAAGCGAACCAGGCTCACTGCAGCTTATACTGAAATGGACCAGAAAGATAAATGCAGCAATTTTCTTGTCCCACAGCCCTCCCCTCCCCAAATCCTCCGTCACCCCACAACCCCCTCCTGCCCCAGTGAGCCCAAGTTCTTGCTGGCTTGATGATCTGCAATTCTCTGCATGACTCTGCCTCTTGGGTTTGTTTAATTAGAAATAGGATGGGAAGTGCTTCCCATGCACTGGCATGTTAATTGCTTATCACAGAAAGAGAAGGGGTGACAACATTTGGTGATGGAAATTTCCACTCTCTCCATCTCCAGGTTTTCCTCCATTTTCCTCTCCCGCCCTCTCCTTGTCTCTTCTTTCCTCTCGTGCCAGCCTCTCCTGCTCTTTGTCTCTCTTCTCCAGATCTCCAGGCCCTTTGGGGAGCAGGCCCAGAGGCGCCTGGCAGGTCAGAATTCAAACCTAAAGGGAAAAACTGTGCTCTTTCGCACCACGTTCCTCTCTCTCTCCTCCCTCCTCTCCCATTCCAGCCCCTTTCTGTCACCCTCAGGCTTTTAAGAGATTCAGAGCAGAGAGCTCTTCAGTCATACTCAGTATTCAAAGGATTATTTTTCTTTTGTTTCCTTCCCCTCCCCTTATTATTGTTATTCTTATTTATTTTTATTTTTTACAAAACAGGAGAAAAGAATGAACTGGGTTGGGGGAGGTGACACATTTCTCCACAAAGGTACAAAATTGCCTATAGAAAGTCAACCTCAGAGTGCAGGCCAGAAGGGTGCCGAGAAGAGGCGTTCCTGGGCATCCCTCTCCCACGTGTCCTCCTGATCCAACTGGGGCCCCACTTTGGGAGCAGTCCCCCGAGGTGGGGAGGAGAGGCCTCCTTCAGCTCTTGCCCAGAAGGGGAAAGAGCAAGCAACTGAGACTGTACAGAGACAGAGAAGAGGAGGGGGTGCATCCTGTGGGCCAAGGGCCTGAGGACACAGGCAGGGGACATCCAGGCCCAGGAGCCTCTGGGCACACAGACAACTGGGGAGGTGGGCAGCTTTAGCCAGAGTCCTTCCTGTTTCTTGGAGATGCTCCTCAGAATGGTAGCGGAGGAGCCCTCAGAAGGTAAGGGCAGTTTCTGGAGGCCGCAGGAGCACCCCCTAGGGCCACAAAGCTGGCTGTCTTGGTCCAGCTGCCAGGCCTCAAGCACGTGGATCCATGTTACTTTCCTGGCAGGGTACCTGGCCCAGATTGCTTCCCTTTTGGTAAAAAGTAGTCCTAGTTATTTCTCTACTGCTGAGAACAGGCTGAGCTTCAGGAATTTTGTGACAATGGTGGTGACAGTGTCTCCCCTTCTGAGGACCTGGGCAGCTTCCTCCCCGGATTCCAGTGCAGAACAAGGGGTGCAGATACCACCCGGGCTGAGGGGGTGCTCCAGCCCCAGAAAGCCCAGGCTGGAAGGAGAGGCCGCCCACCCACTCCCTGCCTGGGCTGGCCAGTGCCAAGGTGGGCTGCCAGCCCGGCTGCCAGCAGGAGGATGGTGAGAGCCAGGATGGCTATGAGCCCAGGTTGGTCCCCTAAGGCTCTGTGACAAGGAGTGGCCTCTTTAGTCCTGGCCCATACACATGCCAACTGGGTGTGGGCATCAGCAAAGGCCACTTGCAGGCAGGCCCAGTACTCCGTGGCCTGAAGGAGGCGGGTGATGTTGTAGCTGTGGGTACCCCGTGGCAGGCGGGCCACAGCAGTGGCCCTGTGGCCCTGGAGGGCAGAGGCACTGGACCAGGTGAGGTTGGTGGAGACTGTGTTGGGTGGGGAGACCCAAGATAGCAGGATGTGATAGGGGTGAGTCTCCTGCACCTGGAGTTCCAGACCCCATCCCTTGCCTCTGCCTGGCTGCAGGGGAGCCCGGCCAACAACCACACTAACCGTCTTAGTGTCAGCCCCTACCAGGTTCTGGGCCACACAGGTGTACAGCCCTGCCTCTTCCGCTGTCACCCTCCGCAGCTCCAGGGTCCCCTCAGGGTACACCCGGTACTTCCTGCCTGCCCGGGCAGCCGTCAGTCGAACCCCAGCTGGAGTGACCCAGTAGATCTCGGGTTCTGGTTCAGCCAGCGCCCGGCAGTGCAGCACCAGGCTCTCTCCACTGGCCACCTGGAGGCTGGGGGGGAAGCTGCGGGGGGAGATGAGGGGCAGGCAGTGGTCCGTCATCTCCCGGAAGGGCACCTCCCGCACTGGGCGGCGCTGGAGGTCTGGTGGCTCGGCACACAGGGTGGACTGAGGCTCGATGAAGCGGACATGGGTGCCCGTGGCATTGGCCCAGCGGATGACACAGTCACAGCGGATGGGGTTGCCATGGAGACCCACCTCCTGCAGGTTGGGCAGGGACTCCACTGTCTGCTGGTGCAAGGCACTGAGAGCATTGTTGTTGAGCATGAGGGTCTCCATCTGGGGCAGGTGATGGAAGGCGTGGGGGTGGATGAAAGACAGCCGGGGGTTGTTGGTGATGTCCAGCTTGGTCAGCTCAGGGAGGTTGACCAGGGCAAACTTGTCAATGGAAACCAGCTCCTCCATGTTGTTCAGCCCCAGCTCCTTGAGGTGCAACATGTTGGCAAAGTCCCCGGGCCCCACCCGCTGGAGCGGGTTCTTGTTCAGGTCTAGGAACTTGAGCCCAGGCACCTGCTCCAGCGCCCGCCGCGGTACCCGGGCCAGAAGGTTGTCATAGAAGGAGAGGCTCTCCAGGCTTTGAAGCCCCTCCAGGGCGTAGTCAGAGATCTCCCGCAGGTTCATGCCTGCGAGCACCAGGCTGCGCAGGTTGGCCAGGGGCCGGAAGTTCATGTCCAAGATAGCGTCCACTTTGTTGCCGCCGATCATGAGGATCTCCAGGCTGGGCAGCATCTCGAACCAGCGGCCGTCCACGGCCCTCAGCAGGTTGGAGTTGAGGTGTAGCCGCAGCAGGTTGCTGAGGCCGGCGAAGGCCCTTGGGGCGATGCGGTAGAGCTGGTTGTGGTTGAGATAGAGTTCCTGAAGGCTGGTCAGCCCTGCAAAGCTGTGGTCCTCCAGCCGCGTCAGCTGGTTCTCCTCCAGGTGCAGGCTCAGCAGCTGGGGCAGGGCACGGAAATCACAGTCTCGGGTGTCTGAAAAGCTGTTCTGGGACAGGTCCAGCTCTGTGAGATTGGCCAGGTAGCCGAGCTCACTCTGGTCCACGCGGACGATGCCGTTGCTCTGTAGCAGCAGGGTCTGCGTGCCTGCGGGCAGCGCCGGGGGCACAGCTGTCAGGAATAGGTCATTGCAGTCCACGGTGGTGGCCTCGCGGTAGGACGATAGGGGTGTATACCAGGGCCGGATCTGGCAGGCACACCGAGGGGGGCAGGGCACGTGCCAAGGTACCACGGGCACAGTGGCAATGGCACCAGCCACCCAAGCTAGCAAGAGGGGGGCCACAAGCAGCCTCATGGTGGAGCTGCAGGGCAGGGGACCATCCACAAGAAGAGTCTGGAGTCCCTGTGCTCTTAGCGGTTTGCAGGCTGAGGGTCAGCAGCCCTGCCAGGGCCCGGGGAACCACTCTCCCTGGGCAGTCATTCTATGCAGGGATGGGTGGGCATCATTTCCTGCCCTCCTGGGTGCGGATCTCCATCCTTGTCCACTGGCGCTCCGTCTGCTCACTCATTGCCATGCCCCATCAGGGCAGCCCTGGAAGAAGAGGATGCAGAGTTAAGGAGGTTGCAGAGAAGCTGAATCTACTCCCTCCTCCTGTGTCTCCCCTGTTTGACTCAAGAGGTCAAAGGAGCTGAGAGGGGTGGACAAGATCAGAGCCAGGGCTCCTGGATTCTGTCCTACAGTCCTTAGGCTTTGTTGTCCTTTTCTTTGATCTGCTGGGGGAGTGACTGGGAGTCTTCAAGGAAGGGGCAAGAGATTGAGCCTTGGAAGCTTCCAGTATAACTCACAGAAGGTGTGTGTGTGTGTGTGTGTGTGTGTGTGTGTGTGTGTGTGTGTGTGTAGGAGAGGGGATGGCTGAAATTGTCATCTTCAGAGTCCTTCTGAGCCCAGAGAGATGTGGAGTAGATTCTCCAACCTTCCTCACATCTCTCCTCACTGAGTAAATGGGAAATAAAGCGACAGTTTTCAGACATCCCTCTGAGCAGTGTGGGTAGAGGGTGGTAGAAACAAATGCGGCTTCTAAATTCCAGGGTGCGCTCCCAGGACTTTGAAAGTTGAAAGGCAGTGGATCCTGACCCCACACCCAGACAGGCTGGGGAAGTGGGGTGGTCACCTGGGGTCTGCTTAGGCTCTCCTGGGATAGGGGACAGCTTTGGCTTTTGCCAACTTCCCTACCTGGAGGCAGGGGCTTTCCCTTCCCCTGTAGCCTAGCCAAACTGCCAGGAGGAGGTGGTGGGTTTAAGAAGCCTGGGTCTGAGCACCTCAGTCCTGACCATACGTGATCTGGTCTCAGCAAATTCTCCTGGCTTTTGCCATCCTATTGACTCACTGTGACCAACCTTTCAGGTCATATTTACCCAACACTCCCCTCTCCTGTCTCCCAGACAACTCTCAGTTGTTCTTCAAGACTCAACCTAAGGTCAGTCACCTCCTACAGAAAGCTGCTTCTAACCCTCCCCACCCCTGGATGGCTAAGGGGCCTGCCTTGTGCTCTCACAGTACCCCATGCTTTCTTCTGTCACAGCCCTGATCACATCATGTGGAAATGTCTCCCCAGTTGGGGACCTGTCTCGCTCATCATCATGCTGGTAGCCCAGGACAGGTGCCCAGTGAGGGTTGATCGTATAAATCAATCTCTATGGTCCCAGGGCCCCTTCCTCCAGGAGGTTGGGTCCCTACCCCCACTCCAATCTAGAATCCAAGCCCCCGCTGTTCCTTCCTCCTGGGTATGGACAATCAATCCGGGTTCTCTAGAAGAACCCATGGCCAGGATGCTTCGCCCTAGACGAAAGTCCAGCCTTGGCCTAGAACCGAGATGGGCGAACCAAAGGGGGCCCCTGGGCCTGGTCTGACTCCTGAGTGGAGGTCTGACTGGGTAGTTTTCCAGCTGCAGACATCAGTGGAGCGCACAGTTATTGAATGCCTGCTATTTGCCAGGGCCTTTCAAAGACTGCGTCTTATTTCATTTAACCCTCATGAAGAGTCTACAAGATAAGCATTAATGCCTCCAGTCTGCAGATGCAGAAACCGAGGCTTGGAAGAGGTTAAAGCATTTGGCTCAAGCCATACAGCTGGTAAATGTCAGGAGACACGAATTCAGAGGTTGTGCCATTTACACTGTACTTCTCTACCCCCAGATCTGGCCCGACCCTACCCTGGACACCCTGAGCTGCACTGGCTGCCGAAGCAGCAGGCTGGGTGCCCATTCTTGTCCCCTGAGGAGATGACTCCTTATCAGGGAGCTGCAGGAAGCTGGAGCTGTGTCTTCCACCACCCTCCAGGCAAGTGCCTCTCAGCTGGCCAGCGGGGCTCTTTGCCCACCTCATCCCACTTCCAGGATGCGGGGGCCGGGGAGGGGAGCAGTTGGAGGCCTCCCTTGAGCAAGGGAGCGGCACGCCTCTTTACATTTGACTACTTCCCACCTTCCTCTGCAGCTATTTCTGAAGGTGGGAAAAACAACATGACTTAAAATGCACAGAGGTTTTGAGTGGGGGTGTTGTGTACACTGACACATAAAACTCAGGGCAAACACACGTGCACACCCGCATCCACGTGCAGAGGGGAGCCTGGAGTACTCAGCCACCGAGGCCGGTGAGCGGTGGTCAGGAAGCGTGGTGGGGATTCTGCCGTGTGCTATGTGAGTGGAGAGGCAGCAGGGACAGGCTGAGTCCTGGGATGACTCCGTCACGGAACTAGGGCTGTGGTCCTGCCACACGTACACACCAGAGGCTCCTGCCTCCTGCCCAGGCCTCACCCAAGAAAGTAGAACCCACCAGCAAAGAGATCTCACTATTACTTACCACTTCCAACCAGAGCACCCTGGGAAAAGTTCACTGCTCTGAGCACCTGTTCCTTATGTGTAAAATGAGCTTGTCATTAGGATTAAAGGAACTGGGTGTGGTGCACACAGAGAGCCCAGCACGGCTTAGTTCTCTTTCATCTCCCAGGGTTGGGAAGCTCCCCAGCTGTAGGACTTCTTAGTGGGGGATAGAAGTTGGATCCCAGGACTCAACAAGCCCCTATTAAGCTTGCCCACTGTGGGCCCAGTGTCGCCCCCAGGTGGGATGGGAGCTGTGAGCGGGACTAGATAAAATGTCACGCCTTTAAGAGTGCCACCCTGGTAGGACCCAAAATGTAAAATGATTAGGAGAGCCCAAGACAGTTCGTTAAGGGGAGAGGAGGCTGCAGTGGGTGGAGAGGGCCTTCAGACCTCGCCCGAGCCCCAGGTTCCTCCTCCAACATCTCTGTCCTGGCACCTTTGTCCTACCGATGCTCAACTGTATGGATGGGATAGAGAAGCCATTTAAAAGTTCATTAAAAACGTCCAGAGATTTGCCTTTCCCTCCACTCCAGGCTCACCCTCCTCCTCACCCCTGTGGCTGGGCTGGGGGGCGGGTGGTGAGCCAGAGCTCCAGCCCCTCAGCCAGGAGCCACGGGCTGGGGCTCCGCAACCAGAGGCCCAGAGACGGGCAGCGGCTGGATGACTCAATGTTCATACACACCTCTGGTCCCAAGGCTTGGCAAAGGCCCAGACAAGTCCTCCCCGTCACTGCTGAGCACGCAGCCCCTTCCAAGATAGAACTCAGAGCTGCCCACTCACCTGCCATCACCACTTAAGGCTGTCTTGCACATGGCCCACTCATGCAGGCTTGATTAGCAATTTCTGCTGGGAGCCGGAGCTGCAGAGAAAGCTAATTGTCTTTTATCTATAATCTCCCGGGGTGAGCAGGAGTTCAGACTATCACGCGTGCGTTTTCCCCAACTGGATTTCAAGCTCTTTGCCGTAGGGGCTATGTCTTGCATGCTTTTTGTGTTCCCGGTGAGCCAAGTGTAGGATTGAGCATGCAGAGGGTACTGGTGAGTGGATACAAATTGTGAAGTGTGTAACTCTCCCATCAACCCTGTGTGCAGACAGAGAAGGGATTGTTTAGTCTCATTTTACAGGGGAAGCAACTGAAGCAAGGACAGGTTAATTGACACATCAGAGCTTGCACAGCTTCTGACATGGTGGGGTCAGAATTCAAAGCCAGGTCTTTGACTCTGTAACCTGCCCCACCAGCCCAGCCAAGGTTCACTGCCTGGCAGCTCAACGCCCACCTTAACAGGAGCAGAGTGCAGGGCTGGTGGCCCAGAATGCCTGCTTCAGGTGCCAGTCCTTTCAGAGATGAATGGGTCCCCTGCTCCTCCCCAACGCTACCTGAGGGGGCCCCTCAGACACCATTCCTTCATTTCTGGCTAGAGTGACTTCCTTGGGGGACACATGGGGAAGACCCTGTTCCTCTGAGTGTGTGGCTGGGCCTGGAAGCACAGGGACAGACAGAGCCAGCAGGCTGCACAGAGACCTCAGCCTGCCTTCGGATTGGGGGCTGGGTGCTCCTCTTTGTTCAGGGACAGCTGGAGACATGACCGTCAGTGACAGGGGAAGCAGGGTTGCCCGCTCCAGGAGCAAAGTTTCTCTTGGAAGGGCTGGCTCTGCAAGCCCCGACGGACCGACCTCCTCCCGGCAGCGGCTCTGGAGAGAAAGTATGGAATTGATCCCGTACACTCCCCATTAAACTCCAACCCTTGGCAAAGCCCTAAATGAAGAATTTTGGAGAAGCTGACGTCAGCAGCCCGAGCTGCTCTTCTCCCTTTCCTCCATCTCTGGCCCTGCCCCCAGTACAGTCCCGGGCTCCTGCCAGCACTGACAGCGTTGCTCCTCCAGGGGGCTGCTGGATGCCAAGCCTCTCCCTCCCCCAACTCCTCTCCCCTCCCCACAGCCTCTGCCCAGCCCCCCTGAGCTGGGAGCCCTCCGGAGGGAGGAACAGCCAGTGGCAGTGATCAATTGCCTGGCCTTCGCTGCTGCTTCAGTGCCAGGTCTCCCTGAGCTGCGGAGACAGAAGGGCAGCATAATTGAGTGTAGCACTGATAAACTCCGGCCTCCTCACCAGCAGATAAGCGCTGGGTTGGGGGATGCAGAGGTGGGGGAGGCCATCCCTCCATCTGTACACCTGGCCTCCGCTCCTCCCGAGAGGTGAGCATGGCCCCTCACTCCCACCTCTCATTTAATCACAGACAGCCAGGACCTCAGAGCTGGAGGAGACCTCAGCATTTATCTAGTCTTCCAGAGTCTGAATTCCATAAATAACTTATGCAAAGCGGGAGTGGTGGAGCGGAAGGAGCCTGGGCTCTGTGATCAGAGTTTGAGTCTGGCTCTGCCGCTCACTGTGTGACCTTGGACAAAGTTAGACGACCCGACCCGAGCTGGGAAATGAGGATGAGACCCTCTCACAGAACTGCTGTGAGGAGCCAGGATGCAAGGCCTATGACGTGCCTCTTAGTTGCCTTCGTTGCCCCCTTCACCATTGCCTCTCCTCCCACCTTAGCCCCTACTTCTCGTCTCTCACCTTTCGTCCTAAACTTTTTCTTTCTATTATGGTATAACGTACGTACAGGAGAGTACATAAATGGCATGAATCCCAAGTGCACAGCCTGATGAATTTCTACCTTAGTAGATACCAGTACAACCACCACCCCAGCAAGATATAAGCATTTCCAGCCCTCCCAAGGTTCCTATGCGGCCCTTCCCAGTCAATGTCCAGCCCCCACCTGGAGTTAACCATTGTCCTGACTTCTATCATCATCCATCAGTTTCATCTTTTAAGCCCAGAATTCCCCTTCCTTCTCCATCGCAACTTGGAACCAGGGTCTTTGGAAACAGCTGACTCTGGCTTTAGGGAACGCCAGAACCTCAGACCTGAAATTCACTTAATTCATCCTCCTGCTTCATAGCGGCTATAGCTTCTCAGGGTCTCACACTTAATCAGAGATCTCCAGGAAGGGAGACTGATTCCTCTTTCTTGTTTTACAACTCCCATATCTAGAAATTGCTCTATGCCCTAGGGTCCCCTCTCCGGTTGGAATCCTATGACTTGGGCCTGTGAGCGTCATGCTGCCTTGAGGCAAGAAGATGGCAGGATAACCTCCTGGCAGCCCTTCCCCAAAGCCCTGCTGGGTCTTGGCCACCTCCTGGGGCAGCATTGCTGGGCCCTTTTTGTTGCCAGACCCCTAGGTATTCTGATTACAGAATCTGGGGCACCAGGCAGAGGACAAATTGGGGAGTGACCAGGAAGGAGAGACCCAGACTCACTTGTAACTGCCCCAGACCTCTCCATTCGCCCATTTCAGAGGCTCCTTGCACTCAACTTGTCCCAAGCCCAACATCTCCCACCAAACCTGCTCAGGAGGCACTGCCATCCACCAGTCTCCAAGACTGGAAATCTCCACCATGGTGACGCGTCCCTCCCACCTCACACACACCCACCACAGTGCTCACGCTAACGTTCCCTTTTCATTTCTTGTCTTGACTCTCACAGCAGCCTCCTCACCCTTGAGTGACCCTCTCATTCCCAGGCGCCTCCGGCTCCTCCTAGACTAGACTTGCTACTTCCTTCTCCTCTGCGGGCCTCTCACTCAACCAGCAAAACGTCTCCCCAACTTCAACTATCAAACTCCTCTTCAGCCGTAAAAACCCATCCCAAATGCCACGTCCTCTGTGACATGTTCCCAGAGGCCCTCCTAGAAGGGTGGTTACACCCACCACAGTCCCGGAGACTCTGAACAGACCTCCGTGGTAACAGCACCTTCCTTATCGTCATTCTGAGAGCCTGTGTTCTCAACCAGGCTGTCAGCTCCTGGAGGAAAGGATGGTTTGTTATTTATTTTTGTCTTCTCAGAGCCTAGCGCAGTGCAGAATTTCCTGGTAAGGGTGGGAGGTGTTCTACAGCCATGAATTATGAATCGCAACCCATTAGTGGGTCATGAAAACAGTTTAAAGTGGATAACAATGTACATTAAAAAAATGAAATAGAAAATAGAGTGCACTGTATGTAGCTAGACTAAGAGTTGTTTTGAGAAATTTTTCCCGTTTTACACACACACACACACACACACACACCTGTGTACAGACGGATGTGATGCAAAATCATGCATTTTTGCCCTTGAGTCGCAGCTATTGAAGCTTGAAAATGATGAGTCTGCAGAGCCTCTCTGAGTGAGGTGAGTCCCTTCAACTCTAGTTGATGCCGCTGGAAGGATGACATAAATCAAAGTGTCAGAGGGAAGATACGACGCCCCCGAGTGCCTTCTGTGTGCAGGATTTCTATTTGCTGGCCACTTTAGACATACCTCATCCTATCCTCCCAACAACCCTGTAAGTAGGTACTTTTTAGGAGAGAAACCTCAAGCTCAGTGGAGACAAGGGATCACGCCCAGGTCCCACAGCTAGAATGTGGAAGAGCCTGAGTGTGAACCCAGCTGTGTCTCACACACCAGCCCTTTCTGTTTCCATGATTCTGGTGCCAGAAGCTGAATTCCAAGAGTGGAGGATACTGGGGAGACCGGAGGAGAGAAGGGAGGAAAATGAGAGGGCATCTCCTGGTGAAAGGATGAGGTTTCTCTTGTCTACCCTTGCCCTCCCCTCCCCTCTGGAGTGAGAAGAGTCAGTTCCAGTAAAAACCCTTTCCTGGCCCAGGAGGGAAGGGACTTGTTCCCAGGAAGAAATATCTACATTCCCAGGTCTCTGGACTGGCCCTGGACAGAGGACGTTGCAATTCTACTGCCTGGAAGGGAGCCTGCCTCGTTATTTCTTAAGTAGGAGTGGAAGGCGCCAGTAGGTAGCCCACAGTCATTTTTTGTCTGGTTGCACTGCACCAAAGAGGCTTCAGGGGAGTGGAGCCAGCTTTGCAGGGACCTGGAGAGCAGCGCCAGGCTGAGCTCCACCGCCGCGCGCCGCCAGCCTTCTGCTGACTTATCTGCCCATCCTCAGGAAACCTTCTCTGACCCCTCCATGCCTCTCCTGGGCTCCTCTGGGGCCTCAGCGTGCCTCCATCATACACTGGCTGTTTACTTGTCTGTCTGTCTCTCCCTCCAGACTGTGAGGCCCTCAGGGGAAGAGCTGTGCTCCAAGTGGCCAGTTCCTCCAACAGTCTGGCACACAGTAGGAGCTCAGAAGATACCTGGGGAAGGAGAGAGAGAAAGGCAAGGTAGGGCAGGGCACGAGAACAGAAGGGGGCTGTTTGCTTCAGAGCTCCTGAAGAGCAGGCGGACCTGAGTCTGGCCTCGTGAAGGAGATCCAGAGCGCACCTCCTGGAAGCACACGCCCGGGCTCCCCTGCCCTGGCTCTGGCCACTACACGGCCACTGTGGCCCTTCCCTTGATGGAGAAGGCACTTCTGACTTAACTTTCTGCCTCTGGATTCCACCCTAAGATGATCCTCCCCTTCTGGACTCCCTCAGGCGCCCCCTCTGGAAATCCTGCGGACACTCTGAGATCTTAGGTTAGCGGTTCAAAGGAGGGCTTTGGAGTCGAATCCTGGTGCTGGCTGTATGACCTTGAGCATCCTTACTCAGATTCCTCCTCTCTAATGCAGGGAGAGAGCCTACCTCATGGGGGGAAGTCTGCAAGAATGATGCCTGCTAAGTGCCTGGCGCTCACTGGAGCGCTCTTCCCTTTTCATCTACCTCGGTTTGTCTCAGGCACAGTCTCTGGCTTCCAGGCCACCTGCGTACCAGGCCCGCACCAGATGGCCTGTCCATGGTCGTGTGGCCT
Organism: Delphinapterus leucas; assembly: GCF_059928025.1. Classification (NCBI taxonomy): domain Eukaryota; kingdom Metazoa; phylum Chordata; class Mammalia; order Artiodactyla; family Monodontidae; genus Delphinapterus; species Delphinapterus leucas. Next base: position 39,713,179 of record NC_143129.1, read on the forward strand.
GCAACGCAGGCGGCCTCTCCTAGGAACCCTTCCATCTCAGTCTGACACTCCTTCCTGACGGAGCTGCCCTCTCCTGGGTCAACATTAAGCACTCCCCGGGGCCTCCAACCAGGGTCCAGTTCTAGTCTTTAGGACTCGAGAAGGCTCTAGAACTCAGTTCATTTACAGATCACCAATGTCTGACACACTCTCACCCAACAGCTCACTCTTCCTGCCTTAGGTGAGCAGCTCCTCTGTTTGCCCAGGTGCTCCTTGGAAGGGTCGAGAGGGCCCCTCCTAGCAGAGCTCTAAATGTCCCAGCTTGACCGCAGCCTGCGGACATTCCACACTGGCCACAGGCGCAAGCCAGGGGGGCAGCCAAGCCCAGCTACTGACCTCGAGCTTCTCCCACCTCTCTCCCTATAATTTTCCCTGCCCTTCCTAGAATTAGCCAGGGGTGCTGGGCAGACCCTGCAGCATTCTTGAAAGGCTGCCCTCCTGCAGCCCTTCAGACACAGTGGATCCCTGGGAGTTAGGTGCAGCGGAAGGAGAGGGAAGGCTTCAGATAGATGCAAGCAATGCTCTTTCCTGCCCCCGTGCCTTTGCACATGCAGGGGCCTCGCCCACAAGTCCGTGTCACCGCTTGTGTATTCCCATCTCTGAAGTCTCAGTTCACACTGTCCCCCTCTGAAGTCTTCCCTAACCACTGCCCACGCTCCATTAATCAATCCCTTTCTCCTTCTCCCATCCTTGAAGAACCCATATCCACTGTGATGCTCAATTCTTCTCTCAGATTGTGAGCCCCTCGAGGGCAACTCTGTGACTCATGAGCCCAGAACTAATAATGAGAGAAGCACCAAGGCATGGCGAGGGTGGGAGGAATGCCTGGGGAGAGGGTTTGGGGCCTGGGTGGCTGAGGAGAAAGAGGCAGAGCAAATGGGGAACAGACCAGTTAAACAAGGAGAAAGGCCAAAGCTCTTCTAACGGAAAAAGAAAATGAAATCAGAATGAAAATTGATGAGGCGGAGAGAAAAGGAGGCTCGTTTCATCAGCAGCTTTGCCAGATGAAGCTCCGAGATAAATCACGAGGCGGAAGGAGCCTTGGTCTCGGTGTGGCTCACTGCCTTCTCCTTCTGTCAGCTGTCTCGGGCAGGCCTGAGAGATAAATGGCTACAGCTGAGGCCCCGCAGTGGGGTTTTTTCCATCCGCAACCGCAGTAAGAATGGTCCGTCCGTCCTCATCGCCTCCTCCAGGCCTGCGCTGCCCACGCCTTCACGTGCTCCCCTCCCGTGGCCCTCCTCTTCCCCAGCTCCCCTCCTCAGTCCCGCTGGCCTCTCCCACAGCAGCCCCCCCATCACCCCTCCCCAGCTCGGGGTCAGGCCTGTGGAGAGCATTTGTCAGAAGCCCTGTCCAACCTTCTGTGCCCCTATCCAGCTTCTCTGAAGTCAGGGTGGGAAGGAGAGGTCAGGGCATGAGAACTGGTGGTGGAGGACATGGGACAGGACAGGGCTGGGTTCTAGTTCTGGCCTGAGACAGACCTTGGAGTGTGTCCTCTTACTTCTCTTGCCCTTGGGCTCCCCATCTGTGAAATGAGGAGGTGGGGCTAGAGCAGTGGTTCTAAAGTTGAGGTCCCTGGACCAGCAGTATCAGCTCACTTGGAAACTTGTTAGACATGCAGATTCTCAAGCCCACCCCAGACCTCCAGAATCAGAAACTCAGAGGGTGGGGCCTAGTTACCTGTGTTTGAGGAAACCATCCAGGTGAATCTGATGTATGCGCATGGAGAATCACTGGGCTAGGTTACCTCCAAGGACCCTCCAGATGAGATTAGAATTCTGTAAACGAGAACAGTGCCCGCTAGGAACGCTCAATTAAAACTATGTGGGGACTTCCCTGGTGGCGCAGTGGTTAAGAATCCACCTGCCAATGCAGGGGACACGGGTTCGAGCCCTGGTCTGGGAAGATCCCACATGCCGCAGAGCAACAAAGCCTGTGCGCCACAACTACTGAGCCTGCACTCTAGAGCCCACGAGCCACAACTACTGAGCCCGCATGCCACAACTACTGAGCCTGTGCACTAGAGCCCGGGAGCCACAACTACTGAAGCCCGTGTGCCACAACTACTGAGCCCATGAGCCTAGAGCCCGTGCTCTGCAACAAGGGAAGCCACTGCAATGAGAAGCCCGCCCACCGCAACTAGAGAAAGCCTGCATGCAGCGACGAAGACCCAATGTAGCCAAAAATAAATAAATAAAAAGCTATTAAAAAAAACACAAAACCTATGTGTATGATGAACTCCTTATCATCATCCTGATAGATAAGAGTTGAGTTTTCCAGACCCCTCTCACCTTCTCTGTCCCGGCCACAAGGAAGCTCTCTACCCAATGAGCATTAATAGAGCCCTGACTGTGTGCTGGCGCTGTGAGGGGATAGGGATACAAGGTCATGGGGAGGGCAGGCGGGAGTCACAAATTTAAAAACAAAACAAAACACTCTATTAAAGTATGATAAGAGTTGTCACAGAAGTACTTACCAAGAGCAACAGGGGCATAGTCTGGAGGAGAGAACACAATTCTGTGAGGAAATTTCTAGAAGTCATTGAATTATACACTAAAAATGGGTAGATTTGTTGGTATGCAATGTACTTCAATAACGTTGTCTTTAACAAAACCTCCCAGGGAAGTGTTGCCTAGGTCAGCAGATGCACAGACGGTAGAAGACCATTCTATACATACTGGGGACACCAGGAGCAAAGGTGCTGGGATAAAAATGATGAAGTGAACTCTAAGAACTGAGTGGTCCCCCTTCGTTTCCAAGAGTGTAGGTGAGGTGGAGAGGCTGGAGCAGCAGGCTGGAGCCAGAACAGTCTGGACATGATACTGGAGGTAGAGGGCAGCCCAGAGGGCATCTAAGGCAGTGACTACTATAGCCATCAATACTATCTATTATGACTGGATGCACCACCTTGCAATTTAAATTCTTCCATCTCCACAATCCTGAGTGATATTCACAATAGCCTTGCAAGGTCATAGATGCCATTATCCCCATTTTAATGGAAAAGATATTAAGTGACCTGCCCAAGATCATACAGCAAACAAGTAATGGAGCCAGGGCTAAAAGACAGTATGCTTCCAAGTCCAGACTTACTTTCTCAGTGGGATGGCAATGTTAATAATGGTAGCCATTGACCAAGGACTGCCTATGAGCCAGGCCTTGGGCTGGGCTCTGAAATGAGTGGTTGCCCTCAATGCTCAAAACCACAGTAAGATGTGGGGCTTACTAGCCCCATTTCACAGATGTGGAGGATAGGTAGGTACCTTGCACAAGGACACCCAGCTGGTAGAGCCGGGACGCAGACAAGGTCTGGCGGGCTGCCAAAGCCCGTGCCCTATGCTCCGACCCCACATCACCCTCCTCCGGCTCCCACTGCCCAGCTCTCTTCAGGCCCAGAATGGAATGGGAGATTTCCAGCTGACTTCTTATTCAAATTCCCTTGAGCCTGGGCCAGCCCAAGAGAAAGAAACTGGCCCCCGGCCTAAGCTGAACAGCCCTTCTTTAAGGGAAGGCCCTTTCCAATCTGGCAGGGGCTTCTTTCCTCCAAGCCCATCAATGCCTTCTGAGCCCCACACACCCGCTGGGGGACCAGTGCCTTCCAGGGCCCGGGGCCCGGTGGATAGAAGCACTTCCATCTCCTGATCAATAAAAGGCATAATTCAGTGACTGCAGCAAGTACAAAGGAGTGTAGGTTAAATCAATATTTAGAAGCTTCGAAATGAAACTAATTAAGAGCAAGCCTTAATGACTTTTACTGCCTGGGAATAAAAAGGACAAAAAGCCTGCCCATATTTCATGGGTCCACCTTAGTAGCTTGTAATCATTTGGCAGGAGCAGAAGATGAAAAGTGCTCCCAGCCAGCCCCACTTTCTGCATTGCAGGAGAGGGGAGTACCTCGTCCTTGGTAGCAGAAGACGATGAATGGGATGGAGCACAGGACGCAAACTGCATTGTGGAAGGCCACTGGCTTAGGTCAGGGATCGTTACGGACTGAATTGTGCCCCCCCCCCACAAAAGATACAGTGAAGTCCCACTCCCAGAACCTGTGAATGTGACCTTAATTTGGAAACAGGGTCTTTGCAGATGTAATCAAGTAAAGGTGAGGTTATACTGGGTTAGGGTGGGCCCTAATCCAATGACTGGTGTTCTTATAAGAAGAGGGAAATTTGGACACAGACACAGAGACACAGGAAGAATTCAGCGTGGTGATGGAGATCGTGATTGGAGTGCTGCAGCTGCGAGCCAGGGAAGCCAGGACCAGAGCCTGGGAGAGGCAAAGAAGGAGTCTCCCCTACGGGTTTCAGAAACACCACGGCCTGGTCCTGCTGCCCTTCTGACACACTGATTTCAGACTTCTAGACGCCAGAACCTGAGACAATTAAGTTTCTGTTATTTAAGCCATCCAGTCCAGTTTGTAGTACTTTGATACGGCAGCCCCAGTAAATTCATGCTGGGATCCTGGATCCTGGTTCCCACTCTACCACTTACTAACGGTGCAAGGTTGGCAAAATACTTAACCTCCATGAACCTCAGTTTTCACCTCTGAAAAATGGGGATAAGACTAGTTCCTTCCATCTTTTCTGTCCAGAGATCTGGTTCAGATCTAATGAAAACATGAGTGTGAAATATGCTGTGAGCTGTGAGTGCTACACAAATACCACCTAGGCTCACTGCTAGTGGAAACAATCTGGGAACGACTCAGGAGCTGTCAGATGGGCAGGAAGTTCCTTGCCAGCTCACAGGGCTGTGATCCAATCAGATCACAGGTGTGAGGTGTCTTTGCCTCATTAGAGATATTATATACATGAAGAGTATTTTTATTGTCGTTCTCAACAGAGATTTTATTTGTTGTCCACTTGGCCCTAGCTTTCTCATCTGTAAAATGAAAGGGTTGGACAACATTATTAAGGTATCTTTCAGCATCAATTCCTGGGCTTATTCATATATACATATTAATATATATTTGATATATATACTTAAAGTAGCATATCTTAGCATCCCAACCTCATTCTCATCCCAGTAGCCCAGGACAATGCAGAGGGGTGCCAGCTAAGTACTGTGGTGAGAGATAGGAGTGCTGGGGTTTTGCATCCCTTTGCCCTCTACTGCCTGGGTTAAGAGAGGAACCACAGCACTTTCCTCTCTCCTCCCTCAAGCTTACCGGGCATGAAAGGAACAGGAAACCAAGCAGGCAGCAAATAAAATCTCCATCGATCACGGGATGGCTGGCATCCCAAGTCCGGCTGGCTCAGAGCTGCTCATCTTAAATAAACGTTCCTAATGATCCACTCATACTTAATGCTGGAGCTGTCTTGTTAAAGTGCAACGGAACAGGGTGGCTAAATGTGGGGCTGCTGCCTCTCTGTCGGGGCCTCTTCCAGGGCTCCAGGGCGGATAAGGTTCTCAGGTGGCCTCTCAAAATTTTGGAAGGAGCTGCACCTTGCAGCAGTGGGGTTCTCAAATGTGGGGACCAAGCTAGCTTCCTGCCATATGACAACCAACATTCTTCCCAGATGTGTATCAGTGTGGCGAATGAGCGTCTGTTTGCACGATGACCTCACAGGAAGGGAAACATCAACATGATAACCACCACGATGCTGTCACCTGAGATTCACCAGCACGGTGGTCGCCCCACCTACAGCACACCATCTCTACCAATATCACCACCCCACTGTCATCGTTGTCCTCAGCTGTGATCACTGGGGGCCCCTCGCTCACTGTCACCACCGCACATCACTCTGAACACCCTCCACTAGCATCATTATCCCTCCATCCACTACTGCCGCAATCCTGGTCATCGTAGTACCCTGATCGTCATAAGAGAACTTGTTTGGCTTCAACTCTGTGACTCATTCAATATCTGAAACAGATATGGATTTTGCCATTGGGACATATGAGACCTTATAAGGCTAACGTGAGAATGAGTGGATTCACATGTACACAGAGATCCATCCTAACAGAAGCATAAACATGGACATGTGATGTACACACGGAGAGCACCGCGCGGGAAAGGGGAGTGGGGTTGGAAGGATAGGCAGGGGACAGGTCAACCAGAGCTCCACGTTCTCCTTAGGAGAAAAAAATTACAATCCTTTGTCTCCTGTTATCTCTGTTTTCCAACTCTGGCTGCACCATAGATTCATATGGGGATCTTTTAAAATATACTGATGCCTACATCCCACTCCAGACCAGTTAAAGTCAATCGCTGGGGGTACAATGCAGGCATGGAATTAAAACTCCCCAGGATTTCTTTGTATGTAAATTTTACATCAAAAGAAAAACAAAACTGTAAAATAAAGTTGAACTCCATAGTTGTTAAAGTATTTAGGGAAAAGTGTACTCATGTCTGCAATTTACTTTAAAATGCACCAAAAATAAGATGGATTGATGGATAGATGGAAAGCGATGTGATAAAGCAAGTCTCGTAAAAGGTTAATGGTAGAATCTAGGTAGTGGGTATATTATTGCTCTCAGTAAAATTCCTTCAACTTTGCTGTATATTTGAAATTTTTCATAATAAAATACTGGGAAAATATCCAACTGGTGTTACTGTGAAGCTAGGGCTGAGAAACACTGCATCTAAAGGAAAAATCCATAAGCAAGTGATTTTCTCTTTCCTCCACCCTCCATGTGTGAAAAAACATACCCTTTCTCATCAAACCAATCAGACTCTCATCCAGTGTTCTTCCTGGGTCTCATCGCACGTAGACAAGTGGGTTTGGATGGTGCATCAGGGGAAATGGAGGCAGCTGCTCGCTGTAGGAGCGGGCGGCTAGGGGGACGCCTGGCTGCCCAGGCCTCACAGGGCTGGGCCTGGGACCCACTGCCATACCAGTTGGCCAGCTGTGCTCTGGTCAAATGGCCCCGAGTCTCCTCTTTCTTAGCAAGGATTAAATCCTTTCCCAGGAAAACCAGAGTCCATTGCAGAGTGTGTGTGTGTGTGGGGTGTGTGTGTGTGTGTGTGTGTGTGTGTGTGTGTGTGTGTGATACTGCGGGCAGGGGCCAGGCCCCACGTCTCATCTGTATGCTCCTCCACAGCTGGCTCGTCCTGTCGGGGGAGTGCCATGGCAACACCGTGCTCTTTAAACACAGGAGTTGGTGCTGCCATCGCAAAGCAGCATTAGGCAATTTAATTAAGGAGCTGGCAGCAGACAAACTTTGTGAGTTAAAGGCATTTTATTAAATCCCATTGTATTATGCAGCTCAGTTCCCCCAGGAGCTGCAGAGCTGGGGGAGGACAGAGGAGAATTTGCTGGGGTTTCTTTTCTCTTCTTTGCTTTTTTCTGGCCTCCTTTCTGCTTCATGAATGCATTCACTGAACGTAGGGGGACCCCAACTGTGACTGCCTGCTCCCCCCAGCCCAAGCATCAGGCCCTGGCATAAGGTCTGCTGGCTGCAGTCTGGGCGGTATGATCACCAGCACTGACCCCGTGTGTGTATCACCATTCACAGGGCACTCTCAGCGCGTTATCTCAGGGCCAGGCCTCCAACCCGAGCTTCAGTATCCACTCGGCACCAAACTCAGTGTTTCCCATGCAGGGTCTCACTGAATCCCCCCACACCCTCGGAGTAGGAACTTCTGGCAGCCCCATTCTACAGATAAGGAAAGTGAGGCTTACAGATATTATGAAGCCTGCCCAGGATCTTGTAAGTAGTATGTAGCAGAGAAGCAAGCCCAGACAGGCTGACTGCAGAGGCCAAGGTTCACAACACTGCTCCCTGTTACCTCTTAAGGCTGGTGATTTTTTCCTGTTTCAACCTTCGGAATGGGTTCCACTCCAGGTGCCCAGCTAGGAAAATAATTCCAGGGTGAAGCTGCGGTGGGACTAGGCATTCTCCAGGACCCTGACCTCCTAACCCACCACACCTAGAATGTGTGAATGTGCCTCGCGAAAGGTCACACCCAAGCGCATGTGCTGAGAACATGCTGGCACGTTCAGGGGGTCCAACCTGTCCCCCTGGCCGCCTCAGGGAGAGTGTCTGGCTGGGACCTGAAGTCAAGTCCATCTCCTCTAAGGACCAGAGGTCAGGAAACCAGATGAAAGACCATAGGCTGCTGTGGCTGGATGTGGGGAAGAACTTCCTGGGTGACAGGCAGGTTGAAATAAAAAAGGCATGTCTTGCCAAGAAACTGCATTTTAGCTCATCTGCCCCAAGAGGGAGCCCACCCAGGCTCCTGCCTCCCGGCTGCGGAAGTGTGTCTGGGGCTCGCACGCCTGCCAAGGATCCCACCCTGAGGCCTCCCTTCCCTGGCAGCCCTCTCAGCTCCTGGCTTTTGAGAGTCCCTCCTGTGCGAGCAAGCCTAGGGGAGTCCAGCCCAGCCCCAGCAGTTCTGGGGAGGCCCACTGTCCCCCTGGGATCCAGCTGGCCCCTGGGCCATAGGACCTCCCTCCTCAGCCTCTTCAGGTGCCCGGAGCTGTGCCAGCAAGGGGCGAAACACCTTTCACTCTGCAAACGTTCACCGAGCTCCACCCAGTGCCTGCCCTCCAGACCTGTAGACAGTTCTCTTGGGCTCAGTTTCCTTAATCCTAAACTAGGGGCAGTGGCATACACCTTGTCCCGCTAAAACAGATGCAAAACAATTAGCTAATTTCATTAAGGGCTTTTTCTCTGCCAGGGACTTGCCACTCATCGCCTCTTTTAATCCTTAGATGAGGGAACTGAGACTAAAAAGAAGTTAAGCCTCGGGCCCAAGCTCATACAACTAGGAAGGGGTAAGAACCAGTGTTCTTAACAACCCCATTTTATATATATATAAACTTATACATATGCATGTATATGCTTATGTAGGTATATATATGTATATACATGTATATATAATTATTACATAATTATATATAAATAACAGCATTGAGATATAATTCATGTACCATAAATTCAATCACATTATATTTGAAAAATAAATTTAATGGCTGGATTTGCCACCAAGCTTAAGGATGCTTTACTGTTACCCAACAGGAAGCTCCTCTTGGAAGGTGCATTCAGTAGTCTCAGCAAACGGAGCCAGACGAGTCCAGCCATGGGGCTCCCCAGGAGCCACCTGTGGGGCCTGTGTCTTCTCCCAGCCTCCACCTCTTTTCTTAACGCTCCCCGCTCTTCTCACCCCTCCCCCACTTTGCTCTTCATCCATCACCATCGTCTCCCTGCCCCCACCAGGCCCTGATGCTTCCTTCTGGCTCCCGGGTCTCCTCTACCCGTCCCCACTCCCTCACCCCCACCTGGCAGAGACTGAGCCACAGTTGCAGGTGCTGTCCAGGTGACCCCTTTGAGAAGTCCCCAGAGGGGTGGCCATGTGTGCAGGCAGGCCAGGGAGGACGAGCTGGCAGCAGCGGGAGGATGCCCAAGTCCATACTGCCACCATGCAAACTCGACGGATGCCCAAGTCCATACTGCCACCATGTAAATCTCCCAGGGAAACAGCAGCACTCTAACCCCAGCTCCACCACTTACCAACTATGGGACTATCTCACCGATCCCGTTTCTTCTCACTTGTAAAACGGGGATAAGAATATCTGCTCTGAATTTTAGTAGGTAAAATTCATTGAATACTTACTCTGTACTGGGCCTTTCACGAAGCTTCTTATCTAACCCACATAACAACCCCCTGAGAGGGGTAGTTATATTTACTGAAGAGGAAATGGAGGCTCAGAGAAGTTAAGCAACTTGCCCAGGTCCCACAGCTAGTACATGTAGGAGCCATGATCCAGGTCCAGCGCTGCGTGATGCTGAGCCCTCACTCTTCAGCACACCAACTGCTAGGCTGTGAGGGAGCCTATGGGATGCGTGTGTGCAAAAGTGCTTATCAACAGAAATCTCCAGAACAACTAAAGCGGAGGGTCTTTCCCCCAACTCTCAGGGCTCTGCTATATAGCCTGGCCAGTTTCCTTCCACCGAGATAAGAACAAGCGCTCCAGGGGCTACGTACCCTCCCTTCTGCTGGAGCAGCTTGGGCTGCACGTGTCTGTGTGCATGTGTCTGTGTGTGCGCGTGTGTGCACTTGTGTGTTGGGGAGAGGCGCGGTGCCCGGCCAGGTGACCCAGCTAAGAGGGGAGCAGATTTGGAGGCTGTATTTTGCCATTGCTTGCTCTCCTGGGCTCAAAGCCTGGGTGGTGCCAGCTCGTTTTCAGTCATTTTCCCAGGGAATTAACAGGGGAACATTCTCGTCTGTAATAATGATAAAAATAATAATAATTAACTCAGCTGTAGCTTATATTTCTCCAGTATCTCTCTCCCCAGATCTCAAAACTCTGGGCAAATAGCAAATCTGCTGGCTTTCTAGCCATACCCAAGAGCCTGGGAAGCCTTAGGTACTGGCAGATTTTCTGTCTCCTCCAGCTGGGTGGCAAGTCAGGTGCACAGGAGACTGGTCCCAGAAGCTGCCCTTTGAGTGCCCCTAGCAGAGCTGGGAAACAACCCCAGGTGCTCTGCCTCTCCACCTTCTCACTCTATCGGGATCACCCTGTGTCCCGGAGCAGGAGAACTGGTAAGGAAGGGAGCAAGGTGTCAGCTGTCTTTGCCCAACCTTAAGAAGTTCCCCCATCTCTGGGCTCCCACACAGTGGGCACTGCCTTAGGGAGAACGACCCCCTGCTCCTCCAGCCAATGGAACCACATCTGGCAGGTCTGGCCCCTGCAGAGGATGGCTGATGGCTTTTTCTGATCCCAGCCAGGAGTCATTACGCACCGAATGTCTAGTTTAAACAAGTGATTAGGCAGCTCTATTAAGAGCGCACGTGCTTCCCGCCAGGGAGGGACAGGAACTTCCAGAGGAGGCGGAGGACCTCAGGGCCTTGCAGCAATGGGCTTTCTCCTCCAAAGCATTCTCCAGTGAGCCCAGTGCAAGGAGGAGCTCCCAGGGTTCCGGGAGCCAGCATCCTGGCAGATTTTTAGACACAGAGCCCACTCCTCAGTGCCCGGGCAGCCCACCTATGCCCTGATAGACATGAAGGACTCTGAGCAATTTAAATACAGAGAAGCCAAAGCTCTCCTGTGGCCTGTGGCTTCAACCTCTCCAAAGACATTCTTGAAAAGCAATTACTGGATCTGAGTTATTGATACATTGCCTTTGCTTCCTCCAGGAGCTGCAGGACAAGGAAAAGGTCAGAAGGGTAAACACAGTCAGCAACTGTGCTTATCGTAAACATATTCCCCCAGCATCTCCAGAGAGAAAAAGCCTACTTAATCTCGAGTCCACAGATGGACTGAAGAGCCTGGAAAATACCTGAAATTGTGTTTGTGTGCACATGTGTGAGCGTGAGCGTATGGGTGCGTTATTCTGGAGAGAAGGTCCATAGCTTGTATCAGATCCTCAGTGGGGTCTATGACCCCCAAATGCTAAGAAGCACTGCTCTACTGGTCCCTTGGTCAGTTCTAAAGATGATGGGTTGGCCCCTTTCCATAAAGGTCTCTTTATCCTTCAGAAACAGCAGTAGATTTTGAGGCCTGGATTCTACCTGCTTGAAGAGGGGGGCTAGGACGAGTCTGGGGACACAGCTGAAGCGGAACTGTGACAGGGAGTCTCTTGCCAGGCGGAGCTGTGGCCGCCTCTCATCTAGCTGCAGTGATGAAGTGACTTCCTCGTCACCTCATATTTCCCGTTGTGACAGCTCCATATCTGCTGTTCTCTGTCACCCCAGTGACAGCCTTCTAATAATGAAGGCAGCATCAATGTCATAAAAATCCCTCCGGAACCTCAGGGGCTAGAAGGAGATCAGGTTCAGGAAGCTGGGAACCAAATGCTCTACACAGCAGAGTGGAGAGAACAAAGTCTTCAGAATAGGAAAGACTTGAGTTCAAATCCTACTTCTGCTTCTAACTAGCTGTGTGACCTTGAACAAATTACTTAACCTGAGAGTCAGTTCCTGCATCTGTAAAATGGGAATAACACCTCAAGGGTTATCTTGAGGATTCAATGAGGTAATACCGACAAAGAATCTGGCACAGTGCTGGCACACAGCAGGAGCTCAATAAATGAGTTCTTTTTCACAGCAGGCATGGATAGGGACGTGCACACCTACACCCTCCTGCTGCACTATAGCAATATCAGAGAAAAGGGGCCCCGGGGGAGAAGGGCTTCTTGGTAACACGTGAATGGCAGTCAGAAGCCACGTCTGCCCACACTGACCCGAATCTCCCAATCCTTCATGGGTCGCCAGAAGGCCCCTTCTCCTCTGTACAGTGCTCTTTCCTGACATCCCATAATTGCCATCTAGGTTTTCCATCTGTGTATCGTGCAGCCTCTCCTCTCCATCTCTCTCCTTGTGATGAGGGAGGCCACTGGCTCTACTTGACCAAAGGGCACACCCCTTGGCTGCGTTAGTAGCAGCCACCCCATCCATCCCCGCCCACCTCTCCAGGGCCTTCCCTCCTCTTCTCTTTCCCTGAACTGTATAGCAACTGGCTGTTCTCTTTTGCGCTTGCAAGGCCTTTGAACTTGTTGCTCTGGAATGCCCTTCCACTCTCTGCTTGGGGAGCTCTTAATTATCCTCCTGTGCCAGCTCAACTGTCACCTCGTGGTGACAATCCCTGCCCTCCCCCCTCTTGCTCCTCCAGAACCTACCCTAGTTTAGCAGGAGCCGTGGAGTGTCTGCCTCCCTAGCCTGAGTTTCTCCAGAGCAGGGGCTGGGCCTGCTCTAGCCTGGCTTCCCCTTTGCCTCACACAGGGGTTGGCACATGGTTGGTGCTCAACAAATGCCAGTTGGGGTAAAAGAACAAATGGTGTGATGGCCCATGGCTGGCAGTGGGGTTGTCCTTAACGGGAGGCTTCCTGTAAAGGGGGCAGACCCACCCCATCTGTAAAAGGTGGCTAGCTTGGGTCCTGCTGGAGAAGGCCTAACCCTGTGTCTAGACTAGATGAGTAGCAGGTGACAATGAGAAGGCTGATGTGCTCATCCCATTTGGATTCTGCACTTGTCTATTTCAAGCCACGGGGTCAGGGCAGAGGGCTTCTGCCAATCACTCCAGAACCTTCTCTACCTTGCACCTGCAGGTGCACCTGCTACTCAAGGGGAGGAGGAGGGGAATTAACCATCGTGAGCACTGGCAGTGTTAGGCCGAGCTCTGTGAGGCTGGCGTCCTCGACTCGTTTCACAGATGAGGACACTGAGGCTCAGAGGTGACTCAACTGGCCCAGAGCCAGGCAAGAAGCTGCACAGAGCTGAAACGGGAGCCAGGTTGGTCCAGCTCTAGAACGAGATCTCTTTTCTTCACAAGATACTGTCTTCTGTAGAAATCATAACACAGCAACCAGAGGGAACAGGAATGGAGAAAGGCTCACACTGAAAGATTGTGTGTGCATGTGCGCGTGCGTGATACTTCTTCCCCAACAACAAAGACAGAGGGAATGGATGGAGGAAGGTCTGGACAGCCTTTCCTCCCACGTGTCTGGATGCGGGTCAGAGGATTCCACACTGGGGTTCAGGTTCACAAGGCAAGCCCCTGAGCAGGCGTCACAGTCTCCAGGTACCGGTGGGGAACGGCTCTCTTAGCACAGCAATAAACAACTCAGGGGGCTTCAGCCCACCCCTGTTTCTATGCCACCATGTTTGGTTACTTGCACTACTTGGCCAAAGTCTCAACCCCAAAAGCATGAGAAGGAAATGTGGGGAGGGGAGGAAGCCCTCCACCGTGAGAAAAGAGGCGAGTCCAGACACAAGGGTTGAAATGAGGGGAAGGAGCCGGGGACAAGCTGCTTGGACGGAACCAGCCCATCTCAGATTTAAGTACCTTTATTTTTGATCAGAAATATGTGATCTGGAAAATCTTGGGACCGCTATGCTTTTTGGGTTTTTGTTTTTTGCATGCGTTACTGTTTCTCTTAAATTTTTAGTGCACCTTTTCAAAAATCTACTCTTGTTTCCCTTGAAACTGAGAGAAAATCGGGATCGTAAGCACCTGGGTGAGCGTGTAGCCGGGGAGCAGTACAGTCTGCTGGGGACTCTGGAGGAGCTGGGGGAGGGCAGGAAGGAGAGAGGGGTAAAGGGAGGGAGGACCAGCAATCACACCCAGGAATGAACAGTGGCTGTGAGGAAGGCTGGCGTTCCTTGCACACGGGAACTGTTTCAGGTCCAGGTGAGCTTCACGGGCAACCCCCGCACCTGGATTCAGAGCCAGGGCCCTGCAGCAGCTGAGCAGCTTTTCCGGCTCCTGTGCGGGTGCCTGGAGGGCAGCTGGCTTGCCTCCTGTTGGAGTGGGAGAAGGTTCCAGGAAACCTGTGGTGACGGCAAGATTCTTGACTCCAGGTAGCCAAGGAGCAAGAAGGCAAAAAAAGAGGCTGGAAAGTTAAGGGGGAAGGAAGGCCTTGAGGAGCCTGGCGTGGCAGGTTAATAGTTTCCTTCAAGAGAGATTTCATGCCCTATTGGATAAACGAACTACTACGCAATTGCAAAAGAGCCGTCCCGCAGCATATTAGACACCACCACACTGTTCCGTCACCGCCATCACGGTGACTGATGACTAACCAAAAGCCACACTGACATTTCCAAATGAGATGCTTTGATAGAGGTGCCATTCAACAGGGCCCAAAAAGCCAGAGAGAACCTGAATGTAAATGAGGAACATTTGTCACCTTTGTCTCAACTATTGAAAGGTTTCTTGTCTGACAACAAGTCCTCCAGGAGAGAGCTATGGAGTGAGAGAGGTGGCCTGGAAGATGGGCAGGTGAGAGGGAAGGGAACAGCACGATCCTGAAGGAGCCCAGAGGAAGAGGAGGACGGCCCCCTGGGAACAGTAGGAAGTCAGGGGCAGCAGAGGCCAGGGAGACAGCCACCCTGTGACTCAGCAGAAAGGAACGGCAGCAAGAACACAGGCCTGCACCGTCCAACATGGCAGCCCCACACGTGGCCGCTGAACATCTGAACTGTGGCTAGTCCAAACTGAGAAGTGCTGTACATGTAAACGCACACCGGCTTGTACAGATTTAATGTGCAAAAAGAATGCAAAACATCTCATTAATAACTCTGTTACGCTGTTGGGTTAAATAATGTTATTAACTTCACCTGTTTCTTTTTACTTTTTTAATGTGGCTACTCCATGTGTTCAAGTGTGGTTTACACTATATTTCTATTGAACAGCAAGCACTAGCACAGACTGTGGATCAGAAAGATGTAGGTTCAATCCCACCTCCACCACTTACTCAAGGCTCCCCCGTCCCATTCCTGGGAGCCAGGACTGAACACTCTCCTGGCCTCATCAATTATTAGCTGCATGCTCAGCTTTTCCACTGGCCCTCCATGAGAATCTGGGAAACTATTACCCCTTGGCACCTTGGTTTTCCCACGTGTAAAATGAAGGGATTAGGGCAGATGACTTCTGAGTGCTCCCCAAAGCTCTATGACCCACGGTATGGATCACCCAACCTCGGCGTGCCTGTTTCCTCACGTGAGTCTTCGTGAGGGGCAAGCAGCAGCAGGGGGCGAAGGGAAGTGCGGTAGTGATGCTCCTGACCTCCTAGGGCGACTCGACGTGCTTGTGCCTTATGGCAGACACCACCGCCCTCCGGGCTGGGATGTGGGCCAGGGGGTGCTGCGCCGAAGCCCCCGCGCCACCAGGGTGTGGAGCCTGGGGCTGTGACCAGCCGAGCGGGCCCAAGTGAGGAATTCAAAGTGCTCTGCTCACGAAGTGTGTCTAAAGAAGGTGGGCGAGGCCTTAAAATCTTTACCCAGGAGCATCACAGCATTGCCTAATCCCCGGGGAAGTAAATATCCTTCCTACAGAGCCGGCCCGGGCTCCCAGCTGCTGCCCACAACCAGCCCCTCTCCTCTCCTGAGGCTCCCACCTCCCCAGGCCAGGGCAGGGGTAGGGACGAAGATCAGGATTACCAGAGGGACCAAGGTAGGAAGAGGGTGCTGACAGCAACCTGAAGACCTAGTTAGCCAGTGCTCCAGGCCTCTGACCAAGTCCGGCTGGGGGCTGATAGCTTCTCTCTCGGACCCTGAACTTCAAGGCCTTAAAGAGCAGGGGACAGACCTCTTCTTGTCACATCCAGATCAAACAACCTTTCACAGAGGGTGGTCCATGGTCCCCTTAAACCAGAATTAGGTTCAGAAGAACCGTACAGGGTGCTTGTTAATCCTGCAGGTTCCTGGAATCCACCCAGACTTCTGGAATTGGATTCTCTGGAGCCGAGACCCAGGAACCTGCCTGCTCAACACACTCTGGAGGTGGTCTTTGGTGAGCGCTGATGGAGATCCCGGTGAGGGTTAGTGTAACGACTTCGGGAGGGGGAGAACCCTCCCTACCCCCAGCCCGGAGCGGGCTGCATTTCTGTCAACCCCATCAGCAGGCGAGCGGGAGATGTTCGAGCAGAAAGTGAAGGACCAGGTATGCATTGCAAGGGGAAGGGGAGGCTGGGCTCAGTGCACCCCTCTTCTTGCATCTGTGCAGCCCTATACGTCAAAGACGGTTCCCAGGCGCCTGAGGAAAATGGGTCAAGCTGCAGCAGCAGGGGCTGCGGTAGGAATGTCCTGCCATGAGGAGCCAGCCACACTGGAGCATCTGGCTTCTTTTCTTTAGTGACAAGAGACAGGCCTGTGGGGATGAGCTCTAAGCGCCCTCCAAGGGGAAGGGGTCCTGAGGCTGTGGACCCAACCTTCCCATGCCTTTCCCTCAGGTCAGGCCGAGGAGGGAGATCTGGCAGCAGGTGGAGGCAGACACGGATGGGGGAGGAAGAGGAGGAACTCAGGCAGGTGGCCCAGCTAAAGCCAAGAGGAGCAGTGGGGAAACAACACAGGGCTGGAGCTGGTTGGGCTGGGGGTAGGGGGCTGGGGGGAGGGGAGGAGGGGAGGGGGCAGGCAATGGGGAAGATGCAGAGAGAATGCTGGAGAGGGCTGCCGTCTGTGTCTCCCTCAGGAGGCGGTGACGGAGGGGCCTGGGTGGAACCCAGATGAAGCTGTGGCCTCTCCCAAGGTTGCCCTCACTGGGGGATAAATCTCAGCTGCTGACCTGCCTGCTAACAGTGGAAGCCTGGGAGAGGATGTGACCCAATGGGCTGGAAGCTGAGGCCCTGAGAGGAAATCCCTTCCCCTCCCGATTCCCACTTCAATGCACTTTCCACCTCCCCACGAGCCTCCAGTCAGTGCTCCCACCAAACTAAAGGATGGCACTCAGATGTGGTGGCACCCACCAGGGCACACCAAAGACGCCCTCTCGTGCAGCACCACAGGCTTTGTTCCAGGGGTCATGCAAGGTGCTCCATGCCTGCCTGCTGACGTGCAAACCTTCACCTGCCGGCCTCATACCATCTGCCCTGCTTTACCTACGAGGAACGGAAGGCTCACAGACTCAGGTTACCGGGCGGTGGTGGCAGCCCTAACCCAGGATGCCCTTGACCAGACGGGAGGCTTCCACCAGCGTGGAGCCGGGTGAGCTCCTGCCAGAGTCACCAAAGGCGGCGGTGGAGGCACCAGAGCCAAGGCCCTGGCTTCAGGAAGGAGGAGGGGATTTGTGGAAGGTCACAGAGAGAGCCAGTGGCAAAGCCAGGATGAGGACCCTGAATTCCTGGTTCCAAACCTAGCTCCTCAAGCAGCAGCAACTCGACGACATGGTTGAGCTCAGGGTCGCTCCACAGCCAGAGGCAGGGGCCGGGAGCCAGCAGCTATTCCCTCACCTGCTCCTGCTCAGGATTAGTCAGTTCTCACTGAAGAACGACCTACTGGAGGCTGGGACCCAGGGCTGAACAGCTCCACACAGGACAACTACGAGGCTGTGAAGTCCTGGAGGGCAGGGATGGGTCTTGTCTTTGGGTCCCAGCACGTAGCATGGTTCCCAGCACACAGTGGCTGTGATGGATGAATGAAGGAATGTGTGAATGAATGAATCAAACCAGCCTGATGTGTGAGGCTAAGTCGGGGGAGGGGCTTGGTAGACTCAGGACTCTGCCTGCGCCTCATTTCCTGCCTCTGGGAGGATGCCAGGCATTGTGCTGGGGGTAAGCCATGGGCAAGAGAGCAAAGGAGCACCCAAGGAGAGGAGAGACAAGTAAGCAATAAGAAGCATGATGGGCTGCGTGTTCCTCCTGAGGCCGGACCCCTGTGTGACCTTGAGCAAGTCCCTTCCTCCTCCAGGCCTTAGTTTGTTTAGTAGGAGTGGGGCTGAACTAAATGATGCAAAGTCACTCACACCGACCCCACGAATAGCAGGTGGTGGGCACTGGATCCTCTCCCAGCTGCAGAGAATCACAGCTTCACCACAGCGGGGGCACTGAGGGAGTGGAGAAGAGCAAGGCCACGCAGAGATGCCCTGGCCGAAGGGAGGCAGACGCTCCTGGAAGCTGGGTCCCCAGAGACTGCGCAGCCAGAGGTAACTGGCTGTGACAGAGGAGCGATTCAGTAGTCAATTCCATCAATAAAACTGTGATCGCCTAGGAGCCTTGTAAACAGGCAGCTCCCCTGTGGGCCCGTTCAAAGCCTTTCTCTTTCCTTCTCCCTCCTGCCAGCACCGGCTCAGCCCAACCCCGGCCTGCACCAGCCACCAAACGTCCCTCAGTCTCTGGTGCAAGGTGGGCAGCCGAGGGTTAAATGCCCACTGGCAGGTGAGGGCCCAGGGCCATGGGACAGTGGGAGGGGGAGGGAGCCAGAATCACTTAGCCCTCCATTAGTCCAAATTAAAATCAGGAGTAAGGTGACAATTACAATTTGCAGTGGGCTAACTGTTTTCCCTCAGAAGATGGTCGTTTTGCAGACTGGGGAAATTAATTGTTTAAAGTCCCAGGTGGATTGGCTTTGAACCCAGCTGAGGCAAGCCGTCCCTGCCTCCTCCTGGACTGGTCCTCTGCCTCTTCACCACCCCTCAGGGCAGCCATCTAGCCTCAGGCTTCTGCCCTTTGGGATCCTCAGGCAGGGACAGACTGAGGGTCTGGGGGTTCTGGGTAGGCGGAGGGGGGAACACTGGCAGAGAGGCCGAGCTGGGGAAGCAGCTGCGCAGAAGGTGCAGCTGGTCAGAAGCCAGCAGTGCTAGGGGCTTCCAGCCCAGCTGCCAGGAGGGCCCACTGTAGCTGCAGGTGTCTCCCTGCCTGACCTCCTGCCATCTGCCCAGCTGAGGGGTGGGCTCTAAGAAGCCTCTTTGGATTTGCCAGAAGTTGCCATATCCAATAGTCATTATAACATTCATTCAACAAACACCAATGTGCCAAGCACTAAAAAAGGACGAGGGACACTGCACTGAACAGTACAGATACCTCCCCCTCTCTCGTGGAGCTTACATGGGGAGGAGAGGGATAGACAATAAATGGAGAATAAATACATAGGTAAATAAAACACCCGATAGTGACAGGGTTCTGAAGGGACATGGTAAGCAGAATGGCCCTCCAATGACCTTCACACACTAATCCCTGGAATCTGTTGAATCTGTTATCTTACATAGCAAAAGGGACAGTGCAGATGTAACTAAGGTTGTGGACTTTAAGAGGGAGTGTCCCGGATTACCTGGGTGGGGCACATCTAATCACATGAGTCCTTAAACACAGAAGGACTGTGTCCAGCTGGAAGCAGAAAGAGAATCCAAGCATGCAGGGATCTGGCGTCCTGTTGCTGGTTCTGAGATATAGGGGCTAGGCACAAGGACTGAAGAGAGGCCTCTGGGAGCTGACAGCCAGCGAGGAAGCAGGGCCTCAGTCCTGCAACCACAAGGAACTGGGTTCCACCCTGCCACCTGCATGAGCTTGGAAGTGGATTCTCCCTAGAGCCTCCAGATGAAGCGTCCAGGCTGGCTGACACCTTGATTTTGGCCTTTTGGAACCTGGGGCCGAGAGACCAGGAGAGCCATGGACTTCTGACCGACAGAGCTGAGACAACAAATACGTGTTGTTTTAAGCCGTCAAATTTCTGGTGATTTGTTAGAGCAGCAATAAAAAACGAATTCAGGAACTAAACGTATAGGATAGTGACTTGGTGCTGCTGTGCCCTGGGTGGCCGGGAAGGCCTCTCTGAGGAGGGACCTGTCCTAAGACCTGAATGAGGAGGAGGAGGCAGAATACGATGATCAATTTGTCCCCATTTCTCAGCTTTAACTCTGAAGTCCTGAATCTCAAAAAGCCCTCAGTCCCAAGCAAACCAAATGGTCGGTCACTGTAAGGCAGAGGGGACAGCAGGGCAAAGGCTCTGAGGTGGGGGGCTTTCAGGTGAGTCACCACTAAAAGCATCCTGGGGGAAGTGCTGTCAAATACAGGAGCAGGTGATGGAGCTGTGGGGACTCTCGCTCAGAATGGGGACTGAGCAGTTCTAGCTAACGTGTGGGCCTGCCCAGAGGTGGGGCACTGGCTCCTTCTAGAACCCTCTCCTTCCAGCTGTGGGGCTTAATTACCGCTGCCTTTCCAGTCCTGTCCCTGGGCTACTTCCTCTCTCCCCTGCTCTGCCTCCTTCTCCAGCTGGCCTCTGCCAGTGCCCAGGTGTCTCCTCAGTGCCAGGGTACCAGGTGCTTACTGCTGCTTTCCCTAGTGGGATGCTGGCGCACCACCAGTGGCTCACAGCAGGGGGAATTATCTGAGATGTCTTTAGTTAGTGAGACAATAGGAGGCTGGAAAGAAGGGAAGACAGAGGTCATGGATGGCTTCACTCCCCATCAAAACATGCCTGGGAGCCTGAGGAAGAAGTAGAGGGAAAGGGAAAAGCAGAGATGGCCAGGGGGCTCCTCTACACCCTCTGTCCTGCTGTCCCACAGCAGCCCCGCCTTTACACGAACCCATCCCCCTCTCAGTGCAGGTCACCTCCAACACCGCAGGCACGCAAGCAGCAGCTGTTGGCCTAAGCGAGGAGCGAGAGTTAGTCTGAGAGTAAAGAGGGACCCCAGGTAAAATTCTGGCTCTTTGTCTCGTGGGCTGTGCGTTGTCTGGCAAGTTAATTGTTCTGGGTCTCACTTTTCTCTTCTGTACAATTAGAGTAATAATACCTACTTTGCAGGGTGGTTGTTGTGAAGATTAGAGATGTCGAAGAAAAGTGCCCCACATGGAGTAGGTACTGGATAAATGGTAGCTATTTCGATTATGAGCACTGAACCTCCCATCCCGAATCCCAGTCCCCTGAATCCAACATATCTCAAATCAGAGTGTGCCCAAGAATCAGCTGGAGTGCTTGTTAACGTGCAAATATCCATCCCACTCCTCTGGTCCCTGATTCTGCAGGCCTGGGGGTGGAGCCCAGAAACCTGAGGATTGACTCACTTCCAAGCAGGTGAATCTGATGTAGGTACCTGGGTCTGCACTTGCTGTCCCAGGCCAGTGTCTGCCTCCTGGGGGGAAAGAGCTGGCCCCAAACTGTCCGGCACCATATCCATTTCAGAAGCTGCCTCCACAGATGAAAAGAGCTGGCTGGGAGGTAGAGCCTTTCCCCCAACCCTCTACCCTCACGTGGAGGTGTGTGCCTTAGGCAGCCTCCACACCTAAGCAAGGTGAGTTGGTCCTCTGCCTCCTGGGATGTATGTTCTAAGAGCCTCAGGTGGTCAGAGCACACCTCAGCCACTTCATTTTGCCTCCTTGCTTTTCAACGGAAGAAACTGAGGCCCAGAGCAGCAAGGGACTTATGCAAGGGTACCCACCAGGACTCAGCTTCTGAGTCTGATCTGCAAGATAAAAGTCCTTGGCTGTGGGACCACCGGTCCCTTTCAACTCGAATGTTTAGGGCATTATTTACTCCAGGAGTTGGCTCCACTCGCCCCAGGTTGAGGACGCCCAGGGCTGTCTTCTTTGATCTCGAATCAACCTCTCTGATTTCCAGGTCAGGAGGTCTGTAAAACTTTGATTGCATTCCAGCTCCCAGGTCTCCTTCACTTTATGGTCTATGTTTGGTGGGAATTCTCTCTTTCCTATTTTTCTGTTTTCCTCCTCCCTTTCTCTTCCTACATATTCATTCAAGCTTTGATTCCGTGCCTGCTCTCTGTTAGCACTGGGGATACACGAGACGAACAAGACTCAGCTCTGCCCTGGGGAAGCTCTCAGCCTAGCAGGGCAGACAGACAGACACAGGTCTCATGTAGGCCCAGGGGCTGTGAGATGTGTTAGACAGGGGCACCCACAGTGGGGGGTAACAGAGGTGAGAGCCAAAAGGGCCCTCGGAGAGCCATATCCTTCCTCTCTGTCCTTTGTACCTCTTCTCCTGCCTTTGGCTCTCTGCATTTGCCAACAAAATGCCAAAAAATATAGTCATTTAGGTACAATGCAGCACTGTTATTGAAAAATGAGAAAAACACATGGAAAAAATTTAAATAATCCCCCCTCCCACCTCCCAATGCTAACTAACTGCTATTAACATTTTGGTGCATGTCCTGTCAAGTTTTTTCTTACAGTAGTAAATATTCTTACTGTTACGTCCCTCTGCCTGGGTTTCACGTCATCTTACTCGTTTAGGTGGAGCACACTGTCAAGTTACTTTTAAAAAAGAGTTGAGTTTCTTGAAAATGTGCATGTTTGAAAACGTCCTCATTTAACCTCCGTAATTAATTGATAGACTGACTGAAAATATAATTTCAGATTAAAAAAACCTTCCCTCATATGTTCGGAGGAATTTTTCCACTATCTACTTGCTGCCAGAGTTCTATCGAGAAGTCTGCTGTTACCCTAAAGCCTGTCTTTTTCTTTCAGATACTTGGAGAATCTTCACTTTATCCCCAACATTTTGAAATTTTAACATGTGTCTTTGTGAGGCTCTTTTGTCATTAACTGTGCTGGGCACCTAATGGATCCTTGCGATCTGGAAAGTATGGAATCATTTTTGTTTAAGGAAATGGAATATATTTTAAATATCTAAGAGTGCATTCTTGTTCTCTGCATTTTCACTGTCTGCAAATCACCCAAATGTCCATCAAGTGATAAATGGATGAATGTGAGATATCCGTACATGCAATACTATCCAACCACAGAAAGGAATGAGGTACTGATAACGCTGCAACACGGATGAATCTTGAAAACATTATGCTAAATAATAGAAGCTAGACACAAAGGCCACATATTACACGATTCCACTTAGGAAATGTCCAGAATAGGTAAATGCATAGTGACAGAGGGTAGATTAGTCGTTGCCAGGGTCTGGGGAGAAAGAATGAAGAGTGACTGCTTATGGGTATGGGGTTTCTTTTTGAACGCGGTAGACTGAACAGACGATGTAACTAGAATTACACAGGGATGATGGTTGCGCAACCTTGTGAATATACTAAAAACCACTAAAGGGCTTCCCTGGTGGCGCAGCAGTAAAGAATCCGCCTGCCAATGCAGGGGACAGGGGTTTGAACCCTGGTCCGGGAAGATCCCACATGCCGCGGAGCAACCAAGCCCGTGCGCCGCAACTCCTGAGCCTGCGCTCTAGAGCCCGTGAGCCTCAACTACTGAAGCCGGCGTGCCTAGAGCTCGTGCTCCGCAACAAGAGAAGCCACTGCAATGAGAAGCCCGTGCACCGCAACGAAGAGTAGCCCCTGCTCGCCCCAACTAGAGAAAGCCCGCGCACGGCAACAAAGACCCAACTCAGCCAAAAATAAATAAATAAAATAATTTTATTAATTATATTAATATAAATAATTAATTAAAATAAAATAAATAATTAAAAAAATAAAATAAATAATTTTTAAAAACCCACTAAATTGTTCATTTTGAAAGGGCGAATTTTATGGTATGTGAGTTATACCATATACAAAATTTTTTCCTCTTTTGGCCATGCCATGTGGCTTGCGGGATCTTAGTTCCCTGACCAGGGGTTGAACCTGCGCCCTCAGCAGTGAAAGCACCGAGTCCTAACCACTAGACCTCCAGGGAATTCCTGATATCTCAATTTTTTTTAAAAGGCCCCTTGCTCTGTGAGTATAAAATCCTCCCTTATTTCTCTGAGGATATCAATGGTGATGGTGGTGGCGTTTACATTTTCTTTTGCTCCCTGCATACATTTATCTCCTTCAATTTGTTTTATTTTGGCTAATGCTTTTTTTTTTTAACACGTTTATTGGAGTATAATTGCTTTACAATGTTGTGTTAGTTTCTGCTGTATAACAAAGTGAATCAGCTATATGTATACATATATCCCCATATCCCCTCCCTCTTGTGTCTTCCTCCCACCCTCCCTTGGCTAATGCTTTTTTATATTGGATGCCTTCCTTAAAAATCTTGTAGTGCTTGGCTGATGGCTCGTATTTACGAGTGAGGCATTTAGAAGCTGACTGGAAGCTCTGTGTGCATGTGTGGGTCTCGCCATGGGAGGTTTCAGTGGAGTCCCCCAAATGTCACTATTTGCCCAGCTATCAACATTCCTAGAGCCAACAGGAGGAATAGGTCAAGGGGCTCCCCCATCTGGCTTGCAAACATTCAGAAAATCCCCATTTTTCAATATATTGCCTCATCTCCACCCATACTTTGTACCCATGTTCCCAAGCCAGCTTTTCTTGGGTTCAGTCTCTCTGGAGAATAAAGTTCTCTCCAAGGTGCTGCTAGGGTAAAGCAGGGACAGTTCTGTGGTGAAAAGGGGTGAGGAATCACTCTCCTGTTTGGGGCCCTAATCCACATTCTATCCTCAGATGTCACTGATTTCTGAGCCTATGTGTCGTTCAGTGGCAGGAGTCTGTCCGCTTCTCACTGGCTTCTCCACTGCGGAGCTTTAGGCTTTACTTTCTCTATCAAGCCAAGTCAGTTGGCTTCTCAACTTCCAAAGCTGCACAGACATCACTGGTTCGCTCTGGTCTCCTTTGCCCTTACGGGCTGGCACCTCTTCTCCTTGACTCCTGTTTGCGTGTGGTAGTGGAGAGAGAGTGTTGAGGCTACCACGTTCAATCGCAGTCCCTCTCTGCCTCCTGTCACTCGAAAAGCAGCAGACACTTGGCATTCTCAAGTTTACCAGAAGGTGGTTTCCACTGCAACAACCAACCCCGATCTGACATGAAATAGTGCACAGTGCTGACCTGCAGGCTGTGAGTCTGATTCAGGAGAACCTCCTGGCAAGCTGAGAGTAAGGTGACTTTGCCCTCACTAGCCATCCTCATTATATTTCTCAGCCATACTTTACTACATTGTATGGGGGAAATTATAGGGTAGTCTCTAATCCATGGATTCATGACAGGCTATGATGTCTCTCTTGAGAATGTCAAGGGTCTAGTGTATTTCTGTCGCTATGGAAACGAGCTCCCTGGTGACAATCAGGCTTAGAGACATCACAGTGGTGGGATGCACATGGATTCTGGCTCTGGTAACAGGCAGACAGCAGTCCCTGGAGAGTTGGCTACACTCACCCTAATGACCAGCTACATCCTTCAAGATGGCTCCTCTCGTCCTGAGCACCTAGCATGGGGCCTGGCTCGAAACACTTCGGCTCAGAGAATGAGGAGGCAGAGGGTGAGCCTGTCTGACCCACCAAGATCTGGAATCGTTCAAGTACTCCTGGAACTGCTCCCAAATCCAGCCCCCCGGGGCTTCTGCTTCATGCTCACCCAAGTGAGGGAGAGTTGGCTCAGAGTTCTTTCAGGGGCCAACAGTTCTTTTTTTTTTTAAACGTTTTTTATTTCTTTAATGTTGTATCTATTTTATTTATTTATTTATTTTTGGCTGCATTGGGTTTTCGTTGCTGTGCGCGGGCTTTTCTCTAGTTGTGGCGAGTGGAGGCTACTCTTTGTTGCGTTGTGCGGGCTTCTCATCGTGGTGGCTTCTCCTGTTGCGGAGCACGGGCTTTAGCCGCGTGGGCTTCAGTAGTTGTGGCACGCGGGCTCAGTAGTTGTGGCTCACGGGCTTAGTTGCTCCGCGGCATGTGCGATCTTCCCAGACCAGGGCTCGAACCCGTGTCCCCTGCATTGGCAGGCGGATTCTTAACTACTGCACCACCAGGGAAGCCCCTGGCCGACAGTTCTTAACTTTCAGAGTGGGGAGGAAGGAAGGAGATGGATAATTTTAAAAAGTCACTAGTGGGCTTCCCTGGTGGCGCAGTGGTTGAGAGTCCGCCTGCCGATGCCGGGGACACGGGTTCGTGCCCCGGTCCGGGAAGATCCCGCATGCCGCAGAGCGGCTGGGCCCGTGAGCCATGGCCGCTGAGCCTGCGCGTCCGGAGCCTGTGCTCCGCCACGGGAGAGGCCACAACAGTGAGAGGCCCACGTACCGCAAAAAAAAAAAAAAAAGTCACTAGTGTTTGGCTTTGAACTACTCCCCCGCCCCAGCACATTTACTATGCAAATGAATTAATACAGTTAAGTGCTTAGAACAGCCTGGCTCCTGGTAACTGCTTTGTAAGTGTTTGCTATTATTATTACAAAAATTGTATTTAGCTTGAGTCCATATGAAAACAAATTTGCACTGCCTGCCTCTCTGCAACTCCCTCAACTCAGAAAATGCATAAGATAGAGACCCAGGGATGGAGACTCCTCTTCACACAAGAGCAAGTAAACCATCATCCAAATATTCTGCTTATTAGTTCTCCCCATTCACCAGATTGGTGAGCTCATTCCGTCAGCCCTACTCCTTGCCGCTTTACCAAGAACCAATTAGTTGATGTCTGTAAAGCCGTTTGTGAGCGCTCCCTCTCCAGGCTGTCCTCATGGCTGCCCCTTCCCGGTCCAGGCGGGACAGGCAGGCCCAGCTCCTCCTCCTCCCAGTTCCCTCCTCCCTGCTTTTTTGTTTTGTTTTGTTTTTGCGGTACGCAGGCCTCTCACTGTTGTGGCCTCTCCCGTGGCGGAGCACAGACTCTGGACGCGCAGGCTCAGTGGCCATGGCTCACGGGCCCAGCCGCCCCGCGGCATGTGGGATCTTCCTGGACCGGGGCACGAACCCGTGTCCCCTGCATCGGCAGGCAGACTCTCAACCACTGCACCACCAGGGAAGCCCCCTCCTCCCTGCTTTGTACCTATGGCTCCAGTACATCCCTGGTCTTGAACCGGCCTTGGCTGGCCATAGGGCTCTGGCTCCTCTGTTCGGCTCTCCTGCCCATCCCTACTTCTCCCTTCCAGTGTCTCCCCCCCTTTTCCAGATGTGTCTTCTTGCTTTTTCTGTCACTGTCCCCATCATCTCACTTTCTCTCTTTTCATCCCCTGGGCTGGGAGCCCCTTAAGGGCAGATCTTCTCTACCTCTACAGTCTGAACACCTAGCATGGGGCCGGGCACATAGTAGATGTTCAAAATATTTTTTTTCTTTTTGGAATGATGAAATCTTCTTTCTGTGTTGCCCTGTTTCTGTATCTGCTTTGTGTCCTCTATCTGTAAACCCTCACCCCATCCCACCCCACTCCACCCTGGCTGGCTTCCTCTCAAAGCCTCTCGGGCCGCCCCTCTGCCGGGCTGGGTGCAAAGGAGCTAGTGTTCCCAGCGCCAAGAGAGCCCTGCTGACCTCAGCTGCAGAGAAAGGCCTGAACAGGTTGCACAGCTCAGTGCGTCAGAAGTGATCCCTACTGATGAGGGGTAGGCTTGTGCTGTGCAATTTCCATCTCATTTGTCTTTTCATTTGTAGCTTAAGTTGGCGAATTTCGTCTGGAATGTGCCTGGTCTCTGGCAATCCACACACAACAAATGCACGTCCCCTGTAGCTGTGACAGAGTCTGGCAGGGGAAGAGGCTCAGGTCCTCCACGGTGGCACAGCCCTGGGTCCTGAGCCTCCAGAAATGCTAATGCTTAAAGGATGGTGACCAAAAGTGATTTCTCCAAGGCCTGGGGTGGGGCAGGGACAGGGAGGAAACTGCAGTGAGGGGGGTTAGGGTTAGGCCCTGGAAAAATTTGTTTTCTTTTTTTCCTTTTTTTCTTCGTTCCTATCTACCTACCTATCTTGAGGGAGAGAGTAAAGTGCAGGGAATGGAAGATACGTTGTTTGGGCCTTTAAAAGTGGGCAGCATAGGCACAATGTGGAGCGAAAGAAGCCAAGAAATCCGATCACATAAATTCAAAAACTGGCAAAACTAAAGTATGTTGCTAGAACTGTGAACAGTGTCAGAGTGTCAAGGGCACGAGGAAGGCTTCTGGGGGGCTGGAAGTGTTCTACATCTTGATCTGGGCTATGGGTAACATGGGGGGTATGGTACACCCTGTGGACAAATTCATCAATTTGCCCACTTATGATCTGTGTGCTTCACTGTGTGAGTTCTACGTCAATAAAAGTGAGGGAAAAAAAAGTCACACCAAGGGTTTTCCAACTTTACGATGCATAAGAATTACATGGGAGCTCATTTAAAATGCAGATCCCACTACTGGGCATATACCCAGAGAAAACCCTAATTCAAAAAGACACATGCACCCCAATGTTCACTGCAGCACTATTTACAATAGCCAGGACATGGAAGCAACCTAAATGTCCATCGACAGGAATGGATAAAGAAGATGTGGTATATATATATACAATGGAATATTACTCAGTTATAAAAAGGAAGGAAGTTGGGTCACTTGTAGAGACGTGGATGGACCTAGAGACTGTCATACAGAATGAAGTCAGAAAGAGAAAAACAAATATCGTGTATTAATGCATATATGTGGAATCTAGAAAAATGGTAGAGATGATCTTATTTGCAAAGCAGAAAAACAGACACAGACGTAGAGAACGAACGAATGGATACCAAGGGGAAAGGGGTGGTGGTGGGATGAACTGGTTGATTGGGATTGACATATATACACTATTGATACTATGTATAAGATACATAAATAATGAGAACCTATGGTATAGCACAGGGAACTCTACTCAATGCTCTGTGGTGACCTAAATGGGAAGGAAGTCCAAAAAAAGAGGGGATGTAGGTATACGTATAGCTGATTCACTTTGCTGTACAGCAGGAACTAACAACATTGTAAAGCAACTATACTCCAATAAAAATTAATATAAAAATGCAGATTTCTGGACACTGGAGTGCTGTCTGGGAATCTGCATTGTTAACATCCCTCTCCCCACCAAGAGTGATTCTGAGACAATGGTCCACAGACAAGACCACATGGGGCTTGGACGTCTGTCCAGTCATGACCTAAGTGCCATCCTGCTGGGAGCCATGAGGGGCAGCTGCGTGGTTAAGGGCTCCCAGACACCCTTGGCCGGAAGGGTTAGGGGCTGCCGTGCTGCGGCACAGAGGAAGCACTGTCAGAGAGAAGTGGTAGTGGGAAATGAAGGGCAGGTCTATGAGCTAACTCAAATCAGGACAGGGAGTAGGCCCCCTCAGCAGGGGAGGGAATTACTCTGAGCAAGGAGCCCTCTCCAGCACTCCTGTCCCCTGGGCACCCTGCCCCAGGACGGCCAGGCAAATGTCATGGAGATGCAGTGGTGGGGAAAGCTGGTCCCCAGCAGAGAGGGAGTTCCACAGAATGGCCTAATGACTCCATAGGGACCAGAGACTGTGTTCGATGAGTCATGCATTCCTCAGCAAGCACCTGCTGTTGGACAGGAAGAAGAAACCCAAGACTGAGACATGCAGCTCAAGAGGAGACCCTGGAGAGGGTGCAGACAACGTGGCATTTCCACAGACAGACGCAGGGCAGGAGTGTCTGGAAATGTGTGTAAGTTATGTCTTCTGAGCCGTCCTTGATTTGAAGGCCTGGGAGGGGAGCTACTGATAGACAGGGGTGTGGGGAGAGTGAAGGGCGCAATGTTTGGGGAGCATCTACCACGTTTCCAAACACCACGTTGTTTGATTGTCACGATATTCTGACTGGCTTACTCACATCCACTTTACGATGATGAAACCAAGACTGAGATGTTCACCAGCTTGTTCAAGGCCACAGGCTTACAAACAGTTGGAATCTGAACTCGGGTCCGTATGACTCAAGCCCCACGACCTTTCCATATTCCCTGCTACCTCTCCCTCTCAACCTCCAACAGCGGTCAGACATTTAAGAAGTTGCAAAACGCTTTCTCACACGTTATCTCGTTTGATTTTTCACAAACACCTTGCGTCAGGCAAGTATAAGTCCCACTTTATGGATGAAAAATTGACCTTCAGGTAAAGAATAACCTGCCCAAGATCAAACAGTTGGTAAGCAGCTGGGAACTTGGGCCTTAAGCACAAGTCATATGGCTCTAAATTTGCCACAATCCCTTGTCTGGACACTGAGAAACACAGTCCAGCCCTGTCATAAGTCTCAGAGAATCTGGGGACACCACTGCTTAGAGCACAGCTTGGTTTCATGACGACTGGTTTTACTAAAGCCCTTTAGGAACTGAGATAGATAGGCACAGGGATGTGTCATCTTGGACATCTGTGCTGACTCCACCCACAGGGGTTTTCCCAGGCATTCTCCCTGGTACACCTGGTCATCACAGGTCAACACACAACACATGTGAGTACAGTGCTCTGGGGTGCCCTGCAGTACCCGGACTGCTCTGACGTGCCGAGTGTTCACATAGGGGCAGCCATCATGGACCCTCCATTCTGCTTGTGTGTGCACTTGGGGATTATTCACTGGGTGGCTTCTCCCCACGATACCAGCAATCATTCTTTGCCCATCCTGGTTTCTCCTTGCTGCTGCCTCTCCTCTAGGAGATGCAACCAGTGCTCTGCAAATCAGACCTAATTAGACCAGCAAATCGGTGTACTCAAGCCATCACAGCACACTCCAAGCACAAGTGGAAATGCTGTTTGGATTATCCTGCAACGTGCTTGTTGTGTCTGTTGTGTTTCCTTGGACTACCCATTCTCTGTTTACCGCCTTCCATCACGTCCCTAATGGAGAGGCAGGACGCAGTCCCCCACAGGCCAGCATTCATCTTCCCAGTCTGACCCTCTTGCAGGCTATTAAGCTGCTGTTGCAAGATCGAGGAGGGGAGAAAAATGAAAGCAGCGCACAGAGAGCAGCGAGGGCAAATGGGACTCTTTTAGAACCGGATCCATTGATAAGTCAGGACAAGAAGAAACAGCCTTAAGCTTTGAGAAGGGGAGAGCTCCCCAGATGGCAAGGCCAGGTGAGTGGACCTCCTGGCTGGGCTGTTCACAGGAGGAGGCCAGGCTGGGAGGGTCTCTGTAGAAGGCTGGGCCTCCTAGGAGCCCAGGCCCAAGGAAGTGAGGCAAAGGTTACTGACGTCAATGCTGCCCCTGCCTCAATTAAAAGATTCGCTATTCTCCCTATCCCACTCCGGTCCTCTCCTTCCAAAGCACTGTAGGAAGAAAACAGAGAAGCCTACAGACCAGCCATACAATAGACCCACGATACCAGCCCCACCAGGCCCTCTCTGCTGCAATCCTTTTATTCTTCTCTTGCTGCTGCCCCGGTACACTCTGCAGAGCCCTTTCCTAGACCTGCTTCTCACTGTGACCCCGTCTGCACCCTGTCCTCTGGACAGGTGGCCTTGCCGACTCGTGGGGCTGATGGGATGGGCAGGCATGACCTCCTGTGCCCTCCGGCACTGTGCCTCCCTGCCCACACACACCTCTGCCCAGCTGCTAGTCTTCTCTTCCCTCTGTCTTAAGGAAAGAGGTTTTCTCCTTTTAAAAAACCAACCTCATCCCTTCCCACTTCCTCAGGAAACTCAGTCCCTCACTTACCCTCTCTCTGCCTTTAAAACCAACAATAAAAATGCCACTTTTGTCTGGTCCTCCTCCTAAGCAGAGCCTTCTTGCTTAGCCACCTGTGAGCTGCTTTTCAGTCTCACAGCTCTTCTCAATCCAGCAGCATTTTCTCTGCTTTCAGCCTCCGGGAGCTCTTGATGGACTCATCCAGCACCGCTAGAAGCCCTTCCTTCTCGGAACTCTCTCCCTGTCTTCTGTGCTCTCCGGTGCTCACCCTCCCTCCGGGATCAGCCTCTCCTGCAGGCTCATCCCCCCTCTTCCTTGGCCACCTCCCCGGTACTCTCTTGTCCCGTTGGCAGCACCATCACAGTGACCATCAAGTCCTTTCTCTCCATTCAGTCCCTAAGCTACCAAACTTCAACTTGAGTCCTTAGAACAGTGGCCCTAAATCAGACACGCCACACCCTCTACCCCAGTACTGGCTGCACCTCCTAACAAGCCCATCCTCTCAACAGGCCATTCTGCCTCCCCACCCATGACTCTGCTCTCTTTAGGGAGAGGAGTCAACTCTTCCTTTGAAGTGGCCCTGATGACAGAGAGTGGCCATACATTCCCAGGGGTCTGAGGACATAGTCCCAAATGGCCTGCAGAAAGGTCAAAATGACACTGGAGTCTTGGTTAAACCTCTGTGACCTTCCTGCCAGACTGTATTTGCTTTCCTCTAGTGTTTCCTCCCTGAGCCTGGGAGTCAAGGAGGTACTGCTCCCGAGAGGCAGGTCCCAGGCCTGTTCTTCCGTGTCCAGCCGAGTCGCACCTCCTCTAGGACACCTTCTCCAGGAAACACCGTCTCTCTTTCCACCAACTACCACTGGCTTTAGGGCCTATACCATTTAGTTTGGTGTTTAATTAATCGCTTTGAGGCTGGGTCAACACCGTTAGCAGTTCCTTGAGGGCAGGGCCCACGGTCTCACCCTTTTCATCTGTCCCTCTGACACAGGGCCCTTGCTAAGGCCTTGACTGCACTAAAATCACAGGTTCCCTCTGAGGTCATGGGACACGTTTCCAAACTCCCTCCGTGGAAGTCCCGCCCTGGAGACCCCACTTGTCCCCACTGTGTCCCTGGAGGCTGAGGCTAGCTCTCTTGCCACCTCACCTCTACAGACAGAGGGATGGCACAGGGGCTCGAGCAAGCCGTCCCCGGGGTGCGGTGCCCGGGATGGAGACCAGTTATAGCTCGTGGGGCCTTTCCAGTCACTTAATCGCATTTGGCTCCACACCTGAGGTTGAGGATTCCAACTGCTCCACAAATCCTCCTTAATTAAACCTCCTGAGGCCCCTGCCGAGTGGCAAGAACTCAGCTCCTCTTCTACAGGCAAAAACGCCCTGGTGGCCTTCTTGGCTTAGGGCGGGCACTTTCTGGACCCAACCCATGGTCTGTGCAGCCTGCACCAGCACAGCCTGCCTGGAGCAGCTGAGAGGGTGGTGGTGACAAGAAGCAGGAGCTGGAAGGGCTTCTCTGCATTGTGCTAAAATGAGCAACCTGCAAATTAGATGCAAAACACCATGCAAACATGGCATATAGTAATTTGGAACCAATCGCTTTGGGCATTTTAGGCAATAAAATGCCAGCCTCTGTATGTGATCGTATTTACTGCCCCGATTTTCCTTTTCTGATATTCCAAGTAAAACTGAAAGTGCAGTTATGTAAGATATCAAGAGGGATGTGTTTCTCTCTTGTGAATGTCTAGGCACAGGGACAAGTTAGACATTACTGCTACCTATGTAAAAAAAAAAAAATGTACTGCTACAAATGCTATTTCATCCACATCCTCTCTGGCAAACATTCCTGAGCACCTACTGTGTGTCAAACACTAGGCTGGGCACTAAGAGCATGAAGTGCCATCAGCTGAGCTCAGTACAACAAACAAATCTATTAGATGCCTATTACTAAACACTTATTAAATGCCACCTACTAGTTGTGTGACCTTGGGCAAGTTAGTTTCCTCACTTGAAAATGAAATAATGCAAACGTGCTTCAGTGGGTAAGTGGTTAAACTGCAGCACATCCCTGTCAGGGAACACTACTCATTAACAAAGGGGTGCAGAGTGCTGAGGCAGGGGACAACTTGAATGAATCTCAAGGAAACTATGCTGACAGACAAGAAGCCAATAGCAAAAGACATAGATTGTATGATCCCATTTATATAACATCTGTGAAATAACATGATCATGGAGATGGAGGGCAGATTAGAGGTTGCCAGGAGTTAGGGATGGGGGTGTGTAGCTATGAAGGTTAGCACCAGGGAGCCTTGTGATGGTGCAGTTAAGTATCTTGATTGTGGTGGTGGTTACACAAAGCTACACACACACAAACAAATGAAATCTGGATAAGCTCTATGAATTTATCAACAACCGTTTCCTGGTTTTGATATTGAACCATAGCTTCATAAGACGTGCATGTTGGGGGAGGCTGGATGAAGGGTACTCGGGACTTCCCTTTACATTTCTTTGCACTTCCAGTGAATCTATACTTATTTCGAAACAAAAAGGCTTTCTAAAAATAGGGTATATAGTACCTACAAGATGAGCTTATTCTTAAGGCTCAGTGAATTAATATAAAGCACTTAACATATCTAGCACACAGCAAGCCTTCATTACATGCTGTTGGTGTTGTTACTACTACCTGCCAGGCACTGGGAGCAGCGATGTGAGTAAGTCACGGTCTGTGCTCTCAAGGAGCTTCCAATCCAGCATGATAGGAAGATGCAGCAAAGACATGTTTAATACGGCATGCTGAGTGTGCTCAGTACATGGGAGGAGGTCTCTGGGCTTTGGGGAAGGTTTCCTGGGAAAGATGTCAGGAAAGAAGTACAGGGAGAGTCAACCAGGTGAGGAGTGTATGAAGGGCACCCAGGCAGAAGGAACAGTCGAGCAAAGCTTACCGGTGTGGAGCAGCATGGGAAGGCCAAGAGGCAGTTGCTTTTACTTGGGTATTTAGAAGGCAGAGAGTGGTAGGGTGAGAGGCTGCAAAATAGGCAGAAGCCACTCCAGGGAGGCTGTGTATGCCCCAAGAGCCCAGGCATCCTCTGTCCGGAGGTGAGGGTGAGGGGCCACTGTCCGACACCCTCCTCAACCACCCTCGTTCTTTCCTCTGGATTCTCCAGGCCCTCCTGCTCCTGGGACCCAGAGAGCCTGATCTGTCACTCTGTCCTGGCACAGAATGAGGGACTCTAAGTATCTGAGAAAAGCGAGAGGCCCAGTGCAGGCTCTGCAGAGCCCACGTAGACCGGCCTTAACCGCACAGGAGGTATATCTACACAAACCAAACTGCACATCACGTTCCACCCACCTCCTCCTTCCCACCCCATGTAGGGTTTTTTGCTTTTTTTTTTTTTTCTTTTGTACCACTCCTCCTTCCACTACTGTGGATAATCCAGAACTTGGGGCAGCCTCTTTTCTACAAGCATGTATATGCAATGGTGCAGAGAAGCACAGAAGTGGGGCCACAAGCACCAGGTTTGAGCTTAACTCTTTGTTGACCAGTCCCGTGGCTGCAAGCAAGCCATTAAACCTTTCTGAGCAGTAGTTTCCCCCACTGTGAAACAAGCGATCATAACACATACCCCAGCTTCCTCATAAGGGTGGCTCAAAGGACATTAAAAAAAATCAAAACACCATGGTATATGTGAAAGAGCTTTGTAGGCTGCGAAAAATTATTGCTATTGTTCCTGAAAGAACTATTGGTAAAGAGGAGTCTACACCTCTGATTGGAAAATCAGAGTAAATCTCCTTTGAAGCTGGGCAAAGTCTTTAGCTGGGGAAGGACAGTGAAGGGAAAGGAAAGGGGAGAGGAGAAGCAGCCCTGCTTCCTTCTACTGCAGAACACAGGCAAGGCAGCAGTCACCTGGTCATACTCTCAGCTTTTTCCATGAGATCTTTTTCTTGTTTTTTGCGGTACGCGGGCCTCTCACTGTTGTGGCCTCTCCCGTGTGGAGCACAGGCTCCGGACGCGCAGGCTCAGCGGCCATGGCTCACGGGCCCAGCCGCTCCACGGCATGTGGGATCTTCCCAGCCCGGGGCACAAACCGGTGTCCCCTGCATCGGCAGGCGGACTCTCAACCATGGCGCCACCAGGGAAGCCGAGACGAGATCCTTTTTGTATTTAAAGACCTTTCACTAATTAATTCACTCCCCAAATAAGTTTTGAATGCCTAATCTGTGCCAGTGTTACAACAGTGAACTAAACAGACAGTGTCTCTGCCCTCATGGGGTCACAGTCTAGTGGCAGAGATGGACATTTATCTAATAAGCACACCCAATTATATAATTAGATATCATGATGTGTGTTATGAAGGAAGCATATAGGGCATTATGAGAGTGTTTAACAGGGGGCTGATAAAATTCTGGAGGTACCCTGGGGAAGCTTTTTTAAAGAAGGGTTATTTGAGTTGAGATCTGAAAGCTAACTAGAATTGAGGGAGAAATATGGAATACGAAGAGTGATTAAGGGACAGGGGACAGCATGTGTGAAAACCATGAGGCAAAGAGCTTAGCAAAGAATGGTAAGAAGCCAATGTGTAGAGTGTAGAGCATGACAGTGGTGGGCGCACTGGGAATCACTGAAGAGTTTTGAGAGTATGGGAGACTGTGACCAGATCAGATTTGTGTCCTTAAAAGATCATTCTAGGGACTTCCCTGGTGGTGCAGTGGTTAAGAATACGCCTGCCAACGCAGGGGACATGGGTTCCATCCTTGGTCTGGGAAGATCCCACATGCCACGGACCAACTAAGCCCATGTGCCACAACTACTGAGCCAGCGTGCTGCAACTACTGAAGGCCGCGTGCCCATGCTCCAACAACGAGAGAAGCCACCACAAGAAGCAGCCCGCGCACCACAACGAAGAGTAGCCCCTGCTCGCCACAACTAGAGAAAGCCCGCGTGCAGCAACGAAGACCCAAGGCAGCCAAAAAAATAAATAATAAAAACACTTAGAAAAAAAAAAAGAGCATTCTAGCAGCTATCTGGAGGCTGAATTGGCAAGGGCAGATGTAGACACCCAAACTAGAAAGGGATTCCAGGGCGCAGGCGAGAGGTAAGGGCGGCCTGAAGTGGAGGCTGCGAGGATGGGAAGGAGTGGATGGACATGGATGCTGCTCCAGAGATCAGACAGGACCTGGGCAGGGACTGGTTATAAGGGGGTAAGGGGAAGAGTTGACGACTCCTGTACACAGAACTGGCTTGAGGTGGTACCATTCAAAAACCAGGCAATGCTGAAGGGGGATCAGGCAGCGGGTAGAGAGGCAGTGGAAGATTAGGAGAATCATGACTGTGTCTTTAGATATGCCAAGTCTGAAGTTTCTTGAGACTCCCAACTTAGCCAACTAGGCAGGTGGACATAAGGATATGGAACTCAGAGGGAAAGACGCAGGCTAGAGATGTACTTCTGGGTGTCACCTGCACGTGGCTGATAACAGAAGCCTTTCATGAGATGGCTTAGGGACAGCTATGCAGTCAGAAGAGAACTCCTTGAACCAGACCATAAGCAATGCCAATGTTTAAAGATAGAGAAGGGAAGGATGAGTCAGCCAAGAAGACTTGGAATAACCAGAAGAGCCAGGAATATGGGGTCAGAGAAGCCAAGGGAAAAGAAGTGTCAGAAAGGAGTAAAAAAATGCTTCTGAGAACTAAAAAGTGTTTCCTGCACTTAGTGATATGGAAAGCTGTTTCAGTAGAGCGATGGGGGAGGAGGCCAGACTGAAGTGGGGCAGAGGAAGGAGTGGGAGGTGCAGAAACGAAGACAGCTAGTAGAGCCAGCTCTTTCAAGAAATCTGGCCCCTAAGAAGAAAGGAGATAAGGCGGCAGGCGGTGGAGTTGGACTTGAGGAAGGTCTCTGTTGTTGTTGAAGATGGGAGAAGCTTGAGCGTGGCGGGAAGGATGTTCCTGAGGAGACCAGAGGACAGGATCTGGAACACAAGTGGAGGAAGAACTGGGCTGCAATGGAAGTGCTGCCTCCTCTGCTCAGACAGGAGGGAAGGGGGAGACGACTGGTGCACAGGCAGCTGGGTCTGAGGCTTTGGCGAAACGAGCTGAGGGTGTTTTCCCGATGGCTTCGATTTCTCTGTGAAGTAGGAGGTGAGGTCCTCGGCTGAGAGTGAAGGCGTAGGTAGAGTTTTGGGGAGGGAGGTGTGAAACAGTCATTGTGGAGAGTCGGGAGGGAGATAACCACGGGAATGTGCTAGGAACACCAGGCACTTCTGAAGGATAAGCTGGGTTGGTGATGGTGAATTTTTAGAGGTCCCAACCTGCCTCATTTTGTCTTTTTCTAGCAGGCTTGTGGTCTGGATGCAGGCAGAAAGCAGCAGACAGAGTGATTAATCTGGAACTGGGATTTTGCCAGACCGGGCAATAAAGACGGAGGGTCAGGAGAGTTTAGGATATTGGCAGGAGAGTTCTTAAAGTGATGGAACATGGAATTCATCTGGACTCAGAGAAGTCAGAGGAAGGTCACGGATGGCAAGAAAGTAGAGGTGCCAATGGACCAAAGGATCTAGAACATAGGTCCCAATGGACCTACGTCCATATGGACCAAAGGTCTCAAAGAGGTTAAAAAACAGCTGTGTGGGAGTCTGAGATAACAAGCTGGGGAACCAGGAGGTGGTGAGCAGAAAGCAGGGTGCTTTATTAGGTGATTTCCAGGTGATGGCAAGATCTAGGGTGTGACCTTGGGAGTGAGTGGCTGAGGCCGGGAAGCTGGTGAAGGGGCTGATGGGTCTGGGGGTAGAGTGAGTTGCCCATCTAGTCATTGATCTCCCCCAAAACAATGGACAGACTTGGAAAGGGAAGGATGTCTATGGGCAGATGCCAAAGGCTTCACTGAACAAGAGGGTGGTTGGTGATGATAAGGGGGAAGCAGAAATGCAGCCTGACTTTTATGAGATTAGGGGAATAATGGTCTCTTAGAGAAATTACATTCCCTTGTACCTTAAGTATGTTCTCCAGAGTGAAAGGTCAGAAAAGAAAGTGGAAGGAGTCTTGAGAAGAGGTAATAGATATAGCGCATGGTCAGAAGTTCGGAAATGTATACCTAGTCCTGATGACACTTACATGCTGTGTGACCTTGGGCAAGTCCTTTCCCCTCCCTGGGCCTCAGATTTTGCATCAGTAAAGATAGGTTGGGGGAACTGGCTAACCTAAAGCTCCCCAATCGATGTTAGGGTGCCACAGATGGGTTACAGGTGTGCTGAGACATTGACCCCCCCCCCTTAGCCCTCGGGTCAGTCAGAGTCCCAGAGCCGCTATCATTGTGTCTGTGTGCCATATTGTGAACAAGAGGGCGGGGTAGCGTGGGCCAGATACTCTCCAGGGCCCCAGCCGTCTCTGACGTTCTGTTTGCGCATCTCTGGCACTCGGTCTTGGAAGAGGCTGCGGGGAGGCTGATAGAAGAACAGACAGACTCCTGCTGCAGGCAGAAGTCCATCTGCTGGCAGAGATGGAAGCCAAGTTCCCAGCTCCCTCTTGCTCTCCTCGCCTCCCTCCCAGCACCAGCTGAGCGAGCTGTGATCCGCTCAGCTGCCCAGGTGAGGGGCAGGTGCATTTGTTCCTCTTCCGTCTGGTGGCTGGGTGGTCGCTGGCAGCCCCCTCAAGCCTCAGCAGCACTTCACCCACTTTCCAGTTCTAAAAACAGACTCACCATTTCTGAGGAGTCAGGCAGAATGTCTCACTGCACATGACCCAGACAGAGCCTTCACAATGCTGACCTTTCTCTTGGGGCCAGCCACTTCTCAGACATCCATGGAAGATCCACTATGTGGCTGACCTTGGGCCACCCTCTCTCTGCCACTAGCCCTCCCTAGCCTCCCCCTCCACCTCCTGTCAGATGCTATATGCTTAGAGAATGCACAGGCAGCCTAACTGCACCCTAATCATAAAATATTAGGAAAGGCCGGCACCTGGCCCAGTACTCTGTACACAGTAGATACTCAGCAAATATTTACTGAATAAATGAAGACTATTCTCGAATACTTAGAAAAAGAAAACCCTACGAAGCCCACCAGAATTTTTAAAATTATTGATCACTTTGCTCCTATTTATTGGAGTAGATAAAAGATTATTTTTTAAAATTCTTTAATATTTATTGGTGCCTACTATATGCCAAGTATTGAAGTGTGAGCTGGTTTCACTTCCACAACCCTGTGAAATGGGTATGTAAATCCCATTTTACAGATAAGCAAACTGAGGCTCAAAGAGAGGTTAAGAGACATGTCCAAGGTCAAAGAAGTGGTAGACAGCGGCGCCAGGACTCTAACCGAGATGTATCTAGCTTTAAAGATGGGGCTCTTTTTCAGCACACCAGGCTGCCTCTCTGCCTAAACAGAGACCAGGATGGAGACGGAAGCGAAGGAGGAGGCAGTGAAGTGTGGAAGACTGCGTGGCACACAGGCGAGGCTCCCCGCTGCCTTGCCCTGGGAAAGTGGTTTTGAGGTTGGGTAAGCTTTGCTGAAGAGAAGTGGAGAGGGTCAGGGCCTCGCTCATCTCTCCGCCTTTGATTGCTTGGCTGGCTCACCCACTGCCTATGCAATCTGGCATCCCGCTCAGCCACTGCCTAGCTTGGTTCTCTGAGCGTGTGAGAGGCCAAGACGTGGCAAAGACCTGTCCTGTGGATATACCACCCCTGTCCGCTCCCCACAAGGTGGGGAGACTACTGGGCCCAGCAGAGACCCTCGTTCTCAGGGCCAGGGGAGCAAGCAGGAGACGTCAGAAAACACGAGTGGTCTGACCTGCACGGATGAACACGGCTGTCAGCCCCCCACGCCTGCCCGCTGCTGCCTGACAGGTGAGCAGCTGTGCTCGACATCTGTCTGTCCATCTGTCTCCAACTCAGGGGCCTGGAGAGAGCTGATGCTCCTCAGAGAGGGGAGGCCCTGGACCTAAAGCAGCTTCTACACTGCAGATATTCATCAGCAGGGAACAGGAAGGGTGGGGAGGGAAGAAAAGGGTGCCTCTATCACCATCCCAAACTTGAACGTCCTCCCCACTGCCAAGCCCCCCTCACTTCCCCCGCCCTCCCCCCACTAGCTCCCCTAGCTCTGCCTGCCAAGCTCTGCAAATTACCACACATGCCAATAAGTCATTAGAAACCAGAGCGGCAAATGTGGGGTTGCCATGGAGACCAACACCCGGAGATGGCAGCCCTGGGGGCTGGCCAGTGGCTCAGGTGTGCTGTGCGGGAGAGCTGGGTAGGCCAAAACGCCTGGCAGAGGGGAGATAAGGCACTAGCGGAGTGCTGACTTCAGGTGGGGCACCGGGCTCTGCCACCTCCGCTTCCCCCTCCCCCAAGGCCCTGTGTGCTGCAAGAGGGCAGGTGCAGCAGGGCCAGCGGGCCAAGCCCCCTCCCTTCATAGAACTGCATCTCTGCCCAGAGGAGGTGGCTATGACCAAGCCCACCTGGGGACCAGCCCCAGGGTGAGGGAGGCTGACAGCCTTGAGCAACCCGAGCTGCTGGCCTATGTCTAGAGGAAGAAGCCCCTCAGTGAGGGGCTGAGGGCAGGCCCAGCACTCAACCACTTTCTCCCATATTCCTGAACGTCGAACTCACTTGTGCTCCTGGCCAGTGCTGGGCGCAGCACCCAGCTCTTCACAGGTGAAAGCACCCACACATCTGCTGCACACGGGTAAGCGGGTGAGAGAACGAACGCGGGTGAGCACCCGAGATCTCTGACGGGACGGGAGCAGGCCCTGGACTGAGTCTTCCAGTTCAGTGTGACCTCTGACAAAGCCCCTTCTCTCTGGGCCTCGGTTTCATCGTGGCGAAAATAACCAGATTGTGTTTCAGACACAGTGCATTTCAAACTGGCTCTTCAGAGCCTCGGAGTTCTGAAAGCGATTCCTCCAGGGTCACGGGTCAGAAGGAGGCCGAGTAGTGGGGTTCTGGTCCACTGGCTTTGCCTCATCTACAGCACCCTGTATTAATTTCCTGTTGTTGAGGTAACATACTACCACAAATTTACTGGCTTAAAGCAACATAAATTTATTATCTACAGTTTGAAAGGTCAGAAGTCCAAAATGGGTCTCACTGGGCTAAAATCAAGGTGTTAGCGGGTGCGTGTTCCTCCGTGGAGACGCCAAGGGAGAATCTGTTTCCCTGCCTCTTGCAGCTTCTAGAGGCTGCCGCACTCCTTGGCTCACAGCCCCTTCCATCTTCAAAGCCAGCAACGGCCAGTCGGGTCTTTCCCATCACTCTGACGCTGACTTCTGCCCCCCTCTTCTACATTTACAGGACTCCTGTGACTACACTGGGCCCAGCTGGATAATCCAGGATAATCTCTTTATTTTAAGGTCAGCTGATTCGCAACCTTAATTCCCTTTGCCCTGTAACATAACAAATTTACAAGTTCTGGGGATTAGGAGGTGAGCATCTTTGGGAGGCCGTTATTCTGCCTACCACACATATAGCTTTGCCTTGAAATATGGATCAATTTCTAGAAATGTTTGAAAGCCACATGACCAGAGGACTCAGTTGCCATCAGTTTTAAATGCTCTGGCCTGGACTCCTCCTTTCCTCCCTGGAGGATCCTCACAAGGAAATTCAGAGGAACTCTGGGGTCTGCCCATTGAGTGTGAATGCCGGCAGGCTTAGGCTGTCCTGGTGCGGTGTGCAGAGAGGTGGGTCTCTGTGTCCACCAGAAAAGAGGTCTCCAGGGAGGAAAGCATGAGGGCTGTTGTGGAGAACCCGCCAGTCTCAATTTTCTCCTCTCCCCTCCCTCTGTACCCATATATTCAGATTACCCTGCAGTCATCTGTTCTTGTTTTTGCTTCCAGGTAAGGTCAGATGGAGCTAGCTGTGTGCATGTGCGTCCATGCATGCATGTGAATGATCTTCCCCCATCAGACTGGGGATCCCTGAGGCCATGTCCTTGTTTTCCTTGGCTCCCCATTACCCGTCCCCATCCATTGGCACTGCACCTGGTGCAAAAGGTGTACTGATTTGACAGTAAAAGAAAATTGAGACAGTGGCCCTTCTTCCCACATCGTGACCTTCAACACTGTCCCTTCCTAAATCCATCCAGAGGAGCCCCCAGATTATTTGTAATAAACTCCAGAAACAGTACCCAAGTTCAGAAGGCACAGGTTTTAGAATCCTCCTGCTAGCACATTTCTAGGCCCACAGTGATCAACACTTGCCCCTGGGGGAGATGGTGGCCTCACGTTCTCCTCCCACATAACATAACCTCTGTTCTCACCCCTGCAAGATACTCTCTGCTGACTGCCTGGAACCCAGTGGGGTTGAATAACCAGATTCTTATGAGAAAGGTGCCCTAGGTATTAATCACAGCCCTAGTGTTTTATGATTTTATGCAAATTACTCACCCTCTCTCAGCCCTTTTTTCCCCCTTGGTATAAACCATTCCCATTCCTACTTCTATCATATGTCCCAAGGGATCCTGGAGAAGAAATGTGATGCAGGAGGGGAGAGCTATTCTTTGGAGGTACGGCCCTGGGGAGACTGAAGAGAAAGGGAACTAACATTTACTGAGCTTCTACTTTGTAGCAGGCACTGTACACAGATTAGCTCGTTTAACGGGGTGGTTGAGAACCAGGGCTCTGGAGTCAGAAAGACGTGGGGCTGAATTCTGACTCTGCCACTTGCTGGCCTCGGGCAAGTTACTTAATGTTTCTCAGCTTTGGTTTCCTCAATGGTAAAATGCGGGAAAATAACATCTACTGCACAGCGCTCTGTGGATTAAGTGAGATAAATGCAGTAACGCTTTTGGCACATCATAAGCACTCAACAACTTAGCTCTTATCATTAGCAACCCTATGAAGTGAGTGCTATTAACCCAGATGTATAGGTGAGGAAACTGAGGCTCAGAGAACCTAAGAAACCGCCCAAGGGCCTATGGTTACAGGAGGGACTCTAACCAGCTCTGATTCTACCTCCTCTGGATTGCAGGCAAGCCCCAGGCTCAGGCCTGCATCGTGGAGGTGGCTGTGCAGGGGAGCCTTGGGGATAGAGCTTGGTGGGCCCTCCTTCCTCCAGCTGCTGAGGGCCCAGCGGAGGGAGAGCAGACCGTGGAGAACACTTAGCCCTTGCGACTCTTGGCTCCGGCTCTCTGGCTGGGGGCCGGGACGGCGCCACCAATGCTCCCACTCTACCTCAGGGCAGTCTCTCTCCACACTCCAGAAGGAAGCCCAACCCCCAGGACCCAGGCGGCCTCTCCAGGGGAAAGAGAGAATCACCCCTCATGGGGGGATGGATGCTCTTTTGGGCAGAATTTCATTTCCATTTTGCCATACATGAAACTAATTGGAATGTTCTAGGAGTAACCTACCAAAGAGGAGCTCAGGCAGTGAGAGGAAGGGAGAAGAGAAGCTGGCTGCAGACAGGGTAGAAAAATGGAGCTCAAGGGAATTCCAGAGAACTGAGCCCCGGACAACAGGGGGCTGAGTGGGGGCTGGTGGATGGCATCAGATTAGAAGAGAGCACATCTGTGAAAACAACTCGAGAGCTGGAAATGGGACCTGAGAAGAGCAAGAGGGCTTCAAGGGACAGAGATCAGCTAGCTC
Organism: Delphinapterus leucas; assembly: GCF_059928025.1. NCBI lineage: Eukaryota > Metazoa > Chordata > Mammalia > Artiodactyla > Monodontidae > Delphinapterus > Delphinapterus leucas. Next base: position 39,757,132 of record NC_143129.1, read on the forward strand.
TGCAAACGAGAGGCCCAGAGTACTGGCCTACGGTTTCCATTCTCTACAGGGCTGCTCTCCTGTTTCCTGAGAGGATAAAGGGGACACGAGAAACCTGGGTGATGGGGAAGGGGCTGCTCCAGAGACAGAGTGTCTGCCCTCGGCAGCTTACGCTCCTGCGGCCTTACTCCCACCCACGTGCCCTCCCCTGGCCTGGCCACCCTTCCCCACACCCACAAGATCGCCTCCTGGGAATCCTCCCCTCTGCAGATCCAAACCCCACCCGGTTTTCAAGGCCCAAGTCAGCTGCACCTCCTCGGGGAAACGTTCCCTATATACCCCCCGCAGAGCTCACAGTTCTGATAACATTTATAGTCTACATCACACAATTTAGCACTTGGTTTTAAATACTGTCTGGTATTATTCCCTCCTTATTTCTTGTGAGTATAAGTTTTGCCTTTCCAGCTGATTGGTAGGTTTCCTTACCAGTAACGAGTGTGTCTTATGCTTCTTTTTATTCCCCCCATCCACCCCCACACCCCCCCACTGCCTAGGAGGCAGTGCCCATCATGTGAGGACTTGGTGGGTCAATACTGATTGACTAAATTAGCTTCAATGCCTGGAAAACTTCTTGACCAGCCACCTAAGTAAAACGCAGAAATGGATGGCCCAAACCTTGGGGTTTTAAAAGGTCAGATCATATCACCCCTGCCCTAAACCCTGCAAAGCCTCATCTTACTCTGAGGAAACAAACTCCTCACCCCAGCTCCAGGCTCTCCAAGATCTGGCCTCCTCAAACCCACCAGGCACAGCCCTGCCTCTGACCCCTTGCACCTGCAGTTTCCTCTGCCAGGCGTGCCCTTACCATCTGCCTCCACTTCATCTTTACTCACGTCGTCTTCTCAGCGAGGTTGCCCTGTACAAAGCTACAAAGTCTCCTCTTCCTAACAATGCACTCTTATCCCCCTTCCTGGCTTTATTTTTCTTTTTAGCACTTGCCACTTTCTAATACACAGTTGACACTTGAACGATGTTGGGGAACGGGGCACTGACCCTCTCTCTGCACAGCTGAAAATCTGCATATAATTTACAGTCGGCCCGCTATATTTGCGGTTCCTCCGTATCCACAGATCAAACCAAATGTCATGTAGTGCTGTAGTATTTACTATTGGAAAAAAACCCCACGCAGTTGAAACCCGTGTTGTTCAAGGGTCAACTGCACTATTTACTCTATCCTCAGACAATAAAGTATAAGCTCTAGAGATCTCTGGTTGCTCATTGTTATCTATACGCCCAGTGCCTGGCACAGATGCTTCATAAATACTTGTTGAATGAAGAGACCCCAGCCCCACCCTGGGTCTGAGATGGCCAAGGCACAGTTGTGTTCAGAGATGGGCAACGGACAGGAAATTCTGTAGGTTCCCCCTAGATGTGGGATTCCACCATTTCACCCCTGGGCCAGCTCTGGGGAAATACTTTGAGGTTCGGAGGCCTGGAGCTGTGTGAGCCCCAGTGACCTTCATCCCATTGGGAGTTCTGTCCAAGAAGTAGAAGGTGAGGGGGCGGGGGTGACCGCCAGGCAAGGTAACATGTCAAGTCCCTCCCCTCCGTGTGCACAGCTTTTAGGTTCCTAGCGTGCCCGACAGCCAGCCCTCTGTGGTCTCTCCATCTCCTGGGCATTACAACCCCTGCCCTCCCAGGCCAAAGACAGACACTTTCGTCACCTGCCTCTGATGCTCATTCTGAGAACGCCTTGTAAAGGAACACGACCTTCCCTGACTTTCTTCTCTCCTCACCCCGTTCCTCCCCCTACCTCCCCCCCCCCGGGAGAATGAGGGAAGACAGACCCACCTTTCCTGGGGGACCTGTGCTGGAAGGATCTGCCCCGTGAGATGTTTGTAAATAGGAACAATTGTACTTGCTCTTCCCAAGACACAGGATTCTCCCTTGTTAGAGACACCCCACTGACAGTGCTAATCTCAAGCTTTCCCCACCTCCCTCCGCCTCATCTGGGGTCTGCAGCCCACCCACCCAGAAGTCACTGGGACATCAGTCACTGGGAGAAGACATCTCCCAGAAGTCACTTGTGCATTGGTTCCCACTACTGCGGCCCTGGGGACCGACTCTTAGGGTCCAGCTTCTCTGAGACCACTAGCTCCATGAGGCCTCCAAGGCATTTAGCTGAGGCAGAGAAAACAATGTTGGTTCTCCAGGAGCTGTGACCTCTGGGAGGAAAAAGAAGGGAAACCCTCTCTGAAGGTCCCAAAAGTGGGACAGGCAGCCCCTGGCTTGGACAGGACTTGGGGAGCTTCTTACTGTAGAGGGCGGGGAGAATGGGCAGGATGCCCCCAGAGCACCCTCCAGGCCCAAGGGACACTGGATTCTGGGGGCGTTAAGGAGAGGAGCCCACCGGTCAGAAAGGCTAAGTCCTCCCTTGGTTTTTTTCTAGCTACATGTCCTTGAGCAAGTTACTGAACCTCTCTGAGTCTCAGTTTCCTCATGTTTAAATTAGAGCTAATAAGAGGACCTACCTAATGGGGTATTTTTTGAGGACTTAATGGGAAAATGTAGGTAAAGCACATAGACAGTGCCTGGCACATGGTAAGTGCTCAGTAAATGCCAGCTGCTATAATTAGTGCCATTACACTGTGCAAGGTGGAGGCTGAAGAACAGTTAGTGCCCCAGGAACCCTCTGCCTGCTCTTCGTCTTGTAATTCACTTCAAGACCATCGCATGCTGAGCAGCAGGGAAGGTGTGGGTGGAAGAAATGTACAGAGAGAAACTGAATTCTAAACCAAGCCTGGGTCAACTCACCTCCTAAAAGGTAGGTCCCTCAGGCCAAGGTTTCTCCTGGGTCCCCAGGAAGCGCAAGAAGCCAGAGGACAAGGGCCATGGCAGCTCTGGGTTTGGAGCAGAGACTGCTCAATGCTGGCTTAGAACATTTAGGAGGCCAAGGTCATGAGACCAAATCCCAGCAGGGATGTACCAGGTCCCCTGCCCAAAGGCCAAATGTTTTAGGCTGGAGAGTGTGGGGATGTTCTGGGCGACCTGCCAGCCGCACTGGAAGCTCAGCTCTGAGCACCGAGAACAAAGAGGCTGAGGTAGGATGTGTCCGAGATGCTCCTACTATCTATGGAAGGCAACACACACACGACACAGCCCCTTTCCACAGACGATTCCTGGGCCCCAGGGTTTCCAGGCCCACCACCTCTGCCTGGTTGACTCCTTTTCAAGGCTTGCCCCAATATCATGTCCTTTGATGACCGTTTCCTCATCTGCCGACAGAGTCAGTCACCTCTTTATCTGCTTGTCCCTATATTATAGCACTTGTTTCATTATGGTAAGACTGACTCCCCCATTTAAGAATAGTTATCTGGCACTTACTAAACTCAGTGCATGTATGAACTCATTTAATCGTCACACTCCTCTATGAAGTAGGTACTAGTATTATCCCATTCATAGATGCGGAAACCGAGGCACACAGACGTTACATAACCTGCCCAACGTCGCCCGGCTAGAAGGGGTGGATCTGAGCCGCAGCCGTGTGGCTCTAGAATCTGTACTCTTACTGTCGACTCCTAGAAGGCAAGGGCAACACTGATTTGTCTCTGTCCCTAGCACCTAGCACAGGGTTGAACGCACAGTAGGTACTTAGAAAAGATAGGCTGACTGAGTAAGCACACGCCTGCATGAGGCTAACATGGTTGAATGTTCCAGCCTCTATGCTGCGGGACAGAGAGACCAAGGCCCTCCGGAAAGTATCACATAAAGGCATCCTTCTTATTCACCCTCTCTTAGCCATCCCACCGCACACTGCTGTCTGTCCTGCCCGTTGTGCCTTTTTGTGCAGGTCTCCTGCCTTCTAGTTTTTGTTTCTGTTTATCTCCTGCCTTTGTCTGTTCCTAGGTCACTCTCCCCCTTTCCTGTCCCACCCAGCCTCCATCCATTATCCCTGTCCTTCTCCATAGTTCTTGCAGGCTTGAAAGCCTCCCACCCCCATTCTTTGCCTTGGAGCTTTTCTAGAATCCAGGCTTGCCCAAGGAGGCTGAGGACACCAATGACGTTGACTCATTAGACTGGCCATGGACCAAGCTCCTACACACTGACCCTGAATGGAAACGGCAATTTCTCATCAACTCTACTTAGATGCTGTGTGTGTGTGTGTGTGTGTGAGAGAGAGAGAGAGAGAGAGAGAGAGACTGCCTGCCTAGTTTGTCACACACCTGTGTGGGATCAAGAAGATCCACTGCCCTCCCTGCCTCCTCTCCCAGGGTCCCAACTCCTCCAGGAAGCCTTCCCGGATCCCATGAGAAAGCTTATTCATGCAACCATTCATCAAATCCTTATATATTTTAATATTCTGAGGAGACAAGGCATGCTCCTGAAAAATTTGGTTAAAATGTAATCTTCAGATAACTGTATAAGTTACCAGATGTCACAGACGTAGGGGCCAGGTGAACTGCAGATAATCAGTGATTTCAATAGGGAGACCTCTGTGACCTGGGACAAGTGGTCCAGCCTCTCTGGTCCTCAATTTCCTCGGCTATAAAGCAGATGATAATCCAGAAGTTAGAAGGTTATTAGGAGGATTGAATGAGATAATTTCTGTAAAGCTCCTGACAGACTGGTGCTTATAGGTACTCAGTAACAAATATGTTTCTTTCTCCCTTCTCCATCTGAAGCACTGGCCTTCTACTCAGCCCTCCCAGATAAATGGTAAGATATGAACTGGTCCATCCTTTGAGGTCAGAAATGTCTTAAGGACAGGATGACCCTGGGTCTGTAAGCTTTGCAGTACCTGGTTTACTGTAAGAAGATGGGCCTGTCATGTTAGAGGTCGCTCAGTATAATAAAGATGACAATTTACTAGGATTGTTCACACGCATCCCCCACTGACCCCACAAGTAGTGGGTCTTTGAAACAGCCTGGTGAGCACAGACCTAATCAGCTGGGAAGTCCCGATACAACTTTGGTTCTGCCCTGAGATATAAAGGTTTGTTTAATTGCTGTATCCTCAGCTCCTAAAATAGTGCTAAGCACAGAGTAGGTGCTCAATAAATTGTTGAATGAATGAATTTTTTTTTAAAAGCAATGGATTTCCTTTCCCCTTTCTAATAATAATAATAAAAAAAAGAGGGTAGGTAGGGGGGGCAAGTGGTAAGGTACAGGAGTCATGCAGGGGGAATGCAGCTGCCAGGCCCTCCACCCAGGCTCCTCCTCTGCAAAGGGGGTACAGCAAAGCTAACAGTGCATGTGTGCCCACCATCAGGATGCTCGGGAGCCAGGAGCCAAGTGCACACTCCTGGCTTGAGGTTGAAGCAGCAGTTTATAGAAGAGATGGGGCAAAGGTGGAGACAGACCTGGAAAGGAGGGAGGGAGAAGCCTGGGGAGAGGACGAGAGTGAGAGAGGAGTGAGAGCAGTCTGAGGGAAAAGGGAGAGGAAGAGATGCTTGAGGGGGAAGTGAAGAGTGAAGGAGAAAGAGAGGAGGAGGAAGGAGTGAGGGAGACACGGGAAATAAAGAATGGGGAGTGGAGAGGAATGGTGGAGAGTTACAGAGGAAACCTGCTGTCTCAGCCTGGGTGGAATTCGTCCTAGCAGACCTCTGAGTTCCCCCTGCCATTCAGTGTCTTTGGGTTGGGCTGTGCAGGGGGAGGCTGTAGATTTGGGGGTGCTCCTAGATGCCAGGTGTCTGCCAGACCCTGGGCAGGTCTCAATCCCTGAAGCCTGAGGCCTTTAGTTCCATCCTTTCCAAATAATGAGGTCCCTTCCCACCCCGCATGGGAAGGAGGAGACTCAGTGTGAGCCAAGCCCAGGGGAAGGAAACTGGTCTAGAAGGCTCAGACCCCTAGCTGTGTTCTCTTTCCGTCTTCTCCCCATAAGGACACCTGGCCAGCCAGGAAAGTGGGTCAGGCCACCCACATGTGACTTTTTTCCTAATAACAGCAGGGCCCACAGGCAAGGGGGCCTCAGTGCCCTGTACACAGCCCTGCCCATCCCATGCCCAGTGCTCTTGTTGGAGGGACCTTTAAGGAGCAGTGGGCAGTGGGAGGGGATCTCTGCCTTCTCATTCAGGAAGAGGACATGGGCCAGAGCCCACACCAAGCTGGCGGGGAAGGGGGAGCCTGCCGTCTGCCAGGGTGCATGATAAGACCCAGATCTCCCCATGATGATGACCAAGCTGGCAGGGAGCCGCCTCTACTCCCCTCACCTGGGGTGTCTGTTTTCTCTACCACCGCACCTTCTGGGGTCTTCAAGTAGAGGGCCCGACGGGTCCATTTCTGGCAACTGAGCGCTGCGCCCAGCCCACCCCCTCCAGACCCTGCAAGGTGCCCTATTAGAAGCTGCATTGGTTCCAGCAGACCGGAGCTGCGGCAGCTTGAAAAACAGAGCACAAAGCCCAGCTGACATCCTCCTTCCTGTTCCTTTGATGGGGAAGGAAGGACAAGGACAGAGGGGGAGCACAGCAACAACCCTAGGGCCCACCCTCAGGGTCCAGGTCTCCCGCACCTCTTTAGCTTCTCAGCTCAGCCCTAATGGGGCTCAGGTTCCCCTCACCCGGCGGCTCCCCGTTGGCTGGGCCGCCGAAGCCTACGCCGCCCTTCGCCTGCAGGACAGACGCACCACCTGTGGCTGGCCAGCCCCTCCCGTCGGCTGGGTGCCGCGGTGGGCCCCGAGCTGGCCTTCCACTCCCGGGGCCCGCAGGCTGAGCCCGGGGCCCGCAGGCTGAACCCTAGGCCGGCCCATCCCCCACCCCGAATGTCCCAGCCCAGGCTGCGCGCAGACCCCTGCCGCCCGGGAAGAGGCAGGCTCCGGGTTCCAGATACTTCGGACAGACGCCAAGGCCACCTTGGACACCCAAGCTCCAAGGAAGGGAAAGTCCCCGGGCTCTGGAGCGCTTCCCCTGGCGAGCCCGCCCCTGTCACGCCCTCCCTAACCTCTGCCACCTCGCGGCTCCGCGACATCTCAGGGCCCCGCTCTGCCCAGCAACAGTTTGGGGCGGTTCGGGCCTCTCCGGTGGATTCAGGCCCGGGCGCCCCCTCCTCGGGTCCAGGCTGCGCAGTCGGCAACCGTCTTTCCAGTCTCCAGCCCTCCTTCCCTCTCCCCTCGCGGCCGCCTCCCCGCCCGAGTCCCCGGCTCCCTTACGGGCGTCGCGGCAGAAGCCCGCCCCTCCCCTAGCGCCCGCCCGGCCCAGCGGCCCCCAGCCCGCGCGCCCCGGGTCGCGAGCCGCACACTCACCCCCGGCCGCCAGCCGCCGCCTGCGCCGCCGCGCACCGCTCCGCTCCGCTCCGGCCCGGGCTGGGCTGAGGAAGACCAGTCCGCCCTCCCTCCGCGCGCCGCCCGCGCAGGCCGGGGTGGGGTCGCGGGCGCCTGCCTGCCGCGGAGTTTTCCTGGGAGTGGTCCCGGGGCAGAGCCGGGTTAGGGCGCCGGCAGATCAACCACCTTCCCACCCGCGCCGCGCCCGCGCGTCCGGCGGGAGGCTGGCGACCGATATCGTGCGCTCCTTCCGCTCTCCGCCCGTTCGCAAGTGCAGCGAGCAGGCCTCCGCTGCGCCTCGCGCCCCTCCGCGCGCCCCTCCCCCCGGCTTCTCGCTCGCTGCTCCGCCGCTCTCCCAACCTCCCCAGCCCACTCCGGTCGCCTTCTCCCAGTCTGCCTGCCACGCCATCCTCCACCCCCTCCAGTCCTGCTGCCATTTTAACTCCAGAGTGGCCAGAGGCCCCTTTCTCTCACACACAAACACACACAAACACACACACACACACACACACACACAGAGGGAGGAGTTGGGTGGGGCCAGATGCTGAGGCTTGAGCGTCTGGGGCCGTGGTGTTCTCGTGCTTTTACACGCAAGGCTTGTCTGAAAGAGGAAGGGAGCACAGCGCGTGGATCTGAGAGGGGAAAGGGAACGGCTCTTCTGATATTGCTTCTTACTCCCTTGTAAAGGCCAGGAGGACGGAGGAGAAATTCAGCAGCTTTTAGAGCACAGGTGCAACTCATAAGCATAGCATTTTTGCTTTGCGTGGTGTTATCCTCCCCCAAGTTAACAGCGGACTAAGGGATGCAGAGTGGGTTAGAATTTGTCCATGGCTACGGGTACCGCTCATCCTAAAGAATGGTATGGAATATCCACCCCAACCCCACCAGTTCTCATGCCCTTCCAGCATTGCCCCCTGAAATGGGCAGCTCTGGCTTTCTGGAAGATTCCATCCTGGCCCTTAGCAAAGATATCAATCTCCATAGGTGTTAGGCAGGAACTGGCAAGCCCACTCAGGGGCTTGGCTTTGGGGGATGCCCCTCTTGCAGGCTGGACGTTGTGAACGCTGGGAAAGGAGAGCAGGATGCTGAAGGCGGGTGCTGGGCTGCTACCTGGTGGCTTAGAAAGGCTAGGACACCGCCACTGGTCGGTGCTAAGGAGAGTGTGTCTCCTGCTGGAGCCAACTGCCTGAGGCCCATGCCTTAGTGGAGCCTTGAACCTGGACCACTCAAAATGGACGTGACAAGCTCAGGTCCATGACAGGCCACACCCTACTGGTTCTGGTTCTGACCAGAGCCTGCAGAAGCAACCATAGGGGAGTAGGTGGGGTGGAGCCCAAGGGATGGGGAGTCCTGCCAGGAGTGGCATCTGGTCTGCCTTCCTTCATCCAGGGCTTTAGCTCAATGCCTCCTGTGAGCTGAGCTTCAGAGAGAACAGGGACAGAGCTTTCTGGCTCTGTCTTCTCCAAGGGCACAGCTGGTGGTAACTCCATGCCTGGAGGCTTTTATCAAATCAGCTTGAAGGTCTGTGTGTTCTGTATGCACAGAGGGGGTTCTCACCTTCATGTATTCAATAAGCACATATTAAGTTCTCATTGTACCTCCTAAACCACTCCCATGCCCGCACCCTCCACCCCTACTGTGGGGTATAATGGCCTCAAGGAGCTTAGAGGGACAAGTTGGAACTATATGAAACACATTTTAACATTTCAAGGCAAAGGAAGTGCCGTAGAAATACAGAAAGAAAAGGCTGTTATAGGTTAGGGTTATTCATAAAAGCTTTTACGGAGGAGTTGAGCTTCAAGCTGAGCCCAGATGGAGGGACAGGTGAAACTGGCAGAGCAAACAGGGACTAGCAAATGCAGAATGCAGGAAAGTGGAGACCAGCAGAGCAGAATGGATTGCCTGGTAGGTAGGGGGCAAGGGAGGGAATTTATAGAGCTGCGATTGGATGCCAGGCCTTTTCACACATCTCCCTCATTTTATCCTCTGAGTTGACTCTTACCCCATTTAACAGACTGGAGAATGGAGACTCAGAGAGTTTAAGATCTACAGGCATAATTTGAACCCTGCTGGTTCCTAAGTGGCAGACCCTGTAAGACACATAAGGGATAAGGGAATTGTATCATCTGTGGGCAGAGAACTAGGTAGAGAGTGTGGCCCCAGAGCAGTGGTCCTCAGGCTTAAGCATCATCTAGAGCGTGTGAACAAATGCAGACTCACAGGTCCTACCCCAAAGTCAGATTCTGCAGGAATCTACAGTTTGACAAACTCTCTAGGGAATTCTGATTCAATTGGCTAGATGAACCCCGCTTTGAGACACACTGGCCTGGTGTGTCCATCACTCCCTGGTCTCTCCTGCCTGGGCTCAGCAAGCACAGAGCCCTGTATTCTGGATACTGGGGAACCACAGTGAAAGGAGAACACAGGGTCCCTGCCAGAGGCAGGTTCACGGTGAAGCTGATGAAGCTTAAGTTTTATGGTTGTTCACTTGCGGGGAGGAGGGGAGGAGGGGAGGCCGGTTTGCAAACAGGAAGCATTTTTATGCAAGCATTTCTGGTGAACTGAAAGAAGAGGTGTCCTAAGGAAGGGATCTGAATTTCCAAGGCTTATATAAATTATTGTGATCTTTCTAGTTCTAAAGAAATATCACCATTGGGCCTAATTTTGTATTTGTTCTTGTTCTTAAGAGGGCCCCACAAAACCTGGCTCTTCCCCTGGCCTCTGCCTTCAGGGAGCTCCCAGGATCCACAGACACCCTTGGAGCACAGAGAACCAGAAAGGCAGGAGGACACTGCAGATGGCAGAGCTGTGTGGAACTGCAGGGAGTCCTCAAATTTATCTTGGGTTATATTCCTGGAAAAGGTACTGCAGGTAAAATGATGTAGGTTGAGTCTGGTTTTGCCCAGGAACAATGTGATAATGGAAATTACAATCCTCACCAAGGTCCTGGTGCCCAACTTTTTATAGGAATAAGTATAAATACCATATTTAATCAACTGTAAATGATACACCTGCACTATGTATTTGTTAAATTGAATTTGAATATATAAAACAGCTAAACTGGGCAATATGGTAACCAAATCCCATTCTTTTTGACGTAACGTATTCAAAAGATTCCTGGGAGAAATGCTCTTGTGGCGGGAAGGAGGGAGCCATGGAGAAGACTGGAGAGACTCCCCTTCCCTTCATACGCAATCTGTTTAGGCAAGAGGGAGAGTCTCAGAGGTCTGAAGCTGGGGGACAAGGGTTTTGTGCCCCATGGCAATCTGAAAACAGCCCAACCAGGCAGCATCATTTGTGGGTACACCTGGCCAACTCTGAAGTGCATATGTCTCTTAAGACAAATTAAGGGCTGCCTACATGCACAGCCCAAATGGGGGACATTTGAGAGGGATTTGAGTACATGAAGTTGGATGAGGGTGATCTGGGATGGCTTTCTGGAGGAGGAAATTTTTGAGAAGATACTTGAAGGCAGGAGGGAGAATGGTTAGGCCTCCTGAGAGGTCAGTGCCAGGGACCCTCAAAGACCTTTTCATTTGACTCTTAACCCACCTCATTGTGTAACCCGTAGGCTGCCAAGAAGACTTTGTCCCAAGGTGCCCGTCTCTCACCTCCCATCTACTTCAGTGTTTCTCAAACTGCAGGTGGAGACCCATTAGTGAGTTACAATAAGAACTTTTAAAAAAAATGAAATAGAATAGGATAGAACATATTTCATTAACACTTTTGTTCCAGTTTCATGAAATCTTATGTGTGTACTATGTCATGGTGTTCAATGTATTTCTTACCATGGGTCTCCATAAAACCTTGGTTATTTATTCCCAAAGTCTGCAAATACGATACTTATGAGGTATCTCACATGTTAAGAGTAAAGTATTTCTCAAATTCAGCCTTTTCACATGGCATTACTTCTGTGATTTTCTTCTTTTCCAATCAGACTCTGTTCATTTCTGAACACTTTATTTCAGAAGTGGTTGACAGGGCAAAGAAACCGGGACTCCGTGTACCCTAATCTTGTACTTTTATCTTTGCATTGTCTCTGACCCCTATATTTTCTTTCTTATTTTCTCTCAGAGAAGGAAGTCTTTATGGTCTTACTGCCAATATTTGAATTAGTTCCAACATAGGTCTTAGAGCTCACAGGGCTCTCCAGAGATCATTCCTAAGGTCTGTCCCAGCAGCCAGCGCCTGGGTCTATTTTTGCTCTGTAAACTGAAGCTTCTGAAACTGTGTGAGCAAAAGAATTACCTGGGGAACTGATTAAAATGCACTTTCCTGGATCCCATCCATAGATCTGAAGTGGGGCTCCTGAACTGCAATTTTTTCTTATTTTTATTTTTTGCGGTACGCGGGCCTCTCTCACTGTTGTGGCCTCTCCCGTTGCGGAGCACAGGCTCCGGATGCGCAGGCTTAGCGGCCGTGGCTCACGGGCCTAGCCGCTCTGCGGCATGTGGGATCTTCCCAGACCGGGGCACGAACCCGTGTCCTCTGCATCGGCAGGTGGACTCTCAACCACTGCGCCACCAGGGAAGCCCCTGAACTGCAATTTTGACCAGTTCTTTAAGTGATCCTGAGGACCACACTTTGAGAAACACAATTTATAAGCCATGGAGAAAATTCAGCTCCTTCCAGGAAGCTTTCTCCCATTCACCCCTGGTTCTGATCACTCGACTGTTTCCCTTCTGCAGGAACAGTCTTGTTTATGCCACTTTATGTTTATTTGCAATCATTTGCACTTTGTCTGAAAAGTTATTTTATCTGGGCATCCCGCCTTCCTACTTAAATTATTAGCCCCCCCAAGGAACTTTATCATTCATTACTATTTCCCCAGAGTACCCAGCAGAGGACTTGCTCATGGCAGATTTCTCATATGCTCTCTGTGCATAGGACAAAATCCTCCCATATATCCCCCTGCCCCTCTCAGCCCCTAGCACCCTGGGTGGTAATCTCTACCCTGGAGTGCTCAGGGCAGGGGTTAGTGTCTGAGTTGTTCCCTGGATCAAACAGTGTTATTGATTGGGTGATTTCAGCTCTGTCTGACTTTGTCCTTTCCATCTGACCTCCATAGGTTTAGAGAGAAGTGAATCGGTAAAAACTAATGAGTCCAGATGACCCCCCTGGGATAGTAGCTTCATCAAAGGCTATTACATGCTCCCCACCCAGAAACACATTGAACAGCAAAGGCAGAGGGCCGAGCAGCAAGACTAGAACCAGAATGAGGCAAGCTAGCTGCCTAGGGAGCAAGATTTAAGGCAGCACTTACTCTCAGGTGCTGACCCTGCACATGCAGGACCCTAAGAGTGGACACCTCCTTAAATTTCAGCTCTAGGCGCCTTTCCTCACCCTAGTGCCAGCCCTGCTAAGCAGCCTGAAGCAAGCATCCTGGGCCCCCAAGTCTTAACACTTAAGCCTTAAAATGGACGGAAGGAAAGGGGGCTGAGCAAGGCGTGGCCTGGACACTGTCCTATTCCTAGATTAAATGGTTCTTCAGGCAGAGGTCAGCTTGGTCCATTCTCCTGTCCCAAGGCATTGTCGTGCATGATAAGCAACTTGGATAAAATTGACTCTAAGCTCCTGATTCTGCGCAGGGAGCGGTCAGCGTGTGGTCTCACTTGGTCCTTATGAGCTCCACAGCAGCTAGTCTCCAGCTAGGAAGAAGCTCAAACCCGACTCAGTCCCATGTCCTCTGGTCGAAATCCATTGGGTTTTTTTGTTGTTGTTCTTTCCTTTTCTTCCCCCTCTACAACTCCTCTGCCTCTCGTGGAAGACATCCCACAGTCCCCGAGAGCCACTTGTCAAAGGGATTAAAATCTTCACTGTCAGAAAAGTCATCCTTATGTTTTATCCTTATTGCTCCTCCTACCACAAACCACATTTCTTCCTGTTTCAACCTCAGGGGAGATGAAGAACAGCCTGTCACTGGTCACCAACCTCTGTATGTGGGAATCCCGGGTCCTTTGGCTTTGTGAAGTCTTTTCTGTCTTCTTTTCCTCAGGCACTGTAAACTCATCTTTGCTGGGGGGTTTCTTTTCTTTTCTGGGAGAAGCAAAATTATAAGGAGAGGAAGGAGGAGAAAAGTAGGAGAAAGAAGAGAGTTGAGGATGTAAATTAGTGCCACCTCTTCCTGAGCTGAGGGAGACTGATCTGCCTGAAGGCAGGACCCGAGGAGGTGACCAAAATGCTGGGCTCCTTGCAGGCCAGGACCCTGGCAGAGAGCCTAGAGCCTTGGGTCACATCTGTGTACTTCCGCACGAATGGCTAATGGTCCACATCCCTTCACAGACCCCAGGCCCTTGCCTCTGCTGGATGGGTCCTACCCTGGAAGGGAAGATGGATGAAACGGCTACTGGAAGAAGTTGCACCTGGCTCACCTGGATGCCCCCGTCACAGATGAGTGGGACTTTCGGACTCCAGGTGGGAGAACAGAAAGCTGAGGCCCCGGGTCGGGCACCCAGCCCTTCTCCTCCCCTGTCCCCCTGCAGTGTCAGAGATGATCTCCCCACACACTGAGTAGGGAGGCTGGAGTGACTAATGACTAATGCATGTCATTTTCAAGATGCTCTCTCTGCACAGGAAAGTACATTCAGATCCAGGTTTTAATCGTGTGTGATTTTAGCTGAGATGGTGTTCATTTATTTCCTTTGCTACTTCAGCGGTTCTTCCTCTTTCATCACGGTGAAAATATCTGGAATGTATCTTTTTTTCTTAAGGACAAAGAAAAGAAGCTGATCTTGCTCCTTTTCCACTGACTGAGGTTTAGAACATTCTAGGGGCTGCCAGATGCTGTTTAGTGGGTACTTCAGGATGGAGGCCCTGCGGTCTCCCACTACCCAGCCTTCCTGTCCTTCTGCTACCAGATTTGCCAAAGGGAATGCTTGATGCGGCAGGACCCTTACCACCCAGACAGACCCTCTGACAGGTTCACCAAAAGAGGGGATTTTTCAGCCAGGGCCGGCTCCAGTTAGTTTCCAAAATGTGAGGTGCTTTTTTCTTTGTAGAACCTTCAGAGAAAAGGGGAACAACTTGACATTGCAAAGGGCTTCGTGGAGGAAGGGCACAGTGTCAGTGAAAGAAAGATGGGACAGGAGGCGTCGAAGGTCCCCTGATTGGTGGTCCAAAGCTCGTGCTTTCTGACTTTGGTTGGAAGAGGGTCTATCTGAGAAAGTAGGCAGGGTCAAGGTGAATATGATAACCCACTAATACATTTTTTTCTTTTCACTCAAATTCTCTTTGTGATGAGCATAAAAATAGCACACACACCTTCAGAGATTCTCTAGCATCTCGGCCCAGAACTTTGCCCTCTTTGAGAATTATTATTTTTCTGTGTATCTGTACTAGCTAAGATCATTTTATCAAGCCTTACTCTAATTTTTATTATAAAAATAAAATAATTTTAATTTTCCAAACGTAGAATTGTAGTAGCATTTTAAATATGTTCTTTCAATCTGTATGTAAGTCCCAAATTGGAGATCAAATTTCCCCACCCCTCTGCATTGGAGAGTGACGGAATCACTGCCCTAGTATCCAGCACAGGATAAGCAGAAAAGCGTCAGCCATGCCAGGCTGGGGATATTCAGGGACACTTTTGCCTCTTGTCCAAGTCACTCCCCCTCATCTCGTGAAATCAATGTCTTCTTCGGTCATTTGGGCACATAGTAGGAAATTCATTAAGTATATATTGCATGAATCTTACACTATTAAAGTCCAGATCTTCCTTGACTTACAGTGGGGTTACATCCCAATAAACCCATCACAGGTCGAAAATATCTAAAGTCAAAAATGCATTTAACATAACCTACCGAACAGCATAGCTTAGCCTAGCCTATCTTAAATGTGCTCAGAACACTTAACATTAGCCTACAGTTGGGAAAAATCCTCTAACACAAAGGCTGTTTTATAATAAAGTGTTGAATGGCTCATGTAATTGATTGTAACTGTACTGAAAGTGAAATACGGAATGCTTGCAGGGTAAGGAATGGTTGTAAGTGGATGGGTTGTTTACCCTCGTGATCCTGCGGCTGACTGGGAGCTGCCGCTCACTGCCGCTGCCCAGCATCATGAGAGAGTATAATACTGCAGGTCACTAGCCCGGAAGAAGATCAAAATTCAAAAGTTGAAGAATGGCTTCTACTGAATGTGTATTGCTTTTGCACTGCTGTAAAGTCGAAAAATCGTTAAGTCAAACCATCATAAGGCAGGGACCATTTGTATTATCAAGTGCTTGGCACAGTGCTGGCGCCTGGTGGTGACAAAGTACTCAATAAGAGTTAACCACTGTCCCTAAGGTCCCCAACACCCTGCCTTCTCCACATGTCCTGTAGCCTGCCCTCTGTTAAGAAGTTCTAGCTCGTTGAGATGCTAATTTTCTTAGGGCACCTTGGGACAGCCCTCAACATTCTCTCCAAATTGCGACCACCCACTGGTTTCTTTTGGTTGAATCAGAAGCCTATCACAGTGCTGTACACATAGTAGGGCCTCAACAAATGCCTATTGAGGGAGTGACTGTATGGTCTGGTGCCTTCCGCTTGGCAGCCCCTCTGGTCAAGGGAGGCAGAGCCAGGGGAATGGCTGGGGCTGGACCACGACGCAGTTGCTTAGTGAACAAGTATGCTCTTCTTTTTTTTTTTTTTTCTGCGGTACGCGGGCCTCTCACTGCTGTGGCCTCTCCCGCTGCAGAGCACAGGCTCCGGACGCACAGGCTCAGCGGCCATGGCTCACGGGCCCAGCCGCTCCGCGGTATGTGGGATCTTCCCGGACCGGGGCACGAACCCGTGTCTCCTGCATCGGCAGGCGGACTCTCAACCACTGCGCCACCAGGGAAGCCCACAAGTATGCTCTTCTGATTGTGCTCTTCATGTGCAGGGCCCTGACTTACCAGGACACAGCTATGGCTTGAAAATCATTCTGGGCAGCCCATCTTTCTAGCATGTTTAGGGGCTTGTTGGAGGCCAGAATTACTTTGCTGTTTAAAATTTGTTTCTGAGGTCTCTCTAGATTGCTTGGGATAGCTTTGGAGTCCAGATAGCTCTTCCTTCCAATTGCTTTTGGCCATTTCCCGCTGTGTCAGCTGCAGTCTCAGTCTCTGAAGGGTGATAAGTATCGGTTCCTTTCCCACCTGGGCCCGGCCTGGACTTAGTGGACACCTCTGACCACGAGCTGAAGGCGCTTGCACTTCCCAGACGTGCCTGTTTATTTGCCCCAGTTGCCATTTCTTAAAAATTAAACATATACTTACCATATGATCCTGCAGTCATCTTCCCAGACGTGTGTCCCGAAGAAATGAGAACTTAGGTTCACATAAAGTCTTGTACACGAATGTTCATAGCGGTTTTATTTGTAATAGCCCCAGAGTGGAAACAGCCAAAATGTCATTCAGTGGGTGAATGGTTAGACAGTCTGGTACATCTGCACCGTGGAATACGATTCAGCAACAAAAGGGAATGAACCAGTGATACATACAACAACTTGGATGGCTCTCAGGGCATTGTGTTGAGTGAAAAAAGCCAATTTCAAAAGGTCACATGCTGCATGGTTTCATTTACATGACATTCTCAAAATGACAAAACTGTACAGATGGAGGACTGATTAGTGGCTGCCAGGGTATGAGGAGGAGGGGTGGTTTAAGAGGAGAGGAGGGGTATGATGTGATCATAAAGGGGCAGCATGAGGGATCTGTGCGAATAGAACAATTCTGCGTCCTGACTGTGGTGCTAGTTACTTGAATCTACACATGCGAGAGATAAAATTCCATAGAATTACACACATACACACACACACACACACACACACAGGAGTGCGTGTAAAATTGGTGAAATCTGAATAAGGTCTGAGGATTGTACCAGTGTTCAATTCCTGTTGTTTGGTTTTTGTTTTTTAAAAAAAACCTCTACCCTTTGTTACCACTGTTTGTCAGCCCCTGGGCTGCCTTTGATCTCTAGCACGATGTTCAGGATAGGTTTGGAAGTACCAGATTCTCCTGGCATTCTTAAATATTAGGAATATAGCTAAAATACTTCAGCTCTCCTTCAACCTATAATGAATCCATTTTCCCCAGAATCATTATAATCTGGTTTGGGAGCTCTACCTATTTCCAGCCTATGCCTCCTTTTGGGGTATTGTATTCTAAGTGGATTATCTACCCTGTGAAGTAGGAGTATAAACAGATTTTGTTTATTTGATTATTCTAAGCCTAGTCAGCTTCACTTTCAAGTTTAAGGAGGATCCCGAATTCAATTGCCGGAGGACTTGCTTCTTCTGCCACTTTATTTTGGGGCCAAGTCTGCATTTTCTGAACCCATGGTGTGCTCCTGGTGAGCCGAGGCTCCACCCTGCCGTTGGCATGGGATACAAAATGTGGCTTGCCCTGGGGCGTGGGGAGGGGGTGTCCAGAGTAGGGGGGGCTGAAAGAGCCATCCTAAGACTTGATTCATTTAACCACCCTCACCCCACCCCACATGAGCAGCCCCAGGAGCTCTGTTCTTTCTCCCCACCCTAAGTCTCTCGGAGGGAAAGACACAGGCTTGTCCTGCCTTGGTCGCACACCATCTCCTTACTGCTCATCTAGGCCCACCCTCATCTTTTGCATCCTGATCTTGTGGGGCTCCCAGGAAGGTAGACAATCATCCAGGAGTGCATGTCCCCCCTTTTCTGTCTCCTGTCTAGGCGTGCCTGGACAAAACCCCTCATTTTGTGGGTGAAGACCCTGAGACCTTGTAGCAGTTAATGGCAGAGCTGGTCTACAGCCCACTGTGGGACTCCATGCTACCCCTTTTGGAGAATGAGTTTCATAAATTTATTTCTGACTGACAGTTCTGGTTTGTTAATTGGAGGAGTTTGATGACAACAGATGTGGGACTTCACCTGAGCTGCTCTGGCAACAACTCAGAGCCACCTCTGTGGCTCTGTGCCCCCGCCCCCTACTTTTCCTGGGGCCAGTTCTTCAAAAGGGAATGAAGGGATGGGGAAAGCTCAGGAAAAAGGAGGAGGTGCCTCTGTCTCTTCTGGAGGCTCCTTTGCTTTTTGGTGCTCTGGCCTTTTGGAACACCAGGTTTACACTGAAGGATCAGCCCAGGCCAGGGGCAGGAAGTCTGAGCTTAAGGGTGTGGGCAGCTGGAGTGATGCTGGGGAGTACTGTGGGCAGACTGGAAAACATCCTCCAATGGGCTAAACAAACACCCTTCCCAACCAATACCCATGCACACACGTACCTGCACACATGTATGCAAACATGCATGCCATGGGATTTAAGCATACTTCTTCTTGACCTCTAGTATGGTACATGGTTAGGGACATAAATGTTAAGACCCACCTGCCCTAGTTTGAATCCTGACTCTGCCACTTCCTGGCCATGTCACTTTGGGCAAGCCTTGTAAAAACTCTTACCCTGCACTTCTGTATCTCTAAACAGGGGTAATGAGTAGCATCTAGGGATGTCACAAGTATTGGAAGAGAATATACGTAAAGTACTCAACCTAGCCCCTGGTACTTAGTGAGGGCTCAATAAATGTAAGTTATTTTGACAATGCCAATTATGATAATGGTGAATTTGAATGTTTTTTAAATCATTCTATATTTGTGTCCCTTATGTTTCAGCTTAGACACCACTTCCTCTAGAAATCTTGCCTGACTCCACGGGCATGGATGGAAGACCACTCCTCTGGGTCCCCTAGCACTCAAACTTGTCTACCTTACTATTTTCACATTGTATTGTTGGTCTTGCCAACTAGACTGAGTTATTTGAGAATAGCATCCACGCCCTGTTCATTTCTCTATCCCCAAGGTTTAGCACAATGCCTGACAAAGAGTAGGTGCTCAAGAAATATTTGTTGTGCTGGAGAGGGTGTGGAGAAAAGGGAACCCTCCTACACTGTTGATGGGAATGTAAGCTGGTGCAGCTACAATGGGAAACAGTATGGAGGTTCCTCAAAAAACTAAAAATAGAGTTGCCATATGATCCAGCAAACCCACTCCTGGGCATATATCCAGACAAAACTATAACTCAAAAAGATACATGGGGGGCTTCCCTGGTGGCGCAGTGGTTGAGAGTCCGCCTGCCGATGCAGGGGATGCGGGTTCGTGCCCCGGTCCGGGAAGATCCCACATGCTGTGGAGCGGCTGGGCCCGTGAGCCATGGCTGCTGAGCCTGCGCGTCCGGAGCCTGTGCTCCGCAGCGGGAGAGGCCACAGCAGTGAGAGGCCCGCGTACCGCAAAAAAAAAAAAACAAAAAAAAGATACATGGGGACTTCCCTGGTGGTGCAGTGGTTAAGAATCCGCCTGCCAGTGCAGTGGGCACGGGTTCGATCCCTGGTCCGGGAAGATCCCACATGCTGCGGAGCAACTAAGCCCGTCCACCACAACTACTGAGCCTGCATGCCACAACTACTGAAGCCCGCGCACCTAGAGCCCGTCGGCCACAACTACTCAGCCCACATGCCACAACTGCTGAAGCCCATGCGCCTAGAGCCCTTGCTCCGCAACAAGAGAAGCCACCACAATGAGAAGCCCGCGCACTGCAACGAAGACTAGCCACCCCCCCACTCGCCACAGCTAGAGAAAGCCCGCGTGCAGCAACTAAGACCCAACACAGCCAAAAATAAAAAATAAATAAATTTATTTAAAAAAAGATACATGGACCCCAACGTTCATAGCAGCACTATTTACAATAACCAAGAAATGGAAGCAGCATAAATGTCCATTGACAGATGAATGGATGAAGAAGATGTGGTCCATATATACAATGGAATATTACTCAGCCATTAAAAAGTATGAAATAATGCCATTTGCAGCAACATGGATGGACCTAGAGATTATCATACTAAGTGAAGTAAGTCAGACAGAGAAAGACAACTACCATATGATATCACTTATTTGAGAAATCTAAAATATGACACAAATGAACATATTATGAAACAGAAACAGACTCACAGACTTAGAGAACAGACTTGTGGTTGCCAAGGGGGAGGGGGGGAGGGGAGGGGAGGACTGGGAGTTTGGGGTTAGCAGACGCAAACTAGTATATATAGGATGCATAAACAACAAGGTCCCACTGTGTAGCACAGGGAGCTATGTTCGATATCCTGTGGAAAAGAATATGAAAAAGAATATATATATGTCTAACTGAGTCACTTTGCTGTACAGCAGAAATTAACACAACACTGTAAATCAACTGTACTTCAATGAAAAGAAATATTTGTTGAACAAGTGGGTGAGTAAAGGGATGAATGAGTGAATGAACAGATGGTATGTAAACTCAGGACTCAGTATGCCCTCTCCATACTGAGACACAGCCTGCCTCCAGGTATTGGCTCATCCCATTTCCAACTTTTGGAATGTCTGTTCCTACCTTTCTGTTTTTCTTGAACATTTCCCTCCTTCAGGGCCCATCTGGAGTGCCTACTTCCTATGTGAAGCCTTCCATGATTACCCCAACCTGCTGTGATCCCTCCTGGGTTAGAATTCACATGGGGACTATTTGGATTGACTTGGACTATCAGTTGTCTTTTTATATTTATGTCCTTCCTCCCCAAACTTTAAGTTCCTAGAGGGCAAAGATGCCACCTTATTCTGCTCTGCATCCCCAGGGTGTTTTGTAAACCTCCGGGGCTCAATAAATGTTCATAGGTTGAGAGTCAGAGGAATTGTATATGAGGGACCAGGAGAGCCACAGGCAGGCCTGCAGGGTGGACCCCACAGCGGTGCTTCTCCCACCTGCTAGCTGGCTCATCTTGGGCAGTTTACTTTCTCTCTCGGAGTCTCATTTTCTTCAACTGTCCTGAAAAGTAAAGGTGTTTACTCTGGAGGATTGATGGGAGAAAGTACACAAGGAGTCCCTGACATACAATCACCTTCGCTGCCGTTACTGTTCTGCCTTCTTCCACTGTTTGCCTCCCGTGTGCTACCATCTGCTGAGTTCATTCCACTGCCTTGCACTTTGCTTCATCGTACCCCGATAGTTATGAGAACCCTGTCAGCAAGGCATTTGTCCCCTCATTTTAAACAGGAAGAACCTAAGATTCAGGCACGTTGGGTAACTTTTCAAAGGTCACACAACTAGAAAATGGCAGAACGGGGAGTCAGGTCCAGGTCTGTCTGACACCAAATCCATACATAACACAATATAATTCTGGAAAGAGCACAGAGGTCTAGCCCTTGCTCTGCCACCAGCTTGCTCTGTGACGCGATATTGAACAAGTCACTAAATTTTCTCAGTTGCCTCACAATGAGGTGGTCAAGCTAGATGGTCTGTGACATCACTCCTGCTATCGTGCCAGGATTTTCTACTCCCCTGTGAGCCCCTCAAGGGCAGGGATAAGGTATCCCTCAGGGTTCCTTCCCTAGCACCTCTCATCCTCCTTACTCAGAGAAGGCCCGCACAGGTTGCTGAACGGAAGCTAGACTAACTGGGGCTGTGGCAGGTGGGTAGGAAGGTAGAGGGTGGTGCTGGTTAAGAGTGAAGGACCGTGGTGAGGGCAGCTGGTGGAACACGGTGCAGTTGCCATCAGCAGAGAGAGCCTGGCCTGGGCAGGAGGGGCTCTGATCTGACCTCTGTCTGGGTCTGGGTCAAAGGATGGGAACAGGGGAGTTGCTTAGGCCGGCAGTTCTAGGGAGAGGGATTTCTGAATGGTTTAGGTGAGCTTGTGGTTTGGGTTTGGGTGGCTGTAGAGAGAGGGTGGTCCTGACTCAGAGCCATGGCTGCACCTGGTCATCTGTGCTGAGCCACGGCAAACAGGATTCAGCAACGGAGTAACCACGACCTACCCAGCTTTCCGTGGCTTGAATAGCTGTCTCCCCTTCTCTAGCTGTGAACCTCAGTTTTCAATACTCAGCTGGGTGACACACTCCTGGATGCCCTGGGAGACACCATCCTTCTCTGCTCGTCCAGCGTGATTAAGGAGAAGAGGCCAGGCCTTAACCCTTCTCTCTGCAGGGGAGACTGGC
Source organism: Delphinapterus leucas (assembly GCF_059928025.1). Taxonomy (NCBI): domain Eukaryota; kingdom Metazoa; phylum Chordata; class Mammalia; order Artiodactyla; family Monodontidae; genus Delphinapterus; species Delphinapterus leucas. The sequence continues at coordinate 39,779,303 of NC_143129.1, forward strand.
TGGGGCCTTAACATCTAACCAAACGCATCCTGTGTTTGACCCACCACAGAAGAGCGGCTGTCAGACATGGCCAGCTCCCCGGCCTTCCTCCCCAGGGTCCAACAGGAGTGCTCCCAGCTCCTCCCTGGGTGCTCCTTCACCCTTCACACTCAGCACCCTCCTGGCTGCCTGCCGCCTCCTTCACATGCTCTCGCTCCTTCCCTCCCAGAATCACACCGCTTAATCCCTGTGTGTACCAGTCACCTGCCCACTATGGGCCCAGCACAGGCGTGATAAGAAGGGGGCCCCAGAGCAGTCTAAGGTATCATTTTGTAGAAGACATCGTTCCCCATGAGGGCACAATGCCCATAATCAAGTGCTGTCACTATGGGCCCTGAGGGCTGGGGGGTGGGCAGAGCAATGGCCGGGCTGTCCCCAGGCAGCATGGAGCCCCGGGTGACAATGTCATCACGGCCTTCCTTCTGCCACACATCATGCTTGGCACTTCTGTGCCCAGCAGCACCGGGGAGAAAGGGCGGCAGGGCAGTCCAGGTATGCTCAGCCAGGAGGCAGCAAGGTTTGGGCACACCCTCATTTGTCTGGAGAAGCTGAGGTGTCCAGTGCAGGGAGCCAGCTTTCAATGCGTTTCCCACCAGCCCCCTTGAATGTGTCTCCCTCCTCACAGGGGCTTGGCGGGGTCATTTTGGAGGGTCTGTCACAGAGCACCTCAGCTCCCCAGCCCTTCAGACAGAGGCCCTGACCCTGCAGAGAGACTGGGAGGGCCCAGGCAGAGGGGAGACAGTGTTCCTCCGGCTACTTATTTCTTTGGTTTGTGGCTGTTCGACAACAGCAGTAAAAACAGCTTATAAATTAGGTGCCCTGCTATAAAATGCAGAAACAGCTGTGGTGCAGGGGGCAGGGAGCTTTCCTCCCCCCGGTCTCCTGGCGCTCCCCAAGCAGGACAGGACCCCATCTCTCCCAGCTCCCCTGGCCCCGGGCAAGGCAGCGGGGAAGGCTGGTGCCTGACACCCCCAGTGTTTTCCCCAATCACAGAAGGGCCAGGGAGCGGCTGTGGCTCCTCAGAGGTTCTTCAAACACAGAGATGTTTATATCTTTTCACTGTGGTCCAAATTACAAGCAGGAAATGAGCCTAGGGAACGTAAACCAAGGGATGCAAGGTAGGAATTTTTCTGTGAAGCTTGATTTAAATCAACCTCCAGAAGATCTCAAATGAGGCCTGTGGGGAGGAAGAGCTGCAAGAAGACGGCAGGGAGGCCCGGCCTCCAGGAGTTCAGTGACCTGCTGCGTCCTTTAAGTGTCCTCCTTTGCAAAGTGGCCTCTCTCCCAGCCTGTTCAGAAGGCCAGTTACTCTAGCCGAGAGGGAGCCCCCAACGGAACTGAGGATGGGCTCTCAGTGCAGGTTTCCGCACGACCAGGACAGGTAGCCATGCTTCTCTGGCCACAGGAGGTTGCTGGCCCAGCCCTCTAGGGAAGTGCCTCCTCTCTACCCCTTGGCAGGGACAGTATCTGGTCTCTGGTGGCTTTTCCTTCCTGCCCTAGACCCAGTGAGAGCCTAAGGACCTGGGTCAGAGCCTGGGGGTGTCTAAGCAACCACCCAATTGTGCTCAATGCAGACTGTCTGTAGAGGGGCCTCAGAACTTATGTACTGACTAGAGCTCACCCTTAAAGTTAGTTCCTGAACCCCAAACACAGCTGCCTGGACTCAGCACCCCCAGTCCTATGCTCTGCTTCTGCTATCCGTGCACTGGCATGGCTGTGTAAAGCCCCTGCAGCTGGGTTATTCCTCTGCATGTGTTTTCTTTGCCGGTGTCGAGTCACTGTGTGTGTACAGCCACCCCCCATGAGGAGAGCCTGGAGAGCAGGGACAGGGCTGCTCCCTCATTCAGATCGAGGATTCTGCTCTCAAGCAGGCCTGGCCACAGGACGCCAGTAGGCAGGGAGAGGACACCCAGGGAGAGGGCGCCCAGGTGACATGCGTGTGTGTGTGTGTGTGCACTCACATAAGCAAATAAACTGACATTGAGGTGCAGTACACAAGTCTTATAGGCGCTGCTTTTTCCTAGGCATATTAGTTTTTTACTTACTCTCTTGTCCTGCAAGGCAGCTGCCCACACATTCCACCCTGGCCCAAGCCCAGGAGGTCTGAGGGGCAAATTCCTGGGCTGTATTACACCAACGTTAGACCTGATGTGTTTTAGGCCAGTGAGCTACCAAGCAATTCGTCATCTCTTTTCGAGAAATAAGACATTTCTGACCCACTGGAAACAACCGGGAAGTACTTTATCGAACCTAATAAGCTGTGTGACCTTAGGCAAGACAGTTAACCTCTCTGAGTTCAGCTCTTATCTTGGAAGTTAGGAAAGTGATCCCGGTGAAATTGCTTTGAGGATCAAATGAGATAATAGATGAGAAAGAGCTCTGGAAAGTCAAAGTTCTCTAGAAGGTCTAGAATTCTAGAACAACCACAACCACTGTTACGATCAGCAGGTATAGACGGTGGTGAATGCCAGAAAGAAGCTAAGTGCTCCATGAGGCCTTATCGAGAGTATGCTCTCACCACTTGTGCTTGCTATCCTGATCTTCTCTTTTTCTCTTTCTACGTGGTATATATGATCCAGTCATTTTACACACACACACACACACACACACACACACACATGCATGCACACACAAGCCTCAGATGCTGTTGACTGATGCTTGACCACCTCTGCTGCCCAGCGTACCCAGGATCCCATATTTCCCCACAGTGTGGGGCCCTGGACCAGGAGTGAAGGCTCTCTGCATGACGGTCCCTCTCCTCACTACCCTTCGTCCATACTCTAGGACCCTGGAGACTTAAAGATGACTCTGGATACAAGTCTGCATGCATCTGGAGGGGTCTCTTGGGCCAACAGTTTCTATGAGGGGCAGGGTGACACCCTGGGACACGCTTTGGCTATCCTATATCTAGTGTAGCTCGCCAGTGTCGGGGGGCTCCTTGGTGGGTAGTTGCCCCTCAAAGATAAGGATCTGTAAGCTTCAGGAAATGTGTTTACGGGCCATTAGGAATAGCCCCCGTCTCACTGGGTGGGTTTACAACTTAAGGAGTATTTCTATTTTAGCAAAATGGGAATCAAAGGACCTTCCTCATTACTGGCCTTTAGTTTCAATTCCAGAAAAAGTCTTCCCAACCAAGCTGTCCACATCAGACGTTCAGACCGACCCGCATCCTCCCTGCCAGGGCCAGCTGGAGGGCCTTCCAGCACAGAGGCCTGGCATGGGGGTTCCTTCAACTCTGGGAGCACCCGCAGCAGAGACCTGGGCCTCCTGCCCCTCCCATGTTCATCAGTACACGACGCTGTCCACGAGGCTTTCGGTCCACTTTGGCCAAACTCTGAATGCAGAATACCTAGGATTTCTGCGGGGCTAGTCCCAAGGTGAACCACGTTTAGGAAAGTTCCAGTTTTCCCATGGGTCTGGGATCACAGTTAGCTGCAGGGTGACAACACAGAAGAGGGGGCTGGGTGCGGCCCCTCTCTCCTCCGCTGAGTCTTGGTCTCCTGCCGCCCAGGCCACGATGCTGGTTTTGGGGTGGGGTGCGTAGGTGACCTGCATCCTCGGGATAATGCCTCCCGGGATCTCTGCTCTGTTTCTACTGCGGCAGGAAGATGACACTAAAGCATTCCTCCCTGCTGTCCCCAGCGTGGTGTCTTTCCACCTACTCTTCTGGCTTCCTATCGATTTAAATAGAGAGAAGGCAGGTGGGGAGAGGGAAGAGTGCGACCCAGGGAACAAGGTTAGGTCACTCCCTAACACCATACACAAAAATAAGCTCAAAATGGATTAAAGACCTAAATGTAAGGCCAGAAACTATCAAACGTAGAGAAAAACATAGGCAGAACACTCTATGACATAAATCACAGCAAGATCCTTTCTGACCCACCTCCTAGAGAAATGGAAATAAAACCAAAAATAAACAAATGGGACCTAATGAAACTTCAAAGCTTTTGCACAGCAAAGGAAACCATAAACAAGACCAAAAGACAACCCTCAGAATGGGAGAAAATATTTGCAAATGAAGCAACTGACAAAGGATTAATCTCCAAAATTTACAAGCCACTCATGCAGCTCAATAACAAAAAAACAAACAACCCAATCCAAAAATGGGCAGAAGACCTAAATAGATATTTCTCCAAAGAAGATATACAGACTGCCAACAAACACATGAAAGAATGCTCAACATCATTAATCATTAGAGAAATGCAAATCAAAACTACAATGAGATATCATCTCACACCAGTCAGCATGGCCATCATCAAAAAATCTAGAAACAATAAATGCTGGAGAGGGTGTGGAGAAAAGGGAACACTCTTGCACTGCTGGTGGGAATGTGAATTGGTTCAGCCACTATGGAGAACAGTATGGAGGTTCCTTAAAAAGCTACAAATAGAACTACCATATAACCCAGCAATCCCACTACTGGGCATATACCCTGAGGAAACCAAAATTCAAAAAGAGTCATGTACCAAAATGTTCATTGCAGCTCTATTTACAATAGCCTGGAGATGGAAACAACCTAAGTGCCCATCATCGGATGAATGGATAAAGAAGATGTGGCACATATATGCAATGGAATATTACTCAGCCTTAAAAAGAAACGAAGTTGAGCTATTTGTAATGAGGTGGATAGACCTAGAGTCTGTCATACAGAGTGAAGTAAGTCAGAAAGAAAAAGACAAATACTGTATGCTAACACATATATATGGAATATAAGAAAAAAAATGTCATGAAGAACCTAGGGGTAAGACAGGAATAAAGACACAGACCTACTGGAGAACGGACTTGAGGATATGGGGAGGGGGAAGGGTGAGCTGTGACAGGGCGAGAGAGAGGCATGGGCACATATACACTACCAAACGTAAGGTAGATAGCTAGTGGGAAGCAGCCACATGGCACAGGGATATCTCGGTGCTTTGTGCCCGCCTGGAGGGGTGGGATAGGGAGCGTGGGAGGGAGGGAGACGCAAGAGGGAAGAGATATGGGAACATATGTATATGTATAACTGATTCACTTTGTTATAAAGCAGAAACTAACACACCATTGTAAAGCAATTATACCCCAATAAAGATGTTAAAAAAAAAAAAGAAAAAAAAGAGGCAGACTAAAGCGGAGGGAGAGGGGAAGAGGAAGAGGGAGAGCAGCATGGTGGGCGGCGAGGGAGCAGGAAAGAAAATGAGAGCTGCAAGAAGATAAGCAGAGGACCGGGAACAAGAAAATACAAGGCGGGGGGAGAATAGGGGAGCGAGGGGAAACTCAGCTTCCCCGGCTCCGGCCAGAGCTTCCTCCAAGGCCACTCCTCCTCCGGCCAGGTGAAGGGATCCACCTCCAGGAGCCGCAGGCCCCAACCCAGGGAGGACAGAGCAGGGCCACGCCTCACCAGATCCCTCGTCCTGGTGATGAGCCCTGGGCTTCAGGGGATATGCGTGGGTAGAGCTGTGCCACCATCTGTGCCCACCTGATGGGACACCCCTCTTCTGCTCCCTACAGCCCCACAATTCCGGGTGCACAAACTACACCATTTGATGGCTTTCTGTAGATGAAGGCACTTTGCATGAGGGGCTTCCCTCTGTTCCAAGGGGAGAGTTGACCTCTGAAAGGAGGGCAGATGATCCTGCCCACTCCACACCCCTGGCCCAGGGTAGTGTCCAGACGTGATGGGCGCAGGCTCTCTGGGGGTGATCCTCATACCCCGGGCTCTGCTGTCCCGGTCCTTTGTGTCCTGGGGCTTTGGCTTAGGAAAAGACTGGAACACAGTGGTGTTTACAGCACAGTTGGATTTGCCTGTGTTGCCATGACAACAGTGAGGCTTGCCCCTGTTCTTGTTCCCACCCCGTACTCTGCTCCTTTCACAAGCTAAACACCTCTCTGTCTCTGTTTCTCTCTCTCAATTCCCCCTCCCCCGCCATTATTCCTAATTTCCATGGGACTTAAATCCCTGCCTGCCCCATCTCTCCCTTTGGAAGGATTAAAGCTGTGCATTTTTCTCTCCAGTCCTTCCAAGATTGTGGATTTCCAAGAGCTGGTTCCAAGCTCTGAAGGGAAATTGTCCTATGCTGTAACTGGGAGGATGGGGCAAAGGACCTGGGCGCAGTTTGTGGGAATGCTAGGGCCTCACATCTCCAGCATCCTCTGAGAGATTGTCTTCTCCTTCCTCAGAGTACACCCCCAACACACCCCATCCCAGATCCCAGGCATCTGAAAGGACCCCCCTGCCACCCCTGACCCAGGGACCTCTTGCCCTCTTTCTTCAGATTCCCAGTCAAGATTCACCTCTCCCTACAAGCATTCCCTGTTTAACGCCACCTGACCTCAAATGCCAGGCTCCCCCTCAGCATTTAAGTGCACTCTGGAGTATTGATCTGCCCTTGCTTCTGCTGTACATGCCCACACCTATGATCTGGGCTGGGTGTGGGTGTGTGTCTAGCTTCCTCAGCAGCCGGGGACAGTGTTTTTACCTGTCCATCCTCCCACCCCCGTACCAGAGCCCTCTCCTATGGCAAACCTGTTCTGTCCACCCCCCTCACCCTGTCCCACCCACCAAGGGATGGACACCTGGCCAGGCCACACAGTGCCTTCTCTGAGACTTGATATTAGGACATGGGACTCTCCCACTGGACTGTGAACTGTAGGACAATTTAGCCTTGGACTTCTAGGGGCCACATTTCCCACCACAGGAAAAGGAACCCATAAATGGCAGGCAACAGTGTCATGACTAATATAGTTACCCACTATACTGGGAACTTCCTGAAGGCAAGAGATGTGTTACTCCTACCAGATTGGTGTTCCCTGGGGCAGCAGCTGGGTTCCCCCATCTAACAGGGAGCTCCCTAGGTAGGGGTGTTTCTTAGTCAGATTAGGTGCTAAAGTCTTGGTAGTTTAATTGGTAAAATATCAAGCATCTAAGACTCATCATTCAGGGTTTTTAATTCCTTATTTGGATAACTTTATAAAAATCGTACCTGATTATAAACTCCACCTGGGTAGTAATGGTCTTGTTCTCCCTGCAAGGGGCTGAACCTAAAGACAAAGGCAAGGTAAGCTTTGCCTTTTAGGATTTAAAGTATGGCAAACAGGATTGTCTGTGCTCTGACAGAAGTACAGATAGTGTCCAGTGGGGGCCTGGGAAGCAATGGCCATACCATCACAGGGCAGGTCTGGAAAATCTGAGAAAAGGTCCCCAAACCAAGTCCTCAAAGAGGCATAGGCACTTGTCATCTGGGTAGGGTGGAAGACGGAAGCAGAGACGGGAGGGGGGAAGTAGCCTGGGGGCTTGGAATGTGTAAGCGGGTGTGGGTGCCGAAGGCAGGATGAGGCTGGGGGCACCCCTCGTACTGAGGGGCATCTTTACTTCTCCTGGCCTGGACCCTCCCTTGCAGCAAACCTTCATGGAATCGTCTTCAGGTGCATGGACTCTGCAGTCTTTCAGGGCAGGGTGAAGAAGCTGGGTTGCACACCACACAAGAAGACCTCCTTCCTTACCTCGCCCTTGGGTTACCATTAGTCAGAACTCTCAGGTGCAAGTACCAGGAACCAGTCTCTGTTAGAGACATAAATAAAATATGAAGTTTATCAAAAGATAACCAGTGTGATGTGCTTCCTCAGCTTAGGGTACAAATCAGGTCACAGATTTTTTAGTATTTAAGTTAATCCTCTAAGCATCCATCTGCCCAATTTAGCAGGAAGTCTGGAATCTCTTTCTCGATGACCCTTTCTTCCTCCACAACTCCTGCCCCTTGTAATTGTTAGAAAAGTCCTAGGGCTTGTGAAGTGGGAAGGGATGGGTGAGTAGATAACTGAAGGGCCTGACCAGTCCACGCTCCTGTCACTGCCTCATGACATGATGCTCTGACAGTGGTCTCCCACTGTCCAGCGGTGCTTTTCCACTGCTGCTTTGATGTCCTTGCTGATCAGGTTCCTACGCAGACCAGCACAGGGATGTTCCACTCTTGGGCCCCTGATATACCGCAAATGAGTGTATACTCGTGTGCTCAGCCACTCTCCCCAAAGGTCACCAGCTAAGTAGCTGGACTGGGAAGAGTTGCTAGACACAGTACCACTCTGTGTCAGAATCAGCCACTCTGCCACCAAGATAACCTGAGCTCCAGCATTAAGGCCGGATGACCAGTCTAGACTAGAGCTTCCCAGATTTTATTGGGTACAGTATTAGAATTCTGCAGAGCCTATTCAAGCACAGACTTTGGGCCACACCCTCAAAGATTCTGATGAGCGGGTCTTCGATGGGACCTAAGAATTTGCACCTCATCCCACAGGATACTGATGCCAGTACGGGGACCATACTGTGTAGCCCGGTCTAGACTCTTCTTTCCTCAGGATTTCTCCCTTGGAGACCTTGGTGTCCATCCTCACCAGTGATGTCTAAGTTTATTACATCTCAGTCCATCACAACTTACTGAACTTGAGATCAGCGGCTTGATCCTGTTCCTTTCAAGAAGTTTCATGGGCCCTATGCAAATTTGTCTTTTCCTTCCCCAGTTACCTTTGAACCCACCTTCTCAAAGTGGGCCAGCAGCGTCAGCATCACCTGCGAACTTGTTGGAAATTCAAATTCTCAGGGCTCACCCCAGACCTATTGAACTATGTTCTTTTATGTGATGGTGAGTCAGGTGCAGCCACAAGAAGAGACACAGGAGAGGTTCAGGAAAACATGTTTATTATACTCACATCTTCTAGAAACAGGAAGCATGCCGCATAGGGTCACGTGAGGAAGCATTGTCAGGAAGCAGAAGGGGCAGGAGGGAGGCGAAAGCATAGGCCCCGGCCTTCATCCGGGCTTCCGTGGGAAAAGCAAGGCAGGGCAGGGTAAACAGTTTAGGACTGGCTAGTTTGAATAATTCTGGTGGGCTCTAAGCGATAGGGTGTCCCTAGTTGCCTGGTACCTGGCCTTGGATGATTGAGGCAGAAGCATTGTCTCTTGGGGTGTTCCAGCCAAACAGAAGAGGTTTGGCTCTGGGATAGTTAGTTTGCATATCAAAGGAAGATGTGTTCCCAGCTGGGCCCTTTGCTACCTCTAAGAATTGATTAGCCCGGGACACGCTCTCTCCCCAGCCAGAAGGGTTTTTAAGATTTCAAAACATCTTAAGATACAGAAAATAAAACGTATAAACATACACTAGCTGATCTAGAAACTCCGGGGTGGGGGTGGGGGGCTCAGCATTCCATTTCAACCTCCTGCAGGTGAGTCTGATGTACACTGAAGTGTGAGACGGTCCCTACACCAAGAGATATCAGAGGGCAGCCTTTGTCAAGCCATAAAATAGGTCTGTTAAATGTCCCCTTTCGGGGAACCCCTTCCTGAGCTTTATCTAAGCTCCCCCCTGACTCCGTATCTGCCACGTGCAGCCCGGGGAGGAGGGCGCAGGGTGCCGTGACTGCTGGGCTGCCAAGCTCTCTCCAGTCAGCCCTGCCCCTGCCTGGCTGTGTGGCTTTGGGCTTGTCCCTAACTTCCTTGTGCCTCCTCAGCAGCAAGTGAGGACTGCACCCGATGATCTGCCAGCCCCGTGTTTCCTTGCTTCTCCTTCTCACTCCCCACTGTCCTTATCTAGAGAGAATGCCCACCCCTGGGATTACAGAGACAATGAAATGGGGTGATCTGTGCGGAAGCACCCAACGTGTGGTAGAGGCTTGATAAATGTTAGTTGAATTTTTAATTCTTTTCTTGTCCTCCCAATTTTGCCAAGATCTCCCTTTTACTTCTTATTTCTGTCCTTACTCTGGGCTTTAATCAGGCCTCAGGAGCCCTGTCCTCTCCAGAACTGTCTTCTCTTTATTAGCTTCCTTACACCTGACAAATCCTGTGGGCAGAGGAGTTCCCCTTATATTTCCTCAAGAATCAGGTGAAAGAGGGAAGAACTGGGGTCATGCAGGTTGTACCAGGCACCCGGGGGATGTATGACAGAGCTGGCCTGCTCCATGCCTCTGCTTAGCTGCTTCCTGCTAAACCCCAATTCCCATTCTTGTATCAGGCCTCAACCAGCCCCTCTGATGAGCGGCTCAGATCCCAAAGGAGACCCCCGAGTCTCTTCACTGCCTGCCCACCCCCACTCCATCTTCTCCCCACCCCCCCACCCCCACCCCTCTCTGCCAGGGTTGCCTCTGCCAACGGCTATTTATATCCCCGAGCAGCTGACAGACAGCTGGGAACCAGGAGGCATCTGACAGGGAGGAGCGAGGCAGAGATGGCAGGGTGGTGGGTGGTGCTGCCACTCTCCAAGGACTGCAGGGCAGAGCCTCCTCCCCTTCACCCAGGTAGGGCTGACAGGGACATCTGGCAAGGGACACTTCAAAGGCAAGGGAGCAAGGGGTATGAACCTTGGGACAGGAGGCAGCAGGGGTGGGGCTGGGTGAGATCTTTGCCCCAGATCTTTTTCAGAAGGGGAGGGACCAGCTGTAGCTTAATTATCTGAGCACTTGCCCTTGGCATCTGCTGCTCAGGAGCTGTATGACCTTGGGTAATTCACTTCCTTACTCCAGGTAAAGTGAGATGGTTAAACACGATGTTCTCTAAGTTCTTTTCTAGCCACATTAGTAGAGAGGTTATAAACACAGACCCTGGAGTCTGAATCCTGGCTCTGCCACTTGTTTTCCGTGTAACCTTGGGCAATTTACTTAACCTCTCTGTGCCTCTCTTTCCCTCTCTGTAAAATGAAGGCTCTTAGAGCATCTGTATCACAGGCTTTTTGTAGGGATGAAATAAACTAATTAACACATGTGATGGCGTGAGAGTGGTGCCTGGCACATGGTCATTTAGCCTAAATAGAACTTAAAGTTTATGATTCTTAGGATGTGCCTCCTTGCTCTAAGAAGTTAACTGTATTAGAAAATATTAAGAAAAAAGGATGGTGCCCTCTTTATATATACATTGCAGGAGGAAGGGGAAGGTTTAATGGGTTCATACACCTTGTATTATAAAATAGGTAACCTGCAAATTGGGAAATGTTTGGGCTAAGGCTACATTTGTTCTGAGTCTGAGACCTTGTCTTTTGACTATTCCTTCACTAGTAATCTCTGGGGACTGTTGTTTGTTCAAAATATCAAAGGGTCAAAGGTTATTGTGCTGTTTTACCGACCCTGTCTGTCTGTCATTCTCCCTCTCTTTGCCTCTCTCAGCTCCTGTCTTCCGCTGAATCCTTTGCTGTCCTTCTGTTTTAAAAACCAATACCTGCTCTGCGAAAGAGCAGAATCACAAGCGTGTAATTAAGTCCCTGGGCACAGTTGTGCCTACAGCACCAGCCTAGCTATCAGGGTGGGGCTGGGCCTGAACAGGAATCTGGGGGCTGGTGACCTTGGAACAGGGAGCCCATCAGTCCCTCCACCAGCTCTGAGCCCCACAGGCAGACACCTCAGGTTTCCAGCAACACCTCCTCAGCTACAGTGTCTGTGAGCAGTTGAGGCCGGGGTGGATGAGGGTCCCTTCTCTCTTTTACTAATCTTGGCCCTCCTGTTTAGAAAAGGAGTATACCCATAACAGAGGAGGGGGAGAGAGGAAAGCAAGGGAAGCTGATGGGTTACCATGGAAACCAGCTGAACACAAACTCTTAGCTTCAGCTAATACTTGACTTGCAGAAATACTTCCATAACCACAGCTTAAATGCACACACACACACACATACACCCCTGTAAAAGAAGAATAATTTTTGACTCATTCTTCTCTAATCACAGCAATTAGGCTTCTCATGTTCAAGTCCAGATAAGAGGTAAGGATGGGATGAATCTGTTCTCTTTTAGAGAGGCCCCTTGCAGTTCACTCTCTTCTTGAAAACTTGGGACATTGGTTCCAACATTGCCCAGAAGTCACATATGGAGGATTACATCCCCAAAGTCCCTTAATCCTTTTCTGAGTCATGCCAGTTATAGACCTAAATTGTCTGGTTTCAGGGAGTCCCCTGCCTTTGGTGGATGCCACAGCAGTGGGGAGGAAGGGAGTGTCAAAACTGGTTAGTCATTCATTAAAGATTTCCTGATCACCCATAATGCACCAAAGTGCCAGAAATTAAAAGTGATAATAAAAATAATAAAAATCTGGTCTCTGTCATCAAAGGGCATGATAGTCCAGGCAGCGGGTGGTATGACACAAATTATCTGCTACTACTAATAAAGGATCCACATTTGCAAATGATTTTTATATATGCACAAATATTGCATTCAAGGTGACCCCTCTGACGTTATGCTTTCTTCAGGGGAGAAAGTGAGAACTGGGGCTCAGGGAGAGAAAGGGCGAGACCACGTTCTCTAACACCCTCAGCCCTTCCAGCTCCTCTGTCACTCTGCCTCTGCAGTCACCTGCCCCAGCTGCACGGCTGCCAGCCCCTTCGCCCCCCTGGGTTAACGTGCCTTCTCAACTCAAAAGTTACCTCCTCCTGAAGGGGGTCAACCTTATGCCCTACAGGAAGCAACACAAGTTTCTGTAAGACCTGCACTGAGAAGGTGCTTTTAAGTTAGCACACTGTCCACGGATTTAAACTCCACAGACACTTACACAGTATCTCATTTAATCACCAAGTAGCGCTTTAGGTCCCATTTAACAGCTGAATTACTGGGAGTCCGTCGTGCACGAGGTCGCGCAGCTATCTGGGGTAGAGCCCGAGCTCCCCCCAGGCAGGTCTGTGGATCTTCAACACTTTCACCCCCGGATCCGGACAAGTAGAAGATCTGGGTGGCCAGGGGGAGTCAGGCCTGGACCTCCAGCCTCACTTTTTGCAAAGTGCTCTGCTCAAATGTCCCTTGATCAGAGTTCTTCCCTGACTACCTTTTCCAAATTGAGTCGTCCCCCTCACTCTCTATCCTCTCCATCCTGGATTTTCTTCTTCATACTCCTTGCCACCTGCTGTAATATATCCACCCATTCGTGTATTGTCTATCTCCCTTCATTAGATTGGAAGCTCATGTCTAATTTGTTCATTGCTATATTCCCTGCACCTGGAATATTGCCTGGCACATAGTAGGCACTCTGTGTGTTAGTTAATGAGTGAATGAATGAACAAATGGAACCTCAGACAGGGTCACCAGGAGATGGCAGCTGAGGAAGTGGTCCTGGACCATCCCAAGGGCAATGAACTCGCCCCCTCCTAGGGACCTGGGAAGCACACGTTCCACAGCCAAGTCTGCCAATAGATAATTTCAAGGCTGAAATGAGCCAGAGTGTCCCAAGAGTCTCTGCTCAGAGAGGGCCCAGGAACTTTCAATAAGACAAAATAGCAAATGTAACAGTTTGGGGTTTGGTGCTGCTTCCCTCCCCGCACCCCCACTCCGCCCCGCTCTGCTTAGAATCAGTGCGGCCCCTGAGGCTGCAGAGGGGCCTGTTTTCCCCCACCCCCGCAGTCTCTGCTCCTGTTCCCACAGCCAACTTCCTCCCGCCCCACACTGAGGCTCCCAGAGCTCATTTGGAACCTTCTGATTTGCATCTCGAAAGAAAGAAAATAAATTCCACTAAACGCTGTTTATTTTTCCTTCTGTTTTTCCTGAGGCAGACCTTTTGTGGCTCCTGGGATCCAGAGTGGGTAATCAAGGCGATTTCAGTGGTTGGGGAGCTGGGGACCTCAGGGGCCTTCACAGTAAAAAATAAAGGTAACTGCAACTCCAGTTTGAAAGGGGTTGGGGGTACGGGTGGGGAGACACGGCAGAGGAAAGATAAAAAATGGCAACAAAACCTGCCTGACACAATTACAGCCACATCTGCATAACAGAGACAGAGAACTCACTTAGGAGTGGTAATTAGATTCTCCAGTGATTAGGGACACTTTCCAAACATGGAGAGAGGAGATGCAAATCCAACCTTGAAGTGGAAAAAGCGTGTAAAGAATTGAGTATCGCTAGTGAGTGGCGGGACAGGAGGGTGGCCGACCGGAGAGCTAATGGATTCCAGGCCTGACCCTGCCAGCCAGCAAAGGTTTTCAACCCAGATCTGCTTGTCGGGATCAAGGAGGATAGTGTTGAAGACCTGCAAACCTGCTGTCTAAGTAAAGGGAACGGTAAGAGCACAGGCCCCGCTGAAGCATGCCTGGGTGTTCAGGAACAGCAGGGAGCCTAGTGGCTGGAGCTGGGGCATGAGGGGAGAGTGGGCAGAGAGGAGATCGTAGCTCACACAGGCGTTGGGCATCTTCTATGGGTCCTGGATTTTACTCTGAATGAGAGAGAGGCCATTGGAGGATTTTGGGAAGAGCAATGATGTGACAAGATTTTCCATAAGGGCAATTCCACTTGCCGTTTGCCAGACTGTACACGGGAAGGCTAGAAGCAGGGAACCCAGTTCCGGATGCAAATGCAGCAGTTAGAGGGCCTAGGTGGTAGCCATGGACATGGTAGGAAGTGCTTGGAGCCAACAGAACTGGTTGCTGGATGGGATGTAGAAAATGGGAGAAAGGATTCAAGGATGATGGCTCAAGATTTTAGCCTGAGCAACTAACTGGGGCTACCGTTTTGGGATGGGAAAGAATGGGGAGGGAATAAACGTTCTGTTTTGTAGATATTAGGTTTGAGATTCCTGTTAAATATCCAGGTGGAGATGTGGCGAAAGCAGTTGGAAATTGGAGTCTGGAGTTCAGGGGAAGAGGTCTGGGCCGGAGGTATAGATTTGCATATAGATGGTACTTAGAGTAATGGGAATGGAGGAGATCACCTAAGGAGTGAGCACTGATAGAAAGGAAGGGAGGGAGGTCTGAGACTGAGCCCGAGGCTCTAGCTATTTAAGTTCTTTCTGGCAGATTGGTGGTATAAGAGCATGATCAGTCTGGCTAAACTGAGGCCTATATTTCAAGCATTCTATTCCCGTCCACGTCAACTCCTACAAACCTCTCAGGGCCTCAGATCCCAGAGATGGGTACTGAGGCATCCGAGTATCATTACGGGAAATGGAGACAGAACAGAGCTAACTGTGACCTGGACAAGTCCCTTCCCTTCCCCAGGCCTCAGCTTTCGCTTCTGTAGAAGGCGTGGTGGATACTTGGTCTCTGAGGGCCCTTCCAGCCTGAGCTCTCTGAATTTCACTCCAGAAAGTCCAGTGCACTCTGGGGACATAACTGACCTCAGGGAGACTGTTGGGTTGATACCCTCTTCCCCTCCTCTGGCTCTCATTATCTACAATATACAGTTGATCCCTGTTACTGTGGATTCTGTATTTGCAAATTCTCTTACTCACTAAAATTAATTCTTCACCCCCAAATCAAAACTCAGGGCGCTTTGTCGGTCGTTAACAGACCTGTGCAGAGTGGTGAAAAATTTGAGTTGCCAGAGGCATGTGCTCTCAGCTGAGGTCAAATGAGGCGGCCCTCTGCCTACTTGCTTCAGCTCTCCTACTGTAAACAAGTGCCCTTTTCATGGACTATTTAGTGCCACATTTTCCTCATCTTTGTGCTTTTTGTTGGTGATTTTGCTGTTTAAAATGGCCCCCGAGCACAGTGCAGAAGGGCCGTGTTGTGTTGCTGAGCAGAGGAAGCTGTGATGCGCCTTATGGGGAAATCACGGGTGTTAGCTGAACTCCCTTCAGGAGTGAGTTTTAGTGCTGTTGACCACGAGCTCATTGTTAGTGAATCAACGATATATATTAACAAGATGTCTTTAATAAAAAACACACATAAAACAAAGTTATGTGTTGATTGATTGACGAAGATGTTGTGGCCAGGGGCTCACAGGAAGCTAACCTTGTATTTCCCCAGGAGCAATAGTTCAGGATTTGCTAATCCAGTGTCCACAGTGACTCGCAGACCCTAACTACTGTGGATAACCAGCAGTGGCTGAATTTAGTTTGTTAAACCCCAGTACGCGCACACGTGAGGTAACTGCACAAATGCTAATGCATAGCCCTGTGAGAAGCAGATTTCCTGACTAGCGTACAATACCTGTATACAGTCCTTTTGGTCTGTTCTCTTATCGTATCCAGTCAAAACTATGTTCTAAAGTTACTTAGTTTAGTTCTTTTCTTTCCCATCCCCTTCAGTGTGGGTATATGGTTCATTTGTACACAATCTGGTTTATTTCTTAGTGTATTCCATCTTGAGTTCCCCCAACATTCTGGTTATTTCTTTACAATCTACATACAGTGACATTCACTTTTTGTGCTCTTCAGTGCAGTAGGTCTCGACAAATGCACAGAGCTGTGGATCTACCACCCCAGACATGATATAGAACAACTCCATCACTCCCAAAATTCCCTTGTCCTGCCCCTTCATGGTCAGTCCCTCTCCCCAGCACTAACCCCTGGCAACCACTGATCTGTTTTTTGTCCCTAAAGTTATTCCTTTTCCAGAATGTCATATAAATGGAATCATATAATATGTAGCCTTTTGGATCCGACATCTTGCACTTAGCAAAATGCATTTAAGACTGATCCACGCTGTATGTCAACCAGTAGCCAAGTCATATTCCACTCCATGAGTTTGTTTATTCATTTGCTGGTTAAGGAACACTTGGGTCGTTCCAGTTTTTGGTGATTTTGAAGAAAGCTGCTGTAAACATTCATGCACAGATTTTTGTGTGAACATGTTTCCATTTCTCTTAAGCCAAGAAAAGTGGGATTGTAGGGTCATATGGTAGGTGTATGTTTAACTTTATATGAAACTGTCAAGCTGTTTTCCAAAGTGGCTGTATCCCTGGCAATGTATGAGAGTTCCTGTTGCTCTACAAACTCATCAGCACTGGGTAATATTGTCAGGTATAAAAAATTTTTTCTAGCCATTCTAACAGATTTGTAGTGGTATCTCATTGTGGTTTTAATTTAACATTTCCCTAATGACTAATGATATTGAACATCTTTTCATGTGCTTATTTGCCATCCCTGTACCTTCTTTGGAGAAATGCCTGTTATAATCTTATGTCCATTTTTTAGTTGGTGTTTGCTTCTTTATTGTTGAGTTTTGAGGGTTCTCTATATATTCTGAATACAAGTCCTTTGTCAAAAATGTGATTTGCGCACTTCCCTGGTGGCGCAGTGGTTAAGAACCCGCCTGCCAATGCAAGGGACGTGGGTTCGAGCCCTGGCCCGGGAAGATCCCACATGCCATGGAGCAACTAAGCCCGTGTGCCACAACTACTGAACCTGAGCTCTAGAGCCCGCAAGCCACAACTACTGAGCCCACGTGCCACAACTACTGAGGTCTGTGCACCTAGAGCCTGTGCTCCACAAGAGAAGCCACGACAATGAGAAGCCTGCGCACTGCAACGAAGAGTAGCCCCCGCTCACCGCAACTAGAGAAAGCCCACGCACAGCAGCGAAGACCCAACACAGCAAAAATCAATAAATAAATTTATTTTAAAAACCCAGGGCTTCCCTGGTGGCGCAGTGGTTGAGAGTCCGCCTGCCGATGCAAGGGACGCGGGTTCGTGCCCCAGTCCGGGAAGATCCCACATGCCGCGGAGCGGCTGGGCCCGTGAGCCATGGCTGCTGAGCCTGAGCGTCTGGAGCCTGTGCTCCGCAACGGGAGAGGCCACAACAGTGAGAGGCCCGCATACCGCAAAAAAAAAAAAAAAAAGAAAGAAAACCCCCAAAAAACCGCAAAAATGCGATTTGTAAATATTTTCTTCCCATCTGTGGCTTGTATTCTACTAACAGTGTAATTTGCAGAACAAAAGTTTTTAGTTTTGAATAATATCTAATTTATCTTTTTTTTTTCGCAACAAACAAGTTTCTGCCATTTTTAATTGTATTTTGAGCAACGAAAGATTCCAAAGTTACAAAAAGAGAATAGAACTCTAGCCCTTGGGCCTGGTCCTACTGCCCTGTGGAGGCCAAGTGCCGCTGTGAGAACTGAAGCCCCAACAAAAGAAGTTTAAAGCAAAATTAATGTTTCTTTAAAAAAAAAATCTTTATATGATGCTTTCTTTCTTTTTAAATTTTCTCCCTCAACATAAAAATTAATTCTTACATCTGGTTACGTAGTCTGCTCCCTCCTGCTGCCAAATTAATCTCAAGGACAGCGCAAGAAAGTCATGTCGAGGCGGTCCCTAATCAATATTCCGGTCCAGGGGAAAGAAGAAAGGTGTCACTGAGTGGTGGGGGACTCTTTTTTCAGCTTGTGTCATCCCAGTGGTGGTTACTCTCAGCACCTGAGTGGCTTATGGGATAGGACAACCCCACAGGCACTTCACTGCAGGACAGTTAGCACCAAGGGCTAAGGTTGCGAGAGACTGCAGCCCTGATCTATCTACTGTGCAGGGAACAGAGTTCCAAAATGTGAAGCATCAGGCAGGGAGGGCACCACCAGAGAAGCAGCAGCATTCCAGGAATTCCTTTCCTTTGGGACATATGTGTGGGTTCCAGTCTTTGGTGGCCAATGGAATCTGTAGCTATGTGACAGCCCTTTCAAGTAGTACATATGCAAACTGTTTTAGACCACAAGGGTCACTCAGACCACAGTTTCTCATCTAATTCCATAAAAAGATAAGAGACAAGTGGGATAAGGAAAGGAATCAGCACTCCCGCTCTACTGAATTGGGCTTGGAAACCAATCAATGCACATTATCTATTTTCTGGCCAAACCTAATGGGGAGAAATCAAAGATGAGCCAAATGCTGCTTTCCCCTTTAAGACTCTATCTGCTAAATTACAATATTTACCACTTATTTTTGGAGTGGGAACATTCCAAATGGCTTATTACCTCAGCTGAAGTGTCTTTAGAGGAGTGACTAATTGTGGATTTTTCTGCCTTCACCTAGAAATGGTTAAGGGTTGGGAGGCTCTGGGCAACAGACTCCAGTGTCAATCTGTTAAATGAAGAAAAACACCCCTACCTGTGGGCAGAGATGGACCTGTACCTACAGATATACTACTTCTAGTACACTGATAAATTTTTTTAACAAAGAAAATCACATTTTCATTGTCAAAATCTTTACAGAACGTATCCAAAACCAGAATTAGAGCACATGGACACCCAGTAGCAAGAGTACCTCAATCGCAGGTGAGTGAATTATTTGAAATGGAGCACTTGCTCCAGGTTCCCAAGTGCAGGAAACTGCCCTTTTCTTACAGGGACGGTGAAGAACAAAGAATACCCTTCCTTCTTCCAAATGCACAGGTCCCATTAGAGGGTCACTGGCTAATCCCTTGGGTGGGCCTTTGGCCCCAAGTCTTGGCCTTCCCTGTGGTAAATCCCAGTCGGTTCCAATGAGACTTCACCACCCTTTACACATTCTTCTGTCTTGGGTTAATAAAGTGCAACACGTCATGTACCCTACACTTTTCCGCCCCTCTGCTCATTTGCAAGCCTGTGGGTCAGGCTTCAACAGAAGCAAAGATCTCTTGGTTATCTGATCAACCCAGGTGTCTCTTCCATGGCCTCTCTCACAAGTACATGGTATCAGTTATGACCTGGAACCAAATATAAAGGTGCAGAGAAAGGTAAAGCTATCAGAACACATTATATCTATATATATAAAATTCAATTTTGAACATGGATACATTTTTTTCTTTTATGAATCATGCTTTTGGTATTATATATCTAAAAACTCCTTGCCTAATCAAAGTCACAAAGACTTTCTCCTATGCTTTCTTCTAGAAGTTTTATAGTTTTTTGGTTTACATATGATCCATATGTAAAATGGTCCTTATGATCCATTTTAAACTAATTTTTTAAAAATTTATTTACTTATTTTATTTTTGGCTGCATTGGGTCTTCGTTGATGCGTGCAGGCTTTCTCTAGTTGCGGTGAGTGGGGGCTACTCTTCTTTGTGGTGCGTGGGCTTCTCATTGTGGTGGCTCCTCTTTGTTGCGGAGCACGGGCTCTAGGCGCATGGGCTTCAGTAGCTGTGGCACGTGGGCTCAGTAGTTGTGGTTTGAAGGCCCCAGAGCACCTGCTCAGTGGTTGTGTCTCACAGGCTTAGTGGCTCCGCGACATGTGAGATCTTCGTGGACCAGGGCTTGAACCCGTGTCCCCTGCATTGGCAGGCGGATCCTCAACCATTGTGCCACCAGGTAAGTCCCCATTTTAAACTAATTTTGAGTTAATTTTTTGTGTAAGGTGTGAGGTATAGGTTGAGACTCATTTTTGTGCATATGTGTGTCCACTTGTTCCAGCACCATTGTTGAAAAGACTAACCTTTGAGAAGTCTTTTTAAGTCAATTTAAGAGAATCTTTTCATGTGCCTCTTGGCCATCTGTATGTCTTCTTTGGTGAAATGTCTGTTTAGGTCTTCCACCCATTTTTAAATTGGGTTGTTTGTTTTTTTGCTATTGAGCTCCATGAGCTGTTAGTATATTTTGGAGATTAATCCTTTGTCCATGGCTTCATTTGCAAATATTTTCTCCCATTAAAAAAATTTTTTTTATAAGTTTATTTTCATCTTGTTTAAGGTTTCCTTTGCTGTGCAAAAGCTTTTAAGTTTAATTAGATCCCATTTGTTTATTTTTGTTTTTATTTTCATTACTCTAGGAGGTGGGTCAAAAAAGATCTTGCTGTGGTTTATGTCAGAGTGTTTTTCCTATGTTTTCCTCTAAGAGTTTTATAGTGTCTGGTCTTACATTTAGGCCTTTAATCCATTCGGAGTTTATGTTTGTGAATGGTGTTAGGTAGTGTTCTAACTTCATTCATTTATATGTAGTTGTCCAGTTTTCCCAGCACTACTTATTGAAGAGGCTGTCTTTTCTCCGCTCTATGTTCTTGCCTCCTTTGTCATAAATTAGGTGACCATATGTGCATGGGTTTATCTCTGGGCTTTCTATTCTGTACCATTGATCTATATTTCTATTTTTGTGCCAGTACCATACTGTCTTGATTACTAGCTTTGTAGCTAATAATAGCTACGAAGTAGCTTCGTAGTATGGTTTGAAGTCGGGGAGCCTGATTCCTTCAGCTCCGTTTTTTTCTCAGGATTGCTTTGGCTATTAGGGGTCTCTTGTGTTTCCATACAAATGGTAACATTTTTTGTTCTAATTCTGTGAAGAATGCCATTGGTAGTTTGATTGATAGGGACTGCATTGAATCTGTAGATTGCTTTGGGTAGTAGAGTCATTTTCACAATGTTGATTCTTCCAATCCAAGAACATGGTATACCTCTCCATCTGTTTCTGTCGTCTTTGATTTCTTTCATCAGCGTCTTCTAGTTTTCTGAGTACAGTTGTTTTGCCTCCTTAGGTAGGTTTATTCCTGGGTATTTTATTCTTTTTTTGCAATGGTAAATGGGATTTTTTCCTTAATTTCTCTTTCTGATTTTTCGTTGTTATTGTATAGGAATGTCAGAGATTTCTGTGCATTAATTTTCTATCCTGCAACCTTACCAAATTCATTGATTAGCTCTAGTAGTTTTCTGGTGGCATCTTTAGGATTCTCTATGTATAGTATCATGTCATCTGCAAACAGTGACAGTTTTACTTCTTCTTTTCCAATTTGTATTCCTTTTATTTCTTTTTCTTCTCCGACTGCCACAGCGAGGACTTCCAAAACTGTATTGAATAAGAGTGGCAAGAGTGGACATCCTTGAAAAGATGCTCAACATCACTAATAGTTAGAGAAATGCAAATCAAAACTACAATGAGGTATCACCTCACACCAGTCAGAATGGCCGTCATCAAAAAATCTACAAACAATAAATGCTAGAGAGGGTGTGGAGAAAAGAGAACCCTTTTGCACTGTTGGTGGGAATGTACGTTGATACAGCCACTATGGAGAACAGTATGGAGGTTCCTTAAAAAACTAAAAATAGGGCTTCCCTGGTGGCGCAGTGGTTGAGAGTCCGCCTGCTGATGCAGGGGACACGGGTTCGTGCCCTGGTCTGGGAAGATCCCACATGCCGCGGAGCGGCTGGACCCGTGAGCCATGGCCTCTGGGCCTGCACGTCTGGAGCCTGTGCTCCGCAACGGGAAAGGCCACAACAGTGAGAGGCCTGCGCACCGCAAAAAAAAACAACAACAAAAAAAACTAAAAATAGAACTACCATACGACCCAGCAATCCCACTACTGGGCATATACCCAGAGAAAAACATAATTCAAAAGGACACATGTACCCCGGTGTTCACTGCAACACTCTTTACAATAGCCAGGACATGGAAACAACCTAAATGTCCAATGACAAATGAATGGATAAAGAAGATGTGGTACATATATACAATGGAATATTACTCAGCCATAAAAAGGAACCAAATTGGGTCATTTGTAGAGATGTGGATGGACCTAGAATCTGTCATACAGAGGTGAAGTAAGCCAGAAAGAGAAAAACAAATATCATATATTAGCTCATACATGTGGAATCTAGAAAAATGGTACAGATGAACCCATTTATAGGGCAGGAATAGAGACGTAGACGTAAAGAATGGACATGTGGACACAGGGAGGGACGGGGAGGGCGGGATGAATGGAGAGATTAGGTGTGACATAAATACACTACCACGTGTAAAATAGATAGCTAGTGGGAACCTGCTGTAGAGCACAGGGAGCTCAGCTTGGTGCTCTGTGACGACCTAGATGGGTGGGATGGGGGGGGAGGGAGGTCCAAGAGGGAGGGGATATAGGTATACATATAGCTAATTCACTTCATTTGTATAGCAGAAACTAACACAACATTGTAAAGCAATTTTACTCCAATAAAAAAAACAAATAAATTGAAAAAAATGTCAGTTGAGGAAAAAGACTGAGTTTCACAGTGGGTTGAGATGGTGGTCCGATTCTGACACTGATTCCAATGTGTGTTTTTTTCAATGCTACCAAGAAATTAACTCAATTCTGACACTATCTACCTGGAGCCAGCATCATATCCCACAGCTTAAGGGCTCAGTCCCATAAGATTGCCCTCCCCACCAGATGCCAATCAATAGTCCAGTTACCTGTGCTTCTGACTGACTGGCTATAAATCAGAGGTTCCCACCACCCCCTCCTTAATTCAAGTAATTTGCTAGAGCAGCTCACAGAACTCAGAGAAATAGTTTACATATTGCTTATCAGTTTATTATGAAAAGATATGATAAAGGATAGAGATGAATATCTGGATGGAAGATGTGAGTAGGGCAAGGTGTGGGGGAAGGGACATGGAGCATCTGTGTCCTGCCCGGGCACACACTGCCCTAGCACCTCCATGTGTTTACCAACCTGAAAGTTCTCTGAACCCCATTCTTTTGGGTTTTTATTGAGGCTTTATTACATAGGCATGACTGATTAAATTATTGGCCATTGGCAGCTGATTCAGTCTCCAGCCCCACTCCCCTCTCGAGGTTAGGAGCATGGGACTGAAAGTTCCAGCCCTCCAATCACATGGTTAGTTCCCCCTGCAACCAGCCCCCATCCTTAGGTGCTTTCCAAAACTTACCTTATTAACATTAACTCAGGTGTGACTGAAAGGGATTTGTTGTGAATATCAAGACAGCTTTATCGCTCTTATCGCTTAGAAGATTCCAAGGGTTTTAGGAGCTCTGTGCCAGAAATAAAGACCAAATATATATTTCTCATTATAAATCACAGTATCACACATGGGAACTGGGAAAGGATGGAGGAGGAATCAGAGAGATGGTCCATGTATCAAATAATCCATCAGCAGCTCGAAACCAGAGGTGTTTACGAGAAGATAAGTCACCCAGGAAACTCTAGAAAGGCTTTGGATTTTCCATTAAGTCATTAAAGTGGGGAAAGGCTGTTGAGTCAACCTCAGGCAGATCTGAGGTCTGAGATCTAGCTGATGTCTGAGTACCCCCAGCAGTGAGGTGCGTTCTCTCCCAGGTCCTGGCTCCTTGGCACGGCTGGCGAGGTGGGTGCTGCAGCCTGGGCTGGGAGCCAGGTTGGCTTATCATCAGCCCAGGGTGTGCGTCTAGGGGAAACGTTGTTTTGTTTGCTCTCACGGCGAGCCCCGTTACAATAACAGGACCAAGGTGTCCTGGTGCTTTGACTGCTTTCTCCCTGGGCTCCTGATGGAGATTGACAGGATGTAGCATCGCAGGTAATTCTATTGTCAGTTTCAGCAGCCTCCTGTACCCCATTAGACGAAAGCAGAGAGAAATGTCAGCTGCAGAGCAGAGGGGGCCTATTAGAGTGAGCAGCTTTCGGAGATGACAAGGTAGTGAGGAAATTATCTGGGTCTTCCAACCAGCCCCTCTAGGTCCTGGGTGGGAAACTGGGACATTTGCAGCAAAGCACTGTGTCGGGGGGTGGCCAGTGTGGACTGTTCGGGTTATGCTGCGGGCCCTGCTCATTGAGGGACGGAATGAGGGGAGGCTAAGAAAGGCTGTATTGGTCCAGCCCTTGGGTCAGAGGCTCCTCCTGGTGGTGGGACCTATCAGGAAGGTGTCTCTGGGTGGCTCCGGTGTAAGCAGAAAGTGGATATATTGTTGGGGGTCAAGTCTTAACTGGTTTATCCAAACCTTTAGGATTTTACTCAGGATGGATAAATTGTAACAGACTATGGGAGAGAGAATCCTGGGCCTACAGGAAAATAGGAATCTTTCATTGTCCCACACTAATATCTTGTCCCCAGCCCTGGCCAGAAGCACACACAGACTTACATAGATACACACATAACACACCCAGCACTCACATATAGAGCCTCATGTACAAATGCATACAACACTCACTCATCTACTTGTACACGTTTTTTTTTTTTGCGGTACGCGGGCCTCTCACTGTTGTGGCCTCTCCCGTTGCGGAGCACAGGCTCCGGACACGCAGGCTCAGCGGCCATGGCTCACGGGCCCAGCCGCTCCGCGGCACGTGGGATCTTCCCGGACCGGGGCACGAACCCGTGTCCCCTGCATCGGCAGGCAGACTCTCAACCGCTGCACCACCAGGGAAGCCCTGCTTGTACACGTTTTTGAACGCACAAGGCACTAGACCAAACATATATGCCCAAACCACACAGACACACAACACATACAGGTTCATGTTAGAAGCATTCGTCTACAAAGTTTTTGTCTGTGGCCTATGGCATCAGCCTCTTTGCAATCTATTTACATCTTGGATATATATAGCTCACATGCACATTCACACACACCCACCGTTCTCACAACATGAGAACATGCACTCAAACACGCATGCCACAAACATACTCATGTACACATAAACATACATGCCTCTTCCATGTTCACCATGCATGAAAGCTCCCCACCACACCAGGCCACTCTCCACGTGTGGACACCCACGTACTTACACTCTCTCCGGCAGGCTCTTGGCAGGCTAAGCCGACATCCACGCAGACCAGCGGAGCCGGGAGTGGTTTCCGCCTCCCTCCGGTCACTGACATGCAGCACCTGTCCTGTCTTTAGTTCCTCACACTCCAGCTTCGACTGGGTTGAATGCCAGAGGCTGCCTGCACAGAACCCAGAGCAGCAGTCCAGAAGCAGCTGTCCGGGGGGAATGCGGCTCCCTGAGCCTGGGAGGGGTGTGTGCCAACCTGCAAGGGCCATCAGGAAAGTGACCCTGGAGTGACCAGGTGCTAGTGACCACCCCACCCCTCAGTGGTGCTCTGGAGTGCCATGGCCTGAGTCAGCACATGGCACCTCTTTCCAGCCCTCTTTACTCGCCCTCAGAATCCTGGACATTTGGGGGATTCTAGGTCTTCCCCAAAGAGAGAGCAGCTCAAAGAACTCAAGTCAGATTCTGGGCTGCTGCCTTTTCCATTAGCATTTGCTTCTGCATCACTAAAGCCCCGTAATCTAGAACATGCCTGGAACAATGCACTTCAACTGAAAAAATATGAAGGTACGTCAGCCTGGAAATAGGACCAACACTGCTTTGTCTCTCAGGGCCGTCTGTACATTACAAGCAGACATGCAAATATGAGGAATTTTTGCTGTTACCGTGACCAGCACCAGGGAGGTAAATCATTTTCTTCTCCAGTTCACATGTTTCTGGCCCAACCCACTCCCCATACCTTGCACTATCTGTCACTAGTCACCATTATTTGAGCATCTGTTAAGTCCCAGGTACTATACTAAATACTTTACAAATATCTCATTTAAGCTTCACAACATCCTTGTTTAAGGAATATCACTCTCCCCATTTTATGGTCAGGGATCTGAGGTTTTGAGAAGCTGAGTAGCTTATCCAAGATCACACAGCTAACGAACAGCAAAGATAGGATTTGAACTCAGGT
This sequence comes from Delphinapterus leucas, assembly GCF_059928025.1. Classification (NCBI taxonomy): domain Eukaryota; kingdom Metazoa; phylum Chordata; class Mammalia; order Artiodactyla; family Monodontidae; genus Delphinapterus; species Delphinapterus leucas. The sequence continues at coordinate 39,805,359 of NC_143129.1, forward strand.
GGTTGTTTCTCCAACCCATGCTTTCCCCTCTGCACCAAGCTTTACATCTATTATCACCAGCCATAGAATGTAAATTCTGTTCATATATCCATTATCTAAGTCTAAAACTCCCTTCCTGTCTATGTTCATCTATCAGTCTTAAACTATAAACCAGATCATAGATGGCAGGAACTGTGTTTATTGAATTCATTTCACAGTGCTCAGCATACTTCCGGGAATATATAGTAGATTACTATCTTTAAAAAGTTACGGTTCGGTGAATTTCAAATTGTGTATGGAGTTAAGAGACCAAGTTCTAGCTCTGTTTTTATTTTTATTTATTTATTTTTAAATTTAATTTTATTTATTTTTTTTATACAGCAGGTCCTTATTAGTCATCAATTTTATATGCATCAGTGTATACATGTCAATCCCAATCGCTTAATTCAGCATACTCCACCCCCACCCCCGCTGCTTTCTCCCCTTGGTGTTCATACGTTTGTTCTCTACATCTGTGTCTCAATTTCTGCCCTGCAAACCGGTTCATCTGTACCATTTTTCTAGGTTCCACATATATGAGTTAATATACATTTGTTTTCCTCTTTCTGACTTACTTCACTCTGTATGACCGTCTCTAGATCCATCCACGTCTCAACAAATGACCCAATTTTGTTCCTTTTTATGGCTGAGTAATATTCCGTTGTATATATGTACCACTTCTTCTTTATCCATTCATCTGTTGATGGGCATTTAGGTTGCTTCCATGACCTGGCTATTGCAAGTAGTGTTACAATGAAGGTTGGGGTGCATGTATCTTTTTGAATTGTGGTTTTCTCTGGGTATATGCCCAGTAGTGGGATTGCTGGATCATATGGTAATTCTACTTTTAGTTTTTTAAGGAACCTCCATACTGTTCTCCATAGTGGCTGTATCAATTTACATTCCCACCACCAACAGTGCAAGAGGGTTCCCTTTTCTCCACACCCTCTCCAGCATTTGTTGTTTGTAGATTTTCTGATGAAGTCCATTCATACTGGTGTGAGGTGATACCTGATTGTAGTTTTGATTTGCATTCCTCTAATAATTAGTGATGTTGAGCAGCTTTTCATGTGCTTCTTGGCCATCTGTATGTCTTCTTTGGAGAAATGTCTACTTAGGTCTTCTGCCCATTTTTGGACTGGGTTGTTTGTTTTTTTTAATATTGAGCTGCATGAGCTGTTTATATATTTTGGAGATTAATCCTTTGTCCGTTGATTCATTTGCAAATATTTTCTCCCATCCTGAGGGTTGTCTTTTCGTCTTGTTTATGGTTTCCTTTGCTGTGCAAAAGCTTTTAAGTTTCCTTAGGTCCCATTTGTTTATATTTGTTTTTATTTCCATTACTCTAGGAGGTGGATCGAAAAAATCTTGCTGTGATTTATGTCAAAGAGTGTTCTTCCTATGTTTTCCTCTAAGAGTTTTAGAGTGTCCGGTCTTACATTTAGGTCTCTAATCCATTTTGAGTTTATTTTTGTGTATGGTATTAGTGAGTGTTCTAATGTCATTCTTTTACATGTAGCTGTCCAGTTTTCCCAGCATCACTAATTGAAGAGACTGTCTTTTCTCTTTGTATATCCTTGCCTCCTTTGTCATAGATTAGTTGCCCATAGGTGCGTGGGTTTACCTCTGGGCTTTCTATCTTGTTCCAGTACCATATTGTCTTGATTACTGTAGCTTTGTAGTATAGTCTGAAGTCAGGGAGTCTGATTCCTACAGCTCCGTTTTTTCCCCTCAAGACTGCTTTGGCTATTCAGGGTCTTTTATGTCTCCACACAAATTTTAAGATTTTTTGTTCTAGTTCCATTAAAAATACCATTGGTAATTTGATAGGGATTGCATTGAATCTGTAGATTGCTTTGGGTAGTATAGTCATTTTCACAATATTGATTCTTCCAATCCAAGAACATGGTATATCTCTCAATCTGTTCATATCATCTTTAATTTCTTTCATCAGGGTCTTATAGTTTTCTGCATACAGGTCTTTTGTCTCCCTAGGTAGGTTTATTCCTAGGTATTTTATTCTTTTCGTTGCAATGGTAAATGGGAGTGTTTCCTTAATTTCTCTTTCAGATTTTTCATCATTAGTTTATAGGAATGTAAGATTTCTGTGCATTAATTTTGTATCCTGCAACTTTACCAGATTCGCTGATTAGCTCTAGTAGTTTTCTGGTGGCATCTTTAGGATTCTCTATGTATAGTATCATGTCATCTGCAAACAGTGACAGTTTTATTTCTTCTTTTCCAATTTGTATTCCTTTTATTTCTTTTTCTTCTCTGATTGCCATGCCTAGGATTTCCAAAACTATGTTGAATAATAGTGGTGAGAGTGAACATCCTTGTCTTGTTCCTGATCTTAGAGGAAATGCTTTCAGTTTTTCTCCACTGAGAACGATGTTTGCTGTGGGTTTGTCATATATGGCCTTTATTATGTTGAGGTAGGTTCCATCTATGCCCACTTTCTGGAGAGTTTTTATCATAAATGGGTGTTGAATTTTGTCAAAAGCTTTTTCTGCATCTATTGAGATGAGCATATGGTTTTTATTCTTCAATTTGTTAATATGGTCTATCACATTGATTGATTTGCATATATTGAAGAATCCTTGCATCCCTGGGATAAATCCCACTTGATCATGGTGTGTGATCCTTTTAATGTGTTGTTGGATTCTGTTTGCTAGTATTTTGTTGAGGATTTTTGCATCTATATTCATCAGTGATATTGGTCTGTAATTTTCTTTCTTTGTAGTATCTTTGTCTGGTTTTCGTATCAGGGTGATGGTGGCCTCATAGAATGAGTTTGGGAGTGTTCCTTCCTCTGCAATTTTTTGGAAGAGTTTGAGAAGGATGGGTGTTAGCTCTTCTCTAAATGTTTGATAGAATTCACCTGTGAAGCCATCTGGTCCTGGACTTTTGTTTGTTGGAAGATTTTTAATCACAGTTTCAATTTGATTACTTGTGATTGGTCTGTTCATATTTTCTATTTCTTCCTGGTTCAGTCTTGGAAGGTTATACCTTTCTAAGAATTTGTTCATTTCTTCCAGGTTGTCCATTTTATTGGCATAGAGTTGCTTGTAGTACTCTCTTAGGATGCTTTGTACTTCTGCGGTGTCTGTTGTAACTTCTCCTTTTTCATTTCTAATTTTATTGATTTGAGTCCTCTCCCCCTTTTTCTTGATGAGTCTGGCTAATGGTTTATCAATTTTGTTTATCTTCTCAAAGAACCAGATTTTAGTTTTATTGATCTTTGCTATTGTTTTCTTTTTTCAATTTCAGTTATTTCTGCTCTGATCTTTATGATTTCTTTCCTTCTGCTAACTTTGGGTTTTGTTTGTTCTTCTTTCTCTAGTTCCTTCAGGTGTAAGGTCAGATTGTTTATTTGAGATTTTTCTTGTTTCTTGAGGTAGGCTTGTATAGCTATAAACTTCCCTCTTAGAAGTGCTTTTGCTGCATCCCATAGGTTTTGGATCGTCGTGTTTTTATTGTCATTTGTCTCTAGGTATTTTTTGATTTCTTTGATTTCTTCATGATCTCTTCGTTATTTAGTAACGTATTGTTTAGCCTCCATGTGTTTGTGTTTTTTACATTTTTTCCCTGTAATTCATTTCTAATCTCATAGCGTTGTGGTCAGAAAAGATGCTTGATATGATTTCAATTTTCTTAAATTTGCTGTGGCTTGATTTATGACCCAAGATGCGATCTATCATGGAGAATGTTCCATGCGCACTTGATAAGAAAGTGTAATCTGCTGTTTTTGGATGGAATGTCCTATAAACATCAATTAAATCTATCTGGTCTATTGTGTCATTTAAAGCTTCTGTTTCCTTATTTATTTTCATTTTGGATGATCTGTCCATTGGTGTAAGTGAGGTGTTAACGTCCCCCACTATTATTGTGTTGCTGTCGATTTCCTCTTTTACAGCTGTTAGCAGTTGCCTTATGTATTGAGGTGCTCCTATGTTGAGTACATATATATTTATAATTGCTGTATCTTCTCCTTGGATCAATCCCTTGATCATTATGTAGTGTCCTTCCTTGTCTCTTGTAACATTCTTTATTTTAAAGTCTATTTTATCTGATATGAGTATTGCTGCCCCAGCTTTCTTTTGATTTCCATTTGCATGGAATATCTTTTTCAGTTTCTCACTTTCAGTCTGTATGTGTCCTGAGGTCTGAAGTGGGTCTGTTGTAGACATCATATAGATGAGTCTTGTTTTTGTATCCATTCAGCAAGCCTGTGTCTTTTGGTTGGAGCATTTAACCCATTCACGTTTAAGGTAATTATCGATATGTATGTTCCTATGACCATTTTCTTAATTGTTTTGGTTTGTTTTTGTAGGTCCTTTTCTTCTCTTGTGTTTCCCACTTAGAGAAGTTCCTTTACCATTTGTTGTAGAGCTGGTTGGTGATGCTGAATTCTCTTCGCTTTTGCTTGTCTGTAAAGCTTTTGATTTGTCCATCGAATCTGAATGAGATCCTTGCCAGGGAGAGTAACCTTGGTCGTATGTTCTTCCCTTTCATCACTTTAAGTATATCATGCCACTCCCTTCTGGCTTGTAGAGTTTCTGTTGAGAAATCAGCTGTTAACCTTCTGGGAGTTCCCTTGTATGTTATTTGTCGTTTTCCCCTTGCTGCTTTCAATAATTTTTCTTTGTCTTTAATTTTTGCCAGTTTGATTACTATGTGTGTCGGCGTGTTTCTCTTTGGGTGTATCCTGTATGGGACTCTCTGCACTTTCTGGACTTGGGTGGCTATTTCCTTTCCCATGTTAGGGAAGTTTTCGACCATAATCTCTTCAAATATTTTCTCGGGTCCTTTCTCTCTCTCTTCTCCTTCTGAGACCCATATAATGTGAACGTTGCTGTGTTTAATGTTGTCCCAGAGGTCTCTTAGGCTGTCTTCATTTCTTTTCATTCTTTTTTCTTTATTCTGTTCCGCAGCAGTGAATTCCACCATTCTGTCTTCCAGGTCACTTATCCGTTCTTCTGCCTCAGTTATTCTGCTATTGATTCCTTCTAGTGTATGTTTCATTTCAGTTCTTGTATTGTTCATCTCTGTTTGTTTGTTCTTTAATTCTTCTAGGTCTTTGTTAAACATACCTTGCATCTTCTCAATCTTTGCCTCCATTGTTTTTCCGAGGTCCTGGATCATCTTCACTATCATTATTCTGAATTCTTTTTCTAGAAGGTTGCCTATCTCCACTTCATTTAGTTGTTTTTCTGGGGTTTTATCTTGTTCCTTCATCTGGTACATAGCCCTCTGCCTTTTCATCTTGTCTATCTTTCTGTGAATGTGGTGTTCGTTCCACAGGCTGCAGGATTGTAGTTCTTCTTGCTTCTGCTGTCTGCCCTCTGGTGGATGAGTCTATCTAAGAGGCTTGTGCAAGTTTCCTGATGGGAGGGACTGGTGGTGGGTAGAGCTGACTGTTGCTCTGGTGGGCAGAGCTCAGTAAAACTTTAATACATTTGACTGCTGATGGGTGGGGCTGGGCTCCTGTTGGTTGTTTGGCCTGAGGCAACCCAACACTGGAGCCTACCTGGGCTCTTTGGTGGGGCTAATGGCAGGCTCTGGGAGGGGTCACGCCAAGGAGTACTTCCCAGAACTTCTGCTGCCAGTGTCCTTGTCCCTACTTCGAGCCACAGCCACCGCCTGCCTATGCAGGAGACCCTCCAACACTAGCAGGTAGGTCTGGTTCAGTCTCCACCGGGGTCACTGCTCCTTCCCCTGGGTCCCAATGCACACACTACTTTGTGTGTGCCCTCCAAGTGTGGAGTCTCTGTTTTGCACAGTCCTGTTGAAGTTCTGCAATCAAATCCCACTGGCGTTCAAAGTCTGATTCTCTAGGAATTCCTCCTCCCGTTGCTGGACCCGCAGGTTGGGAACCTGACATGGGGCTCAGAACCTTCACTCCAGTGGGTGGACTTCTGTGGTATAAGTGTTCTCCAATCTGTGAGTCACCCACCCAGCAGTTATGGGATTTGTTTTTACTGTGATTGAGCCCCTCCTACCATCTCATTGTGGCTTCTCCTCTGTCTTTGGATGTGGGGTGTCTTTTTTGGTGAGTTCCAGTGTCTTCCTGTCGATGATTGTCCAGTAGCTAGTTGTTATTCTGGTGTTCTCTCAAGAGGGAGTGACAGCACATCCTTCTACTCCGCCATCTTGGTTCCAAATCCTAGCTCTGTTTTTAGAAAAGAACAAACTTCAGAGAGACCTGGGTTTGAATCCAATGCCATCACTTACTAAGAATGTCTTTCCTCTTGTCATTTCCTCTCTCTGACATCAGTTTCCTCATTTGTAAAACGAAGTACTAGACGTGATGATCTTTTGGGTTCCTTCCAAACATGACTCTCCAAGAGCCTACTGTGTGCATGATGATGATACAGAGTGCAAGTGACGATCTAAAATCGTTTCACGTGCTTAGAGAGCAGACCACTTCCTGAGCACCTTCTCTTGCCTCGTCCTGTGCGCCTTCTCGGTTGGTAGGCTTCTGCAGGAATCCAGATCAAAGACACCCTTTGACAGCCTGCCTAGAAGACAGGAGCTTCCCAAAGCCATAGTCAGTCACCCTACCCATGAGCCCAACACTTCACGTGCTCTTAATGAGCCTGTGTTAGGAGAATGGTCCAGAGAGATGACTGAAGGCTGTGAGAAAGAGAGCTGCAGAGGTACAGGTGAGCTGAGGACATGGGTGGTCAGACTCTCCTGTGTGGCAAAGGCCCCTGACATCCGTTGACAAAAGGGGAGGGAGGAAGGTCCTCAACGGGACCTGATGGGAAGACAACAGCCATGCAGGTCCACATATTCATTTCCTGTCATCAGCAGGTGCTTGGTAAAACAGCATCCTACAAAGAGCTGGTCTGGGAGAAGGAGTTGGGATTCTAGACCTGGCTCCGAGGCACTGATTGACTCCCAGCAAGTCATTCATCTCTCTGAGCCTCAGTGACTCTGTCTTTATGCAACCAGGTTCTTTCAGGCCTCACGGCTCTGGAGATATAACCAGAATGTGAATCACAGTAATGGTTGCAGACACTAAGGCTCTAGGGTTCCCCGGGGAAAGTACTGGAGCCTTAGTCTCCAAATACTCCTAGTTCAAAGGCTTCTTGGTCCAAGAAAAAAGCAGCCTCCTCTTCTTCTATATCTGTGGCATCCGCCCTCTGTCCTCTATCATTCTCCACTCTCTCGCCCACTATATCCCTTGTGAACCTCCTGTAACCAGAAGCTCTGGTCCCAGCAGCGTGCAGGTAAATGTTTAAGCCCAGCTTTGTGGTGAGGGGAATGCCTAATTTATAGGGTTTGCCATGTGTCAAGTTGTAAACACTCTCACCAAAACTAATTTCAAGATACCAAATGTGACATCATTGAATGCAAAGGCAGGAAGAGCTGTGCAGAAGCACACCGTTTTACAGTATTTTCACCATGCAGATACAAAAGACATAAATAACTTCAAAAGCAGAGGTGGTAATAAAATGTTGTAAAGTAATTAGGAAGTGATGAATTTTGAGTATTTATTACCTTTTCTTTTATAATTTATTTGATTGTAACTTTATGTAATTTGGTTTTTAGTAATGGGTGTGTTTTAACAACTGTCTCATAAAATTTCTGAAAAATGCGTGGTCCTCCCCGTTCTGTCCTTCTCAGAGGTGCGCTGAGATTTGCAGAGGTACATAGTTGAGGCCCTGGCTGTGGAAGCCTTGTGGGTGAAATAGGGGCATTTATTTCTGCATGAATGTTTTGTCTCCCTTCTTCAACTTCAGTCTCCCCATCTGTCGTATAAAATATTCTTTCCAGATTCTCCTCCCTTTGTTAAGACGGTACTGAGAGAAATGAGGTCCAGTAGTAGTAACACCCTGCATCTCATGGAACCTTACAGTTTACTAAGCCCAAAGCGCGTGTTGATTCTCACAGCAATTCTGTGAAGTGAGGTAGATGGAGAAGTGAAGTTAGTGGATGGACCATTTCACACCGGATCAGCAAACTTCTTCTGCAGAGGGTTAGAAAGTAAATATTTTAGGCTGCGCAGGCCATATGGTGTCTACCGCAACTGATTCTGCTCTTGTAGGTTGAAAGCAGCCATAGACAATGTGTAAAAAAAAAACAAGAGCAGCTCTGTTCCAGTAAACTTTACTTATGGACAATGAAATTTGAATTTCATATAATTTTCACATGTCAAATTATTCTTCTTTTGATTTTTTCTAACCATTTAAAAATATAAAGATCGTTCTTAACTCTCAGGCCATAGAAAAACAAATCATAGGCAAAATCTGAACTGCAGGCAATAGTTTATCATCCTTAACAGAGGAGGAAATTAAGCTTTGAAGAGAACATGACCAGTTCAAGTTGTTATAAATGGGAAGAGTTGGGACTGGCTGGGCTCCAACTCTGCTGAGCTTTCCACTAGACCAATCGGCCATCCAAAGGAGCCGCTCTTGTTCTTTAATACATTCACCTGCGGGTGAATTTTCCGCTGTGGGAGTCTCTGTAATCCCCGGGGGATTGTGAATCATCTTCCCTTACTGTCCATTTCTGACTCTTTAACTGTAGTGGGCTGTCCTACGCATCAAAGTCAATCAGAAGAGGTTTTTGGACAATGTATACTTACAAGCAATTTGTAACCTGCTCCCCTTCTGTTAAGGCAGAAAATAAAGAACCACTGTAACAAATGTTGATTTTATGACTCTGTCCTATTTTCTCCCAGGTACCCTAGATTTTCACAAAGCAGGGACTACCTATCCATTCATTATTCTGTATTCTCAAGTGTGTAGTCCAGGACTATTCCTGTAGGAAAAACTTGGTGACTCATGACAAAGCTCCCTCGAGCCACAGTGATGTGTGACAAGAGGTGGTGTGACTTACCTGTGTGATTTCTTCTCCCTCCAATATATTATAGCAAAAGTTTTAAACATTCAGAAGGTGTTTTTTTTTTTTTTTTTGGCCACGTTGGGTCTTCGTTGCTGCGCGCAGGCTTTCTCTAGCTGGGCAAGCAGGGGCTACTCTTCGGTGAGGTGCACGGGCTTCTCATTACGGTGGCTTCTCTTGTTGCTGAGCATGGGCTCTAGGCGCGCGGGCTTCAGTAGTTGTGGCTCATGAGCTTAGTTGCTCTGCGGCACGTGGGATCTTCCCGGACCAGGGATTGAACCCATGTCCCCTGCATTGGCAGGCAGATTCTTAACCACTGTGCCACCAGAGAAGTCCCTAGAAGAATTTAAAGAACTGCGTAGTGAACACCCACCACCTAGATTCTATAACTAGCATTTTACTATATTTGTTTTATTACACATCTGTCCATCCATCAGTCCATTCTTTATGCTTTTAACACATTTCAGTGTAAGTGGCATACATCAGAACACTTAACTTTTAAACATTTTATCATCTTATTAACTAGAGTTCAGTATTTGTTTATGCTTATAAATTTATCTATCTACTTATTTATTCTTGGTCTGGTATACATTCGAGAGGCTCTAGAAGCTGCCTCCAGAAAATAGCTCCCCACTACACTGACCCCTGAAGACTTTACTTGGGCATTTCTTTCTTTGACTTTTCCAGGGCTTTGCTAAAGCAAATGCTTTTGGTGAAGAGAACTCATCTCTACCCAGCAGCAGCTGGAGTAGTGGAAATAGAATTTGGCCAGGCCAGGGTTTGAACCCCCACTCCATCACTTAATAGTTGCGTGTCCTTGGACAAAAAACACTTTTTTAATCTCTTTGAGCCTCTTCATATGTAAAATGTGGTTAATAATAACTACCCTGAGATAATAATAGTGAGGATCAAAAACTGTGTTTGTGAAATACCTGACAAATGATAGTGTGGTAGGACAACCAGATTGAGAAATGAATTGTGCCTCTATTTTCCTGTCTATAGGCATGTCACAAAAGAGTGAGAACTGTTTCCAGCTTCACCCCAATTCCACTCCAGGGAGATCATCCATGCTTTGAGTACTAAGGTTTAGGCTCTTCTTAACCCCTTGGGTGGAGAGGACTGCTTCCTTGTGTCTCCACTCTAAAATATGAAGCGAAAGGAAAATCAAACTTACCAAAGCTGTGGCTGGAAAGAGTTGGCTCCACAGGAGGCTGCTGCTTGGACTGGAGCTGGTGGGAGTGGCTTGAACCCCAAGGGAGAGTGAGGAGGAGTGAGGGAGTGGCAGGCTCTGTGCGTGGGGGAGACCTGCCCCCCACACCCACACAGCGACCCAGGACACAGCTGAACCTCTTATAGGGTCTGGAGGACTATGGCCAAGTTGGCACGGAGAGACTAGCCCCTAGGGGCAGCCCTCACTCCCTTGAAGGGACCCTACAGGTTCGGACTATGGGCAGAAGACTTTCCCCAAGCTTCCCAAATTGAGTAAGTATCCTGAACATTCAGACCACCTTACAGAGGGGAAGCAGAGTGGAATGTCCCTCCAGCTAGCTAGGTAGAATCTCACAGTCATATTTCATTTAGAAAATTAACAATCCATCCTTGCAGTTTCTTTCCTTCTTTTTCCTTCCAAAAGTCTGTGTCTTGAGAGACGTGCCAATGGCAAGTTGTTACATGGCAGAAAGGGAGTTAGGGACGCTGGAGAGATTCTTTCCCTCTGGCAGAGACAGACCTGAGAGACACTGAGAAGAGCGATCTGGCTCAGGAGTACCCAGCCCCCCATCTGTGGGGAGGAAGAGAGACTGAGGAAAGGGCAGAGGGAGCCGAGGGGAGCAAGACAGAAGGCTGGCATCTGGACTCCCCTAACCTTCTATCCCAGAACCAGACAGGCTCTTCCGCTCCCACTTATGTCCCAAGCTGCTTCTTCCTGTAGCTTGTCTGCTGGAGAGTAAAAAACAAATGGAACATGCAAAAAAATTCAGCAGAAATAATTACAGGTTACTACAAATCAATTGGTGAATAGTGAATAGCTGCAGGCAGGTAGCCCTGTCAGGGATCTTCAGCTTAACACCCGGCCCTCCCATGGCAGCTCCAGTGTTAGTCTCCGGGGTGAGACCAGAGAGTCCTGGATGTGATGCCCAAGGATCTGGGTGTGGGTCCCAGGCCCACCCTGACCAGCTGTGTGAATCCAGGCAATCCACTCCATCCCTCCTCACCTTGGTTTCATCACCTAGGCTGAGATCCAAATTACATGTACTACTATTACCTGTCACGGCTTGTTGAGGGAGATGAATCTCAAAGGATGTAGTAGATGCAAAAGTGCTTCAGATGATCTCCTGAATCCATCCACTTGTCTCCATCTCTATCAGTGACTCCTTGAACTTACTCCCACCGTCTCTCATCCAGCCTGCTGCAATGGCCCTACTGACTGGCCTGTATCCACTCTAGCCCCATTTCTAATCTTTTCAGTAGGCTTGCAGCCAGCTTGATTCTCTACGATCCAAAGTCTGACCATGTACCCAGGGTTGTCTAGTCCCTGAGGACTGAAGGGAACGTGGGACCGAGGGTTGCGGTGCTAAAGGTAGTTTGGATTAAGAGAGAGAGATAGTGCTGGCGAGGAGGGTAGAAAGGAGGTGGTACAGCACCTGTACAACAGCATTCATTGCGTGTTCTGTGGCGTGGTGAGGGGATGTGAGGGGTCTGTTACAGTGTCCCATCCCCATGTTGCTTAACAACTATGGGTTTGCAAGTGTGAAACAAATGGAGTGCAAAGTTGTGTACTCCTAATTATAAAATATTTCCGTCTGCTGCAGAAGCCCCAGGAAGTTCATGGTAAGGGCTGGAATTAAGACGAGACCTTGAAGAGCTGGATTACGGCAAAGAGGGAAGGATGGGCTTCTGGAGAGGGGATCAGATTGGGCTATTCTTGGTTGGCTGGGGGTAGCGGTGTGGGGACCGAGTAGTGAGGAGAAGGGGCCCAGCCCTAGGAAGCTGGCTGGACTCCATGGGGCGGCTGGCTGGGTAGTAGAGTCAGGTGAAGCAGGACTTCAAAGTCTAGCCTGAGGCGATGAGATCCAATTTAGACTAAATGTGGATAACCTGATGAATTATTGATTTGCTTAATGGGTAATTTCATAGCTCAGAAGTGGAGGAAGCAAGGGAGAAATTCACTGCTCTGGACTTAACTCTAACCAGCCTCAGGGAACACTTGTTGGCCATCAAGCGACCGAGCCTAGGGAAAGTGACTGTCAGCCTGGAGTGGTCACAGTAAGGAGGGCACCATGGCCCAGCAGGCATCGGTGCTAAGCTTGAGGGAAGGGAATCTGAAAATCCCTGCTTGGGAAAACAGAGGGGTCAGTCCCTTGGCCAGAGACTCAGGAACAGTGGCAACAGTGGTGGTGTGGGGAGGGGTGGCCGAGTTCACAGAAGATACGGGCTCTGAAGATGGAAATCTGCAATTGGCCACAAATAATTCTAAAGAGAGAAGGCATTGGCTCTTCCTCACCCCACCCCCACACATACCCACTAGTTCTCTGCTCCTGTGTCTGTCATTAGGCATTCAGGCCTTAATTCTCCCAGACACCCCACTGAGAGTACCAGGAGCCTTGCACAGTGGAACTGGAATGTTGTCGCAAGGCTCCTTACAGAATCCCTGAGGGAGGCAATAAAGAAGGGGTTTCTCCTCCCTTGGCCTCTCCACGTGGCCCTGTGCTTCTCGCCTCAACTCCGACCCACCCTGACAGGCCAAGTCCCTCGCCCGGACTCCCAGCCCTCCTCGGACTCCGTGCCCTGTCTCTGGCCATGCCTATGCTCTCTGGGTCCCCCTCCAGCTTCCTGATCTGAGACAGGTCCTCGCCCTGTGCTCTTTGGAAGAGAGAGGGCAGAAGCTGAGGTGGTCGGGAAGTGGAGCCCAGGGACTCCAAAGCCAATCATGCCACCTCCCCCCAGAGTTAGCCCAAAACAGCACAGAGGGAAGTAGGGGCAGCATTCCACACCCCCCTCCACCGTCACAAGGAGGCTTCTTGCCACCGCAGGGCAACACCTGGTGCAGGGCAGGCACATCAGGTTGAAGGAACAGTGGATGTCTGAAGCACTTGCCAGGCGCTGGCCCTGTGCCGTCACTCCAGGCACTTGGGATGGATTAGTGAACCGAAGCGGTGAGAATTCCCGCACCAGTCAGGCTTCCATTCTAGGGAGGGGAGAAGGGCAAGGGCAGCACGCCTAACAAATGAGTGCATTGGGTGCTACATTAGAGGGTGATAAGTGTTACAGGGAACACAGAGCAGAGTATAACGGGATGGGGAGGGTGTTTTAAGCAGGGCGGTCAGGCCGGACCTCATTGGGAAGGCGACATTTAAGCAAAAACTTGAAGAGGTGAAGGAGAATCGCAGGCAGTGGAAACAACCCTGAGGTGGGAGGGGTTTGGCCTGCTGGAGAAACAGCAGGAAGCAGAGAGGGCGGCCAGACGTGTGGACTGCTACACAAATGAACAACTGAATTCAGGCCTTAGATCAAATGTTACCTACCTCCGAGGTCCTCCTTGAACTCTACACAAAACAGCACCCCGGCTCTACCCCTTCACCCTGCTTTGTTGTCTTCATTGCCCCCACTATCATGAGGCATGTTACATATTTATTTGCATTGTCTGCCTCCCTGAGAGTCGATATAAGCTTCATGAAGGCAGGGACGTTACCCGTGTCTGCTCTGTCCCCAGGGTCTGGCTCACAGTCAGTGCTCCATCAGCACGTGCCAAATGTCAGAACTGCTTGTGAGCGGGATGCCTTCCACCCCAGAGGCTGCAGAGGAGCCTCCCAAGGTAGTTCTTTATTCCCTGAACTGCAGGGAACGTTCTGACCCACCATGACTCTCATCGTCCTGAGGGGAAGTCCATAGCAGTGCCACAGGGCTCTTTCACTGGCCTTGATCAGTTGAGGGCCGTGCAGGCAGAGTCTCCTGTAAGCATTGTCCTAAGACCTTCCTCGCAGGCAGGCAAGTATTTTGCTTTCCTTTATGCACCAAATATTTGTTGGGCAGCTACTATATGCCAAGCACAGAGGAGCAGTTGGAATGATGCCACCCTAGCCCTTTGCAGGACCCCCTAGGGCCAGCCTTCGTTGGGCAGATGGGTGGAGTACGCCAGGTGCATGCCAGGCCCTGGGGATGCAAAGATGAACAGCACAGTAGTATCTGCATTAACCAAGCTGCTGACAATCTAGTAGATGTGAAAGACATGTAAACGACTATGTCACAGTGATAAGTACAATGACTCTGTATACAGAGAACAAACTGCAAGTGAGTGCTGTGTCACCTTGCGGTCTGGTTTGAAGTACCCCCTCCCCCCCAGTCCTTTTCCTGCTGAGCCTGGAAAGAGGAATTCACTTGTAAGGGTTAAGCATTGTGCTCCCCTGGTGGCCTGGACATAATTAATATTCCTGAGAGAGTAACTAACACATGATCACATGATGCAATTTAGGCGATCACCTTCTGATGTATGAGGACACAGGATGCCGTGTGAGGGGGTGATGGAGAGAAAGGAGGGGCTGAGGGACCCTCCTCTCCCAGCTCTCTGTCCCCTCTCTTTCAGTGGTCTCCATTTTTAGGTGCCAAGGCTTTCAGGCTGTCTGGAGGGTTCTCTAATCCTAGAGGGAAAGATTTGATAAACACGTTAATTAACACATTCACTCTAATAGGCTCATGATCTGGGATCTCCTCACAGCTATGCTTTCTTTTCTCCCTTGCTGCATCCACTGGGGCAATTAAAATTTCCATCTCCATACAGCGGGATGTGGCTTCCTGAACCCCTTCCTCACCCCCTGTCTCTGAGGCCAGCCCTTACCATCCATGTCCTGGCTGTGGATAGGGCCGATGAATATGGGGTTTCTTGATTTTTAGCATGAATTGGAGAAAGACTCCTATAACTACCTCTGTGGACAAACTAGAGGAATAAGTTGGATGATAGCATATTAGATAGAGATCTTATTGGTTTAGTAGCCAAAAAGTATTGATTATTATCATCACAGAGATAAACAACAGGGCTTTTTCACTGGTTTTGGCTTTTTCAAGATTTTAATCAGTGGCTTGGATAAGACTGAATAGCACAAAGGTTAGAGGAAAACATAACACAAAAGTCAGTAAGCTCAGATATGTAAAGACCCAATGAGGAGGGACAAACCAGATGGTCTGCTGAATGACCCTTGGGCAGCCCAGTAGAACGCTGGCTCTGTAGGAGGGCTTCAAGAACTTGGGTTGGAACCAATGCTGATATGCAAACTTCTCACACAACTCATTGGGGAATAGGATATTTCTCATGCCAACAAGGTTGTAACCCAGGTTGCAAAGCTCAGGATCTATCCCCTCTAACCTTCATCATTAATATGCAAGGCAATGGGGCACCAGGTTCCCTCTCTTGGATTGCAAACACACACACATGGCACTCCAAGTCATGGTCGGCCTAAGCATGCCTCTCCTTGAGATGACAAGTGTCTGGGAGGACTGTGTCCATCCTGCCAGCCACATGCCTGAGCACCTCTACTTTGAGTCTACATTGTATATCATTTATACAGTGTTTATCCTTACTCCTTACACCACAGATGAGTCAAAACAAGATTTTTTTTGGAAAGATATAATGTTATATAGATAAATATGCTGCATGTAGGCTAAAAAAGCAATTATATAAGTCCACGAACGTGGTGGAGACTTGCCATCATAGCTTGAGAGAAACCAACGAGTTTAGCGGACTCAGAATGAGTAAGGGGAGTGATATGTGGTCTGTGGCTTGATCCAGATTTCAGGAGAGGACCTTGCCCACCCCTGGACAACTATGCCTAGTGCTGCCCACTCTAGTCCCAAGGAGAAGCCAGGCTAACGGCTGCTGCGGATGTACAGACAGAGTACTTACAAGGCTAGTGGAGCAGCCAAGAGAACCAGACTGGAGCAGACTAACTGTTTGAGACTGACAAATTTAGAGTAAGGCTAGCCCAGGCTCATGTCCAGGATTCTAAAGCAGAAAGGAAGGTCGAGAGAGACAGGGAATGGACCTGGATGACTCTGAGAGGACCGAGGGAGAAGCCAAAGCATACCATACTGGGGCAAAAAGGAGCAAGTGGTTAGGGGGCTGAGTCAGTCACTGAGGAGGGAAGCTGATGTGGGCTGAAGAAAAGGAAGAGCAGGGTGGAATGCTGCAGCCGAGGAGCTTCTCTGGAAAGGGTGGTTTCTTTGAGGAAACTCCAGTACAACTATCTTCCTTATTTTAAAAACTATTTATTCTTTTTTTAAAAAATCAAAGTAATGCATGGGTACCGTTTTTTTTTTAATTCAATAGTACCACTAAGTCTACAGTGAAAAAATTGCAATCCTTTCCCCCTACTTTTTTGAATTCCTGCTTCCTAGAAAAAACTGCTTTCGACTCTCTTCTCTGTTTCTTTTGTTTTCCCCCAACCCCTTATTTCTAAGTAGCAGGATCATACTGCTATCTCTTGGTTTTTCAGTTTTAGCTTTTTTGGATCCTATACCAACCTTTCCTGCACTCCTGCCCCACTCACAATCAATTCTTCCCATCCTCCCATTATAGTACTCTCACCTTGTGGGTGAAATCAGTGTTCAGTGTTGATGGTGTTATGGTTATGGAAATGTAATTCACTGCTTATCTGGGGAATACAATAAAACTATTTTATTTTTTGGACAACTTTATGTTTTGCTGGAGTTAATAATTGCCTCATTGTTTGCCTGCTTGCTTAGTTTTCCATGTACTTATTACAAATTCGTTTCAAATTCTCTGGCCAAACAATAAAAATCATCTTAATATGTGCAAACATATTAAGTAGTCTTTTTTTTTCCCTCAGAGATTTCTCTCCTATACCCTTTTTCTTTCTGTTATATCTAACTTGTAACTGTCGAAGCTTGCTGTACAACTGTTATCACGAGCATCCCTTCATCATTAATCTGAGAATTTCTTTTGCCTCTCTCTTGGGTTAAATCTCCTGTTTTCTGAATTCCACATTTTTCTCTTTCTGAGGTTATTTACTCTTTTTGGCAGAATACATCTGCAAGTAGCTTCTTGTGAAAGATAAATGAGAAATTAATTTTTGAAGCCTTGAAAACGTCTGAAAATGTCTTTATGTATTTTTTACAGCTTTATTGAGATATATTTCACATACCATAAAACTCACCCACCTAAAGTGTACAATTCAATGGCTTTTAGTACATTCACAGTAGTATGAACACCACAATTTAATGTTAGAACATTTTCAACACCCCAAAGAAGAAACCCTGTCCACATTAGCAATCATTCACTATTTCTGCTCACCTTACTCCCCCAAACTCCCTGCCTCAACCCCAGACAGCCACTAATTTACCTTCTGTCCTTATGAGTTTGCCAATTCTGGACATTTCACCATATAATATGTGGTCTTTTGTGACTAACTTTACTCACTTAATCTTTTCAAGGTTCACCCTTGTTGTGGCATGTATCAGTACCTCATTCTTTTTCATTGCTAAATAATAATTCTGGCATATGAATATACCACGCTTTGTTTGTTCATTCATCAGTTGATGTATATGTGCGTTGCTTCCACTTTTTGGTTATTTTGAATAATGCTATGCCGGACATTAATGTCTAAGTTTTTTGTGTGGACCTACGTTTCATTTCTGGGGTATATACCTAGGAGTGGAATTGCTAGGTTACATAACTCTATGTTTAGCATTTTGAGCAACTGTCAAACAGTTTTCCAAAGTGACTGAACCATTTTACATTCCCACCAGCAATGTATGAATGTTCCAATTTCTCCATATCCTCACCAATACTTGTCCTCTTTTTTATTTTAGCCATTCAAGTGAGTGTGAAGTGGTATTTCATTCTGATTGGCTTTACATTTCCCTAAGAATGATGTTGAGCATATTTTCATGTTTATTTACCACTTGTATATCTTCTTTGGAGAAATGTCTATTCAAATCCTTTGCCAACTTTTAAATTGTACTATTTGTGTTTTTATTGTTATAAGAGTTCTTTATATATCCTGGATATATGTGATTTGCAAATATGTATTGTTCTATGGGTTATCTTTTCACTTTCTTGCTAGTGCCCTTTGATACACAAAGGTTTTCAAATTTGATAATTTCTAATTTATCTATTTTTCCTTTTGTCACTTGTTTTTAGTGTTGTATCTAAGAAACCATTGTGTAATCAAAGACCACAAATATTTACTCCTATGCCTTCTTCTAGGAGGTTTATAGGTTTAGCACTTACATTTGGGTCTGTGGTCCATTTTGAGTTAATGTTTGCATATGGTGTGAAGCAGGGGTCTAACTTCAGTCTTTTGCTTATGGATATCTAGTTTTCACTGACCATTTGTTGAAATAAAAAATCTATTCTTTCCCTCGTTGAATTGTCTTGGCACCCTTGTTAAAAATCAGTTGACTATATACTTGAGGGTTTGTTCCTGGACTCTCAATTCTATTGCATTGATCTATATGTCAATTCTTATGCCAGTGCTACATTGTCTTAATTACTGTAGCTTTGTAGTCAGTTTTAAATTGGTAAGTATAAGTCCTCCAACTTGCTCTTCTTCTTCAGCATTGTTTTGGCTATTCTGGATCTCTTGCCTTTCCATATGAATTTACAATCAGCTTGTCATTTTTTGCAAAAAGAGTCTAGAATTTTGATAGTTATTGCATTGAATCTGTAGATCAGTTTAGGGACTATTTACCATCATGACAATGTTAATTCTTCCAATCTATAAACATGGGATCCCCTTGCATTTATTTGCATCTTTAATTTATTTTTTAAATGTCTTGTAGTTTTCAGTATACAAGTCTTGCATTTCTTTTGTTAAATTTATTCCTAGGCATTTTCTTATTTTCACTGTGATTATAAGTGGAATTGTTTCCTTAATGCCTCAATTAATTAATTTTTAGATTGTTCATTATTAGTGTATGGAAAGATAATTAAAATTTTAATACATTGATCTTGCATCCTGCCACATTGATGAATTCATTTATTAAATCTACTACTTTTTAGAGGATTTCTTAGGATTTTCTATATACAAGGTGTTGTCATCTGCTAATAATTTTATTTCTTCCTTAAGTGGATGACTTTAGTTTTTTTTAATGACTAATTGACCTAGTTAGCCCTTCCCGTTTAATGTTGAAGAGAAATCATGAGAGCAGACTTCCTTGTCTTGTTCCTGATCTTAGGATGAAAGCATCCATTCTTCCACCATTAATTATGATCTAGCTGGGGGTTTTTCATAGAATGCCTATTATCCGATTAAGGAACTTCCCTTCTATTCCTATGTTGTTAAGTGTTTTTATCATGAAAGAATGTTGAATTTGTCAAATGCTTTTTCTTTGTCTGTTGAGATGATTGTGTGATTATTATTATCCTTTATTCTATTAATAAGGTGTATTACATCGATTGATTTTAGTAGGTTAAATCAACCTTGCATTCCTGGGACAAATTTCATTTGGTCACAGTGTATAATCCTTTTTTATGTTGCTGAATTTGGTTTGCTAGTATTTGTTGAGTATTTTTGCATTTATATTCACAACAGGTAGTCTGTAGTATTGTAGATGGTCTGTAGTATTCCTGTGATAATATTAGTTTTGGTATCAGAGTAATACTTATCTCATAGAATAAGTTGGGAAGTGAGTTTTATATATTCTTAAACTTTAATAGTTTAATTGGATTGAAAGAAATTTCTTTAGAATAAGTTTCATAGAACTTCTGTAAAAGAGCAGATAGTAAATATTTTAGATTTTAGGGGCCACACATGGTCTCTGTCACATATTCTTCCTTGTGTTTCCTTCTATAACACTTAAAAAATTTATATATCATTCTTAGCTCAGGGGCCGTAGAAAAACAGGCTGTGACATAGATTTGGCCAACAGGCCATAGTTGGCCAATCTCTGCTTTAAAATTTCAAAGGCATTGCTCCATTCTCTTTTGGATTCTTTCCTTAACCTTTTTATGTAATCTTTGCTGTTTTGCTTTGTTTTTTCTCTGAAAGCATATATATTCTTCTATTTATCTCTGGAATCTGGAAATTTCTCAAGGGTGTGTTCTGGTGTAGGTCTTTTTTATTCTTATTAATAGGAAATCTGTCAATATGAAAACTGTTAACCTGGAAGTATATATACTTTTAGTTCTAGGAAGGTTTTTTTAACATTATTTATTTGCTAATTTCTCCCCCATTTTGCTGTTCTTTCCTTCCCAAACTCCTGTTATTCATAAATTGATTGTTTAGTTTTCTTAACTCTTCTCTATTGTCACCCTCCCTCAGTCTTTTTATTCCAACTCCTAGGAGGTTTCCTTAACATAATTTTTAAACTTTTTTGACTTTTGAAATTTTATATATATATATATATATATATATATATATATATATATATATAATGCAATTTCTAGAACTCTTTCTTATTCTCTGTTAAGGAGATTTCCTTAACATAATTTTTAAAACTTTTTTGACTTTTGAAATTATATCTATCTATCTATCTATATCGATATATATATTACACAATATACAATTTCTAAGAACTCTTTCTTATTCTCTGAACTCTTTCTTATTCTCTTATTCTCTTTTCTAGAATCCTGTTTTTTGTTTCATGGATGTAATGTATTCTCCTATAGATTTAGATATACTTAAAATTTTTTAAAGTTTTCTTATGCTTTTTTTCATTGTGTGTTTCTTCATTATTCTTTCTTCCCTGTTGTTTTACTTTGGGGAAGACTTGTCTAGATGTTTTCCTCCTGATTGTTGATACTTGATTACCCATTCAAATTTAAGAGTAGGAGACAAAATCTGATTAGAAATTCAGCTGGGCTTGTCAACTAGTCGGCTTCACTAATGATTGAGCAAGGATCCTGTCTTTTGAGGAGAAGAGGAACAAATATAAATTTCTTATTTTTTTCCTCTTTTCCACCATGAAGAATTCTATAATCTCCCGCCTACAGGTGGGAGGTAAGTGTAGGACTGGCTGTCTATATTCTGGGAGCCAAGTAGGGGAAAAGGAGGACTAGGGTGGCAGGGGACTCATATTTCAGGATATAAGCTTTAAGTTAATTCCCCTTTGCTCACTCCTGGCTCATCTGTGTTGGTATTCCCAGGTACAGAGCCCCTCTAGTTCAGTCTCAAGCGAATAAACCTCTATTCTTTTGTTAGGGTGGGATTGGGATAGGTACATAGTTCCAGGGGTGGGAGATTCGACCTGGGAAATCTAAATGCTTCTTATAAAGATCTTCAACCAATCCTCCTATTTTAGCCCCACCCCACAACTCCCACTTCAGCAATACAAGGAGCCTCCAGTTCCAAAACCTTTACAAAGCTCTGGGGTAGTGATTGGCTTCTTTTTATTGGCTTTCCTAAAGTTCAAATTTCTTGGTCTGCTAAGTCAGTTATTATTTGCACACCAACATTTCAGTTTCTAATTAAAAAAAAACATTTCTTTTCTATCTTTGACTCTTATCCTCTTTGAACTTGAGGGTTTATGACTTTAAATTATTTTAATCTAACTTTAGTGAGATACTGGAAAGAAGTTCAGGTACTGGAAATAAGTATGTGAGATCAATCTGTCATGTTTTAAAGGAAATTATTACCTCCTTTTAAAAGAAGATGATTCTACATCCTCTGGCAGTATTCTCACTGAGGTGCACTCAGCCCCTCCCTGTCACATCCTGTGGATATTTGGGACCCCCCCACTGCTGGTTCTTATGGTCTGGACCCCCCACAAAAGAATTCTCAAGTCAATAAACCTAGAAAAAGTGAAGCAAAATAAACCCAAAGTAAGCAGAAGGAAGAAAATAATAGAGATAACAGTAGAAATCAATGAAATTGAAAACAATAGAGAAAATCAGTAAGCTGGTTCTTTGAAAAGATCAATAAAATTGACAAACCTCTAGCAAGGCAAACCTCTAGCAAGAAAAAAAGAAAGAGGACACAAATTATCAATATTAGGAATGAAGCTGGGAATAACACTGGAAGCTCTGCAGACGTCAAAAGGATAAGAAGGGAATGTTACAAACAACTCTCTACGAATATATTTGACAACTTTGGTGAAATGGACCACTTCCTGGAAAAAAACAAACTACCACAACTGACCAAAAATGAAATAGATCATTTGAATAGTTCTATAGCTATTGAGGAAATTGAATTAATAATTAAAACATTCCCCCCAAAGAAATCTCCAGGCTCTACATCCTTGCTCATTTTTTGGTCTACTTGTTCTCTCAGTTGTTGAGAGAGGGATATTGATGTCTTCAACTACAGTTGTGGCTTGTCTATTTCTATCAGGTTTGCTTTACATATTTTGCAGCTCTGTTCTTTTGTATGTACACATTTAGAATTGCTATGTCATCTTGATAGCTAACCTTTTTACCATTCTATAATGCCCCTCTTTGTCTCTGGTAATTTTATCTGATATTAATATAGACACATTTGCTTTCTTTTGATTAATGTCTGCATGATATATCTTTTCCCATCTTTTTACCTTCAACTTGACTATATTTTTATACTTAAAATGAGTTTCTTGTAGACAGCATATAGCTGGTCATATTTTTTAATCCACTCTGCCAATCTCTGTCTTTTAATTGGTGTATTTAGACCATTTATATTAAATGTAACTATTGATATGTTAGGGCTAAAGCCTGCCATTTTGTTTTCTGTTTGGTTCCTCTGTTATTCATTTCTCTATTTTTTTTTTCCAACTTCCTGTGGACTGCTTAACTACTTTTTGTTTGTTTGTTTGTTTTTCTGCGGTACGCGGGCCTCTCACTGCCATGGCCTCTCCCGTTGTGGAGCACAGGTTCCGGACGCGCAGTTCCAGCGGCCATGGCTCACGGGCCCAGCCGCTCCGCGGCATGTGGGATCCTCCCGGACAGGGGCACGAACTCACGTCCCCTTCATCGGCAGGCGGACTCTCAACCACTGCGCCACCAGGGAAGCCCTCAACTACTTTTTAGAATGTCATTTTGATTTATCAGTAGTGTTCATAAGTGTATCTTTGTATAGCATTTTCAGTGATTGCTCTAGGCATTACATTATATGTAGTAACTTTACACAGTCTACTGATGTCATCATTTTAACAATTTGAGTGTAGTTAGAGAAAACTTAAATCCTTTATGTCCCTTTACCCTCCTTGTTTGCAACATAATTTTCTTATGTATTTCCTCTACAAGCATTTAGAGCCACATCAGACTATGTTATAATTCTTCCTTCAACCATCAAATATTTAGAAAATTCAAGAAGGAAAGCTTCTTACATTTACCCACACGTGTACTCTTTCTATTGTTTTTTTTCCTTTCCAATGTTCCAAGTTTCTTCCTTTTATTATTTCCTTTGTTTCAAAATTATCCTTTAGCCATTTTTTTTTTTGGTGGTACGTGGGCCTCTCACTGTTCTGGCCTCTCCCGTTGCGGAGCACAGGCTCCGGACGCGCAGGCTCAGCAGCCATGGCTCACGGGCCCAGCCGCTCCGCGGCATGTGGGATCTTCCCGGACCGGGGCACGAACCCATGTCCTCTGCATCAGCAGGCGGACTCTCAACCACTGCGCAACCAGGGAAGCCCCTCCTTTAGCCATTTTTATAGGGTAGATCTGCTAGTGACAAATTCTTAGTTTTCCTTTGTTTGAGAATGTCTTAACTTATTTTCATTTCTGATGGATATTTTCAGTGGGTATAGGATTCTAGGTTGACAGTTCTTTTAGTACTAAAAACAAAAATATTGTGCCACTTCTCTCTGGCCTCCATAGCTTCTGATGAGAAATTGCTGTCATTCAAATTATTTTTCTCCTACAGGTAGTGCCATTTTTCTTGAACTGTATCAAGATTTTTTGTCTTTAGTTTTCAGAAGCTTAATTATGAAGTATTTTGGTATGAATTTCTTTTGGCTGATCTTGTTTGAGGTTCACTCTGATTCTTGAATCTATAAATTTACGTCTCATCAAATTTGGAGAGTTTTTAGCCAGTATTTCTTTGAGTACCTTTTCATCCCCACCCTCTTTCTCTTCTCCTCCTGGGACTCTGATGACATGGGTGTTAGATCTTTTGTTATAGTCCCACAGATCCCTGAGGCCCTGTTCTTTTTTTTTTTTTTTCAGCCTATTTTCCCTCAGTTATGTAGGATTTGGTAATTTCTACTGTTGTATCTTCAAGTTCACTGATTTTTTAAATGTCTCCTTCATTCTGCTGTTGAGCCCATCCTTTGAGCATTTTATTTTGAGTATTGTATTGTTAAGTTATAAAATTTCCATTTGGTTCTCTTTTATAACCTCTATTTCTTTGCTGAGACTTTTCCACTTGTTTCAAGTGTGCTCATAATTGCTTGTTGAAGCATTTTATCATGACTATTTAAAAATCTTTGTCAGGTAATTGTAACATCTTTGTCATCTTGATGTTGGCATCTATCGATTATCTTTGTTTTTTCATTCAGTTTGAAATCTTCCTAGTTCTTTATAAAGCACATGATTTATTGAAACCTGGACATTTTTATGTTATGTTATGAGACTCCAGACCTTAGTTAAACCTTCTTTTTTATCCGGTTTTCTCTGACAAAACTCCAACAGAGGAATATGTTGTGGGTGACCACATTATTGGCAAGTGAAGGTAGAAGTCTGGTTTCCCATTCAGCCTGCAGCCAAGGGAGGGAGGTTCCTCATTGCTGCTGGTCAGGGGTGGGAATTCCAGCTCCCCACATGGTCTCCTCTGGCACAGTGGTAAGGAGGATTTGTTAACCACTTATTGATGATGAAATTCCTGACTTTCCACTAGGTCTGACACCATGCCAGTGGAGAAGGGGAGGGGAGCTTCATTATTGCTAGGTGGGGGGCGTAAGTAGACACTTCCCATGTTACCTCCACTGACATTGTGGTTGGGGGGGCATCTTGGTATCAGTCATCTGGAATGGAAGTCCCTGGTTCCTACTTGGCCTTCTCTGACAGCATTCTGGCAGGTGTGTTGGGACACCTCATTACAGCCTAGGCAGGACAGGAACCTAAGATTCCCATTCAACATTTGCTGGCATGGGTGGAGGTAGGGTGATGGTTTTATTCTGTGGTGTTTGGCTGGAGTGGAGCAGTAATTGTCTAAACATTTTCCATCTTGCTAGGCTGCCCCTTTCCTGGTCCTTTAACTCAACCAGGTTTTTGTTGGAGATTTTTCTCTTTTTTTGTGTCTGTTGTCTTCTTTTTTGTGCCTCTTGGTTTTTCTGGGTCACTGGCTTCTTCAGCTCTAAGTCTGGGATGTATGAGGCCAAAAGAAGATCCATGGACCTCACTACCACGTAATTCCTCAGGTCTTGAAGTACCTAGCCAGTCTGCCTTTGGCTCTCCACCTTTCCGAGTCTTCTTAGGTTTATGTTATATGTAATGTCCAGGGTTTTTAGATGTACTTAGCAGGAGGAACCAGGGAAAGGACATCTATTCCATTGTCCCAGAAGCAGAAGTCCCCAATACGTTACTTTTTCCATTTCATAAATGAGTAGAGAGACTCATTTATGTTTGTCCCAAATCACAAGATTCCAAGCAGGATATAAACTAATTACCATGGAGCTTCTCCTCCTGCCAGAAACCAGGGTGCCCAGAACATGTAAGAGCCAGCACTGGGGCTCCAACCATCCACAGGATGTTGTATGCCCCCAAATCACATGGCAGTTACCTGCATAACTAGAATGTAATCTCACATTTGTATGAGTCTACAACTAAGACTCTTTTCTCCTATGACACAGGCTCATGGGGCCTAGGTCCAAATATAAGAAAAGTGGTCATATGAAATAAGGATTAGACTTACTTCTCATGGATTCAGAGAACAAAGCTGTCCAATCAGAGAGCAGAAACCATCCATCAGAGATGCTATGGTATGGTTCAAAGGACCACCTGGATAAGAATGTTAAACATGTCATTAAGAATGCAGATCCTGAGGTGATGTTGTATGTGTGTCTCCTAAAGATTGTTAACCATTGCTACAGAGAAAAAGGGGTGAAAGTTCCATGACAGATTAGAGCTCTTCAAACTGAGACTCTGTGATTCTCCTGAGGGCATTGCCTCAGTCACCCGACATGGGTGATGGCCCATGCTGCTCTTTCAATTACTGGTAAAACTAGCCTGGTGAGCAAGGCCAACCCAGTCCTGGCTTATGGGAACATATCGTGAGCTTCCTCCAGGGGAAGGGAGATTTGGGGTCGGGGAGGGGACCACGGGAGGGACCTAGTCAAAAGTGGCAGACAGTAGACGGGATTAATACAAGAGAGTCGTTAGCCAAGGATTCTGGAACCTTGCCAGCCCTCTCTAGCAAATGGCCCAAACTGCCCCCTTGGTAGCATTAAGTGAAATTAGAAATCAGAGATGCTGGCTGAGCAATCTCCCTGGGGTTTCTCTGCAGACATTGTGCAGTGGGGGTGGGGACGATCCTTCAGGGGGGTGACCATGGCTACTCTGCCAGCAGCTATAGCATGTGGTCTGCTCTGTCAGCTTCCCTAGCCCCTGGCCTGGAGACAAGGAGCCAAACAAGCAGGCCTGAATCATGGTCAAATCTTCAACCCATTCCACAGCACCCCACCCCATAGCACAAAGTCACCCTCAAAGAGGAGCCAGTTAGAGGCAAAATGCTTTGTCTCAGAAATTTCCATGGCCACAAAGTTTAGGTTGGAGTGGGGTCCTGGGCAGGGGTCACTGTGGAATGGTGCCAGGAGGGACTTTCTTTTATTCAACATAGCCTGAGCCTAAGTTTCTTGAGAATCTGAGAGGCCTCAGGTTGAGAAGAAAGGCCATGATCCACTGGGTACCACGTCTCCTTCCAAGGCCAGGTTCTGGGGCAGGAGCATACTCAGAAGCCCATTTGGGGCTTAGACACTTGGAAATTTAGTGACCTGAGTTACCTCCCATCTCTTTCAGCATGTGGTCCACCAAGGCTCAATGACTTTGCCTGATGGAAGCTTTTGGAATCTCCAGCAGAGGCCTTGCTGCTTCGTCAGTCCACTTGCTCACATTCTCCACTGCCTTGGCTTAGCCTATGGTGTTAATGGTGATCCATTATCCTCTGTTTCTCATGACAAACCTTGGTTACCTCATCAACCACATCGCTCCTTTCTCCTAGGATGAGGGATGGGGAAGTTAACCAACCCAGGCTGAGATGTGAGAGCAGAAGGTTAAGCAGTGGGGGCTCCCGTGGAGTAGCTGAGCCTCCTGAGGGGACCGGGACTGTGGTGCCAGACGGGGAACAACTCAGCTCCCAGGATGCTTCTGTGTCAGCAACAACCATCAACTCTGCCTGCCTGAAGCTCACTGGCCAGGCCTGAGCTCCTGCTGGGAAGAGCTCTTCTGCCCCTCACTGAGACCGGTCGCAGCACAGTCAGCAGCAGAGTGGGCCAAAAGCAATTTCTTCATGATGTTTCCAAGGGTGTGATTTCACACATTGTGCATTTCTTTGGGCTCCCTGGGGGTCTGATGGCATCAAACCCACAGCCAGCAGCACCTCAAAGGTGGAGTGGGTGGTGAGCACACGTGTGGTGTGTGTGTGTGTGTGTGTGTGTGTGTGTGTAATGCCTGCTGAGGCTGTCCACAAACAGTTTTGCATGCACCAGTAAGCAAGGTGTTTCTAGGTGCCCAGTGAATACTCTTGTCTATACAACATCAAAATGAGAAATCAATTCTGGTAATTACCCTATTTCCTTGGTTCTAATATACCATTGATTATAAGATACACCACTGATTTAATAGCTGCTTCAAAAACAAAAGAAAAGAAATTTACACATCTATTTTAAGACACACCCTTATTTCAGAAATGTTAGAACATGTGTGGGGGAAGAGGAGAGATGCATATTATAATGAAGAGAAAATGGTAATTGGGAGATAGTCAAACCAATTGCCTGGTTCATCAGTAAATGCAGTCAGCATGATTTATTGACCTGTTCTGTGAGAGAGAACCTTTTCAGGTGAGAGATTTTTGTGGGTTGGTGGGCACACTGGCCAATGACTCAACCGCCTTGAGTTCAATGACTGTGCCCCACTCCTTGCCCTTTCTTGCGGGCCCCTTCCCAAAGAGCATTTCCTCATATTCACTGCCATGCCGGGCATCCGATTCTAACTGACTCCCAGAATTGAAGACAGAAAGGTACCCTCATCTCCTTTCATCTGGCACTGGCTACTGCGCTCAGGGCCTCCCCGCAATTCCCCAGGGACTCAGATCTCCCTCCTATGGTGTCAGAATCACAAAAGACCCATACCCCAGAGCTGGATCAAAAGGGCTGGGCACTCTCCTCCCACCCAATGTCCAGCTGAGGACTTAGTGAGACCATTATCATTTGCTTCCTGCCTGTCTCTCCCACCTTCTCTCCCAGTACACAGCCTCCAGCCAAACCGTCTGTCACCACCTCTCCAGCATGCCAGGCTTCCTCCTGACCCCAGCCTTTGCTAAGGCCATTCTCCTAAGCTGGCAGGGCCTTCAATACCTGTGATCAACATTCCAATCTATTATTTTGAAGAGGAAAAAAGGTGGGCTTTAGACACGCACTGGATTGTGAGGTGGCCCTAATAACAAGCCAGCAGGACACTTGGAAGGTCTGAGGCCTGAGGTGGGAAGTGGCAGGAAAAAAAAATCTTTGAGAAAATGAAAATGAGAAAATTTTGATCCACACTGGAGAGTGGGAGGAACTGGCTAGGGGCTGAGTGAACAGGGGGCTGGAGTGGTCCAGGGAGAAGACAGTTAAAAAGACTTAAGAGGGAGAGTCTTTACAAAGGTGCTGGAGAAGAATCCTGCTATGAAGAAGGCCGGGACAATTTCAGGGGTCAGAGTCTTATAAGTCTCTCTCAGATCTCAAACTCTTCTACTTTATCTGGTTTTTCTATCTTTCATTCAGGGTTCTCAGCCTGGGAGTTAGGGTGCTACCCCTGCCTAGGGCTGTTTAGAAATGTCTGGAGGAGTTTTGATTGTCACTATAACTGGCTCTCTACTGTCATTTAGTGGGCGGGGCCAGGGATGCTAAGTATGCTGAAGTTCTTGGGATAGTCTGCACATGAATGAACTATGTGTCACAAATACCTAGCTAACCCAGACTGAGAAATTTTAGTCCCTGCACTACTTCACCCGGCCTCTAGGGGCTGGCCTAAGTTTGCCCTGACTGCTCTTCCCTGTCAGCCTGATTTGGAATTTTCAAATAGAAATTTCTTAAGAAACTACGAGAAGACGGATGGGAAATTATCAAAGAAAGCAACAAAGCATAAAAACAGGTGAGCATCAACAGATTTCTGAGTCTAAGGAAGAACAAGTCTATTCAGTCTAATCACAGAAGCACTTTTTTTTTTTAACCCCCAGTTTTCCTGATTGAAACAATTTACTAGGTGCAGAGGCCTCATTTCTCTCCTTATCCTAAGGACACCACAGCAAGTCATAGCTCAGGCTGGTTCAGATGCTCTCCTGTTTAAGCTTTCCAGAGACCAATTCCTGGACCTCTCTCTGTGCGTGACCCAGAAGGACCATGGGCTCAAATTCACTTCAGTCTCAAGCTGCCCTGGCCTACTGGGCTCTTCCCAATTTCCGGCTTTTTGTTTTTTGTTTTTTGTTTTTTGTGCGGTACGCGGCCTCTCACTGCTGTGGCCTCTCCCGTTGCAGAGCAGGCTCTGGACGCGCAGGCCCAGCGGCCATGGCTCACGGGCCCAGCCGCTCCGCGGCATGTGGGATCTTCCCAGACCAGGGCACGAGCCCGTGTCCCCTGCATCGGCAAGCGGACTCTCAACCACTGCGCCACCAGGGAAGCCCCCAATTTCTGGTTTTTCACACTAGCCCCAAGCACCAGGTCTGTCTAAGGTGTGGTCTTCTGATTTGCCTTTTAGGGTAAGTATAAGGCAATGCTAGTAGCTGTAACAGAGTACTCATAAACTCTCATGATTTAACACAATACAAGTTTATTTTTCACTTATTTAAAGTCTAAAACAAGTATTCCTGATGGGTAGCAACTCTCCTCCAAGTGGTAATTCTGGAACCTAGGCTCCTTCCATCTGGTGGTTCCCCCTCTTTGATATGTAGTTTCTCAGCTTGCCATCTTATCTGCATCAAGCCTGCAGAGAGGAGAGAGCCTGGAGGATTGCCTGTGGGTGGTGTTCAAGGGCCAGACCTGAAACTGCCACACATTGCTTCTGTTCGTGTTCTATTGGCAGAGACCCAGACCCATGGCCTCGCCTAGCTGCACGAGAGACTGGGAAATATACTCTAGCTGTGTGTCTAGGAAGACAAAGAGTTTGATTTGATAATCAGCCAGTGGTGTCTGCCCAAATCCCCACATTTATGGGCTTTTAGAAGTCCTGTTGTCATTTTTCTCTACCATTTCTGGCTGGTACACAGCAATTTCCTGGTTAAGAATAAATGGCTGGTTCTTTAAAAAATAAAACATAGGATTACCATAGGACCTGCAATTCCACTCTTAGGTGTGTACCCCAAAGAATTTAAAACAGTACTCAAACAAATACTTACACACATATATTCATAGTGGTACTATTCACAGCAGTCAAAAAGTGGAAACAACCCAAGTGTCCATCAATGGAATAAATGGATAAACAAATTGTGGTGTATACATACAATGGAGTATTATTCAGCCATAACAAGAAATGAAGTACGGATATATGTTACAATGTGGATGAGCTTCAAAAATATTCTAAGAATCCAGACATGAAAGGTCATGTTACATAATTTTGTTTATACAAAATGTCCAGATAGGAAAATCCACAGGATAGAAAGCAGACTGGTGGTTGCCAGGGACTAGAGGGAGGGGTAGTAGAGAGTGACTGCTTGTGTACAGGGTCTCCTTTAGGATGAAAATGTTTTGCTTTCAATTTCCCAGATGATTCCATGCCCTGGGGCCACTCTTGCCTTTTGAGACGACCACATTCTGTCTGTGGAATGTGTGTCTCTCTAAATACTCTAGCTTTCACTTTAAAATAAAATAAAATAAAACAACAAAATACAATACAGTGGTTAATTTTATGTTATGTGGATTTCACCTCATTAGAAATTTTTTATGATTCTAAACAAAAGAATAAATGGATGGGTTTTAAAATTTTTGTTTTCAGTGAAGTCTAGCTTTTGCCTATTATTCTTTGTTAATTTTTCTGCTCTGTATCACATACGATGGTGCATATCATCCTGGCCTGGTCCAGCAGCTTACTTCATCCTGTACTCCGTTTAAAGACATTGGGGAATTAACTGGCTTATTTTTCCTTAACTCCTTGGACTTTTCCCTTGGGTTTAGTTTATGATAATAGGAAATGCATTTCTAACATACAGAGTGATGCTCTGTCAGAGTTCATGTGCTGAACAATGATAATTGACATACCCTGGACTTGGTTATTTTTACTTAGTTACTATTCTAACTGCCATCCACTTCTGGAAGCTTCTGAGCTTCCTTCCCACCATGCCTGCCCTCATCCAGTGGCTGCTCCTCCACCCCTGTCCTCTGGGTGCTGTCTAGGAGATTGAGAGCTAGGCATTTTCAAGCCTTCCTAGGAAACCAGCTCCAGTCTTTTCTGCACATATGAGTCAAACATCCACTACAAATTTTAAAATATTAAAAAAAAATTAACCATATTCTGCTTCTGCGTCAAATAAAATAGCACAACTTACCACGTTGTTTTGTACTTCTTTTAATATAGAACTTTTATTCCTCTAGAGTATAAGCTCTTTGAGGGTAAGAACCATGCCTTAATTGCCCCTATATCCTTGGCACTTAATACAGTACCTGATAAAAAGGATTGCTCAATAAATATGAATTAAATGAATGAACAAAATGTAATAACATACAGATAAGAAAATGGTTGTTTTCTCATAGGAATAAACAACTTGATTGAAGCCATTCTCTTGTAAAGAGAGCAGCTTTTACCTGAAATCAGTGGATTGTTCATTCCTGGAAGAGCACAAAAGAACCGTTAACTAGGGCTGGCAGGAATTATAAGCAGGCAGGCTCAAGGAAAGAAACAAGCTGTTATAAATGGGAGTTTAGAACTCAGGAACAGTGGAAAGGGCAGACCAGGAGTGGCAAGAATAGAGAATCCAGTCCTACTCATTGGGGGAGGGTAGGCAGGCTCTTAGGTCATGGGGGAAATCCAGACAAGCAGTAAACTCTGTGTGCAGATGGGCATAGGTGGCCGTCTTAGGGAAGCCTATCAAAGGGAAAAAGAGAGGACCCCAGCAGCTCTGGACCTTGGTACGGGGCAGGGGGAGTGCTATGAGCGGGAGCTATGGGAGAGCCAAGTGGGCAGGTGGTCAGCATCAAGGAGAACTGGCAGCCATTTGGGCTGTGGGTGAGATTTCTGGAAAGAATGGTGGAATTCAGTACCCTGGAAAGATAGACAGGAGTAAGGCTGGGTCTTAGCTTTGGAGCAACTGGGTTCTTGCCAAGTTTTCTAGGCAGAAAACTGAAGAGGCCCAGGAAGGATGTTTGCTGAGAACCTCGATACAAACAAGGCCCAAGAACTAGGTTGT
The DNA here is from genome assembly GCF_059928025.1 of Delphinapterus leucas. NCBI lineage: Eukaryota > Metazoa > Chordata > Mammalia > Artiodactyla > Monodontidae > Delphinapterus > Delphinapterus leucas. The sequence continues at coordinate 39,837,680 of NC_143129.1, forward strand.
GCTCTCGGAGCAGGGCTTGGTGACTTGCAGCTGAGCTCCTGGACTAGGTAGGGTGCCTTAAACTTGCTCCACGACTGAGGTCAGGATGAGTCTCGGAGGCTGAGGCAGAAGTGAGAATGCAGACTAGACCAAAGTGCTAGAGTCTAGGGTCTAGAGTCTAGGACCCACTAGAGAACGGGGAAGGGAGGCCGTCGGGGAGCAAAGAGTCATTAAAGTTAAACCTTTGAAAAGCAGACATGTGGTTGCCAAGCTGGATTCAATGATCAGGTCAGGTACCTATAAGTTACTCCACTGGATTTAATGTATATACATTTTAAAGATTTTCCTTCCCCATAGCAAAGTAGATTTACAATCTGAATGGCTGAGCTTATTAATTTTAATAACTTCCTCTAGAATGGAAGTATATGCGAGGACAAGAAGTAAGGGCCTATGTTCTGAGGTCTAAGAAAGGAGAGGATCCCTCCCCAACACCTACAGCTATGGTGGCCACAGGGGGTCTTCTGGTGACCATGACCCCAGGGGAGGTTGCTCATGCCTCCACTCCCCACCTGTCCAGCTGGCATGCCTGCTTCCCTGAGGGCTCCAGACAAATAGAGCCATCTGTTCTCTTACTCAGTGGTTGGGTTGTTCAACCCTTTCTAGATGTGTTTCCCCCAGCTCTCAGTAGAGCACCCCCAGGCCAGTACCTGGGAGAGCCTTAGTAAATTCTGAATGGAAGGCCGGCTTGGCCGAGGGCTGGCGACCTTCTTTCCCGCCTGTTTTGAGTGTGATTCTTCAGTCTTCTAAGCAATTCTATGAGTTATCCAGTGCTTTTTCAATAAATTCCCTTTTCAGATGACATCAGTCTAAGTCAGTCCTGATATTTACAGTCAAGAACCCTAGCAGAGGGGCTTCCCTGGTGGTGCAGTGGTTGAGAGTCTGCCTGCCGATGCAGGGGACACGGGTTCGTGCCCCGGTCTGGGAAGATCCCACATGCCGCGGAGCGGCTGGGCCTGTGAGCCATGGCCGCTGAGCCTGCGCGTCCGGAGAGCCTGTGCTCCGCAACGGGAGAGGCCACAACAGTGAGAGGCCCACGTACCACAAAAAAAAAAAAAAAAAAAAAAGAACCCTAGCAGATATGGAAATCAGAGTCTTAAGTGGTGGCAGGAAACAGGCTTTTGGAGAAATGGAGTGTTGGGATTTGTAATCTGCCTGGTTGGAGCTGAAGACAGTGGGAATCCGGCCAGGAACTCTAGCACCCTGTGGCTCAAGTAGCAAAACAGCTCCTGAAGTTACCACCTGTAGACAAGGGTACAGAGGCTCTGGAGCAGATGCTTTTGATGCCTGCAGCACATCTCCCACCCTCCAGATTTCAGTGCAGCTGTGGGGCAGTCACATTTAAGCGTGTACCAGTGTCTCTCTGCTTTTCTGCCTCAAAGCTTTCTCCAACGGCGTGGGACAATGCCTCAGCTCACGATCAGTGCAGCCAGCTCCCAAGTGTGAGGAAAATTAGCATTCCTGAGGGCAAACCTCAACCAAAAGGGGATGGGAGCCAGTGGACAAGTGGTTCCACTCCCTTCCTTCAGAGGACAATTCAAAGGTGCCTCTCGCGTGCTTCAGAAGACCCCCAGTGGGCGTGAGCCCACCACATTCAGCAGCGCAATCACACACCCTCTGTTCATTTTTCTCTCTTTCCTGTCTCACTCACCCTGCTTCCTCACCTGCTTCCTGATGGAAACCCCAGATAAACAACCTGTGTCTGAGTCTGCGTCTCAAGCTCGCTTTCAGGAGAGCCCAAAGTAAGTCAAGGAACAGGGTGGAGTGAAGAATGAAAGGGTGGGAGCTGGAAGGGATGGTGGCAGTGTGGCTGTAGGCTTGCTTCTGCCAGCACTGGGAAGCTTACAGAGAAAATGGAAAACCCAAATTCATACATCCCAGCCCAAGGCATTTATAGAAACCCAGGGACTTTCTATGACCTTACTAAAAGGCTTTATTCTAGCTCGGTCGTAGGACTGAGATAGTCATAATCAATTAGAAAGTTTAATCCTATTGGTGGTCAAATGACAAATTTGTTAAAAAGCCACAGCTTCTCTACATTTCTAATGTGAAAAATAGGGCATTGACCAGCAAAGAGTGGGGCCCCGAAAGCTGGACTGAGGATATGTGGGAAGTCTGGGGGGACTCAAAGCACCCTGAACCTCTCACCCCGACTGAGTCTTTCTGGCTAGAGACAGTACCTCCTCCCCCTCTGCAGCGGTTTCTGCCTTGTTTGTAAACCCTGTATGGACCCACCTTATGCAGTTACCTTGCAAGGATAGGAGTCACTATCCTTATTATCTCCAGACAGAAAAAAATGATTAGAGGTAGATCACAGCATGCTGGGGGGTGGGGGGGTGGAGGTAGTTAATTACATGGTCAAGCTCTGGAGGAGAAAATGTACACACCAAAAGTACAACATGACATTATTATTTTGAATCACCAAAAATCTGAAGAATCCATGTGAGAATGCATTATGAGAGAATAAGACCAAGAAAAGAATACAGTATGAGATTGCCTGAATCTGAAGATTCTCAATTGAATATCCTAACCTAAGTCACTAATTCTAATTTCTAATTCTGTGTTTGGTTGACTGAAGCATGGATTCCACACTAAATGGAGTTGAGAAGCCAGAAATTCCTCAGACATAAGGAAGGAATGCAGAGAATGGAGGGCATAGAAATGTGGAAATAGATTTATACGAGACCCACCCACTGACTCTGAGAGGACCCAGAAGATATTTCTTTTTTCCCACTGTCTTGAGGAATATATATTTACCAAGATGTCTAGTGGGTCATGTCCTCTTGCCCTGGAATTATGGTTAAGGCCAAAAGTTAGGATAGAAGATGCTAAGTATCATACATTCTAAATACAGAGTCATCACGCCACCTCTATTCAGGACATACCAGTGGTACCGTCACCACCAACACCCTCACTGTCCCCACGATGTGCAGTGATACCTGAGAGACATAAGCTAGCCTTTGGGGGATACAGTGTTTATGGTGAGAAGCTATTCCCTCCCTTCACACCTGATGGGTGGAGAAAGGAGAGGGGATGCTCTAAGAGAATCACTTGTAAAGAAGGGAGCAGAGAAGACTGCCATTTCATGTCCTGGTTGGATGTCTGCTTTGCTGACCTGAGCAAGGGAAAGGAGACCTGGGGAAAGATGGTGGGGCCGAGTCTGTGTATGGGGCGGAGATGGGCAGTAAGCTTATATTCCTATCATTTGGCATGGTAAAGACCCATGAGTTTCCCAACGGTTGGGTGGCCATAGCAGAAGGGAGCTGGTCTTGAGTTGTCAGTGATTCCACACGAGGACTGACTGCCCACCGAAGTCATCCTGGCAGCTGGAGACCAGGGTTGAGTACATTTGGTGGGGACTGGGGGTGGGGATGGGGAAGTAAGCCAAGCCAGAGTCAATCTCCTGGGTCAGGGAAATGTAGAGTGCAAGTCCCCACAAGGTCCACCGGGAGCTCACATTTGAGCCGAGCATTTGTCCCACAAGGGGCTCGATGACCTGCCAAGAAGCAGCAACAACCGACAGAAGAAAGCCTGCAGCCTCTCCCAGTGAAGAAGGGAGACATTTGCCCTTTTCCTTCTTGCTCCTCTTTGCCTAATCGTATAACTGCCCAAAACTCCAGGATTGGCAAATAGAGGTCTGATTTGAGCTAAAATGGAAAATCATGGCCCTGGCCTCTTTCCCACTCCTAAATCAGTTCACAGACATGGAACAAAGGGAAAGTCAAGTGCCCTTGAGGAAAGATCCTGCAGTAACACCATGATAGTGCATTGAGAATCTTCTAGCCTTCCCTGAAGGGATCTGGTGGCCACCTACCAGGGTAACTATGTATTGATCGGGGTAACTGGATTACCCAGATCTTTCAAGGTTTATTGGACACTGGTTCTGGTATAACATTAATTCTTGGGGACCTCAAATACTACTTTATCCATTGGTCAATGTGAGGTTTTGGGGGCCAGGTGATAAATGGATTTTTACCTGAGTCTGTCTCATGGTAGACCCCAGGGGGTACCCCATAGTTATTTTCTCAGTTCCTGACTAAACAATTGGAATAAACAACCTAAGCGACTGGCAGAATCCCTGCCCTGGCTCCTGATCCATGGAGTAAAGGCTATTGCCATAGGAAGGACCAAGCAGGGGTCTCTGGAGTCCTCCCAGAGCCATGATGGATGCAGAGATTAAGGCAACCATCGGCAGCTTCCAGCTTTGAAAGGAGCCAAAAGCAAGAGACATTTCTGTTGAGGGTCCAAGTCGAAATATAAGTACCTATGGCCTGTGCCTCTCATGACCCAGCTGATCCAGTGGTGATCAGGATTGTGGTAGGTCAGGATTCCACGTAGAGCCATTGGAAAACACCAGTGGGAGGATTCCAGTGGGGGCTCCTGGGGTTTTGGAACAATGATGTCATCTCTTTGCCCAGTAATTCTTCATGTGAGAAACAGCCCTTGACTTTCTCCCAGAACTCATAGACTAAACACCAGAACATAGATACCAGGGGATCATGCAACACACGTTGCCCATTATGAACCGTGTATGATGTGACAAGTAAGCCAAGAAAAGTGTGCCCAGCACAACCACACCACCAGGTGGAAGCAGTATATTTGGGGCTGGGTCAAGCAGGGCCTGAAGACACAAGCCTGTTGCATTTGGGTTACTTTTGACACACCTGCTCCTGTTCTACTGCTGCCTACCCTCAGCATACACCTACGAGCTCGTGGAGAGCGCCCTATGACTGTAGAGGACAAATGGAGCCTGATTTGCAGGTGGCTCTGTACAATATTCTGGAATCTCACAGTAAGGGACTGCTGTGGCATCAGAACTGCCCTCAGGGCCAGCCTCGAAGGACAGCAGAGAAGGCAAGCCCTCCCAGGGACAGGACTTTTGCAGTATATTTTCACCACTCAGATGAGGAGAGTTGGCCTGAGGTAAGCAACTAAAGTGACTCGTGAGCAGTAGCAAGTGGTTTGGCCCGATGACCAGGGATTTGAAAGGAACTAGATGGAAAATTAGTGACAAGGAGGTTTAGAGAAGGGGACTGTGAGTGGACCCGTACCCTCAAATCACAACACCCTCTAGCCTCCCTCCTGCCTCCAATATGTCTCCCACTTTATCATCCAAGTGACCTTGCCAACTGGCTAATCTAATCCTGTCACTCCCCCCACAAGAATTTTAATGACTCCCTATTGCTCAGGAGATAAAATATAAACCCTTTACAGAACCTGCCCCTTGCCTAAGTTCATCTCTTACCACTTCCCTAACACTTAGGCTGATTCCTAAAAGCATGCCTTTCTTTCTCAGGCTTCTGTACCTCTGCACGTGATTATACCCTCTGCCCGGAAGCATCCTCCAGGGCTCAGCACAGAGGACATCTCCAGGAAGCCTGCCCAGATGCCCCCAGGCAGGCAGATTCAGGCTGGAACCACATGCTTGGGCTTCAATCCTGGCTCTGCCACCTAACCCTGGGCACATTACTTAGCCTTTCTGTGCCTCAACTTCCTAGCCTAAAACATAGGCAAGGCTGGTGTGACGATTAATTAATATATAAGTATTAATCATTATTATTATGTTTACAATAATTATACAAGGAAATAATACAGAAGCAGAAACATAAAAGCAGGATTGGGCCTGACACAGAGCGAGTGCTCAGCATGTGTTAATTAGATACTCTTTTCCCTGTGCTCCTCAGTACACTGTGCACATGCCCAAGCAGACAGGGTAAGGGTAGTCTCCCCTCTCTGCATATCTGGTATCCACCAAGTGCCTGGCATATATCAGGCTCTCAGTAAATACTCGTGGGATGAACAAACAATGTCTGGAATCAGAATCAGAGATACAGTCTCTGTTCTGTCATTTACTAATACAACCTTGGACAAGTCACACAGCAAGTAAAAGCTTCAGTTTCCTCATCTGTAAGGTGAGGATGACAGCACAAATATTAAGCTGAACCGTAGGAAAGGGACATTTTTGTAGGTCAAAAGCAATTGACTATCAAGCAATTTCGTATGCTTCAACATAATTCTTACACTTAGGGCTAAAGGGAGGCCCAAGTGAGGTAATGGATGTGAGAGTAATTTATAGGCTGTAAAGCGCCATAAAATGTCAGTATTAATGTCAGTATTGATTATTATCAGATATGTGTGGCAAGTTAGAATTGATGGATTTGAGTAGAATCATTTCATTTAATTCTGTTTGTATAATAAAGAACAACTTGGAGAAACAGATTAAAATTTTAAATTCACGTGACAGGTGGCATCAAAGCCGGATTTGAACTCAGGATTCATGGGCTTGGGTGGGCCGCCGTGGGAGGGCAGGAGCGCAGGGAGGCCTGGCAGAGAGCTGTGGGTCTGAGAGAGGCAGTAGCCTGCCTGTCTTCCAGCCTGTGCTCAGTTCGCATTCTGTGGCTCTCGGAAGCCCCTTAGGGATTTTTCCGGCACTCTGGTTCCTCCAAGAGTACATGCTGTATTTGTTCACAGTCACTCGCCTTGCCCAGACTCCCAAGGTGACAGCCTCCCTGGAATTCCTGATGCAGTAGGAGCTTCCCTGGTGAATGTCAATACACAAAGGTCCATGGGAGCCTGCAACTTTCAGTTTGGAACCCCCCTCCATCCCCAGTGACTCTGGTGAAAGAGATCTGTTTATAGACTCCAGGTTCTGCCAGCAAATGTCCTTCTTGCTGTCCTTCCACCAGCTCAGATAGGTGACCACGTTGTTGGATATAATATGTGTGTGGGGGGGTGGGCTTGATGACTTTTGAGATCCAGGCAGGCCAAGCAGAGCCGGTGTCTAGCAGAATTAGCACTGAGCTGCCTTTAAACCAGAGCCTTCCAGTTGCTTGCTTTTTGCCCTCTTTACTTTCCTATACAAAAAAGACTCTCAGGGCTTCTCTGGTGGCGCAGTGGTTGAGAGACCGCCTGCCGAAGTAAGGGACACGGGTTTGAGCCCTGGTCCGGGAAGATCCCACATGCTGCGGAGCGGCTGGGCCCGTAAGCCATGGCCGCTAAGCCTGCGCATCCGGAGCCCGTGCTCCGCAATGGGAGAGGCCACAACAGTGAGAGACCCACACAACGCAAAAAAAAATAAAAATAAAAAAAAATAAAGACTCTCAATCACCTACACTTAGTGCGAATTTAAATCATAGCATTATCCACCATTTGAGCTGGAAGGGTTCTCAGAGACCACCCACAATTTATAGCTGAGGGAACTGAGGCCCAACCCCAGAGATAAGAGGCTTGATTTGAAACTAGGCCTGTGGAATCCCAGATTAGCACTCTTGATGTCAAGTGACATGTTTTCAACAATGAGCTCTCATTTATAAGAATATGAGTGTATGACATAAGATAGTCCTGAGTTCATCTAAATCTACCCCTTACCAGCTGTGTGACCTGGGGAGCATCACTTGACCTCTCTGGGCCTCAGTTCCCTCATCTGTAACAAACTTCTCAGTGTTGTAGAGAATCAAATAACATGTAAAGTGCCTATCATACCCAGAGTGTTTATTAAAAATAAGTTTCATTTCACTGTGGAATAAAAGACAAACTGTTTTGAAGAATCAATAAGCAAGTAAGACTTTTGGCAACACTGGTCAAGGAGGAGGAGAGGAGAGGAAGGCACTCTAACATATCTGATGTCACACTATTTTAACCTGCTTTCGTATAGGACTGGCAGGTTTTCTTTTTCCCCCCTAGCTTGATTAAATTCAGGAAACATTTATTGAATGCTTATTATGTGCTAGACTAGGTTAAGTTTTGTGGGTGCAGATATACTAAGTCAGTGTCCCTGCACTCTGGAAGGTGACCCTCTGGCTTGGGAGACAGATGGGTGAACAAGGAACTGTGATGCTGTTCTGCATAAGAGGTGCACTAACAGAGGCGTGTACAAGGGAAAGGGCATTCCAGGCAGAAGGAACAGTTTGAACAAGTGCCTGGAGGCATGAAAATCAATTTGGAGGATGTATCAGGGAGGCATAGGCTTGGCAGCTGACAATAGAAAGCTCAAAATAGCAGGGGCTTAAGCAAGCTTGAGGTTTATTTCTCTCTCACATAAAAGAAGTGCAGAGACAGGCAGCCCAGGGCTGATGTGGCAGATCCTCAGTCATTGGGAACCCAGGCAGTGCAAGGTGCTGCTTAGAGCATGGTCTCCAGAAGCACACTGTCTGGGCTTTAATTCTTTCTCAGGCCATGAGACAGTGAAGAAGTTCTTTCCTCTCTATTTCCTCAGCTGTAAAATGAGGATAATAAAAGTACCTGTCTCATAGGATTGCTGAGGATTCAATGATTTCATATAGAAAAAGTGTTTTGAACAGAACCTGGTACAGAATGGTGTCATATGTATTTTAATATTCTAATTTTCTACTCTAACAACCTTAGCACTTGGCTTTCATTCTCAAGGTCACCACATAGTCCAGAATGGTTGCTGGTGCTCCAGCCATTACATCCCAATTCTAAGTAGCTGAAATAAGAAAGAGGAGGAGGACAAAGGCCCCACCCTCCAGCTGAGTCAGTTTCCTTTAAGCAATTTTCCAGAGTTCCCATGAATCACTTATGCTTATAGGTCACTGGCCTGAACTTAGTCACCTGGCCTCATATAGTTGCAAGGGAGGCTTAGAATCATGGTTTTTGGGCTGGGTTCTCTTAGAAAAAAAGGAGAAGGAATACAGATTTTGATTGGTATAATATTGTGATTTATAAATTAAAAGAATGTATATTTGGTCTCTGTTTCTGGCACTGAGCTCCTAAAAAACCCTTGGAACTTCCTGTGATAAGAGCAATAAATGTGTCTTTTGTTATGTTCGTGAGGTAATTTGGGGAATGCCCCTAGGTAACAAGGGCTGAGGGCTGGTTGCCAGGAGAACCAACAGAGTATTTAGAGGATTGGAAATTTCTGTTCCATCCCCTGACCTCTAGGAAGGGGAAAGGGGTTGGAGACTGAGTTCAATCACCAGACCAATGACTTAATCAACTGTGCCTATGTAATGAAGCCTCCATAAAAATGTGAAGGACTGGGCTCAGAGAGCTTCCATGTTGGTGAACACGGGGAGGTTTGGGGAGGGTGGCATGATCAGAGAGAGCATGGGAGCTCCGAGCCCTTTCCCCATACCTTGGAATATGTATCATTTCCATCTGGCTGTTCCTGATTTACAACCTTTTATAATACACTGATAATCTAGTAAGTTAAATGTTTCTCTGAGTTCTGTGAGCTGCTCTAGCAAATTAAATGAACCCAAGAAGGGAGTTGTTGGAACCTCTACAGCCGGTTGGTCAGAAGCCCAGGTGATAACCTCCTGGATTTACTATTGGCATCTGAAGGATGGGGTGGCGGGGGTGGGGGTGGGGGTGGGGGTGGGGTGGGAGGGCTGGAGCAGTCTTGTAGGACTAAACACATAACATGTGGGATCTGATGTTATCAGTGTCAAAATTGAGTTGAATTGTAGGACACCCAGCTGGTGTTAGAGAATCGCTTGGTGGGATGGGGAAACTACCCCCCTTCCTCTCACACACCTACACATTGGAATCGGGTCTAGAATCCTTTTAAATTGGCAAGTTGCAGTAGCTGCCACAGGGAATAATAGATAAGCTCCAATAGGTGGGCTCCGACATTGAGATCTCTTACATATCACAGGTAGAGTGAGAGGAGGGGTGAGTAAAGAGATGTATTCAGGTTTTAACATCAATGGGTACCTGCCGGGGAGCAGGGATTAGATTTCTGGTTGGGGAAGGGCAAGTGTGTAAGAAGGTGCCACCTCTGACAGCTGTCTCTCCAAATGTGCTGTTTTCACACTCTTCCTCTTCTAACAGATTTCCATCAGTCTACAATTGTCATACAACACATTACCTTGAAAAATGAAAAGTGCCGCTTTTCAGGAATGTGTTTGCTGCCCCCCTCCCCCTTGCAGATGGAACCCTGCAGAGCACCAGCAGCTGGGGAGAGGGAGAGGAAGAAGAGGGGTCTCTGTGTCTGTTAGGACTCTGAGCACCCAGCTTCCTGGTTACTTTTATTGGTGTTCCAGTGTTCACCCCAACTGTGGTTGGTGGCAGAGCTCATTCAATCGGAGACCCTTCTGGAAACCTGCTCTACCTTTATGCTCTGGGTCCCAGGACCTTCTCTAGCCTTTAAGAAGTGGCGGCCTACCTGCTGAGCCCCTTGCAGGATAAAGGTTGGGCTAGCCTTTCTTCAGGATCCAAAATTCTTTGCCCTCAGAGCACTGCTCCTGACCTACCAGCCCCTGCTGCCTTCACCCAGGAGAGCAGACAGGCTGGCCATGATAGTAAAAGCAGAGTGCCCAAGCTACACTTAACTTTACGGAGATGGAGTATACTTATTATCTATTGCTGCATGTCTATTTACCCTAAAACTTAATAGCTTTAACATGATAATAAAAAAACAGACATAATAAACTCAGTTTCTGTGGATTGGGAACCTGGGAGAGACATGGCCAGGATGTTTTGGCTCAGGGTCTCCATAAGTTTTCAGATAAGAGTTTGGTGGGGCTGCATCATCTGAAGGCTTGACTGGGGCTGGAGGAGCCACTTCCAAGGCAGCTCATCTATATGAGTAGGTGGTCCTGCCCTTTGGCAAGAAGCCTCAGTTCCTCTCCCTGTGGACTTCCTCTGAGGACACTTGAGTGTCCTTATGATGTGGCAGCTGGCTTCCACCAGAGCAAGAGAGCCAGGAGATAAAGAGCCAGGGAGAAGCTTTCCTTTTGATGAACTAGCCTCACGATCACATAGCACTACTTCCACTACCTTCTATTTTTTAGAGTTGAGTTACTAAGTCTGGCTCACATTCAATGGGAGGGAAATTAGGTTACACCGTTTGAATGGGGAGTATTGAAGAATTTGAAGAGAGGGCAGACAGCAGAAGCAAGAAGAACTACAATTCTGCAGCCTGTGGAAGGAAAACCACATTCACAGAAAGATAGACAAAATGAAAAGGCAGAGGACTTAGTACCAGATGAAGGAACAAGATAAAAACCTCAGAAAAACAACTAAATGAAGTGGAGATAGGAAACCTTCAAGAAAAAGAATTCAGAATAATGATAGTGAAGATGATCCAGGACCTCGGAAAAAGAACGGAGGCAAAGATCGAGAAGATGCAAGAAATGTTTAACAAAGACCTAGAACAATTAAAAAACAAACACCTAGAAGATTTAAAGAACAAACAAACAGAGATGAACAATACAATAACTGAAATGAAAATTACACCAGAAGGAATCAATAGCAGAATAACTGAGGCAGAAGAACAGATACGTGACCTGGAAGACAGAATGGTGGAATTCACTGCTGCAGAACAGAATAAAGAAAAAATAATCAAAAGAAGTGAAGACAGCCTAAGAGACCTCTGGGACAACGTTAAACACAACAATGTTCACATTATATGGGTCCCAGAAGGAGAAGAGAGAGAGGAAGGACCTGAGAAAATATTTGAAGAGATTACAGTTGAAAACTTCCCTAACATGGGAAAGGAAATAGCCACACAAGTCCAGGAAGCGCAGAGAGTCCCAGGCAGGATAAACCCAAGGAGAAACACACTGAGACACATAGCAATCAAATTGACAAAAATTTAAGACAAAGATAATTATTGAAAGCAACAAGGGAAAAATGACAAATAACATACAAGGGAACTCCCATAAAGTTAACAGCTGATATCTCAGCAGAAACTCTACAAGCCAGAAGGGAATGGCATGATATCTTTAAAGTGATGAAAGGGAAGAACCTACAACCAAGATTACTCTACCCAGCAAGGATCTCATTCAGATTCGATGGAGAAATCAAAAGCTTTACAGACAAGCAAAAGCTAAGAGAATTCAGCACCACCAAACCATCTCTACAACAAATGGTAAAGGAACTTCTCTAAGTGGGAAACACAAGAGAAGAAAAGGACCTACAAAAACAAACCCATAACAATTAAGAAAATGGTCATAGGAACATACATATTGATAATTACCTTAAACGTGAATGGATTAAATGCCCCCACCAAAAGACACAGGCTCACTGAGTAGATACAAAAACAGGACCCATATATATGCTGTCTACAAGAGACCCACTTCAGACCTAGGGACACATACAGACTAAAAGTGACAGGATGGAAAAAGATATTCCATGCAAATGGAAATCAAAAGAAAGCTGGAGTAGCAATACTCATATCAGACACAATAGACTTTAAAATAAAGAATGTCACACGAGCCAGGAAGGACACTACATAATGATCAAGGGATCAATCCAAGAAGAAGATATAACAATTACAAATATATATGCACCCAACATAAGAGCACCTCAATACATAAGGCAACAGCTAACAGCTATAAAAGAGGAAATTGACAGTAACACAATAATAGTAGGGGGATAAGCTCTCTCTGGGAAGCAGCAGCCTCTGCCTTCACGGGTGGTGGGAGAATCCAGCCTGCAGCCTAGAGTCCTTTTTGAAACTTGCCGTTGATGTGAGCTTTATGGCCTCTGGAAGAGCATTTGTAATGAAGGGGTGTGATCTCTGCATCCTCAGCAAGTCGCAACTGTTTCACAGTGATGAGACAGTCACCCTCTAAATGGAGGACCCTTTGGCACCAAAACCCCAAGACATTAGGATCATTCTGCATGGTCAGAATGCTGCTACGGTTATGTAAGACGGCACAACTATTCTAGGACTATTCTAGGACGATGGCAAACATGAGCCTAAAGGCAACCTGGGAAGCCCGCTTGCGTTAGCCCATCTTCGCTGGAAGACTCCAGGAACCAAGCAAAATGCAGGAAAAAAACCCTTGTTTTAAAGAAACCCAGTAGGCGGAAGCCTCTATTTATACAGAAACCACCTAAGGAGTGACTTCTTCAAGAGATCGAGGACTCCGTTACAAAGCACGTTTCCCTGATGCCTTGAATATCACGTGGGAGACACACATACTTCCTTGCATGGACAGGCCCACTGTATCAAGAGAGGCACATCTGCATTTATCTCTGAAAAGGATTTCTTTTGAGAAAGCACCTCCCTTCCCTGCAAGACCCCGGAAGACATATTGACAAGAGCAGGATTAAGCCACGTTGACAATGGGAGGATTATTTCCTAACCTGATGTGTGACAAATGCCTATTAATAAATGAACAAGACAGACCTGTCTCCATTTTCTCCCAAAGCCTCCTCACCCACTGACCAGAGCCGAGGCGTCCATGCGATCACTGACGTTTCCTGTCCTGCCGCCTGCCCAGGCCCCAGGGAGAGTCCTTCTGGGCGCATCTGAGACCCGGGGGCCCGGGCCTCCAGCGCCTGGGTCAGGGGAGCTGCTTGACTGCCTCCCGGCAACGCCCCTCTTGCTTTGTTCTTGGCATTTCCATTGACAGAGGACAAAATGCTTTCTTGTCAGACAAAAATGCACACTGGGGAAGCTTGCCCAAGCAGTTTTTCTCAGGGAAGAAAGGAAGTTGTTGTTTGAAAACCTTAAACTGGCATTGAGACCTCAGAGGCCTGACTCGGCAGCTCTGGTTCTCAGCAGACCTACTTTTTCTGTTTTGAAAGTCCTGTTTCCTCCTTCACTTCCTGGCCGTGGAGCTCCGGGGACGTTCCCCTGCAAGGTTCTAAGGCCTCTGTCACCACGGGTCTGCATTCTCCTGTCTCCATAAAAAAGAACAAAATAATGCCATTTGCAGCAACGTGGATGGACCTAGAGATGATCATGCTAAGTGAAGAAATTCAGACAGAGAAAGACAAATATCATATGATATCACCTATAGGTGGAACCTAATAATAAAAAAATGGTACAAATGAACTTTTTTACAAAACAGAAGCAGACTCACAGATCTTCAAAAGTGTGGTTACCACAGGGGAAACGTGGGGGGAAGTGATAAATTAGGAGGTTGGGATTAACATATACACACTACTATATATAAAACAGATAATCAATAAGAACCTACTGTATAGTACAGGGAACTCTACTCAATATTCTGTAATAACCTATATGGGAAAAGAATCAGACAAAGAATGGAGATATATATATATATATAAAACTGATTCACTTTGCTGTATACCTGAAACTAAAACAACACTGTAAATCAACTACACTCCAATAAAAAAAAAATGCAGCAAAAAAAAAAAAATAGTAGGGGACTTTAACACCTCACTTACACCAATGGACAGATCATCAACAGAAAATTAATAAGGAAACACAAGCTTTAAATGACACAATAGACCAGATAGATTTAATTGGTATTTATAGGACATTCCATCCAAAAACAGCAGATTACACTTCCTCCTCAAGTGCACAGAGGACATTCTCCAGGATTGATCACATCTTGGGTCAAAAATCAAGCCTCAGTAAATTTAAGAAAATTGAAATCATATCAAGCATCTTTTCTGACCACAACGCTATGAGATTAGAAATCAATTAAAGGGAAAAATACATAAAAACACGAACACATGGAGGCTAAACAATATGTTACTAAATAACCAAGAGATCGCTGAAGAAATCAAAGAGGAAATAAAAGAATACCTATAGGCAAATTACAATGAAAACACAACAATCCAAAACCTATGGGATGCAGCAAAAGCAGTTCTAAAAGGGAAGTTTATAGCAATACAAGCCTACCTCAGGAAGCAAGAAAAAATCTCAAATAAACAATCTAACCTTACACCTAAAGGAACTAGAGAAAGAGGGACAAACAAAACCCAAGCAGAAGGGAAGAAATCATAAAGATCAGAGCAGAAATAAATGAAATAGAAACAAAGAAAACAATAGCAAAGATCAATAAAACTAAAAGCTGGTTCTTTGAGAAGATAAACGAAACTGATAAACCATTAGCCAGACTCAACAAGAAAAAGAGGGAGAGGACTCAAATCAATAAAATTAGAAATGAGGGCTTCCCTGATGGCGCAGTGGTTGAGAGTCCACCTGCCGATGCAGGGGACACAGGTTCGTGCCCTGGTCCGGGAAGATCCCACATGCCGCAGAGCGGCTGGGCCCGTGAGCCATGGTTGCTGAGCCTGCGCGTCCGGACCCTGTGCTCCGCAACGGGAGAGGCCACAACAATGAGAGGCCTGCGTACCACAAAAAAAAAAAAAAAAAAAAAAAAGAAATGAAAAAGAAGAAGTTACAAAGGACACCGCAGAAATACAAAGCATCCTAAGAGACTACTACAAGCAACCCTATTTCAGTAAAATGGACAACCTGGAAGAAATGGACAAATTCTTAGAAAGGTATAACCTTCCAAGACTGAACCAGGAAGAAATAGAAAATATGAACAGAGCAGTCACAAGTAATCAAATTGAAACTGTGATTAAAAATCTTCCAACAAACAAAAGTCCAGGACCAGATGGCTTCACAGGTGAATTCTATCAACCATTTAGAGAAGAGTTAACAACCATCCTCCTCAAACTCTTCCAAAAAATTGCAGAGGAAGGAATACTCCCAAACTCATTCTATGAGGCCACCATCACCCTGATACCAAAACCAGACAAAGATACTACAAAAAAAGAAAATTACAAACCAATATCACTGATGAATATAGATGCAAAAATCCTCAACAAAATACTAGCAAACAGAATCCAACAACACATTAAAAGGATCACACACCATGATCAAGTGGGATTTATCCCAGGGATGCAAGGATTCTTCAATATATGCAAATCAATCAATGTGATACACCATATTAACAAATTGAAGAATAAAAACCATATGATCATCTCAATAGATGCAGAAAAAGCTTTTGACAAAATTCAACACCCATTTATGATAAGAACTCTCCAGAAAGTGGCCATAGAGGGAACCTACCTCAATATAATAAAGGCCATATATGACAAACCCACAGCAAACATCATTCTCAGTGGTGAAAAACTGAAAGCATTTCCTCTAAGATCAGGAACAAGACAAGGATGTCCACTCTCACCACTGTTATTCAACATAGTTTTGGAAATCCTAGGCATGGCAATCAGAGAAGAAAAAGAAATAAAAGGAATACAAATTGGAAAAGAAGAAATAAAACTGTCACTGTTTGCAGATGACATGATAGTACACATAGAGAATCCTAAAGATGCCACCAGAAAACTACTAGAGCTAATCAATGAATTTGGTAAAGTTGCAGGATACAAAATTAATGCACAGAAATCTCTTGAATTCCTATACACTAACAATGAAAGATCAGAAAGAGAAATTAAGGAAACAATCTCATTCACCATTGCAACAAAATGAATAAAATTCCTAGGGATAAACCTACCTAAGGAGGTTAAAGACCTGTACTCAGAAAACTAGAAGACACTGATGAAAGAAATCAAAGATGACACAAACGCATGGAGAGATATACCATGTTCTTGGATTGGAAGAATCGATATTGTGAAAATGACTATACTACCCAAAGCAATCTACAGATTCAATACAATCTCTAACAAATTACCAGTGGCATTTTTTACAGAACTAGAACAAAAAATCTTAAAATTTGTATGGAGACACAAAAGACCCCAAATAGCCAAAGCAGCCTCTTTTTTTTAAATTTAATTTAATTTATTTTTGGCTGTGTTGGGTCTTCGTTGCTGTGCAGGGGCTTGATCTAGTTGCAGAGAAAGGTGAGTGGTGGCTACTCTTCGTTGTGGTGAGCAGGCTTCTCATTGCAGCGGCTTCTCCTGTTGCGGAGCACAGGCTCTAGGCACGCAGGCTCAGTAGTTGTGGCTCGTGGGCTCTAGAGTGCAGACTCAATAGTTGTGGTGCAGCAGCTTAGTTGCTCCACGGCATGTGGGATCTTCCTGGACCAGGGCTCGAACCCCTGTCCCCTGCATTGGCAGGCGGATTCTTAACCACTGCGCTACCAGGGAAGCCCAGCCAAAGCAGTCTTGAGGGAAAAAAATGGACCTGGAGGAGTCAGACTCCCTGACTGCAGACTATACTACAAAGCTACAGTAATCAAAACAGATTACTGGCACCAAAACAGAAATATAGATCAATGGAACAGGATAGAAAGCCCATAGATAAACCCACACACCTATGGTCAACTAATCTATGACAAAAGAGGCAAGGATATACAGTAGAGAAAAGACAGTCTTTTCAATAAGTGGTGCTGGGAAAACTGGACAGCTACATGTAAAAGAATGAAATTAGAACACTCCCTAACACCATATACAGAAATAAACTCAAAATGGATTAGAGACGTAAATGTGAGACTGGACAGTATAAAACTCTTAGAGGAAAACATAGGAAGAACACTCTTTGACATAAATCACAGCAAGAACTTTTTTGATCCACCTCCAAGAGAAATAGAAATAAAAACAAAAATAAACAAATGGGACCTAATAAAACTTAAAAGTTTTTGCAAAGCAAAGGAAACTACAAACAAGACAAAAAGACAACCCTCAGAATGGGAGAAAATATTTGCAAATGAAGCAACTGACAAAGGATTAATCTCCAAATATAAACAGCTCATGCAGCTCAATATTAAAAAAACAAACAACCCAATCCAAAAATGAGCAGAAGACCTAAATAGACATTTCTCCAAAGAAGACACACAGGTGACCAAGAAGCACATGAGAAGCTGATCAACATCACTAATTATTAGAGAAATGCAAATCAAAATTACAATGAGGTATCACCTCACACCAGGTAGAATGGGCATCATCAGAAAATCTACAAACAACAAATGCTGGAGAGGGTGTGGAGAAAAGGGATCACTTTTGCACTGTTGGTGGGAATGTAAATTGAAACAGCCACTATGGAGAACTCTATGGAAGTTCTTTAAAAATCTAAAAACAGAATTACCATATGACCCAGCAATCCCACTACTGGGCATATACCCAGAGAAAACCACAATTCAAAAAGACACATGCACCCCAATGTTCATTGCAGCACTATTTACAATAGCCAGGTCATGGAAGCAACCTACATGCCCATCGACAGATGAATGGATAAAGAAGTTGTGGTACATATATACAGTGGAATATTACTCAGCCATAAAAAGGAATGAAATTGGGTCATTTGTAGAGATGTGGATGGATCTAGAGACTGTCATACAGAGTGAAGTAAGTCAGAAAGAGAAAAACAAATATTATATATTAACGCATATATGTGGAACCTAGAAAAATGGTACAGATGAACCCGTTTGCAGGGCAGATATAGAGACATGGATGTAGAGAACAAACGTATGGACACCAAGGCGGGAAAGCGTGGTGGGTGGGGTGGTGGGATGAACTGGGAGATTGGGACAGTCATATATACACTTATATGTATAAAATAGATAACTATAAATAACCCAATTTCGTTTCTTTTTATGGCTGAGAAATATTCCATTGTATATATGTGCCACATCTTCTTTATCTATTCATCTGTTGATGGACGCTTAGGTTGCTTCCATGTCCTGGCTATTGTAAATAGAGCTGCAGTGAACATTGTGGTACATGACTCTTTTTGAATTATGTTTTTTTCAGGGTATATGCCCAGTAGTGGGATTGCTGAGGCAGGACAGGAATAAAGACGCAGACGTAGAGAATGGACTTGAGGACACAGGGAGGGGGAAGGGTAAGCTGGGACAAAGTGAGAGAGTGGCATGGACATATATACACTACCAAATGTAAAATAGATAGCTAGTGGGAAGCAGCTGCATAGCACAGGGAGATCAGCTCGATGCTTTGTGACCACCTAGAGGGGTGGGATAGGGAGGGTGGGAGGGAGGAAGATGCAAGAGGGAAGAGATACGGGGATATGTGTATATGTATAACTGATTCACTTTGTTATAGAGCAGAAACTAACACACCATCGTAAAGCAATTATACTCCAATAAAGATGTTAAAAAAAAAGATAACTAATAAGAACCTGCTGTATAAAAAAATAAATAAATTTAAATTAAAAAAAAAGAATTTGAATAAATATTTTAAAACCACAACACTGCGTTTAGGCCCTGGGGAGCCTGGGGTGAAGGAGGCCTGAGGTAGAATCAGAAGGAGACTTATGAACCTCACCCTCACCTCCCTAGGAATTTAAAGGCAACTGTGGAAAATTCTTTTGGGTTAGGTTGTCACTGGAGAATCATATGATCTAATCTAGAAATTTCCAAATGCCAGGTGGCTCTGATGTTGTCTCAGCAACCCCTCTATTTGGTTAATGCTAATGGCCCAAAGGTCCTAAACTGCAGCTTGGCATTGCTGCCAAGGTTCATTGCCTCCTCACTAGAAAGCACCCTCCCGTGGTATGGAAAGGGAAACTGAGGCACAGGGAGGATTCTGGGAGAGGTCTGACTTATACCCCACCTCTCTACACCACAGCGTCTCCCTCCTGATGCTCCAGGAAGCTAGCGTTTGTGGGAAATGTCCAACATGCCAGCAGTGCTAAGTGTCTTTATGTTATTTTATCCTCCTCTTAACCCACTAAGGTAGGTATGGATTCCCCCATTTTACTGATGAGGAAACTGAGCCACATGTCCAAAAGATTATGCTGTAGAAGTAACCCAAGGTCACTCAGCCAATAACAGGTACTGTGATCCTAATCCAGCCTCACTGACTCCAAAGCTAGTGCTCTTAATCTCTACATTCTCCCACCACAGAAATGTTCTAGCTTCTGGAAATATGACTGTTCTGCTGCTTCCAGGGTACCTGGACATCTCTTAACTTACTGTCATAAAGCTGGTGTTCTCCAAGATACGGAAGCCAGAGGTCTGAGGTTCCTTTGTAGGCAAGCAGTGTTCAGGCCCACTGCCCCCCATCTCACTGCAGGTTCCCCTTGGCAGGATCCTGGAAATGGGAGGCATAAGTCCATCCCCTCAGAGCTCCCATGTCACCAGCCCCCTATGTTAATGCCACGGGGCTGGGGTCATGAACAGCACAGTCAGCTCAGTCTCCAGTTCTGGCAGCAGCTACAGTCAAGGTCAACAGGGATGGCAGCTGATTGCCTCTTAGTCATCTGCCCAAATGCCACTGCCCACGTTCCCCACTCCTGCATCCTCCCAGCAGAGCAGTGGATCCCAGGGCAGCCGACACCCATGGCAGCTAGTGGTGGGCACAGAGTACCGGGATCCACACCCAGGAAGCCAGATCAGCGGAGGTGGTGTTTCACATCCATACCACCCTCTTTAGAGGGCACACCTGGACAAAAGCTGGTTGTTTAGGAAAGACCATGTTTCTAGACATTGAGACCTGTCAGCTCCCTCCATGAGAAGAAAATCTGATAAACAGTTCTATATACTGGAGACTTAATGAATCTCCCTTCCTCACACAAGGCCAATCTGTAGCCTGAAAGATGATCAAGAAAAGGGGCAATTCCAGGCCCAGAGAAAGGACTCTACTCTGTTGCCACTGAGGCTTCAATGTGGGCCCCGTTGTGCTGCTCATATCCCTGCATAGAGTTAGCCATCAACCTGGCCTCTGTCTGAGAGACTTCAGGCTCCCCTGGTGCAGAGCAGGTATAGCAGAAGTCCCCTTATCCCACACCTCTCTCAGGAAAGACAGGTAGCTGATGTCCACCCTTCATGTTGTCTGTTTACCTAGAGCCAGCTGTGTTTGGTCCAAAATCTGTATGCCAGTAGTACTCTTTTGTAATTACATACTTTTAATTAAATATTATATAAACTGATAAAGTATGAGCGAAAAAAAATGTTTCTATGAAAATTAGGTTGAATACTTTGGAAAAAGCCCATAAAGGAGAGACAATTTATGAAGGAAGGAAAGAAAGGAAAAGAAAAGGAAAGGAAAGAAAAGAAAAGGAAAGAAGGAAAAAAGCTTTCTATCTAGGTGTGCCTGAGTTGTCTGTAAAAGATTAGTGGGGAGGGCTTCTCTGGTGGCGCAGTGGTTAACAATCCGCCTACCAATGCAAGGGACGCGGGTTCAAGCCCTGGGCTGGGAAGATCCCACATGCCGCGGAGCAACTAAGCCTGTGTGCCACAACTACTGAGTCCGTGAGCCATAACTACTGAAGCCCGCCTGTCCTAGAGCCCACGCTCCGCAACAAGAGAAGCCACCTCAATGAGAAGTCTGCGCACCGCAACGAAGAGTAGTCCCCACTCACTGCAACTGGAGAAAGCCCGTGTGCAGCAACGAGGACCCAATGCTGCCAAAAATAAATAAAAAAATCAGTGGGGAGAAGTTTGGAGGGGAATTATAAAAGTCCTAACCACTCTGCATTCAGATTGCTATGCAAATGCTTTCAATCCTTGGGTAAAATAGAAATCTTTGCTGATGCCTTATGAGTATGACTCATGGAAGAAAGAGGGAAAAGCTAGTGGGTCTGTACTTACAAAAAATGTCATGGTCTTACATCCAAAAATTTGCAAATGTTCAATTATAATTTTCAAGATAAAATATTTTTTAAGGAAGGAAATATTTTGGCTGAGTCCCTACTTGGATGAGGACGTTGACCTGTGTTGGTGGCGGCCTGTGCTTGCAGAGCCTAAAGAGAGAAGAGGCCATAGCACTGCCAAAGGCTAATTAGAAAATCAATGCATCTAGGCCAATTGACAATGCTAGTCATCTCTTTGAACTAAAGTGTCCTAGCTTCATGAGAATCATTAGAGCCTTTCAGTGAGAGAACACCTTTAGATTTCCACAAGGAAGCAGGGTTTTCTACTCAGCAGACCTGGACTTAATCAATACTTCCAATATCTTGACCCACGACCTTACTCCAGCTAACAGATGCTGATGCTCCATAGTAGACTTCGTGCTCCTGCATTTCCTCCCTGCCGTGAGGCTGTCTCCTGTTTGGTCCTTCTCACCCGTGTGCATCTTTGTGCCTCACCTGAGTAACTGAATGCTGCGGAAAGAAAACCTTATGTACTGCTGAACCTGCTTTTACCTTCATAACTTCATCCCTCAAAATGGCACCCAACACTGTCTGGCTACTCCACTATGGTTTTTTCTGAGGAAAACTTCTTCTACAACAGGAGAGGCCTATTTGATACCGTTTGTTCTTGCCTCAAGCCTCCCACACCCGTTCCTTCTTCCCTTACTTTCCTGGGAGAATAGAAACCATCTGATGTGCACTCCCTCATTTTTCCAAAACTTCTTCCCCTCCCCCTTTCTTCTTCTCCCACACTCTGGTTACAGTCAGCAATGCTCCATGAGGGCAGAACCTAGCACAGTGTCTGGCATATAGTGGGCTCCCAAGATTGATGATGAATAAGTGAATTCTCCATCCTTTCCTGATTTACCAGGTCACTCTTCTTTGTTTACATACGACCTTCTGGAGGGGCGCGAGGAAGAGCTCATCACATTGACTTAAGCATCTGGGATAAGATGAAAATGAAATCATGGCTGTTTTCGTCATTCACAGATGAGGTACTAAGTCCACCTTTCCCGGTTCATCTCGGTTTTATTTCCATCTGCCATTTGCATTTGCGTGTGCCTCTCCCAGAAGGTGACACTTTGCACTTCTGAGTCCTCAGCGGGTGGCAGCGTACTGCTTGACACATAGGTGGGGCTCCACAAAAGGTTGCTGAATTGTTGAGTGCCCGCAAACCTAATAGTCACTCTGGATCCCTCCCTTTTCTGCTCTTTCCACATCCAATCTGCTAGCAGACCCCTTCAGTTTTTACTTCTATGTCAGGGGTCAGCCGAATTTTCCTGTAAAAGATCAGATAGTAAATACTGTAGGCATATGGGCCATATGGTCTCCATCACAACTACTCAATTCATTATATTATGAAAGCAGCCATAGACACTACATAAATGAATGGCACAGCTGTGTTACAATAAAGCTTTATTTACAAAAACAGGCATGGACAGGACCTGGCCCAGTTTGCAGAACCCTGTTCTATATATCTCAACACTGTTCTTAGCAAAGAAAATAATGCCGAGAAAAAGAGCCATCCTTGGTGCCTTCCATTCTCTTCAAGAAGTACCTCGGGAAGGGTTAGTGTTGCCTTATGTGGTTGTGTGCCTGTGTTTGTATGCACCAGATCAATGGAGCGCTTTTCACCAGACCAACGAAGCTCTTTTCCTGGCCCTTGGATAGATCTCTCACATAACCCTTCTTTCTTGACAAGCTTATATATTCTAGACACAAAAGCTGGTGCCCCAGCACTGCCACTTTTTAACTGAGCGACCTTTTCC
Source organism: Delphinapterus leucas (assembly GCF_059928025.1). NCBI lineage: Eukaryota > Metazoa > Chordata > Mammalia > Artiodactyla > Monodontidae > Delphinapterus > Delphinapterus leucas. Next base: position 39,860,708 of record NC_143129.1, read on the forward strand.
AAGTTACTTAACCATTAAGGATCTCTCATCTCATTTACAGCACTAGAGGAGTATTGCAACTTTACCCATGGAGTTGTCCTAAGGGTTAAGTGTGATGATGTATCTAAAATGATTGGCACAGCGCCTGGCACAGAGCAAGTGCTCAAGAGCAGTATTGGTGCTAGTGTTGGTATTATTGTTATCACTGTATATTAATACATATCTCCACATATAAATGCAGCAGAGCTTCGTGTTTAGGAGCATGGGCACCTGAGTCAGTCTGCCAAGGTTTGGATCCCAGCTCCATCACTTACTGTGTGACTTTGGGGAAGTGCCTCGGCTTACCTAACTTGCCAGGTTGCTATGAGGATTAAATGAGTTATATATACATAGTGCTTAGAAGAGTGCTTGGCAAATATCAAGCACCGTGGAAGTGTTTGCTATCATCATCACCAACATTGTTATCGGGACCAGGACAGAGTCCCAGAATCCCCTGGACTCAGCATTCCTGGTGTCCAGGCATCATGCTAGTTGCTCAGCCCTTTGCAGAGCAGGATCTAAAAACTTCTGCCATTGTCCTCTCCACTTCTAAGAAAGCATTTTCTCCTTTCCTGCCTGCTTTAAACCAGTGGGTGAGGACCCTTCTCTCCCCACGCTCTGCTTCTCCCCTCGCCCCTTCTCCCTGAGGGTATTTGCATTCCTGGTATTTATTTAGCTCCTATAATCAGGCTGCTTGTACTGTGGTGATTGGAGTCATACAAACTGGGTAAGAATAGAATTCACAGTCATTAGCTTCCTTAGAGACCTAACTCACTACCACTGCTCACAGCCTGGCGGGTGGGGAACATTGGAGGGCGGGGGTTGGGCTTCATCCCTCTCCTGAACTCTTCCAGCATCTGCTGAAGTAGCTCACCCCCCTTAGCTTTAAGCAGCCAGAAAACTCTGTTCCCTTTGTTTATACTAGATGGACTCCACTCCTACTGACTTGTGATATCTGTCACATTCCCTCCATGCAAGGGTGCTGAGCATCATTTAAAGGTCAGTGGCTGCTCTCTAACTCCAACAGAGACTGACCCCCATGTGATCAGTGTTGCCTGATTAAGGTAAGAACTAGGGCAGGTAATTGGACTATTTTGGGCAGGGGTGATAGAAGAAAGGCATATAACACTGGATATATTCTCTTGGTTTCCATTTAAAACAAGGATTTAATTATCTAATGGCATGGAAACAGTTTGTAGAAGCTATGAAATACTCTAGTCAGAGAAGGGTTTAAAGAAGTAAAACCTCCACAGTACACATTGAATGCTTTGTCATTAACAGAACTGTTATAAATTCCCTTTCTCTGAGCATTTGCTTATTTATCTTTTTCCCTCACCTCCAGGCAGCCCCGGGCCTTTTCACGGGTCTAAAGCAGCTTGTTTCTGCTTAGATTACTTATGTTAATTATCTCCTCAGCACCTCTGCCTCTTTGTTTGGTGCTCCAGGCCTCAGAGATCAGCTCCATTTTCAACTTCCTCCTGCAATTCAGTAGCTCTGAATTTCTTTTTAAAACAGGTACTCCTGCCAGTGACTTCCCTTGGCTGTTTCTAATTTGCTCACTCAGGTTCCTTCCTTCCAATGAGAGTCTTCATTTTATCATCTGACTTCTAAGAGAATTGGGCCTTTATTCCTTCTGAAAAGCCATTGAACAAAAGAGAAAATGAATCTACCCCCCAAAAGGAGCTGTGCATTGTAAAACAAGGACTGGGCACTTCTTGTCAATGTGGTGCACTGAGCTGATAGAAAACAACTCTACCTTCACAGCCCCACCCCTCTCCAAACACATGGGAATGCCGGATAAAATAGAACAAAAGAAAAATTTTAAACATAGCCAAGCTCAATGTTAAGGGAGAGAAATCCCCAAAGCTAGATTAACAGAGAGGAGACTCAAAGTCAGGGTGGTTAGGAGCTGCTGAGCCAGAATGGCCCGCGGAATTAGAAATCAGCTGGGGGCTGGAGTTCTGGTACCTGACTAGGGAGGGGAGACGTGGCTGAGGGCCTCAGGGAGTAGAGTTGAGCTGTCGTAAAGGTAGGGATTGTGAAGGTCTGATCAACCCATGCAAAAAGAATAAGACAATCTCTACCAACCATCTTGGAAATTGATAAGGAAAGCTTTATGTCCATGCTGGCCATGGATGTACAAAGGGTCATTCTCAAGAAATCGGCATCCTAAACCATTTTGACAAGCATGGGTTCTAAATTTCCACAATTCCCATGGTACAGGGACCCCAGCTGAGAAATTAACATAAAAACCAGCCAGAAACTTTTGAACTCTGTAGGACCCTGCAGATGCCTTGTGAGAAAGGACACTTCCATTGCCCAGGACACATGGGAATCCCATGGTAAGTAATCCCCACTGAATAGAGGCTCACAGTCAAATATTGTAACCACAAAAGAAAACAAACCACCAGAAAGGATAGATAGTAGGTACTTGAAGTGAAAGAATTTGCACTGCAATATCCGGATACAATAAAATATTTGAAAGAAAATGTAATAAGTACCCTTAAAATGTTAAAATATTAAAGGAGGGATAATCATCAGGAAAATATGAATAAGACCACATGACAAAAAATGGAATTGTCAAAAAGAGCATATGAAAATTCTAGAAATAAAAAATATAATAGTGAAAACTTAAAAACTCAATGGAAGTTTGAATAATAGCCTTTTCAAGGTCAAAGAAAGAAATAATGAATTTTTAAAACACTAGATCTGAGGTAAAATCTAGAATGAAGCTCAGAGGGATAAAGAGATGAAAACCAGGCTCATTGGTATATGGAGGATATAATGAGAAGGTTGGAAGAAGGTTCATAAGAGTTATGAAAAGAGAGAAAGGGGTAAGAAAAATGCTCAGGATCAAGAACTGTCAACCTAGAATTCTATACTCGGTTCAACTGTCATACAAAAATGAATGTGAAATAAAAATGTTTTCAGACATTTGAAGATTGAGTTTTGCTACTTACAGCCCTACATTGAAAAACACTTTTAATGAAACTGAACATAAAGAAGTAGGTCTCAAAAACTAATAGTGATATTTAAAAAATTCATGTGATTCTGACGCAAACCCATGCCCAAGACACAAAACCTTAATTTTACTTAAGTAAAAACTGAGACTCAGAGAGGTAAAAATGACCTACCCAAGGTCAATTCCAGACAAACTGTGTGCATCAAATCCAGGTCAAATTGTGTGAAAGAAGCAATAATACTTAAATGTTTTGGTGTAATTTTATCTGTCTCAGAGTTTGTTTGGCTTGAATGAAGAGGCCTCAGAATCGGGAAAAAGTGAGAGACAGGGTGTGTTGCTCCAGCACAGGGTTTGTTCAGTTATGTCTGGTGCAACATTTATTGGGCTGGTTCCCATTGTTTTGTGTGTGTGTGATTAAATAAATACGTTCTATGTTTAAAAAATAAACCAAAAATATTAATAATGTGTAAGGAAATTGGTTTATATGTTGGTAAATCTAAGTATCAAATATTTTAAATATCTAATTTGGGGGAGTTTAATTATGAAATGTAACTAGCATATTGCTTTCATTGAAAATATTATTTGTATGAAATTGCCATTTTTATAGGTTAAAAATTGTTGAATATTGGCGATTTCATGTGGTTCAACTGAATAGATGGCAGTATCTTGAAAGACAGGAGGGAGAAATCAGATGCACAGCACTGTAAAGACCTTGTATAGCTCAGGAAAAAGATGAGTCATGTTAGACATTGTTAAGTACATATGTTAAAATATTAAAGGTATATAATTCAATAAAAGTGCATATAAAAAATTAAGTAATTCCTAAAAGGAAAAAAACTAATCAGTCAAAGAAAATAAAAATTGAAAAATTCTGCATCAATCCATTGGTAGGCAGGAAAGGAGGCGAAAAAAGTGACAAAGGAAATGTTTAGTAAATGGGCTCTGAATCTGATGAGACTTGAGTTCTAAACTTGGCTTTGCCACTTCCTAGCTCTGTGGCCAGTGTCATGGGCAAGTTACTTCCTTGTCTTCCCTTTTGAGCTCCATTTTCCTCAACTGCAAAATGAGGGCCGTGAAATCTTTACAGGGTGGTTGTGAGCATTATGAGATAATACGTACAAAGTGGATGGCTATGGCATACAGTAGGTGCTCAGTAGTAGTCAGCTCTGCCCTCTCTTCCTGCTCTGCACCACCCTTACCACCTTAATCACACATGTTAAGGAAAGTCTCCCTTCCTCCTAACAGCACCCCATTGTAGTACCGTTCCAGGCCAGTTTCCTCGCCCTGTACTTGGTGAAAATGATAGCAGCTGAGATTCTGCATGATGGCTTGGCCTGGAGATCTTCGTCAAAGGACCTGAATCATGTGTCTGTCCCCTACTGGCTGCATGATATTGGGCAAATGAACACTCTCTGAACCTCAGTTTTTTTCATGTGTTAAATGAGTTAACAATAGTGATGTCTATCTTAGGGTTTTTTCATCAGGATTCAAAAGGGAAGAAAGATGAAAGCTTTGTAAACTACAAAATGCTATATATTGTTATACTCAGCCATTAAAAAGAATGAAATAATGTCATTTTCAGCAACGTGGATGGACCTAGAGATTAACATACCAAGCAAAGTAAATCAGAAAGAGAAAGACAAATGCTGTATGATATCACTCATATGTGGAATCTAAAATACGACACAGGACTTTCCCAACGGTCCAGTGGCTAAGACTGTGCACTTCCACTGCAGGGGCCACGGGTTCGATCCCTGATCAGGGAACTAAGATCCCACATGCAGCAAGGCACAGCCAAACAACAACAACACAAATGAACATATCAACCAAACAAAAAACAGACTCACAGACATAGAGAACAGACTTGTGGTTGCCGAGGGGAAGTGGGGTAGGGAAGGACTGGGAGCTTGGGATTAGCAGGTGTAAACTATTATATGTAGGACGGATAAACAACAAGGTCCTACTGTAGAGCACAGGGAACTATATTCAATATCCTGTGATAAACCATAAGGGAAAAGAATATGAAAAAAATATGTGTATATGTATAACTGAGTCACATTGCTGTACAGCAGAAATTAAACACAACATTGTAAATCAACTTTACTTCAGTAAAAATTTTTAAATGCTATATATTGTTATAGGAGAATGTTGATTCTGTTGGAAGTCTTTGAACCCATTTCCAGGTCCAATAAACCCTGACTCTCATCCTAGTCACTTCTGTTTCTTCTTGGTTTGCTGAGAATGAGCTTTCTCTCCCTCACACACATTCAATTATACATTCATGCTTTCAACACAGTATTCCTGAGTGTCTACTATTTGCCAGGAATGGAGGGTAGTCATATGGTTTTTAACATTACTGGACAGAAGAATCACTCTGAGTAGCTTGCTAAGAAACGACATTTCCCCCAGAGATTCAGATTCACTGGTAAGGAGTCCAAGAAGGTGCATTTTCAAATTAGTGTGCCAGGTTATTCTGATACAAGTGATTTCTTGGCTCAGACTTTGAGAAATGCTGGCCTGGCTCTTCCAGGGAGTCAGAGGGTCTCACCATTTATGCCCTCTGTGCCTGCCAAAGTCTTCAGGCTTTCTGCTGAAAGACTGCAGAGCCGAGAGGGAGGGTGTGGGACTCTGTTTGGTGGCTTCATCCTCAGGAATGTGGGTCTCCTTGCCCTCACATCTTCCTCCTTGGAGGAAATCAACCTAATAGCAAAAGCTTTTAGGCCTGATGGACACTGCCATTAAGACAAGCACCTGTGAAAGCCATGTTTGTAAGGAGTGAGCCCTAAGACTTCTTGCAGGGCTGCCAGCCATACTTGTTCTCTGAGCCTGTTGTGGCCGGCTCTGCTAATGGGCTCTGATGTTCTCGTCCACCCTGCTCAGATATAAGGTCTCCCACCATGTTAAGTCAGTATCTGGCCTGTGGCTGCCTGGGTTCTCCCTTCACTGTCCATAGAGGAGATCAGCAACTCTGCCTCTTGGTTTCACTGAACTGAAAAGAGAGGGCAGAGCCAGGCTTTCCAAGTGTGAGGAACCCCACTGGACCACATGCACAAATGCACAACGTGTCTGCAGGGAGGCCAGCGTGATGCACAGAGGCCTGGAGGCCAGGTGCAGAGGCGCCCAGGTTCCGGGCTGCTCCGATGAACTTCCTTCAGTCCTGACATCTCTCTGCAGGCAGTCCACTCGTCGTTCTGGGCTAACCCTTTCTCAGCTGCTTGGGAGTCCAAATCCTTTCTCCCCTCCGCACGTTTTGCTCTTCCTAAACGTCTTGCCCACTTCCCTGTGCCTGTCTGGTCCTTAGCTTTTCACAGACATGGCCTGAAACAAGCAAGTTTCTCTTTAGGGAGACAGAGTTTATCAACTCACTGACTGTTAGACTGTAAAGGGCTTTCAAAATCATCTAATAGAACTGACTGCTCCGCCTCAACCTCTCCCTCTACATTTTATAGATGTGAAAACCGATTTGCAGAGAAAAAAGCAACTCCTGTTCATTCGGGTTACAGTCAGACATTAATGTACACCTCATCCTCAACACCAATTAGACCCAAGGTAGACGTGATAACATACTGTCGGATGCAGAGTGGGGCAGGGGGCAGAAATTTAGGGAGAAGAGGCAGCAGCCTCAGAACGCTGCAGACAACCAATGCAGTGGATCTTTGAGTGCCTTGGTTGGTTGTCTCTATTCCTCCAGTTTCTAAAAAGTGCAGAACATCTTTCTTTTCATAGGATCTCACTTACTTTCAGAGCAGTCTTGGACTTAAAGAGGAACATGGATAATTGCCCCCTCCTGCGTGCATGAGAAATCAGCTGAGCCACAGAAAACTCATTTGATTTGCCCGCGTTGTATTGCCGAGACTTTGAACCCAGGTTCCTGACTGCCAGCTCCATGCTCTGTGCATCCCTGGTTGCTCCACTGTGAAGACCCATTTTGTCAGAGCCAGAAAGTCAGTTCCCCTCCCTTTGGGGAAGCAGCAAGAAGCAAAAGGCACATCCCATTGGCCACAGACTTTCTCCCAAGGTGGAGGCATCTCCTGACTGTGTCCTCATGGCAGGTGTCAGAGACCTGGCTGAGAACATCAGTGCAATGGCAGGAGATTGCCACTGTGGGCAGAGAATGGCCTTTGCGCTGTGTTGCCTGGGGTTCTGACCATGTGGGCGAAACATACAACTTTTAGTTCCACATGTAGAAATTTGGGGGAAAGCCCTTGACTGTCCAAACTTCCTGCAGCCCAGCTTTCCCATTGCTATGAAAACAACACATTGAGGGGTTTTTTCTGCCTCTTTTTTCCCCTCTCAAGATCATTGGAGATGTGTTGTCTTCTTCCCACTATCAAGGCCTGAGAGAATACCTCAGATCAGAAACCAAAGAAATAATGAGCAGCAATTCAAGGGATTTGTGTCCTAGTCTGCCACCAGCCTCTCTGTGCCTCAGTTGTTCCAACTGTTCAGTGGAATAACAGAACATGCCTTCGCCATCTCAAAGGGCTGATAGAAGACTCAAATGAGAGCATAAATATGTAAAGAGGCATGAAAATGTAGAGCACCATATAAACATGAGATCACAGGTGAACAGCCATCATCATCACAGCAACACCTCCTCAGCTCGCAAAGCTTTCTAACCAGAGCTCCTTCAGGACTCCCCTTTCAGAGGCAAAGGATGGTGAATAGGGCTGATATCAGGAATTTATCTTTTGATAAAGTACCTTCTGTCCTGTGCAGTTCATTCGGCCCCATCACCTTCCCTTTCTTTATCTACGTTATCAATTTGAGACAGTCTTCTGGAAATAACCACCTTGAGGGCCTTTAAGGTCCCTGTTCATCAAAGGAAGTATCAACCATGCTCACTAGGCAGTGCTTATGGTGGGAAGGAAGTGGAGTCAGACATTTCAGAGAGATATTTAATAGGAGTTTTCAGAATAACACTTAGTTCCTTAGCAAGCTCAATTTACCAGAACAATTCATTTCATGAATGTTCTGGTTAGTAAGTTATGCTGCACTGTTACCGCCAAAAACATTCCAATAAATGTTTGTTGAACTGAATTGAACTCCAAAAACCCTGTCTTTTCTCACTAGGGCTGGAGAAGGATGGAGAATGGAACCCACGAGGGCCCTCCAGCCTGGGCCTCTCTGAGCCAGCCGGAGGTTCCCCTCTGCCATTGACCAGGTCTTGGTGGGTGGTGTTCTAAAGCCATCCTCCACACAGGGCCCTGAAACAAGCAGTAGTCCTGGGGGATAGCAGCAGCCCATATTCCTCTTGGTAAATAGAACCAATCACCTTAACTAGTTATGGAAACTCTTGCTCTGGCTGTTGGGTCAGTGACAAGAGGAGCCCCAAATGGCTAGGGGGGTGGTGTCGGCTTCCAATTTAATGGAACCATGGCTATGTGTGTTCCCTGTGGGAGCATTCCTCCCTTGGGAATTAAGATCTCGAAACCTACCCAAACCAAGAGAATGTGCACATCAGGAAAAAATTTTATAAATGTATTATTAGATATAGTCATGAGAGGTGTCATTTTCACCTCTTCCACTTGGTTTTCAGACCTTTATATTTTGCTTTTGAGGGAATTGGCACCATCGTATGGTCAGGTTTAAAACATATATGGCATCCTATAGGATAACGCCCCCAATCTCTCAGGGTGTTGTCACCCAGCTAGAGTCATAAGTGAGCCCCTATTGGCCATTCCACTCTTCTATCATACCAGCTGCCTCCAGATTATAGGGCCCATGGTAGCATCACTGAATTCCATGGGCATGAGCACAACTTCTGTATTGATATGAGTCCCTTGGTCAGAGGCAAGTTTATATAAGATACCATGATGGTGATATAAGGGATTTTGTAGGTCCCCTGTTGATAGTGCTGGTAGAAGAGTTTCAGGCAAAGAAGGTAAATCCATATATAGAATATGTATCTATTCCCAGCAAGACAAAGCACTGCCCCGTCTAAGATGGAAATAATTCAATAAAATTAGGTGATTAGCTGGTTCCCAAGGGACTGGTAGCCTTTCCAGGCTCAGCGTTGTCCCCTGCTACTGGCAAGGTGGGCACTCAGCAGTGGTGATTGCCAGAAACCTCGGGGAGGGGAAGTCCCTATTGTTGTGACCATTTCTGCCACTCTGGCCACTCTATACCTGGGCCCACAGAGCTAGGAGCAGGGTGGATAGGCAGAGAAGTTGACTACAGCCACAAGGCTGGTCATCTTATCTACCTTATTTTTGGAAGCTTCCTCTACCGTGAATGATCACTGGTGATCATCATTTCCTTGGGTCATAACTACCTCCTCAGTCTTCACTCATTCCAAGAGTTTCATCAGTATACTTATTCTCCAGTTCTCTTTGTTGTATCAATCTTCCACTCTTAGTCTTTCCAAGTCCCTGACCGATCCAACTAATCTTTTAGCCACAGCACATGAGACTGTATAGATTTCTTCTTCAGCCCACCTTTCCTTCCAAGCAAATGAGATATTTTTGTCCAAGTTTCTGCCCACTGGGAAGTTTTTCTTCATCACTGTCTTTCAGGGCCACCCTTAGTGGGGCTGTAATGCATCAGCCATCCACTTCTGGCTGGTGTCAACATGGAAATCGACTTATCTAAAAACCAGGTCTACAGTTTATCCTTCTTCTGTTAACTGGTCAGGTGGAAGTTCCTATGAGACCACTTATGTGGGTTGAGGAAGAGATCTCCATTTAATAATGGAATGATGCTGCACACACCTATCTTTATGATTTGGGGCATAAGATAATACCCAATTCATAATGAACAGCTCAGGTCACATCATCACTTGGTATCCTTTGGTCAAAAGTTCAGATACTTCAAGTACGTTGAATCTCCTGGGTCGTAAGGCCTGAGTGGCAGAGCAACTTGTCCTTCAGCCTGGGCTTGGTGTAGAGTCCTCTACTGCTCTGGGACCCACCTTAAAATGGCAGCCTTATGGGTTGCTGAACAAATGGGCCACAGTAGATCACCCAAATGTTGCTTTCAAAATCCAAAGAGACTCATCAAGCATTGGGCCTTTTTCTTTGTGGTGCACAGTGTAAAGTGGAGCAATTTAATTTTCACTTTGGAAGGGCTATCCGAAGATGACCTAGACCACTGGATCCCTAGGCATTTCATCAATGTGTCAGCCTTCTAAATTTTGTGAGGTTTCTCTTCCTATCCCCTGCTATGCCTATACCTTACAGAGGCTTTAGGGGTTCTTGCTGCATCCTGCTCTCTAGGTTCAGCTGACATGATGTCATCAGTATAATGGACCAGCATGAAGTACTGTGAGGTATCAAGGCTCCTTTGAATTAAATGAAAGCAGGAGGGTTGACATAACCCTGAAGACAACGAGAGTAGACCACTGTCTCAGCCAGGTGAAAGCAGACAGCTTCTGATTGTTCTTACTCATTAAGATAAAGAAAAAAATCATTTGCCAAGTCAATAGCTATCTACCAGGTGCCATTGCTCTAATAAAGACCCCACAGCCAGAAGAGCAGCTGCAGTCACAACTACCTAATAAAGTGTAGCGTAATCCATAGTCATTCTCCACGACCTATATGGCTTTTTTGCTGACCAAATAGGTATTAAACAGGGATATGACTGGAACCACCATCCTTTCATCTTTCAAGGCTTGGATGGTGACCCTAATCTCTGAAGTACCCCCAGGAATGTGGTGTTGCTTTTTGTTTGCTCTTTGGCAAGCAGGAGGATGGGTAGTCAGCTTTCCAGAGGCTTTCTCTTGGCCTTTCTCACCCAGTAGTTTTTATTCCATGGATCAGGGAACTAATGTGGGGACTCTGCCAGTTGCCACTTACGTCTCTTCCATGGGCCCGCTGGAGTTACTGTAGGAGAGCTCACGCCAAGATTTCATTTATCATCAGACCTTCCTAAGTTTCCACTCTGGCTGATAATCATGGTGGGTTTTTAGGGTTCCCGGAAATTAGCATCCGTTCAGAGCTAGTATCCAGTCACCTACACAGGGCTGTTTATTTCCCTTTCTCTCCTGCCCAGTCACCCTAGCAAATGGCCCCTCAGGTACCTCTGGAGAAGGCTTGGAAGAAATTTACAGAATATACTTTTGGTCACGTTTCAGGCTCCCTTAAAGGGAGCTGGCCTCTCCCTCAGTCAAAGGATTCTGAGTTTGTAAACAACTTCTCTTGGCAAACTGGGTGGGAAACTAAGAATTATCACTATGGCTGCTTGAATCAGGTTTCTATCTACCTCAGTAATAATTTTCCCAGTGATATATTGATAGATCTATGCTGTCTAAAGTGGTAGCTACTGGTCACATGTAGCTACTGAGCACTTAGCCCAAAAAAGAGTAAAGTATCACATCAGGAATGTTTTATGTTGATTATATGTTGAAATGATCACACTTTAGATATGAGTTAAATAAAATGTATTATTAAAATTATTATCATGGCTTCTTTTTACTTTTTTAATATGTGGCAACTAGAAAGTTTTAAATTACGAATGTGGCTCATGTTGTATTTCTAGTAGACTGTGTTGATATAGATCAAGCCATTTCATAGTAGGTTGCACAGCTATTTCCTTCCTTTGGACCCTGTGATCAATTAGCCACCACCATAAAGCCATGTGGAACAAAACAATCTGATTACTCTTCTATTCTTGTGGCTCATTAGAGTAATTGAGCCCACCTGTCTCCAGTAGCCTGTCACTGGGGGGATTCCCATTTTTACAATCAGTGTTAGAGATCCTAGTTCAATAGCAGCATCTCCCACAGTTATCTCTGACCTATGGAGGACAGCCACCACAGAGCTTTTCAATGATGCTGGCATTCTTCTTACTGGTGAGTTTTTAAATGTTTTCGTGAGGGGAGTATCCTCTGGGCCTCAGAGGAGGGATTAATCAGGATACATACAATAGATACATTTCAATTTCCCATTTCCCTAAGCTTGGGATTCCTACCACAATGTGCTAGGGAAGTTCTGCAATGCTCAGCCTCATTAGACATAAGGCACTATTAAATCCAATATTTAATTACTCAACCAAGCAAACTATTAGAGCCACTCCCAACTGCTTAAACTGCAATATTACACCTTGAATCCCAGGTAAATTCACCCATATTGACAAATTTGATCCAACCCAGATATATTTCGTCCTCCTCAGCCTAATACTCTTGGAATCTATTCACATATACATGTTCCCAAGGTTCCTTACAGTACAAATGGAAAGATATCGCAATTCCTTTGTAGTATAACTACCTCCTCCTGCAGAAGATCTTTCAAATTTTCCCCTGGGCTGTGATGAGATGTGACTCTCATTGTGAATCTGGTGGTAGTGAGATAAGCTGGGGCCATAGGTATACCTCTTGCAAGGCAACTGCCCTGTGTGAAATCATAGGTAAGCCTTTATGCAAGGGACTGCTTTCTCCAGCAAGGGAGATTCAGGGGGACTAGGGGTTCATCTATCTCAGTTTCATTTGTGTCATTCCAAATGTCCTTACCCCAATGTATAACTCTTCCCAACCAGTGCCCTAACATTAGCATAGAAACTTGATAACGTGGTACGTCTACCAGGCATTGTCAATCTTCAACCCACACAATTAGACTTTAGGCCTGACCCACAGGTATGTCTTCTCTGAGGCTGCAAGAGATAAGGATTCTTTTAAGGCCACCACAGAAACTTTCTGGTTCTACACTCATGTCTTGAGTTGGAAGTTCAAGGCTTAAAGCTCCTCAATATCTCTTTCTCTCATAAACTCTCTAGCACAGTCAGAAGTAACCCGCCCACATTACAATGACTGTAATTACCACTGTTGCCATAGCAATCAAGTGCTGCGGTCACTTGATCACTTAAAACTTTGCCTTCCACTGACTATCTTACATCACTCTCAGTGATAATTTGAATAATCTTAATGCTACATCATGGTGCAGATTACCAGTGTCCCATTTCTGCCAGCAATAAGGTCACTTATGCATTCATTAAGTAACTGAGAGAACTGGTCCCCAAATCTCACTTTGAAGGTTGTTTTCTGGGACTACTCCTGTTACCAACTATTGTATTAGTCAAGGTCTCAGCAGGAAACAGCATTACATCAGGTGGTGTAGATAAAGCTATCTTGATGAAGAGCTATGACGAGGTCTGAGCAGGGTTAAGGGACCAGATGAAGGATGCTAAGGAACTCAGGGCTTAGCAGTGGTGTAAAACCATCACTATCCAGGGCTGAAAAGGTAATGGAAGAAATAATGTCACCAAAGGACAAAGTGAGAAGTGGAGACATGGAGAAGGGGACATGGCAAGAGCTGCAGTCCATGGAGGGTCGCAGCCACTGCCAGAACTATGATACAAGTGCAGGGCAGGTAAGAAATACTCTAACCCCATGGTCAGACCCATTTGGAAGCCAGAGGACAAAGGCACTCAGGTGATACAGTCCAAAAAAAGGATGAGTATCCTAGGCCTCAAGTGGTGCAAAAAAGGGCTGAGAATGGATTTGAGAGAGGAGCACAAAAAAACAAAACAAAACTGTCCTCCCGGTGTTGCATTTTATGTGAACAAACTCCTTTAATCCTTTTAACCTGATATCCATAAGGCACGTATTATTATAATCTCCATTTTACAAGTGAGGCAATAGGTTTGCTCAAAATTATACAAATAATAAATGGTGGGGTTGCAGTTTGAACCTGGGCAATTTGAACTTGAGTTTTTAATTCATGCAAAATGAGATCAGTTAGGCTGGAGGAGAGGGTTCAATTAGAGAAGTGGAGACAGAGGTTGGGGCCAAAGCATGCAAAGCCTTGTAAACTGGTCTGCGGAATTGTTTAGCTCTCTCTCCAAGCGCTGGCAGGTACCGTATCTGCTCCTGCAATACTTTTTCAAGCCCTGTAGGAATTAGGAAACACATTGACCTTACTTTCTCTTCTCAGTAGCCCGAGCCAGATAATCAGCCTTGAAGAACCTGCCTAGTGCCCCTGAGTGTGGTAGACACTGGTTGTTTGGGACTCCCATTACCCACTTCTTTCATGTAGTAATTATTCTATTATATTGCTTTGTAATTATTCTGTTATATTGCTTTGGGGGAACTTCCACTCCTCTCAGGCTATGTGTTTTGGGTTGAGGTCCTAAGCAACCCAGCATATTGCATTTCCCCAGAGACAGTGACCTGACCCAAGTCAGGTCAAAAGGTGCCAACCAAAGTCAGTTTCTGGAATTTCATTAGAGGTATAAGAATCTGAGAGGAATTCAAGGTACGACTTTTGCTCCCAGCTTTCTACACATGAAGTCAAGTCTGAAGCCAACATAGAGGAAGGCAAACTGAGAGATGACAAAAAGCATGCCCTTGTGACAGGTTTGAGCCCTGAATCCAGCCATAGCCAGAGTTGGCCCATCCCTGGACTTTTTGTTACATAAGCCATACATTCATTTTTTCTTCTTAAGACAGTTTTCTGCCATTTGTAATCATAAGGCAAGTGTGGCAGTGTGAGGAGGTGAGCCTACCTTCTCCAGAAAGGGCTCCATCCTTTGCTCTTTATCCCACAGATTTTTAGAAGTCTGGGGAGGGGGGCCCCGAGAAGGAGGAGACCTGCTTGATGGCAGAGGGTGAGAAGGCCCGGGGAAGGGGAATGTATCCTCTGGGATCAGAGACAAGATAAATGCTTGAATCAACACACATCCCCACAGAGGTATATTTAGTAAACTTTGTTTCTCACAGGGCTTGAAAGATCAAAATTGCTTTTTAAAAAATAATAAAAAGGAAACAGCCACTGTGGTTTCTTTTGACACCAGCCCAATTTCTTGGCTGTCACAATACTTCCAAATAACATGTGTAAGCCTTCGCTGGGATGTCTCATTCCCCCTAAAACCCAAGGCAAAAAACGACAACGAAAGTCTGCTGTTTCAGCTGCGTAACAATGTGTGGTCAGAGGCTTCCTGAGATCTCTAACATTCCTGGATGCTTCATAGGACCTGATGTTTTTCCTGCAAGTACAAAATGGCTTTATGTAAATATAATACCGGCTAATGGTGTCAACCCAAGCTAACAGCCTGAACTACTGGGTTCATTATGTAGTGGTCCTGGATAACCTTTGAAGTCCACCTGGTCAGCCTTTAGAGCTGTAAAAAAATACAGGCCATCACCATCTTCCTCATGGGAGATAGAACTTGTGGGCTGTTGATGTTGCAAGGTTACTTTTCGCTGTGGTCGTGAGAGATTTCTCACTCGGCCCCCACAGACTCCCCAGGTCTCTCCATTCTCCTGCACCCTCACTTTTTTTATAGCTCAGAGGAGAAAGTACATATTTTCCTATTCAAGATTAACCTTTCCATCTATTGTTTTGATCCCATTTTACATTTAGGACTTGGTCTCCAGTCATACTCTCTCTCCCACATTTTTTTAAAAAAGTGTATAATCAGCTTTATTGAAGTGTAATTCATATAGAGTAAAATGCAACCATTTTAGCAAATGGGTGAGTTTTGACAAATGAATATTCCTGTGTAAGCACTAGCCCCACAATCAAGATGTAAAACACCGCTGTCTCCCCAGAAAGCTGCCACCTGCACTCGGTTCCCCAGCAACCACTGCTGAGAAGTGACAGATCTGCTTTCTGTCACTATAGATTAGTTTTGGCTGTAGTAGCATTTCATATAAATGGAACCGTATGGAATTCATTTTTTTATGTTTGACTTCTTTTGTTCAGCATAATGTTTTTGAGATGTATCCTCTTGTGTGTATCAGTATTCACCCTTTCCATTGCTGAGCAGTATTCCATTGTATAGATACACTAGTTTATTTATCCATGTACCTGTTGATGGGCGTTTGGTTTGTTTTCATAGTTGTATGAGCTGTGAACATACATATACAATCTTCATGTAGACACGTTTTCATTTCTCTTGGGTAAATACCTAGAAGTGAAAATTTGAGTTGTATGGTAAATGCATGTTTAGTTTCTAAGAAACAGCCAAATTTTTTCCCAAAGTGGCCATATAATTTTATACTTCTGCCAGAAATACGTGAGAAGTCCACTTGTTTCATATTTTTACCAACACTTGGTATTGTCAGTATTTTTGCCATTTTAGTGGATGTATAGTGGTATCTCATTGTAGTTTTTTTTTTTTAACATCTTTATTGGGGTATAATTGCTTTACAATGGTGTGTTAGTTTCTGCTTTATAACAAAGTGAATCAGTTATACATATACATATGTTCCCATATCTCTTCCCTCTTGTGTCTCCCTCCCTCCCACCCTCCCTATCCCACCCCTCCAGGCGGTCACAAAGCACCGAGCCGATCTCCCTGTGCCATGCGGCTGCTTCCCACTAGCTATCTACCTTACGTTTGTTAGTGTATATATGTCCATGACTCTCTCTCACCCTGTCACAGCCCACCCTTCCCCCTCCCCATATCCTCGATCATTTTAGTTTTAATTTTCATTTTCCTGTTGACTGAAGATGCTGAGGATCTTTTCATGCACTTCTTGGCCATTTGTATCTTCTCTTGTGAAGTGTCCATTCAAATCCTTTGCCCATTTTTTTGGTTCTTGCATTATTGAGTTGTAACACTCTTACAACCCATAAGGATATATTTATATTGGGTTGGCCAAAAAGTTTGTTTGGGTTTTCATACGTTACGGAAAAATCCAAACGAACTTTTTGGCCACCCCAATATCTTTATATGAAATATATATGTATTAGTCTTTTCATTTTCTTAAAGGTGTCTTTCAAAGAGCACATGTTTTTCATTTTGATGGGTCCAGTTTCTCTCTTCTATATTTCTAACCTCTATTGGCTCCTCCCCTTCAGCGTATAAACATGCCCCAATCCCTCCGATTACTACCAAACCAAACCAAAGAAAAACAGGACAACTACCACTTCCCCCACCACCTCCAAAAGCCCTTTATTGAACTCACATCCCATTCTAGCTACTGTCGTATCCTCCCTCCTCCATTCACAGCCAAGCAGCTCAAAAGAAAAGACTTCATTTATTGTACCTACACCTTCTAAAGCCATTCCCCCTTTAACCCACTTGCACCACTCCACTGTGAAATCTCAGGCAGGGTCATGGACCCAGAAGCACAGGCAGGTTCTAAACTCTAGACCATTCTCAGCTTGCAAGGGCTGGGCTGGGGGGCAAAGCCTGGGTGGAGGTGGGGCCCTTGCGGTTGACTGGTGGAGACTGGGAAGCCCTTCCACCACTTTCTCTTGGTGTTTCACTCCTGCTTTCCACTAATGTCTTTGTGTTGTTGTCTAAATAATCATCACATCAACACATTCCCTTAGAAATGACTGATGAGGAGTTACCATAGGAGAGTGCTTGTTGAGAGTGACCTTTCCCGGCCTCCACTCTAGTTATGCTACCATCCCCAGCCCAGAACTTCTCCACTGCCTCACTCTCTTCCCACCTACTCCATCAGATGAGCTCTTGGAGCTCATCATTCCTGACACCCCTGCAGTGCTGGCCAGTGCCCATATTCTCTTTTTCTCCTAAACATTCCATGCCTTGCTTAGCAAATACATATTAAGTACCTATTTTGCAGCAGAACTCAACAGCAAAATTATTGACTTCTGGTTGTCTGTCAGACGCTACCCTCAAGACGCTCACAGTCTAAATGAGACATCTGAGTCATCTAGCCCCACAGGGTGACATCTGAGAGCCTAGGGGAACTGGGGTTGGTAAGGGAGCTCCAAGCACTGGGCAGCACCCACAAAGGAGGGCGAATGCACATGTAAGGGAAGTGAGGTGTGAGAGCATAGGCATTTATGGTGAACAGTCCACATGGGGGAGCTTAGGGAACCTGTGGGAAGCATCATAGGATGTAAGTATTCTCTCTTTTAACAGAAGTGGGATTGTAGCCAAGCGTATGGCTGGACTACATTTCCCAGCCTCCCTTGGTGTTAGGTGGGGACACCAGTGGAATGTGAGCAGAAGTGGCGTGTGCTACCTGGATCCAAGGCTTTGTAGGAGTGGGTGTGCCTCCTTCATGCTCTCTTCCCCTTTTTGAGAACTGGGCAGAGACAATAACAAGGCCCTATGGAGACAGTAGAGCCACATAATGGAAGAAGCTCCGGCCTTTAATGACTCTGTGAAGCAAAGCCACCCTGCAAAGCTAAACAATCAGCCAAGATTGTTATAGGAACAACAAGTAAACTTCTAATGTGTTAAAACATGGGAAATTTTGAGGATATCTTTATTGTTGCAGCATGGCCCTACCCTACATAACACATTCTGATTATGATACATTTGTGAAGACCCTATTAAACACACACATATGTATAGAAAAGAAATGGAATAAAATATACCAAGTTGTTAATAATGGTGGTTATCTATACGTGGTGGAATTATGGGAGGATTTCCTTTTCTTTGCATTTTTCTCCCTTTCCCAAATTCGCGACAATGAGCATGTGTTATTTTACAGTCATGACAATTATAAATTCTCTAAATTCAGGTAGTTACAGAGATAATAACAAGTTGAGAAAGAACCTCATTACCAGAAGGCATGTAGCAAGTCTATTCAAGTACAGAATTTAAGGGTGGAAAAAGGCAGAGGAAAAAGCAAGAAAATAATTCAGTTTCACATTCATTGAGGACATAGTCATGCAAAGAAAAAGAGTAGGAGCCTGAAGCAAGATGACGGAGTAGAAGGACGTGCTTTCACTCCCTCTTGTGAGAACACCAGAATCACAAGTAGCTGCTGGACAATCATCAACAGGAAGACACTGGAACTCACACAAAAAGATAACCTATATCCAAAGACAAAGGAGAAGGCACAATGAGATGGTAGGAGGGGCGCAGTCACAGCAAAATCAAATCCGATAACTGCTGGGTGGGTGACTCACAGACTGGAGAACACTTATACCACAGAAGTCCACCCCCTGGAGTGAAGGTTCTGAGCCCCACATCAGGCTTCCCAACCTGGGGGTCTGGCAATGGGAGGAGGAATTCCTAGAGAATCAGACTTTGAGAGCTAGTGGGATTTGATTGCAGGACTTTGACAGGACTGGGGGAAACAGAGTCTCCACTCTTGGAGGGCACACACAAAGTACTGTGCGCATTGGGACCCAGGGGAAGGAGCAGTGAACCCAGGGGAGACTGAACCAGACCTACCTGCTAGTGTTGGAGGGTTTCCTGCATAGGTGGGGGGTGGCTGTGGCTCACCTTGGGGACAAGGACACTGGCAGCAGAAGTTCTGGGAAGCACTCCTTCACATAAGCCCTCCAAGAGTCTGCCATTAGCCCCACCAAAGAACCCAGGTAGGCTCCAGTGTTGGGTTGCCTCAGGCCAAACAACCAACAGGGAAGGAACCCATCAGCAGTCAAATGTATTAAAGTTTTACTGAGCTCTGCCCACCAGAGCAACACCCAGCTCTACCCACCACCAGCCCCTCCCATTAGGAAACCTGCACAAGCCTCTTAGATAACCTCATCCACCAGAGGGCAGACAGCAGAAGCAAGAAGAACTACAATCCTGCAGCCTGTGGAACAAAAACCACATTCACAGAAAGATAGACAAGATGAAAAGGCAGAGGACTTTGTATCAGATGAAGGACAAGATAAAACTCCAGAAAAACAACTAAATGAAGTGGAGATAGGCAACCTTCTAGAAAAAGAATTCAGAATAATGATAGTGAAGATGATCCAGGACCTTGGAAAAACAATGGAGGCAAAGATCGAGAAGATGCAAGAAATGTTTAACAAAGACCTAGAAGAATTAAAGAACAAACAAACAGAGATGAATAATACAATAAGTGAAATGAAAAATACACTAGAAGGAATCAATAACAGAATAACTGAGGCAGAAGAACGGATAAGTGACCTGGAAGACAGAATGGTGGAATTCACTGCTGCAGAACAGAATAAAGAAAAAAGAATGAAAAGAAAAGAAGGCAGCCTAAGAGACCTCTGGGACAACATTAAACGCAACAACATTCGCATTACAGGGGTCCCAGAAGGAGAAGAGAGAGAGAAAGGACCAGAGAAAATATTTGAAGAGATTATAGTCAAAAACTTCCCTAACATGGGAAAGGAAATAGCCACCCAAGTCCAGGGAGCGCAGCAAGTCCCATACAGGATAAACCCAAGGAGAAACACGCCAAGACACATAGTAATCAAATTGGTAAAAATTAAAGACAAAGAAAAACAATTGAATGCAGCAAGGGAAAAACAACAAATAATATACAAGGGAACTCCCATAAGGTTGACAGCTGACTTCTCAGCAGAAATTCTACAAGCCAGAAGGCAGTGGCATGATATACTTAAAGTGATGAAAGGGAAGAACCTACAACCAAGATTACTCTACCCAGCAAAGATCTCATTCAGATTCGATGGAGAAATCCAAAGCTTTACAGACAAGCAAAAGCTAAGAGAATTCAGCGCCACCAAACCATCTCTACAACAAATGGTAAAGGAACTTCTCTAAGTGGGAAACACAAGAGAAGAAAAGGACCTACAAAAACACACCCAAAACAATTAAGAAAATGGTCATAGGAACATACATATCGATAATTACCTTAAACTTGAATGGATTAAATCCTCCCACCAGAAGACACAGGCTCACTGCGTGGATACAAAAACAAGACATGCTGTCTACAAGAGACCCACTTCAGACCTAGGGATACATATAGACTGAAAGTGAAGGGGTGGAAAAAAGATATTCCATGCAAATGGAAATCAAAAGAAAGCTGGAGTAGCAATACTCATATCAGATACAATAGACTTTAAAATAAAGAATGTTACAAGAGACAAGGAAGGACACTACATAATGATCAAGGGATCGATCCAAGAAGAAGATATAACAATTATAAATATATATGCACCCAACATAGGGGCACCTCAATACATAAGGCAACTGCTAACAGCTGTAAAAGAGGAAATCGACAGTAACACAAAAATAGTGGGGGACGTTAACACCTCACTTACACCAATGGACAGATCATCCAAAATGAAAATAAATAAGGAAACAGAAGCTTTAAATGACACAATAGACAAGATAGGTTTAATTGATATTTATAGGACATTCCATCCAAAAACAGCAGATTACACTTTCTTCTCAAGTGTGCACGGAACATTCTCCAGGATAGATCACATCTTGGGTCACAAATCAAGCCACAGTAAATTTAAGAAAATTGAAATCATATCAAGCATCTTTTCTGACCACAATGCTATGAGATTAGAAATGAATTACGGGGAAAACATGTAAAAAACACAAACACATGGAGGCTAAACAATATGTTACTAAATAACAAAGAGATCACTGAAGAAATCAAAGAAATCAAAAAATACCTAGAGACAAATGACAATGAAAACATGACAATCCAAAACCTATGGGATGCAGCAAAAACAGTTCTAAGAGGGAAGTTTATAGCTATACAAGCCTACCTCAAGAAACATAAACTCTCAAATAAACAATCTAACTTTACACCTAAAGGGACTAGAGAAAGAAGAACAAACAAAACCCAAAGTTAGCAGAAGGAAAGAAATCATAAAGATCAGAGCAGAAATAACTGAAATAGAAACAAAGAAAACAATAGCAAAGATCAATAAAACTAAAATCTGGTTCTTTGAGAAGGTAAACAAAATTGATAAACCATTAGCCAGACTCATCAAGAAAAAGGGGGAGAGGACTCAAATCAATAAAATTAGAAATGAAAAAGGAGAAGTTACAACACACACCGCAGAAATACAAAGCATCCTAAGAGACTACTACAAGCAATTCTATGCCAATAAAATGGACAACCTGGAAGAAATGGACAAATTCTTAGAAAGAATTTGTCCATGGTTCCAAGACTGAACCAGGAAGAAATAGAAAAATATGAACAGACCAATCACAAGTAATCAAATTGAAACTGTGATTAAAAATCTTCCAACAAACAAAAGTCCAGGACCAGATGGCTTCACAGGTGAATTCTATCAAACATTTAGAGAAGAGCTAACACCCATCCTTCTCAAACTCTTCCAAAAAATTGCAGAGGAAGGAATACTCCCAAACTCATTCTATGAGGCCACCATCACCCTGATACCAACACCAGGGAAAGATACTACAAAAAAAGAAAATTACAGACCAATATCACTGATGAATATAGATGCAAAAATCCTCAACAAAATACTAGCAAACAGAATCCAACAACACATTAAAAGGATCACACACCATGATCAAGTGGGATTTATCCCAGGGATGCAAGGATTCTTCAATATATGAAAATCAATCAATGTGATAGACCATATTAACAAATTGAAGAATAAAAACCATATGCTCATCTCAATAGATGCAGAAAAAGCTTTTGACAAAATTCAACACCCATTTATGATAAAAACTCTCCAGAAAGTGGGCATAGATGGAACCTACCTCAACATAATAAAGGCCATATATGACAAACCCACAGCAAACATCATTCTCAATGGTGAAAAACTGAAAGCATTTCCTCTAAGATCAGGAACAAGACAAGGATGTTCACTCTCACCACTATTATTCAACATAGTATGGATATCCTAGACACGGCAATCAGAGAAGAAAAAGAAATAAAGGAATACAAATTGGAAAAGAAGAAGTAAAACTGTCACTGTTTGCAGATGACATGATAGTATACATACAGAATCCTAAAGATGCCACCAGAAAACTACTAGAGCTAATCAATGAATCTGGTAAAGTTGCAGGATACAAAATTAATGCACAGAAATCTCTTGCATTCCTATACACTAATGATGAAAAATCTGAAAGAGAAATTAAGGAAATACTCCCATTTACCATGGCAACAAAAAAAATAAAATATCTAGGAATAAACCTACCTAGGGAGACAAAAGATCTGTATGCAGAAAACTATAAGGCCCTGATGAAAGAAATTAAAGATGATACCAACAGATGGAGAGACATACCATGTTCTTGGATTGGAAGAATCAGTATTGTGAAAATGACTATACTACCCAAAGCAATCTACAGATTCAATGTAATCCCTATCAAATTACCAATGGCTTTTTAAAAAATTAAGTTATTTTATTTTTGGCTGCTTTGGGTCTTTCCTGCTGCACGCAGGCTTTCTCTAGTTGTGGCGAGTGGGGGCTACTCTTTGTTGCGGTGTGCAGGCTTCTGATTGTGGTGCCTTCTCTTGTTATGGAGCATGGGCTCTAGGCTCACGGGCTTCAGTAGCTGTGGCTTGCGGGCTCAGTAGTTGTGGCGCATGAGCTTAGTTGCTCTGCAGCTTGTGGGATCTTCCTGGACCAGGGCTCGAACCCATGCCCCCTGCATTGGCAGGCGGATTCTAAACCAGTTCGCCACCAGGGAAGCTCCACCAATGGCATTTTTTATGGAACTAGAACAAAAAGTCTTAAAATTTGTATGGAGACACAAAAGACCCCGAATAGCCAAAGAAGTCTTGAGGGAAAAAAACGGAGCTGGAGGAATCAGACTCCCTGACTTCAGACTATACTACAAAGATACAGTAATCAAGACAATATGGTACTGGAACAAAACCAGAAACATAGATCAATGGAACAAGATAGAAAGCCCAGAGGTAAACCCACGCACCTATGGTCAACTAAACTATGACAAAGGCAGCAAGGATATACAATGGAGAAAAGACAGTCTCTTCAATAAGTGGTGCTGGGAAAACTAGACAGCTACATGTAAAAGAATGAAATTAGAACCCTCCCTAACACCATACACAAAAATAAACTCAAAATGGATTAGAGACCTAATGTAAGACCGGACACTCTAAAACTCTTAGAGGAAAACATAGGAAGAACACTCTTTGACATAAATCACATCAAGATTTTCTTGATCCACCTCCTAGAGTAATGGAAATAAAAACAAATATAAACAAATGGGACCTAAGGAAACTTAAAAGCTTTTGCACAGCAAAGGAAACCATAAACAAGACGAAAAGACAACCCTCAGAATGGGAGAAAATATTTGCAAACGAATCAACAGACAAAGGATTAATCTCCAAAATATATAAACAGCTCATGCAGCTCAATATTAAAAAAACAAACAACCCAATCCAAAAATGGGCAGAAGACCTAAATAGACATTTCTCCAAAGAAGACATACAGATGGCCAGGAAGCACATGAAAAGCTGCTTAACATCACTAATTATTAGAGAAATGCAAATAAAACTACAATCAGGTATCACCTCACACCCGTTTGAATGGGCTTCATCAGAAAATCTACAAACAACAAATGCTGGAGAGGGTGTGGAGAAAAGGGAACCGTCTTGCACTGTTGGTGGTGGGAATGTAAATTGATACAGCCACTATGGAGAACTGTATGGAAGTTCTTTAAAAATCTAAAAACAGAATTACCATATGACCCAGCAATCCCACTACTGGGCATATACCCAGAGAAAACCACAATTCAAAAAGACACATGCACCCCAATGTTCATTGCAGCACTATTTACAATAGCCAGGTCATGGAAGCAACCTACATGCCCATCGACAGATGAATGGATAAAGAAGTTGTGGTACATATATACAGTGGAATATTACTCAGCCATAAAAAGGAATGAAATTGGGTCATTTGTAGAGATGTGGATGGATCTAGAGACTGTCATACAGAGTGAAGTAAGTCAGAAAGAGAAAAACAAATATTATATATTAACGCATATATGTGGAACCTAGGAAAATGGTACAGATGAACCGGTTTGCAGGGCAGAAATTGAGACACAGGTGTAGAGAACAAACGTATGGACACCAAGGGGGGAAAACCGCGGGGTGTGGGGCTGGTTGTGTGATGAATAGGGCGATTGGGATTGACATGTATACACTGATGAGTATAAAATTTATGACTAATAAGGACCTGCTGTATAAAACAAAAAAGGGATCAAATGTATTCTATTGGAAAGAAGCAAAAATAGACCATGTTTACTGTCTAGATTATATAATAATATAATGATATTTAGCGTCTACTGCAGATGTATTTATTATTGCAGCTTGTATTTGCTTCATCGATGTCTTTGCTTTGGTAATCTCTGCTGTTTGGTCATTTCTTTTTTTTTAACTTGAAGTATAGTTGATTTACAATGTGGCGTTAGTTTCGTCTGCACAGTAAATTGATTCAGTTATACATTAAAAAAAAAAAAAGGGTAGGGACATCACAGAGGAAAGCCCCAGCCCATGCCCAGCCTGCGTTCCTACTCCTGTCCCGAACCTCTGTCCACCTCATGCCATACCCTGTTGCTGCAGGCATTTGCGGGTGGGGGAGAGGTTTTAGCTTCTGTTTCTATTTTCCTTCATATTGTTTAAGGAGCTGAGGCTATACATGAAGTTAACACAGAGAGGGTCTAGGACCGGAAGGCAAAGAAAGGAGAGTCAGGTGTTGGAAGGTGGGCACTAGTAGGACAGAGATGCTGCACATACTTCTGGAAACGCACTCCTCCCCAGCATAGTACAGAGCACATAGTATACATGTTAGATGTCTGACTGTTCTATCCTGAATTCCAAGACACGAGAAAGGAGGGAGGGAGCTTTCAAAGGAACAGGAAAGAGAAAGGAAGAGAAAAAGATCAATAGAGTTTAAGGAAAGAGTTAGACAAGAGGGAAAGGCGAGGGAATGAAAAGATGAGAGGAGGGGCCTCTAACTGGAGGAAAAAAAAAAAATGAAGAGAAAAAATAGCAAAGGAGGAGGTACTTTTCGCAGGATGACAGAGGCCTTTTCAGGGTGAAAGAGAGCTGTGGTGTCTGGGAGGAGTTGGTATGATAATTAGGGCTGAGGAGCCAGGGGTCGATGTCAGTGAGGGCTCCCCAGGCATCAGTCCCAATTCCAGGTGGAGCAGCTCCGCCAGGGTGCAGTGTGGGGCCCTTTTCTTTGCATTTTTCACCTGCAATTCACCTCCTCCCTGGGGATGCTGGGGAAACAATTCTGTTGATGCCAAGTTGCTTGGATAGATTCTGCTACCTGATATTTGAGGGATAGGACAGGCATAGAGCTTTCTGGAGATTAATTTTTGATTTATTGGTGGTAACAATGGTTTATTCTGATACACCCCAGGGTAAAGAAAGGGCTGTAAATATTTTAAATGCTGTTAGCCAGTGACAAGAAACATCACTGGTTGGGAAGCAGGGCAGATGGGAATTTCAAATACCTTCCCTAAATTACTTAAAGGCAAACTGTGAACACTTGCTAGCTTGTTTAAGAGGGAGGCTGAGGGTAGGCGAGAGAAACCTTATTAACTCGGACAGCATCTTGTTTCCTCCATAGAGTGCATTTGCTTTTGCTACAGATTGGTTTGGCTTGGCTTTCACAGCTTGCTGAGGCAGTGTAAGGAGGCAGCTTTCAGCCTCCTGAAAAGAAGAGAAATCAGGGACCAGAGCCACCTGACCCATACTCTCCACCAGGACCAGAGGAGCACAGGACAAAGAAGCAGGGTGGGGTGGTGGGTAAAGCCTTGGACCATGAGTCCAGCCTGGTTGTATGACCTTGGATGAGTAATTTTGACCCTGAATCTCAGTTTCTCTACCTGTAACATGGGACGATAATCCTTGCTGGTGTGGCAGGATGAAGATTGTGAAGTCTGGGAGTATTTGGTACGATTCTTGGAAGAAACAGCCCTCTGGGGTTTGCTTTTTCAGCCTCTTCAGCCCTGTTTGTCAGGCAGAGAAGAGGCTATTTCTTCTCACATGACAAGGAAACTGTGGCTGAGTGAGGGAATGTGGGTGATGGTCAGTGTCAGTTTCCCTGGAAGCCAGGATTAGGATGAGGTGAGTAAGGTATTATATTTGCCCCAGGCGTGCGAATTTAACGGGGTGCCTAAACACTCTGTCATCAAGATGAATAATATTTTAATGTAATACGTTTAAGATCAAAATTAATGCAAAAAAATCCATAATGAACAAAATATCTAATTTTAAAATAGAGACAGGATCAGTTCCCATCTCATAAAACAAGCTTTTTCTTCCCCCTGAGCACAGAGGCAAGGATTCCCTGGGGTGGAGGAAACACTGCCTGGGACTCCGTATTGAGATTTTGTCCCTCTTGGCCTCTCAGTTTAGGGTATGACTCCTTTCTTTCTCTGACCTCCAGCTTTCCCAGCAGAGCCAGGAGAGGCAGGACACCTGCTCACAGGTTCTGGAGTAAGACCAGGCTGCACTTCAGTCCCTGTCCCATTGTTTACTAGCTCTGGGAGAGTGGGATAGTTGCTTAATATTCTATAAGCCTCAGTTTCCTATCTGTAAGCCTCAGTTTTCTCACCTGTGCCAGTCTCATGGAGTTACTCTGAAGATTAAATGAGATAATATAGGGGGAGGGATGGACTGGGAGTTTGGGGTTAGTAGATGCAAACTACTACATATAGAATGGATAAACAACAAGGTCCTACTGTATAGCACAGGGAACTATAGTCAATATCCTGGGATAAACAATAAAGGAAAAGAATATGAAAAAATAATATATATGTATATACCTGAGTCACTTTGCTGTATAGCAGAAATTAATACAACATGGTAAATCAATTATACTTCAATAAAAAAATTAAATTAAAAAAATGAGATAATGTACATAAAGCATGTAACAGAGGGACTGGTCCATATTAAGTGCTTAATAAACATTTGTTATTATTTTTTCCATAAAATGGGTATCATGTCCTCAGCCCCAAAGTGAGACAAGTTATATGCTAAAGCATGATAATACCTAGAAGGAAGGACAGAGCTCCATTCCACTCCTGGAAGCCACCAGGAAGACAGTTCTATATGCTCCTCCCTCCAGCTCCTAAAAATTCTGGTCCTGGCCTGGGCATCTCAGCAGCCCCTCCCAAGAGAGGCTCAAGGCTGGACCCTGACCTGCTGGCCACCTGCCACAGTGAGCAGGTGCTGTCAGCCCAGTGACAGGTCACCATGAAAAAGCAGACTCAGGGCAACTGAGCTGAGGGTCCTGGTGATGCAAAGCTCCCCACGGACACTGTAACTGGTCCTGCTTCCCCTTTTAAGTTGGGTACTAAGAGCATGGAGCTAAATTTATGGCCCATCTTTAGCAAGAGCATAATCCTTCATTTCGTGCATCAGGTTACGAGCCTCCATTTAAAATGCACGCTCTTATTTTCAATTTGTCTCATTTCCAGTCACTCGTTTTAATTTACTTTAAGCTGCCTTAAATCCATTTTGAAACAAGGTGAGGAATAAATAAATACATCCTATCTGTACTTAAACAGCTTTCCATTTTATATGTATGTATTCTTCTGTATCTCTTTTGAAAAAATTACTGCCTGCTGATGCCTGCAAATGGCTGTGTTTGCGTTTGCTAATTGTGTAACTGACTGGATTCAAAATTGAGAGCTCTGATGAGTACCTAGGAAGCAAGGAAACAGAGTGTTTTCATTTTCAATATAAAAAGCAGGGTTGGGCCCAGGTGTCTGCCCTAGGAAGAGTCAATTGAAGGCAGTGGTTCTCCGCTGGGGCCACTTTTGCCTCCCAGGGGGCACTCAC
Organism: Delphinapterus leucas; assembly: GCF_059928025.1. Classification (NCBI taxonomy): domain Eukaryota; kingdom Metazoa; phylum Chordata; class Mammalia; order Artiodactyla; family Monodontidae; genus Delphinapterus; species Delphinapterus leucas. The sequence goes on from NC_143129.1 coordinate 39,889,027, forward strand.
TTGGCAATATCTGGAGACATTTTTGGTTGTCACAACTCGGGGTGCAGGGAAGGCATCTGGCATTGCTACTGGCATCTAGTGGGTAGAGGCCAGGGATGCCGCTAAACATCCTGCAATGCAGCCCCCACCATAAGAATGATCTGGTCCCAAATGTCAACAGCACCGAGGCTAAGCAGCCTTGACTGAAGGGTAGAAAGAGGGAGGAGGGGCAGAATCTCGTAGGGACCAAGGAGGGCTAGAAACCATGGGGGCAGCTCCTGAACCTGGTCAGGAAGAGGGAGCAGATGAGGGCCCATCTCCTCAATTCCCAGGAGACCCTAGTGCTCCCATAGAGCCACAGGAGAAGCAAGAGCAACTTGGGCAAGAAAGGCCTTCTCCAGTCCGAGGGGGGCTGGGTTCCGGTTGGCTGGGATAGGGAGACTTTCTCCACTGGGATCTCCACCCCGCCAGGCTTTCTGCTGTGTTGGCCCAGGGGAGCCCTGCTGGGGGTCAGAGGGCAGAAGAAACACAGGCAAGCGGCCTTCATTCCTAGCCCCTCTCTGTGGAGCTGCCTCAGGCTGGCCAGTTCCTCAACCGAAGTCACAGCCCTTCTCGAGGCGGCCGACTCCACGTGCCTCTCCTTAGACGTTCTCCTAACAACCTGTAGCTCCCCCTTCGCCACTGACCACCACGGTTCTGCCACCAGCCAGCTCTGCACACCTGGGCGAGTCACTCAGCCTCTGTGGCTTTCACTTTCCTAGTTTGTGAGGTGAGGGGTTGGACTAGATAACCAACTCGCAGATTTTCTGTATAGGAATGAAAATGTCCTGGCCTGAGCTGCTGCCCAGATCCTGGGCTGGGGGCAGCAGAAGCAGGCATCCTGTGGCAACTGTATGCATCCCAGGCCTTCCAGAGGGGGCCCTGGTGAGAGCAGGAGAAGGCTGGGAGCCCCAGGTCCTCTTGTTGGCTGTCCTGGTGACCTGCTGGGGTGTGGAGGTGGGGTAAGCTCTTCTGGGTCCTCCGAGGCCCCCTGGCTCCCTCCCACCCTCCTCTGCCAACCACACCTCTCTCAAGGCTATATGCATTCTCCTGGGCCCAGGTGCTCCAGGCCAGGAAGTCCCGGGGCCCACCGCACACTCAGCGCTGCCCTGCTGGTACCAGCTGGTGGGCTGGGCAGCTTCCTAGGCAAACCTGAACAAAGCTACACACTGGCAGAGCTGGCTAGAGGCCAAGGGGGCCCCCTGCCTCGGGGCAATGTTGCATCCACCAGCCCAGACTTACAGGCATCGCTCCTGCTCTGATGGACCATCAGGGCTAGACCTCAGCAACCTCCTTTTAGAAAATGGGCGGGGATGGAAGCATGGTCGATGGAGTCACAGTCAGTGAGCGGTGAGCAGTGCCCACGTCAGGCATGAATAAGCAAACGCTTCCTGAGTCTACAGGGAGTACATGCTCCGTGCCAGGCGCCTTCACAGAGAGCATCTCATTTAATCTCACAAGTCCTCGGTGGTGAGGTGGGTCATCGTGCAGCTGTTTCTCATTGAAGACTCAGTGTAGAGAGGGGAAATGACTTTCCCAGGGTCACACAGCCAGCAAATGGAAGGGCGAGGGTTTGAACCCAGGACTATGGGCTCTAAACCCTGACAGCTTCCCATTACACCACACCTTACAGAGTCTCACCTTACAGAGACCACCCTCACTCTTCCTCCCCATCAAGGGAAAAGGCAGGGTTAAGTGAGAGCTGCCAGCTGCCACTGTCGAGTCTGAAAGCCCTGGGGCTTTCCAGGCTCTCCAGGGTCTTCAAGCCAGCATGGCAAGAGGGCTGGGAGTGCCTGCGGGGAGGTAGGGAGGCCATTCCAGGAGAACAAGACCACCGAGGTGTGGCCCCTCGGCACACAGCTTTCTTGCTGGGCCCACCCCACCCGATGCTGGGCGGATCAGGTCCTCTGGAGCATCTTCCATGGCATCTTCCAGTGGGGACGGAGTCTAAGGAATCTCCCACCAGCCTTGCCTCCACCTGGGCCGCGGCTACATAAGAGGCAAATTTTGCTAGCCTGTCCATCAGGAACAGGGTCCCTTTTCCCCTTTGAGTCTGCAAGGGGCAAAGATGAGAAAATGTCCCTTTCTCTCCATTACACTTCTTAGATGGACTGAAGAATTCTCTCCTCCCTCCCTTCCTTCTTCCTTCCTTTCCTCCCCTTTCTGTCCCATCCACATCCAACCTCCCTCCCTCAACACAGACTCAGTCACCAACATCCTCTGTGCTCCCAAGAAACCAGTGCATGCCTTATCACAGCCTTGTCACCTGGCATTATAATTGCTTCTCGTTGTCTGTCTCCCCCCGCCTCTTTGAGCTCATATCCCTGCCCTGGCCCAGGGCCTGGCAGGCTAAGGGCCTGTGGGAGAACCCAGCTCCTCCATTTGCTTCCTCCACAGATGGGCCCGGCTCTGGGCTTGGTGCTGGGAGAGGCGTTCAGGAGCTAGGAGACTCATCACTGCTTTGAGCCTCCGGGACTGTGTACATGTAGACAACCCAGGGTCAAGCAGGGCAGGGCCGGTACAGTAACCTCCAAGATATTACTCAGACTTTTTGGAAAGAGGAGATGAGACCGAAGTTGTCAGAGAAGTCACTAAGGAAAAGGTGGGATCCTTAGGGAATGCGTGGAGCTGGACTGGTGCAGGGGGGGCTACTCCAGGTAGGGGGAGGGGAGGCACAGTGAGGGCGGGGGACGTGGAGGGCGGCCCCGGCCAGATCAGAGGGTGGGCGCTGGGGAGAGGAGGGAGAGGACTAAGGTCAGTGCCTGGTCTGCCTCCTTGTCGGCCACCTGCTGCACCACAGGCTGACTGAGGCCCGCCGACGCCAGCTCTCGCTCACAGCAGCCCTGTGGGGAGGCGGGCCAGCTTCTAGCTCCGTTTCGCAGGTCGACAGCAGAGCGAGCAGAAGCTCCAAGAGGTTCAGCCAGTGCTCAAGACCGAAAGATAAGGGCAGTCACCCCTTCATGCTATCCTGGGTGATCCTACTCTGGAGAGACAGGAGGCTCCCAGCCTCCTATCTGAGCTGTGTTCGGGGGCTGCACTGGGGGTCACCTGCTGACCCCTACAGGTGAGCAGAGTCCGGCCTTGCAACCTCCCACCTGCTGGGCCCCCGGGTCGGCTGAGTCTCCTCTCTAGGTCCCTGTGCTGTGCACAGTGCCCCTACCCCGTCTTCAAAGCACCCCCTGCGGCACGGCATGTCCCCTGCAGGCAGGGTTGTGACGTTGCCAATGCCTGCAGCGTGGGGGATTGATTGGGCAGCTGTGTCACAGAGAAAACAGCACTGGTCTTGGAGCCAAGATCTTGAATTTGAATCTCAGCTCTGCTGTTTACAGACAAGTCATGTCACCATTCTGAGTCTCATTCTCCTCCTCCGTGAGCTGAGGGAATGGTTGGTACCGACCTCGAGGCATCGTGGAGGGCAGAATGAGATGACCTCTATGAAAGCACTTTCTTGGTGCTGAGCGTGTGGAGACTGAAGCCTGGGTCTCCATGTGTAATTCACTGGAAACCACAGTGATCATCTATATTCTACAGAATCACAGCATCTGGGCACTGGAGTGGGCTGAGGGGTTGTAGATTTCTCCTTCCTACCCTATTCAGAACTCCGGTTACAGCATCATCCCTGATGGTGGCCAACTTGTCTCTGCTTGATCCCATCCAGAGGCCCAAGCTCACCACATGTGGGCGCCCCAGACTGTGCTCAGGGTTAGAACGTCCTGCCTTTCACTGACCTGAAGTCTGCCTCTCTCCCCTGCTTGCACACATACACTCTGACACACACAGCAACGGGAGCATGAATATTTATGACACGTGGCTAATGCAATCGGCTTATAGGACTCCCAGTGCTTCAAATGGGACATTCTTGGACAAGAAGCCTTTTATCTGGGGAGGGGGCCCGGGTGGGGAGTGGTGGAGGCAAGTGGGAGAGAGGCGCCTCTGAGTGTTCGGGAAGCCTGCCCTTCACTGCGGCAGCCCAAGTGCCTGAATTTGAAGGGAAGGTTAGCTCGCAGCTGCCATCTTGGTCTCTGGGCCATGAGAATCAATCAGCTTTGGAGGATTTTACTCAGGAAACCCCTTCCTGGCTCTGCAGGGCCAGTCTCAAGGTGAAAGCGTTCCTAATCAGAGGGGTCTAAACCCTCCTTACCCGGCCGCCCTGAGGCTGAGTCCTCCCAGAGGGTGGAGCAGAGTGTTTCCCCTCCCATCCACGCTGGTTTCCAGATTTCCTCCAGAGCTGAGCCCAGGGAGGAAGTCCTAGATGACTGTGCTAACCTCCACAGACCCCTAATAAAGTCACGCCCCACCACATCTCCAGCAGAGGAAACGCACATATTTCAAACACTTCAAATGGTGCAGCCAAGAGCTTGTACTCATATGGGGTCAGATCCTCCCACGGCTGGCCAGCCAGTACCCTCAGTGTGACCACACTTCTGAGCATCCTGGGAAGAAGATGTGTCATCCACTGGACTCTGCAAGGGGTGGTAAGCAAAGGGGTGGGAGAGTGGTCAGCTTGCACCTGGGCCTCAAGCCTGGAGCGTACCTGCCCCTTTGCCCCTTTCCTGGTAGCACCCACAGGGCAGAGCCTGAACTGGAGAGGAGTTTCCCTGGAAGGGAGTAGAATGACTTCTAGCTGGACTCTTGATAAGGCAAGATTTAATCACCCCAGAGCTTCCCCTCTACCCCCCTTCCAACCCTACACCCTAAGCTACTGCCCCTCCCAGTCTTAGACTCTACACAACTGACCTATGAGTATCTCACTTCATTCCACGTGTCCCTTTAGCAAAACCAGTTTTATTTCCCCCACATCAGACAGCTCCTCTGCTGAGGAAGAAAGGGAGGATACTGAAGAGTATCAGGCTAAAGAGAAGACTGGCTGTAAAACCTGGGCTGGGCGTCCCAGATTCTCATTTATCATTCAGGCTGGGGTGTAGAACCTTCTCCAGCAGGAAATTGTTGCTCGTTCCACCCACCCCCAAAGGGTAATCCCCTCCCCTTTGTGTTCCTGTAACACCCTGGGCATCTTTCTATCGCTGTGCTAACAACATTATATTCATTTTGCTCATGTGACTTTTCCCCCCGCCAGAGACCATAAGCTCCTTGAGAGCAGAGTCCGTGTAGTGTTGATTCACAATCCATGCCCACCACAGCGTCTAACATATAGTGGGCACTTGATAAATATTTGGTGAAAGCTTCCCTGAGCTTGTGAAATTCACAAAAGAAAATGGAGCCTCAGTACATACATATTAATGGTTCAGGTAGGGGTGGGATTGAAATGCAGTAATAGAGAACAGAGACCTGCCTGCACTTGTACATGTTTTCCAGAGGGCTGGGTGGGTGGAGCAGAGGAAAGTGACTGCAGCAGTGGGAGGAGGGTCAGGGTTCTGAGCTCTTGGGGATGAGGCCAGCTGCAGGCTGCTGTCTCTGCAGGAAAGAACCACAGTCCTGCAGCACAGTGACCATGCCTCCAGTCACTCAGGACCAAGTGCCAGTATAAGGGGGGTGAGCAGTGAAGACAGCAGTGGTGTTACCTATGTTGAATGGCCATCCATCACCTGAGAACTCAAGACGTCTTTCAGGAGCACCCACTCTGCTCTTAGCACTGAGGGGGGCATAGAGATGAACCAAACCCAGGCCCCCACCTTCAAGGAGCTCCCAGTGCCATTGGGGAGGTGAGACTCACAGTTCTCCAGTGAGCAACTCAGCCAGGGTACAATTACAGACTGCATTGTGTGGGGTGATTGTGAGTGTCAGGGGTGAGAGGGGTGATATCACCAAAGGCCGACGGCATGCTAGGTGATATAAGGAAGTACAGACACCTCTAATGGTACCTGTAGAGAAGCAAATAATGCCTAGAGCAGCCAGAAGAAAGGGCTGCACGTCCCACCAGCTAAATGTTGAGAGCCAGGGGAAGGTTGCCTTCAGAGGCTGGAGGTAGGGAGTCAGAGCCTTGAATGATCCACAAGAAAAGAAAGTATTTAATTACGGAGAGAAGAGTGGAAGGACAGGGCAGAGCCCAGGACACTCCATCCACTCAAGTCTGGGAAGGGGATGGGGGTGCCTGGTGTGCACCATGGAGATCTTCTTCCTCGTGAATGAATTTTTGTTGTTTAAAATTAAAGCATTAAAAACTGTAAATCATTTTAAAAGGGCATTCATTGAAAAGTTCAGCTCCCTCCTACCCTGACTACCTTCTCAGATTCCACTGGTACCTGTCTCTTATGTTATCACTTCAGAGATTTCTGAGAATATAAAAGTTTATATTTTAACACAAATGGCAACACACTACAATGTTCTATATCTTGTTTTTTTAAAATTAGAAATATGTGGGTGATTATTCCATTTTAGTCCCTATAGAGTTGCTGGATTATTTTTGATGGTTTCAAATAATAATTCCATTGCATGCATGTGAGAAATGAACTTAACCAGAGCTATAATGATGCACAGTCAGGTTATTTCCAATTTTTTGCTATTGTAACTGGTATTACAATATTCTTGAATATATGTCATTTTATACAGGTGTATCTACAGAAAGAGCTGCATCAAGGAGTATGTACATTTAAAATTTGAGAGCTATTACCAGTAGTCCTCCATAGAGATACCACTATATGAGAGTACCTGTTTCCTTCCTTTCCCACAGTACTAAACTTATTTGATTTTTGCCAATCTAAGTAAAAATGATGTCTCATCATAGTGCTGATTTGCACCCCGAATGAGTTGAACATCCTTTCACAAGTTTAAAAGGCATTGTTTGGGGCTTCCCTGGTGGCGCAGCGGTTAAGAATCCGCCTGCCAATGCAGAGGACACGGGTTCGAGCCCTGGCCTGGGAAGATCCCACATGCTGCTGAGCAACTAAGCTCATGTGCCTCAACTACTGAGTCTGCGCTCTAGACCCTGCGCACCACAACTACTGAAGCCCACTCACTTAGAGCTCGTGCTCCACAACGAGAGAAGACACTGCAATGAGAAGCCTGCTCACTGCAACTAGAGAAAGCCCACACGCAGCAACAAAGACCCAACGCTGCCAAAAAAATTTTTAAAAATAAAAGGCATTATTTGCCTTTCTTTTCCTATGAAATGTTTAAATCCTTCATCCATTATTTTCTATGAAATTGTTGGTCTTTTTCTTATCGATTTGTAGGAGCTCTTTATTTTTTAAAGTAACCTCTTTTTATGATGTTGCAAATACTTTGTTATCTGTCATTTGCACTCGTAGCTTTTTTTTTTTTTTTTGCGGTACGCGGGCCTCTCACTGTTGTGGCCTCTCCCGTTGCGGAGCACAGGCTCCGGACGCGCAGGCTCAGCGGCCATGGCTCATGGGCCCAGCTGCTCCGCGGCATGTGGGATCTTCCCGGACCGGGACACGAACCCATGTCCCCTGCATCGGCAGGCAGACTCTCAACCACTGCGCCACCAGGAAAGCTCCTCGTAGCTTTTTTAGTGTTTGTTTTGTTTTGTTTTTTTGCCAGGTAGAAATGTGCAGTTTTTATATGTCTGAGCTTATTAGTCTTTTCTTGTATGACTCTTCCAGCTCTTGTAGAGTTTCCTTTTTATTTTTAAATATTTGATCGATAATCTAGAACACATTTTGATTTTAGGAATGACAGCTTTTTTTCATGTAACAATGCAGCTTGAATCTCATTCTTACCAGTGTATAAAAGTCATCTCATTCTTTTTACTGTGTGAATAGTGATTCTATCACGTGGATTTACTTTATTAACCAGTTCTCAAAATTATAGATGGTTAGATTATTTCCATGTAATATGCCATTATAAGCAATAATGTAATGAGTATCCCCCTCAAAGATATCTAAAAGGTAATTTAGTTTAATGCTTCTGAAACTGTCATGTGCTTATGGATTATGTGGGGATCTGTTAACATGTGGGTTCTGATTCAGTAGGTCTGTGGTGGGGCCTGAGATACTGCATTTCTAATGATACTGAGCTGTGGACCACATTTTAAGTAGCAAGAGTTTAGCTGACTTCTTGTACAAGTCTTCAATTCTTTTTATGCACCCCATCCACCGGGGAGGAAGTTGCACTCAGGAGACATCTCATTCCATCTCTGAATAGCTGTAGTTGAGGTTCTTCTTCGTATTAAGTCAAATCTGTATTTCTTCACCCTAATTCTGTAGCCTGGATCTGAACCACCACTCACAGCCAGCCCTTCAAGTTTTTGCCAGGCTGTTTTCTTTCCTGTGTCTTTTCCTCAGGCTGATCATCTCTTCTCCACCTGCTCCCCATGCAACAGGGGTCGTGGGGTGGGAGAGATGGGGAAGTGTGCGGCCCTGCCCCAGCCTCCTCCTTTTGAACTCCGGTCTCAGTTGTAAGTTCTTCCATGTCTGCTTGTCCAGGTAAAGTCATTAAGTCTTCTCAGTGCTGAAGGTCAAAGCCATGTCTCGCATCTCCCTGTTCTGGAGAAGAGTCTCTTAAACTGACGATGGTGGGAGTGGCTGTTTGGGGTGGAGGAAGATCACAGAACTGGAGACAGGATGTACTGGAAAATTAACAACTGCTCTCCAAAATAAGATGGAGCCTCCCTGATTTGTAGCATTTTCTGATTTCCACAGTGTAAATTCTCCCACTGTGACCGACATCAGGCTGGCAGTGTGATGCCACTGTGCAGGGTCACACAATGCTGCACAGCATTTTCACCACACAGACTGAATAAACTTCAGGAACATAGATAATAGATTGTAGTATAATAATTAGAAGTGAGGACTTTTTAGTGTCTGTTTCCTTTTTAAAAATATAATTTATTTCATTGTAAGTTTTAACAATGGCTGTGTTTAACAACTGGCTTGCAAATGTTTTGAAAATTCAACCATTGGCTGTGCGAGCTCGGTCCAGCACACCCCTGGTGGGCGCCTATCTTAAAAGTCTCTCCCCTCTTCTCTGGAGGCCCTTTGCTCCCTGCTGCCTCTGAAACCCCTTTACCTCTTGTTCCCAGCCTTGAGGGCAGAGCCCACACTTCCAACATCAATGCTCTGCTGCCCCCTAGTGGCAGCTCCTGCCCTCTGCGGCTGCCTCAAACCTTAAACCCGTAGCAGGACCCACTGGCTCCAGCTCTGAGACAGGATCAGAGGCTCCCGCGGCTAAACAATCTCTCTCTCCCACTCCAGCCTTCTGGAACACAAGGGGACCCAGGTCAGAGCGTCCAGGGCCTCTAGACCTGCTGCACCCTCCTCATCCCGGATTCGTGTGTTCTCGCTGCCCTCTGCAGTTCCAGCAGGGTGGTGATGAGTTGGGGAAGTGGGTCTTTCCCTGGCACTGTGGCTCCATCTGGTGCCTCTGCCAGGTCAATGACATATGCACCTCCACTGACAGCCCCATGCTGGGCACCCCTGAGAGGGAGCCGCTCTAAGGGAATTCTTACTCAAGTGCTGGAGTTTGTTGTTGTTTTTGCTTTGGGTCCTCATGAGAAGCTCTCACCAGTCATCTTCATTAGAGCTGGGGCTTCCTGAGGAGGGAAAGAAAAAGGACCGTGTCAGAACAGCACCAAATCTTCCTCCACATGGTGGGACCTTCTCACTAGAGTAGCCCAATTAGAACAGCAAACTCCAGCTGGAAGGATCCTGAGGCAGTGGCCTTCTAACCATAATGGCCAAGACCCGCAGTAACAAATACGTTTTACAACATAACCCAAGACACCCTATGTAGAGAAGGTTCAGAAAACAATACTTATCTTACTATGTGCAGTGTATTTTTGACATTTCCATAATTTTCTATCTTGTCCCTTCCACTAAAAAAAAAAAGTCTTTCCACAACTTAGTAAACAGAATTCACAGCTCATTAACAGGTCACCACCTGAAGTTTGCAGAACACTGGCCTTGGCTGACTTCTATTTCGCTGAGAGTAAACTGAGGGCAAAGAAATAACACGCCCAAGAGCAAATCAGGGGCAGATCAGATCTAGTATTCAGGTCTCTGAGCTCTTCTTCCCTTACACCAGAGTCTCCTCTGGGCTCTGTCCCAGACCTCCCTTTGCACTGAAGTTCAAAGGCCTCACTCTCTGTGGTCCTGGTCCATTTAGGACAGATTGTCAGGATCTGCCGACAGGCTCCTCCATGCCCCGGCAGTCAGGGGTTGCCAGCTGCTCTAGCTCAGGTCTTCCCTTATGAACGCCTCCTGTTCCAGCACAAGGTGGCAGCAGAGAGAAGCAAATGGTATTGCTTGAGGCAAAGGAAAAGAGGCATGGTAGGCTGTGCCATAACCTAAGAGGTTAAAGAGCAGCATTAGCATCTTTACTTGAGGTCAGGGGCCTGGAGGCAATACTTCAAGGGTGTGGGGGACACTCTTACGACTAAACTATCAACAATAAGCATTGATGGGTATGTGAATCTGTACAATCTTCCTAGAAAGCATTTTGTCATTATGTTTAAACAATTTTTAATGTTCAAACCCACTGATTCAGAAATTCAATAACAGTAATTTAATATAGGTGCTAATTATATATACAAAAACATTCACTGCAAAAATTTTATATTTTCAATGGAAAAAAATCTAAAGAACACCAACATGGAATTAGTTTTAAAATTCTGTCACCACCACCACCACAACAACAAAAAATGTATACTGTGCAGCCATTAGGTATATTAAGGCAGAATTTAACGTAGAATTTAAAAAGTTTACAAAGGAGCATGTGCTATGACCCCATTTGTGTAAAGTGTTCAGGGAGTCTCTAGGTAGTGGGGTGAATGTGAATCACTTGGGGAGGTTTTCAAACCATGCAGCTTTCCTCAACCCCTCACCCCAGGAAATTGTGTTATGCTCCTCTGGGAGCCTCAGCTTCCCTTTGAGAATCATTGCAGGGGGTGGGGAGGATAGACAATTGCTGGAGGCGCACACATACTTGTTTGTGTGTAGAATGTGTGTGCTTGTAGGATGTTGATGGGATGTTCACCAGAGTAGTAGCAGGAATTGACTTTGGGTAGTGAGATTTTCAGGTGGTTTTAGGTAATAATAATACTTTTAATAATTATGATAAAAATACTGTTTATTTAACCATTCACCTGTTCAAGAACATCTGGGTTATTTCAAGTTTTTGGCTACTGTAAATAAAGTTGCTATGAATGTTTATATACAGTTTGTTGTGTGAGCATGTTTTCATTTCTCTGACTTAAACGCCCAATAGTGCAACTGAGATGTGTTTTATGGGCTAGCATATGGTCTATCCTGGAGAATGCTCCATGTGCACTTGAGAAGGATATATAGCCTACTGTTGGGTAGTGTTTCATAGATGTCTATTAGGTCTGGTTGGTTTATAGTGTTCTTAAAGTTTTCTATTTCCTAGTTGATCTTCTGTCTAGATGTTCTGGTTTTGAAAAAGGGATATTGTGATCTCCAGCTATTATTGTCGAATTGTTTATTTCTCCATTTCTGTCAGTTTTTGCTTCATGTATTTTGGTGCTCTGTCATTAGATGCATATATATTTATAATTGTTATATCTTCCTGATGGATTGGCCCTTTTGTCATTATGAAATGTTCCTCTTTATATCTGGTAACATTTTGTTTTGTTTTGTTTTAAAGTCTATTTTATTTGATATCAGTCAGTATAGCCACTTTAGCTTTCTTGTGGTTGCTATTTGCATGGTGTATCTTCTCCTTTCAGTCTATTTGTATCTTTCAAAACAAAGTGTAAGTCCTGTAGACAGAATATATGTGGATCTTAACTTTTTTTATCCATTCTGACAATCTCTGTCTTTATTTGGATTGTTTGGCCTATTTATATTTAATGTTTTATTGATACAGTTGGATTTACACCTGTTATTTTGCTTTTCATTTTCTACACATCTCATGTCTTTTTTGTCCCTTTTTTCCTCTTTCGCTGTTTTCTTTTGCACTAAGTGTATCTTTTTACTGTAGCATTTTAATTTCTTCAATTTTTAAAAACTTTTTAAAATTAATTATTTTAATGCTTGCCCTAAGCCTTTTACCATATACAACTTAACTCGTTATAATCAGCTTCAGAGTTATACTAGCTTAATTCCAGTGATATATAGAAATGTTACTCCTATATAGCTCTATTTCCTGACACTCCCCCATTTTTAAAGTACAGATTTCTACATCAGACTAAAGAGCTTCTGTAAAGCAAAGGAAACCATCACCAAAATGAAAAGGCAGACTACAGAATGGGAGAAAATATTTGCAAATCATGTATCTGATAAGGGGCTTGTATCCAAAATATGTAAAGAATTCATAGAGCTCAACAGCAAAAAAAAAAAAAAAAAGAAAAAAGAAAAAAAATCATTAAAAAATGTGCAGGGAGGGCTTCCCTGGTGGCGCAGTGGTTGAGAATCTGCCTGCTAATGCAGGGGACACGGGTTCGAGCCCTGGTCTGGGAGGATCCCACATGCCGCAGAGCAACTAGGCCCGTGAGCCACAACTACTGAGCCTGCGCGTCTGGAGCCTGTGCTCCGCAACAAGAGATGCTGCGATAGTGAGCGGCCCGCGCACCGCGATGAAGAGTGGCCCCCGCTTGCCACAACTAGAGAAAGCCCTCGCACAGAAACGAAGACCCAACACAGCAAAAATAAATAAATTATTTAATAAACTCATACTGCCAACATCTTAAAAAAAATGCGCAGGGGACCTGAAGACATTTTTCCAAAAGACATACCGATGGTCAACAGATTCATAGAAAGGTGCTCAACGTCACTAATCATCAGGGAAATGCAAGTCAAAACCATAGTGAGCAGTTTATCTCTTGTAAAAAAAAAAAATCATAGTGAGATATCACATCACATCTGTTAGAATGGCTATTATCAAAAAGACAACAAATAACAAGTGTTAGCCAGAATGTGGAGAAAAGAGAATGCTTTTGCACTGTTGGTGGAGTGTAAACTAGTGCAGCTACTATGGAAAACAGCAGGGAAGTTCCTCAAAAAATTAAAAATACAACTACCATGTGATCCAGCAATTCCACTTTTGAACATATATCCAAAGGAAATGAAAAACCAGCTAAAAAGCAGATCTGCACCCCCATGTTCACAGCAGCATTATTTACAATAGCCAAGGTATGGAAACAACCTAAGTATTCATCAATGGATTAATGGATAAAGAAACTGTGATGTATATATATACAAAGGAATATTATTCAGTAATAAGAAAGACATTTGCGACAACATGGATGGACCTAGAGGATATTATCCTAAATGAAAAAAGTCAGACAGAGAAAGATAAATATTGTATGATTTCACTTATATGTAGAATGTAAAAGACAAAACAAATGAGCAAACATAACAAAGCAGAAATAAAGTTATAGAGACAGAGAACCTGACAGGTGGTTGCCAGAGGAGAGGGGGGTGAGGGGAGGAAAGAAATAGGTGAGGGAGATTAAGAGGTAAAACTTCCAGTTGCAAAATAAATGAGTCAGGGATATGAAATGTATAGTGTGGGGAATATTGTCAATAACTCTGTAATATCTTTGTATGGTGACATAGCTAGACTTAACTTGGTGATCATTTTGAAATGTACAGAAATATCAGATCACTATGCCGTGTAGCAGGAACTAAGATAGTGTTGTAGGTCAGTTATACTTCAAAAACAAACAAGTAAACTCATAGAAAAGGAGATCAAATCTCTGGTTAACCAGAGTAGGGGGTGAGGGGAGAGGGAATTGGATGAAGGCCGTCAAAAGGTACAAATTCCCAGTTATAAGATAAATAAGTACTAGGGATGTAATGTACAGCATAATAAATATAATTAACAGTGCTGTATGTTATATATGAAAGTTGTTGAGGGTAAATCCTAAGAGTTCTCATCACAAGGGGAAGCATTTTTTCTATTTCTTTAATTTTGTATCTATAAGAGATGAGGAATGTTCACTAAATGTATTGTGATAATAATTTCATGATGTATGTAAGTCAAATCATTGTGCTGTACACCTTAAACTTATACAGTGCTGTATGTCGATTATATCTCAGTAAAACTGGAAGAAAAATTCAAAAAAAGAAATATATGGAAAAATTTAACCTACTCAAGAAGTTCTATGAACTGAATTTTTTTCTTAACTTATATGGTAGCAACAACTAATTTAGCCTGAAGTCACTTGGTAGCCAAACTTGACCTGAACTATCACAAGGCAATGAATTATAGCTTTATTCATCTCACTCAGTGTGAATATTCATACATTTCACTGCAGAAGTATTAATGTGTTTGATTTACAGAGTGTTTGCCTCATGTCACTGAGGTTGTTACATAATGTATGGTACTTGCACCAAATTGTCTTTCTAAAATCTGAACCATACATCTGGCTTATTTTCCCAAAGGCACCTGGGAAAGCACTACATTCTATTTTTCAAGCTTTCTTGAAATTTTCTTTTTCTTTGCTAGTATTAAAAGAAAATATTTCTTTTCTAAGAAAAGTGGAGAAAAAGGAAACAGACAAAATTTTGACTTCTGTCTATAGCTAGTCAGGACAGAACTCTTTGCACTCTCTCTGAAAATGTCCTTTCCCGAAGTGTGCAGACCACTTTGCAGTTTGTAAGCATTTACAGCCACCATTGGTCATAAGTAGTCTTCCCAAAGGAAGTTAAGGAACTGAAGCCTGGAGAGGGGAAGTGACTTGTTGGAGGTTGTGACCATGCGGCATCTCCACTGGGTGGGGTCCTGGGCAAGTTGTTCATAGGACCTCAGGAAGTCATTGCTAATAAACTGTTATGTCCAAATCACATGGTTAGTTCCAAAATTGGACTATCGTTGGGAAGTGGCTCAAATGAAAGAAAAGGAGGGTGACCAATGGAAATGGAGCCCTCTGACTGGGAGCCTAGGGGAAGTGCAGGGAGTTGTTCTGGGTCCCATGGGCCCCTTCCCTTGGGGGTGAAGGGAACTGGCAGCTGTGGCACCCTGATCTGTGGAAGGCATCTGACTGGTCATTGTAGGGGGACACATGGAAGAGTGAGAATGGGACAGAGAGGCTTTGCACTCAGGGTCCATTTGGAGTCTGATTTAGAGAAGAAGTCGGACTATAGTTTTGGAGATCCCCAAGACCACCTGCAGGGTCAGCTATTTACCAAATGGACTCACAGAACTCAGAAAAGCTATCATACTCATGGTTACAGTTTATTACAATGAAAGAAAATATTAAAAACCAGCAGAGGAAATAGACACACAGGTCAGGGCCCAGGAGAGACTAAGAGAAAACTTCCAGTTGTCCTCTCCCAGTGGAGACATGTGGACAGCACTTACTTTGCTCAGCAAAGATGTGTGGTGATGGAAGAAATTTTCACATATTGGGTATAGGGAAGTCGTTCAAGTTTATACATGATTTAACTTGAACTTTAGGCTAACAAAAACAGCCTATTTATGGCCTGTCAGATATGCTTTGTACATCTGCTTTAGCCATTAAAGAAAAGAATGCATTTAAAAATTAAAATGGAGTAACATTGGTTCAAGCATCCAAAATGCATCTGGGTGGCCATTGTGGATGTGGTTTCAGACACATCCTACATTACTCAGAACTCGAATTTTCTGAACTGTATCAGACTCAAGGACACCACTAGCCATTCTCAAAACAGTATTTGCTAGCTGCCAGTTGCAACCTTATGGTCTCAAGGTCCCCCTAGTTATTAAGCAACAACTTTGGACCCCAACCAATCTTGCCTAACAGGCACTCTTACTTCTTACCAGCTCCAACCCTAATTCCTGACGAACAATTTGTGTAATTTTGTGGGGTTTCCCTTTATAAGCCTCCCCCATTTTGTAATTTTAGAGAACACAATACAAGTCTTCTTGAATCTGTGTCTCCTGGACTATAGTCCTGAGCATAGCTCACATAAAAATTCTTTCCTATTCCTATTATAGGTTTTTCATTATTTCCGTCGATAATGGCAACAAGTACAGACTATTGCCAGCCAGAGAAGCTCACCTGAGCTTATTGGGGATCAGTCATAGAGGTATGGCTGACTGACTACATGACTGTGGGCATATCTAGTAAAATCACTTGTCACCTTTGGCCACCATTGCCAAGGTTGGTCATACCATATCACAGGTTATGTCACGATGCTCTGGAATTTCCCCAGCCAAGCATGGTCTATTGCTCTGCAATAGGAGAGGTTCAAAGGGCCATAGCCTGACTGACCCACACAGAAGCTGTAGCTCTTATATTTGTATCTCACTGGTCATTCAGAGACTCTTTATGGGGAGTTCTGGCTTCATGAGGCCATGAACTTCCAACCTCTGAGATTCCTCCTAGACCAAAAGGACTTAAAAGAGATACAAGTGCACAATGAGATAAATGCAAATTAAAACAACGATGAGATACCACTACACACCTATTAGAATGGCCAAAATCTGGAGCACTGGCACCAAATCACTGAATATCAAAAGTTGGTGAGGATGTGGAGCAACGGGAACTCTCATTCATTGCTGGTGGGAATGTAAAACAATAGAGCCACTGTGGGTTTTTTGTTTGTTTTGTTTTTATATTACATAATCTAATGTTTAAAAGTAAAAAAATATATACGACAACAACAATGATAAAAAACTAATGTAATTCAAAGATTGCTGACATTCAAAATTGCTTCACCACAAGGGATATTGGGATATTGGCAGCTCCCTTAAATCCCTCTAAAGCAGGGCCTAGTCTGGGCCCAATGGGCTGCATTTTGACCCACCAAGGGGCTTTGCTTGGCTGTGCCCAGTTTATTTAAGAAATAGAAGCTCAGTGACTTCCTGGGGGCAAGGTGGTACATACTCTCATTTGCGGGATTTCTGTTCATCCCTTATTTTATTTTATTTTTTCACACACACACACACACACACACACACACTGTATTTTATTTTCACAAGAGATAAATAAACTGACACCAAGCATTGTAAGTGGATGACCACAACAAAAGCAACAGTGATTGCAATTACCAAACACGAAACACTCTCATACTATGTCATGATATTGACATTCAGCCCAGGAATCCTCCACTGTAACAGCTCCTTTACTTTGCAGTGAAAATTGATTTGTATATGTTTTGCCTCTGAGTCCTTGTGGGAATTTTTTTTATTATTATTCAAACAGAAAGTCACAAAAATTATCATCACCCTCATCAGTTCACTTAGTCCCGTGTGATTAATTTTCTTTCATCTTGATCTTCTGTTACCACTTTTATGAATTCATCACTTTTCCATTTGATTTCTGAAAATGCTTATTCATTCAGTTCAGCAGTATAGTCAGTCACCAGAAACCTGTACTTGTCAGAGTCTTTTCCAAGAATTCCTTGAAGATGAAACCCTTTTTTTTTTTGCGGTACGCGGGCCTCTCACTGTTGTGGCCTCTCCTGTTGCGGAGCACAGGCTCCGGACGCGCAGGCTCAGCAACCATGGCTCATGGGCCCAGCCGCTCCGCGGCATGTGGGATCCTCCCGGACCGGGGCACGAACCTGTGTCCCCTGCATCGGCAGGCGGACTCTCAACCACTGCGCCACCAGGGAAGCCCCTGAAACCCTTTTACAGGAACATTTTTGCAGAAGCATCAGAGTCCACCCAGAACTGTCTGTAAATGACGAAAGACTTAAAAATGACCATGGTTAAAGATTGGATGAAAGTGCATAGTAATGCAATTGACAGGGAAATTTAGTTATTTCTGAGATATACGTTTTAAAGTAATAACTAGAATTATGACTTATTATACCAGAACATATAAGATTTTTAGAAATTTCATGTAATGTCTGAAACATTTATATTAACATATTTCCATACAAATAACCCAAAGAAAGTTTAGTATTAGTTGTTTTTTTTCTTTGTTTTTTTATACTGCAGGTTCTTATTAGTCATCAATTTTATACACATCAGTGTATACATGTCAATCCCAATCGCCCAATTCAGCACACCACCACCCCCACCCCACCGCGGTTTTCCCCCTTTGGTGCCCATATGTTTATGTTCATCCCTTATTTTCTCACCCTGGCCACTTCCCATGCTCATGAACTATAACAAAGAATGGGGTAAAGTATATGTGCTAGGGAGCCAGACTTGTTTTGAATTCTGACTCTATGACTTGCTAGCTTTGGGGCTTTGGGTAGGTAATTTAACTTCTCTGTGTTTTATTTCCTCTTTTGTAAAATGGGGCTCATAATAGACTCTAATAGTAGAACCACTTTGGAAGACAATTTGGTGGCTTCATACAAGATCACACATGCTCTTACCATATGATCCAGTAACTGGGCTTTTTAGTATTTACCCAAAGAAGCTGAAAACTTATGTCCACACAAAAACTTGCACACTGGTGTTACAGCAGCCTTGTCCACAGTTGCCAAAACTTGGAGGCAACCAAGATGTCTTTCAGTAGGTGAATGGTTAAATAAACCGTGGTCCATCCAGACAATGCAATGTCATTCAGCACTAAAAAGAAATGAGCTATCAAGCCATGAAGAGACATGGAGGATCCTTAAGTGCACATCACTGTGTGAAAGAGGCCAGTCTGGAAAAGCTACATACTATATGATTCCAACAGTATGACATTCTGGAAAAGGCAAAACTATGGAGACAGTAAAAAGATCGATGGTTGCCAGGAGTTAGGTGAGGAATGGGTTGGATAGTCAGAGCACAGAGGAATTTTTAGGGCAGTGGAAACACTCTGTAGGATACTGTAATGATGGATACATGTCATTCATGTATTTGTTCAAACCCATAGAATGTACAAAACCAAGAGTGAACCCAGAGGTAAACTATGGACTTTGGGTGATAACAATGTATCAACACAGTTTCATCAATTGTAACAAATGTACCACCCTGGTGAGTGACAGGATGCTAGAAATCTCTGTACCTTCCACTCAAGTTTGAACTTAAAACTTCTTAAAAAATAAAGTCTTAATTAAAAAAATAGAATTGGGGGCAAGGGACATATTCACTCATGTTTTTATCAGTTCCTTGCCCTATTTCTTTGTAGGCATATTTGTAATTGGCTATAACATGTAGAAATGCTCTCTTTCCTTCTCATTTTAGCATAATCCTCTTCTCTCCTTTTCGCCAAGGCAAGTCAGCATTGGCCACAGGTTCCACTTTCACTGTGATCCCTGCCCCTCATCATTCTAGGGGCTTTTCTGCACTTTTTTCCTCTCCTGTGGTTGCCCTGGCAGATCCCTGCATGGCGCAGACAGAGCACTCTCACTGGTGATGGGTTTCTCCAGAACAGCCACAGCCCAGATGATGAAATAGGTATCATTACCCTCCTGACTCCAGCAGGTGTCCCAGCCTGATCTCTCCCAACATCTCTAACAAGCTGGAAAACAGAAGATTAACTTCATGTATACCCATATGGCATTCCCCAGGATTAGGGTCTGTCCTCATCCCTTCTTCTCAAGACATCCCTACCCATCCCCCATTTGTTCCCCATTTTATTCCCCACCGAGCAGAATAAATAGAGACCAGAAGGATGGAAAAGCTTCTCCACCAACTACCCCAAGGTCATAGCAGAGTGACCAATGCCCCACCCATCCACCCCCCTGCCAACCACCATCCCACCCCTAGGAAAAGGAGCAGTTCACAAAAGCTGAAAACCTAAAGCTTTAGCTTAAACAGTCGTCAAATATTGCTTTCTACTTTAAAACACATCTGCTTGAAGGCGTCCGGTTTTTGGTTAAAGGCACAGACTCTGGAGCCATAGCACATGGGCTTGAATGTGGCTCTTCAGTTTGCCAGCTGGGAGACCTCTGGCAAGGTACTTCACCTCCATTTTCAGCCTTGGTTTCCCCATGGCTTTGATGTAATGAATCAATGTGTTTAATAGATATCAAGTTCTTACATGGGACAGGCACACAGTAAGCGCTATCTGTGTTAGCTATTATTACTTTAATATAAAAATGTATACAATTACTTACTAGCTAGAGTACTAAACCTTCACCATCCCATCTCTGTCCCCATCAAGTCTGAGCAAAACTGATGATCCCTGAAGATATGCCATGTTCTAGAACCCTTGTTACAGCACTAATGACCCCATGTTGTAAAGCATGGAAGTAGGGAAAAGTTGACCCCAAACCAACTCCAGCCCGAATCCCTGTATCTGGCTGTTTGGTGCCAAATGGCCCCACTGCTTCCTGCACCGAGGCTAAAACCCCTTTGCCTGGCATCAAAGCCCAGGCCAACCTTGCATAACCATGTGTTTCCATCACAGTCTCTTACTACTGAGCACCCTAAAGGTAAATGTGCCCTGACTATTAAAGGAGCCTTCCCCCAAACCAGTATTTTGAAACATTTTTATACCTTAGGGAAATGCACCGTAGTAAAAACTGAGACAGATGAGGGCTTTTCCTCTTTTTTTTTTTTTTTCTGGTCAGGTGGGAAAAGGGCTATTATTTTTTAATTTTTATTTTATATCGGACTATAGTTGATTCTATAGTTGATTTACAATGTTGTGTTAGTTTCAGGTGTACAGCACAGTGATTCAGTTATACACATACATATACCTATTCTTTTTCAAATTCTTTTCCCATTTAGATTATTGCAGAATATTGAGCAGAGTTCCCTGCATTCCCAGTAGGTCCTTGTTGGTTATCTATTCTATTGATAAATGTAATAGTGTGTATATGTCAATCCCAAATTCCCAATTTAACCCTCCCCCCACCTTTCCCCTTTGGTAACCACAAGTTTTTTTTCTATGTCTGTGAGTCTGTTTCTGTTTTGTAAATAAGTTCATTTGTATCATTTTTTTTAGATTCTGCATATAAGCAGTATCATATGGTATTTGTCTTTCTCTGTCTGACTTAACTTCACTTAGTATGATAATCTCCAGGTCCATCCATGTTGCTGCAAATGTCATTATTTCATTATTTTTAATGGCTGAGTAATATTCCATTGTATATATATACCTCATCTT
This sequence comes from Delphinapterus leucas, assembly GCF_059928025.1. Taxonomy (NCBI): domain Eukaryota; kingdom Metazoa; phylum Chordata; class Mammalia; order Artiodactyla; family Monodontidae; genus Delphinapterus; species Delphinapterus leucas. Next base: position 39,909,845 of record NC_143129.1, read on the forward strand.
CTTTATCCATTCATCTGTCAGTGGACATTTAAGTTGTTTCCATGTCTTGGCTATTGTAAATAGCACTGCAATGAACATTGTGGTGCATGTATCCTTTAGAACCATGGTTTTCTCCGAATATGTGCCCAGGAGTGGGATTGCTGGATCATACGGTAGCTCTAATTTTAGTTTTTTGAGGAACCTCTATACTGTTGTCCATAGTGGCTGTACCAATTTACATCCCCACCAACAGTGGAGGAGGGTTCTGGAAAAGGGCTATTTTGAATGCAGGCCACTTCTCAGACAATTTTAGGAAAACACAAATAGCTGAGGACTAGAAACCAGTTTGCTTAAAACTACTTTTCTGCACATACTTCTTGGAAAGTCTGCTACCCGCAAGGATAGATCTACCCTATTTTGAAGACTGCTGTTCTAGAGTACAATGCCTTGAATGCGGTAGGCACTTACTACATTTAAATTTATTTGTTCTGGAGAATAAACAACAGAAGCAAAAGCATGGAGACAAGAAACCCACAGCAGGTTTGAGGAACAGAAGGCAGTCTGCTCTGGCTGAAGTCAAGGGTGTAAGTAGCAAGAATCCTAGGAAACGAGGCTGGAAAGGAAAGTTGGAGTCAGAGCACCGGGGGCTTGAACGCCATGCGAAGGTGTGTGGGCTTCAGCTTCATTCCATAGTCGCTGAAGAGTCTTGAGTAGAAGCAGCAGCTGTGGGATGATGGCAAGAACACTTTCTGGGGAATCGGAAGACCTGGGTACAAATCGTGCCTTGGTCACAGTGCGACTTCAGGGAAATCCCTCTGGGGCTTCGTGTCTTTGGTCAAGTTCCCTAGAAGCAGAGCCTACGACAGAGATTTGGGTCCTGTGACTTATGGAAGGATTGCTCTCAGACACAGGGAATGTGGGAAGCAGGATGATAAGGAAGTTGCTAAGCCAGGCTGTGTCTCAGGTAATGACCTTGGCCTGATCCACAGATGCTCTGGGTGTAACTCACACCATGGCATAGTCCTCTCTGGTACAAGAGGCCAGGCTTTGCACCCCGCATGAGTTATTACTGGCCATCATAACCTGCAGGCATCCCAGGGAGGAGTTGCTCCTGTCAGCCAGAGCAGCCCCCAGAGAAGGACACAGGGCGAGCCTTTGACCATCACTGCAGCGCTCATGGCAGCTGGGATGGGAGCGCTGGCCACTAACGCGGCTGTGCGGCGTCTTCCACAGCTGGTTTCCACTTCTTTCAAACAGGCCTAATATACTGACCTCGCTGAAGTTGTTTTGGGAAACACAAAATAGAAATTCTAGGCCAGAAAGTGGCAAGAGCAGGGACAGAGCCGTGTGACGGCATGGCTTCAGGGCAGTAGTGTGCCTGAGCCAGCCTGTGTCCGCTCACAAGAGCCCCCTGCTAAATTTTCAGGAACTTTGCAAGCTGGTTGTGAAACACAGTTGTTACTTAAAATTAAATTATATAACCTCACAGTTAAATAATTATATTGAAGAGTAAGAAATAATTCAAAACATCATTTCCTAATTATTCTACTACACTTTACTACTGTCTATGATCTTGAGGTTATTCATGTCTATTGTACTGGTGCGTTGGAAATATTACATAATCGTGAGCTACTTCCTGCGTGTCTCTTCCCAACTCCACATTCAGTGACCTCATATTGGTACCTTGAAATTGACCACGGTGGGAGAATTTACACCATAGAAATCAGAAAATGCTACACATCAGGGCTTCTCTTTTTTTTTATTTTTTTTCCCCAGTGAACCCATTGTTAAATATTTACCAACACATCCCTGCTTCATTCTCCCCCTAACACTCAAAAATATGTACACAATGGCCAAATGACTGTCCAAGGAATGTTCTCCCTGGGCAAGAGGATGGGTAGGTGAGAAGATTTTGTTTTTTCTTGGAATTTTTACAGCTGGGTGTTAGTAAGGGAAGAAACAGTATCTGAGGGGTTTTTCCCCCCTCCTTGACCCCTGCATTTTTGCAGATAAGATCTACCTGGTCATGGTACCTGGTCTCTATGAAGCAGAAGGAGTTCATGGTCCATGAAAATTTCTCAGGTGCTTTGAATCATCTTAAGTTATGGCTATTCATCTATTCATTTCAAATGCTCTCTTGTGTCTGAGAGGGTGGGTACCCCTTATTCCAGCCCCATCTTCAACAAGGGAGTGAATGATGGGGACTCATTCTGATCCAGGAGCTCCTCAGCAGGAAGATCGCATTTCCCCAGCTCCTGACACTTCAGAACTGAGTTAGTCCGTGTGAAGCCCTGAGAAAGAGAGAGCAAGATTTAATTATTAAGGCTGTTTTATTTACAAAGGCATTGCCATTTAATAGACAGATTCTTTGTTATAAAAGGGCTCTTAGAGGACCCTTAACAGGAAGTCGGCACACACGATTGTAAAATTGTGACCAGTCTTGGGTTTAAGGTTTAGAAGCACACACCAGCCAATCTGCCCAGTCAGACCTACTCTCCTGGGTCTACCCACCTAGAGGAGGTGGGAGGCAGGAGGGCCAGCCACCCAGGGCCTGAGCTTACAGACATGATGCCATATTGATGCTTATTTAAAGCAGAAACCTCCTCCTGCTGCTTTCCCAGGGGTTTTGTGCTAATAAATTGGCATAAATAAGATAAACGAATTGGGGGTGGCCAGGCCCACAGGTCAGGCTCTCAGCTGCTACCACCTGGCTCCCAGCTCATGCTGATGCTGGCAGCCAGCAGGAGTTGTGCTGGGAAGCAGTGGCTGGGAGGGGCAGAAACAGAGAAGTTTGGATTCTGGGGCCTGGGGTCTGGGGCGCAGGGCCCTGGCTTGCTGCAAAGTGCAGGTGCAGCCTCCTTTGCTTTGCCCCAACCTGCTGGGTCTGGTCCAGTGCAGAAGGAGGCATCTTGAGCCATTTAGACTTATGATTCCTTTAGCAGTGTGCAATCATAGCCTATAGAAGATGAAAAGGACCTGCAAGGTACAGGGACCATACTTCTCTGATAGAAAACCAAGAAACATGGTCAAACAAAGAATTTTTGTGCATTTGCTCTGTGCAAGAGGCAGTGTCAGAAAGATCATTTGGAGGTTGAAATGTTGTAAATGATAAGACATTTCAATGGTTTATGGAAAACAACAGGAAAGATCACTGTAAATGTCACCTAGAATATCAGTGGCTACCATGTTAGAGACCTTCTGCGGTTGCTACGTGAAAGCAAATATTTTTTGGGGGGAGCTGTATTTCAATAGCCGGCATGTTTATTTCTGTCAATTATGTTTACTTCTCCAAGAAATAATCCTAGCAGAGTTATGTTCATTTCAAACATAAGAAGGGAAACAGACAGTTTTCAGGCTGTGAAGATAGCTAAACCTCTTTACATTTCTTTTCTTTGGTCTAGTCATTATTTATATGTTTGGTAATACCTAAACATAATCTCTTTACTTCGGTTAGCCTGTATGCATTAACAGGTCATTCTTTAGATGTTCTCATGCCTGCCTTAGACCATAAATGTCTGTGTGATTCTTTCACCAGCAGCTAGCACAACACCACCTACTGGGAGGTACTGCATTCACAGAGGTCTGCTCCGAACAATTGTGAAGGTTGTGCACTGCACAAGTCAAGGTGCCACCAGTCATAATGTAGTCCAGTGCTGTTCAATAGAACTTTCTGTAATGTCAGAAATGTTCTTCAATCTGTGGCTGAAATGTGGCTAATGTGACTGAGCTGAATTTGTAATTTTAGTTAGTTTAAATTTAAACTAGTGGCTAGTGGTCCCCATCACCGGGCAGGGCGGTCTATACTCACAGGAGCTCTGCTTTTATTCAAACATTCATTCATCTGTTGAACAAATATTTATGGAGCTTCAGCTATGAGCAGCGTGCTGTGCTAAGCTCTGTGGATGCACAGAGATAAGACAGTCCCTCTTCCATTGGCTTTCTCTGTACCTGCCTTCCTGACCCCCTGCACTGTGAGAGGCATAGATTCCTGGATCTTTCTAAAATGTGGTCCTTCTGAACTCGCTCTGAGCGTGCCACTCAGAGCTTGCTTTGTTACATCCTCACCCACCCACCTTGCTGTCCCTTAGTGTGGCCACCGCTCTGTTCTTCCACAGGACGCTAGAATTTCTATCCTTCAGCGCTGGTCACACAATGCGGCAGTGTAGGGAGTGCAGGGAAGTGGGGAGGGGGCACACTGGCGTCTCTGAGATCTTTGTGTGACTCCAGATTCCACCACTTACCGTCTTCAAAGTTAGGGAGCATTCCATAAGACCACCCCCACTCTGTCACTAACTGCAAGCTTGGGCATCCCCAAGACCACCCTCAGGTTCAATAATTTGATGGCAGGACTCACAACACTCGCTGGAAGCTAGTATATCCGTGGTTATGGTTTATTACAGTGAAAGGATACAGAGTACAGTCAGCTACGGGAAGAGGCAGAGCCCAGGAAAGCTCCACACACAGAGCTTCCAGCTGTCCTCCCTCAGTGGAGGTGTGGGGACACTCCTAAACCCCAGCAGTGATGTGTGACAGTATGTACTGACGACGGCCCGCCAGGAAAGCTCACCCGAGCCTCAGTGTGAGAGTCTTTATTGAGACTCAGTCACGTAGACATGGCTGACCGCTCATGGGACTGACCTGAGTTTCCAGCCCTCTGGAGGTCGTGCCCCAAGCCCCTACCATAAACCGCATTGTTAGCATAGACTATCTAGTGTGGCTGAGCCCCCAGAAGTAGACAAAGACACCCTTGTCATGGAGGACATCCCAAGGGTTTAGAGATTACCTCCCAGAAGCCCAGGGCAAAGGCCAGGCCTCTCCTTGGGCAAAGTTAATCCTTTACCACATCCCATCTGTGTGATGTTGCAATTGTACTAACCTCATTTGGCCTCTCATCAGTAAACTGGAGACAATGATGCCCATCTCACTGGGCTTTTGTGAGGACTAAGTGATCTAACATATGGGAAGAGCCTAGTATGGGAAAAGCTTCAACAAAAATCAGGTCCCTCCTGATTTCCTCCAGGTGCTCTGTCCTCAGCTCCTAAACAGGTCCACAGCATCATTCCCTCTCTCTCCTTCTTCCACCCTCTTATACCAACTGGCTTTTATTTTTTTCCCCCCAAAAAGGATCATACTCTACATATTATTACGCTGCTCTACTTTTTAAAGGATATGTGTGTGTATTATTTTTTAGGTAGCTCCATATCTCTCCACCGCACAGATTATCACAACGTATTTGACCATTGCCCTCTGAATGGGCTACACTGAACATCCTTGTGCGTGCACATTTTTGTGATTTGTGCCAGTGTTTCTGCAGGCTACAGTCTTAGATGGGTCAAAGGCTACATTAAAGTCTTGATGGCACTGCCAAATTGCCCTGTATAAAGTTAAACCTCTAGCAATAATGCGTGGAACTGTCGGTTTCCCCACATCTTCTGGGGACCATGTGGAGGAGGGTGGCTTGGAGGGTATAACAGACACTGGTGGGGCCCGGCCCTGTCCCTCAATGTTCCCCAGGCCTGTAATGCCAGTGTTCTACAAGTATGTGAGACAGTGCGCAGGGGCTTTATCTTGGCCTGAGCCCAGGGTAAGGCATGGCTTGTGCAGTTTGGTTGGGAGCCATGAGATGCTAGGGAATATGAAAATCATCAGTGACTTACACTCACCATGACAGAGGACCTACAGGGAGTGGGGTTTCAAGTCTAGGGTCAGCAGAGTCCATGCCTGCTGGGGTTTCAGCCAGAACTAGAGATACACACTCAGGGAAGAAAAGGATGCAGGAAAGCCAGATAAAAGTCTAGAAAGAAAAAGCAACCATTTTCTGCCCTTGTTACTGATTCAGCCTGTTCCTGACACAAATAGACCAGCCTGCGTGAGCCAAGGCTGGTCTCCGTGCCCACAGTCTATCACCAGCAGGTGGTGCCCATCCCCTAGTCAGGACAGGCCAGCAGCTCGGGGGCACCAAAGCCAAGGAAACACCTGCTTCGCCACCCTCAGGTCCTCTGGCAGTTCTGCACTCCCCTCCGGCCAGAATTAATTTCTTTACACTAAGGCTGTGAGACTTGAGTTCCAGTTCAATTTCAACCACCAAATCACTGTGTGATTTTCTCTCTCTCTAGCCTCGGTTTTCTTAGCTGGTTTTAAAAAAAAGGTGAAGAAAAGGAAGAGAATGCTGGTAATAGCTAACATTTGTGCAGGGCATTTTGGTTTACAAAGGGCCTTATCTCATTGGTGTTCACTTTATCACCATTTTACAGATGAGAAAAATAAGTCCTAGAGAGGTTAAGTGATCTGCCCAAGTTCGCCCTGCTGGCCAGCCAGGACTTTCTTGGCAAATCCTGTGTTCCTTCAACTTGACCATACTGAGAGATTCTAATATTGTAAATCTAAGATTCTTAGTTCTCACCCTAAAATAATAGTTTTAATTAGGTGCTGTCAGACACATGTAGGCTTTGAAGTATTACTTGGGTAGGTTACTTGAGCTTTGGTTTTCTAGTCTAGAATAGTAATCAGTAATATTTATCAAGTGCTTATTATATGACAAACTACATGAATTACACTACATGAATTATTTCATTTATCCTCACAACTCAATGAGGTATAATAATTATCCCCATTTTACAGATGAAGAAACTGAAGCTTGGAGAGATCAATAGCAATGCATTGGGCATAGAGAAACCAACAGGGACTGGAACACATCAGAAGGCTCTAGGAGAGAATCTTCAAGAAGATAAAATTAATAGAATACCTGCAAGGTCTGAACAAATGGACACACAACGAGTAGACAAAAATGACAATTATTAAGTGTAGAAAAAAACCCAAAAAGCTTGCAGGAACTGAAAAGTTCAGTTGTGAATAGGATTTAAGTAATCATAATAAATACTAATTCTGATATAACCAGTGCCGAGATATGACTAGATTGGGAGGCTGGAGAGGAGGACAGGAAGGGTATATGTGAGGTGAAGAGTGTCCGTCACAGGGTGGGATCAAGAGATAATGCCTAGGGGCTTCCCTGGCGGTCCAGTGGTTAAGATTTTGCCTTCCAATGCAGGGAGTGTCCCTGGTCAGGGAGCTAAGATCCCACATGCCTCACGGTCAAAAAGCCAAAATATAAAACAGGAGAAATATTGTAACAAATTCAATAAAGACTTTTAAAGAAAAAGCAGATAATGCCTAAAACAGAAGCAAGAAGTAGCAATATGGCATGTTATTAGATATACAGCGGTAAATAGGCAATAACAAAAGATCAAAAGAGTTGAAAGGGATGACGTCTAGAGAGGGGAAAACATGAGGGAAACATATTTTATAAGAAATCTTATAGAATGATTTGGGTCTAATTCACCTACGTGCTTGTACAGATTTAATAATATTTTTCCAAAGAAATAAAAGGAAAATAAGTAAATGGCCCACTTTCATCCATATCTGATGTGATGGAGGTAGGATCCGAATCCCAGAAGGCTGTCTCTAAGCTGGTCTCACCACCACCATGCAATGCCACCTAAAAAGGGATATTTGGTCAGCTATTTGGATGATTCACTATCACTGGCAGTCATTCATTCCTTCAGCAAGTACTTATTGAGCACCTACTATGTTCTATCTAGGGCTGGGGACAGCATGGGGAACAAGATGCATTCCTGCTCTCCCAGAGCTCACAGGCTGAAGGGGGGACAGGGAGACAGGTGGTGCCAGAGCAGGGGCTGTGTGAGCACAGAGAAGGGGGCTGAATGTGGTTTTGAATGGGACCTCAGAGGGGCGCTGCCAAGGGAACTGTGGTTTGGGATGAGGGATGGACTAAAAGCTTCTTCCAAGTGCTCTTTCTAGCCTAAGATTCTGTGATGACCCAATCCAGATCTTTCCACAATTTCAGGTGAGAACGAGCTCGGGTCTCTGCCTGCGCAATTGTCAGCCAGGGCCTCACAGTCTCCATTTCTGAGCCAGAAGGGACCTGAAGGGATCATCCAATCAACTTTTCATTGTTCAGTTGAGAAAACTGAGGCCCACAAAGAAGTGTCTTAACCACGGCAGAGTCACAGAGTCAGGAGGAGCCCTTGGATCTCTGGCCTCCCAGTCCCGGGTTTCTTCCCTCTTAACTCAAGTCCGGGCAGGCCTGAGCCCCCTTAAGGCAGATGAAATTTCCCATTTTTAAAAGAAGACCACTCCACCCCCAGCAGGTGTCACAACATTTCTCACGTCCCCAATTCGGGATCCACCAACTCTTTAATCAACAAGCGTTCCTGGGGCTTTCCTGGTGGTGCAGTGGTTAAGAATCCACCTGCCGGTGCAGGGGACACGGGTTCGTTCCCTGGTCTGGGAAGATCCCATATGCCACGGAGCAACTAAGCCCGTGCGCCACAACTACTGAGCCTGTGCTCTAGAGCCCACGAGCCACAACTACTGAGCCCATGCGCCACAACTACTGAAGCCCACACTCTCTAGAGCCCGTGCTCTGCAACAAGAGAAGCCACCGCAATAAGAAGCCCGCACACCGCAACGAAGAGTAGCCCCCACTCGCCGAAACTGGAGAAAGCCCGCGCGCAGCACCAAGACCCAACACAGCCTAAAATAATAAATAAATAAAAATAAAATAAATTTATATAAAAAGAAAAAAGATCATCGGCTGTTAAAAACAAAAACAAAAGAAAAACAAACGTTCCTGGACTGGAGAGTCTATCAGAAGCAAGTCTCCCTGGGAATACAAGCTGTTCGACAAGTTTCTGCCCCCAAGAAGTCACAGTCTGATGGTGGAGGGGCATAAACGGGACAAACACATGATACCCCTGGGTCTCCAGCGTATTTCCTCCTGTAGGTTTGGCTCGCAGTAGGCGCTCAGCGAACGGAAACGGGTGCTAATTAGTATCATTTTCAACGCGCCAGTCCGCAAAGAGGCCCGTGGGTCGGTGCGAAAAGGAGGCGCTTTTTCTCCCGGGTCCAGGCCCTGCAATCGCTCCCCAGCGCGCCTGGCGGGGCGGCGCGGAAACATCCTGCCCTGCTCCTCCAGCGTCCTGGTCCCCGCTCGGCGCGCGAAGGGAGGGGCGCGGGGGCGCGCACGCAGGGTGTCGGGGGCGCGCTGGCCGCCCGGGGACGCGCACGGGCTGGTCTCTGCCCTAATGCGGCGGCTGGCGGCGAGAGGCGCTGCAGGGGACTCTGGGGAAGTGGCGGCGCCGGCAGCGGACAGCACCGACTGCACCCAGGGCCGGAGCCCGAGCCCTTGCAGGTAGGCGAGCGCGAACAGCAGAGAGATGGGGGTGGGGGTAGAACGGGGGTCATGGAAACCCATCTAGCGACATCCCCTTGTTCCCGCCCTCCTCTGTCCGTCTCCATCCCCTGACCTGTCCCCATCCCCCTCCATCCACACCCCCGACCCTTCTCTCCACGCTGTTACCTGCCCTGAATCCATCGTATGTCAATATCTGGACCCCACCCCATCCAGCTCCCAACCCCGTCAGCCCCAACACCTTTTCTATCTCACTGGCTGCTTCCCCTCCCCCTTCCTGCACCTCACTCTCTTCCCCTTTTCCTTCTGTCCCTGCCTTATCCCCGAGCTCTGCCCTTACCTGTTTACCTCCACACCCCACTTTGTGTGACCCCTGTCCCTTCTGTTTTTCCTGCCCCGCACACCAGGCTCTCTCCTTGCCCTCCCTGCTCTGGTCCCCACCTCATACCCCCAACACTCTGTGTGCCTGTCTCTCCATCAGCTCCCTCACAGCTTCTGTCCTTCTCGGGTCCCCTCTGCATACCCTGTCCCAGCCCCTTCCCAACTGCCTCTTGGTTTCCTCCTCCACCATCTCAAGAACCCCATCTTCTCCCCCTTGGCTGTTAGCTGGCCTGCCACCCATCGCCTTCCCCACCTGCCCTTCCTGGTGCTTTTGTAGCCACATGGCTTTTACCGAGCCCCCCTCTCTGCCACTGGGCCCTCCTTCCCTGCTTGGGGAGGCCTAGGGCTCTGAAGGCCCTATGTACTCGCTGTTGCAGAATCCACTTATAACCCCCTTCTGTATGTTTGATCCTATTCATGGCTTGGGGGCAAAGGATGCTGGGTGTTTGTAGGCCTCTCTTATGTTCCTCTTCAGCTACTCTCTTCCCCTAGTTGTTCAGATTTGTTTCCTAGATGCATGGGGGTGGGGCGGTGTTAAGCATAGGGAAACTAGGACCCTTGGGGCAGGGGTCCAAGGAGATGGCCGAGCACCCTCTTCCTGGTCTTGATCTGAGCCCTGGGGATGCAAAGGCCTGGATGAGGAGCCCCACTGAAGGGTTGGAGAATTTTGGATTTTAGACAGGATTCTTCCTCAGCCTCCAAGTCAGCACTTTGGCATCGGGAGCTGTCATGAGTGTGGCCCATGGGCTGGGCTGAGTGGGCAGAGTGCTGAATCACCTAGTCTCTGGTCCCCATGGCAGCCCCTCTCTTGCCCTGAGCCAGGTTCTGTTCCTCATTCCTTCCTTGGCATTTGGCAGTGGTGTGTGTGTGTATGTGTCTGTGTGTGTTGGGCAGAGATGCCTCCTTCCTCAGTCCAAAGGAGTGGATGACAATGTACCTTTTCTGCCTGTCTGTCCCCAGGCATGAGGGCCTGGTGTGTATTATCTACCCTTGGAACTGTGATGAGCCCTGCTGGGCCCCAGTCAAATCTCGGGCAAGGGCAGATCACGGGGCTTTGGGACCTGGTTGGGCCGGAGTTGAATTGTTCGTATGGAGCTGGAGACCAGCAGGTTCACAACCCACCGAACTTGAAACCTACGTAGGAGAAGCCCAGGGAAAACGTGTGTGGAGACCCTGGGGATTGGTCATGCCAACTGTGGGAGCAGCGGGCAGGGAGAAGAAGGAAGGCAGAGACCTGTCTCCCCTGGTTTGGGGATGATTGGATCTGGTGGATTTGTATTGCAGGAAGAATTAAAGAAGATGGGGGTGGGGTCTGCTATGCATCTAATAATTCTACCTTTTGTCGTGACAGAGCAGGCACTTCTGAGGCAGTAATTTCTTCCTCTTGTGTTTGGATTCAGCTGAAGGTGTGTGTGTGTGCGCGTGCGTGTGCGCGTGCGTGCGCACGCGTGTTTAGAAAGAAAAAGAGAGAGAGAATGAGAATGAATAACATAGATGAGGAAAGAGACTCACTCACACTTAGGCCAGAAATTGTGTTTCCTGTGAAACAGGAAATGTGAAACAGGGCAGCCCGATTCCTGCCCTGGGGACCTCAGCTAAAATCCCAGGCCTTAAATTGGAGGTTAAGAGCAAATTGCTGATGGATCCTGTCCCTTCTCTGCAAGGCTCCCTCACTTTAGAAACATGAGTGGACTCCTTCAGCTCATGAACAGCAACTCTGAATGGGATTCAGGCAGTGCTCAGCAAGGGGTGGAGGGGCGGGTGTGCAGCTGGGGGACTGGCTGTCCTCTGCTTTGTCAACCTTCTGTGCCCCGCCCATCATGAGTGGGGGTGGGGCAGGAAGCTTCCCCTGGCATCAGCGTTCCCAGAGCTGCCAGCTTTTCCTGGCCCAGGGAGGAGGCATCACCTGGAGCCGTCTCTGAGAGCTGATTGGATTAAGGTCCTGACGTCGAAATGCTTGATTGCTTAAGTGGGGGATTCTGATAACAACGTACACATCTCCCAGTTTTGTGCAATGCATCTCATCCCTCATCCCTTGTTTGACATCACAGAGGCTTCAGCAGGGATACATTGAGGCACACAGAAAGGGAAGCCAGCTCCCTGGAGAGCTGGAGCAAGACCTGACTAGCTCCCTGTGGGCTGATGCAAGCTGGGCTTATGGGGCCGGGCTGGATCTTTCAGGGGTACATTGAAGAGGTAGCTGGTATCTAGGGGTTGGGTTCTGGCTTTGGATATCCAAGGGGCGAGGCATAGAAGGTGGTCCTATTTCTGCAGTGACTGAGAGACAGGATTCCAAGGCTCCCATCACTCTGTTGTTGCAATGTGTTCCCTTCCCCTGGTGCCGCTCTCCTCCGAGACCATCTAAGACCTGGGGTGTGAGGACCATCACTTAGTCTTTAGAAAAAGAATTTCTTAGGAAACTAGAAAGAGAGAGGCAGAGAAGTTCAGTCTTCTCTGTTTGGCCTGGGAGAAGAAGGGAGAAGGAAGTAAGAGGAATTTAAGGCTGGTTACATACTTATTCGTTCAACAAATATGAACTAAACCCTAGAGTGTGCTGCTCTGCTAGGTGCTGGGATCATAGAGGTGAAAAGAGTCTCTCAGGGCTGCCAGTGTAATGAAAGAGGCAAATAATCAGACAAATAACATAGATAAGCTTGAGTGAGGACATGGGGACAGGGGTGATGAACAGCAGCATCTTTCACTCCAGTGGCATCCGCCCCCCCTTTACCGATGCTGGTTGATGTTGTCAGAATGGTGGTTCAGGGCTGACATGGAAGTTGAATGTGAGGGAGAAGGTAAGATGCAAGATGTTACCAGATCCCCAGCTTGAGGGGGAAGAGGGGATGTTCTGTGTGCAGCTGAACCCTGCAGGCTACTGCTTCAGCCTGAAGGGGGAACTCGGGGACAAGAGCGAGGCTACTCAACTCTGCTATTCCTGTTTCCTAAGCCCTTGTATTTTAGGGGCAAAGTGTGGTCAGAATATGCTTAGAATGTCAGAGCGAGTCAGAGGAAAGAGGCCCGGGGGCTGATGGAGAAATAGCAAGTTCAGGTATGTGCTCAGAAACAAGGTGAGTAAAAATATTGTGAGCTCTGACATGGGTGGAAGGGTCTTGGAGTTCTGGGAGGTCAGGGTCAGGTGGGAGTCATCAAAGAGGTCCAGATAGGGGAGAGGAGGTTGATAATGACAGGGGAATCCTTAGAAGTTACACTCGAGCACAGGTCGCCATGAACATCCGTAGCTGAACTGGGAAAGAGCCTAAGGATAGAGACAGCCAGCCTCACCTGTCTGAGGAATCCACCCCCCCCCCCCCCCCGCCACCTACACATCTGATTTAGCTCATTTCATTAGTGTGTCCTGAGCCTTTGAAAATGTCCTAGGAACTAAGCTAGATGTTGGGTGTGTAAGTCAAGTGAGAGACACAGAAATGAAAACAAATTAAAATGCGGTACAAGAAATGCTCTACCGGAGGTAAACGGATTCCTGGCATTGTAAGAGCATGGCTGAGGGGGCCCAGTGGGCTGTAGGACCTGGGCTGATCGTACCACACTGTTTGGATAGACCCCTGCTTTGGCTAGAGCAGCCTGATGTCAAACTTTTGAGCGTTTACTCCAAATGCTCAGCTAGGGCCCAGGCCTAGTTGCAAGGGCAGATGTTAGATGCATATGGCGTGGTCCTTGGGGCTGCAGGGAAGGGCTCTGAGAGCTAATGGCTGTGCTGGGTGCTTGAGGAGGCACTTCAACAGCTTTGCTGACCTGGGATATTGGTCAGACTGTGCCAGCCAGCTTGAGATTTCTTGAACTACCCTCCTTTCCTTAGGCTTTGAGACAAGCTAGGAAGAATAAAAGTGGCGTAATAGAATCGTCATCATTATAGAGTGCTTACTACGTGCCAGGCACCCTACTATATGCTTGATATGCACCATCTCATTTAACCTTCATGAGGGTTAACTCTACAAAAAAAGTATTGTTAGGATCCCGGTTTTACACATAATGAAACAGACCCAGAGAGGTTGTGATTTAAGATTATAGAACAGTGAGTTGCAGAGGTAGAATTGAAAATATATTAGTTTGACACCAAAGCCCATGCTTCTCTCCTGTGAGCTCGCTGACCCTGGTAGGACTGGAATGTTTTATCCACTCATACGAGCCCCTCTAGGAAAATCTGTTAGAAGGGCTCAGTTAGCATGCATTTTTCAGTGCCTACTTTGTCCTTCTGAAGGATACAGAAATGTGGTTCCTGCTTTCAAATAGGGGAAATAAGATGGAAACATGTGAAAACCCTTGGGAATAATACAAGACATTGTATAATTAAGTCTTCAGACCCTGGACAGTAAAATTGCAAAGGAAGGAGTTATGCCTCAGTATGGTTTGAGTCAGGGAGGTGACATGGCATCGCAGAAAGTGCTCAGCTTTTGACATCAGATGGACCTGCCTTCAAACCTTGGTTCTTTCACTTACTGGCTGAGGAGCTACAGTTTCCCAGTCTGTAAAATGAGAGTATTAATATGAACCTTGCAGAGCCATAATAAGGATTAAATGTGATGAGGCAGTGAAGGGCCCAGCACCTTCCCTGGCTGGCAGTAAACACTCACCAATGCTAGCTGCTCTTCAGAGAGGGGTGGGAATGGAGCTGAGCCTTGAAAAATTGGTAGAATTTTAATAAGGAAGGGAAGATGAGAGTTTTCTAGATGAGGGAACCCACAGGGGTATAAGCAAATACTGGATGGGTTCAGGTTCTCTGGGAAAGAAGTGACTTGCCTCACCCTGCCTGCTTCCCCCAGGTTCCTGCAGTACAGCCTTATAGAAAAGGACACCTTCAAGAAAACCATGAGGGGTTTATGTTTTACTTCCAGCCCCATCATTAACGGAGCTTAACTGTGTTTCTCTTTCTGTAAAACTAGAAGACTGCTAAAAGCCTCTAGTCCCAGAAGCCTGTCTCTGGAGTTCATGTCATTGATTAATTTCTTGTCTTGCCTTTCCTCTCCCCAAAGCCATGAAAAAGTGGGGATGCCTGGGGCCTGGTGGGGTCATCCCCTCAGGCCGTCATCATCCCTTCCTGACTACTGTAGCTCCCCTCCTCCAGGAAGCAGCTGCCTGAGCATCTGCCTTCTCCTTGGGCTGCCCCTCTTCACTCTTCCCTTCCCAGACTGGGCCAGCCCCTCCTGAAAGGCCTCCCCGGCAGCCCCTCTCCCCGTCATTATGATGCTAATCGTGTTGTTAATTTTTCTGAGATGCAGAAAGAAAGCCCCAATCTGTTCTAATGAATTTAATTAGAGAGGGGCTTGGAGGGCTTTAGAACCTCTTACCAGGATCACAATAAACAGAGTTAACGAGATAAACAGCTTGGGATCAGCGGCTCAAGGGTAGGAAGGGAAGACTTCTGACTCAGTCCTAGAATGAGGAAGCCCCTGACACTGAAGTTGGAGGAAGGCTGTGTGAGCAGTTGTTCTCCAGGCGGTTTCCCTTTGGGGCTCGTTCTGCCTGCCCCACCCAGCCCCATGGACATAGTTGCATATCTAGTTTTGTCCTTAGGTCTCCGTCTGGAGAGGTCTTAGCATTCTCATCATCACCAAACATTTATTGAACGTGGGTAAGGGGTTACTGCACCATCTTCTGGAGCAAAATTGAGGCTCCTGAGACCTCATCTCCACCCTAAAGGAGATAAGAGATATATATTCAAAAATAGGAACATTTGCTAATTCCAGACAGTAAATGCTAGAAGGACGACAGGAGGTTATATTGGGCTTAGATGATCTGTAAAAGCCTCTTGCATGGGTCTTGAGACCTCAAGACTTGAAGACTTAATGGCCAGAGCTGCTGGAGGAGGAGCAGATTCAAAGGCACACGTGTGCAGGGGATGTTTGAGTCATGATGAATAAATGGCATGGCTTGGGTGGTGGGTGCGTGTAATTTCCTGGTGAGGGAACAGTATATTGAGACATAGTCGTAGAGGATCCTGAGTAATGGAGCCTTTGCTTTTCTAGCCTGGTCATACTGGGGTCTCACTGCTTTCCCTCTCCGAGCACTTAGGATGGTTGGCTCGGGGAAGGGCTTAGGACAGGATGATCCTGGCCCTTCATGCTGAACTCACTTTCCTGGATCCAGTTTAGGCCAACTGGGGCGGGTTGACCAGATGCTAAATTTTGTTCTCAGGTCTTACGACTGTCTGGGATGAGAGTGAATGGCTGGCAGAGCAATTCCAAGGACTTTTCCCAGTGATGAGAGTTCCTTCTTTACCGATGCTGGCCAATTTGCTTTGGCACTTTTTTTGCAAGTACTCAGTGGAATCTTCCAGTTCCAGGGTCAGTGAGTTTCATAACTCTTCCCTTTATATTGTTTTCCACTTTTATTTATTTATTTATTTTTTGACCTTGCTCAGCAGCCTGCGGGATCCTAGTTCCCTGACCAGGGATTGAACCGGCACCCTCAGCAGTGAAAGCTCGGAGTCCCAACCACTGGACCGCCAGGGAACTCCCTCATCTCTTTATATTATTGAGCTCTTCGAATATGTGTGTGTGTACGTGTATATGTGTGTTCGTGTGTGCGTGCTGCTTATGTTATTGAAATTATTCCGACTAGATTCTCATTCTCGTGTGATCTTTATTTGCATTACAAAAGTTATTAAACATTTCTGGGCCTTAATTTCTCCGTGTGCAAGAGCGAAAGAGTCATCTTTCAATATCCTATTTTATGTAGATCCATAACTGAATGCTTTGAGAATAGGATTTTAAACATGAGGAGGTACTATAACTATCGTTTTGACAAGAAGTAAAATATTGAGCTGAAATTTTAAGTCAGTTCTCTCTCCCCCTTGGAACCTCTTGACTTGTAAGACCAGTCAGAGTTTCATTTGGGGGCACCAACAAAGATTATGCTTTTTGTTATTTTCCATAGTCTATCTGGGCTTATGCATAATTAGTAAAGGAGTTAGTACACTGCTGTCAGGTGTTGGTTGACCTATCCATGCATGTTTGTATGAGAGACATTGTTACAATGCCAAGGTTATAATACCCATTGTGTGGTATTTTTCCACTTGTTGGAGGTGACATGTTCTTTATGAAGGAAAATGCCTCTGAGGCCACAGGCAATTTTCCTATGCTGACGTAGGCAAGGACAGAAACTAGATCTCTTTCTGATTATCATCACACACTGAGTGGAAATGAAGCCTTTGTGACTCATGTTGGGAGCTAAACCAGGGTTCTCTGGCTGATCCCAGCTCTGAGCTGTGCCTTGGTTTGTTTTTACACAATGCTCTTTAGTCTTTGAAGCCTTTATTGTGAGCAGAGCACACTTCTGGGTGGCAACTTGTTTTGAGAGAATCTTCAACTCATCGAATGTTAGAGATGGTTTAGTCTAAGATCATTATTTTACTGATCAAAGTGGCTAGTTTCTGGCAAAGTCGGTTCTTCCACACACCAGGCCACTTTAAACACTATATATGAACCTAGTAATTGTACAAGAGGGTATGTAATCAAGTTCCTTAAAGCATGATCTAAACTAGAAATGCTTTGAGATGTCAGAGAAGAGAGGATATCAAAGTAGACTAAAGTCCTTTGGGAAGGTTTTGAAGTGAAACAGGGGCTGGTCTGGGTCCCTAGGGATGGGTAGGATTTGAATAGATAAAGGTAAGGGAATGGCATTTCTGGTGGGGTAAGGGAACATAATTAGAGGTTTAGAGGAGGGAACTTATACTCAGGCATTGAATTGGCCAGGCTGGAGCAGTGGAAGCTACAGCTGGAGGGACCAGTTGGGGCCAGACTCCAGAGAATCTTGAATCTGACTAAGGAGTTGGACTTTGTCTTGGTGAGGAGCATTTAAGCTTCTTAGCTGAGCTTGCTCTTGCTCTAAAGACAAGATTGTGTGTTAGGAGAAGTGAATGGGAAATCCCTTCACAGGCAGTGGTGTCTGGGGATAGTTGCTTCTGAAGGGTGTTTGGAGAAAAGGGGAGTACTGGAACTTTTAAACACTTGTCGGCTGGTCGGGAGCTTGTCGCTGTCCAGGGTGCTGAGCTGCCATCTGCAACATTTTTCTCCCTGATGATGCCAGGTTAAAAGGTAAAGCTGGGGGCTTCCCTGGTGGCGCAGTGGTTGAGGGTCGGCCTGCTGATGCAGGGGGCACGGGTTCGTACCCCGGTCCGGGAGGATCCCCCGTGCCGTGGAGCGGCTGGGCCCGTGAGCCGTGGCCGCTGGGCCTGCGCGTCCGGAGCCTGTGCTTCGCAGTGGGAGAGGCCGCAGCGGTGAGAGGCCCACGTACCGCAAAAAAAAAAAAAAAAAGGTAAGGCCAGGAAATGCATGGAACAGCCCAAAAGGGATCTGGAAAACTATTCTGGCTAGGACTAGGTAGCATGTGGGCTTTCTGGCAGCAAATTGGTCTGTCTGCAGCATCTGACTTACAATCCTACAATCCTTGTGATGAAAGCAAAAGTTTGGGTTGGGGGAAACTAGTAATGGCCCTTTTAAGAAGGAGTGACCATGTGTGTGCACATATGCATGTTAAAATGACCCAATTTGTAGCCCTCTAAATTTTGCCTTAGAGTCTTTGTATTTACATGAGACTCTCAGCACATTGCTTCTTTCATTGTGAAAGAAGCAATGTGCTGGAGAGAGCAACAAAAGTTCCCAGAAGACCCTACTCATTGCTTCAAATGAAACATCTAAATGCTCAACATTAGTGCTGTCCAATAGAGCTTTCTGTGATGATGGAAATGTTCTGTATCTGCACTGTCCAACATGGTAGCCACTAGCCACATGTGGTTATTGAGCACTTGAAATGTGGCTAATGTGATTGAGAATTGAATTTTTAATTTGATTTAAATAGCCATGTGTGGCTCCTGTATTCAACTGCACAGCTCTGATGTCAGAATCCTTGCAATTTGCACTTACCCTTGCATATTTGTCCCTCCTACCTAAACCTCTTTGACTTAGAGTAAAAATGGACTGTTGAATGGGGATGAGTTTGGACTGTTGAATGGGGATGAGTTTGACACATTGCTGGAGAAAACCCCAACCTGAATCTGAACTGAAAGTCCGCGCCTGGCTGTGAGTTTTGCCCTTTTTTATTGTCACGGTGGGGACAAACATGCATGACGCACTGCGGTTTTCCTTTCAAGGGCAAGGAGAAGGCTTCTTGGATTCTGGCTCTGGTCCCAGGGACCTGATCTGAGACTTTTTGGAGCCTTGAATGGGCAAGCAACGCAGTGTGTATGGCCCTGGACACTTGGCTTTGTGGTGGGGTGGGGTACAGATTTTGTGCTGTTACATCAGATGTTTGTGGGCATCCAGCAGAGAGAAGTTCCTGGTCTTGATCCGTCTCCCTTTCTGACTGTAGGCATCATTTCATCTTGTTTACCTGGTATAGGGGATGTGGCCCAGGATGGGGATGTGGGTCAGTGGTAGAGATACCAGAGGGGGAAAATGCTTTAAAATGCCAATTAATAAGCAAGTAGTAATAACCTGTCAAAAGACTGGAGCAGAAAATTTCCATTGTATAGGCACGTGCCAGTGCACATATCCTAAACACGTTTGACTTCTTTGGGTCTCGGGTCTTAGGCTTTCTATGTATAAGTCTGGTTTCCTAAACCAGAGTGTGTGCTTTTTGAAGCCATGCCTTACAGTTTTCTTCCATAGACTCTCAGTGTTCTGATAATCTTAATAAATGCCTGCTTGTTGAGTAGCTCTTTGTTAGCCTGGAGCTATCAGTTTGACTCCTAGAAAATGTGTGCGCATGAATACAAATAATATTTATGAAGCCCCTGCTGGGCATAAGTCTCTGTACTTGGTACTGTGGGCAGTGACAAAGGAGGAGCCAGGGATGGTTGATCTCAGTCTAATGGGAGAGCAGAGGCAGGCATGTGTGAAAAATTATATACACACACAACTGATAGACAGAAACAAAGACTGAAGTGGTAGGAGGGATACAGAGCTGGGGGAGGGGTGCAGGGTGCTGGAAGGGTCATTTTATGTGTGTGTCTCTGTCTGGCCTTCTCTTGAGGATTCCCTCCTTCATGAGGCTTAGCTGGTACCAGCCACCCCCGTGCCTGCAGTGACAGTGCTGCCTTTATGGTGGATCAGGCAGCTCACTGTCTCGCTGGGGCTGTGCTGAGGTGCTGCTGTCCTGAGCTTGCCTCTTCTGTGGTGAAGACACTCGGAGAGGGGGGAGGGGGAGTGGGGGCAAAGACTGTGTGGAAGGGGAAGAAACTCCTTTTTTTTCTTGTCGCTGAAATGGTAACAGGGTCCTGCTCTCAGATTCCCTCCTGGTCACAGAGGGGCTTGTTGGGACTCCAGCAGCTCTGGTACATGGAGCACCATGATGCAGGCTCAGGTGAGGCTCTGGAGGCGACAAGAGAAGCAGAGCTTAGTGACGTGGCTCCCCGAAGTCACCTGAGCCCCTTGCTGTACTCTCGAGGGGTGTGCCCTGCCTGGTGGGGAGCAGGTGGGCTGCATCTCCCAGCTGGGGCTGGGGAGGGACTTCTCTGGTTGACTCACAGGGAGGAGCCTGCCCTTTTCCGTCCTCCACGAGCACATGAGTCACCTGGGATCTTGTTAAAGTGCAGAGGCAGAATCAGTAGGTTTGGATTGGGCCTGAGAGTCTGCATTTCTAACAAGCTCCCACGTAATGCCAGTACTGCCAGTCAGCAAAGCACACTCTGATTGGCAAGGCCCTAGACGTGTGTTCTCAGCCTGGCAACGGATTAGCCTCACCTGGGGAGATTTTAAATGTGCTGATGCTGGGACCCTCTCTATGCCAAATAATTCACAATCTCTAAGAGCTGGGTCTCAGCACAGGAATGTTTAAAGGTCCTCCTGGTGATTCTTATATACAGCCCAGGCTGAGAACCACTGGCTCTCTGGATGGTTTTTCTCCTCCCTCTGATCTGCTTTTCACCTGGCTATTCCTTCCTTACCCCAGGAGATGATAAGTGCCTCGAAGGCTCACAATGCCTTACCTCACCAGCCCTGCCCCGCAGCTGTCCTCAGTCAGCATGAAGGTGGTCAGTGGCTCGCTCTATCACCCTGGCCACTGCTCCCATGGATGTACCACCAGCCATGAGGGATCAAAGAATGTGGCTGGCTTAGAGCAGACCAGTGCTAGAACCAGTCAAAGTGAGTATCCAGTCCCTGGATCCATGCCCAGAACATAGGAAACTTTCAGGAAATATATATTGAATGGATGATTATTCCATTGTGGGGTAGCAGAAAGGGCACTGGATTAGGGATCTGAAAACCAGACGGATTAGGGATCTGAAAGGACTAGAGCAAGATATCTAAGCTTCTTTAGCTTTAATTTTCTCAATTGTAAAATGGGGACAATAATGCCTACCTAATAAGACTATTTAAATAAGAATAATATAGGAGAAAGGGCTCTATAAATGCTCGTGTTGTACAGATAAGCGATTGTGTAAGAATTCATTTTAAAAGTGGCTGGCTGAGCTATAGGTATTGGTCTTCCAACCCTTGTTCTACAGACGCTCCCAGGTCCCACCATGTGCGCCTCTGTCCACAGGACAGCCAGGGATTAAGGGACGAGCTGTTGACTGGACACCTGCCCTGTGTCAGGGACTATGCTAGATGCTTGGCTTTTGTCATCTCATTGATTCATCACAACCTTGGACTGGATGTTTATACCCATCACATGGAATAATGGGGGCTCAGAATGGGCCCAAAGTAGGAGAGCTCTAAGTGGCAGAGCTGGGATTGGATCTGATTCCAAAGTCTCCTAATCCTGGCTTATTACCCAATGGGCAACTCTGAATTCCAACATGGGGCTGATGGTCCCTTGTTTGAGAAGTTTCTGTGTCTGGGAGTCACTTGTATTAAAGAGTGAGATAAGAGTCTGGGTAACACCGAAACTCCAGTCTTCTGTTAGGGAACGTTAGGGTCCAATGGCACCGAAGTCTTCTGAGTCTTGGCCCACAAGGCACTGTAGAACCACTGCTCTGAGTCTTCATCAGGCCCCAAGGCGGAGGCTGTGACACTTTCCGCACAGAAGAATCACCATCTGTCCCACAGTCCCCTCTCTGCTTGACAGAGCCACTGAACCCAGCTCTCGTCTGTTTTGCCTACCGAGGTTTACCTTTCATTCTGGTGCTAAAAGAAAATGGGAACATAAAAGGGGACAATCCCAGGAGCCTCCCTCCATCCACACATATAACATCGACAGAATATTTTCATCATCGGGTGCTCGTGTTCCTATCCAGCGGTGTGTGTGGGGGGGGTCTTCTCCAATAGATTTAGCACTGAGAGGAGATCCCAATGTCTGTTGTTCTGCCCACCTCTCTAGCTTCAGCAGTGCTGCCATTATGACAAGGACACGTCCTGGCAGAAGTCATCCTGGCTAAGCTATTCAGTAAAAGAGCGGGGAGGGCTGAGTTGCATGGTCTGACCAGTTATGGAGGGATCCACCTAGTCCAGGTGCTTATCTGTCTTTACCTGGAAGAGTTCTTTAACTCAAGATCTTATCACATATTAGCTGAGACTGACAGAATCCACACTGGGAGAGAGAAATATATATATATATTTCACTGGGACAGGAAACTCAAACATGACGACACAGGCACTACACATATCCCATGTTGGGCCTTTGGATATACATTTCTGCTCCTCACTGAGAAATGACTAAGTCTCTGTTCATGTATCTGGTCTACATTCATCCTCTTGCTGTGTTCCAATTTGGCTGATTTTTTTTCTTACGCATTCCATGAAATTCTGTGCTGAGATACTGCTTTCCTGTATCAAAGCCAGTAGTATTACAGCATCCAGACTTCTCTTAAGCTTTGTTTATGAATTGTTCAGTGTTTACTTTCAAGTGCAGAGTGTTTATCCATTGTGTGGCTTCAATCTTTTCTCTGCTAAATCTCCATTTTATATTTTGGGTTTCCTTTCTCTTTATCTCTGAGTGTCCCTAGGGTTTTCTGTTTCTGAGAACTCTGTTTCCTATCTCTGGTTGTGCAGGTCAGCATGCTGCCGCTCTGATAAGAATAAGGACTTCCAGTTAGGCCTGGGCTAAAAAATGAATCCCCTATCACCTGGAAGCTTGGCCACCCACGACCTGTCTGTGTGACACCGTTAAATACCCTATCTGACTGTAGAGGTCTGGGGTCTTAGTGCTTAATCTTTTCACTCCCACGGACGGTGGCTGTTCCAGCACAACCTGTCCTGGATAGTTTAGGAATCAGCGTGAGCCTACTGGGCTTCTGGGACTTGGGTGGGTTTGGCTGGTGGGCCCCAGGTCTCTGGCTCTTTTCCTTCTTCATCTGGCTCCCTTCACAGCAGTGGGGGCCTTCATGATGCACAGACATTGGGGAATGTGGAATGTGCAGGTTAGGGGGAAGTCAAGCTAAAAGGAAATGTAGTAAAAGACTATGATGCTGTGTTGCTGGATCCTTCTGGAAGGTTCTGGAAGGCTGGTGCGGGAGTAGGGTCAGGACCCCATTCTGAGTCAGACTGGGAAAGCCCTCTCTGAACACATCCCATGGTTCCTCTGCATTTTTTTTTTTTTTTTGTGGTATGCAGGCCTCTCACTGTTGTGGCCTCTCCCTTTGCGGAGCACAGGCTCTGGATGCGCAGGCTTAGCGGCCATGGCTCACAGGCCCAGCCTCTCCGTGGCACGTGGGATCCTCCTGGACCGGGGCACAAACCCGTGTCCCCTGCATCGGCAGGTGGACTCTCAACCACTGCGCCACCAGGGAAACCCCCTCTGCATTCTTAAACCTTGAAAAATAAAGAGAAAGCTTTTGGATGGCACCCTAAAAAGTTACAGTGGGGGCTTCTGAGAGCAAGAATGCTTTGTTTCTCAACAGGCTGGTGACATCATCTGGGGTCTACCCAGATGCTGGTATGTTGGGGACAGACCAAAACAGGCCAAAGACTACTCAGTAGTGGCTAAAGATATTCTGCTGGCTTGGACTCTTTTTGCTCCAGATCATTTATCTGCTTTCTCCTCTTTCTGCCCTCCCAGGTTTGTTTTTCTCAGCTCCCAGTGTGGAATGCTCAAGGGCATGCATCTGGTCTTGCAAGTACAAGATAGTGCAAGAGCAAGGGCCTGGAATCAGGCTGCCTGGATTCCAGTCTGTCTCTCTATTCACTAGTTGTGTGATCTTTGGCGAATGACTTAAATCTTCTCTAAGTTTCATCTGTAAACCGGGGAGTTAAATAGTGCTTACCCTGCATGGATTTGTGAAGATTAAATTAGGTAATGCACATGAACCCCTTTGCATAATGCCTGGGGTTAACTAAGAAGTAGCCGATGAAAGTGAGCTGCTGTTGTTACTTCCCCGCCTTCCCTTCCTTATAGTAGCTTCATGCCCAGCCTTATTCAAGTACACCTAACAACTTTGGGGAGCAATCAGAAAATATTTTTGAGCCTCAAATAGGTGCTCATTTGTGTGCTAGGTACTATGAGAATTACCTGGAGAAGGAAAGGCAATCTTTGCCCTCAAAAACCTTGCACTCGGGCTTCCCTGGTGGTGCAGTGGTTGAGAGTCCGCCTGCCGATGCAGGGGACACAGGTTCGTGCCCCGGTCCGGGAAGATCCCACGTGCTGCGGAGAGGCTAGGCCCATGAGCCATGGCCGCTGAGCCTGCACGTCTGGAGCCGGTGCTCCGCAATGGGAGAGGCCACAGCAGTGAGAGGCCCGCATACCGCAAAAAAAAAAAAAGGGCTTCCCTGGTGGTGGCGCAGTGGTTGAGAGTCCGCCTGCCGATGCAGAGGACGCGGGTTCATGCCCCAGTCCAGGAGGAACCCACGTGCCGTGGAGCAGCTGGGCCCGTGAGCCATGGCCGCTGAGCCTGTGCCTGCAGAGCCTGTGCTCCACAACGGGAGAGGCCACAACAGTGAGGGGCCCGCGTACCGCAAAAAAAACCACAAAAAAACCTTGCACTCTAGTTGAGCAAGCGTACCAGGCATCCATGCATGGTCAAGATGACTAATTACACAAAGTAATAAAGAATAAATGCAAATGTATGGTTTGGACCACATAGCTCTTGGAGTTTAAGAGAGAGTTCATTTTAATCTATGGTAGTTTGGAAGACTCAAGGAGGAGATTTAGAGTGGAGCTTTGAAAGAGGGAGCTCTTACTCTTTCTGTGCTCCTAACAATCTCATTAGGGAGTGTCTCC
This sequence comes from Delphinapterus leucas, assembly GCF_059928025.1. Lineage (NCBI taxonomy): Eukaryota > Metazoa > Chordata > Mammalia > Artiodactyla > Monodontidae > Delphinapterus > Delphinapterus leucas. Next base: position 39,934,530 of record NC_143129.1, read on the forward strand.
AAAGGGGAGGAGGTAGAAATTCAGAAGAAATGGACAATCCAGTTATCCTCAAGCCCTAATTTTCTAATTTCATGCTGGCCACACCTGTAAGGAAAAAGGATGGTGGGGAGAAAGGGGTGACTTTCCTGAGGCACAGACACAGTGAGGAAATCAAACAAGGTTAATCAATGAAACAGAGGTAGAAGTGAGACCACATATCAGTCCAGAGTATGAGAGTTCATTTCTTATAATAAGCCATTTCAGTTCCCTCGTTTTGCTCCCTGTAATCTACTTGTATCCTTGTCATACCCTTGCCACACCAAGTTAATACCCTGAGCGAATGTATCATTTCCACTGTAGAGGAGGGGAAACCAAAGCATAGAGAGTTGGGTGACCGGTTCAGGAAGCAGCATGAATCAGAGCAGAGCCAAGCCTAATTATCTACCTGTGGATTCCCAGTCTAGCTCTCTCCTGAGCTTCTCCTGGGACACAGGTCTCAGCTGGTGTCTAGCATAAGGCAAGCCCTGGATCCCTAGGCGGATGGAGAGCAGTTCAAGCCGCTCTGGCCCAGAACACCATGTGACCATCACTGCACCCTCCCAGCTCTGGCAGCGTTTCAAGTCCTGGTCTCAACAGCCACGGGACTTGGTGGCCAGGCCTGGGAAGAGCCCATTGTCTTCTTGCATGACCACTGGCTATGTGGCTGCTGGCTAGCTTGCTTGTTCAGTTTTCATTTGTTTTGTGTAGGCTGCTCTGAGCCCTATATTCAGCTGCAGCTGGGCAGCTGGCACCTGCTCAACCTTTGCCCCAGTCTATCCTAGAATTCTCCATGGTACTGATGGAAGACTGCTGGCTCTGTTTGTGTAGGGCTGGGGGGCAGGGGGGGGAAGGAAGGTGTTAAGCTTCCTGAAAAGTAAATCTCTTTCTCTACTGGGCACTCGTTCTGGGAGGAGATAACTCAAGGCTGATGTGTGACTGTCTTTTGGGAGCCCCTGTGGTTTTCTTCTTTCAGGTGTGTGTAAATTGACCTTGGTTATCAGCCTGACCACCAGTGGGAGGACAGGAAGTGTACTATGGTCATGGGTTCGAGGCATTTAGTCGCCTGTGACCTCCCCCATCCCTGGTTGTTGTCATAGCAGCAGCAGCAGTAGTAGTAATAATAGGAAGAGTGAGGTTAGAATAATGGCAGCTTCCAGATACTCAGAGCTTATTATGTGCTGTGGGCTTTTAATAGGTGTCTCACTCCACACTCACTTATGAAGTATTTTCAGTGGCCTTGCTTTACGGGCAAGGAAAGGGAAGCACAGGGAGCTTGATGGCTTTTTTCTGAGGTCGCTCGGCTAGTAAGCTGTGTGTTCGGGGCTTCAGTTCAGACCCTTCTGATTCCAGTCAGATTCTATCTTACTGAGCTCTTAACATTCGGTGTTCTCCTGAATGCTGAGAAGATCCTTCCCTGCCAGAAAGTCCACTGTAACCCTGACCACCACCCTGTTCCCTCCCGCTGGAGTAAAAGGCACAGGTCTGACCAGCTGATGGATCCCTCGGTTATGGGGAAGCCTTAGTATCTCATGGGTCCCTTAGACATCTGAGCTTGGGGAGTCCCTCTCTTTGCACAGGAGGAGAATGAAGCCTGAAGAAGGGACTCACTCAAAGCTGGCAGCAACCTCATAGCAAAGTGAGGAGTAGAGCCCAGCCTCCCGGCTGGTAGCCCAAACTTGTCTCACCGCCGTCTACTTGTAGAGCACCTTTGCTGCCCCACGCCTCTCCACCCACCTACCCCAGATGCCGGTGTGAGACAGTGGGGAAGGGGGAGGGCCAGGCCGAATTCTCTTTCCCACCGGGCTACTGACTTCCATAGGCAGGGGAGAGTCCCGACTAGTTCTTTCCCCCAAAGTCCACAAGCCTCTTTTCCTTTGTGTCGGTTACCCTCTGGTGCACTTGGGAAGGCGGGGGGTTGTAGAGGGCTTGACTCTTTCCTGCCACTCCCCACCCACTTCTACCTTTTCTCTCCAGAAAATTCCACAAACCCAGTAGGTTATGAGAGACTCTTCCCTGGCCTGGTGACGGATGCGCTTCTATCTCCACTTGAAGACAGCCACTTTGTATTTTGCTTCTTTTCCTGTGAGCAGTAGGCATGGGGGGTAAGGAGTAGTGATGGGAGTTGTCAGGTTTGTCTCTTTCTGAGGTAAAAGCTCACAGGATCCCTCCAGAGCCAGAGGAACTCAATTGCATTAGTCTCAGCTATGTTGTTGTAAAGAAGATGAATACAGAGGTGGACGGCAGTCTGGGTCTTAGGGGCTCATTTCTGGCTCTGCCTTTGTCTTCCCATTAACCCACTGGAAACAGTGATCATTTCCCCATTTCCCAGAGGGACACACTGAGACTCAGGGACCCAGAGCCCCAACCAGGGAAGTCTTGAGAATGCATCCTGTCCTTCTCATCCCTCCCGTCCAGGAACTGATGCTACCTCTTAGCAGGGATAGAAAGATTCAGTGGGTTGGATACAATCCCCTTTGTCATTATTTTTTTTTAACAACTTGTATTAAAGTAAAGCGTATATACAGTAAAGTACAGAAGTCCACATTTTATGTTTCTTAAATGTTAGTTTTCTGGTTATAAAGGTAAAAGTTATAAAACTTGAAAAAAATTAACAAACAAAAACCCCAATCACTTAGAAATAAGAGCCGTTAAGATTTGATGCGCATGTTTTCAGTTGATCTTATCCTGGTTTGAGAGTTATTGCTAGAAGTCGGCCACTGGGGACAGAGGACAAGGACAGGGGTCCTAGAGGGTCCTTTGCCCCTTCTCAGGATGTTTCATTCCTGGTCCCAGCTACAGCCTAGCTTCTGATCTTTATTTTTTTATTTTTAGTTTTTTTTATTATTAGCTTCTGATCTTCACCTGCAACTTAGAAACATTATCATCCCTGCCCCAACTGTTAGTAAATCAAATAATTAGCAGTAACACCGTGCAAGCCATTATCTGAATGACCCTGCATTGTTCAAAGTACAAAAGTCAGGTTTGACACGTTGGGAAGAGAGTCCTAGAGCATTTGAGGGCAGGTGTGGCCCAGGGAGACCAGTTGGCCTGGGTAAATGCTGCATGTTTACACACATCTGGATTGGTGTGTGCCTCTAGCCTGCTTCTCAGGCCTCCCTTTGGGGCTTTATTGAACAAGGCTTGGAGGGCAGCAGCCACCGAGTAGGAGGATGTGGCCTCACTCTTGGGCCCGTCAACCCAACTCTTTGCGTCTGAGCCTCCCTGCAGAGATTGGCTTCCACTGGGGCATTAAGTCATTTTACGTGGAATGTTCAGAAGAGTACTTGGTGCTGCGAGAGCTCTGCCAACGTTCCTGGATACCATCGTCATCCAGACCACTGTCTCGTTATCCAGGCTGGGATAGAAACTGTCAGAGCCGCAAGGGACCTTAAACACAGGCTACCCTGTGAGTCTCAGACTTCAGCCCGCATCAGAGCCCCCTGGATGGCTTCTTAGAACACAGGTTGCTGGGCCTCACCCCCACAGTTCCTGAGTCAGGCCTTCTGGGGTGGGGCCCAAGAATGTGCATTTCTGACAAGTTCTCAGGTGTTGCTGCTGCTGGTTCAGGGACTGCACTTGAAGAACCACTGATCCAACTCTTTCATTTCCGCAAGTGTGAGCCTGCTATAGTCTGAAAGCTTGTGTTCCCCCCAAATTTTATATGTTGAAAACCTAATGCTTAAGGTGATGGTATTAGGAGGTAGGGCCTTTGGGAGGTGATGAGGTCAGGAAGGTGCTGCCCTCATGAATGGGATCAGTGCCCTTATATAAGAGACTCCAGAGAGCTAGCTCATCCCTTCCACTGTGTGAGGACGCAGCAGGAAGGCAGCCGTCTGCAACCGGAAGAGGGTCCTCACCAGAGCCTGACCGTGCTGGCACCCTGGTCTTAGACTCCCAGCCTCCAGAACTGTGAGAAGTAAATTTCTGTTGTTTGTAAGGCACCCAGTCTGTGGTATTGTTTTTGGAGCAGTCCGAAGGGACTAAGCCAGCATGGTGGACCACACCACGTCCTGGTCCATTTATCCTCTGGGAGGTGCCAGCAGCTGGGTCGTGAGGGGCTGCTTTCTTGATGGGATAGAAACTGTCCCAACTCTGTGGAAAGGGGACAGATACAGCATGACCCAGGGGTGAGAAGGAGAAGCAGGTATACAAATCCTGGCCCTACTACAATTCCATTTATTCATCCAAGAAACAGTTATCACGTATATCCTGTGGGAAAAGAGCTGTGCCTGCTGCTGTGCGGCCTAACCAGGCAAACAGGCCCTTGACAGGGCCTCACCCTCAGATGGGCTTTGGAGCCATCCTGTCACTGCTGGCTGCACAGGGAGAGGAGAGAACTCAGAGTCAGGAGACTGGGTACTGAGCCTCACTCAGCCCCGACTCACCAGGAGACCTCAGCTAAATCCTTCTCGGTAGACCTCAGTTTCTTCATTAAAAGATTCAGTGCAGGGCTTCCCTGGTGGCGCAGTGGTTGAGAGTCCGCCTGCTGATGCAGGGGACACGGGTTCGTGCCCCGGTCCGGGAAGATCCCACATGCTGCGGAGCGGCTGGGCCCGTGAGCCATGGCCGCTGAGCCTGTGCTTCCGGAGCCTGTGCTCCGCAACGGGAGAGGCCACGACAGTGAGAGGCCCGCGTACCGGAAAAAAAAAAAAAAAAAAATTCAGTGCAGCAGTGGGTGAGGTGATGGTTGAACAAGACCTGTTCCCTAACCTGTAATTCTAAAGCTCTGGGGGCTCTCAAGTGGTTAAAATGTCATCTGACTTCATTTCTGTTATTTATTTAGTTAGTTAGTTAATTTTTGGCTGTGTTGGGTCTTCGTTGCTGCGTATGGACTTTCTCTAGTTGCGGCGAGCGGGGGCTGCTCTTCATCGCGGTGTGCGGGATTCTCATTGTTGTGGCTTCTCTTGTTGTGGAGCACGGGCTCTAGGCGCGTGGGCTTCAGTAGTTGTGGCTCGCGGGCTCTAGAGCGCAAGCTCAGTAGTTGTGGCGCACGGGCTTAGTTGCTCTGCAGCATGTGGAATCTTCCCGGACCAGGGCTCGAACCCGTGTCCCCTGCATTGGCAGGCGGATTCTTAACCACTGCGCCGCCATGGAAGCCCCTTCATTTCTGTTTTTAATCAATTAATACTTTTATTCCATTTTTCCCTCCTTAATATGAGACAGATTGGGGCTCTCCTAGCGTGTGAGGTGTGAGGACTTCGAGGAGATTAGGTACTGTATTATCTTCTGAACACTGCTGACTGCAGGGTGCTTTTGCCCTCAGAGTTTTAATTTGCTTCTCTTCTTAGTCATCTATTATTGCGTTTATCCATAATGAACCATGAGTGGAGGCAGGAAACATGGACCGTCACGGAGCTAATGAGGAACACAGTAATAATGATTCTACAAATTTGCCTGAAGGTGATGGTTACCAGATTGTATTCATTTGACCAGAATTTTTATTTAGCACATCAAGATGTTTCTAACACTCAAAAAAAGTGATAAATATACCTAAAGTGGATTTTCATTTACTGGGAATAAACACTTTTTACACCTATAACAGAGAAGTGCATGTAAATTAGTCTGAATACTTCTCTCTTGCAGAAACAAAACTTCAAACTTACAAAAAGCACCAAGGATAAGAATTTCGAGCTTCAGGATGTGAGAGCAGCTTTTGACTATTGTTGTATCTTAACATTTGATTCAATTATTATAGTGTAATTTGATCCCCAAGCCTGACATGATATAATATGCCACCTAAAAATGTGTTAACAAATCATGCTTCTTCTTGTATAGTTAACCTGAAATAAATTGGACAGTATGTGCGACTTGCTAAATTGGGAAGGGGGAGAGTCAAATTTATGCATGTAATAACCATTATTAAAGATTGTGTTAAAACCGCACTTTATAAAAATTTTAATAATAATCTGATCTAAAATAGCATATTTTTAAACTTAAAGATATGCAAAAATAACCAAATCATGTTATCATTTCCTTGGGGTGATTACAAGATAGAAAGATGGGAAGTGTTAACAAGAACAACTTCTGAGGTTCCTTCTGCCTCTGACACACTAGGATTCTAGAATGGTGCAGGGTCTGAAAACCATGATGAAGAACGGGAGAATATGTTAGTTTGGGGGCGGTGGACACAGTGTGCCCCCTTTCCCCTAGATTGTTGTTGGAAGTGGGATTAGACAAGGTCTTTGAGGGCCCAGATGTCAGAACTACAGAAAGCGACATTCTGTCCAACTTACCTAAGAACTTTCTAACCGTTAGACTCATTGGATTATAGAGTTGGATGGGACGTTAGATATCATCCGACCCTATAAGAGCTTCCTCCAAATAAGAAGTGGAGTGAGAAGCCTTGCAAGGAGTGAGCTCTGTGTCTTAGGGAGTGTTTAAGCAGAGGCCAGTTGACCCCAGGCCTGGGATGGTGGCCTGCTCTGCTGGCCTCAATGGCTGGAGCCTGCTAGTGGGGCTCAGAAATGAGTGTGGCCAAATGGTCACTGCTCTCTCCCCTAAAAGTTGTCTTTGGCAAAGGTCAGTCCAGGGATGGATGAGTTTGGGGCCTGGTCCTGGGACTTCTGGGAGCACTGCTGTGGCACCGTGGGGGCTCTCACCAAACTCTTAGGCATGCCTTGACTGGGTGAGCTGGCTGGCGTGTCTTCAATGGCATCAGAATTTTAGCTACATGTTTGAAAGAGGTGCTAATGGCCTGGTCTGGAGGAAGGGCCCTTGGACTTGGAGTTGGGACACATCTGAGGCCTCACGTAGCCTAAAGCATCTTCTGCATTGTCAGTAGACACTGTCTCCATGCCGCTTCCTCCCAGCCTGGCTTTGCCTCTTTTCTGACCATATTAACAGATGGGAAGCAATGTCACAGAAAGCCCAAACCCTAGAGAATCTACAGTCCACATTTGGTTTATGAATGATCTACTGCATATCATTTTTACACAGATTATCTTTCCTAATTTTTCTTTTGTTGAGGCTGAAAACAAACGCTTTTATATACTTTGAGCCCCTATTAGAAGTGGGGTACCCACTGCATTCATTCAGGCTCAGAAGTAAGCTCTCCTAGGCCTGGACATTTGCTGCAGACAATTGATGGCTTTTAGTTCCCCATAATCCCATTAGCTTATATTCTTATATGTTAATTCTCTTCAACTTTGGTCATTTCCTGTGTGTGTGTGTGTGTGTGTGTGTGTGTGTGTGTGTGTGTGTCTCCATATACCCCATTTAGACTTGACTGGCCTCTCCAAGCCCCAGCCTAGGGCCTTCTTTCTGTATCTTTCTATAGTCAGGGCTCAGTAACTGGCTCCCATATTATTTTGGGGTGCAGTTAAGATGAAGTCAATTGAAGCATAGGGTTTATAACCCTGAGCCAGTCCTTCATGTTCTTTTCCTATCTGAGGGAGGCATTTGCTGTGTGCGTGTGTGTCCTGAACACAGCTGTTCACATGGTGCATACCTCCTGGTGTGGTGTCAAACCCATGCCAGCCCCTCTAGATCTCACTGACATATGCTGAGAGGAGTCTCTGATGCTCTTGACTTGTCCACTTGGAGAGTGAGAAGGGAATCCCCGTTGGTGAAGGTGTGAGTGAGTTTCTCAGTGGGGTTCTCAGGACACACCCTTTCTGCCTGCTACTCAACTGGATCTCTGCTGGCATAGGAAAGAGGGAAGGGGGAGGGGCTAGAGAGAGATGGGTCACCGGAGAGCTGATTGGCTTCTTTTCTGCTCTTCTTGACCGGGCTCCAAGCACGCTTCCTGACTGTCTCTCAAACCTAGACTTGACCATTAGCATAACCTTGCCGCTAGATTGTTCGCTGACTGCCCTTAGGCTGCCTCACTCCACCCTCCAGGCCTTTCTGTCTAACCTATTCACGGACTCTCAGCAAGGGCCCAAATCCTTGCCACTTCTCTTTCCCTTGCTCATTCTGATATCTGGGCCATGGGTTCATCCCACTGTGAGTGGGGGCTGCGTGTAGGTGGCCTCAACTACTTCCACTTTCCCCACCTGGGCCGCTTCATTTTGTGGCAGACACTTCACCCAGGAGGTGAGTGCCTGTCTTGGGGGAAGGAGCCAGCTCAGCACCTGGGAGCTTGGCCTGAGACAGTAGAGCCCGGCTGCATTGCCTCCCCCACCCTCCTGACCTGGGAAATCCTCTAAGCTGACCTAATTACCTGCAGTGAGAAACTGCATACTGATTCCCAGCAGACGTTGTAGTTTGAGGAGGGAGGGGGCCCTTGGACAGGTGGGTGTGTGCCAGCCTGGGATTAGCCCTTTTGTGGCTGCCTCCCTAAGACAAGTGTCTCCTTTCACTTTGCCATCCTTGTGGAGGTGAACCCCTTTGGAGTCCTTCCAGCCTGGTCAGTCCTCCCCCGGTCATCCATTCTTCTGGGGGATACAGGAACCCCAGTCCCAGCTTAGCACAGATCTGCCTTACCTGGGGGCATTTCTGCTCCTTTCTCTCGGTGGGGGTCATCAGGGGATGGTGTATTTAGCCAGAGTCCCAGTCTTTCCTCCTTCAGGGTCCCCTTCCACCCCTGTCCAGGCATGAGCCGTTCGGTCCCCTGGTGAGTCCCTGGTGAGAAGCAGTTTTCCGCTGAACCCTCTCCAGGCCTCAGTGTGCTGCCAGCTGTTCCTCCAGACCCACCACCTTCAGGGACGCTGGAACCCTGGGGGGTGCTGTGCCCGGCAGGTCCCTGTGCTCATCAAGCGGTTATGGAGCATGTGCTTTATGAAGAGTGTCTTCCGTTGTCTCATGCTTTGGAGTGTGCAGGGTTCTTTACCTGCAAGGCCACATTTGAGCTTCCTTACAGTGCTTGGAGAGCTCTGACTGGGAGCCTGGATGAGGACCCCTGAGATTCAGGCTCAGTCAATGAGGGAGGCGTGGAGCCAGGATCAGCTCTCAGCCCACCTGACTCCAGCAATGGGCTTCTGCCACCACCACAGAGGCCGCGTTAGTGCTTGGCAGATAGAACACATGTATGCGCCTCAGTCCCTTCCTCAAGTTTATAACCTTAATGTAGGAACAAAAGTTACACGTGCAGAAAAAGACTCAGGAACACCATTCCATGCTCGAATATAATTGACTCTCATTGGCAGCCGATAGACAGCACTGGGGATAGGAGGGAGGAAGGAAGTCCATTGTTGACTGGGGTCGTTGGGGAAGGCTCTGTGGAAAAGTCAGGCTTTAAGCTCAGCATTAAAAGATCAATAATATATTTTTTTAACATCTTTATTGGAGTATGATTGCTTTACAATGTTGTGTTAGTTTCTGCTGTATAACAAAGTGAATCAGCTATATGTATACATATATCCCCATATCCCCTCCTTCTTGCGTCTTCCTCCCACCCTCCCTATCCCACCCCTCTAGGCGGTCACAAAGCACCGAGCTGATCTCCCTGTGCTATGCGGCTGCTTCCCACTAGCTATCTGTTTTACATTTGGTAGTGTATATATGTCCACGCCACTCTCTCACTTTGTCCCAGCTTCCCCTTTCCACTCCCCATGTCCTCAAGTCCATTCTCTATGTCTGCGTCTTTATTCCTGTCCTGCCCCTAGGTTCTTCAGAACCATTTTTTTTTTTAGATTCCATATATATGTGTTAGCATACGGTATTTGTTTTTCTCTTTCTGACTGACTTCACATGGGGAAAAGGAGAGAGAACGATGAATAAGGAAGCAGAGGGAGTAGGAAGAGTGAGGAGACTTCTAACTGCAGGACAAGATGTATGTGTGGAGCAGGGGAGGCTGAGCGATCCCTGATTGTGTGCACGTGTGTGCACGCATGAGTGTAAATGTCTGTAAAGCCTACACCGAGATAGAGAGACTGATCTCCCATATACCTAGGGCTTAACTTAAAAAAATAATTTATTGAGATGCAATTTGCATGACGTAACATTAACAATTTTTAAGTGAACAATTCAGTGACATTTAGTAGATTCACCATGTTGTGCCACCACCACCTCTCTCCAGCTTCGAAGCTTTCTCGTCACCCCGGAAGAACAGCCCATACCCATTGAGCAGTTGCCCTCCATTTCCCCCTCCCCCACCCCCTGGCAACCGCTCATCTGTTTTCTGTCTGTATGGATTTGCCGGTACTGGAACCATACAATGTGTAGCCTTTTGTGTCTGGCTTCTTTCACTTAGTTTTCACTAATCCACATTGTAGCACGTATCAGGACTTCATCCCATTTTATGGCTAAATAATATTCCATCGTATGTATATACCATAACTTGTTTATTCATTCATCCGTTGATGGACTTTTGGGTTGTTTCCACCTTTTGGCCACTGTGAATGGTGCTGCTATGGAAAATGTGTATATGTGCACTTGTTTGAGTACCTGTTTTCAATTTTGGGGGTGTCTGCTTAGGAGTGGAATTGGAGGGTCGTATGGTAATTCTGTGTTTAAGTTACAGAGGAACCACCAAACTGTTTTTTCCAGGGGCTGCACCATTTTACATTCCCACAGTGATGCACTAGGGTTCCAGTTTCTCCACGGCCTCCACCTAGTGCTTATCCTTTGACCTGAAGACCACCCTTCACAGTTTTACACACTAGACAGCAGGTGCTCCCTCTTTCTCACAATAGAGCCTTAAGTCCACTCACCTTGGGCTGCGGGTCTTGGCCGCTTCTAGCTCTTGTCATTCCTTGTTGCACATTGGTTCTGCCTTTGGGGCAGCCTTGTGTTCTCTTAGGTTAGGGAACTGAGCCCCAAGAAGTGGGATGACTCTGCTGTGGTCACCCTAAGCAGAGGAACCCAGGACCACTGCAGTTTCCTGTACAGACTGGCCCTGCCTTCCTGGCACTGGATCTGCTGGCTGGTTTCTGGGCTGGTCTGTCCTGCCTCTCATGTGCCCTCTGTCTCCCAGCTTCAGGGCCCTGGAAGACCATTGTGTGAACACATGGGATCTCAAAGTTCTCTGGCTGTGCTGCTGAGATGATGCTTTCATTCTGTTTGGCACCCCAAAATGACAACTGGCTTTAAGGGGGTCTTATTTGGGGAGTGTATTTCTAGGGCTGCCATAACAAAGTATCACAGACTGAGTGGCTTAAACAACAGAAATTTATTTCCTCACAGTTCTGAAGCCTGGAAGTCCAAGATCAAAGTATCAGCAGGTTGGTTTCTTCTGCGGCCTCTCTCCTTGGCTTGTAGATGGTCCTCTTTTCCCTGTGTTCTCCCCTGAGTTTCCTTCAGTACATCCGTGTTCTAACCTTGTCTTCTTAGAAGAACACCAGTCATATTGGATTTGGGCCCACCCTAATGACCTCATTTTACCTTAATTATCTCTTTAAAAGGCCAGAATTCAGTCCCATTCTGTGATACTGGAGGTTTGGACTTCAACATAGGAGTTTTGGGGTCACAGTTCAGCCCGTAACAGGTGGATAGAGCAGCTAGGGTGATAATGATGAGGGAGGCAGAGAGGCGGGGGGATGGAGGGTTAGGGGGCCCCAGTGATTTCTCCTGGTTCCTCTTTGGTTTCCGAGTGACTCTCCTTCAGGCAAATACAGAATAGGTAGAGGAGGGGAGATTAATGGTGGCATTGAAGAGGGCACTGGGGGCTTTGGGGAGGCAGGCAAGCAGTGTCCATGATCAGTAATTTATTCCTGGATACCGTGCAGGAGGGCGTCGTCATGGCAACAGGCGGCTCCTGAGTGGTTGGCCTGACAGTTGCCTCTCAAAGCCTCCCCTCCCCTTCCCCTCATTTTTCTTGTGTCTCAGGAGCCTTCTTATGGGGTGGAGGCTGCCTGCTTTCAGTGTGGGGACTCTGTAGCAGCTCCTTCCCCACCCCGGTGTGGCCCCAGGGTGGGGGATGACCAGGGCCGTAGCCTGACTCCTTTTTCTGGAAGGACCCTCCAGAGGTCATTTCACCGGCTTTTCAGCTGCCGGGCCTCTCCCCTTAGTGCAGGCACTCTGCGTGCTGCTTTTCCTAGAGCCTGTTTCACACTGTCCCTTGGTGTCTCCTAGCAAATGGAATGAATTAACTTCTTGCCACACTCACTGTGCCTCTGTCCTTGGGGAGATCCCCTCAAGCAGCGCAGCTGGGCAGTGCCCTCCCCTGCCTTAGTCATCCTTGCACTGCCCGTCATTGGCTGCAGAAGTCCGTCCTTCATCCCTTCCTCCTGGCCTCGGTGGACGGAAACATGCCAGAAGCATGCAGCTAACCAGGAAGTCTGTACTCCCCCCTGTACTCTAGGCTCCATGGTGCCACATAGTAGGTGCCTAGTAAATGTTGGCATTGTGTGTGCAAGAAATGAAAGCGAGGTGCGAAGGAGGCCTGGGCTAATGACTAAGTCAGCAGCAGGCCTTGTGTGCCTGGGTCTCTCTCCCAGTCTTTCCCGGAGGCTGGGTCTCAGGTCCAACAGCTGCACTGAGCCTCAGCAACAGAGACCATTGAATTTTTTTTTATACAGCAGGTTCTTATTAGTAATCTGTTTATACACATTAATGTATATATGTCAATCCCAATCTCCCAATTCATCCCACCACCACCACCCGAGACCACTGAATTTTTTTTTTTTTGCGGTACGCGGGCCTCTCACCGTTGTGGCCTCTCCTGTCGCGGAGCACAGGCTCCAGACGCGCAGGCTCAGCGGCCATGGCTCACGGGCCCAGCCGCTCCGCGGCATGTGGGATCTTCCCGGACCGGGGCATGAACCCGTGTGCCCTGCATCGGCAGGTGGACTCTCAACCACTGCGCCACCAGGGAAGCCCGAGACCACTGAATTTTTAAAGTTATTTTTCATATGTACTACAATTCACTGCTCCCCTGATTCACTGGCTGTCACAACTAATAAGGGATCTGGGTCGGTAATAACCATGTAAGACTTAATGTTATTAATCCTGTAATTGGTGCTAAGGGTCTTGTCCGTTCTCTGAATTTGTAAATCCTCACACACGAAGATTAGGAAAACATACCCCTAAGCTGGAGGCTGCCACGGGTGGCTGGAGAGCAGCCTCAGCTGCCCAACTGGTGTGTGAGTTTCCTGCTAAAGCCTCCAGCTGGGCCTGCAGATATGCCCCGGGAGCATCTGTGAGCCCCTCGGGGAGTTGGGGAAAGGAGGGAGGGGGTGCCTTGCAGAGCAGTGTGGCCTGGGTTGCCCTCATGACAAACAGCTGCTGGTGGAGGGGGGAGTCTTATCTCCAGGGGAAGGACAGCTCCTTCCCTGCCCCCTCCCCAGCCCATAGGCTCACAGCCCTGATGACCCCAAAGAGATAGCAGTGATGTCCTAATCAGATGGTCATGATGCTACAGGCAGAGATTAGAGTTGACAGGAAAAGGAGCTGAATTAGAAAAGTCCTCCTCTGGCCTTATCTCGGGAAATGTCCCTGCTTCTCACCACAGGGGATCTTTTTTTCACACATGGCTTGAGTGCCCATCAAAAAGCATTTACTGGGCTTCCCTGGTGGCGCAGTGGTTGAGAGTCTGCCTGCCGATGCAGGGGACGCGGGTTCGTGCCCCGGTCCGGGAAGATCCCACATGCCGCGGAGCGGCTGGGCCCGTGAGCCATGGCCACTGAGCCTGCGCGTCTGGAGCCTGTGCTCCGCAACGGGAGAGGCCATAACAGTGAGAGGCCCGCGTACCGCAAAAAAAATCATTTACTGAGGGCTTGGTGGTTTTGATGACTGTCACTGGTGTGTGGGCCAGTGGCCCTGCACCCTTTCTTCTCTCCCACCTGTGACGCTTTCAGCACTGCCCCCTGTGAGCGCTGCCATCCGGCGCCAGCACCACTGCCCTCTGCATACCGCTCTCCTGCCAGAGATTAGCATAGAAACTCTGCCAGCTTCTTTTTTCTTTTTCTTCTTTGTGGTAAAACACATATAATATAAAACTGACCATTTTAACCATTTTAAAGTGTTCAGTTTGTGGCATCTTGTTTATTCACAGTGCTGTGCGCCATCACCACTGTCTAGTTCTCCCCTCTCTAGCCCCTGGCAACCATTAATCTGTTCTCTCGACGTGCCTCTTCTGGACATTTCATGTAAATGGAATCATACAATATGTGGCCTTTCGTGACTGGCTTCTTTCAACTTAGCATAATGTTTTCAAGGTTCATTCACATTGCAGCAGGAGACAGTACTTTTTTTTTTTTTTTGTACAGCAGGTTCTTATGAGTTATCTGTTTTATACATATTAGTGTATATATGTCAGGCCCAATCTCCCAGTTCATTCCTGTTTGTGGCTCTATAATATTTCATCTGTATACATCACATTTTGTTTATCCATTGATCTGTTGATGGACATTTTGGTTGTTTACTGTGAATAGTGTTATGAACATTTCTGTTCATGTTTTTATTTGAGCACTTGTCTTCAGTATTTTGGGGTATATACGTAGGAGTGGAGTTTCTGGGTCATATGGTAATTCAATGTTTAACTTAATGAGGACCCACCAGACTTTGCCAATGTCTTTACATGTGCCACTCGCTGTCTTCTTGTCAGAGAGGGGGCAGCCTGGTCCCTATGCCCACTCTGGGCTATGACCTTTGGCAGCCACTTTTGGAAAGTTTCTAGTTCTTAGCGCCTGGTCAGACACAGTGACGTGAGTGGACACAACAAAGGAATCTATGGTGACAATGGAGTGATTTCTAATTGTTTTTAATGGTGTAACCAGATCTTAATCATTCACACATGTGCTGTCCTCCAAAGCTGCACCACTTGAGGGCTCCATATTTGTCCCTACAGTGGATCCAGTGCTCAGAATCTTGCTTCATCCTCCCTAGGAACAGTCTTCAGAGATCTTGCCTTGATAATCATTCTTTGCTTTTAACATTAAATAGTATTCCCAACTGCATCACCAACCATCTTTGCCATTCTTAGCCCTATCTTTCAAGGTAAGAGGAAACATCAAATCTACCCACATAGGATAAAAATTTGCCACCTTGGGGGCGCATCAAAAGAATATGCTACAGGCTTTGAAAGCAGTTCCAAAGGAGAAGCTTCAGAAATGTTCTCAGCACGGGCAAGTGCATTGTTGGAATATGTATATAGCCTCCCAAGGGGACTTCTTTGAAGGAGTCAGCACTCATTTGAATGTATAAATTCTGGTGTGTTCATTTAAAAGATCAGTCAGAAAGCCTTATAGGTGTACAATAAAAAGATGATGTGAATGGTTGTTGAATTATATACAGCTCCAAGATATCAAGAAAGATATGAATTTTGGGAGTTTTAGGGAGACAAAGTCTAAAATATAACCTGGGATTGTGGTGGGATGGTTGACACAAAATAGTATTGCCCAGCTGCTGGGAAGGAGAGGGGTCAGTGGAGAGCATCCCCTCTTCATGAGGGTTAGTGGGGCAGTTAGGGTATTCCAACCATTGGTCTGGCTGGGAAGGGGACCATGTACAGAATGTCTGTTTTGATCGTTCTCCATCTTTGGGGGCAATGTGAAAAGGGAGGCTGGTGACCAGTACGTACAGGTGAACTGGTGCCTTGGTGAGTTGAATTTTTAAAATTTTAAAATAGCACATCTCTTGCTGTAGCCTGGACAACCCAGGGCTTCCCTTTAAAGGTTAAATATTTCAGCCAGCTTTGGAAGTCTGTCAGAGAACTCCAGGCAAAGTTCCTAGGCCAATGTTCTGTATATATTTCACCTACTGGATGGTAGTGTTTTTCTTCCTTGTTCAGAAAGCTAAGGGACTTTCCTGGTGGCACAGTGGATGAGACTCTGCACTCCCAATGCAGGGGGCCCGGGTTCAATCCCTGGTCAGGGAACTAGATCCCACATCCGTGCTGCAACCAAGAGTTCGCATGCCACAACTAAGGAGCCCACATGGCACAACTAAGGAGCCCACGTACCGTAACAAAGGAGCCCGCCTGCCACAATTAAGGAGCCAGTGAGCTGCAACTAAGGAGCCTTGGAGCATCAACTAAGGAGCCTTGGAGCATCAACTAAGGAGGAGCCTGGAAGCCGCAACTAAGGAGCCTGCCTGCCTCAACTAAGACCTGGTGCAACCAAATAAATAAATAAATAAATATTAAAAAGAAAAAGGAAGATAGCTGAAGTCAGCAGTGAAGCAGATGGAACTAAAGACATCTAGAGAGTGGCCTGGAGGGTCAGGGATGTACGGTCTGGTTCTCATGAGATTTCAGAGCCACCTTGGAGGCTCGTGACACTGTCCCCTTTTACAACCAGGTCCGAGAAGTGAATGACAAGGTCAGTGGAATTTCAGGAATAGATCCCTCTACCACTCCATCATCACAGTAACTCACCCCGAGGTTTGAAGAATATCGCCCTCTGGGGAAATATTCTTCTGAAATCTCTTTCATGTCTTTGTTGCATTTATCCTGACCATCATTGATTTGGGGTCAGATACTGATGGGTTTGACAGAAAAGTAGGGAAGGATGCTGCAGTGATTTAAAAAAAATTGTTTTTTATTGCTGTAAATGTGTGTGTGTTTGTGACATAAAATTTGCCATTTTAACAATTTTAAGTGTACAATTCGTGGCATTTAGGATATTCACAATGTTGTACAACTGTCTCTATTTCCAAAGCTTTTTCATCACCCCAGTAGAAACTCTGTAAACATTAAGCAACAACTTCCATTCCCTGCTTCCCAAGCCCCTGGTAACCTTAATCTACTTTCTGTTTCTATGAATTTGACTACATAGATCCCTCATGTAGGTGGTACCTTCGTGTCTGGCCTATTTCACTTAGCGTAATGTTTTCAAAATACATTGGTCTTTCAGCATGACTCAGAACTTCTTTCCTTTTTATGGCTGAATAATATTCTGTGGTTTGGATAGACCACATTTTGTTTATCCATTCACCCATTGATGAACATTGGTGTTTTTTCCACCTTTTGGCTATTTTGAATAATGCTGTGATGAACATTGGTGTGTAGGTATCTGTTTGAGTTCCTGTTTTCAATTCTTTGGGGTGTATATGTAGGACTGGAATTGCTGGATCATACGGTAATTCTATGTTTAACTTTTTTTTTTTTTTTTTTAGCCCTGCATTTCCTGGCTCTTAGCCTCATTCTCCCATCTTCAAAGGCACCAATGTTGCATCTCTGTGTGCCTTTATTCAGTAGTCAGGACTTCCTCTGACCACAGCTGGGAAATGTTCTCTCTGATTTTTATTTTTTTAATTAATTAATTTATTTATTTTGGGCTGTGTTGGGTCTTCATTTCTGTGCGAGGGCTTTCTCTAGTTCTGGCAAGTGGGGGCCACTCTTCGCAGTGTGCGGGCCTCTCACTATCGCGGCCTCTCTTGTTGCGGAGCACGGGCTCCAGACGCGCAGGCTCAGTAGTTGTGGCTCACGGGTGCAGGCTCAGTAGTTGTGGCTCACGGGCTTAGTTGCTCTGCGGCATGTGGGATCCTCCCAGACCAGGGCTCGAACCCATGTCCCCTGCATTAGCAGGCAGATTCTCAACCACTGTGCCACCAGGGAAGCCCCTATGTTTAACTTTTTGAGGGCCTGCCCAACTGTTTTCCACAGTGGCTGTACCACACTGCATTCCCACCAGCAATGTAGGAGGATTCCACTTTCTCAACCTCACCAACACTTGTTATCTTCCTAATGGTTAATGGTGTTAAGCGTATTTTCATTTGCTTCTTGACCATTTGTGTATCTTCTTTGGAGAAATGTCTGTTCCAATCCTTTACCTGTTGTTTGGCTTTTTGTTGTTGAGTTTTAGGAGTTCTTTATAAATTCTGAATATTAAACTTTTATGATATGTGATTTGCAAATATTTTCTCTTATTCTGCAGATCTTTTCACTTTATTGATAGTGTTCTTTGATGCATAGAAGTTTTAAATTTTCATGAAGTTCAAATTTATGTATTTCTTCTTTTGTTTTCTGTGCTTTTGGTGTCACATCTAAGAAGCTATTACCAAACGCAAGGTTGTGAAGATGTACCTCTAGTTTTCTTCTAAGAGTTTTATAGTTCTGGCTCTTATACTTAGGTCACTGATCCCTTTTGAGTTAATTTTTGTGTGTGGTGTGGGGTAGGGATCCAATGTCATTAATTCGCATGTGTAAATCCAGTTGTCCTAGCACCATTTGTTGACGAAACTGTTCTTTCCCCATTGAGTGGACTTGGCACTCCTGTCAAAAATCAATTGGCCATAGATATATGAGTTTATTTCTGAACTCTAAATTCTATTCCATTGGTCTGTCCTAATGCCAGTACTGCACTGATTTGACTGCTGTAGTTTTATATTAAAGTTTTGAAATTGGGAAATGTGAATCTCTGGTTTGTTGTTCTTCTTCAAGATTGTTTTGGCTCTTCAGGGCCTCTTGCAACGCCATATGAATTTGAATATAATCACTCTCGAACACGCCCTTTTATGGAGGTAAGTGCTGACTTCCGTTGGGTGCATGCCCAGAGGTGCTGGAGCACAGGGTGTAAGTATGCTGAGCTTCAGTGCACACTGCTGAACAGTCTTCCAAAGTGACTGTGCCAGTTTATTCTTCTACCAGCAGTGTATGTGTTCCAGTTACACAACATCTTTACCAACATTTAGTAATGTCAATTTTGGGGGTAGAATTTTAGCCTTTCTGGTAGATTTTCCCAAAGTATGAGTCAAACACCGCCGTTATTCTTCAGTTCTCTGTTCAGGGGATCTTTCTCCTGGTGCCAGGACTTGAAGAGTGCTACTTGCTCCCTTCCCCATCATCGTGAGCCAGGGTCTTGCTCCAGAGGCTGGAGATCTAGCTGGTGGGAAGGCAGAATAGGCTGCACCGTCACAGTGCAAAAGCTCAACCTACGTGAGAGAACCTTGGGGTTGGGAGTGTGCGTGTAGAGTTGCTAAAGGAAAATTGGTAACTGGACTCCATCCTGGCTGCAGCAGCCGGCCATGTGAATTCCAGTGTGGATGGGACGTTTGGAGCAGTGCCCAGCCCCTGAGAGAGGTCAGTTCTTAGGTAACCATGCTTCACAAGAATGAAGAAGCTGGCCCAACTGTCCCGTTTGACCTTGGGCAATTTTTCTCGGAAGAGGCTCCATTAGACACAGAGCCTGAGTCTGGAGAGGGTAATTGGTTTTTCCTAGCCCTACAGCACACCAGGGCTGGGGACTCGCAAACCTATGTCTTATACTTGCCCAATTCTAAAGGCCCCAAGACGATATCAATGTTGTTTCCATTTTCAGCTTGCTGGGTAGCTAAAGTCAAGTCATATAGTTCAGTAAACATTTACTGCAGGCCTCTGTGTACCAGACATTGAACCAGGCACCTAGGGAGCTACAAAGGACAGGATGAAGTTCCTGACTCTAAGTTCTTCATCGTCCAATAGTGGAGGAAATACTTGCACACATCATTGCAATGAAAGGAGAACGGGATCTGTGCTTAGTGAGGGATATACGTAATTAGCTTGGAAGCTGAAGGCGGGAATGGTCTGAGGATTGGACTGGCTTCCTGGAGGAGGTGGCATTGGCCTTAGAGGACGAGTAAGATTTTGTGGGGCAGAGACAGGGTAAGGGAACTCTAGGCAGAGAAACAGAAAAAAGCAGAGGTGAAGGTGAGCTATCTCGGTATAGTCAGTATAGTCTGACTCGGTATAGTCTGACTGGAGGTATATCTCGGTATATCTCAAGTATAGTCAGATTACTGGATGGTGACATGGAGTTCCCTAGGTGTCAGACTGGGGGAGGTGGGTTTTATTCTGCAGAAACAGGGAGCCCCTACAGGGTTTGCAGGTGGAAGATTCATTCAGTGTTGTTCCTGACTGGAGAGCGGCAGGGAGACCATGGGACTGCCCCTCCCAGTCCTCATTCTGCTCCTGCACACCCATGCCCGCGCATGTGCAGACACACACACACAGGTAGTACAGACATCAAGGTAGATATACACACCCACAGACATGCATATAGGAACCAGGACAAACACACGCATGAGACTAAGAGACCCACACATCAAACATCTATCATAACTTACACATATTTGCACTCACATACCTACACGATGATACCAACCTATAAACCCGAGGAGACACCCATCCCATACCATATATGTGAACTGGAACACCTGTAGACATGCACAGACAGACAAATACCCACACATAATGAGTCACACTAATAGCGTAAGTTGCATGCACATGCCACTAGACAGACAGATACCCTTAGTCCTACACATAAGCCCACCAAGCCAGGCAGGTAGGCACGCACTTAGATATACATACACTGAGACACCTTCACACACACACGGCCGAGTAAAATGTGCTCACACTCACTGGGGCGTACACGTGGTGACCCAAACCCCTCCCCAGGTGTGTGCCTTCACACAGACTCGCAAACGCACACTCACACATAGGCACAACCACAAACAGATCCAAGCAGCAGTCACAGCGCAGCAGAGATGGACCACAGACCGGGGTGGTACAATCCTAGGGCACGCTGCTCTACGGACACCTGCCATTCTCATCCCAGGCTCACTTCTGAATGATTTGCTTCCTGCCGGCCGCCTCCAGCCTTGTGTAATCCTGGGGTGTTGGCACTGGACGAGCCCTCGGAGTTGCTCTTAGCCCACCTCCTGCTCTGTGCAGGGATTTCTACAGCTCCTCTGATGGGGGTCACCCAGCTATCGTTTAACCACTTTAGATGAAGTACTTCACGACAGCAAGTTTCTGGTTGTAGTAGAATTTGCTTTTCATTCCGGAAAATGGGAATTATGTCCCTAGAGATGAGACTGGACCATTAGCCGCAAGAGTTAACAGTTAACAAATGCGGTTTGAGGGCCTCAGGCTCACCCAGCCCCGCCCTGTCCCCTTGGCCACACTCTGGCAAGGTCACCAGTCCCCCAAATCATTTCGTTGCTGATCTGCTCTGGTGTGGAAGAGTGGCACACCTGTCCTCTTAGGAGGGGGCTGTGGGTGAGGGGGGAGTGATCCTGAGTTAGTGAGCGGGACTCGGCTGCCCCGCCTAGGATGGGACGGAACTCTGCCTCAGGCACGCCAGGCCAGCTGTTGTTACAGCCATTCTGGGCTGGTGCGGGCCGTCCTCTGCAAATGTGACCCACATTCCGGCCAGCCAGCCCCGCAGCTCTCTGCCCTCTACTGCATTCCTCCCCTCTGGCTGCCAAGCCTCCCCACGCGCTGTTCTCCACTGGGCCGTCGCTCTGGGCTGAGAAAGGGGCTGCTATCTGCAGGTGGCTCTGAGGGATTGGCCAGTGTGGCTACCTCCATGACAAGAGCCAAAGACACTCTACAGCAGTGGATGGTGGGGGGGGCGGGGAACGGCTACCGTCTGGGTGCACCCCCAGTCTGGACGTTGGCCTGATTTTCTCAGATTCTTGCCACCCTTTATTCCTCTTCAATGTTGGATAAATCTGCTCTCTCCATTAACCCCTCCCTACCCTGCTGAGATGGAGAAGGGTCTGCCTCTGCCCCCCACCTGAGAGGTACCCCTCTACTGCAGCACTGAACCTCAGGCCAGCACTTTCCACCCTGGCTGTGCCTTTCTCAGCTATCCTTCCCACACTCTTGCAGACTCCACTAGCCCCGTGTTCATTACAGGCAAGAGAAAGGGCCCGGGGCTGGGTTATCGACTTGACGCTCAATACAAGGCAGCAGTGTGATGTGATGGTCAAAGGCAATGCCAGATTGGCTTCCCCAGAGGAAGGGCAGCATCCAGGACCAGGGCTGCCCTGTGCTGCGTGCTAGGGATGGCACCATAAGTACAAGGATACTTATTCTTGTTAACAAAAGTAATTTATGTTCTTTGCAGAAAATTTACAAAATATAATTAAGCACAAAGCAAAAAAATGCAAATTATCTATAGTTTCACTACCAAAGGTAGCCATTCTTATCCTATTTTTGTAATCTGCCTTTTTTCACTTAATTTTTCATATTATTAAAATATTATTCTACCGTATTTCATCATTTTAATAGCTATGTAATATTTCATTGCTTATGGTAGTAGTAAGAATCCATGCCTTTTTATTTTAAGCATTTACCATATCTATCAGACACTGTCATCATTGAATCTTTGTAACTTGAGATTGATACTTTTATTATCCCGGTTATACAAATAAGGAGAGTGAGGCACAGAGAGGCTAAGTAACTCGCCTAAAGTAACACAGCCAATAAATGGCAGAACCAGAACGCTTGTTTCCATACTCTACACCCTGTCAAACCATGGATGTGCCATAGTCTAACATTTCCCCTAGTGATGGCTGTTTAGGATGTCTCTAATTTTTTACCTTTATAAGCAGTATTCTGATGAACGTTTGTGTGACTTATATATTCTAATTATCCTTGATTATTTACTTAAGATCTACTCCCAGAAATGGAATTTATGGAACAAAGGGCATAAACATTTTAAAGACTTTTGAATGTATTTCCAAGCTTTCCTCCAGGAGGATGTTAGCAAGGTACACCCTCACCAGCAGGATAGGAGAGCTGGGCCTTACAGTTTGAGGGAAAGCCTGACCCTCTGAAGTTTGGCCCTCGTAGGGGAAGCAGGACGGTGCAATGGCTGGAAATAGTTTCATGAGGAGCGGTTGAAGGGACTGGAGGTACTTTGCCTGGAGATTTGGAGTGTTGGAGGGAGGGCACACTCATGGCTACCATCAAATGTGTGATGGCTGTCAAGTGGAAGAGAGACAGGTTTGTCCTGAGGCCCTGAAGCAGAAGTGGACCAGTGAGTGGGCTGACGTTGAGGTTTACGGAGAGCCATTGTTCTGTGTGGGGCCAGCACAGAACGATGTGGATGGGCAGGGTGGGTGTTGAGTAAATGTTACGTGACCTGCTGCCGTCCCTGGCTTGGGTTTCGTGGCGGGGGGGAGGCGGTACCACCCACTCCACACCGTGGTCCCCCACAAACATCATGCCTCTGAATCTTAACTGGGGGGATCTGCTCCCCATTCCACTCCTGCCTTGGGGAGCCTGGCCCAGCCTGGCACCCCTCTTTGTCTATCCCCTTGGAGCCTGAGCAGCACAGCCTGGCTTGTGTCATGGGCCACACAACTCCTCCATTATTCATGAGGGAATCCAGCGGTGAGCGAGTGAGCGAACGGGTTGGGGGTATGAGTGGTTATTAATAAACAAGTGTACTGTGTGGCATTCCATTCACGGCCCTCTCTGAGGACGTGGTGGGCTTGAGATAATAAAGCCCTGTTTATGCCATGGAGGGCTGGGGAGGTGGCCAGTGGGAGGTGGCAAGGAGCAGGGAAGCCAGGAGTTATTTTGATTGCACTGAGGGCAGGGCTGCTGTGTTTGCTCTGAGGCCAGTATCCAAGGGGAAGGTCTAGCTGGGATTTTGCTCAGTCCTACATCTGCCCCTTGGGATGGCCTGGGGTCTAAGGAACGCCTAGCTTTCCATCTCCACCTATCCCCATGGACGGAGACTGAGAAGATGCTGCATGAACTGGCCACGACTCCTTCAGGACAGAGCTAGGAGGGTCGACTCTACCCTACCCCTTGGCTTCCTATCGCTACCCCATTCCTCCTCCCAGGTGAGTCCTACCGCTTTGGCCTCAAAAATCTCCTATGTGGCATGTGTTAGAATTGTGAATGGTTTCCTGACGATGCTGGAGTTGTGTTTGTGTACAAGGTCTGCAAGAAGCTTCCTAGCCAGAGAGTGGACCCGTTTGGTGTTAGAATCAGGAACGTGAAGCAAGCAGCCTAGAAGGGAGAGAAGCGATTGTGCTGAATGAACTGAAATGTAGGAGGAAGAGAGGCAAGGGCGAGGGTGGGCAGGGGAGCTTTGGTCTGAGGGGCGGGGGTGTCTGGGAAAGGGAGATGCCAAAGAGCATTTTGGCAGAGGGAGGACTCGGGTCTATGGACCTAATGGCGGAGCCCGCATTAACTCTGTGACTCGGTCCTCTCCTCTGTTAGTCTTTCCTGAGTCTCTCCCTTTCTTTCCTTCAGCCCTTTACTCTGGGCTCCACCAGCCCAAAGCAGCCTTCTCTCTGTACCCCGGCCTGTCTCAGTCTTGGCATCTCTGGATCTCAGGTCAGGAATGCACAAGCTGCTGGTTGGGAGGAAGTGAGAATAGGCCATTTTGCTCTCAGCTGGCTTCCAGGGATGGAGAGCAGGTCCTGGTTCAGGGGAGTCTTGGTTCCCTATCACGTGGTGCAGAACCAGAGCAAGGGGGAAGTCAGCTGCGTGGGTCACCTGTCTCCATCGGGAGCTGGTGATGCTCCCTTGGACCTTTGGAAGCAGCCTGGCTAGGGGCTACCTTGAGTTAGGAAACCCTTTCATCTCAAGCAACTCTGTCTGAGAGATGTGTGCTTGTTTGGTTGTGAAATGGGAAGGAAAAGGAAGGTGGTGGAGGGGACGGTCTGTCCTGCCCTCCTCATGGGTGCAGGGCTCCCTGTGGCAGGGATTTGGACCCAGTGACTTTAAATTTTTGTTTGGAGTAAGGATCCAGTGTCCCCACTTAGCCTAGGAAGGTTTGAGGCTGCATTAGGGCCAGAATGGGTTGATTCTAGGTTATTGTCCCCAGAAAGGGACAACCTCCCCCAAAGCAGGGGGGCCCCGCCCCTAAGACTCGGAGCCGTGCAGACTGCTCCCTCACCCGTGTGCACAAAGCAAACAGGACAGGCTCTGTGAGCAGCACAGCGCAGCCCTGGGGTCACCTGCCCTGGCCCTGGCCTCAGTGCGGTCGGCGATGAGCAGGCCCTGCAGGGGGTGATGCTTCGCCTGGGCTCTCCACTCCTGCAGGCGCTGTGGGCACTCGCTCCCCTTCCGCCTCCCACGCTCTGAAGGAACAGTGGCTATTTTTAGAAGCATCTGCTTGCTCTTGGGAGCACAGTTTTTGGGATTTCTCTGCTCTGCTGGATGCTCTTCTACTTAGCGAGGACGTGAGAGCTGGAGAAACAGCTGGAGGTGGGGTGTAGGGGTGTGTGTGTGGTCAGTCCAGTGGGAGTTGGCCCGGCTGGGCACCTGGCCTGGAGGAATGACCCAGTGTCCTCCTCCAAGCTTTTCGGGGGTTCCTACTGGCTATGTTTATGGTTGTCAGTTGCTGTGGGAGGTTCCTGGAAGGTCCAGGAACAGAGACAGGGGTCTTCCTCATAGAGGCAGCAGGCTGAGTCACGCTGTGGGCATGCTGCTCTCTGCGGCTGCCGTGCTCTCAGTGTACCAGGAGGAACTGGTAAGGTGGCCTTCCCCGGTGATGGGGACACCATTAACAGCCGTAACGGTGGCGACCGTTCATTGGGAGCATCCCCTGGGATCGGCACTGCTGGAGCCTTGACCTCTGTCATCTCCTGTAACTCTCCCAACAACCTGTGCTATCCTCTGCTGGCATCCAGAGGAGTGAAGCACGTTGCCCAGTGTCACACCGTCCGCCCTGGACAAGAGCCTGTTCCCCCCCCCGAGCCCTTGTGCCGTGCCGCCTCCCCAGTAGAAGGCAACAGCATGTGTTAATTTGGTGGCCGCCAGGACTGAGTTCAGATGCACGGGTATTTCCTGACAATGAGAGGGAACTGTGTGGAATGTTCTTCCTTAGCGATCTTTGAGAAGCATCCAGCTCTTCGGGGGGGGAGGGGGCCTTCCTGCAGGCCAGACTCTGGATTGATGACCATTCGATGGATTTTCTTTCTTGGGGTTTTGGCAGCTCTGTTTCCTGGACCCCTGGCCAGCCCCTGAAAGATGCCAGCCCGTGTGTCAGTAACACAGGTGTCAACGACCAGCGGCTTCTGGGCGCATCAAGTGCCCAACTGGGGTTTGGGATGTGGAAAGGCTGGGGAGACTGGGTAATTCCCTAGGCCCCAAGAGGAAGGCTGAGAGAGGGGAACGGCTCCTGGGAGCTCTGGAGCGGCCTGTGGGTTAATGGACTCCCAGGCAGATGTGCCTTGCTAACCCAGAAAGCAGTACTTATCTTTGCCAGGGCCCCTGTTCCTGGGCCTCCCCACACGGGACACAAGCGTCTGTAGTGGATACATGTTTAGCGACGGCAGCTGGGGCCTCTCCAAGCCGACTCAGTGTAGGAGCCAGAGCAAAGGGCCCCCTAGTGAGATCCGTGAGCATCTGGGCAGGGATGGGGGCTCCTTTTGGCAACCAGCTGCAGGGCTGCTTATGCAGTTTCTGCCCCTCTGTCACCCTGATCTGTACCATGGAGCAGCCTCAGAAGAATGGGGGTGCTGTCTCTCCTCCCCTGATTTGCTGCCGTGAGGAGGGGGTACAGCACCCTTGAGGCAGTGTTGTAGGATGGTCAGACATGTGGGTGGTGGAGCCAGACTGTCTGGAGTCCAGTCCCAGTTCTGCCCCTGGTGGGGTGACCTCCTGGCTTCCTTGTCTGTCGAGTGTGATATTAATAACACCTGCCTCTTGGCCTTTGTGAAGATAAATGAACAAATCCATGAAATCATTTAGCACAGGAGGAAGGAGGAGGAGAGTCCCTCTGTCCAGGGCCACGTGGCCACATTGGTCTCTCTCCCAGGCCCAGACTGTCTTAGGCTGGGCCAGGCCTACGTCGGGGGCTGTCCTTGCCAAGTGCTCATGGTTCTATCCCCTGCTGCTCACTTTGGCTCAGGTGAAGGAACCCAGCAATCTAATCTCCTGGCTGCTTCCTGCCGCCACCCCCTTTAGCTCTGGGAGCCAACACTAGGTTGGATGCTCAAGGTTCAGGGCTCCTTGAGCCCTGCCTTTGGCCCCATTTACTTGGGGTCTCTAGAGGTGAGAGCCCTCCTCTGGTTTACGCCAGGTTTCTGACTTCATGGGTCTTCCTCACAGCTCAGCTGTTACCAGCACTTTGGGGACCTGGGAAATCGAATCATGGCTTTCTTCCATCCCCTCTCTGCCCTGTGCCAGGCTCTCCAGGGCCCTGCCTACAGTTCTAACCCACCGTCCTGCACCCACCTCCCTCCCTACGCCTTTCTGGCTCCTGGTCCTGATTGCATCTGCCCCAGATCCTGCCTTTTCTCTGCCAGCACCCTTCTCCCCTTCCCACCTCTGTCTTGTCCCTGGTCTGAACCTCACCCAGTTTATACTTCTCATGGATTCTGGTACACTTTGCATGCCTAAAGCAAACATCTGTTGACATTTAAAAGTACTTCAAGGCCCACATTTTCATTTCCGTGTGAACACAGCATACTCTCTTTCTGGTATGCAAAACTTAAAGGAGGCCCCTGTGATGGAGTCACCCCACATTTATAATCACTTCTGAAAAAGAGAGGTAACTTTCCATTTTGCTCTGGACTGAGCAGGGTCAGGATGAAGAGGTTGGGTGGAGGAGGGTGGCATAATGCTCTCTGGCTGCCCTCAGGCACTGCCCTGTCCTTTTTTTTTTTGCCCTGTGCTTTTGATGTATGTCCTCATTCAGTTCCTTCAATAATCTGAGGAGGCAGATACCACAATCCCCATTTTATAGATGGGGAAACAGAGAGGTTAAGTGACTTACCTAAGGTCACACAGTGATTAAGTGAGAGAGTCAGAATTTGAGTGTGGGTCTGTTTAATTCTCCAGGAATCATGCAGCCTCTAGAAGAAGGTGGGTTGGATAGGGGATGTTAATGTAGACATAACTGAATTTTGATTACCCTGGAGCTGGATTTTTGACCCTGAGCAAATCCAAGCATCCTGTTCATGTCCCTTCCTTGTAACTCTCCATCCCTTCTCTGTGGAGGGGAGACCCCAGCCTCCCATTGCTCTCTGTCAGCCTCCAGGTTAGACCAGGAGTGTGGGAATGCTGCTGAAGCTGTGAGCTTCCCAGAAGTCATGCGTCCCTGAGAATAGACTGTATTTTGCCAGAAGAAGGGAAAAGAAAAATAGGTCTGGAAGTGCCTGAATAATACAGTAATAGAAAGTTGAAGTGCTTCTCCTCCCTAAAAACAGGCTGTGAATGCAAAATTCTTGCAGATTGTCCAGGAGCGCTGAGTGTGGGCACCTGTACAGTCCATAAAAATCACTGCTCCCAGTCTCCAGGCTCTGGGCTCTCCTTGGCGCTTTCCCATTCCCCAAGCCTCTTAGCTCTCCTGCTGGGGGCTCTTTGTAAGGGAAGATGTAAGTGGCAGGGTAATGGGCCTAAGCACACACTAAAAGCCAATGGGAGGGACCAGCCACCCACAAATTCCCAACCAAGACAGGATGTTATTAACTACTTCTGAGGAAGCATTTGGAATTCTACTTCCATCAGCCTGAGGAGAGGTCTGATGGGGTCTTTGTCTGCCTGACTCTGAAATTCTGGGGTTAGTGGGGAGAGGCGGAGGGAGGAGGGGTCTGTAGGTCTCTTAGACTCAGCACAGAATTGTCTGGTAAATACGCAGTCATTTGGGATGTATTGTCTTCCTTCCTGAGCCTTTAAGATTTGCCTCCTAAATTACTACTAAAGCATGTGACTTTCTTACCCGAGCTCTTTTTCTTTTTTTAACTTTTAAAATAAACTGTATTGAGGTATAATTTCCATTCAATAAAGTGTACTCATTTTAAAGGTATAGTCAGATGAGGTTTTGTTTTTTTTTAAATAAATTTATTTATTTATTTATTTATTTTTGGCTGCGTTGGGTCTTCGTTGCTGTGCATGGACTTTCTCTAGTTGCGGCGAGTGGGGGCTACTCTTCGTTGCCGTGTGCGGGCTTCTCATTGCGGTGGCTTCTCTTTGCTGGGGAGCACGGGCTCTAGAGCGCAGGCTCAGTAATTGTGTCGCACGGGCTTAGTTGCTTCGCAGCATGTGGGATCTTCCCAGACCAGGGCTCGAACCCGTGTCCCGTGCATTGGCAGGCGGATTCTTAACCAATGCACCACCAGGGAAGTCCTGTCAGATGAGTTTTGATAAACTCCAATCAGGATATAGATTATTTCATCTCCCCTAAAAATTCCCTCATCCCACTTGCAGTCAGTTTCCCTCCCGGCCCTGGCCCCAGGCAACCTCTGAGGGCTTTCCGTCATTGTAGATTGTTTCTGCTGTTCTAGATATCTGTATATTTGTATATATAGGCTGGTCTCTTTGTGCCACTTCTAGAGTTTGATAAGCCTCAGGGGAGAGTAAGAGTGGGTTTGAAAGCCGCTCTCCTGGGGAACATTCTCCCTGGAGTGCCAGGGTGCTTTTGAGTGAATTGAGGGGCAGGGAGGTACAGGATGCAGACTTCAGAGGGCAGCTTCTGTCGGGGTGCTGGAGTGAACAGGCCAGCTCCTCACACCCTGGTCAAGCCCAGCCTGAGGGCTCTGGCACTGAGGTGTGTGCGTGTCCTGCCCAGCCAGGAGGTGCCAGAGGACAAACAGCAGGGGGCTTGGGGCTGATCAACACCACGCTTTTCGGCTTGTGTCAGGTCTGCAGCCCACCCCGTCCTTGGGCAGACAGGAAGGGCAGCAGACAGGACTGACTCTTACATGGCAGTGGCGATCCTAGGTGGCAGCCTGCTGGAGAAGGACGCGTTGCTAAAGATTTGCTACAGTTTGCCTAACCTTTCTGGGATTCAGTTGACCCATGCTACAAGTGGGCCTATTTGAGGATAGTTTAAGGTTGCTTTCAGCCCTTGGGAAAAAGGGATACAAACTAAAACCAGGATGTTGTCATTATAGTATTTTTTTTTTATCATCACCATCATTATTATTACTTCATTATGGTGAAATATATACAACCTAAAATTGACCATTTTAACCATTTTTAAGTGTACAGTTCAGGGGCATGAAGTACATTCACTTTGTTGTGCAGTCATCATCACCATCCATCTCCAGACCTTTTCATCCTCCCCAGCTGAGACTCTATACCCATTCAACGCTAACTCCCCATTCCCCCGCCTCTCCCAGCCTCTGGTAACCACCGTTGTACTTTCTGTCTCTGTGAATTTGACTACTCTAGTAATCTCATGTAAGTGGAATCGGTATTTGTGTCTCTGGCTTATTTCATTTAGCATAATGTCTTCCAGGGTCATCCATGTTGTATAACAAGTATCAGAATTCCGTTCCTTTTTAAAGCTGAATGTTATTTCATTGTATAAATAGAGCACATTTTGTTTATCCATCTGTCAGTGGCTATCTGGGTTGTCTCTACATTTTGGCTATTGTGAATAATGCTGCTGTTACGAACATTTGTGTACAAATACCTGTCTGGTCATCATGGTATTCAGATGCTCAGCAGTCCCTTCTAGCGCCTCCTCTTGCTTAAACCTACCGCCGCCCGAGGCCTGGGAGAGGGATGCATTTCTCTTTCCTAGCCTGCCGCCCTATCCCTTCTAACTTAGCGCCTATGACAAATGATGCGCTTCAAACACTTCAGTCTTGGATGGGTATTTGGGAGCTCAGGTTTCCCAGGCAATGGAGTCGAGTTCCTTTCTTTAGAAGCCTTCTTTTTAGTGTGTCTTAGTTACTGTTGTCCACCAGCTAACTTCTGGAGTTTGATTCCACTAAGCTTCTTAATACTAGAATACAATAGAACATCTTTGTTCCATTAAGGGAAGAAAAGAAACTAAATTTTATCCCGCATCTACTATGGGCTAGGTACCGCTTGAGGTGCTGTCACAGTACTACAAGCTTCACTTCCTTTACCTCACTGGACAGCCCTGTGAGGTAGGGACAAAGCCTGAGTTTTAAGGGTAAGGAAGCAGAGGAGAGGCAGAGAGGTTAAGTTACTTGCCCAAGCTCACAGAGGCCAACATTCTTTCTATATACCACCTAAATACCACCCTGACCTTTCAAATGCCAGAGGTATTTCCTGGAACTTTTCTTTTATAATGGAAATCCATGTCTGGAGTTCCCCCTATGATTTGAAAAGAGTAACCCTTTGGGCTTCCTTGCCCTAGTTCTGTAAAAGGTGGAATCATTAATCAAGGTTTTGTTTATTTTTCAGAATATACAAGAGTATAGACAGTAGTATCATGAATCCCCATGTCTCCATCACCCAGCTTCAGCAAGTATGGACACTTGGCCAATCTTGTTTCATTGATCAGGTTCCTCTTTTTGATCTGTGGGGTCCTCCCAAGTGGAGTGGTAGCAGTTGGTGTTTTCTGGAAGAGGGAAGGGGAATCGGTAGATCTGGGCATCATGAAGCTAAATCTGTTCCCAGCTGGAACAGTGTTAATTGCTACCGGTTGGAATCCTCTCTGATGGTTCATTATTCGGCTGGGTACTGAACACCATCCAGGAGGCAGGGGGAGGGGGAAGAATCTTTTGAGAGGCCTGGCAAGTCCTGGCAAGGTGGTGTGCAGAGATGCTTCCCTTTCTTAGAGCATTTTCCTTCTTCTGTTTGATTTTATTGGAATTTTTCTGAGTAGGGGAGAAGGTTATGTGAGGATAACCATTCCCTTAGGGGAACAGCCAAGGCAGTCTTAGGATGGAGCGGGGACTAGTGGGAAATAAGCTTATGGCCTCTTCAACTAGATTTATTTAACAAACATTTTAATTTTAATTTTTTTTTAAATATCCACCATGTGCCAGGCACTGCGCTAAATGCTGGGAATCCAACTATGTAATGTTGGTATCTGCTCTCGAGAAATTTGTGGTCCACAAAAATAACAGCCAGTAACAACTAACATGTGTGTGTGCCAGACACTTTATGTACATTGTCTGATTATACCCCCCAACACAATCTGTAAGATGGGTACAATTGTGTCTGTTTTGTAGACAAGGAAACTGGGGCTCACTGCCTCCCACGTAGCTGGCAGGGGGTGGAGCTGATTGTGTTTGTGCTGCCCCATCTGAGCAGAATGAGAAGTTCAGGCACAGGTGGGAGAAGGTAGAGGGGGCCGGGGACTGTCTCTTGAGCTGCAGGAACGTGCGTATATAAAACCCCGCGAGATGTGCTTTCTCATAGGATTGGGGGCAGCCAAATGGTAGGTATATTTTTCCTCTCGACTTTACAGAGGACTGTGGGATTTATTTTTATTTTGAAGACAGGGGAGTTCTTTGGGAGGAGGGGAAGAGTGAAGACTGGAACTTCAGAAAGAGTTCTTTCCTGAGGCTGCAGAAAGGGATGGAGAGAAGAGAATGAGCTAGGTTTGTCCTGTTTTTATTTAAAAGAAGATTTGGCATCTTTCAAGGGAGAGGAGTTGTGGGAATGAGAGAAGTGGTTTTAAGTATAACGAAGGGACAGTTTCTGATCTGGTTTGACTTAGTCTAGGTATCAGATGGTTTTGGGTTCAGTCACAAGAGCAGCTGGTGGTGCCATTCCTCTCTTTCTGGGAGGAAGTCGGCTTGGTGTGCCCAGTTTCTTTCGCATGGAGGCCTGCTTTGAGTTTGAACATATTTTCGAAGGTTGCATCAGCAAGTACCTCTGTATCAGGGGGCAGTAAATCATTTGTTTTAAAAGAAAACCTATGACTCTCTTTTCCACTGATCCCAGGAAGCCCCTCATCCTTACCCGTGTTTAAGCTGTAACCTATAGTGTAAGATAAATGTAGAAAGCTCTGCCCGCCTGACCAAAAAGAAATATGAAACGCTGAAATCAGAGTCCCAGGCTGGGATCTCTTTTAAGGAAAGGAAAATGTTTATTATTAGCATTTTAATTTAGTTTTTAATTCATTTTTTTTAAGTTTTTTTTTTTGCCGTGGGATGGGGCCAGGGGCCATCTGGCTCAGAGGCAGGAGAATGGAACATCTCAAGTTCCTTCCAGGTGTGTGATTTGTTTTTTTTCTAGTTTCCCCACTCTGAGTTCCCAGGTAATATAGAAGCAAGATTTTATGCAGTATCAGCTTCAGATAGAACCCAGGAGAATATCCCATCTTCAAATCAGCATAGCATCTCCATTTGCACCTGGCTGACAGAGAGAGGAAATAGATGAAAGTGGATGAGGACACCTCTTTTTTTTTTTTTTTTTTTTGCGGTACGCGGGCCTCTCACTCTTGTGGCCTCTCCCATTGCGGAGCACAGGCTCCGGACGCGCAGGCTCAGCGGCCATGGCTCACGGGCCCAGCCGTTCCGCGGCACGTGGGATCTTCCCGGACCGGGGCACGAACCCGTGTCCCCTGCATCGGCAGGCGGACTCTCAACCACTGCGCCACCAGGGAAGCCCAAGGACACCTCTTTTAGGAATTGAGCGCTTCCAAACCAGCAGGAGAAAGGCGTGTCTCCACTCAGAATAAATGGCAAGAGTGATGCTGCCTGCCCTCCAGGGACTGCAACTCACAAATGCTGGTTGCTCTGGATACGGGCAACTGAGGCTCCCTTGGGGCAGTGGTGGCTGTGGAGGCCTCAAGGCTGTTGCAGTGATACGGGGCTTGGTGTTGGTGTGTTCTCCATGATGGCGCTTCAGCATGATGGCAGGGACCAGCTTTGCCTGAGCTGCCACCTTGGCTCCTCTAAGGGCCTCAGGTGGCCCAGCCGGGAGTTGGGGGTGGGGGGGCAGCGGTGCACCTGAGGTAGGCCACACCTGTGTGGAGCTGCTGCACTTTAGGTGGCAGGTAGGGTTTAGGGTTTGGGCCCTGTCCTGGAGGCTGAAAGGAGGTATCAGAAGGAAGGGGAAACATAGTTTGTGCCGTCAGGGAGCTCCTGGTATGAGAGGGGAAAAGCCCATGCGCTCAGTGGGCTCCCAGTTTGATGCGGACAACGAGATGCACAGGAAGACACAGGGTAGGGGACAAAGACAGAGAAGGAAAAAGCCATGGCTCCCTTATTTTAAGCCCTCCAGTGGCCTCCCTTCACGCCTCCCATAAAGTCAGACTCACCTCCATGGTGCACTCAGTAGTGTACCTGGCCCCTTCCCACCCGTCCCTCCCCCAGGCCCCCTGGTTTCTGCCACACTGGGCTCTGGGCTCTTCCTCAGGATTCCAGCTGGCTGCTGCCTTAGGGCCCTTCCTTGCTATTCCCTTGGCCTAGAGCTGTTTCCCCCGTCACCTCCTCCTCCTTCACCTTATTCAGGCCTCTGCTTTGATATCATTTCCTGACCACCCTGTGTCAAATCAGCCCTTCCTTTCTTCCCACACCCCTCACTTACCTCTTTCCCTGCTCTGCTTTTCTTCACAGCACTTGTGTATTTACTTGTTCACTGTTTGATTGCCTGCCTCCCCTCCTGGAAGGTCTGCTCCTCCGGAGCTGGGACAATGTCTTGTTTACCCCTGAATCCCATTGCTAAGAGCATCGCCTGGCACATGTGAAGCACTCAATAAATATTGGATGACTAAGTGACAAACTGTGTAGCTCAGAGGATTGCATTCGATTCTGTGAGAATGTTTACAATGTGCTTTTATATTACTCCACCAGCTGTAAAGAGAAAACTTCTGTAAGTCAGAAAAAGAAAGACAAATACCATATGATATCATGTATATGTGGAATCCAAAATATGAACTTATCTATGAAACAGAGTCACAGACATAGAGGACAGACTTGTGGTTGCCAAGGGGGAGGGGGGTGGGGGAGGGATGTATTGGGAGTTTGAGATTAGCAGATGCAAACTATTACATATAGAACAGATAACAAGGTCCTACTGTATAGCACACAGAACTATGTACAATCTCCTGGGATAGACCATAATGGAAAAGAATATGAAAAAGAATGTATATATATGTATAAATGAATCACTTTGCTGTACAGCAGAAACTAACACAACATTGTAAATCAACTATACAATAAATTTTTTAAAAAGAGAAAACTCTTTTGCAATTCTAATTTGCAGTTGAAAGACATTGTTCATAAAATTAGATTTTGGTTTCTTGAGACAGTACCTCTTACACTGGGGTATACAGACCCCTGGGGGTTCTTGGATGTGCCCATGGGAGTCTGGGGATTTTTTTCCTTTGGAAGTTGTCTGTATATTAGTCAAGTTTGGGAAATCCATGTGTAGCTGTTGGAAATCATGTACATAAGGGCTCACGAGGTAGGGTGCATTGGAGGTGGACTCCGGAGGACTTTCTGGAAAACAGACCTTAAGCAGTAGTTAGAAGAAAGGGGCAGGTCTTAATACAGGAAAGAAGAGCTTTGGGTGACTCGCTTTGAGGGCCTGGTTTGTAACGCTAAGAAGCCATATGGGGCAAGCCCTCACGGGCCACTGGGGAGCATGTGTGCCTGGCCGAAATGGAATCTGAACTTGGATAGAACAAGCTGAAGCAGTTAACTTGAGGGTACTTCATGCTCTGAAAGCCTGAATTTGAGTGACAGCTGTGCAAGGGCTGGGACTGCAGTGGAGCCGTAACCCATAAACTCTGCTTTCTGGCCCCGTCCTCATCACTTATGTGTCACTGAAGTCATGTTGGCATGATCCCCTCCAGGGAGCATTGGCCCCCCTCCTGTGGCCTGTGCAGCTGGGGCATGGAGGGTGCGCGGGAGTCAGCTGGCAGGTGGAAGATGACCCAGCCCTGGGGAAGACGGTCCCCAGCTCACCAGCTTGCAGTCCTTTGTTTAACTGGGAATCAACCAGACCAGAGGTCAGCATTTTCCTTGGGAGACTGTCAAAGCTTGCCTGAGGTTGAGGGGGAGCGGGGTCAAATTCCCAGGGAGTGGGCCGGGATACGGCCCTATCTCCTGCATCGGCTCTCCGTTGTCTGCAGCCGGGCTGGTGCAGCAGCATGAGATTGGCAAGGTGGCTTCCCAGCCTGGTCACAGACTGCAGACCTGAGGATCTGGGAGGCCCTTTACAAGCCACGCAGCGACCCCTTTGTTGTAGGGATGGGGTGCTCGAGGCCCAGAGAGTGACAGAAGAGTCGGGACACCCAGCTCAATGCTCTTTCTGCCGTCTCCTGTTTAGGACAGGAACCCAGGTGGGCCATGAGATACGGGCAGCAATACCTCAGCACCTCGGTTTTGGCCCGTGCATCTCACGCATAAGCATTGAGGTTTGCTTTGAGAAGTTAAAATAAATGTATCCTGCTCTCTGCTGGAGTGACAGTTATTCTCCTTGGACACGGGGCTGTGATGTGGCTTCCTCACCCTGTCAGGCTTCAGGCAGCACTGTGTCTGAGGGACTGTCAGCCCTGCAGGTAATGTCTGTGTATAGAGTGGCTCCCGAGTGGAAAGGCAGCTAGGCCTGAGGAAGAGGATGTCCGTGCCCCGCGATGCCCTACCCTTCTCTGTCCACAGCTTCCTGTCCACCTCCCGCTTGTTCTTCCAGGGTCAGTCATCCTGGTGGAGGTTCCTAAAACCACCACGTGGGCTTTGAGGTCCCTTCCTCCTGCCCCCTCCCCCCAGCCTGGAGGCAGGAGAGTGTGGAGGTTAGGAAGGGAACAGGCAGACCTGGCTGGGGCAGGAATACCTGAAGTAGAAGATTAGGTCAGGGGTTTTCTAACTCCTTAATTTAGGATCTTGAGAAATAGGCCATGTCTAAGTGTTAAGAGCTCTGGTTTTGGAGTCCAGGGAGACGTAGATTTGCACCCAAGCGCCTCCCCTTGACTTTGAATAGGCTACTTAACTTTTTTGACCCTCAGTTTTCTTATCTGAAAAGTGGATTTAATAGCCCCTGGCACCTTGCACCATGTGGGGATTCACTGGGATAATCCATATCCACAGAGCACTTATCTGAGTACCCAGCCCCAGTAGGCAAACGTGATAAGGTAACTTAGCATCCCCATCAGCACCACAGGACAGCTGAGTGCCTGCACGGTGCCAACACTATGCAGGATGCTGTGAAAAGTAAAGAGGATCACACATCAGCCACTGGGCACGTAGTCTGGCTGGAGAATTACACATAAAACAAAGGACAGTGCACAACATACATAGAGATCTCAAATGGGGAGACATCTGCAAAGGGAAGAAGAGGATTTTAAAGGCCTTTTGAGGAGCTACGGGTGGGATTAAGAAAAAACTTGATATATATTCAAAGTAATATTCCACTTTTAGTATGTCCCCACCCCCGCAAGTGAACACTTTAGAATAACACACGTGGAGCAAGGAGAAAGTCCTCCCGCTGAGGGGCAGGCAGAAGTTCTGAGTGGCCAGTAGCCAGGGGAACAGAAAGCTCCATCCTCACCCTCGCCTTGCCCTCCCAGGGGCTTGGTGCATGGGTGCCTCCTTCCCAAAGGCCAGAAAGTCTGTGTGGCTAGATAGAGGAGGAATCTTCCACACTCTTCACTCTCTCTGGGCTCTGTGGGACGCTAGAAATATTTTCCAACCCACCGCAGGAGAAAGAATCGACCAGGGCTGGTGCCAAAATATTCGGTAAATTCAAAAGAGTCTATTGTTTGCTGAAGAAAGCAGCTGAGCTGGAGACTCCTCTTCCGATCTGACATCATAGCCTGGTGGGGTGGGCCTTCCATTCTTGTCCAGCTCCCACTCCCAAGCTCCAAGGTCTTAGCCTATGCAGGGTTCTTTAGGAAAGCGCACTTCTGGTTCCACCTGTTAGTTCCCTCGCCTTCGGCAAATCCATCAGCCCCTCTGGCCTTAGCGGCTTCACCTGTGAAGTGGTGATGGCCATTCCACTCGCTCTGAAGGGAGGGATTGGCCAGGTGGGGTGGTCTTTTGCTCCACCGCCAGCTCTCGGGTCTGAGCTCAGATGCAGCGAGTGTTGCCCCTTCCCAGATGGGCACTCTGAGATGCCAGACACACACGTCTGTCATTATTTAGAACACGTGTGAGCTCTGCTTTGGAATTTGCCTCTGAGCCTGTGGCGCGTTCATTCTTCCTCAGTGAGGGGGAGTCTTCTTCTTAGAGGGAATTTGATTTCGGGGAGCAGCCTAATCAAGAAAATAAGTATAGGATCAAGCTGAATGAAGATACTTTTAGTTGCAAACAAATGAAGCTGATTTCATCCAGCTTCTACACTGACTCAGAAAACGGTTCCAAATAAAATTTTAAAAAGTTTTGTGCAAGGACTGCATCCTTAGAACACAGGTGATATGTTCTTATTATTTTAAGGACAGTACTCGTTTGGGTACAGTAATTCTGATTTTTTTTAATGATTTTGCTACTTTATATTTACATCTCATGTTTTTAAAAAGTGATTATCCTTTTCATTTCCTAATGCATTTGTTTTATGTGTTTGGATATTTGTGCTTTTTATTTTATTAAAAATGTGGCTTGGGCTTCCCCAGTGGCTCAGTGGTTGAGAGTCTGCCTGCCGATGCAGGGGACACGGGTTCGTGCCCCAGTCTGGGAAGATCCCACATGCTGGGAAGATCCCACATGCCGTGGAGCGGCTGGGCTCGTGAGCCATGGCCGCTGAGCCTGCACGTCCGGAGCCTGTGCTCCGCAACGGGAGAGGCCACAACAGTGAGAGGCCCGCGTACCGCAAAAAAAAAAAAAAAAAAAAAAAAAATGTGGCTTACTGAGTTCATTATCAATTATAAAAACATAAAATGTTTCACGTTAGTGGTTCTCAAACCTCTTAGCTTATTCAAACCCAGGTGGCTGGGCTCATGCACAGAGCTTCTGATTCAGTAAGTCTCAGGTGGGGCTCGATAATTTGCACTTTAATATACTCCCAGGTGTTGCTGTTGCTCCTGGACCATGTTCTGAGACACCCTGACCTAACTGAAAGGGCCTTTGGTCATCAAATCTAACCCCTTTATTGTACATGTCAGTTAACTGAGGTATAGGGAGGAGTGACTCCCTCACCAAGTGTTGTATAATTAAATTAGTGACAAAGCTGGATCTGAAACCCAGGCATTCAGTAAGCCCAGTCCAGTGCTTCTCAAATTATTATTTCTTGGTTGGAGACTAGTTAACGTGAGTGTAAGGTTTTAAGATTTTGTATGACCTTCCTGATTTCAAATAATCTGGCCTGTTATCCCCTTTAATACAACTGTGTCATGAGTTTTATTTCATCACGGGAATAACTTGTGTTTGATTTTCTTTTTAAAACATTGTGATAAAATACACACAACACAAAATTTAATATTTTAACCGTTTTAAGTATACTAAGTACACATTGTTATGAAGCCATCACCACCACATCACCACCACATCCATCTCCAGAACATTTTTTATCTTCCCCAACTGAGACTCTGTACCCGCTAAACAACGACTCCCCATTTCTTTGCCCTCCAGCTCCTGGCGACCACCATTCTACTTTCTGTCTCTATGACTTTACTCTAGGTACCTCATGTAAGTGGAATCATACAGTATTTGTCCTTGTGTGTCTGGCTGGTTTCACTTAGCACAATGTCTTCAAGGTTCATCCATGTTGAAGCATGTGTCAGAATTCAATTCCTTTTGAAGGCTGAATAATATTCCATTGTATGTATACACCACATTTTATTCATCCATTTATCCATTGATGGACACTTGGGTTGCTTCTACCTCTTGGTTATTGTGAATAAGGCTGCTATGAACATGGGTGTTCAAATATCTCTTCGAGCCCCTGCTTTCAGTTCTTTGGGGTATATACTCAGAAGTGGAATTGCTGGATCACATGGTAATTCTATGTTTAGTTTTTTGAGGAACCTGATTTGCTTTTGATTCTGGGAGCTTGAGGATAGAAAGATGGACCTGCTATTAACAAATTAGTGGGTAAACAGAGCTGGAACAGTCCCTGGCTCTTATCCATCTGGTGCTAATGTTGGAAGGTGAATCAGCTGCCCTAAGGCCTTGTGATAAAGAGACCTTGTTATTTCCAGTTTACTACCAGAGACTGCAATGACTCCTAGGTTTTTGCTCTTCTACTCCTTGGCTCTGCTCTGATTTCACTGCCACCAGTCTTCACTCATATTTGCCTCCCTCTTTGTCTTTGGGCATTTATCTGATAATTTGTATTCTTGTCCATCAAATCTTGCCAGCCCCAAACGCTCCCATTGCATTGCAGAATGAAGTCTGGAATCAGTGGGTCCAACCCCATTACACTGCACCTTAAGTTCTCTATATGGAATATGATTGTGATCGGGGAGGCAGCATGCCAGGTGGTGGCGTGGGAAGACCTCACATGTAGTAGAGATTAAGAAATACTTGTAGAATTAATGAATGAGTGTGACAAGAGGGCTAGAGTGCTGTCAGGCAGGGTTCCAGGGCTGGGCACTTTGCAAGAAATGGCCAACTACTTGGATTGGTTTTTGCTGCCACCCAACAGTCTCTGGGGCTGTACCACCTCCAGGGGATCGCGTGCTGCCCTGGAATTAGAGGGGCCAATCGGGAGGCCTAGTGCCTGCTGCTTCCAAGTAGGTGCCAGCTTGAGGGTTGCAGAATGTGTCTTCCTTGGGATCCAGTCTTGTCTGGAGGGATCTAGAGCAGCGACTCCTAGAATTGGCAGAGTGTTGGGGGCTGAAGGAGAAGAAAGAACAGGCTGTAGACTTGCCAACTCAACGGTTCCAGCCCAAGTCTGCAAAAACCCAAATGTCTCTTCAGGTGACTCAAGAGGATATTGTGAGACTTCACAACCAATTATTATATTTTTAAGTTTAAGGAAAATTAAGACTGTACAGCATTTTCTTTGTGGTTGGTTTATAAAATCCTTCTATCAATGCCGTTAGATCCATAGCAACCAGGTGTAGAATTCCTAAAACGTGTGTATCAGCATCATTTTTCCACCCTATCCAGGGTCAGGGAACTAAGTGGCTAGGTTACTTCCTTTTTAAATTTTAAAGCAAGATGCCCATTATTGAGGTCATCAGAAATGACTCTTTTTGTTCTAGTGCTCCATTATCCAGGTTAACAGAGGGGAACAGTGAAACAGATGTGGTCGTTAATCCACAGAATCCCTGTTGGCTCAGAATAGCATCTTTTTTTTTGTTTTGTTTTTTTGCGGTACGTGGGCCTCTCACTGTTGTGGCCTCTCCCGCTGCGGAGCACAGGCTCCGGACGCGCAGGCTCAGCGGCCATGGCTCACGGGCCCAGCCGCTCCGCGGCATGTGGGATCTTCCCAGACCGGGGCACGAACCCGTGTCCCCTGCATCGGCAGGCGGACGCTCAACCACTGCGCCACCAGGGGAGCCCTGGCATCCTTTTTACTTACCCTGTATCAGCAGATGATACTGCCTTTCTGTATAGAGTTTCATGGTTTACAGTTTGCTTTACCCACGTCTCTCCGCAGTGGTAAGTGTCTTGTTAGATCCCAGGACTTCGTGTTTCTCTTCCTCCAGGCCATTTTCCCAGAAGCAGGTAGTCCAGCTTCAAATGTCTATCATCCTTGTTTCCTTCAGTCAGGTTAAAATAGAGGCTTGTAAGAGTTCCCAGATCCCAGGAACAGTCATGGAAGGTAAACATACTGGGTGGTAGTCGGTGATCTCTCTGGATGCTGGGAGCTGTCATCAGGTCTTCAGAGTACAAATTTGTAGAATCCATTAACATCAGTGCTTGCTACTAATTGTAACCAGACCCAACCTTCTCTCAGCATCATGCTGCGGCTTAAAAGGGTAATTCCCGTGCAGTAACCGACCACCCTTTCTGGTTGCACTGTGACAGAGTGAGCACGTGAGACCAGCAGGGTCTTTGTGGGCCTCCCCTGTCTACGAGAGCTGCCCTGCTTAGGGTGCTGCACAGCACGGAGGCAGATGCGGCTGACTCGCCGGGTGTTAGACCTGCAGAAGAGTTAGTCAGCACTTTAAATCTCCTGAGACACCTCCTTGGTAACATCCACCCCTTCCCCCATCCATTCATTCAGATAGGGTGTGCTTGTGCTGGGAGTGGCCCAGGGGCCAGAGCTGTGTGAGACCTGGCGTGTGCCTTCACAATGCCTCCAGGATGCTTGAGAAAACCAGTCTGCTCTACATGAAGATCTAGGCAGCGATACAAGGCAGGCTGTAAGGCACCCAGCCCATGCATTTTACAGGTAAATCGAGGGGGCATGTGAAACTCAAGCTCTTGTTCCTAAACTAGGCATGAAGTAATACGAGGAGAAGGGGAGAAGTGAAGTATTTTACGCATCATAAGTAAAGGTACTTAAGAAAAACAGTGTCTGTGTCTTTGGAAAGTGAGGGGCCCTTTTCCAAGAGGAGTGGTAGAGGGGAATGGCAGTGCATGTATGCCCTGGTGTTTGCCCATTGGTCTGGTGCTCTGGTCATGGGCCGGGCCTTCTTGGGCAAGCAGAGTGGGATGGTAGAGAAAGTGTTACCTCAATTGGGAGCCAGAGAAATTTGGGTCTTCATTGAGGCAGCTAAGCATAAGATGCCTAACGTCATATTTGAGGGTGGAACCTAAAGATCTACCAGCTGGAAAAATCCTAGATTACTTGGCATCTGGCCTGGAGTCCCTAGAACACAGAGCCTAAGGCAAAGGCTTACGTGCTGCACCTTTATCAGGGAGTGCAATTCCAGAGAACAGAAGTGAAGGAGAAGGTGAGATGCAGGGAAAGGGCAGGCCAACATGAGGATCCTTTATTGATCTGGCTAGCACTCGGTATCAAGCCCAACCAGTGGTTCAGTCTTTCAGGGTTTGAAGAACTGACTGCTCCTCAGCACAATCAGTCAGGAGCGGAAGGGTTCCCCCCTCCCATGGGCCAAAGGCTTATCCCACTGGGTGTA
Organism: Delphinapterus leucas; assembly: GCF_059928025.1. Lineage (NCBI taxonomy): Eukaryota > Metazoa > Chordata > Mammalia > Artiodactyla > Monodontidae > Delphinapterus > Delphinapterus leucas. Next base: position 39,976,667 of record NC_143129.1, read on the forward strand.
ATTCCCCTGCATTTCTGGGTTGCACATGCCCAGTCTCCCTGAGTAGGCCCTGCTGTGTCTCAACCCCCAGTGTAAATAGGAAGACCTAAGGCCGGAAGCAGGAGGTACAGGAAGTGGGCATAAGTCTAGGCACGGTTGGGTGGTGCCTGTGTGAAGTGCATAGCTCTACAGAGCTGGTCACTACAGCAGTGTCTGGGGCTGGAAGGAAAGACCAAAGGCCCTGGTGACAGATGTGGCTGAGAGGCACTTGACCACACACCCGTACACCACAATGGACAGGAGGCAAGATAGATTTTCTTTCAATACCAGCAAGAGTGTGGGGCACAGAGTGGGGCTGGGGGTGGTGCCAGGAAGCATTATTAGTTTTCCTGTGGATGGAGATGAAGAGGAAAGATGCCCAGGTAGCAACAACAGCTGCCGTTTAGTTTGCTGTGCCCCAACCTCTGGTCAAACAAAACTAGCCTACAAAGAAAACGTTATCTTCTCCAGTCCTCCTCCATGGAGCCCTGCACCTAACCCAGCCCAGGGAGAAAGGTTCTGTGGACTCCTCTGTTAATACTTAGCACCAAGGATGTGCCTTGCATCTGTGTAGGCATGTGATGGGTGAGCAAGCAATATACAAGCATAAAAGGGGGGCTTAGAGTTGGCAGAATTGAAATAAAGTCAGTCTCTGACACTGACTACCAATTTGAAAATGACTTTTACATTCACCCTTCTTTACCCTCTTGAATAGTTAACCCCTTCGTCCCTTAAGACCTTCGTTTCTTTAGTAAAGACAGCAGCACTGTCTACTGCTGTATCAGTTTTCTATTGACACGTAACAAGCCACCCCCAAACTTAGGGGCTTAAAACAACCACCATATCATTTATTCACAATTCTCTCGTCAACAATTTAAGCAGAGCTTGGTTGGGACATTCTTCTGATGGTCATGCCTGGAGTCACTCATGTGGCTGCAGTCACCTGGTGGCCCAAAAGGATGATGTAAGTTGGCCTTGCACATCTGGTATGTGCTGCTACCAGCTGCTTGGTGGAGGGCTGTGCTGGCCAGTCCAGTAGCAACTAGCCACATATGGCTCTCGAGCATTTGAAATGTGGCTGGCCCGATTTGAGGTGTGCTGTAAATGTAGAATACACTGGATTTTGAAGACTTAATAACTGTGTCCAATGTAATCTATCTCATTAATAATTTTGATATATTGGTTACATGTTGAAATGCTAATTTTTTAATATTGGGTTAAATATAGTATATTAAGCTTAATCTCACCTGTTTCTTTTTAGTTTTCTAATACGACTATTAGAAAATTTAAAATTACATATATGGCTTGCATTATTATATTTCTACTGGACAGCATTATACCATATGAATGAAATATATAGTTGTGTTACAAATGGAACTATGATGTAATTTCACAGTTTATACATATAAATGATGAAATAGGTAAACAGTCCTACCTTTCACCTTTGGCCCATACATTTCACTTCTGGTAGAAGGATCCAGAATTATTTAAGGTTGGGGAGCTTGGACTAGCATACAGAGTCTTGCTTTGTAACACCTCTGTTTTGTGAAGGAGGGAAACAAAGGCCCAGAGGGTTAAATGACTTGGTAAGAACTAGAGCCCAGGACTCCTGCCATCCAGGCCTTGGCTGCACAGCTCATGCCCCTCAATGATGTGTCATTGAATCCCAGGCTTCTCAATGGACCATCTGCTTCTCCAGCTTAGGTGCTTCCCTCCTTCTAGACACCCCCAAACCCTTCCCCATCACATCCCATGCCTTCATGCCACTGGCAGCCCAACTCAATCCCAAGCCCCAGAAGCAGATACAGTAGCTCAGAGTCCTACAGTCTGACATTCTGCTGTAGTCAGTTGATGTTCACTCACCTTGCTGGACCAGGTGGACAAGGTGGTGAGCAGGACCCCCAACCCAACCTGGAACAAACGATGAAAAGTAGAGACTGTAATTAGTGACAGTCACTGAGCTGGGCTGAGGAAATCCACCTAGCCTTTTGACCCAAATGCTCTAGGTCCTAAGGAAGTCTGCAACTTCTGTGGCCACAGCAAAGCAGAACTGTACCATATACCTTGCTGAAGCTCAAAGATAAATATTATTAGGCAGCAGGAAAACAATTACCAGGTTTTGTAGTGATCCTGTGGAGACTTGAACTAAAGCACAGCAGGAAGCATGAATAGTAAGGGATAGAATAATTAGATACCTGGGAGCCAAAATATCTATGGATAGGAATTGGATATGGGAGGCTTAGGGTTCTCAAGTCTAGCCAAGTGGATAATGGTGTCATTCACTGATAATGTGACCATAAGGAAGAGGGAGAGGTTTGGTAGAGAAGATCATAGGTCTGGTTTAATTATGTTGTTTTTAAAGTACCTATGGGAGACCCAAGCGGAGATGGTCAGTAAACACCTGTAAATATGGATTTAATTGTGGGAGAGGAGGAAGGACATGAGAAATTGATTGGGAACCTTATCAAGTAGGAGGTAATTAAAACCATTGGCAAAGATAAGATTCTCTGGGAGAGGCGGGTGTAGACTAAGAAGATATTGCTTGAGAGGGAGACCCTGGGAAACAGCCATGTTTGAAGTACAGGGAAGGGAAACAGAACCTTCGAAGTAGGCCAAGAAGTGATCTCGTAACAGATCTTGGTACTTAAACTATAATTGCTAAAGAAAAGGAGAAAGAGATTCCTGGAACATCGTGGGCCATGTGTTTAGCATTTTATTTCCCAAAGGGCTTTGTACAGAGAAGACAGGGAGTAATATTTGTTGAATTAAATTAAGTTGCATTGTGTCGCACTGCACTGGTTTGAACTGAATTGAGTTTACTACTTCCTGGGCTGCCCTAGCTGTTTTAGGCTTTTTCCCTGCTCTGTTCAGCTTCTCCCCCTTTCCCTCCTCTTGTTCACTGTGTCCAGTATACAGCAAGAACTTTGTTGCCCAGTTAAACATTTCAGGGTCTTAGTAAAAGCTGATTATCTCACCAGTTACCGTTTGCCAGCCTTCAGATGACTGTGAACAGAATGACTACATAACAGAGGCTTAAGTAAAAGGACACTTAATTACCTCTCATAATAAGCAGTCTGAAGGTAGGTAGCTTCAGGTTTGGGGCAGGACTTATGTTATAAAGGACCCAACTTTTGTTGTCTTTCCTCTTTGGTATCTTAAGTTTGTTGATCCTTAGTCCCCAGGTTTAGCACCTCATGCTTATGGGATGTTTGCCATACTTCTAAGCATCATATCCCAAAATAGTCAAGTTCTTGGAAGGAATAAAATGTCAGGCCTCTGCTGTATCTTTGACAGAGATAAAAATCTTTGTCAGAAGTTTCCCCAGCTGATTTCCTCTTATGTCTCATAGGCCAACTTGGCCATTACTAAACCAAGCACAAGCAAAAGGAGGTGGTGTTACCATTCTGATTTAGCCAAATCATGGCTCATCCCTTGGAGCAAGAGGAAGATTCACCTTTCCTGAGCCTGGTACCACCAGGAAAAAATGGGGTCCTGAAAACTAAGGAAGAAGGAGGGATGGGTGTTGGGTAGGAAACCAATGGTGTCTTCCATACCCATATTTTTGGTCCTTGTAACTTAGGCTTGAGAACATTCAATCCAACATTTATTGAGTGGCTACTGTGTAGCAAGAACAGTTATTTTACCACTGAGGCAGGTAACAGGTCAGGTTTTAAAATACTGACTAGATCCTTCTGCCTACCACCTTTCATTGGCCTCTGTTATTCCTCGGAGGCCTTTCCTGCTTGGGGTACTGAATCAGCCCTCTGGGCTTTGCTCAGTTCTAAATCAATATTGCAGCCACTTGCCTCACCATCTTGGCTGGTGCAGCTAGTCCTGACTTTGGAAACCCTGTATTCCTATCATCTTTGTTCTGTTTGTGGTGGACCTTGTCCTCTGTACTCCTGGTCTCCCCTTCAGCTCCTCCCTTTAAAATACTTTACCACCTATTCTCCTTTCTGTCTGTGATGAATCTCCCTCATTCCCAGTTTCCATCAGTCAGTCTCAATGTCGTCTTCAAGCTTGTTTGCTCACTCTCTTCTTCCTACACCATTCAGTCTCTCCAACCTTGTGCCTTGCATTACTTTGTTCTTGAGGAGCCACCTGCTCACCTCTGCTGACTGTTCCCAATTTGAACACAGTCCCTGGCTTAGAAAGTTCCAGTGAGTCCCCATTGCCTGTTACATGAAGTCTCTAGCCTGACAGAAGGATAGCCACCGAGCCAATAACAGTGTTGTCTATGTAGAAGAGACTTGAGTGAGAGAAGAAGGTGTTAAGGGGTTCCGTATTACTTGAATCTTTTACTGCAAGAATGTATTCTATGTAACTTGCAAAATTTAAAAAGAAAAAACCTCTAGTCTAGCATTCAAAGTTTTCCACGTTCTTTCCAGGTCCTCTTCCACTGCTCTTCTGCACGAACTTTCCTCTCCTTTCAAATTGGCATCCTTCCTACCCTCAAGACCAGGCTTGAATCGTTGCACAAACACAACCTAGTATCAAATGACTCATGACTTTCCTGCCAGACTTAATTTCTACGCCTTCTTTAATCTTCCAAGACCTAGACTGTCTAACAATTTGCTCAAGAGCCCCCATCCCACCTCCTGGCAGCCACCACCCCTCCCCATGAGTCTCCCACAAGCTCTTCCTTCTCTGAACTCCGAAGCACTTTGGCTGTTGTACATCAGGGTTCTCAACACATCTACCCCTTTGTGTCATTGATCTCTGCTCTTTGGGTACTGCCTAATAGAGCATCCATTCTCACTGCCTTTACTCATTCACATTCTGATTTTAGCTGACGACACGGAATGGGGCTGGAGTGGCTGAAACAGGATTTCACCTTACAAAAGTGAGCTTTAAGATGTGGTCTCCAGAAAGGCCTTGCCTATAAGCTGGAATACCTGAACTATTCATTTGACTTTTAAATGTAGTATCTCTGATATTGTAGCCTTGAGGCATTACTTAAATGCCACATTGTTATTTACTATTCTTATTTATCTCATCCCCCTAACAAGATTGTAAACCCCATGGACAGTGTCCTATCTTATTTATTTCTATTTACCCCCCACAGTATCTTTCCTAGTAAATATTTGTTGGTTTGATTTTAATCCTATTTTCTTCATATGAAGAAAATGCAGATCAGCACTCAAGACTCATTTTTTAAATACTTAAGACTCTACATTTGAATTTGCGGGTTGATGTTTCCAACCCCCTTTGTATAAGTAAGTGGCCCCTCTAGCTCTATAAGCACCTACTTGGAGGTACAAAGTCTTCAAGTGCCTTCCCCAGGTTTCTACTTTCCTTCCTAATCTGTAGGAGGTTGAGAATGAAGGGAATTCGTTCTGCCAGTGGGTTAGGTTGCCTGGAGATGGCCTGGTCCACTCGTCTCCTTGAGATTATTTTGTTTAGAAGCTTGTGAACTGCACACAGCTCTGCCCACTCTCTGGCCTGACGAAGACAGCATGGTGTAGGCCAAAAGGAACAAAATGGAGGCGGGGAGCCGGGTGGGGTAATCAGAAAAGCTGAATGCAGAGAGCTGAAGTTCACTGCCTGGAGTTGCTGTGCAGCTGGTGGGAGGGGTAGCATCCCAGCCCCCGCCTGTGGCTGCTGCTCGTTGGGTTTAGTAATTGTATTCTGAGTAGCATTTAGACAGGCCTAGAATGTGAATTCTTGCAGGGGAGGCAGCCAGCACAATCCTGCTTTGTTCCAGTTCTTTGAGGACTAAGGAAATAATTTTTAAAACAATACCCTCCTTCCTGGGCTGTCACTTGTTTGTTTGCTCTGAGGATTTCTCAGTAACTCTTTGGTCTCTGTTGTGTGTGTGCTCCTAACTCCGTGCTCCTAACCACAAGCAGGAATCGGTAGAAAGGAGGGTTTGGGTTTATGTGAAAGGCTGGGGATGCATTAATTGTGACATTCTACGTACGTTGGACACTCGTAAAGGGCCATGGACCAGGGTCTCTCATTCACTGTTCCTTTAGGCATCCATTCAATAAAGACATTCTAGGCCTTGGTTTTGTGTCCAGGACCACGCTAAGAACTATTTGGGGTGGAAAAGAAGTAAAAGATATGGTTCTTGCCTCAAGAAGCTGTAGTGAGCATATAATAATATTATTATTAATAATGGCTGACACCATTTATTGAATCCTTTTTAGTCTGACTAGAAATCAGGCTAAAGACATGATAGATATTGCTCAGTTTAATCAGCCAACATTTCTTGAGCACTTCTTGTCTAGGCACTGTGCTAGGGGCTGGAGTAGGGATCTTAGTCTAGCAGGAAGACAGATATCATTAAACAAGTGATTACAGGCATGCAGAGGTGCCGTGTCACTCTCAAGGGTACTCCCCCCAGCAGCATTGTTACTGAACCAAACAGATCCACTCACCCGCGCGCAGTAAAGGCAATCTACCGACATCTGGTTGCGGTGAAGGAAAGTGCGGCGTTTATTGTAAGGCGCCAGACAAGGAGAACAGGTGGCTTGTGCTCTAAAACCCTGAAGTCCCCGAAGGGTTTCAGCAAAGCATTTTCAAAGGCAAGGTGAGGGAAGGACATCCCAAGTATGTGATCAGCTCATGAACATTTCTCTGGTTGGTTGATGGTGAGGTTGAAGGTGGTGTCACAGAGGTTAGCATTATCCATCTTTAGGTGCCAGGAGGTCTGGGGGCTACATGCTCATGATCACCATGTGGTCCATTTCTTCCATTTGGTTGTGGTTTTAGCATCTGTATAACAACCCAGGAAATACGCATCCGATACCATTATCTAAGTACTTCAGAGAGAAGCTACATAATAGGGGTCTGTCCTGGGAAGGCCCCACAGGGTCCTGCTCGATTACAGTATCAGATCACCTATAGCTTGTTAGAAATAACAAATGTAGGGCCCCACCCAGACATGCCGTATAAAATATGGCACGATCACTGGGTGATTCATTTATACGTACACTGACGTTTGGGAAACACTGGCCAGCAGACAGGGATTAGCTTGGTCTAAAGTAGAGGATGAAGGAAGGCCTCGCCCAGGCAGTGACTGTTAAACCGAGATGTGATGAGGACCCAGCAGGAAAGAAGATGACAGGTGGGGCTGGGATGGAGCGAGTTTCAGGCAACGGGAACAGCCTGTGAGCATGTGGGGCTGTGAAGTGCAGTATGGTAGCTGAGCAGAGGGATAGGCAGGAGCCAGGAGGGGAAGGCCTGGTAAACCAGGGTAAGGAATTTAGATCCAGTGAGAATGGATTGAAGAGATACTGTCACCAATGTATAGATGAGGCCACCAGAGCTCAGATAGGTTGAGTAATTGGCCCACAGCCACACATTTAGTAATTCACTGGTAAACTAATCAAAGCTGGGATGTATATCCAGGTCTCTAATTCTGAAGCCCATTTTATGAACCACTACATAATTTTGTCCTCTCAGGTCATTAACAAGACAAAATACACACACAATATAATTTTTAATGCATCTCTGTATAATTTAGGATTTGAAGACTCTTATAATGGCTTAGATAAAACAAGGTGATTAAATTTGGAATAAAATAATAAAACCCATGAACTGAGAGGAGATATAAATTCCATCTGAGCACAGATTTTCCCCCCGCTAAGTTTCTTAGGAGATACGGTATAAAAGGAGACACTGTAAGTTGTATAGCTAACCCTTGTTATCTGAAAAAATGAAGTAGACTTCTTCCTCAGGAAGAACCTTTTTCTTTTTCCTATCATTAAACTGTAAGAGGAAGCATGAAACGACTAATTGTGAGGGCAAAGCACCCTGTGATTAAACTAGGGTTGTGCTGCTAGGCTGAGAGAGCCCTTCCTTTCTCTCTGCTCGCAGGGTGGGCAGCATGGCTCATGGGGCCAGAAGCCAGGAGGGAGGGGCAGGGAGGGAACGGAGAGACCAAGTGCAGCCAGTGTGCTCTGCATCTCAGTCCAGATATGTGAGATTTGGGCATCGCAGGACGAGCTGAGTGCCTGATCTCCTCCCAGGAGCCTGACTGGGTCCTGTGTGGTTCATGGATTTCTGAGAGGTCAGACTGCAGGGGAGGAGAGAATACAGGCCCCTGTCCTTGGTGTTGGGGGATGTTAATAGAGGAGATGGGAGCCCTGGGGTTCAGGGGATTCTAGAGCTATTGGGAGATATGACCTTTAATTAGGGTAGCTTCCAGTCTAATGGGAGAGGCACAGCCCCTGCCTTCGGACAGCTCCCAATGTGATGGGAGAGGCACAGCTCCTGTGTTCATGAAGTCACCCTGAAGGGGAGTGACAGACCAGCCCCAGGGAGCCCCCAGGCTGATGGGAGAGATAGAAAGCACAGACATAGGAGAATAAATAAGAGCACAATGATCAAAGCTATAAAAAAAAGTCACAGCCTTTCTGACTCCACACTGCCACCAGAGGACTTTGAAACCTTCGCTTCTTCTTGCCTTTTCCTGGCAAGCTGCAAAAGCAGCAAGTGCTCATCACATCTGTAAAATGGGAAGCCAGTGAAGTCAGCCACGTCAGAGACTGTGCCCGTCTTGGTTGAGCTGGTCTCCTGTACCCAGGGCTTGTTTCAGGTGCCTCCTTATGGCCCTGGCAGGAGGGAAGGAGAAGCTCCTGAACAGAGACAGATAGCTGGCAACACCCAGGCTGTCTCTCTGCTCCCCTCATCCAAACCCCAGCTTGGCTCACAACTCATACTCTCCTGCGCAGGCGAGGCTGGTGGCGCGGGTCGGGCCAGTTCCCGTCTCTGGAGGACAGCTGTGCCTCTAGAGCGCTGTCTAACATGCGTTGTATTTGTCTGGCCATCCTTGGCAAAAATGGAATCCTTCTGTGTCCCCGCCCTTCCTCCCTATCACCTCCCCTGGAGACCGTGACTGCTGATGTCAGGCAAGAGAGAAAGAGAACTCGAGGTCTACTGAAGGCGATGTTGGATTAATCAGGAAGCTCTTGCTTTTGTCCCACAGATGACTTACATGTCACCTTGAGCAAATTCTCCCCCATTCCTTTTCTCTGCTACCAGGACCACTGTTTCCCCATCAATATTAAACTAAGGAAGCATGGTGGACAGGAAAGACCACATGATGTGAAATCATGAGACCCAGGTTCAATTCCTGGCTCTCCTGCTTCTAACTGTGTGACCTTGGGTAAGGCGAATCCACTTTCCCACAGATAAAGGATTTTTTAAATTTTCCTTATTTTTTTTGGCTGCGTCGGTTCTTAGTTGCAGCACACGGGGTCTTCATTGAGGCACGCAGGATCTTTCTTTACAGCGTGAAGTCTCTTCATTGCAGCGCTCGGGCTTCTCTCTAGTTGAGACGCGCAGGATCTGTAGTTTGCGACACATGGGTTCTCTAGTTGAGGCGTGCAAGCTCAGTAGTTGTGGCTCAGGGGCTTAGTTGCCCTGCGGCATGTGGGATCTTAGTTCCCTGCCCAGGGATCAAACTCACGTCTCCTGCATTGGAAGGCAGATCCTTTACCACTGGACCACCAGGGAAGTCCCCAGATAAAGGATTTTTAAAAATCACTTGAGCTTCAGTTTTCTTACCTGTAAGATGGAAATTATGACAGTAATGTCTACCATCCTGGGAGGTTATGAGGGTCAATATAGTGAATATGCTGAAATACTTGGACAATTTTAAATCGTTTAATAACCAGTGTTATTTTTTGGAGGGGAGATAGATACCCTTCCCTTTCCTCCTCACATGGCTGTGGTGGTGATAATATTGAAAAAAAAGATCATATGTGAAAATAAAAAGTTTATTAAAATGTAAGAGATTAATATTAGCTAAAATACATATTGAGCCCACACAGGTTTGAGAGCCTGAGCGGCGGGAACAGCTAATTCATGACCAATACTATGTAGGGCTGAGGGGGAGAAAGGATAAGTGGGAAACCAGGTCTCAGGCTCAGAGAACCCAGAGTCTAGAGGGATAAATGACTAAGAGTCGTGGCAGTAGCACATAATACTAACTACTGCAGTTCAGGCTAAGTGCTGGGGAGGTTCAGAGGACTTCCAGGAAGCCTGTGTGGAGGAAATACTTTTTACTATAGCTACATGTATAAATGTATTTATTTATTCAACAAATATTTTTGACCACCTTCTATGGGCTGGACACTGTTCTAGGTGTCAGAAATATAATGGTAAATAGATAAAATCCCTGTATTTCAAGGAACTTACATTTTAATAGGGAAAGGCAGGGAATAACCAAGCTAAAATAAGTAAAAATATGTGGTACATTAGGAGGTAATAAGTGCTTAGAAGTTATAAAATAAAGCAGGTAAGGAGGACAGAGAGGGTTGTTGGGGCAAGATGGTTTGTAATTTTAGACGCGGTGACCAGGAATTGCTTACTGAAAAGGGAACATGGGAGCAAAGATCAGAGGGAGAAAAATAAGGTAGTAGACGAGATGGTGGTGTGGACCAGGAGAAGAGCAGCAGAGGAAGCGAGGAGAGAGCAGATTCCTTTTCCAGGAAGAGGTGATAGGATTTGCTGATGCTCAGGGGCAGGGTGAGAGGGAGAGAGCGGAGTCAGAGATGACTCAAGGGTTTGTCATGAACACCTGGAAGAGTTGTCATTAAATGAAATGGGACTCCACTGTGCCGGTGGAGTCGGAGGAGGAAGGTGAGATCAGGCGCTGAGTTTCAGACTCTGAGACACTTGTTAGAAATACAATCGGAGGTGCCACGTCGGCAGTTAGATACGTGGGTCCAAAGTTTGGTGGAGAGGTCTGGGCTAGAGATGTAAAACTGGGAGTTTTGAGCATACAGGTGGTGTTTAATGCTGTGAGACTAGATGGGATCACAAGGCAGAGGGCCCATGTAGAGAAGACTTCCTAGGACCGAGCCTGGGGCACTCCAGCACTAGAAGTTGGGAGGAAGAGGAGGATCCAACAGATGAGATGGAGAAGGACCAGCAATAAGGAAGGAGAAGAATCAGGAGATTGTGCTGCTCCAGATGTCAAGTGAAGGAAGCGCTCCAGGAGGACAAGTGATCTCTTGTGTTACGAGCAAGAAAGATGAGAGCTAGGAGTTTATTTACCCCTGGACTTACACTACTGAGGTGACCTTGATAAGAACAGTTTGGGTTGAATTGTCGGGGGGGGAGTCTTGACTGGTACGGGTTTAAATGAAGTTTGGAGAAGAGAAATTGGAGGACGTAGGCGTGGGCAGGTCTGTAAGGATTTGTCCTGTAAAGGGAAGAGAAATAGGGCCATAGCCAGAGGCAAGAGTGTGGGCAAGGGAAGGCTAATCCGTGGGTTGGGATAAATCACAGCATTGTAAGCTGGTGGGAAAGATCCAGTAATGATGAGGCAGGAGGAAGAGAAGAATTGCTGGAGCACTCTTGCTGAGTGGGCAACAGGGCATGGGGTCCAGAGCACAGATGGGTCATCCACAGATATGGGAGAGAAGGTGAAACATACAAGACAGAGGTAGGTGGGCAAATGGAGCGGCGGCACCTGTGGAAGTTCTTACTCATTGGTTCTATTTTCTGTCAAAGAATAAACGTGGCCATCAGCCAAGAAATGGTGGGGGAATCCCAGTTTAAAAAAAATAAAGGGTAAGGGAAAAAAAAGAGATGCAACTCCAGTTTCTTTAAAAACAAATAAAGTGTAAGGGAAATAGATGAAATTTACAGATTAAAAGAGACATAATTATCAGCTAACGTGTGGACCTTATTTGGATTCTGATTCAAACAACCAGTAAAAAAATGGACATTTGTGAGCCGGAAATTCAGACATTGAATGGATATTTGATAATAAAAGTTATTGATAATTTTGGAGGCGTGATGTTACTAAGGTTATGTTTTGTAAAGGGGTCATCTTTTAGAGATAGATGCCAAAAAATCACTATTTATAGATGAAATTATACAGTAACAGGGGTTTGCTTCAAAATAATCCAGTGGAGAAGTGTGTGTATGTGTGTGTTAGATAATGTGTGATTGGCCTTGGGTCAGTAATTGTCAGTGTTGGCTGGTGTGCCTATGGAGATTCACTCACTATACTTCATAGTACTTCATTATACTTCATAATAAAAATTAAAACAAAGGAAAAAAGAATGGGGAAGGAGAGGTTGGGGGTTAAGAAGAAAGGGGAAGGTATGAATTGCCATCTGGGAGAGCAGATGAGGGGGAGATGCATTTGATTGTCCCATGCCTTTAAAGGCCCACTTGAGATTCAAAAGCATGAATTAAAATGAAGCCAGGCAGCATCGAGGTATGTATTTCCTCAGCCACGAGCAGCTGCACACGTGGGGGCACAGAGTAGGTGAAGCGTTGTGGGATTAGCCAACCAAGTACAGGAATTGAGAATATCGTCCTCCCATTGTGTTGATAGTCTTGGAGGACTGGGGTTCTGTCTTTGCTTCAGTGACTTCACAGCTAATTTGACTAGCTGAGTCCCTAGCCCACCCACATGGTTTTGTTTTGTTTTGTTTGTTTGTTTTTTGCGGTACGCAGGCCTCTCACTGTTGTGGCCTCTCCCGTTGCGGAGCACGCGCAGGCTCAGCGGCCATGGCTCACGGGCCCAGCCGCTCCGCGGCATGTGGGATCTTCCCGGACCGGGGCACGAACCCGCGTCCCCTGCATCGGCAGGCGGACTCCCAACCACTGCGCCACCAGGGAAGCCCCACCACCCACATGTTTTGACTAAACTCAATCGCAAGTACTTTAAAATGATTTATTTGGAGGTGCTAAGTGGAGAGGGGACTATGGGGACATATTGTTTAATGGGTACAGAGTGTCAGTCTGGGAAGATGAAGAAGTTCTTAGGATGGATGGTAATGATGGTTGCACCACGAGGTGAATGTACTTAATGCCACTGAACCGTACACAAAGTGGTTAGAATGGTAAATTTTATGTTATGTATATATTACCAGTTTGTTTGTTTTTAAGATTTACTTGGTTGCATCTACAAGCAAAAAAAAAGTGGGAATAGAAGTGGTTTCACTTGCCTTGTGTCTCATGCCCCTCCCCTTTGGTCCTAAGTAGCAGGTAATCTTGGTTCGCGAGTCCTCTCCCCATGTGCACGTGGCTGGGACAAGTGTGATATTAATGACTCTCATGAACAATGCCAGATCCCCATTTTCTTTTTTTTTTTTGAAGTGTAGTTGATTTACAATGTTGTGTCAGTCTCTGCTGCACAGCAAAGTGACTCAGTTTTACACATAGAGACATTCTTTTTTTCATATTCTTTTCCATTATGGTTTATCCCAGGAGATTGGATATAGTTCCCTGTGCTCTACAGTAGGACCTTGTTGTTTATCCATTCTAAATGTAATAGTTTGCATCTACCAGCCCCAAATTCCCAGTCCATCCCTCTCCCTTCCCCCCTCTCCGGCAACCACAAGTCTGATCTCCTTGTGAGTCTGTTTCTGTTTTGTAGATAGGTTCATTTGTGCCATATTTTAGATTCCACACATAAGTGCTATGATATGGTGTTTGTCTTTCTCTTTCTGGCTTACTTTACTTAGTATGATAATCTCTAGTTGCATCCATGTTGCTGCAAATGGCATTATTTTGTTCTTTTTATGGCTGAGTAATATTCCATTATATATATGAACCACATCTTCTTTAGCCATTCGTCTGTCGATGGGCATTTAGGTTGTTTCCATGTTTTGGCTGTTGTGAATAGTGCTGCTATGAACATAGGGGTGCATATCCTTTTGAATTATAGTTTTGTCCAGGTATATGCCCAGGAGTGACATTGCTGGATCATATTTTTGGTTTTTTAAGGATCCTCCGTACTGTTTTGCGTAGTGGCTGCACCAACTTAACACTCCCACCAACACTGCAGGAGGGTTCCCTTTTCTTCACACCCTCTCCAGCATTTGTTATTTGTAGACTTTTTAATGATGGCCATTCTGACTGGTGTGAGGTGATACCTCATTGTAGTTTTGACTTGCATTTTTCTAATAATTAGTGATGTTGAGCATCTTTTCATGGGCCTACAGGCCATCTGTTTGTCTTCTTTGGAGAAATGTCTATTTAGGTCTTCTGCCCATTTATCTATTGGGTTGTTAGTTTTTTTTGTTGAGTTGTATGAGCTGTTTCTATATTTTGGACATTAAGCCCTTGTCAGTCGCCTCATTTGCAACTATTTTCTCCCATTCCATAGGTTGTCTTTTAGGTTTTTTTATGGTTTCCTTTGCTATGCAAAAGCTTGTAAGTTTGACTAGGTCCCATTTGTTTTTGTTTGTTTTTATTTCTATTGCCTTGGGAGACGGACCTAAGATAACATTGGTATGATTTATGTCAGAGAATGTTTTGCCTATGCTCTCTTCTAGGAGTTTTATGGTGTCATGTCTTATATTTAAGTCTTTAAGCCATTTTGAGTTTATTTTTGTGCATGGTGTGAGGGTGTGTTCTAACTTCATTGATTTACATGCGGCTCTCCAACTTTACCAGCACACTTGCTGAAGAGACTGTTTTTTTTCCCATTTTATATTCTTACCTCCTTTGTCGAAAATTAATTGACCATAGGTGTGTGGATTTGATTCTGGGCTCTCTATATTCTGTTGCATTGATCCGCATGTCTTTTTTTGTTCCCATACCACAGTTTTGATTACTGTAGCTTTGTAGTATTGTCTGAAGTCTGGAGAGTTATATCTTCTGCTTTGTTTTTGTTCCTCAGGATTGCTTTGGCAATTCTGGGTCTTTTATGATTTCATATAAATTTTTGGATTATTTGTTCTGGTTCTGTGAAAAATGTCATGGGTAATTTGATAGAGTCAGATTCCCATTTTCACTTGTTAGCTTGTTCTGTGAAGCATGTCGTTGAGGCCCAGTTGGGAGTCAAGGACTCAGGGTGTTTCCCACATCCCTGATGATGGCTCAGCCTTTGTAGAGTGCTGCCCTCACCCCCTCCTGTCTACCAGTTTGTAATCTTTTCCAAGTCTCTTCCATCTGAAGCAGGAGCCTATCTTTCACTGGAGCATTTCTTCCTGGGTTCTAGTCACAGAACTAGGAGTCCAATTGCTATGACATACCTACTTTATCTTCTTTAAGAAGAGTTTTCTATAAATCAAAACATTTCTCTGGCAAGGTCATGTTACCATTACAATTTGTCTCTCATTCATGGTATATTTTAAAACCAAGACATATGGAATATATAAACCAAGTGTAATTATACCCCTTTCCCCCCTTGAGCATAATGACAATTTTCTGATATAATCACAAAGAGAACTTTTAAAAGAAACCCATGGCCATTCACAAAGTAGCAGTTAGAATGTTGCTTTATTGCTGTGAACTAGGCTTCCACGTGGCATCAAAGGAGTGTGGGCTCTGGAGACACCCACCAACCTGGGTTTGAGTGTTGGCTCTGCCACTCACCAGCTGAGAAACCCTAGGCAAGTTTTTTTTTTTTTTTAACATCATTAGGCTTCAGATTTCTAATGTGTAAAATCAGGATAATAATGCCTTCCTTATAGGAATGTTGTAAGGATTAAAAGTGATGGTTAGTGTAAGAATGGATGTCTGTTCTTAATTTGCCCTCATTGCTGCTTCCTGTTTTAACAAACATGGTTGAGAAAGGATTAGAACGTAGATAGCTGTGAGACAGAGAGATCATTGAACATCTCTGAGCGTTATTCATATTTCTCATCTATTTCTGCATCACTTTTCTCATCACATTGAATGATGGAATTCAATTAGAGATTTCTGAGATCCTTTCATTTTAGGTAATGCAGGATTCCTTTGACCCACTGGAACAGACTTTTGTGGGGGAGAACCTCAGATACACAGCATTGGATTAATTATAATCCTTGGTTCATGATTCATTCTCATCATTGGTCCATGCATGCCCTGCTGTTTTTCTTCTCTCTTTTATCCCTTCTCTCCCTCCTTCCCCCCTTCCTTCCTTGCTACCTGCTTTCCTTCCTAATTGGCTATCTTTGTGCCTACTTATCTATAGTAATATTGTAAGTACCTGCAAATCTACCACCTACTGCAAAAAGTAGGACTTTGAGAATAGCAAATATCTAATCTTATGGTCCCACTACACCCATTCAGCTCTTCTCTCCACCTCCCCCACTACCAGAAGTAATCATTATCTTTCTTTTTTAATTGTAGTAAGATATACATGACATAAAATTTACCATTTAAACCATTTTTAAGTGTGCAGCTCTGTAGTGTTAAGTACATTCACATTGTTGTACAACTAGTCTTCAGAACTCTTTTCATCTTGCAAAACTGGAAGCCTGTACCCATTAAAGAACAGCTCCCCATCCCTCCTCCCCCTGGCAACCACCATTCTACTTATGTTTCTATGAAATCTGACTACTTTAGGTACCTCATATAAGTGGAATCATACAGTATTTGTCCTTTTGTGACTGACTTATTTCAATTTACATAGCATCCTCAAAGTTTATCCATGTTGTAGCACACGTTAGAATCCCCTTCCTTTTTAAGGCTGAATAATATTCCATTGTATGTTTATACCACATTTTGTTAATCCATTCATCTGTTGATGAACGCTTGTGTTGCTTCCACCATTTGGCTATCTTAAATAATGCTGCTGTGAACATGGATGCGCAGATATCTCTTTGAGACCTTGCTTTCCGTTCTTTTTTACATATACCCAAAAGTGGAATCGCCAGATCATATGATAATTCTGTTTTTAATTTTTTGAGGAACCACCGTGCTGTTTTCCATAAAGGCTGCACCATCTTACATTCCCACCAGCAATGTAGGAGGGTTCCAGTTTCTCCACATCCTCAATCATCAGTGTGTTTATTAGCCATCTTTCTATTGGATTGTTTATCCTCTTATTTACTTATGGAACTTATTTATATATTCTTGATAGTAATCCTTTGTCAGATGTGTATATCCAATAGCTTCTCCTAGGTTTTAATTTGTCTTTTCCCATACCTTAAGAGGTTTTTTCCCAAGTCGGGTTTATTGAGGTATAACTTAGATAGAATAAAATTCACTTTTGTTAGGTGTACAGTCCTATGAATATTACAAACACATACAATTATGTAACCACCACTGTAATCAAAATACAGAGCATTTCCATCATTCCATAAAGTTCTCATGTACCCCTTTTTGGTTAATCTTCTCCCCCTCAATCCCAGCTTCTGGTAACCACTGATCTTTATTATGTCCCTAGAGTATGCATTTCCTAAAATGTCATATAAATGAAATCATACAGTATGTAGTCTTTTGAGACTGGCTTCTTTTACTTAACAATGCACTGGGGATGCCTCTGATTTGCTGCATGTGTTAGTAGATCATTTCTTTTTATTGGTAAGTAGTATTCCATAGTATTATGTACCACAGTTTATTTATCCACTCGCCTGTTGACAGATATTTGGCTTATTTCTAGTTTTTGGCAATTATGAATAAACTTGCTATAAATATTCACATGCAGGTTTTTGTGTAGAAATATATATTCATTCCTCTTGCGTGAATACCTAGGAGTGGGATTACTGGTTTATATGGTAACTGTATGTTTCACTCTCTAAGATTCTGCCAAACTGTTTTCCAAAGTAGATGTACTATTTTTTTATTCCCACCAGCAATGTATGCAAGTTTCAGTTCACATCCTCACCAGCACATGGTATTGTAAGGTTTTTAGTTTTGGGGGTTTTTTGAGCAATTGTTCTAACAGGTATATAATGGTATCTCATGGTATCTCATTGCGGTTTTAATTTGCACTTCCCTAATGACTAAGGGTGTTGAACATCTTTTTGAGTGTTTATTTGCCAAATATATCTTCTTTGGTGAAGATCTGTTTAGATCTTTTGCTTATTTTTTATTGGGTTGTTGGTTTTCTTATTATTCAGTTGAGAATTCATTGTATATTCTGCAACCAGCCCTTTATCAGATTTATGTTTTGCAAACATTTTCTCTCAGTCTGTGGCTTGTCATTTTGTTCTCTTAGCAGTGTCTTTCCAGTGGCCATGCAGGCCCCTCTAGCCTCTCCTGGTTGTTCCTCCCCTTACTGTGCAGCAGGCAAAGCTGCAGGGGCCCACTTGATGCTGGCCTCCCCACTATCACCAGCAATCACTCTGGGCACATTTTTTAATTGAAGCATAACTGATGTACAATATTGTATAAGTTACAGGTGTACAATATAGTGGTTCACAATTTTTAAAGGTTATACTCCATTTATAGTTATTGTAAAATATTGGCTATATTCCCTGTGTTGTACAACATATCCTTGTAGCTTATTTTATACGTAATGGTTTGTATCTCTTGATCCTCTAACCCTATACCCTGGGCGCATTTTGAAGATACCGTTTCTCCACATTGTTTACTGTTCTGTTTGACTGGTCTAACTTTGCTGAAACTGTGAGTGACAGTGCTCACATCTGTCTTGAACTTTCCAGAGTGAATGCCCATCTTTCTTGCATTTAGAGAACCTCTTTTTCCTCTTGCTGATGGCTTCGGAATGCAGGTCCAGCTGTACTGAAATAACAGTGTCGGATTTTAGTGGGATTTTTTTTTTGCTCATTTGGAATCTGAGACCCAGTTAGTGAAGCAAGTTATCAAGGAAGGCTAACGAATCTCTCTTCTTGGAAATGTCATTTCTGAACACTCGTGATGCTTTTAGCGTTGGGCAGTTTGTTGTGAGGAGCAATAGCTTTTAAATACATCTAGGTTTTAGAAATACTGTCAAAATTCTGTAATCTGTGCTAGCCTGTAATGAGAATATGTTAAAAAATTATTTCCATCCAGTTTGTATTACTTTATAGGATAGCAGATTTTTCTTTCCTAATTTGTTTTCCTATGCCTAACATTAAGTTGAATCTGCCAAAAGAAAGAAATGAAGTATAAAAATTGGAAATGAGGAGATATAATCATTATTTACAGATGATATAATTATTTACATGGAATTCAAAAGGAATCAGCTGAAAACTATTTTTAATTAATTTTTAAAATTTGAGACAATTATAGATTCATATGCAGTTACAGCAAATAATACAGAGATCCCTTATACAGTTTGCCCAGGTTCCACCAGTAGTAACAACTTGCAAAACTAGGATATTGACGATATACTGTCAAGATAAAAAACACTTCCATCACTACAAAGATACCTCTTGTTGACCTTTTATAGCCATACCCACCTCCTCCCATCACCACCCCCCTTCCTTAACCCGTGGCAACCACAAATCTGTTCTGCATTTCTATAATTTTGTCATTTCCAGAATGTTATATAAATGGAATTACACACTTTAACCTTTTGGGTTGACTTTTTTCACTCAGTATAATTCTCTGGAGATTTATCTAAGTTAATGTATGTTTCAATAATGTATGTTCTTTCCTTTTTATTGCTGGGTAGTGTCCCATGATGTGGACATACTGCTGTTTGTTTAACCATTCATCCATTAAAGGATACCTGGGTTGTTTCCAGTTTTGGGCTATTATGAATAAAGCCACTATAAACATTCTTGTACAGGTTTTGGTGTGAACATAAGTCTTTATTTCTCTGGGATAAATGCCCAGAAGTGCATTTGCTGGGTTACATGATAGTTACATGTTTAATTTTTTTTATTTGAGAAACTGCTGAACTGTGTTCTAGGCTGGATGTACCATTTTACATTCCCACCAGCAATGTATGAGTGATCTAGTTTTTCCACCTCTTGTCAGCATTGCTGTTGTCACTATTTTTTATTTTAGTCATTCTGATAGATGTGTAGTCATATCTCACTGGGTTTTTCTTTTTATTGTGATTTTAATTTGCATTCCCCTGATGGTTAATGACGTTTAATATCTTTTCAAGTGCTTATTTGCCATCTGAATATCTACTTCAGTGAAGTGTCTTTACCATGACTTTGGCCATGTCCTAATTGGGTTGTTTGCATCTTTACTGCCGAGTTTTTAGGTTCTTTATTTTATATTCTAGTTATATTCTATGACAGAGAGTTAGTTCTTTGTCATATGCGTGGTTTCTCCCACTCTTATCTCCTGAAAAGCAAAGTTTTAAATTTTGAAGTCTAGTTTATCAATTTTTGCTTCTATGGATCTTGCTTTTGGCATCAAATCTAAGAACTGTTTGCCTAGATTTTCTCTTGTATTTATTCTACAAGTCTTATAGTTTTACATTTTAACTCCACCATCCATTTGGAGCCCATTTTTGTGTAAGGACTTGGGTTAAGAATTTTTTTTTTTAGCCTGTGGATCCTATGGATGTCCAATTCCTCCAACACCATTTATTGAAAAGGCTATCTTCCTCCATTGCTTTGGACTCTTTGTCAAAAATCAGTTGAGCATCTTTGTGTTGGGCTATTTCTGTGTTTTCAATTCTGTTCCATTGAACTAGGTGTCTATTCCTCCACCAATACCACATAGTTTTGATTACTGTAGCTATATAATGAGTCTTTCAATTGGGTAGCCTGATTTTTCCCATTTTTCTTCTTTTTCAAAATTATTTTAGCTATTCTAGTTCTTTTGTATTTCCATATAAATTTTAGAATAATCTGTCTATATCTACTAAAAATCTTGGGATTTTGATAAAGGTTGCTTTAAACCAGTGTATCAATTTGGGGAGAATTTGCATGTTTACTGCATTGAGTCTTCCAATCCATGAACATGATGTCTCTCCATTTATTTAGATCTTTGATTTACTTCATCAGTAGTTTTCAGCATACAAGTCCTGTACATGTTTTGTTCATTTTATACTTATTTATTTTTTTGAGGGACTGTAAGTGGTATTTTAAATTTTTTCATGGGTTCATTGCTTATTTACAGAAATACAATTGATTTTTGTATGTTTACCTTGTATCCTGAGACTTTGATGGCTCCAGTTTGAAGACAATTTTTTGTAGTTTCCTTGGGATTTTTTACATAGACCATCAGGTTATCAGTACATAGAAACAGTTTTATTTCTTCCATTCTGACTTGTACGCCCTTTATTTCCTTTTCTTGTCTTATTCCAATGGCTAAAATGTCCAGCACTGTGTTGAATAAGAGTGGCGAAAGTAGACATCCTTGCCTTGTCTCCAGTTTTAGGGGAGAAAACATTCAGTTTTTCACCATTAAGCATAATGTTAGCTGTGGATTTTTGTAGATTTTTAAAAATCAAGTTGAGGAATTTTCTCTCACTTCCTATGTTTCTGAGACTTGTTTTCTTTATCATGACTGGGTGTTGAATTTTGTCAAATGCTTTTTCTTCATTGATGGATATGGTCATGTGTTTTTCTTCTTTAGCTTGTTAATATGGTAAATTACATTGACTGATTTTACAATATTAAACCAGTCTTACATCCCTGGAATGAACCCTACTTGGTCATGGTGTATAATTCTTTTTATATATTGCTGAATTCTATTTGCTAATATTTTGTTAAGGATTTTTGTATCTATATTCATGAGAGGTATTATTGATCTGCTAATTTTTTTCCTTCCTTCCTTCCTCCCTCTTCCTTCCTTCCTTCCTTCCTTCCTTCCTTCCTTCCTCCCTTCCTTCCTTCCTTTCTTTCTCTCTGTCTCTCTTTCTCTCTGTCTCTCTTTCTCTCTCTCTCTTTCTCTCTTTCTCTCTCTCTTTCTTTCTTTCTTTCTTTCTTTCCTTCTTTCTTTCTTTCTTATACTGTCTTCATTTGATTTTGGTATCAGGATAACACTGGCTACATCAAATGAATTCGGAAGTGTCCTCTCCTCTTCTATAGTTTGGAAGAGATTTTATAGAATTGGTGTTGATTATCTTTAAGAGTTTGTTAAAATTCTGTAGTGAAAGAATCTGGGCCTGGAGGTTTCTCTTTGGGGAATTTTAAAATTATAAGTTCAATTTCTTTAATGATTATAAACCTATTCAAATTACCTAGTACCTATTGAGGACTGTGGTAGTTTGTGTTTTTCAAGGAATTGTTCCATTTCAACTACATTTTTTAATTTATGGGTGTGGAATTGTTCATAGTATTTTCTTAGTATTCTTTTGATGTCTGCAGGATCTGTAATGACATTCGCTTTTTTCATTCCTGATGTTGGCAACTGTGTCATCTCTCTTTTTTTTCTTCTTCAGTTTTGCTAGAGGTTTGTCAATCATATTAACCTTTTCAAAGAACCAGTTTATTTCATTGATTTTTTTCTATTGTTTTTGTTTTCTATTTCATTAATTTCTGCTTTTTATTTCTTTCATTCTTCTTGCTTTGGGTTTATTTCGCTCCTCTTTTTCTACTTTCTTGAAGTGGGACCTTATATTACTGATTTGAAACTTTTCCTTTTTTTTTAAATGTATGTATTTAGTGCTATAAATTTCCCTTCAGCACTGCTTTAGCTGTGTCCCACAGATTTGGATATATTGTATTTTAATTTTCCTTCAGTTCAATGTATTTTTAAAATTTCCCTTGAAGCTTTCCCTTTGAATGATGAATTATTTAGAAAATAAAATTCAAAATAGTGGAATTCAAAATTAATATAAAACAATTATTTTTTTTAAATTTTTATTTATTTATTTATTTTTTGGCTGCGTTGGGTCTTCATTGCTGTGTGCAGGCTTTCTCTAGCTGCAGCGAGTGGGGGCTACTCTTCATTGCGGTGCGCGGGCTTCTCATTGCGGTGGCTTTTCTTGTTGCAGAGCATGGGCTCTAGGCACATGGGCTTTAGTAGTTGTGGCACACGGGCTCAGTGGTTGTGGTTCGCAGGCTCTAGAGCGCGGGCTCAGTTGTTGTGGCACATGGGCTTAGTTGCTTCACGGCATGTGGGATCTTCCCGGATCAGGGATCGAACCTGTGTCCCCTGCATTGGCAGGCGGATTCTTAACCACTGTGCCACCAGGGAAGTCCTTAAAACAGTTCTTTAAAATAGCTTAATGAAAGATCAAATGCACAGTAATAAATATAACAAGAATGTATATAATCTATATGAGAAAACTTTAAAATGTAGTTGAAAAACCCCAAATAAAATTTAAACAAATTTAAGGTATGTCACATTCTTAAGTAGATTCAACAACATAAATATGTCAGTTCTAAGTTAATTTATAATTTTAATATGATTTTTATAAAATACCATCTGATTAAAAGACAAACCTAGAGAATCTGATTTTGTAGTTCATGTGGAAAAAAAAAGCAAAAATAAACAGGAAAATTCTTAAATATCAAATCAAATAAACTACAGTAATTAAAAGTGTATGGTACCTGCGTATGAAGAGATAAATAGATGAGTGGAAGAGCAAATCCAGGAATAGACCCAAACACATAAGGGGGTTTAATATATGAAAACAAAAAAGGCATTTCAAACCGAAGGGTAAAATGTGAATTCTTCAGTACATGGTGTTGGGAAAGCCATCTTATATATTTATAAAGTTATAGTCCTCCCTCCTATGATTTCCAGATGAATAGAAGATTGGAACATAAATATTAAACTATAGAAATGCTAAAGAAAACATGGGAATACTTAAAAATATTCTTGAAAGAAGAGGCCTAAGTATGACAAAAACAATGACAAAAGATCTATAACTATGAAAAAACTTTTTTTTGCGTGGCAAAAACACCATAAATAAAGTCAGGATAAAAATAATGATATGGACAGTTTGCAGCTACTCTTATAAATTAAGGGGTAATTTTCCTAAAAAATAAAGAGTTCCTTCAAACTGATAAGAATAAACCAACTACCCAGTAGAGAACTGGGCAAAGAATACAATAATTCAAAGAAAAGAAAAGTGCTCAACCTCACTATAATAAGAGAACCACAAAGGGACACCAATTTCTGTGCATCAGATGGTTAAAATTAAAAAATAATAATAGCAACAGCATGTTGGAGAAGGAAAACAGGAACTTTTATAAATTGCTGGTGGGAGTTTAAGTTGTGAAAACTTTCATGGAGAACAATTTAGCCACATTCCCTTTGACCTAAGAATTCTGCATCCAAGAATTTATCCTAAAAATAATCTTGCAAATGAGAGAAATCATATTTATCCAAAGATATGTATTGCAGCAATTTTCTACATCCAGGGATTACAAACATCCTAAATGTCTATCAGTAGAGGGTTGAGTAAATTATTATATGTTCATACAATGGAATACTATACAGCTGCTAAAAGTAATAAGGCAGTTTCATATGAACTAATATAGAAAGACATCTAAGATATTAACTGAAAAAGGCAAGTTAGGAGAAAATTTGTATAGTATGCTATAATTTTTTAAATGTATCTATGTATGCATGGACATCTCTGGAAGGATACACAGAGACTGGTAAGAGCGGCTGGTGGGGGAGAGGGGCTCAGTGGGACTAGGAAGCTGCAGGAGAAGATTGGGAGGGAAATTGACTTATATATACTCTACTTCTACTATACACGCTTGTATCTGTTGAGTTTCATATCATGTGAAGGGGTTACCTATTCAAAAAACAAATAACGTAATTTTTTAAATGTTTAAGTAAGAACCTCAAGCAAGAGACAGAGACGGAGAGAGTTCTTGTTCCCTGAGCTCAGACTAAATATCCAGAGGGAGGCAGCACATGAACCAGGACTCAGGACAAGTTTGACTTTGTACTTCTTCAGAAATAAGCATTTATAGAATCATGGAATTCCAAGGTGAAAAAGTCTTAGAGTCCCCAGACCCACTTTTCTTCTGTGGCAGAGGGAAGGACAATCTGAGAATGAACATGAGATGCCCAGCAACCTGGCCATGGTCCCCACCCAGCTGGGCCTCAGAGCTGCTCTTCTTGCAGCTTGCAGGGTATCAGGTGTCTTTCTTGATCCCTGATCGTCCCCAGAGCATCAGGTGTCCCTCCAGGAACCTTCCTATCCCTGGGTCAGCTGGAGAGCCTAGACCCTGGGTTTGAAGCCGCACTTCTCATTTAACCCTGAAGTCCTGTGAGTGATGATAGAGGTATCAGGGTAATGGCAACCTCACTCATCTTTGAGAGTTTTCTGTTTCTCTCTCTTGATATCTGTCTATCTATCTTCAAATCACAGTTCTCCGTGGATCCTCACAGCAACCGCATAGGGCATATCTGATCCCCAATTTTCAAATGACAGCAAAATATTTATACAAAGATTTGTTTTCCAAGTACGTTTCTCATTGCAGCCCCCCATTAACCTCATATAGGCAAGGAAAGTTTTATTAATGCAGATATAAAAGATGAGAATATTAAAGAGGCACCTCTGAAATAGTGAGCCTTTGGGCTAAGAACATGTGGGCTTGAATCCTGAGTCAAAGGATTCTTTACACTTATTTCCTCCAGGGTAAAGTGGGGATAATAATATCTATATCCTTGGTCACCATATAGGGTTGTTGTTAGGATTAAATGACTCTGGTTCTAAAGAGTTTCAAGACATTCTAAGATTTCTCATTTCTCAACCTGTTCTATCATTTAAAGTTTATTTTTATTTTGAAAATGTGTTACAAAGAAGAGAGAATAATGTAATGAACCTGATGTATCTATCACAGTCTTCAACAATGATCAGTACAAGGCCAGTCTTGTCTCAGCGATACCTCTACCCACTTCTCCCTCTTTTGCTTTATTGACCAGATTTTAAAATAATAAAGTGTATTCCTAACATCCCAAAAAGGTGACTCGCAGGTTATTTGGGCTTTTAAAGAATATTATTAGCGATTTATAAGATTTAAATGTTTAAACACATTTGTTATGTTTCAACCTATTGTAGTCATGATCCTTTTTAATGCTCAACTTGACCAGGGACACCTTATGCTGGGTAGCTTCCAAGTCCTTTTGGCATAACTCTAGTAATCTTTTTTTTCTTTTTTTTAACATCTTTATTGGAGTATAGTTGCTTTACAATGTTGTGTTACTTTCTGCTGTATAACAAAGTGAATTATCTATATGTATACATATATCCCCATATCCCCTCCCTCTTACGTCTCCCTCCCACCCTACCTATCCCACCCCTCTAGGTGGTCACAAAGCACCAAGCTGATCTCCCTGTGCTATGCAGCTGCTTCCCACTAGCTATCTAATTTACATTTAGTAGTGTATATATGTCAGTGCTACTCTCTCACTACGTCCCAGATTACCCTTCCGCCTCCCCGTGTCCTCAAGTCCATTCTCTACGTCTACGTCTTTATTCCTCTCCTGTCCCTATGTTCCACTAGTCTGAAGTCAGGGAGCCTGATTCCTCCAGCTCTGTTTTTCTTTCTCAAGATTGCTTTGGCTATTCGGGGTCTTTTGTGTTTCCATTCAAATTGTGAAATTTTTTGTTCTAGTTCTGTGAAGAATGCCATTGGTAATTTGATAGGGGTTGCAATGAATCTGTATGTTGCTTTGGGTAGTATAATGATTTTCACAATGTTGATTCTTCCAATCCAAGAACGTGGTATGTCTCTCCATCTGTTTGTATCGTCTTTAATTTCTTTCATCAGTGTCTTACAGTTTTCTGCATACAGGTCTTTTGTCTCCTTAGGTAGGTTTATCCCTAGGTATTTTATTCTTTTTGTTGCGATGGAAAATAGGAGTGTTTCCTTAATTTTTCTTTCAGATTTTTCATCGTTAGTGTATAGGAATGCAAGAGATTTCTGTGCATTAATTTTGTATCCTGCTACCTTACCAAATTCATTGATTAACTCTAGTAGTTTTCTGGTAGCATCTTTAGGATTCTCTATATATAGTATCATGTCATCTACAAACAGTGACAGTTTTACTTCTTTTCTGATTTGGATTCCTTTTATTTCTTTTTCTTCTCTGATTTCTTTTATTTCTTTTTCTTCTCTGATTTCTGTGGCTAAAACTTCCAAAACTATGTTAAATAATAGTGGTGAGAGTGGGCAACCTTGCTTGTTCCTGATCTTAGAGGAAATGGTTTCGGTTTTTCACCATTGAGAACAGTGTTGGCTGTGGGTTTGTCGTATGTGGCCTTTATTATGTTGAGGTAGGTTCCCTCAGTGCCTACCTTCTGGAGAGTTTTTATCATAAATGGGTGTTGAATTTTGTTGAAAGCTTTTTCTGAATCTACTGAGATGATCATATTGTTTTTATCCTTCAGTTTGTTAATATGGTGTATCACATTGATTGATTTGCGTATATTGAACAATCCTTGCATTCCTGGGATAAACCCCACTTGATCATGGTGTATGATCCTTTTAATGTGCTGTTGGTTTCTGTTTGCTAATATTTTGTTGAGGATTTTTGCATCTATGTTCATCAGTGATATTGGCCTGTAGTTTTCTTTTTTTGTGACATCTTTGTCTGGTTTTGGTATCAGGGTGACGGTGGCCTTGTAAAACGAGTTTGGGAGTGTTCCTCCCTCTGCTATATTTTGGAAGAGTTCGAGAAGGATAGGTGTTAGGTCTTCTCTAAATGTTTGATAAAATTCGCCTGTGAAGGCATCTGGTCCTGGGCTTTTGTTTGTTGGAAGATTTTTTTTTTTTTAACATCTTTATTGGGGTATAACTGCTTTACAATGGTGTGTTAGTTTCTGCTTTATAACAAAGTGAATCAGTTATACATATACATATGTTCCCATATCTCTTCCCTCTTGCGTCTCCCTCCCTCCCACCCTCCCTGTCCCACCCCTCCAGGCGGTCACAAAGCACTGAGCTGATATCCCTGTGCTATGCGGCTGCTTCCCACTAGCTATCTACCTTACGTTTGGTAGTGTATATATGTCCATGCCTCTCTCTCGCTTTGTCACAGCTCACCCTTCCCCCTCCCCATATCCTCAAGTCCGTTCTCCAGTAGGTCTGTGTCTTTATTCCTGTCTTACCCCTAGGTTCTTCATGACATTTTTTTTTCTTAAATTCCATATATATGTGTTAGCATATGGTATTTGTCTGTTGGAAGATTTTTAATCACAGTTTCAATTTCAGTGCTTGTGATTGGTCTGTTTATATTTTCTGTTTCTTCCTGGTTCAGTCTCGGAAGGTTGTGCTTTGAATTCGTCCATTTCTTCCAGGTTGTCCATTTTATTGGCATATAGTTGCTTGTAGTAATCTCTCATGATCCTTTTTGTTTCTGCAGTGTCAGCTATTACTTCTCCTTTTTCATTTCTAATTCTGTTGATTTGAGTCTTCTCCCTTCTTTTCCTGATGAGTTTGGCTAATGGTTTATCAATTTTGTTTATCTTCTCAAAGAACCAGCTTTTAGTTTTATTGATCTTTGCTATTGTTTCCTTCATTTCTTTTTCATTTATTTCCAACCTGATCTTTATGATTTCTTTCCTTCTGCTAACTTTGGGTTTTCTTTGTTCTTCTTTCTCTAATTGCTTTAGGTGTAAGGTTAGGTTGTTTATTTGAGATGTTTCTTGTTTCTTGAGGTAGGATTGTATTGCTATAAATTTCCCTCTTAGAACTGCTTTTGCTGCATCCCATAGGTTTTGGGTCATCGTGTTTTCATTGTCATTTGTTTCTAGATATTTTTTGATTTCCTCTTTGATTTCTTCAGTGATCTCTTGGTTATTTAGTAGTGTATTGTTTAGCATCCATGTGTTTGTATTTTTTACATTTTTTTTACTGTAATTGATATCTAGTCTCATAGTGTTGTGGTCGGAAAAGATACTTGATATGATTTCAATTTTCTTAAATTTACCAAGGCTTGATTTATGACCCAAGATATGATCTATTCTGGAGAATGTTCCATGAGCACTTGAAAGGAAAGTATATTCTGTTGTTTTTGGATGGAATGTCCTATGAATATCAATTAAGTCCATCTTGTCTAATGTATCATTTAAAGCTTGTGTTTCCTTATTTATTTTCATTTTGGGTGATCTGTCCATTGGTGAAAGTGGGATGTTAAAGTCCCCCACTATTATTGTGTTACTGTTGATTCCCCCCTTTTATGGCTGTTAGCATTTGCCTTATGTATTGAGGTGCTCCTATGTTGGGTGCATAAATATTTACAATTGTTATATCTTCTTCTTGGATTGATCCCTTGATCACTATGTAGTGTCCTTCTTTATCTCTTATAATAGTCTTTATTTTAAAGTCTATTTTGTCTGATATAAGAATTGCTACTCCAGCTTTCTTTTGATTCCTATTTGCAAGGAATATCTTTTTCCATCCCCTCACTTTCAGTCTGTATGTGTCCCTAAGTCTGAAATGGGTCTCTTGTAGACAGCATATATATGGGTCTTGTTTTTGTATCCATTCAGCCAGTCTATGTCTTTTTGTTGGAGCATTTAATCCATTTACATTTAAGGTAATTATCAATGTGTATGTTCCTATTACCATTTCCTTAATTGTTTTGGGTTTGTTTTTGTAGGTCTTTTCCTCCTCCTGTGTTTCCTGCCTAGATAAGTTCCTTTAGCATTTGTTGTAAAGCTGGTTTGGTGGTGCTGAATTCTCTTAACTTTTGCTTGTCTGTAAAGGTTTTAACTTCTCCATCAAAACTGAATGAGATCCTTGCTGGGTAGAGTAATCTTGGTTGTAGGTTTTCCCTTTCATCACTTTAAATATGTCCTACCACTACCTTCTGGCTTGCAGAGTTTCTGCTGAAAGATCAGCTGTTAACCTTACGGGGATTCCCTTGTTTGTTATTTGTTGCTTTTCCCTTGCTGCTTTTAATATTTTCTCTTTGCATTTAATTTTTGATAGTTTGATTAATATGTGTCTTGCCATGTTTCTCCTTGGATTTATCCTGTATGGGACTCTCTGCACTTCGTGGACTTGATTGACTATTTCCTTTCCCATGTTTGGGAAGTTTTCGACTATAATCTCTTCAAATATTTTCTCAGTCCCTTTTTTTCTTCTTCTTCTTCTGGGACCCCTATAATTCGAATGTTGGTGTATTTAATGTTGTCCCAGAGGTCCCTGAGACTGTCCTCAATTCTTTACATTCTTTTTTCTTTATTCTGCTCTGCAGTAGTTATTTCCACTATTTTATCTTCCAGGTCACTTATCCATTCTTCTGCCTCAGTTATTCTGCTACTGATTCCTTCTAGAGAATTTTTAATTTCATTTATTGTGTTGTTCATCGTTGTTTGTTTGCTCTTTATTCTTCTAAGTCCTTGTTAAACGTTTCTTGTATTTTCTCCATTCTATTTCCAAGTTTTTGGATCATCTTCACTATCATTACTCTGAATTCTTTTTCAGGTAGACTGCCTGTTTCCTCTTCATTTGTTTGGTCTGGTGGGTTTTTACCTTGCTCCTTCATCTGCTGCGTATTTCTCTGTCTTCTCATTTTGTTTAACTTGCTGTGTTTGAGGTCTCCTTTTTGCAGGCTGCAGGTTCGTAGTTCCCATTGTTTTTGGTATCTGCCCCCAGTGGGTGAGGGTGGTTCAGTGCCTTGTATAGGCTTCCTGGTGGAGGGGACTTGTGCCTGTGTTCTGGTGGGTGGGGCTGGATCTTGTCTCTCTGGTGGGCAGGGCCACGTCTGGTGGTGTGTTTTGGGGTGTCTGTGAACTTCTTATGATTTTAGGCAGCCTATCTGCTAATGGGTGGAGTTGTGTTCCTGTCTTACTAGTTGTTTGGCATGGGGCATCCAGCCCTGGAGCTTGCTAGCCGTTGGGTGGAACTGGGTCTTAGCATTGAGACAGAGATCTCTGGGAGAGCTTTCGCTGATTGATATTACATGGGGCCGGGAGGTCTCTGGTGGTCCAGTGTCATGAACTCGGCTTTCCTACCTCAGAGGCTCAGGCCTGACACCAGGCTGAGCACCAAGAGCCTGTCAGCCATACAGCTCAGAAGAAAAGGGAGGAAAAAAAATTAAAAAGAAAAATTATTAACATAAAATAATAATAATAGTTTTAAAAGAAAAGAGCAACCAAACCAATAAGCAAATCCACCAATGATAACACGCGCTAAAAACTAAACTAAGGTAAACATAAATATCAGAAACGAATCAGTTGCAGACAGCAAACCCCAAGTCTACAGTTGCTCCTAAAGTCCACCGCCTCAATTTTGGGAACATTCATTTCCTCTTCAGGTATTCCACAGATGCAGGGTACATCAAGTTGATTGTGGGGTTTAATCCGCTGCTCCTGAGGCTGCACAGAGAAATTTCCCTTTCTTTTCTTTGTTCGCAGTCCCCAGGGTTCAGCTTTGGTTTGCGCCCCACCTCTGTGTATAGGTCGCCCTCAGGCATCTTTTGGGAAGTCTGAGGTCAGTAGGTGTTCTGTAGGAGTTGTTCCACATGGAGGTGGATTTTTGATGTATTTGTGGGCAGGAAGGTGATCTCCACATCTTACTCCTCCACCATCTTGAAGGTCCCCCCAACTCTAGTAATCTTTGACGCTTTGTTTGCTTTTATGGTGTAACAAGATGCTCTAGGCTCATCTTATATATTTGCTGCTTCAGACCCTTCTCCAAGGAAGCCTGATTTCTTTGTGGGAGTTCATAATCTGATTGCTAGGGGGTACTCATTCCTTCCAGGATGATCCTTGTTTCTAGGCCTTGCTAGGTATTTTGTGTGTGTGTGTGTGTGTGTGTGTGTGCGTGTGTGTGTGTGTATGGATGGATGTAACATAAAACATATGGAGTTCATCCTGATACTCTCAGTTCACAATCAGGACTACAAAATTTTAACCTGATCTCATCGAGCTTACATTTGTATCTTCTTGCAATAGGAAACCCTTGTTTTTCAGTAATATAAATATTATTACTCATTTGGTTTATCCCACAATACACATACAAAAGTCTCAGAATAACAACAACAATAATAATACCATAACTTCATCAATAATATGATTATTGAAAACAGATTAGGATTTTGGGGTGGGGGGAATGAGGCAGTTCTTTTTATTCTTAGGATATATCCCTCCAAGGATACAGAGTCAAATTACTGTGTTTTAATTTCTCTATGTGTAGTTATGCCAACCAGCTGGACATACAGACTCATTTGCTACACTTTCATTTTAGGGATTTCTTTCAAAAATATTGTTCCTTATAATTATGTCAAATATTTACATGTTCCAAAGCAAATCCACAAAACAAGGTATATTCAATATCCCTGTTCCCGCCACCTCATTCCTCCCCCTCCCTATAAGTCCTTTAAATTTTATTTTATGCTTTATCCTTTTATTGTCTTCGCAGAATATAAGCAAATACATATATATCTTTGCATTCATTCTCCCTTTCTTAAATAAATGGTAGCATATTAAGCACACTTTTTCCTGTCGTGTTTCTTTTCACTTGACAATAATCCTGTAGGTCAGAACTTGGGCATCATATAAGATATATTTCAAAAAGATTCCTAGAACTGAGGCTACTGGGACAAAGAGTAAATGCATACTTATTTTGATAGATATTGCCGCATTCCCCTCTACAAAGGTGGATGTGACCATTTTCTGCAGACACGTTTTAATGTTAAAGCAAATGATTAAGTGAGATATGTTATCTGTAGTGAGAAAGGCTAAATGATTGCCGCAAAGGACCAGACCTGGGACTTGAACTCTTGAAATGCCACCTCAGAGTCTAGTGGTCTGACCCACTGTCCTGTACCTTCTCCCCATTTAACAGATGAAGAAAATGAGTCACATGTAGGGACGTGATCTATGCAAAATGATAAAACAAGCTAGGACCTGAAACCCATGTCTCCTAACACTAAAATTAGATCTCCTTTTAATGGGTAATTTATTTATGGTGAACTTGGTTTGATTATCTGTAGATGGGGGAGAAAAACATAACAGTTCTCCTAAGTAAAAAAATTAATGAGATAATTATGGGTAAATTCTCCCTTGGGTGTAGGAGAGATTCTTTGAGGAATGGCTTAACTCCTTCAGGTGACTAGGGATTCAGCAATTCGATTATGATGTCAGGCCACAATAATGATCTTATGAAGAGAGAGATGATCCCCGCTTCCCAAAGTCCAGCATGCTTAGGCACCTTGCAGAATCGGTCCCATTTCTTGCAGAGTGCTTTGAATTTTTGTGAACAAAGATGCTGTTATGCTATGTAAAACTGCCCAAATGGGTGTGGACAACGATGTAATTTCCCAGTGAATGAACAAGCTGCAAAGCACAAAGGCTTTTCTTTTCCTCTCCTAAAGTGACCCTGGGGTTCTTCTTTGTGCTTGCTTTGTGACAGGTTGATTGACTTATGTGCAATTTGGGACGCTGGAGTGTTCCTTCCCGCTGCAGACTGGAAGGGAGCCCCCTCTGGTGTTACAGGAAGGAGGCTGAATGAGGCAGAGACGGTGAGTGGGGCTTGGGCCTGGGCCTGGGCCCCATGTCTCAGGGGTAGGGTGGGAAGAAATTCTCACCTCCTGCCCCTTCTCTTTGATGAGAGACGTTTCAGGCCCCGGAATTTTCTGAGGGGACATCTCCTTCCTTCTCCCCAGAGTTGGCCACAGAGCCAGACCTCAAGGCTCTCCTAGGCCAGAGGCTGACTTTGGGGAAGGATTTGTTCCTTTTTCTCCAGCAGATGCAGTGAGCCGGCATTAGCCCTGCCATTGTCCCGACTGTTCAATTGAAAAATTGGGAAACAGCTGTGTTTGTGACCCTCACTCCCCCTTAGCCTGGCCTCCACAACCTGGGAGCCTCCTGAGTGACAGCCCCAGCATATGGGGGGCAGTCTGAGAACCCCTCCTCTGGGCGGAGCAGTGGGCCCTGGCAGATGGACAGCTGTCCAGGGCACCGTAAACAGCTGAAGCTGACATCCCTGAAGCCACACCCTGTGTCCAGGGTCTGCATTGTTCCATTCTGGGGTAAAATTTCCTGCTGCTCCCAGCAACTCCTGTCTTAGTCTCAAGGCAGGGATGGCAGGGGAGTACATGCAAGCAATAAGGGCTACAAATTTAACCAAGGAGTAATTGGCATTGAATCACACGCTAGCAGCCTGGAGGCTTCTGGGCTGGCGGAGTCTGACCTGGAGGCCTGAACAGAGAACGGTTTCCCTGTTCTTGAGTGTGGGCATCTCAGCCTCATTGCTCCAACTCCCTTTTCAGATGGCTTCTGTTCTCCCAGAAAGAGTTGGAGATTTAGGCTGGGAGGATGCAGGCAGGGAGGGAGTTGAAAGGTAGGAACAGAATACGCTGATGACATGGATTCTGGCTGTCCTTGCTTTGTGACTGTAGGAAAGTTTCAAACCACTCTAGGTTTATACAGTAGGGATAATAATGAACATCTTGTAAAGATTAAACACATAAAGAACCCTGCACTGTGACTGGCTTATACTAGGTATTCAGTAAATGAAATTATTTGTCATATCAACAGCGGCTCAGATATACTTGTTTTATGAAGGTAGTTTCTGTGTGGGTTCTCTTAGGTCTACGACTTGCCTTAGAACAGTGTCAGGTTTCGGGGACCACCAGGGAAATCCATCTGACCACAGGACTTTTTCACCTGTTACTAAGTATTGAACTTTAACATACTGGCAGTAGTGGGGCAGGGGGTGGGGCACCATTCTTTTGGTTTGTATTTGGAGGACTCTGCAGAAATAGGGTACAGGTTATTATAATGGGCCTGTAAATATATGTAAAACAGCATGGGAACAGATCCCCAGGTTTGTGCCAGAATCAGGGGTTAGTCCAGCTTTGTGGTCACTGTGGCCCCTCTCTTGGCACTTTTTCATGAACCCACCCTACTTTCTATCTCTGCTCCCGCTCCTAAGGCCCCTCCACACTCCTCCCTGGGCACACACACTCTGGGTTGCCTAACCAGATCCCTGCCTAAGGAACCTGGGAGCCCCCCGACCTTCTCTGATGATAGCAATGTCACTACCCAGCAGCACATCTGAGTGGCAGCCAGAGTCACACCCTACTGCATCCTGCCTGATGCAGAGCAAACCTATTCAGGCTTTGCGCCTCTGGACACTTCCAGTCTAATCCACGAGCCCTAAAATTGGAACCTAATATTGGTTCACTATAGTTTTACAGTGCATTCATTTACATTAGTTGTGTCATTTGACTTTCACGACAATTCTGTGATGTGGGCAAGGCTGGAGTCATCATTCACATTTGATTGATGAATACAATGAGGCTCAAGAAGCTACTTCTCCAACGTCCACAAAACGGACGGCAACAGAACTCAGATGTCCTGGGGCTTCCCTGGTGGCGCAGTGGTTAAGAATCCGCCCGCCAATGCAGAAGACTCGGGTTCGAGCCCTGGTCCGGGAAGATCCCACATGCCGCGGAGCAACTAAGCCCATGCACCACAACTACTGAGCCTGTGCTCCAGAGCCCACGAGCCACAACTACTGAGCCTATGTGCTACAACTACTGAAGCCCGTGTGCCTAGAGCCCGTGCTCTGCAACAAGAGAAGCCACCGCAATGAGAAGCCAGCGCACCGCAACGAAGAGTAGTAGCCCCTGCTCGCCGCAACTAGAGAAAGCCCGCGCACAGCAACAAAGACCCAACGCAGCCAAAAATAAATAAATTTTTTAAAAAAAGAAAGAACTCAGATGTCCTGAATTGTGGGCCGTTTTTCTTGCTGGGACACCACACTGCCTCCTCCAGTCTGAGGCACCCACACCTTCAGGAAGTCAAAGGATCAGAGGACCTTAAGACATACAGGGAAACTTTTAACAGAAGAAGAAAAGAGCACACACATATGGCCACATGAGGACCACTAAGCTCTGCAGGGGTCTGAGCCGGTTCTTTAGAGGTGGTAACAGCCATCCTTGCCAGAATCAGCACTGGAGGACTCCCCAGCCGCCAGCGCTGTGCATTTTCCATTTAATCCTCCTCACAGTAACCCTATGAAATAGGGCCCATTGTTACCCACATTTTACTGGTGACGGAAATACAGAGAGGTGGAGGAACATGCTCAGAGCACCACAGCTGAGAAAGCGGCAGCACCTGAATTCGAATCCCAGCAGTTCTCCAGCTCTGGGACCCACACGGTTGGCCATTTGGGCTTGGGGTTGCAGGGTTTTTTCAGGGTGGTTTGGGGCTGCATAGATGTTTCTGAGCAAGCTTCCGGCCAGGTTCCAGGTAAGAATCTGATTTTGTCTCTCCACTTGGGAAGCCTCAGAGGAGCAAGTCCTCTGTTTCTCTGTCCTCCTTCCCTCTGGCTCTTCTCCTTTTGTTCTGGGCCACTGCCATCTGGAGCGGCCCCAGGCATCTGCTCCCCAGCACAGGTCTCCTCCCTCCCCCCTCCTCCTGCAGCCCCAGCGTGAGGCACCTTCCCACACAGACTAATCTCTCCCATCCCGTGTCTCCCCTGCCCCAGTGCTTCAGCCCCTGGGCCTCGCCAGGCACTCAGAGCAGACACCTGCCCTCTGATGCAAGGCAGAAGAACCACCCAGCTCCCCCAGGCCTTCAGCTTCTCAAATGGAGTCATTTGGTTAATGGCACTCACACTCCTCAGCCCCTCTGCCTGTTGGTAAGAAGCTGGGCCTTCTCTCTCCAGAAACATTACAACAGGCTGCTGTGGCCAACGTGGGCTCAGGACACACCACTGTGGGATGATTGGGGAAGGGCCGTGGAACTGCATTAGGAACTGTTTTGCCTCCGCACTCCCTGCCCCAGGACCAATTCCGGGCCCCTGAGGCGGCATCCATGCTTAGCCACCTTCTCCTGGGTGCTGAGATCTGCAGGGCTAGGTGTGGAGCCACAGCTGGCAGCAGTGAAAGCTATTCCCCTCGATCGCGTGTGCTATCTACCTCGTTTCTGCTGAGGTGATGCAATCGCTTCTATACCCCTCTCAGCCTTCCTTGCTGCCCTACTAAACCCACCTTTTTACTGGAGGCTGGGCTGTTGGGTTTGAGACAGCATGTCACCCTGTGAGTTTCCATTTCTAATGGAGGATTATAGACTATAGCAAAGGGAGGCCTTTCTACAAGCAGGTGTATGCACTCACTCGGGGCATTAACACCAAGCTTTTCCCTACACCGCTGGAGCCAATGGTGCCTTCGGTGTGAGCATAATAGCCAGCACTTTGCACCAGACTTCTAGACAAATGCATCCTATAATGCAGGAAACAACCTTCCCCTGTCTGTTCCACCTCCTCTCCTCCACGCGCCTGTATTTTCACATCTCCTCCAGCCTGTAGAAGCCTGCCAGGATGGCAGTTGGATCCAGACCGATGTCTGTGTTGGATGTGAATGCAGAGGGCTGGAGAGAGAGGAAGAACAGATGCTGCTCCCTCCTGCTGTCTTAGTCCTTTCCTCCCTGTGCCTCCTTATCATGTCACACAGGAATCTTAAAAATGCCACCGGGGTTGTGCAATCCTTGGAATATCAGCAGCTAGACCAATATTGACAGCAGGATGGAAGCCTCAGAAGAACTGACCTGGCTCCACTGAGGTTGACTCGAGTCTGGTGCAGTTGATGTCATAGGTCATGGACCACTGGTGGAAGAAGCTGGCATGAACAAGGGCAGGACTGGGGCCGTGCAGGGTGGTCTCCAGGAGTTTGAAGCACTTTGGTTAAGGAGGCCAGGGTAAAGGCAGGAGAGAGGGCAGCGCAGAGCTGCTTTGGCTGGTCTGGAATCTTGCGGGAACCTCCCTGCTCTCTGGTCCACAGTAGACAACACTTGTGCAGATAACCGTATGTCGGCTCTAAGGGTGAATAATAACTCCTTGGCCACAGAGCTAACGTATGGTTATTAGCACAGGCATTGTGTACTTTGTACATCTACAAAATAGATCTGTAGGTTCGAAAGTCCAGCTTGTCCAAAGTCATGTAGCAAAGCATTGCACCAGCTGTAACTTGTGGGGAAGGGGAAATGACCAATAGTTTTTGAATGCTTCGTTTGGGCCAGGCCTTGTGTTAGATGCTATACATAAACGTTAGCCCATTAATTCATTTAAAATGAATTAAATCAACTCAGTTAGTAATCATCACAATAATCTTATACTAAGTGTATTACCCCGTTCAAAGACAAGAAAACTGAGGCTCTAAGAGAGAGAGTAAACAAATTGCTGGAGACCATGCAGCAGGTAAATGGCTGAGGTGGGATTGAAACAAAGGTGTGTGGCTCGCAAGTCCATGCCCCTTCCATGTGCCAGAGGGATTATACTACGTCACTTACTCTTGAAGCTGCGTCTCAGAATCCATGTCTGGTGTGTTTCCCCTGGTCTGCATCTTCTTAGCTAGCCCTGTTCTGCCTTGAGCTGGGGCTCGCTTCTATGAAGAACACAGGAAAAAGGTAGAAGCCACTGCCCTCACTCTCAAGAAGCTCCCAGTCCGGTTAAGGGGCTGGAGGTCATCTCTCTTTCCCTCAACCCAAGCTTCTTCAATAACCTTGCCCCCCCACCCGCCCCTTTTTTTTTTTCCTGCTTGAGCTCATCCTATGGTTTTCAAATGGCTTTAGAACCCTGGTCTGTTGAAACTAGGCTTGGAATCCCACAAATAGAGGGTGGAGTAAGCAGCTTAACGTGAGTGACGTTTGAGCAGATGGGTCCAGATGGTAGCTCTTCAGATGGACAGAGGCCCCGGCTCCAAATGGACACCCCACTCAGGGAGCCTGGGAACGCATTGGTCAGTGACTCGAATGAGGAGCTGGGGTTTGAAAGAAAGGTGGCTATAGGGGTTTGTACAGCTATCACCCTTCAGGAAAGACAGAGGTTGAGCTTTCGGGCTGTTCTTTCTGCAGCATTCCCTTTGTACAGCATTTTGCAGTTTACTGTGGAGATAGAGACTAGACAAACAGTGACTTGTACTGGGTGGCATCCAGGAACTTAGCCCTAGGTCTTTTTTAAAAAATCAATATTCAATATGTTAAAGTTAGGAATCCCCAAACCTAATTTTTCTTCAACTTTTCATTTCAACTGACAAATTTTACAATTCTCTTCATAGATCTCATAAATTTTAACAATCACTTGTTTGATTCCATTAATAAACTTAGTTAAATTCCTTTGAACATTTGAAACTGCATTTATAAATGTAATCATTCATTTCCCTTTTTGAAGTATCCCAGTTTTCTTACAAAGTCTTCCAAGTTCTTATGTAATTAATTCTTTTTTCTCATTGATATTTTAACTAAAAGCTTTATTGAGATATAATTCACATACCACACAATTCACCTATATAAAGTATACAACTCGTTAATCAACTATACTTCAATAAAAAATAAATTTGAAAAAAAAGTAAAGTATACAATGCATTGATTTTTAATATATTCACCAAGTTGGGCACCAATCACCATAATTAATTTTAGAACATTTTAATTACCTTCCACTTCCACCACAAAAACCCATACCCATTATCAGTCACTCCTCTTCCCACCCCCGACCCTGGTCTTCCTCTAGCCTTAGGCAATCACTAATCTATTTCCCACCTCTGTAGATTTGCCTATTCTGGACATTTCGCATAAACGGAATGGTACAGTATGTGGTCTTTTGTGTCTGGCTTCTTTTACCTAGCATGATGTTTTCAAGGTTCATCCATGTTGTAGCATGTGTCCATGTGTCATTCCCTTTTTATGGCTGAATAATATTCCTTTATATGTAGATATACCACATTTTACTTATGCATCATCGATTGATGGACATTTAGGTTGTTTCAACTTTTTGGCTATGATCAGTTATGCTACTGTGAGCGTTCATGTTTAAGTTCTGATGTGGACATACATTTTTAGTTCTCTTTGGTATATACCCAGGAGTGGATTGCTGGGTCATGTGGTAATTCTGTGTTTCATGTTTTGAGGAACCCTAGGTCTTCTCATACTAAATCCAAGCCTCCCTTTCAGGCCTTCTACCTTCAGTCTCTACCTTCTCTCCCACTCAGGTCCCTCCTTCTTACCCTTCCCAAATATTGGGCTGTACCCTTGGACACATAGGATTATGTCCATAAGATTATGATTACTTCCCCCTCCAGCCTTCCTCAGAGCAATTTCCCTTTACTAACAGGCCCAGGGGAGCCGGCTCTGCTATCCCAGGTGTCTTCTCCCCCACTTGGAGGTGGGTGGAGAGCTTCACAGCCCTCTGTCTTCTCCCTCCAGCTGTGAAGAAGATGTGTGTCTAATTGCTGTGAAACTTCCTCCCTGAGGGTAGAAAACAGGGAGATGAGTGTGAAGTTGGTTCTTAAGCTGTAGAGAGGTGGGGGCTCTTCTTCTCCTTCTTGGAGGTGGCAGAATTTCTCCCCCCACCGAGGGAAGGTTGTTTCCTGTGTCCTTAGCTGATGTCTCCAAGGTGGAGGCTGTCTGCATACCCTACATGTTAACTTTTGTTCCCTTTGCAATTTGCTTTACCTGCTAATATCTATAAGAAAACTGGTCAGAGCTCAGTTAACCCCGAGCAGGGGCAGTGAGTGGAGCCAGAATAAGGGAAATTCACAGATATCCACAAACCTTATTGAAGGCAGCCCCTGCACAGCGTGTCACATCAGCTAACAGGCAGCTATACTGACTACATTTGAGAGTCTTTTCCATTCCATGTATGTTTCCCAGTCCTGCCTCTTGGAGGATGAACGAATAAGCAATAATAATGAGGAGAAAATGGACAGCCCCAAAGAACTTCAGAAGGCTGGCTTGGCCGGATTATAGCACCAGCGATATCCCTCCCAGTGTGCCCAGCAACTGCCGGCCTGTGAGGTCGGCTGTCCAGGGCTGGGCTGTGGACCCAGCTGCCTGTATACTTTGGGCTGTCTTGCTATGCCAGGCTAAGATGTGTCAGGCTCCAGTTGGCCTGGGGTCAAAGAAACAGGATAAGGCAGCAACCCCACTTCTTCCATATATCGGATTGTATGTACAAGGGTGTTCATTGTAGCATTGTGGTGATGGAGAAAAAATAAAGAAAAATAATCTAAAGGTCCACTATAAGCAGATGGTTAAAAGATTTGTTGTAGATCCACAGAAATCAGTTATGAAAAAGTATGCAGCAGGTCTCTTATGTCCAAGCTCTATTGACTTAGTGACTCAACCAGCTCTGCCCCCACAGTGAGGTGCCTGCGCCTTTCCCCCTAGAAGGGGGGCACTTTCCTGGTGGGCGCAGCCTTCGTGTGGAGCCTGGCTGCCTGGTGGCTTTTGCACACCAAGGTGCCCTGCAAGTGCTTTGTGCCCCAGAGAGCCTGCAGTGAACACGAGAAATTCACTAGATATTTATGGTGGGCACCTCGAGGAAAAGGTCCCTTCCCCCTTTCTTCTTTCCTGACCCCTCCTTCCCTCACCCCCAACTTAATAAATAGCCAAGTGGTTCAGGTTTCAACCTATAGATTAGTTCTGGGTGTTGAGCAGGAAACAGCTGTTTTCAGCCAAATCCTTAATCCTAAACCCAGGTGTCCCCCTCCACCCCCTCCCGGCAGGAATCAGGGCCACCTGATACTGTTGTTCCCCCACCCTGCACTCCTGCTGAGACCCGGACGGCCTCTGTGAACTTAGCCCAGGCAGGGAGAGGAGGGGCCGGACCTGCTGGTGCCCCTGCTACCAAGCGGAACCCTATCAATGGTTAAACACACAGCCCCTCACTCCTCCCAGATCTCTCCCCCTGACCATGCAAGGGAGCCAAGCATGAAACACAGCCACCGAGCAGATGGAGACCACCCCCCTCCAACCCTGAGAAGGGAGGAGGGGGGAGGGGGCTTGAATCCCATAACAAGGTGTCTTTAGCTGTTGGAAAATCCTAGAAGACAACTGGTTCAACCCCACACAGGGAGGAAGCGGGGTCTCCCCTCCTGGACGGGGGAGAGGCAGATCTAGAAGCAGGCTGGTGAGTGCTTTCTTAGGCTGTCAAGTCCTTGGGCCCGGGAGGGTTTGGTGCCGTTACAGCCCCATAAACGGGAGGTGGGAGGATTGCGCGGGCAGAGAGACTCTGTAAAGATGCTGAGACTGCGGTCATTTCGTGAGCGGTGAAGGGGAGATGTGAGATACCCAGCTTGCCTGGGGCTTTCTCAAGAGGAAGGCAGGGAGCTACCCCTGCGGCTTCCCCGTCTTGTCTCATCCTCTTCCAGAGACCCCTCTATCTTCCTTCTCCCTGCTTGGCGCTCTGTCTCTTTGGGACAGGCTGATGATCACTAATAGGGGGCATTTCCAGTTTCCTAGGAAACCCCTCTGGCCTTCAGATGCCTGTGAGTGGAGGGAGTGAGTGGGCTCAGGTCACCATCTGTTGCATGGTTCCTTCCTTGGCATGAGAGATGGAAGGGAGGAGGGGACCCGAGGTAGGAGGGGAAGCAGGGAGGAGGGTCCTCCACAGTGCCCAGGGCAACAACCCTCTGCTGAAGGTGACCTCAGAACCAGGGCAGCTAAGCGGAAGCGCTCGGGATGAGGACGTGGGGAGGCTGGGAACGGAGGTGATGGCCGTTCTGGGGTTAGTGCCTGGAGCGGCTGAATCCCAAGATTCTGAGAGTCTGTCTGTGGGTTGGAGAAAGCAGGGTGGCCTGACTGCGATCAGGCAGAAATCCTGAGAGGGAGTGGGGGAGGATTTCAGGAAAAATGGAGATGAATATGTCTGCTGAGCAGGGACAGGATCTACCTACTTCTTGGGACGCTTAATAGATATTATTATTATTATTTCGCAGCTGTTATTTTTATTACTCAGGCTTATACCGTAACAACAGTTTTTATCATTTGTGATTTAATCGAGGGTTTATAATATACTAATTCATTGATGGGATGCATATCTCTCAGTAATAGGAAATATCTGATAAGATAGCTGTTCACTCGCCCCGCGAATATTTATCGTACTGTCTCACTACAAAGGGAGACAAAACATGGACTCTGACCTCAGGAAGTTCAGAGTCTGATGCAGGAGATGGATGTTGGAGCAACTATTCCCACAGGCAGGAGGAAATGACCCCTAGAACAGAGTGTGCTGGGGAGCACAGGGGAAACTGCAGCCCACTTTCAGTGGGAAAGTAGGGTCAGCATCGCGGAGAGGTTGCCACTGGGGGTCTTGTAGAGAGGTAAGGGGATAGCACTTCCAGCCTATGCAGAGTGTGGCCAAAGGTCCAGAAAGCACCTGGCCGGTCTGGGGAGTGGTGCGAGGTCTGGGCTGGACCTGCGGGAGAGGAGGCTGAGCGGGGCGGGAGTCCGGTCACGGGGGCTTGCATGGTGCACAGAGACTGTAGATATCGTCTCTTAGGCCAGTTCCTCGACTGTTTTTTCTGCCAAAACAAACGGGATAGAGGACACACACTGGCTCTTTCTCCGTTCTTCAAGAAAGAAAACAGAAAGTGAGGGAAAATGTGATTATTATAGCAGTAACCTGAGCCACTCAGATTTATATTTATGTATAAATCATTTACAACTGTTCTTGGTTTGTACTGGGAACAGATTACTTGAGAAATTCCTTATATCCTAGTCCTGAGTTCCAGCTAAGAGGGCCTGCCTGCCTGTCTACAGGGAACCCCCCGGCCCAGTCCGGAATACTTCCGAGCTCTTTTCAGACCTCACACACACGGCCCTTCCTCACTTATTTTGACGTGCCTCTGTTTCCTCTTTTGTTTCAGCTCCTCTCTCTGATTTCTGAACAGGTTGCTTCTGGGCACCTATAGTAATAAACCCTGCTGCGTGTGTGTTTGTTTGTTTTTAATCTAATGCAGAATGGCTGAGTTTTGCGTTGGCTCTGTCGGGCTTTTATTATCTCTCTGTTCCCCCACAATATCCTGTGGCAATGATGTGTGAGTGTGCTCCTTAGTTGGTTCTTGTAGAACTATTCTAGTCATTCCATTAGTTTATTCTAAGGGCTAGTTGCTGGCACGTGGCTTCACAGCACTAATCTGTTGGTGTGCGTATCCCCAGGCAGTAATTCGGGAGCACAGCCTCAGACTACCTGCAGAGCTGTTTGTTCATGACCCTGGGCATTTCGAACTGAACTTGGTTCCAAGCTCATGATCTCCCTGAGCCCCAACCACTTCCAGACTTTTCCCCTTTCTTTATTCTTTTTTTTTTTTTTTTTTTTTTGCGGTACGCGGGCCTCTCACTGTTGTGGCCTCTCCCGTTGCGGAGCACAGGCCCTGGACGCGCAGGCTCAGCGGCCATGGCTAACCCAGAGACCATCCTCAAATCTCAGGGAGGCCTTGGAGGCCATCAAGCCACTCATCTGTCGCACACACAGTCTCTTTCACACCTGCCCAGGGGCACCTGTGGAATCTGGAATCTAGGAGAAGGCAGGTGGAGTGACGGGGAGAGGAGAAGTGGTCGAGAAACCTCACCCCTGGGCTTCGCTCCCAGAGCAGGAGGATGATTTAGGGCAGAGAGTGGCCTGTGGCTAAGCCCCAGACCGGCCAGCAGATGGACAGCACGATGGGCAGATCACAGGCCCTCTCTAGGACTTAGGTTTACCTGATAAGGTCTGTGTGTCGTGGAGTCACTTGAACAGTGAAACAGCTTCCATCTGGACTGCGCTTCACATTCCTATGCATTATTCATGTGCTTCTCACGATGAGCCTCTGCAGCAGGCAAAGCGGGCATATTTATTTCCATTTTTGAGATTTTAAAAAAGGCTTAGAAAACAAGTAATTTACAAAAGATAAGTGGCAGGACTGAGATCTTTACTTGGATCTTCCTTTCCATAAATGTTTCCTGCCAGGGACGCTGCGAGACACTAGGGACACAAAAGTGATCAGGGCATTGTCTGAGCCTCACGAATTCCACAAAGAGGGGAGAAAGCGTAAGCCAGTGCTGAGCAGCCTACAGCCCTCAGGCCAATCCCAGCCCACTGCCTGTTTTGTAAATAAAGTTT
Source organism: Delphinapterus leucas (assembly GCF_059928025.1). Classification (NCBI taxonomy): domain Eukaryota; kingdom Metazoa; phylum Chordata; class Mammalia; order Artiodactyla; family Monodontidae; genus Delphinapterus; species Delphinapterus leucas. The sequence continues at coordinate 40,020,976 of NC_143129.1, forward strand.
TATTGGAACATAGCCATGCCCATCCGCTCACTTATTGTCTATGGCAGCCCTCACACTGTAATAGTAAAGTTCAGTACTTGTGACAGAGACCGTCTGTCTTACAAAGCCTAAAATATTTACTGTCTAGACATTTACAGAAAAGGTCTCCAACCCTTACTTTAATCACATAGTTTTGCCAGTGTGCTAAGGGCCTCAGAGAGGCAGGTTTAAGCTACAGTAGAGATGAGATGGACTCTCAGCTCTGCTTGGGAGTGGGGGACACAGGCTAAGCACAAGGAATTCTTCACTGAGCAGAAGATGTCTGAGCAGTGAGGTCTTGAAGACTGAGTAGGAATTAATCACGTGACAAGGAGGGAAGGCCTTTCCAAGCACAGGGGATGGCACGGGTGAAGTATGGAGGCTGTAAACGGTGTGGTATGCTTAGAAAATGGCACAGCATTCAGTAAGGAAGCATTTAGGGTTTGGGTGGGCTTGGAGAGGCCTCCAGGAACCTGATTTCAAAGAGCCTTATATGCTACGCTTGGGGGTTTGGATTTGATCTTATAGATTGATGGGGAGAAATGGAAAGGTTTTGCAGCAGAGCACTGATATGATCAGGTGGTGGTTTAGAAAAATCACTGTAATAGCAACACGGAGAATGGATTGGAAGGAGACCAATTGGGAGGTTATTGCAGTGGTTCATGAGACGTGATATTTACCAGAGGTAAACAGGTGGGAACATGCAGAAGGGAGGGGGGATGAGAGACACCAGGAGGGAGACAGTCCAAGGGCCTTGGTGCCTGGATGTGAGATGTGAGAAGAGGTGGGATTTAAGGGTGCTTCCAGGTGTCTAGCTTGGTGACTTAGGTGGGTACCACCAACAAAGACAGGGAATAGAGATGGAGGGTCAGGACCCTGATGGAGACACTGAGGACATCAGACAGAAGAGGATCCAGCAGTGTGATCAGTGCCGTCGTGGAGGCTAGAAGGCCCAGAGAGAAAACGAGGCCCCAGGGTGGTGTTTCAGAGGCCAAGGAGGAAAGGATGTTAGGAGGGATGTATGGGGTGGTTAACAAGTGTTAGTGCCTCCAAGAGGTCTGGCAAGATAAAGACTGAGAACACTGGTTTTGGCCATCGGGAGGCCAATGGGAGGTCCAGACAGGAGAGTTCCAGGATGTCGTTGGATGAGGAGTGAATGGGAATGAAATAAGTAAAGACAGAAGCCACTGACCACTGTAGAAAAAAAAAAAAAAAAAACAACTTGTATGAGAAGAAAAAACTTCAGGTACATATAGGGAGGCTGTGAGACGCAGAGAATGATGTTATGGTTTCGTTATGAGAGAAACTCATGAACATGTTTCTCTGCTAAGGCAGGGAGCAAGTTGAGAAGAGTTTGGAAATTCAGGAGAGAGCAAATAGTTTTGGGGGTTTTTTTCCCCCAATTTATTTTAAGATGGGGAAAAAAGCACTGATTATGACACCCTCCTGTGTCCCTCTTCACACACCCCATTAGCACGGGAGGGTTTCTTGGGGGGGTGCTTTATCTCCTTCGTTTCCAGCATAGCACACACTTTGGCTACATTTTAAGGGCCTCAGGAGATGGAAATGCCCTGAGTTTTCTTTCTTTCTTTTTTTTTTAATATCTTTATTGGAATATAATTGCTGTACATTGTTGTGTTAGTTTCTGCTGTACAACAAAGTGAATCAGCCATAAGCATACACATGTCCCCATATCCCCTCCCTCTTGAGCCTCCCTCCCATCCTCCCTATCCCACCCCTCTAGGTCGTCACAAAGCATCGAGCTGGTCTCCCTGTGCAATGCAGCGGCTTCCCACTAGCCAACCAATTGAGAGCAGAGGGTTGGGGCCGGGTTCAGGCAAAGGCAGGCAGGTAGGTGGAGGGAGGGATGCTTTTTTAATACAGAAAGTGGAGGTCACGGGAAGCTTATGTGCTCAACCAACATACTAGGGGCATTTCTGACTCTGACAGCACTGTCATTTCCAAGTGATAGAAAACTCAACTCCAGCTGGCTTAAAAGTTCAAGAGAATTTTTAATATAAACACACAAGTAATTTAAAATCCCCAAATAGGGCTTGCTTCAGGAAGCGCTCCATCAGTGACTCAGTGACGCGAAGGGTCAGGTCTTCCTGTGCCTCCTCTCTGCCTTCTGCAGTGCTGGAGTGTCCTCACATTATGCTTGGAGACCCCCCAGTCCCACTCCCTGAAGCTCCATCCTCTCCCCTTAGCGGGGTTCCTCACTGGACCTCTTTCAGAAGAAAGGGGGAAACTTGTCTTTCTCAGAGCTTTCAGCAGAAGTCTACGTGAAGCACACTGCCTCCGGCTGGATGAAGTATCCTTTCCTAAACCAACCATAGTGGTGAGGGGTAGGGAGTGCTAATTTTCTTATACTAATCACAAGCCAGCCCTGGAATTGGGGTAGGATCATGCTGCGAAAGAGGCAGAGATAAATTTGCTGAAGAAAAATGTGGGTACTATTATGGACAGAATCGTGTCCCCCCCCAAAATTCATATGTTGAAGGTCTACCCACAATGTGACTCTATTTGGAGACTGGGCCTTTAAATAAGTAATTAAGGTTAAATGATGTCATTATGATGCCCCCTAATCCAATAACGTTGGCGTCCTTATAAGAAGAGGAAGAAACACCAGAGGTGCATTTGCACAGAGGAAAGGCCGTGTGAGGACACTGCAAGAAGGCAGCCATTTGGAAGCCAAGGAGAGAGACCTTAGGAGAAACCAACCCTGCCGGCACCTTGATCTTGGACTGCCAGCTTCCAAAACTGTGAGACAGTGAATTTCCAGTCTGTGGTATTTTGTAATGGCAGTGCTAGCTGATGAACACAGGTACAGTGGATAGGAGGAGGAGAGCAAGGATGCTGGATAAACATCCGGGAAATGCCCACTAGGTTCTCTGTGTGCTTGACAGCCTCAAGGAGTTCACTGGGGAGACAACAATCTACACCAAGACCTAGCACTCGTTACAGCGAGTATATCCCAGAATTCTCTGAGAGCAAGGAGGATGAGGACTGCATCCAGCCTTGGTGGGATGGGGTGTTCCAGGGAAACCAAGGAAGGCTTCCCAGAGGTGGTGTCACCTGCGCTGAGCCTGAAAGATAACAGAAAGTTGAGTGAAAGAGCAGAAAAGGCAGACTAGGAAAAGAGAGTAATTTATGTAAAGTTAGTGTGAAAATAAATGCCACCCAAATGAGAACAAGTAGAGGCTATTTGGAGTGAGCTATAGCAAGGGAGTCAGCCACCATCAATTGCTTTGGCAGAGACTTAAAGGCAGAGAGGGGAGAGGACAGGTTTTTAGTGAAAGAAAGGGAAGACTTCCTGTATGCTCAGACTGACATGGGCACCTGGAGGCGGGCTAAGTAGAAGCAGGCATCCCATGTGATTGGTCTGAGAAGCATATTTGTCTTTCCCTGGTTGGTCTTGAGTTGGAAATACTGGTAAAAAATATCTGACAGCCTGTAGTCACTGCCCGAGTCCTGACCACTCTGGGCTGTCTGCTGCAGAGGCTGTGGGCCAGGCTCCTGCTGTCGTAGATGGTGTGGCCGTCGTCTGTGCGGTCCTCTCTCAGTGGGTGGATGAGCGAGCAAGGACTATTCATGGAACTAGGAATAATTCAGTATAACTGGGGGTGAGTGGAGGAGCGGCGGATGAGACGGGGCAGGTATGCAAGGGCCTGATCAGGGAGGGCTTTCGAAGCACGTTTTATTTTAAGAGAGACATAAAGGACAGAAGCAGCTGGGGTGGGGATGGACACAGGTTGACCAGGGGTGTCAGGGATTGTGAGGCTGTCCCGAGAAGGCACCCCAGGCCTCAGTGAGGAGATGCTAGCCACGGGAAGCCAGACGGTTTCCAGTGCAGTGCTGCGGCCCCAGCCTGGTGCGCTGTTCCTCACGCCTGCACCTGGCTGTTGCACTCACATGTTTTTGCCACTGGGCGCAGGGTTTCTGCATTTGGGAAGTTAGGCTGTTGCACAGGGGTTTTCAGTTCTTTGTTTTACTAACAGAATCCTTTCTTGAAACAAAACCTTATGCAAAAGCCCAATGTAAAACAAGGACTGTGAAGCAGCTAGCCACCCACCCTCCCCCTCGGAGAGGGCCTGAGGCACTTCCAAAGAAGCCACCCAGCTTCTCTGGACCCATCGTAAACACCCAGCACTAAAAGATTTTTGCAGAATTTTTCAGCTCTGCCCTCACCACCGGGAATAAAACTTTGTGTGATGAAGTTTCTGGGTTTGGAAGCTGAGGGGATGGCCTTGCCCCAGAGGATACAGCGCCTCCTACAAGGTCTCCCTGCTTCCAGTGTTGTCGATCTACATTCCACCCTCCACACAGCAGAGTGGTCTTTACAGACAAATCTTATCGGGTCGATTCACCACTTAGAACCCTACAATAGTTTCCTGACATGCTTAGAATATATTTTAATTCCTTACTTTGGCCTTCAGCCCTCTGGGAGTATACTCTTGTCTCCCTCTCCAACTATGACTTGTTCTGTTCCCCACGTACCCTCCAAGCTCCAGTCACACCGGCTTCTTTCAGTTTCTTGCATGTCCCCATCTGCTTCCTGCCACTGGGCCTTTGCACAGGCAGTTCTGTCTGCCTGGAATGTTTTTCTGACCCATCTTTACAAGGTTGGCTCCTTATTGCCGTTTATATCTTGGTCAAATGTCACATTTTCACAGAGACCTTCCTTGACCATTCACTTTCTTTTATCACATCACCATCACTGTAGTTTCTTTTTTCTTTTTTTTAATAGACTTCATTTTTTAGAGCACTTTTAGATTCACAGCAAAATTGAGCAGAGGGTACAGAGAGTTCCCATATGCCTCCTGCCCCCACACATGCACAGCCACCCCTGTGTCATCACCATTCCCACCAGAGTGGTACACTTGTTACAACTGATGAACCTACACTGACACATCGTTATCACCCAAAGTCCACAGTTTGCAATAGGGTTTACTCCTGGTATTGTACATTCTATGAGTTTTGACAAATTATAATGATACCATTAGAGTATCATACAGAGTAGTTTCATTGCCCTAAAAATCCTCTGTGCACCACCTATTCATCCCTCCTTCCCTCCAACCCCTGATCTTTTTATTGTCTCCATAGTTTTGCCTTTTCCAGAATGTTCCATAGTTAGAATCATACAGTAGGTAGCTTTTTCAGATTGGTTTCTTTCACTTACTAACAGGCATTTAAGTTTCTTCCATGTCTTTTCAAGGCTTGATAGCTCATTTCCTTTTAGTGCTAAAAAAATATTCCATTGTCTGGATGGACCAGTTTATTTATCTATTCACCTACTGAAGGACAACTTGGGTGCTTCCAAATTTGGCAATTATGGAAAAGGCTACTGTAAACGTTGTGTGCAGGTCAGATTGTGTTTCCTTCTTTGCACTTACTGCTGCCTGATTTTGTTGTTGTTGTTGCTGTTCAACGTTTATTTCCTGTCTTCCCCACTGAGACGTAGGCTCTGCAAGAGTAGAGAAAGCTCAGCTCTTGTCCCTGTATATTCTCTAGACTGGCGCCTGCCACCAGGTCTGGTAAGTGAACGAATGGCCGGCTGACTGCTGGCCAAAAGTCCAAGGCGGGTTCTGCTGCAGGGGCCGTGGTGCTGCCGACTGAGGCGTGTCTCCGCGCAAGCCTGTCTTTTCTCCCCATCACTTCAGATGTGTTGTGAACACCGGTGCAGCTTGCTCAGAATGGGGCTGCGGGAATGCGGGGAGCTCCTGACGGCAACAGCTTGTGGGAGCTGTGGGCCTCTCATCCATCTGCCAGGGACAGCTTGTGGAATCAACACCAGGGGCCCCCCAATCTGGGGAAAGAAAGCAAACCAGGACCCAGAAGAAAGGAAAAATAGAAAAGCACCCTGATTGCGGTTGGATAAGTAGTATTGCTCCTTGGAGCTGTTGCTGGTGGTGTCCTGGAGATAGTTCAAAGCCCGATGGATAGCACTAGCTAACATTTCTTGAGCTTGTGCCCCCATGCTTTGTTAAGTGTTTTATATAGGATTTGGGGTATCAAGTCACAGTGGCAGCCCTCTGGAATAGGTGCTTCTATTATATGCATTTTTCAGATGAGAAATACAAAGCTCCAAAGTTTCAGTACTTGCCCATGACCCCCCCCTTGTAAGTGGGGAGCGGCTTCAAACCCAGGTGGTTTTGCTGCATGGCCAATGCTCTTGAACTCACCCGAGAGAGGCTGTCAGGTCTGCTGTCCCCCACAGTGGCTGATCGTCACTCAACTCACGTGGGCTTTCCTGGGCCCCATCTTAGATATTTTGAATTCAAATCTCCCACAGGGCTTGCAAATTTAAAGTCCTTGAGTTCAAGAAGGACTAAGTGTGTGAAGCACCCCCATGTAAGATAACAGAGGCTCTAAGGGCATTCAGATTTAAAAAAATGTTTTAATCTGCAGGCTTGATTTGACACCCTACCTAGAAGTTTGAGGGTCCAAGGATTTGTGTATTTAAAGAGTACCCAGGGGGGCTTCCCTGGTGGCACGGTGGTTGAGAGTCCGCCTGCCGATGCAGGGGACGCAGGTTCGTGCCCCGGTCCGGGAAGATCCCACGTGCCGCAGAGCAGCTGGGCCCGTGAGCCATGGCCGCTGAGCCTGCGCGTCCAGAGCCTGTGCTCTGCAACGGGAAAGGCCACAGCAGTGAGAGGCCCGCGTACCGCAAAAAAAATAAATAAAATAAAGAGTACCCAGGTAATCCTGATAAGCATCCAGTTTCCCTCCTGTGGGGGCACATTGTCAGGGACACACCTGACCAAATGCCACATGGATTCTTTATGAAAAGCAGTGAGCTCAGCACATCACATGCAGAACACTTCATATTCAGGTGACTCTTCTCTTTTTCTTTTCTTTCTTCTTCTTCTTCTTTTTTTTTTTGGCTTTTCTTTTCACGCAGTGGGTTGGGTGCGGGCGCCTCAGATACACAAGCACTGAATGAATCATATGCTCTAGTTCATAGCACACCAGCAGTCCACACAAGATCTCTCCTTTGGTTTTATTTATTTTTGTTCTCTTCCTCACTCCCCATGCAGCAGGCCCCCCTTCAATGTATTTTATAGCCTTACAGTTCACCTCTTACCTGTTTGATTCTATATAAGAGGATCCTTCAGGTACATCATAGTGGTAGTGTGTGTGGGTGGTGTGTTTCATTTTCATGAATGGTTTTGTACGATGGCTGTGGATTATTCTTCCTTGCATCTCAGAGAAGCATCTGCCTCTCTGGAGCTTCCTCCCATTTGATCCTTCTTTTGCCCCCACGGAGCTAAACAGAAAAATTCCACGCCCTCTTCCGACTTTCCAAGACAGTCATCACCACCCCCTCTTCTGCAGCCTCTATCTGCCCCCTCAAGGATATGGGATTTTCCTTATTCCTCCACGGGATGCTCCACAGTTAGATAGCATTTCCCTTGAAGAGCCCTGACAACTCCACCCCCAAGCCCCGCCCCCGGCCGGATGGTCTGCTTCTCCTCTCCCAGCGATAACCTGCAATTTGTTTATTCATTTATTCTTTGATGGACATTTGGGCTCGTTCCACCTCTCAGCTATTGTGAATGATGCTGCTATGAACATGTGTGTACATGTAGTTGTTTGAGTCCCTGTTTTTAATTCTTTAGGACATATACCTAAGAGCAGAAATACGGGCTCATATGGTAATTCTTTGCTTAATTTTTTGAGGTACTGCCAAACTATACATTTCTTTTTTTAAGTTGCAACTTTGCTTAGGACCTGTCATGCATATTGAGAGACAGGGAAATAGGATGGAAAAACCCTGAGCTAGGAATCAGGAGACCTGGGTTCTTTTCCTAGCTTTGCCACTAACCTGCACAGTGACCCTGAGCACATCACTTCCCCTTTCTCCGCTCTTGTTTCCTCATCTGAGAAGTAAGGGGATTGCATAAAGCTACATGCTCTTTAAATTATCTTCCTTTTTAAAGACTTTATTGGAAAAATTGGATTCCAGGAGAAGAGAGAGAATTGTCAAACAGCTGAACGTGATTATTTCTCTGTTCTTTTCCTGCTGTGTTTTTAAATTGTGAGTTAAAGACACCCCAAATAATTGGACTTTCTTCTTGCCAGTGTGTATCTAGTTAATGAATAGCTTCTGGCTTCCCGTTTCCATCAAGATTCCCAGAATAAGATATCCTTCTCTTTCCCATCACTTCCTACCACTTGGCAGCTCCTGAACAAAACATGGCGGTCATGGAGCCAAGACTGGAGCCATCCCCACTGTCCTCCTGGAAGGAAAGCTGAACCTCCCCCCGGTGCTGGTTCCCTCAGCACTAAGGTTTCAGTTGGATAACCTGAGTCTAGTCTTTGGAAATGCAGGAGCCATGGAGAGGCATTAGCAGACTCTTTTTGAGACAGTGTGAGGATCATCTTAGGAGAAAGAACCAAAGACCTGCTGTGATGCCTTCCAGCCAGACAGTCCCCCCCTTGGGAGATTTTCTACTTTCTTAACTCTCTTACAGCTGGATGGTTCCCTGGCCAGAGAGCAGTGCCTGTGTAGGGAGGGAATTTTGTCCTCCACTGATTGGAAGCCTTCGCAGTTTGCTGCCCAGGTCCAAAGCCTGTGTTCTCCTGCGCCACCTGGTGGTTTTGTGGGGAAACAGGTTTAAAACATGTGATCCAAGTGGTTTATTATTTTATTTGCTCATTTTTCATCCATCCATCACATGGTTTTGAGTGCCTGCTATGTTTTAGGCACTATGCTGTATTCCAGGAATAACAAGACGAGGCACCTTCCCTTACAGTACCTTCCTTTCTATGGGGGTACAGACTAGTGACTTTTAGAGTACTTTTAGAATACAAAGTGACAAGTGCTATAATAGGGGGTCATGAGTGGTGTTCAGGAGCGCAGACAAGGGGGCACATAAGTCATACTTAGCATAGCCTAATGAGAGAAGGCAGGTGCAAAGAGTGTTCTAGACAGAAGTTAATCTGTGCAGAAGTCAGCACAACAGAGCATTATGCACTGAAAGACCTGGTAGAAGACAGACACAGAACACAAGGGGATGGTGATAAGAAATGACCTTGCGGACGGGGCTGCATCATGCAGGGCTTCTGAGCCATTTCACGGGCTTCAGCTTCCACTTTGGAGCAGCAGTGAGCTAGTGAATTTGACTAGGGGAGTGGCATATTTATACTTGCATTTGAGGAGTAAGCACTCTGGTTGTGGATGGAGAATGAACCAGAGAGGCAAGAGTAGAAGTGGGGAGAGACCACTTAGGAAGCTGTTGCAGTAATTGGCGTGAAACAGTGGTGCCCAAAACCAAGGAGGAAGCAATGGGAAAGGAGACCAGCAGATGGAGTCCAGAAATACACATGAGGTTGGAGGCTGGTATTGGGCCCAGCTTCCAGGAAAGAAATTGCTGAAATCTGAATCAGCATCCTCTAGTTTGCTCACATCCCGGCACAGGGCATGCCTTACACCCTCAGTCTGGAAAGCTGCGAGACGGTGGGGTTGTACAGGTGATAGAGGCTTCGTTTTGCTGCCAAATTGTTTTAAACAATGTGTCCATTTGCTAGATGGCTGTTGGTCCAGCAAAGCTGGAGGAATTGTGGGGAAATTGCCTGCCACTGTCCTCTTTGCTTTCTTTGGCCCCATGGTAGGTAGAACAGCAAAACGGACCAGTTTTTACAAATCGGTGTTTCCGAGCCTCGGGCAGTTTTATAGCTCAGTATCTGAGCCTCAGCTTAGGCCATGCTTGCTCTTCTCTCTCAGGACAAGGGGAAAAGGGTTTGTCTCTCAAGGACCTGTTCCAGGCTCCTTGGACAGCCATTTTTAACCCTTACCCCTGTAAGCCCTGGAATGATGTCTGGTGCTTGAGGATGTGAACATCGTGCTGTCATAAATGTTGCTTATTCAACCAACCTTCCTGGAGCCTCCTGTCCTGGGCCCTCATCTCAGCACTGCCTTTATCTCTTAAGGGACAACATCAGGGACCACCGCCAAATATTTAGCTGCACAAAGTATTAGCAGAAATCATTCATTTACAAAAAGTCTTTGGGGCAGCCAAGTTTTCACTTGCCAAACTTCTGGCCCACAGTGCGCTCCCGTCCCCCTCTCTCTGGGTCAAAGGACAGCACTGTGATCTTGTCTCTGTGCTGCTACCCCAGACACACTCGGCCTCGGGTCCACTCATCACACGTGGTTCATAGAGGCTGTGAGATTGGCGCATTTCCTGCTGGCTCAGTGCGTGGCACCTTCTAGGCGCTGGACCTAGGAGCCGGTGTTTGTTTTCATGACTGCTCTATGCCGAGTTGCCCTTCCTTCTAGAATACTGGTTCTCAACAGGGGGTGGTTTTGCCCTCCAGGGGACAGTGGTCAATGTCTAGAGATGTTTTTTGATTGGAGGCAGGAGTGAGCTCTACTGGCATCTAGTGTGTAGAGGCCAGGGATGCTGCTCAACATGCTACAATACCCAAGACAGTTCCCCACACAAAGAATCACTGGGTCCCCAAAGTCAATAGTGCAAGGTTAAGAAACCCTGTGTTAGAACATAGGTCTATAACCAAGGGGACCCTTGAGTCCTCGAGGCCCCGTAGGATTGCTGGAGCAAACCAGGAGTTCAAGAAAAACTCACCTGTCATCACATTTCTTTCCACAGCTGAGCTCTGTCCGGGAGGCCCAGTTACAGCGGCTGGAGGCTGTGGGCCAGGGAGCAGGGAGCGAGGCCCAGTGCTCAGGATGGCCAGGCAGCAGCCACCGCCCTGGGTCCACACAGCCTTCCTCTTCTGCCTGCTCAGCCTCACCGGGGCCATCGAGATTCCTATGGATCGTGAGTCCTGCGCTGTCCTCTTCTATTCTCCTGATTTGTGGCAGAGGGATTGGAGGGTAGGGAAGGTCAGGGGAGAGTGAAGACCATTCAAAGAAGTTTGGGGATGGGAAAGCAGTGGCTTCTGGATTCAGAGCTGGGTTTCCCTCCAAAGAATCGATGCAGGTAGCCTCATAGTTGGGGACCTGAGACCTTGAGTCGCAGTGCCGTCTCTCAGGGCCATGGCTGCGAGGATGGCTGCCTGGAGCCTGCTGAGTGGGACCGGAGCCGGCAGAGTTTGGAAGTCGGAGTGTCACTGGGAAGTTCTTCCCTCCACACCCCTCCCTCGGCCCTCCGTCGACTTGACTTACCTATCGAAGTGGAGTTTCCAGGGGCCGAGCGTGGTGGACAGCTCTTATTTGCCTTTCTCATATGTCCAGGTCCTCTTGACTGAAGTGATGAGGAGGACAGATGGCCTGGGAGGGTTGAGAAGGAGATTACTTTTGCAAAAGACTGTGACTAAATGAGACATTAAAATAGAGCCCCATTATAATGTCACCGTGGGAGAACCAGGCATGGATTCCTTCTGTTTCTTTTCAACTTTCCCATGGTAAAGTTGAAAAGTAAAATCCATGGCATCTGTTCACCATGGTGGGGGAATTATTCGGCCATCAGGATCATAAAGTAAAGCTTAAAATGCTGATCTAACAGCCATGTCTCCAGCAATCGTATCTGGTGTTGCATTCGTAAATGGCCCATTGACTGGCAGCCATGCTCCTTGGCTCTGCATTTAGTTGTGTACCACCTTTGCCACAATTCTGACACTTCTGCCAGAAAGTCTTGGCATCCCGGTGCTATGATGTAGACATACCACCTCTGTCCCCTGTTCCCTGCTTCTAGGAATAGATGGGGCCCACGTGATGCCAGCGATGACTTGGGCTCTCTCCAGGTGACAGGTGTCTGGGGAGGGGTGAGAGAGTGATATAGCCTCCAAGAAGTCCCCACTGAGCTCTCCAAAACCAGCCCCTGGGGCCTGGAATTAGCACAGCTTGGAGAAGAGTTGCAGGTATCTCTGCTCCCCGTCCCCGACTTCGCCAGTAATAGTTGCTCAGAGCAGTGGGTGCTTCTGGACGGAGAAGGCCAGGAGAAACTCTCAGTTGGACCCTGAGTAAGATGGACAAGGTCCCTACTGCCCTCCCTATGGCCCCAACGTGTGTATGTGTGTACCTGTGTACGTGTGTGTGTGTGCGCGCGCACTCGCACGCACGCACTTAGGGAGGGAGGGAGAGGGGAGTTGTAAAGGGGACTGTTCCCATGGAGACCGTCTGCGCTGCTGGCTCAAGGATAGTTTCTCATTAACAGTCCCAGGCAGATAGCCTAACAAGAAGCATGATAAGGCCTCGTCCTTGGAGAGGAGAGGGGCTGCAGAGGAAATTGCGTTATGAAGGAAGTGGTGAAGGCTCATTCCTCTTCTGCCGCTTCTCCTCACTCACTCACCTGCCACTTTGATCCCCGGGGCTGGTGGGTGAGGGGTTCCTGCAAGGTGAACCTGTAAACAGATGGCTTTGATGTCTGTGTTAGGAATCTGGAGTCCTAAAGCTCAGCCGTGCCCCGGGCAGGACCCCCGCAGTCAGTCTCTCCAGAGCACCGCCTGTGGGCCAGAGAGCTGCCAGGACCCTGAGGAGGGTCTGCAGGACCCCTTCCCATGTGTTCACGGGAACTCAGGTCCCTACTTGCTCAAGGTCACACAGCAAACGGGTGATGGACTCATGGAAAGAACCCAGGCCTCTTGGATCCCCGGTCTGGCACGACATGCCACACCCCTACCTCTGGTAATCTGCCCCCTTTTAGCTCCTCTTGGAGCCCCCATTATTCTCCCTGGAACAGCAGCTGCCGTGTGCTTAATAGAGAGCTAAGAGCTTTCCAGGCATCATCTCCCATGATTGTCACAGCGAATCCATGAAGTAGGTATTATCCTTAGCTGACAGGTTAGACATCTGAGGAGCAGAGAAACAAAGCTGTTTTCTCCTGCTCATAGTGGCGGGGCCAGTGTTCCTCTGAAGGAAGAGGTGAGTCCTTCTGCAAAGCCACTCCCAGTGCCCTGGGCTGTGCACTCCTGCTGCCGCTGCTGGAGCCTGCCTCATACATACTTGTGCCTCCCTGGTTGCTGCAGGCACAGTGGCCGTGGCGACGTCTCCAGACTGAGTCTACAAAAGCTGAATGCAAGGCAAGAGCGAGGCAAGCCCTTCAGAGAATACCCGGTTGCCATGGGAAGAAGTCCTCTTCAGCCAGGATTTTCCCTCCCCCTGGGCCCAGGATAGACGCCCCCCAGATTATCTGAGCCCATCCTTCCGTCTCACCCTGGGCTGAGCCCCAGTGGAATGGGCTGGGGAAAGATCGGGCTTTCTCCCCTCCACCCCCAGCTTTATTGAGATATTATTGACATATATGTCAATTTAAGGTGTACAGCTCGATGATTTGATGCACATATACAGTAGGAAATGGTCACCAGAATAGGGTGAGTTAACACATCCATCTCCTCACATAATTACCTTTTTGTGTGTGTGGTGATAACTTTGAAGATCTCTCATAACAATTTACAAGTATATAGTACAGTACAGTTAATTATAGTTGCCATGCTGTACATGAGATCCTCAGAACGTATCCATCTTGTAGCTGAAAGTTTGTGCCCTTTGGCCAGCATCCCCCTACTTCCCCCACCCCCGGCCCCTGGCAACCACCATCCTACTCCCTATTTCTTTCAGTTTGACTTTTTTAGATTCTACATATAAGTGAGAACACACAGCATTTGTCTTTCTCTGTCTGACTTATTTTCACTTAGCATAATGACCTCAGGGTCCATCCATGTTGTTGCAAAAGGCAGGAGAGGTACCTGCACCCCCATGTTCATGCAGCATTGCTCACAATAGCCAACGGGAACCACCTCAGATCAGGCACTCGTAACTTTCTCTGTGTGTTGGCTGGAAGGGACTGAGGGGCTCAGGCCAGAGGCTCCCCGGCCCGGCGTGCCCTCCACTCGCTTCCCCTTTGCGAGGGCGTCGTCTGTGCCTTAAGGACCAGGGCGCTGCTTCTGCCCTGGGGAGATTGGGTGCAGCAGGCTTCCTGGAACGGACCCCCGGGCTGAGGCACAATCCTTCATTGAACACTCGGCCTCCCGTTCCCACTGCTCTGCCAGCCGAGTCACATGTACCCCAACTCTCACCACCCCGAGCAGAACAGCATGACCTTTGGAAAAAGCAAAGGGTTGCCCCGTCCACCGGAGTGATTTTGCCAGAAAAGTGAGTCTGCTGGCAGCTTGCCCCTCCGTCTCTCTCCCCACATCAAAGAACTCGGCATTTTTCTCCTAGGAACCCACAGAGGAGGGCCCTGGGGTAGGAGAAACACTTCCTCCTCACTGTCATCCCGGGCAGTGAGGCTGCAGGACACCTCAGCAAAGCACACACACATACACACACACTCCATTCTCCAAGGGATGACTGCTTTGGTGGTAGATATCAGAGCCAGGGAAAGAAAAGTGGTTCATGAATAAAGAAACCTTGCAGACTGGGCAGGCATCGGCCTCACCCCCTGCAGAGACCATTGGAAGACTTTTCCTCCCCCTTGGAAGTCAAAAGAGCAAATTCATTCTCCACTTGACATCGTCATCCAGCAACTTCCATAGAAGGAGAGAGGGCAAGTGGTGTGACACGGGGGGCAAGGGCGTTCCCGGGACTAGATGGGTCGCCTTTGTCCCTAGGCAGGCTGTCCTCGCTGTCTTCTCCCTGTGGCGGCATGTCCTCTGGGTTGATTGTGTCCCTGTAATAAACGCCTTGGTAGCACCATGGTGGCTGCACATGTCATTGCCTCTTTAGGCAAGTAGTTTCTCAGGAGGCCCCCGGCCTGACTTCAGTGTGGGGCTGGGGACAGCATCCTGAGCGTCTCCCCTCCCCCAAGCTCTGTCCAAAGTGTCAAGGAGAACAGAGTGCCAAGACCCTACCAGACTAGCTCATCTCTCCGGCCAAGGATGGATTTGCAAAAAGAGCTCTCGACCAGCAGTGGGAGAGCTGATTCTCATTCCTATTCTGCAGCAAACTTCCTATGTGACCTTAACTGAGTGACTTCCCTTCCAAGAACCTGAGATTCCCTGGGCAACGTCTAGGGCTGTTTCCATTGAACTGGCCTTTATATAAAAGAGGCTGGAAGCCCATGTGGGCAAAGCAGATCCTTTGTCAGGCTTTCCATCCAGGGTGAGGCCAGAGTCCTCAAATGGATAGGAGGACCCAAGAGACGTCAACTGTGTCTTGAGTTGAAGAACCCAGGGGTCTGGGCTGGTTGTCAAAGGAGTAGGTCAGGTGTCAGCCCTGCTGCTCCGGACAATGGTCCCTTACCCCCAGCTCCCCCTCCCTGCCCAGCCCCACTGATTTTCCAGAATTACCTTTCTTGGGCCGTGGCAGGGGAATCATAGATGGGTGAAGATGCTGCAGTGGGGTGCTCCACAGAGCCTGTGTTCAGAAACCACAGATTTCTGCTGTTCCCCTGGACTTTTCTTTTCCTTTTTGTTTCCTGCCAGGGCTGCCCCAGGCACATGGTAAAGCAGATAAAATTTCTCTTCAGTGCCCGAACAGGCCACACAACCCTGGCCCAATGAAAGAATTGTTTTGAACCTCTCCATAAGCCTTACTCTCAACACTTTCACTTCCTGATAGCATGTGTAGCAGGGCCCTCATCCCTGCTACCCTCCGTCTCCCCTCTCTGTCTCCCTTCTCTCTCCTGTGGCTCCTGTTGCATCTCTTGGTCCCGTCTTAACTCTGCCTTCTCCAGGCCGCCCCCTCTCTGAGCCCCTAAACTCCCCTTGCATAGCTCACTGCGGTCAAGTCAGAAAGCTTTGAGGTCACCGTGGCTCAGCCTTCCGCCAGGAAGCGATCACTCGGAAAAGGTCAGCTCACAACACCGGCAGTGTCTGACATCCCCACCAGCGTGAAATAAGAATGGCATAAAGTAATATAATCATGTAATAATATATTATATAATTGTAAGGGAAAAAGTTATAGCAACACATGTTCTCTTTTCTGCAGACAAATTTTAACCAAGCCCTTCTCCCCCCCAAGAGTATACCCTCTAAAACCTCTGAAACCTTGCTATTCAAAGTGTGGTCCACAGACCACCAGCACCGGCATCACCTGGCTGCTTGTCAAAAAGGCAGAAGCTCAGACCCCGCCCAGACCTACTGAGTCAGAACCTGCATTTTAACCAGACCCCCCTGCAAGGTGATTCTCATGCTTCTCAAAGTGTGAGAAGCCCAAACCCCAAACATGCGCACACCTGTACATGATCACATGCACATCTCAGGTGAGCGCCGGGGGAAGTTTGTGCCACCCGCCTCTTTACCCTCTTTGTAAAAAGCACAGAAAGGAGCGGTGGGCTCTGCTTCATCCCCAGAGTCTTTCAGAAGCAGAGTTTCCATAGAACAATGTACTTCTGCCATGAGCAGACGACAGTAATTCATCCGTCCCTCGAGTTTTCCAAAGGATGGCAAAGGAGGAGACCATGAGGAGAGAAGGTGCTTTCAGGTGTGAAAGAGAAGAAGGTGTAGAGGGAGGAGTGAGGCCTGTGGACCTGGCTGGGCCCTCGGGCTTCCCCCTGTAGCGGTGGTTCAGATCCACTCCTTCCCTGGTGCCCCCAGCCTCACCCTTGCACCCTTGGCTAAGGAACCCGCTTTTCTCGGGGGCACCTGGAGATGACAGGCTGCATCTTCGGACCCCAGCCTCTTCTGAGCAACATTGCCACTCCTGATGGGAGACATCCCTGGAGACGTCATCGTTTGGTCAGAAGGTGGTCATTCTGCTCAACTGCGCAGTCTGGTCTCCTGGGGGAGGCATCACCTTCTCCGTGAAGCACTTGCCGGGTCTGTCCCCACCCCTGTTTGGCTATTCATGGAGTTCCGCAGCTGGGAGGAGACAGCCCCGCACACTGCCCTCCCCAGGCCTGCCTCGCCCTCTCCCTGTATGCTGGGGTGTGAGGCCGCCTGGGCGATCAGTCGTGTCCGACCACAGATAACCGATAACCGTTGTCTTCTTTTCTCCCCCCTCACAATGCTAACCCATCGGGAACTAACAGCAAGCATTCAGAATGAGCGTAAGTCCCCTGGGTGCCTGTCTGCACTTGTGCCTCCGGGAGTTAGGAGGGCAGCAAGGAGGGGCGGGAAAAGGCCAGGGCGGAGATCCCTGGAGAGCTTTGGAGTCCGGGACTGGGAATGAGAGGAGCTGGCTCTTTAGCTGCAGACAAGTAAGTCCCTGGGAGGGCTTCTGGGGACCGAAGCGTCTTTCAGCTCCAGCCTCACCACAGTTTGGCCAACTGTTGACCCTCCAGGGCTCAGAAGGTTCTGGAAATGGCCGCTAGGTTCTGGAAATCGAGCAGCTTTTGGTTCCTTTATTCATTCAACAAACATTTGTCAGGAACTGTTGTACGCTAGGCATTGTACTAAGCACTGGAGCACAAGAATGAGTAAAACAAAAGCCTGGCCTTCAGTTTCTCACAACGATATTATGAGATCTTAAAGGGATTCTTCTTATGCTTAGTCCTTGACACACACCCCCTTTCCTGCAGCCCCGTTTAAGGAGCTGGGTCTCTGTTCAACCCCCCCCCCCCCGCTTGCCTGCTTGTCTGTGTGGCTCCGGAAGCTCTTAATTTCAGCCGTTCCCCAAGGGCAGGTCCCTGCAGCCCTGACTGCCCACTGTGTGTGCTGTTGCAGTGTCCCAGCCCCCAACCATCACCAAGCAGTCAGTGAAGGAGCACATCGTGGATCCCCGTGATAACATCTTGATTGAGTGTGAAGCAAAAGGGAACCCTGCCCCCAGGTGAGTGTACTGGCAGGTAAATCCAAGCTGGGTGGAGGGGAAGGGGCCTGCGAACAGGGCATTTAAACCGTCCCCTTCCCCCTGGATCTGATGGTAGGTGAAGCAGCTGAGAAATTAACTGTATCCATTCAAAGAATGTCCATTAGGCACCCACGAGGTAGAAGGTACAGTCTGGATAGCCAGGAAATTGAGATGACGAGGGCGCTGGGGGCCAGGAAACTCAACTGGCTTAAGTTCACACCACAAAGCCAGGACTAGGTATTAAGTTTTCCGACTTTGGGTCAAACATTCTTCCCACTGCCTATGTTCCCAGCATCCACCCCATGCTTAGGTTATAGGAAGTTCGCCTTCAAGCTAACTTGAGTCTTTCATTCTGAGCTCGTCTCTGCTTATTTACGTGCACAGCAGGATCACATGAGATGTCAGCAGACATGAGTTGCAAGCCTGCTGTACCGGGCTCTGTGTTAGATGTTCCTCACGCTGTCTGTTCAACCACCTCACTGCCGTTTGGGGGAACGACTCATGTCCTGGTGAAGAGGCAGTAAAGTGGAGGCACAGAGATGTGAAGTACCTAATCCCAGGCCTCTGACTGCCCAGGCCAGGTTCGTTTCTACCAAGTGATAAGCATCGGTGATAAGGATGCACTACGCGTCCACCATCTTCAAAACAGCATCCACAGGCCGGAGCTTTCAGGAGCCTCATGCTGGATTCAGACCCAGACGTGACAGGCCCCCACGTAGAGTGTGTCTGTCAGCAGGAGAAATGAGGCGAGTGGAGCCTGCCTCAGGTGTGTGGCGTCCTGCTTCTGCCTCCCTCCCCGGTGTGCCTGAGATGGTCTGGCCCAGAGCTGTGAGCCTGGGAGCAAGCAGGGCCTCTCTTGCCCATGACGGGAGAAGCAGGAGTCACCCTGAAAAGTCAGGCAGGGCACTGGTGACCTTGCTCCTGAGGTTTGGTCTTTCTTCCACGGTCCTTCGCAGGAACAATGACTCTGAGACACTGAGCAGCCACTATTGCTCCTGCTTCTTTTACTTAAGTCCTGGGCAGCTGCAGACACACGTCCCCCCAGGAGAAGCAGAGGGATGTTCTAGTCTCTCCACCCCGGGGCTCAGTTTTATTAAGGCTGCCCTTTCTTTCAAAATTGCTCCTCCCGAAATGTACAGCCACCGTTTTATAATCTGCATCCACTGAGCAGCGGCATAGGTAACCCGGGCCATTTCGATTATCAAGTAAAAGACACAGGAGGAACAGGGCCGGCCCTCGCTGATGTGTTCCGGTCAGGGGGAATAGGAATTTGGGTTTGCATTCCTAGTCGGAGGTTGGGAGTGCTTGGGGGTGGAAGTAGCAGCTGACTCTGGATTTTAAAAACTCAAAATTGCTGCCTACTCCTCTAAAGAGCACAGTCCCCCAGGGGCTACTTGGTATCTATCACTTAGAGCCATGACTCCCAGCCTGGGTTGGGTAAAACTACTAATGTCAGGGACCTGCCCCAGGGGTTCACCTGGGTGGGACCCGGGTCTTGGCATTTTATCAGGCATTCTAGCAGGTCCTGCTACTCAGCCAGGGCTGGGACCCATTGGTCTGGAGGAACAGTTATGGGCCTGAGTCAGAGTCTAGGGCCCTGAGATTCTGACCTGGAGCTCAGAGCCTGGAGCCCACCCTGCTACTCTTCGCTGTCCCTGCCCACCCCCCTCCAACCCACCCCCTTCATTGTCCACAGCTTCCACTGGACTCGCAACAGTAGGTTCTTCAACATCGCCAAGGACCCCCGGGTGTCGATGAGGAGGAGGTCTGGTACCCTGGTGATCGACTTCCGCAGTGGCGGGCGGCCAGAGGAGTATGAGGGGGAATACCAGTGTTTTGCCCGCAACAAGTTTGGCACGGCCCTGTCCAATAGGATCCGCCTGCAGGTGTCCAGTGAGTGCATGGGGCGGGCCCAGGATGCCCTGGGTCAGTGGAGGGCAGGGCATGGAGGGTCATTCCAGAAGGGTTGCCCCACCCTTGTCCTGCAGGTACCTTGGTGCCCCACGTGTCCTGCTTGCTTTTCTGCCTCTGATCAGGGGTTCACCTCCCCCAACTCAAAAAGATTCCTTGGAAAAGAAGTTTCCAAACCGGTCGTGAACAACTTCACTGGCCACTCCAGGCGCAGGGCGGGGAAGGAGAAGAGGCTTTAAGGATGTGCATCCATTCAGTCAGATGAAATAGGCCTCTCCCGCCCCTCAAGGGCTGCGCCTCGCTTGGACTCACAGGACCCGTTCCTCTCTCATGCCTCCCATTTCCTCCTCTCTTTGCCCTCCTTGCGTGCCATCCTCTAACCCTGCTCCTTGCCCCAGCCAGCCATCACCCTCATCACATCCTCCTTTGTCTGTTTCTCCCTAGAATCTCCTCTGTGGCCCAAGGAAAACCTAGACCCTGTCGTCGTTCAAGAAGGTGCTCCCTTGACGCTCCAGTGCAACCCCCCACCTGGACTTCCGTCCCCAGTCATCTTCTGGATGAGCAGCTGTAAGTCTTGGGGGCCTGGTGTTTTATTTCTCTTTTAACCTTAGGGAGTGTTAAATGGGGAGGCGTCTTCCCAAGGCTAGACGACCTTGACTTGTGAGAAGCAGATATAAGGTGGCCATGTGGCAGAGGACACTGGCTTTGCAGAGAGAGGTTGCTAGGGCTCACTTTTTAGCCTGGCTGCTATTAGCTGTGTGATCTTGAACAAGCTGCTTAACATCTCTGGGCCTCAGTTTCCTCCTCTGGAAAAAATAGGCCTGGTAATCGTACTTATCTAATAGAATTATTGTAAGGATAAATGAGTTAATACATCCAAAGTGCTTAGAACAGGGCCAGACACACAATAAGTGCTCAGTAATATTTGTGAGGATTAAAAAGAGGAAGAGCAAAAGGAATGGGACGGAGGAGAAACTGGTTTTCAGTCGGCCAATTGAACGCAGGTTGAAACCAAGCCTCCTCTTTCAGTCTTTGGTGCGTCTGGATTTACTCTGATTCACTCTTCTTGTAGGACAGAAGCGGGATTCAGGAATGAAACTTCTGATAAAGGAGTGATGGGGAGACAGGATGTTTGGAGTCGGGGACAGAGTACATCATTCAGAGCTTGTCCTGGCTCAGTTTTGGACAGAGGCTCACTTAACTGCTCTGGACCGCTGTTTATTCCTGTGTTTTCAGTCAAATAAAGGGAGAGGGCATTATGAAGATGGATAGAAGACTGCTATCTATCTGAGCATCACCCTGGCTTCCTTCCTCCCTCCCTCCCTTCCTGAATACCTCCCATCCCCTCCTTCCCCTCCTTCCCCTCCTCCTTCCCTATCTATCCATCCTTTCATCAATCTATAGATACTCCTCCCTGTCACCCATCATTCTCTCCATCCCTGAATTTCTTTTTTAATATTTATTTTATTTATTTGGCTGCGCCGGGTCTTAGTTTTGCGGCATGTGGGCTCTAGTTTCCTGACCAGGGATCGAACCTGGGTCCCCTGCACTGGGAGTGTGGAGTCCTAGCCACTGGACCACCAGGGAAGTCCCCATCTCTGAATTCTTATTAGCCTGCTTCCGAAAGAGGCTGCTTTCAATTGTTTTGCGAGGTGAGGATGGCTTTGTGCTCAATCATTGTCCCTGCCTTGCCTCATCACCGTGAGTATATGTGGGCGACAGGCTGGAGGGTTGGTTTGTTAGCTAACAGTTCAGACTCTCCTCTCATCCCCCGCCATCACACCAAGTTGTGTCCGTGCTACCTCCTGAGCAAATCTCATGGGCCTCCTCTTTCCATCCTCTCTAGCATCTACCCAGCACAGGCCACCATCGGCTTTTCCCTGGGTTAAAGTAGTCATCTGTACCTGGCCTCCCCTGTCTTTCTAAAAATGTAAAACTGATTCATTCATGCTCAGAGTCCTTCACTGCCTCCTCATCACTTCCCATAAAGTCCAGACCCCTTTCCCTGGCACACGGCTCCTGATGTGGTCCCCTCTGACTCTCCAGCCCTTCCCCTACCCCCTGCCTCTCCCCACCCCCACTCCCCTGCTCAGGCTGTGGATTCTTAGCTTTAGCACACACTGTTCCTGCTGCTTAGAAACCACTTAGGTCCTTTCCCTTCTGCCTGGTAAATGTCATGCAGCCTTCAAGTGTCAGCTCAAACCCCAGAGTGGACTGGGTGCTCCTTCTCTCAGCTCATCCCCTTCTCATCTGGGGCTTCCCACGCACCACACTGCATTGCATTTATCTGCTGTCTCTTCTACTAGACCGAAGGTGCTTTGAGGGTAGGAACTGTCTTTCTTTTTTTTTTTTTTTTTTTTTTTTTTTTGCGGCACACGGGCCTCTCACTGTCGTGGCCTCTCCCGTTGCGGAGCACAGGCTCCGGACGCACAGGCTCAGCGACCATGGCTCACGGGCCCAGCCGCTCCGCAGCACGTGGGATCTTCCCGGATCGGGGCACAAACCCGTGTCGCCTGCATTGGCAGGCAGACTCTCAACCACTGCGCCACCAGGGAAGCCCGGAACTGTCTTTCTTATCTCTCTGTCTTTCAGCAGTGCCTAGCACAGTGCCTGACGCCTACAGTAAATCTTTGATAAATGAATTGAAAAGCTCAGCAGCCCATCATTGGAAAGTTGGCATCATTAACCTTTAAGAAATGCTTTAAGAAATGGTGACTTGATAAACAACAAGGTCCTACTGTATAGCACAGGGAACTATATTCAATACCTTATAATAACGTATAATGGAAAAAGAATCTGACAAAGTATTTTATATATATATATATAAATAAACGGAATCACTTTGCTGTATACCTGAAAGTAGCACAACATTGTAAAATAAATAAATAAATAAAATAGAGCCACTTTTCAAGAGAAAAAAAAAAAGAAATGGTGACTTGAGAAACAATCATCAGGGATGAGAACGAGATACCTGTGAGTCGTCAGCCTTATTAAGTATATTTTTTTTAAACCTAACAGCCTAGAAACCTGATCATTTGAGTTTACAGATGCAGTGCTTGAAAGAAACGTAGGTTATGTTGTCAGCATTCTCAGCCACTCCTGTGATGTCATTAATTCTAAAAAGCACACATTTTCATATTTGAGCATCTCTAAAATTGGAAGGTGTCCTAACACTGTTGGTATGCATCATTGATTGGTATACCTCTTACAATTATAATTGGTGGTGCTTTTTTCTTTCTTGGGGATGAGTAGACGTTTAAAAAATAAAACAGGTGAACTTGACTCCCAGTTTGGGGAGCATCTGAAGGATTGTGTTTCCTCCCTCTGGCCTCGGAGCCAGTCAGATCTTTTGTGGCATGAATAGGAGATAGAAAAGCATGGTCACGGAGCATGAGCATGGTGGGCAGGCAGGGCTGAATCGAAATCCTACTCCCCTTTCACTGCTTTCGCGACCCAGATCATGTTAAATCCTCTGCTTTCTTATCCTTAAAATGGGAATAAGCCCTGCCTCAGAGTTGAAAGGATTAAATCAAATAATGCCAAGCTCCCAGCCCCCACCTGGCCCTCTGTAGGTGCTCAATTGCCAGAACTATGATGATTTTTGTTTTGGTTTTTTTTTTTGCGGTACGCGGGCCTCTCACCGTTGTGGCCTCTCCCGTTGCAGAGCACAGACTCTGGACGCGCAGGCTCAGCGACCATGGCTCACGGGCCCAGCCGCTCCGCGGCATGTGGGATCTTCCCAGACCGGGGCATGAACCCGTGTCCCCTGCATTGGCAGGCAGACTCTCAACCACTGCGCCACCAGGGAAGCCCTATGATGATTTTTATTACTGTTATCGTTACTGCTAACCTCCCACTGTACCTCTGCTTCCTTATAGCCATGGAGCCCATCACCCAAGACAAGCGTGTCTCCCAGGGCCATAACGGAGACCTGTATTTCTCTAATGTGATGCTGCAGGACATGCAGACGGACTACAGCTGCAATGCCCGCTTCCACTTCACCCACACCATCCAGCAGAAGAACCCATTCAACCTCAAAGTCCTTACCAGTAAGTGCAGGCCCCTGCCCGGGGCTGGGAGCTGGGGGCTGGGGGCAGCAGCCCGCTGAGCCCAAGCGGCCCCTGGCACCTGGGTCTGGGAAGAGCCTTGTCCCCAATCTTGACCTAGAAATCCTTGCAGCTCATTGTGCCTGAGTGACTTTAGCTGCTGTTCAGCCACATCTCTTGATTCTGGAGCCTTGAGTTAAACTTGGTCCTACTCCACACCAGCGCTTCTCAAATTTTGGTGGAATCAGAATCACCTGGCGGGCTTCCATGGTGGCGCAGTGGTTGAGAATCTGCCTGCCAACGCAGGGGACACGGGTTCGAGCCCTGGTCTGGGAAGATCCCACATGCCGCGGAGCAACTGGGCCCATGAGCCACAATTACTGAGCCTGAGCGTCTGGAGCCTGTGTTCCGCAACAACAGAGGCCGCGATAGTGAGAGGCCCGCGCACCGCGATTAAGAGTGGCCCCCGCTTGCCACAACTAGAGAAAGCCCTCGCACAGAAACGAGGACCCAACACAGCCATAAATAAATAAATAGTTAAAAAAAAAAAAGAATCGCCTGGCAAACTTGGCACCCGTACCTAAGCCTAGCCCACTCCTGCCCGGCAGTCCGGGGCCTCTTTGGTCTTCATTAGTTCTCCAGGTGTCTAGGGACACACCACAGTTTGAGAAGTACTACTATAAGTGGTCATCCACCACGCTCTCATGCAGCCAGCTTGATTATTTCTAGTCCTTGTTTGGTGATCTTTATTTCTAGAATGAAGCAACAGTATGGAATATCCAAATTAGTGAGTACAGCAAAATGAATTGTGTTTGATTCTGTAATAAGTATATGCTGGACCATGTGGAGTCGCTGTGTTTAAAAGTTGCAGGTTTATCTTTTAGTTTTATTTGTTTTCAGTTTTATTCCCTGATTCTGTTTGGCTGGTATCAGAGTGAATCAACATTTCCTGACCCATTTTAGCATGGTGACCCTCCACCAGGGGAGAAAGAAGACAGTCAGGTCAGAGACACACTTTTTTTGCCAGGTGCCAGCCGGCCTGGAGCTTTGGCTGCAAAGTCCTCAGCCTGCTCAGGACACTGAAAGTGGCTGTGTTGGTTTATACCATGGATTTGTAACTTGCCTTCTGAAGAAAAGCCCCCCATAGACCTTCGTCTGTCTGACCCAGCTCTGAGTGTTGTTTTCAATGCCAGGGGCAGAGGCGGTCATGGGGGAGGCCAGGCAGAGGGCCCCACGTGGGCAAGGGCAGTGACCGCAGGTCGAAGGAAAGAGGCTGAGCCCTGGCTTCCCGGAGCGCCCCCCGGAAGTGGGTGGGTGGTTGACGACGCCTCCTGGGTGGGCGCAGGCGGCGGGAGAGAGGCGCGGGTGAGCTCGCCCCTCGGTCAGGACAGGTGGGCTCTTCTCTCCCCACCAGTCCCTGCTGGTGATGGGAACCCCTGGTGCTGAGAGTCAGCCCTGCCCCACGCTCCGTCTCCACCGCAGCATGGAGGGGGACCCACAAGAAGCAGCGTCCCTTCCATTCCCCTTCTCCTGTTGTGGTCCTTTTCTTTCTTCCTTTCTCTTCATGTTCTTCCCTTTTCTTTATCACTTCCTTCTTCACTGTTTCGCCTCCCTCTTTCTTTCTCTCTTCTTTTCCCCTCTCATCTTTCTCTCTTTGAACCCCGTTTCACCCTCCTCTAGTTCTCCCCTCTCCTGCCTGTACAGCTCCCCACACACTGCTCTGAGTTGCTCGTGCTCTGGTAGCCAACACGATGGCCAGCAACCCAGAGACAAGCCCCCCTTGTTCCTGGCAGGCTCGCCCAGCTCCGATCCACTTGCTACCTGTTCCCTGGTTTTCTTATTCCGGACCCAGGCCCAGAGAGGACCCCTGCAAAGAAAGTTGGGTTGTCTGAGGTGTCGCCTCAGTGCAGGGGCGATCGCCTGCCAGCTGGCTGAGCTGGGGAAGACAGTGTGGTCTGCCCAGGACCTCAGAGGGGCCTCCGGAGCCAGGACAGAGCAGGCAGCCTTGGGCAGTGGGAGAGACAGGAGTATGAAGAGCAAGATGCTCCCTGGATAGCCTTCAGTGCCATCACCTTGAAGTCTGCCTGCTGTTTGGGGACTGAGTCAGGTGACCATCTGCAGTCCTGAGCAGAGGCCCTCACTGTTACACAGGGTAGAAGCAGGGAGATAGAGGTGGGGAAGAGCCTTCCTCTGTGGAATTAAGCAGCTGGAGATTTCAACAACATTTACAAGTTGAACTTTCCAGAAACATCCTTTTCCCTACCAGAGGAGGTAAGGGATGTTTGTTTCTGCTTCATTTCTGGGTCCCCTACTCCACTGAAATCGCTTTCCCCCAAATGCTGAGAAACCCCCTGGGTGATGGGAACAGAACCCTGTAGGCTTCCTGGAGTTCTCCCAAGGGCAGCTTTGGCTGGGAGCAAGTTCTGGGCATCCGAGCCAGCCCAGAATTGGGCACAGTTGCTTAAAATAACTCAGTTGTGCTCTCTCTGCTTTCCTGCCTGGAAAGGACACAAGCTTTTTCTTGTACCTTCAGAACCAGGTCTGGGGGTGGGAGACAAAACAGACAAGTTGGGACAGCTTCAAAGACTGTTCTCACCAGGGTTTTCTTTCACAGTCTGCCCATTGGGGAAGAAATACATCTCATCACAGCCCAGTTTTTATTACCTGCATTAAAGGAAGAAGAGAAAGGGATCTAATACCAAATACTGGGCAATATAAAGTCATTTTAAAATTTTGTTTTGGGATGCAGTCAAAGACGAACAGTGAAGTCGGAGTAACAAAGAGATGCTTGTCCCACTTTGTCCACACCACACAGGCACCGGGTGCCTCCTGGGGACAAGAGGCAGCCGTGGTGAGGGAGGAGGGATGGCCCTGAGGCGAACGGTGGAGCGCTAACCCTGCTTCCTTCTAATGTCTGTCGTCTCAGGGACCTTCTTAAAGGAGTCAGAAAGTCTCCCTAAATCTCTCAGATGTGCTCCAGAATCCACAAGCCAAGAGGTCAATCCTGAGCTTGGTCACTTCTGTTTCACCTGGTGGCACTGGGAGCATGAAGCAAGGGCCCTTTCACCTGTGTGTGCCCTGTCCTCCCCAGGAGGGGAACGTTACCACCCAAGGCCAGTCGCTGCCCCTCCCGCCCCTTTGCCACCCTGTCTCTTCTTTCCACTGCAGATCAGTTCCCACCTTTAGCTCCAGATAAACCCAAGCCAACTTCCCAAACGCAGGCTAGGTCTTTTACAACTCGCTCCATTTTAAAGGATGGTTCTGAATAATGAAACTCCTTCTAGCAGGTGTTAAGCAAATTTGGGATGCAGCGCAATGCGGGTCCCAGAAAAGAGCTCGCATTGCCTCCCTGGCATGAGTTGTAACAGGATTTGATCTGTCTTCAAATATGCAAATGTTCTGGCAGCACCTCTCCCCCCTCAGGCAGCTGGGCTCAGTCCAGGCTTCTCAGGGCCGTCTGCTTGGCTTCCAGTCGGCTGTTCCACTCCCCACCCCCTGTTGGTACTGTCAAAACTTGAACCCAGTAGCTGGAAGGGGACAGTGATAGGAGAATGAAAATCTACTTAAGGATGTTGGCATGATGGTGCCCTATTCCAGAATGCCTTTTTCACTGAGGATGAAATGCCCGAAGGTTTTAATTATGTAACATTGGAGCCCACTGATGTTGTTCCTTAAGGAATGGCTTCATCCCAAGCTAGTCTAGAGAGCTCTGAACCTCCGTCTTAGTCAGCAGGCCTTTCCCTGTTCTAAGTGTAGAACTCACAGCTCGCACTCTCTCCCCTGTCCCAGGCTGCCTTTCTAATCCTAAAATCTGAACCTCAGCCTGGCCGTCCCCACCTCCCTGGACCACTCCTCACCTCCTCAGAAGGAGGCCATTCTGCCAACAGGCACATCTTGGAGACCAGGGCGGTGCCCACCTGGACAGGTTGGGGGGTGTTTGTTGCTGGTCAGCACATGATTGCTGGACAATGCCAAGGGTCTCTCTGTCCCACTCTGTTGATGATCTGTTTCTCTCTGTCTTGTCCCCTCATTTACCTCCCACCCCTTGCAAGTTAACTTCTGCTCAGGTAGGGTTTTGCTCTTGCCCCAGGGCTCACTAACACTCCTTTCTCTTCAGCGACCCCAGGAGCTGGCCTGATCCAGAGTCCTGGGAACTGAGGATTTTGGTGGGAAAGAGTTGTTCCAATTGCTGCGGGATACCACTAATTCTTATCTCATTTGTTTGAAAACATAGTAGGACCAAGCAATTAAAGGTCAAGCCTAATTTCTTTATTAAAAAAGAAACACTATTGCCTTCTTTTGCAGGATTTAACCTTTTCTTCCCTTTCGGGGGCTGTTTTGTGTTGCTTGTTCTTCACCAAGCCCATTTCCTTTCCAAATATGCTGTGTGTTTCCTTTGCAAAAGACCACTGGTGCTCCCTGGTTGTTTTGTGGCTTTGCATTTCTGTTGTTCTCTCCCGTTTATGCCTCCATGACCTCTCCGTGGTCCCTGTTTGCTCACCCTCTTTTGTTTATTGCAGACCACCCCTATAATGACTCGTCCTTAAGAAACCACCCTGACATGTACAGTGGTGAGTCGCCGTGGTAACCTTGGGAGTAACCTTGCCGGTCCTAACCCCAGTTTGCCTAACTTGACTGATACCATGCCATTAACTCACTCTGGGTACCGAGTCTGACAGTTGGCCAGGTCAGGATACCAAGGCGCCACCTCCAGAGCGCTGCTCACGGGGAGGAAGGTGGCCAGCGTGGGAGGGGAGGTGCGAACTCTTCGAATGTGCCAGCCTCCAGTCTGAGTTCTGGACAAGTTGGTCAAGCCAGGGTAGGACTTCAAAAGAGCTTCTTGGAGGGTTCAGTAGAAACTTAGGAATCAGTGGTGGATGGATGGAGAATACCTGAGGATAGGGAGTTCCCACAGTCAGGAGGAAAGGGGAGGTCTCGTTTCTATCAGTGGTTTGAAGAACACAGAAAGCTTTGTAGTGTGTGCTTAGCTAGCTCTTAAGCGTCTGGATATGATTTGCCTGCATTGGCCTCTAGCCTTAGTTACTGGGGGTACCATTTCACAGGTCCCATATCCCTTTAAAATCCATCTGGGAAATAGGAGGAAGAGCCTAGCTCTGAGTTCTCTTTCAAGGTAAGTATAAAAGAAGTTGGACCATCCACTGCAGCCTGTCACCTGGGTCTCTTCCCTGCTGTGGGAGTGCATGCAAATCCAATGCCCATCCACCCACACATTTGCGGGTCATGGAACAGTTTCCATGAGGCATATTCTACACCCACACATTTGCGGGTCATGGAACAGTTTCCATGAGGCATATTCTACACCCACACATTTGCGGGTCATGGAACAGTTTCCATGAGGCATATTCTACACCCACACATTTGCGGGTCATGGAACAGTTTCCATGAGGCATATTCTACACCCACACATTTGCGGGTCATGGAACAGTTTCCATGAGGCATATTCTACACCCACACATTTGCGGGTCATGGAACAGTTTCCATGAGGCATATTCTACACCCACACATTTGCGGGTCATGGAACAGTTTCCATGAGGCATATTCTACACCCACACATTTGCGGGTCATGGAACAGTTTCCATGAGGCATATTCTACACCCACACATTTGCGGGTCATGGAACAGTTTCCATGAGGCATATTCTACACCCACACATTTGCGGGTCATGGAACAGTTTCCATGAGGCATATTCTACACCCACACATTTGCGGGTCATGGAACAGTTTCCATGAGGCATATTCTACACCCACACATTTGCGGGTCATGGAACAGTTTCCATGAGGCATATTCTACACCCACACATTTGCGGGTCATGGAACAGTTTCCATGAGGCATTTTCTACACCCACACATTTGCGGGTCATGGAACAGTTTCCATGAGGCATATTCTACACCCACACATTTGCGGGTCATGGAACAGTTTCCATGAGGCATTTTCTACACCCACACATTTGCGGGTCATGGAACAGTTTCCATGAGGCATATTCTACACCCACACATTTGCGGGTCATGGAACAGTTTCCATGAGGCATATTCTACACCCACACATTTGCGGGTCATGGAACAGTTTCCATGAGGCATTTTCTACACCCACACATTTGCGGGTCATGGAACAGTTTCCATGAGGCATATTCTAACTCATCACACATTTGCGGGTCATGGAACAATTTCCATGAGGCATATTCTACACCCACACATTTGCGGGTCATGGAACAGTTTCCATGAGGCATATTCTACACCCACACATTTGCGGGTCATGGAACAGTTTCCATGAGGCATTTTCTACAAACTCATCACACAACTGGTTGCTCAGGTTGATTAGAAGAGTAATTGGCTGTTTCCACACCTGAGCTACCCCC
Source organism: Delphinapterus leucas (assembly GCF_059928025.1). Lineage (NCBI taxonomy): Eukaryota > Metazoa > Chordata > Mammalia > Artiodactyla > Monodontidae > Delphinapterus > Delphinapterus leucas. The sequence continues at coordinate 40,050,964 of NC_143129.1, forward strand.
AACCATGGCTCAAGAATGTCTTGTTTTCCTCGAGCAGCCAGAGGAATCCTCATTTGCTGGCTCTGGAGAGGCAGCTGGCTCCCATCGCAGTTATGCCTCGGAAGCTGAGGCTGCGGGTCCCCAGGGCGTTCATTGTGGGCTCAAATAGATAGGAAGTGTCTGTATTGTGATGTGCTAATATAAACAATGATCGGTGTCTGGACTGGGGGGGTGGGAAGAGGGAGTGAGAGCCAGCGAGAGTGGCAAAGGCTTTAACTTGGCACCGAGCAACCAGAGCCACATTGAGATCCTGCCAAAGAGATTTACTGCCCGAGGAAGCAGGGGACCTTTGTTGGATTCGGGGCATTGTTTGTTTTCAAAATAATGGGGCCAACCACCATTGTGTCAAGAGCCCCAGAGCACTGGTGTGGAATGTGCCTTTTTCTCAGTTGGACTCCGGGTAATCTGTTATGGAAGTATTCTTAAAGCTGGAGTCTATCAAAGCCAGAAGGTCTCTTAGAGGCCATCTGGTCCAAGCTCCTTGCTTTATATAAGACAAACCACTGAGGGGGACGTGCGTATAGAGTCGTTTTATCAATTATATAAGTTTAAGCGATTCCAGCCATTTAAACCAGTTTGTGACCAGTGGTAGATATTATTGTAAGTAAATAAGTAGGAGTTATAAGAATCATCCAGGGCTATGAAACCAAGCAAAACTCACAAGAGCTCAGAAGAAGATGGACCTCATCTCCTCAATCCAAGGTAGAGTGGGGCTGACCAAGTATGACCCCAGCTGGAAAGGGTATAAAGTCAAAGTGAGGTACATGTTGAACAAAGGACAGCTAACTTGAATGCTTCTAGAAAGAAACAGAAAGTGAAAAGAAAGGAAAGAAGATAAGGTCCTTCCTGAGTTCAGGGAGCTGGACAGAGAGACACAGTATGATGGACAGTGCCCAGTACACCTCTGAACTTGGCTTTGAAGCATGCCCCTTTCGTAACAGTAGGGCCAGCCCATGGCTATACTTTGTCCTAGTGATCTCTATAGTGGTTTGGTATCCTCTGAACATATGCCAGATGCCCCCTGACCTGCTAAGTAGCAGGCGGAAGCTGGTCTGAAAATTGTAACTTGCCACTTAGGATTCATCCAGGAAAGGAGAAAGGAAGATAAGGATGTGTGCTGTGAGGCAGACTGTCTTGAATTAAACTCAGCCTCCAGGACATACCATTGAGTGACCTTGGGCAAGTCACTTAGTGTGTCAGACCTTTAATCTCCTCATCTGCAAAATGGGTGCGTCACCTGCCCCAAAGGCTTGTTGTGAAGCTCAAACAGGGTAATGTGCTTATGTTCCTAGTGTGCTGTCAGACACAGCAATGATTAATAAATGGTACCATTATTGGTGTTAAAGGCTTAGTGTTGACTGTATCAAGTACAGTTGTTCTTTGCCTCTAAAATTAAGAGGGACGTGGAGAACTTGAAGAGAAGCTTAGGGGACAGAGGCAGGCACGATTATGGGAAGAAAGTACCACGGAGGGAGAAATTTTAGGGCAGACCAGCTTTCCAGAAAGCTTTTCAGATTCTCAGCTATGCTGAGAACTGGATAAGAAAAAAGCTCCAACTACAGCATGAGGGATTTGGGTTAGATTTATGGAAGAGATTTCCTTGGCAGTAGAAGGTATCAAATTTACTAGACAAAGAGTTTTTCTTGTCTTCTGGGGTGGTTTTGTCAGCCGTTTCTAGAGCCAGAGGGGTGGTGAGATGCCAGGGATCCAGGCCCATGAGTTCTCAGTTCTGAGAATCACAAGTTGCTAAAGGTAGGATCCAGCCGCCCCTAAAAACTGTTTGTGGATTTCAGATACATCTGATTCATTGAACTCTCTTCTGCTGACAGACAGAGGGGGAGCAACTCGGGTTTTCAGCAATTTTGACCCGTACTTTTGCAGGAGACAATTGAGGCATTTTTCGTGGGCCCTTTAAAGCCAAGGTGCTTGAGGCAGAGGCATCTGCTGACATCCCCCTGCTGACCAGGTTTCCCTGGAAACTAATGAGCCTGCTCTTGTACCACATCTTGTGAGAGGCAGGAGAGGATGGACTGCCCTTGGCCTAGAGGTCAGATGGGCCTGCATGGGAAGCTCTTCCCCAATCCTCACAGATGTGAGCTTTAGCATCTGGGTTCCGAGATGCTCAGATATCAGGTCCAGCCCTGAAGATATGGGAGAGTCAGGGAAGCGTCGTCAAGCTGCAGAGGCTGGGATCCCCACCTCTGAGAAGGTGGCGGGATCCTATGATGTCCTAAAAGACTCTGTCATCTTCCACCACATAGAGTCTCACAGAGAAATCAATCGCCTTTGTCTCCGACCCTCCTTCTGGGTCTACGTCTCCAGGGAAAGAAATGAGCTACCCCCCCTTGGGAGCAGTGGCTCCCAAAACCACCAGCTGGATTATCCTTTGTAAATTTTCCTGCAAATCCCTTTCATGTAAGACCACATTTTTTTCACGATCTCCCCTTTGGGTCCAGCTTTCTCATCCCTTAATGATACCATGTGTCACACTGCCTCCTCTTCAAGCTTTCTGTGGCTTTAACAATCCAGCTGAGATGTCTTTGGAGCCCCTTAGTGTCCAGCCCAGCTTCTGTTTTTCCAGTTTGGGCCTGACTTTGTTTAATAGCCATCGAGGAGAGATAGAATCTCAGCTGAGACGGTAAGAACAATATTTGAGAAAAGCATCACGGAAGAGTTTCACCAGAGCAGCTCATTAAGACAAAAATATCTTTCTCCTTTACGTCTTTGGCCCTTGAATTTTGGTATTCTTTGGTTTGAGTACAAAACATCTTCCCAAAGCTGACTGTCAGAAGTAGGAACAAGTAGGGTATCCATCTTTAAAGAGAGAGGCAATATAGAACAGATGCTAGAACACAGGCTTTGACACCAGACGGTCCACAGTCCAAAATCTAACTGGCTTGTGACCTCGGCAAGTCTGTTGACTCCACTGAGCCTCAGTTTCCTCTGTGGAAAATGGGAGTAATGCCCCCCAAGTTTGCTGAGAGGATCGAACGTGATGATGGTGATGGAGATGGAGCCCAGCCCCAGCGCTCGGCCCATAGTAAACGGCCAAGTGGCGGCCTGATTATTACCTCTGCTTTAGCATGTTCTTCCCTGTAGTTTTGAACTTTGGCTCATTTCCCAGTAGCTTCTCCTCCTTTGGAACAACTCTGTGGCTGCTAGCCCACATCCTACAAATGAAGGATTGCTGTAACCTTTTTATAGTCACAGCTGCAGTGTGTCAAGGCAGCCACAGCAGCCCTCGGTGTTCATTTCCCCCTTTCCTGTACTTAATGCTTTGCTGGTCGTGTGTACTTGCAGGGCTGCACACTGTGGTGTGAATTAAATGTCCACAGGGTCACAGATTGGTTTCTGCAGGTTTTGTTCCCATGTGGAAGGAGTATGCCGACTGAGCTTCCACGTAACCCCACGGTTCGCAGCTCTCCCAGATTCACCAAACCGGCACCAGAGCCTCCTGCCATCAAATCTTCTCCTCATGTGCCCCTGACCTTGTGTTGTCTGACCGTTTGGGTGATTCCGGGATGATGGGTGGGACGAAGCTGCTGCTTTGGTATCAGGCTTCTTCGGTACTGAGAGCTGGATGCTATAAGAGTTATAGACGGTAACCAATTAACCACATAATGGCTTAACCCCTTCAGTAGCCACTGTTGTATATGTGTGTGCTGGTGGGACAGATGAGCATATCTACAGAGAGAGAGATAACATGGGGTAAATTGTTGCCTTCTGTTTTATTCTCTTCTCCTCTTGAATTTATTCATCCCACAAACACTTACTGAACTCTCGATATGTGCCATATATTGTGCCAGTAGCCTAACTACCTCGACGTTTCATCAGTTCTTCCCCTTGACAAAAGGATAAAATAGATGCCAACTCTACGAAACGCACTCCCCTGATGGCTGATGGAGAGAAGCTGGGCGCCCCTAGAACAGGAGCCCCGCTGTTCCAGCCAGCCATTAGCTAGCTCAATAAGTCCAGCAACGTCACAGACACAGAGATCCCCCTGCCGCTCTGTCCTCATTCTGCCAGCACCCAGTAACAATACCTGACTCCTGCCGGGAAGAATGCCTCGCTCTCCCTCCAGGCATGTCTGAGGGCTCCCTGCTCCTGGCAGCCCTGCCTCCCCTCCAGCTCTCACCTCTCCAGCTGAGTTGAAGACCCATGAAACCCATGGGTAGGCCCAGCTTATATTTATATTTTTAACTCTTCTTGTTTGCAGTCATACACCTTTTGAGCAGGGGTGACTGCTCCAGTTTCCCTTTGCTTTGTGGTTCCTGGTTGCAAAATCCTTGTTCTTCTCCGTCCCATCTTATCCGCTTCCATAGAACTGTGCTCTGAGGGAGAGGTGAGGCTGAGGTAAGGTGGGGTCCACTGCGCTGGGGTGTCCCCAGACTTGCATGACCCCTTCCACAGGGAAATAGCCACCCTGACAGCGTCGCTCTCTGTGAGCCATCTGGCTTCCAAAAGCTGTGTGCATGTCATTGATTCCAGACCCCGTGGCTGCTCCAGCCTAGTTGAATTGCAGATCGCCTCTTCCATCTTGGCTGCCCCTTGCCTCTCACCCCTCCCCCAGTCTCTCACATCCAATTAACACCCTCCTCCCCAACCCCCTTCCAGAGCCATTAGTGAAGGAGCAGAATGGTCTTGGCCCCAAAGTGATTTCCTGTCATCTCTGTTCATTAAATCTCTCCATGTCTTTGCTAAACCATTAATAATACTCCCTGCATCTCTGACTGTTCACCTGAGTCTCTGTGGCTTCATCCCAGCTCCTTGTCTCAAGGGTCCCAAAGAGCAGGTTATCCTGTGGCCCCAAGATGCTCCTTGTCTCCAGGGTCCCAAAGAGCAGGTTATCCTGTGGCCCCAAGATGCTCCTTGTCTCCAGGGTCCCAAAGAGCAGGTTATCCTGTGGCCCCAAGATGCTCCTTGTCTCCAGGGTCCCAAAGAGCAGGTTATCCTGTGGCCCCAAGATGCTCCTTGTCTCCAGGGTCCCAAAGAGCAGGTTATCCTGTGGCCCCAAGATGTTCCTTCTCTTTCTTCCACTGCTGCTGAGATGGCCTCCCTGGGGGCCACCGTGCTGGCCTCTGGGTCCCAACACGAGATGCTCGGGGAGTAGACTACTCGCTGCTCAGGCAACTCCTCCCCTGTTCCAGGGCCAGAGAGGCTTACTGAACTGGGAGGGAAGCTGGGCTCCTCTTGGCAGATCCTGTCAGAACGTAGAGCTGCTCACACACATGTGCTGGTGGGGCCGAGGAGCCCTGCGCTTCCTAACACACCTCTCTTAATGATGTCCCGGCCCTTGGGGTGGTCTCAGCGGGGAGGGTCTGGGGCTTGGTGCCTCTGAGGGTAAGGGGGTAAGCAGGAGGGCATGATAACCTTTCTCTCTAGCCCGACAGCTCTGGCCTAGCTGGGTCAGCCCTCTGGGCAATAAGCTCACGAGAGCTTATTCCATCCTGTTTCAGCCCGAGGAGTTGCAGAAAGAACACCCAGCTTCATGTATCCCCAGGGCACTGCAAGCAGTCAGATGGTGCTGCGTGGCATGGACCTCCTGCTGGAGTGCATTGCCTCCGGGGTGTACGTACAGTTTGCACCCCGACTTCTGGTCACCCTCCGGGAGGCTGGGCTGGGGGTTTGTGCATGCTCTGTTCTTGCCACATTTTGGGGGGGCGGGCGTTGTGGCAGTGCAAAAAGCGAGGCGAACAGCTCCTAGTGAGGACGATGCAAATCATAGTCATCTCTATCCCACTGGCCGCCTCTCTTTTTTAGATAATGAGGAAAGGAGGTGACTAGGCTTCCTGTATGTGTGTTAGACCGTCTTGTGACCTTAGATAAGTCCTGTGGCTGAGCATCCCTGTGCTGAGCATCCCCTCTGCATAGGAGGCATCAGCTCTCAGAGGACATGCATCCTCCTGGGCCCGAGTCCACTTTAAGGATACCTGGGTGTCCCGGGCTCCATACAATAATAGCAGAGCCACATTTCATGATAAGTCCCTGTTTCTCGCCTGGTCCCTCTTAGCCCAACACCAGACATCGCATGGTACAAGAAAGGTGGGGACCTCCCGTCTGACAAAGCCAAGTTTGAGAACTTTAACAAGGCCCTGCGTATCACCAACGTGTCCGAGGAAGACTCCGGGGAGTATTTCTGCCTGGCCTCCAACAAGATGGGCAGCATCCGGCACACGATCTCGGTGAGAGTAAAGGGTACGTTGTGTGTATTTCTCATTACGATGATTTTGCCAGCCCTACACTCCGTGGCCACCCTTCCGTCTCAGGGTGGTTGGTGGGCAGGGTGAGTGGGGAAAACGTCCAACACACTGATTAGTGGCAATAGTGTCCTGCAGGAATGGTGTCACCCCCAGGGGTGTGTGTGTGTGTGTGTGTGTGTGTGTGTGTGTGTGTGTAAAAGGGCAGGGGGAAAGAGGGAGGTGTTAAGGGAGGGAATCTGCCCTGACCATTGCCCAACTCCTCTTTGTGCCTGGGGCTCCCTCAGCAGGTGCACTTTCTCCTGTGGCCTATCTGGATCACCCAGAACCTTTCTGTCTTTCGTTTCGCAGTCCTGTTCACGGTGTGTTGTCTTAGGCCTGTGCTATCTGTGTACTTGTGTGTGGTTCTCTTTTAAAAATGGGGAGTCATCATGGCCCAAATTATTTTTCAAAAAATCACTTCCCTCCCCACAAAGCATAGATGGGCCACCTGAGCTGTTGTAGGCAACAGAGCACATGCCTCTATGGGGGTCCCAGCCACGAGTTGTGGGGGCGGGGTGCACTAGTCACTTCTCAGTCTGAATGGTGGGCTGAATGGATGATTGGGGTGATGAGGTCTGAAACCACAGTGCAAGAACTTTCCTAGTACATGCTCAGGTTGACTTGTGACCTTGGTTTCAGCACCACGCTCGAACCAGGGGCTCTTAACCCTTATTGGGGTTTCAAGATCTTTGGGACTCTGATCCAAAGGACCCTCTTCTCAAAAAAGTCCATATCCACATATTCACAGAAATTTCCAGAAAATTGGAAGGGGTGGCCGGCTAAGAGCATCTGCTCTAACCGAAGCTTAGTGTCTAAAAGAATGAATATCAGGCCTTTCCTAAATGGTCTGATCCTGCAGCAACAACAGCAGGAATCCACAGGGCCGAGCCCTGCTACTTGACCACCCTCCCTGGCTCAAGCCCTTGGGTGCACACCACGAGTGCCTGGGGAGCTCTCAACGCGTTGGCTGCCCAGTCGTCCCCCGAGGATTCCGATTAGTAGGTTGACGATGGGCCCTGGCACCCACGTTTGTTAACAGCTCTTCAGGGAGCCCCAGTTTAGAACTCTTGTTCTGTGAACTTGAAATAAATCAGTCAGCATCTGTAGTGCCAAGCTGACCAAAGGCAGCCTAGACTGTCACCCTATCGGGATGAGCCCTGGGCAGGTGGCGGGGGCCTGGGGCTGGCACTCGGGGGCTCCTGCCTTCCTAGAGGGGGCCCACTGGTTCCTTCTGGCTGCTCCTGTCATCTGACACCCCTGCCTATGCCTGTCCTTGTCTTCCAGCTGCTCCCTACTGGCTGGACGAACCCAAGAACCTTATCCTGGCTCCTGGCGAGGACGGGAGACTGGTGTGTCGAGCCAACGGGAACCCCAAGCCCACCGTCCAGTGGATGGTGAATGGGGAACCTTTGCAATGTGAGTAACGCACTGTTCTCCCTCCTGCCTCTGCTCCGTCTCCTGCCGGAGGATCCAGCTCACCATCCCTGCGGGCCAGCCCTGTTGCAGCAGAAGGGAGGGAGTAGCCATCTCTTTGGACATCTCAGGAGGCAGGAAACCTGCCTCATTTGTGTGTGAGAGAGCACAGAAGGCCTGTGGTTATGTTCCCATGTTTAGGGGATTTCTGCTCCCTGGGGTTTTTTCATAAATTTCTGCTTTCTGCCCTTTACAACTACAGAGCCCAGTTCAAGGGCTAGAGACCTCAGCCTGTATCTCCTGAGAGTATAGGCTCTGAGCGATGGCTGGGGCTCAGGAGGTAGAGGAGAGCTCGGTAACTCATTTCCATCATTTACCCAAGTCCCTCTCTATGCCGAGGGCAAAATAAGAGGCAGGGTTACGCGACAACATGAAAGATGTGGTCAGAAATGAGGGAAAACTTCCCTACGAGAGCAGAGGTGCACAGTGCAGTTACTGAGTACGCACAGACGTCAGGAAGGTTTAGTCCTGCCCAGATACCGGAATGGGTGACTCCAGGGATCCTTCCAGCCAGAGGTCAACTTTTCACATCATATTCACTCCAGTCGCATTTACTTTTTAAGTGTCCTGTCCTTACTTTCTCTAAGGGGTCAGAGGAAATGCAAACAGTGTTATCAACCCGATGGGGCAAAAAATAGATGGCAAGACCTCAGAGCCTAACTCACAAGCAACAGCTGATAGAAACAGGTGGAGCGGCAGGGAGACAGGTACAGGAGAATGCACCTTTCTAGACATTTATTGTGTGCCAGGCACTGTGCATTCCTCTTATCTCTTTAACCTCAAACATTAAAGATGAGGAAATGAGGCTCTGATGGTGCAGGGAATTGCCCGAGGTCGCATGGCTAGTGAGTGGGGAAGCTGTGGGCTGCTGTGATGGTGCAATATGCCTACCCTGTCTAGTACTGAGCATCTAGTTATCCCAGGAAATATTCTGCCTCTGGATACGAGCGACACACGGACACGGCCTGCCCTCTGCCCTTCTCCCTGTCCTGGTAGCAGTGTGGGGACAAAGCAAACAAAGGCTCTAGACGTCACAGCACCATTAAATGAATGCAAAGTTCAGGATTTACAGCTGAGCCTTGGCCCAGGGAAAGGTCCCCCGTCACTCAAGGGAGTGACCGGGAGGAAAGCTGGTCTGTGGGAATTGCCGGGCAAGGAGACTTAAAGTTGCTGGCATAGGCTTCCTTTGTGCTTTTTTGCTGAGTGGAGACTCCGGAAAGATGATAAGGATGCTGAGCTCGGCTTTGTTCACCTGCTGATTCCCTAGTTCCGGGCTCAGACTTGCTATCTGTGGGGTGGAGCCCACGGGGCCAGACCCTGGGTTCCTCTCTGCCGACTTCTGTGGTAGGTCTGAGAGATCCTGGATGAGTTCCTAGATCACGCACACCAAGTCATCTGGCTCAGTCCCGAAATCTTACAGAGGAAAGGCACCTTCTGGTGGTGAAAGATGAGAAAAGTAGGGATTCTTTACACTTCTAAAAAACTTTTATTTGTACAGCTCATTATCTCATTATCATTCTCTTATCTTAACCTTCCTCAAGAGTAGGGGAAAGATGGGAGTAATGCTTCCGCGTTTGACAGGTGAAGGAAATGAGGCCCAGAGGAGTTGTTGATTTGCCCCAGGTCTTGGAGTGATAATGGGGACAGGTGTGAGACCCCACGGCCACTCCCCAGCCTCTGCTCTCTGCATCCCCAGCCAGTGGTACCAGCAGAACTGCAGCAGGGGTTGTCCTCTCAGTGTGCACTCGTCTTGGGAAGATCAGGTAGCTTTGGCAAACGCAGGGACTCATTCAGCTTTCAGCAGGCATCGACTTCCGGATTTAACTTTGTGAATGTCTACAGAGTGCTCTGCTCAGAGGATGGGAAGGTGGTAGGTCCCATCTAGTTGGATATTGCTTTATCCTTTTCAAAACACGTTTGAGTATATGCACATTAAATTAAAACAGTAACAACGATGATAATCAGTATGTGCTGAGCCCTCTGCTAATGACATGCAGAGAATCTCCGGTCATCCTCATAAGAGCCCCACAGGGTGATATGTTAGCCCCATTCAGTTGACAAGGAGACTGAAGTGCAGAGCCATTGAAGAGTGCCGGCAGGTAGTGTGGTTAGAATTCACACCCCTCCTGTTTCCAAAGCTTACGCTGTCAACCACAGCTGCCCAGCTGCTGTGTAGGTTTGACCGGGATTCCTATTCCCATCGGATGGATTGAGAAATAAACTCCAGTGGGCTCAGTGATGGACCCAGGCCACACAGCTAGGCAGTGGTGGGCCGGAAGCTGGGTCTGAGCTGGCCCAGTGCTACTGCCTCCACAGCACCCCAGTCCTACCAGGGAGTCCTGGCCAGAGTCCCAAGTGCCCTTCGCCCTGCCCTCCCCCTTTCTCACAAGGAGTGTCTTTTCTGACTGTAGCGGCACCACCCAACCCAAACCGTGAGGTGGCCGGGGACACCATCATCTTCCGGGACACCCAGATCAGCAGCAGGGCCGTGTACCAGTGCAACACCTCCAACGAGCACGGCTACCTGCTGGCCAACGCCTTCGTCAGCGTGCTGGGTGAGTGCACCCCTCCCTCCGCTCGCCTGCCTGGACCTTTCTCCCCTCATGGGTACACTTTCTTCTCCAGTGATTGGCCAGGCTGGTGGGGTGTGAGGGCGGCAGGATGGGGGAAGCACGGAGACCCAGAATGACATTTGCGGGGAGGGTGGAGGACTTAAAATCCGTAGAGCTGGGTGTGCAGACAGAGTTCATTCCATGCGAAAAGTCAGTCTCAGTCCCCTTCCTCCCCTGATGAGAGGAGGGACCGTCTCGTCTCCTTGGTGTGTCCATGTTGACTCTCCCTGGGTTCTCCATGGTGTCGGTGGGAAATAGTTCTGAATATGTTTGTGGCATTCCCAGAGCAGGGAGAGGGCAGTGGGCAGGTGCAGCTAGGAGAAGCCTTGGGGCTGTGGAGGGGCAGGTAGAGAAGCTGCTGGAAAACTGGGGGAAACCCTTTACAAAAGCTGGACTGGATGTAGGGTAGGTGAAGGACAAATGGATAAGCTTCCTCCTTCCTCACCTAATTCTCAGAGGCTTCTTAAAGGAGGGAGGTTGATGGGGGAAGGTACACTGGTGCTGAGAAAGCTGCTGTGAGGAGAAGGAGCAGAGAGATAAGACTGGTCCACAAAGAGGAAGAGGAAGACTCCCCACCCAAGGTCAGTTCTCTGGGAATTGCAGACGTGCCGCCTCGGATGCTGTCACCCCGGAACCAGCTCATCAGGGTGATCCTGTACAACCGGACGCGGCTGGACTGCCCGTTCTTTGGGTCTCCCATCCCCACACTCCGATGGTAAGTTCCAGGAGACCAGGCCTCCACCACGGGGTCATCTTTCTCGCCTTTCTCATTCCATCTGGCCCATGAGAGGTATTCAGCAAGTCCTGGGAGCCTTAAAGGGTTGAAGCTGGGAGGAGTTGGCAGATCAGCTGGGTCAACCCTCTTATTGTGCAAAGAAAGAAACCGAGGCCCAGAGACTTGCCAAGGCCACCCAGTGGTCGGAGGCAAGACCCACAAGGCTCGGGGCTCCTCCCGCCCCCCGGGCTGGTCCCTTCTCAGTATGCTGTGTGTCGTGCTGCTCTGTTGTGAGGTTTAAGAATGGGCAAGGAAGCAACCTGGATGGTGGCAACTACCATGTCTACGAGAACGGCAGTCTGGAAATCAAGATGATCCGCAAAGAGGACCAAGGCATCTACACCTGTGTTGCCACCAACATCCTGGGCAAAGCTGAGAACCAGGTCCGCCTGGAGGTCAAAGGTAAAGGAGAGAGTTGCTAGCTAGAGGGAGGGGTGGGGAGGGCAAGGAAGCCATCTCCTCAAGGTTATCCATGTGTGTCACTCACTTTGACAATGTGCCACACCTAATGTTTAATACCTAGTGGGACCTCCCTCCAGGTCTGTGTGTCCTCTCCGTGGAAGTTTCGTGGCCAGGGCCTCTGGCTGGCCTGGTGTTGCGAGCACTGAGTCATTACCAGCCTGGTCCAAATAGACGTAGGCAGGGACGCCTGTTACCCACACCAGCTCCCCACTACCACCCCAGAAAATACGTCCTATGTTCCTGAGCCGGAGAGAAAGGATTTGGGGATTGGCTACTGTTTGGGATCCCCCCATACCAGGCGTCCCCTACCATTCATGTAACCGAATCCTATTTCTGCCACTTCCGTGGTCCGTCTAACCTGGAGGTCATGCATGTCACACTGTGTGGCCACACGGGCGTGGGGTGGCAGAGACGAGCTCCGGGGGCTTCCCCACAGACCCCACCAGGATCTACCGGATGCCTGAGGACCAGGTCGCCAAAAGGGGCACCACGGTGCAGCTGGAGTGTCGCGTGAAGCACGACCCCTCCCTGAAGCTCACAGTGTACTGGCTGAAGGACGACGAGCCCCTCTACGTCGGGAACAGGTTTCTGCTCCTCCCTCCTTTCTTCCTGCTGCTCCTCTGGGGCGTTTTCTTTTCCCTTGCTCTTGGGGATGCATTGAAGAACGCAGGGAACCTGTGTCATGTGTGTCACTGGGGAACTGCTGAGGAGGGTGTGACAGCCTCAGCGACTCCCTCCACATCAGGCGAGACCCCCCTCCCACTGCAGCTTCCCCCCCTCCCCCATCAGGGCTCTGCTCCTCTCTCCTCCTCCTCCCTCCCTCGTCTCCTCTCCTTCCCACTCCTTCCTGTCTTCACTTCTCTCCCTCTCTTCCCTCACTTCTTCCCTTGTCCTCCTCCCTTTATTTTGATCCTTTCCCTTCCTCCTTTTCACAGCCAGGACGCCCTCCCCATCCTCTCAGCCCTGCCTGCAGCGCTCCTGTTCTCCAGCAGAGGGCACGGTTGGCCGAGCAGACTCAAACCCTTGTGGTTAATGGGGCTCTCCGCCCTTAACGCACCTGGGACCGCTTACCAGGCTCAGGCCTGCCCCATCCATCCATCATCCCAGATTCGGATTTAATTGGAGTTGACGGGGGGCCCAGGCATAGATAGTGTTTAAAAGTCCCCCCAGGTGTTTGTAACGTGCAGCTAGGGTTAAGAACAGCTGATCCGAGCCTCCCCTCAGGACTCCGTCCGTCTCGGGGCAGGTTGAGCATCGGTACCAGCTGTTTCCAGCGATGATCTGGTTTTCTGCAGGGGCGTAGCCTGCGGGTGGGTGCAGGCATTCTGGCCCTCAGCCATGCTCACAGTCAGCCCTGCTCTTTGGTGCGCTCCTCCCTCTGTGGGAGACAGTACAGAGGAGCCCGGGGCACCTGGGCTGAGCCTGGGCGTCAATCTGGGCTGAAGACAGAGCTGGAAGTACGAGAAGACCTGCCTTTTGGGCGTGGGCCTAACTGTGCCCTAATTCGGGAGGGGAGCACAGCACAGGAAAGGCACAGAGAGCAGACCCAGTGTGGGAACTGAGGACAGTGAACATGGGCCAGGGCCGCTTTGGCTCCACCCACTCTCCTGTCTCCTCCCGCAAGCACCATAAGTGCTCAAGGTGACATGAAGACCCTGCCTCTCTCGAGCACTGAGGTGGAGCCTCACGTCCCCTAGGAGGGGCTGTGGCGGCCCAGCCCAGACTACAGCACCGCCTCCTCCCTTCTGACCCACCGTCCCCACTTCAGGGAGAAAGCAGCCGGGCAGTGCCCAGCATTCCCGCTGCCTGCCCCCTTCACTGTCACCCTCCTCGCCTTCCTCCCAACCCCTCCCCGATACCTTTGCAGGATGAAGAAAGAAGAGGACTCCCTGACCATCTTTGGTGTGGCCGAGCGGGACCAGGGTAGCTACACATGCGTTGCCAGCACCGAGCTGGACCAAGACCTGGCCAAGGCCTACCTGACCGTGCTAGGTAACTGCCGCTGCCCACACTGGCGCTGATCCCCACCCCCTATTTCCCGAGGCCAGAGAAGCGGAGGACGGTTCCAAGGGCAGAGCCCGTGGTCAGCGAGCCAGCCAGGCCTGGTGATCCTCCTGCCAGGCCTGGTGATCCTCCTGCCTTCTGGTTTAAGGGTTGGGAAGCTGCTCCTTTCCGAACGAGCTGTGCTGGATGCCTTACCTCCTGAATGGAACCATTAACTTGCCCAAATCCTCACCTGAAGGGTGCCTGAAGGAGAGAGGGAAATGGACAGGGGGTTCTCATTGGGATCATTTTTACCAACTTTACAGCTAACTCTAAACCACTAAGTCAATTAAAACAGTCCATCCTTGAAGCAAGACTGAACTTTGTGTTTGTCCTTCCAACACCCTCTGCTAGCCTTCCTCTCTGCACCCCTTTCCTGATGGGATTTCACAGGGTGCTGTGCATTTCGGGTGATCCTGTCTTGGCCTGCCCTCGTGTCCAGGCCAGACTGTAAATACTAAGCCATCCCAGACCTGGGGACGTAGCCTCTCCCGTCCGGGGAAGCAAATCACCTCCTCATCTCTGCTGTCTCTGGGCCCCCTATTGCCATAACTCTCAGTGCACTCCTGCCCCTCAGCAGTGTCCCTGCATGGTCGCAGGGAACAGTGGGCCCAGGCACAGTCGTAGCATTGGGACAGGAGGGACCCAGGGTGTCTGCCCCCAGCTGTGGAGGGAGCACAGGAAGGCCTTTGTGAGGGTGGGGCACTCTCCATGGAAGTGGGGGAGGGGTGAAGCTGTGCAGGGGCAGCTGTTCAGGCCTTGGCTACCTATTCCCACCCTTCGAGGACACCTTTATCCCCACATAACCTGCTAACCTGGATAACCCATCTTACCTTTGCAGCTGATCAGGCCACTCCAACTAACCGTTTGGCTGCCCTGCCCAAAGGTAATTCATACTAATCCCGGGGACCGTCGCCGAGCACTCGAGGTGTCTGGGAGGGAGGAGTCCAGGAGGAGGAAAGCACTGCTGGACAGGAGTGCTGTGTACAGGCAAGGGGCGGCCTGCCCCGCTCCCTGCCAAATCTGACTCCTCTGAAGAGGCCCACGTCACCTACCTTAGCCCATCACAGCCCGACTCCCGGCTTCCTGCTCCTTTCACAGACTGAGCTCCAAAGTCCGGCTGTCGCTCCCCGCGTCCCCAGCCCCTGACCTCTGGCCACGCCCACCACTCCCTGGGGGTGGCCTGTTCTCTTCCCCCAGCTTAGCCTCTGAAGTGTATTCAGTCAGGAAACCCACTTGCTTTGAGTTATCTGTAGGCCCATCTTTTTTGCAGCCTTTCACATCTACTATACACCCATTTCCAATCCGCACACATTCGTGTGCAACACACATGAATGTGGGCTCCAGTGACTCACCTTCCAGATCCTTCCAGTAACCAGCCAAAATGTGGAAATAGCTGGCTCAAGGAGCCAGGATAGGAGAAAAAAACCACGCCTACCCTCACCAGTCAGTGGCCAGATGCCTTTATCCCCAGGCCGGGAGGGCACTTAACACACACTTAGGAAATCCAGTGAGACTGGAGCCCCAAAGAGGTGCTGCCCCCACCCTTGTTAGGGCCTCTGTCCTGCTGTCCATCACTGAAACTTCTAGACTGAGTCCCTGTCTCCTCCCTGGCCTGGTCCTCCGTCTTTGTCCCCTCTATTCCCTTAACTGGTCTGCCCTGCTCAGCCCTCCGAACACCCCCTGGGCTCCTGCCCCCTCAGAGCCTCGGTACACTGAGTAGAAGTTAATTATGAGAAAATGAGACAAAATCCCAAACTTCTTCACCAGTTTTCCTAAAGGTTGTGAACATGGGTCTAATGCAAAGGGCAGCATTTCCCAAATGCTTGCACTCCGAGAACATCCACAGCAATGGGGTGGGTTGGCCCCAGCTCTCCCTGTGCCCTGCATTCCTTGATATTTTGGGGGTGGGGGTGGAATTCAGGGTTCTCTCTTTGTTCTTCCTTGAACCCTGAGGGAAGGGGGCGGTCCCTGTGCTGACCCTCCGGCACAGGCTGGGGTTGGTTCCTGCAGTGGTGTCCCCAGCCCGCCAGAGTCCTGTCCGTGGGACAGTGTTCAGGGCTGAGGCCAGCACAGGGACGGGCCGGCTCTAACTCGGGAGGCCTGCGTGGTGTCTTCTCCCTCTGCTGCCAGGACGGCCAGACCGACCCCGGGACCTGGAGCTCACTGACCTGGCCGAGAGGAGCGTGAGACTGACCTGGATCCCGGGGGACGATAACAACAGCCCCATCACAGGTCAGCCGAGGCCCTGCACTACTGTCCAGAAAAGGGGGACGGCAGCCCGGGAGCCGGAGGCCTGGCCCTGGTTTCTGGTCCCACTTCGGCCTCACTTGACGTGTGTCCTGGCCTGTTGACAGAACGCGTGGAGGCCTTGGTTTCCCTTTCTGGGTTTGGGGAAATATACCAGTGCCTTTGTCTACCCAAGGGAGATTATAAAGACTAATGGAAACCATGAAGGAGTGCTCTTGAGAAAAAACTCACTAACTCAGCTCCCCAAACAGCCCTGTCTTCCTTTGCCCCCTCAGACTACGTTGTCCAGTTTGAAGAGGACCAGTTCCAGCCAGGGGTCTGGCATGACCATTCCAAGTTCCCAGGCAGTGTCAACTCAGCCATCCTCCAGCTGTCCCCCTATGTCAACTACCAGTTCCGGGTCATTGCCATCAATGAGGTGGGCAGCAGCCATCCCAGCCTCCCGTCCGAGCGCTACCGAACCAGTGGAGCACGTGAGTGCTTGAGAGCTAACGGGAGGTGCTGAAGCCAGGTACCCCAAGTTCAGACTGAGTTCCCCCGGTCCCCAGCCACATGAATCTGGGCAAGTTACTTAACCTCTCCAAGGCTCAGCTTCTTCATCTGTGAAACAGGGAATAATAACACCATCTCCGTCGCGGGGCTGGTGTGAGGATTACGTTCGAAAACGGGAGTCGGGTACTCACCGTGATGTGCGTATAGCAAGCACACAATAAAAGTTAACTGTCATTTTTACTATTACTAACATTATGAATAATTCTTGATGCTCTGCTTTAAAGGGAAGAGCTATGGCAAAGATTTGCAGTAGAAATATATAATCTGGGGTTGCACCAGGTTTCTTAACACACTTGGGTAATGAAATGTTTAGATTTCTAAAATCATGCTGGTTCGTTGAGGGTGGAGATGCTCCCCAAAAATGTTGAAGGCCAGGGTAAACCAGTCTGGTATTAAACATACTTAGCGGATAATCCACAAAGGGGATAATCCACATTGAGTTGTCTGTACTGATCATCTAAAGTGTGGAAGGCCTTATGATAAATGCTGTCTTGTAAGGGATTAAAATTCAAAAGAAATTATCCCTGCTTTGGGGGGTTTAACTCTTAGCTAGGAAGGCACGTCAGCCATATGAGAAAGTGGCAGAGCGAGTTCAGCTGCTTATGGGACAGAGTGTGTTGAGAGACGCTGAGAAAAGACAGAGCGTAGAAGGGACCAGTCAGGCCGGGGGAGAGAGGTTGCTTACTGTGCCCTGGTAATGCACAGACTGGACTTGAACTTTGCATCCATTTGGATTCCAGCCCCTGAGTCCAACCCCTCTGATGTGAAGGGAGAGGGGACCAGAAAAAACAACATGGAGATCACGTGGACGGTAAGAGCCCCTCGCAGCCCATCCACGATGGGCTTGCTCGCCTCGCAGCCTGGGAGCCCTCGCCCTTTACACCCCTGTGACTCCAAGGCTGCAGGGTAGCTCAGACTACCTGGCTGGTGCGGGGGCTACTCGTCTCTGCACTGAGCATCCAGAAACCAAACAGGAGAACGTCTAAGAGCAACATTTAAGACGGGAGACAGGAGCAGAGATGACCAAGGAACAGAGACTGTCAGTCTGGAAAAATCAGACAGAGTCCTGCAGGATCAATGGGCTTCTTCAGAAGAGGGAGAAATTTAGATTAGTCTGTAGGAAAGATTTAGCCCAAACACCAGTACCTCGCTTTGGTGTGTTCTGGGGGCCCATCACTGGAGATTGCTGGGAGTGGGGAGAGACCAGCCTCTGAGTGGTCCTCCAGTATCAGCCATCTGTAAGTCCAGGATGGACAAGGTGACTCAAAAGATGTCCTCCGGGCCAGGATTGAAAAAGCTCATCTTCATGTCGGCTCACTGACCCACGTTTTCCAAACCAAAACTGGGATATGTGGCCTCAAAATGACTTTTTTCCAAACCCCTTCCAAGTCTAAGAGATGCAAATTCAGCCACCGAAATATTAACATTTTTGTGCTGTTGACGTGAGTAGTAGAAACAGGGAGATAACAGAGTTTGGAATCACGACCATCCCCGTCTTCGGAGAGCCTGGTTTCACAGCAGCCTTGGCAACTGGGCGGAGCCCAGACTTAAGACACCGGGACTCGTCTTGCAGGACCTTGCAAGGGTCGGTTCTTGGTCTACGGCTCTGTATTCCGGGGTCCCGGGGGACTGCTTCCTGGACCAGGCCCTTAGGGAACAAAAACAAGAGTTATGCTCACTCCCAGCTCCGGCCTTTGGGGAGGACAGGGCAGACGTGCAAGGGTTAGGTAGGACTGAAATCTGGAATTTTGAGTTCATTGGCAGCAGGCATGCTGTGGCTGAACCAAACTCACCCCTTTCTGACTTTGGAGACATTATATCACTGTCCATATTTTGTTTTCTGGTTGCTCCATCACAGGAAAGAGTCCTGTCGACAATAAAGCTTTCTCTCCCTGTGCACCTGCCAGGGGGGCTGGCTGTGGAATCAGAGGGACTAGGGCTTGGGTGGAGAATCTGCACGCTGCTGGCTTCACAGGACTCCAGGCTCCGGGGGGGGACTCAGAGTGGGGGCCATGGTCTCCCCAGCTCTGCCAGGGGGCTGGCCGCTGTTGGGCACTTTGGGGCAGGGTGCCTGGCACAGAAAGAGTGCGAGCCGTGGGTGGCCTGGGCTCCTCGCCTGCACCCTCTCCACTCCTGCCATCTCTCTCCCTGCTCAGCCGATGAACGCCACCTCCGCCTTTGGCCCCAACCTGCGCTACATCGTCAAGTGGCGGCGGAGAGAGACCCGAGAGACCTGGAACAATGTCACTGTGTGGGGCTCCCGCTATGTGGTGGGGCAGACCCCTGTCTACGTGCCCTATGAGATCCGAGTCCAGGCAGAAAATGACTTTGGGAAGGGCCCTGAACCAGACACTGTCATCGGTTACTCCGGAGAAGATTGTGAGTACCCGCCCCTGTCCCCACCCAGGACCCTGACGGCTGGGCTGCACAGGCCCCCCTCACAGACCAGGAACCTCAGGGTGGGTCGGGGGTCTTCCGAGAGCATCCCGGGAGGACAGCCAGTTCCCAGGGAAGAGAAATCCCCTACAGTGACCTAGAGCAGACAGGCCCCAGGTAATGCCGGGAGCAGAGATGGTATGATCCGAACACTAGTTAGTATTCTTGAACGTCGTCACCTAGTCCAATACTCTCACTTTATCGACATGAAAACTGAGGCCCTGCAAGGGAAACCCCTGCCAATACTGCACAATAGTAAATGTCAGGCTTGAAAATAGAACCCAGGCCTTCTGATCTACCTTACTGCCAGGGCTTGCTAGCACCACGGACCATCCGTCCCGACGGGCCATAATTAGACACCTCCACCGGAAGCAGGGCCACAGGCCAGACTCCTCCCTGGGCTCCCCAGGGGAATCCTTGAGGAAGCAAGGTCCACAGAGCCCCAGACTGGAACCCTCCAGACCAGGCACTGCAACATTCCCAGTGTCGCTCTTAGCCCTTGGAATTGAACATAAAAAGAGAAGTTCTTTGGAGGCTGTCACTGAGTAAATCAACATAATTCTGGGCATATATGTAGAAGTATGTGCCTGGCTTTCCAGATGGTGGTAGCCTCTCTGCCCCCAGCACATCAATCCTGTAAGCTTTTGAGCAAAGCAACAGGGTCGGTGACGCCCCTCCTGGTCAGGGCAATCCATGTCCTGGTGTGTTTGGGTCTGATCCAAGAAGAAATCATGTAGGTGGATGAGGTGACCAGAGGGAAGGGAGGAGAGAGTCTTGGGGAGGAGCAGAGTCACAAGGGCCAATGCTGGGGTCAGGAGTAGGGCCAGTGGGGTTCATAACGGTGAGATGGGAGTAAGTGAGGGTTGGGCGCTTCCCTGGAAGTGATTATGCATTGGACCCACTTGGGAGATAAGTAGGCGGGATCAGCAGGCCCTCCGTCCGTCCCACGCCTCATCTGCGTGGTGGCAGACACTTCCGGACAGAAGACGGTAGGGACTACTGGAGGGTAAGTATGGAAAAGGCAGCATCTAGCCATGGACTTCCCGGACCACCTCACGGCTTCCATCGCATCCGGGCACCCCTGCGGCAGATGCGTTAGAGAGGATGGGGCACAGCTGCTTTTGCAGAGTAGAGGAAACGGGGTGAGAACCAGTTACGGGGGAGGGAGGAGCGGCCCTCCCTTTGCAAGTAGTCACGGGATCAGGATCCTTTCCTGAACTTGGTTAGGGTGTCTTTAGTCTGTAGGTAACGTTTCCTGCAGGGCCCTGGCAGAAAATAAATGCCACTCAAAGGGGACTATTTCTAATGTGAGGACAGGGTTAAGAGGGACAGCAGCAAGGTACAGCAAACCAGCTGGAGCGCCAGCAACAGCAGGAAGCTGTTATACCGCTCCGGCCCTGAGGGGCTGGCGGCGGGCGAGTCACCATGGCCAGCGAGGGCTGCCCTTGTGTAGAATACACTACTGTCATCCTGCCTCCCCGCAAACAGGCAGCTACGGGGATAGATACCGTCTTCCCTCTCCTGCCCTGGGAGCTCCTGTTGCTACCTCCTGTTGGGCAGACCCATCTGGAAGCCTGAGAACAGGGGAGCCCCGCTGACACGGTCCAGAGAGGACAAGCCTCCCGGGACCCAAAGCAGGGTGGGGAAGGGTGGCCAATGGGATGGAGGGGCAAACAGAGACTCTGTGTGACGGTTGCACATAATTGCCCTCTAAACGTGTAGGCAGAGCCCTCCACCTGTGCTGAGCCTCCCCACACTCTTTCAAGTCCAGGCTGGTGGAGGAGGCATGGCCCCTGCCCTCAGGGAGTACCCAGTGTCCAGAGTGGGCTGGAGGTGCAGGCCAGCAGAGGACAAGTCGGAGGGGACTCCGGAGTCGGGGGCCCAGCCCCGCCTGCATAACCAGCTCTCTGTCCCAACACATTGCAGATCCCAGGGCTGCACCCACTGATGTTAAAATCCGAGTCCTGAACAGCACAGCCATCAGCCTTCAGTGGAACCGCGTCTACTCCGACACGGTCCAGGGCCAGCTCAGAGAGTACCGCGTGAGGAAGCCAGCTCCAAGCCCTGTCTAACCACCCAGCTCGCTAACCAGGGCAAGGGGGTAGCAGATGCGGGCCGTAAGATATTTGGAAGGGGTCCCTTGGGATAGCTGTTGGATCCAGAGTTGGTTCAAGAAGATGATGTCTAGGGTTAGCTGTTCAAAAATATACCCAGAAAAAAATATATACACACCCAGATGTATCCTGCACCGGGTATGCTGAGAGATTCTGCTCAGCAGAAAATCATGTGAAGGGTGTTGGGTTCGGGTTGACCATACGTAGCACATTATGCTTGTAATCCATGTGTGTGGACACACGTGTATCTTCAGAAGCAGTGTTGAGGCACCGCTGAGCTACACCCCTCCCCTCTCCTAATGGCCCCCGCTGGGCTGCTTGCCTCACCCAGTCTGATTTCATGAAGCCCCAACTAACCGGAAGAGCCACTAGAAGGGTACAAACCCTTCCCTGTTGTCACAGCCAACTCCGATTATCGAGGCCCTTGGCTTCCCCTGGCCACCTCTTCCGTCCCTGACGTCTCTCTCTCTGAAAGGGAAGGGAGAGAAAACCCAGGGTATGCAAGGCTCTCCCTGATGAGTAGCTCTTTTTAAAGCTTCCTGGGGAGGCTGTAGCCCCGGGGTAACACAGGCTTACGGGTCATCGAGAGTTGGCTGACGGACAGTTGGGGGCACACAGAGGGAGTCAGTGTCTTCTCGGGAAATGGATTTGGTAGGTAGGGGAAGGAAGGCAAGGTGATATATATGCTTAAATGAGCTCTTCCCCAACTTGCACCCTTAACCTACTTGCCTAGAGATTTTTTTGGCTAAAGCTCCCTTTGGGTCCCCCTCTTAAGTCTGGACTTCCTCCTTGCCTTGCCCTTGGAGGCCCCGGGTGATGCTCGTGTGACAGCTGACCTGGGGCTTCTCCTCCACTGCTCATCAGACCCCGTGTCTCAGACTCTCTCGACTGTACCTGTGACACTACCGCCTTGCACAGGCCGTCCCATCCCATCCGAGCTCTTGCCACCCCACAGCCCGGTCTCCCATTGGCTTGGACATGTCACTATCCTAAAGGTCTTTAAACAGTATTAAAAGGAACCATTTGACTTCAATGGATTAAATCAACCCTTTCTTATATTCAGACTTCCGGGGGTAACCTGCTGCTTTTCAACTCCTGCCCGCTGCCAATCTAAACCATACTAAATCTAACTCAAGGTGGTGCGGTCTTTGAGCACGGAAAAGAGCTTTCCGTGCCTGGACCCTTGGCTCAAATTTGTGGTTCTGGCACGGACTCCCTGAGCGACCTATTCCCAGCTTGGAAAGAAGTCTCAAGACGGAGCCGCTCAGCTGTAAGTTGGGCTGACTTGCCTGTTCCCCAGAGAGGCGACATGGCTCAGAAAATGATTGAAACCAAAAACTCTCATTTTGTTTGACATCAGTTCCCACTCACTAGTGGCTAATGTATGGGGACTGTCAGGACACCCCCAGCCCTCTGTGGGCCGGACGAGGTCGTTGGGGATTTGGAGCCTGTGGCCAGCAAAGGGAACACCGGTCACCACGAGCACCACCACTAACAACTAACCTGGCCCTGCCTGGCCGAACCCTTACCGGCCTGCCTCTGTCCTGAAGGCCTACTACTGGAGGGAGAGCAGCTTGCTGAAGAACCTGTGGGTGTCTCAGAAGAGGCAGCAAGCCGGCTTCCCCGGCGACCGCCTCCGTGGCGTGGTGTCCCGCCTCTTCCCCTACAGTAACTACAAGCTGGAGATGGCTGTGGTCAATGGGCGAGGCGATGGGCCTCGCAGTGAAACCAAGGAGTTCACCACCCCGGAAGGAGGTAGGTCCGGCCGCAGCTCCCTGGGTAGGGCAGGACGAGGGTGGCGCGGCCAGGTGGCCCTGAGCGGCTCCAGCGTGGCTCGGCCTGGACCACACAAATTGACCTCTGCCTGACCTCAAGGAGGGATGACCTGCGAGCTGAGCAGCTCCGGCCGTGCTCATGGAGCACCGTCACCAAGGCGGCCGCCCTGACGGGAGATTGTACATCAAGACGAGACTGTGCTGGCTGCTGACATGATTCCAGACGGGATGTGCACACGGACTCCCGAGGGCACTGCGGGAGCCGGGGCTGCCTGCCTACCACCTCCTGAGGGAGCTCAGGCACCTTGACCCCAAGAGGCACCTGGTTGGTTTGCCATACCCGAGGACCTTCACTCTTGTTACACCACTGTAGTCAAGAGACTGCCCCACAGTGGGTGGCCCGGTCCTGGGAGGCAGACACCTGCCGAGGTCCCGGCGCATCTCCTGTTCCTGCCAGCCCTCTTGAACCAGCTGGGCAGTGGCTTTGCCCTCTCCTGTTTCTCCTTTCTCCCTTCTTAACTATTATTTTCCCCATTCTTCTTCTCTTCCTCCTTTGTCCTCTCCTCTGTTCCCCCCTCTTGTTTCTTTATTCCTGTGTTCCCTCCTCGTCTGGCTTTCATCACCAGCCTCTCCCCATTGCTCATGCTCTTGGCACCATCCACATGTTCCATCATGGGTTTCTCTCTCTTCACCCCTGAACCCGGCGTTCTCAGCCCAGAGGCCAGGGCCTGATGCTTGGACCCAGCGGTGAGAACCCTTGTCTGAGGATTGGGAACTGCAGCCTCTATTACCAAACGGCTAAGACTGGTTCCCTGCCTGGGAATGACTGCCCACCTTGGAGGTTTCTTTGCAGGATCAGAGCCTAACGTGTGTTGAATCCAGGCTAGTTGCTAAAGGAGAACTTGACTGACTTCTTCCCCATGTAAACCGAGCCTGAGCCGTGCTTGTCCTAGATCTGGGGAAATGCCATCCCGGATGGGGCGATGGGCGCTGGCCACCTCGTAGTTCTCTGGGTTCTGGCTTAACAGTGATCCAGCACGGGGGTTGCCCAGAGGTCAATGCCTTCATACTTGTGCTTTGTTTTTTGTGTTTTCTTCATCTTGCCCGCCCCTCTTCTCTCCCCCATCTCCCCCACTCTCTCCTCCTTCCCCAAGTACCCAGTGCCCCCAGGCGTTTCCGAGTCCGGCAGCCCAACCTGGAGACAATCAACCTGGAATGGGATCATCCAGAACACCCCAATGGGATCCTGATTGGATACACTCTCAAATACGTGGCCTGTACGTTCTGCCCTTCTTTCTCTTGGATAACCTGAGAATCAGAAACCCCATTCTCAACACTTTTCCTAAGGAATCAAGGTAGAAAGCCTATGGGTACAGAGGTCATTGTGGAGGGATAGAGGGGCCAGGGAAAAAGTTTCCCGTAGGGTTAGGGGAGGCAAGTGAGACCCAATCCCTGCTCTTCTGACACACCTCCTCCTGCAGGGAGCTTCCAGTCGGCCCGGTGAGACAAAGGGGACTTCTGGTTTGATGAGGGATTCAACCCCTGCCCTCAGGAATCTTAGAGTCTCTAACACCTACAAGTCTAGGAGAGAAGTTTCCTTACCTGATGGACCTTCCATCCGATGGGACAGATAGTACGTGCATAGGAATCCACACGACACTGACACTCGGGGACACCTTAATAAGATGCCATTTATGGTAAGGCAGCTGTATGTAGAGCTGCCATGGAACTGGGAGTGGCTCAGTCAGGAGCCTGGGTCTGGGCGACCTCACCTAAAGAGTTCAGCATCACCAGGCAGGGACAGGAGTGTCATTCATTTGAAAAACTTCAAGTCTCCTAAAGTGGGTGATGATGTGCCTCAATGTGAAGCTCAAAGGACAGGTGCTGTGCTGTTGAGGATTTTAATAGCCAACTGTGTGCGTGGTCCTGAATCCACCTCTGGACCTGACCTTCCCCCTTTGAGGTATTTGACAAAGGAGGCCTTTTACAAAGGAGGCATTAACAATGAAAAGCTCTAGTGGTTTTGCCCTAGTTCTGTTTGAAAGGAAAAAAAGGAACTTCAAGTTCTGTTCTTGTTGAAAAGGCTCGAGGATTAAAGATTGAATCTTTCCGAATCAGCCGCATAACTTTGCACTGAGCCGGCGATAACGAGATCAGTGAAAAAGTGTTACCCTGGTGCGTCATCAAAGAGCCGGAAAGGAGTTCTTGCGCAGCCCTCGGCCTTTGAATCACCTCCCTCCCCTGAGTCCTTAAGATCACGGGCAGGTTCCACGGGTTCCCCTCCCAGCAGAGTCGGGAAGGCTTCGTCCTTCCAGCTGCAGATCATATAGCCCATCATGGTCAATGCTGCTAAAGTTCAATTCCACTTACCTGTCTCTCCCCAGTTAATGGAACCAAAGTAGGAAAGCAGATAGCGGAAAACTTCTCTCCCAATCAGACCAAGTTCACGATGCAAAGAGCAGACCCCGTGTCGCGCTACCGCTTTTCCCTCAGTGCCAGGACGCAGGTGGGCTCTGGGGAAGCAGTCACAGAGGAGTCACCAGCACCCCCGAATGAAGGTAGGTGCACTGCGGCAGCCTCGGGGCGAATGGTCCCGGGGAATTCGGATGCCTAGAGAAACACTCACTCGGCCTCTGGCCTCCCCGGCCTCCTGGGATGGAGAGGCTGCAGGCCCTCGAGCCCTCCAGAGGAGGGAGCCACCCTGTGTGCTGAGAGGTAGGTACCGGCGATGTATCTGGAAAACACATCTTCTTACTGATGCAGTCAGACCTGGATCCCAACTTGGCCTTAACTTACTCAGCTACTTAACATCTGTGATCTTTCCTTCTGGTGGGGGAATAGGGAAGAGAGTGTGAATCGTAGCTGAGTTGAGGGGATGAGAGAAAGCGTACTGGAAGTAAATGTGCTCACGAAAATCCAAAGAGCAGGGAAGATGCTCGCCTAGTGAGGGAGGCAGCAGTACAATGGAGACCGCCCCGTGAGGGATCTGGGGGTGCCCCTTCTTCTCTCGAGGATGCGTGGCGCCGGGAAGAGAGGGGAACAGCTGTGACTGAAGCTAATTGCCGGGATCATGAGTAGAGCAGGAGGTGTAGTCCCTCCTTGCCGCCTGAATTGAGGGAGTTGTCAGGCTGAGGAGAGGAAAGGGGGTTTGGAAACAGCCATTTGCCAAACCAGCTCCACAGAGAGCACGTGAGTTCCTCTCCTGGGTTCTGGCATCTAGCAGCGTCGCACCCCGCCCCAGAGCTGCGCCTGCCTGAGAAGTCCACTAGAGGGGGCTCCAGGCCCATCTGCACACGTTCTGGCTTCCAGGAACCTCTCGGGCAGACGAGCCACTAGAAGCCTCGATATTGGCAGATCCCCTATGACAGCGGGTGGAGGCTCTGCCTCTCCAGAGGTACCATGGTCTCTTCAAAGGCCATTTCTTGAGCACCCACAACATGAGGTGCCAGACGCTGTACCCAAAACAAGGGATGTAAAGCTAATAAGCTCACACAGTCTAGAAGGGGGGACATCCACAGGAATATCTAATTGTAATTCACCATGAGCTGTGTATGTCTAGATGGCAGAAGTGCAGTGGCTGTGCAGGGGAGGGGGGTTGATTCTACAAGGGAAGACTTCAAAGAAGGGGTGATGTGATTAGGAATCCTTGAAGCTGACAACAGGTTATCCTGTCTAGTGCTTTCCCCAGAAGGCTGAGGTCCGGTGGCCTGACCCTGGCCTGATTGGACCTGCTGAGCACCGGTACCCCCAACCCAGGAGAGGAGCAGTGCTTCCAGGCCCTGCTGCCTCTGCTGCCTTACCCCAGGCTCCCAGTGCAGCTTCATAAGCAGCCCTGCATCCCTCCCCAGGCCCCACTTCCCTGGCCAGTAGGCCAGCACTGAAGCAGAGAGGAGAGGGGGCAGGCAGAATGTAGAGAAAGGCTGACAGTGCTTTGTCTCTACCTCTCTGCTCTTGTAAACCAGGAGTGAGCTACACAAGAAGCTCCCCTCCTAGTGTACCCTTCCAGTCTCCTGGGAACTTGGGCAATTTATTAGGGCTGGGGGACTTTGGGTAAGTGGTTAATATATGCCTATTACCAAAGGCCAGGCCAGGGATGATGCACTTTCTTGATTACTTAATTCTATAAGGAGATACATAAAGAGAGCCTCTTCTCCCTCCGCATCTCCCCCCCCCCCCATTACAGAACATCAGATGAACAAAGCCCCGTTGCCTGGCCCCAGTGACCACCCCAGGGAAGGATCTTCAGCTCCAGGGGACAGGAGAACAAAGAGAGACTCTCTTCTCAACCTAGGGGTTTGCGGCAAATTCAGGAATTCCTTTTAGGGCTCTCAGTCCCCAGTTGAGTTTCTTACTTCATACAATACAACGGGGCAGCAGGACAGTGGCTCCGGGCTCCAGTCCATCACATGCCCCAGCCTTCCGAGGCTGAGCTGGTGTGGGGAGCGTTCAGCCAAATGTGCTCCCTCTCACCCACCCCCCCACCCCAGCACTATTCAACGCGTGCCCCTGGGGCTGAAGGAACCATCCTTTTGACCAGCGTTGATGTCCTCCTAAACCACCTGTACTTTATGCCTTCAATTCCCGGCGTCACTGAGGGTTACCCAGATTCCTTCACCCCAGCCCAGCTAGGAAAGGACACACCCTTTGAGAAAGACCTGGGAACATAGCACTCGAGGTAGACTGTTTCTGCTGCCACCTCTTAGATGTCCTTGAGTAGAGGCAGAAGCGAGTATATTAGAAAGGTTTCCAAGACCCAGGAAAGTTTTCCGTAGGAACGTGCCAGACCCCAGTGGAGTTGAACATGATCCCCGAACACCAGGTGGCATTCTCAGGGCCGTGACCAGCACTTGGCCACACCGTCTGGGTCAGATTAGAGCCAGAACCTTCTCTGTCCTGTGATTGCTTGTCTTGTGGTTTCACCTGTGCTGTTTTCTCTTCCCTCTCGTTCTTTCGCCCTCTCCCTCTCTGGCTATCTTGGGCGCTGTGTTCTGAAGCTGCTCCAACCGCAGGTACCGTACCAGCAGCGGAGGTAATGGGCATGGCATGGGGCAATTCAGGTGGAGTCCAGCCCAGCCAGAGCGGAGAAGGAGGGAGAGGCTTGGGGTGAAAGCATGCTCCGGACTCACCCTTTCAGTGGTTGGGAAGCCAGACTCTCCAGGAGGATGTATGTGGAGGATGGGACCAGAGGAGATCAAACACATCCTCCTCCCTTCGCTAGAGAAGGAGGTTGGCTGAGAAGGGGCCCCACATGCATAGGCTGCAGACCTGTTCTCTGGAGCTGCAGCTTTCTCTGAAGCTGAGTGATTACTTCCCCTGAGCCACCTGGGGCCTTGCCCAGGCTTGACATCTCAGAGCACAGAGAAAGGGTCCACAGCCTTTGGGTGGCCAGCTGCGCCCTAGAAGGAGTGGGGGCAGCTGGCTCCTGTCTCCTGGTCAGGCTGCCATCCCCTGAAAGGGTGACCTGTGGGTGAGCACGCCGTGCATGCTGGCCTTGCATGCTGCATGGGGCCTGGCACCAGCTCTGCCATCCACCATGGCTTCTAGTCAGTGAGAACGAGTCTGCATGTCCCAGGATGGGGCCAGGTGCCCCAGGACCTGGAGTCTCAGTGGACACCATGCACTGATGGCCCACTCACCCCTCAGAAACCCAGCTTCTCAGAGTCTTGGGTGTTAAGAACAGTCTCCACTCTTGGGGTCTGGGAGGTGGACGCACAGTGAGGAGTTGGGCAGGCAAGTCTGGAGCAGGAGATGACCTGCTAGCCAAGGTCCTTGTCTCAAGTCCTCATGTTGTGGGTTTGAGGAACATCACCACCGAAGGCCGGTCCTCAAGCTGGAGGAACTAGGCAGGGGCCTCAGGGTGCCTTCCGCTGCCCTCCTTTGAGGCAGAACCAAGGCTATAGGGCAAGGGTTTGCCAGAGCCTTTCAGGCTCTAGGCAGCAGGGAGAGCCGAGAGCCAGGTGAGGAACTGGAGGGTTGGCTTAGGCAGAGGACGCCACCCTACCCAGCTTGGTTCCCCTCCACCTTCTCTCATTTACCGCCCCCTGCCCCGCTATTTTAGGTTGATTCTGTTTCTGTTGCGCACCCTGCTTCCTTTGTTTGCGTTTGCTCCGCCAGTCAGATCTGGGTGGTGTGCTGCCATCATCCTTCCCACCCCCAGTCCTCTCCACCTCCCCCGCCCCCAAATAACCCAGGCCTGCAGGGGCCAGTGCCTCCCCACCTCTGCTGGGATGTGAGGCAGAGAGGTGTCCTGGGCCTGGAGACTGGGAGAAAGCCATCCTTGCAGTCTGGGAGTGGCCCTAACTTTCTGATTCAAGTTTGCATAAGGGTTTCCCCTGGGACTATTATAGCAGGTGCTCAGGGCAGCCGAAGCGACTTAGTGGAGATAGAAGGGGAGATGCAGGGAGGGTACCACGTGAATCACCTAGACGCTCTTTGGTCAAGCGGCTTGCAGTCCACCTTCCCCATTCTGGTACCCAGGACCCAAAGCAAGTGGATCCGGTCACGGGGAGTATGCTTTGCTCAGTGGGCATCCGTGCCAGTCTGCTGCCCCTCTCATGTGTGGCAGGTGTGAGGGGGATGCATGTAATTCCAAACACCCCACTTCCTACTTCTCGTTTAGGAAAGATCCAAGCTCACCCTGGTGTGCAGAGGCTGCCAGGGCCTCTGTCCATCGGTCAGATGTGTTTCCTAGGCTCCAGCTTCCACGTGACATGGTGGTAGAGGCACAACGCACATCTTGGTAAATGAGCTGTGCTGGGAACATCAGCCGTTCCCAGCCTCAGATGCAGAAGAGCCTCCTGCACAGTCTGCGGGTGCGAGGTGATGGCGCTCAGGTTCTCTACGGGTGACGCGGGCCTGGAGTCCAGCCCGCTGCTCCCTTCCCTCTCATCTTCTCCAAACGTGGGCATTCTCCCCCCCAGACTGATCTGTTCCTATCTCACCCGGTAAAGATAATCCCTCTCATGCACCCCATCTGCAGTCTCTTAGGGTTGCTGCCCATCTGTCCTGGCCATCTGTGATTTGGCCAGGGTAATCCGTGCACCAGGTGGACATGTTTGGACTGAACCCTCCACCTTGGAATGTCTGGAAACTGCTGTCCTTGTCTTTGACTCGGCTCAGATCTGCCAGTGTTTGGTGGGCAGCTCCAGGGCAGGCTCTGGGCAACGAAAAATGAATAAGAGACATGTTGTCTTAATTTTCTCCATCTCCTGCGTGGTGTCGCCCAAAACTCTGGTGGAAAACCCTGGGCCATAGCTGGGGTGCCTTCCAGTGTGCATTAGGTAAGCCATTAGGTTGACACTGCCTTCAGGTAGGGGTCCTGTGCTTCCAGCTCCAGGCCCACTGTGGCTCCCCATTACTCTCGGTCTCCGGGCTGGTGGTCTCCACTGGGCAGTGACCAGGGTGGTTCTCCAGCCCATAGTTCCTGCTGTGGCTGAAGATGACACCCTAGCCCAGCAACGAGTCTGTCCAGCCTGTGGGCCACTCTGACTGTAAGCCCCGCTTCTGGTCCTTATTCCCCGTTTATCTGCTACCCCCACCCCGCCCCAGGGGTTGAAATCATCTGAATCCCCTTAGACCTGAGCGCTGGACAGTTTCCCATGGAAAACCTGCCCTCCCCTCCCACCTATAACAACTCACTCACCTGACCCTTCTGTCCCTTCCCTCAGAGCCTTGCCTTCTTACCTCTGACCTCCCAGTCTCTCTGGCCCTGTCCAACCCTGGGACAATAGACACAGCTAATGAGTAGGCCAGAGAGGATGCTGATTTACCAGCTGGGACCTCAGCCAGCCCAGAAGGTGTCTTCTCCACTGTGCCTCCAGTGCCGGGGACCCTCTGGGAGGATGCCTGGGAAGTGCCTCCTTTCCTCCCACCCCCTTCTGGTCCCGTCTCGCTAATACCTGATTGTTGCTGCTGAGCTGAAGGATAAGCATCTAGGTAGCCATCATCAAAGAAAACCCTTCCTCCTGTCACACTTGGCAGAGGGAGGGGAGGAGAGTGTGGAAGCATCCTCAGTCATTGCTCATTCTTGTCTCTGCCCAGCAGGGCCCAGGAAGAAACTCGCTCTAGCCTAGCCTCTCTCAGCATCTCTGTTTCTAGGGCTGCTCGCTGGAGCGCCCGAGGAAGCGTGTGGGCCTGGCTGTAGGCCCTGTGTGAGCATGAGTGTGTGTACCTGTTTGTATGAGGACCAGGGCCCACGTGAGAGTGTGAATAGCTTCCGGGGGCTGGGAAATGCAGCACCGCTGTGCACATAAGAAGGGAAGCCCACGTCTCTGCACTGCACAGGGTGGGATGATTTAACTTTAAAGGCATTTTCAGTTTTTTGATGATGCCTTTTAAATAGTCATAGCAAAGGGGAACCTTGTGAACATTGCAGTTGCCAGAAATTATTCGAAAATACACTATTGATAAGGAACCAGAGCAGAGCAGTCCCATCCAGATGGACGAAATAGCTTCTCAGGGTTCCTTCCGGCAGCTCAGAACAGCAGGAAAAGCCAATGTGTGTTCCGTGGCCACGGGAGCTGCCAGGCATCAGGCCTGAGAGGGAGCTCACCTTTGCCTTGAGATCTCTCAGGCCCTTATACGTGTGTGTGTGTGTGTGTGTGTGTGTGTGTGTGTGTGTGTGTGTGTGTGTGTCTTGGTGGGTGGGATAGGCGAATTCCCGCAGGCTGAGCTCTTACAGCACTGAGCTTGCATTCCAGGCCTGGGGCCACCTTGGACTGAAATACATCCTTGAATACTGACTGTGAGAGGGAGAGTTTTTCCCACCGCACGTTCCCCTCCCCCCACCCCTTCCTGATGTCTGCGAGTTGACTGGGGTTTGGGGAATATAGCGCAGTCTGCCTTCACCTTGCCCAGGAATCTCTGGAATGCATGGGGCAGAGTCAGCTACCCAGTGTGACTTCTGTGGTCAGCACCCTCAGGCCCAATAATGCCTCTGATCTTACAAATAGGGAAGCGACTGGGATCCCGGGAACAGTCCCTCCTTCTCTACGGAGGACTTGTAATATTGGAGTCCCCGGGGGGGAATGAAAGGGCTTTTGTTGGTCAGGCTCTTGTTGAGAAGACTTAGGATCTCTTGATTCTTTCTTGAGAAAGCCTTTCTGGCAATTTTCTCTCTGGTTCCCTCGCTGCCCTGGCTCCCTTCTGGAGAGCGGGGATAGTATTTCCTGATCTTCTGCAGATTTGAGATAAGGTAGGAGGTCAGTCACTCTTCCTTGAAAGTTAGAGTTACCTACTTCTGTCTTAACATCACTGCCTTCTGCCCCGTCAGCAGTGACACTAGAAAGTAAACTGTGGTCAGATCACAGGAGATAGTGGGCAAGGAGGAGAGGCAGCTCTGTCTCTCTCTGATTTGCCCATCATTCTTCTCATACCCTAAGCTTTAGCAATACTGGAACTAAAGAGTAATAGGCCAGCCCTTTGTTAGTGTCCACAACCCTTCTGTAGAAGGAAAGACGGTCTATGGAAATGTTGTCATGATAGACTTAGCCCCTTAGGGCTGACCGACGGCAAAGGGTAGCTTTGGATGGGAGATGAGGAAGTAAGAGGTAGTGCAGATTTGAACTTCTCTGAAGATTTATGCTCTTCTGCATTTATGCTCTTTGGGGGATTTCTACATCTACTGTGGGCTGGGAAGATGGTGCTACTGAGCGCAGGCCACACTGTGAGTCCATCAGTGTCCTTTTCCCACAATCTAATCAAAGGGAAAGGGCTTCCGGTGCCCAGACCCCAGATGCCCTAGAGAGAAAGGCAGTTACTACAAGTCAGGGTGGATTGGGGTAATCTGGGACCGTCGCTGGACAGAGAAGAAGGGAGGAGAGGCCAGAGAATGAACAAGAGCTGAGAGCCTGGGGAGGGGCTGGCAGTGGAGGTAGGAAAGACGAACCAAGGTGCAAGTCTTGCCCACAGAGTGGGGATCGTTCTCTCTCTCTGTCACTGGGTTTGGGTGGTGGTAGAACTCAAGCAGGCAGGAGAGGGGGTGATTTTGGCGTGAATGGGTGGGAATGGCAGGCTTCCCGGTGCTCCTGCAGGACAGGGCCCCGCAACCTGCCCACCTCCGAGGCCGGGGCTCCAGGCCTGGACCCAAGTGGTGCTGCTTGGCCTGTGCTGGGTGGTGCTTGACCTGGGACTCCATGTCATCCCTGGGGTCTGAGTGATTTGGTGTGTGTCCCGTCTTCATCACCGCCCTTGGCTGTGTGCATGCTGGTGCTTTGAGCCACACAGACCATGAGAAGAAAATGAAACACACAGGCTTCATTCTCTTTCCTTGCCATGGTCCTGTTCTCTTTCATGGCGACCCGTCTGACCCAGTCCATCCTGCTCGGGGAGGCTTCTGGTCCCTAAGCTCCATCTCTTCTGCGGGCTGCCTGCCTTGCACGTGGGGCCGTGTGTCCAGGCTGGGGACGGCCACACCGACCAGACTTGGCTGTTTTACATTTCCCCCTTAGCTCCTCCCACGTCGCCCCCGACCACGGTGGGTGTGACGGGCACGGTGGGCAGTACTGATGCCACTGCTGCCACCACCGAAGCCACAACAGTCCCCACCATCCCAACTGTCGCACCCTCCACCGTCGCCACCACCACCGTCGCCACAACTACTACAACCACTGCCGCCGCCACCGCCACGGAGGGTCCTCCCACCACCACCAGGACTGAGATTCAAGAATCCGGTACTGCCCGTCATCCGTGCTCCTGTCCCTCCAACCACAGGCTTCCTCAGATGGGGGGGGGGGGGTCTGAGATGGTGCTGGTCAACACCTCCCTTTGTTTCTGCTTTGAAAGCACAAGAGACTAGATTCTCTGTCTGGTGGCCTAGAGGTACAGAGCACCCGCCCCTATGGTGGCCTCCACTGCTCAGAGCCCCTGTCCTAACCTCGGATCCCTGTTCTTTAACAGAGGGCCCCCAGGCCCCAGACTGTAGGGCTGCCTCCAACCACATGCTGAGGGATCAGCTTAGGGCTGAGCACTCCAGAAGGCAGAGAGTGGGGAAGGAAAGGGCCTGACACTGGCCAACCAGCCTGAGAAGGCTTCCTGTCTCCGCCATGATGCCCCAGCCTTGCAGCAGAGGGCTGAGGAGTGGGGAGTGGCCAGCCATGCCAGGTTCTGTCCCCAGAGCCGTGCGCCTCCCTTGCACCTCTCCCCGAAAGGCGCACTTATAGACTTTTCTAGTCAGAGCTTGCAGGAAATGACATTACCAAGGAGTCCTGTAATGCCAGAGAGTGCTCTGTGGCTCTCCCCACTCATATTCCCCACACCCCCAGATATACACATGGAGGGGAAATCGCAGCCTTTCTAGGGGCCCGTGGTAAGAGTCTATCCCGGGGCTGGCCTGCTGAGCCCAGAGAGTGTGCTGTTCCTGCATCATGCAGCCAGGCCAGGAAGCTCTGTTCTTCCAGCATGAGGAGACCCCCTCGGGAATCCAGCAGTACTTCTAAGAACTGACATCAAACACTCTTATTACCGCGGAGGGGAGGGCCTCTAGCTTGTGGAGCCACAGGCCAGCTGTAAAGCACGATGCAGCCGGCAGGGCTGGCAGGAAGCACCCGGAACCCTCTTCCAGCAGCTGTAGAACTGTAGGCCCCCTCTGTTTCCTGGGCAAGCCCCTTCGCCTTCCGAGGCCTCGCTGTCACCCATCCCACCCCTCTTCTCTCAGCACTTGAATGAGGATAGAAGCTTAATGCATGTGTGAGTATCTTCTTCAATCCAATTACATGGAGTTGTGTGAGCCGTAAGGGGAGACACGTGATACGTAGCTGACATTATGCTCCTCAGACCTTGAAAACACTGATTTGCCTTAAAGCTGCAATAACGAGAATTTAAACAGCGTGCTCTGTAGGGAAGAGTTGGCTGAGAGAAACCTGCTAGGCTGTGAGAAGCTGCCATTGGCAGTTTGGTGACGGGTGTTCTTTGGGTCCACAGTGAGGCTTCTTTTGCATTCAGGTGGGCCTCCGTGCCCCACTTTAATGCTCCGAGTTCACAGAAGAGATGTACCAAGGATGAAGACAGGGAGTGGGTCTTGCCCGTTCTGGAAGGATTGGCCTCGCTGTCACAGAGGAGTAGCCTATGGACTCTCACATCCCAACTGCTAACTGAGCCTGAGATGCTGCGGGGGCCCGGCCACACTCTGACCTTATCCTTAGAGCTCGGGGGCTCCCCTCAACATTCTCATCTCCCTCAACGCAGCAGAGTGGCTCTGTTGTCCAGGATTTTCAAAATGAAAGTTCATCTTTATCGTGTCTTACAACTTAGGACAAAATGTTTCCTAAGTTGACTCTTTTGGGTGGTGAAATGGGACTTTTTCTTTGTCCTTAACTTGTCTTTTTCAGATTTCAAGGGATACGCCTTAAGTCTCACATCCCAGGAGCTGACAGGACAATCCCTGTTTCCCCTCACTTCTTCCTCTTGTTTTTATAGTAATTGATAGCTTTCCTTCTCGGAGCCTTTCTTTGAGCTTTTCTGTTCTTTAGTGATCGTCATCTTGGTCTCTCTAGATGCCAGTGCCTTCTTCCAGCTCCCACCTCTAAATCATTTTGGTTTCCCATTGCTTGACCGTGTCTAATAATGCCCCAATCTCCATTACCTTTAAGACGGTCAGATTTAGGCCAGGGTTGTATTGGTGGTCAGACTGTCTAAACCCAAATTCTTTGGCTATTTCCAGGGCCCAGGGCTGAGGAGGAAAAATCTCAAGTTCCCAAATCATAACTGATCATAATTCATTCCCACTAGAAAGAGCCATGAGATTCTAAGGAGCTGGGATTTGGGCTGAGTTAAAGCAGCCAATACAGCGGAAACCTTTGGCAGATCAGTAAAGAAGGCTGCCTTCTGCCCTCCCCACGGA
This sequence comes from Delphinapterus leucas, assembly GCF_059928025.1. Taxonomy (NCBI): domain Eukaryota; kingdom Metazoa; phylum Chordata; class Mammalia; order Artiodactyla; family Monodontidae; genus Delphinapterus; species Delphinapterus leucas. The sequence continues at coordinate 40,086,572 of NC_143129.1, forward strand.
GAATGCCTCGTGCCATCAATGGAATCTCTTTCTAAAATGAATCATATTCACCTGGGGCGACTGACAACTGACAAGGTTGTAGTAGAGAAGGTGCTTCTTTGAAGTGGAGACCAGGAGATCTTTTATCACTTCCCCAGCCCTGCAGACTCAGTCACATGTCAAATAGATAATGAATAAATGCATCACCAAGGTACTCTATTCATTTATTTTTGACAGGTGAGTCGGTGACAGTGCCCCCTTGCATGCTAATAAACTATAGAGGAGCCACACTTGTAAAGTCTTTGAAATATAAGGCTTCATGCTAGTATTCCACTATTAAATCTTTGCTGGGAAATGGGGTAATCAGACCGCTGGGATGCTTGAAAAATGATTACGTTTGAAGATTAGTGCCATTCTCCTGTCCACAGGCTGTAGTTTCAGACAGGGTGATGGCTTTGATAAAGTAGCTCCCAGCTCATAGGAACTAGGTAATTAATGTCTTCTGTGTTACGTAGAGATCAGGCCTCAAAGATACAGTGCTGAGAAGGCAACAGAGCAGGAGTCTTCTGGTGTCTGGACCACTGAACGTTGGGTGTCAAGAAGGAGTTATCTTCTCTGCTCCCCTCTAGCCCATGAAAGGGAGAGGAAGGATTCGTACTGTCTCTGCTTGGGGCCCTGGGGTTTTAGGCCCCAAGTCCCCTTAGAGAATCTGAGGCCATTTTTCAATAATTCAGCATCTTGTTGACCAAGAATGACCCCAGGGGCTCCTCAGACCAGAGTCACCCTTGTAGGTTGCCATTCTCCACCTCCAGTTTCAGGATCCCATTAAGGCTTTCCCCTGTTTGGTCCTGTCCTTTCTGCAAATCTGAACATGACTCTCGAGTGGCTTTTCAAGATACCCTCTCTCCTTCCTGTAGAATGTCTATAGTTGAGGGGAAAGAGGCTGGCACACCTCTCCCGCCCCGTCTGCATCCTAGTTAATGGGGCTTTTCACTGGCCCCTTTGGCTGCACTGTTCACATCCACGACAAGGGACCTAAAAAGGGAATAAACCCAGGTTAGAGCCTCCAATGGCCTGGATCAAACCCACTCTCATTCCTACTCCCACCTATGTGGACACAGAGTTTCCGGCTCTCCCTCACATACGGGTCCTCCTGACTGTACTTGCTCATACCTAGCCTGGCTACCAAGGCTGCAGCTTGGAGCTCTGTCGGGCCCTGTGCACAGCCACTTCCTACTCTCCCCTTTCCTAGCTGCCCGCGTGTGTGTGTGTGTGTGTGTGTGTGTGTGTGTGTGTGTGTCCACAGTGCTGCCTCCCTCCTCACCACTAACTCCTCTTCTAACCCCCCTACCAGCCCCCGATGAGCAATCCATCTGGAACGTCACAGTGCTCCCCAACAGTAAATGGGCCAACATCACCTGGAAGCACAATTTCGGGCCCGGAACTGACTTTGTGGTTGAGTACATCGACAGTAAGCATTCTGTACGGGTGGCGGAGACGCCATTAAAAAGATCCCATGCGCTCCCCCAGGCTCAGGGAGGCCTTCCAGCCGTTTCGTTGTGGCTTAATGAAGTCGACATGTGCTCAGGTGGCAGCGAGGTAGGAAGAGCAGACTCGAGGAGGAGGAAGGGGTTTCTGCGGCCGTTAGTGAAGGTCCAGGGGTGCCTTGCGGTGGGGGCGGCCTGGGTGAGGGGCCCTTCGTCCATTTCCTGCCCAGGATGACGGTTCTGGTGGCCCCCAGATGAGCCAGATCTCACCTTTGCTTGGATCTCCTTAATTCAGGATCCAGATTCTCAGCTGTCTCCCCTAGACAGGCTGGGCCAGTCCAGACTTGGGGGTCAACCGTGCTTTACTCACAGAGGGACACTAGCTGCTCACAGGTCAGAGACGCTGTCCAGGGTCACGCGACTCAGCTGGTGGCTTGAGCTGAGCTGTTCATTCTTCACTGGACCTGGGGAGCAAGCGTCGAGATTTGTGAGGCTGTAAAGTGTGGTCAGGCTATCTGCCTTCTCTGAGTGAAGGCCCCTGTTCCTGAGGGCTCAGACCCACCATGCTGGCCTATTTGGCTTGTGCTGGAAATCCACCCAAAGCTCTCTGAGGGAGAACAAAGCCAACTCTTAGTTCTCTGCGGTTGGAGAGATATTCACATCCACAGAATACAGAATTCCTAGTTTGGTCCGCACTTCTTCAGACACCCAGGCACTCGCTTCTCCTGATGTGTGAATTCACCACGCAGCGAGAAATGAGAGGGGAAACCAGGAGTGAGAGCTGAGAAGCAGAGGCCGTCTCACCTCCGGTTACCGTGAGGGATGCTGACTGGCTCTCTGACCCTCTCCAGGGTAACGGAGCGCTGGCTGACACCCTGAGAGCTTAAGGAAGCAGGTCATGATGTGCTAAGTGCTTAAGACTGGGGTGAGGACAGAAAACTTTAGGAGAGGGAACAGTGTCCTAGGCTGCAGGGCCATCGTGTAGGAGAGTCAGCATGTGAGAAAGCTGGTGGAGCTGCCCGGTGACCTCCAGGTCTGCAAGACAGCCTGGCCCCTTCCCCCACCCTCCATGCTTCTACCTTTGACAGGTGCCCAGGAGCCTAAGCACTGCCTCTCCAGCTCATCATGCCCAGCCTTAGGCTGACTGAGGTTTCTGTTCCCCAGGCAACCATACGAAAAAAACTGTCCCTGTTAAGGCCCAGGCCCAGCCCATACAGCTGACAGACCTCTATCCCGGTATGACATACACGTTGCGAGTTTATTCCCGGGACAACGAGGGCATCAGCAGTACCGTCATCACCTTTATGACCAGTACAGGTGAGAGGGGATCTGGCCTGACCCGGCCGCCCCTACAAGCATGGGGCATGTTGTTCTCATCGTCGGCTTCCTGCTTGCCTCTTCTCGGAAAGAAGACTCGTCCTCCCATTTCCTCACCTTGCATGGCGTGGCTCGGCTCTCCTTATGTCAGCCTGCAGCTCCCCGGAAGACAAAACGAGCCAAAAGTGCATGCCAGTAGATAGGAAACCATGCTTCTGACCCTGTGGGGATGAGTGGGATGTCGGAGGAGCGGAGGCGTTGTAGAATGAGGGCAGGGGAGACCACCTGGCCTCCACTGTGCTTGAGCCACCCCAGGGCTTGGTGTATATGCAGACATGGTCCCCGTGTGTGGGTCTGGGGGCAGTGTGTCCCGGAGGCACAGGGGCTTGCTTCTCGCACGTGGGGTTAGGGGATAGGCCATCCAAGGGTCTTGACCCCAAAATCCTCCCAGGAACCAAACCAAGGATCAGCATGTATGTCACTGCCTTGCCACTGTCACCTGTTGTTTAAAAATCCGAAAGTGTGTTACACAAGTTGTTTTGGTTTAATTTTGCCCCAAGTTTGTCGCGGCTTAAATGTAGTTGACCTTTGGTCGTACTGGGGAGGGGAAGAAGCTTTCTAATCCTGAAAGAGCTCTGGATCTATCAGGGCTGTGGATAGAGAAGCTTCTTCACTTGTACCAACTGGGGCTCAGTAAAAGGTACAAGGTTCAGAAATCTCTCTGTTGATCAGGGTGGCTGGCAGTCTGGAGACCGTGAGGACACTTGCTTCTCTGTCTGTGTGTCTCTTTAAAATCATCCAGGCAAGCTAGCCAAGTGGCCAGTTTGCTGAGCCCTGGGGTAAGGATGAGTGTGGGGAAAGAGACTGAGAGAGGAAAGCACCAGTCCCTGCCTCAAGGCACATCCTAATCGCGTGCAGGTTACTAGACACAGGATTAAGGAGAAAACACACAACTGTTTATATGAACTTCTGAATGTGCACTTAAGTACGGATTACTCTCCCTGCGCCCGGCTTGACGAGGCTGATCTTGGTAGCTTGCATCTTGAGAGTCACTGCCCATGTGTATAAGGGCCTCACTCCACCCCTGCTAGCCTGGTGCCTCCTGGTCTGGGTGTCCCGGCCTCCTCCCTGTGTCTCTTGCCTGTCCTGTGCATGCCCATGCCATCAAGTCTCGGGGAGTCTGAGAGTCCTGCTGCCTGCTTGAGGCTAACCCGGCCAACTCAGGCAGGATGTCCGTGAGCAGCCAGGTCATCCTGGGAGCCAGGCCAGGGGACTGGACAGTTGACCAAGCAGAGCAGGTGGCTGGATTCTGTCTGACCCCGTCGAGGTCCCAAGCTGTTGCTCACCAGTGCGTGCATTTGATTTTGCTCATTACAAACTTGAGTCCAGCACAGGGGCAGAAAGCGAAGATGAGATTTGAGGATAGCGCTCCATCCTAGGGATTGCAGCGAAAGCCATCTCAGCCTGCTTTCAGACTTTGACTTCTCCCAGAGCTGAGCCCTGGGACTGTGGGTGAGGGTTGGGGAGAAAGAGCCAGAGCAAAAAGGACCAGCCCCTGCCCTGGGGTATGTCCCAATCTGCTTTGAGATATGAAACGTGCAATACAGAAAAATAATAATAATGATTGGTAATACACTTCTGAATATTGACTCAGGTGTTCATCTCTCTTTTCCTGTGGTTGCTATGGAGAAACTGATCCCATAACTTGCTTTCAGAGTGACTGAGGCCTTAAGCACTTGCATGTTTCCCCAGTTCCTCCCAGTGCAAGCTGGAGAGGGCAGGTATGACCCTCGCCCTGAGCACATACAGCTCACTTACCTCACTGGCTGGCTGGAAATGACTATGTGCAAACCACATAGAGAAGGAAAATATTTCCACTTTCTGAAGTTCATGTGTGTCTGTGAGTGTGTGTTCAGATCCTTTGAAAACACACAAAGGAGTGGCTGGACTCCAGAGTCAAGTTCACACAATGTCCCAGGTCCCTGTGTCTCATCAAAGTAAGTGATCATCTCTGGGCCCAACCACTAGTCATTTAGGCAACCACAGGCCATCACTGTAGTCTATAGGCTCAAACATGCTACAGTGGTTCAGGAAGGAAATGGAAGAAAACCACAAGGAATGCTAACAAGCTCCCTGACTCTCACCGGAAAGATCTCACATGGGAAGTTAATCACCAATTCTTGAAGCTTTTGAAGCCAAAGAGACCCGAGGGACCACAAACACATAACCCTGGACTCCAGGAGGCCTGCCAGCTCTTACCTCCTGGGGCAGGTGGGATGGGGGGCTGACGGGGGCCAGCGAGACAGACAGCAAACTGCCTTAGACCTCAGGGACTCCGGGAGGAGGGACATTAGGGGACCTACTTGTATTTGGCCTCTTTCTGCTGTGTTTGGGAGAAACCCAGGATGGAGCGAGGTGAAGATGGAAAGGTGTAAAATGATGCTTAAGTGAGAGCAGCCAAGCTAAACTGCATGTGAAGAAGCCCAGGGGCTTCCCTGGTGGCGCAGTGGTTGAGAGTCCGCCTGCCGATGCAGGGGACACGGGTTTGTGCCCCAGTCTGGGAAGATCCCACATGCCACGTAGCGGCTGGGCCCGTGAGCCATGGCCGCTGAGCCTGCACGTCCGGAGCCTGTGCTCCGCAGCGGGAGAGGCCACAACAGTGAGAGGCCCGTGTACTGCAAAAACAAACAAACAAACAAAAAAGCCCATCCCTGTCATACTTGTTCATCTGCCGTATTTCTGAAATATCATTTTTTTGCTGACTTTGAGTGACTGGCCTCTCTCCAATGGCCAAACCAATTTCCTCCTGATTAGAGTTCGGAGTTATGGGAACTGTCTGCCTTGCAGGTGAATTGCCCGTTTCTGAGCAGGATTGTAGGGTGCGGTGTGGAAGGCACACAAAATATGGCCTCTAGGCCAGAGTAAGAGTTATTAGGACCTATGTGTCCCCAGTGGACGGGTGCTGATCTGGCTTCCGTTAGCTACAGCAAAGGTGGTGAGTGTAAATATACCCTGGTCTTGGGATGTTGCTATTACTGTGTCCGTTAGGAATCTGGAAACATGTTGAACGGATCGATTAAGAGTGGTGTTAGCAGACAAATGTAACTGCCTTGCAAAAACGCCTTATTCCTCTCAGAGTCTGTGTGTGGGGTCACATTGTGAGTGAGATCACGTCCTAAATTTCTTTTGGTTCTTGAGAAACAGAGTCATTTTGATGGGGTCTGGTTGAGCCCACCTCACCCCAGATCCCACTGGGTTTTTGGTTTCTTTGTTTGTTTTTGTGCCTCATTGACACTGATTAGTTCTAGGTGTACAACATAATGATTTGACCTATGTATATACTGTAGAATGATTATCACTATAGGTTTAGTTAACGTCTATCACCAAGCACAGTTACAAAATCTACTTGGTTTTGAACAGCCTTCTGTGTCCAAACTTCACAGCAATTTCTTTGATCTTTTCAGTGAGGATTGAAGGTAACATTTGAACTTTACGTGGTGCTGTCAGGCATGGAAAGCTACATTTAATTTCTAAATTGCCCATATGGCCACTTTCCCTGGAATTGTGACTTTCTCTCCCAAGAGAAAGGAGTCTCGTGGGAGATGGCTATCAGCAAGATGGTGGAGCAAACAGGTCACTGCAGACATTCAGACCAACTTCTCCGCAAAAGGTGGTGACCACCATCCAAACACAAGTTGAAGTGGCTCCTTCATCCCAGTGCCCAGGTGGCACGTGGTCAAGCCAATATCCATGTGACCCTCCAGCTGGTATCAGGAAAAAATGAGAGAGATACCCCAGGTTAACCATAGCATATTAGGATTTAATTGGTCATTAATCAGTAAGTAGTCAATGACTGCTTGTTAGGAGATCAACATCGTGCTAAGTACGGGGGGGCCCAAGGAATCCCCTTTTCTCAAGCCTTAATAGTATCACCGGACATCAGAACACAGGAAACAGAGCAATTAAATGTTGCATTGTGCAGAGTAAATAGGGGTGAAGTGGGGGTTCAGAGATCGGTGTGAGCTGGAGGAATGGGAGATTCAGGAAGGAGAGGGTACAATGTGGAAAGGTGGAGGGCAAGAAGGGTGGCAATCCAGGCTCTCTGGGGCAGGATGGGAAGGATGCAGGGAGGGGAAGACCAGAGCACCTGGCATGATGGAAGTGTTCGGGAACATGATAACATGATGTGTCATTGTATCCTTGGGATCTGATGGACACTGGGGTGAGGGGACTCCTTTAGAATGGTGCAGTGACGTGAATATGAGAGACATTTTGGAAGGAGTAAAATGATAGCCCTTAGAGATGAGTCGTGAAGCCACTGGCAGAAGCATGGGGGCAGGAAGGGGGCAGAGGGACCGTCCAAGGAGGTGTCAGGAGCAAGCCCTGGGCTTACAGTGTGGGACAGGCTGGAAGGACAATGAGAGATGAAAAAAGGATCACCAGTTGGAAGGGCAGGACTGGAGGGCAGGTGAGAGTAAGAGTCAAGGGTGTCGAGGTAAGTCTGGGAAAGATGCCCTCAGTGATGGTGGATGAGCGCTGAGTACAGAGGGGCTCGAGGTTAGCGTCTTGGGGACAGAGAAAGGAGTTGGCAGGAACTGGAGATGATGGAAGATCAAAGAGTTTACCTATAAGAGGACAGTGCATGCACTAGAGCCAAAAAGTCTGCCAGGTTCCTCAAGGGTTTTTTGTTTTAAGATACAAGGAGCTTCAACGTGCTTAACAGCAGAAGGGAGGAGATAGCACAGAGGAAGAAATTGAAAATGCTAGAGTTTTCAGAGATCCTTACAGGATTGAGCCACCAAGGAGGTGAGGCATTGGGTCCCTTCAGATGGGAGAGAGGAGAGCCCTACTGGACACAGAAGGAAGGGACAGTCATGGAGGCTGTGAGGTTTCAGTGGTCTCCAGAGTGGAACAGGTGAGCTCGGCACCGAGACACTGACTCAGAGAGGGGGTCACGTGGGGGCAGCGAGAGGGGGAGGGGGAGCAGTTGGGAGGGGCAGTGAGAAAGGAGTGGAAGGGTGGCCAGGCTGCAGAGAAGGTCCAGTTGAAGTATGACTTAGTGAATCTGTGAGGGGCCTGGGTCTTCATCTTCCTCCAGCAAAGCTCAAGGCAAGCACAAAAAGATGCGATAACTGCCAAGGGGACCCACAGCGGGCGACTGAGTCGCATGCTGGAGTGGGTGATGCAGAAGGGAGGGCAAGCGTGGAGTTTGAGGGAAGCAGAGACCCCATCAGGCCAAGAGGATGAGTGGACTGAGCGAAGGGAAGGAAGTCAGGAAGCAGATCAAGTGCCTCTATGTTCCAGGCTGTGTCCCAGCACTGGGGGGATGACAGTAACCCTGACGGTCCCTCCTTCAGGGAGCTTACTTCTGGGTGGAGAGATGAGAGCAGAGTAGTGAAGAGCACAGACTCGAGCTGTGACGGCCAAGGGTCACAGCTCAGCTCTACCACTTACCAGCTCTGGGCCCCTAAGCAAATCACTAACCTCAGTGCCTCAGTTTCCCCACCTGTGAAATAGGCGTAATAGTAAAAATCCACCTGATGGGGTTGTTGTGAGGATTAAATTAGATAATCATGGGAATGCACGTGGAGTCGTGCCAGCCCATAGGAAGTGCTTACAGGTGTAAACTGTTAGTAAGATAGCAAATGGTTATAAGTGCTATGAAGAGGACAAATTCGAGCCCCCGGATAGAGAGTGGCTGGGTGGGGGAGAGGGCTTTTGCCTTAGCTGGGAAGTTCCAGGAAGGCCTTTCCGAAGAGATGACATTTGCTGAGGGAGCCATCTGAAAAAAAGAGCAGCAGATGCAAAGGCCCTGAGGCAGGAGTGGGAGTGGCCAGTGTGGCTGGAGTGTCCAGGGTGGTGGGAGATGGGACTGATGGAGCCCAGCAGACCAGGATAAGGAATGGACGGTTTTTCCTAACAGTAATGAGAAGCATTGGAGGTTGAAGTGAGGAAGTGATCTGATCCTGCATGGGGTTTAGGAAGACCTCTCTGACCCTGTGCAGGAAATGGCCTTCAGAAGCGGGAGTGGAAGCAGGGATGGGATTTGCCCCACAGCGTACCTGGATCAGGATAGTCACAGCCATGTTCCCATGGGACTCAGCTGCTTTCCATCCCGGGCTGCCTGGGCAGCCGGAGCACAGAGAGCGTGGAAGGTCTTGTTCATCGGTCTTCATTGTTTATTGAGACCCATCTTGGTGCAATACCCTTGGCTAGAGGCTGAGAACGCTGTAAAGACAGTTTCTCTGCCCAAGAAGAGCAAAGGGTAGACTGCACCCAGATACATGCCCCACAAAATGGTGTGTGGTGCAGACCCTAGAGTACGGCACGGGCCCAGGGTCCATCCTCTGTGCCTGTGCTTCTCCCCCAAGGAGGCCCTGAGCTTCGGTTCTGGCTGCGTGGCTCTCAGCACTCCCGATGTTGTCTGGCTCTCCCAGAGGCCACTCCGCTCGCTCTGCTGGCCCCAGGGTTACCCAGGGTCTGTTCTACCCCTGTGATCCTTCCTGTCCTCCACGTCGTGGTTTCCGTGGAAGGCAGCTTCTTTTGTTCTCCAGTCCATAGAAAGGAAGAGGGCAAGTGACTCCTACCCACCCCACCCCTTCTGATCTCTAACCTTAGCCATTGGTCCTCCAGGACAGCGTCAGATCTGCTTCTGGTCTCCAGGCCCGCCCATCCGCCCCTCGCGTCATGAAGGTGTCTGCCCACTTTGAGACAGGTCTCCACATGTCCAGGCAGGGACAGCGAGGGACCCGCTGTCACAGGGGTCTCCACGTACGGAAGTGGTCTGGGAGAGGCAGCATGGGGTGTGCTGAATGCACAGCCCTGGCCCTAACCTCGCCACCGGCCCGTCTGGGCTACCCACACAGGGGCTGTCTTTGCTGTCAGGGAGCCCACAGTGCAGCTGGGGAGACACAAGGAAGCACGGGGCATCCTGGAACTGTACCCCACCTGCGACCCACTGCCGGGAAGCCCAATCGGCTCCAGGGCCGTGCTGGTGGGACAGGCCGCCGCTCTGTGCCTGTGCAGGCCTGCGAAGGCGTTCGTTCTTCCAGGGGTTTTGCCATGTGACCGCTGACCTTGTTCCCTGACGGGTAGCGTGCCGGCTCACCCCTGTGGCTCATTCGTGGGAAATCATAGTCAACCCCTGGCCTTCCCTCATTCCCCACCAGGCTGTGCCCAGCCATCGGCTTTGCAAGAATGCCACGCCTCATGCTTAGGAAACTTCCCTTCCTAAAGGGCCTGTTCAGCCTCCTGCTGCTTATTCTGCTTCCTGTACCCCTGTCCTGTGCCTCTTTTCTGACCTCTTGACCTTGACTTTTACATTATTTTCTCTTTGTCCCTGTAGTAGGGTAGGGTGGTTTGGGCCAGAGAGCTGCTGGGTGGTACCGTTAGGCTGCAGGAGGAACCTGGACATGAAATAACTGAAGTTCTTCCCTCCCCTCCTCACCTTCTCCCACGTGAATCATTCACCACGTGTTTGCTTCTGGCCCTCCCCCGCCAGCCTACACCAACAACCAGGCGGACATCGCCACCCAGGGCTGGTTCATTGGGCTCATGTGTGCCGTCGCCCTCCTGGTGCTGACCCTGCTCATCGTCTGTTTCATCAAGAGGAGTCGAGGCGGCAAGTACCCAGGTAAGATGTGTCAGAGGAGTGGGCTTGGGGGACAGGGCCAGCGGGCTTTCCTGTGAGTCACCAGGTCCCCTGCCAGCTCCAGGAGGCTCCGCCCTCTCAGTGAGCACAATCCTTGCCAAGCTTGGACGTACAGTCCTCTTGCCTGTTCTGTGCATCTCAGAGTTGCCAGAAAGCACTTGAGTTAATTAAGTTCGCCTGAGGTGGGGGGATGGAACAGTCCAGGCAGCCAGAGAGGAGATGGAAAGAACCCTGGCTCCCATTAAGAATGACCTTCCCTCCCCTTGACTCACCACCCATCTGCTCAGTAATTGACTTTTTTCAGCCTGAATCTCATTAGGATCCTATGTCCCAGTGAAGTGGGAAGGAGAGATGCATTTTCTGGAACTGTAAGAGAGAGGCCGGAGTGAAGAGAGGTTTGGATGGAAGAAGCACATGCATGAGAGAGGCCACAGAGCTGGGCTCTCAGCATGGCTGGGTTGAAATCACAGATATACCAATAGAGGGTCAGATGCTCCTACATGAGGAGCTGGCAGAGGCTGAGGGGTGGGTTGCACTGAGAGGGACCCCCGGTCCTTAAAGGGCTTTGAGCTTTTCTTGAGTCCCAGAGCAGTATTTCTCTTCAGTGGCCTGAAGATCCTCCAGCCCAGACAAACCAAGGTCAAGGACAAGGACCTCTGGCTTTTTTGTTTCTGGAAATATTGACTGTTTTTCAAACAGGGATGAGGAAGCCATCTGTCTGTGATGGAGTGGGTAGGGTGACAGGAGACAGGATAATGGATGACCCTGAGAGTGAAAATCCAGCTGGATTGCACAATGAAATTGCTCCCTGCCCCCAAAGCCATCGCCAGACACACCCCATGCTCCCCAAGTGCCGGCTTCTGCGCATCTCTGTGAACACATCCTCCTCCACGATCCCCTAAAACTCAACTCAAAGAGAGAGGAGATTCTGTTTTATTTTCTTCCCCTGGCCCGTGTGCCCTCAGACCCTAGGATTCTAAAGAGTTATGCCTCTCCTTCAAGTCAGGGAGGGCAGGAAATTATACTTCTTTATTGGTGAATGATGTTTTCTTTCACTTTGTTGTGCTGTGTTGGGGCTGGTTTTCTTCTGTAAGACAGAAAGGCAGAGTTAGGAGAAGGGCAGCCTTTCTGAGCTTACCCTCTGTTCCAGGTGGAACTGATGCACCTGAGAACTGATCAGATAAACTCAGCCTTCCTCTGCCCGTTCCAGAAAGTTCTTCTTACGGCTAATCTCCTTTCCTCCAGCTCCAAGGGAAGCCCCCCATCCATTAGGAAGATGAGTGAACCAGGAGCCTTGAGGCCAGGGCTCCAGTCTCCACCTTAAACTTTAGTTGCTAATTAGTTACGTGACATCTTCAAGGCCTCAGCTTCCCTCCCCTAAAATAGGGGTGATTATCCTGCCTCATACCTCAGGAAGAAACGAAGTCACTCACCTCAGTGTCTGCTGTGTGCCAGGCTCTGTGCTGGGTGCTAAGGATACTAGAAGGAGAGGTGACCTCTCCCTCAAGGACAGTGCAGCTGGCATAGTAGGAGGGTCACAGCACAAGACAGGGCCTGGGAGGGACGCTGACACGTCACAGAGGAGGTGTGGGAAGAGGGAGTCGCACAGACAAGTGAGGTCACAGTTAAGAGAGCACCTTCCATTCCAGAGGTGTGTGTGGCGTGTCCTGTCTGCCCAGGGCACTCTCTTAGGAGCTTTGAAGAAACACACAGTCCCCACCCTCGAGAAAAGAACTGGCATTCTGTTACAGGCAAAATAAATGTGCACACATAATTATAACATGGAACCAGATTAAGAAAGGTGCCAAGGAATTCCCTGGTGGTCCAGTGGTTAGGACTCGGCGCTTCCACTGCAGGGGGCATGGGTTCGATCCCTGGTCAGGGAACTAAGATCTAGTATGCCGAGTGCCGCAGCCAAAAGAAAAAAGAAAAAAAGAAAGGTGCCAAGGATCGCATCCATTTGGTGTTTGGAGAAGACCTCATGGAGCGGTGGTGGGGAGCCGGGTCGGGGGAGATTTCAGTTGTCAGTGGAGATGTAAGAAAAGCCCCAGTGACGGGGAGGAGGAAGCAGAATTCACTTGGCACCCGATCAACCGTGGGAGGCAAGAACAAGGGGGGCATGGATGGGGCCTTGTTAAGAGGGAGAGTCATGGAACCCAGAGGCGGCTTCTTTGGCTGTACTTTGGGGCCCCGCAGAGCTCGAGCACGCTCAATCATGACGTCTGTGTCTTTGCTTCCCCTACTGACCAAGTGCGAGAAAAGAAGGATGTTCCCCTTGGCCCTGAAGACCCCAAAGAAGAGGATGGCTCCTTTGATTACAGGTGCGCGATCTCCTTGACTCCTGTTCACACAGAGCACCCCTTGTCAGGTGGGTTCTCCTCACCCCCCCTGAGGCAGCCCCCTTCCCTCAGAGCTGCTCAGCTGGGCTGAGACGCTACTGCACGGATGTCCTCACCCATCAGGCTGTCACCTCCGCCTCTGTCACAGCACCCCCCCCCCCATACCCCCGGGGATGGCGCGCACTGCCCAACACACTTACACTCATTCGATGAACAGCATTTCATTCATTCAACTGCACAACTCAGATTTATTGCATCTTTGTACGTGTGTTTCCACCTTTTTGCTCTGAAAGCGCACCCAGGCCCCCCCTTGCTGTGAAATGAGCTCTGCTCTCAGCTTGCTCTCTGCCTACACCCCACCTTAACTCTGAAGATGATGACCTGGGGAAGTTGTAACGTCTTTAAAACTCAACTAGGTGAGGGATGAAGGGGGCATGGGGAGGTGTTCTAGGCCTTTTCCTCAGGAACTAGAATGACTTCTCTGGGCTGCAGCTTGGAATAGGCCTTGGAGAGGCATTTGGTCCAGTGCCTGTGTCCCAGATGAGAAGACCAAGGCCCAGGCTGGGAAGTGACCTGGAAGATTCCTGTGCTGTCCACTCAGTGAGCTAGTGCAGAACTGGAGAGCCCAGGGGCCCAACGTCCAGCTACCGGCGTCCAGCTACTGCCACTGTCCTATGCCCATGCTCCCTCTCAGATCTGGACAGGCCTTTGTATCTGGCTTAACAAAAGTTGTAATCTGTCCATTTTATTGGCAAGTACGCTTTGAGTAAAGGAATGGTGCAGGGTGAGTCATGGAGGTCTCGTTCCCAGGCCAAGTGCAAAGGGAGGAAATGTTCTGATTGGAGCCCTCCTTCCCCACCCCCACCAAGTCACTCTCTGGGGCCAGGTCACCCCATCCTCCTCTGACCTCTCCTTATCCTGTCTTGGGCCTCCGCCACTCTGCCCATCTGCAGCCTCTCAAACAGGATCAGATCGATGGGCGGCAGAGCCTCTGCCCACACAGGAGCCCGTCTGGCAGCTTATAGACCCTGTCTATCCATCCAATTCATGCATCCCCAGGAGCCTCCCAAAGAACAAGCACGAGAGACACACACCCCCCCCCGCCCCAGGCTGTCCTCAGCACCCTTGGTGGGGCCCAGCTTCCCCATGGGCCAGGAGCTATCCTCTGGCCATCAGTTCCAAAGGCCCTGGGCCTTCTCTCCCCAGGCCCTCAGTGCAGCGTGAGGAAGGGTGAGGACCTCCTCAAATACAGGGCCAGGTAACCTGCGCTATGAGAAGCCACTTCCTCAGGTACCTCTCCTCCACCAGACACCAAAGCTGTTGGGCGAAAACACCTGCCTCACCACCCCAACCCCCTGACCCACCGACACTGAGGCTGGATACACATATACTGGTGCAGCACGCACGGGCTTCCACACCACGCACACACATGTACACACACACGCGCACGCACATACACACCCCTTGGCTTCGGCTCTGGGGAGGCCTGCGGCATCCATCCTAGAGCCCCCACTTGGATGAGTCCAAGAGTCCGAAACTGGGAAAGGGGAGAAATTAATACATTAGAGGAAAAACCAAGTTTCTGGGTGGGACAGGCTGGGGGTCTGGCTCACCCTGCTCATCTGGGACCTCGCTGCCCAGGCACCTCTCTGGTGTGTCTCTCTCTGCTTCTCTCTCCCTTGTCTGTCCACCTGGTCCTCGAAGGTCTCCTGGAAGGTAGGCTAACAGGTGGCTGGACCAGGGGGCCACAGTCATTGGGTTTCTTTCAGGCTTCCCTTAGGAGGGAAGACCTAGATCCTCTTTCCCCACAAGAACCTGACACACTAAGGACCCCTCCCACCCCCACTGGGCCACCCTGTTCAGTGATTGCATTTAGCTTGGGGGCCTGGAATTCCCGAGAACCACATAGACACAATTGTCACTCCCTTGCAGGGGGAATGGAGGGCACTGGGGAGAGGGTGCCTGTGAAAAACACTGGCAAGTAGGGTAAGGAGCCTGGTCATTAGAATCTGCTGGTTCTCAAAACGTGAATTCCACCCCCTGAACAAATACAGCATAACCCCAGACACCCACTTCCCTCACTCAGCTGCCCCTCACACAGCACTGCCGTCAGAGAACACAGTTAAGCAGGGTAACGGGCCGCATTCACTCAGCTCATGGGGGCAGTGGGCTAATAGCTCTCCATCTCCTGACGCCTAGCTCCTCTGGCTCGCGGCCCTCCCCCGACAGCTGTCTTTGACCTGCACTGCGGTTAGAAGTGAGAACTCACGGCCCACTCTAATGGCAACTCAGCCGGTGGTTTGCCACAAGCCCAGGAAGGGCTAAGTGTGGCCTGGGGCAGGGGAGTGGGGGCGGGGGGTGTCTGCTCAGACTGCCTGGCACCGCTGTGGTCGTGCCTGCCGCGACCCAGATGCCCACTGCTGGTCCGGCTGCCCCCTGCCGGGACCTCGTCTCTCCTCTGAAGTGCAGCCAGCAGCACCTGGTCCCCGCCTCTGAGCCTAGAAGAGCCAGGGGAAGGGATGTGGTGCCTGAGCAGATGCCGGCCCACTCGGGGTATCTCACTTCCTGGGGGCACAGCAGGCACCCCAGTGGGTAGATGCCACTTTAACTACCAGCTCTCCTTGCATGAGAGGAGCTTGAGGGCAGGACCTGGGGCCTCAGAGGGGGGCTAAGCTGGATCCTCTGAGCCTTGCTGGTTTTGTCTCAAGTTGCTGGCCCCTCCTATCTCATTTGCATGTCCCCCCCTCCTCCCTCCATCACTTGCTAGCCCTGAAACAACAGCATCTGTTTGTGGATAAGCCAGAACTGAGAGGAACACCACCAAGACAAAGAAAGGGAAAGGCAGGGAGAGGTTTGTCCCTTTAAGGCCCAGACCCTTGCTTTTTGTCAAGAGCAGAGTCTTTCCAGAGACAGTCACAGATCACAGACAGTCAAAGCTAGTTGAACCCTCCTGATGGAGGAACTAAGGCCCAGTAAGAGGGAAGGGCTTTCCCAAGGCTGCAGAACCACACAGTGACACACGTGGGACCAGAGCTCCAAGTCCTTGACTCCCCTTCTTTGACCCTTCCTGTCCCCCTGGTCTACAAGCGGCTGGCTCTGCCTCACCATGGGGTGGCGTCCTCTGCCTGCTTCCATCCCGGAGAGTCACCCAGCTTCCCGGAGAGGACCCCAGACCCAGCGTCCAGGAGTGTGGGTCCATCCCAGCTCTGCACCAGCTTGCCCCTCGCCTGGGAGACGATGCTGTCCTCTCGAGGCCTCAGCTTCCCTTCTGCAGAACTGGCCGGACGGGGAGGGGAGTGAGGGCTGATCTGGGTCATCCCTGAGGTCCCGTCCTCTCTGAGCTGTGTGGTACGCATGCCTGGCAAGAGGCTGGAGGCCCTCCTCCGCCCGGCCCGGGTTTGGGCTGCGCTGGGTGGGCCAGCCCTGACTCTCTGTCCTCTCTCCATCCAGTGACGAGGACAACAAGCCCTTGCAGGGCAGCCAGACGTCCCTGGATGGCACCATCAAGCAGCAGGAGAGTGATGACAGCCTGGTGGACTATGGCGAGGGCGGCGAGGGACAGTTCAATGAGGACGGCTCCTTCATCGGCCAGTACACAGTCAAAAAGGACAAGGAAGAGACAGAGGGCAACGAAAGCTCAGAGGCCACATCTCCTGTCAACGCCATCTATTCTCTGGCCTAACAGAGCCCCCCAGGCACAGCCACTACCTTGCAAGTAGAAGGAGGGGAGAGGGGGAGACGAGCCACTGCAGACCTACCACAAAGCCGCCACCACCTTCAGGGACAAGGGTACAACATGGGAGTCTGCCAAGCTGTGAGGACCAGTGACCACCCAGCCAACCGCAAGCCCCCTCCCGATGACCCCCCCGGGGTGCCACCGGTGGGCGAGCTGGAGCCATGGCTAAGCTCAGCTGGAGGGAGCCCAGGTCCCTTGCTCAGCCTCACAGCCACCCCCAGCCTCTACCCACACTGCCTGCCCTTGACCTCAACACACACACTCACCAGTTTCTGTTGGTTACGGTACTTACTCATTGTCTTTATTTTTGCTTTGTGGGTCTTCTCCTCCAGACCCAACATCTCCATTTTCTTTTCCTTTTGAAGAAATGTCCCTGGAAAAAAAGAAAGAATAGGTGGATTCTCCCCCAGGAAATTCAGAGATAGATAGGCAAAAAAAGGATTGATCCGTAAACGAACATATAGAAAAGCTATAGTATTCAAACCGCAGCTGGGCCAACGTATTTCCGAAGGATGCCTTTCTCGCCAGATGCCTCCCCTGGCCCCCAACCCATCCACCTCAGCCTTGTCAGTTGCTGAGCTGGGCTTGGCTCCTTTCTGGAAAATGACAGTATTTTTGGCAGGGAGAGGGTAAGCAGGCCTCCTTGCCTTGCTCTGGTGCAGTTGGGAGGTGGGCTTACCTCTTGCTCCTGGCTCTTACCCTGCCCCTGCCTCTGGAGTGTCTGAGACGAAAGCTGCAATGACTGAAGGAGTTTAAGGAACAGGAGCGGGAAGGACTTCAGCTCCAGTGACTGTGTACCTCAAGCAGAGGAAAACCAGGCGTCCGTCCCTAGGGAGCTTTGCCCACCTCGAGAGAGAAGGAAAGGGCTAGGTTTGGACTTCCTGCCTCCCCATCAGTGAAACTCAGGATGTGGGAGAGAGGACCACACCCACTGCATCCAGAGTAGAGGGTGCCTCCCACCTGGTCAGGGTCTGTGCTGCTGCCCTCCAGGAGATGGACCCCTGCGATGTGAAGGCTGTGCCGGTGTGCTTGGGGGTGGAAAGCACTGCTCCCCCTTTCGTCTCTAGCAGATAGCAGCTCCTGTATGATGTTGAAACTGGTGTTTTATGGCGTGTGGATGGGGCCCTGCTGCCCCCAAGACTGAGCCGGTGTGTCCTTTCCTTAGGGTATTTACCTATCAGGAGACCCTCCCCCCCCCCCCAGCAGTGCTGTAAAGCCTGGCCTGGGAGTGCTCTTCGTATGCCTTATGCAGCTCTGACCTGTCCCTGCAGTTCCCAGGTTCCCAGCCCCTCCCTGCAAGCCTTGAAGCCTCCAGTGACATCAGTCTCAAGGAGAATGGGGCGGCCTATGCAAGCATCACAGCAGAACCAGAAGCAGCCACTCAAAATGTGTCCTGCAGCCCGTTGCCCCAGATGGAGACACTCGCAGACCTGCAGTTCTCTGAGACCCAAGGCACTGCCTTCACGCTCCCCACCTATTCCATTTTGAAACCAAAGGTACCTAGCCTCAGAGAGAAAGAGAGAGATCTAGAGCCTAAGAGTAACCCTTCAGCTGTTGCTGCAGCTAAAGTCGGTTTCAGGAGGGTGAAGCTGACCCCCAGTAGTGGACCACCTGCCACAGACACAGCCTCTGATTGGAGCCTCCAGCTTCTTGCCAGGCGACCTGGGCAGGAGCAAGGCTGTGTCCTTCAGAGACATTATTAAAGCATCGTTTGCCACCTGTTTAAGCCGCAAAGGTATTAGCAATGCTTGCATCACTTAATAATCAGTCAGTTGAAGGTCAAGCCCATAGGCACAACTACTCTGTCTGCAGGTGAGAAAATGTAGCCCAGAGCTGAGCCAGTTATGTTGTCTGAACCTGAGCGAGTAACTGTCCTTTGGTCCAAGCCGTAGCCAGGTGTGCTGCCCGGAAGCCTGGGGGGAAGCTCTCTCGTGATGATGGGGGACAGGGCGAATAGTAGGGGACTAGGGAGCCAGCTCAGGGGTCCCCTCCCCTGCCTTTCCTCCTCCACCTGCCTGGATACTGCTGGGCATTCCTGTAGCCTAGGGAATGTCAGGGAAGTGTGCCTGTGAGCTGAATTAAAGGACCGGCCTTTCCAGAAAACACTCTGGATCTGAGCAGAGCAGTCAGCCTCTCAGGCCCTCACTCCATATTGCACAGGACGCACTAGTAAGCTCAGTGCACCGGAAGTAAGCTCTTTGGGCAGGATGGACTGTAAGATGTCACACCCGTCCCTCTGCCTCAGGAAAGTCCTCCACACAACTGATGATGGGGGAAGGGCTGACAGTCGTGGAACTGAGTCTTGGGACAGAGTGGCATCGGTTGGCATTGGTTGGCACTGAGTGCTTAAGCCGCCAGTGGCTCCAGGCTCAAAGGGAAGAGCTTTGGAGCGGGAACTTGGTCCTGAAGACTGGTCAAGACAGGGGCAGTCCTGCTGCCTGAGCCTCTCTTCTCTGCCCCTTGGGCCAAGTTGCTGAACTTGTCTGTATTTTGGTGCCTCTGTCTCCCCTAGTCAGTCCCTCCTTTGAAAACCTGTCCCCACGGAGGGGCATGGGCCCAGCTAAAGGAGCGGGGAGGCCAGTGTCTGGGGAGGGCACCACTGCAGGGCCGGGGGACAGCTGCCTCTCACCTTGCCTGGGTCGTTGTGAATGGGACCCTTCTTTCCTTACCTTGCTTTTGGGGAGATGGTTGAGTTTCAGCTGAAAAGTAGCCACTTCCCTCGTCCGTTGCCTTCGCCCTGAGGGGTCAGAGGCATTTGGTCTACCCCCTCCCTGGCAGGTCCCAAGGTCTCAGTCCCAAGGTCCGAGAGGCTGCTGGTGCCAGTACTAATCACCCTGCAAGGGGACCGCTGCCTGGGCCCAGACAGTGCTTTCATGGTTTCCGTGCACGCAGTTAGCCCTGGAAAAGGGGTGGGAACAGACCCACAGATATCTGTGGCTTTTCCAGCCGCTGGACTGCCTCCCTGCACACAGCCGGCAGCCACACCGGCACACTCACAGCAGACCTAGTGGCAGGCGCCTTTGCGGGGCGGCACTTTCGGGGGAGCAATCCAGATTACGACCTTGTCTTGAAGAGGATGAGTCCATAGCCAGGCCCGCTGGAGATGAAATGTGAAGGGCTGTGTGGGGTGCCGTGCACAACTCAGGGCAGGGGAAGGAGGCTGCCCACGCTGGGCCCCACTTGGGCAATTCTTGGAGGCAAAACCAAGAGAGACAGAGTCTGATCCGAAGGAGAGCGAATTTTCCCCAGGAACAGCACGGGCAGCGGCTTTTTAAGGCTCCTGGGGCTCTTTGCAGTATCAGAGCCAAGTCACAGAGCATCCCAAACAGCCCGTGTGACGAGAGCCGTGGGGATTTCACACACCCTTGCCTCAGTCTTTGCAAGGCTGCTCCACTAACACGCTGAAAAGGCGAGGCTTCCTGGGCGCTCAGCTGGTGGGGCAGGTGTCAGGAATCACTTCTCAGCGGGAGGGCACAGAGCACACTCCCCGCCCGTGATACCTCGATCACCACTGCACCAGCCCCTGCCACACACACACAAGCCCGTGTTGTAATTCGTTCCACCCAGCTAGGTCCACTGGAAAGAAATCACCCTGTGGATCCTAGTTGATCTTTACATGGTGGCTTAAGAGTAGCATATAGGGAGATCCCTGATTAAAATAGAAAATCAGAGGAGTCAAACGAATGAAACAAAGAGCTTGAAATGTCAGGAGGACACTCAGTGCC
This sequence comes from Delphinapterus leucas, assembly GCF_059928025.1. Classification (NCBI taxonomy): domain Eukaryota; kingdom Metazoa; phylum Chordata; class Mammalia; order Artiodactyla; family Monodontidae; genus Delphinapterus; species Delphinapterus leucas. Next base: position 40,106,806 of record NC_143129.1, read on the forward strand.
CCGGGCAGAGCCCAAATCCTGGGCAGCCCCTCCTTGAAACCAGGCAGGGGCCACCCCATGGGAGTTCAAGTCAACCTTGTGGCTGTCCCCAGCCTGCCCAGCCCAAGCCAGGGCAGTGCCCTTTCCTTCCCTCCCCTACTAAGAACGGGTTCTGAGAAGGAACAGAGGGAAAGGAGGACAGCTGTCCAGGGAAGCCACCAGACCCCACCACCCAGTATCTCAAGCCACACCCAAAACCAGTGCCCCTCTAGCAGTACATTAGTATTAAATGGATGTTTTGTAACGATAAGGATGGAAGTGAAACAGGTACAAAGCTGTCTAGCTTAAGACAGGATCAGATCTCAGCATGCAGAAGGATCACAGAGCTGATCTGATTGAAAGTACTCATCGTAAGCTAACATCCAGGGAGGTAAAGGGACTTGCCCAAGGTCACACAGCTAGTAAATCAAGGTGAGGTAGGGCTTGAGCTCAGGCCTTCTGACTCCTTGTTCAGTGTTCTTTCATCTCACTGCAGCTGCCGCCTTGGGAGCAGTGGTGTTACTTAAGATCTGGCCTGCTGGTTCACTGTCTCCCACGTCTCTTTCCACGTCTCCCACATCCCCATACACCTCCACAGATGAAATCAGCGGATTTTTCTGAGTCCCAGATCAGCCAGTCTGTGCCAGCCTGTGGTGAACCAGCCGTGCTGTTCAGGGGAGACCCAAGCCAGGAGAAGAGAGTGACGAGCTGATTGGTGTTTGTCACCATGAAGCCTAGAGTATCCCCTAGGGTGGTGTCTCTCGCTTCGTAATGCATCGCGCCCCCAGCATACTGTGTCCCTCGGAAGAGCGACGGCCGCAGGGTGCCGAGGGGCAGCAGGGCCCATGGAAGCTCCCCAACCCCCCCGGGATTTGCTGGGCTGGAGGTCAGCACGTGTAAAGACTTCAGTGAAGCAATAAATACAAAAATCTGGGAGAAGAAATCCAGAATTTTGTGCACTTCTCTGTTTCTTTTTCAAAAAGGATGCAGATCAGGTGACCCTGCCCTGCTCTCCTTTCTGATTCCCAAATTCGACGTCCTCAGTCAGTGTTGTCCCTCTGCCCAGCTCTCAGCTCTTTGCCAACCTCACATCCTCCTGCACTGAGCATCAGTTGTCTGTGGCATGGCCACCTTCTGTCCTGGTCCCACCCTCACCCATGCTGGGCCCTGGAGGACCTCTTGCCCTTCACCTCCCTTCAACACACACATTTTCCAGTTTGTTCCTTTCAGTGGGGAAATCTTTTCCGAATGTCTCCATCCCTTCCCACCTACCCACACACCCACCTACCCACACACCCACAAATTGGTCTGATCTTTTCTTCCATTGGTTAAATATTTAACTCACCATGGCACACCTTGTTTTAACCCCTCTCACATCGTGTTCTTTCCTTTTTGCGAGTTGTTTTGCATTAACCAACGTTGTCAGTGACAGATGCATATCTGAGGGTGTCACGCTCGACCTTCAGCAGGGAAGGCTTCTGGGTCGTGAGGACCATCTAATATGTGGACTTATAAACGACTGCATGAGCAATGAAAAGGCCAAATTATTCAGAATTTTTTTTGAATCACTGTAAAAAGAAAAACTGATTTCTTTTGTATAGAGAACACTAAACGTATAATAAAAGTTGTTCAAAATGGACTCTGGCCATGTAATTTGTTCATTTTCCTTAGTGGGTAGAAGAGGGATGTCTGGGGATTAATGACAGAAATGAATCATGGGGTTTTTCATGGGCACCAGACAGCATACCCAGAAATTCCGCGATACCAGCCCCCATCTTGAAGTTGGTGTTATCTTGGAAAACTCATTGGCACAGTTAGTGTTTTCAAGGTAGAACGAGTGGTATAGGAATGTGCTCAGCCATGGAGACACCCCTGATTCAATGCAACTGACGTGTGCTTGTGCACAACCACCTGTTAAGAAGGGCCGTGTTGGGATGTTGGGAGAAGGAAAGGAATGTGCAGTGAAGCTCTGCCTCCTAGCCGCTCCTCCTTTGCAGCCCTGCCTGCCCTGAGATGTGAGAACACTGGCATATGCCCTGCCTTGTGCCTGACACAGAACAGACATTTCATATCGTTGAAAGGATGAATAAAACTGCTTACAACAAACCAAACCCCCCTCTTAATAGACTCAAAGGAATCTCAATCAACAAGCGAGTAGAGAAGGGAAGGAAACAGAGAGGGCTGTGTTGGTTAGGGACACCGCTTAAGTTTCACCACGCCGCCTTTCTTGATACTTTGGCCTGTAGTTGTGCACATTTCCCCTGAGGAGTGGCTGAAGACCGTCACCCAGGCAGCGTGAGGATGCACCCAGACACTGTAAGCCCCCTCCCTTTCCTCAGGTTAGTGTGGGGAGTAGAGTGGTTCTGCTTGTGTAGAAAGATAACTAGTGGCTTGTAGGCAGTAATGGGAAATAAGGGCAAAAAGATTCCCCCGCAAATGTAGACCCAAATCTCTCGGACAAAGAACTGCAAAGTAACTATCCAAGCCACCTGTGTTTATTCTTCCTTCAGAAAAGGTCATTGACTTGAGGGGTTATTGCTTCATTAGATTAAAATAAGACCTTATTTCCAGGTCTGGCTCCTTCTGAATAACTCGTTGGGTTTATCACATACCACCTCTGAACCTCCCTATTCACTTATTGGAATATGAGAAAGACCTTATCATTCTCAAGTTCACAGATTGTCTCAGAAATTTGCTCCTTGTGTCCACTTGCACTGTCCCTCCATTAGTCCAAGGCCTCATCCTGAATTGACAGTGTCCTTGCCTCCTGTGTTGCCTACTCCCCCTTGAAACTGTAGCCAAAAGGGTCTTCTAAAATACAAATCTGATCATGTCACTCCTTTACTGGAAAACTTTAAGTTTGCTACAATAACCTTGTTTGCTATAATAACCTTGTTTGCTATAATAGGATAAAATCTAAACTCCATGGTTTGACATGTTAGACCTTACATCTGCAGCCTCATTTTTTTTTTTTTACTACTCCTCACATATACCCTAAATTCTAGCCATTTCAAGCTATTTCCAGCTCCCTTGACATGCAATGGTTTCTCAGACTCCTCAACTTCGGAAATTCAATTGAGCTCAAAAAGCACCTATTAATAACCTACTCTGGGCCAATTAATGACATAAAGTAAGTAGGATAGAATTCCAGTCCTCAGGAAATTCAGACTGTCATGGGCGACAGTCAGGTAACAAAAGCAATGTGATAGTGTCCAGGACAGCAGGCTCAACACTGTGGGTTCAACAAATGAATTATGGCCCAAAGGTGAGTCCGCTTGGAATATTCTCCTCTCAACCTTCCAGACCCCCCTCCCTCTGGATAATTCATAATCCCTGGAGTTGATGCTCACAACCAAGACTTGTAAGTCCTGATTCCAGGCTCTCATACCTCTGTAATCACCTTTCTCCTTACAGATCATCTCTCTGGGCTCCTGGAAGGCAGGCTGTGGCCTCCGTGCTGGGTCACACATCTTTAACAGGAAGTGCAGGTGACACTGTCTCAGGAAGTCCTCCCTGATCCTGATATGACCGCACAAGTACACACGTACACACACACACACACACACACACACACACACACACCAGCACGGTCTGGTTGAGATCCCCTCGCTATGCCCCCAGAACACCTATTTTCTATCTCTCACTGGGGCTTGTCATATGACATTTACTGTCTGTTTCTTTCACTAAATTGTGACCATCCTAAGTGTAAGAGACCATTTTTTCACCTCTATCTACAGGCCAGTCTGGCACAGAGCAAGGACAAAATGAAAGAATATGAGTGAATAAGTGGATGAATGAATGACAGAGACAGCTTGTGGCTTTGAAGGAAAGAAGTGGCCAGGTGAATTCGAGACTTTTGTGTCATCCTCTTTGGATATTTGGATTTTGGACTTGGATATGACATTTGGGGGGTCCACTGGCCCATTTTTAGAGCAGGAGCCCTCTCTCAAGGGGACAGAAGTGGAGAGATGAAGCGACCACCTTATTCGAAGAACATCGACCTCAATTTAACTGAGGCCAAACAAAGAGAGGCCCGCCTCCCTTCAGAGCCCCGGGAAACCCCAGAATATCTGTCATCCCTCATCCCTGTCTTCTGAAGGCTGCGCCTCCCAGCCCATTAGAAATGCTAATCTCCAGCGTGCAGTTGGATTAACTGACCCAGTGGGAGGGGACAAGTCATCTTCCAGTCTTTATTAAGAGTGAAGGCTATACCCGCTCTTGCCCAGCTGCCCCCAAAGGGATGGAATCTGAGGATTCGTTATGGCTCCTCTCATCAAGTCAGCCTCTACTGCTCAACACCGTATTAGATGGATGCGGGTGGGGGAGGGCCCATTTCAGCCACCCTCTCCCCACTTAATGCATCAGAGCCCATTTGTTTGATGCTGGTTCCTGCTGGAGCACGGACCAGGCAGTGGGCCTCAGAGCAATTTGGAGCCACAGCTGCGGCTCAGCGGCGCAGCTCCCCACCCCCACTCCCACCCCCCCTCCCCAGAACTTGCTGCTGACTAGCCCCAGACCCCACGATAGAGAAGCACAGCTTTGTGTAGACAGGGAACAGTCTGGCAGGGTCCACAAACAGACTCTCAGTCCTGGCTCAGGCTCCGCAGGAACTCATCTTACCCACCCTAAACAGGAACTCTGACCCCTCAGGCCCAAGTAAGAGACCACAGCAGAGGGCGAGCTGTGTCTGGAGGGCAGGGGAGTAGTTCACTCTGAAACAGACAAACAAAATTACTTAGTATATATTTAAAATCACAGTTGCCCTCTAACAGGGCTGAATCCTATTAAATGGAGGGTCCAGGATTGGTCTGGGTAGGGAGTTTGCAGATAGCAGCAAGAGAATCCTGCATAACAGAGGGGAGAGATTTGAGAACTCTGCAGCAATCCAGGGCAAAAGGCAGCTGAGGCGCAGAGACAGGCAGAAGGAAGGTTAGAGTAGTGGTTTCCAAGTATGGTCCCTAGACCAGCAGCATCAGAATCACCAGGGAATTTATTAAAATGCAGATTCTCAGGCCCCACCCTGATCTACCGTCTCAGAAACTCTGAAATCTGTGTTTTGACAAACCCTCTAGGTGATTCTGAGGCAGACTGAAGTTTGAGGACCCCTAGACTAGAGGGCCACAAGGAGAAGGCTGGGCACTCTGGGATGTGGCCCTACCTGGTGCCCCCAAATTGTCACTCAAATCTACCCAATTGATGAGTTAGCTTCGTGTGAGTAGACGTTTTATAAAAACTAGCAAAGTTGGCGAATTCTACATCCAAATTGACACAGGATGAAGCAGGGACCACAGGAGAATGTAGAGGTCAGAGCACAAGACCTCAGGAATTAGCAAAAATTACGGGAGAGACTTTGACTTCCACAGACCATGGAATTGGCAGGCAACTAAGCCATTTATATGTAGATGTCAAAGAGGCAAGAGGGCACCAGCTGGTATTTGGGTCACCGTGCATTTACATCAAGTGACTTAGGAGAAGAGTAACTAATAATGTTGACGCCGGCCAACTGTGCAAAGCAGAGGGCTGCGCACTTTATGCAAATGTTCTCTTAACCTCACACCAGCCGTCTGAGGCAGGTAGCTTTCTATCCTGTTACTCATGAGGAAACTGTGGCTCCACATGGCTGAATAACTTGCCCAAGGTAGGTGACAAAGCCAGAACCAGCTGTCAGGTCCGTCTGACTCTGAAACCTCAGCTTTCACTGCCACACTTGGGTATGAATGGGCATCATTGTGAAGAATTAGCCCTGGCGACGTGCTTCAAAGGCTTCATGCCAGAGCAGCCCCTGCCAGCTCTTCACAGGACCCGGCAACGGTTTTTCCCTTCCTGCTCTGCGCTGCTGTAGCGGGACATGTGGGCTCCTGACTCCACCCCAAGAGAGCCCAGGAGAGCTCAGGAGAGGGTTGGGGTGCCATGCAGCCGCTGGTCATGTGATGAGGGGCAGGGAAGCCATAGGCGCTAATCCTTCTGCAAGTCGGCCTTGAGTACCAAGAAAGAGCCAGGGCTGGGCAGACAGGGCAGTAAGGTCCTAGTTGTGTGACCTTGGGCAAGTTACCTAACCTTGCTTTCCTCAGCTTCTTCATCTATAAGTCAGGGGTTATAATTGTAGCTACCATTTAGGTTGTTGTAAGGGTCAAATTAGTTAAAATATGAAAAATGCCTGATGCATAGTAAGCACTATATAATAATTTGTTAAATTTAGATAAATGAATGAATCCCCTTCTCCTGCCTTCTAGAATGTTCACCCTGACCTTGACTCCTTCCTTCAAAAGTCCTTCCCATCCTTCCAGCCAGGCTCAAACCCCTCCTTTCGTAAGTACCTTGGCCCACAGGTCTGTCTCTCTCCAAGGAGCTTCTCTTGAACTTCCTGCCTCCCCTTCCCCTTGGCCTTCAGCATAAGTGCCCAACTTGTCCCCCCTAGGCCTGGCCAGTCTACAGGCCTCTAGAGGGCACGACAGCAACTCATGACCTGGGGTCATTTCCCCTGAGATTCAGGAGCCCAATGCCCAAGCTCAGCACAGGAGAAACCACCTCTTGTAGGCCACAGGTATAAGACTCAGGGCTCCTTCCTGCTCAACACTGACACACCTCTCCCCAAGGAAGGGGAGTTTGGCAAAGACCATCATTGATGCAATCAGCTCTTAGGTCCAGAGAAGCTAAAATCTGCCATCCTTCTCCCTCCCAAGGTCCAGCAACAACCTCCATGGGAAGCCAAAAACAAAAGGTCCTTCTTCCTGAACCACATGGGCGTCCTTCCCAAGTTTTCCCCAGGGCTGTGCCCTGGTGTGGCTGAGGTAGTCAAGGCCACAGGCTAACTGCAGGGGAGAGAATATGGGCCAGACTGGGTGTGCACAGGGGCCACTGGGGCAGTCTTTAGTTGTCAGGGTCCTTGGAGTCACCCCAGCCCCTCTCAGTTATGTGCATGCAGCTTGGACCCACAGGATGTGAGGGCTGGTGTGAGCCCTGGTCCATCCCCTCATCCCATGGATTCCCCACATCAAACGCTAAATCCAAATTGGCTCTGCCACACCCCCCCGTGAATGACCCGCCCTTGCCTTCCACATTAGCTGAGGCCTCCTTGGGGAAAGCAGGCTCACATTTCAAATTATGGCCAACCAGACTGCATTTGAAAAGGCTGAAGGTTTTTCGAGGGGAAAAAAAGAAAAAATATATATATACATATATATATATATATATATATATATATACACACACAAACATAAATAGACTCATTCTAAAGACAGGTAGAAATAGTTTGGGATTTTTAGCTGCCCTAGACTCCCCCTGGCCCTCTATCTCCCACCAAAGCAGACAGCTGGAAGCTGTGCTGAGTTTGGGAAAGTTGGGGGCAGAAGAGACAATACGATAATTCTCAGGAAACTCGTCTTATCCTAAACTGAGGAATATGTAGGTATAACTTTCATTCCCAGGAGCAGGTAGGCCCCAGACCAGGGCAGAGCCTCTTTAGCCCTTTCCTCCCACCCCCAGTCCCCCCACAACATCCACCCCTTTCCATTTCTGATTGTCCAGCCCCTCTTCAGAGCTGTCAGGCACACTCTCGCGGGTCCATCAGTGGCTTTTAAGGGAGCCTCTGGCTTTCATCCTATTAGTGAGGCCGGGAGTAATTACGACTTCATTAGCCAAATAGGTTCTTGGTTCAGAGACCCCACCACCACAGAACAAAATACACACCCGCTTCCCTGCATCTGAAGTCCGTCCCCTGGGGTGCCAGCTAACAATGTAGCAGGCTCCAGGGAAACAGGGAAGGGGGAAGAAGCCAGGGACGGCTGGCCAACGGGGAGGAGGCCGGCAGCCCCCCCTCCTCCGAGGCGCATCTGTCAGCTGGCTGGCCCCCCGGAAAGATTTTTGACAAGGAAAGGGATGGCACTCCAGCAAATGAGGAGCATGACCCCTTGCATCTGTCTGCTGCCCCTTGCCCTCTGGCCCTGCTCGCCTCCCAGTCATGACTGGCCATCGGTTGATGGCCAGTTCACTTCTCCGATGGACAGACGGGCAACTGCCTCCTCTCGGGGGCTCCCTGGCCGATGCCCAGGGCCTCCAAAGACTCGGAGTCCCCAGACCCCCCACCCCCAGTCTCCCGTCTATACTTCAGCTGCTGCAGCTCCAGGAACAAGGAAGCAGAGGGTCTCCCAGGCAAGGACAAAGCTGTGCCCCAGGACCATCTGTCCGGGGACCTTTAGCCAGGTCTGGCCACCAGAGCAGGCAGGCAGGTCCCTGACACCTGAGATGGATTCCACCGCTCCCCTGTCACTTGTCTGACATCCCAGTGTTAGAAAGTTTTTTGGGGATGGATGGACCTAGAGAATATCATACTAAGTGAAGTCAGAAAGTCAGAGAAAGGCAAATATGACGTGATATCACTTATATGTGGAAGCTAAAAAATAATACAAATGAAGCTATTTACAAAACAGAAACAGACTCATAGACATAGAAAACAAACTTATGGTTACCAAAGGGGAAGGGTGGGGAGGGATAAAATCAGGAGTATGGGATTAACAGATACACCCTGCTATATATAAAATAGATAAACAACAAGGATTTACTGTATAGCACAGGGAACTATGTTCAATATCTTATAATAACCTATAATGGAAAATACACTGGAATATATATATATATATATATATATATATATATATATATACCTGAAACTGACACAATATTGTAAATCAGCTATACTTCAATGTTTTAAAAAAGAACAAAAAAAAAAAAAGAAGGAGTTTTCTCTGGGTCTAAATTAGCTCCACATTGCAATTCAAACCATCCCCACTTAGGAAATTGCTTATCGGCCTTCTCTTTTCCTGTTCTTTTAATAGGTTTAGAAGCATACAGTCTAATCCTCCTGCCTCTAAGCTGGACCCAGTGAACCTGCTCTAGTCTGACCCTTCCTCAGTTACTCCCAGCCACATGGTTTTAGTCACAGCCCCCTCCCTGTCCCAGGTAAGCATCCAGGATGAGGCCACACCAGCTCCGGCCACTCCTGCTGCCCCCACTCTCTACCAGGAGAAAGTGCAGGCTCCCTGCGGACCCTCAGGCACATGCCTCTTTGTCCATGAAGCTTCCAGAGAGCGCTGGCTGCTGCTTCTGGGGGCTTTGCAAGTAACAGCTGGTGAATTCTCATTCCTGCTGAGGGCCCCTCTGTTTGGATCCTCAGCCGGCAAGACACCGTCTGCTGAGGCTGGACCCAGAGACAGGAGGATAGATGAGATGACCTCCAAACAGCCCTGCCACTTACCAGACTCCAAGCTACATGTACCCTGGCCCTGAATCTGACCTGACCCTGTTCTGCCCCCAGGCCCGACGCTCTGCCTCAGCCCTCCCTCTCCCTAATCCCAATCCACAAGCAGCCCAGAAGCCAGGCAGGAGGACCCCTGCTCTGTGCCCTTCCAAGGAAAGGGAGTCCCCAGAGGCCAGCCCAGCTGTACACACTGCACTGCTGCTTGTGTTCCCTGAAAGCAACTGTCCTTTTGTTAATTTTGCAATTTCCCAAAGTGCCAGGAGCATCTCATCTGACAGTCACAGCATCTGTTCTTCTCACTCTCCAGAAGGCTGGGTGGGAGCAGTGCCAGCCCCTTCCCTGGGGCTCCCCCTGCCTCACGTTCCTTCTGCCAGTTTGGACACCCTGATCACCTGGTCCCCTGGGAGCACCTCCAGTTCCTCTACATCCCTGGTCCTGGCACCCCTCCCTATGACCTCAGCTGGCAGCCTCGATAACCATCTCCCCTTCTGAAACCAAGTTCACTTGCCCGAGCAGGTAGGCACCTGTCCTGTTCCTTAGGGGGCTATAGGGGAAAAGGCGATTCTTTCATTGGAGGCCCACCCAGGCCCCTAACAGGTACAGGAGACTCAGGGGGCCAAGAAGAAAGCTGGCCTGCCCACTGCCCCCTTCCCTATACACACAGTCCTTGGACTGCTCAGTTCCAGGGCAGTGGAAGTTCTGGCTGGGCCCTCAATCCAGAAGACCTACCAGGACTCTGGCCTGCCCTGTCCTGAGCTTCTGCACAGGGTTCCCAACCTCGGCACGGCTGATGTTTGGGGCTATAGGTAATTCTTAGTTGTGTGGCTGCCCAATGCTTAATAGGTTACTGAGCAGCATCCCTGACCTCTACGCCCTAGATGCCTAACACACATTCCACCCCACACACACACACACCCGTCGTGATAATGAAAACTATCTCCAGACATCGCCAAATGTCCCCTGGTTGAGAACCACTGAGCTAAGGCAAGAAAGAAAACTGACACCTGAACATCAGTGGCTGACACCCCCCACGTTTCTGACTCCCAGGCTCCAGCTGACAAAGGGATGGCTTAAACTAGGCACTGGCAAACATTTTCTTTTAAGGGCCAGATAGTAAATAATTTCAGCTTTGCAGACCATATAGCCTCTGTGGCAACTATTCCACTGCCAGTGCAGCATGAAAGTGGCCAGAAATACACAGATGAACAAGTGTGACTGTGTTCCAATAAATCTTTATTTATGAACGTTGAAATTTGAATTTCATATTCTTTTGTCAAATGTCACAAAACTTTTTTCTTTTTTTTTCCAACTATTTGAAACTTTGAAACACACACTCAGCACTTTGACCCAAGCATCTCAGAGGGGTCACAACACCAGGACATCCAGGTTGGGGAGGGAGGTAGCCAAATGTGGCCCAGCATGGTCTCCTCTGCCCCATCCTGAACCTCAGAGTAGAATGGATGACCCACTAATCAAGCCATTTAACAAATATATATTGAGCACCAGATACTATGATGAGGGTGCAAAGGTATAAGACACAGGGTGAGACACCCCATCCCCATACAGATTAGTGAGAGGGTTGCCTATGAGGTGACAAGGACACTGAAGAGGACCACCTAGTGCCCGAGAGAGTGGGGACAGATTAGGCTTCCTTGGAGGTGGGACCTCAGGGCCAATCCTTGAGAGCAAGGAGGACTTAGCCAGGTATACCTAAGGGAGAAAGATAACCATTCCAAACAAGGAACAACACTAAAAGAGTGAAATGAGAGAGTCCAGCCCCTTCCAAAAAGGGCAGGCAGGTCAATATGCCTTGAGTGAGCTGGGGATACGCAAGACAAGGGCTGAGCTAAAGAGGGGCCAGATGACAACAGCCCGTGTGTCACAGGAAGGAGCCTGCCATCAACCTGGAGACAAGAGAAGCTGAAGAATTTTTAGTAGGAAAGTGGCATGATCTGATTTGCATTTTAGGAAGCTCTCTCTGACTGCAGTCTGGAGGGTGAATGGGAGGGGGCAAGACTGGAAACAGAAACCCTGGGAGGACAGATGGTAAGAATTCAGGTGAAAACGGGTGAGGGTCAGAGCTAAGACTGTGGGAGGGAGGCTGGGGGAGGTGGCGGGACATGTATAGGAGCGGCCCTTGGGAGGCAAAGTGGGAGGACTGAGTGGTTGGCAAGACACAGGAGTGAGGGTGAGGGAGGGAGAAGTCACAGAGGATGTGAAGGTCTGGGGGGTGCCATTCATGGGACAGGGAACCCAGGAGGAGAAGCAGGTAGACAGGGCAAAGAGGGATGTATCAACCAGGGTTCTCCCAAGAAACAAAACAAGTAAGATGTGTGTGCACAGGTGCATGTGTATGTACATATATACACACATACACACATACACACACACACACACACACACACATGATTTATTTCAAGGGACTGACTTACATAATTGCGGGGGCTTGCAAGTCTGTTTTCTGTAGGCAAGCTGGCAGGCTGGAAACTCTGGTAAGAGCTGATGCTGCAGTTTGAGGGCAGAATCTCTTCTTCCTCAGGAAAACCTCAGTTGTGCTTTTCAGGCCCTTCAACTGACTGGATGAAGCCCTCGCACATTATGGAGGGTAACCTCTTTACTTAAAGTCAACTGATGGTGGACGTTAACCACATCTACAAAATACCTTCTCAGCAACACCTAGATCAGTGTTTGATTAGATAACTGGGTACTGTAGCCTAGCTAAGTTGACACACAAAACTGAACATCACAGGGGTGGGGACAGGGGGTTCATCCCATCTAGAGATGTGAGAGGCCCATGGGCCCCCAAGTGAAGACTTCTGGCTGGCCGACGCAGGTCTGAGCCCAAGGATCCTTCCAGGTCCCTGTCACTTCTCCTCTGACAGTGCCTGACTAGCCCGGATCCCCACCTCCAGGTCTGTGTCTGCTCTAGGCCTTCCACCCTCCCTGCCACCCCAAAGTGAACTTCCCAAAGCATACGTCTCAGCCTGTCTCTTGCCGGCTCAGACCCCTCTGACCGCCCCCACTCTTCTCAGATAAAGCCCCTACAGGGCTCATAAGGCTCCTCGAGGACTGACCGCAGCCTACTTCTCCGGCCTCACTTGCTCCTTTTTCCTTTAACTCCAGACATGCTGACCAACTCCCGCCCCAAACTCACTCGCTGCTCTGCGGTGCTATACCGCGGGGAACCACGCCCTCCTTGCTCCTCCCAGCGCATGCCTCATACAGCTGACCTATCTGGTGAGCTCAGAGCCTTCCTTCAGGACTCAATTAAAATGTTTTCTCTGTTCCTAAGCCTCACTAGGCCAAGGCAGGTGAGGCTTGTGCAAGCCTGGATTACAGCACTCACCGGAATGTATTTTGATTATTTCTCCTGTCATCTCACCATTACACTGTGAGCTCAAGGGTTCATACTACGTCTTATTCTCCTCCGTGTCCCCAGCACTCAGTACGGTGCTTGGTACAAGAGGTACTCGATATTTGCTTGTTAAACGGATGGATGGATGAAAGGACGGATGTGGCTGGGTGCGTGGATACAACAGTTTTCTAACAACTTCTGGCTATCACTGACTGGGCACTTCTGTTGTTCCAGGCACTGTGCTAGGAACTTTAAGTCCAGAATCAGTCCAGGTTCTTGGCTGCAGGAAGCAGAATCAGACTTTGGCCGTCATAAGCAAAAAGGAAATTCACCAGAAGGTTATCAGATGGATCACAGAATCAGAGGAGGCTACGGAAGCCAACTCAGAAACGGGCAGAAACTGAGGGAGGCTAGCCAGCGGAGACACATGCAGGTCACATCTCAGAAACAGCCTGATCAGGGTGCCACCGCTGGCGTCGCCCACACTGGACACTCCCTCCAAGGGTGCCAGAAGCTTGAGATTCCCACTGCCCCCTCCACTGCTGTGCAACATGTGTACCTCACCTCGTGTGATCCACACAGCCCTTTGAGGCAGGTAATCTCACCTCCATTTTACAGATGAGGAAACTGAGACTTAGAGAAGCCTAAGGTCGCCAGCCAATCAATAGAGTGGGGGGGGGGGGTTGGAATCAATAGCTGTCAGATGCCAAAGCCCATTGCCGTCCACTCCGCTCTGCACTGTCTCCTTCAAGGAGCACCACGCACCGTTCTTATATAAATGCAGTTCCCTGGACAGTGCTACACAGCAGCCCTGAAATTCCAATGTGCTAGCTTTTTTGTAACTATATATGTGGGGTATGTTTTGGCCCTGACAACATCAGCACAAGAAGGCTGAGTAGGACTTCCCTGGTGGTGCAGTGGTTAAGAATCCGCCTGCCAATGCAGGGGACACGGGTTTGAGCCCTGGTCTGGGAAGATTTCACATGCCGTGGAGCAGCTAAGCCCGTGCGCCACAACTACTGAAGTCCGCGCGCCTAGAGCCTGTGCTCTGCAACAAGAGAAGCCACGACGTTGAGAAGCCCGCGCACAGCAACGAAGACCCAACGCAGCCAAAAATAAATAAATAAAAATAAATAAATTTAAAAAAAAAGAAGAAGGCTGAGTAGAGAGAGGGTCTGTGCCCTGACGTGGGCTGATTGAAGATGTTTCCAGGAGGTTATACGTCAGCCATCCAGGGATGCTAGAAAACAGGGGCCTGGCCTGAGGCTCAGGGAGGCCTGCAGAATCTGGCCAAGGACTCCTAGTGTCCTCACCTCTCCCTTCCGGCTCCCGTGTTCCCAGGCTGCACATTAGCCGCCCAGGGCAGGCTTATGACAAGAACACTCAGAGGCCCCTGCTCGGCAGCCCCGCCACATCCAGGGTCACAATTTGGCTTTGCCAGAAGATTCCCCCACCAAGCATGTCCTCCTCAGACCCAGATGTCCTGGAGAGGCAGGGAACCCAAGCACCCGATCCTAGTCCCAGCTGCACCTCCACCACTCTGTGACCTTGGCCCAACCTTTCTGGGCTTCAGTTTCCCTATGACTCAATCCTTCCTCTGCTGCCCCTGCCCTCCCACCCTCCCACCTCCCACACTGGCCAAATTGTTCATAAAAAAAGATCTCAGGTTCTCTGAGCTCTTTGGAGAGACCACATAAATGCAGGGCATTATTAGCACCATTACTATTAAATATTAATAATGACATTAGCATTGTCTATTATAAGCCTGAAAAGAAGCTCCGAGAAGCCCTGGGTTGAAACGGCTAAGAGAATAATTAGGCCCCTCCGGGCCGCAGACCCCTTCAGGCCCTCAAGCAAAATTAGGAAGGCAAATGTGGATGGAGTAGTGAGATTTCCAGCCCCCAGGGGGCTCAGTTCAGCTTGGCTCCTCCTAGACCTGCACAAATCATGCTCTTTCCAGCCCCCAACACCCTCATGCCAGGAATGCATTCCCCACCTCTGTTCTGTCCATCCAGGCCCAATTCAAGATGCACCCCACCCCACCCCCACTGATGGAAACTTCACCCACCTCCTAGCTCCCTCTCTCCCCCCACCTGAACTGTCACAGCGGTTATTCTCCACCATTCATTCACCAGTCAACAAATAGTTATGTGAGTCTCTACTAGGCACCAGTCACTATGTTAAGCCAGGGGTGGGGGCGGGGGGAAGAGACATTAATGAGATAAGCTCTGCCTTCAGAGACTGCAGTGGAGGGAATTATAACCAGTGTTTTGCATGGCACTTGTTCATACAAAAACTGCTTTTAAAATCATGTTTTATCCACATGTCCTTACAACTATTCTAAGTAGGAATAGGATTATTCCCATTTTACTGATGAGGAACTGGATTCTCAGAGCGATTAAGTGTCCTTCAGTGACCTGCCATCTTCATCCAGCTGGAGGTGACAGAGCAGAGTCCAGCTCTCTTGAATGTGAATCCAGAGCCACCCAACCCTCGAAGTGGAGAAGGGCTCAGCCTCGTAGGTGCCCACCCTCGTTACAGATGGGGAAGCTGAATCCTAAAAGCATCCAAAGGGAAGTAGTGACGTTTATTGAGCACCTACTATGTGCTTAATTCAAAGCTCACACCAACTCAGTGAGGTTTGTGTTTTAATCCCCATTTTCCAAATGGGGAACCTGGGGCTCTGAGGAGGTAAGTGGCTTGCCCAGGGCCACGCAGCCCAGAAGTAGCAGGACTATGTGTCAAGCTGGTCCTGTTTCAGAGCTTTGCCCAACCTGCCTGTCACTCTTCCCCAAAGCTATGGATGGACCGTCCTGTTACCACCGTCAGACTGCTTCCAGAAAGGTTACAGGCACACTGAAGGCAGACCACATCCTGTGGCTCTCGAATCCCCCACTGTTCTAGGCAGAGACACGGCTCCATAAACACATAAACATTCCTGGGACCTCTAGAAAAGGTCTGAAACCAGAGGTAAAGAGGCTGGCGGCGGGTGGGGGGCAGGAAAGGCTATGTGAGGCTTGGCACTGAGGAGGGAGGAGATCAACACCTTCAGGGCCCTGGGGCCTGGCAAGGTCTCAGCTCCTCTCCACTGGTCCCCTGGGGCTGGCCCGAGGCCCCTCCTTGACCACTGGAGATCCACTGGTAGGGCCTCCGGAGGAAGGAGCAGATGGTCTGGGCAGGGTTGGGTGGCCCTCAGGATGCCTTCTGGGACCCCCCGCTCTGGGATCACCACATGCTTACAGGCAGATCAGTGACCCATTAGATTAGCTGCCTGATCATCTTCGGGTGGCCCTTCTCTGCCCCATCTGGACGTCTATGGAAACTCAACTTGGAGATGAGGTGTCCCGCTCTAGACAACAGGGAGACACACTGATTAGCTACAGAAAGGAGAGGGGCCCTTACAGTCAACCGTGCTGAGGATTCTGGGATCTGACAGGCACCAAAAACGAGTGAACTGTCCTGTCCCCTGCTTTGCCCACCTGAGAAGTGCAGGTGATGGGGGGCTGGAGCCAGACCAGCAGTCTCTGCTTCTCCACTTGATTACTTTGAGCAGGTTCCTTAATCTCTCTGAGCCTCATCTGTAAAGTGAGCATAATAATAACAACACATACCCCCTTGGGTGGATAATTCAGGTAAAGCACTTAGTACAGTTCCTGGCACACTGGAGATACTCAAGTTATTATTAATAATTTACACAATAATTAATAATACCATTATAAAATATTTTTGTCATTATCGAACTAATGGACCCACAAGCAAAACTCAGCCTAGACCCCCAAATGCTCAGCCCACTCTCTTGTCAGAAACAGAAGCACTGTAGAGGCCAGCAATGAGGAGCCTCCCAAACCACCCAGATCCATCCGAGATGAAACTTTGGGAAATGTTTCCCAAATCCAGTCCTAGGCTTAGTTTCACTTAGTTTTACTCCACTTAGTTTCACTCTTGTCTTCACTTACTGTGGCTGCTGGAGCCCACCTGGGCAGGGCAGGGCAGGGCAGGCAGGTTGCAGAGGGATCTGAGAGCATCTTAAAGACCCCAGCCACCTGTGTCATTGGGACGGGAACTGTGGCCTCCCCAACGACCCAGCTCCCACCACAAGGGCAGCAGCTGTCCTAAAACAGAGTCACAAAGACAGCAGTGTCAATCTAAAGCAATCCTCCTTGCATGCATTTCCAGAACCTTGGCCCCTGAGTCAGCCAATGGCTGGTCCGTCAGTCCCAGGGCAGCAGCTGAGCCATCCCCTCTTGGCAGCCATCTCTGGTTGGAGAGAACTCTGAAGTCCTCTCCTCAGAGCCTGGGCTGACCTGGGCAGGGTCAGAGGGCAGGGCTCACCTCAGGAGCTCGGGGTCCACGTGCCAGCCCCAGGAAGACAGACAGACAGACAAGGACAATGTGGGCAGAGGCAGAAAAAGGAAGGACATCCTGGAAGGAACTTGCACAGCAGCAGTCCAAGTTATCCAAGAGATGTGGCTCACACAGTCTCCATCAGGAACAATGAAGACTATCTCCCAAGTTGGGAAAGCTCTATGGAGGGGCAGCAGGAGGACCGGCGGGGAGAGCATATGGGACCTGGGCAGGCATTCAGGTCTTGGAGGCTGCGCAGCAGACCCTCTTCCACACCACACCTCCTTCTCCCTTCCCAGGCCCTTCTCTGTGGTCCCAGGTCTGTCCCAAGCCCCTGTGACCCCCTCCACTCAGGAAGACATGGAACCATGTCCCAGGCTTGACAGGTATGCTTATTGAAAACTCTGATGCTGGCCTGGCCCTGCCAGCTGTTTCTAGCATCTGGACCACTCACCAGTCTTGTCTGTGCGAGCTGGACAGCAGGTGGACCAGAGGGGGGTGAGAGAACAGTGACAGCCTGACGGGGCCCACTGCCACCACAGATGGCTTGTCCCTCCTTCTCCAGGCCCCAGCCTTCCTGGGCACACCTGCCACATGACAGGAGCAGAGCAGGAGAGATGTGTCACTCACCTGGGTGAGCACCTAGAATCTCAGAGCTGGCAGGGGCCTTGGCCATCTTTAACCCCTTCGGGTTACCAGTGAGGCTCAGAGAGGGCGGAGCACTTACCCTAGAACACACAGCCAGTAACTAGCAGAGCCCAGACTACCTTTCAGACATTCAGACCCCCAATCTAGTGAGCTTTTCATGACAATACACAGCTGACTGATTGAAAATGGGCTTGGATCCATATGCACTGATGTGAAAAGGTGCCCAAGATCTATTATATAATTTTAAAATATTTTGCAAATCATGATATATTGTGTGATCCATTTGCGTAAAATAATACTTATAACCCATGAAATTATATACATGAAAATAGTAAACCTGGAGGCATGTGATTTAAATTTGTTAAGGTACTTTCACTATCTATTTTTAAATTTCCTCTAATGTTCGGATATTTTGACCAAGAGCCCGTGTTACTTTTATAAGCAAGGGAAACAATAAAAATAAACACGTAAGGTGGGCAACGGAGGCAGCCCTCCACCCCACTTGCTTTGCACCACTAACTGGGGATTTCTGATTCGCAGCCCTTCCTCTAATAGGGGCTTTCTGGAGGAAACAAGGAGTTTGCCTCCATAGGTCTCTAGGGTTTGAGGACAGGAGCCACTTTCTTTTGCCTCCTCACCGCACCCCTCTCCAGCCCTTCCGTTCTGGGCTGGGCAGCGAAGGTGGGGGCAGGCAGGCCAGACAGCGCCAGGAGCTGAGCTGCCCATGCCTTATGGAAGACGCGGGCGCCTGGCTCGCTCCCTAGCCCTTAAATGACAGCAAATGAGGTAAAGCCAGGAGGGTGGGGACGGGAAGGGGGTGGGAGGGGGGCAGAAGGAAGCCGTCTCCAGGGCCCCGAGCGAGCGTCGGGAGCCAGCCAGTGAGCGGAGCCTGGGAGAGGGAGGAGCACATCTTGATGCAGAGATGCTGCAGTGGCTCCAGCGCGCGCGCACACACACACACATACACGCGCGCGCGCGCGCCCTCGCCCGCCACCGCCACTGCCGCCGCTGCCGCGCCAGGACAGCAGGGATCAGCTGAGGCTGAGGCGAGCCGGGAGGAGAGGAGGGCGGCCCAGGGGGCTATGAGCAGCGTCCACCTACCCCAGCCAACACCCTTCTTTCAGCCCAGGTAGGTGCCAACCGCTTTTGTCTCCTCCAGTCCTGGGGCTTCCCAGGGCGCTGCTGTGGGCAGGGGCTCCGCGTTCAGTTTCCTGGCAACTTGGGAGGGGGCAGGGACAGGGCAGGAACCCCAGCTGGCTGGCAGGGGCCAGTCTGACTTCTCACCCCAGCCCCACAGGGGCCACCAGGACTGGAGATGCCCTCCGCCCTACGTGGGTGGCATCCTTCAGGGCCCTAGCAGGCCAAGCCTGGCCCGGAACCTGGACCCCAGCAGTGTGTCCAGGAATTCAAGCCACAGGCTGGTAGCAACAACTGCCTCCGGAGAGGGCAGAGGCTATGGGCCTGCCCCACACCCCTGGTCCAGGGCTTGACCCTCCATGAGGCCAAGTCCCAGACCCTGACCTGCGCCCAGATATCCCTAGATGGAATTGAGCCTGGCTGCCCAGACTTGAGGTCCCCCTGGGTCTGCCTGTGCAGGGTGACCTCTTTGCAAAGTCTTGCTTCTGTTCGGCAGAGGGGGAGGCTGTGGGAGACAGGGAGAGACTGGAGCACAAGTTTGGGCAAAGCCCTGTCCTGGAGCGGGGACATAGGGAGGAGAAACTGAGGCAAGTCACATCCCTTCCCCCCTCCCCAACCTTATCTTCTCCTCGGATCCCTCCCCCTCAGCCTCACCGGTGGGAAGAAAGGATTTGCAGAAGTTTGGCTTTCCAGTGGGGAAAGGGGCTAGGCTAGAAGGGGGAGGGGTACCGTTTAGGGGGTCTAGAAAGAGAGGGCAATCCTTCTGTCCAGCACTGTAGGGCTTACATAATAGCCAGTGGTGGGGGAAGCAGCCCCAGCCAGTGTCCAGAGATGAATCCCATCACCTTCTCCAGGAGGGATTCCCAGGTCTGGGAGGCAAGGAGGGGGGTGAGCTGAGACAGTGCCTGTGGAAGGAGAGTCCTGACCCTACACAGGGAAAAAGCCAGGGACCCTTCAGCCACAGAGCACTGGGGGCTGAGCCTGTATCCCAGGAAGAAAAGTTGTCAGTCAAGGTTGTTTGGAGGTTTGGGAATCTAGACAGACCAGGATGGAGTGAGCTGTGAGTACCCATGGCCCCTGCCCTGGAGAAGGGCAGGTTTTTTAGCCCCCAGGTTTCCTGCCCTTAACTTCCCCCACTTCATGTCCAGCCTGCAACTGGTCAGACTCTTATCACCCTTTCCTTTCAGCCTGACTCCCTAAGGCCCCAAACTCCCTTCCCATTCCAGCTGGCATCCTTTCTCTTCTGCTCAAAGGGAAGCAGTAGGAGGAAGAGCCCAAATAACCCAGGAGGTTGGTGATCTGACATCATTCTGGGCAGCAGTCTCAGGCTCCTCTCCCAACCTCCTGCCTGGAGAGCCCCTACCTCCACTTAGCCTCTGAGTCCCCGCCTCCCAGCTGCGCTCAGAGGGAACCAGACGGAGCCACCGGAGATCAAGGGCAGCAAAGGGTGGGCCACCTGTGGGAGAGGCTGGAGGTGGAACAGGGAGATGGTGCCCTGACTCCTGTCCTCGGGGGGAGGGAGTTCTTCCCTTAGACACAACAGCATCCATGCCCTTCCCCAGGGTGCCCCACAATTAACCCCTTCTAGCCGGGCTGCAGGACCACTCAAGTAAGGCTTTGACCACAAGGTCAAAGTTCTTCCTAATTTCCCATGAGATCTATCAGGAGTTGCCAGCCGGCAAGAGGGAGGTGGGAGGTGAGACAGACAGGGAGGGGCCGCAGAGCCCATGGCATCAAAGTCACCCAAGATCCACCTGTCCTTCTGGGGCTCACCATAAGCAGTGAGGGAAGCAGGGGTACACTGCCCTAGGAAAGGTGTCCCCTGCTCTCTCTCTCTCTTATTCCCCACGCGTCTTCTATGCCCCGCCCGGCCAAGCTCTCTCCTCACATTCCCTTCCTGGTCGAATGCACTCCTCCACCTACCCCGCACCGTTCCCCCTGCCAGATTTCACTCCTTATGCAACTCCATTCCAGCACCTTCTCTGCCAGCAGTTGTTCAAATAGAGACACGTGTGGAATGGGCCTCTGAAGAAGTGTGCTCAACGGGATGGTTGCACACATTGTCTCTGACCAACTGACCACACTTGCTCCTCAGGAGTAAGTACAAAGAAGGAGGTGCCCCCAAGGTATCCTCTCTGACTTTAAGGCCATCAGGGAAGCAATACCTTTGGGGTGGTTTGGAGAATGCACTGTGCCCCACCTCCCAGAAACATCTTCAGCCAAATGTTTGTGAGAAAGCTTGTCTACACACATTTATGCCTGAGGCTGGAACCACAGGGCTAAGGATTGATACAAAGGGAAAGAAGAACTAGAGCAAAAGATATGCCAGTGAAGCAGGAGGGATTGAAGCTAGACTGCAGGAGACACTTCCTCACCAGGAAGACGTGCCATGAGGAAGTAGGGCAACCTCCTTTCCAATGACTCTGAGGGTGTGGAGAACTGGGGTCCGTCCAAGCTTAGAGACAGTCCTGCCTAGAAGTAGAGGTTGGGCTAGGTGACCTGTTAATTTCTCCCAGCCTCAGGTTATCCTCTTGCAAATGGTACAGGGGGAGGTGACTCAGGAATCCATAAGAAGACAGACATCCTTTTCTCTCCCTCCTGCATGCTGACCACCTCTCAACCTTCCGGACCTCCCTAATCTAGACCAAACCCCCCAGGACTTTGCTAACTTGGAACATTCATGGGAGTTCCCATGGGTTCTGTGCCCCAATGGTAACTGTCCTGGAGTAAAGAAGTGCTTCCATGGGTTTAATGAGTTCTCCTGATGCAAAATGAGCCCATGTTTCCTTGTTTACCCAGAGAGGATGCAAACAAAAGCAAAAGTGTGTGACATTCTCACCCAAAACTGAACACACTCTATCCCAGAACATGTGCAAACCCAAGTGCACCTCAGCATCTTTATCTGATGAGCCCCACCCCACACTTGGGGCACCCATCCAGATGAAACCTGCTGGGTCTCCTCCAGCCCAGCCCACATCCTCTCAATGTCCACCGACCTCATAGACCAAAAGGCTCCCCGACACTGGCTCTGGCTGAAGGGTGGCCTTCCTGCGGTGCAACCCAACAGGTACAGTTAATCTGGGCCCTAGAGTGGAAACTAGCCTGAGGGGAGGAGCAAGTTCAAACCCACCTCGACCAGGCTTGGTTCTGAACCAGCCGTCCAGGAATTAGAGGGAGTCACCTCTCAGCAGAGATGAGGGGACATGCAAAATTGCTCCAGTAATTTCTTCCCGATTTGGATCTTCTGAACCAAGTTGAAACAATCGCTCCTATGCCTGATGTCTCAAAAGGGCACCCCTCCCAAAGCCCTCACTCGTTCTGCCCCCAGACCCCACACGGAGTAGGCAGGCAAGTAGGAAAACCTCGAGTCTGGGTGCTACTTGCCCACCCCCGGGTCCTCCCAGGAGAATGCAAGGCTCTCCCCTTCTGCCCACTCCCCACTTTGAGGGGTCTCTTCAGTGGAGAGGGCGGGGGCAGAAGGGCCAAAGACTCCCGGCTGCAGATCAAGGGCCGGACTTCCCCGGCCCCGTGCCGAAAGCTCAGGCAAAGCCACGAGCCTGGGAGTCACAGCTGTCCCCAGAGGGCACGGCAGTGCCGGGGCTGGGGCCTCAGGGAACCAGCTGCGACTACAAAGAGGCCACAGAGAACACGGAGGGGTGGGAGGAGAGGGAGCACACAGAGCAGGCTGGGGAGGGCCCAGCTGCAAGGCTGCCCTGTCAACAAGCAGTCCCTGTCCCCCAGTGGGGACTGAGAAGGTCCCTATCCCACCCAAATATGCCCGAAGGACCTCCTCCAGCTCAGCGCACCAGCCCCGCCCGCACCGAGGCCTCTCAACTGCAGTCCTCTTCCTGCCAGCTCCTGCCACCAGGCACGCGGGCCCACCAGGCCACTGAAGACACTCCATCCTCCCAGGGGGTGTGGGCATGGCTCAGACCTTCCCGGAAGACAGTGGTCCCGTCCCAGGTGGCAATTCCTTTCGTAGGTAGAGTCCCCCTCCCATCGTACACCCCACAGGCAGGAGGTGCAGTGGCTGAGGTTGAGCACCTGTTTGGGGGGGCCCGCGTGGGTGTCCGAGCCAGGTGCTCTCCTGCACACGTGGTGTCTGGACGTGTCTCTGTGTGTCCTTGTGCCTTGTCTGGAACGGCATGCCCGCCGGTGCTGGCCCAGGCCTGCCACGCCTGTGGGGTACAGCCCAGGGAGTCTGTGGGAGACTCTCACCGTTCTCGACACATGTGAGCCTGGCCCGAATGTCACGACTGTGTGGAAGTGAGCCCGACCCACAGCCGGGCACAGTGTCTGTCGACACACTTGTGTGTCCCTCAGTGTGCTGGGGTCCGTGCTCGAGGCCCATGAGGGTTCTCAGTGATGAGCTCTGATCTTTCTCAAGCGCTTACTATGGGCTAGGAATTGTGCTGACCTCACAGGGGTCCCGGGAGGTGGGTACTACCCCTCTCATCCCCATTTTGCAGATGGAGACTGAGGCTCAGAGAGGTTAAGTAATGAACGTAATAACTGGGGTTACTAAGGTTACACTGGCTAGTAAGTGTCAGGCCTGTCAACGCGAGAGCCCACCCCACTAAGCCAGTGTGCTGTCCTGCTAGGTGGAGCACGGTGGGGACACGAGGGGCTCCTATAATACCTGTCAGCTTACAACAAGTCACTTAGTCTCTGCCCTCAAATGGGCTCCAAACTCCCTCTTTTCCTACCACCACCCATCCCAAAGCTGCTCAAATCTCCATTGTCCAGGGGGAAGGAGAGACAGGCTTGGGGCCAGGAGCTCAGTACCCCAAGGGAAAGCACTTGGGTGCACTTGGGTGCAGTGTGTCTTTCATTTTCCGACTGCCTCTGTGCAAGGGCCCTCAGCCAGCAAACCCTGGAGTCCAGCTCACAGCCTTCCATCCCCAGCTGTCCTCCGGGCCCTTTGTGTCCTGGGCCCGGCAATTCGGCCAGCTCTCCCTGGTCTCCCGGAACCCCAAGCAGCCTATGAGCCCCCCACGTTCTCCCAGGACAGGCCCTGGATGGTGACAGCCTGTGTCTGCCTGTACCAGCCTGTGCCTGCACCCCTGCACCAGGGCAGCTGGCCGGGGCCAGGCCTGGCTGGCTCAGGGTCCACAGGGCCAGCTCTAGGCCTGGCATAGCTCCACGCCGGCCTTGCTCTTGACAAAAAGGCCTCCTCCATCCTGGGTATTCTAGAATGTGTCACAGGGCAGATGGTATGGGGAGACGACTGGCCCATGCAGCTCGTGAGCACATCCCCTGCTGCACTCAGCTGGGCAGGGAGCTCAGCAAAGGCGGTGTTTTTATTCCTGCCTCCCCAGCACTTAGCACAATGCCTGGCACATGGTGTTAAATACGCAGTGGGAATGGACGCAGGGCAAGGCTGCATGCCAACTGCCTCGTGTCAGGGAGGAAATAAGCTCCAACCTTTGACCCAAGCCCTGGCGGGGGGTGGGGATGTGCGTTCACACAAGGCCTTAGCACGGAGTGGGCTTGGCTCAATGTACATCTGATTGGGTTGATCAGCCTCTAATGCTCCCCGAGGGCAACCCTAGGTGCTTCCTGGTACCAGCCCCTCCCTGACCTGGTACCAGCCCCTCCCTGAGGCTGCAGGTCTCAGGCCCCAGGGGGTGCCCAGGGCCCTTGAGCCCAGAAGTGACTGATAAAAGTCCAGGATTAAATCGAAGTTTAGGATGAACAGAGGGATTGTATTATCCATGATGTATGGTAATAAGAGAGATAACAGATAATTCTGACCACTGTGGGGTGGAGGTGAATGATCCAGGGTGCAGGGCTCCTGGTAGATCACCGGGAAACAAGGCAGGGCTGGGACACAAGACACAGACACACAGATACACACACACACAGAGGCATATATTCAATACACAAAGACCAGATATACACAGACACATGCATATACACAGAGACACAAGACCAGACCACACATGTACACAGGGACATAGAGACAGAACACACAGATACGCACAAACATCACATACATGCGTACACACGCACACACGCACACCCACCCCACTCTCTCCAGCACTGCTGGTGGGCAACAGCAGACAGGCAGCAGCAGACTCGTCCCTGGAGTCTCCAGCCCCGGCCACAGGTCCCTGCCCGTCTGTTTCCGTTTTGCTCGGACACACTCAGGATAAGTGCCTGTCTCCCCGAGCCCACACCCTACCCCCTCGCTGAGCTCTCAAGACTGGCAGGCAGACAAAGGGCTGGAAGCAAACAATGACTGAGCACCTTCTCTGTGCCAGACTCCGGACGGGGCACACCTGTGCCAAAGGGGCATTTTCAGACTCTTCGGAGCTGCGGAAACCTTTGAGTAAAGGGAACCTCAGAGGGAAGTCCAGCAGATAAAGCAAGTATAAGTGGAGTTGCTCTGGCTGAAGTGGGGAGGGGGCCTGGTGCCCCATCTTCTCTCCACGCCCCTATCCCCACCGCTACCCGAAGGCAAGTCCAAACAGCCCCAAGACTGCCTCAGCAGGGCACTCTGTACCTCACTCAACACTCAGAACAGCTCTGCAAAGGAAGTGTTACGATCTCCACTGTGCAGATGAGAAAACTGAGGTCCACCAGGGGAGAGAACTTGTCCAAGCTCCCAACACTGTTAGGAGATGAAGCCAAGGTCACCAACTCCTGTCCATCGATTCCAACGCCTGTTGTGGTTCCCAGTGCCCCAGTGGCTCCCTATCATGAGGACAGCTTCCTGCATTTGTGTAACATCCAGGGTCCTGCTTCTAGATTCTTCCATGGCTAAGCACCCTGCTGACCCCAGTAACCTGAGAGCATGTGTGAGAGTGTATGTGTGTAAGAGAGGGAGGGAGTGTGTGAGTGAGAGACAATGTGTGTGAGAGGGAGTATGAGGGGTGTGTGTGTGTGTGTGTGTGAGCATGTGACATGGAGGCACACAATCACAGCTGTTCTCAAGCGGTTAAGTACAACACACAAGTGATACCTATTCTGCGCTGAGGGTGCTGGGGGCGTGTTGGACGGGCTGGAAGTGCTGAACCTCTGGGTTCAAGCCTGGAACTGAAAGTGGCAAGGATAGGGAGGGACAGGTGGAGAGGTGGCACCTGGCCCCCTTCCTGACACAGGGAGGTGGGTATGAGGCTGGAGTTGGGGCGGGGGAGGGAGTGCCATCTGTTTAAACACCACTCCCGCCACTCAAATCGGAACACCAAGCTTCTCAGCCTATATCCTCCCTGACGGGCCCTGGGCCCACTTCTCCCCTCTCTTCCCCCCACCCCCCGCCTACTCCTTCGGTGCCAGCTGTGGCTGTTGGGAAGGCAGGAACGGGTGGTGGTGATCAATATTGAGGTTTAAGGGCATTTGGGAGCCCTCTATTTCCTGGGGAATAGAGCCCGCAGTGAGGCCGGGAGATCCTGAGTTTGCACCGGTCTTCGGACTCTGCACTGGCCCTAGAGGCAGACTCAGGTCATCAGCAGCCTGCCATCTCCACCTCCCCACTCCCACCCAGGGGCAGCGTTCCCAGGCCCTCGGCCACCCTGCACTCTCTGGGAGAATCACAGTCTCAGAGCTGGAAGAGACGCTAGAGAGCACCCATTTTACAGATGAGGACGCTGAGGCACAGAGATGGCATGGGTCTTGAAGCCAATTAGTGGAAGAGCCCCCAGCCGGGCTCTCTCCCTCAACCTTAGATCCCCTCCTTCTGCTCTTAGTTTTCTGCAAAGCAGGTAGCAGGGCAGAGAAGCAGAATATGCAGCAGGGTGATCTGGCTCCCAGTAGCCTGGGAGCCCAGTGACCCAGACTCAGTCTGATAACCAAGAAGCAGGCCCCTGAGATTCCACACTCCCCCCACCCCAAACTGGGCAAGACAGCCTGGAGATGGGGAGTTGGTGGAAGGCTGGACCTGCTCTCCCCCCAGGATGAGGCCCCCCTCTCTCAGACTGATGGACGGGGGCTCTGATTTGCTCTCGGTGCCCCCCAGGGAGCAGGTTCTTCAGGGCTCCAGGATTTAACCAAATCTCTGCTCATCTCGGCAAGAGGGAGGCTCCTCTAGGAGCTGCGTTAACTCTTTCGGCCCAGAAGGCCTGTCCAGGCCCACTAGCCCATCTGGTTGGGAAACCTTACTAAGGGGGCCAAGGTTATGGCTCCATCATGTACAGTACCTAAGCGCCTTACCTGGGGTCCAGGTGAGAGGGTGTGGACTAATCAATGAAACTCCTCCTCACTGGTAGAAAAACAGGCTGGTTCCCAGAGACTTGCTGCAGCTCCCAGAGGGGCTTATTACCCCCAACCCAGGCAGCTGTGTGCGGGGCAGGGGAAAGCGGGCCCGATTCCTAGAAGATGTTACTAGTTCCCCAAACCCAGGCACGGGCCGTGCTCTCTTCTGGCCCTGCACTGAGAGCTATTACCGGGTGAGCAGGCGCTGGCTTCTTGCCTCCCAATTAGTCACTGCTTTCACTCCCTGAGCAACACCCTGCTGGCTGCACGGGAGGTGGGGTGAGGGTACAGGGCAGAGCCAGACTCCCAGGGGGCCAGCAGGAGGCACTCGGCCCTGGGAAGAGTTCCTTGGTAATGGCCAAGCCCCTTCCCCTGGGGCCCTGGGGAGGGTGAGAGCAATTCCAGCCTCTCCCCAGGCTGAGGCAAAAGCATCGCCGACCCAGATGTACCTGGAGCTGGCAGGGGCGCTCCTCAGCTCAGTGTCCTCCCCCGTCTTTCTGCCTCCCTAGGTCCTTCTCAGCCTCCAGCCAGACTCTCCCTGTGCAGGGCTGAGGCTCCTCTCCTCCGCTTCCCACTTCTGCCTGGAATGCTCACCATGGGGACACCTGCCGGGAGGAAATCGCACTTGCTAATGCTGGCCGCTGTGGCCCTTGTCTCCACTCCAGGTAAGAGGGCTTGTCTGGACTCCGAAGCCTAGCAGGCATGATCACAGTGTTATATCATTGCTATTATGTTAGTGATGACTACAGAAATAATTGATTGCACTGCTGTGGCACTTCAGTTTGAGGCCATTTCCTTATAAAAGTTTCCTGTTTGTGGAGTTTACTTTCCCTTTGAGATTAGGAGGAGAGGGAATGAGTCTTTGTCGTATTGTAGATGATCCAGAGAGGGTGAGGGACTTGCCCTGGGTCACACAGCGAGACTATGGCACAACCAGATCTCCATGACATCAGCCCAGAGTTGCAGCCTCTTAAGGCTGCAAGATTAAATTTAAAATTAGTTGCTTAGTTGTACTAGCCACATTTCAAGGCCTCATAGCCGTATTGGATAGCACCGTTTATGGAATATTTCCATCATCACGGAAAGTTCTATTGGATAGTACTGCTCTAGGGTGCCCTGACCACACAACTCTGGGAGGGTTCCTCAGGACAACAGTGAAGCCTGGCAAATGGACCAAATGTGGAATGGGATCTGGGAAGAGGTGAGGCAGAGCAGGGCGTGGCCCAGGAAAAAGGCAAGAGGGACCCAAGCAAAAGTTCTCATGCCAGGGATGCTTCAAGTGGGGAGAGGGGAGGAAGGCGTTTGGCAGAAGGAAAAGGAGGGTACGGAAAACCGAGCAGTGCAGCACAAGAGGCCCGGGCTGGCTGGATTCTGGAGAGTGGGCTAGGGAGGCAGTATGGGAGCCCCAGGCTGTCTGAGCTGGGGAAACTTTCCAACAGCCTGCTGCTGCTCGGAGGGGCCTGCTGGAACCGCTGCTTGGCCTCTCTGCCCTGACCCTCAGCCCAGATCAATAGACGTTTCTTTTTCCCTTAAAGATCTCCGTGGGAGAAAGGGTACCCATCCTCTGGTGTCCTTCTGGAGTTCTAGCTATACCTCAGGCTCCACCCACCCCACCCCCACCCCACAGCCCCTGCAAGGCTGCAACCAGCACATTTAAAATTTTTCGTCTCACCAGGGAAGGACTCCACTGGCATAGTTTCAGATGTTCTCATTATGTCCTAACCGCCTCCCAACCCAGCATCCAAGTCAGTGAGGCTGCTGGGAAATAGGGGAGCCTCCCAGGCCCCCAGCTCCAGGCCTAGCTCCCAGTGCCAGGGCCCCCCAGGTCTGGAGGAGCTGCTGGGGTGGGGAGCCCAGGCTGCAAGGGGCAGGAGACACCCACCCCAGAGAGAGTGGCGGACGTACCCGGGCTCCTCCGCGTTCCCCACCCTCAGGGTCAGTCAGTGCTGGGACCCCATCACCTGAGGTAAGTAGTATGTGCAGCCTCCGCGGTCCATAGACCCAGAGAGGCAGGAAGGCCAAGGGAGACGGGACCTGGTCTGCCACCTCCAGCAACCGCAGAGGCAGGAGCGGAACATCCCATGGCTCTTCCCACCCCCTAGGAAGGGGCCTCCGCTCTTGGCTGTCTTTGCGCACCTACCCTGGGGATGCAGCTTTGGATTCCTGCACCCCAGTGCAAAGAAGGGCAGCATGGCTTCCCCTCCACGGTCTCAGCTCCCTAATCTCCTTCCTCCACGAGATCCTGATACCTGTGTTTGGGGGAGCAGAGTTGTCAGGATAGGGAATCAGGAGAGAATCAGAGAGGATGCCGAACAGGGACAGCACAGAGTGGGTGGCTTTCCCTGGGAGTGTGTGTGTGTGTGTGTGTGTGTGAGAGAGAGAAAAAGTGCATGTGTGGGTGGATGTGTGTGTAGTTTCAGATGGAGGTGTGGGGTGAGTGAGGGTGTGTCTGTGGATGTTTGAGAGGGTGGAGATGTGAGTGCGTTATTATTGCATGGAGGGCATGCTACATTTGGGGGCATGATGAATGTGTATAGAAGGCCTTACACATAGTGCATGGCTCTCAACTCTATCCGCTCTTCAGAATGCCCGTGAGGCCCTTTTAAAATCTAGATTCCTGGGCCTCACTCCTAGAGATTCTGATTCAGTACCTCCAGGATGGAACAGCATCTGATGGTCCTGATGGGAAACTGAAGTCAAGAATTCTGAGCCCTGTGGTTAAGGACGCTGGCTATGGGGGGAGGCTGGCCAGGGTCCACACCCCTAGATCTGCTCCTTCTCTGTGTGACTTGGGGCAAGTTATTTAACCTTCGAAGTCTCAGTTTTCACATTAGCCAAACGAGAAAATGGCACTGCCTACTTTGTAAAGAGGTTATGAGAAAGAAATGTGGAGCATGGTATTTGGTAAAGAGTTAGCCCTCAATAAATAGCATCTGTTTTGTTATTATGAATGCCTAGATGTAGATATAAATAAGTATACGTGGACATTTGTAGCCATATGTGCATGGGAACGGATGTGTATATAAATGTGTATATCTGACTACTGGAGTAGCTTAGAGAGTCATGTATGTATATATGTGTGATGTCTGTGTGCGTATAAGGAAGTGTGTATACGTGAGAGGTGGAAAGCATGTGTCTGTGGATATTGGGTGAGGGTGTGTATATGGCTGAATGCCGGAGAGAAAGCTTTTT
This sequence comes from Delphinapterus leucas, assembly GCF_059928025.1. Lineage (NCBI taxonomy): Eukaryota > Metazoa > Chordata > Mammalia > Artiodactyla > Monodontidae > Delphinapterus > Delphinapterus leucas. The sequence goes on from NC_143129.1 coordinate 40,136,949, forward strand.
CTGGAAGCTTAAAGTATCAGTGTGCCCCAGGCCCACTCAGCCACCATCCGCCCCCCTCCCCCCACCACCATCCAGACAGAGTTACTGGAAGCTGCTATTATGCAAGGTTGTTCCCAGCAGCCTGGCTGCCTCCGCTACCCCTCCTTTCCCTCCCCTCCTGGCAGTCCCAGCTGGGGCAGGGGTCCCTACGCTCCACCACCATCATTAACTTAGGATTAAGCTGGGCTCTCCAGCCGAGATGATGCGCCGCCATCTCCGAGGCCTGGGGCGGCAATGAGGGATAGTGATGGGTGGTGGGGAGGGCGGATGGGGGATGCCATTTCAGGGAGCCCTGCCTCCTTCCTCATTCTGAGAGCTGCTTAACAGCTGCCATCACTCCCAGGGGTCCAAGGCTGGGCCTCAGCTGTGGCATGGGGCCCACCCCCACCCCTGGACTAGGGCTGACAGCTGGATGCACCAGGAGAGCAGGCACTAATTGGTTAATGGGGATCTCCCCACGACCCACCAAGGAGGGCCTGAAATCAGCTTCCTGGAGGGTTAGGAGCCAATTAGGGGTGGCCTGGCTCCTGCCTGACACCACAAAGGCAAAGAATGACCGGCCACACCAGTCAGCAAACAGAGGCAGATGTGAAACACTGCCCTCTGCCTCTCAGACCCTGCCCCGGTGAGCCTGGACAAGGGGACATGGAGAGCAAGGCATCTGCCCCGGGAGGGGGCCAGGCAGGAAAATGCCATTTGCATGCGGGATACCCATCTGCCCAGCAAATTCAGGAGCCCGAGGTCTAGAGCTGCGCGTGCCACAGGCTTGCCCTGTGACTGTGGGCAAGTCGCTCCCTTTTCTGGGCCTCTCTTTCTTGAAATGTCACAATGGAATTTTATAAAATGCCCCAAAGCAACGTGTACGTCATCCACCCACCACTGAGCCTTCCTCTTCCCCTGACCCCCACCCGGCCCCCTCACTTGGGTCCAGGAGACAGTGGCTGAGTACACACCCTGTGTCAAGCTGAACCCTGCTACAGAACCTGGGAGGGGGGTTCATCTTCTTTCCATTTCACAGGTGAAGACGCTGAGGCTTAGAAGGGTCCTGTAACAGCTAATAGAGGCCCAGGGCCAGAGCACGTTCTCTCAGGACGCCCTCCCCAGAAGGAGCACTAGGCTCCAGGGCCACACCTCCTCTCTCCCCCTTTTTAGCCAGTGGCTTCCATGCACCTCTCAAGGCCCATCTCACACTCTGCGGGTCAGCTCTTCCATGAGTCCCCTGACTGCTTCCACTCCGAGGGTCCCTGCTCTTGAACCTAAACCACTATTATGGCTCTCACCTACTGTCAGTTTTCTGTCTTCCTCCCTGGATCGCAAGCTCCTTGAGGAAGAGGGACTGTGTCTTACTCATTTTGCTACACAGGGCCTCGCCCAGTGCTAAGTATACAGCAGGTACTCAATATCTGAGTATAGGAGGGGTGACTGACTGAACTAAGTGACTAGATGGGGTCTGCCCAACCTATTGAAATTCAAATTTTAATTAATTATAATTAAATAAAATTTAAAATCTGGTTCCTCAGCTGCACTAGCCATATTTCAGGGGCACAGTGGCTAATGGCAAATAGCTACGGTACTGGACAGGGCAGAAAATGGAACCTTTCCATCACTGCCAAAAGTTCTGTTGGACAGCGCTGCCCTGGAGGCCAGGCTCCAGCTGGCCCCTAGGCCCTGAGACCTCTGGTGGTGTCCCCCATCTGCAGCTTGGAGCTCAGCCTGGGGATCCCCGGCCACCTTTGGGCCTGTCTTTGAAGACCAGCCCCTCGGTCTGCTATTCCCAGAGGAGTCCACCGAGGAAAAGGTGACACTGGCATGCCGTGCCCGGGCCAGCCCTCCGGCCACCTACAGGTGAGACCCTCGCAGTGGTGCTGGGAGGCCCTGGGCAGTGGGCAATTGTTCGTCACATCAGCCCCTCTCCGCCCCCTCTGCAGGTGGAAGATGAATGGCACCGAGATGAAGCTGGAGCCAGGCTCCCGCCACCAGCTGGTCGGGGGCAACCTGGTCATCATGAACCCCACCAAAGCCCAGGACGCCGGCGTCTACCAGTGCCTGGCCTCCAACCCAGTGGGCACCGTCGTCAGCAGGGAGGCTGTCCTCCGCTTTGGCTGTGAGCCCCACGGGGTGCCGGGACGCTTTGGGGTAGAGAAGACAGGGCTGGAAAAAGTGTCCAGAAGGGCGGGTGACTACTTCCCCATGGAGCCTGAGCTGGGGAGGGAGGGTCCCCCAGGCTTGGAGGACAGCGCCTGAGCACACGGTCTCCACCTCCAGTCCTGCAGGAATTCTCCAAGGAGGAGCGAGACCCAGTGAAAACCCATGAAGGTTGGGGTGTGATGTTGCCCTGTAACCCACCCGCCCACTACCCAGGTGAGTCAGGCCCCTGGGCCATGTTAGACAGAGGGCACAGGAGGGGCTTCTGGCCGCTCAGCAGAAGAGGGGTGGAATAAGAGGTGGTGAGTGACCCTTGGAAGCACTGATCCCGGGATGCCCAACTCTAAATGATTCTGTGCCCCACCCCCCATCAGACTGGGAGGTCCCCAAGGGCAGGGGCTGTTTCCCCAGCAGACAGCACTCCCTGAGGGCAGAGATAAAGTCACATCTTCCCTCTAGGTCTCCCCTCAGCCCCAGTTCAGAGCACAGGGGCTCTCAGGGCAGGGTCTACGGATCCCCAGCAGCGCGTTGAGGTCCTACCCAGAGTTGCTCCATTAGCCCAGTACCCCCGGTTTCCTCAAACTCCCCATTCCTAGGCTTGTCCTACCGCTGGCTCCTCAACGAGTTCCCCAACTTCATCCCTACGGATGGGCGTCACTTCGTGTCCCAGACCACAGGGAACCTGTACATTGCCCGGACCAATGCCTCAGACTTGGGCAACTACTCCTGCCTGGCCACAAGCCACATGGATTTCTCCACCAAGAGCGTCTTCAGCAAGTTTGCTCAGCTCAACCTGGCTGCGGAAGGTCAGGGTCAGCGGGCAAGGCGAGGAGGAGGGAGCTGAAGGGGTCAAGGGGCGTTGGGAAAGGGGGTCTTCCCTTTGAAGTTGTGAAGAGCAGCTCAAAGGGCACAGGGTCTGGGGCTGGACCCCAGGGTCTTCCTGCTACATGGCCTCAGACCCTTGCTGCATGCCCCCAAGGGGAAAGGGAGTCAAGAAAGTGTGGGCTCTGAGTTGTGCTGAGATCCTAAGCACAGGAGCACCTGATCTGGATCTGATGTGTGAACCCTCTCTCCCCAGACACCAGGCTCTTTGCCCCCAGCATCAAGGCCCGGTTCCCAGCAGAGACCTATGCGCTGGTGGGGCAGCAGGTCACCCTGGAGTGCTTCGCCTTCGGGAAGTGAGTGGTGGGGGAGGGAGGGGACAGGCCAGGGCACAGCCTCTCAGAGCCCCTCAGGGAGAGGGCAGGCAGGGCCGGCTCTCAGTCATCTCGGTGCCTTCGCAGGGTCTAGCAGAGTGCCGGACCCACGGTGGGTAGCAACCGCCACTCACTGAGCACTAACTCTCTGGGTGAGGCATCTTCCCAGCAACGTGCATGATAGGCTCAGGCAGCTTATACAACACCCCAGGCTGAGGGCAGGTAGCATGGTGCATGGACCCCAACCCAGCCTGCCTCATTCAACTACTAGCTCTGTCACTTGCTGGCTGGGAGACCTTGGGTAAACCACTTAACCTCTCTGTGCCTCAGTTTCCCTATTTGTACATGGTGATAATAATAGTACCTACCTCATGGGGTTGTTATGAGAATTGAATGAATTAATATATGTACAGTGCTTAGAATAGCATCTGGTATTTAGTAAGTATTCTATGGATGCTAACAGTTATCTCCTAAAATAGAAAATGTATAATAGAACTCTTACTCTCTCAGAAAAAGGACTCACTGGAACAGGGCTAAGCAAATAGCAGGTACTCAATAAATGTTTGTAGAATGAATGAAAGAATGTGATTTGTGCATTGGTCCCCTCCTCCCTCACATATCTCCTGTGGTTACCCAAGATGCCCCCTGCTTTGTGGAAAGTTATTGGGCTTCCAGAAAATCCATATTTAAAACACATGAAGGGTAATGCGTTACCCTGTAAGACTCACTGATACCTCAGCCCATTTTAGTACACAGATTACTAACAACTTAATCCCCTTTGAAAAGTAGAGGCAAGGCCCTGTTGGGGAGAGGAGGAAGGGGACCCATAAAGAACCAGGTTGCAGGCCGCTGCTGAGGAGGGCAGGCCCAGAAGAGGCCAGGGCAGGGTGGGGTCAGGCAGGGAGGGCAAGTCAGCTTCAGGGAACAGACCACCTATGCTCTGAGCCTCCCTGGGAGAGGCTCCTCCTCTCCTGGCCGCTCTCCCTCTGTCTCTTCCCGGCCCTCCTCCCCGTCGTCCCCACCTGCCCAGCATCTCAGGGGGACCTGGGTTGGGGGAGGAGTTGCAGGCACAAGGGAGTCTGCCTAGCTCAGCCCACCCCCTCTGGCTTTGTCTCCCCTGCCAGCCCCGTCCCCAGGATCAAGTGGCGCAAAGTGGATGGCTCCTTGTCACCACAGTGGGCCACAGCCGAGCCCACCCTGCAGATCCCCAGCGTAGGCTTCGAGGACGAAGGCACCTACGAGTGTGAGGCGGAGAACTCCAAGGGCCGCGACACCGTCCAGGGCCGCATCATCGTGCAGGGTACAGAGCCGGACACCCTCGCCGCCTGCCTTCCCCTGTCCTTGAGGAAGCCGACCCAAAAGTCAGGGAGGAGATTAGGCAGCCCCTTGCTGAAACTTTCCTGCCCACGGGGTGCACTGGGTATGGGACCAGACGAGGCTGGTGCTGTGGTCAGCTCAGAGCTTCAGTCAAGGTTGCAGAAAGCACATGGAAAGCATTAGAATGACTTAAGTCAGCTAAAAGAGTTACTGGCAGTGCCAGTTGTCTTGAACCTGCTTCTCCCCACCCCGGAGTGCGGCTGGCGCCCTCTGCTGTCTGGCGCGGGAGCTGCAGCCCTGCAAATCCAGTCCAGTTAATTCGCGGAGCTCCTCCCAGCTCCTCCCCAGCCCCTCCCCAGCCTTGCTCTCCTTGCTCCCCGCAGCTCAGCCCGAGTGGCTCAAGGTGATCTCAGACATGGAGGCTGACATCGGTTCCAACCTGCACTGGGAATGCGCAGCCGCCGGCAAGCCCCGGCCCACAGTTCGCTGGCTTCGGGATGGGGATCCTCTGGCCTCCCAGGTAGGAGACCTGGGGCTTCCTTCCACACACCCAGCACACCTTCCTCTGCTCACCTGGTTCCCTCACCCTCCAGATCTCCTCCCCTTCCACACACTGGCAACCCTTCTGGGCCAATTAGGGTGCCACAGGGTAGTTCTAGGTGCTTCTCTCCATCCCAGAGTCACATGGCCTCAGGCTGGTCAACTGGATAGAGTGTGGAGGGTCCAGGGACCTGAGTTCAGGCCCAACTCAGCCACAAAAGCACTATGTGGTCCTGAGTGTGTCACTTGCCCCTCTGGCTTCCGTGCGCAGACGTGCGGGGAGGCCAGGGGAATCTGTGCGTCCTGGGATTCCAGGTGGCCCTGGATAGGACTGGGCATACAGGCGCCCCCTCCAGGCAGCCCAGTCTCCACTGCATCCACCCCATAAGCCCCCACCCAGTGGTCCTGATCTTCTGCACAGGCCCGGGTAGAAGTGCTGGCCGGAGACTTGCGATTCTCCAAGCTGAGCCTGGAGGACTCAGGCATGTACCAGTGCGTGGCGGAGAACAAGCACGGCACCATCTACGCCAGTGCCGAGCTGGCCGTGCAAGGTAAGGGGCCCAGGGAGAGAGGACGTCCCCGGGGACACCCAGGTGGGGGGCGTTAGGGGTTGTGAGTTGCAGCATTTCTAAATGCACACACTCACCTGGCAGTTTTCCTTAGTTTTCCAACAGCTTCTGAGTAGAACTCAGGGATTTAAGACAGGAGATGAGACACTAGATGGAGCTCCCAGAGGACAGGGTCTCTGGCTTGACCCGCGTCTGACGTGGAAAAGGAAATGTCTGCCGCCATGAAAAAAAAGTGGCAAAAGTCACTGAAAACCAAATCAGCTAGATTTGGGTTTAATGCAGCCCCTTTGCCTGTGTGACCTTCGGCAAGTTATTAATCTCTTTGTGTTTCAGTTTCTTGAATAATAAAATGTGGGTAATAATAGCCCAGCCCTCATACAGCTGCTGTGGGGATGAAGGGAGATGATAGAGCTAAAGCATAAAGAACCTGCCCATCACATAACAGCTGCCCAGTAAATGTCAGCTAGTCCAGTATCCTTAGATGTGTGACTTAAGCTTGTAGTCTGTTTCCTCATCTGTAAAATGGACAGAACGGTACCTACCTCATCCAGTTGTAGTGAGGCTTAACTAAGACTCATTCATTCATTCAACCAATATTTCTTCAACACCTCCTAAGAAGTGAACGCGAAAAATAAGGTCTCTGCCTTCAAGTATCTTACAATCCAGTGGAGAGAGGGGGGCAAATAAACACAAAATCAAACAATTAAATAATTTCAGACAGCCATAAAAAATACAGTAAAGAAAATCCTGCAGAGTGCTGTGGGTAAGGTGGGCCAGTTAGAGGGGGTGGTCAGGGAAGACCTCTCTGAAGAAGTTGCATTTGGGATGTGAACCAACCATGTGAAGATCTGGGGGCTTTCCAAGCGAAATGTATAGTAAGTGCAAAGGTCCTGAGGCAGGAAAAATCATGTCATCTTCACGGAACCAAAAAAAGAAGAGGAAAAAAATGGCCCAGGTGATAGAGCACAATAAGTGAGGGAAGGAATGGAGCAAGATGTGATCAGAGAGGTAGGGACTCCTTTGTGAGCCCTTGGGAGGCGTTGGACTTCATTCTGAGTGTCTGTTTTGTGTTTTTAAAATGATATTCCTGGCAGCTGGGTGGAGAAGAGATTGTAGAAAGAAAATGCAAAATCAGGAAGGCCAACCAGCAGAGATCTGGTGGCAGTGGGGGTGATGAGAAGGGGCTGGATCCTGACTATTTTGGAAGTGGTGCTGCTAGGGGTCACTCGTGGATTGGCCATAGAGGGAACATAAAATGTTTAACATGTAGCCAGGTGACATCTGACTCCAGGGCAACGAGTGCTGGTTTGATTCCCTGCGTGACTGTGGGGCGCTCCCCCTTCCTTCCAGCACTTGCCCCCGACTTTAGGCTGAATCCTGTAAGGCGTCTGATCCCCGCAGCCCGAGGGGGAGAGATCGTTATCCCCTGTCAGCCCAGGGCAGCTCCGAAGGCCGTGGTGCTCTGGAGCAAAGGCACTGAGATTTTGGTCAACAGCAGCAGGTACAAGCCCCGCCCCACCTGAGCAATTCCTGCTCACCCTCTCTCTCCCTGGAGGTGAGTCCCCTTCCTGTGACTACAGTGTGTCACTGGGTTGGCCAGATCTGCTCTGTCCTTGCTGCAGAGTGACTGTAACTCCGGATGGCACCTTGATCATAAGAAACATCAGTCGGTCAGATGAAGGCAAATATACCTGCTTTGCTGAGAATTTCATGGGCAAAGCCAACAGCACGGGCATCCTGTCTGTGCGAGGTAAGGACCATGGTTTGGCTGAGGTTGGTGACTCAGCCACCACGGGGTGCCGTCCCTCCTCGCCATTGGGCTCTTGTGTTCCCATGTTCCTCCTAGTTTGTTTGTTTGTTTGTTTTGCGGTACACGGGCCTCTCACTGTTGTGGCCTCTCCCGTTGCGGAGCACAGGCTCCGGACGCGCAGGCTCAGCAGCCGTGGCTCACGGGCCTAGCCACTCCGCGGCACGTGGGATCTTCCCGGACCGGGGCACAAACCCGTGTCCCCTGCATCGGCAGGTGGACTCTCAACCACTGTGCCACCAGGGAAGCCCCTAGTTTGGTTTTGAGGCTACCCCAGGATTCGGTTTCTCTTGGGACTGCCCCCAAACACCGCCATCCAGGATATGCTCCTGCCTCCCTCCCACGCACTCGCGGGGCTGCTGGGAGGTCAGGATGCTGTTGGCCACGCTGCCTGTTCTCTTTCCTGGGGCTCAAGACAGAGCCTCTCCCCCTGCCCTGCCGCCCCTGCCTGGGCCTACTTCCTCCCCTTCCACTCAGGGGCCCTTTGTCTTGGCAGATGCAACCAAGATCACTCTAGCCCCCTCGAGTGCCGACATCAACTTGGGAGATAACCTGACCCTGCAGTGCCACGCCTCCCACGACCCCACCATGGACCTCACCTTCATCTGGACCCTGGATGACTTCCCCATCGATTTCGACAAGCCTGGGGGTCACTACCGAAGGGCCAGTGTGGTAAGGCCTGAGGCCAGAGAACCCAGGGCTCCTCCCTCCTTCTGGGCAGACAGGGGACCCACGAGAGCCATCAACACCCCCAAAGCTTTTCCCCCTTCCCCCAGGAATGCCATGATGGCAAGCTCATCCCTGGGTTCATAAGCACCCTCCCTTAGACGGGCAGTTCCCCGGATTCCACCCGACGTCTATGCATTTAGAAGAGGGTTAGGGTCAAACCTGGAATTCCACACACCGAGCAAGACTCACTCCCCTACTCTTGTTATCCTGCCCCCCAGCGCAGATGACATCATTAACTTGAACCATCACTGACTGTCTTCTGTAAAAAAAAAAAATGTCGTTTAATCCCCAGTGGTACCAAGTAGAGACTAGCTGATCCCTTCCATGGAACAGAGAGGAAGAGCGAGGTGCAAGGGGTCTGGGGAAGTAACAGAGCAGGGGACTCTTGAGCCCCGCCTCCTGTCCCCTGACTCATGCACTAGCCAGGGCTGCTTCCTCTGACCCGCCCCGCTTCCTGTCCCCCGTGTGCAGAAGGAGACGGTTGGGGATCTGACCATCCTGAACGCCCAGCTGCGCCACGGTGGGAAGTACACATGCATGGCCCAGACGGTGGTGGACAGTGCATCTAAGGAGGCCACAGTCCTGGTCCGAGGTGATGGGTTTCCCACCCCATCCCCACCGTGACACCCTCAGAGGCCAGCTGGGCTATTCTGACCCTCGCTCCCTAACTAACTCCCACCTCTCCCTGAAAGCCGTGGGAAGGGCTCCTAACAAGTCTGTTGAGCTGAACTCATCCTGTGGTTCTTCGCAGGTCCTAAATGAATAAAATATTCTTTCTCCAAAGCTAAAATTGTAAAAAAAATCCACTCCTAACACATCCCAAGACTGGAGAACTTGCTGAGGCCAGAAGTTTCAAAGCCTCATGCTGGGAAATCTATATACATCTCTGTGAGGGAGCCTCTGTGACCCCCCCAGCCTTGGACACATCCTTCGTCCTCAAAACACCCCATCTGCCACTCACTACTGCCCCCATTCCTTGCCCTCCCAACCCGGTGTATGTTTCCTGCGCCCTCTGCTGCTCCCTCTTTGGTACTGCACCAGCCCAAGCGAGCCTGAAGGAGGTTGGCTCAAATTTGTTGCTCTGACCTCTTGGTGCAGGTCCGCCAGGTCCCCCAGGAGGCGTGGTTGTGAGAGACATCGGTGACACCACTGTCCAGCTCAGCTGGAGCCGTGGCTTTGACAACCACAGCCCCATTGCCAAGTACACCCTGCAAGCTCGTACTCTACCAGCAGGGAAGTGGAAGCAGGTTCGGACCAGTAAGTGTGAGGCCCCACCCAGGTCAGTACTGATTAGGCCTGGCTGTAGGGGGGGCGAGGGGGGGGTGCTGGGGGTCAGAGGCCAAGGCTGAGCCTGGAGCTTCGAAGAGGGACAAGTGTAGACCCCTGCCTGCAGGGAGCTCCCAGGCCATTAGGGAAGATGGTCACACAGGCGGCAGAAGAATGGGGAGAGAGTTGGAGAGGGAGGCACTCAGTCTGCACCCTTGAAGCATTGGCAGGACTATTAATGGGGCAATGAAAACATTCGTGGGGGTGTGGGATGCACACAACATCTTACAAAGGCTCCAAGGCAGGGAGGTCCACGAGTTTCCCAATCACTCCTGAAAAAGGTATTGAACTCTTAATATAGCGGGTACCACCGTGAGAGCTGGGTATAAAAAAGTGATTCATACCCAGTCCCTGCCCTTTCCATCTAGATCAGTAAATGAAGTGCAGAACACTGACTCCCTGGTGCCTTGCAGATCCCGCCAACATCGAGGGCAACGCCGAGACCGCCCAGGTGCTGGGCCTCACGCCCTGGATGGATTATGAGTTCCGGGTCTTAGCCAGCAACATCCTGGGCACTGGGGAGCCCAGTGGGCCCTCCAGCAACATCCGGACCAAGGAAGCAGGTCAGAGCCCTGGATGAGAAGTAATGTCAGGGCACAGACCCTAGCCCTCCTTAAAGGGAGCCCCAAGCAAGCAGCAATTACATGGAGTTCCAACCCTGCTCACCAGGCTTCGGACTCTAACAAAACAGATGAGAAGGGAACACAAGTCAGAGCAAGGCCACAACACTGCACAACGTACTGTGCCTTGGGCCACAGCCTGTCAGGGCTGGAAGCCATCCGGTCCAAACCACTCATTTTTAAAATAGGCCAACCTTACAACTGCATGTGAATCTACAATTGTCTCAAAGTAAAGAGTTTAATTTTTTAAAAAATGGAAAAACCATTCCATGTGAAGGAAGGGTCACACTGGCAGAGCCTGGACTTGAACCCAGGAACATGGGGTGATGGGCAGATATCCTCCCTGGAAGTGCACAAGCTGCAGGAATCAGTTAATGAGGAAGGTGTGCGTGTGTGTGTGTGTGTGTGTGTGTGTGTGTGTGTGTGTGTGTGTGTGTGTGTGTGTGTGTGTGTTGTGCAGGGCACTAAGTAAGCAGCTGGTGCTCTAAGTCCTTCTTTAGATGGTTTCTTTGGGAGCAGGAAGAATGGACAATCTGCCCACAACCCTCCCTGAAAGGCAGGTAGGTGTCAGAACCTGAGTGGGGAAGGAAGGGAAGAGGTGAAGGTGAAGGCCCAGAATGAGAGCCCTGGGATCCTGAGACCAGCAGCATGGAATCAGGACCTGCCTCCCCTCCATACCCACCCAGGCCTGCCCCACTGGATGTGTAATGAGGGTCTGCCTTTTTGTGTCCATAAACATGGTTTCCTGTGTGCCCCATGCTGACTCTCCAGGCTCTTTCTGGAATCATTCAGTATTTTTAACTGGTACCTCTCCTGAGTAAAGAGTTCCAGAAGGAGCACTTTCTTTGATTGAACTTCTTGGACAGTCAAAGGGTGAGGAGTGGTCTCCTTCACTGCAGTATCCAGGAGTTGAGCACAAAGAGAGCTATGATGCAGAAGAAAGATGATAAGATTTCAAATCAGAAGAGCTGAGTTCAAATTCAAACTGTGACATTTATTAGCTGTGTGACTTTAGGCAAGTCACTTAACTGCTCTGGGCCTCAATCTTTCCACTCTGAAAAGGGTAATATTAATGCCTACCTCACAGGATCAAATGGGTAATGTGTTTAAGTGCCCTTTGCAAATGAGAAGGCCCTAAAGTATCATCAGAACGAAGTGATAAGTCTCCAGTTGCTGGATCATCTACAGAAATATTTTAACCCTCAGCCAAGTTACCCCCTGCCAAGCTTCACGATCTAATTAAATACATTCTTGTTTTAATATCAGCCTTTTGAATACTAGAGACAATTAGGAAATTAAGTCTGCCATGAAAATAAAAAAATAATAAAACAACCTGTAACCCAAAAGAAATGTTTTTTGGATTAACTGCAGTTCTGAATTATTTATTCCCCTTAATTTAAAGCAAATTAGAGTTGGTCTCTGCTACTTAGTTTAAACCAACAAGAGGGATCAAGATAATGATCATTTATGGAGTGTACACTATATGTATATGCTAGCCACTGTCTTGTTTAATTTTATTCTTCTTACAGCCTTTGAGAGAAACATTATTATCCTTATCTTACAGAGAGGGGAATCAGAGGCTCAGAGAGGTTAAGTAACTCGTCCAGAGAAACTCAGCTAGTAAGTGGCAGAGGTGGAATCTGATCTCAGGTCTGCTTGACTCCAAAGCCCACGTCCAGAGGGACTCTTGAAAGACAAAACCAGGTCCCATTGGAATAGTTTCAGAAGGATAGGTGTTAACTCTTCTCTGAATGTTTGGTAGAACTCACCTGTGAAGCCATCTGGTCCTGGACTTTTGTTTGTTGGGAGTTTTTAAATTACTGATTCAATTTCAGTACTGGTAATTGATCTGTTCATAGTTTCTATTTCTCCCTGGTTCTGGTTCAGTCTTGGGAGATTGTACTTTTCTAAGAATTTGTCCATTTCTTCTAGGTTGTCCATTTTATTGGCATGTAGCCAGGGCCCATTGGAAGGGTGTCCTTGTCCTAGGATGCTTTTTGGTCTCAGACTCAGAGCTTTTGTTCCCTCACTGCCCATTAACTGTCTGTGTCCCTTGGCCCTGACAGCCCCCTCGGTGGCACCCTCAGGTCTCAGAGGAGGTGGTGGAGCCCCTGGAGAGCTCATTGTCAACTGGACGGTAAGCTGCAAGGGCAGAGGCAGGACTATGCCTCCAGTTCTCTGGGGGGACAAGTTCTACACCACCCTCACCCCCACCCGCGCCTGGTGGGACTCGTCTCAGGAGTTGAGCAGCATGCAGAGAGGACCCAGACAGAGCCACTGCACGGTCCTGACTCCAGAGCAGACAAGGTCCCTCCCCTCCCCTGGTACCCACTGCAGGATGGAACCACCGCAGTCCTGGGGCCACCCCTCTTGGTGAAGGCTGGGTGGGGCTGGAGGACGGGCAGGGAAACGCAGCCGCGGCCCCTCGCCCATGCCACGCTCTTGCCCCTCAGCCCATGTCCCGGGAGTACCAGAACGGAGACGGCTTCGGCTACCTGCTGTCCTTCCGCAGGCAGGGCAGCACTAGCTGGCAGACCGCGCGGGTGCCCGGCGCCGATGCCCAGTACTTCGTCTACAGCAACGAGAGCGTCCGGCCTTACACCCCCTTTGAGGTCAAGATCCGCAGCTACAACCACCGCGGGGATGGGCCTGAGAGCCTCACCGCGATTGTGTACTCGGCTGAGGAAGGTGGGCCACCCCGGGGCCCATGCGGCATCCCCACCCCAGCAGCTTGTCCACGGGGTGTAGGGTGGGGGAGCGCTCCTCACACCCCTGCTAGGTTCCGCAGATGGGGTGGAGAGGACACCTGGCTTCTAAGCCACTGGCTTCCTTCCTAGCCCTCGCTACCTCGTCTCCCCTCAGGCCTAGAGGAGGGAGGCTCTCTGGAAAGAGAAGTGGGCCCCGGGGGATGCTCTGCACCCTGAACCCTGGGCTCTATAAAATCCTGAGAGAGGGCAGTCCCAGTTGGCAGCTGCTCTGTAGGGTACAGGGAGTGCCTGGGAATCCAAACCCATTCTGTGTCGGTCCCCAGAGCCCAGGGTGGCCCCTACCAAGGTCTGGGCCAAAGGGGTCTCATCCTCAGAGATGAACGTGACCTGGGAACCGGTGCGGCAGGACATGAATGGTATCCTCCTGGGGTACGAGGTGAGCACTGACCTGGGCTGGGAGAGGAAGGGGTCGGGGGGTCAAGGCGCGGGGGCACCTCATGGCTTGCTAGTCCTCCTCCTGGAATCACTCATTCACTAACCAGGCACACAGCACGCAGTCTAGGCATCACCATGGACGCAACCTCAGCTAAGCCCCTCTAGCTGATGCCTGTGGACAGCCTTGAAGTTACTGCTTGGCTCGAGCCGGCACTGGACGCTGTGGGAGCCCCGGGGAGGAGGAGCAGGTTCTGGAAGGGGCATAGCCTGCCCGTTTCATGCCAGAGCCCAGTTAGCCTGGCATCCTCAGGGCTGCAGGGAACAGCATGGCCTCCTCTGTGTACCAGCCGCTCATCCTGTCCCTGAGGAACTCTGGGCCCAGCAGTTTCTGACCCAAGACTTGGGCCCACTGGTGACTCCACACTGGGGTACATGCGGGGGTGGATGGAGAGTGAGAAAAAGCAAGAGGAAGGGAAAGAAGGGCAAGCAGGAAATGTCATTGTCTAAGGGAGAATCATCATACTAGTGATGTTGTCAGTTCCATTCAGGAGAGTCAGCTCTGGGCTTTAGCACAATGGGTTACGCGAGCCCCACTGAGGAGATAGCTGCAAACTCTGCCATTGATTTGGAAGAATATCTAGAAGGCCCTGGTGTTACGAGGTCTATGACCATGGGTTTGCATTTACTCAGCAGCCCTCATAAGCTTGCTGGAGTGAGGGCTGGGGGACTACTTTGCAAGTACAATATGCGTTTCATAGCCTTTAACAGAGTCCCCACGGGATTCCTTGAATTAATTAAATGGGGTTGGTTTCAGCAGGCCATCGCTGGGTTGAGTCAGTGCCCACACCCCCGCCCCCTCGTTCAGCCCGCGTATTAAGCTCTCTCGTTGGACTGGGCACTCTGCTGGGCACCAAGAAGGGAGAAGCCACTTACACCAACTTGTCCCTGCTCCCTTGGAGCTCATGATCTAGTGTCTAGGTCCTGAGACCTGAGGCTGAGTTACAAGCACCAGCAAGGAGCAGGATGCAGGTGTCCGGAGCCAGGGTCAGGGTAGCCCCGAGGTCCTGGGTTTGACTGCGGACCCTAGGGTACCCCTGCCCCCTTCAGATCCGCTACTGGAAAGCCGGGGACAAAGAGGCAGCTGCTGACCGAGTGAGGACAGCGGGGCTAGACACCAGCGCCCTGGTCACCGGCCTACACCACAACACCGAGTACCACGTGACTGTGCGGGCCTACAACCGCGCCGGCACTGGGCCTGCCAGCCCTTCCGCCAACGCCACGACCGTGAAGCCCCGTGAGTCCGTCAGCCTGGGTGGGGGTTGGGCGGTGTATTTTGGAGGCGGTGCCTCTAGGATCACTCTTTCCCCGAAAGACAAATGCTCCAGCCCACAAGCCCTGGGCAGGACAGAAACGAGGCAGCACGTCTAAAAATAACGAGGGAACGGAATTCATGGCCTCTGAAGTGCCTCCCTTTTCTCCAACCTTTGTTGGAGTGTGTTTCTCAGGCAGCGGTGACAGAATGTTCTGGGTACAACTGCTTTGGGAAGACATCTAGAAAAAGGCTGGCTAAAAGCAAGGGGGTGAGTGGTGGGGAAACATTGGGAAGTCTCCCCAACTCTCTCCCTCCTCTGGCAGCTCCACGGCGACCCCCTGGCAACATTTCCTGGACTTTCTCGAGCTCCAGTCTTAGTATTAAGTGGGACCCTGTGGTCCCGCTCCGAAATGAGTCTGCAGTCACAGGCTATAAGGTAAGGAAGGGATCAACCAGGCACTGAACGCTGAGGAAGAGCTCACTTGTATTTCTGGCAAACACAAGGGAGCTGCAGTTTCTAGCCAGAAGGATCTGAGTTAGATGTAAGCAGAGAGTTTGGGATTGTGAGAGGCGTGAAATCCATGAGCAGTTCTTCAGGGAGCAGGTAGTGGCGACTAGAAGAAAATGGTATGACTGCGGAAAGACAGGGTTCAAGGGGGCAGCGATGGACTGGGTGAAGTCTGGGTCCTTCTGGTCTAAGGAGTCTGCAGAACCAGTTCAGCTGCTTGCAAGCTTTTCTCGTCCCAGTGGGGAGCTTGTTCAAGAGCCTGGACCTGGTCAACAGGAAACAGGAGGGGTGAGGAGGCAGGACCTCGAGGGCCCAGAACCATATGGGCTCCTCCCATTCCTGGGGCTAGGGAAGAGGAGAATCAGTCCTGGTGTAAGGAAACTCTTGCCTGGCTAACCCCCTTCCCACAGATGCTGTACCAGAACGACTTACACCCGACCCCCACACTCCACCTCACCAGCAAGAATTGGATAGAAATTGCGGTTCCTGAAGACATTGGCCATGCCCTGGTGCAGATTCGGACCACAGGGCCAGGGGGGGACGGGGTCCCGGCAGAAGTCCACATCGTGAGGAATGGAGGTGCTGTCTCTCCCCTTATCCCTCAGGAGTATCAGGGTCCATCCAGATGCCTGATGCAGGAATCATTCCCACCCAAGCCAGACCCCAACCCAGCCAGTCCCCAAGGGGGAAAAAAGCAGGCAGGCAGGAACCAAGTGCAAAGTAGCCCTGGAACTGCCCTTGCTGCCCCCTCCTTCCCACTCCCAAACATCCCTGAGGGCCGAGAGGTAAGTACACTCCTTTCACGGGAACAAGAGCAAAGGTCCTACAAAACACTGCAGAAGGAGGGCTTGAGAACACCTCCCCGTCCTGAAGCCAGCCCTCCGTGAATCTCCTTAGGAAAGGTCTGGATTCTGTCCTGAGGGTGGGACAGGGATGTGCAGGTCCCAGGCCCAGCTCACTCAGCCCATTTCCGCCTGCTGGTTTCAGGCACAAGCATGATGGTGGAGAACTCAGCAGTCTGTCCAGTCCCACATCCTGGCACCGTCCTTTGTCACTCCGTGGCGACACTGATCCTCATAGGCTACCTGGAGCTCTGATCTCGGCACCCCTCCCTCTCTGCCACAGCTGGACACCCACCTCCGATGGACAGAGCCAGCTGGCCCCAGCCCCCTCCCAATGCCAAGGTGGCCCAACACTGTGCCTGAGAATGACTGGTTTTAAATACCTACTTTAAGCAGTGCCCTTTTCGTAGGAGGTAGGATATTTCATATTCTGCCACAGGAGAGAACCCATGCGAGGAATTTTTTTCTTTAAAGCAAGAGGCACCAGACAGTAACTTCCATGATGATACTGAACCCTATGCCTGGGCCCTCTAGGGTGCCTGGATGGAAGGCAGGCCTACAGGAAGAAGGGGGTTTAAACAGGCATCTGCGCATGAGCGGAGACAGCACTCTGGGACCGCATATGGACTCTGCTCCAGAGAGCGGAGTCCTAAGCCCGGGAACACCGGACAGGAACGGGACAAAGCTTAAACAGCAGCATCTCTCAGTCTAAGGAGAGGGCCAAACCTGGGGACCAGGGACTCTCCTACTTTCTCCTCTTAAAGGACAGCACGGCTGGACCCTGACATTGTCCTGGATAATTCCCTGGAGGCCCCTGCCACCTACCTTGATGGCTGAGAACCAGTGCTCTGGTGTCTGAGGCCGGGAGCCTGAGCCCCTGCAGCTCTGGGGGGCAACGCTCCCGACTGCTGGGTGGGAGCTAAGAGGGGTTGAGAAGCTGAGACTCCTGGTGGAAAGGGGCACCAGACTTGGCCTGAGGCACAGTCACAATCAAGGTGACGTTGCCCTCTTAGCCAATACTGCCAACCCAACCCTGTCACCCCAGAGTGACAGAAGCCACTACAGGTGGCTGGGTGACTAAAGGGCTTGTCTTGGGCAGGTCCCCCACCGCACCAAGCCCCAGCCTGCACGGTCCCTTGCGGGTTTGAGTAGGAGGCAGGAGTGCCTCC
This sequence comes from Delphinapterus leucas, assembly GCF_059928025.1. Taxonomy (NCBI): domain Eukaryota; kingdom Metazoa; phylum Chordata; class Mammalia; order Artiodactyla; family Monodontidae; genus Delphinapterus; species Delphinapterus leucas. The sequence goes on from NC_143129.1 coordinate 40,154,211, forward strand.
ACCGTCCTCCTCCAGCAGAATGCAGCTGTAATTCTGTGTGTCTGGAGTCAGGAGTCTTCTGAGAAGGGCAAAGGATAAATGCGGCCCTACCTGCTCGCAGGAACGCCCTGGGCCACATGGCGACTCGTCCCCCAGGCTGCCTCGGATGCTCTTTTGCATTCCCCCAGAAGATGAAGGGGTAAATAAATGGGACATCTTAGCTTGCGCTCTGGGTGTATTACCAGTCACAGCACGTCAGAGCTGGAGGAGGCTTTAGATCTCACTGGGCCCAAGCCACCACTCTACAGATGAGGTAACAGAGTTGGAAGGGGCAGGGCCTTCCTCAGGTCACACAGCCTGTCAATGATGGGGCTGGGATAGCACTCTTCTCCAACCTTCCTGTCCCAGGCTCTTTGTCTACCCAGAGGAAGGGGGCAGTGCTGAATGGCTATGACCTGGTTAAGAAGGTGGTTAAGAAGGGCACTGGGCTATGAAAATTCTGCTTCAAGAGGTGCGGGTGGGTGATGGTGGGGTGCTCGGCATGGCTGGGTCCCAACCCAAGGCGCATGCAGACTACAGGAGACCCCAGTCTTTCTTTGCCTTCTGAGCCTAGCTTCTGCTGGGACCTCAATATGCAGTGCTGGCTTGAAGCCCCCTGCTCCCCTTGCCCTTGCTCCAAGAGAAGAGGCCAAAGCAAGGGCAGGGATTCCCCAAATCCAGGCAGCAGTGGCGGCACAACCAGGAAACTCCAAAGCCTATGTTGTGACAGGTGGCCCTTCACATATAGGAGCAGCGGGACATCTTGTAGGGCACAGGCCCCCTGAGCCTGGTTTCTGTAGTTTACAGTTAGAGCTCTATTTTGTTATGGTTTTTAAATTTTTCAAGTCCTGCTCTATTTTCCTGGGCAGGTTTATGTTGGTGTTTACCCACTACAATTTTTTAAAAATGTAAGCTCACATGCCTTCTCCCTGCCACCACTGAACCTACCAGCCTGCCCCTGGCCCAGGACTGCCTCCTTGGAGCCCTCCAATCAAAACCTCCTCACCTGCTCCCATCCTTCACCCCCATGCGAGGTGCTGGGGGCTCAGCTGAGTGACCATTCTTCCATTGCAGGGACCCAAACTTGGCCTAGCATCCATCCTGGTCCCCCATGGCTGTGATTTAGCCTGTACCCAGCTCTATCAGAAAGGGGATGCTGAAAGTAGAAAACCTTCTTCCAGGGTTTAGCCGATTCTTTCCTCACTGCCTCGGCTGCGGCAGGAGCAGCAAAGGGACAGGTGTCTAGATGCTGGGCCAAGAGGGCTGACCTGGACTGGCACAGGAACTCACCCGTGCAGCTGGCAGTGCAGCCCCTAAGCTTGCTTGAGGCAAGAGAGAACGACTAAGAGTCTTAGTTCTGTGGAGGCAGACAGACCCTCTGGGAAATCCAGGAAGGGTTTTTCTAACTAGGAGAACTCAGCCTCAGGAAAACGTAAGCCCCGTGCAGGAAGAACTTGTTTGGGGGACACAGAGCTGGACTAAAATGGATGTTCCTGCAGGCCAAGACTCAGGCAGAGTGCTGATTAAGACTGAATAAGACAGCAGGTGGCTTGAGGACACGCAGGCACGTGAAGGGGAACAGCCTGTTGGTGACGTGGCTGCCCAGGAGCTGGTGTGGAGGCAGAAGAAGAGATCAGACAGCTTCTCAGAGTCCCTTCCTGCCCAAGAGGCCTGACTGTCGCCTTCGCTGCCCGCATGCGCTGAGGCTCGCTCCTGCTGTGGTAACGACTCGATCCTGGATCTCTCCCCTCTCACACGCCAAGCCCCAGACAGGCAACCAAGGGGAAACAGCCACAAACCAGTACTTCACCCTGCAGCTCAGTGGGCAGCAAGTGCCTGAGGACTAGGGACAGGCAGCGCTTCAGGGCTCGGGAAAGTCTCCGTTCTGCGTATGTTGGGGCTCAGCCTATAGCGCCCTTTGCCCCAGCCCTGGTTGCTCCAACAGCCCAGATGTATACCTCACCCTTGGGGGGAGGGCAGCTCTCTTCAGGTGGAGTCTCAGGGCCCAGCGCAATTGGGTTACCTACTTTCATCCAGGGAATCAAATGATACAGGTGGTCCCAGGGAACAGGAGGGCCATGGGGTGGGGGGGGCTCTTTTTGATAAAATGACAGGAGAGCCGTCAGAAAAAACATCTGCAAGGAGACCCTGGACTGAGTAATTGAGAGGCTTCTTCCTTTTGTAAGGACCTCTGAGAAATTTTGACAGCTGTTTGTCTTGGGGTCTAGGGTAGGTGAAGACTGGAGGGGACGCTGCAAGTGTCCGTCAGGGCTGGGATTCTTGGAATCAAAAGGTGCTCAGCACAGGAAGAGTCTTGGAGCTCCTGCCCGCTGGGGCCCCTGCAGCATGCAGGGGGCAGTGACTGCAGTCACAGTCATTTACGGGGCAAGGCTCACCCCAGGCATACTTTTCCCAGCATACACTGCTACCTCTTGGCAGTCGCAGGAGCCAGGCTAGTCTACTCTGGGCAAGAGCCCGAGCTGGCTCTAGAATGTTTCACTCCCTTCATCTCTTCTCCAGCTAGAGGTCTGTGTGCTTCCTGATCTCAGAATACAACAGCCTACTGGGCTCCTCTGTATCGGAGGGATAAGCAGTATCCTCAAACCTGGGTTTGAGGCATAGGTGTAGCTATTTCCCTGGCTCAGACCTAACCTGGGCTTCATCCTGGAGATGAGCAAGGTTGCCAGAGAGGCTCCTGGAGTGGCATGAGGGATTAGATGGGCACTTTTAAGGAACTTCAAAGAGCTCCATGGAAAGAGGTGCTTGGTAGCTGTATATATGGTCATAGGCTTTGGGAAGGCAGGACAATAAAGGGAAACTGGAGAGGAAAAAAAAAAATGGGTCTGATAGCTTTCCCCAGAGCCCTAGGAAGCCTCATGCCCTCAGATGGGGTGCACCCTGCTTTGGCCCCCAGACTCCAACTGACCCACCCCCTCCAGGGCCTGCATAGCTTAGAAAAGCTCACAGGTGGGCAAGGGTTGGGGCTTCACTGGACCACTGACTTAACTCAGTTTTTGTTAAAATGGACCCGCTCCCACTGACCTATTGTCTGTCTCTCTTACACTTCTTATAATGGTAGTTATTTATTGACTCTGGTAGCAGGCAGTTCTTAAATAAAGACGGTTTCTCAACCTGCTGAGGCAGCTGGCACCAGCTGTGGGTGTTTTTATCCTCAGACTAAAGAGTATCTCCTTGTCCTGTTCTCTAACCCTAGGCTTTTACCCAACACCTTCAGCCTTCACACAGTCACCTCTAAGGAAGTCACAACACACGGTCCATATTGCTTCATTCAGTCCTGGGAGGGGAGAAAAATTAGGCCAAGCAACTTTAAGGCAGGCCTCAGCAGAGCAGGCATTCTCCTAGTCTGGCTGGCTTTACCTAACAGGATGGGCAGTAAACAGTGCTCATCTGATGGTACTGCTCCAAGCTTCCCTGATTTTTAAGACATTTGAGGTACAGGTTTCTCCCGCTCCTCAAAAGTAGAGTGTTCCTATGAAATCTTTCGTTAAGCTGAAACGGTGTAAAAGCAAAGAAGCAATTACCTTTTTTTTGAAACAGTGAAAAAACCCTTCAGATTTCTTTTCAGTTAGCGAAAACAGGTACTAACGTAGGTTTCTCATAAAACCAAAGTGGTGGAAAGTGAACTTTCAAAAAGCGGGGGATACCTGTATTGACTCAACAGTACAAGTCGTCTCCCCGCGGAGACATAGTGACCCCCACCTGGTGAGAAGGTGCCTCTAGCCTCTGTTCACAACAACCAAAAGAATTTGAATTTCTAGTCACATTTTCCAGCTGCAACACTACCATGCATTCAACATTTATCACACCTTCTATTACACCTGAGATGCGTGATACACTTATGCAGCTGTGTAAGTGTTCAATTCTTTTGGTGCAAAGCAGGTAGGGCTCCGTGCTGACTGAGCCTGACAGCTTTCTTCAGGGAAGAGGGAAAGCAAGGCGAGCAGAGGCCCCACTACTCGGTGCTGAATTGTGTGCCCAGGGCCTGTTCAGCACAAGAAGCCCAGGCTGACAACAAGCCCCTGACGGGGCCACATAGATAGTGGTAGTTACCACACAGCCTCATCGGGAGCGCTGGCCACTCTGGAGCCCAAATCTTAGTCCAGGCAGCATCTCCTTGATCCTCCAGAGGCAGACCACATGCACAGAATTCAAAGAACTAAATTGGGTTTTGGTCTGCACTAACACATCTGAGGGGGTTTTGTTCTCTTCCCTGTTCAATCCCCTCACATCCTCAGAGTCAAAATTCAAGAGCCCAATGCACAGAGGGCTGTAAACCTAGAGCTGTACAGTATTCCATCCCCTGTTCGACTACCGTCTTACAACAGTATGCTGGAGAAGTTATTTAGCTCTTCTTGGGTCTCAGTCTTTCCATCTGTAAAATGGGAAACACTGTACCCCTCAACCCTCCTCGGCAATGTAATATTAATGTTTTACAGTCCTCTCTCAAAGCAGAGCAAGCTCTCTCCTGACTGCTTCAGCAAAGTGTCCAAGTCTGAAGTAATGAGCTTCATTAGTGACATTTCCCAACTCATGCGTGTCTGGTCCTTCACAGTTTACAGAGACGTTTTACTCACAGGATCTCATTTGATCCTCACAATCATGTGTTTCAAAGATAAGGCTCAGTTAGCTTGCTCCATTACACAGTCAATAGCAGGAACACGACAGGTCTTCTGAGTAACATCCTATCTGAGGTAGAGAGAATGGGTGATAGGGTGTGTGGAAATTTTAAGATCTTTTCAAAATAAGAGCAATAGTTAAAGACTCCCTATGCATGAGTCTAAGCCAGTGGTTCTCAACCTTCGCTATATATGAGAATTACCTACAAAACTTCTGAAAAACAAAGATGCTTCTGAACTCATGACTTACATATACCTAGGACACTCAAACAGCCTAGAAGCAGTGACTCCCCAGTGGCAATGAGCACATCTAGCACCCAGACCATGGTTTCTAAATACTACTCCCCCCACTAAAAGGAACAAGAGCCCCTTGGAGAAACACAGTCCCTCGGAGAATCTCCCTTGGAGATTCAGGTTTGGAGAAAGGAAAGTCCAAATGTGCATCTGAGGCATCTTGCTATAGCAAGGACATGCTCAAAGTCAAGTGGGACCACACCAAAAGGACAAAGGAGTTGGCTTGAAGGGACTTCTGGCCAAAACTGGGAACAATCTGAACAGCAAAAATATGACAACAGTAATGGATTATATATAATTCACTGAATAAAAAAGAGAATTCATTGAAACGTCAGAAGAATAAAAAGAATAGCATTTCTGTACAGAAAAATACAGGGTAATAAATACAAAAATGAATTTAAAGAATCCATCATTTTGCAATCCCCAGCACGTAATAATAAGGCAAAGACCATGAATGGATTCTAAAACGCTTGTGAACGTTTTTTAGAAACCAGATAATCACAAAGCATCACTCCACAGATTACAAAAGGAAAACACATACAGGTACACCACTGGAGGGATCTGGCAGTCACCACCTTAACCAAACGATCAAGCTTATCATCAACCATGGGTCACCCTGACATTGTGCCTCCCGAGGTCATGCAATAAGTACATATTATTTTCGTTGGGCTCTTGTCAAAAATGTTTAAGATTCATTCCTCAGGAATCTAATCGTGAGGAAATAATTGTGGGACACTATGCAAGACAAACGGCCTCTTCAATATGAACGTCATGAAAAAAAGAAAAGTGGGGGATCTGTTGTAAAATAAGACTTAAGAGAAATAATAATCAAATGTAATACGTGAACCTTCATTTGATCCTAGATCAAACATTAAGTTAAAAGTTCTAAGATTTTAGAAATTGGGAGAAATGAAGTATCAACTATTTGTAACATTAGGAAACTGTTAGTGTGATGAAGTCATTGTAGTTATACAGGTGAACGTCCTTATTAGGAGATGCATACATGATTTAGGGGTAAAACGTCACAATGTCTGTGACTAGCTTTCAAGTGCTTCACATAAAATCAATATGTATTTAGAGAGGAAGAGAACCGGAGCAAAACGTTTGCAATCCAGTTAAAGGGTCTGTGGATGTCATCAAACCTTTCTTTCAACTTTTCTATGGGTTGGACTTTTTTTTTTAATATAAAATAGAAGAAATAACAGAGATCCACTGGTCATAATTTAAATTGAATTAGCATCCTCAGGTTAGGGCTCAGGAATCTTTTCAAAAGCTCATTCGGGTGATTCAGACACACGGCCAGAGAAGATAACCACTGGTCTAAGTCTTGTTTCTGCTACTTCCTCTGTGCTGAGAAAAAAGTGAGGGGAAGAAATGCTAATTCTCTCATATAGAATTAGCTCAGCTGGCAGCCCAAGAGCAATTTCCCTGATAGTTCCACAAGCCAAGCCAATTATCTCAGACACAGTCTGAATGGCCTCTGAAGGTCTTAAGATTGGATTTCCTGTTGAGGAAGGAAGGTACTAGTCCTCCGTTACGGGGCCTTGGCTGCTGTAAGAAACCTCCAGCAGCACAAGCTTCAGGGCACTGAAAGAGCTAGAAGGACAGGAACAGGGAGCAAGCCTAGGAACTGTTCAGGGGCAATCTACCAGCTGAAGAATCCAGTGTTTCACCAGGAATTCAACTTAGCACTGAGCACAAAGGTTTCACCTGGGAGTGTATAAGGGGTGCAAATAATTTATTAACATTTAGTGACTGTCTCTTACATACCTGAGTCAGAAGTCATTACTAACACCCTCGGCTCTGCCACAAATGGGCATATGCCCCCAACAAAGCGATATGTTCAATGTCTATTCTAAAAACGCTGGTGTAAGTTTAACCCCAAACCAGACTGATTATGGGACAATTTAAACAACTGCAAGAAATTTTAAACTAAAGGGCAGAAAAGGTTAGGTTTCCAAACAGCTACTGGGAATTGTTTTTATTGAAGAGGAAAAAAACACTTTCACTAGAAAAGCTATTATATCCTTCTACATGATTATACTGCTCAGAAGGGAGATCAAGGTAGGGAGGCATACACAAGTTGTAAAGGGTAGAAAATGATGCAAACTTGGAAGACAGAACTCTTCCCAGGAGCAGGGAGATGCCTGCAGTCAGGTTTCCTGGGTACCTAGTGGGCAGGGAAGATCTGGAAGAGATCCATCTGGGACACAGAATTAGGGAATATTGCCCACAGCTACCATGATGTTGCCCTGCATCACAACCCCCACTCACTCCTTTGGTAGTGGAAGCCCCCCTCTTAGTTAATCCACAATCAGGCAGGCAGAACACTCCCCTGAAAAGCTAGTTTGGCTTCCTGAGCAGCCAGCCCTTCAGCAGCAAGGTTTGTAAGGTCTCAAGGATGGCACTGCTGTGGATCACCCTCAGTCCACCGCACAGGGCGATGCTCACCAACGCGCCACCAGTCACACCACTGGCAATTCCTATCCCCACAGCTATGGTCACCTTCTCTTTCCACGGTGGGCGCTGAGGTCTGGAATAGTTGTCCAGATTCACTTCCAGGCCCTCATCTACTAACTTCTGATCCTCAGTAAGGGACTGATGGAAATTCAGGTTCACCAAGTTAGGAGGAAGGACCCTCAGCCCGAAATAGAGCCTCTTGACAAGTCTCAAGTTTTTTAACAGCTGCACATCACACCGGTAGGTCCCAGAGTCATACTCCTGAGCGGACTGAAACTTTATAAAGTGGAAACTGGCTCGGAAGGGTTTGAAGACTTCATCATCAGTCGAGATGATACCCCGAGCAAGTCTCCAGGTGAATCGGAAAGCTTCCTGTCCAACCTCCAGGAGGTCTGAACTCAGACAGCTCAGCTTAAATTCCTGCCCTATGAGAGCGGTGAAATGGAGCATTCCACAGATCCAGTTGGTCAGACATTCCAAGCGCTGAGACTCACACTTCCTTCTCACTCCATCAGGGCCCACCTCACAGACGGTCTCCTCCTTATAGCCAAGGCCACAGGTGACAGTACAGGTTGTGGCATTGACAATAACTTTCCCCACAGCTTCTTGCAGTTTCTCAGGAATGGCCAGTGTTTTAGGTAAAGTCACCACCAAAGGTAGATAGAAGGCCAACACCAGGTTCCCAAGGATGAAACTAGTGGCCAAAGTCTTCATGTCTTAGTAGGCATTTCACCACCCTCAGCCAACACCCGACGTGTTCCAGCTAAATCCTCCACAACATAATTTAATTCCTTTGACATGAGAGAGCCTTCAAAGTCGAAAGATATGATGCATGCATTGTCAATAAAACAATACAACTTAATAAAAGTCCAGTCCTTATTAACAGGTGAGGCCACACGGCAGAAAAAATGTCACAAGGTTGTTGCTTTACTATCACTACTTGTTAACAACCACCTTACCAGTCTTCATTCTTTTCCCATCCTTTCAATGCGTTTAAATCCACCTCTTGGGAAACAAAGATGAGAAGACTTCAGAAGCTGAAGTGAATTTCCAAATTACCTCAATGCATAGTAAAGCTGTACCATTCCTCACCCTTTCCCCTCCCCTCCAAGTTGTAGGCTCTGAATTCAAAGGTTTCAAAATACCAGCTAAATCTGCCCAAATAAGAAATCAAATACCAAGTCTAAAAAAAAAAAGGGAGGATTAACTTGAATTAAGTTATTATTAACTTTAAATGCTCCTAAACCTTCTATAAAAAGGATTAAGAACTCTGGACTGAGAGGCAAGTGATTTACCCTTCTTGAATTTGTTTCCTCCTTTGTAAATTAAGACCTCCTTGCCTATTTCAGGAAGGTCACTTTGAGCATCAAAAGTGATAAACTGTACATGAAAACACTTTGTAAAGTGTGTAAGGAATTTTAAAAAGAAATGAAAATTCATGAAGGCAAGAGCCAAACGGGCTTTTAGAATCAATGCTTAGCAGCAAGACAGGCGATGTTAAATGCAGCTCCTCTCCCACTTCTAGGCACTCTTCCTTCCTAAGGGTACCGACGATATATTCTGGGGGAGAGGATACATAATTCTTCCTGACTCTCAGTCCAGTCCCCCCAACCCCACAGAACGAGAAAGGAGCTCATCATTCACTTGGGTCAAAGTTGCTATGCAACAGCTATGATGTCAAAAAAGATTCTCAGTCACATAACAGGGTTAATAAGTAGACACTCAGATTTGGAGATGATTAAAATCAAAGACTTAAATAGACTTTATGAAACATCTTATTCTTTAGGAGACAATAAGTATTCGATGGATTTCAAGGCTATTTAATCTAGGGAGAAAAAGTGCTAATGAAGAGGAATTTATCTGTACTTACACTTTAAGAAAGGTCCTTGGAAGGCAGGAACTTCCTGGCAAGGGTTTTTGTAAGCTCCACAACGTCTCCTAGCACTGAGGCCTCTACAGAGTAGTTATACACTTACTGAGCTAAGGAATTGGAAGAGAGGGCATTCCTACATGATCCTTTTTTCACTAACTTTTTGCTTGAATTGTTTATTTATATTCTTGTCCAAAGGCAGGTATCTGGACTACCTGGCCACTCCTTAGCCTTTCCAGCTGTTATTTCTACACGGAGAAGATCTAATATCAACAAAGTAAGCTGCATTTTCTGTTGTACAGAGTGAAGTGGCCGGTGACTTTCAGAAGTGATCAGTGTCTACAAACACACGCCTACACCTGTTCTTTAATAAACATCAGATTTTATTTACAAAGCATTAAAGCTTCAGCAAGAAGTACCCAAGGCTAAGTCTCATCTCGTACAAAACTACAGAACATTAGAAAACAAAACACTGGGGGGTGGGCAGGTGACAAAAGGGAAAAAGAATATGCATATATTGTACAAATCGAGAAAATCAAACTGAAATAGACAGAAGGTTTTAGGAGCTGAAAAAAATTCCAAAAGCATAAATAATTATTAGGAGCTGCTGCCAGAGACACTCTGACGTGGCTGAAGTTGACTTTCTCAGCAGCCGGTTTAGGAGGTGGACAGAGCTTGAACATCCCAACGCTCAGGCAGAGGACACCCAGCTACTCTGCATGTGGAAATAAGGCAGAAACCTCTTGTATCACACAGTTTGCATACTACTGCACTGTACAGTACAAAGAGAAACAAAACGGAAATAATGTCTGCAAAACAAAAACATGTCTAGTGACCCACCTACCAATCTCAACCACTGGTCTAATATGAAACAGGAAATGAAATTCACAAAATGAGCATCTGAGGAAAAAGCAGTGGCATCTAAAAATATAGACATTTTGCCACTGACTCAGGGAGAGCTCTTGCTTCAACTACTGAACATTTTGGTTCTAAAGGTGGAATGGAAGAGGCTCTTGTTGATGTGTTCTACTTTGATTTCTATGCTAAAATCCAAAAGGCAATCACCTCGTTTGGCTACCTATCGGAGCAACCACCAACTGACAGAGATTTCCCAACAAGCACAGTGTTTAACTCTCCTTTGAAAATACTGTGAAAATGATGATCCAGATTAAGCACTTCCAGTCAGCTCAAAGCTCTGCTCAAGAGAGGCTGGAGAGGCCCCTCCACACCTGGTTTCTTCACTCTGGATTTTCAGAGAATTTCAAACACCTAGTGTACACATCCATCCAATCTGCTACTTTTTATACAAAGAACAGCAAAAGCAAAAATTAAAAATTTTTTTTAAAAAGCTAAGCAACCTTTCACAGAAAGGAAGTGACTGGAAACATGTAGGAAGGAAAAGGGGTATGGATACAAGGAGGAGAAATGCAATGACTGATGGGAAGGACAGATGTCCACGAGCAATGATAAAAAAAAAAAGGTTCTTAGATTTTTTTATTTGAACTGTGTTGTCATTGCTTTGATTTTGGACGGTTTTATTTTAGTCCTTGCATAGATTCCCCCACCCCCAGTAAAAAAGAAGTCTGCTGAGAGACACCTCGGTTTGTTTCTGGCTCTGGAAGCCAGTACAGGTAAAGCAATATAAACTACTGATGATTCTTTGCTGGAGACAAATGACCTAGCTATCTTCAAAAACCATGATTAACGAGAATGAACCAATACTGGAGGGAAACATGCTATGAAAAGGATACAAAGAAAAACCTGACCCTCTTATAGCTCAACTTCTGGAGCAAAATGTTACAGTATATGAACAAAGAGGGGGCCTTTCTTATCTTTCTTTCCTTTTGGAAAATCTGAAATCTTTCCAGCATTCTTTTCTGCCCATCTTTGTAATACAATATGGAAATATAGGAGGTATCTGGTGAGTGGGTAAGTTTAAAAATGGAAGAAAGAATGTGCAACAGAAGTTTTTCTAGGATACAGGCAGCAAAATTTCAGATAAGAACAAGTCACTCAAGGACGTGCACTGTGGAGGGAAGGCAAGTAGGAGATAGGAAATGACAGGCCGAAATGGTGCTGGGTACAGTAAAGACAGACAAGCAAAACAGGAATCTCTTCTCCAGCAACATAACAAGCATTAAAGTTTAAATGAGTCAAAACTCCTGTTTGATGTCTTCACAAATCCTCATTCCTGAGAGCCTATTTGGACTTATGCTTGAAAGGGAAGGGGACATATATTCTTCTTCCTTAATTCAATTCTTCATTCAAACATAAAATTCACTCCTTCCACCTCCTGGGTGGAAGACAGAGGCCTTTGTTTTAAATTAAAGTCAATCTCAAATGACTGACCACAGTGTCCAGAGGCCACACGATGGCAAAGTAGGGAAGAACAAAGAACTTCAAGGGCCTTCATAACAGTTCTGAGATCGCTCCCCCTGCTAAAGAGATGAGACATAAAAAGATTTCTTTTAGCATCAACTTACACCAGTTACTTTCAAGAACACAAATACAGATGCTGGATGATGCATTACAAGCACACATGGGCTAAGAACTTCCCCCCTTTAAGTTAAAACCAACTCCAACTCCCAATTACTCTTTACTGAAGCAACAAATAATCCAAACCCCACCCCCCCTCCCTCAGTACTTTTCTCAGCACTGCCCCGAAGGGAGAAAAAAAGGCAAAATGATCAGACTTCTACACATTTTCCAAACTTCTAACCATTCTCCAAGGTGTTAACATACAATGCTTCACATTCCAAAAAGTGCAGTAAGTAGAGGAAAGGAAATTCTAGGGTACTACTGCCTCTTTCGATCTTTCATATACTAAACTAATTCGCCACTAAATGATTAACGGTGAGCAACAAACCCTTTTCCAAACACCCTTGTTCCTTAAATGATACTCTCAGCTCCTCAGAATCCCAAATATGGTGAAATTTTAATGAAAACTACTGTCGGCATTTCTATGCGCCAACAACTGATCAATAAATAAAATCCTAAATAGTAAAATCAAATGAACACTTCCCTGATTACTCCACAGAAGCTGTTCAATCTCTGAGGGACATCCTTAAATGGGTTGCTGTGAAATATTAACTAGGAAGTGTAAAAAGAGATCAAGGTGAAGAAAGTCCTCCCAGTGTCATCTGGAATGGGGAAGAACATTCCACTTGAAGGTAAAATGGTTAAAAATAATTGCCCAAGTTGTAAAAAAAAAAAAAAAAAAGTACCCATTTATAAACCTTGCTTTTAACCTGATTTTAAATAAGTTCAAGCACAGATGAAAACTGGCAATAAAAATAAATTCCAATTTGCCTGAGAAGAGACTGAAATTATGAGATACAAACTCTCCTGGATGCTACATGTTAAAAATCAAATTTAAACTTTATATAGTTCAGTAAGATAAAAAGTATATTTAAGCATCTGTTTTTCAGATCTTTCAACATAAAATGTAATAATTAACTTCTTGAATTGACTTTTTTTAAAATCGTGAGATAAAAGAATCTACTCCACAGGACTCAGTAACAGGCCTTTAACACTTTAAGGCTAGTTTCTCTGATTGTTTCCACAGGTACTCTGACCAATCTAGTTTAACAGTTTAAAAAAAGACAACATTGACATTTTAAGCCTAACTCATGAGAGGAAAAAGTGGCTTGCATTAATAATGGGCACTCAAGATGACTAATGAGCTACATTATTATACTGATTATCTGAGGTCAGTTAATGTTTTTTCTTTATCGCTCTCTTTCCTGTGAACAGACCAAAAACAAAGCTTGTTGAGGCATCAGGCAACAAACCAATACCAGAGCAAGCAAGTCTGTGAGCAAGATAAGATACACGGCAACAGCAACAAAGCAGAAGATCTCCAGGCTACTTAAAAATCTGCCCCAAGTATTATTTAACCGCAACATGATAGAAATCTCCAGTAATATAAAATTAAGAAAAATTCAGCTCATGGTAAACAGCTGTTATTGGTACCTCCCCAAAGCAGCCAAGCCAGGGTGGCTTGAGAAAACACTTAATTTTCAAACATTACCTTAGTCAGCTACTAAGACCACACAGAATGAGAATACCCAACTAGCCATCTAAAAATATGATTTTAGCAGGAATTCATAAATTAGTCTTTGAGAGACTGATCATTTTTCAAAAAGGGGGGGGAAGCCCCTACCAATCATTTAAAACAATCAGATTCAGCAAGTGAACAGAACACAGTTCAGAGGCCCAGGGTGGAGGGCCAGCACCGGGAGGGCAGTGGTGCAGCCAAAGGCAGGGGCGCAGGGCCTGTCGGCCCCCAGAAGTGGCACCTCTGCTCGGTTTGGCCTCAACAGACCATTCCCTTCATGCCCACCATCCCACAAGGCCTTTAGACCACATATGTGACAGACCACAACTTTGTCACACTTGCTACCGAGGGTGTTTACTGCCAAGGAGCCCTACTTCTAGGGCAATCTTTGAGCGGTCACAGGGCAACCGGGACACTGGTGGCTCTGCTCACATCTCAAGTTTCGACCCTGAGGACTGTCCTCTGCAGAGTATCTAATACAGTAACCAGGGGGAATCTGATAGATGGTGCTATGTCGATCTGGACTTTCTGAAAAGTCCTCAGCTCAGGGTTACCCTTAAGCTTCACTGATTGGTCCTCCCTCATCACAGAAAGTGTGTCTTCGTGGATATGAGTAAACTGGTACTGTTCAGTACTGATGAGCTGTTTCATAGGGAAGAATTTTCGACAGCCTCAGATTCCAGATGGCTAGATTACTTCTATTGGCGGTCTGTGTGTCTTCCAACTGTCGCCTGAAATGCATAATCTCCTGCTGCAACATGCAACAGACTACAGCAGCTTTGTCAGGCCTACCAGGGCTTACTGAACAGTTTCTTCAGTAACTGATGAATTGCAGATATTAACAAACAGTTGGCATTTAACTAAATTGAGCAGTAGCCTGCCCCTACAATCTGCCTTCAAATGATTTGGCTCTAATGCAAAAGCAGGGCATTCGCGGGGAGGTCCACAAAGCACTGAATCTATAAATACACCCATCAGACTGAACTAATCTTTGAAGATGGCTCAGCCTCAGCCACTGAGGATCAGGATTCATTTCTTAATATCTGGTGGAAAATCCACAGTGACAGCATGCTGCTTTTTATTGAAACTCTCCAAGGTGTGGAAGAACATGAGACATAAAGAGTTTTGATTACCTCAGAGGCCTGGGGGAGCTATGTGAAAATGAACAGCATGTGTCAGCCAGCCTCTGCCTGCTCTGGGCCCTCCAAGCTGAAAATGGTATTGGATGAAGCGCCACCCTCGCCCAAAGAAACCCACACAAAAGGTATGACAGGTTGTCCTGAAACTGAGACTTCTAATGGCGCGCTATATGATACTCAGTTTCAGCACTCTCCCCCAGGCTCACAGCCTTCATAAAGACCCAAACCACACTGCAGCTAGTGGCTAAAAGCCCTTCTGATGAAGTGTCAGGACTAAACCGCAATGCCTCTTTTGAGGTTTTTTAATGATCCTGCTCCTCAGCACACTCGGGAGTTTGATCAGGCCATTTCAGTTTTGGAGACTTCCATTCAGGAAAAGGCCAAGGAACCAAGGCAAGAGAAGAAGAAAATGGGAAGAAGGAAGTAGAGGTTACACGGGGAAGTATGCAATGCAGATAATCATGAGAAGTTGGTAAAATGTTTGCAGTAATCTAGACAGTTGTTTTGTCTGTTATCAGAAAGCGTATCATCACCCTGGCCTTGTTATGTAAAAGTCTCCTCTAGTCCTTTCAAAGGGTGAAGCCGTTAAAACAGCTGCCTGCATTTAAGGCTGACCAACTCAAGTCCCTGATAACAATAATGAAGAAAATAAAAATCCAGTCTGAAGCACCCTGCTGTTTCAAGACACAAGTTCTAGCCTGTCAGCCAAGTGAGTGGGAATACACTTCTAATAGGCCATTGATAATGATATCCAGTCTTGCTAGAAGGAGTTTTGAAATGCTGATATGTACAAACACTATGTATTTCACACATAGATCAAAATTTCAATGCAGTATTTTGAAAACTTCAGGGAATAAAAAGGCCCATTCCTTTACGGCTAAGTAAACTTTCTAACATCTCATTTAGATGTTTTTGAAGCATAGCTAAAAAATACCACTGCTGTTATACTCTAAGCTGTAAAATGTAACAGTACTTCATGGTACCTTTGACAAAAACCCAATTTGAGAAATGTCAAAAATATTTAGTAACTGTTAGTGACCATATCAGCTATAATTAAAAGTTGAAATCACTGTATTATAGAGAGAAAATTTTAGTTTTTAAAAACTCCAAATGGTTTATTTGCCACACACTTAGTATTAAAAAGCAAATGATTAATTACAGATAGAGTCTGAAATGCTGGGAAAGTATGTCTTAGAGTATTTCAATTAATTCAATATGTTTGCCTACATTTGAAATCACCCTGAAGCATTTCAGCTCTTGGGGCCAGGGAAATCTATTTGAATTTCAAATTGTTTCTTCTATAGTGGCATCCGCTTATGCAAGAAGTGGGTTATGGAAGGATGGTTTTTATTTACATTAGTCAATTACTGACATGCAATCTTTGCTGGCAATGCCCATATAACTCTTCCAGGCTATTTTTAAAAATATACAGACATGGCCCTAAGTGGACTGAATGTGGAGGTGGTAACTGATTATCAGTGGAGTACCATAAATATTGTCGCTGGGAAAAAAAATGCTAGTGCTCCAATGGTATGGTGTTGGACTATGAAAGTCTAAATCTAGTGAACTTGAGGGGGAATACTCAAAATGATGACTAATTGAGTCTGTTTCAGCTTCTCTGCAGAAGAGAATTCATGTTCACAATGATTAACCGGCTTAAGGAACTCTGTTTTGCATATCATCACATTTGGATTAACACAATTAAAATTTTAAAGTGGTGGGAAAAAAACCCTAAACACAAACACTGATATTTTGTTAGTCCTGCCTCTGAATCTACTGACCTAGCCACAGAAAACTGAGAGTAATGTATTAACTAAAGCAGTGCCTAAATATAAAACAAAACAAAAAGTTTCCAAAACCCAACAATATCTGAGCAGAAATGAACTTGAGTTTGCTTACTATTTTCCAAACAAAAGACCATTTAGCCTAGATTCACAAGTATTTGACTGGAAATTGAAACTGTTCTCTATCCTCCAATAAAAATCCCTCAGTTACATAGAAGTGAGAAAACAGTAAGTTTCAAGAGGCTTAGGTGTTAAGAAGCTACAAAGTTTGTCTTTTTGGTAATCTCCTGTTTGAAAAAAACAAAACACCTCATCTTCTTCCTTAACATGATGGTACTACGAACAACTCCATCACTGCTTCTAGACTACTGAAAGAGAGAAAAACACCACCTCTGGGATTTGAACAATTTGAAGAGAGAGAAAAAAGATGCTACAGTTAAATAGTCAAGGGCTGTATAAAGAAGCTCATATTTCTGGTTATCTGTTTGGATCTTTCATTTGAGACAAAACAAAAAACCTAGGAGCAAACACAGATTAAAAAAATGAATTAAACCAGGGGTTCTTACCCTTTTTCAGGTCACAGATTCCTATAGGAATCCAGTGAAATGTACAGGCATCTTCCCCCCCAAAATATTCATAAAATATTTTGCATAAGACCAAGGGAATGGAGATCCCCCTGAAACCTGGTTAAAGACCCAAGGTTAAGAGCCACTGAATTAAGCCAAATCTGGTTTAGCCTGCCCTCGGCAGTAGTTTAAAACTCAGAGAATATCTGCCACTGGGGAAAAGGAGGGAAGGAAGGAAAAAATGCTGCAGTTAAACGGAGTCAGGGGCTGTACAAAGCAAGGCCACGAAGCAAGCCAGACAGTGCTCCCAATGTGTCCTTACCTGTCAAGGGCTGGCTGAGCTCCGCCTGCACTTTACCCTTCGCTGATCCTTCCAGAGGTAAACCTCTGTCCCCTTTGTAGAGTTTCGGTTTAAATGGAGAATCTTTCTCTTTACCTTTTGATCCTTTAGGCCGGCCTGCTTGCTTCTTCTTGGATTTGCCATCCCCCTTCACACCCAGTAGTGGATGGACTTCTGTAAAAGGACAGATAGGCAAAGAAAGAAATCCACACATCACCCCAACTGAGCATGTGCCATGCCACCTATCCATGAGCAAAGAATTCTGCTCTTGCATCTCAGGTCCACTAATACAAGAAGAAAAGTTTGTTTTGTTTATTAATTATAAACTATAGAAGAGTGGCTATTAAATGAGAAATAGTTCCTTGGCCACATGGCCTATGTGATTCATACGAAGCCACAGCAGCTCTAAATGGAAAAGGTAGCTCAAAGACACACTGATACTTTATCACACAAGCCACAACAGGAATGCACATGTGCACACTGGCATGTGAATGCAGAAAGGGAATGGGCTTTGGTACGTGACAGACCAGGGTAAGAATCCAGACTCAACCATGTAATTAAAAAGGCTTCTAGAGTCAGACTGTAGAAGTAGGTAGGAAGAATTAAGGTTGTCCAAGTCTGACTAGTACTTTACTACCTAATGAGAACCTTGGGGGAGAGGTAGGGTATTTAAACAAACTGAGCCAGATGTCAGAAGACTTAAAGTATGTCATCTTAGGCAAAGTACTGAGGGCAGAATCTCCCCATTTTAAAAGGGAAGTGAAGCAGATGAAATTATTACAAAGTTGTAAAGCACTATAAAAAAAGACTCATGGGAAAATTCCTTTAAGGGAAAATCACCCACACAGGAAATTACCAGATTGTGCTGGAGAGTGGCATCTGTCGGGCAAGGGAGAGAAAATGTGGCTCTTACCATCATTTGGTACTCCTTGCAGTTCAATATTGGTTGTTTTGGGTTTCTTCTTAGGTGGCTGGGACCCATCTGTTGAAGACTGCCTCTTCTTCTCTGAACTAGCCCCTTCGTCCATCAAGGAGGTTTGGACTGCATCCGGTGGGGGGCCATAAGGATTTTCTTCTGGGTCTTCTACCTCAGGGGCAATGGGTAAATATAATAGAGCCTTTGAATCTTCCAGCTCTTCATCACTATTTGGAACAGGATCAGAAAAGGGATAGGGAAAAAGAGGAGAAAGTTGCTTAAACCATGAACCCTTCCTCTAGGGCAGAATCATCTAACCATAAGCAACAGGTATGGATCTAAAATTTCAAGAAAGCCAAGACAAATAAAAAGAAATCAGACAGGGGCTTCCCTGGTAGCACAGTGGTTAAGAATCCGCCTACCAATGCAGGGCACACAGGTTTGAGCACTGGTCCGGGAAGATCCCACATGCCGCAGAGCAACTAAGCCCATGCGCCACAACTACTGAGCCTGCGCTCTAAAGCCCGTGAGCCACAACTACTGAAGCCCACGTGCCACAACTACTGAAGCCCATGCACCTAGAGCCCGTGCTCCGCAACAAGAGAAGCCACCGCAGTGAGAAGCCCGCGCACCACAACAAAGAGTAGCCCCCGCTCGCCGCCACTAGAGAAAGCCCGTGCGCAGCAATGAAGACCCAACGCAGCCAAAAATAAAGAAAGAAATAAACTTTTTAAAAAGGAAATCAGACAACACGATTAATAAAATCAGTAGTAAAAATAAACGGCATAAACAAATTATTTCACTTTCTTAAGATTTTTCTATCAAGGGAGAAGGGAAGGGATTTCTTGCACACCAAAGGAGTTATCTCTTTGAGGTCAAAGGCAGATGGGCCTGAAGGAAGAGCCGGGGAACTGAGCAGCACAACCAGAGACTGAGGAGGAGGAGCACCCCAGGCCCAGCCTTCAGCGGCAGCTCACCTGCTACAGAAGGCGGCAATAGGGTCCACACTGGTGACATCCACTTCCTCATCCTCTGCAGCATCAGCCCCTGCAGGACAAAAACATAGCAGAGGTGTGAGAAGAAGTAGAAGACTGCTCTTTACATATAGCTTATGGTTTTCATAAACTGAAATCCAGGAGAAACAAAGGAGGAAAACCAAACAGTTTGTTTTACTTAGTCGTTCTGCAAATATTTACTGAATTTCCACCACACGCTAGGCACTGGGAATAGAGCGATGCCCCAGAAAGTTGGGAACGGTTCTTCAGTAAAAATTTTAGAAGTCTAACTGAGGAGACACATACACACAGATAATTTCAGTTCCATACAGTAAGTGCTACAGTAAAGGTATGTGCAATGTGCCAAGGAGATGGGAAGGAGAAAGAACTTCTGCGGAAGTTTGGGAAGGCGTCGTACAACACAGTCCAATAACACTAATACAATCCAGAATATACTGCAGCCCTGACGGTCTTTCTAAGGCACAGGAGGCATGTAAGTTATCTAATATCACAAAAGTGAGGACCAGCACTTTCAAGCTGAAGAGAACTAATTTCAATCCCAATTCCCCGATTCCTGACACCATCAAGTGGCCCAGCAGTCAATGACCCGTGGCATTAATTACTCAAGCTGACAGTGCCAACTGGGCACATTAAGCATTCATACACACAAACCCCTGCCAGACGCAAAGCCCTGTGTTTAGACAACGATGGGGCTATAAAGTGAAATCTTTACTCTCAAGTAACTTCCTATCTAGAAGTTCAGAAGCCAAGAGATAAAAATAACAATGATCATGATCATAATCATAGTAGAAGAGAACATCTGAATGCTCATTATGGCCTAGACACTATAGTGAGCCCTTTACATGAATTATCTCATGTATTCCCCACAACGCTAAAAGGCAGGTACTATTGTTATCCTTGTTTTACAAAAAAGGAAGTTCAGGTTTAAAGAATAAGTATTCTGCCCAAGGCGGTCTGACTCCAGAGCCCATGCTCTTTACCTTCATCTTACTGACAAAGGAGTGACAATACCCAAACAGCAGCTGAGCACCCAGCGTGTGTGGGTGGCTTTGTTAGGGGCCCCATGCAAATCCTCATTTAACCATCTGCAATTAGTCAGGAAATACAAAGTGAAACGTGAAGAGAGCTGCTGGAGCCCTAGTAACGCCCATGTAAGCCCTGAGTCAATGCCTTACAAATAAATATTCTAAAAACGCTGCCAAAACTGTGTAAGCTTAGGAAGAAAAATTAGACTAAGTGCTGAAATGAATTTAACACAAATTAAGAACGAGTACTGAGTAAAACAATCATTTTTCCTTTGGGAAATACTACCTGCAATTGAGAAATATTACCTGTCTGTTCAGGCTCACTCTTATCTTCATCTTCAATATCAAACTCTGATTCCCTTTCTTCATATTCTACATTTTCATCCAATTCTTTGAAGTCTGGCGCAAATGCACTCCAATTTTCCTATGCCACAAACAAAACATACTACTTAACTGTATGAGAAAGCAGCAGTCTGTAACCTAGACATTAATGATATAAATAAAAGGACTGACCATGAACAAGACTCAAAATTCTGAGATCAAATTTGGCAGATAATAAAAATTAGGTGTCTACAGTTTTATTACCTTAAGGCATTTCCTATCTTAAACATTCCATGGTATTAACTGTAGTTCTTTCATAAATAACTGCCTTCTTTAATCTTTATAAGATGTAATTCTGAGGTAAAATGTTAAGTTTTCTTCTGAGTACACTGATTACAAATTTAATTAAAGGTGTTCAAAATAAAACCAAGATGTAAAACAGAAGCTAACTGAGCTGAAAATAAGACAAGCACAAGAAAACTCTATCTCGGATGAGCAACAGAAAAACGTACCAGGAAGTACACTAGATTTTCTCCCTGAAAACAGAGCTGGTAAATTGACTTTGGACCAAGACCTTACCATTAAAATAAAGCAAAACTAGATGCACTGAACTATTTAATTAGAAGAATCATATGGAAAAGAAAATATATAAGGTAATTTTGGGCTTACTATTTGTAAAGTTCTTTGATAAAAGGAAAGGGTATCTAGCTTCAAAGCAGTTAAACCAGAAAAATACTTACTACTTGATTTTGTGCCCAGATAGATACCACTCCACTAGAAATGGATGCTATGATGGGTCGAACAGGATGCCACTAAATTTTAATGAAGCAAAGAAAAATCAATTCTAAGGATGAATCCAAGATTTTCTGTATTACATAAGTAACAACAGCAACCTCTCATCCTACTCACAGCTACATCCAAGAGGAGTTCTCCTCTTGTCCCATGGAGAATCTTCACCAGATTACCAATACTCTTCTCCCAGATGTACAGGGCATGCTGCCGGGCTGACCCTGCGACTATGTATTCCCCATCCCCAGAGAAACAACATTTCTTCCACGGGGTCCTAAAGGACAAAGAAAGTACCCAAATAGAACCAGAACCTGACCCCAGGCCATGAATTAGCACATATTCTTCTAGGTTGTGATACATACCTATTCACCAAGTCCTGCAATTTCTGCATGGGTTCAGGCTCTCCATCTCTTCCACAGGTTAAGATTTCTCTACCATCATAAACTCTAATTATTCGATCTGCTGTGTTAATTAAAAAGCAACTACAGAAAAGATAAAAAAATATCAACACCAGAGGTCAGAATCTGTTCCTGTTAACATTTTCCACGGCTACCAGTTACTTAGAACAGTACCATAAGACAACTAACAAATCAGGGAGAGACTGAGTGAAAATCTAAGTAATAGACTAGACTACTGATATATCTACTTGCCACCTTCCAAGCCAAAATATAGCGTGAAGTGAGAAAACGCTTTACTTCCCTTCCTGTGTAATCCCTGAACCCTAGATGCACAAACTAATCAGCAGTATTTGACTAAAATCCAAAACCTCTAAATTGAAACCAGTTTCCCGAATTCACAAGCTTACAGTTAAATATATATAAATACTTCATTCCTCTGGCCTGCTTTATATACAGTATATTCTTAATGAGTTAATAAATTAAATATATCATTCTGGATTGCCCAATTTTTTACTATGATAACACTGAGTGTTGGAAACATGTCTAAAATACAAGTTATTTTACCACCTTCTTACAGACTTCACTGTCTCTTGCTTCAAGAGAATTTGAACATGAATGTCCTCTAAGTATGTATGGTGGTTCCCATACAAAATAGGATGACTGTTACTCTTTTACTGACAACCTATTTTCTTCTTGTTTCTGTTGATACATAAATCTACTTCTAGCTGGGTAATCAAATTTATCAGAAAAACATCTGAAATTAAAAGGGTAAATAAATAGGTTTTATGTAAGTAAAGTGCATATTCAGTTACTATGTGAATTTGTGATATCAATTCTGATTATAATATAACAGCTCACCTTTACCCAGTGCTTACCATATGCCAGACATTTTGGTTCTATGCAGACCACTCACACATCTTTTCTGTAAAGGAACTGCCTGTTAACCTCCCGATAAGATGTGACTGCTGGCTCAAAGCGGTACATCTTATAAACTTAAGAACCAGATAGTGACAGTTTCTATAACTATTTTCTAAGTAAACTTAAAAAAAAATTAAGTATAATATACACAAAAACTGTGAATCTCAATGTATTTTTGCATTCTACTCACTTTTAAAACTGTCTCTAAAAAGACAGGTCTCACTTACCTGCCCTTCCGAGCAAACTCTATTGACTTAATGGCTGTGGTATTGCTTGTTCCAGTTGTTACTCTGAAGGAAGCAACAAGATCCTGAGAATCTGTTTTTAGGACCAAGATCTAAAGTTTAAAAGAGAAAAATAATAAGTATTCTGATAACTTACAGTAATTAGATTTGACTTCTGTTTCTGAAACTGGGCAAAGACTGGGTGAAAATATTAATATAAATATCTCTATTCCCATGTATCCAACTTGATCAACTGCTATTGCCTTTTACCTCTTCAATTAAAGGACACTGTCTTAACCTATTGTTAAAAGATAATGTTTAACATTATCCAGAGTCAAAAAGTAGAAGCAACCCAAGTACCCATCAACAGATAAACAAAATGTGACACATACATACAATGGAATATTATTCAGACTTGAAAAGAAAGGAAATTCTGACACATGCTACAACATGAATGAATCTTAAGGACATTATGCTAAGTGAAGTAAGCCCATCACAAAAAAACCAAATACTGGATGAGTCCACTTATACGGGTACTAGAATAGCCAAATTCATAAAGATAGAAAGTAGAATGATGGTTTCCAAGGGGTGAAAGGGAGTAGGAAATAGCAAGTTATTATTTAGTAAGTACAAGGTGAGTGCAAGATGGAAAGAGCTCTGGAGATAAACGATGGTGATGACCGCACGACAGTGTGAATGCACTTTACACCACTGAACTGTACACTTAAGAATGGTTAAGACGGCAAATTTCGTTAAGTGCGTTTTACCACAATAAAAAAAAAACACCTGCCACTCTCTAAAGCAGCCATGAAACTGTACTAGCCCACACGTCCCAGTCAAAAAAAAAAAAAAAATCAAAGTGCACTGGAACTCAAACTCTAATAAGCTTGAAAAGGACCCTAAAGCTCACCTAATCCAACTTCTTAGTACACAAAACTACAGATTAAGCTAGCCTAAATATACAATATTTGCAGACCAAGGTATCAGACATTTTATCAGCAGTACTCCATTGATGATATGATTTTTAAATTTTGTAATTTAGTAATGGCCTTTCATTACTAGCATCCAGTAAAGGCCCCCCATCCTTCTCTAGGTCAAATAACCTCTGACTGCTCTAAATCCAAAGAACAGAAATTATTAAGGCATGAGAGAAAAATAGGCTATATTTACCACAGGCAGGAGGCATGCGTAGTCAAGGGACAAAAGAAATTTCAAAGAAAGAACAAGCAAACATGAAATGAGCCAATGCACAGGATGACTGATGCATATTTCACCAGCTTCTAAGCTTCTACGCTTACCTTGCCTTTTGCATTTCCTGTATAGATATATTCTCCTCGCCTATCAAAAGATGCAACCACGTTCAAATCGGAGTCATCGTCTACGGGCAGAACAACATGTTTGGAATCTGAAAGGGTCAACATGACAGGAGCAGATTTCATGGGACACACGAGAACCTTGTTCCTGTTTAAAAATATGAATAGTACATTGGCTGTTGCTATGATATCAGAAGGCTGACTCTCTGCTCTTTTCTGTAATTCCTATCTACTACCTCTTCAACTCTCCCAGCCCAAGCATATTTAAAATAGTGAAAAAGCCTAAACTCTAAATTCCTAATAATAGGGAGATGACTGAGTAAAGTTATGAGATCTTACCTTGACAAGATAAAATGTAATTATTAAAAATAAATATGAAGATGTAGCAAACTGGTAAAATATGTATGAAATAAAGTGAAAGGCAAAATACTAATTAAAACTATGTAAAAATACATATTTGTGTACATCTAATAGACAAATGCTTTGTGAGCTAGTAAGTGCTTTGTGAGTTATGAAGCACTACACAATAAGCTTTATACTTAAAGAGAACTTGACTAAAAGAAAACCTAGAGAAATGAAAATAGTTATATCTCAGTAATAGAATGATGGGTGACTCTTTTTCTTAAATATAGTTTTCATAATGAACCGTTTCCCCTACTAAAGAAATTCAAATTGGAGGAAAACCCCAGGTAAAGAACAGTTATTATACTTATTTCTACCTTTGCCCATTTCTGAAGCCTTAATTAATATAGGCCAGTTTTTAACTATATACTACAACAGTCTCTTTAAAATCTATTCACTAGATCCAGATAATCTGGAAAGATTATTTTATATAGAAGAGGTTGAAGAGATGTGGGCTTTTGCATCCTAAAACCTTAAACTGAAATTGTCATGAGCCTGGAGATAGAATTAGACCCACCCCAGGAGAGAATAGCACAGATTAAACATACTGATCTCGCGGATGATACTGGACTTTTAAGATGGGTGAAGGGAATCGAAACCTCTGGTCGCAGTCGCCTGAAAGGACATCCCACTGTGACACTATGTTATCAGTGGAAGCACTCACGAGCTTATGACCATCTCGACTCCAGCTGAGAAGGAAAAAGGGTAACTTAGCACACATTCTAAGTTAAAGTATATCATATCACCCTTATAGATAAAAAAGCATGAGTCACACTTATTGCCCTAACTGCATGGGTCACCAACGTTTCTTCTTCTTTATTTTTTAAACATATACTCAAATCCACAACAAGCTTTCCTAACTAAGCAATAAAAAAGAATGTTTTCATGACATCTTCATATCTAGTAATAGAAGCTCTTGACAGTTCAAGATAACAGTACAAGTGGCTCAGTGAAAAAAGGGAGACTCAAACATTTTAGAAAAGTATAAAATCAGCTGGCCCTTAAGTGTTGATTTAACAAAAAGCAGGTTTTCTTCCCCTTGGGGGGAGGGGGAGGAGTAGTTGAGCTTTCTGAAGTTGTCCCAGAAGTAGCACTATCATAGTATAAGTGAACCAGTACAGACAGGTATCTGTTATTTAAAATAATTAAGAAAAGAATTAAGGAAGGAATTAATTCCTCCTGCTAAGTACAGTTAAACATCCTAACATTATATAGAAAACAAACATAAAAAGGTAAAGAGAAGACAGACTGTCTAGGGACTACAGGATATGAGGAACGACACAGCAGTGAGGTCCTTAGATTTTCTTTTTGCCTCATATATCCTGGACTGGGTGACGGAGATGCCAACAACCCATTAGCATCAATAGGCACACACAAAAAAGTCTCCAGAAGAGCCAAAGGACTAGGAAAGGACAACCAACAGATGCTAACACACAGATGACACAGGTGTTAGTATTACCCGACAAGGATTGCAATGCAGCCATCATTAAAATGCTTCAACAAGCAATTACAAACATGCTTGAAACAAATGGAAAAAAAAAAGTCTCAGGAAAGAAATAGAAATATAGAGAAAAGAACCAAATGGGAATTTTAGAACTGAAAAATATAAAAACTGAAATAAAAAACTCAAAAGATGGGTTCAGCAGCCAATGGAAAAGAGGAAGACAGAATAAAAAATTCCCAATCTGAATAGGAGAAAAAATGGAATGAAAAAAATTAACAGAGCCTCAGGGACCTATGGGACTATAACAAAATATCTAATATCTAATATCCATGGCATCAGAGTCCTGGAAGGAGAGAAGAAAGAGAGTAAGGCTTAAAAGTATTTGAAGAGGGCTCCCCTGGTGGCGCAGTGGTTGACAGTCCACCTGCCAATGCAGGGGGCACGGCTTCGTGCCCCAGTCCGGGAAGATCCCACATGCCGCGGAGCGGCTGGGCCCGTGAGCCATGGCCGCTGAGCCTGCGCGTCTGGAGCCTGTGCTCCGCAACGGGAGAGGCCACAACAGTGAGAGGCCCGCATACCGAAAAAAAAAAAAAAAATGTATTTGAAGAAATAATGGTTGAGAGAGGATATGGGAATATATGTATACATATAGCTGATTCACTTTGTTGTACAGCAGAAACTAACACAACATTGTAAAGCAATTATACTCCAATAAACATGAAAAAAAATAATGGTTGAAAATTTCCCAAATTTGGCAAAAGATATAAAACACACATCCTCAAGAAGCTAAGCAAACTTCAAACAGGATGAGCTCAAAGAAATCCACTCCAAGACACAACCTTCTGAAAACTAAAGACAAAGAAAAAAATCTTGAAAGCAGAAAGAGGAATGACACGTTACCTACGGGAACAATAATTCACATGACCGTAGATTTCACACCAGAAACCATGAAGGTCCAAAGAAAGTGACAGTTTTTCAAGTGCTGGAAGAAAAGAACTGTCATCCCCAATTCTACATCCAGAGAGACTAACTTTCAAGAACAAAGGGGTAACCAAGGCATTTGTCACCAGCAGATCTACCCTAAAAGAATGGCTCAAGGAAGTTCTCTAAGCAGAAAGGAAACAATAAAAGAAGGAATCTTAGAACATCAGGAAGAAAGAATAATGAAAAGGGTTTTAAAAAATTAAATACTTTTTTCTAGAGTTTTGATGTTTGAAGCCAAAATTATAAGTTATATAGGTATCAATATACATAAAGGAAATGTTTAAGACAATTATACTATAAACAAGGGAGGGTAAAGGGATGTAAAGGGAAGGTTTCTATACTTCACTTAAACTAGTAAAATGTCAACACCAGTAGACTATGATAGGTTATGTATATACCACGTAATACCTAGCAACCATTAAAAAGCTATACAAAGAAATACACTAAAAAATACTACAGGGGCTTCCCTGCTGGAGCAGTGGTTGAGATCCTGCCTGCCAATGCAGGGGACATGGGTTCGAGCCCTGGTCTGGGAAGATCCCACATGCCACGGAGCAGCTGGGCCTGTGCGCCACAATTACTGAGCCTGTGCTCTGGAGCCCTCGAGCCACAACTACTGAGCCTGTGTGCTGCAACTACTGAAGCCCGCGCGCCTAGAGCCTGTGCTCCACAACGAAGAGTAGCCCTCACTCGCCGCAACTCGAGAAAGCCTGCGAGCAGCAACAAAGACCCAGTGCAGCCAAAAATAAATAAATAAATAAATAAAAGAATAAAAAATACCACAGATAAATCAAAATGGAATTCTAAAAATAGTTCAAGTAACCCACAGAAAGGCAAAAAAGAAAACAGAGAAATGAAAAACAGAAGAGACAAACAGAAAAAGAAACCTAAAATCAGTCTTTATTCAAATTTTGCAATGAAGAGGAGCTGCTGCTGAGGAACATAGAGGACGCAACACAGTTCATGGTTAAGAACAGAGGCTCAAGTCAGATTTATGCTCAAGCCTAGACATTACAACCTTCTAGCTGTGTGATCTTGGGCAAGTTATACAGCCTTTCTGAGCTTCAATTTCCTCACTTATAACATGGAAATAATAGTATCTACCTGCAGACTCTTGAGAGACTTAACATTAATACATAAAAAACTCTCAGTGCAATACAGTAAGTGCTCAAAAACCATTAATTATATTAGAGACAAGATAAATGTATTCCCAGACTTGTAACTCACAGCAGAGGAAGGCAGGAGTAAACTGAGGAAGTGAATGTGGAGGGACTAAGCTCAAGTCTGCATACAAAGGACTCAGGTGCCTGTGTCTCCCACAACCTCTAGGACACTCCCAGTCAATTAGAAGATCCTTCTGGAGAATCTAAAAAGAAGATGCCTACAGATACTGTAACTTGAGGGTTGATAACAAAAAAGCCAATGGTCCACCCAATTTCAGTAGATGATGGGAGGGTAAAAGGGTGAGATAAAGCTCACATATACTGTAATAAAAAGTCACAGATAAGTTCTTGAAATTAACAAACTAAGAATATGCATAAATACTTTAGAAATATGAAGACAAATATCAAGAGAAACAAACCAAAAGAATGGAGGTACACTGGGAATGGGACATTATTGGCATATTGGGAATGGGAAGAAACAAGGGACAGCTTCTGCTGCTGTTCCCCCAAGCATTTTAGCACAATCTGACTATAAAACAGAATGTTAGCTATATTTCCATTTTTCCTTTAAACCCTCTGCATTTTAATAACTTTTTCTTTCATAGCAGGCTTGTATTTCTGTTATAATAGAGGGAAACCTATTTTTAGAAATTAAATTATAATCAGAGGTGAAACTAAGAGGGGTTTTCCCATTAAAACTAACAATACATTCTTCAATTCCAAATTCCGTAAATTCAAGAATTAGGGATTCTCATACATCCTCACATCTGACAGTACTGTTTCTTTCCAAAAAACAGACAGGTCTTTACTAAGTCTAATATCTTAGAGTCTTAAACATCATTTCATTCTACCTACGGCCCCTATCCAGTGACTGAATATCTTCTGTAGCATCCCTGTGAAGAGACGGCAAGCCGAAGCAGGGCCAGTCCCACTGGTAAGTTCTTTCCTGGGCAGTCCATCCCATCCACAGGCACCTCTGCTTGGGAGCTCATCTCTATTCTAAGGTAACATTTGTTTCCCTATAAATCCCGTTCACTACCTACCAGTCCTGCTTCTTCTCCTTAGGTCAATTTTTCTGTCTTGCACATGTCAGTTCTTTAATAGCTGAAGACAGCTATCATGCCTATCCAAAACTTCTCTTTGGTGAAATTTTCTTAGTCCCTAACATGTTCAAATACTACACAACAATTAAAGTAATACACAAAGTTATATACTAAATGAGGATGAATCAAAGAAAAATGCAAAATGCATATAACTACAGATCATAACTCTCATGTATACTTACACATACCAAAAATTAGGGAACAGTTAAATAATTATGATGCATACATACTAAGCAATACTATATATATCATATGTACACACACGCACATATATCAACACAGAAAAACATCCACTATATATTAAGTGGAAGAGCAAGCTAAAAAACAAAATGTATAGTATGTCTCCATTTTTTAAAAAACATACACATGTATATGTGTATGTGTATTTTTATACATGCTGAGGGAGATACAGATATATCCTACAGATGAAAGATATATTCCATATACTCTAATACTACTTACTTTAAGGAGCAGACAAAGAGCTTTCGTTTTTTACTCTATATACTCATATATTGTTTGAATGTTTTAAAGTTCTTAATAATCAAGTTTTGTGATAAAAAGTTTTAAAATGTTGGGGGGACAGGGGGAAAATCTCTCATTGTTCAAACCCTTTGACCTAGCAGTAACATACTTTTGGAAGATTACACTAATGAACAAACATAGATCAAACGCCTACTGGGCATCTTCACTAAGATATCCCCACCCATCCAACAAGTACCTGAATGCCTACTACATACCAGGTATAATGCTACAGTAAAATGGCAGACAAGGTTCATGTATCACAGCACCTACCATGTTCCAGGGAAGATACTCATAAAACAACTACTTGCAATAAAATACAACAGGAGACACACAACCGTGATCTCAAATTCACCATTATCACCCTCTAATCTTACCTTTAACATCTTCATCCAAGCAGGAAACCTGAGGATCATCTTAACTTCTCTACTTCACTTACACTCCTTACCTAATTAATGCCTAAGACCTCTTATTTCTACTAGTTCTCACATCTGTACCATTCAGCTCCATTCCTACTGCACCTATCCTCATCAGCTCTAGCCTAGGCCACTGCAATTCTATCTTCATTCACTGTCCCCTTCAATCTCTTTCCCACGCGCTGTTCTAGAGATCTTTCTAAAATAAAAAGCTCATCGTGTCACTTTCCTTCCTAAAATCTTTTAATGGCTTCACAGTACCTACAGGATAAAGCTCAGATTCATAGTGTGGCACACAATGTGCTCCATGAGGACCTGTTTACCTTGGCTGTTGCCATGTCACATCTCTGATACCACAATCCAGCTAATCTGAACTACCTGCAGTTCCCCATCTTACCATGCTTGTTTCAAGCTGATGTGTTTTTGCCTGTACAGCACCTTCTACTTGGAATACAACTGGCAATCACCTAGTCATCTTACAAGTTTGAGGTCAGAAATTACCTCATCTTTGAAGCCTTTTCTGACCACACTTCTTCTCCAATACAATTGATCATTTCCTCCTTTGCACTACTGCCTCCACTAAATCTCAAATATAGTTCTTATGTAGGACCTACAAAGCTTTAGTACATGTAGCTCTATGCACATGTACCTCCCCCTACCAATCAAGAATTTCTCCTTACTTGTTTTTGTGTCCCCAAAACCCTAACCCTAACCCTAATCGTAAATGCCTAAAGCAGTATCTGGTATATAATTCATGTTCAATGTTTGCTGAAGAAATGATGGTATGAGAGAAAAACTTTATGTGCAAAGATGCTGACTGAACATTATGTAGCAGAGAAACAAAAATGGTTAAGTAAATTATGGTTTATCTATCAGAAGATATTTAGCCATTAAAAAAAAAGTTTTTAAAGGCTACACAAGCAGGAAAATGTCTGGTCACAGTGTTAGACAGAAAAAGACCAAAATATAAAATAAAACATAGCACACTTACAAACTATGCTTTTTATTTAATTTTTAAAATTTATTTATATTTTTTATTTTTGGCTGTGTTGGGTGTTCGTTGCTGCGTGCAGGCTTTCTCTAGTTTCGCAGGTGGGGGCTACTCTTCATTGTGGTGCGCGGGCTTCTCATTGTGGTGGCTTCTCTTGTTGAGGAGTATGGGCTCTAAGTGCACGGGCTTCAGTAGTTGTGGCACATGGGCTCAGGAGTTCTGGCTCGTAGGCTCTAGAGTGCAGGCTCAGTAATTGTGGTACACGGGCTTAGCTGCTCTGTGGCATGTGGGATCTTCCCAGACCAGGGCTCGAGCCCGTGTCCCCTGCATTGGCAGGTGGATTCTTAACCACCATGCCAACCAGGGAAGTCCTATGCTTTTTAAAAATTATATATAGTAACAAATCAAAATATTTACAGTAGTAATATCAGAGTGGTAAGACTATGGGAGATAGTCTTCTATCTTCTACTTTGCTGTATTTTCCATAATTTTCTAAATTATTATTATTTTATAATAAAAATACATGTATATTTTTAGTGATCGTTCTATAATTAGATTGTGATGATCGTTGCACAACTCTGAATATATAAAAAACAATGAAATGTACATTTTAATTGGATGGATTTTATAGCATGTGAATTATATGTATCTTAATAAAGCTGATAAAAATGTATGTATCTACTTAAATCTTTATTGCAAGAGCACAACAATAAAAAAATAAATAAAATGCAAAGGAACTGGAAAGAACCTAAGAAATCATACAGGCCAGTTCTCTCATTTTGCATATTAGAGAAACGTTTTGGCCACAGCCGCCAGTTCATTAGTGGCCAAAGCTAGACTGGGATTCAGGCCTCCTCCCAATCCAGTGCTTTATAATACCACTGCTGCTTATATTTCGACAAAAGGAAATATGTTAGTTTAATAAATCTAGATCTGATTAGGTGTTTTTGGTCCCAAGTTCATTTAAAAGAAGTGCTGCCCCAAAATAAAATTTTCTGAAACAGATAGTCCCTGAGAATAAGAATGAAATCAATGGGATTTATATAATACCCGATTTCAGCTCAATATATCTGATGGGAAGCCTTAATAACTACAATTCAATGAAGGAACAGGCATGTTTGTGATCACTAAAACTACTGTAAGTCAAGAAGATGGACAAGGCTGGACGCTGACTTCCAAGCTGCCCTCCTAACCAGGATTTTTTTATTCTAAATGAAAGGTCAATATCACAAGTATACTACAGGTGCAATCTGTAAATGTCTCATTTCAGTACTGAAATATTCTCAGACAGAGCCTGATACAGATCCATATTACAAGGAATTTCTCCCCCAAAGGTGTTGAAAGCAGCATGGATTCAAGGTCTCCATAAGCTATGAGAAATTACGTTACTAATGGCTGTATATTTAAAACTCTAAATATTAAAATTTATCTAATGAGACTGGCAACTACACAGTCACCGTTCATCCCCCTGATTTAACTCATATTTAATACATTAACTTTAAAATTCCTTACCATAAGGAACAGACTGGATGAATGTGCGCACTAATTATTTTAGCAATGCCTCTTGTCAAGAAATCCCAGATGACAATTCGGCCGTCATTACAGCCAACTGCAAGCAGTGTGCCCCACCTGTTAAAGGTGCAAGTCAGGGCCATGCTGATACAATCCAAAGTTCCATCAGCTTCCTAAAGATTAAAATGAACATAAGAATATAGACAATAATACCCAGGTATCCAAATTATTTCTTAAAGTTTCTCTAACATCTATGATAATTCTCTTGAATTTAAATTATGATGTATACCAAAATAATCTCTATGTGTGTCCTCATATCTATTAAACTAGCCCAAATGGAGAAATATTTATAAAAGCTAACAGAGAATTTTTAGAAACAGATGTGACCAATCCCTTGCATTACTACTATAACTTCGTACAAATTCTCCGGAAGGCAATTAGGCAAAATAAAACAGGACTCACTAAAACAGTCATCTTACTGATCAAGTAATCATAGTTCTTGAAATTTATTCCAAGAAAAATAAAACAAAACCCCTGTGTAACATTAGGAAAATCAAATAAATTTATATTAATATCAAGCCATTTAAAATAATCATGACTACATTAAACACACTCTAAGAATTACAAAATATTTTTACATGTAAGGCACACTTATACATGTTGATTACTATGCAAAAACACTGATCAAAACTATAAAAGCACACAGAAAAAAAATTTACATGAAGGTGATAGTACTGTTTGTGAAAAATGCTTCAATCAAAAGTATTTTTTTAATTTAAAGGGAAATGAACTGGAAGATTTACAACATTATGTTGAAATTTCCAGCCAACATTGCCTATCTACCTCCCCCCCTGCTCAAAATTAAACATTTAGTTCCCTTTTATAGCAAAAGATCATCATATTTAATGCTTCTATTGTCAAGAAAAAAAAAAGATGAAAACGTAGTTTCCACTCAAACATAAAAGCTAGGGAGTTACCGTTTTCTAAAATCACAATACAATACTCTTACCTCTGGATAATTCTGCCCAAAGGACTCTGCAACAAAGCAAAGGAAGAAAGTTGATGGAACATGTGCAACATACCAGGAATCCTACAGCTCACAACTACCACTCACAAACAGTGTACAGCAGTGGCTTGCAAAGTGTGGATGGAGAACTGGCGCCCTTTCAGGGACTCCATGAGGTCACACCTATTTTCATTATCAACCAAGATGGTATGTGCCTTTTTACTCTCATTATTTCACAAGTTTACAGATGAGTTCTCCTGAGGCTATACGAGCTGCGATACTGAAACAGTATGAATGCAGAATCCAGCCAACTTCTATTGATATTTAGGCAAAACATTAAAGAGATTTGTAAAAATGCAAAACAATGCCACTCTTCTCACTAGGTAAGTTTTGTTTTAGAAAAGTTATTTTTCATAAAAATGTTATTAATGTAAACATGTAATGGGGTGTTTTTACGGTTATTTTTATGTAACAAACTTTAAAAAATCAAAGCAGTCAACTTATCTTAAATCCCAACTACTCTCTTAAAACCTTTATTAAGAGCAGCCAACCAACAGGGTTCCCTTCCTAATAATAGTACTAAGGCTGTAACATAATCTGGTAGTTGGTTAAACACACAATTTTCTCTATTAATTTCTTAAGCAAATAACATTTTGGTACAGACATCCCTGAATACTTTTCCTATATTAAATTTGGCGTTTATACATTAGTGATAAACATTTTGAGCTATAGTATGATACTGCCTGCTTGTCAGAAGTTTAATGTTTAGAAGTTTAATGCAGTAGCAACATCTTTATCAGTATTTACTTATGTTATTACCTAAACATTTTATTATCATGATATTTAAACTATACTCTGAGAACTACAGATCCAAGGAAGCTGTTATACATTTAGGACATCCAAATAAGATTTCATCTAAAAAATAAGTTTACTATTTTTAGTTTTTTACCATATGATCCAGCAATTCCACTCCTAAGTATATATTCGAAGAAAATGAAAATACTAACTCAAACAGATACATGCACCTTAACGTTCACAGCAGCATTATTTACAAGAGCCAGGATATGGAAGCAACCTAAGTGTCCATCAACAGATGAATCGGTAAAGAAGATATAGAGTATGTGTATATATATGAATATTTATATAGCTATGAATACTTATATAGATAATAAAATATTTCTCAGCCATAAAAAAAATAAAATTTTGCCATTTGTAACAACATGGATCAATCTGGAGGGTATTATACTTAGCGAAATAAGTCAGAGAAAGACAAATATTATATGTCACCACTTACATGTGGAATCTAAAAAATAAAACAAATTAAAGAATGTAACAAAACTGAAATAGGTTCACAGATATAGAGAACAAACTCATGGTTACCAGTGGAGAAAGGGGAGGGGGAGGGGCAATATAGGTATAGAGGATTAAGAGGTACAAACTACTATGTATAAAATAAATAAGCTATAAGGATATACTGTACAGCATGGGGAATATAGCCAATACTTTATACTAACTTTAAATGGAGTATAATCTACAAAAATATTGAATCACTATGTCATACACCTGAAACTAACATAAAAAAAGTCTGAAAACCAGTTTTATTACATTTTGTCCTTTATAAAAATTAACAGAAATCAAAACAGTGAAAACATTAAAACTAATCAGAATACAGGCCCTAAAGTTAAGAAAACGAAAAGAAAGATGAAAATAAAGATGAATAATTGCCCCCCCAAAAAAGGCAATTATTTTGGTTTCTCTAATGTGCACCAGACTTCAGTGTCTGATTGCATTCAAATACTAAAGACAAGAATGAAATGAAAAGCTGAAACCAGATTAAGATAGGTTATTCTGAAAGAACCTTTTTAAAATTACTAAAGTCATACATGTAGGTAATACAGATGTGTAATTAAAAAATGATAGTTTCCTCCCTGCAACCCACTTACTAAGGTAAAAGCTTCCATATATTTCTATATGCTTACACAAACATTAACATATTTAAGGTTTGTTCTTTAAACAAAATACTACAAATATTATATGTAATATATGTATTATAATATGTATTAACAAAATATATATATTTCCAAAGCAATAATATAGATCTATATTCACATGATCGAGAGAAAAAAGGAGTATTCATTGAAAAATTAAAAACAAAACAAAAAACCACAACCTAAAAATATGAAGTACTCAGGAAGGAGCAGAGTATGACTTGCTGTGTTCAGAGATGGGAAAGCCATATTAAAATTCTGAGAGGAACTCCCTGGAAGTCCAGTGGTTAGGACTCCGAGCTTCCACTGAAGAGGGCACAGTTTCGATCCCTGTTCAGGGAACTGAGATCCGGCATGCTGCGCAGTGTGGCCAAAAAACCAACAACAACAAAAAGATTCTGGGAGAATCCAGAATCCTGGGACCATTTTAATGTATGATTACCCTTCAACACAGATTACCCCTGATTTTGTATTTTTGTTTTATGTTTTAGGTGTTGTGTTTTTTTTTTCCCCCTCTTTTGGAGGGTCATCCTAGTTAACAGGATTATAACAACGAGTTTAAAGGAACACAAAGAAAAAGTGTGTATAAAAAAGACTAAGCTCGTCTGGGCCACTTTGGTTGAAGAGCCTGAGCAAGAATGCTGTCAAGGAGGGTTATGGTAGCACAAGGCCACTGCCCCTAGATGCTCAAGGCCACTTTTATATTCTCTATCCTCCCACCATCTAACCACCCATCATCTAACATTTAACATTTTGTCACAATTAGATTCTTAGGCTTGGTTCTAAAGACCATGAAAGGGGGTAAAAAAGATGCCCAAATGCAGCTGCCAAAGAGAAATAAACCCTGGTCGGATTTAACTTCACAGTACACTTGATAATTCAAAAAACATGAATGACACATTTCCAAAACTGATTACAGAAGAAAAGTCCTTGACTGGGTCAATGAGGAAAAAACACATTAAGAGGCTGTTAAAGACCTACCATTAAATTTTTTAAAAAATGTTTAATTATAAAAAAACGGACAGCAGGCCCATATGGTTTTATGAGCAATTTCTCCTAAATCTCAAGGTGCAGGTAATTACTATGTTATTCAAGCTATTTCTGAGCAGAAAAAAATATGTATTTGTGTTTTATAAAGCCAACATAGCTGATACCAAAACCTGATGATACAAAAAGAAAACAAGAGTCTCTTTCACTTAAGAACATAAATAGTGGGACTTCCCTAGTGGCACAGTGGTTAAGAATCTGCCTGCCAATGCAGGGGACATGAGTTAGATCCCTGGTCCAGGAAGATCCCACATGCTGTGGAGCAACTATGCCTGTGTGCCACAACTACTGAGCCTGTGCTCAAGAGTTCACGAGCCACAACTACTGAGCCCGCGTGCCACAACTACTGAAGCCTGCACGCCTGGAGCCCGTGCTCTGCAACAAGAGAAGCCACAGCAATGAGAAGCCCATGCAACGCAACAAAGAGTAGCCCCTGCTCTCCGCAACTAGAGAAAGCCTGCGTGCAGCAACCAAGACCCAATGCAACAAAAAATAAGTAAAATTAAATTGATTCTTTAAAAAAAACCCGAAAAACAGGGCTCCCCTGGTGGCGAAGTGATTGAGAGTCCGCCTGCCAATGCAGGGGACATGGGTTCGTGCCCCGGTCCGGGAAGATCCCACATGCCGCGGATTGGCTGGGCCCGTAAGCCATGGCCGCTAAGCCTGCGCGTCCCGAGGCTGTGCTCCGCAACAGGAGAGGCCACAGCAGTGAGAGGCCTGTGTACCGCAAAAAAAAAAAAAAAAAAACAAACACAAACAGTACAGGGTATTTCACCTCTAGATTCTGCAGAAATGAAAAGTAATTTCTAGCAGTGTATATAAGTATAACCGAATTCTAAACACAAAAAATCTGGAGTTTATTATTCTACCATGTAAGAAGGCATAACGGAATAGCAAGGGGAAAAAAAAAAAAAACAGGCCTACTCCAAACTCATTCCAAAGGAACAAACAATAGCACAATGCACTCTAATGTATTCAATATATCCTTGGACAAGAATGTTTCAGAGCCATACAATCCTATGAGTAGATGCTGAAAAAAAAAATTTGCTAAAACTCAATAGCTCATTCTAATAACAGCCACATCTAACAGAAGACTACAATAAATGATAAAAACTATTAACCAAAAACACAACAATTATCATTCTAAAAGGTGAAATATTAAAACCATTCCAATTAGCATCAGCAACTAGAAAGGGATATATCACCATTATTAGTTAATATTCCTCTTGGAGGTTCCAGCCAATGGAATAAGAAAATGAAATAACTGGTTTAAACATTGACTATAAGAGATAAAACTATTTCTTTTGCTGATAACACTGAATACCTAGAAAACACAGAAATTCTAATTTTAAAAACCACCCAAATTAATAAGAAAATAAGGCAAGGTGGTTTGATACAAGAAAAACATTCAAACATTAACAGCTTTTCTTTAGGTTAGCAATTAATATCCAGAAATGAAAATGAAGGGGAAAATTCCACTCACAATGGCTACAAACATAAATATTTAAGGAAAAAATGTAATAAGAAAGACATGCCATGTATGAAGAAGAAAACTATAAAATCTTAGTTAAGGCCGTAAAATATGAATACGTGAAAAGACAAACTACATTCTGGGGTGGGAAAGCTTAATGGCTTTCTCCAAAAACTAGTAAATTTTATGCAGTTCCAGATGGATTAAAGACAAATGTTAAAAAAAAAATCTACATGTACTGTAAGGTTGCTGATATATGATAAAGATAACATTTAAATTTAGTGGGAATTTATTTAATATATAGGGATGGACAACTGACTATACATCTGAAAGAAAAAACAGCTCCAGTTCCTCTCTCATACCACATATAAAAATAAATTTCAGGTAAATTAATGATTTTTTAAAATCAAAAATCTTAGAAGAAAACCTAGGAGATCCCATGTATAATCTAGGGTGGGGAAGACCTTAACCAAGTTAGGAAAACCAAAAGAAAAGAGAAATACATTTGATTATATAAAAACTGGAACATTTTGCATGGCACAAGTCCCCATAAACAGTCAAAAGATTTAGAAAAAATTGGCAATGCAGATGACGGACAGGAGTTGACATCTACACTATAAAGCAAGCCTATACACCAATAAGGAAAAATGATCAAAAAGAAAAGATAAAGAATGTGAATAAACAAGTCACAGAAGAACAAAATGAGATGGCCTCTAAACAAAGGAAAACATCAAATTCAGAGAAATGTAAATCAAATGAAAAATGAGATGCCATTTTCATCCATCAGACAGGAAAATTTAGAGAGAGAACACCTGCTGGGGGGTAAAGGGATATTGCCTATAAAAATGGGAACTGTTATAGCCGTTTGGAAAAGGAATCTGACAGCATCTATTAAAAGCAAAAATATACATAGTCCTCATCTCAGTAATCCTACAATTGGAAACCTAATCTCCATAGATGTAAACACAACAATGGGACGTAAGAACAAGGGTATTTAAACTATTGTTCTTGGTGGCAAAAAAAAAAAAAAAAAAAAAAAAGACACCCCCCCCCCGCATTGGAAACAAGGTAAATACCCATTATTAGTGTAATGGATGAAAAAATTGTGGTATTCAAATATGGATAAATTACACTAATTCTCTTCAAAATTTTTATTGGTGTTACTTAAGTGAAAAAAAGCAAGACACAAAGTGTATATCTCATTTTTTTGTTAACATTATGTATATACACACACACACATATAGGCATAGAGAAAAATATGGAAGGAGTTACACAGGATTATCAACAAAGAATGGAGGAGGCAAGGGAAAAAAAGAACACTTTTTTAAAAAAAGCATTTATAGGGAATTCCCTGGCAGTCCAGCGGTTAAGACTCCATGCTTCCATGCAGAGGGCACAGGTTCAGTCCCTGATCAGAGAACTAAGATCCCACAAGCTGCACGGCACAGCCAAAAAATATAAAAAATAAAAAAGCATTTACAGTTAAGTTAAAATTTGATATCGTGAGTGTGTATCTACACGAACGCATTAAAAATCCTTAGTTCTATTATCTCCTAATGTGTAGGAAAAGTATCTCGTAAAATTAAGTGAAGAAAGCAAGTTGCAAAAAATGTGTATAAAAAGTTCTATTTCTGTAAAAAACAAAGCCCTTACAAATTGTATTTAATTATACTCATATGAGCAAGGAAAAGGTATAAAAGGATAAATTCCAGACAGTTACCATTTGGAAAGGAGGAAAAAGGCAATTTTTTCTGTATGCATATTTGTACTGTGTCCACTGTTGCGATAAATATGTACTGTATATGTTAATTTGAAAAGCATGAATTTAAAGAACTTTAACTTTAATGAGTTTTCTAGACTTAAACTCATGCTGGCTTATCATTTCTTTGAAGTGCTCAAGCCTGCATTTATCATTAGCAGCTACGGCTTACTGAATGCTTATGTGTCAGACTCCGTACTAAGGTCTTCTACATACTGTCTCATTTGCTCCTCTCAATTCACTATTGAGTATTATCATACTCCATTTCATAGATAAAGAAAGTTAGGATTAAAGGTTATCCCCAAACTGACAGTTAAAAAGTGGCAAAACTGGAACCTGACCAAGAAACCCTACTCTTAACTATAACTGCACTAAAAAGCCTCTATAATCTTGCCCAAATTTGACCTCAAGGTTACTATAACTGCACTAAACTGCACTAAAAAGCCTCTATAATCTTGCCCAAATTTGACCTCAAGGTTACTAGTCTATGATTTGCAAAACACATCTGCCCTTTATTGAAAATAGTCAAAATTCTGCCCATCTTCTTTCTTTCAGCATGTCTTCTTTCCTCTCCCCAACTCTCAAAGATCACCAACATTATTTCACATGCCAAGTTCCTTCAAGGCCAAGGAATATAATTCGACCAAGAGAAGTGAGCTAAGTGACCCATCTAAAATCTCTACCTATTGAGGACTCTTCTTGGCAATAACCAATGATCACTTTATTTGTTCAAAACCAAACAAACAAACAAAAATCCTTTTCCCCAGAGAAGGCAAAAGAAAAATAAGAAGTTAAGCATTCCTCATGGAAGCAACCTAAATGCCCATCAACAGACAAATGGATGAAGATGTGGTACATATATACAATGGAATATTACTCAGCCATAAAAAGGAATGAAATTGGGTCATTTGTAGAGACGTGAATGGACCTAGAGACTGTCATACAGAGTGAAGTAAGTCAGAAAGAGAAGAACAAATATTAACGCATATATGTGTAACCTAGAAAAATGGTACAGATGAACTGGTTTGCAGGGCAGAAATAGAGACACAGATGTAGAGAACAAATGTATGGACACCAAGTGGGGAAAGCGGCGGGGATGGGGGGGTGGGGGGTGGGGGCGGGGTGGTGGTGTGATGAATTGGGAGATTGGGATTGACATGTATACACTAATATGTATAAAATGGACAACTATGGGATTGACATGTATACACTAATATGTATAAAACGGACAACTAATAAGAACCTGCTGTATAAAAAAAAATTATAAAATAAAATTCGAAAAAAAAGAAGTATTCCACTTCCCTTTTGCCTATAAACTATAAAAGCCCAGAGTAGGCGCATGAAAGATATTTGCTGAGTGTTGAATGAATAATTTTGGTATTACACCATCCAGCCCAACCAAGCAGGAAACTTCTTTGCTCTTAGC
Source organism: Delphinapterus leucas (assembly GCF_059928025.1). Lineage (NCBI taxonomy): Eukaryota > Metazoa > Chordata > Mammalia > Artiodactyla > Monodontidae > Delphinapterus > Delphinapterus leucas. The sequence continues at coordinate 40,195,527 of NC_143129.1, forward strand.
ACTCCACATAATGTTAAAAACCCTTTCTAGTTGCCTCATTTTTACAATCTTTGCCTTCAGTCACATTAGCTTTCCTGACACTATTCTTAAAAGCTAGTGCCACCCTCATATATTCACCTTCAGCAACGTGCCCTTCTTTTGTACATGCCTCTTTGGAATCTGAGTTTAGACTGCTTTCAGTGCAAGCACACCAGTTCCCTCAGGTGCCTCCTCCTTTTTTCCCAGTTAGGACCCTTCCTCCAAACTGCCTTTTAGCTTTCTAGGTCTTGGAATAATATCTATTCTCTAAATTGCTGAACATCCACCTCCTTAAAAACTCGGTTACCATGAACTCTAAAATTTCGTGGTCCTTTTCTCCCAGTGGAAGTATTTTCAACTTGCCAACCAATTCCTCCCTACCGTAACAGTTAGGTCCAGAGTAGCAGTTTCCATTCCACTTCCTCAATCTAACAGGTGATGACACAGTCCACAGCATTTCTTTTTAGAGAAATGCAACTTGCAGGTGGCTAAATAAATGATCTTACCACACCCCAATCTGATGCCATCGCTACCATAATTACTATATTTCCTTGGCTCCAGTCTGGCCTCCCTCATCAATCCTTAAGAAAGCTGCTACAGCCAACTTTCTAAGCCCCAAATCTCATCATGTCACTTACCTGCTCAAAAATCTCCCTTGTTAAACAATACGCTGAACTCCTAAGTATAATTTTAAAAAGCAATAATCTGGCCCCAACCAGTATTTTCCATTTTATCTTTGACTAACTCCGCATTAGCACCTGGGACAGAACCTTGCATAATCCACCCTAAGCACCAGCTGTAAACTGCTAACCATTTCCAGAATATATATCACATGTTCATGCCTCAGAATGTTCGCCCCTACTGTTCTCTGCACTGGTAATTGCCTTCTCCATTTGTCCCTCTGGAAAAATCCTCCTCCGTGTTTACTGTCTGCGTTAAATGGCACTTCTTCTATAAAGTCATCCCCAAATTCTACCGCCAACCCCAACAAGGCAGAATTAATTGCTCTTTCAGCTGGATTCCCATAATGGGGTTCCCACTATTTATTGTGGTTCCATTTCATAGTTATTTGTTTATGCCCCTATCCTCCTAGTTTTATGTATTTATCCAGGGCAAAAGCTGTATCTCATTTCAGTGTTTATCAAACATTAGGAGCCAATCCACCACAATGGATAAATCATTCAGTGAGCCATACCATAAAAGTTTTTTAATAGAGCAGAAGATATCAGAGGACACTGAGCATAACAACAATTAGTATCATTTTCAGAAACAGTTATATGTGTATGTATACATAATGGACTGTGATAGAAAATACACTTCTTACGATGAGCTTTAGTAAAAGTAAGTTTGAAAAACTCTTATTTAACTTTTACCTCCAGTGCCTACTGCCTAATACACAGCAAGGGCTCAGAAGTGGTCGCAGAGGTAAAAGCATTTGAGTGTCCACATTAAGAATACATTATCATTCCTTTCCTTTATCTGGCCAGATAAGGTTTGGTATGCTCCCACAATCACATTACTTCTGTTCCTTTCTCCTTTATATCTGTAATAATTAATTTTCTTGCTGTAAAACTCAAGTCATTCCCATAGAGATTTGTATCTTTTGAATCCAGCCATTCTTCTTTTAAATTGTCTAACCTTCCAATGCTAAATATTCCTTCCTAAGTTCTACCCACATGAATCTTCTGTATCATACAAGAAAAATCTTTCCCATCTGCTCTTTCTTTCAAGGTATGAGCCTATCTATCACCTTTCCTCCATAGTTAAGTTTTTAAAAATAAACATCAACCCTTTGCCTCCAGTCCATCTCACTCATCTTCCTAAAATCATTGTAACCCAGCTTCTGTTCAAGTTGCTAAGGAGCCCCAAGTTGCCCAAGAACTAAGTAGAGTAGCCCTTTCTCAGCTCTTAGCCTCAGCTGCTCTACAACTGCTTCTATGGAAGACACCACACCAACCTGCATTCTCTTCTACCTCTACATGAATAAATATATGAAAAGCACTTGAAAATAGGCCTAGCTCATAGTTAGTACTATGTAACTGTTAGTTGATATATTATCATTTATTCCTCCTCTTATTCCCTAAATATAGATGATTGTCCAAGATTCTGTCCTCAGCAGTTTTCTTTTTTCCCCTCCCACTTTCTCCCTGGGTCTTATCATCTCCTCACAAGGTTTTGTCTAGCCCACCTGTAGGAAGGTTACAAATCTCTCTCATAAATCCAAACCCATCTCCTGAACCACAGGCCCACACTCAACATACCCAATGCTAACTGTCTTTTCCAAATGTCCTTAAATGTTTATGAATAGCACCATCACAGTCCCCATCATTTTTCACTTCACTCTCTTCCTCACCACCAGCACCACCACCAGTGCCACTACCACCATGATATGTAGTCAATTTTCAAATTGTCAACTCTACCTTCTCAATGTCTTTTCTTTCCATTTTCTAGTTCAGACCTTCTTTATCCCTCATCTACTCTAGCCCTCCAAATTGGCAGACTCAACTACACACTGTTGTCAGATAAATCTTTTTTTTAAAAAAATCACAGCTCTTATTGAGTTACTTACCAGGTCAAAACCCTTCAATGGATCTGCCCTACTTTCCTTAAAAAGCACAGCTTTTCAGCTGGGTATTCAAAAGCCTCCAAGGAGTAGATGGTACCAATCCCATCTCTTGGCCTTCTCCTTATTCACAGTACCCACAACCTGGCCAAGCCGGAAAATACCTTTAGGACTCATCTCACTGATGTCTTAGCTCAAACGTATTCCTAATAAACACTCCTTCCAATATCTTCATACTTCAGTCTGTCAATATTTTACCAATCTTAAATATCCACTCAAAACTCCAAATCCTCCACAGGTTTGGTTTTTTGGTTGTTTTTGTTCTTTCTTGATTACCTTTCTTCCCCTGCCCCAAAGATATTCACTCCCTCTTCCAAATGTTCTTAGCCCTTAGTAAAGACTCTTTAAAGCTGGCCATATATACACTAATATGTATAAAACAGATAGCTAACAAGAACTTACTGTATAAAAAGTAAATTTTTTAAAAAAAGGTGACCTATATTCTGCAATATAGTATAGCTATTTACATAAACACCTTATTCTCCACACTTAACAAAAAGCTCCTTAAAGGCAAAGACCATTCCTTAAATAGCTTTACAGTCTTTAAGGCTGCCAATATATCTTCTGAATTTAACTTTTTTCAAGAGAAACACAACCACTGAAAATAGCAAGTCGCTTAGTTCTTGAAAACCTCAGACATCCTTAGGCTACGATGCTAAATATTACCTAATGAAAACGACAGTTTATAAACAACTTGGGTAAAGGGTAAGGAGGAAATGAATCAAGAGAGGGTGACAAAAGGAAACTGCCTTGTAGTTCACCCCTCAGTGTTTTACACACCGTCCCTGATAAAGACTTTAAATAGAAAGTCAAGGTAACTGGATTCCAGTGCCACCTATATGCCAACTATACCATTTACTTGCTCAGTGCCTTCAAGTCAGTACCCTCTGAGCCTTTTTTAATTTATTCAATGAGGGACTTGTACTAGAAGATAAACACGTTCCCCTCCTTAGGCACCCCATGTTTCTTCAAAACCCCATGCTTCACCCAAAACCCTGACAAGTGTTCAAAGCTTTACCTCAAGCCTCACTTCCTCAGATTCCTTCCCCCAGTAACGCTGGTCCTGCCTGCTCTGGGCTACTTCAGCACCTGTGATCCTTGTAACCGAAACTAAGTCACAAACTATCTGTCCTAACGCTTCACAATTGAACTGCAAAGTAGCCTCGGGAAAAGCAATGCATTCCGCTCAGGCAGAAGCTAGGCTTCCTCTCCCTGTTGCTGCTCCATATCAAGGCGCCCAAAAAGATGCATCTAGAACTGTGTCCCTAATGTGGCAGCCTGAGTCCCCTCCGCCTGGGTTCCCTCCTTTCCAGGACCAAAAGGTTCTCTAAGAAGCAGCCATAGTCCTCCTCACCCAGTAACTCGAGGTTCATCCCTGAGGACTCTGGCCGTCTGGTCTCAGCTCCAGCAACGACACCTTCTCTCCCAACCGCTTCCAAAACCTGCGCCTAACTGGGAGACGCCGCAAAGAGCCTGGCACAAGCTCCGGAGACTTTCTGGTTTAGAAGACCCCACGGCTTCCGCTTTCTTCCCTCGCCTTCCTTGTTCTTTCAAGTGGGCTGTCCATATATATGCCTAACCAAAAAGAATAAAAAACTCTCTCGGAATCACTTGACTGTGATATTTTTTAATGGATAAAAATGCTATCGTCACTCAGGTTTTTTTTTAAAGTGCAAGAATTTGGGGCTGTTTTCTCTCGGATCATGTAAGTGAGCGAGAGAGTTTAGGCACATAGTTAGACTACTAATCCTTCCCGTGTTGTGCGTTCAGCGGCGTTGTCCCGGCGGGCTGTCTCAGAGGCCGCCGGAAGGGTTCCGGCCGAGCGCCCGAAGTAGCACAGCAGGAACAGTTGGCCCCAGAGCTCGAGTGTGGAGCGCAGCTGTACGCGACAAGGCGGTACTCGCCCTGTATGTAGCCTAGTTATCGTGTATCTGTCTCAGTCTTGTGAGAATTATTTCACATTTGTAAAGGTATGCCCATCGATCCCACAGAAACGTCCGATAGAATTTATCTAAGGATTTACCGTGTACCCAGCGTTGACCAGGACCCTGGAAGTGAATTGGAATGGGAGGTGGCTGAGTTCCCTGGAACTCAATCAGACAGAACTGTGATGAGATACCCAAAGCTACTAGAGGCCAGTTGATGTAACTAGCGAATGGGCAAATTCTGTATAAACAGGTTTTGACTATGGACGCTGTGGGCTATGACAAAAAGGAAAGATGGGCGTAGGTTGGCTGCAAAAAACATAGGACTGGAGCTAGATCCTCTTATGTAGATTATGTGGCCTCTTATGTAGCCAGTAATCCCAGCTCCTTTCTTAGTACTAACTTCACCCCTTGGGCAGTATTTTATCCTCTGTGTCTCAGTTTTCTTATATGTAAAATGGGGGTAGTGCTTACAGGGTTATTGTGAAGGTTAAATGAGTAAACACATATGAAATACTTAGAACAGCAAGTGCCCAGTAAATGTTAGCTATTACTACTTTCCCCTAAATTATCTCACTTCCAGACTTCCCTGGTGGTACAGTGGTTAACAGTCTGCCTGCCAATGCAGGGGACACGGGTTCAAGCCCTGGTCCGGGAAGATCCCACGTGCCGCAGAGCTACTGAGCCTGCATGCCACAACTACTGAGCCTGCGTGCCACAACTACTGAAGCCCACGCACCTAGAGCCCGTGCTCCGCAACAAGAGAAGCCACCGCAATGAGAAGCCCGCGCACTTCAAGGAAGAGTAGCCCCTGCTCGCTGCAACTAGAGAAAGCCCACGCGCAGCAACAAAGACCCAATGCAGCCAAAGATAAATAAATAAATTTATAAAAAAAAGAAAAAAATTATCTCACTTCCTTGAGAACATTAGGGTAGCTACTGGCCCCATTTGACCAAGTGCAGTAATTGAGGCTCAGAGAAATTAGACATGTTAAAGAGAAAACCACAGGCCCAAAACGGCGTCACTTGTGCTAAAGCCCGTGATACCAGATCTAGATCTAACACCTGATCTAAATGCAGTTTCAAACCTTCACCAGAAATGTAATCTTTATTGGCTAGTCTGGTATTTTCAGCACCAAGGAGGTAATGTCTCCTGGGCCCTCTCCACCTCTGCTTACCACCCAACACCCCCCAGAAGGAGCAATCTGCATGATAAAACCCTTGCCATTCCCTTCCTCCCAGAAAGAAGGTCTCTTGACCTAAAAATAATCCTTTCTTTTCTTTTGCTAATAACTCCCTTACCCTACCCTTCTTCCTATAAAAAGCTTCCATTTTGTACATCCCTCAGAGTGCTCTTCTGTTTACTAGATGGGATGCTGCCCATCTAGTTTAATAATGCCAATTAGATCTTCATACTTACTTGGTTGAATTTTGGTTTTTAACAGGCAGTTTGCATTCCTTCACATAACCAAAACGTGGCCAAAATGCATCTCAAATATTGTACTACCAACAATGGTATGTAGGAGTATTTCTGCACACCTTTGTAATCATTCATTATTATCAGTTCTCTCAAACGCTGCCAACTGGGTGGGTGAAAAAATGTCATTGTTACATTTATTTCCTAATAAGGATGGTCAGCTTTTCACATGTATAAGTGTGTATTTTTCTCTTCTGTGAGGTGACCGGTTCATATCCTCTGTCTATTTTTTGGATGGAGTATTCATCTTGTTTGATTTTTTTTTTTTTTTTTTGCGGTACGCGGGCCTCTCACTGTTGTGGCCTCTCCCATTGCGGAGCACAGGCTCCGGATGCGCAGGCTCAGCGGCCATGGCTCACGGGCCCAGCCACTCTGCGTCATGTGGGATCTTCCCGGACCGGGGCACGAACACGTGTCCCCTGCATCGGCAGGCGGACTCCCAACCACTGCGCCACCAGGGAAGCCCTTGTTTGATTTTTAAGCAAGGAATAATATGATCAGATTGATGCTTAAAGAAAGAAAACAAGGACAGTGTGGAGCGGGGCTTGATTAGAGGGGTGGAAAGCAGTTAGGAGATTACTACAGTAATCTTGTAGAGATGAGGAAGACCTAGGTAATGCATTCAAGAGAGGTACCAGACAGAACTGACTGAATGGGAAAGACCTTTTGCATGTGGAAAGTAGAAGGTCAGGAGGCTGGTGTGACTCCCATGTTTCTAGTTTGGTGGTTCCATTTGCCCAAGTAGAGAATGCAGAAAAAGGAATAGCTTTGGCAATGTAGATGAAGAGTACCCCACTGGGACAAGTTGAGTTTAAGGAGCCTGTGAGAAATTGAAGTGATCCTACAAGCATGGAGTTCAAAGAAGTCGTCTAGGCTAAAGATCTACTGTATTTCATCAATTCTAATATGTACACTTTTCCACATTTAAAAATCTCTGAAATAGGGATATATCTTACATTTGGTTATATCTCATATTTAGCAGTGGGTTTGTTAGTGCTAAGAATCACTAAGATAAGATCATCATGTGTCTTATAACTTGTGGCATCTTTGATTTGATGATAAACAGTGTTATTGGTCGACTTTTGCTTTACAAAGTCTTTTTTTTTGGCTGCGACATGCAGGATCCCAGTTCCCCATCCAGGGATCGAACCCATGCACCCTGCAGTGGAAGTGTGAAGTCCCAACCACTGGACCACCAGGGAATTCCCTACAAAGTCTTATTAATACTACCAACTACAAAGGAAGGTACCCATATTTGTGTGTTGAAGGGGAGAAAGGGAAATTTAATATTCTTCCTTCTCGCCCTGAAGCAACTTGTACCTGTCATTCAGATTCTATGTGAGAAAGAACTTTTTTTAGTTAGGCTGAACTTCTGTTTCATTAAAGACTTTTACAGATCCTCCTGAAATTAGGCCAGCAGGTATTTACCTCTTCTCCAGGTAAAAATGAGGAATTCTCTGAAGGGAGCACCTCCTAATCAGCTAGGATACACTCCTGCAGCTGGCTCAAATCACAGGCAGTATGGTGAGGGCCAGGAGATTATTGTAACATTTCAAGGATATAACCAGTGGTTCTCAACTTTAGCCACATGTTGGACTTTCTGGGGCACTTCAAAATAATATAGGTGCCTGGGTCCCACACCCAGAGATCCTGCATTAATTGCAGAATCTACCTAGAGCATTCCTAGGCATGGTATTTTAAAAGCTCCTAGGTGATTCTAATGTTCAGACAAGGTTGAAAACCACTACTGTAGTACAAGGCTGAGGGTGCCACCCAAATTATTGGCTGAGACAGGGAGTGAAGTCTTTCTCAGAAAGTGTACCCTTGACCACAGTCTGTGCTTATTGTCAGAGATTACAGACTTCAAACGTAGAGCTAAGAAAGAAAACATTATATGGGCAGTAACATCAGCACAGCTCTTGGTTCCCTGGAGGAAAGAAGGATTGGAGGGGAAGAAAGATCTGTGCTATTCACTTGAATATACACCTTTAACAATGGAAAAATACACATGCACAGGTTATTCATTGCAGTACTGTTTGTAATTGCAAAATATTGGAAACAACCTAAGTGTTCATACATTTATGGTATATAATACAATGGCATACTCAGCAGCTATTTTAAAAAATGAGGAAGAACTCTGTGAAATGATATAAAGTGGTTGCCAAGACATACTGCTAAAAGAAAAATGCAAACCACAAAAGATTTATCTATACAATGCTGGCCTAAGAAAGAAAGGAATATAAGAAAACATACTGCTTTTGCCCATATGTGCAAAAGAAATACAGAAAAGATAAATCAGAAACTAAGGAGACTGGTTACCTATAGGGAACAGGTGTGAAAAGAATGGAAAAAAGGGGGGGTAAACGAGAATGGGGTAACAGGGATGAGGAGGTAGTGATACTGTATATATTTTTTAACATCTTTATTGGAGTATAATTGCTTTACAATGTTGTGTTAGTTTCAGCTGTATAACAAAGTGAATCAGCTATATGCATACGTATATCCCCATATCCCTTTCCTCTTGCGTCCCCCTCCCACCCTCCTTATCCCACCCCTCTAGGTGCTCGCAAAGCACCAAGCTGATTTCCCTATGCTATACAGCTGCTTCCCACTAGCTATCTATTTTACATTTGGTAGTGTATATATGTCCATGCCACTCTCTCACTTTGTCCCAGTTTACCCTTCCCCCACCATGTGTCCACAAGTCCATTCTATACGTCTGTGTCTTTATTCCTGTCCTGCCCCTAGGTTCATGAGAACCTTTTTTTTTTAGATTCAATAAATATGTTTAGCATACGGTATTTGTTTTTCTCTGTCTGACTTACTTCACTCTGTATGACAGACTCTAGGTCTGTCCACCTCACTACAAATAACTGTTTCCTTTCTTTTTATGGCTGAATAACATTCCATTGTATAAATGTGCAACATCTTCTTTATCCATTCATCTGTTGATGGACACTTAGGTTGCCTCCATGTCCTGGCTACTGTAAATAGTGCTGCAGTGAACATTTTGGTACATGACTCTTTTTGAATTACGGTTTTCTCAGGGTATATGCCCAGCAGTGGGATTGCTGGGTCATATGGTAGTTCTATTTGTAGTTTTTTAAGGAACCTCCATACTGTTCTCCATAGTGGCTGTATTAATTTACATTCCCACCAACAGTGCAAGAGGGTTCCCTTTTCTCCACACCCTCTCCAGCATTTATTGCTTATAGATTTTTTGATGATGGCCATTCTGACTGGTGTGAGGTGATACCTCATTGTAGTTTTGATTTGTATTTCTCTAATGATTAGTGATGTTGAACATCTTGTCATGTGTTTGTTGGCAATCTGTATATGTTCTTTGGAGAAATGTCTATTTAGGTCTTCTGCCCATTTTTGGATTGGGTTGTTTGTTTTTTTGATATTGAGCTGCATGAACTGCTTGTATATTTTGGAGATTAATCCTTTGTCAGTTGCTTCATTTGCAAATATTTTCTCCCATTCTGAGGGTTCTCTTTTTGTCTTTTTTATGGTTTCCTTTGCTATGCAAAAGCTTTGAAGTGTTATTAGATCCCATTTGTTCATTTTTGTTTTTCTTTCCATTTCTCTAGGAGGTGGGTCAAAAAAGGATCTTGCTGTGATTTATGTCAGAGTGTTCTGCCTACGTTTTCCTCTAAGAGTTTTATAGTGTCTGGCCTTACATTTAGGTCTTTAATCCATGTTGAGTTTATTTTTGTGTATGGTGGTAGGAAGTGTTCTAATTTCATTCTTTTACATGTAGCTGTCCAGTTTTCCCAGCACCACTTATTGAAGAGGCTGTCTTTTCTCCACGGTGTATTCTTGCCTCCTTTATCAAAGATAAGGTGACCATATGTGTGTGGATTTATCTCTGGGCTTTCTATCCTGTTCCATTGATCTATCTTTCTGTTTTTGTGCCAGTACCATACTGTCTTGATTACTGTAGCTTTGTAGTATAGTCTGAAGTCAGGGAGCCTGATTCCTCCGGCTCCATTTTTCGTTCTCAATATTGCTTTGGCTATTCGGGTTCTTTTGTGTTTCCATACAAATTGTGAAATTTTTTGTTCTAATTCTATGAAAAATGCCAGTGGTAGTTTGATAGGGTTTGCATTGAATCTGTAGATTGCTTTGGGCAGTAGAGTCATTTTCACAATGTTGATTCTTCCAATCCAAGAACATGGTATATCTCTCCATCTGTTTGTATCATCTTTAATTTCTTTCATCAGTGTCTTATAGTTTTCTGCATACAGGTCTTTTGTCTCCTTAGGTAGGTTTATTTCTAGGTATTTTATTCTTTTTGTTGCAGTGGTAAATGAGAGTGTTTCCTTAATTTCTCTTTCAGATTTTTCATCATTAGTGTATAGGAATGTAAGAGATTTCTGTGCGTTAATTTTGTATCCTGCTACTCTACCAAATTCACTGATTAGCTCTAGTAGTTTTCTGGTAGCATCTTTAGGATTCTCTATGTATAGTATCATGTTATCTGCAAACTGTGGCAGTTTTACTTCTTCTTTTCCGATTTGGATTCCTTTTATTTCTTTTTCTTCTCTGATTTTTGTGGCTAAAACTTCCAAAACTATGTTGAATAATATAGTGGTGAGAGTGGACAACCTTATCTTCGTCCTGATCTTAGAGGAAATGCTTTCAGTTTTTCATCATTGAGAATGATGTTGGCTGTGGGTTTGTCATGTATGGCCTTCATTATGTTGAGGTAGGTTCCCTCTATGCCTGATTTCTGGAGAGGTTTTTTCATAAATGGGAGTTGAATTTTGTCAAAAGCTTTTTCTGCATCTACTGAGATGATCATACGGTTTTTCTCCTTCAATTTGTTAATATGGTGTATCACATTGATTGATTTGCACATATTGAAAAATCCTTGCATTCCTGGGATAAACCCCACTTGATCGTGGTGTATGATCCTTTTAAGGTGCTGTTGGTTTCTGTTTGCTCGTATTTTGTTGAGGATTTTTGCATCTATGTTCATCAGAAATGTTGGCCTGTAGTTTTCTTTTTCGGTGACATCTTTGTCTTGTTTTGGTATCAGGGTGATGGTGGCCTTGCAAAATGAGTTTGGGAGTGTTCCTTCCTCTGCTATATTTTGGAAGGATAGGTGTTAGCTCTTCTCTAAATGTTTGATAGAATTCGCCTGTGAGGACATCTGGTCCTGGACTTTTGCTTGCTGGAAGATTTTTAATCACAGTCTCAATTTCAGTGCTTGTGATTGGTCTGTTTATATTTTCTGTTTCTTCCTGGTTCAGTCTCGGAAGATTGTGCTCTTCTAAGAATTTGTCCATTTCTTCCAGGTTGTCCATTTTATTGGCATATAGTTGCTTGTAGTAATCTCTCATGATCCTTTGTATTTCTGCAGTGTCAGTTGTTACTTCTCCTTTTTTATTTCTAATTCTATTGATTTGAGTCTTCTCCCTTTTTTTCTTGATGAGTCTGGCTAATGGTTTATCAATTTAAATTATCTTCTCAAAGAACCAGCTTTTAGTTTTATTGATTTTTGCTATTGTTTCCTTCATTTCTTTTTCATTTATTTCTGATCTAATCTTTATGATTTCCTTTCTTCTGCTAACTTTGGGTTTTTTTGGTTCTTCTTTCTCTAACTGCTTTAGGTGTAAGGTTAGGTTGTTTATTTGAGATTTTTCTTGTTTCTTGAAGTAGGATTGTATTGCTGTAAACTTCCCTCTTAGACCTGCTTTTGCTGCATCCCATAGGTTTTGGGTTGTCGTGTTTTCATTGTCATTTGTTTCTAGGTATTTTTTGATTTCCTCTTTGATTTCTTCAGTGATCTATTGGTTATTTAGTAGCGTATTGTTTAGCCTCCATCTGTTTGTATTTTTTACATTTTTTTTACTGTAATTGATATCTAGTCTCATAGTGTTGTGGTCGGAAAAGATACTTGATATGATTTCAATTTTCTTAAATTTACCAAGGCTTGATTTGTGACCCAAGATATGGTCTATCCTGTAGAATGTTCCATGAGCACTTGAGAAGAAAGTGTATTCTGTTGTTTTTGGATGGAATGTCCTATAAATATCAATTAAGTCCATCTTGTTTAATGTGTCATTTAAAGCTTGTGTTTTATTTATTTTCATTTTGGATGATCTGTCCATTGGTGAAAGTGGAGTGTTAAAGTCCCCCACTATTATTGTGTTACTGTCGATTTCCCCTTTTATGGCTGTTAGCATTTGCCTTATGTATTGAGGTGTTCCTATGTTGGCTGCATAAATATTTACAATTGTTATATCTTCTTCTTGGATTGATCCCTTGATCATTTTGTAGTGTCCTTCTTTGTCTCTTGTAATAGTCTTTATTTTAAAGTCTTTTTTGTCTGATATGAGAATTGCTACTCCAGCTTTCTTTTGATTTCCATTTGCATGGAATATCTTTTTCCATCCCCTCACTTTCAGTCTGTATGTGTCCCTAGGTCTGAAGTCGGTCTCTTGTAGACAGCATATGTATGGGCCTTGTTTCTGTATCCATTCAACCTGTCTATGTCTTTTGGTTGGAGCATTTAATCCATTTACATTTAAGGTAATGATCGATATGTATGTTCCTATTACCATTTTCTTAATTGTTTTTGGTTTGTTTTTGTAGGTCTGAAGTCGGTCTCTTGTAGACAGCATATGTATGGGCCTTGTTTTTGTATCCATTCAACCTGTCTATGTCTTTTGGTTGGAGCATTTAATCCATTTACATTTAATGTAATTATCGATATGTATGTTCCTATTACCATTTTCTTAATTGTTTTCGGTTTGTTTTTGTAGGTCTTTTCCTTCTCTCGTGTTTCCTGCCCAGAGAAGTTCCTTTAGCGTTTGTTGTAGAGGTGGTTTTGTGGTGCTGAATTCTCTTAACTTTTGCTTATCTGTAAAGGTTTTAATTTCTCCATTGAATCTGAATGAGATCCTTGCTGGGTAGAGTAATCTTGGTTGTAGGTTTTTCCCTTTCATCACTTTAAATATGTCCTGCCACTCCCTTCTGGCTTGCAGAGTTTCTGCTGAAAAATCAGCTGTTAACCTTATGGGGATTCCCTTGTATGTTATTTGTTGCTTTACCCTTGCTGCCTTTAATATTTTTTTTGTATTTCATTTTCGATAGTTTGATTAATATGTGTCTTGGCATATTTCTTCTTGGATTTATCCTGTATGGTACTCTCTATGCTTCCTGGACTTGATTGACTATTTCCTTTCCCATGTTAGGGAAGTTTTTGACTATAATGTCTTCAAATATTTTCTCAGACCCTTTCTTTTTCTCTTCTTCTTCTGAACCACTATAGTTCAAATGTTGGTGTCTTTAATGTTGTCCCAGAGGTCTCTGAGACTGTCCTCAATTCTTTTCATTCTTTTTTCTTTATTCTGCTCCCTGGCAGTGATTTCCACCATTTTATCTCCCAGGTCACTTATCCATTCCTCTGCCTCAGTTATTCTGTTATTGATTCCTTCTAGAGTATTTTTAATTTCAGTAATTGTGTTGTTCATCACTGGTTGTTTGCTCTTTAGTTCTTCTAGATCCTTGTTAAATGTTTCTTGTATTTTCTCCATTCTTTTTCCTAGAGCTTGGATCATCTTTACTATGATTACTCTGAATTCTTGTTCAGGTTGCCTATTTCCTCTTCATTTATTTAGTCTTGTAGGTTTTTACCTTGCTTCTTCATCTGTAAAATATTTTTTTTGACGTTTCTTTCTTTTTTTTTTTTTTTTTTTGTTGGGTGGTGCTGTATTCCTATCTTACTGGTTGTTTGGCTTGAGGCGTCCAGCACTGGAGTTTGCAGGCAGTTGGATAGAGCTAGGTCTTGGTGCTGAGATGAGGACCTCTGGGAAGACTCAGAGCTCCCACCACAGGAGCTCGGGGCTGACCTTCTGGCCTGGGAACCAAGATCCCGCAAGCTTTGTAGCGTAGTAAAAAAAAAAAGAAAGAAGAAAAGGAGCAGTACAATCTCAAAGAATAAAAAACAAAATTAAATTAGAAAGATAAAGTATATATTAGGAAAAATAAAACTATAATTGAAACAACTGCAACACGGTAAAATAAAACCACAACAGAAAAAGAAAAAGAAAAAAAGGGGGGTGGTGGAACAAGGCAAAAGGAGAGAACAATAACAAAGTATAAAGAATAAAATAAAATTAGAAAAATAAATATTTATTAGGAAAAATAAAAATATAAAAGAATCAACATCAATGAATCAACAAGGTAAAACAGAACCCCAATCTAAAAGGAAAAAAAAAAGAAAAGCCTTGTCTATGGGGGCGGAGTTTAGGCGGGGGTGGAATTTAGGCAGGGGTGGGGTTTATGGTGGGGCAGTACCTAGGCGTGTGGGGGGTGATGTTTGAGCATGGGGCGGGGCCTAGGCCGGATGACCTTCAAGCGTGGGGCGGTGCTTCTGCTTAGTACCTGCGGCGGAAGGGGAGAGGCAGCCCGTCAAAAGCAGGGCGTCTGGAGTGAGGAGTTCTGGAGTTTGGAGGTAGGGCCTTGAGTGAGCATGTGTCAGTGGGGTTTAGGCCCAGTGCGTTGGGGTTTCCAAGTGTAGAGGTAGGGCCCTGGGTGCGGGTGTAGGGGCGGGGCTTAGGTTCTGAGCGGCAAGAGGGAGACTCTGAGGGCAGGGGAATAGGCCTGGGAGCCCAACAGGCTCCCCAGTGCCTAAGTGGACAGGGAAAGCGCTGTCCGCGTTCCCTTCCATTCCTTCGTGCCTCTCCCCCACCGTCTCCCCCAGGGTCTCCCCCGTCGCCGCTGGACCCCTAACCGTGGGGTGGGGAACCCACTTGGTGTCAGAACACCTCCTCATCCCCAACCACCCCTCAGGGGTGCTGGTCCTGGAGGTCCGGCCTTTACTTTTGCTCCCCCTTCTCCCCCTCCCACTTCCTCAGGAGCCGTGCATCTGGAGGGGGCCTTGGTGGGCAGAGGATCAGGCCTGGGATCTCAGCAGAGGTTCCTGGGGGCCCAAGTGGGCAGGGGAAACCTGGCCATGCTCCCTGTTGATCCTCTGCCCTCCCAGTTGTTCCCCAATTTTCCCCTTAGGGCGTGGGATCCCTTGCCCTCCCCCAGCTGCCCCTCAGGGGGCGCCAGTCCCGTCCTGCCTCCACTTCTCCTCCCCCTTCACTCCCCCCACGCCCCACATCCTACCTGATGGCTGGGGGTTCCTCCTGTCCCCTTAGGTGTCCGTGGTCCCGCACCGGTGCCTGGTAGGTGCCCTAGTTGTGAAGAGACATGAATTCTGCATCCTCCTGGTACGCCATCTTGGATAGTGTATATTTTTGTATTGCTTTGACCCTTAGAACCATAGTGGTGTATCACATACCCCCAAAATAAACAAACAACTAAAACCAGCTAGGATGTGGAGAGAACCCAAATGGAATAAAAATGCTAACAAATGAACCTATTCTAAAGCAATAACATAACTACACTAAAAAGGATGGGAGGAAAAGAGCTAAGATGAATTCTGGGAAACAGCATCTTGATGGGATACTATAAGCCTAAAGACAAAAAGAACTATAGAAAATATCACCATTAGGTAAACACTAGTAATTGTTGCAGACAAGTTCCTTTAATGAGTGCTAAAATTAGTGGGCAGAAGTTTGAGAAGAAACAGAATTTGCATAGTCTCAAAATATCTCCCACAAGATATTTATTAACTATAAAGGAAAAGATAGTAATTTTACAGGGAGAAACCTAGTGTAAACCACCTTAAGTGATAAATGTCAATATCACCAGTAATAAGATACATAACATCATGAACCTGTGATAGAATTCACTGAGGACACACATCATACCTGTAATATTCAGTCTAGCTATTCTAAAACATCAGACAAACTCAAATTGAGGGACATTTGACAAAATAACTGACCAGTACTCTTCAAAAAAGTCAGTCATGAAAGACAAGGAAAGACTAAGGGGCTTTTACAGACTGCACAAGGCTAAGGAGAAATAACTAAATGCAATGTGGGATCCTGGACAGGATCCTAGAAAAAGAAAAAGCCATTAGTAGAAAAACTGGTAAAATTCAAAAAAGGCCTTTAGTTAGTAGTATTGCACCAATGTTAATTTTTTGGGTTCTGATAATTGTACTATAGTTATGTAAGATGGTAACATTAGGGGAAGATGGAGGAGAGATATATGGAAACTCTTAAGCCCATCTTTGCAACTTTTCTGTAAGTCTAAAATTAATTCAAGATAAAAAGTTAAAAAGAAAAAGGACAGGGACTTCCCTGGCCGTCCAGTGGTTAAGACTCACGCTTCTACTGCAGGGGGCACGGGTTTGATCCCTGGTCGGGGAACTAAGATCCCGCATGCTGGGCAGCACAGCCAAAAAAAGAAGAAAAAGGAAAGAAAAAGGACATTATCTTCTCCTACAACTCTTCTCATGAAGGTGGTTAACCCGAATCAAATTTTGCAGAACCTTCCAGAAGATCATTGCCTAACAATAAAAGGAAAGGACGAAAGACTTTTAAAAATACAACTAACTTACATTCAAGCAATTCCACATAAAGTTACTGGATCTGAAGAGGCGATAAGGAACTAGAAAAATGGTGGAAAACATAAGTCAATCTAAAGTTACGATCTCCAAAACACAGGAAACACTGGTTCTATTTCCAACATATGGAGTCTAGAAACTCCTTTTGGAGGCTCTTCCTCCAGGACCAGAGCGTGGAGCAGCTTCAGGGCATGAGACTTGTGCAGTCACATAGGACCCCACACTTAGAAGGGCCCCACACTTGGTTTAATGTCCTGCTGTTGCCATCTTGAAAGTCTTAATTTTTGAACAAGGGAGCCCTGCATTTTCATTTTGCACAGGGCCCCACAAATTACACAGCTAGTCCAGTTTGCCTCTACTCGTCAACCACAAGTTTGCAGAAAGAGCACCCCATGCACGTGGTGCACCCTGTCCCCCTGCCACAGTTGATTGCTCTATATGCCCTGATCCACACTGAACCCAATTAGACTCCTTTCCTAAGAATTTGAAGTAGGAACTAATTGGCCTCCATAGTCTGATACATCTATTGACGAGAATAGACGTGTATTACAGGGCCATTGGCTCCTAAACCATGGTAGTTGGCTGCAGATTGAATAATAAAAAAGAGGTTCAGAAACAAGTCAAAGATAATGCTCTCTGCATCCAACTTGTTTCCAGAACATGTTGCATTAAATTCCTCTCATTCTGTTAAATAGCCTTGGACCTTTATAGAAGACAACCTTTTTTTTTGGCCACGTGGCATGTGGGATCTTAGTTCCCCTACCAGGGATCAAACCCGCGTCCCCTGCATTGGAAGCACGGAGTCTTAACCACTGGGCCACCAGTAAAGTCCCAAAGACAACCCTTTTACTTGTGCTATCCCAAAACATTTTTGTTGATTACAAGGGTCCTAACTAATTCCACTCCTTAACAGCAGAGAATGTTCAAACCCCATTTGTGTTGGAAGGGGTTAGGGAAGGAAGTATCATTTCAAACTGAAAAGACTTACAAAACTATTTCTAAAACCAAACCCAGCCATTCAAAATCACTTTGATAAAGAAAATCCACAGTTGCTCCTCTTCAAAAACAGGAAAACATTGCATAAAGGAAAAAGCAACAAAGAAAAACCATATGAAAAGAACAGGTTGGTTTCTTCTCAGTTCTCTGACTTTCCAATTCTAATTATTTTGATCATCTTTTGTGGGCTGGATGCTAATATTCTTGATGAAGTTCAAGTTCAAGCCCTTTAAGAACATTAGACAAAAACCTGATGGGATTTTCAATGCAGTTTTTTCCCTGTTTACCCTCTCTACCCCCTAGTCCAACAGGGCCTTTTTTTTTTTTTTTAAGGGAAGTTAGATAACTTGTTATAGAAGTCAGAGTTCAAGCTATGGGTGCTTCCAAAAAGAGAACAACTGTTCTGTTTGGCAATAAATCTTTATAGGAGGAAGAAGAAAATTTTATTCCCCAATATCTCCACCCTCAGTGCTCTGTAAATGGAATCTGAAGTCCACCTCATGCCAGGCCAGAACCCAGTTTCTTTTTAAGTCAGAAGTGAATATCTTTATTAATTTTAATACACTTTTTAAAAAATGTATTAAAATTTTTTTAGGTTCACAGCAATATTGAACGAAAGGTACAGGAATTTCCCACATACCCCCCTGCCCCCACACAGGCATAGCCTCCTCCATTATCAACATCCCCACCAGAGTGGTACTTTTGTTAAAATTGGTAAACATACAATGACACATCATTATCACTGAAAGTCCATAGTTTACCTTAGGGTTCACTCCTGTGTTGTGTATTCTACGGATTTTGACAAATATATAATGTCGTGTATCCATGATTATAGTATCAGAATAGCTTCATTGCTTTAAAAATCCTCTGTGCTCCATTCATCCTGCCCTTCCCCCAACCCCTGGCAAACACTGATCTTTGCACTGTCTCCACTGTTTTGCCTTTTCCAGAATGTCATAAAGTTGGAATCATACAGTGAGTAGTCTCTTCATGTTGGCTTCTTTTACCTAGTAATATGTGTTCAGGTTCCCTTCATGTCTTTTCATGGCTTGATAGCTCATTTCATTTTAGCGCTAAATAGTATTCCATTGTTTGGATGTATCAGACAATGTTTATTTATCAACTTACCTACTAAAGGACGTCTTGGTTGCTTCCAAGTTTTGGCAATTGTCAATGAATCTTCTATAAACATCTGTGTGGAGGTTTTTGTGTGAACATAAGTTCTCAGTTCCTTTGGATAAATACCAAGGAGCATGATTACTGGTCTGTACCCTAAGAATATGTTTAGTTTTGTAAGAAACCACCAAACTGTCTTCCAAAGTGACTAGGACTGCACTGGGACTTCCCTGGTTGTCCAGTGGGTAAGACCTCACTCTCCCATTGTAGGGGGCCTGGGTTCAATCCCTGGTCGGGGAACTAGATTCCACATGCATGCTGCAACTAAGAAGTCCACATGCCGCAACGAAGATCTGGCACGGCCTAAATAAATAAATAATAAATATTAAAAAAAAAATGACTGTACCATTTTGCATTCCCACCAGCAATAGATGAGAGTTCCTGTTGCTTCATATCTTCATCAGCATTTGGTGTTGTCAATTTTCTGGTGTGTAGTGGTATCTCTTATTGTTTTAATTTGCATTTCCCTGATGACATATGATGTAGTGCATCTTTTCATATGCTTATCTGCCATCTGTATATCTTCTTTGGTGAGGTGTCTGTTCAGATCTTTTGCCCATTTTTTAAAATATTTATTTTTTATTTATTATTTTATTTTATTATTTATTTTGCCTGCACCGTGTCTTAGTTGCGGCACACAGGATCTTCTTTTTGCGGCACCGGCACGTGGACTTCTTAGTTGTGGCATGCGGGATCTTTTTTTAGTTGCGGCACGCGGGCTTCTTAGTAGCGACATGAGTGTGGGATCTAGTTCCCTGACGAGGGATCAAACGTGGGCCTCTGCATTGGGAGCACAGAGTCTTACCCACTGGACCACCAGGGAAATCCCTTGCCCATTTTTTAATCAGGTTGAGTTTTAAGAGTTCTTTTCTTTTTTTCATGGATCATGGCTTTGGTGTTGTATCTAAAAGTCATCACCATATCCAAGGTCATCTAAATTTTCTCCTAGGAAAATGTTATATTCCAGGAATTTTATAATTTTACATTTAGTTCTGTGATCCATTTTGAGTTAACTTTTGTGAAGGTATAAGGTCTGAGTCTAAATTCATTTTTTTGCATGTGGATGTCCAGCTGTTCCAGTACCATTTGTTGAAAAGACTACGTTTTCTCCATTGTATTGCCTTTGCTCCTTTTTGGAGATCAGTTGACAATATTCATGTGGGTCTATTTATCTGTTCTTTCACTAATATCGCACTGTCCTGATTAGTGTACATTTATAGTAAGTCTTGAGGTCAGGTAGTGTCAATCCTCTGACTTGGTTCTTTTCCTTCAGTATTGTGTTGGCCTGGGTCTTTTGCCTCTCCATATAAACTTTAGAATCAATTTGTCCATATCCACAAACTAACTTGCAGTTGATTGAATACACAGATACAGAACCCGTGGATACAGAGGATCGATTATGGGACTTGTGCAACCGAGGGTTTTTGTGCCCGTGGCAAGTCCTAGGACCAGTACCCCATGGATACTGAGGGATGATTTCACATTAATTGATTTTCAAATGTTGAACCAGCCTTGAATATGTGGGATAAATCCCACTAAATCATGGTATAATTCTATAATTAATTAATTAATTAATTTTTTTTTTTTTTTTTTGTGGTACGCGGGCCTCTCACTGTTGTGGCCTCTCCTGCTGTGGAGCACAGGCTCTGGACGCACAGGCTCAGTGGCCATGGCTCACGGGCCCAGCCGCTCCGCGGCATGTGGGATCTTCCCGGACCGGGGCACGAACCCGCATCCCCTGCATCGGCAGGCAGACCCTCAACCACTGCACCACCAGGGAAGCCCCAATTAATTAATTTTTTATAGACATTGTTGGTGCTAATATTTTGTTGACAATTTTTGCATCTATGTTCATGAGAAATATTGATCCGTTGTCTTCTTTTCTTGTAATGTCTTTGTCTGGTTTTGGTATTAGGGAAATGCCCTGGTAGAATAAGTTGGGAAGCAGTCCCTCTGCTTCTGTCTCCTGGAAAAGACTGTAGAAAAATGATATAATTTCTTCCTTAAATGTTTAGCAGAATTCACCAGTGAACCAGTATGAGCATGGTGCTTGCTATTTTGAAAGGTTATTAATTATTGATTCAATTTCTTTAATAGACACAGACCTATCAGATTATCTGTTTCTTCTTGTGTGAGTTTTGGCAAAGTGTGTATTTCAAGGAATTGGTCCATTTCATCAAGGTTATCAGATTTGTGGGCCCAGAGTTGTTCATAATATTCCTTTATTATCCTTTTAATGTCTATGTGATCTGTAGTCATGTCCCCTCTTTCATTTCTGATATTAGTAATTTGTGCCTACTCCCTTCTTTTCTTAGCCTAGCTAGAAGCTTATCACTTTTACTGATTTTTTTCAAAGAACCAGCTTTTGGTTTTGTTGATTTCCTGTTTTCAATGTAATTTATTTCTGATTCTATATTTTTATTATTTCTTTCCTTCTGCTTACTTTGGATTTAATTTGCTCTTCTTTTTCTAGCTTCTTAAGGTGGCTTAGATGACTGGTTTTAGATCCTTTTTCTTTTCTGATATATACATTCAATGCTATGAATTTTCCTCTAAGCACTGCTGTACTAGTCAGGGTTCTCCAGAAAAACAGAACATATATTTTTAGAGAGATTTATTATAGGAATGGGCTCACGTGATTATGGAGACCAAGAAGTCCCACAGTCTTCCGTCTGCAAGCTAGAGAACCAGGAAAGCTGGTGGTATAATTCAGCCAGAGTCCAAAGGCCTGAGGACCAGGTAGGGGCCATGGCATAAGCCCTGGTCTGAGCCTGAAGGCCTAAGAACCAGGAGCTCCAATGTCTGAGGGCAGGAGAAGATGGATATCCCAGCTTAAACAGAGAATGAATTCACTCTTCTTCTGCCTTTTTGTTCTGTTCAGACCCTCAGTAGATTGGATGATGCTCACCCACTTTGGGGAGGTCCATCTACTTTACTCAGTTCACCAATTCAAATGCTACTCTATTCCAGAAACACCCTCACAGACACAGCCAGAAATAGTGTTTCACCAGCTATCTGGGCATCCCTTAACCCAGTCAAGCTGAAATATTATAAAATTAACCATGACAGTTGCTTTGCTGTATCCCACAAATCTTGATAAATCATATTTTTTCAGTTCAAAATATTTTAAAATTTCCCTTGAGGTTTCTTCTTTGACCCATGTGTTATTTAGAAGTGTGTTGTTTAATCTCTAAGTATTTGAGGATTTTCCTGCTACCTTTCTGTTATTGATTCCTGCTTTAAGTCTATCATGGTCTAAGAGCAAGCATATGATTTCTATTCTTTTCAATATGTTAAGGTGTGTTTTATGGCCCAGAAAGTGGTCTATCTTGGCGAATGTTCCCTGTGAGCTTGAGAAGAATATGTATTCTGCTGTTGTTGGATGAAGTAGTCTACAGATGTCAATTATATCTAGTTGATTGATATGCTGTTGAGTTCAACTGTGTTCTTACTGATTTTCTGCCTGTTGGATCTGTCCATTTCTGATAGAGGGGTGTTGAAGTTTCCAACTATAATAGCAGATTCATCTATTTCTCCTTGAAGTTCTATCTGGTTTTGCCTTGTGTATTTTTACACTCTGTTGTTGGGCAGATACACATTAAAAATTATTATGTCTTCTTGGAGAATTGACCCTATTGTCATTATGGAATGCCCCTCTTCATATTTGATAACTTCCTTTGCTCTGAAATCTGCTCATCCGAAATTAAAATAGCTACTCTTGCTTTCTTTAATAGTATTAGCATGGTATATCTTTGTCTATCCACTTACTTTAAACTATATGTGTCTTTGTACTTAAAGTGGGTTTCTTGTAGACAACATATAGTTGGGTTCTTTTTTTGATCCATTTTGACAATATCTGTCTTTTAATTGGTATATTTAGATCATTGATATTTAAGTGATTATGGGTATAGTTGGATTAGTATCTACCTAATTTGTTACAGTTTTCTATTGGTTGCCCTGTTCTTTGTTCCTATTTTTGTCTTCCACTCTTTTTCTGTCTTTTGTGGTTTTAAATGAACATTTTATATTATTCCATTTTCTTTCCTACACATGATCTTAGCCAAAAGGCCGAGGAGAGATTCCATTTTCTTTCCTTTTTTATCATATCAGTTATATTTCTTAAAAAAAATTTTTTTTAGTGGTTTTTCTAGAGTTTGCAATATATGTTTATAAATAATCTAAGTCCACCTTCAAATAACACTATACAGTTGACCTTTGAACAACATGGGTCTGGACTGCACTGGTCCATTTATATGTGGATTTTTTTCGGTAAATACATACTACAGTATTACATGATCCACAGTAGTTGAATCCATGGATGCAGATCTGCATACACATGGAGGGAGGACTGTAAAGTTATATGCAGATTTTCAACTGCATGGAGGATCGTCACCCCTAACCCTTGGGTCAACTGTACTGCTTTATGGGTAATACAAGTACCTTATAATAGCAAAATAATCCTTATTCCTTCCTCTCGTTCCTTATATCATTGCTGTCATTTATTTCAATTATACATAAACATATAAATTATATATACATATATTTATACATACGTAAGAATACATAGTTGAATAAATGATTGCTATTATTATTTTGAAGAAACTATTATTGTGAGATCAATTAAAAATAAGATAAATAAAACTCTTTATTTAACTTCACTATTCCTTCTCTGGTGCTCTTTTTTTTTCATACCTATATCATTTTCCTTCTCTCTGAAGAACTTTTTTTTTTTAACATTTCTTTAAAGGCAGGTCTACTGGCAACAGATTCCCTCAATTTTTGTCTGGTGAAGGCATGATATACTGGGTAAAAGGAACTACAGTAAATAGGCCTTCAGTAGTGTGATGATGTGGTGTGGGGAGAGGAACTGTTCTGTAGTCCTGTGATTAGGTGTCAGTCTTTTAATGAGCCTGTGCCTCTGGACTGGGAAATTCACAAGTGCTTCTCAGTCCTCCCCTAGCCACCCCTTAGGTGGTACAGGATGGCCAGAGTGGGCTGGAGTTGGGTATTTCCCTTCCCCCAGGTTAGTTGGTCTCTAAAAAACAAACCCCAATAGTTTAGACTCTGGTAAAATAACTTCTCTTTAGGGCAAGCCTTGTTAAGAAGAACAGAATGTTCTGGCATAGTTCAAAATGGTTCCTTTTCCCCCAGCCCTACTGGAAGCAAGAGGGGATTTTTCTTCAATATTTACTGTGAGAAATGGCCAAGCTACTGGAGGTAAAACTCATAAAAGTGTGGGGGTCCCCTATGACTGGGTACCCCTGGAGTTTCTAGCTCTCAAACTTGTCCACACTGAGCCTCCAGCAATTCATCAGTTACAGTTCAGGTTTTCATACCCTGGCAATGGCTCCTGCAGGTTTCTGCTCTGTATTGGCCTATCTCTCTCTCCAATTTTAGGGGCAGTGGTTTGCTCTGTGACCTCACTTCTCTGATGGATCTGTTTATTTTTCAGTCTGTTCAGTGTTTTACTTGTTGTTAGGATGGAGTGGCAACTTCCAAGCTTCTTACAAACCAGAAGTCTTACAAACCAGACTGGAAACCAGAAGTCTTGAGTTCTTTGTCAAACTTGTTCCTTTCCCATCTCCCTCATCTCAGTAAAGTCCCCTCATCAGGGACTCAGCTGCCCAAGCCAAAACCTAGGAATCATTCTCAATGCTCCCTTCCTCAGCACACGCATATCCAAATTACAAGCAAATTGTATTAATTCAATCTACAAAATCTAACCTGATTCCATCTATTCTGCTCCATCTCTGCTGTATCACTACAATTCTTCAGTACATCTCTCTCCTTCTTCTATGGCTCCTTTATGACCCACTGTCTACCCAGCAGGCAGTGACCTTTTCATAACATAAGTTAAATATATGATTCCTCTGCTCCAGTGTTTTCTCACTGCACTAATAATAAAATCTAAAATCCTTACCCTGGCCTTCACAGCCCATAAACGGATCCTAACTTCTTTTCCTACCTCACCTTCGAACTCTCTCCCTTGCTTTCTGGGCTTCAGCCACCTTTACTTTCTTGTTTCATAAACATGCCAAGTTTGTTCCCATTTAGAGCTTTTGCTGCTCCTACTGCCTAGAACATCCAATCTCCCTTGCCCTCTCTGTAGCTCTCCAACTTTGTATAGTTGATTAAATTTTATGATTCACTTTTCTGCTCAAATGTCATAGAGTTATCCCTCATAGAGTTATTTCCTTACCACCTAATTTAAAATGACACCTTTCATTTTATTGTCTTCCATCTTGTTTTCCATGCACTTACCTCTTTCTGGTATTAACTTATTCTCTTGTGTTTTTATCTGTTATTTTATATCAACTGCCATTGGAAAATAAGTTCTAAGAGGGGCTTTCTTTTTTAAAATATTTATTTATTTGGCTGTGCCAGGTCTTAGTTGCGGCACAGGATCTTCGTTACCGCTTGCGGGATCTTCATTGCGGCATGCGGGATCTTTAGCTGTGGCCTATGGGATCTTTAGTTGTGGCACGTGGGGTCTTTAGTTGTGGGCTGCGAACTCTTAGTTGCGGCATGTGGGATCTAGTTCCCTGACCAGGGGTTGAACCCGGGCCCCCTGCACTGGGAGTGTGGAGTCTTAGCCACCAGATCAGGGGTCCCCAAACCCCAGGCCACGGACCAGGACTGGTCGGTGGCCTGTTAGGAACTGGACCGCACAGCAGGAGGTCAGCGGCAGGCAAGCGAGCGAAGCTTCACTTTCTACTACTCCCCATCACTCGCATTACCGCCTGAACCATCCCCCAGCCCCATCCGTGGAAAAATTGTCTTCCACGAAACCCGTCCCTGGTGCCAAAAAGTTTGGGGACTGCTGCCCGAGAGGACTGGACTGGTGATATAATATGTGATATATACATTGTGATATAATATGTGATATATATATTGTGATATAACCTCACAATAACTGTGCAAAACATAGCCACTGACATCACTATTTTCACATGAGGTGCTGAGGTTTTAAGAAGAAAAATGACCTGCCCCGACACATAGCCTGGCTAAGGGGCAGAGTCTGAATTTTAATTCAGCTGTGTCTGGCCCCAAGACCATGCTCTTCCTATAAATTAGAGACTAATAAGGCCTGCAGTTTACTCCACTGTGCCCCAAGCACTGTGGCGAACGTTAGACCTCTTTCAGCTGAATCAGCACTTCACCCCAAGGAGATGGGTGTATTCTCCCAATTCTAGAATGTAGGTGGGCAGCTGGGGGCTCCTCACCAGGAACTGCACATTTCCTGGACAGTAAGATACTTAAGGACAAGCTGGGGCACGTGGGCCACTAGGCCTGAGTGCAGCCCTCTTGCTCGAGTCCCTTGTTGTGTGTGGCCCGGGAGGGATAAGACACAGGGATGAGCATCTCTCGGAAAGCCTCCACCTTACTGTCCCACTGAGCCTGCTGAGAATGAGCGGCTTGAGCTCCCTGCTAGACACCACACCTTCCCTGCCCATCTGCCTACTCCTGCCCTGCAGTGTCAGTGCTCTGTCACCCATGCTCTTGTCCTCCCACTGTGTTGACAGTCTGCCCTTTCTGCCTACCAGGTTCACAGTCTAGGGAAGGGAAAGAGGTAGTGACCACTCAGGCTCACCACTTAATCACAGCAGTGCACCAGTCACTCTCCCTCCCCACATCTCGTCCTTGAGCATGAGGATCAGGGGCTCCTGTTTCCAAAGGACACAATGGTAGGTCCCACAGTCAGGCCCTGCAAGTCTGGACATAGTACAGGTTCAAGAGGGAGAGAAGGAAAGGCAGTCACAGGCTTGACCTGTAGGTTCACCTCTACCCCAGTCTCTTTTCCCCCAGCGTTCCAGCATCAGGGAAAGCATCCACCTAGCCTCTGCCACATTTTTCCTCTACCCAAATGCTGATATGAAAACCTTTGTCCCTCTCGTCCAGTGGCTTGGCCCACGGAACAGGCCTATGACTTACAGATTCTTCTGCATTACTCAGAAACATCTGTTAGGACCACACACACCAGAGACAGCACACAGAGCTGTCCTGAACACAAGCTCTCCTGAATACAAGCTCAAGAAGTACAGGACATGCACCCAACAGCTGACAATTGAAAGCCACAAATGACACAAATCTTCCACCTCCTTGGGCCAGCCTGACCTTCTGAGATTGTCTCCAACCTCACTCAGCTCTCCAGGCCCACCAAAGACAGATACCTTCTCTAGATGCCCAAAGCCCTCATTCTCTGCTCTGCCACACCCTTCTCTTCCTGCTGCAGTTGGCTCTTCTGGATCCAGCTTGCAGTGTTGTCCAGCGAAAGGCCCTCCTCCCCTGTGTCGGGGGAGGGAAAAGTTACCCCTCAGGGAAACCCTGGCCCAGCTGGTGCCCCGTTCCCCAACCCTCAATTTGTGAGCACTTGGTAACATCCTCAAGCTGCCTCTCCCCTTACCTGCCCTGGCCGGCATCCCTCACCTTAGCTCCTGGTTCAGCAAGCTGTTCTTCTTAAGCTATTCTCACATCCTAGCATCCCAGGACCATGGGATTGATGACATGAGCTGCCACAGACTCCCTTCTAGTGCCTGACATTGGATGGGGGTTCCATACATGAGGCTATGCCAGACCCCATGGCTGGAAGAGATGAAGGAGCCCGCCTGCCAGCCTCCTTTCAGCTCAGAGGGCCAAAGGGAATACTTAAGAAAGGAAAACTGGCCTGGGGATCAGAAACATGGGTGTTAGTCTTGTCCTGGCCTCTAACTAGCTGTGTGGCCACCTTTCCTCTCTGGATCACAGTGTCCTCTGCTGAAAGAGAGGGGCTTAAACGGGGTGCTTTCAAAAGTCTTTCCAACTCCAAGTCTGACTCTAAAAGCCTGAGCTGCTGCCTAGGGATCACCTCTCTTAGGAAAGAAAAGAGGAAGCAGCAGAGATCTTTTTCCCAGCTTCTCATTCCACTTTCTAGGTCTTCATGATGCTAAATGACGAAGCATATCCAGAATTGGTTCTGGCACCAGAAGCTGAAGGAGAAAAAAGTAACTCTCTGCTGAAGTACGCAGGATCCAAGGTCTTCCAGCTCCGGCTCCAGCCTTGGGGCCGAGGACATGGGCTGTGCCCTCTCCTGAGTACTGTGTGCCATTTAAAGTGGCAGAGACCATGGACTTCTACCCTGCAGCCTCAAGGTAGGACAGTTTTGTAGTGTTCTTAAAGGTCCACAGCTCCCCATGGAATGGCTCGGGCCTCCTTTGCAGCTTCATTGCACTTCAGATTTCTCCTCTGCTTGTTCTCGCTTCCTTTGCGTCTCGAAGGTGTTGATCCTAAGTGGTCTAGAGATCTCCCCAATAACTTCCTGCATATAAATATCGATCTCAGAGTCTGTTTCTCAGGGAACTAGACCTATAGGAACATAACTCATGGCCTACAGGGTCATTCATGATCTGGTCCCTGCCATCTTTCTAGTCTTATTTCTCTCCAGTGCCCCCTCGCACTCTACCCTTCAGCATCACTCGACCTGAGCATCACTCAAACACCAGGTTCTCTCTTGCTCTGTGCAAATGTGTGTGTGATGGTTTCACATAATTCATTCAACAAACATTCATTATGCTACTGTATCAATCATGATGCTATCAAAAAAGAGATGGCATACTCAAAAGGAGGAACTGAAGGAAGTTTAATGAAGGGACTATTTAAAAGATGTAAGCAGGGTTATGGGAAATCAGCAAAGCATCCCAAGACGGATAGCAGTGGGAAGCTCCTAGGCTTGATGGGGTAAAGGGAAGAGTGGTTAGTGGAAGCTACACTGCCAGAGCTGTAGCTACAGGCAAAAGCCATCCGACAGGAGCTGTGACCTTCAGGAAGCAGGCAGCCATTGCCAATCCAGCCCAGCTGGAAGCGAGCTCGGGTGAAAAATACCCCAATCTCTCTCTCCCGCCACCCTCCAAACTCCCACTGGTATAGCTGAACCCAACTGGAAACCCCAGAAAAAAAAGATGTGGTCCACAGAGCTGGGTGGAGAGGTGAAAGAGTAGATTTGGAGGGGCAAGGAGAAATCATTCAGCATAATCCCTGTTGTGTGCCAGACACTGAACAACACAATAGCAGTGCCCGTGTCTCGTTTACAGTCTCAAAGGGCAAAATGGACTTCCATCAATGAATCATTAAAAAGTAATGAAAATACTGATTATTTTCATGTTCACATAAAACTCTTATTAAAAATTCACCATGAGGCCCCGCCCCGCCTGCTGCCAAGTTCCGTGGAGTTGGGTCATGGCTGGGCCATGCTCCTAGGTCCCCGCGCCGCGCTCCCTTCCGCGTTTCGCCGTCTGCCCCACCTGCGCCCCGGCCCGGCCACTTGGGCCCCGCGCCATGCCCGAGCGTCCGGGGCGCGGCGCTGACGGCGGCTGGTGGAGGGCGCCATGCCCAGCAGGACCGGCCGCAAGATGGACGGGAGCGGCGGCCACGGACGCCTGAAGGCGCACTACAGCGGGGACATCCTGATCACCAGCCTGGACTCCGCCACCACCTTTGACAAGCTCTGTGAGGAGGTGCGGGAGATGTGCCACCTCCACCAGGGCCACCCGCTCACCCTCAAGTGGGTGGACAGTGAAGGTGACCCCTGCACTGTGTCCTCCCAGATGGAGGCCTTCCGCCTGTCCTGTCAGCGCAAAGACGAAGGGCTCATCCTTCACGTTTTCCCTGGCATCCCCGAGGAGCCAGGCATGCCCTGTCCGGGAGAAGACAGTGAGTACCACCTCTCCCATGACGTGTGTCACGGTGATGGGTTGACATGTCTGCTCTGCGAGGCGGGGAACGATGGAGCTGGGTGGCCCGAGGCTTCGGTGCTCCTCGCGAAGAGTCTGAAAGCAGAGTGGGCAGCGGGTGTGGACTCGTGTGGGGTTTTCACTGGTGTCCTCGCCCTTGGCTAGGGGTGTATCCACCATCAGACAGGGTGCCGGCTTGGTCAGTGGTGCCATGAGGTAAAGCCCAGGAGAAGCCCTGATGTCCCCTGGTGGGAAGGGCCCTGGCTGGGATGGCTGGACACTGCTCCCGTGTGTCTGTCCCAGCTGCGGCCACCCCCAGACCTGGTCATCGGCAGGTCTGTTGGTTGAAGATAGAGTCCCAGGGGCTGTGGGTCAGAGGAGAGCTTCTGACCACGCCCCGGAGGCCCCCGACCCTGAACAGTGTGCCCTGCCTCGTCTTCCAGGGCAGGGCCCCCACTGGGCATAGAGAAACTTTACACCAATCACCAGACCCTCCTCGGGCCCTGGCCTGGTGCTGAGGGGCTCTGGACCACAGTGGCCGCTTGTTCAGTTAGGGGGACTTGGCTCAGCCTCCTGCCAGCAGGGGTCCCAGGGTGGGCTCCGGATCAGGTCCCTGGGCCCAGCCTCTGGGTGCCAGCAGCGTCCTGTGTGGGGTGGGCGCAGATTTGAGCAGAGGCCGGACTCAGTCTGTGGTCCGTCAGACCCAGTGAAGCTGTTCAGTGGGCACTTGGGTGCGTGAGTCTTGCATTTCAGGGAGCAATCGGGGCTGAAGAGAGATTTGGGAGCCCTTAGCATAGAGGAGGTTGTTGAGGCCACGGAGGGTGTGGCCAGTGATGAGGGCCAGGCCCTGGGGTCTCCCAAAGAGAACAGTGGACCCTGGAGGAGCAGTCAGCAAGGCCATGGAGACATCCCGATGGTGGAGTCCTGGCGGGAGTGGAGCAGGCAGTCTGAAAAGGCCGGAGCAGCCCAGGGGCCGGCGGGAGGTGCTGCCCCAGCAGGTGGTTGTGGGGGCGGACGTGCGGGCAGGTCTGGGAAGGCTGGGGGGAGAGTGAGGAGTCCCAGTGCGTCCTGGCTGGGAGGCAGATGTCCGCCAGTGGTAGATAAAGCTAGAGGTGGGGGGTGAACCTGGAGCTTCTGAGGCCTGGAAGTCGCCCTGAGAAGGTGGGCGGGGGGTGGGGTGAGTCAGTCCCATGGGTAAGATTTTCTGGCTGCCGCCCGCCCCGTCCACGACAGCAGGCTCCTGTGTGCATGTGTGGTTTCGCTGTGAGCAGCCCTTGGACCTGCCAGGACGTGGCTCAAGGCAGGACATTGGGGGGTGGAGAGTGTGGCCAGCTGGGAGCAGACCCCATGAGCAGAAGCCCACCCGCAGGAGCCCCAGGTGGCCAGAGAGGAGCTCGTCGGTGGGGGGCTCGGAGGCGGGTGGGCCTCCCAGGGGTCCTCATCCCCCGCGGGGTGCCCCTCCCCATGACCCCCCACCCCGGGGTACCCACGTATCACAGAAGGGGCACACTTTTGATAGTTCACGTTGTCTTTTCAGACACATAAAAGGATAAAATAAGGTAGACCTTCCTGCTGGAAGGAGGGTCCCCTCCATTGTGCTCTGTACGAGGGGTCCCCCAGCTCGTTTCTTTGCCCCCTTGATGGCTCTCAACCACAGTGACAGGCTGTCTGTCTGCCCAGAGCCGTCGCCAGCAGCCCGTGCTGGCCCGCGGCACGGGGGTCGCCCAAGCATCTCTGCATCTCGGTCTCCGGCTGCCCGACCATCAGCTCAGGCCAGGGCCCTGGCAGTGCCGCCCCGAGGGGCTCGGGCCTGTCCGTTCTGTCCCCGACTCGGTTCCCTCCTGGCTTCATCCCCGCGTGGACGCCTGTCTGGGGCCTCACGTAGGGGATGGTGATGGGGGTCGGCACAGCCGATGCGGTGCCCTCCTGGGGTCGTGGGGGTCACGGGGTCTCTGCTGGAGGGTGACGTGGGGTGACGCGTGGGCAGGGGCTGCATCACCGAGGCGGAATGCGGAGAATGTGGGGCCATCCCCACTCGCAAGCAGGTCCTTGAGATGCTCACCAGGGGCAGCTCCGAGCTCCGGGCCACTCGCTTTTGTTGGAACATTCCAGTAGCCTCGCGGCAGCCGGTGGGGCGTGGGGTGGACGGAGGGTGGGGGTGGCGTCCTCTCCCGGGCTCTGCTCGTCCAGCTCGATAGTGACAATGACCTTGGGCAGTTAGGACAGCCCTGCGCTGGTCCCCCGATGGCCCGGGTGCAGGCGTGATCCTGGCACCTGCGTGGGCATTGGTGTTCACTGCCAAGGCCGGGCGAGTGAGAAGGGTCAGGCTGGTGGGACAAATGGCACCCTTGACCCAGGTCAGGACCGCATGCAGATGCTGGCGGGTCTGACGGGCGGTAGCCAGACAGGGACACACGGCAGAGATGCAGCCTCGAGGTCATGCCTGGGCATGCCCGGCCGGGCCTGTGTTCGTGGCAGCAAAGCCCCTTCCAGCACCTTCTGTGCAGGTTGTCAGCCTGAATTTAATCGGTTCTATAGGGTTTTTAAAAAATGGTGTAAAGTACACCTAACATAAAATGTGCTATTTTGACCACTTAAAAAAAATAAACTGAACAATTCAGTGGCATTTTGTAGGTTCACCACCTCTGCCGTTTCTGAAACATGTTCAGGAAGAAAACCTCCTGCCCACAAGCAGTCGCAGCTCCTCTGCTAAGCACCCGACAGCCACCAAACTGCACCATCTCTACGGAGTTAGCTGGTGTAGACATTTCATGTAAATGGAATATATGATGTGTGGTCTTTTGTAACTGGCTTCTTAGCGTGATGTTATTGAACTTCATCCATGTTGTAACGTGTATCAGAACTTCAATCCCTTTTTTTTCCCCAATTTTTTTATCACGGTGAAATACACATAAAATAAATTTATCATCTTAACCATTAAAAAAATAAAATTCACCATGAGCTAGTCCATAAAGCAAGTTCCCACAAATTTTTAAAAACTGGCATCATACAGACCATGCTGTCTGCCCACAAAAACATAAAGGAATTTATCCTCACACTTAGAAATTTTAAAACATGCCTATGTAAAACTCAGGGCAAAGAAGAAATCACAATGGCAATGAGAAAACACTTAAAACTGAATAATAACAAAAAATGTTACATATTAAAAGTTATGGGATGCAGCAGTAGTTGTATTTAAAGGGAAATTCTGAACGTAAATGTTTACATTAGAAAGATTGAAAGAAAGATTAGAAAGATTGAAAGATTGAAAGATTATAAAATGTTTACATTAGAAAGATTGAAAAGCCATAAGCTAAGCATCCAACTCAAGAAATGGGGGGGATGGGCTTCCCTGGTGGCACAGTGGTTAAGAATCCGCCTGCCAGTGCAGGGGACACAGGTTCGAGCCCTGGTCCAGGAAGATCCCACATGCCGTGGAGCAACTAAGCCCGCAAGCCACAACTACTGAGCCTGAGCCCATGTGCCAGAACTACTGAAGCCTGCACGCCTAGCCTGTGCTCCGCAACAAGAGAAGCCACCACAATAAGAAGCCTGCGCACCACGACGAAGAGTAGCCCCCACTCGCGGCAACTAGAGAAAGCCCACACACAGCAACAAAGACCCAAGGGAGCCAAAAATAAATACATTTATTTAAAAAAAAAAAAGAAGGTCCTGGGAAAATGGACAATGGAATAACTCTAAAAAGAAGAACAAGGAAGATAACTAAGACAAGAGCAGAAATTAATGAAATAGAAAACAAGAGATACAATGGGAAAACAACCAAACTAAAAGTTGGTTCCCTGAGAAAAAGCAAATGGCTCGACTGCAGTACATGTGCACATTGGAATAATACACTGCAGTGAAGTGTATTCTACAGTGACAACAAATTAGCTTGGATAAAAATCAGAGATGTGTGAGTGAAAATAAAGTTACAGAAGGTTAAATACAGGTAACAGCATTTTTGTAAAGCTCAAGAACATACAAAACCAAATTATGTATTGTTTAGGGTACATGTGTATTTGGGGAAAAAAATTTTTTTTTAAGCAAGAGAATGATAAGCACAATAGTAACCTTGAGGTGGGGGAGAGAGGCAGGGGACTGGCATCTGGGAAGAGCACAGAGGGCCTTCAAGACCATGGTAATGTCCTGGTCCACAGATTTACAAGGATGTTACACATGCTTTTTTGAAGGTAGCAAATAGTAATAATTTTATTTATTTATTTATTTATTTTTGCGGCACATGGGACTCTCACTGTTGTGGCCTCTCCCGTTGCAGAGCACAGGCTCCGGGCGCGCAGGCTCAGCGGCCATGGCTCACGGGCCCAGCCGCTCCGCAGCACGTGGGATCTTCCCGGACGGGGGCACGAACCCGTGTCCCCTGCATCGGCAGGCGGACTCAACTATTGCGCCACCAGGGAAGCCCATAAGTAATAATTTTTAAAAATTGTAAGCAAATCCTGTTCAGTAGAATGTCTCAGACTAATTCTGTGTTGTTTCTCTACGTTGCCAGCTTGGAACCAGGAGCAGCTCCCTTAATTTTCAGAGCCTGTGGCTTCACATTGAGCCTGGCAATCGCCTCATCCTTTTACCTTCTCAGTTCCTGGAATCCATACATAGAAAGCCTCTGAGCAGATACAAACTACTATGTATAAAATAGATAAACAACAAGGTCCTAGTGTATAACACAGGGAACTATATTCAATATCTTGTAATAAGCTATAATGGAAAAGAATATGAAAAAGAATATATATGTGAATATATATATACATATATATATATGTATAACTGAATCATTTTACTGTACACCAGAAGCTAACACAACATTGTAAATCAACTACACTTTGATTTAAAAAAAAGGCCTCTGATTTAGCACATTGCTAGGTGCTTGAGTGTCTTTGTGATTAATCTTGTTGGGAAGCCATGCTAAGAAAACAAGGAAGGCGGAAGAAAGGAAACAGAAGCTAAGGGGGTCTTCTTACAATGAAAAAAAGTCCAGAGATTTAAAAGTGAACTTACCAGAGACCCAGCTGTTTCCCCTCCATGCACAGGTTCCAATCTGTAAATCTCCTTCCACGACCTGGCCTCCCAGTAGTGCCAGAAGACTGGATATGGATGTCGAGCAGCCCAAGAGGTGAACTATAGTGGACATCTGTCAACCTGGAGCCTGTCCTGAATCTAGGTCCCTTTTCTAACTGTTCTTTGATTACCTTTCAGGAATTACTTCTCCATTGAATGCGGTTTTAGTGAGCAGGCAAATCTAGGCGCTTGTCTCCCACCGCGGAATCTGGAGGGGAGAGAGCCTTCCAGTTCAGAACCAGTACAGGTAGGAGATAGGCCTGGGGCCCGTGCTGGGCCAGTTGAGAAAATCCTCCCTGGCTGTGGACGCATCAGGAGTGAAGATGGTTCTTCACAGCCACAATGAAGAAGAGTTGCTCTGGTTCCAACCCGCTGATTCTATCTATGAGCCTGAACTTACAGTTTCCTGTTGATTTTGTGAGCCCCTAATGTCTTTCCAATACATATTTCCTTTCTCCTAAATTAGCCATTTCATTCATTTTCTTAAATTACAAAAAAAAGACAGATGTTCATAGCAGATGAACAATACAATAACAGAAAATCAGTACACTAAAAGTTGGAAGTTCTCTCCCTAGGAAAACCACTGTTATCGTTTTGATATATATTCTTACAGACTTTTTTCTATGCATATAGAGAGAGAGATGGACTAGATCTCCAAATAATTTGGTGTTATGGAAGAATGGAAGGGATTTTTACCAAAAAAGGGGTCATACTAAATATATTGTTTTTTTTTGTTTGTTTGTTTGTTTGTTTGTTTTGCAGTACGCGGGCCTCTCACTGTTGTGGCCTCTCCCGTTGCGGAGCGCAGGCTCAGCGGCATGGCTTACGGGCCCAGCCGCTCCGTGGCATGTGGTATCTTCCCAGACCGGGGCACAAACCCGTGTCCCCTGCATCGGCAGGCGGACTCTCAACCACTGCGCCACCAGGGAAGCCCACTAAATATATTCTTATATAAATTATTTTTTTACCTGATGATATAGTATAAACATCTTTCCTTGTCAGTACAGAGAAATCTACACCATTCCTTTCAGTGGCTGTATAGCATTCCATGGTATGAGCACCAGAATTTAATCTTCTCCTGTTGTCAGACATTAACACTGCCTCCAACTTTTTAGTATTACAAATAATAATGCAATAAACACCCTTGTACTTACATAGCTTTGCACACATGTGCAAATATTTCTGTAGGTAGGGACTCCCTGGAAGTCATTTCTGGGGCAAAGGATATATACATTAACATTTTTTGTAATATTTACTGCCAAATTGCCCTTTTGCGGCTGTATCCACTCCCCGACAACATAGGTAGTGCTCATCCTCCACACTTATGAATAGGTTTTTCATATTTATTTTTAGTAATTTGATAGATGAAATATCATCTTGGTTTTCCCCGATTGTTAGTATAGATGAACACCTTTTATCAAATATTTATTAATCAGTTTGCCTTTAGATTTTTTTGATTGATTTCTTCATATTATTAGGAATATGAACTTTTTATCAGTTATATATTGCAATTATTCTCTCTAAACTGGTGATTAGTCTTAATTTTGGTTTTGGTGTCTTTGGCTCTTATATATGTTCTTTATATAATTTCTATCACTTTTTTTCCTTATGGCTTCTGGGTTCCTGATCATATTCAAGAAAGTTCTTCCTCAGAAATCTCTGGCATTCCTATACACTAATGATGAAAAATCGGAAAGTGAAATCAAAAAAACACTCCCATTTACCATTGCAACAAAAAGAATAAAATATCTAGGAGACAAAAGGAGACAAAAGACCTGTATGCAGAAAATTATAAGACACTGATGAAAGAAATCAAAGATGATACAAACAGATGGAGAGATATACCATGTTCTTGGATTGGAAGAATCAACATTGTGAAAATGACTCTACTGCCCAAAGCAATCTACAGATTCAATGCAATCCCTATCAAACTACCACTGGCATTTTTCACAGAACTAGAACAAAAAATTTCACAATTTGTATGGAAACACAAAAGACCCCGAATAGCCAAAGCAATCTTGAGAACGAAAAATGGAGCCGGAGGAATCAGGCTCCCTGACTTCAGACTATACTACAAAGCTACAGTAATCAAGACAGTATGGTACTGGCACAAAAACAGAAAGATAGATCAATGGAACAGGATAGAAAGCCCAGAGATAAACCCACACACATATGGTCACCTTATCTTTGATAAAGGAGGCAGGAATGTACAGTGGAGAAAGGACAGCCTCTTCAATAAGTGGTGCTGGGAAAACTGGACAGGTACATGTAAAAGTATGAGATTAGATCACTACCTAACACCATATACAAAAAAAAGTTCAAAATGGATTAAAGACCTAAATGTAAGGCCAGAAACTATCAAACTCTTAGAGGAAAACATAGGCAGAACACTCTATGACATAAATCACAGCAAGATCCTTTTTGACCCACCTCCTAGAGAAATGAAAATAAAAACAAAAATAAACAAATGGGACCTAATGAAACTTCAAAGCTTTTGCACAGCAAAGGAAACCATAAATAAGACCAAAAGACAACCCGCAGAATGGGAGAAAATATTTGCAAATGAAGCAACTGACAAAGGATTAATCTCCAAAATTTACAAGCCGCTCATGCAGCTCAATAACGAAAAAACAAACAACCCAATCCAAAAATGGGCAGAAGACCTAAATAGATATTTCTCCAAAGAAGATATACAGACTGCCAACAAACACATGAAAGAATGCTCAACATCATTAATCATTAGAGAAATGCAAATCAAAACTACAATGAGATATCATCTCACACCAGTCAGCATGGCCATCATCAAAAAATCTAGAAACAATAAATGCTGGAGAGGGTGTGGAGAAAAGGGAACCCTCTTGAACTGCTGGTGGGAATGTGAATTGGTACAGCCACTATGGAGAACAGTATGGAGGTTCCTTAAAAAGCTACAAATAGAACTACCATATGAGCCAGCAATCCCACTACTGGGCATATACCCTGAGAAAACCATAATTCAAAAATAGTCATGTACCAAAATGTTCATTGCAGCTCTAGTTACAATAGCCCGGAGAGGGAAACAACCTAAGTGTCCATCATCGGATGAATGGATAAAGAAGATGTGGCACACATATACAATGGAATATTACTCAGCCATAAAAAGAAACGAAATTGAGCTATTTGTAATGAGGTGGATGGACCTAGAGTCTGTCATACAGAGTGAAGTAAGTCAGAAAGAGAAAGACAAATACTGTATGCTAACACATATATATGGAATATAAGGAAAAAAAAAATGTCATGGGCTTCCCTGGTGGCGCAGTGGTTGAGAGTCCACCTGCCGACGCAGGGGACACGGGTTCGTGCCCCGGTCCGGGAAGATGCCACATGCCTTGGAGCGGCTGGGCCCGTGAGCCATGGCCGCTGAGCCTGCGCGTCCGGAGCCTGTGCTCCGCAACGGGAGAGGCCACAACAGTGAGAGGCCCGCGTACCAAAAAAAAAAAAAAAAAAAAAAAGTCATGAAGAACCTAGGGGTAAGACAGGAATAAAGACACAGACCTACTAGAGAATCGACTTGAGGATGTGGGGAGGGGGAAGGGTAAGCTGGGACGAAGTGAGAGAGTGGCATGGACATATATACACTACCAAATGTAAAAGAGACAGCTACTGGGAAGCAGCCGTATCGCACAGGGAGATCAGCTCGGTGCTTTGTGACCACCTAGAGGGGTGGGACAGGGAGGGTGGGAGGGAGGGAGACGCAAGAGGGAGGAGATATGGGAACATATGTATATGTATAACTGATTCACTTTGTTATAAAGCAGAAACTAACACACTATTGTAAAGCAATTATACTCCAATAAAGATGTAAAAAAAAAAAAAAGTTCTTCCTGCCCCCCCCCAACTGTAAGTGTACATAGTTACATACATTTTCTCCTAGAGGCCGCACAGTGCAGTGGTCCTCTGTAGAAGCAGAGGTTCTGGTGCCGGACTCCTTAGTTTCACATCCCAGTTCTGGCACGTATCAGTTGCATGACCCTCAATCTCTCTATGCCTTAGTTTTCTCATCGGTAAAATGGGGTTGTGGTGAGGATTAAGTTAGTGAGTACAGGTAAAGCATTCAGAATAGTGCCCAGCATATGGTAAATAATGTGTGTGCTATTATCTAGTTCCTTTACAGCCTTTTTTTCACATTTAGATCTTTGGTATACCTTTTTTTGCATGATGATTTGAGTCTATTTTTTTCTCAGATGGATAGCCAGTTCTGTTAAATAGTCGATTTTCCCACTGATGCTACCTTTAGAATATGCTAAGGAACAGGCTATCCCTAGAAGTGCCCTAAGAGGTCTCAACCAGTACATAGCCACCTGTGATAACTACACTTGAAAGCAGGCTATTCAATTAGCACTTTGTGGACTCCTTGGGGACCTGTTAAAGACAGAAATTCTGAAGTTGAATTTAATAATGTTCAGAAACTAGGCCTCTCCCCTCTGAGCCCCACCCAGACAGGGGTTTGGAAGGCCAGGAAGGCCACCCCAGTTGCTCTGCTTAAAGAACAAGGCCGCTGAGGACTGTGTTCTTGAAAAAGCATACCCAATCTAAAAATGTATATACCACAAACTATTCCAAAATAATAATGATGAGGAAGAGAACTCAGTCATTCTGAACTTTATAGTAGGAGAATATACGGTATATGCATAAAGATGGGATATATTTAGCTGTGAAGGATGGCTGGAGTTAGTGGAGAGTTTCACAAGTGTAACAGGCTTATCTACGTTAGATGACTATTGGGTAGGGGAGGCTGAGAACCAGAGATTCAACCTTAGCTTTTTCTTTAAGACTTAATCACAAACACATCAACTGTTTAAGGTGTGCTGCCATCTCCTGGCCAAACTTGTGTTGCAGTCAGATCACAAGCAGTTACAGCAAAAAGTGAAGCAGCTTTGAGTATGATGTGGTAATCCAAAACAAAACAAACACGCACACCCTCTGGGAGAAGGCATGCTGCGTGCTGACTGACAGTCCCTGGTGGCTACAGAGAGTGCTGCTGTGCTGGTAGAGGCCTATGATGGTGTCCATCAGGCACTGCCGAGCAAGCAAATCTGAAGAGCAGGCTGAGGCTAAAAAGAAAATTCAAATATTCCAAATGCAGATAGGCCCATATATGGATTCTATGCCCAGACTCTCTCACAGTATAATGAAGAGTAGATAGGCTTGTGCACAAGTTCAGAATGTTGCAAGTTCGTGCTGAAAAGAGGCTGGCGGAAAGGGTGTGAACCCAGGAGAGGCTCTGAAAAATAAATTGCTATCACTCCACTTTGCCCCTTTCTTCTTCGCTCTCCTGCCTCCCATTCCCGGGCCTTACCCTCTGGTAGTGGTCATGTCAAGTGCCCAGAGACCGAGAGCAATCCATGGGGGGAGTAACATGTTCCATCAATCTCCAAGGCAAACTAAAAGACCTCTAGGGTCCCAGTGGAAATGGAATGGAATAGAGAGCATTCTGTAGACACAGTGAGGTTAAGGGAAAACAGAAGCCAAACAGATATAAACCTAAAACGTTAATGTGATCTTTATTATACAGCACATCTGGTGTTTGTGCACCCCAGAAGTATACACAATACTCTAAAAAACCAAACCCAGCCATTCAAAATTACACTAAATGAAGACTTAACCCATAGTTGCATCTCTTAAAAATATACACAATTAACACTGTCCCGCTGTAACAATATCATGGAAAGAGACAGGTAGCACAAGGAGGGAGAGAGTGTAAGAACTGAAGTTTGTGCCAAAGTAATTTTCTCTTGTTATTGCACTTTTATTCTACACACTTAGTATATTACACTTTTATTTAACACTGTAATAATAAACATTAGTCCTTTGAAACAAACAAAAACATTACATAAAGACAAAAGACAACAAGCTGTCCAGACCAATTTCCTTTCCAACCCTCTGAGTAAGGTGTCCCCCCAGTGTCAGGTGTTCACACACAGTCTCTTCAGTCAGCTCTGTGGACTGGATGTTAACAAGGCAGATAAAGTTAAAATAAAACCCTTTTCAGAACAGTAGTGTACTTAAAACCCCCCAAGGGAGTTTGCCATACAGGTTTCTCAAGTTGACTCCCTCCTAACCCACTTAAACATCACACTAGCCCTAACCCACCCCACCCCCATATTTAGAAGGATAAACCCTCTTTTTTTTTCTTTTAAAGAAAAAGTGGGCTATTTGATCCAGCAAATCCAAAAATCAAGCTTTGAAAACTCAAAGAAAGCAACTACTCTTTCGGCAATGGACTCTTCGAGGGCCATTTATTCCACTCTGATGCAGTATGAACTTAGGAGGTTCCCTGTTTAGTCAGATGGAATACCATGCATGCCTTCTCTCCAAAGCAAGGCCAGAGGGAGTCTGTTCCCCAAAGTGCTGTTATAATCACCAATCCCTTTTGGCTTCTCAGTGCTAAA
The DNA here is from genome assembly GCF_059928025.1 of Delphinapterus leucas. NCBI lineage: Eukaryota > Metazoa > Chordata > Mammalia > Artiodactyla > Monodontidae > Delphinapterus > Delphinapterus leucas. The sequence goes on from NC_143129.1 coordinate 40,236,428, forward strand.
TAATAAGCCAAAAAATAAAGTGTCATTCAGTGCAGTTATCACTTTGCAGCCCTGCTACCCTAAACCACTTTGCTGATCAGGAAAAAACTTTGTCAACACCTCTTTGGCAGCTCAAGTGAAAATGCAAAAAAAAACGCATTGGAGAGCTGACAGGTACTGCTTGAGAGTTCTACCAGTCCCCTGTTTCTATCCGTGGTAGTAATATATCCCTCCCTTCACTCTTTCCTTGAATTTTAGTGTTAAAAATTAGGAGAAGCTGCTGCCTAGGCTCTGTCCCCTTGAAACTGATGGAGTCACAAATGACTTCTTTGGTCTGGGAAGAACCAGCACAGTCCTCCTTCCCAGAAAAGTGAAAGGCTTTTGCTCAATCAATGAGCCACTCTGCAGAGGATCCAGGGAACTAGGGCATGCCTGTGGAAACCTCACCCCGACGTGCATTCCGCAACGCCCCCAGACTGACCTTGCCGCTGGCTCCCTAGGCACTAAGGCAGCTACTCCGGAGCCCCAGGCTCCACCGCGTCTTCTGATTGCTCTGCAGGAAGGTCCGTCACTCAATTCTGAAGCAACAGAAGCGACCAGACCTCAAGCACGTTAAAAATGGCCAGGTAATCATTTTCAGGCTGGGGTAAATTGCCCTAATTAAGTTGGTAAGAAGGATGGAACACAGTAAGGGTAACTCTTTCATCCCATCCTTCTTCCTCCCCCTGCCACAATCTCACCTCACCACGTGGGAGCACAGACAACCAAAGCTAGGAGGTAAAATCTTCAGGACTTTGGCCTTGTTGAGCCCTCTACAGCCCGAGTGCTGCCAGGCCTCTTTGAATATCTAGTGTCTTCCCAAGTAATATACAATACAGTACATTTCATGGCATTGCATCACTTAAATAATGGATGCCAAACAACAGAAGAACCCCAAATTAGCAGACACTGTTATTCAACAAAAGCAAAGTATACACACGTGTTATACATATGTATTCCTGTACTCAGCCTGCTGAGTGTTTAAATAACACTTCCAAATATCTACATGTGGACTCTGGCTGGCCTGCACCTTTTCTCAGAATACTTTTTAAAAAAACTGCAACCACTCATCTCCTTACTAAGCGTTAGCCCCTCCCTTGCTTCTCCCTACTCAGGCAAAATATGTGCGCGATCTGCTAGAAAACTGGTATCTGAGAGCAGACTAAGCCACGGGGGATAAACTGAAAAGGGACTCTGGGTGGAGAAAAACCTAACCTCCCGTGTGTAAACGGAGCTACGAACTAAGACTTCCAAAGAATGTTAGGAATGTGGGCTCCACTATAGGAGCACAGAGTCCTGATTATGGCTGGAGTTAAAAGACAGTCTGGAAAAGGGAACTAGGTAAGACTTTTCTTGAAATTTCATACAGAAGAGATTTATACTGACTTTTTGGCTAAAGAAACAGCTTGGGCATCAGTGAACTGCTGGATATGCTCACAGCCATCCAACTCTTCCCTATCCAGGAGTCATCTCTGCCTGGGAAGGTCTCAAGTTGCCCCGCAAGCATCAGTCCCCTTGGGAGCTCTCTGTAATGAATGTCAAATTCTTCCCATAGCCAAAAGGTGAGGGGAAGGAAAGAAATAAAGAGCGAAAGAGAAAGGTCTCTGCTTTCAAGTAGAATCATCGAGGCCTCTGTTTGGCCGCTCAGAATGTGACTTGCATAGCCTGTCCATGATGCCCTGGAGCATGGGCTGGACAATGCCCAAGAGAGGTCTCTGCGAGGGGTCACCATCCCAGCAGGCTTCCATCAGCTGCCAGCACTCCTCGTCAAACACAGGGAGGCGTTCCGGACGGGCCCCTAGAGAGAGGAGCATGGAAATAAGACCCGAGGCGGCGAGAAGGGAACCGACACAATGAAGAGGCATGATCAGCTCACAGGCTCTGTCCCCTTGAAACTGATGGAGTCACAAATGACTTCTTTGGTCTGGGAAGAACCAGCACAGTCCTCCTTCCCAGAGGAGTGAAAGGCTTTTGCTCAGTGAGCCACTCTCTGCAGAGGATCCAGGGAACTAGGGCCCCAGTTGGGGCTCAGGATGCTACACGATGCAGTGAGCTTTGGCTTCAGCTGCAGATACCTAGGTTAGAACCTAACAGTAACTGTGATGAAAAACTGGAATTCGCCGGCATAGGATGTTGAAGAATTAGAAATTTTAACGATAAAAACCTGTCTGAGAGTTCAGAACCACGCTGCCTGGAAGCAGAGGTTTGACTTAAGTGTCCTTTCTGGATTCCATGATGGTTTAAATGTGTATGAGGTCCTGCTGTGGAGTGGCCAGAGAGGACGACAGGAGGCCGCTGCGGCAGTGCCTGGTCTCAGTCTGCTCTCTTCTGGGGAGTCAGGGCAAAGCAAGGCTCGTGGTTCTTACCTCTCCGCACATTGTTCCAGAGATGGTCTTTGCTGGCACACCTCTCAAATGCCTCAGGGAGCTTGACAGAGCCTGAGCAGATATACCAGAAAAGAATGCCAAAAGCGTAGACATCCACAGAATTATCATACTTCCCTACAGCAAGAAAGGGTGACAAGTAGTGAGCCAGGGAGGGAATCAACAGCATCACCACTAACTTGCATCTGCAGAGGCCTTTACACATGCTTTCCTAAAGCCTTTAATGCCCATTATCTCTTATAACAACCCTGTTAGGCAGGACACATTTATAATGCCCATTTTATAGTACGAAAAACTATGGCACTGGGAGGGCTAAAGATTAAAAGAGCCAAGACTAGAACTTGACAAAGGGGAAGGAAAATAGGCCTTTTATTTTATTTTAATTTATTTATTTTATATTTCACTGATAGTCATTATATTTTGTATTTGATTATTGTTTGTGTGAAGTACTTTTTTTATTTTTTAAATAAATAAATTTATTTATTTATTCTTTCATTCATTCATTTTTGGCTGTGTTGGGTCTTGGTTGCTGCACACGGTTCCTCTCCCGTTGCAGCGAGCAGGGGCCACTCTCTGCTGCGGTGCACGGGCTTCTCATTGCGGTGGTTCCTCCTGTCACGGAGCACCGGCTCCAGGCACGCGGGCATCAGTAGCTGCAGCACTCGGGCTCAGTAGTTGTGGCTCACAGGCTCTGGAGCGCAGGCTCAGTAGTTGTGGCGCACGGGCTTAGTTGCTCTGCGGCATGTGGGATCTTCCCGGACCAGGGATTGAACCCGTGTCCCCTGCATTGGCAGGCGGATTCTTAACCACTGTGCCACCAGGGAAGTCTGGGCCTTCATTTTAATGGGACAATCAAAAAGATTAATCCTGAAAGGTCATGTTAGGGAAATAAAGTTGGGAAATACAGGTGGGTAGATAGGTTGGAACCATAACATAAAGATTTTTAAAGTCGGACAGAAGAGTCTGGATTTGATGGGCAGCAGGAGTCATTTATCCTTTAGAGCAGGAGGTGACATGAAGAAAATATTTTAGAAAGATTATTTTTACAGCAGTAGGATGAACTGCAGTAGAAATAATCAAATGAATTTAAATATGAAGTAGCCAAGATAAAATAATAAAAGTGGGAATAGAAATTTTTTTAAAAGTCAGGGAAAGAAAAATGATGACTGTCTATTTCTTTCCAATGTGCGTAGGACTACAGCTATCCAACTAACTCCTAATCCTTATATGTATCCCTCAATGAAGGGTTGGGGGAAGACTTGTGGCTAATGAGAGAAATCCAAATATTATAAATTGCTAATTTTAAGTCTCACCAATACTAACAAGTGACCTGCCATTCCCTTTCCACCTTCCCTGGCGATGACCCAACCTTCCTCGTCCATTCAGGCTCAAAACCTCGGAGTCATCTTTTAGTCATTCATTTCTGTTCATCACCCATATCAAGTTAATTACAAAATCTTGCCCATCCTTCCTCTGAATTGACCTCAAATCTGTAACATTTTTTGTTTCAGCACTACTACCAACTTAATCCTAGGTCTGGTCTCCACCACTGGTCTCCACGTGGCTCTTGCCACTCAATCTGCCTTACCTACCGCTACTAAACATTTCCATGAACATCTCTTTTCATCCCTCACCTGTTCAAAAGCCCAATAGCTCCTTACTTCTTTCACATCAAGCCTTCACTCCACTGCATAAATTTCAAGCTCAAATATATCTTATCTCCAACTTGTTTGCTATTACTTCCCGAACTGATTTCTTTCTTGTCATGCTTATTTCTAATCGGCAATTTTGCTGCTATTTCCTCTCCCCCAGCCTCCAGAATTTTCTCTCCTACCTAACATGGTTGGACTCTAGAGACAGAAAGACCTAAATTCCAACCCCAGCCTCATTATTTCTAGCTCAGTGTTTTGGGGTGGGTTTCTTCATCAATCTGGCCTCAACTTAATCCATGACATGGACATAAAAATGCATCAATATCACCACAGAATTGGCATGAGGATTAAATGGAACAAAATATATGATATAACATACCCACAGTGTCTAGCTCAAAGAATATATTAATAAATATATTGACTCCCCTTCCCACCTACCAAATTTTCCAGATCTCATTCAGTTTCTATCCAGAGTTTCACCTCTACCACAAAACCATCTAACATTTCTTCTCTGAACACCAACATTATGTAGCACTTAGTCACATGTTGTCTTATACTGCTTCTTAATTATTTTACCTCTCAATATATCTCTGTCAACTGTAAGTTCTTTAATGATAGAGGACAACTCTTATTATACAGGAGTTATTCAATCAATACTTTAGGATTAAATAATTGGTTGACTATGGCAATGATGGCACTAATAGCCCAGAGAGACATCCAAAACAACAGTTGGTGACTCCCATTTACACTTTTCTTTCTTGCCCCTTTACCTCTTCACTTGTCCCCCTACTTGTACCAGAACTGCCAGCAGTACTTGTGGATACTTAGCCCAAAGGGTAGCACTTGGTTAAAACACGGAGCCCTGCCCAAACCCACTCCCTGCCCTCCAGCTTACCTGTGAAAAGTTCAGGGGCCATATGAATTGGTGTCCCCACAATGCTGCCTGACATCATGGCCTCTGGCTTGCAGAATCCTAAGTCAGTGATCTTGGCACGGTTCTGCTTGTCCAACTGCCAACAAAGCAGGGTGACAGTCATCCTATGCCTAGTCCTGCATGTAGCGCTCAGCTGCATACCCAAGCTCAAAAGTAGGCATCTACCTCACAGCAGTACTTAATCAACTCTGCCTCTATTCTCCCTGTCTCTAGATTCACTCCCATTACTGTCTTCTCCCATACTGTAAACAACCTGATGGCACGACTGCCTTTTTCATCTTTGTACCCCCAGCACTTAGCATAGTGCCTAGCACATATCAGGAGCTTAGCAAATCTTGGAAGAATGAATAAATGAAGGGCACTGAGGAAAGTATTATTAGTTCCTGATTATTCTCCTCTGACCTCCAGAACCCAGGGCAGGAAGTTGCTAAATAAGAAGGTTGAGGTCCTCTAGTCAGCTGAGGAGGGTTTTTTAATTCCCTCTAGTTTCCTTTCCTGAGGTCCAAGACAATAAATCTGTCCCAGGTGAATGGATAAAGAAGATGTGTGTATATATATATATACATATATATATATATATATGTATATATATATATATATATATACAATGGAATACTACTCAGGCATAAAAAAGAATGAAATAGTACAGTAACATGGATGGAACTAGAGATTATCAAAAGAAGTGAAGTGAGTCAGACAGAAAAAGACAAATATCATGTGGTATCAATTCTATGTAGAATCTAAAATATGATACAAATGAACTTATTTATCAATGTGGTATCAATTCTATGTGGAATCTAAAATATGATACAAATGAACTTATTTACAAAACAGAAGTAGACTCACAGATATAGAAAACAAACTTATGGTTACCAAAGGGGAAAGGGGGTAGGGGAGGGATAAATTAGGAGTTTGGGATTAGCATATACCAACTTCTATATATAAAACAGATAAACAACAAGATCCTATTGTATAACACAGGGAACTACATTCAATATCTTGTAATAACATAAAATGGAAAAGAATATGAAAAGGAATATATATGTAGAACTGAATCATTTTGCTGTACACCAGAAACTAACATATTATAAATCAACTATACTTCAATAAAAATAAAAATTTAAAAAAAAAATCTGTCTCATTTGGCTTTTGACAAGCCTCTTAGGTTTCAGCCTAGAATTTTAGGAAGATACTTCCCTCCCCCCAAAACTGCTATCATCTTTATATATCATTTTTTAAAATAAATTTATTTATTTATTTATTTATTGGCTGTGTTGGGTCTTCATTGCTGCAAGCGGGCTTTCTCTAGTTGCGGCGAGCGGGGGCTACTCTTCGTTATGGTGCGTGGGCTTCTCATTGTGGTGGCTTCTCTTGTTTCGGAGCATGGGCTCTAGGCGCGCGGACTTCAGTAGTTGTGGCACGTGGGCTCAGTAGTTGTGGCTCACAGGCTTAGTTGCTCCATGGCATGTGGGATCTTCCCAGACCGGGGCTCGAACCTGTGTCCCCTGCATTGGCAGGCGGATTCTCAACCACTGTGCCGCCAGGGAAGCCCTCTTTATATATCATTTAAGTGTTGCCAGAGACATTTCAGTGATAATCCAATATATTTTCAAAAGGAGTATGTCAAAAGATTCTTTATAATTTAGATAACAGGACTGGTAGGTTCATGACTATCTTACCTTTTAAGGTATATTTACCCATCTCAGTCCTCATCCAGCATCTCAAACCCTAAGCAATAACAAGACCTGGAATCCTCAAAAATATCAATGTCACAAAAGCAAAAAAAAGGCAGGACTATTCTAGACTAAGAGGCTAAAGAAACATGACAAAATGCACTGTATGATCCTTGGATTGGATCTTGGGCCAAACAAACAAATAGACCATATTTGGGATAGTTGAACGTATTTGGGACAACTGGAAAATGTTAATATAGACTGTGTATTAACTAATAATATTGTATCAATTTAAACTTCTTGGGTGTGAATAATGGCATTTTAATTAAGTGGAAGAATGTCCTTTGCCTTAGAAGATACAAGCTGAAGTATATAGGAGTAAAGTTTTATCTGCAAGTTACTCTCATATAGTTCAGTAAAAAATGTGTGTGTGTGTGTGTGTGAAGAAAGAGAGAGAGAGAAGCAAAGAGAGACTACAATAGGAAAGAGAATATGAATCTGGGTGAACAGTATGTGGGTCTTCATTGTACCACTCTTTTAGCTTTTCTGTGAGTTTAAATTTTCTCAACAGTGTTGGGAGAAAAAGTCTTAAGCAATATAAGCTAGGCCTATGATGCAAGTCCTCCCTAAGCTTCAAGTCCAAGATGCCATCCATCCACTCTGCTGTTAACTGGCCACAGTCCTTTCCTGTGACCGAATTTACATGCATGTGTACCTCCCTCCAAAGGTCACTTACACATAGAGACAGGGAGTTATCTTGGGGAAACAGCTCTTACTTACCAACACATTTTTCAGTTTGATATCACGGTGGACAAGTCCCTGGCTGTGCAGGAAGCGGATTCCTTCCACCACATCTATGGCTATCTGCAAACGGGTCTCCAGGGTCAGCCCAGCCTTGGGGAGACAAAAGGGTTTACCTGTCACTAAGAAGACAACTCCTCAATCCAACTTGCTTATACCAACGAAGAGTTCCTTCTGTGAGATACTGAAAGACTGACCACACTAGGGTACACAAGGACAGAAAAGTGGATGAGAATAAGGGAAGAAGAAGGCAGTCAGGAGAGGGAAATAAAGAAAAAGCAAGGAAGGGCAAGCCATAAAGGCCAGGTCAGATCCCTTGGAGGCAGCACTTAGGCCAGCCGGATGATCCCCAAATGTGACTAGGAGAGCCACAACCAAATGCCTGAAGGCATGAGTGTATCTCTAACCCTGAACAAACTTAGAACTGCCTTAGAGGCTCAAAGTGAGTATTTCTAGGACTCTCAGGCAGATTTACTTCCATTGCTTTGTAGGACTGGTTAGCCTTTGGTTTTATGGATTCAAATACCAAAGTCACCCATCTTACTTCTACCAAGCCTCCAATTTAGGGTCTCTTGAATTCTGGAGAATGTTATATCACTCATCCAAAAGCCCATATATGGTTCTCTAACCCACTTATGGAAGAGCATCACATGGTGCTTAGCTTAACTGCCCTGAAACGAAGAAGGAAAGCCACTTGCAGAGTCATTTTATTCACCGTATTGATTTCTCATGGCTCCTGCAAGCATTTCTGAGGATTCTTCTGTCTTATTCCATATAAACTGGTACAAGAGGCACCTGTGAGAAGGGACCTACCAGATACTCTGGGGTTAGCTTTTCCAGCTCCAATGTAGAGGACAAACAAAAGAAACCTCTCTATTTCCCTGCTGGTGGCTGTTTTAGATGAGGGGAACTCAACATCCAACTGAGGGTATTTCACCGTCATTCAAAATCTTCCACTTCTCACTGTCTATGGCAGAATTTGAATGCTATGGAACTTTTAACGTTTTTGGTCTTCTATAATTTGTTCCCAACATTTCTTTGCATATTATCTCCCCTCTATTCCCCAAATGAACCAGCTCCTCCAACACAGTCAGTGTCCTTCAAATGTTCTGGGCACTAAGCTATTCCTTCCCCCGGTATGACCTCTTCTTTCCATCTGCCCAACTTTTACCCATCAGGGTTCATTTATCCAACTCAAATGCCACCTGTTCATGAAATATTCACTGACTACAATTATTTTATTTTAAAAAATTTTTTTTGAATTTATTTTTGGCTGTGTTGGGTCTTCATTGCTACGTGCGGGCTTCCTCTAGTTGTGGTGAGCAGGGGCTACTCTTCATTGTGGTGCGCGGGCTTCTCATCGCGCTGGCTTCTCCTGTTGCAGAGCACGGGCTCTAGGCACGCAGGCTTCAGTAGTTGCAGCACACGGGCTCAGTAGTTGTGGCGTGGGGGTTAGTTGCTCCGCGGAATGTGGGATCTTCCCAGACCAGGGATCGAATCCGTGTCCCCTGCACTGACAGGCGGATTCTTAACCATTGCACCACCAGGGAAGTCCCTACAATTCTTTTAAAAGCCCCTGGCCAATTATACTTTTTCACATCCCCTTATGTTGCTTAATACAGGGCCTTGTACAAAGTAGTCACTAATAAATATTTGTTGACAATAAAAACTAGCTTAATTCACTGAGAACGAAAAAAGAGAAAGAATAGCAGAGTTATAGAAAGCTTTTCTGCTCTTCTGTGTAGTCTAGATTTTTACACTACCACGAGAGGTAAAAGTGGTGAATTGCAGTATTCTGGATATAAACTTGGCAAAAAAACATGTTCTGAGACATTTTTAAGGTATTTTGGAAATGAAGGTAATAAAGCTTGATTACTCCAACATTGTCTTATGAGAGCTAGAGGCTCTGAATAAAGAAGAAAGGAGGAAAGGCCAGAAAGGAACCTGTGGATCTGGCTGCCAGCTGGACCTCACTCCCTCCTTGCCCTGCCTCACCTTCAGCCCACTGTAGAGGTCCCGGTGCAGCCGCTCCATAATGAGCAGCACAGCGATGCTGGAGCCACCACCATAGTTGTAGTCGATGACGGAACCGTGCAGATCCACCAATCGCTCATGCTTCGGCAGAGACCTGGTGAGGAGCGGAAAGGTCTGGGCTAGAGCTAACCTTGCATAGCATGTCACTACAGTGGAAGAAATAACCCTGAGACCGTGCATAGTCCAGGCCCAGAGGTAATAGCCCTCAGTACAGCGAGAGGGCAAAGAGAAAATGGCCTCTCTAACGAGGACAGAGAATTATGGAATCTAAAAACTGACAGGCCTTAAGGACTAAGGAAGAAAGTCAAATGGAAGGATGGGTCTGAGAAATTAGGATGGTGGGGAAAGGGCAGGTAGAGGCAGGAAAGTCCTTAAAGAGAGCACATTTCTGGGCCAGACACTGGAATACTGGTCTACAACATTTTGAGACATAGGTTTACTATAGCTCTTGGTACAAAATTTATACCAGGCTTCTAAGCTTCTTCTCTGGATCGTTCCCCACGAAGATGAATGAGACCAGAACCCACCTCATGTAGTGGAACTCCAAAGCTAGGTCATTCCAGTGCTTCTCATCTGGAGGGACAACTGACTTGAGGGCACAAGGGAAGTGTCCCCCCCAGTTGTCACACAGGTACACCACACCATACTGGCCCCGGCCCAGTTCCTGTCCCAGTTTAGGTTTACCTATAAGGTACAGAGACAGAGGTAAGGCAGGAAGGATGGGAACTTGCTGGGCAACCTCCCTAAGATTCTTAAACGTGGACCTGCCTAGAAGCAGGAAGTCATAATTATGCCAGGGGAAGAAATCTGGATGTTTTCTAAACCAGTAGTAACCTAACTGGTTTAATTTGAATAAACTTTGGTTGTGTTATTTGAACTATATAAATAGCAGGACCAAACAGACTTCATCAGAAATTCAAAAATACATCAATGGGTGTTTAGGCAGCTTCACAAGGAAGCAGCTTTAGACACTGGGGTTCTCCAGGGTTGGACATGAGGATGTCAGGTATCCAGAACCTTCCTCCTCCAATTTACTAGGGAAAAAATATAAGGACTCACGATGCAGCAAGACATCCTGTAAAGAACGGCTTTCCAGCGAAAGGCGGGCCAGGCGGGGAGCATGATCTTTCCGAACCTTCAGCCATAGATCTTCAGTTTTCTCCAACCGGCCTGAGTGGCCAGCTTCCAGCTGGGAAGGAAAAAGAAGAAAGAAACATGACTTATCAGGTCCCCAGCTTTGGCTTCCTCACCTATTATATGGGGATAATAATATCTACCTCATGAGGATACCTGTGAGAATTAAATAAGGTATATGTAACATAGCTCAGAGATTGGCAGACCGTGAGCATTCATTAAGTAATACTTTTTCTTCCTGGATGCATAATCACATCTACCCACCCTCCCCTCCACACACATGTACACATGGACACGTGCACACCCCAAAGGGATAAGCAGATGTCACATAACTGCAAACTACTATGGAAGTTGGAATGGCATCCCTTTCTGTCACTCATCCCTAAAATACTATATAAACTCATATAAAATTCCTACCCCTCGATTTTCATTCCTCACTCAGTGAAGTGGGGAGACATTAATTGAGTTCCCTCCATTCTCTCTAGAGTTAGAGAAATATCCACATGAAAAAGTTACTGATGAAACAGCCTGTAACTTAGTATTATCCTTTAACAGAATAGAAAGGAAATATACTGATGACTTTTTAAAAATTATGTAGACAGCAGTAGACGAAACATTCCACAGTGGATGAGGTTCCTCTCCGATTGATCCAGCTGTATGTCCTTTCCTATATACCCACCTGCCGCAAGGAGGCTGCAAAGGCCTCATGAGAACTGTTGAGCCGAGTCCGGAATTGGCTGCAAATGCTCTTGGCCAGCTTGGAGGCACTGAGGCTCTCGATGGCTTCCTGGGCCACCTTTCTCTTCCACTCTAGTGTGATGGCAGGTGGGCTCACCCATGTGATGCGCTGGATGATCTGTCAGGATGAGGTCAGGGAGAACACTGAGGGATGGGAGCTGGGAACCACTAGGAAGAACCAACACCCCTCCCTCTCTGGCTTACCCACTCGTTAGGCCAGGATCTTAAGATAAGAGCTGTATGAAGTCCAGCACTCCTCTCCAATTCCATCTAGCTCAAAATCGGGTCTCAGCCCAACGGAAAGCATCAAAGAACACTAGGCCTAGTCTGCGTGCCCACAAATCAATACATTACACTCAATACTGGGGGTGCCTGATAGATCCCTTTCTAAACACAGCAAGTAACTCTACGGAAGAGTCAGATGGAACGTCAGAAAGGAAACCGTACTCATGGCCTCTGGCAACAAAGGTTCTGAGAAAACACTGAGGTTGGGAAAAAGAAATATGAAGAAGCTAGTGAAGCAGGGTTTTATGGCTCCATAAAATATCATTTAGACACATCACTTTTAAGAGTTAAAGGGGGCACTGTTAATAATTATTTCAGAACAGGCATAAACCAGGATTCTCCCAGGCAGGCAAACCACGACAAATGGCCACCTGCCCTGACAGACATCAGTTTGTTTAGGGCAGACACCCTAGACATCAGTTTCTGTTGGAGCGACCAGATTCACCTAAGCCAACTAGGGGCTGAAAAACACTTCCCTAAACAACCTCTACCTGTTTGATTTGCTCCCACAGCATCCTTGTAACTGAGGACCCTGAGTGAAATGTGACTTCAACATGATAGGCAGCATTTAAGATCTGAAAGAGAGTACACAAACGAAAGTCAATATTCCCTGAGTAGAGTGGCTAATTAAAAATGCAATAAATGGGGCTTCCCTGGTGGCGCAGTGGTTGGGAGTCCGCCTGCCGATGCGGGGGACACGGGTTCGTGCCCCGGTCCGGGAAGATCCCACGTGCCGCGGAGCGGCTGGGCCCGTGAGCCATGGCCGCTGAGCCTGCGCGTCCGGAGCCTGTGCTCCGCAACGGGAGAGGCCACAGCAGTGAGAGGCCCGCATACCGCAAAAAAAAAAAAAAAGCAATAAATGATATTTATTTCAAGAACATGGTGCAGTTTCAAGGTTCCCAAATCTATCCCTCAGTGTATGTGCAGAGTCAATGCAGGCTGATCATCTATCTGGTGACTATTTGGGCTCCTTTACTTCATATTCATCTTCTTGCTCATTGACTTAACTGCAATTTGACAGTTCACAAGCACCTCCCACGGACAGTGGTCATGAGATAGGAAAATAAAATAGAATTCAAACTGGACTGGCAAAAAGTTGAAAGGGAAATTCTTGACTAACTTGAAGCTGGGTTCGTGGGTGGATTCTGTTTCATGTGTTATCTGTGACACGCTCTTAACTACCCTTTGAGTACCTGTTTGAGATAATTACTGGTGATGTGAACCGAGACATCCTGAGACTTCTCCAGGCTCTGCAGACACCGTTCCAGCGTTCCGACGAAGCTCTCACGTAGGTAATCCACAGAGCTGATCAGCTTGTTAGCCACTGCTTGATTAAGCCGGGAGACGATGAGTTCCTGGATCTGTCGGATGCAGCATTTGATCTCTCTGGTGCCCACTGGTTCTCCATTCTCAGGGACAATGACATCTATGGAGGCAGAGCAAAAAGCTAGTTGGCTTTGAGGGGAAGGGGCAGGCACACTGAATAAAGGCAGCTCCCAAGTCAGACCCAAAGAGCTACCACGAACAACAGCTACTAAACGCATATGGTTGAAAAACTGACTCTCAGTATGACCATGGGCCATGCAATCCTCAACTACTTAAGGCATCTAAGAATCGTGAGAAGGAGCAACTGTACAGAATGAACCTATTGATTTTGTCAGCTCTTATATCACATTTATAGAAGAGGAGAAACAACGTTTATTGACTGCAGACTATTTGAAATGCACAGTAAGTGTTTTTCATATGTAATCTAATTTAATCCCAACAACAACACTGTCAGGGGTATATTACTGGTTATATTTTATATGTCAGGAAAAAGCCTCAAAGAGAGAATAAAGTGGGCACTGGGAAGGGATGGTACAGTTAGGAAGTAATATAGCTAGCATTTGAACCCAAAGCTCATGGATTCCAAAGCCTCTTATCTTTGTAATAATTCACACTTCCTAGCATATTAATGAGAAAATTCCAAGAGTCAAGAATTCAATTTTAATCAACTACTAGAGAAATGAAAAGTAAAGCTGGAACGTTGTCCCCACTATGCTACTAGCTCTCAGGATTAGAAAAGTCTGTTTTGCAAACCAGAGGACAGAAGAACTTAGAGAAGACAAATCACCTATAAAAATTCCACTCCTAAAAAGGCCCTCTCTAATGTTAGAAACTTATATTGGTACCACCTCTTTGGAAGAAATCTAGCAATATCTATCAAAAATTTAAGCTAACCAACCAATAAACAAAAGAAATCTATACACCCTTTGACCCAACTACTGTTTCTGCTTCTAGGAATTATTTTTCTAGAAATATACCCTTACAAGTCTCAAATACATGCATGCACAATGATGATCAATGCCATATACTCTGAGAGAGAAAGAAAAGAAAGGAAAGGAAAGGAAAGGAAAGAAAGAAAGAAAGGGAGGAAGGAAGAGAAAGAAGGAAGGAAGGAAGGAAGAGAAGGAGGGAGGGAGGGAGGAAAGGAAGGGAGGAAGGAAAGGAAGGAAGGAAGGAAGAAAGGGGCTTCCCTGGTGGCGCAGTGGATAAGAATCCGCCTGCCAATGCAGGGGACCCAGGTTCGAGCCCTGGCCCGGGACAATCCCACATGGCTGTGGAACAGCTGGGCCTGTGAGCCACAACTATTGAGCCTGCACTCTGGAGCCCACGAGCCACAACTACTGAGCCCCTGTGCTACAACTGCTGAGGTCTGTGCACCTGGAGCCCATGCTCTGCCACAGGAGAGGCCACCGCAATGAGAGGCCCGTGCACCACAACGAAGAGTGGACCCCGCTTGCCGCAACTAGAGAGAGCCTGCGCGCAGCAACAAAGACCCAATGCAGCCAAAAATAAATAAATAAAATAAATAAATTTATTAAAAAAAGAAAAGAAAGCAAGAAACAGCCTACATATCCAGCGGTAGGGGAATAGTTAAATAAATTAAGGTATATCCATTAGAAGACGACAAATTTCTCTGCACATTTATGGAAAGATCTCTAAGATATGGGGTAAGTGAAAAAGCAAGGGCAGAAGAACATATAGAGGAAAACTAGATGACTAGGAGACAGTATCTTTTTATCTTTGAGTAAAGTACCATGTTTTTAGGTACTATCTTTTCAAAAAATAAATAATTTATAAAGTATGTATGTCATGATACCTAGTGTGCATGCATTACCTTTATTTTAAAACAAACAAAAATCAGTAATAAAAATCTGGCTCCATAGGATATGTGGCAGCTCTCTTCTAAATCTACTTGTCATTGCCTCAAGGATACCCAGAATGTATTAGAACAAGGTAAGAAGCAGCACGTAAGTCCTGTCTAAGATGTAGCCAACTAGGTAAGTAGAATCACAAGTCCACGATGTAGTTAACAGAGCCAGACATTTGACGTACTTGTTCCCAGTTACTCCACATCTGAGCTAACCACTGTGCCCCAGGTACCAAACATGATATACCTGGTACATGATAGACAATCAAATGTTTTCACTGATTGCTCAACCTACCTGCCCTGACAACCCTTTATCGTGTCTACTCTGATGCTGGCATTGATGCTCCACTGTCTTTTATTCAGGCACTGAATTAAATTAAACATTCAGAAGATTTCCTAGGATTTCCACGGCAAGTGAGCACTTCTCAGCAACTCCTCCCTACAATGGGAATTCGCCAAAGAGGTATCTTTGTTCATCTTTAGAAAGACCTATAAGAAATCAAGCATGCTATGCTTGCTAAAGTATATTTCCTTTGTATCTATAAGTGTGACAAACATATACCATCACTCACACACTGATTCATTCTCCAAAGATATACTATACACAGACTCTGTTGTTTGCTGCAAGGGATACAGTGATGAATAAAGACCCAGATCCTGTTCTTCATTTCTAGGATTTTAGAAAATAGAGGAACATAAACAACTATAATAATAAGATAAAAAGTGAAATATACCAGAAATTTCAGTTCCAGGTGAAATTCTATGGGAGTTCCAATGAACTGCAATCATTATTAGCTAAGAAAATTAAAGACAACTTCATGAAAAATGTTATTTGGAAGAGGCCTTGAAGGGTAGGTAGGATTTGAAAATTCACAAATAAAAGAGATTCAGGTTTAGGGCAGGGCATAAGCAAAAAATAAAATAAAATAAAGGAAGCATACAGAGGACAGGAAGCAGTTGAAACCAACCAAAAAAGAAATTACAGGAAGGTGCATAGTGGGAAATAAGACTGAGAAAGTTGGAAAGGGTTAGGCTTTGGAAGATCTTGAATACTAGGCTAAAGGAGTCTTAACTCAGTCTGTAGAAATAGAGCCAATAAAGATGAACTGGGGAAAGGAGAGAAAGATGTCAGTGAGATGAGTCAGGTAACAATAGTTCAGTTGGACTAAAGAGGAAGGAATAGAGAAGCAAAGGTATATATGAAATAGGGAAGAAGACTCAGCAGGACTTGGCGACTGACTGGATACGGGGACAAGAGAAAGAAAACAGTTAAAGACCATGCTGAGGTTTTTGTTTAAGACTTTTCATTTTAAAAATTTTTTTTGTTTTTATTTTTTTTATTTGGCCGAGCCGCGCAGCACGTGGGATCTTAACTCCCCGACCAGGGATCAAACCCGTGCCCCCTGCATTGGAAGTGCAGAGCCTTAACCACTGGACCGCCAGGGAAGTCCCCATGCTGAGGTTTTGAAGCTGGTTCCCAGGAAGATGGTAGCATCGGTCACTGGGAACAGATAAGAAGCAGTAAAGCATGGGAATTAAGAGTATGGGCTCAGGAATCAGACTGTCTAGATTCAAATTCTGCCTCTACTGTTACGCAGCTGTGTGACCTTGAGCAAAGTACTTAACCTGTCTGAGCCTGAGTTTCCTCATCTAGAAAACGGCAATAAGCAGAATCCACCTAGGGAGGTTGTTTTAGAAAAAAACGAAGACAAGAAACTGATGCTAGGTCCCATGTCAGAAATGTTGATTGGTAGGTCTGGAGTGGTCTTTAATGGTCTCACGCATCTACATTTTCAAAAAGTCTCCCAGGTTATTTGGATGCATAGCCATGACTGAGAACCTAAAGGGTAACTTGCAAACCACGTACTTTAATTAATAGGTAGTAGAGCTAAGGTTCATGCAGAAGTCAGTATACAAAGTCAGTAGCATCTAAACCTCAGACACCAAAAGACCAGACTAAGCATTTGGCCCAGTTTTGTTAACAGTCATTCATGAAGAATGGGAACGCCAGAAAAGCTAAAACCGTTACTCTGGGAAATCCTTCTGAGTTAGGTCTCAGGAGCAGCCTGAAAAGAAAATGAGACCATGACACACAAAAAAGAACCGACAAAGAAGCATGGGCCATGCCAAAGGAGCCAGGGTTGAAGCATGACTTAGTGACATTCTTCAAGCAGCTCTTCTCCAGTTTTATCAAGGCCAAGGGGATACAGATATAAACGGGAGACTAAAGAGCACTATTGGGATGAAGTTACCAAAAGCTGGACTAACAGTCCTAGGAAGGAATGATGGTGGAATCTTCCAGGAAGGTCTCTCAGAACAAGAGAGGCCACCTTGGCTAAATGACTTAAGGTGGGCTCCTGCTAATGACAGCGGGGTAGGTGAGATGATCCTGAGGTTCCTTTGGGCTTCAGAATTAATGTACTCAACTTCCAGCTGGAAAAGAGTTAGAGGATGCTGTAGTCCCCACGCCCTACCAAGTTCTCTAGGACCTACCTTTAAACTCCATGTTGGCAGCATCATCCAGAAGCTCCTCCTTCATGGTGTTAAGCGTCTCAACGATCATGTCCTTCATTTCCTCCTGCTTTCGGTTGGCAATATTCATCAGTGATTCGTACAACTCATTCTCCTTTTTTCGTGTATATTCTAGACGTTTGGGAGTAATCTGCAGGTCCCGCTGCATGTCAAAGGCCTGGTTAATAAAGATGTCGAGGCAGCGGCAGTGCACCAGGTTCAGGGCCTTGGCTGCGTCCACCAGGTGAGTCTGTAGCACCTGGTGAGAAAATGTGTTCAAGTGTCTCAGCTTCTCACTTTGCTCCACCAACACGCTCTGAGCTTTGGTGTCCTGGCTGGGGTTCCCACAGTTACAGTGACTGCTGCTCAGATAGCCCAGGTCAGTTAGCTGGCGATGGAGTGGTGATCTTTCATTCTCCATTCTTCTGGTGGAGGAGCTGATTATCTCCGAGCCCAGCTTCGGCATTTTGAAAAAGAATACGGGAAAGGAGAAATACTTTCGGATTTCCTGAAGCTCTTGCTCATCCCTTTCAGAGAGTTCATCTTTGTGGAGTGCATAGGTTATCACAGGCAAGAAATCATTCACCAAGTCACCCAGAACATCCACTGTGGGCCGGAGGCCTTGGCACGGTGCTACCACAATGTCCACTTCCTAGAAGGGGAAGGGGGTCATATCAGCACTTCAGGGTCAGAACCAATCCTTGCCTCCCCAAAGTCCCACACTGAGACCAAAATCCAGATCTATGATGGGGCAACTGAACTTCGGTATGCCCCAATCATTTGTCCACCTCCTTCCTTGGTTACCAACACTGCCTGGTGCAGCCTATGCAGGCAGGCACTCGTCCAGAGAGAGTGAAAAAACAAATAAGTAGAAAGGGTGGCAGTCCTTTTAGCCATTTTATTTATTTATTTTTTCTTTTAGCCATTTTAGAGAAAAAAGAATATTTAGTCCCTTTTGTTGCTTTGGAAACTCCCATTAATTCCCTCTGATGAAGAAATAAGACAAATAGTAGATGAAGAAAGAACTCTTAACAGACTGGGAGTGAATCTGCCTAGAACATTCCTCCCCCTCTTTCTAACCTAACTCATCCCTATCTTTCTAACACGGCTAATTCCCAAGATCCTTTAAATCTCAATGTATACATCGTGTCATACCCCTCGGGAGTCTTTCCTATTACACGATCCCTAGCACTCTCTACTTCTCCTTTTCTTAATGTTCAACACATTTAAAATTTATTTATTTAAAACCTAATTCTTTCCCATTAGCCTATAAACTCTTTGAGGACAGGGACCATGTCTATCTTGTTCACTACTATAACTCCAGTGCCTAGTACAGAGTAAGTCCTTAACTTTGTTCAATCAAGCAGCAAACTAAAGGCTAGATCTGCCAAACATTACCGCCCTATTCTAGGAGTTGGCAGGCATCCCAAAGTCTTAGCCACCTAAGTCTTAGTAATACCTTTACGCTCATGTTCACTTGGTCTGGCAGAGATTAAGATTTGCCTATCCAATATTTAACCTCTGCATTATTGGGAAGGCAATGTCTTTTATAGACAGGGGTGGCCAATAATAGGTGGGGCAACAGGAAAGCTCTTTAAAGGGTTGATTCTACTAGTAAGTACACCCTTCGGACTTGCCCTTCTTGCTTGGAGCACAGATGTGACAGACAGAGCAGCAGTGATCATCCTGCAGTCCTTGGGCAAACGCGAGAGTAGAAGCCAGCCTTGAGGATGATGAATCAAAAAGAAATAGGGGGACTTCTCTGTGGCGCAGTGGTTGGGAATCCGCCTGCCAATGCAGGGCACACGGGTTCAAGCCCTGGTCCAGGAAGATCCCACATGCCGCGGAGCAACTAAGCCCATGCACCACTACTACTGAGCCCGCGCTCTAGAGCCCACGAGCCACAAATACTGAGCCTGCGTGCCACAGCTACTGAGGTCTGCGCGCCTAGAGCCTGTGCTCCGCAACAAGAAAGGCCACTGCAATGAGAGGCCCATGCGCCACAGCGAGGAGGGGCCCCCGCTAGCCACAACTGGGGAAAGCCTGCATGCAGCAACGAGGACCCAATGCAGCCATAAATAAATAAAAAAAAAAAAAAAAAAAAAAAAGAAATAGGGAGCTTGGATCTCTGATGACTACAGAGCTGCCACACCAGCCCTCAACTGCCTAGCTTTAGACTTCTTTTATGTGAGGGAAAAAAAGTAACCTCTGTCTTGCTTAAGCAAGCCCCTACTTTTCTGATTGTTACGTACGATGAATCCAATCATAACTGATAAACCCAACGCCTGAAGTGAGTTTCAAGAATGATCTTTGGTTTAGAAACAACTTTCCACAGGTCCTTTCCCTAGCTAGTAGTTTCTTTTTATTGTTCTACTTCTTTCCTAAGGATCTTGAAGCACTTAAGAGCATGTATTTCCATCCATGCATAGGTTCCTCCAAATCTCTGAAATTGCCTACTTTGCCTGGCACTCCAGACCTAAGTGTTGACCTGGAGACTTGTGCCTATATCACCATTGCAGGCACACCAGCTCCAAAGTCTGCAGACTCAAAATCAATCCTTTGCAAAATTCTAGTACATTTTAAAGAGTTATGAAAGAACTCAACACAAATCTGCTCAAGTCTGTGTCCTTAACAGTTATCAGATGTTGCAAATTTACTTTATTTGAAATCTAAGATATGCAATTTGTTTATTTTCTTTCAGACTAATACTCTGTTTTTATTCCTTTTTTGAGCAATAGGTATCATTGATGAAAGATTTTTAAAAATCAAAACCTGGGATCTTTTCCTTTTTGATCTCCTCCAGATAAGGAAGAAAGGGCTGGGAAATGGCCAGCCTATTGTTTCTTGTAGTGTGTGTGTGTGTGTGTGTGTGTGTGTGTGTTGAAGGACAGAGAGACAGAGAGAGACAGAGAGAGAGAGAGCGCTCTCCTATTTCCAGCAAAGCACAAAGGTCTCACCTTCTTCCTCAACAAAGAACTCATAAATTTTATTCTCAGGTAGGTCACAGAACTTTCATTTGGCTGGCCACTTTGAACTCCCTAAAGCTAAAAGTGCTTTTACCATCTCAGCATTTGTAATTTGAGTAAACACTGTATAAATCCACGTGCTTTCTACCCAAGCCTAGGCCAAGAAGAAATCTGCTGTTTCATGTGTGCCTCGAATTGCATGGAATGTTTTCTGATTGGAAGACTAGTGTGACACTCACCCTGCTATTCAAAACAAGCCCCTTCACTACACTGAGTCACACTGCTGGAGTATCAGTCACTTCATGAGGCACATTCAAAAAGTGGGTAAGAACTTTTAGGGTTTAGAGTACCACATGCAATTGCCTAAGTGCCAAAACTTTAATGACATATAATAATTAGATAGGCTAGAAGAGAATCCCAAGAACTGAAAATTTATAACAAGATAATTACAGATGACAGTGGGTTTTTTGTTTTTTTTTTTTTTTTGCGGTACGCGGGCCTCTCACTGTTGCGGCCTCTCCCGTTGCGGAGCACAGGCTCCGGACGCGCAGGCTCAGCGGCCATGGCCCACGGGCCCAGCCGCTCCGCGGCATGTGGGATCTTCTCGGACTGGGGCACGAACCCACGTCCCCTGCATCACCAGGCGGACTCTCAACCACTGCGCCACCAGGGAAGCCCAACAGTGGTTTTTAAAAATATTTTAAAAATTGCTTCTGACTTAAGTAAATATCTCTTTAAAGGTATAAATCAATCAAACTTATTATAGAAATATTAAGGGAAGAAAGCCTAAATATTCAAAACCTAAGTTAAGAGTTGTTTAGAAAGTTTTCAGGAAGAATTTTGTCGGCTTGTTTATTTGATGGATTTTCTTAAAATTCTAAAATAAGCTTCCAGGTTTTCCTCAAAGGACCATTTTGTGTGTGTAACACAACCATCAGCCAAAGCTGCCACGTCCATTTGTAGAACCAATATCCTTCGTAAGGGACAGTTGACTTTATTTGCTCATAGTTGCCAATTCATTTTTTAAAAAATGGATTCAGTGGATAAAGAAGATATGGCATATATATATATATATATATACACACACACACACACACACACACAGTGGAATACTACTCAGCCATAAAAAGAATAAAATTTGGCCGTTTGCAGTAACATGGATGGACTTGGACAGCATTATGCTAAGTGAAATTAGTCAGAGAAAGACAAATACTGTATGATGTCACTTACATGTGCAATCCAAAAAATAAAACAAACTAGTGACTATAACAAAAAAGAAACAGACTCACAGATACAGAGAACAAACTAGTGGCTACCAGTGGGGAGAGGGAAGGAGCGAGGGGCAAGATAGGGGTTATGAGGTACAAACTACTATGTATAAAATAAATAAGCTACATGGATATATTGTACAATACAGGGAATATAGCCCATATTTTATAATAACTATAATGGAATACAACCTTTAAAAATTATGAATCACTATGTTTTATACCTGTAACATATAATATTATATATCAACTATACTTCAATTTTTTAAAATTCCCCCAAAATTAATTCTGATGGTAGGTACTGCCTGGTACATTGGCACCTAGAAAGAAGTTGTCTACTCCTAAATACATCTTGTACTAAACAAAAATGGATAGAAAACAAGTACCATGCTCTCTCTTCTCCGTTCCCCAGTTAATTAACTTGTGCAGTCGGTCTCACTGTTCTGACCACCAAGACTGTTGGAAGACAGGCAAAAAGAGCTGCTGGCTGAGACCCTGGCAGCAGTACAAATTAGACTGGAATGTGATATGTGATTCTGCAATACTCACGGCAAAGGGATGACTCATGCCTGACGGTTATAAACAAAAAGGGAAGCCATCACTGTCTCCTGGAGACAGGGAGTGAAAAAAATTCACAGAGAGGATGAGCCCTGTTCTGGGTCCTATTATGGCCACCTGAGAGGGAAGACTGACCTCAGACTGTTTCATGGAAGGCTGTGTTCCTTCCTGGCACTTAGAACAGTGTCTGGCACTTAATGAGCATCCAATAAATAAATGTGCAGTTGGACTTCCCTGGTGGTCCAGTGGTTAAGACTCTGTGCTTCCACTGCAGGGGGTGTTGGTTCGATCCCTGGTCGGGGAACTAAGATCCCACCTGCTGCTTGGCGTGACCAAAAAAATAGTAATAGTAAATAAATAAATAAATGTGCAATTACTGGATGAATAAATGATGCCTTTACTACTTGCTCAAAACCACTTTCAATCATCCTATATAAAATTTTCTATTTTTAACCCATATCCCACACATTTATCTGGAACTGCTATTTGCATCTACTCTAAGAATGAAGCAGTGAGTAAGCATTTTGCTCCTAATTCAATCAAGGAAGAAGAATCCCAGGGAATCATGAGAGTATGCCATAATTCCCATTTTGAGTCACAGCAAATTCCTAAAGAGATTTCTCTTTTAGAATACATCTGCACAAATCTGTCGAATCTACATAAGTTGATATATTACCATCAATTTTCTTGGCAAGATTAAGAGAATGTAATAGAAAGGAGATTGCTACTCTGCAAACACCAGAATTTACCTCTCTGGTTTTGTTTTTTATGTAAAAGCTTTTTATGTAAAATGACACTACCTTAAGTGCCAAGAAGAAATGGCTCAATCACTGAAGCCTGACCGCTTCCTAAGAATATTGGCTCTTACTGGTGAGGACTCCTTACTCTATGGCTCATGGCACATTACTGAAACTCAGTGATAGCTAAGGATGATTATCTTAACTGATGGTTCAAACAGAAGATGATCACGTACTCAGGTAGGTCATAAATATCTTTGTTTTCCCTATAGTTCTGAAGCCTCATTACATCACACAGAAGAGAAGTACATAACTATGTAAGAGTCCTGCCCCTGCCCAGCAGCTGACACAGCCTCGACTCCAATCCCTGTCTCTGTATTCTACCTATCGTCACTATCAATTCTCCTCCCATGCCCACTCTCACAGGGCAATGGGAGGTTTTTCCCATCTGTTTTTACACAGGATTGATTTTTCCTCATTTTTATACAGTTCCCTGAACTATCACTCTTGAATGTCAATTACATATAAAGGCAAATACCTCCCTCTTCTTGTTACACTGTAGAAAATCCCTTTACTCTTGGTACAAACACTCTCCATTGGGGAGCTGCGACTGACTGAGCTGCTTTCTAGAATATAACAGGCCACAAGCAGCTGTGTCAACCCATAGCTTCACCCCAGCAGTCAGCATAGACCAGATACAAGCTCATCTCCCTACCTAGTAAAAAGTAGGGAGTGGTAACTCAGAGGCCATAACAAGACTTGGGAAAAACCATAATCCCAACCAAAGCCCTGAACTAGCCACAGAAAACATGAGGCCATCATGCTAAAAGTGGAAATATGTTTACAATCCCAAACACCCCAAAGTAAAGGCTTTAGGTCTGCGTCTCAACTCATAAGCATGAAGCCCTTAAGGATCAGAACTATCTGATTTCATACTGTGATGAATGAGATAACAGACAAGTTGACAAGAATGTACTGAACAGCCTCTGTGTGGTCTATTGGGTTGGCCAAAAAGTTCGTTCGGTGAGGGACTACATTGTTTCATAAAATTCTTGGTGAAAATGAAAAACATGTCTTTTATTTTTACTTAAAACCAAACAAACTTTTTGGACAACTCAATACCTTGTGGATATTCAAACATCCAGGTACCCACATATACAGATAAAAGTAGGAAAGTGAAGCTTTATTCTCTTATCACTTACTAGACCCAATCAAGAGAGACCATAGTAGAATGGAGAAGAAGGAAGAAGGGGAAACTTTACCTTTTAACTTTATAACTTTAACTTTTGTATTTTTTACCTTTTTATAACATCTCTCATTTTATTATAAAAGTACTTCATAATAATTATGAAGAACTTTGCTTCTAACTAGAGCAGAATAACTCTAAGTAAGCTGGAACCAGAAGGACTTAAGTTTGACAAAAGGAAGGAGTCCCACCATGGATGGCTGTCAGGGAAGGGACAGGTGACTGAGAGAATAGGAAATCCTCTTCTCAAGGACGCTGATTAATTCATTCAAAGGGAGACTTGCTAAGTGCCTGACACTGTTCTAGATGCTTTACACTTAGTCTCTTATTTAAGCCTCACACCAGTCCTAAAAGATACAGATTACTACTTCCATTTTACAAATGGGGGACACCCCAGCACCACAGTCACACAGTTAGTTAAGTAACCAAGCCAGGATGTAAGTTCAGGCCCACCTAACTACAAAGACAGTGTTTAAACAGTAACTGAAGGTCCACTGTGTCAGGAACTGTCTGGGCTGGTGTTAGGAAAGTTCTGAAAGAAGAATAAAGGATGGACAAGATGATTTCAGGGACCCTAACAGTCCTACTGTCTATATTAAAAAGTATATGCTGGCTATAAGTAAAAGCCCTGCTCTGCTATGAAACAATGCTGCAAAAGAAGTCAAAAAGAAAATATTTTTAATTGCCCGAATAACAGAATTTCTGCCTGCTGACAGTACTTTCAACCTTTGCATCTCTGAATCAGGGAGGATTCCCTACCGCCACCATCCATTACCGAAAGGGAAACACAAACAGATCTTTGAGATAGTGAAACTAGAAAGAGATGCCATTTGGTGCAGGAAAGAGGTAGATAGGATCCTTTAAAAAGGGAGAAAACAAGAGAGGAAGACTAAGACCATAATCTCTTGCCAGATTTTCCCCCAAAGAGCTAATCTTAGAAGGCCAAAAATGAATCAGTGGTGGTGAATTGAGAAAATATAGCCTCAGCTTTAAGCTGTTCTTTTTAAGAGGGATCAAGGCTACTACAGTGAGCATAGGGATTTTAAAAAGAATCTTGCCTCTAAACCACATATATCCTTAATAGGTAAAATTAACCTATTAAAAGTATTACCAGGTTTCTTGGCAAAGAGCAATGTATCGGTTATATTTCACTATGTATGTTAGTGTGTGTTAGGGGAAAGGCAAGAGCGATGCTAAATTCAAAGAACATAGAGTTACTGCCTAGAAGGAACTTATAATTTAGCATTTGCCTGAACTTCCCATATCCTTTTTTAACACATCACTTTAGTTCCCCTTTCTTTTTGCCCCATAAAATCAGGGTTTCTTTAATTATGTTTCTAGAATAGCATTATTTCTCTTATACATATTACCCCAGCTTTGTTTCTTTTCCCTTAGAAACGGCCATCTTTGACCTAATTCCATACACTCTCTCCTCCCAAAAGTATCTGCTTACCTTGAAGATAGTCACCCAAGCTTCTTTCCAACTTTTTACCAGTCAACTGTTATCTTTCAATCTAGATACATTCAAGAGAAGACACGGTATCTAACTAAAAGTAAGCAACGCATAAATTTAGTTTCATAAGGCACCAAAACAAATACTAAAAACTAGACAAAAATTGAGAGAAGCTAGTTTTCTAGCCACAAACAATGTTTAGTAAATTTGGGGGTTAAAATTTTGCATAAATTTGTGATTTTTAGTAAGATACTTTGATTTGGGGTTATGAAAGTATTAACTGCTGATAAATTAAAACTAACAGTGTCTGTATGGATCAACAGAACAGAATAGAGAGCCCAGAAATAAACCCACACACCTACGGGCAATTAATTTCCGACAAAGGAGGCAAGAGTATACAATGGAGAAAAGACAGTCTCTTCAGCAAGTAGTGTTGGGAAAGCTGGTAGGTCAGTCACCCAAGGCAATAGAAATAAAAGCAAAAATAAACAAATGGGACCTAATCAAACTTATAAGATTTTGCACAGCAAAGGAAAGGATAAACAAAATGGAAAGACAACCTACAGACTGAGAGAAAATATTTGCGAATGATGTGACTGACAAGGGCTTAATTTCCAAAATATACAAACAGCTTGTATAACTCAATAACAAAAAAACAAACAACCCAATCAGAAAATGGGCAGAGGGCTTCCCTGGTGGTGCAGTGGTTGAGAGTCCGCCTGCTGATGCAGGCGACACGGGTTCATGCCCTGGTCCGGGAAGATCCCACATGCCGCGGAGCGGCTGGGCCCATGAGCCATGGCCGCTGAGCCTGCGCGTCTGGAGCCTGTGCTCCGCAACGGGAGAGGCCACAACAGTGAGAGGCCTGCGTACCACAAAAAAAAAAAAAAAAAAAGGCAGAAAATCTAAATAGATATTTTTCCAAAGAAGACATACAGATGGCCAATAGGCAGATGAAAAGACGCTCAACATCACTAATTATTAGAGAAATGCAAATCAAAACTATAAGGAGGCAACAGAGGAATGGATAAAGAAGATATGGAACGTATATATAATGGAATATTACTCAGCCATAAAAAAGAACAAAATAATGCCATTTGCAGCAACATGGATAGTCCTAGAGATTGTCATACTGAGTGAAGTAAGTCAGACAGAGAAAGACAAGTATCACATGATATCACTTATATGTGGAATCTAAAAAAATGGTACAGTTGAACTTATTTACAAAACAGAAATAGAGTCACAGATATAGAAAACAAACTTATAGTTACCAGTGGGGGAAAAAGGGGGGAGAGGTAAGTTGGGAGACTGGGATTGACATATATACACTACTATATATAAAATAGATAACTAATAAGGACCTACTATATAGCACAGGGAACCTCTACTCATTACTCTGTAATGACCTATATGGGAAAAGAATCTAAAAAAGAGTGGAGATATATATGTATAACTGATTCTCTTTGCTGTACACCTGAAAGTAACACAACATTGTAAATCAACTATACTCCAATAAAAATTTTTAAAAATAAATGAATAAAATAGATCACAACAGCAAAACAAAACTGTAATGAGGTACCACCTCATACCAGTCAGAATGGCCATCATTAAAAAGTCCACAAATAACAAATGCTGGAGAGAGTGTGGAAAAAAAAGAACCCTCCTACACTGTTGGTGGGAATGTAAATTAGTACAGCCACTATGGAGAACAGTATGGAGGTTCCTTAAAAAACTGAAAAGAGAGTTGCCATATGATCCAGCAATCCCACTCCTGGGCATATATCCAAAGAAAACTATAATTTGAAAAGATACATGCACCCCAATGTTCACAGCAGCACTATTTACAATAGCCAAGACATGGAAGCAACCTAAGTGTCCATCGACAGGTGAATAGATAAAGAAGATGTGGTACATATATACACAAGGGACTACTACTCAGCCATAAAAAAGAACTAAATAACGCCATTTGCAGCAACATAGATGGACCTAGAGATTATCATACTAAGTGAAGTAAGTTAGAAAAATAAATACCATATGATATCACTTACATGTGGAATCTAAAATATGACACAGATGAACTTACTTATGAAACATAAACAGACTCACAGACAAAGAAAACAAATTTCTGGTCACCAAGGGGGAAAGAGGGTGGGGGAGGGATAAATTAGGAGTTTGGGATTAGCAGGTACAAACAACTATATATAACACAGATAAATAACAAGCTCCTACTGTATAGCACAGAGAACTATATTCAATATCCTGTAGTAAACCATAATGGAAAAGAATTTGAAAAAATATACATATATGACTGAATCACTTTGCTGTACAACACTGTAAATAACTAAAAAATTATAAATCAAATTAAAAACTTTTAATTTTTAAAAATTAAAAAATAAAAATATCAATGTCTGTATGAAATTACAAACAGATTATTTCCATTGATGGCTACTGACTGAGGGTTATAAAGAGAAAATTTTACTACTCCAAATGGTTAAGAGTTCAAAGTAGTAAAAAAAAAAAAAAGTTTATTTGCAAGTCATTAGACCTTTCCTGGAAACATTAGTCTACTTTAGTTCCCTGAAATACACCCTACCAGACATCACCATGAGTCAGTAACCATGACAGTGTGTGGCTGCCTGGCTGCCAGGTGACATGTACATTTGTCCAGAGGGCCAGAAAACACCTGGTAGGGATAAACAGGCTATGATTAGAGCAGAAAACTGAGAGCTATGAAACTGCCACAGAAAATGAAATGCCACTGCTAGGCTGCAGGAATCCCATCTTAGGCTGAGGAAGTTTAATCATCTCTGCTTCTTTTTATTCCTTTTCTTAGAGGTGTTCATAGGGAAAAACATACACACTCACACATCAGATTGAGGCAACTCTAAGGCAGACAGCTGTGTTCCACTGGACTTGTAAAAGGAACAAAAAAGAAAAGGAGGTGATGTATGTACCAGAAAGGGGGTGAAGGTTAGAAGGGGAAGTATGTAAATGAAGACAGAACTAGTGAATATGGTGAATGGCAAAATGTGTTGCCAACTGGAAAATGACTATGTTTTAACACTAAATGAGGTTTCAGAAACTAACAGCTTGATAGTATTCCTCTATTATTGAATTATGAACTGAGAATCTCAGGGGACCCAGAGCTAAAAAGCCGGGAATACTGTGGTATTCCATGCGGGTACCACGTGAGTTGGCCTATTCCAGAACAAACTGAAAATGGCTAATTTATGAGGCCTTTAAAGTAACGTATTAGAAGAATGACCATTGTTTAAGAGGGTAAGGGGAAATTCTGTTTTAATAATTTGACAGTTAAAAATGAACATCTCACTTCCCCTATTTCAATCTTGGTTTCCTTTAGCTAAATGTTTCCTTTCTTTACCACTCCCTTTACAAACCAAATGGAAGGGCTGTTTAGAGCTAACTCCCTGGCCACAGCCCTGGCTGTTTAGAGCTAATATAACTGGAGCTAAAAAAAAAAAAATCTTTCTCACTGGCACAAAGAATCTTCAAGGTAGTTAGGAAATGCTCCCAGCAGTAAGCTGAGCATCCCTGATACACTAAATGGAGACAGGAGCCTGACTACAGTGACTGAGCAGGGCCTGAGGGCCCCAAAGGCTGCTAAGGCCCCTCTGAGGCTCAGCATCAAGGGATTCTAAAGTTAGAAATGCTGTTTCCACATCAAAACCAGTGGAGAATAAAGCAGATCCGGAGAAACACTAGCTAAGGAAGCCTCACAAACCACATGAAACAGAACAATGAGAGGCTGGAGAATTCCACAAGAAAAGAGAAGAATATTTCTCAAGAAAGAGAATATATATTTCAAATGTGCAGACAGAAAGTTAATTGGGGGTCTCAACTTCCCTCCCAGCCAAGTAACCTCCTCAACTGTTAACTCAGTTTGAGTGCTTACTTACTACATATACCTGGAGCAGCGGTGGGAACTCTCACCAGTAAGATACGTGCTCGGGTATGCACTTGGGAAATGGCTCTCACTTTCTTTTCTGTGACTTGACTTTATCGCCTCAATTCATGGGACCAAAGTAAATGAGCATTAAAAATTAAAACCAATAAAGTGAAGGGACACAGAAAAATCAATCAGATAATGTGCCTGTCCTGCAGATGGCTTTGTTCACATTCCAAGACTCATTACAAAAGGCAAGAACAGGAAAAATCACCACCCAACCAATAGCAGTCATTTCAGCTATTTAACAGTGTTTTTTAAGTTGCAGGTCACAATACATTAAGTCAGATCATCAATTTAGTGGGCTGCTACCATCATTTTTTTAAAAAAGAAGTCAAATAGAATAGAGAAGAAAATATCAGTGTGTTTTGCAAGAAGTAAAAGTATTGTCTTATGAAACTTTATTTCAAATGTATGTGTGTATATATGTACTGGGTCCTGATAATAAAATGTTATTTCTTAGAGTGAGTTAAAATCTAAAAAAGTTTGAAAACCACCAAGCTATTGGACGCTGAAGGAACTAGACCAGAGCAGAATACTATAGAGATTGTGTATGGATCAAATACTTATGAATTGTGAAGAAGTTTGCGGGTCAACTGAGCAGGCTCAGTCAATAAACAAAGATCACTGTCAGAGTTATCCAAGAACTCTAACATCGTCCTGGAGATAAGCAGTGCACGCTCCCAGTCTGAACACAGAGGAAAGCCACCACTGAAACTGAGCTGAGAGGAAATGCTGGCTGGTATACATAGCCCCCTCTAGCATTTATCAAGATAAAAGAAATCTGGACTCTGGAAGAAAATGAGATGACAGTTTCTACTTCTAGAGGATCACAGGCCGAGGCCACAACCAAAGGACTCGCTCACTGACTGAGATCAAGCCTTCTAGAACAGGGGTAGGTGAAGAGAAGAAGAAACCGTTTTCCTAGTGCTGCCAAACTAGCCCTTCCTTCCTGGCACAGCTAACCAAGGTGATGGACGCTCTGTTTTGAGCACATCTGCATTCTTTTATTCCTACCAGCTCCTGATCCCTGACATAGTCACCTTCCCTGCCCATCCCCCCCATTCTCCTGACCCCCAACATAGTCACATCCTCTGCTCATCCCCATTTGGCCTAATCAAAGAGCCCAGTCCTAGCTATACAGAGACGAGTCCTTCCTAAATGGAGATCTGAATACCAGACAGACAATATGATCTTTTAGGAGATGCCGCAAGACCTATGTTCTGTTTGGGAGTTGGAAGAATATCTTTGAGAAAAGCAAAGATATTCTTCAGATGACAGGATCTCCATATCTCCTTACATTGAGCCAGACCTGTCCTCAAGTTCTGAAGTCCCTTAGAAAGTAGGAGACATGATCTGTCTCACTTAGTAAATAATGGCAGGTCTAAGGGAAACTTCAAAAGTTCTTCACTTGTTCTCAACTCAAGTAAGAACATTAACCATCTTATTTGCACCTTTCAGAAAGGGATGGCTAGAGACAATTCTAGCGACACCTTCCTGCTAAGAAATGAAAAAAGGATTTCTAACCCTGATCCTAATTCTGTCAAAGCACAGTTGAGATGCAACTAACACATTCCTTCAATTTTAGACAGGAATTAAGCAAATTGCCCAGGGCCTTGCAGCATGGTAGTAGAGGCAGCGATGGGCACTGTACAGCCTTGTCTGGTTTTCAACTTCCTAGATCATGTTCCTTTGACTCTGAGCGTCAGCTGATGCTCAGAGCCCAGAGTACATATTGCCAAATTGTTTTCTGAGAAAGCTCAAATACAACGAAAGCTGGTATGTATCTGTGCAACTATATAAGTATGAGTTTGGTACCTGTAAGAGAGCATGGTGCATCGTCACCTCCAGTTCGGCTAAAACATGGGCAGCATCCTCACTGTCCTCTTGGACCTCCAGGTCCTCCTCAGGGATGGTGTCCCAGTTGCCCTGGTGAGCAACCAGCGTGTGCACTAGTTCATACTGGCCAGGGAGTGCCAGGCTGACCCGAGTCTGAGTCCCATAGGTGAAGCGGAGGCGCCGAAGCTTACAGTTCTCCTCACTGCCCAGCTTGGTGGTGGGAAGCACCTGCACCCCCAAGAGCAGGTTCAACAGCTGGCACTTGACATTACAGTCCTGGCCGAGGATCAAGATGCAGGGGAGGCAGTCCACAATCTGCTGGAGGTACTTCTCTTCCTTAGGTGGGAAGGAAATGCAGCTCAGCTGGCCTGGTTGGGGAAGGGGAGGGTGGAGAAGGAGAAAGGAGTACAGAGAGAAGAGTGAGGAGGGGTAGGGAGAGACTTCCAGGGAGATCCCATTAGGATGTCAGGCTCCTAGAAAAGAAATTTCTAGGAAGCTCTTGGCTGAAGAAGGTACCAGGAAAACATCCCAGTCAGAAAAGGTTCCTCAAATATCAAACAGGGTTCCCCTCTCTGGCTCATTCCCAGAACAGTTGTTTCTATCCAGAAAGGTGGCAGTGACCTGATCTACCCTCTCCTCTCGTTTTTCAACCAGTGGAGGGACAGCCTAAGGAGTTTACAAGGACTCAAGTACAAGATCATTAAATTGACAAAGCCAGAAAAGACTACACTAACTGGGATGTGAATCCAAGAACCGAATATGTCAAAATGAAAACCTTCCTTGTGACACAAGACCTAATACTTGAACATACAAAGGCCCTTTAAAATGACTCTACCACATGCAGTTTTAGCTTATTTTCCTCATTTATAACATATTTTATAACTAAATGTATCAGCCAGTCTTTAAATACGCATGTATTGAAATAAAATGTTATTCAGGTGTGTATAAGCTCTAGAATCTTTTCTGGTTCATTTCACTGATGGCTGGTGACAGCATCCCAGCTGCCAAGTCATCTGTTTTCTTAAAACATTGGGTGCTCAATTAAGATCAATATCTCCTAATCAAATCACATTCTTTCAGTTTATGGAGGACGAGACCCTGAATAAGACAAAGGGAAAGAACTACCTGTTAGGATAAAATCCAGGCAAATGTAGGAAGAGATGTGATCCATCTCAGAAATATCCTTTCAGGACACCATACTCATCTAAACAGATCAAATAATACTCAAGAGAAAACAAGGGACTTCCCTGGTGGCACAGTGATTAAGAATCTGCCTGCCAATGCAGGTGACACGGGTTCGAGCCCTGGTCTGGGAAGATCCCACATGCCTCAGAGCAACTAACCCCGTGCGCCACAACTACTGAGCCTGTGCGCCACAACTACTGAGCCTGCGTGCCACAACTACTGAAGCCCATGTGCGTAGAGCCCATGCTCCGCAACAAGAGAAGCCACCACAATGAGAAGCCCGTGCACCGCAATGAAGAGTAGCCCCCGCTAACTGCAGCTAGAGAAAGCCCACATGCAGCAATGAAGACCCAATGCAGCCAAAAATAAATAAATGAAAATAAAAAATAAATTAAATTTTTTTTTAAAAAGAGAGAAAACAAAAGTCTTCCTAAAGTATGAGAACATCTATTTGGGAAAAAGAACCAGAAATTAGTTGACTAGAACTCTCATATTCTGAACTCGATCACTCCCCAGCTTGTTCAGTGCCAGTGCCTGCCCAAGTCTAAGATTCAGGCAACTCTGTGTTTGTCCAGAAAGGCACAGACACACAGTTCTTAGGCTGTTAGAAGTCCAATCTCCGAGCCAAATACATACATCTTAATTGAAATTTAGGGTGGCACCAAGTGAAACAGTATTTGCTTTAGTCACTTAACCATGAGCTATTCATTTTGTTTATGTAATTGAAGCAAGAGAGACCTGATTCATTTAAGAGGTTGTCCTACTTCAGACTCTACCTATCCTGCTTCAAACTCAGTATTTCAAATCCTCAAATCTTTTTCTCTCCCACAAATGGCACCCCCAAAAGATTTAAGGAAGTTGGCTTTCACCCAGCCCCCTTTATGAATTTCATTAAGCCCTTCCTTTCACATCGGCCTATAAGTACATCACCTGGCCAGCACATGTAAACCAGTAATACGAGACACTGAAACAGGAAATCTGTTCTCCTGGGACAGAGATGAGAAAGCAAAGTGTTAACTGAGTGCCCAATTCTGTGCAAGGTATTTACTAAGCTCGAGAGTAAAACACCAGACCACTGGTCTAATTTTTGACCCACTGATACAATCTAAAGCAAGGGGACACAGCCAATTGCTGTGCTACCACTTAGCAAGTAGTGAGTCCTGAGTCCCTTGATATCTTATTGACAACTAAACAACACTTACCACAGTTGTCAGGGAGGAAAAACAATTTTCCTCTACCCTTTTAGTTTCCTCTGGCTGGGTCTAAGAATTAAATCGACATGAGACAGATTACCAGGAGAAAATGAAATTTCATTAGGTACACATGGGGAATCCGAACATGCGATTCCAAAGACGGGTTAAATGAGATACATATGTCATCCTGGACTAAGGAGAGGGGTAGGGGGCTCAGTCTTCAAAGGGAAACAAGGCAATCCACAGTAAGAATGAAGAGTAAATGTTTGGTAAAATGTTTGCTAGGTCATCCAGAAACAATGGGACATAGAGAGGACTTTGACCAAACAGGCCTTGCTAGGTTCCTCCCCTGACTACTACACCTGGTTCATATTACACTGTAGCTAGCCCTGGTGATAGCTCTCTTTCTAGGATAGGCCCTCTATCTAAATTCTTTTAGGCAGTTAAGGCAGAGGAGATAAAAGCTCTTCCTGAGCCTTTTGTTTCTTTAAAACAACAAAGCCTAAAGTAATCTTCATACCACAGAGACACATTTTGAGATGGCAAATTTTGCTCCCCTATACGGACTATTCTAGTTGTATGTTTATAATTACCAAAAGCAGGAAGAACCATCATATTTCCCTCTGTATCCTCAACACCCAACACAATGACTAAAAAATAGTTAGTGCTTTGTTATACGCTTTCTTGCTTTGTGTAAGAATCCATTTACCATGGAGAATTGTCTACAGAAAGCCAGAAGTGGTTCTACTAAGTACTCAGAAAAGTCCAGTAGCATGATGAACAGTCCGGTACCATGAATAGCATAGGAGCAACTGTCATTCCTAAAAACCTCCTTCATCTCAACATGGAGAGTAGAGGTGGACAACAGAATAGTACCTCCCCATTCACCTGCAGACCACAGTCTCAGCCTGAGCAGTGAGAAGTCCAGTTAGATTCACTCTTATCTACCCTTCCTGTTCTTTCTCTTTTCCCAGTCTTCCTCAGATCTCAGACGGGTGTCCAAACTCCTATAACAAAAGTTATAAAAATAAGTCTAAATAAAAACCATAATAAAAATAAGCTTAAATGAGTTTTGTGACTGGTGCTGCTGGGAGAGCAGGTAACAGAGAACAAAAACCAACTAACCATTTTTCAGGACCAGAGGGAGAGATCTTAACACCTCTGAGACCTCAGGGTCAACTATAGGAAAGCCAGTAAACCATGCTGCATTGGCCAAAACCACAGCGGACATACCCCATTACTCATCTGGTCCAAATTATCACACCCCCATCTCTGTAGTGACAAAAATAGTCACTATAAATAAACCCGCTAGAGTCTAACAACCATAGGCCAGTGCAATGGGAGAGGGGGCTGACAGCGAAACCAGTTCTAATTTTCGTTTCCACGCACTCTGCTAGCGTTCTTGCGTGCAACCCACTGGACTGAGAAAAGGTCTTCAAAATGGATATCGCCATCTGTTTTTCAAAACGTCATTATCCAAGTCTTTTGCTTCTCCCACCAATCTTTAGCTTTTTCATTGCTCTTCAACGTGTCTACAAGATTTGAACAAGAGCATGGAGAGAAATGAAGCTGAAACGAGACCGTTTCACTCCTTGCTACTCTCGGCAAATGCGTTGGTGAGGGAGGAGCGCAGCGAGGGAGTGGGCAGAGCACCAGCCGAGGGCAGACGCTCTGATCCCGGGCTTCACCACTGACTGGCAATCTACTTGCTTCTCTCAGCCTTGGATTTCTCATCGGTGAACTAAGGGACTTGGATTAGATCATCTTTAACACCCCTTCCAGTTCTGAAATTCCAGGATTCCATCAGGTTTTAACTGTTGAAAGAAAAATAACTGAGGGGGATGGGCAGTTGGTCTGATTGTTTTTATTTTAAACTGTACGTGAATTTAATTACTCGAGCTCTCCCTGGACTACTATAAGGGCAGATCAAAAGCTGACTGAATTAGCCAGGGGCTCTGAGGACCTACCAGGCAGTTTTAGCAGTTTTCTTAAGAAGAGATTAAAAACTTTTGGGGGCTTCCCTGGTAGCGCAGTGGTTGAGCGTCCGCCTGCCGATGCAGGGGACACGGGTTCGTGCCCCGGTCTGGGAAGATCCCACATGCCGCGGAGCGGCTGGGCCCGTGAGCCATGGCCGTTGAGCCTGTGCTCCGCAACGGGAGAGGCCACAACAGTGAGAGGCCCGCGTACCGCAAAAAAAAAAACCAACAAAACAAAAACAAACAAACAAAAAACCTGTAGACTGAAGGTAGGAGGGAGGAAGAAAATCTGTGTCAGATTTGAGCAGCTGCCACACTGACAGTTAAAGGACTTTCAAGTTAATCAGGTTTTCTTTTGTAATTAATATAACAGCATCTGCATATGGGGCTGCCGGAAGGTCACAGCACGGCCTCTCGGCTGGAGCGCTTTAACCCTGCCAACTCTGGCTGCAGGAAAATTCAGATTGTCTTCAATGCAAGCCAAGACTTCTTTTTTTCTTGATGATTCTTAAAAACAGATTATCTTGATTTGGGTTACTTCTAAACAAACGTTTCAAACTACAAGGAGGAGAGCAGCTAAAGCAGCAACGCATTTTGTTTATCTGTTTTAGATAATGAAGGGGAACGAAACATATCATCCCAAAATATGCCTCTTTGACATACTATTTTGAACAGGTTATTTTTACGAAACAGCAGACACAGGTGAAGCTCTGGAAACTGAGATGTTACCCTTTCGTAAGAGACATATTTAAAAGAGAAATCTCCATTTGTAAGGGGGTCTTCCTCCAGTACCAGGAAGAGGAGGGCTCAAAATCTCTAGAAACTCTTATCAATGCAGAAAGCAACCACTTAAAACTGCATAACCACCTTACCCTTCTTTACTGTGCTTTTCCTGATAAACGCCCATAAATGACTCCCCCCACCTCACCCCACCCCAGTAGTGTTTTATCTTTAGCTGGAAATCGTATTTAAGGTAGTGGCTTGGGCCATTTTGGAGTCACGCAGTTTTTCCAGGGTATCTCCCACGTGTACAGGAGGTACACATGTTATTAAATTTCTGGTTGTTTCTCTCCCATTAATCTTTTTATAACGGGTGTCTCAGCCAAGAACCTAGAAGGGTAAAGGGAAAATTATTTTTCCTCACCCACAATAATATTTACTCAGCCCTTTCTAAGTACATCACTTTATTTGCCCCATTTCATTTAATGCTCACAATTCTACCAGACATAAACTATTATTATCCCCATTTGTAGATGAGGAAGCAGTAGCTTAAAAGGCAAAACAGAACAAAAAAGAAACCATGTTTCTCCATTTCTCTAAGCAGATAAAAAGTGGAACACAGGGCAGAGCAGGAACTGTTCTTAAGTCTCAGGGGGCCAGGTGAATACTTAATGGTAAACAATGTCCCTGAAGGGTGGCAGAATATGCCATCCCCCAGAATGCCACTTTGGCATAAGGATTATTTTGAGCTAAAGGCACTCGACAAACAGCAGGTATAAGAAGGGCACTCTGACCTCCCCTTTATCTTCCGGAAAGCAAGATAAAACCCCCATTGGGAAGATGTCCTCCCTGTAACAGAAGGAAAGCAAAATTCGTTATCACCAGAGACTGGGAGTCGAGATCAAGAAAAATCTGTACAAATAAGCCTTGTTAAACTAGCCAGTACCTTCCTAGTTACTTTCCCACTGTTAACTTCCCTAGCTCAAGCCCCTCTGTCTTGTCACGCTTTCATAATTTACTTCTTTGTCCACTTCAACTCTGTTTCTTTGGGTCTTCATTCTTTTGTGAGGACTCCCATGTACATGTAAAATTTAACAAAGTGCTTATGCTTTTCTCCTGTTTATCTGTCTTATGTCAGTTTAATTCTTAGGCCCAGCTGGAGATAATAAGAAGATAGAGGGAAATTCTTCCTCCTCCACCCGCCCTACCACACTTTCTCCCAATGTGGGGACAAACACAACTCAGTAGTTGTAGGACCCCAATTTAAAGCAGACTGACAGAGTCCTTACAAAAACTGCCCAAGACGATGAGGCCTGGGAGAAAAAAACAGCATTACCACTAGCGGGTGAGCACTTTTTAAAAATGTTATTGTTATTCTACCCAACAGCTCTAGAGTCCCTTTTCTAAAAGAAACAGTAGGTACTTTTCAGAGAAACTTTTAATGTTCCCCTCATCAGTTAGTCTGTATTACCCTTTGGGTTGAGGTTAAGATTATTCTAAAGAGGAAGAATTGGCGGGAAGTAATGTTAATGACTTTTTATTTATTTATTGAATTCTTGAATTTTATTTTTTTATACAGTAGGTTCTTATTAGTCATCAATTTTATACACATCAGTGTATACATGTCAATCCCAATCGCCCAATTCATCCCACCACCACCCCCACCCCCGCCGCTTTCCCCCCTTGGTGCCCATTCTTTTGTTCTCTACATCTGTCTCTCAATTTCTGCCCTGCAAATCGATTCATCTGTACCATTTTCCTAGGTTCCACATATATGGGTTAATATACGATATTTGTTTTTCTCTTTCTGACTTACTTCACTCTGTATGACAGTCTCTAGATCCATCCACGTCTCTACAAATGACCCAATTTTGTTCCTTTTTATGGCTGAGTAATATTCCATTTTATATATGTACCACAACTTCTTTATCCATTTGTCTGTCGATGGGCATTTAGATTGCTTCCATGACATGGCTATTGTAAATAGTGCTGCAATGAACATTGGGGTGCATGTGTCTTTCTGAATTATGGTTTTCTCTGGGTATATGCCCAGTAGCAGGATTGCTGGATCATATGGTAATTCTGTTTTTAGTTTTTTAAGGGACCTCCATACTGTTCTCCATAGTGGCTGTATCAATTTACAATCCCACTAACAGTTCAGGAGGGTTCCCTTTTCTCCATGCCCTCTCCAGCGTTTGTTGTTTGTAGATTTTCTGGTGATGCCCATTCTAACTGGTGTGAGGTGACATCTCATTGTAGTTTTGATTTGCATTTCTCTAATAATTAGTGATGTTGAGCAGCTTTTCATTTGCTTCTTGGCCATCTGTATGTCTTCTTTGGAGAAATGTCTATTAAGGTCTTCTGCCTATTTTTGGATTGGGTTGTTTGTTTTTTTAATATTGAGCTGCAAGAGCTGTTTATATACCTCAGGGATTAATCCTTTGTCCATTGATTCATTTGCAAATATTTTCTCCCATTCTGAAGGCTGTCTTTTCACCTTGTTTATGGTTTCCTTTGCTGTGCAAAAGCTTTTACGTTTCATTAGGTCCCATTTGCTTATTTTTGTTTTTATTTCCATTACTCTAGGAGGTGGATCAAAAAAGATCTTGCGTGATTTATGTCAAAGAGTGTTCTTCCTATATTTTCCTCTAAGAGTTTTATAGTGTCCGGTCTTACATTTAGGTCTTTAATCCATTTTGAGTTTATTTTTGTGTATGGTGTTAGGCAGTGTTCTAATTTCATTCTTTTACATGTAGCTGTCCAGTTTTCACAGCACCACTTATTGAAGAGACTGTCTTTTCTCCATTGTATATCCTTGCCTCCTTTGCATTGACTAGTTGACCATAGGTGCATGGGTTTATCTCTGGGCTTTCTATCCTGTTCCATTGATCTATGTTTCTGTTTTTGTGCCAGTACCATATTGTCTTGATTACTGTAGCTTTGTAGTATAGTCTGAAGTCAGGGAGTCTGATTCCTCCAGCTCCGTTTTTTTCCCTCAAGACTGCTTTGGCTATTCGGGGTCTTTTGTGTCACCATACAAATGTTGAGATTTTTTGTTCTAGTTCTGTAAAAAATGCCATTGGTAATTTGATAGGGATTGCATTCAATCTGTAGATTGCTTTGGATAGTATAGTCATTTTCACAATGTTAATTCTTCCAATCCAAGAACATGGTATACCTCTCCATCTGTTGGTATCATCTTTAATTTCTTTCATCAGTGTCTTATAGTTTTCTGCATACAGGTCTTTTGTCTCCCTAGGTAGGTTTATTCCTAGGTATTTTATTCTTTTTGTTGCAGTGGTAAATGGGAGTGTTTCCTTTATTTCTCTTTCAGGTTTTTCATCATTAGTGTATAGGAATGCATTAATTTTGTATCCTGCAACTTTACCAAATTCATTGATTAGCTCTAGTAGTTTTCTGTTGGCATCTTAAGGATTCTCTATGTATATTATCATGTCATCTGCAAACAGTGACAGTTTTACTTCTTCTTTTCCAATTTGTATTCCTTTTATTTCTTTTTCTTCTCTGATTGCCTTGGTTAGGACTTCCAAAACTATGTTGAATAATAGTCGTGAGAGTGGACATCCTTGTCTTGTTCCTGATCTTACAGGAAATGCTTTCAGTTTTTCACCATTGAGACTGATGTTTCCTGTGGGTTTGTCATATATGGCCTTTATTATGTTGAGGTAGGTTCCCTCTGTGCCCACTTTCTGGAGAGTTTTTATCATAAATGGGTGTTGAATTTTGTCAAAAGCTTTTTCTGCATCTATTGAGATGAGCATATGGTTTTTATTCTTCAATTTGTTAATATGCTGTATCACATTGATTGATTTGCGTATATTGAAGAATGCTTGCATCCCTGGGATAAATCCCACTTGATCATGGTATATGATCCTTTTAATGTGTTCTTGGATTCTGTTTGCTAGTATTTAATTGAGCATTTTTGCATCTATATTCATCAGTGATATTGGTCTATAACTTTCTTTTTTTGTAGTATCTTTGTCTGGTTTTGGTATCAGGTTAATGGTGGCCTCATAGTATGAATTTGGGAGGGTTCCTTCCTCTGCAGTTTTTTGGAAGAGTTTGAGAAGGATGGGTGTTAGCTCTTCTCTAAATGTTTGACAGAATTCACCTGTGAAGCCATCTGGTCCTGGACTTTTGTTTGCTGGAAGATTCTTAATCACAGTTTCGATTTCATTACTTGTGATTGGTCTGTTCATATTTTCTATTTCTCCTGGTTCAGTTTTGGAAGGTTATACCTTTCTAAGAATTTGTCCATTTCTTCCAGGTTGTCCATTTTACTGGCATAGAGTTGCCTGTAGTAGTATCTTAGGATGCTTTGTATTTCTGCGGTGTCTGTGTAACTTCTCCTTTTTCATTTCTAATTTTACTGATTTGAGTCCTCTCCCTCTTTTTCTTGATGAGTCTGGCTAACGGTTTATCAATTTTGTTTATCTTCTCAAAGAACCAGCTTTTAGTTTTACTGATCTTTGCTATTGTTTTCTTTGTTTCTATTTCATTTATTTCTGCTCTGATCTTTATGATTTCTTTCCTTCTGCTAACTTTGGGTTTTGTTTGTTCTTCTTTCTCTAGTTCCTTTAGGTTTAAGGTTAGATTGTTTATTTGAGATGTTTCTTGAGGTAGGCTTGTATAGCTATAAACTTCCCTCTTAGAACTGCTTTTGCTGCATCCCATAGGTTTTGGATCATCGTGTTTTCATTGTCATTTGTCTCTAGGTATTTTTCGATTGCCTCTTTGATTTCTTCAGTGATCTCTTGGTTATTTAGTAATGTATTGTTTGGCCTCCATGTGTTTGTGTTTTTTATGGTTTTTTCCCTGTAATTCATTTTTAATCTCATAACGTTGTGGTCAGAAAACATGCTTGATATGATTTCAATTTTCTTAAATTTTGAGTCTTGATTTGTGACCCAAGATGTGATCTATCCTGGAGAATGTTCCATGCGCACTTGAGAAGAAAGTGTAATCTGCTGTATTCGGATGGAATGTCCTATAAACATCAATTAAATCTATCTGGTCTATTGTGTCATTTAAAGCTTGTGTTTCCTTATTAATTTTGTTTGGATGATCTGTCCATTGGTGTGAGGTGTTAAAGTCCCACACTATTATTGTGTTACTGTCGATTTCCTCCTTTATAGCTGTTAGCGGTTGCCTTATGTATTGAGGTGCTCCTGCGTTGGGTGCATATATAATTGTTGTATCTTCTTCTTGGATTGATCCTTTGATCATTAGGTAGTGTCCTTCCTTGTCTCTTGTAACATTCTTATTTTAAAGTCTATTTTATCTGGTATGAGTATTGCTACTCCAGCTTTCTTTTGATTTCCATTTGCATGGAATATCTTTTTCCATCCCCTCACTTTCAGTCTGTATGTGTCCCTAGGTCTGAAGTGGGTCTCTTGTAGACAGCATATAGATGGATCTTTTTTTTGTATCCATTCAGCAAGCCTGTGTCTTTTGGTTGGAGCATTTAATCCATTCATGTTTAAGGTAATTATCGATATGTATGTTCCTATTACCATTTTCTGAATTATTTTGGGTTTGTTTTTGTAGGTCCTTTTCTTCTCTTGTGTTTCCCACTTAGAGAAGTTCCCTTAGCATTTGCTGTAGAGCTGGTTTGGTGGTGCTGAATTCTCTTAGCTTTAGCTTGTCTGTAAAGCTTTTGATTTCTCCATCGAATCTGAATGAGATCCTTGCCGGGTAGAGTAATCTTGGTTGTAGGTTCTTCCCTTTCATCACTTTAAGTAAATCATGCCACTCCCTTCTGGCTTGTAGAGTTTCTGCTGAGAAGTAAGCTGTTAACCTTATGAGAGTTCCCTTGTATGTTATTTGTCGTTTTTCCCTTGCTGCTTTCAATAATTTTTCTTTGTCTTTAATTTTTGCCAGTTTGATTACTACGTGTCTTGGCGTGTTTCTCCTTGGGTTTATCCTGTATGGGACTCTCTGTGCTTCCTGCACTTGGGTGGCTATTTCCTTCCCCATGTTAGGGAAGTTTTCGACTATAATCTCTTCAAATATTTTCTCTGGTCCTTTCTCTCTCTCTTCTCCTTCTGGGACCCCTATAATGCGAATGTTGTTGTCCCACAGGTCTCTTAGGCTGTCTTCATTTCTTTTCATTCTTTATTCTGTTCCGCAGCAGTGAATT
Organism: Delphinapterus leucas; assembly: GCF_059928025.1. Taxonomy (NCBI): domain Eukaryota; kingdom Metazoa; phylum Chordata; class Mammalia; order Artiodactyla; family Monodontidae; genus Delphinapterus; species Delphinapterus leucas. Next base: position 40,279,050 of record NC_143129.1, read on the forward strand.
CCACCATTCTGTCTTCCAGGTCACTTATCTGTTCTTCTGCCTCAGTTATTCTGCTATTGATTCCTTCTAGTGTAGTTTTCATTTCAGTTATTGTATTGTTCATCTCTGTTTGTTTGTTCTTTAATTCTTCTCGGTCTTTGTTTTTGTTTTGCGGTATGCAGGCCTCTCACCACTGTGGCCTCTCCTGTTGCGGAGCACAGGCTCCGGATGCGCAGGCTCAGCAGCCATGGCTCACAGGCCCAGCTGCTCCGCGGCATGTGGGATCCTCCCAGACTGGGGCACGAACCCGTGTCCCCTGCATTGGCAGGCGGATTCTCAACCACTGTGCCACCAGGGAAGCCCTCTCGGTCTTTGTTAAACATTTCTTGCATCTTCTCGATCTTTGCCTCCATTCTTTTTCTGAGGCCCTGAATCATCTTCACTATCATTATTCTGAATTCTTTTTTTGAAAGGCTGCCTATCTCCACTTCAGTTGTTTTTCTGGGGTTTTATCTTGTTCCTTCATCTGGTACATAGCCCTCTGCCTTTTCATCTTGTCTGTCTTTCTGTGAATGTGGCTTTAGTTCCACAGGCTGCAAGATTGTAGTTCTTCTTGCTTCTGCTGTCTGCCCTCTGGTGGATGAGGCTATCTAAAAGGCTTGTGCAAGTTTCCTGATGGGAGGGACTGGTGGTGGGTAGAGCTGGCTGTTGCTCTGGTGGGCAGAGCTCAGTAAAACTTTAATCCACTTGACTGCTGATGGGTGGGGCTGGGTTCCCTCCCTGTTGGGTCTTTGGCCTGAGGCAACCCAACACTGGAGCCTACCTGGGCTCTTTGGTGGGGCTAATGGCAGACTCTGGGAGGGCTCACGGCAAGGAGTACTTCTCAGAACTTCTGCTGCCAGTGTCCTTGTCCTCACGGTGAGACAGAGCCACCCCCCGCCTCTGCAGGAGACCCTCCAACACTAGCCGGTAGCTCTGGTTCAGTCTCCCCTGGGGTCACTGCTCCTTCCCCTGAGTCCCGATGCGCACACTACTTTGTGTGTGCCCCCCAAGAGTGGAGTCTCTGTTTCCCCCAGTCCTGTCGAAGTCCTGCAGTCAAATCCCACTAGCCTTCAAAGTCTGGTTCTCTAGGAATTCCTCCTCCCGTTGGCAGACCCCCAGGTTTAGAAGCCTGACGTGGGGCTCAGAACCTTCACTCCAGTGGGTGGACTTCTGTGGTATAAGTGTTCTCCAGTTTGTGAGTCACCCACCCAGCAGTTATGGGATTTGATTTTATTGTGATTGTGCCCCTCCTACCATCTCATTGTGGCTTCTCCTTTGTCTCTGGATGCGGGGTATCTTTTTTGGTGAGTTCCCGTGTCTTCCTGTCAATGATTGTTCAGCAATTAGTTGTGATTCTGGTGCTCTCGCAACAGGGCGTGAGAGCACATCCTTCTACTCTGCCATCTTGAACCAATCTCTCGTTAATGACCTTTTGATGTCTCTAATGACCCATTAGGTTAGATACGTTGCTTAAATTGTTTTTGGAGTAATGGATTTATATCATCACACTCTCCTTCTTGCCTGTTTTCCATCCTAGTCAATAATATGAGTGAAAGCCGGGTAAGGTATAGTCCATGGCCAAGGAGGGAAGGCACTATATGGAATAAGTGAAGTGGAACTCTATCTTTGCCTTATCCTATTCTTGAAACTCATAAGGTTGATGGGGCTTCAGAGTCAATTCAGGTCTCAACAGAGTTACTACTGCAATACTTGTTCCTGATACCCAAGGATTTCCCTCCTTCGGTAAAATTTTTTACCTCACCTTTAACACTGAACTTGAAGTCCTCTCTGAAAGTGAGTTAAATACAAAGGATTTTATATAAGTCACTGAAGTAATCAGTGACACAAATATGCATTTCCACAAATAAGTAGTGATGTTTTATTTGTTATTAACTACATGTGCCAAGAGTACAGAACAAATCCTAAATTGAGAAATGAACGTTATACAGTCTTTCTACTACAATCAATTCTACTACAAGCTTCAAAGTATTGAGCTACAAAAACCCCAGGAGCTGAGAGAGAAATAATTCTGCCAAGAAGCATTTATTTATCATTCCCAAACAAGCTCTCTGACCTTCAGCTAAATTTAAAGGATTCTGAATTTTAGAAGGGGCATCCCCATTTAAGGAAAACATATGCTTAGGGAGTCTGGGTTTCAGAATCTTCAGGACCAAATAATACAAGGTATTTTGGTTGAAGGGGATGGTTTTTGGAGATTAGAGATGGAAATGTACTCAAGCAGCTAAAGCTCTTGTTGGAAGCTGAAAGTCAAGCTGGCAGAAATGTCACTCAAGTTATCCTACCTGGTGGTCATGTTAAGATCTTGAACAGCTTTTGAAAAGCAGACTGTACTGGTACCTGGGAAGGGGGACATAACCTCCCCCCACCCTTTCCCCTGCCCATACCGCCCCCCCCCCCCCAGGGCTTATATGTCCTAGGAGCCATGTGACATGAAGAGACCATACTCAGCAGCCTGCTGACAAGTTCCCTTCCGGGAGAAACTGCTCCTGAGGCTGGTCGAGCTGCAGAGGGAATAGAAAGGCAGCTGGCAGCTGAAGCTGTAATTTACGGGATGCAGAGATGGAAGCGGTTCTTCAAGGAAGCCAACCCCATGCTTCACTCAGGGCTCAGTTTCTGTCATTTGGAAGGCAGCTTCTTTCAGCTAGTTACCATTAAGAATGATCCAATGGTGGGAATGTGTTAAAAATGACACAGGAACCACCTCAAAGGGGGGCTTACTCACCGGACTGGGGACAATTTAAGCATAAATTTTTTTTAAAATGATAATAAGAAATTATAATCCATTGAAAAAATTCAGAAGTCCCACACTGATATAAATAAATAATAAACAAACAATGGAAAAGGAATGCTCTAACTTTGCAAATACCAACTAAGAAATATAGAAGAAATAGTGGATAGAAAAACCACCACTGAGGCAGGTGGGCGCTGTCAATGGATGCTAGGTCTAGTGGAGGGAGGCATTTTCAGGAACAAGATCATCCGTGAAACCTTAGAACACCTTCCCACAAAAGACTAATCAATTGCAAAAGGAAAAAGTGTGACTTTAAGGTGGAGAAATCTAAAGGACACCAACATGACCAGAGATCAAGCTTAACATCTCCAAGGGTGGGTGGGCCGACAACATGTACCCCTGATGTGACTGCACATCACGTCATTTCTGTGCCTAGTCCTGCTGAGAGCTCATGACCTGAGTCTAGTCATGAGGAAGCAGCTAGATACAGGCTGAGGGTCATCCCATAGAATGTAAAGCCTGCTCTTTAAACCTGCCAAAGATATAAATGCCAGGGAAAGGCCGAGAGACTGTCCACATTCAGGGAGTCCGAAGACACATGATAACTAAATGCAACATGTGCTCCTGGACAGGATCCTGGATCAAAAGAAAAAGACATGACTGGGACAGTTGGCAAAACTTAAATGGGGTCCATGGACTGGATGGTAATACTGACTCAATGTTGATTTCCTGATTTGGGAAGTTGCATGCTGATAGCATGTCCTTGTTTGGGAGAAATGCACACTGGAAGTGTTTAGAAGAGATAAGACAACCTATCTAGAGCTCACTTTCACAAGGTTCCAAAAAATATATACATATATTATAATAGAAAGAGAGAGATTAGGTGATGGGGCAAATGCAATAAAATCTTAACAACTGGAGAACCTGCGTGGAGTGGGAACTCTTTGTACTGCTCTGGTGACATTTACATAAATTTGAAATTATTTCAAAATAATTTTTAAAATATTGGCTAAAAAGATAACCAGCAAAATGTATCCAGGTCTGGATCTCAGAGAAAAGAGATAAAGAGATAGAATTTTATTCATCAAAAAAACCGGGCTTCCCTGGTGGCACAGTGGTTGAGAGTCTGCCTGCCGATGCAGGGGACACGGGTTCGTGCCCCGGTCCGGGAAGATCCCACATGCCGCGGAGCGGCTGGGCCCGTGAGCCATGGCCGCTGAGCCTGCGCGTCCGGAGCCTGTGCTCCGCAACAGGAGAGGCCACAACAGTGAGAGGCCCGCGTACCGTAAAAAAAAAAAAAAAAAAAAAACCCAGCAGGTAAAAAATACATCATATACAGTAATAATACAATTTAAACAATAAGTTTCTTCACTGTCCCCACTTCTGCCCTGCACATTACCTTCTTTCTCCTCAATCTTCCTGTGATCGTTTTCTGATGCCAGTTCTGAGTCTGGGGAGTCCAAGGCACTCATCTAAACAAGTAGTTCAGGATCAGATTTAGAACCCAAGTCCTCAAGACTAAGCAGTATAGACAAACACCCACTCCAGGACAGGTCACTTTGATGAAAGTTACCTATAACCATCCAGTTCATTGAACAAGAAGCCACCAGAAGAAGCTTGACCTTGCACTGCCTGCAGCGGCCTCCTGATGACTCAGCAGTAGGGAACACACCTCCACCTCTTCTGCAGCTCAGGCCTCTTTATCACATGCCAACTAACTACTTTTATCCTCGACTAACCAACCACATTTCCAAGTTGCAACAGCAGAACTTCTCCACTTCTCTCCATGGAATATGAGCCAGCAGAGCAGGCCAATTGTTCAATCAGGAGAAACTGAGATAGGTTTCCCCAGGGGGCTTCTTATATGCCAAAAGAATAAGAATGACTTCTCCTACTAGCTGTTTTCCCCCAAGTTCTCCATTCCTTTTTGCCCCTACATATCTCCATAATATTAAAAGTTAAGGCTACAGTATATTGCACAGAATATCCCTAAAAAGTAAGCTCCATATTGGTTCAGTCACTGGCCCTCTAATTTGAATAAAAACAGAGATTTTATTCAAATTAGTCTTGTTATCCAGTTGCTTTTATGATACAGCCTTACTTAATCTTTAGTCTGGAAAGCTTGGCTTAACCAAGAAAATCCTGGGAAACATAATTCTCTCCCATTATATAAACTAGAAAGGGTAAAATCTGTCTGGCATAAATAACACACTGAAGTCTTAATCTGATGAAGCTAAAATTAGACCTTTTTTTATATCTGAGTAAAATAAAAGTGATAAAAGCATTTTTTTAAAAAGAAGTATGAGGGTTTGTTTTTTTTTTAATAGTCAAGGGCTTTTATGAATACATAAGCTATTACTATTCTTTGGGATAGTTTTGATGTCTTATTAAACAAGTGAAAAGCAAAACAATCCTCAAGTTCTACTTCCCATCTTCCTGCCCAGAGAACACCACCCCAGGGAACGGAAGCACATTATAAAGCCCAACTCCAAAGACTTGCGGTCAAAAGGTTCCCGCAGCCACATGGCACCCCACAGGCTGGGGACACGTCCAAACCACTCACACTGCACACTGCCTACTAAATACGACAGAAGAAGGCACCGCATGTGATGGGCAATTCAACCAGGGTCCCACAGGGGATTCTGATGAGTCCCCATGCTCTGACCAACTTTCCTTCAGAGAGTTTTGGTTTGGACTTTGGAGGAATACTATCTATAAGGAGACTTTCTCAGAGAGGCTGGTTTACAGCTTTAAGCAAGGGGGCACATAACCACTGCTACATCTGTTCTCCTCTGTTAAAGTGTCAAGCTCCAGGATCCCCAAGATTACCAGACTCCCCATTTGGCAAAGAATGGAATCAATTTTCAAGCATGGGGCGGCCTATACTTAGACTGAAAATCCTACAGGGGACGCCAGTCAGACCTCTGAGAGTCATGAAAGAAAAGCTGCATCTTTCACAGGGACTCTATACTCTTGTTATGAATGACACCATTCAGATTCCCTGGACCACGCAGGAATCAAAACCCACTATCCCTAGAGGTGAACTATTTTCCTACAAAAAGTAAAGAGCAAATTCACCTTAGGTCTTAAAACAGTTAGGGAAAAAACCGCATCCACCCACACTCCTCACACGCTTCATATTGGCATCCCTGTGAGTAAGCTCTGATGAAGATAAAAGATACTCTAGCAACAATCTTCATGAATGCATTCTGCTTTTGAACCATGCAAACAAGACAATTCTAGTTATTCCATCCCAGAGACAGACTGGGGCTAGTTTTCCTGTACTGTCAGAAAGTTAGTAAAGCATCTCAACTACTGTTTTTATCAATGCCATTTAATCTTAGAATTTCTCATATGCCTTATCCTCCTGTCCTCAAAGACTAATGGTTAAGCAGGAAACCAAAGTGTAGGAAATCCTCTAGAGGGAACATGATGAAACACTAATCCTTCTTTCTTTCATTCTAACATCTAACATCTAACAACATTCTAACGTGTTAGAATTCTAACAATTCTAACATCAGCTTAGAATTTAAAATATCAGTTAGTTGGACAATGTTTCACCATTGTGTGTCCTGTACCCAGTACAAAGTTAGGCATTAATAAAGATTTGTTGAGTGAATGAATATTTACTTCCCATATAATGGTGAAGCTCCGGTATTGCATGCAACTCATTCTTTGGGACATGAAAACCATTCTTTGGGATACTGGCAGCTCCAGCCTAATTAGTCATCTATCAAATGCTTATCATTGTTCTGTTTTAGGGGCCCAGAGAGGAAAATCTTGGCAAAGATACAAAATCCCATATCTTTCATGGGGGAAAAATTGCCCTTCTGGAGTAGAAAAAAACATCATTCCAATATCTACCAGATATGTAAACGATCTAACAGATACTTGCCTGTTATGTACAAAGCACTATGGTAGGCACTGCAGGGGATACAAAGATGAGTAAAACACTCTTTACCCTTAGGAGTTCACGATCTAGTAAGCGAGATAAGACGAATCTATCCATAGCTATCACGTGAATAAATAAATAAAAACATGACCTGTATGTCCAGAGCCTATAGGAATTGAGCAATAGGTTTAAGGTGAAATTCATATTTCCCTTTACTTCAGTAACATATTTTTTGAGGTTTTAGTTTCAAAAGACTGCTTTTGAGAAGTGCATTTATTGCAGGAAGATTCTTTGTTGACTTAACATAGTGAGACAGAGAAGCATGGAGAAATAAATGCTAATGCTTGGAAAGTGGACAGAGCATAACAAAATCTAAAGACCAGATGGATTTTTATTTAAATCCATGCTTTCTTTAAATGCTACTTGCAAGGCTGAAGAACTAACCATATTGAAATCAGTAATGCCTTTTAAGACTAAACTAAACATATTGTAAATGATAATAATCTTAAAGGTAATAATGTCTTTTCTTTCAAGAGCAGGCAGAATTATCCAAGCCTTTTTAGTAGTGCGCTGCCCCGTGCCATGGGAAACAGATTATCCTAGCAAAGGAAGATTAGGAAGGGGAAAGGAAAGGGACTGGAAATTGGTATAAAAGGCTTGAGTAGGTAGTGTCACATTATACTCACTCAATCAGAAAAAATCTCCCACTGAAGTAGATTATGGTTCCATGTCAAGCTATGGAGCCTGGGTTATGACTCACTTGTAACGTAACCTCTCCATTGCCAGGGTGCATTTTCTATTCCCATGGCCAGATCAGGAAAGAACAAGGGAGGAGTCACAGAAGCAGAACGGGACTGGGAGCTTAGAGACCTGGGCCTCAATCTGGCTTCAGCTCAAAACTGTTCTGTTCCTCATTCCACTCATCACTCCTCTTATTCTTCCCCCGACCCCCCGTTCCAGCCTCCTAATCTAATGTTCACCAAGTACATACACACACACATTCAAATGTCACGTATGTTTAGAACTATATGCCTGTGCTAAGTGCTTTAATGTATATTATCTCTAAATATCACAACTTTGTGAGGTGACATTATCACTCCCATTCTATTTATTTATTTAGATATAATTCACATATCATAAAACTCACACTTCTAAACCACACAATGTAGTGGTTTCTAGCATATTCACAAAGTTGTCCAACCATGACCACTGTCTAATTCTAGAACATTTTTATTCCCCAGGAAGAAAACCCATACCCATTAGCAGTTAGTCCTCATTTTCCTCTCCTCCCATCCCCTGGCAATCACTAATCTACTTTCTGTCTTTATGAATTTGCCTGTTCTGGACATTTCAAATAGATGCACTCATATAATATGTGGCATTCTGTATCACTCCCATTTTACATATGAAGAAACCAAGACTCCAATAGGTTAAGTAACTTGCCCCAAGTCCCACGGTTAATAAAAGGCTGAACTAGAAGAGGAACTCAGGTCTGATTCAAGTGCTTGTGCTTGCTTTTGACTACTTCTTTTTTCCCACTTGTTACACGAGAAAACATGGTGGTTAAAACTTTTGACTACTATATGGTGCTTCCATAGAGGAAGAAAATTGAGAGAAAGTGAAAGTTTTAGATATAATTGGGGAAATGGGGTTTTGTTCATCTAAGGTAATACAAGTAACAAATAAGAATCACAGTTATAGCACCATCTCTGCTAAGCTTCTGTTGAAATGCTGAGGCAGCTCTTCTAAACAGATCATGGCAAATTACTAGAAAGCACACCCATCCCAATCTCTGGCTGTTTTACCCCACAACCAACTTCCCTCCACCCCTCAGCCCCATGAAGATGGCAACTATAAGAAACCAGGCTGTAAAGAAAATCCTCTCTCCCAACTTTCCATCCCTTGCCCAGATGCCACTCTGCCACTTAAACTGTATTATCCATACAAATTTCTGTCTAACAAGTCCAAGAAAAATGTGCACTAGGGCTTTTCTTAAATAAATAAGTATGCTAGTGCTTTTCTTCTCCCTTTTAATTCTGGCAACCAAAAGAGGGTGAAGAATGTTGGAGAAACGAAGTTGTTAGCAAACCAATGGCAAAGAGCTATAAAAACCTAAGAACTGTAACTCACATAAAATGCCTATAATCTACCTTTAGCTTTTTCCAATTTTTCTACTTTATATGTTGCGTATGCATATGGCTGAGATTAGATTACCCCTTTCTAGAGGGCCAGGTTCAGATCTTCGATAGTCCTTTTCCTCCCTCATCTAACATAAACAAACAGGTGCACTGTAATGATAATTATATATTTTTTTCTTTCTTAGTAGAAAACTATAGAAGGGGAAGACTGATCTCCACTAACCCAAGGCCAAGACCAATGTTTGTATTTACTTTTTAACCCCATTACTAGGGGCTTAAATGTTTATTGACTAGTAATAGCTAATACTTACACAGCACCTTACCAGGCACTGTTCTAAACACATATACTAACTCCCAACAACCCTAGAGGCAACTACTATGATTATAATCCTCATTTCCAGATGAGAAAACCATGGCACAGCACCGTTGTGATCTGCCCAAGGTCACTCAGTTAGTAAGGAGCGGAACCAGGAAGAAAGGAATGTGGCACAGATTAAAGCATTCCAACTAAATACATTTAAGTCATTCCAATTTCTTAAAATTGAGAGGTTTATGATACACTGCAACAGCTTGGAACTCTACTAGATCATAAAACAAGAAAAATACTTCTCCCTCTGCTACTCTGTAGTACTCCACTCTGCCTGTCTTCAGAAGTGGTCAAAGCCTTTATCTCGTTACTTCTGAACCCTCTGACAGAGGAAAATCAACAGATAGACGGGCTCTCATTCCCTATAGTTAAGTGAAAAGAAGGCCAATGCTTTGGGAAGAAAAGGAGGAACTGAATCAAGGCGGTTTCACTTATAATTCAGTTTTCCCTGTACAGGCCGAGCTACTCTCATTTTAGATTCCACCTACTTTTTAACTTCTAAAACATCATGTACATTATATACTCACTACACTGCCCTCAGTGAATTCAAAACTGTGAAAATTACGAAGGAAGCATTATTTGGGGGGTCGTTCCCATCTCTTTTGTGGTTAAAAGTGAAATAATAAAAATTTACAGTTAATCCATGATCTTCAATTGCTCAAATACCATACTACATCCAACCTAGAAGACACTTCCATTCTGAAACGATAATTAAAACCTTCAAAAGAGGTTTTAAGAATTGAGGTTAAGAATTGAGTGTTCCTTCGCTTAACATTTCAAGTTCCTATTAATCAGAAACCAACATTCACAGAAGAAAGTTGAGACAGTCTCTGAATGAACTTGACCTTCTAAAGATAGTCTGTAAAGGGAGAGAACAAGAGCTAGTTGTCTTTTTTTTTTTTTTTTTTTGAGCTAGTTGTCTTTTAAGGAATGGTTTCTACTTTCTAACACAATCACCTAAACAGCTGGGAAAATGGCATCCCTATAATATACATAGTAAGTGCCACCTCACTAATTTCTCCTGATGTTCCTTTTCACCTCCAAAAATTAAACTGTCCACACTAAAGGAATGGAAGCATTTCATGGAACAAAATCAAATGGCTCCCAGTCCTGTCATCTGTACCCTCTCCTGGTTTTTATTTCAGATGGACAGACTCCAGAGGGTGAAGAGAGTTAAATACGAAAAGATTAGTTCATGATGCAGTCAACTAGAAAAGCCAATGAGGCAAAATACAAAGGTGCATTTGTATTTCTTAAGTTGGCTTTTAAAGAATAAAAACAACAGCCAGCCAAGGTGCCTTGAAAACCTCCATCTCTCTGAGGTGAATCTACTCACTGATTTTTTATCAGTAGTAATTCTAAAATAGTTGTTAAAAAATTACAGCAACAGAGGGCTTTTTAAGATAAGCTATAAGAAAAACTTGTGAGCAGCAGGGAAAGCCGCTGGAAAGCATTGCTGAGGGAGAGGGTGAAAGTACACGTTCTGGGGCTCATCCCTGAAAACATCTGCCCTTCTCACCAATTGTTTTTGATAGCCTCACAGAAATTAGTCCCCTCTATGGGTCCATTTTAAGAATAACAAATCTAAAAAAAAAAAAAAAAAAAAGAATAACAAATCTCTGGGCAGAAGATGGCAAAACCACAACTTCAGAAAAGCTGGTCGTCCCACTTATCCCATGAGGTAAAATAAAAGCTTTTTTATTTACATCCAGGCCAACTAAGTGGAATATCATCAATCAGAATCTTATTTTTATCACCATTTCTGGAGTCTCAGACAAATTTAGGATATTAAACATGCAACTTTGGAAATACAGGGCCCCACACACAAACTCTGAAGAGTTTAAGAATTCACTGTATTCTACGCCTCATGTTCAAATTTGCTGTCAGCATCTAAATTAGTGTTTCTGAAAGTGTGCTCGCTGGCCCACTTGCGTCAGAATCCCTACCCATGGCTTGCGTTTAGATTCTTAGGACCCACCCACTAGACATAATCAATCTGTGGGATAGAGCCTGAGATATTTTCAACATTAATCTTAATACACACTTTAGTTAGAGAATCACTCAATGAAACCCACTGACTGCTATACTGTCCCAAGGTATCTGTCTGCATGGGATGCCAGTCCCTTCTTCCATCCAACCTGTTATTTCCTAATTAGACCAAGTAGTTATCAAACCCTCCAGTTCCCCACCAACAGCAGTTTAAGAGGAAGCAAGAAATTAGGAAAGGTCAAAAACGCTGCACGATTTTAAATGCTTTAGGGCCTCTAACACATCCCAGAGAGAATCAAGTCAAGTTCCAGGACCAAAAAACGACCCTTTCCCTGTCTAACTTCTTCACCCTAAACACAATCCGCATCTCTGGCAATTCCCTGGCACCCATCAGACATCCTTTCCTTTAGCGACCCCAGCCCCATTCCCCAGTACATTCCTTTCACAGAGTTGCCAAATGATTGATGCAAGCGTATTTCACATACATAGTCAAACACACAGACGCGCGCGCGCGCACACACACACACACACAACGGACACACAAAATCCACTACAGTTCCCTGGCCTCCTAGGGCTCCCTGCCTACCGCCCGTCCTCCATCCCTCCATTCCACCATCCCTAACTGGGACTCTGACCACAACTGCTCATCCCCGAACTCAGAGCAACTTTCCTCACTCCGAGGCTTAACCTCCGCCCTCTCAAACTGGGGCCCTCCGCGCTCCCGCCCGTGCACAGCCCGGTCCCCTGGATCCTGCTCCTGGCACTCCTGCCTTCGGGCGCCCCTTGCCCTCTGGTCCCCGCGGCCGAGTCCCTGGAGCCCCTCCCCTCCCCCACCCCGAGAGATGCCCTCCCACGGCATCTCGGATCCGGCCAGCTCAGGCCCGGGGGCCCCGCCACGCGGCCCTTCTTCCACTTTCCGCCTCTTCCCGGGGTTGTTTGCAGGGGCAGGGGTGTGGCCCACCCTCAGTTTGCCTCTCCAGCCCTGTCTTCCTCACGGCTACCCTCCTTACCCGCCTGCAGCCCGATCTCGGCGACATCGCCGGCAGGGCCGCGCTCAGCCCCGCCGCCTTCCGTGGGGGAGGAGGGACAGCTGTGGTTGTGGGAGCCCTTGATGTCGCGGAAGAACTTCTGCGTTTCGCGCAGGTTCTGCCTCAGCCGTCCCAGGTAGCGGCGGTAGCGGCCAAAGCCCCGGCACAGCTCGCGGATCATTCCGCCGCCTCCCGGGCCGGGACCCGAGACCGGCTCGCTCCCCCACGGCACCCCGTCGCCCTCCATCGCCTCAGCCTGCTCTGCCTTCGCGGCTTGGTGCCCGGCCCTCTGGTCCGGCTCCCCTCCTCCCGCCCCCCAGTGCTTAGGGCAGGAGGAATCCGCCTCCTGACGCCCCCGCCTGCAGTCGGCCGGGTTCCCAACCTCCGTCACCGCCGTTGAAAACAAACCAAACCGCAGTGCGCTGCGAACGGAACCTTTATCTCCACTATCCAGAGGAATGAGGGAACGATCACCGGAGCACCCCGTCACTGCGGGGTCTCCTGGGACTTGTAGTCTGGGCCGGGGCCGAGCTCCAAAACCTGGAGACTGTGGATGCGACCGACCGCCCTTTGGTATACATCTCCCCCGTTCTCGCACAGAGCTCACACGCTCTTCCCGACTTAAAAACATGTTCCTGCTCCCTACAGAAGTGTCCCTGAGGAGAGAGAGCACCTGCAGAACCCGGACTCCTGCATAAGTAGGGGTGCCTTACTGAAATCAGAGCGAAAGATTTTCATAGCAAAGAAAAGTAAGGAAACAAGACTGAGGCTAGTACTGTCTCCATGGCTACCCTAAATGACTCTCACTTTCCAATACAGTAGATACTGGGGAAGCGGCTGAAAATACCCCGGAAATAGGGAAACCCCTCATGTCTGCATTGCATTCTCCTTTTCAGACTTTCCTTCTCCAGGTGTGGAAGGGGGGTTGTAGAAGGGTCGTTAAAGAGCTGTAAGCTGAAGTTTAGTTGGTTTCTTGAAGTAGAGAGACCGAGCTGGGTAAGGAGAAGTTGAGGTTAGTAGCCTTCCAAACCAGTTCTGATTATCTTAATTTGGCTTCTGCTAATATGGAAGACTTCTAGTGACATGGACTGTGACGGAGTCTGGGACACAATTAGGAATAAAACAAAACTTGACAACCACTTCTTTCTCACTTCCTGCTTTCTTTCTCCTCTTCTCCAGGCACAGAGCCCTCCTGTCTTTCTTGCTGTGGAAAGACCCCATCTTCTACCCAGGCCAGATGTCTTTTCCCACAGGCTGGATAGTGCAGTCCCCCAACAGAATTTAAGAGGAGACTTGAGTTTGAGTCTGAACTTCTCCAATGCCTTGCCTTGAGACCTGTGAAGTAAGGGTTTGGGCTAGTTGATCTTTATGCCCTCTAAAATTTTGTGAGTTTTGCTTCAAAATGTTTGCTTTAGTCTTCCAACCTCTCATTCCTTGAGTGCAAGTGCTCTTAGCTAATTGATGTTGTGATAATTGGGTTAATTCCATGTAAAATGGGAAGGTTTTACCTATCCAGGGGCTTTTAGTATTGTATAAAAAGGGGTCACTGGCTCACATGAATCTCTACTTGGTAAATGCATGTGAAGTCTGCCCCTAAGGAGGAACTTCAAATTCCTTCTCGTGTTCTCCTTCCCTTTTACTTGCTCACGTATTCTCCATTTGTCATTCTTTATCTTTGAAGACCCCTTCAAAGACCATGGCAACCCCTAAAAGGCTCAGTGAAACAAATGAAAATACAAAATGAAAAGTTTAATGCAAGATGGTTTAATACTACTTTTTAGAAGAAGTGGTGTAACAAAGCAATGTGTGATGATTTGCCACACACAGTAATTTCTAGCAAAGGAGATCAGATGAGAGAGTAGTTGAGCTGGAGTTGTCCATAAAAGGAATTGGGAATTAACATCTTGAAGAAGGGGTGAAACATGGCTAGGTGGAAGTAATCAGGGAGAGCATTCTATAAGGTAAAGTTCATGGGGCTCATCCTTTTAAAAACTATTCATTAGTTCTTTATTTCTAAAGTAAGTACAGTAAGTCCCCTACATACCAACGAGTTCCGTTCTGAGAGCACGTTCGTAAGTCCAATTTGTTTGCAAGTCCAACAAAGTTAGCCTAGGTACCCAACTAACACAATCGGCTATATAGTACTGTACCGTAGTAGGTTTATAATACTTTTCACACAAATAATACATAAAAAACAAACAAACAAAAAATAAAACATGTTTAATCTTACAGCACAGTACCTTGAAAAGTACAGCAGTACAGTTCAATAGCTGGCATACAGGGGCTGGCATCGAGTGAACAGGCAAGAATTATTGACTGGAGGAGGGAGAGGAGGTGGGAGGTGGGAGATGGTAGAGCTGAAAGATCATCAGCCATAGGAGACGGAGGGCAAGCTGCAATTTCACTCACGCCTGACATTGATGGAATGTCACATTCGCATCTTTGAAAGTTCGCAACTTGAAGGTTCGTATGTAGGGGAATTACTGTAATATAGGACTATGGTATAAAATTCAAATGGTGCAAAAGGTATGCAAGGGAAAACTAAGTCTTCCTATTACTCCCTGTCTCCCAGCCACTTAGTTCCCCTCCCAGGAGGTAACTACTGTTGCAGATGTAGACACTATATAAATATATTTTTTAAAACACAAATATAGCATACTATACTTACCCTATTCTGCCCTTACAGACTCTTCCACAGCAGAACGTAAAGATCTGCCTCATCCTTTTTGACTGTATATTATACTACCATATGGATTGGGATGTTTTAATTAGTAGGTCCTCTGTTGATGGACCGTTAGGTTTTGTGCAGTCTTCTGGTATTATGAACAATGCTGCAGTAACTAACCTTTTACATACATAATTTTTAATATGTGTATGTCTCATCTCCATTTTTGATATGCTGGGGAAAGTGATCAATTTTTTCCTGCTGTTTAAAACTTTAAAGGGTGTGAATGACGGTGAACTCTTCCTAAATTACAATCACCTACAAGTAAAAATACATGTTTTATTCCAATATCTAATTCTAAGGACAAATGTGGGAGAATAAGGGTTTGAATTACAAGAGAGGACTTAAGTTAGTGTAGGAAAGTGTTTCCTGCAAGCGATGATGTTAAACACTTAAACACACAGAACTACTTTTGTTCCCTCCTAGGACACCACTAAAATGACAGTAATGGAATTTTTTAAAAAGCATAAGCACCCAATAATGAGAGGAGCCAGTAGCAAAAACAAAAAAACAAAGTAGAAGCTGGGAAGCAAATGGACAAGTGAAGTTACTAGCCTGGAAAAACCTGAATCCGAAACCCCAAGTGGGAAAAGCTGAGACCCAACCTGATGTAAACTGCAGAATCCCTCAAGTCTCAGGAATTGGTAACAGTAGTTCCCCTCCTAGCTACTGTGCAGAGGACAACAGGGCTGCCATGCACATCTTGTACCATGGACAGGGATTAAAACAAGGATTTTGAAAGCTGTTTAAGAGCGGTTAGATCTCCAAGTCACCTTCCCCTTCTTCAACTGTCCCCCTGACCCCACTCCTCCAAAAGAAGACTGAAGTATTTATTCTCCAGAGAGGGCTGAATCAGAGGTCTCTGTATAAAATGGGAGGTTAAATGAACTAATGAATTCCGGATGTGAAGATTCCCAACCCTCCTCCTCCATTGAATTCCTAGATCTCTAGCTACAAAATGTTTACTCTCCAGGGAGGAAACTTGCAGTGTCTTCTTTAAGGAAGCTGACCAGCCCAAGAGGAAAGGCCCAAAGATATTGACATCAGAACCAAGATTTGGGGTTTTATTAAGGTATAATTAACATACATTACATTAGTTTCAGGTATACAACATAATGATTTGATATTTGTACATATTGCTAAATGATCACGACAGTGAGCCTAGTTAACATATGTCACCATCCATAGTTAAACAAATTTTTTTCTTGTGATGAGAACTTTTAAGATTTACTCTCTTGGCAACCTTCAAATGTGCAGTACAATATTATTAACTCTAGTAGCCATGCTGTACGTTACATCCCAGGACTTATTTATTTTATAACTGTAAGTTGGTACATTTTGACTCCCTTCATCCGTTTTGCCCCTGACCCTCATCCTCACCCTCACCTCAGCCTCTGGCAACCACCAATCCAGAAGAGAAATTTTTGTCTGGCTTGTTCATTGCTGTGTCTCCAGCACCTAAAAGAGTGCCTGTCATTTAGTAAGTGTTCATTAGATATTTGTTGGATGTTCACTCTAGATATTTTTGAATATTGAGAAAAACACAAAGGAGAACATGGCTTAAAAACCACTCATATTTCTATTCGGAAAGAACCAGTAGGTTATATCTGTATCTATTAATGTTGATCCTCAATGCCAATTATAAATCTCAAAGTATTTAGAAGGAAGAGGAATAGGTGAGACATACGTTATCCTTTCTAACTTTACTTTCCTATGGCAAGTTCCTCTAGGTTAGATGATTTCTAGAGAGATTCTGAAGACTTGATAGTCATGTTCATATAGGTGGGAATCAGGTGCTTTTTGTGGAACACCAAAAGACATTAACATTGAATTCTGTAATGTGAGTTAGGAACAAGTTTATTATGAGAAAACATGACTATTCTCTGTTATGCACCATAAAATCACAATCACAAGTCCAAGAATTAAAAAACCCACAAATTAAAGAAAAAAATACAACAAACAATTAAACAACATTTCTGAGCTTTCCATAGGTATTTCTTTACTACTGTTCAATTGTCATTGTCTAAACTTACTAACAGGCAGGTGATATTCAACTCCAAAGAAGAGAGGAAAAATTATGGAAGATGAGAAAATATAATTCATTAACTTAATTTTATTTATGAATTGGAAAAGATCACCATTACCAAGTTGAGCAGCAGAACATACCTCTTTCCAGCTCAAAACTGATTTCCAAGGGAACTTGTTTGAGAAGCCCTATTCTAGACAATCTTGCTCCCTTCTCGGCTTATTCTGTATATTGCTGGTGTGTTGCAGAGCAGTGCCTCTCAAACTTTAATGTGCACAAGACTCACGTGGGCATCTTGTTAAAATACACATCTGATTCAGTAGGTCTGGGGTAGGGCTTGGGATTCCACATTTATGACAAGCTCTCAGGTGATGCCAATGCTGCTTGTCTGTGGACCACACTTTGGGTAGAAAAAGTGTACAGAGACCGAACAGGAATCAGCAAAGCCTGAGGATTAAGGAAGTAGGACTGAAGTCAAAGAGACCTGTGTTCAAATCCTAGTTCTACCCCTTCCCTTTGGTATGCCCTTGGAGACATTACTTATTATCTATAAGTCTTAGTTCCTCATCTGTAAGATGGGAATAATAGTGCCTTCTTCATAGGGTTATTGTGAGCATTTAAAACAACAATGCTGGGACTTGCCTGGTGGGCCAGTGGGTAAGATTCCACACTCCCAATGCAGGGGGCCTGGGTTCGATCCCTGGTCAGGGAACTAGATCCTGCATGCATGCCGCAACTAAGAGTCCAGACCCGGTGCAGCCTAAATAAATGAATAATTTTAAAAATCAATGCCAATTATAAATCTCAAAGTATTTAGAAATAAAAAGTCTTTTTAAGAAGCAGTATCTGACACATGATGTGTTTAATAAATGACAACTGCTTTTATCAATTGTGGTATCATTTTTACAAACCCGATTTCTAGTCCTGACTTGCTACTGTATAGTCTTGGGCAAGTCATTCGCCCCTCGGAGTCTTGGTTTTCTCATCCATCAAATGGGATAATAATTATGACCACCTCATAAGGTTATTAGGAGAATTGAAACAGGGAAAAAAGTATAAAAATGCTTAGCACAGAGGCTTGAACATAGAAAGCATTCAATAAGAGATAACTGAGATGCTGATGGTGGCTACAAGCTTACGTTCTCATCCTGGCTCTGTGACTTGCTAAAAGGGAGAATTCTATGATTGTGTTTAATCTCACTGTGTTTTGGGGAGGATGGAATGAGCCATAGGAAGAGAAAGTGCTTTGGAAATGAAATCCTGTAAAAATTTAGGAAAAAGCACGGGAGTCAGAATCTGACCTGAGTTCTGGTCTGAGCTGTGATGCTACTTACTTTGTGATCCTGGGCAAATCACTTAACTTTTTGGAGCCTCAGTTACTTCATCTGTATAGTGAAGCTAATGCCTACCTCACAGGGTTGGGAAGACTAAATGACATAATGTGTAAAGTAGTTAGTAACTCTCCTGGCACATAAGAGTGTTTAATAAATGTTTTCTTTCCTCCCTGTAGTAAATACATTCAGGATTATGTATTTTTCCAAGGAAATTATGTATTTCCAAGAACGTTTTGGTTTTGTTTATGAGATTCTCTACATGTAAGTTTATTAACTTGAAGATTAAAGGTCTATAAAACAGAATTGCTAAATGTATTCTATTTAATTATACATCAAGTATCATTCCAATGCTGAATATTTCATCAGTGGCATCCCTGGCTGTTAGGATGCAGAGCATGGGAAGGAAAAACAATCAAAAGAAATTTAGTATAACCCCAAACAGAGGTAATCTTTGTTTTACTGCCAAGAAAAAGAACAAGTAGAAGAACAAAGTAGAAGAAGAAAGTAGAAGAACAAAGTTTCCAGAAATTTTTTAGAGTAACTGACCCAAAGCTTTCCAGAAGAAGCGCTGAACATTGCTTTGCCACAATTCATTTCTCATCAGTAAGATTGGAAGACTGGTTATGCTTTTCCAAGTCTAAATGTTTTTGATCCTTTTTCCACTATGTTGCCTGGCATTTTGGTGGAACTCGTTTTTGGTTAATTTCTTTACCTGCCAAGCATAAGACCTTGTAACACATGTTTTTATCTTTCTGGGCTGATCCTGGAAGGAGAAAGATGGATAGCTGAAAACCTATCAACACCCTTTTCTTTGTCTATATTATCTTTTTATTTTTTTAATTTGTTTTTAAATTTTTATTTATTTATTTTTTGCAGTACGCGGGCCTCTTACTGTTGTGGCCTCTCCCGTTGCGGAGCACAGGCTCCGGACGTGCAGGCTCAGCGGCCATGGCTCACGGGCCCAGCCGCTCCGCGGCACGTGGGATCTTCTCGGACCGGGGCACAAACCCATGTCCCCTGCATCGGCAGGTGGACTGTCAACCACTGCGCCACCAGGGAAGCCCTAATTTATTTTTTAAAGCATTTTTTAAAAATTATTTATTTATTTTTGGCTGCTTTGGGTCTTTGTCACTGTGCGCGGGCTTTCTCTAGTTGCAGCGAGCGGGGCTACTCTTCACTGTGGTGCACGGGCTTCTCAATGCAGTGGCTTCTCTTGTTGCAGAGCACAGGTTCTAAGTGCGTGGCCTTCAGTAGCTGTGGTACACGGGCTCAGTAGTTGTGGCTTGCGGGCTCTAGAGTGCAGGCTCAGTAGTTGTGGCGCACGGGCTTAGTTCCTCCGCTGCATGTGGGATCTTCCCGGACCAGGGATGGAACCCGTGGCCCCTGAATTGGCAGACAGATTCTTAAACCACTGCGTCACCAGGGAAGTCCCTGTCTATATTATTTTGGTAGAGGTTTTCTGGAAAATTCTGAAACCTGAGTTCCAAAACATTTTCCAGCTGGCTTAGTATGTATCTATCCACATGTGCCAAACACAATGCCTGACACAAAGAGAATGCTCAATATATTTTAGCCAAAAGAAAATATTTCATATCATCCTCCTGCCTATCCCCTTTCTCAGGAATCAAGCTCTGCAAGGTGGAGGTTTAAGGCAGATGAGGGTTAGGATTCTGAAGCAAAGGTGGATGGAAGGCATTCTGGTCATGAGAACATTCCCCATCCCCAAACTGTAGAGGAGAGAGGGAGCACTACCCAACAAGCTTCACATAAATCTCTACGTGCTAAAAGGGAACCCTCTTGCACTGTTGGTGGGAATGTAAATTGATACAGCCACTATGGAGAACAGTATGGAGGTTCCTTAAAAAACTAAAAATAAAACTACCATACGACCCAGCAATCCCACTACTGGGCATATACCCTGAGAAAACCATAATTCAAAAAGAGTCGTGTACCACAATGTTCATTGCAGCTCTATTTACAATAGCTAGGACATGGAAGCAACCATCAACAGATGAATGGGTAAAGAAGATGTGGCACATATATACAATGGAATATTACTCAGCCATAAAAAGGAATGAAACTGAGTTATTTGTAGTGAGGTGGATGGACCTAGAGACTGTCATTCAGAGTGAAGTAAGTCAGAAAGAGAAAAACAAATACCATATGCTAAAACATATATATGGAATCTAAAAAAAAAAAAAAAGGTTCTGAACAACCTAGAGACAAGATGGGAATAAAGATGCAGACCTACTAGAGAATGGACACTTCAGGATATGGGGAGGGGGAAGGGTAAGCTGGGACGAAGTGAGAGAGTGGCATGGACATATATACACTACCAAATGTAAAATAGATAGCTAGTGGGAAGCAGCCGTATTGCACAGGGAGATCAGCTCGGTGCTTTGTGACCACCTAGAGGGGTGGGATAGGGAGGGTGGGAGGGAGATGCAAGAGGGAAGAGATATGGGGACATATGTATATGTATAACTGATTCACTTTGTTATAAAGCAGAAACTAACACACCATTGTAAAGCAATTATACTCCAAGAGAGATGTTAAAAAAAAAAATCTCTAAGTGCCTGGAAAGCAGGCCTTGAACCTAACTGAGTGACCTTTCTGTGTGTCAGTGTTTAGGGTTCCTGTCATTTTCCTGGAGCTGATTTCAGAAGCACTGATCTAGAACTTTCTCAAAATAGAGCTTAGTGATCCATTAGCAGGTTTCCAGATGACATGGACACACATATCCTGTGTAGGGAGTATGACCGTTTTTTAAGGGTGAGGAGGAATAAAGGAAAAAAAATAGTATTAAATTTAAAATATCATAAAAATAATTCATTTCAAATAAAATTTTCAATAGTTCCATATCTTGGCTTAAAATGTATGATTATTCCTTAGCACTCCCCTCCCATCTTTATCAAGGCTTTATCCAAAATTTTATCATTTCGTTTATATCATCTTTAATTCTTACAACAACACTGGAAAGATATATATTTCTATCCCCATTTTATAGATGAGGAAATTGAGACTCAGGTTAAGTGACTTGCCTAAGTTCATCCAGCTAGTAACACAGGTTCATCCAACCCCAAAGCCCTTATTCCAGCTCAACACAATTTTGCCTTCTAATGCTTTCCTTTTATACTAGTTAAAGAAGGCTTTTCGTGTCTCTAAATACTCTCCATATTTCTCTCTGTTAACAGCAGCTTGATATTCCATTACAGTGCTATGCCACTGTTAGTCGTTCACTCCCTATCCTCGGGCATTTAGGTTGCTTCAGGTTTTTCACTGTTATAAACAGTTTTTGGTGTGTTGTTGCCTGTTTTCTTCTTTTGAATTATTTCCCAGGATAATTCCCAGGAGGGTTTTACTGGGTGAAAGGGTACAGACAGTTATATGGCTCTAGCTATATATTACTGAATTGTGCTATGTCATTGTATCTTGAAAGAGAGTACTGTCTTCTTTCACCAGCACCCTGTGAGAGGTTTAAGGCACGCCTGGAAGATTCACCGATGAAAACAGCCCTTTGTCCCTCTATCTGCTTGGATATGCCCCAAGGCCATATGAGACTCCCTGAAAATGATTTATAACACAAGCATGCATGCTCCAGAATAAGATCTCATATAGGATAGTGTGATTCCTGCTTCCCAGGAAAGGTTTCCTGGATTAAGTTGTCTTTTTCTCTTTGCAGTCACAAGATCAGCAGAAGGTTTTTCAAGCAACTGACATTTCCCTCTTGATTCAGAGAGACTGAAGCTCTCCATTCCTGTGTCGGGAAGAGGTGTGGTAGCTATTAAAAATGAAGCATATGGGCTTCCCTGGTGGTGCAGTGGTTGAGAGTCCGCCTGCCGATGCAGGGGACACGGGTTCGTGCCCCGGTCCGGGAAGATCCCACATGCCGCGGAGCGGCTGGGCCCGTGAGCCGCGGCCGCTGAGCCTGCGCGTCCAGAGCCTGTTCTCCGCAACGGGAGAGACCACAGCAGTGAGAGGCCCGCGTACCGCAAAAAAAAAAAAAATGAAGCATAGACTTCAACTTATAGTTTGCTATTCCGAACTAGGTGCAAAGGGTCAGGATAAATAACAACAAGGAAAGGAAGCCCCAATAGTCAGAGCTGAAAAAGGTTTTAGGAACTGTCAGGACGAAGTAAAATTGAGGAAAAGTCATACTAGAATAAGAAGCTCTGTTCCAACTGGTGGAAGGTAATTTTGAGATATATATTAATATCTCTGAATCTTAGTTATCTTACAATGCAAGAGTACCATTGGAGGGTATTGAAAGGTTTAGACTGAAATTATATGACATATAATAAGCACTCAATCCCAAAGTAACAGTGCAGTAGGCATTGTGGGAAAAGTACACACATTGAAGTCAAAAAAAACTGGTTTGGCTAGCTCTTTCTAGCCAGGTGACATGGGGCAAATTTTTAATCCTCTTTGAGCCTCAGTTTCCTTTACTGTAAAATGGAGATTGATACTTAACTACAAAGTTTGTTTTACAGACTAAGTAGGAGTGTGTTCCAAACATATAGTAAGTGCTTGATAAAAAAGGAGCTATTACTAATTCACAAATCTATCAATAAATGTGATCAACCAAGTCTTCCCCTACATCTGTGGTTCTCAAACTTAGTGAGCATAAGAACCACCTAGGATACTTGTTTCAAGTGCAGATTTTCAAGCTCCGCCCCTGGAAATTCTGTTTCCATTAGTTTGGGGTGGGGCCCAGGAATCGGCATTTGTAACTAAATTCCACGGTGATTTATGTTGCTGATAGTCCATGAACCATACTTTGAGAAACACTGCTCTATGGTCTCAGGGAATAAAAAGAAAAAAGGGGCTTCCCTGGTGGCGCAGTGGTTGAGAGTCCGCCTGCCGATGCAGGGGACACGGGTTCGTGCCCCGGTCCGCGAAGATCCCACGTGCCGCGGAGCGGCTGGGCCCGTGAGCCATGGCTGCTGAGCCTGTGTGTCCGGAGCCTGTGCTCCGCAACGGGAGAGGCCACAACAGTGAGAGGCCCGCGTGCCGCAAAAAAAAAAAAAAAAAGAAAAAAGAAGTTTTTCCCACCACTAATGTGCCATAAAAATTCTACAACATGCAGATGTAAAATTAAAGAGTTTCAAATATTGAGTGATTCTATATTCAAGATGATTTATATAGTTCTTACCTACTTAAAGGCTTCAGAATCATTCTAAAGTGACATTTTATCCTTTTAACACTCGTGATATGGATGAATGTGCATAACACTCTTCCTTGGAGTCGTCTTAATCCCTCACAGAGATCGCTCTCTGTCTGGACTGTGGTACTTATCTCCCCCTTGGAGTATTGACAGACATTACCACTTCAATCTTATGCTGTTGTTTTACATTTCATTTGTGTCTCATTTCCCCAGCTGGACTTTAAGTCCAAAGGCAGGGACCAATGTCTTTTTTTGTTCTCTATCTTCCACAAGCATGTTGTAAAGCCTTTGTAAATGATATTTATTTCATAAATATATTTGAATGAATGGAGATACATCTAACTGTAGCCTAATACTCATTGATAAATTCTTTACCACAAGAGTGGCTCAAAATTACAGTTGTGAAAGGACTATTAGGCTATTAGGCTTTTAGCTTTAGAGTCAGACAGAGCAGTGTGTAGCTCTCAGGCCTATGAAAGTGCTATAATCTCTCTGAGCCTGTTTGCTCAGTTGTAGAGTGAATAACCCTTACCTTGCAGATTTGACATGGGGATTAAGAGAGAGTTCACAGGGTTCCTAGCAAAATGCCTAGCACGGATGGTTCTCTTTAAACACCTATAGTTCTCTGTCCTTGCTCTTATTATTATACTTAAAAGTACCGCATAGAATAATAGATGGAACTGCCATAGATATTTATCTTCAGATGTAAAATAATAAAGAACCAATTCTCTCTGAGCAAAGCAGATATCTTCTCTTCTCTTTTTCTGATTTTTTAAGGTCTAGCATTTTCAGCTTTAAGTCACAGACTGCCCAGAGGTTTGTATGGGTTCCCTATGGAGATGGAAAAGGACACAAAGCAGCCATTTTACCAGTCCCAGGCTCTCACAGAGAGCAGTACAATCAGGGTTTAAGTTTATGCTTCACAAACCTCCTCTGTTCATGGCCATGATGCTTGTGACTTTTCTCCCGTTACTAAGAAGCAACCAGCACCCAGAATGAAGAATAAGCATCCTACCTGAAATGAGAAGCAGGAACTTCCCCTTTTTTGTATTACAGATAGGAGATTCACCGCTCCAAGGAAAGAGTCAAACTTTGGATCTCCCATGCAAGTCTTAGGAAAGCTGCTAGAAAGATGTTGACAAAAGTGGCAATCTGGGTTTGTTTACTCCTTTATAGCGTTGCTAGTTAGGTGTCAGAGAGTCTACGCTATGGAGGAAATAATATATATTATTTCTCGATAAAAATAGTAACTACAGTTTTATACCTGAAGGCAAAAAATTGAAACAAATAGCTAAGAATAAAGTGGATAGTGGTTAAATAAACCATGATACATTCACTTGATAGGATGGTAAACAATCATTTACAATGTTTACCAAGACATATGGAAATATGTCTAAGTAACAGCATATGGAATAACATGGAAAAATATAATAACATGTTGGGAAATGCTTCTGAATACATTTTAAGTAAAAAACAGGGTAAAATTTAGTTTAGACTCAAGAGCTTTCTCCAACTCACGAGTGATGCAGAGCCTTCCCAGTCCTGCCTGCCTCTTACAATAGCCAATAAAAAGCCTGTACTTAGGTGGTGGGATTGTGACATCAGCAACAATCCAGCCAATCTCCCTGACGATTATTTGCGTAGTTTACACCTCCTAATCCAACGGAACCCAGTTTCTTTTAGGGAGAGCATTGAGTGGAAGTGGAAATCTCCAAAAGAAAGGGAAGAAAATTACATTAACAAAGGAATACTTGTAATGATGTTGGTATCAAAATACAGTGATCAAAATTATGATAACTGGTTTCTCAAGAGAGTACTTTTACCTTCTAAGCAAAGCACTCTAGTTAGTATGTTAAATCTTAAAATAGCTCTCTGACAACCCATTTGATGTTTAAATTTTTTTAAAGAATTTTTGCAGAATAGGATAATTAATTATCCTTGGATAATCTACAAGACTCTTGCTATTGGAAAAAGAGAAGCCTTTTATTTCTTACAGTTAATTGATCTTACAAAAAGAAAAAGAAAATCTACTTTATGCTTACCTGTTGATCTTGGCACCTTATCTTCTACAATTAAAGCTGCATCAGTTTTTCAAGATAAATGAAGTGGCTGTCGACAAGGATAACAGGATTCCATAACCCTAATCTTTATCCTCCTTGTTTACACACTTATTGGTTTAGCAAATTTGATATTAGCAGGACTGCCCCCCTTCCATTAGCCTAACTGGCATTTCCTTTCACAAAAAGCATTAAATTTAGTGGGATAATCCCGCCTTTCTCATGTGGCAGACAGTGGGCTTGGACAAGTTTGTTAATTATTTTTGTTTCATTCAGGTTTACTGAGCACATACCATGTGTCAAGTGTTTTCACATGCATTGTCTAATTTAATCCTTAAAATAACCATGTGAAGATAGATATTATTAGCCCCTGTTTACAGATGAGAAACCCAAGGATGAGAGAGGTTAAGTGATTTGGTTGCCCAAGAACACACAGGGAGTAACAGAACCAGAATTCTTACATGTATTTTCTAACACCAAGACCAGTGTCCTTCCCACTACACCATGTTATTTAATTATAATTAACCAGTGGTGCCAAAGCAAAATGGAAAATGCTACTCCTACATATTGAATATAATCTCTTGTATTGTAAACCTGTAAATTTTTGTCTTATCTTGAACGTCAAAAGATAGTATGTGCCTATATTTTCCCAAGAAACCTAGAATGATTTAATCCTTTAAACAAAATTTCAGTCAAAGTATTTTCAAGTTCTCTTTATTTTAGGTACTCAAGAATCGACTATGACTAATGAAAATTTGTCATCAGCTTCAAACTGGTGGTTGCAGGTCACACAGCTCTCTACACAACTTCTCACCCAAACTTCTTTGGCAGTAGCATATTTTTTCTATAATATGACACTCAGTGAAAGTCAGAAATGGGTGAGACACATTTGAACTCCCAAGGATAGAACCACTGGAGTGGAATGTTCAAGCTTTTGAAGCTGGATGACATCTCTGTTTAAAACCATGGACCTCACTCTGTGCCAGGCAATGTCCAAGTGCTTTACGTATATTACCCAACACCCTATAAGGTTGGTATCCCCACTTCTCAAAGAGGAAACTGGGGCTTAAAGAGGTTAGACAACTTGCCTCCAATCACATGGTCAGTGGAGAGCAGAGCCAGGATTTGTCCCCAAGCAGTCTGGCCACAGAGTCTGAGCTCTTAAGCTCTGCACAATGCTGCCTCTCCAAAATGGAATGTAAAGTATTGGCTGATTTCATGAAACCCACCACTTTTTTGTTGACCTGCTAAATATGGCCACAAACAGGAAATCTGTCCATCATGCTATGGGTACATGAAAATATTATAAACATCAAATTCAAGGTCAACTTCAACCTAGTATGGAAATGAGACATAATTCAAAATGATTATGGTCTCTGCTCCCTTAAAGCTTCACACCAACTGCCTCCACTTTTCTTCAGCCTAGAGTCAGGTCATGAACATGTGTCCACATGTGCTCACCATTTGCCACCCAGGGTCTGTAGGGCCCCTGCACTTCACTGGGGCGAGTCAGGCAGGGGACAGTAGACTCTGACATCTTGCACTGAGGTCATCTGCCCCCACTGGTTCTATCTACTCCTGCCACCGACTTCAAAGGCACATTCTGCCTTTCCCTCACCATTGAAAATGCTAAAGGCTTGTGGCCTTGTGTTTCCACGTTGTGCCTGATACTGTGTAGTGGAGGTGGGGGTGGTTCTACATTTCCAGCCCATCCTAAATTCCTGTTTTCTAGAAATGGAGCTGCCTTGTTTAGAAAGTAGCTGCTAGACTGAAGTAAATTCTTAACAACTTAGGCTCTTCTAGGACACACATTAAAATGAGTGGGAAAAAGACAGAACAGAGTCAGGAGACTTGCAGACTAGTAGGACTGAAGTGAGGCCAGAATGGTATGATGGGTGTGAAAGAGACTGGGAAACTGTGAAACACTTTAGAGATCACTGTGACTCACTGACTGAGTGGCCCCTTCACTACAGTCTAGGCCAGTGCTTCTCAAATGTTAGCTTGCATTAGAATTACCTGGAGGACTTGTTAAAACAGATTTTGGGGCCCACTAGTTTTGATTCAGTAGGTCTGGATGGTGTCCAATAATTTGCATTTCTATCAAGTTTCCAGGTGATGCGATGCTGATGCTGCTGGTCCCAGGACCTTACTTTGAGAACTGTTCGTCTAGGCTGCTGGGTGGACAAAAACCATGGTATCCACAGTTAGCACAGGGTAGGCACTCATATGGGGTTGTTATTATTACTAGGCTGAATGTTTTGGTAACCCCAGTATTTGCTCTCTTGTGCCTCCAGATTAGTCGGCGCAGTTTGGCTGAGATTTATGGGAAAAAGAGATTGCATTCCTTTCCTCACTTCCATGTCTCAACCTCCTGCCATAAATACCCCTTCTTATTTAAAAGCTGCTTCACAGTTTGCAAAAAACTCTCACATACATTATTGTGTTCAAAAATGAAATACATTCTCATTTCTGAGCATAAAGCTGAGACTCATAAGATAGTTTACTTAAAGTGGGGGGAAGGGAAGGGGCGATGGGGCAGAACACCCGCTTTCTTCTGCTTGCATTCGCAGCTCTGAATGTAGGCATTGGTAGGTGTTTCAGGTCAAGTGTCAGAGGGGATCCGCGTCTTCCTCACTGAAGAGATGTTATAATGTGCAAAGTTAGAGCAAAAAAGCAGCGATGATAAGCATCCCTATTCGTCTCCTCCCCGCCAAATAAAATGAGTGGGTGGGGGGAACCCCGACAGAGTCCTTCCTGGAAGACTCACGCATCTGAGTGAGTTTTAGCAGATCCTCACGCATCTGCTAAAACCGCGTTCCATTGGCCAGCCGCCCCTAGTCTCTAGTCCGCAGCCCGCTCTCTGCAATGCTAAAACACAGCAGCCTTGCCCTCCAGACCTCTCCTGGGGGATTGCACGATGCAACCAACCCTAAAAACGTGGCCGCGCGACGCCCCCCTCAGCCCTCCGGGCTTCCCATTGGCCCGTTGCCGTTGTCACTCCCTCCTTGCCTCGCCTTCCCCCTCCCGGGCCGAGGCACTGGGCGGGGTAGGTTGCGCGCTTGCCGCTGGCTCTGGCGGCGGTCGAGGCTTTGCAGCAGGCGGCGCGGAGGGCGGGGAGTAGGTCTAGCGCGCGCGCGCGGGGGAGGGGCGGGGCGCGGCGAACTGCGGGCTGCGCTGCCGGCCAGTGTGGGGCGGGGGCTCGCGGCAGGGCTGGGGGCCGCAGTCGGCGCCGAGGGCTGCCGACGAGGACCTGCCCGGCCGGCCGCGCCATGCCTGCCGCGCCCAGCAGCCCGGCCCTCCGGGAGGGATGCGCTGTGCCGCCCAGCTCCCCTCCGCCCGGCCCTTGCCCTGAAGCAGAAAGTTTGGGGGCTGGGGGCTATCTCCTCCCGCTCCAATGACTGCCCAAGGACTCCTGTTGCCCAGCCTCGACTGTGATCTGTCTCCGCTCCCCAGGTCGTAATGAACTATTCCAAGCTGTAACCAAGGCTCCCCTCCTCTCCCCTCTCTCACCCTCCTTTAAAAAGGTTTATTTTTTTAATTCAAGAAATTGTGATCCGCCGACTCCCCTCCTCGTTAATAATTTAGACCCCGAGCCTCGTTTCTGAGTGTAAGAGGGGGTGCGGTCTCCCCCAAGAAGGCGCGCTGGAAGGACAGATTCCCCTTGCCGACCCACATACACCATGAAGAGGTGCAAATCGGACGAGCTGCAGCAACAACAGGGTGAGGAGGATGGAGCTGGGCTGGAAGATGCAGCTTGCCACCTGCCGGGCGCGGACCTCCGGCCTGGGGAGGCCACGGGTGCTAACTCTGCTGGCGGGCCAACTTCGGATGCGGGCGCTGCCGCGGCGCCCAACCCGGGTCCCCGAAGCAAGCCTCCCGATTTAAAGGTGAGCGCAGACCCTCCCCTTACGAGTCCAACCGGCGACTTAGCTTTCCCCGCCCCACGCAGAAGTGCTTTTAACAGGATAAAAGTGATGGGGAAGCCAGACAAAGGTCAGAGAGAATGAGCAGATGTTGGGCCAGACCCTGTGCTGGACGTCAGGTACGATTTGTGCCTCTTTCTTTCAGCTTATTTCGGGCCTCTGTGTTTGTTCCTCATTATTCAGCAGACATTCTAGTGACTTAGGCATCCGAGATTGTTTGAATAATGTGTGTGAAGTGCTATTCGCAGACAAAGGGCTGGAGAAATCCAAGATGCTAACTAAAAAGTTGACATCACTTTCCCTCCTGTAAAATGGCAGGGGAAGACAATGACAGCGTGGGAGCCCAAGCAAAAGACCGTTAGTTTCTTTTGCTGAATTAGTTTCCTCCTTTGGGGACCTTCCTGGAGTGAAGCTCAGTTTGTCCATCTGTGAAAGGGGAGTGTGGGTTTCTTGCCGTTAGGTGGAGCCAGAGGTTAAGCTAGTGCTTGGAGATCCCTGCCCGCTTGCTAAACCAACCCCAGCGTGGAGAACTGACAGGTGGCCGCTTAGTGCTTAGGCTGGTTTGGGGCCTCGGTTCAAGTTGCACACACGCAGAGCCGGCATTTAGAACCAGGACCCGAAAGAGCGATTGCATGCAGCTGGGAGTCCTTTATTTTCCAGCCTGAGGTTGCCGAGACAATTATTGAGCTGTATTGGATGTCTCTATATTAATTAAAACAGCAGGTGTGATAAATAATGCACCTTTGCTGGAGCTGCCACAGGGACTGCAGGCTCAGGCTTCTCAAGCCAGCTCACCACAGTGGTGAGAGAGATGTCAGCCCAAGGAAGGAGCTTAGATGTATCGGAGATTGATGCCTGGGGTCATTTTCTCCAGAGAGGGTGCAAGGTCTTAGCTAGGGGAGCAAAAGGACTCCGTCCGTTATGTTAAATAAAGCCTGTATCCTATGGCAGCAGCCACTAAGGAGCTCACCAGAATAAACCAATGACATTCCTCGTTTGGCCTGAGCGGCACAGAGTCAGGAAGTTTAGAGCGCAGGTGAGTGTGCTCTTACCTGTGTGTTACCTGTCTGTGTTTCTTGGGGAGGGGTGAGAAGGTGACTGCTACCTCCATGTGTGTACTTTAAAAATTTGTGGTAGTTATTGGAATGTGACCTCTGGTTTTGCTGCTGTCCTTTTCAGAGTTTTGGGGCTAGCCTTATGTCTAAGATGAGCTCCACTGGGTAGGCTGTGCGCAGGAAGTCCTTGGTACCTGGCACACCTGCCACTTCTGAGCCCACCCTGTGTGGTCAGGAGGTGTGGTTCCTGTTTTAACTGAGATGGTGAAGGAAAAGAGCTGCTCTTAATGCTGATGTGGGGAGGGGGCCAGCCTTCATCTTCATTCTGGGCCGATCCAGATGGGTCTGGCCAGCAAACCCTGATTCCTTGACCAGGTGGGATTCTCACGCTGAGTCCACGAGCAGCAGCCTTGGAAACTCCCCGACTCTTCAGCTCAGGCAGCACTGGAAAAGGCCAGCTCCATTCATTCCCGCAGCTGCCTTCGTGAGGGAAGGTGGACTGGTTGTGGTATGGGGCTGCAGTGTCTTTGTCTCTGTAGATAAAGCTGCTTAAAGAAGCTCGTTCATCTCCACCCTCTTATACTCCCTCTCTTTTTCTCTCTCTCTCTTTTTTTTTTTTTTGTGACACTCTCATTCTGGTTGGGGCAGACATAGCACCAACTCTACATTTGATGTTAAATGCTGACTTTCCCCGAACCAAAATTGAGATCAGGTGTGAGAAAAGATGTTGTCCTTCCAAGTTATCCTACACCCCCACCAGAAAGCGTATCACCGAGGTGACCACCGCCATGTGGACCCAGGCTGGCAGCCCAGAGAAAACCTAGCTGCTGCCTGCTCAGTGGGAGCACAGGGAGACAATCAGGGCCTTTTCCTGTTTATCTCTGTCTGCTTTATCACGTGTTTACAGCGTAGGGACTTCAGAACCAGGCATGAACTTGGGGGCTGTCGCAATTTGATTTGCTCTGTGATCTCAGGCACATCACTCAACTTTTCTGAGCCTTTTTCTGGGGGAAAGGGACCAGGAATATTGAAGTGTGTCCAAACTTGTTTACCAGTGCTGGCACAGTTTTCCAATGATGGAAAAATTCCATCTTCGGCTCTAGCACTGGGTAGAAGCTAACTTGTTTTAGATTTGATGGTGGTACCAAAACGGGGTAAGTTTGATTTTTAACACCCCCCCTGTCTCATACCTGTGTTTGGCCTGGAGCAACCAGCAGTTCTGGCTTGCTTTTGTTTTCATTTTAAACTTTGGAGATAGGAACTTTTGGTCCCTTAAGTCCCACTTCTGTTTTCTTGTGACAGCTCCAGGCATTGTGATGGATTAGGTGCAATGGAGGAGATCATCTTGAGAAAGGGGGGGAAAAAAAAAAAAGGCTTTGTGTGAAGCACCTCCGAGGAAGTTGTGCAGAGGGAGAGGAGAGAATTTTGGTCTGAATGTGCCCTAGCTAGTGGCAGCCAGAGCTTTCAGGGACTCCCGTGGTCTCCCTCCATGGTCCTTCAGTGTTGTGGAGAACCGCACTGTAAATTTCTCCTATGGTGACCCGGGATCCGTGATTATGGGGTGGGGGGGACCAGTGAAAAGAAGGAAAAATAATTAAGCAGCAATCTTAAAGGAGCACTCATAAAACTGTAACTGTGTGCAGGTACTTTGGGGGCCTTCTCAGCTACTCCACACGTTTGATGTGACCTTCAGGGGTGACCTCAGCAGACGCTCCTGCAACAGGAGCCCAACAATTCAGAGTCACATCCCCTGCCCCCTGTGGCTTGGATTCCTGTTGAACCACTTGAGTTCATGTCTTGATTCATTTGTGATCATTATCCAGTCCTTTGCTGCTGCCAGGTTCCTTGTTAGTTGGGAGGAGATGCTAGATTGCTGGTCACAGAGAGTGTCGGCTGACCAAAAGTACACCAAGATTTTCCGGCAAGTAAATGCAGTACCAGCGAGAGTGGGAGTGGGAGGGGCTCAGGGAAAAACTGCAGAAAGGGACATGAAGCACACGTTCCTGTTAAAAATACAGCATGTGGTAGATGTTGCTGAGGCCTGGGATGAGTGGCTAAGCACGAGAGTCAGCTGGCTCTGTCCTGATGCCTCTTAGAATCCCGAAGGCAGGGGAGGAAATCGCAGACCTCTCCACCTCTCCCCAGCCTCTCCTGAAAGGAAGGCTCTGGGTTTGCTGGCTGGAGGCCTTCCCCTAGACTTTCCCTGAGGTTCTCTTTCCCCTCACAAAAGCCCCTGCAAACAATTTCTCCAGGGATTTCTGAGCCATACTAATATTTTTTCCTGGAAGAAGAAGGGGGTGCTCTGAGTTTCACCATTCCAGTCCTGGTTCGAAGTGCTTTTTATTTTTAATTTTTATGTATTTATTTATTTATTTTTGGCTGCACTGGGTCTTCATTGCTGCGCGCGGGCTTTCTCTAGTTGTGGTGAGCGGGGGCTACTCTTCGTTGCGGTGCGCGGGCTTCTCATTGAGGTGGCTCCTCTTGTTGCAGAGCACGGGCTCTAGTCACGCGGGCTTCAGTAGTTGTGGCACACAGGCTCAGTAGTTGTGGCTCTGGGGCTCTAGAACGCAGGCTCAGTAGTTGTGGCGCACAGGCTTAGTTGCTCCGCGGCATGTGGGATCTTCCCGGACCAGGGCTTGAACCTGTGTTACCTGCATTGGCAGGCGGATTCTTAACTACTGCACCACCAGGGAAGCCCCTTGAAGTGCTTTTGACTCAGGACTCATTTGGGTTCTTTCGTCCACACCATTCACTGGTCTTTCTGTCTGCTCAGAGTGAAGAGCGATTAGAAACCAAAGAGCTGAGGGAAAGTCGCAACTGAATCCTGTATGATTCTCCCTGCTGGCTCGCAGCCTGTGCTGATCACAGATGCGTCACCTGCGCCTGATGCCCCTTGTTCGTTCAGCGGTCCAATAGAGAGCCTGCCGGCAAGGGGTTCATGGGTTAACAGATACTGATGCCTTCAGCGGGGAAGGCATGTTTTAAATTGTGAAACACGACATCCATATAAAAGTGTCTGAAAACATATGTACCCCTTAAATAACAACAGCAAAACAGACACCCCGTCTACCTACCACCCAAATTAAGAGAGAGAACATTGATATTCCCAAGAAGCCCCTGCTTATTTTTCTCTTCTTTTATTTATTTATTTTTAAGGCCCAGGGTTTTAGTAAAATTAATGGGCCTCAGTTTCTCCACTTTTTCAATGGAGAAGACAGGCGACTTCATGGGAATGCGGGCGGGATGGAGGGTTGTGTGTGCTCTGGGACCCTGGGGAAGGGTTCCGATGGTAGGGCAGGGCTCTATGTGGCCTTGCTGCGTCATGAGGCCCCCAGCTCTCCTTCAGAAGTGATATGTTCAGGTGTGAAGATTCCCACAGTCTCAGGTGGGAGCAGGACCCCTGGGAGAGGTTTCATCAGGGGAGGTAGGATTGCGGTAGACCTAAGCACAAGGAAATGGGAAATCAGTTCTTTGGCAGCAGGCACTGCCTCTGCCTCCAGGCAAACAGGGTGAAGCACTTGCAAGAAAGTCATCCATTGAAGCACATGTAAGTTTGCGGGTGCTTCGAGCATCACTGATGGAATCAGAAACATATGGGGTTCATCAGAAGAGGTGCACTTAGAGCAAGTTTTAAAGGGTGGAGACGTTAATTACCAAAGAAGAGGAGGGCACTTTCTAAGTGGGGGAAGTGAAAGGGCAAGTGCCAGGTCCCTTGTAAGGTCAATGCCCTTTTTTGACTGGACAGCAGTTCCCCAGCCCTGTAAATAGTCAGGGACAGTGGAGGGTGGTGAAGAATGCAGAGGGTGCCTGTTTTTGTCCCACCTGGACCTAATGTGAGGAGGGCAGAGGGTCCTAAGGCCTGGGGTTGTCCCTCTCCTACCCACTCTGCCATCAGGAATTTTCAGAGCAGCGCTGGATATGGGCTTGGGAGGAGGAATTGGTGGCCGACGGGAAAGCATGTGGTGAACGAAGCTGTCTGTTCTCCTGCCACATGTTGGGTTCTAGATGAATTCCCAGCTGCCCTTGTTCCAGTGGGAACTGTCGTGCAGGCTCGGCATTTACAGAATGTGCTGCTTTTCGCGTATTTAATTGTCTTAACTGCCAATCCCATTAACAAGAATCTCTCTGTCAACAAGGAATTGAAACATTTGAATTTGGGGTTGAAGTTTTAAAAAAGTGTGGGTGTCAGGAGCTGGGGGAAAAATATCTCAGGTGGCTTCTCAGTGGTGGTCTTGGAGGCCAGCTCAAAATTCATGCCTATTTTCATCTCTCCTCTAAGAAAGACATCTCGCTTTGAAATGCTCATGGATGAGGAGGGTGCATTCTTAGAATGAGGCCATTACTGGACAGGGTCCACCTTTATCAGCCAAACACTTAAGCCTCTCTGCATGTTGAAAAGTTAAAACAGAGCTGTTGAGGGATTGCAGTTATGTTTTGTGATTGTGTGAGAAAGACAATATTTGACTTTTCAAAGCAAATGGCTAAAAGCTTCCTTATTCCAGCCAAGCTGGCTGAGTGATGTCTACCTGGAAAACAAAGCTGGCTGTGAGAACGTTAAGCCTTGGCCTAAGCCATTTGTGAGGACAGTAAACACATTCAGGCTCCTGGGTCTGTGTTCATCTTTTTTTTTTTTTTTTTTTTTTGTGGTGCGCGGGCCTCTCACTGTTGTGGCCTCTCCCGTTGCGGAGCACAGGCTCCGGACGTGCAGGCTCAGCGGCCATGGCTCACGGGCCCAGCCGCTCCACGGCATGTGGGATCTTCCCGGACCAGGGCACGGACCCGTGTCCCCTGCATCGGCAGGCGGACTCTCAACCACAGCGCCACCAGGGAAGCCCTGTGTTCATCTTTTTCCAGGCAATTACTAAGATGATAGACTGAGACGAGGTTTTAACTGCAGCAGGAGGGATCTGTGTTAGACACAAAAAACTGTGTGAATGAGCAGTTTAAATCTTTGGGAAAGATAGTTGTCTAAGGATTAAATCGCCTTTTTAAGATGGTCTTGTAGATGCACACAGTTTCCACTCAGAAAATAATTAAGTAGCAACGGCCATGTTTGTGTTAAGGTCTCTCCCCCTACTATTGGGGGCACAAAGATAATAGATGTTATAGCTCCTGCCCTCCATTTGCTCATGGAGGAGTCCATCCAGAAGCAGGTGAAAAGTTGGATAACAGTTTGGCAGAGCCGTGTCACGAGGCAGGACATGATTAATTGCGAGATGAGTGGTGCAGATGACAAGTTCAGAGCAGGAGTTCAGAGCAGGGTGGTGAGGTCGCTTTAGACCGGCATGGTCAGACAGGGCTGTATGGGGCGGGGGGCAGTGAACGGGGTGTAGGATAAGAGGCAGAGAGAGGGCACACCGCGAAGATAACTTTAATCAGAATCTTTTAGGACTTCCCTGGCGGTCCAGTGGTTAAGACTTCGCCTTCCAGTGAGGTGGGTGTGGGTTCAATTCCTGGTTGGGGAGCTAAGATTCCCACATGCCTCGCGGCCAAAAAACCAAAACATAAAACGGAAGCGAGGGCTTCCCTGGTGGTGCAGTGGTTGATAGTCCGCCTGACGATGCAGGGGACACGGGTTCGTGCCCCGGTCTGGGAAGATCCCACGCGCCGCGGAGCGGCTGGGCCCGTGAGCCATGGCCGCTGAGCCTGCGCGTCCGGAGCCTGTGCTCCGCAACGGGAGAAGCCACAGCAGTGAGAGGCCCGCGTACCGCAAAAAAAAAAAAACAAAAAAACGGAAGCAATACTGTAACAAATTCAATAAAGATTTAAAAAATGGTCCACATCAAAAAAAATCATTAAAAAAAAAATCTTTTATGCTGATAAAAGTTGAGCCGATTCTGCCTTAAGATCCGCTGCATGAGGTCACCTTGCCTGACTTGCACTGGCTCAGGCAGAATTCTCTGAGCCTAAAGGAATGAGGAATTAAAATAAAATTGAGAATGGGGAAGTCACTTGCCCCTGAGTTGAGATCTGTTTGTTTAATGTCAGCTGGGATGCTGGGGAAGAAAAAAATGCTTCCCAAAATCTTTCATCACTGTGTTTCTAAGAGAAACGGTTGCAGCCGCTCACTCTTCATCATTGTGGCCATCAGCGCCAAACCTGGGGTGGCAGTTCCTCTCCTGCTCCAACCCCAGGCTCCCCACCCAAGGCCTCCTAAGGGCAATTGAAGACTTCTGCAATCCA
This sequence comes from Delphinapterus leucas, assembly GCF_059928025.1. NCBI lineage: Eukaryota > Metazoa > Chordata > Mammalia > Artiodactyla > Monodontidae > Delphinapterus > Delphinapterus leucas. Next base: position 40,315,704 of record NC_143129.1, read on the forward strand.
CTTTGTATCTCCAGAGTAGGACTCTGTGGGTTTTTTACAGCGATTAGCTCTCTAATGCTGGCCCTGTTTCCATAGAGACCCTATAAATAGAGGAACGTTGGCGACCTAGGCTTGCTAAGGCTCACGGTAACCCAATCACCCCCTGAACCCTCCCAGCCGGACCTGTGGTGGGGCAGAGGGAGTTTCAAACCCAGGCAGGAGGAGGGGATGTGCAGTCAGCTCTGCGGTCAGCTGCCAGGTGGGATAATTAACTCTAGGTTAGTGTCACTTTTAAAGATCCTTTCAGCGCTAATGGGAGTTGTTAAGAACACAGGGACTTGGAGGAATTAGAAACTGCTTTTCGCTATTTTAAACCAGATGGTGCCAAAGTCACTGCACCCCGAAGCATTTTACTTTTGACCTCATGCAGCTGTGTTTGCAGCTTTTGGAGCAGACTTCCCCTTTGGGGGACCCACACCCAGGGAGGAAAGGGGATGAAGCCTAACTGTTCAGAGACCACAGCCTTCTCAGGAAGGATCTTTCGGAAACCATCTAGTCTACCCTTTCTTCTTGAGACGATGATGGCACTCCAAGGAGATGGCGCCCTTTCTGCCCTTTAAGATAGTTCAGGGAAAGACAGCAAACTTCTGTCATTTACCTCCCCAGGTACAGGCACCTGGCCTCAGGATGCCCTCCATTCTGCCTTGCTTCTGGCCTCTGGGCAGTTCTGGGACAGCCCTTGCTTGTTCTCATGGATCAGGAGAGCTGTTTGTGTCTCATCTCTAGCTCTGAAACGTCTCAGCTCTCTTTTCCTAATAAATACATGGCTTCATTTGGCCACCAAAATGGTTTCTGGCAGCTGGGGAAAAGCAATAGTCAATGTGGAGAAGCAAGTGACATTTAGTAGCTGGAACCTGTTAGTCAGAGCAGGTGGTGCTTTCTGCCGCGTTGGTGGCTGAGTTCCCTCAAGCTAGTCACCATGGTTTTCCTCATTTCCAAAACTTGTGGCTGGTTATGTGTATGTGCTGGTTTCTTTTTCTTTCTTTCTTTTTTTTTTTTTTTGAACACTTACTCACCGCGTTATGTCAAAACTCCTTAACTCTCTCCTCCCTGACACCCACATGCAGAAACAGCCCAGCCCATGTCTTATAAGTGAGGAAAAACCCCTGCATTTGGTGCCATCTCTCTCCCCCCATTATTCTTTGTCTTCTTTTTTGTTCTTTTCCCTCATCTCTACCATAGACTTTAGCAGACTCCTCAGCGCTGCTGGGGCAAAGGTCCTGGGGTCACCCTGGCTTTCCTTTACCTGCAGAACAGATGGGAAGGTGGGAAAGGAAAACCCACACTGGTTACAGGTCTTGCCCCAGTCCTACAATGTGGCACGGGAAGATTCACCGCTGCAGTTCAGGGGGCGGAACCCCCCGTGGCCCAGGCATTTTTGTTTTGTTTTGATCCTGCCTGTGATACTGTTCTGGGACACATGTAAATACTGTATCTGCTTTAGTCTCGGAATCAGTGTGTGAGCCAGTGAAGGTAACTTAGGCTAGAAGTTGGAGATTCTTCTGTGTGACTGGGATGAGCCCCTTAACTGTGCTTGTGCTTCAGTCATCTGCAAAATGAAGACACTGATGCTCTGTGACATCCTGCCTCCCGGGGTTAGGCTAGTGTCAGGTTAGAGTGACCGCATACGTTGGAAAGCACTTTGAAAAATGCTGTTGTATGATATTAAAAGTAATTTGACCGAGGATTTTAGGACTCAAAGCAGCATAGCAGACAGTGGTGGCTGCTGTCCCCAGCGCCTGCCCCCTTCTCCTGGGGCTCAGGGAGAGGAAATGCCTTGGGTCTCTGGTGCCGTCTTTTGAAGGGAACCCTGTGTCTGAGTGGATGTGGAAGAGGGGCCTCAGTGTTGGAGAAACTAGGCTAGGAGTGGTGGGGAGAGGAGAAAGAGGCTTGGAATAGAATGCTAGAAAGACAATTTGTAATATGTAATGTGACCATTTGGCAGAAGTTGCTGGGCAAATGCCAGAGCCAGCTGGCCCCATCTACAATGCCTGGAGGATGGTCTGCTATCAGCTTGGGCCCGACGAGGAGGAGGGTGTCCTGGCCTGTCCCTGGTCCAGAGGCTGCAGGATCCGGCCATTTCCAAGTCCGGCGGAGTGCACTGCTCAGTCCGGCCTGCCTTGGACGTGGTGGTTTTACCCTGAGCAGACTCTGCCTCAGGCTGGCCCCGAGGAGATGGTAGCTCCCATCGGGAGACCTGGCACTGTGAAACCTAGCATCTGCTGGGCTGCCCCGGGATTAAATTCTTGAGAAGGAGTAATGGTCACCTTAATTTCCTCACCTAAAAATGGAAACGTTGCTGCTGTTGCCTTTATTAGTTTCTGGGAAAATCAAGTGAGAGAATGCAGGAGAAAGAGCATATTGAAAACTGTAAACCGTTAGTTCACGGTGAGCTGGGATGATATAACTTATCTGGCCTGTAAAATGGGTTGTACAAGGGCCCCACCTACTTTGAGGATTGTGGGGCTACTCAGACGAGTTGAAAACTGAAAATCCTGCACTTTGACGTAATCCGCAATGGTGTGCGTTGTTATTGACATCAGATGGAAGCGCAGCTTACATCTTAGCAGTAGTGTCTGCACAAACCGCGCCGAGGTGTAAAGTTAACAGTGAGAGTGGGGTCGGCTAATCCAGAAGATCTGAGGATGCTTTTCTCCTTGGTGTCTGCATGGTTCAAGTTTTCTGCTCTGTAAGTTTGTTTCTAGAAAAAAAAGAAAAGCCAGTACTTGTAATTCTTGGCAAGGTTTCGTAGATGACCGAGGCTGCCTCCTGAGGTGATGAGTTGTTCTTTACAGATGAAGACATTGAACCCCATGTGGCTGGGTTCTGAGTTTCCCTCTCAGGAGTTACAGAGTGGGCGTTCTCACCTGGTCCTCAAAGTCCCACCCCTCCTCCTGTTGGCTCTGAGGCTTTCTGCCGAGGGTTCGGCTCCACCACATGAGCCGACCCCCTGACAGAAGCAGCTGTCTGGAGTTATCCCACACGTTGCCTCGCCCTGGCCGGGTGGTTGGGCCACCTCTCGCTGAGCAGTGCTACCTGGGGAGCAGGTGGAACATCTCAGCGGCAGAGCTAAGAGGGAAGGCTGGGGCCAGTGCAGCACTGGGCTCCAGAGCCCCTTTGGTTTGTTCCAGTCTGAGTGGAAAGACACTAAGACTGTATTCTGATTGTATTCTAAAGAAGTGGTCACGTTACCAACCGCACTACAAGGTATGCCCATTGAGGTAGTTTATTTACTTTTTTAACATTTACCAGTTTATTATACAGGATACAGATGAACAGCCAGATGAAGAGGCACATACGGTGAGGTTTGGAAGGTCTTGAGTTCAGGAGTTTCTCGGGCCCTTGGACTGGGTTGTGTCACCCTCTTGGCATGTGGAAGTATTCACCAACTCAGAAGCTTCAGTAAAATTTATTTTACTGCTATGTCAGGAATGAGATTGGCTGTAAATAAGAGGAAATTATTCTAGAGTTGTACAGATAAAGATAGACTTGTTTATTTCATGAACCAAGAATCCCAGCGTAGTCATTCACAGCTGGGTTGGTGATTCCATAAGGCCTTCAAGTTCCCAGGCCTGTTGTTGGGGGCTTTACCATCTGTGTGTAGGTCTTCATCGTCGTGCCAGTTACTTGCAGTTGCAAGACGGCTGCTGCATCTCCGGGCATTACCTCCACGTTCCAGATGGGAAAAGTAAAAAGGGCTAGTACCTTTATTAGGTAAGCAAAAGTTTCCCCAGAAACGCTCACCTTGCTTTTCATTGGCCCAAACTATGTCACGTGTCTAATCCTAGCTGCAAGGGGGTCTGATGAAGCAAGAACTTTTAGCATGGCACAGTAAGGCCATGCAATTTGGAAAGAAAGAAAGGAGAGTAGTCATTGGTAGGTCACTAGCAGTATCTCCTACAATTGTATAACCTGATTGCATGACCCTGATTTTCCCAGGGAGCGTTGCAATGAGGCGTCTTTGGAAATGGATGCTTGGTGGGCCAAAAGAGCATCTGGAGGAAGGACCTAATTGGAAGGAGAAAGGGACTAGGGGATGGAGGGAGAATCAGTCCAGAGGGATAAACCTCATGAGCCAAGTGCTGCCCGCATGTGCCACTGAGCCCCAGACTATAGCCACAAGGATAGCATGACCAGTAATCCTGAACCGTGTGTGGATTTGGAATGTCCTGTGGGAAGCCATACAGGTACATTTCTTTGTGAATGAGAGGAATTGGTCTGGGTTGCCACCTTTCTGCAAGGTGACCTTTAAGGCATGACAGGACATTCATGGGGATCTTCCAGATTCAGATGGCTGTAGGAGCTACACTCTTATCCCAGGAAGGGACCCCTCACCTCTGCCCGCAACCGACTAGGCATTCGAGAGCTTTCCGCTCACCAGATTCTTCATCTTTCCTCCTTAAGAAAATCCAGCAGCTCTCAGAGGGCTCCATGTTTGGCCACGGCTTCAAGCACCTGTTCCACGGCCGCCGCCGGTCACGGGAGAGGGAGCATCCGACGTCTCAGGATTCCCAGCAGCAGCATCAGCAGGGCATGTCCGACCATGACTCCCCGGACGAGAAGGAGCGCTCCCCGGAGATGCACCGCGTCTCCTACGCCATGTCCCTGCACGACCTGCCCGCCAGGCCCACTGCCTTCAACCGCGTGCTGCAGCAGATCCGCTCCCGGCCCTCCATCAAGCGGGGTGCTAGCCTGCACAGCAGCAGCGGGGGTGGCGGCAGCGGGGGCAGTAGCCGGCGCACCAAGAGCAGCTCCCTGGAGCCTCAGCGTGGCAGCCCCCACCTGCTGCGCAAGGCCCCCCAGGACAGCAGCCTGGCCGCCATCCTGCACCAGCACCAGTGCCGCCCCCGGTCTTCTTCCACCACTGACACGTCCCTGCTGCTGGCTGATGGTGGCAACCTCTTGGCCGAGGAGGCCGAGGGTCTCAGCGACAAGGTGAGGCGGGGCAAGAGGAGGGCCTTCCGGGTCGGGGCTACTCAGAGGCAGGAGCCACCTGCGCAGGGGCCTCTGGCCTTGAGGACCTGAGCTGGGGCCTGGCCTGGTGGGTGTGGACGCGCTGCCATCTGCAGAGCTGTGTGTCTCATTGAAGGAGCCAGAGATAGGACAAGCCAAAAGCAAGAGATGATCCCCAAAAGGCTGATTTTTGTTTGTTTGGGGATTTGTTTTTGAAAATTATCTTTTGCTCGGGCTGATAGTAATTTTGGTCTGTTTTCCTTAAACATATGCTCTCAAGAGGTAATACGTGCAGTGGTTGAGAGCACAGTCTAGCGTCAACCCTGGTTCTGCCACTTACTGCCTGAGTCACTTAATTTTTTCGTACTTCAGTTTTCCCAGTTGGAGATGGGGATAATAATAGTAGAACTGCTCTAGGATTAAATGGGTTCATATACGTCAAATACTTGGAATGGAGCCTGGTGCAGTATGGTTTTTAATATTGTTACCAACCAAAGAAGTTAGAGGAGGAATCCACGAAGGGCTGTTTGGTAAGGAGAAAATCTAGTTTGGTACTTTCTGAATCTCTATATTCATTCTTTTATTCATATAATAAGTATTGATATTTCTTGCCTACTTGTTATGTGCTGTAAGAACGAATAAGCCGGGGGCACTGTTCTCACTGAGAAGAGGGGAGACAGACTGGTGAATGGACAAGATAGGGTGATGAGGCTGTGTTGAGGATACGGGAGCTTGTTGAAAAAGACCTTCTAGAGGAAGCCATCGAGCTGAATCTTGAAGAAGGAGTATAATTTAGCCAGAGAATTGGGAGGAAGGGTGCGGGGAGGAACGTTATAGTGTGTACAAAGGCGAGCGAGCTGATGCCAAGGACTACCCGGGGTTCATTGTCGCTGGAGCGTCCAGCACTTCTGGGGGCTGACAGGTAGGTAGAGGTTAGATCACAAAAGGCCTTGCCATGTTGAGTCTGAGGTAGTGTGAACTTATCAAAGGGTGTTAGGCAGGAAAATGGCAGGAGGAGGTCCCTTTGGGTCTTAGTGTAGACAGTAGATTAGGAAGGGGGACAGGAATGGAGTCAAATAAACCGTTATTGGAGCTATTGCCGGAGTCTAGGCTTCAGCAGTGAGGATGGAAAGTCAGAGATAAATTCAGAAGACCTTTGGCAGTTCTCATCGATAGTATAGGCGAGAAAGTGGACATGGAAGACGAAGGAAGAGTAGAGGAGGACTCTAGTTTCCTGGCTTAGCAACTTTAGGAATGGGGCATTCTTTAGTTGAGGAAACACAGAGGGAGCATGTTTTGGGAGCCAAGTGATGCATTCACTTTTGGACATGTTGAGTTGTGGGTGCCTTTGAGAGCTGTCCATCTAAAGAGCACCAACTGGCAGTGCCTTGGGGGAGAGGTCTGGGCTGGGGCGAGCACTCTGGGAGCCAGTACTGAGCTTGAAATCCTGGGTGCGGATGAGACGGTTGAAGGGCATGTGTCGAGGGGGCTGAGACCAAGGACAGAGACGACGTATAAGGGGCAGAGCAGCCAGGTCTGCAGGAGTGAACCTGGAGAGAAATGATGCCCAAGTATAAGGAGAAAGGAGTTTAAAGAGGGAGGAAGTAAGTATTCAACAGAGTGAAATGCAGCAGGAGTGACAGGTCAGATCTGGATTTGGAAATGTACGTAGATAGTATCAAGCAGTGGGGGTCATTGATAACTGTGGCAAGTAACCAGTTTTAGTAGATTGAGGAGATGGTGGAAGTGGAGGGTCAGCTCTTCCGGGGAGGAGAAAGGAGGCCAATATTCGTTGAGGCAGTCTGGTTTTTGTTAGTTCTTAAAAGATGCTCAGGGAGGGCTACAGATCACTAGTAGGCCAGGAAAAGGGCTTTTGACTTTTTTCTCTAGTGAGATGAGAAGTCATTAGGTTTTCTACAGATGAGTGACACCCTTGAAGAAGACCGCTCGGGCTGCTGTGCGGAGACTAGGCTATGAGTCACAGTGTGAGCAGGGAGTCTGGCTAGAAGCTGTTGGAAGCCTCCAGGGGTGAGGTGGCAGGGGCTTGCTGCAGGGTGAGAGCGGGGGAAGTGGCTGGATTCTGGATTTGCTTCAGAGATCAAGCTACAAAGGTTCCTGATGGATGTGGGGCACAACAGAAGGGGAGCAGGCAGCGATGGCTTACAGGTTTTTGGCCTGTCAGCTGGAAAAAAGAAATTGCCATTAACTGAGTTGGGGAAGACAGCACATGGACCAGATATCTGGAGGGGCTGTGGGGCAGCAATAAGAGCTAGTCTTTGGACATGTTACGTTTGAGATGGTTGTTGAACATCCACACGGAGAGGCCAAATAAGCAGTCAGATGTTGGAGTCTGGAGTCTTGGGAAGAAACCCAGGCTGGAGGCAGACACTTGGGGGTTGTCAGCATATAGAGAGTATTTAAAACGATGGCACTGGACCATCTGCAAGCTTAGTTTCAACTACAGAGAAGTCTGTGCCAAGAGTGAGATCTGGATGTGTCGGCTAAAAGGGAAACGTGGCCTTGTGGAGGGAAGGGAGACCCAGAGGGACCCACAGGGTGAGCCAGTTGTTCAGCCCTTAATGAGCAAGTTTTTTTTTTTTTGGCCGCATAGCCTGGCTTGTGGGGTGTTAGTTCCCCGACCAGGGATTGAATCCGGGCCACGGCAGTGAAAGGTGCCGAGCCCTAACCACTGGACTGCAGGGAATTCTCAGTGAGCAAGTATTTTGTTTGCAGCAGCTGCCAAGCCCGCCTCTCACTGCTGAGTCAGCGGATACATTTTAAAAGTCAAATTAGTACAGTCCTGTCAAGCCAGGGTCTCTGGTCCTAGAGCTGTTTAGCGAGGGGGGAGAATGGGAACCTTGTAGTCCTGAGGCTGTGCGAGCGGGTGCGCGGTGGGCACTTTCGGAGGCTGGTGAGGGGTTGTTGATGTTTGCTGACTGGGAATGCAGGGGGGAGGGGGTGGGGAGCCCATCAGCTGGGGAGCTTCTCTGCAGGCTCCTGTTTGGTCTTTACGCCGCCCCCACCGTATCCAGGAGGTGACAGTGGCAGGGTTCTGTTCTTGTTGCTGGTGGAAGACAGGCCAGGAGACTCTTGGGTGAGCACACTGGGGGAAGGGCCCCTGGGTTCAGGCTGGGAATGGGGAAAATGGTTATTCCTATGACTGTTTTATATCCTTATTTAGAAATTTCATCTTTCCGAAGCTTTGTCATACATATACTCCCTGGTTACTCCTAATAACATCCGTGTGAAGTTGTCAGAGCACGTACTGTTATCTCCATGTTACACATGAGCAGACTGAGGCCTATAGGAATCAGGAAGCTGCTTGCCTAAGGGCACCCAGCCAGTTCATGGCAGAGAGGAGACTAGACCCCATGTTTCTAGCATGTCCACAAGACCAGACTGAGGTCTGAAGTCACTAAAACCACCAGGGACCATTTTATGCAATTTCCATCATGAGCGGGTTGCCTCAGCCCAAGGACGGTGGCTTTATCTCTTGGTTGCAATTTCCCCTTCAGTTATACATCCTTTCTGATCTGGCGCTGTTCCCCCAGGGATGGCCGTGGCCCCGGGGGATGCTGAGAAGAGGGGGTGCCTCCATGTCCTGAGGAAGGGGGTCTTCCAGCCATCAGTAAACCCTGCATGGTCAGCTGACTCCCCCAAACCCAGAGGCTGTTGGCTGGTGCGATTAAACTGGTGGTGGTTCCACCCTGGTCTCTGGGCATGAATAGAAGGGATTCTTCTCTCTCTAGTAAACATAGCCCCACATGCTCTCTGCAAGCTCCCTGGTGATTACTAACATCTATTTTTAATTCATAAGCCTCCCCCACTACCCACACCCCTTGCCATTGTTTAGAGCTTAGCAGCTGACTTTCAGACCAGAGCCGGCCCTATCAGGGGTTGAATTACTGAAACACCCGGGAGGCAGCTAAAGTTCCTTAGCTGTCCGGTGAGGCTCACCCCGGCCCCTCCCTAAGGAAGTAGGGGGCCTGGAGCCCCACGGAGAGCAGGGGTGCAGCAGAGGCACAGAGAAGCGTTCAGAGTCCCAGGAAGCAGCTCAGTCTTAGTGATGGTTTTCGCCTGTCATTTGTTCCCTCCAGATCTACTTGGTTGTCTTCAAGGTTGTGTCTTAAATGATTCCCCTTTCAAAACAAAAACAGATTGTCATCTCAACCTCGCCATTCTGCTTTCTACTGTTTGTGTGACACTGAGCAAGGTAGCCACTCTCTGTCTTATATCTATAAAGTGGAAAAATTAAGTCATCATTCTTGGTGCCCTGGGGCATCGGCAGGTAAATAGAGAATGCAGCTGACATCTGGGCTCCCCATCTGTGTGTGGCCTTAACCTCTGGAAATCTGGGCCCTGGAGTTTTCAGCAGGGACCGCTGGTTATACGTGCAGTGGCAGAGCAGTTGGACCTCCCGGTTCCTCAGTAGATGAGTCTCACCCCCCTTCCCGGTCTCTCTTTTACTGAGCAGCAGTTCCTAGAAGACGTAGTGTACGCTCAGGAAAATCTAGCAACTCTTCTGTCCTGCCTTGATAACCTGCTCCCAGACTTTCAGAGAGTGGATTCGCCCCTGCAGGGGTCAGAGGCTTGTTTTCCCGTTCTCCCACGTTTGGCTTGGTCATTGATTCGCTCTCGGCCTTGTTCAAAAGCTCTCTGCAGCTGTCGCCGCATTCAGAAGGCTTGCGCAAGGTGCTCCAGCTGGAGGGTCTTGGGAGAGGAAGAGTGCAGGAGTGCTGAGTTCACAGCCAGCTCTACCAGCCTGGCCCCTGACCTTGCCCTGGTCATCCTTCCCCGTCTGTGCAGTGTGGCTGGTCCCCAGAGGATGAGGAGCGGCGTGGGTTGCGGTGGTGGGAGCCTGAAGCTCACAGAGGATGTCCAGAGCCTTAGGAGGCCAGCACGGAGTGCTCAGTGGCCGGAGGACTTTACCGACAGGCCAGCCTGCTGCCCCCTGGCTTCGAGGGTAGGCAGGGCCGGAGAGAGGACCAGGTGCTGAGGGGTGAGGGAGAGAGTGTGGAGATGATGCCACGATGGTCGCTTCCCCGTGGCCTCATGGAGGTGTTATCTCCAGGCCCCAGACGGGGAGACCAGGGACGTTCCGCTCATCACGTAAACCAGAGCAGACTCTGGACAGCCTGTCCTGTACACTCCCCCGCCGGATTTCTCCAACAACAAGATTTCTCCTCTGCCCTAATAAATAAGGGGCATAAATAAGCACCCCTGTTTACTCTGAGGAATGGCAGGTGAGGGGCTGCCCTTAGCCCTAGGCTCTCGCCAAGAAGACAGATGTTGGCAGGTGTCGAGGAGCCTGGTTTTTTTAATGTCTGGAAGCCTACCGGTTCAGAGGTGGGTGGGGCCAGCTCTGCTGAGAGAGGTTTCCAAACAGGTTCTCTCGGCAGCTGGGGGAGGCTGGACCGTCCATCTGTGAGGCCTCCTGATGTGTCTGAGCTTGTTGCCCAGGTTCCGTGGGAGGCCGACGGGGCCCTGTCCAGCTGGCCCATTGGCCTGTCCACACAAACGCATCCACCTTTAGAGCTGCGTTACACTCTTTCCGTTCAGTCGCTCGTGTACATGCGCCGGTCTGTGCCAGCCTGGACTCACACCCAGTGGCTGGGGAGGACAGCTGCCTTCTCTGTTCCCGTCTTCCACCCTCTCTCATCCCCTCTTCCCTTCTCTCTTCCTCTGTGTGGAAAGGCTCCTTAGGCAGAGGGGCAGCCAGCCCAGCGGCCTCAGGAGGGCCTCCCAAGGCAGTGCCCACGCTGCCAGCCGCCCACCAGGCCAAGGCAGGGCAGCTCTGTGCTTCGCCATGAGCTGCTGCTCCCTGTCTCAGTGATTAAAAGCCCCTGTTGCCCAGTATATCTGAGGTACCTGGTGAGTTAAGTTCTTCCTTTAGTCCAATTTGAGTTCCTCATGTTCAGGTGAAGCCACCTCGCTTTTTAGGGGTCCTGTCCAATCAGGAGAGGGGCCGAAGAAACGACTCTGCCCCTTACCTAAAGCTCTGACACCAGAGATCATGAACAGCAGAAGCCTCTTGACTTTAGAGCAGGGTTTTGGACTCAGTTGCCCCAGCAGGCAGCTGGCCTCTGGAACTAGCCTTTATTCGTCTTTTCCCTACTGACATCCATGACTTTCTTTCTAGATAGAAAGTACCCAGTGCTCTCCGGATTAGCTCTGGCTTCTGGGAGTACAAAATTCCCCTAGGTACAGGGGGTGAAGTTAGATACCGTCCAAGTTACCTATCAAGACCTGATGTCATGCCTTCTCTACCCACCTGACTCTAAGCACAACCCCGGGGGTGGGGGGGGTTGTGAGATGCTACCAGCCCAGACACGGGTGGGAGACACCAGTCAGGCCCCCAGCCTTCCCGCCAGGAGCCTCAGCCCCCTCAGACACGCCCCGGTGGAAGGTGTGCTCAAGGTTTGGGTGATAACAGAGCTGATAAAAGCAGCAAGACGAGCTGTCTGTCATCCGTTCCAGATGACAAGGAGCCAGCGCTGGTGATGTGGGCATGGGTCCTGGCAGCTAGCACAGGTCTCCCCAGCCACCGGTCACATTCCTCTCTGGATTCACCACATCCCTGAGACGTGAAACGTGACCCTGGTCTCCTCTGGTGCCAGATGAGGCAATGGAAATACAGTATCACTTACCTGATCCCTGCTCTGCTTCTTTCTTTTCGCAGGCACAGTTTGGGCTTTCTCTATGCGCCACAGGGCAGCGGACTCTGAAACAGGAGCAGTGATGAATGCACACACCCCATTGCATCCCTTCTAGGCTCCTAGGGAACCGAGGGCTCCCCTGAACTGCAGTGAGGACTGGAGGCAGTGAGCAAAGTTCCTGGGAACAGAAGCCTTCTCTGACCTCCCTTCTCTCTCCAGTGGCAGGCGCTGGGGTGTTGCAGGCAGCTTGTCTGACTGTTCTTTGCCCTCCAGCCCTCCCGCCGCCCCAGCTCCTGCGCCCACATCCTCCGCATCCTGAGTCTGATGCCCCTGATTCTTTTGTCCCTTTGACCTTCCTCCAAGTCTGGATTTGGGGAGTGTGCTCACTTCAGGTACCCCACCACCGGGACCCCAGAGCTGGGCCAGTATCCATAGCTAGTGAATAATTCAGCATGATCCGCAGAAGCTAAATCAGATCCTAAGTGATACTGTGACCAGGAGGCCTCCTTTGGGTGGCCGGAAAGGCGAACCCTGCCCTGGAAAGAAAAGTGCTCTGTAATATTAACTTCATTATATAAGGTTTCTTTGCTGCCTGAGAAGGCAGCTTCAGACCCAAATATTATCTGGGTGCCATGCCTGTCTACTGGCTCCTCAAGGGTTCAGGGCATTGTGGACACCCCCAGGCCATGCCAACCATGGCCTTTGACGTGTCCCTTTGAGCCCATTGGGCAGCATGCTGCAGTTTGCAGACCGCTTTGCTTTCACATACATTTCTCGTTGAATCACGTCAGCTCATGGTAAGCTCTGAGCCCTTGAGTCAGCAGGATGCCCCAAGGGTTCTATGTTTCAGTCCTCTGCTTTTAGAAGGGAGTCATTCTAAATTATTCTTGGCAAATAGGGTGGGGTGGAGGGCGCTTTGCTTCCTAAAAACTGCCCAAAAAGGAGACACTGCTTCCTCTCTGGGTCACTTTCTCCCAGGCCTGTTCCCAATGTCGCCTCCCCCAGGGAAATAGAGTGGCTATAGAAGGCATGGAAATTGTCCCTCTTTCCTACCCAGCTGCCACCAGATTTGATTTTCCTAAAAGGGACCTAGGTGTGGTCCTCTCCACTGCCCGGCGTCTGGCTCATGACCATGAACTCTGTAACAGGAGTGTCCATGGCATTAGACAGGCCGAGGACCCATGGGCGAAAGAGATGGCCTCCTCCCTCCCTGGAAGCAGCTGCAAGGGGGTGTGGTGTGTGCACGCCCCGCAGCGCTCTCTACTCTGGCCTTTCCTGTCTGCTTTTCCAGCTCATGTGGCTGAGCCTCTCCACATGCTCCTAGGAAATGCGCCCACCTTAGTTGCTCTAGTTCACCCTGAAGAAGATGGCCCTTCCTCCTGTGTGTCCCCAGAGGGAAGCCGGGCTCTTTGGTGACATGAGTTTCTAAGAAAATGCACCAACTGGCTGGCTCTAAGAGTGAGTGTTAGGGGAGGGACCTCTGAGTACTGACCAGTTCCCAAACACCCATTTCCAAGAGGTGAGCGTTGGGGCAGCTGCCAGCCTTTCATGGAGGAATCCTAACCGGGAGATTTTCACAGCACATTTGGAGCCTGAAATTTTTTGAAGACATCACCTTGTATTTGAAGCTACTAAATTTAGCTGCTCTTCAGCATTAGTCTTTGCTCCTGAAGCCTATGACTTCTCAGGTTTCCCACCCTTCAGAATGTGTGTGTGTGTGTGTGTGCGTGTGTGTGTGTGTGTGTGTGCTTCCCCCCACCCAGGAGAAAGAAAAATAAGAAGGAAGATTTTTTTAAAGAATGTGTGTTGTGGGGGGTGGGTGTGGGGACCTGAAGAGTAATAACAATGGCAAAGGAAGAGACAAGAAAAAACTTAATATTTAAGAGTATTAAAGAAAGAAGGGGCACTGCATGAAAACGAGGGGAAGAGGAAGAAAAAACTAAATTAAGGGGAACCCGGGGAAAGAGAGGGCTGAAACCTGCTGGGCATGCAGAGGAGAGCCTGGCGTACAGGACCTGGGCTTCCTTCAGGGTCCAGGCTTCCTTCTGGGGTCCCCTTCCAGGATGACGGGAGCCCGTCTGTCGCCCTGGACTCACGGTAACTTGCGAGAGCGGAAAGAGTGTGGCCGGAGACGCCTGCCTTGGCTCAGCTGCCTGAGCCTGCGAAGGGCCAGCAACTGCCCTGTCCCCCTGCTCAGATGGAGCCTGTCTCTGCCAGGCCAAAGAGGAGGTGGCAGGGCAGCCAGGACTTGCCAGGAAGCACACTTGGTGGCAGTTACCCAGCAGCACTTCTCTTTGCACAAGGCCAGTTGCTTGGTGGCTAATGTCTTTCCATAGCCTGTCGCTTTAGTGCAGCTGCAGCTCTTCCTGTGTCCGCCTGCCACTCTCAACTTTGCTCCGTATGTAGCTACTTTTTGGCTTTTTCTGTCCCAGGCGGAGTCTTCCAGGCACCTCCTAGAATAACTGTGGGGTGTGTGTGTGTGTGTGTGTGTGTGTGTGTGTGTGTGTGTGTGTGTGTACATACGCATGTGAAGGAGCCTCAGGACTAGTCATTTCTTTCTCTTTTTTTTTTTAACATCTTTATTGGAGTATAATTGCTCTACAATGGTGTGTTAGTTTCTGCTTTATAACAAAGTGAATCAGCTATACATATACATATGTCCCCATATCTCCTCCCTCTTGCATCTCCCTCCCACCCTCCCTATCCCATCCCTCTAGGTTGTCAGAAAGCACCAAGCTGATCTCCCTGTGCTATGTGGCTGCTTCCCACTAGCTATCTATTTTACATTTGGTAGTGTATATATGGACATGTCACTCTCTCACCTCGTCCCAGCTTACCCTTCCCCCTCCCCATGTCCTCAAGTCCATTCTCTATGTCTGCGTCTTTATTCCTGTCCTGCCCCTGGGTTCTTCAGAACCATTTTTTTTTTTTTAGATTCCATATATATGTGTTAGCATACGGTATTTGTTTTTCTCTTTCTGACTTACTTCACTCTTTATGACAGACTCTAGGTCCATCCACCTCACTACAGGTAACTCAATTTCGTTTCTTTTTGTGGCTGAGTAATATTCCACTGTATATATGTACCACATCTTCTTTATCCCTTTGTCTGTCGATGGACACTTAGGTTGCTTCCATGACCTGGCTATTGTAAATAGAGCTGCAATGAACATAGGGATGCATGTGTCTTTTTGAATTATGGTTTTCTCAGGGTATATGCCCAGGAGTGGGATTGCTGGGTCTTTAGTCATTCATTTCAATAAAACCTACGATGTGTCAGGCATTTTTACTCATGTTCCCATTTGATCCTCCCCTCCCTACAGCCCTGGGAGATAAGGATCATGTGTATGATTTTGCAGCTGAGCTGCAGAGAATCTCCAGGGCTCAGCTCACCCACCCTCTCCTCCAGCTCCGGATGCCACCGGTCTCATCCCTGAGGCCTTTTTCTCCAGACTGCTGCTTTGTGGGTGCTGCCGCCTCCTCTTGCAGTTGTGAAGAGGCGTGTACAGGGCCTGTGGAGGCCGCATTGCTAGCGAGTGGTGGGGTGAGGAGTCACAGCAGGCCTTCTGACCCGAGCCCTCTGCCGTGGGCCGAAAGGTGTAACCTGCCCCCAGGGAGCGAGGTGTCTTCCTGCAACACACTCCTCTCCTGCTGGGGCTTTCCAAGCCCGCCCCCCCTCCCTTCACGCACTCCTTCCAGTGCAGTGGTAGACACTGAGTCACAGAGCCTGTGCTCACTCGACCAAGCTCCCATAGCAGGTATGGAGCTGAGACCCACACCCTGGTCATCACCTTTTCCACCATGTCATGGCACCTTGGGCTCCTGCTTCCCACCCCCAGGGCAGGAAGCTCTGCATCCGTGGCCGATTTGGGAACGTTTCAGACGTGTTAAGACAAGAACATACTCTGGAGGAAAAGGGACCTCTCTGCTGCTGGTTTGCCTGGCAGACATCCCCCTGGTTCCTGTTTGTCCCTTTTCTCTCAGCAGACTAATGGTTCACCCTGAGCGCCACCCCGCTTTTTCCTGCTCTTCAGTTATTGTGCTGATGGGTGAGTTGTCCCTGGAGGGGAGCCGAACCCTCCCATTAGGGAGACGCCAGATACCACCTCAGGGTCATCTTGGTGGTGCAGTGAGGCCTCGAGGGAACCTCTTCGTGGTGCTTCTGAGCCTTCATGATCCTGGGCAGCTGGGGAGTGAGACCTTGTGAGGTGTCATGAGAGCCCCAGGGCTCGGCTTACTCAGCCCCCTCCTTGCCTCTGGGCTTCTGCTGCTACTGCCTTCTCCTTTTTCTCCTCCCCCCCCACCCCATTTTGCTTGGAAGGAAAGTTTACATATGTTAGCTTGGCGGAGCCTAGAAGGGGGTGGGGGGCAGAGGAGGGATGTCTTGAGTGTGAGAAGACCAGGCTGCCTCCGTGGCTACCTAGGACAGACTACAGTAGCTGGACTGCCTTCCATCTCAGCTCAGTGGGATAGATCAGGCAGTCATCTACAGACGTCAATACCAGGGAGGGTCAGTCTTACGCTAGACACAGTGAAGGGCCAGGATATAGTTAAGATCTGATCCCTGCCTTCCTGGGATCATTAAGACTTAAGACTTGTTTGTGCAAGAGGAACAGTGCACATGCCCAAAGCATGAAGAAAAAAATCAAGTGCCATAGGCGGGAGGTCATTTACAGGTGTGGGAAGCTGCCGGAAGCGTCCCTGACCCCACATGGCCCTGACTGCTTATGCTCGAGCCAGCCCCACAACTTGGGACCTCAGTGTTGTGCCCTTGCTAGGCCCCTGTCCTCACAGACCCCAAGTGATTGCCACCACAAATGTTTGTAAAGTTTCCACGAGCCTAGGGTGTGGGGACTTCTGCTTTTGGTGTTCTGGCTGAGGGCCCTGGCATTGGGCCCTAGAGATAGCACTGGGCCCTTATCTCCGTGCACCTTCTTGAATTTGGGCCGCCCCGTCAGCGTGATCCATGCCGATCCTTAATATTTAAGCCCTGAGCCTCTCACCAGGCTCAAGTGGGTGCAGAATCTGCGTCGTCTTTGGTGATTCTGCTGTGGGAAGCTGCCCTTAGAGAGGCCCAGCAGATCCCTGAACTCTGCTGGCCACCCCGGCACCCTCCTTACAGCTTGCTCTCCGCAACTGTGGGTCTCTCGCCCCCTCTGCTGGCCGCTCACGGGATTTCTTGCTGGGACTGTCAAGATGAAGTCCAAGGAGGAAGAGACGGCTGTGAGTTTGCCATCCATGTTTTATCTTGGGTGTTTTTGCTGGGGGGTGGTGGAGGGGGAGTGTGACGAATGGGAAGTAGAAGCTAGCGGGGAAGTAGCTGGCAGCGGTGTCCAGAGCAGAAAGTCGATTTCTAGGATCTCAGAGAAGAGGAAATCCCCTGGTGAGGCTGGCTACTGTCTGCTTCCTCCAGGCAGTTATTAGAGTAGGGAGGAAGCCTTGGGAGTGATGGTGCCTTCAGCCTGTGGGCAGGGCAGCGGGGAAAGAGGCAGAAGACTGCAGGCTGAGCTGGCTGTGTTAGCATCTGCCAAGGAGTCCCCTCCAGGCTCCAGCCTTTTTGGCTTTGAAGAGCTCGCCTCCATCCTGGAAGCCTGGCTAGGAGGTCCACTTCTGCTCTGAGGCTGAAGAAGGGAGTTGATGGGACTGTGCCTGTTTGTGAGAGAGGCTTCTGACGGTGAGAGGCATTTGTGTGCGAGGCATTTGTGTGTGCATGAGGGGAGGGGAGAGGAGGGGAGGGGAGGGGAGGGGCATCCATCTGGTTGGGTGAAAGATGCAGGTGCACGTGTTGCCATGTGCTTCCCCAACCTGCCCCCCAGGCAGGAGTTGCTATCTGTCACACCTGGATGTCCTCATGAACACTGGACTCATAGTGGCAACAGCTGGACTTGGGGTTGGGCAGGGTAGAGGAGGGCACCCGCTTGGTGATCCTCCCTTTCTCCTCCCAGATGGGAAGGAGCAGCCGTGAGCCCCAGGGAGGGAGAAATCTCCCAGCGCAATCCGCCCCTAATCCCCAGGCTGGGCCTCAGACTGGAGATGGCGGCTGCAGAGCCTGGGAGCTCTGGCACACCTGCTCGCAGACCCCGGCTTTCCTTGGCAAGCCCAGTGCTGCCCAGGGACTGTGATCCCGGGGGCCTGGCACAGCCTGCAGAAAGCTGGGGCCTCAGGGCCCCTGGTACCCCAACACCAGCACGGCTTTGGGAAACGGTACCTACACAGGTGAGGCCCTGGTAGGGATGGGGGTGGGGTTGGGGGATGGAAGAAAGCCATTTCTGGAGTTCGTCAGGTGGGCTGTGCTCCCCTCCAGTCTCTTGGGTTGTGGCCCCCTCTCCTCTTCTCTCTCCATTATAGAGATGGGAGAAGGGAGGAGGGGTGAACACCAGGCCTCCAGGCTTAGGCTGACGGGTGCTGGCAGGGCCCTTGGGGTTGGGTGAGGGAGCCCTGGCACAGAAACCTACAGACGTCACAACGCGTGGGGCCAGAGGAGCTGACATGAAATTAAGCGGAAGGGGTGTTCCCGGTTGTGGCTGCCTCTGTCTACAGAGAAACAGTGACCGGGAGGGAGGAATGTGAAGGGCCAGTGAGCACGATCCCAGTAGGAGGGTCCGGAAGGAGCAAAATGCTGGGTGCTTGGAGCTTTGGGAGAATTTGGAGGATTGAGAATAAAGGAGGCGCCAAGGTGGGAGGGCAGCTCCGGGGTTCCAGCCAGGGTGTGGGTATGAGGAGGCAGAGGGAACAGCACAGCAGGGCATTTGTGTGGACAAAAGGGCATTGTTCTCAGCAGGGCAGGGAATGAGGCGGCTGAGCCGAGGATGTAGTTTTGACCAGAACCAAGGGGTGGACCTATCAGAAAGGACTGGAATCCGAGGGCTAGATGAGAGGAGTGTCGCTCTGCCAGGAAGAGTCACCCTTAGGCTCAGGGCGGGAGGAAGCACTTGCTGGCTGCAGGAGGAGGCTGATTGAAGCCTCCACCCAGTGCCCGGCTGCCTGGAGATCGTAGGTGCTGCACGAAAGGATGCGAGAGTGAGTTTCCTCATCTGTATGGACTCTGCACCCTGCAGTCCCTCGTAGCAGTGTAAAATTCCTTGTAAAGCCGCTGAGGGCACTCATGCAACGAGGAAGGGGCACTGCAGGAAGAGCCAGGTCCCTCACGCACCTGCCCTTGAATCCCTCGTGTGGCAGCTGGGGTCTCACTGCAGGAGTTTTTCATCTTACTCTTACCCAGTGAACAGACCCAGGTGTATACATGTAATATATCCTCCTCCATGTGTACCCCTTTATCTAAGCATTTGCCTCCCTGCCCTCTGGAGAAAAGCCATTTGGGCTCCCAGGCACCAATGGAACCACTGGATGGGCTGGTGCCTTCCCCTCCCCGCCCCTCCCGCACCTGGCTTGGGTTAGCCGTGATGATGCCTCCAGAGCCGGGGTTGAGCGGCTTCATAGCACCTGCATTATCTGGGAGAATGGGAGCAGCCCCTGGCTAAGGACCAAGGGTTGGCGTAACCTTTCCCGTCTGCTCTGGCTGGAACATCAGGTTGGTGTGGGAGATGTCAGGTTGCCTCCCTCCCAGCTTCATTGTAGGGTCACACTGCCTCTTTGGGCAGGGGGTGGGGTGTTTGCTGGCCATGGCTGTTCCTCTCCATCCTGGCCTGGCTTACCTCCCTTTCCCTCGAGGAAAGAGGGGAATCTGTGTGTTCTCCATCCTGAGAAGGGTGCTCAAATCAGAGTCACAGGGCGAGAAGTCAGCAGATGGAAGCATCTCTGCTGACTCACCCGGGCCTGACAGGCCTGTCACACTCACCTGTGGGGCTCTTAGTCACTGCAGCCCAGGAGCAGCACCCTGCACGGACCTCAGCCCATCTGGTCAGACCCACAGACAAAGCAGGGTTGACACCTGACTCCATTGCTCTCCACCCTGGGAGGGGGCACACAGGCCACCTGACCCGGGATGACAGGGCCACCCTGCTCTCCTAAAGGGAAGCATAGGAGCCCCAAAGCTCTTTTCTTTCCTCTTTTTTTTTTTTTCCAAGAGTGACCTTAGTGTTGGCTTTCCAACCCCTGAGCAGGTAGCTAGGACAGGAATCATCTCTGCAGCTTGCTCTGGGGGCCCTAACAGGAGAGCACTTTGTAAATGTAGGAGGAGGCTGCCTGTCCCTGGGGGAGGGGAGTCACAGGCTGGGGGCGATCTCCGGTCTCCTGGGAACCTGGGAGCGCAGGTGTGGAGCACGCATTCCTTGCAAGTGTGATTGTTGATATGGTCCATCTTGAAGCATGTTTATAATGTGTTTGTACTGTTGCTAGAGAAATAGACCCATGATTCACATCTCACAGTTTACATGGCTAGCGTCCTTCCCCTTTGCACTGAGGAGCTTCATGTAAGCTTGGATGCTTCTGTCCCAACAGTGTCTGCCTCAGGGACCCAGGCTGCCGGGCCAATGTGTGAGAGGAAGACCCATGTCCCGTGTCTGGCCGGGTTAACATGGAGATGTGAGCTCAGGCCCCGGAGGAGGTGGGAGCCCTGTAATCTGGCAGAGCGCCTAATCCGGCTTCGCTCAGCTCTGCTGGAAGCGGGCAGGGAGAAGAGTCTGAGGGGCTGTGAAGCCTCGTGGAGGGGGTGCTCCCAGGGGTGTGTGTCACCAGAGCAGGGAGACGAATAGGGAAAATTGTGCCCTGGACACTTCTGACAGCGTCCCAGCTCTGGCTCTTCCAGAACATTCGTCAGCACTTCTCGGACATCACTGTCTGTGTAGAACAGTGTCAGTGACCTCAGCCCTGGCTGGTGGGCACCCTGAGCAGGGAGCGTGACCTGGCCTCTGGGTTGCCGTGTGTGGATAGGGGTCATGGAAGAAGCATGGGCCACTCTCCATGGTTCTCCTCTTCTTAGAACTCGCCCCCCTGTGCACAGGGATTCTTCCTGGGGTCAGGTGCCTGCGGAGTGTCTGGCCCCTCTCAGGCAGGAGAGTGGGGTGAGGAGGCCATGGTGTTGGTGGCTAGGCATGGACAGAGGGCTGGGTGGCCTGGGCCGTGTGAGGCTCTGTGACAGTTTCGAGAGAGGAACAGCAGTGCCTGTGTAGCCCACCCACTGCCGTGCTCCAGGCTGGGGGACCCTGGGAGTTTTCACCTGCTGGTGACCGGGAGTTCAGTGATCTGTATTGCTCCTCTTTTTAGTGAGTGAGTTAGAGCTGCTTCTTCCTTTTTTTTCTTTTTGTCTGTGCTGAGCAGCATGTGGGATCCTAGTTCCCCGATCAGGGATTGAACCTGTGCCCCATGCCTGCAGTGGAAGCACAGAGTCTTAACCACTGGACCACCAGGGAAGTCCCAGCTAGAGCTTCTGCTGTGTTAAAAATGTGCCCATAAGATGAAGGACTCAGATACCCTCCCGCAGACCCACTCTGTAATAGGACATGGGCTGGCCCTGCACCCTAGGCCAGCAGATTGAGGGCCCTGGCCTTCCACACCCAGGTTGTGCAACCATCACCTCTTTCTAGTTCCAGAACATCTTCATTATCCCTAAAGGAAACCTGTACCCATTAAGCAGTCACTCCCCATTTCTCCCTTCCCCAGCCCCTGGCAACCGCTAGTCTGCCTTCTGTCTCTATGAATTTAAGTATCCTGGACATTTCATATAAATGGAATTGTACAGTATGTGGCCTTTAGTATCTGTTTTCTTTTACTTGGTGTACTGCTCTTGAGATTCATCCACGTTGTAGCCTCTATCAGCACTTTATTCATTTTATAATCAAATAAGATTCCGTTGTGTGACTCTCCCAATTTTGCTTACCCATTACCCAACGATCAGTGGACATTTGAGTTGTGTCCGCCCTTTGGCTATTGTAAATAGTGTTGCTGTGAACATATGTGTACAAGTACTTGTTTAATACCCGCTTTCGATTCCTTGGGGCTGCACCTAGGAATGAAATTGCTGGGTCATGAAGTAAATCCGTGTTTAATTTTTTAAGGACCCTCCAAACTGTTTTCCACAGCAGCTGTGCCATCTTGCATTCCCGCCAGCAAAGGTGTGAAGCTTCTGATTTCCCCACATCCTCGCCAGCACTTGTTGTTTTTCCTTTTTAAGTTATAGCCGTGCTAGTGGATGTGAAGCGCCAGTTGATTGTGATTTGTTTTTGAGCACCTGCTGTGTGCCCTGAGATTGTACTGTGATCATTGCCTTCGCGGTCTCATTTTATCCTCCTGACAATCTGTTGAGGTGGGTAGAAATACCCCCTTTTTCTAGATGAGAAAGCTGAGTCCCAGAAAAGTTAATGACATATCTAAGGGCACACAGCTGGTAAGTGACAGAGCCAGGATTCTAAACCGGTGTTTGCTTCCACACTTAGTGCCCTTTCCATTGCCCTGCATGGGCCTTGTATCCTGTCTCATTGAGATTCTTCTTCTTTTATTTTGTGTGAGCAAATCTCATTCTCCTCATGCTTGGCTAGATTCATCCCTCTTAACAGCTTTCTCATCTTTTTTCTTCTAATGCTCTAATTTTCCTTCCTTTGTTAAAGCATAATCCCTCTTTGTACCTCTGCCTGTCTGTCTGCAGCCTCCTTGGCTCTTTTTTCCTGGTCACCTTGTCTCCCTTTCGTCCTGAAAGGGCGCTGCAGCCTTGGGGGGGGGGGGGCGGTGAGCTTAGGGAGAGGAGGGAGTGGAGAACTCCCTGGGGGCAGGGACAAAGAGGCATGTTCTGTGACTGGAGCCAGCCAGAGGCTCCAGGCATTGTAGACCCAGTGGAGGGGCAGGAAGGAGCTGGGGTCCTACCGCAGGAACCCCAGGCTTGAGTCTGGGCCCCAGGACAGAGAAGAGGGGCGGGAGGTGGGGAAACGGGTGGGACTGCAGTCCACGTCAGCTCACCACCAGGCCCTGCTGATTTTCCTGGAGTGTCTGTTCTCTCATTCATGGGGATTTCACAGCCAGCTTCAACTCTGCTTTTCTATTTGTAAGCCAGACAGCCACCAAATTGAGGGGGAAAAGGCTCTAAGCTGCCAGACTGGAGCCCGGACGGGCAGGGAATTTGCTCTTTTACACTCCCTTGTAGTCCAAAGCACTTTTGCTTTTCACAGCGAGTCCATGTCTCATTAGGTCCTCCGACACTCCTCCAAGGAGGTGGGACCGACGCTCTCCTCTTTATAAAGATGAGCCCGCGACCTAGCTGAGCATCAGGCAGTGAGGCCGCCAGATCCCAACTCATTTTCTGAATATTCTTTCTCCCACGCAGAGAGTGGAAGAGAGGGAAAGTGTTGACTCTCTTTGGAAAGCACAGCGGCCTTATAAAGGGGTCAAGTTCTTTAATCTTAAAAGCTGTGTGTTGCATATAGAATTAAATTTTGCCTCATAGTATCAATGTTGAGCAAATTTTTTGGTATAATCTTTTAAATAAACTTCATTTCCTCCGCGGCACCGATGAGTGCCTCTGTCTGCCTGTGCTGTGCCGACTGCTCGCTACACATCATCTTGTGTTACCCTCACCAAAGGCCTGAGAGGAGATATGATTATCCCCATTTTACAGGGGGGAATACTGAGGGTCAGGAAAATCGAGAGATGGGCTGCTTGCCGTCACTGCAGGAACAGCACAGGAAGAAGGGGTTTCACTGCATGATGCAGTTTGAAGTCAGATTTCTGCAACGAGTAGACCTTGGGATGGGTCATTAAGGGAGACTGTGGAATTGGCTCCTCTGATATACAAGGTCCTGAAGGTATCGGCACCCGGCAGAGGGCAAAGGGACATGCGGGGAGACCCAAAGCACATGTCAGAGGAAAGTCCTGACTTCAGGAGGTATGGGAAGGGATGGGTTTTGTACCCAGCATCCCCAGTGGAACGGGGACCTGAAAAGGCTGAAGAGGAAGCCCACAGAGGAGACACCCTCCTCTGGCTCCTGAGTTTGGCAGGGCTATTGTTTTTAACAGCGTTTGCCAATAATTTTGCACCTCGGCAGAAATGGAGCCCAGTGACTTCTGCCTGTAATTGGCACGGGCTGCTTCCGGTGCGTGAGCTGTGAGCTGGGGCCACTTTCTTTGTGTTTAACCCCTTCCCCCATGTGTACCTCACCCTGCCCCCACCCCCACATACACAAAAAGAGCGAATATCTGACCGGCCCAGGGTGTGCTGTGTGTAAAAATACAGGGGGTTGAGCCATTTCCTGCTGCTTCCGTTGTTGCATGGAGATAAGACACTGGGACTCGGCTGTGGACAGTGGTCCTCCAACAGGCTGAGGCGGGTCTGGCCCTGGGAGAGTGGGGCTCCAGGCCCGCCTGCTTTCATCCGACCTTGCTTCCCATCTTTCCTATCTTCTGTGACCTTTCCTTCCCCTCTCTCCCTGCCCCCTATCCTTTCTCAGTCTCTCTGCTCCATTCTTTGTGCCACCCTGATGCACTCAGGAAGCCTGCCTGCCTGCGAGGAAAAGGCGCTGTCCTCTCCCTCCTGCACATTCACCTCCTTCCACGCTGGATGGCTGGTACCCCCAGGCCCCCAGCCTGGGCCCTGCTTCCCTCAGCCTGTGGGTTACTTCTGGGACTCGAGCCCTTGGGGACCCAGCCAGCAGGCAGGTGGGGGTGTGCTCCTCTCCCTGTCCTGGGAGACCGGGCAGGGCCGGGCGCTCCCACCATCATGAAGCGGAAGAGGTTGCTGACGACCCCAGGGAGCTGGAAGGTAAGGGCAGGGCTGCGAGAGGTGTCCGCTGAGGCAGGTGGCCCGCTGAGCTGCACTGGGGAAGCCCAGGTGGGGAGGGTGCAGGGAAGTGCTTCCTGTGCCTGCATGGGGCCCAAGTGTAGGCTCTGGTCAGCTCTGAGGGAGCGGCCTGCTCCAGGCAGGAGCCTTATGGAGGGCTGAGTCCAGAGGGACAGCGTGTCTCATCCCCGAGAAATAACCCCGTGACTGCAGTGAAGCCTCAGACCTGCTTGGTCCATGTGATGGGGCAAAAAGAGTTCTGGGCTGCCACTTCTGTCTTCCTGAAGCTGTTTGTCCCTGAGCAACTTGCTTGAACTCTCTGGGCCAAAGGAGGAGCAGGTCTGCCTAGACTGCATTTTAGGGTGTTGTGGGGATTGGGTAAATAGCAGCTGTGCAAGCCCTTCCTAAATGGCGGCTGTGAGGGAATACTGTTGTCATTGCCATTATCCTTTTGGACTCTTTCCTTAAAGTTTCCTGT
The DNA here is from genome assembly GCF_059928025.1 of Delphinapterus leucas. NCBI lineage: Eukaryota > Metazoa > Chordata > Mammalia > Artiodactyla > Monodontidae > Delphinapterus > Delphinapterus leucas. Next base: position 40,340,494 of record NC_143129.1, read on the forward strand.
TCATCCTGCATCCGTTTTCCAGGCAGTGAAAACCAAGTCCAGAGTTGTCCAGGGACACACGAGAGACCCCTGTGGGCCCCATCCCTTGGTTTCCTGATTGACTTACGCTTCTTCTGCTTGCCTTCTTCCCCAGGTCGACAAGGGGGACCTCGCGGCCCTGAGCCTCCCTGGCGGCCCTGGCCACGGTGACGCCGATGGCCCCATCAGCCTGGACGTGCCAGACGGGGCCCCGGACCCCCAGCGGACCAAGGCCGCCATCGACCACCTGCACCAGAAGATCCTGAAGATCACAGAGCAGATCAAGATCGAGCAGGAGGCGCGGGACGACAATGTGGCAGAGTACCTGAAGCTGGCCAACAACGCCGACAAGCAGCAGGTGTCCCGCATCAAGCAGGTGTTCGAGAAGAAGAACCAGAAGTCGGCCCAGACCATCGCCCAGCTGCACAAGAAGCTGGAGCACTACCGCCGTCGCCTGAAGGAGATCGAGCAGAACGGGCCGTCGCGGCAGCCCAAGGATGTGCTGCGGGACATGCAGCAGGGCCTGAAGGACGTGGGCGCCAACATGCGCGCCGGCATCAGCGGCTTTGGGGGTGGCGTGGTGGAGGGCGTGAAGGGCAGCCTCTCCGGCCTCTCACAGGCCACCCACACCGCCGTGGTGTCCAAGCCCCGGGAGTTCGCCAGCCTCATCCGGAACAAGTTTGGCAGCGCTGACAACATCGCCCACCTGAAGGACCCTCTGGACGACGGGCCCCCCGAGGAGGCGGCCCGGGCGCTGAGCGGCAGTGCCACGCTCGTGTCCAGCCCCAAGTACGGCAGCGACGATGAGTGCTCCAGCGCCAGCGCCAGCTCGGCTGGGGCGGGCAGCAACTCGGGGGCCGGGCCCGCTGCGGCGCTGGGGAGCCCCAAGTCGAACATGCTGTACGGCGCCCCCGGAAACATGGATGCCGTGCTGGAAGAGCTGCGGGAGATCAAGGAGGGCCAGTCCCACCTGGAGGACTCGATGGAGGACCTGAAGGCTCAGCTGCAGAGGGACTACACCTACATGACCCAGTGCCTGCAGGAGGAGCGCTACAGGTGTGTGCCGCCCGGCCCAGCCCTGGGGAGAGGGGCCGAGCACCGGCTTTCAGACTTGGTGGTAGCAGCAGACGGGCGAGCATCTAGAAGGGTCCTGGGCTGCTGGAAGGGGCCAGGAAGAGGCTCCGAGGACCCTTCCACCAGCTTCCAGGGCAGCTGGAAGTTAGGATTATGGGGCCTGTGGAAGGAAGGCTCTGCCCGTCTCAGGAGCTTTGAGCATCTCTACTTGATCATTACATGGTTGTTGTACAGAAGGGGAAACCGAGGCAGGAGCCAGATACGTGGCCTTTTACCTGGAGAGAGTCTGGCTAAGAGCACTGACTCTGGAGCCAGGTTACCTGGGTTCAGATCCCAGCTCTACTCTTTACCCTTTACCTTGAACAAAGTTCTTACTACTCTTCGTACCCGGTGTCCTCATCTGTGAAGCGGGAATAATGTGAATCCCTGTTCACAGGGTTTGTGAGGATTGAGTCCAAACCTGTGAAGTCACCGTATGGAGGTGTCTGGCATGGTCCGTGTGAGCGTCCAGCCGAGGCTGCTGGGTCAGCCTGTCCCCTCCTTCCCTTCTGTCGGCTCTGCTTTTGCTCTGCGCCTCTCGTGTGCCATTTGGCACCTGCTCCTTGGGATTCTTCGGGATCTTTTCTTTAGTTAGCACTTTTTCTTCTTTATATATGTGAAGAAGTTTTGGAAAATTGAGGGGGAAACCTGCCTGAAAGCTAACTACCCCCCCCCCGCCCGCCATAGTAGTCATCTTCTATATTTTGTGCCTTCAGAGCAGGGATTGTGTCTCTATATCCCTGGGTCCCTGGTACCCAGGAGAGCATTAGCCCAGGGCTTAAGAGCCGAGGTTGTTGAAGTCATTCAATCCTTGACTCCTCCATTCATGAGCTCTGTGATCTCAGGCAAGTTCCTCAACCTCTCTATGCCTCAGTCTTCTCGTCTGTAAAATGGGGATGACACTAGTACTTATCTTGAAGGTTTGTGGAGGAGGATCCTATGGGATAATGTGGCTAAAGTGCCTAGCCCAGGGCCTGCATATAAGAAGTGCTGTGTACGTAGTAGCTTTCATTGTTGTTGCTGTTAAAATTGGACAGGGCTGGACACCTGGGGTGGGTTGAGTCATTGTTGAGAATGAGTGAAATTGATCCTGGGGGGAGACAAGAGGCTTGGGGAGCTGGGACTGGTGTCATACCTTCTCCCTCCGCCAGATATGAGCGGCTGGAGGAGCAGCTCAACGACCTGACCGAGCTTCACCAGAATGAGATGACCAACCTGAAGCAGGAGCTGGCCAGCATGGAGGAGAAGGTGGCCTACCAGTCCTACGAAAGGGCCCGGGACATCCAGGTACAGCAGCCTCAAGAGGAATCCGGGAGTGGGCTGGTTCCGCCGCTTCCCCTTAATCAAGACTTCCACTTCCCACCGTCCTCCCCAAATAGTCATCATTAAAGGACTCGGGCCCCTAGCTGCTGCTGATCACCCTCTACCCTGCCTGGCCTTCGGAGGGGGCACCCTGTGCATTGTCACCTCCTCGGAGGGGCAGGTGGGGTTTCGGCTGGGGGTCTGCCCGCCCCGAGCTCCAGTGCACCCACCCCTGTGTCCCTGCAGGAGGCTGTGGAGTCTTGCCTGACCCGGGTCACCAAGCTGGAGCTGCAGCAGCAACAGCAGCAGGTGGTGCAGCTGGAGGGCGTGGAGAACGCCAACGCGCGGGCGCTGCTGGGCAAGTTCATCAACGTGATCCTGGCGCTCATGGCTGTGCTGCTGGTGTTCGTGTCCACTCTCGCCAACTTCATCACACCACTCATGAAGACCCGCCTGCGCATCACCAGCACTGCCCTCCTGGTCCTCGTCCTCTTCCTCCTCTGGAAGCACTGGGACTCCCTCACCTACCTCCTGCAGCACGTGCTACTGCCCAGCTGAGCGGCCGGCCTGTCCCGACCCTGTGCTCTCCCCAGCCCCCAGCTGGCCATGCTTCTCCGGGGGAACCCTGGGACTCCCGAGTCCTTGGACTTCATCATGTGTCCAGTTTGGCCTCCTGCCCAAACTGTCCATTCCAGCAACTTCTGCCCCCTTCTCTGTCCTTGCTTCTTCTGTCCAGTGCCTCCTCCCTGTTGGCCTGAAGGGAGCCGTAAGCGTAGCCCTGGCTGGAGGCGGTGGGGGCGTCGGTGGCCAAATGGAGCAGAGGACACCCGGATGGACTGTTTTGATTATTTACAGTCACACAAGGGCTCCTCCCAGCTGACGCAGATGCCATGGGTCAGGAAGGCCAATGAGAAGAGGGGCAGGAGAGGGCCATGCCTCGGCTTTCCTAGGGAAGAGCCCATGCTTCAGGCAGCTCCGGCTCCCTCTTTGTGGAGATGGTCAGAATGAAGGCAAGAGCTTCCACTGGCCCCGGGGAAGCTCCCCAGCTCACCCCTCCCTCCTCCAGAGCTGGGCTGAGGCTGGTTTCTGGGTTGGGCCCTTCTGGGATCTGAAGGATGCAGGCTCTGGAGGCCAGTTAGGTGTGGCTTTGGATTTGTGTGTTCCCTGTTATCCTTTCTGCCTGTCCCTGGATCTGCTCTTTTCAGGGAAAGAGGCCCCAGGGGTCCCAAGCCTCAGCCCAAGCTCTTAGGGTTCTGTTTATTTATTTATTTATTTGTTCCTTTGTCCCTTATTCCCCTGAGCTCCAGGGAGAGGTCCCACCCCCACCCCCCTCTCCGGTCCTCTCTCTGAAGCCAGGGCTGCTGCTTGGCTGTCAGGCACTTCCATGCCATTTAGATCTGGAGACTCCTGGCTGGGGGAAGTGGGGCAGAGCCACCCAGCCCCACTCTCCCAGGCAGCGCCTCAGCCTCTTTTATATGTCTGTTTATTCTGTATGTGTGTATTTGTGTGGGGGAGGTTGTCTGTTGCTTTCTTTTTTTTAAGGCTCTGGAGTGTTGTGTATGGTTTCTCTTCACATCCCAGCCTCCCCAAGGGCACTTCCAAGAAGAGAGGGGATTTGTCGGAAAAGGAGAGAGAAATCCCCTGGAACAGGGGAGGGCAGTGCCTGCCAGCTCTTGTGGACCTTCCCGAGAAATAAATATCCTCTAAATTTTCAAACCATCCCGCCTAGCGTTGGTTGATTAGGCTGTTTCCATGGAAACCACCGAGTCTCTCCCAACACTCAAGCATTCTGGGTAACACAGACTGGGCCTCACCTATTGGCCTGTGGCCTTCATCCTCCAGGATCTGACATTGAACAAAGCGTCATCCACCCTTCCCATTTGCTTTCCACAGCCAAAGCTTTGGCCTGGGTGATAGGGAGGTGAGATGATGTCCACCCCATCCAGCCTCCCTGGAGTGCTTTCTAGGAGGAGGGAAATTGGGAGAGATTTCCTTAGTTTGGAGAGCCTAAGCAGCTGGAGGCCTCGATGACAGCAGTCATGCCCAGGTATGGCCACAGGAGGGCAGCAGAGTCCTTATTCGGCACTTTCTTAGGGTTCAGCTCCAAAGACTAGCATCTGTTGGCGTTAGCTTGGCCTTTCGATTCTGTCCAGCCAGAGCAGAGATCACCTGCCTTGAGCATAGAGGCCCTCAGTGTCTGCTCTGTGACTGTATTTCCCACCCCTGACAGTTAAGGGCACCCACAGAAGGCACTGGATTCCCAGCAGGAACCCTGTGGGAGCTCACTTGGCCCACCTGAGTCTCCCTACTGCGAGGAGATGCCCCCAGTTCGTGAAAGCAGGAGGGCTGTAGGGAAAGCACCTACCCCAGAGCCCTGGCCCATAATTAGCGCACCTGTGGCCAATTCCCATCTTTCTGGGCCTCAGTTTCTATATCTGTAATATGGATGGATGCAGTAGCTGCTAATTTCAAAGGGCTCTGACATTCTGTGGTTCTGTAGGTCTGAGAAGTCAAGTTACAGATGTATCCGTGACCTTGGGCTTTAGGGGACTTTAGGAGTCAGGGACTGTGCCCTTAACTGGATCAGAGAGGGTGCTGCGCTGGCGCTGGCAGGAGGGCAGCATTGATGGTTCATCTTCACCCTCTATAACCGGGTAGGAGTTTCACCAGGTGACCTTACAGGGCCTTCCAACAATGTCACTCCTGGGCCCTGCACCCCCCATTTCTTCCAACCACATGCACACCTCCCTTGGGGGCCGTGGGCTCTGGGCCAGGAGCCCACATTCCTGGGCCCCAGGTGGGGGTGGCTGCTCCAGGCTGCAGACATTTCCCACATTCCTCCCCAAGGTCAGGTGCCTTCCCTGCATTGGTTCTTAAATGTCACTGCCAGCCACAGTCCACACTGAAAGGGAGGAGGGAAGAGGGAGGCTGGGGCGTGACATTCTCAGCTGATCCTGAGGCTGCAAAGTAAACAGCCCTAGGAGAGGGGAACAGCCCCAGCCCCACCCCCACCCCCGGCTACAGAGCCCTCTTCTGCAAAAAAGGACGGAACAGGCAGACCCTATATTTGCCTCTTTGTGACAAGGGGCTTCTCGCTAAGCCCAGGCCCCGACTAGGAGTTGGGTTTCATTCCTCTGACAGTCACTGCCCTTCCTTGTTCATGTCTGAGCCTCTCTCCACTCTGTAAAAAGGGCACAAATTGCTCCAATCTGGACCTGCCTGCCTCTCCCACCAGGGGTCACAGGGTGAGACATTGAGTCAGGGTGGCCTCTGCAGGGGACCACCCTCCTTTAGACTGCAGGACCAACAGGCAGGCTTTCTCCCCGGGGGTCCGTCCTGCAGGTCCCAGCCCCACGCCTGGGGTTCACAGGGCCCAGCCAGGCCAGCACCCTCCCGCAGCCTCAGTGGCCCAGGCTGGGGGCAGCTGAGAACTCATCTCTGCTTGGACTTGGTGCGGTAGTGCTCCAGCAGCACTTGGCGGGCAGCTGGCTGGCCTGGAGCCGGCATATTTGCTGTGCCATGTTTGCTGTGCCCGTGCAGAGCTGGTGCTCCCTGCCAGCCTCGTGGAAACGGTGGCGCTGCAGCCTGGGCCCGCACCAAAGCCTTCAGACGGCACGGGGCAGAGGGCAGTGACCTGACCCCCGCCACTCCAGGAGACTCAAGGGTGATTCTGGGGGGAAGGGGAGGGAAAGGAGGAAAGACCTGGGGCCACGGGGTGGGAGAGGAGGGGAGCTTTAGCCGGGACGCCTGGATGGATCCGCGTGGCAGGCCCCCCGTCAGTGACGGCGCCCTTAAGTGAGGTCAAGTTTCCAATGTAAGAGCCTGGGCTTTGGAGCCTGCAGCTGTCCAGCTGGGCTCCAGTCCCAGCGCTGCCACCCACCTCAGACAAGGTTCCAGTCTCAGATTAGCCTCCTCCTCTGCCCATAGGAAAGCAAATGGCATCTGACTCACAGGTTTGGGGTGCAGGAGAGAGGACATTCTGCGTGTCACACCTTAGCCTGGCGCCTAGAACCTAATAAGGGACTAACCAAGGCAAGTTATGACTCCTCCCCCTTCCTGAAGCCAAGGGGATGTTCAAGTGCAGAACTGCTCAGAGACGTCTAAGGCAGACCCTACAGAAACGAGCAAGGCTGAGGGTGACTGAGGAGGTCTTGGCCTCCAACTCCTGAAGGCTCAGTAGAGGCCCTCACAGCTCCCCTTCCCTGCGAGCTGAGAGCCTGCTTATTCCAGACACCTTTCCTCTAGGACTTGCAGACAAAACCGGCCCAGTCCCAGGGAGTCGGGCCCCAGCTTGAGACAGGACTGGATGAGGCCTGCCTGGCCCAGGCTGGCTGCCTCCACCCGGGTCCTGTGAGTATATCAGTGCTCAGGGCCCAGCCTCCTCCAGACCACGGGCCCAGGTGTGTGCTCAGGAATCGGCATCAGGAGGCCCAGGTTTAGGTGGAGGCTCAGCCACTCAGCGCTGGCTGGGGGGTTGCAGGCTCGCGTCTCCTCGTCGAAATAAGGATGCCTGGGCTGCCCAAGTGGCAGGGCACTCGTGAGGCTCAGAGGAGATATCAGGTATGGGTGCCTGCACCCCAGGTTCCCAGATCTCTCTCCCTAAGGGAGACAACTGTCAGGCTGCTGCTGGGCCATCTGGCGTCCCCACAGAGGGCTCTGACCTGCTCGGGGCCAAGCCTGGGGCAGGGCTTGAGAGAGTGGCTGGCAGTGGCCCCTCAGGCTGAAGGGTTGTAGCCAACCCCCCAGTGGAGCTGGAAGGAGGAGGCTCGGCCTCCACCAGACGTGCTGGGACAGAGGTGGAGAGGGAGGGAAGGCTGGGACTTGCCCCAGCACATCCAGACCTGCCAGCAGGACCTGAGTCACCCAGCTAGCTAGAAGGACAGTCTAGGTTGGTGACGGCGGCACTGCTTCCCACACTCGGGTCCTCCCAGAAGAGCCCTCCCTCCCTGGTAGCCAATCCAAAGTCTAACTCAAGATGAGGGGCCCAGGGGTGCTCGATAGACCACCTTGGCCATGCCCCTGCCCCCAGGCAGCCACCCACCAAGTTGGCTCTGCTTCCAAAAGCACCCGGAGGAGATTCCACAAGCTCTGGGTGCCTGGACCCTGCTGCCCGCCCACCTCCCAGCCTAAAGGTCCCTTGATTGCCTTACTCTGGCTGTTCTTGTAGCGATTTCAGCTCACTGAAGAGAAGACTAAAGTAAACCCTTTAGAAAGATCTGGGTCTCCAGCTGGTTTGGGCGCTCTGATCTCTGGGCTCCTGCAGGAAGGCTGAGTTCTCTCTGTACCACTCTCTTGGGTCCCTTTGTTCTTTTTCTACTTGAGCCCAGCCCCAAGCACCCAGAGTTGAGGTGGAGGTGAGGAGGAGAAGACTTCCCACGAAACTGGGCATTAAATAAACTCATGCAAGAGACAAGTCACCAGCACAGACCTGTTATATGTCTCTGGCTGGTCCCTTCTCCATCTTCTCAGTCAGGCAGGGCCACGCCAGGCCAAGGATGGGAAGACCTGAGCGATAGCAGCGTGGATGCTGAGGAAGAAGGGGCTGACCAGGGGTCCCGTTCCTTCCTCTCCATTTCCTTCTCTGCTGGTCTTGGAGCTCTCGTCAAAGGGGGGCAGCCTGTGGTCCAGGTAGCCTGTAGCCCAAACCACTAGGCTTAGGTTCAATGAAATTCAAGAAATGCAGTTTTGAACACCTGCTCTGTGCCAGGCATGTAGACACAAAGAAAAGTAAGACATGGTCCATGCCCTCATGGAGCTCACAGCCTAGCGGGGACACACACACACACACACACACACACACACACACACAGCCCTCTAACAGAGGGAGGAAGAGATAAGTGCTGCAGCAGGGGACGGGGTGGGAAGTCCAGGGAGGGAGAGCTCCACTCTGATAGGGACCTTTGGGGAGGCTTCTCAGAGCACTGAAGGACGGGCAAGAGGCAAGAACGGAGAGTGTCCCAAGCAGATGGTTTTGGTCAGTTTCTGGGCGTGCAGGTGAGACAGAGGCATCGTTACATGGTTTGAAGGGATATGTGGTGTTTCAGGCATCAGTACTGCCCAGCCTACACCCCAGAGGGCAGGATACCTGGGGAAGGGGCTTCTAAGGCCACTCCAGTGAGAAGGAGAGGGAAGAGGGGAAGGGAACCCCCACTCCAGAACTTATGGGACTTGGGGGTTTCAGAGGGGCTGTTTGTGCTTGAAAGAGAGAGGGAAGGTGAGGGGAGTTTGGGGAGAGAAGGGAAAGGGTGAGCATTCTCCTCAGGAAGATCTGGGACCATCCGGAAGGCTAGGGACTTGGGGGCTAACACTCAACTATGCTGTGTGATACTGAGAAGGTCATGCAACCTCTCTGGGCCTTAGGGTCCCCACCTTCACACAAATGGAGAATTTAAGATGGAGAGATTGACGAGGCTAGTGAGTTTCTGGGAAATCCAGAAAGTATCTCTGAGAAGCAGACTCAAGTGCAGGCTCCCAGTGTGGTGGAGAGGCGGCTTGGTTTGGTGAGGTCTGTGAGCAGGAACGCACGCAGACAGAGGAGTCGGGACCGGTGTTCTAACCGTGGGGAGTCCTCACTGCTGGATGCCCAGGTTGCGAGGAGGGCATCTGGAGGTGAGTCGGAGAGCAAGGTTGGCTCCAAAGGCTCTCCTGGCCTCCCTCTCACCTTCCCCCGGAAGCAGGGCAAAAGATGAGAGAATGCCAGGGTTCTCTTCTCCACTTGGCAGCTGTGAGATTAAAAGGGAGGTGGCTTCCACGCACAGCTGTCATCTGCTCAGGTATGATTTTGAGGGTGTGGGGAGACCCCTCCTCCCTGGCCCAAAGTCATGGCAATATCAATCCCTTTTCCTATCCAAGACCTCACAGCTAACAATGCTTTTTGTGTACATGGATTCATTTTATCTCCACCATCACCCTAGTGGGTAGCTAGAGAGTTGACATAAGACTCCGCTTACAGATAGCAAACCGAGTCTCAGAAAGATGAGGGGAACTTACTCATGGACACAGCTGGTGAATGGCTGCCCCAGGACAAACCCAGGCTTGCTGACAATGCCGCCGCAGCTGTAGCTGAAGCCTGACACCCACAGGTAGGCTAAGTGTTGCTTGTTACATGTACAAATGCAGGTGACCCTACGAGGGGTAAGCCTTGAGCCATTCACACCTTAGTATGAATTCGTTTTTCCCATTGAACACTTTCTTTACTCTGCCAGAGAAAGAGAAGGTTAGGGTTTGAGAGGTTGAAGAAAAAACATTTTCAAGGAGGCAGAAAGGGAAAAACAATTTTCTACAAATTCCATTGACTTTCTATTTTTTCCCAAGGCTAAGTCCTTTGAGCCACAGAGCTTAATGCCAACCCCAGAGGGAAAAGCCGAGGGAGGATCCAAAGGAACAATTTATTCATCTGTTCATCAAACCTACATGAACATCTGTTTTATGTAAGAGATGGAGGATACTGAGGCGAACTAGACAAACTCTTTCTCTTCGAACATCTCAAAATCTATCCAGGAAGACAGAGGTAAAAAAATGACAGTGGAGCTTGGTAACTGCTAAAACGAAGTTATGATCTAAGAAAGAGAAGCTAGCTGCTGGAGGGGAGCTGGATTAGCAAAGTTCTCTTCCCTCCATGACACATCTTTCATCACACATTTTTCGCCCGTTCATAATCCTGACAGCCAGACAGTCCTTTCTGTCACCTCACTTAAGTACCTCTTGCTCAGCAGTGCCCAGTACCCCTGGCCATGCCCAGTGATCCCAGCCTGTGACCTCAGCAGCTAGGTAAAGGGCCGTGAGGCCTTTATGGAATCTCTGGCCAAGACTCCCATTATACATATGAGGAAACTGAGGCCCAGATAGAGGCAGTGACTTTCTCGAGATTGCTACAGTGAGGCGGTGCTGAGCCTGGGCTCTCACCTGCAGATGTGCACATCACGACAAGCACAGCTGGAGGGGTTTGACCGAGGAACCCCTGCGCTCTGTACAGGGTCAGAGAAGGAAGGTAAGGTGGCTGAGGGGGAGGCAGTAGCGGAAGGTAGAGGAAGCTCTGAAGCCGGGGAGGAAAGAGAGGGCAGGGAAGAGGGCACTCATCAGGAAGGGTTCAGATGGTGACAGGGCAGCAAACTTTCTTCTAGAGGCCAGCATCAGGAGTTCCCTGGTGGCCTAGCGGTTAGGATTCCAGGCTTTCACTGCCGCAGCCCGGGTTCAGTCAATCCCTAGTCAGGGAACTGAGATCCCGAAAGCCGCGTGGCGCGGCCAAAATAAATAAATAAAGCCCAGCACCGTCATCCACAGTCTGTCTTATTGAATCCTCAAAGGCCAGGCCTACTTAAAATTAAATGTAAGTTAATTAAAATTCAATAAAATTAAAAATTCATTTCCTCGGCTGCACTAGCTACCTTTCAGGAGCTACGTGCGGCCGGTGTCTGCTGTACTGCACGGCACAGACAGAACGCGTTTCCATCATGGCAGAAGTGCTGTTCTGGACACCTTACATGTATAATCTCATTTAAATAATATTTCCTCAGAGTGATTAATACATGTTTGTCGTAGAAAATTTGAGGGAACTTCAGTCACAGATGATGCCCTCCACCCACTATTAGCATTTGACATACATCTTTCTAGCCTTTATTTTTCCTTTACAAGAAAATTCAAATAATGCACAGTCGGTGTAAAAAATGCAAACAATATGGGGGCTAGAGAGTAAAAATGTTGTCCCTCCGCAGGGGAAAGCACTGTCAGCAGCTTGGCACGTGTTCCTCCTGAGTCTGCGTTTCCCTCAGCCCCACGGTCTCAGGAACACTGAGGGGCTGCTTTAACCACAGAATCTCTATTTCACTGGCTCTGCCCTCATCCACCTTCGAGAAGACTTCCGGTCCCTCCCCTTCCACTAACCCGAAGTGCCACAGGCCCGGGACCCTCGCAGTGGCCTCTGCTTTGGACCCAGAAGCCCCTCTCTCCTCTTCCCTCACCCAGCCCTGCTCCCTGCGACACCTCATCAGGGCCTGGGGAAGGGGCGCTATATCCTGTTACTTCACCCCCGTCATTTCTCCCAGCCATCCTCCAAGGCCACGGCAGAATGGCAGAGTGGTCCAGAGCACGGGCCCTGGGATCAGACAGTCACAGGTTATGTCCCAGCTCTACCACTCATCAGGATTCCCGAGATCCCGCACGATGTATCTGAGCCTCAGTTTTCTCATCTGAACGTTGGAGATAATATCTGCTTCAAACTGTTTGCTGTGAGAGTTAAATGAGATAATAGATGTAACACATTCTGCATTTCTAGATAGTAATTATTGTCATTTTGCAGATGAGAAAACTGAGGCTCAGCGAGACCTAGGTACTTCTCAAGGTCCTGCTGGCAGGAGGTGGCAGGAACCAGGGTTCTAACCTATGCCTGTCTAGCTCCAAAGCCCACGTTGCTGACCCCACAGGGTCATCCCTTTCCTAACCTCGCTCCTACGCTCCAGAACACCTTCATATGGGTCCAAAAAAGCAAAGAAGCAAGGGAAGCAGCAGGAGAACTGTCAGGTGGCTCTAAACCTCAGACTTTTCCCAAGTCAGAGGCCTGCCGGGGCCAGGAAGGCAGCAGTCCCCTGCCATGCAGTCCCCCAGCTTCCCACTGCAGACTGGGTGTCCTGCTGCTTGTGTCTGCTCTCTGCAGACCTCAGTTTCCCCATGTATATAACAACCCTGACAGTCTGTCATTTTGCACTTCTGTGACCCCCAACCCCGGAAGTCATCAGGGACCCAGAATCGACTGGAGGCAGGAGGCCAGCCCTGCCCCTCAGACCAGACCAGGCCCTGGTGAGGGGCTGACCCACAGTTACCTCACTCTCCCTAGGATCCCCTGGGGCCCTGAGATGGGGCGTGGTCCTCAACAGGCCTGCTGGGTGAGGGCAGGTTTGGAAGGAGGTTTAGGAAGGGTGTGGCAGGGAGGGTGCGCCTGGCAGGCTCAGGTGAGGTCACTAGAGAGGGGGCACGCCTGCCAGCCTCCTCGGCTGTGCCAGACAGGGCCGGGCAGCTTCCCCCTCAGACCACGTCTCTGGGCTCCTCTGTGGGACCCCCATCCTTCGTGAAGTGTGAGCGGAGGTGGACGAACTCCCCTCAACATCCATCCAAGGCCAACTCACGGGACCTGCCCTGCTGGGTGGTGGGCCAGGAGGGCCCCGAGAGCTGTGAGGACAGGAGTGGGAAACCTGTGTGCAAGCTGTGTGCAAGACAGCAGGGTCCATGGAGGAAGGGATTTGACCACAGTTGATCCAGGCAGTCAGAGAAGACTCCTTTGTGAAAGCAGGCAGAGGCCACAGGGGCCCAGATCTGGCTTGCTGTTCCCTGCCCTGCCCCTTCTCCCCTCTACAAGGCAACACCCATTCTCCCTGAGTCCCAGGGGAGGAATGGTCATTGTCTCTTCTTCCTCTTCTTCTGGGATAGAGCTTAGACGCTGTAATTTATTCCCTTCCAAAAGACCAAAAGACCCCAGGTTAGGAATCCCCATGTGGAAGATGATGCCTGAAAAGTAAACTCTGAGACAGCCTCCCTGTTCTAACCATGGGGGGCTCTGGACTCCCACAAAGTAACAGCCTTTCACACCAGTGCTGTGCTTTACAGCTCACAAAGTGTGTTCACACATATTGCCTCGGACAGACCCTAGAGTACAGATTATACTTGAACAAATAGGAGGTCAACGTCCACTGAATTGCCCAAGGTCACACAGCCAATCTGGGCAGAGCCAACACTCTCCTTCTCACATGGGGCCTCAGAGGAGCCAACACAGTCTGTCTGACGGTGGGGAAGGCACAACAGAGAAACGGCTGCACTTGGCTGCAGGGGAGATTGGTCCTGACCGCTCCTGACCGTGCCCAGCGGGGTCCTGCTGCAGCTCCAGAGAGACACACCCAGCCTGCCCCCGTGCTGAGCTGTGTTTCTAACAGCCTCCCTCCTGGCACAGCAGTGAGGGGTCAAGCTACCAGCCTGCAGCTTGTGAGAGAGGAGAGACAAGGGCAGAAACCAGGCCTGGATCCTGAACCCCAGGAACCCAGGGGACAGAGAAAGAGCCCCTGGACCTGCCTCTCCCTACAGAGCAGACACCTTACTTGGCAGGAGCATATCCGAGGATAAAATGGGGCTGGAGAGGGGGTGGCAGTTGGGATATGGAGCACAACTGAGTGAATGAGGTTTACATACAGGCACCAGACTTGACTGTCTGAAGTCAGTGTTTAAGTTTTCAAGGAATTCTTGCTCCTTAAAAACCCCTCTACTTGACCCGGAAAACTCAGCCTGCAGCACGCAGCTCACTCCCTCCATGAAGCTTTCCCCAGTGTCCTGTGTAATGACGGTGCCCCTAGCAGGCTGGAGCTCTGGACTCGACATCCCACCCTGGTCCCTGGCAATAGGGGCTCAATCCATGTTTGTTCAGTAAGTGCTAGACACCAGAAATGAGGCTGTCTTTTGTCTCTACCTGTTCTGTCACTTCGAACTGGGTCGCAAACCTCCATGGTCAACGAAGGCCAGCCTGCCTCATACACACACTCACCCACTTTAACTGGAAGCCAATAATGGCCTTTAGAAACCCTCTCAAGAAGCATCTAACAGGTTTTCCCAGGCTGGGATGGGGTGAGGGAGAAGGTTCAAGACAGAAAACTGTCATTTTTATGTCTTTCCCCAAACTGGGTTATTTTCCTTTGCTCCAAACATTTGGCAGAGGTGTGTGGGCAGAGAAAGTGTCTGGAACTTGGAGTGTCGCTCTGCAGGCATCTGGGTGGTTCTCCACCCTCAGCTGGTTTGCAGCCTGGGCTGGGGCTGGGGGTTGCTAAAGGGAGGGGCCTGGTTTGCAGTGGGTGGGTTGCTGCTCGGGCCTTTGATCATTAACCCTTATCAAAAAGAATTCATAAATTTGTGTTGGTTTTATGCATCTGTCTCCTCCACCGGACTCTGGAGGGTGGGAACCACATTTATTCAATTCAGAATCCTCAGGGATGGGTACAATGCCAAGTATAGAGTAATGCTAAATACATGTTGAAGGCAAAAAAATAAAATAATTTTTTAAAAAAGCACCAAAACCTCCCTGCTAGTCTTATTTCTGGGGCACCCCTGCCTCTCTTAAAGGAAAGAGCTTCTTAGAGCTTCCCTATGCTGATGGGAGGAGGGACCTGTCATTGGCCTCCATTCTAGCTGGAGGTGTGGGCCCTTCTCCCCTGGGCTGCTCCTAAGACTAATTCTTTGTCTCTGTTATTTCTAGCCCCAAACGTGTGTCTTAGGTTTCCTGCCACCTGGCCTGACGGCCCAACCGCCCCAGCTATATCTCTGCACAGCCCCAACCAGACATGGAGATTCACCCCTGGCTTCCTGATAGCTCTCACCCCTATGGCAACCACAACTATTTTTAGCAGAGCTCAGGGGCAGCCGAATGACCTCACTGCCTCATGTTTTTGACATCCTTCAGAGACCTCAGTCCTCCCAACGTTGGGTTTCACTTTCCACTGCTTTTGCTAATCCTCCAGCTGCCTGGGTTTCTTGGAGTGAGTCTTGGGCCCAGCTCAGGGAAGACCCTTTGTCCCCGCCCCACCCCCTGGCTGTAACCCCTAGCCCTAAGCATTTAGGGCCCTCAGAACCATTCGGTTTTCTCAAAGCTGTCAGAAATTCTCCATCCTTTCCTGGGTCAGAATCCCAACATCTGACTCAAGTTCTCAGTCTAACCTAAATCTTTCCCGCTGTCAGGGTTGCCAGATTTAGCAAATAAAAATACAGAATACCCAGTTAAATTTGAATTGCACATAAACAACAAATAATTTTTTAGTTCAGCATGTTTTAGGTAATATTACACTAAAAAATTATTCGTTGTATATGTGCAATTCAAATTTAACTGGGAATCCTGCATTTTATCTGGCAACCCTACCTGCTGTATTCCTTCTCAGTAGAGCAGCAGTTATTAAATGTTTTGGTCTCAGGATCCCTTTATACTCTAAAAACTTATTGAGGACACTCAAAGAGCATTTATGTGGGTGAACTGGTGTTTATCATATTAGAAATTAAAACATAAATTAAAAAATATTTATTAATTTATTTTAAAATAAGTTTTAAAAAGTGACAGTAATAACTCATTACGCATGTACATATATAAAACATTTTTACAAAAACTTGCTATATTTTCCAAAACAAACAAACAAAAAATAGTGAGAAGAGTGGCATTGTTCTACATGTTTTGCAAATGTTTTTAATGTTTGGCTTAATGAAAAAGAGACAGATTCTTTTCTTTAAAATTAAAAAATTTAATTGTGGTAACAAGATACATAACATAAAATTTACCATCCGAACTGTTTTAAGTGTGTAGTTTGATTGTATTAAGTATGTTCACATTGCCGTGCAGAGTTGGATTCTTACGTCTCCTTCAGCATCCGGTCTGTCGTAATATCACACACCATGAAGCTTCTGGAAAATTCCACTGTGCACTCATGAGAGAATGAAAGTAAAAAGGCAAATGATGTTTTCATATTATGATGGAAACAGTTTGGACCTTGTTTTCTTCTGAAAGGACTTGGGGAACCCCCAGGGGTCCCTGACCACACTTTGAGAGCTGGTGCTCTAGAGCAACACCAGAGACTTCAGTGCTGATCAGTGTCAGCACCTTGCCCCTGACATTGATTTGGGGTGGGTATATGACACACTGCACACATAATTTAATGTGACTCCAAGCTGCTTCTTGTTTCTGAGATAGGTAGTGGGGGTGGGAGGAGGCTGAGGCCGGATCTCGTCTAGTGCCTTAGCAGGGATGAAAAAAAATGGGTCTAGAAAGACTCGGACCCAAGGGCCCTAGGGGTGGCACACAAGTTATGAAGTGGACCAAGCTGACTCAGAGAGAGAGTTACAATTCTGCCTCATCTTGAGGCTCTGAGAGGCTCTAAAGAAGGTAAACTCCTCCAGGCAGCGAGAAAAGAATGGATGGGCTGCTGGGGACAGGGTCAAAGAACCAGTGTGCTCGCTGCCCCAACCGGCCCCAGCCATAGCTGGCAAGGAGGGAGCTAACCACCTTACGCCCCCGTCCCTCCCTGGTGTTCATCTGCTCATTCTGACCCTCTCTCTCATTTCCTGCCACGGCTAGTGGTTGTGAGGAAGGACAGCTGGGCCCTCACATTTCAACTGAGTGGACTCAAGTGAGACCCTGCCTTGGGGCCTAGACACCTAGAGACTTTAGTTAGTGGGGGGCTTATTCATTTACTGACCAATCTAGTGACAAAAGAGTGGGGACCCAAAACAGCCAGTGGTCCATCCCTCATCCACATGAGTGGTCCCATTACAACCAAGTCCAATAGAACATGAGCATACTACACATGTTTTGTACCAGACACACACCCTTAGCACACTCACCTCTGGGCTGTTCACGATCATCCTGTAGATGTTATTTTATAGCTTCAACTTTATTATATACAAATTCCTTGAGGGAGGGAACCATGCCTTTATTGCTTCCGTATTTCCACAGCACCTAGAACACAGTAAGGTCTCAATACACGTTGATGGGTTTATTAGGGGATGGCTTTTCACTGATTCAATTATCAGATTCCCATTTCTAAGGGGCTGGGGCCAGGACAGCAGGTGGAGGCCCTTTATTAAACATTTACTGAGTACCTTCTCCCACTCCTTAGTTTCTTTGGGGAGGTGTTGCTTACAAAGCACATTCATGAGTCATCCAGTTTAATCCTTGGGGCAACAGGACTGGTGTGAGCGCACTGTGAAAGGGGCTCTCTAAGTGACTGCACTCTGTTCTGCCTAAAGGAGGAATGTGCTAAGCCAGGAGCTTGTCTCTGGGGCAACAAATACATGTGTGGG
Source organism: Delphinapterus leucas (assembly GCF_059928025.1). NCBI lineage: Eukaryota > Metazoa > Chordata > Mammalia > Artiodactyla > Monodontidae > Delphinapterus > Delphinapterus leucas. The sequence goes on from NC_143129.1 coordinate 40,357,741, forward strand.
ATGTCCTCCAGAGCTGTACTGGGGAAGCGCGTCCTGAACACGGCCACCTGGTGCGTCCTGGCTGAGAGGCTGGTACTCCACGAAGACCATTCATGGCCACAGCGTTCCCTGCCCAGCTCTTGTGCTGCCCGAGTAACCGTCCCACTGAATCTCGGCTTCCCCTCGTGTGAAATGGCCAACAGACAGCGAACGTGCTCATCGGCAAACCCGAGTGTCTGGTGGGTTTCACAGCAGTTCTATTTTTCATTATACATCAACAAATTGGCATTCTGGCTGTGTCTGTTCATCTCCTGGAGGTTTGTGAGTCTGCCCCCTAGTCTCCTGGGCCTGTTGCAAGCAAGGTTTCTAGAGCAGCCACGTGAGGCCCAGACCCTGAATTGTGAAAGGATCTCAAGGGAGACCTGGCCACTGTGTGAGGTTCTGAGGAGGAGACAGCCAGCTCTCCCCAGGTGCCACCTGGCCAATGGCTTTTCCATTCACAGAGAACTGAGCACTGGGCTGGGAGGCAGAGCAAGCCAGGGGTCCCTTAATAGAGGGGGGCTCCATGCCAGCGGCTGGTCTGCTACCAACCAGGGGCCCACCTGCTTGATGGGCACAGCCAAAGATCAGGAAGACACTGCAGGCTAGGCTGGAGGGTGATTCAGAATCCAGCCAGGAAACTTTAAAAGGTCACAGCACCCTTTCCCCGGGGTCTGGGTGAGGCATGTGGTCAGCCCTGCTGGGATAGCTGAGAGCCTGTGCTGTCCAGAGCCCGGGTCAGCACCGCCTGGAGCTGCATTCTTCTAGGAGGGGAAAGCAGTGAGGAGTAGGGAGGGGGTGGTGCTGGCTGGGCCCTCGTTTCCGCCCGGAAATGGGATTTTGGCCTCTTGGGCTGGGAAAATCCTGGCCGGCACTGTCTGTTTATCAGGGAAGCTGAGTCAGTCTCCTATCTCCTAAAAAACTGCTGTTTCTAGAATTTCATTGGTCAGTACCTCTCCCAACGCCTTCCTTTTCTCTGGGGAATTCCTTTGGGGGCGGGGGACAGTGGGGAGAAATTGGCTCTTTCCTAGAGACTGAGACCTGAAATCAGAGTTTTTGCCCATTTATGGACTTAAAGCCCCCCTCCCCAACCCTAGGATGACTCATTCTCCCAACTTGACCTAAATGCCCCCAGAGGGGAAAAGGTGAAATTGAGAAGGTGGGATTAGCTGGGGGAGAGGACTGGTGCCTGGAGTGAGGAGGGAAGAGCCTGAAAAGCATGGGGAATTCTTCCGAGAAACAATCAGTGATGGGAGCATTTTAGAGCCGAAAGGAGGCAGAATAAGAGTGAGAGAGGGAGAAAGAGAAAGAGGTTTGTATCCCAGAGAGAAGCTGTGTGCCCAGTGGCATAAAATTCCTCTAAAGGCAGCAGCTCTGTAGAGGCAAGTTAAGGCTCTCACCTGGAGTCAGTTCTCAAACTTTGGTGTCATCAGAACCAATCAACAGGCCTGTTAAAAATGCAGATTCCCAGGCCCCTGTGGGCTGCGCTCAAGCTCCCCAGTGATCTGAAGCAGGAAGCTCTGAAACACAGGAAGAGAACTGGGAATCCGGGAGCCCGCTTCTCCTCTGGGGCCTGGGTTGTACAAGGCAACTCCCATCCCCTCTGCCAGTGTCAGAGGCAGAGCCCTGGCCCAAGGGTGACATTTCCCATGTTCTTATAAAACCTGTAAAAGCCTTAGAAGGTGCACAGCCGTAAAGTTTCAGAGCGGGAGGGTCTTGAGAAATCTTTTAGTACAGCCCTCTCGTACAGGAAGACTCGGTTCTACAACGGACCGTTCCCCCCCCCAACCCGCCCCCCAGCCTTCTCCCAAGGATGGGAGAAGCCCCGTTGTGTTCCTCAGGACGAGAAAGCCAGTTGCAATCAGGCAGAACTGCCTCCCCAGCTCAGCAACACCCACCTCCCCCGCTGTCGAGGCTGTCAAGCTTTCACAAACAACTGATCAGCTATACAAATAACTGCTTTCCCATTCAATAAAATCCTAGAACCTTTAGAGCTCAGGGACTTCAGAGATCAACTAAGGTGATTTTCCACCCAGAGCAGAAATTCTTTCCTAGCAACAACTCCTAAATCTCTATCTCCAACTCACATCTCTTTCCCAAATTCCAGACTCCTTATACCTCTTACCGCCGCTGGAGGTCGAAGTGCTCCCTAGCTTCCCCCACCCCCCTCCACCTGCCACCTTTCCCACTCTCGAACAGTGGACGCAACATCCCTCAAGTCCTTCAAGCCACCCCCACCCCCTGGCTATTCTCAACAAGCAGCCAGAGGAATTAACAAAAAAAATCCTTAGTCAGATTACGCCATTCCTTTTGCTCAAAACCTCCCACTGGCTCCCCATTTCACTCAGAAAAAAACCATAACCTGTATAATGGCTCACAAGGCCCTAGGTGCTCTACTGCTCGACCCCTGCTACCTATCTTGACCCTCTCTCTGCTACTTTCTCCTTCACTCACTCTGTTCCAGCCTCAATGGCTTTTTTTGTTTTAAAGTGCCATACAAAGGCAATTTTAATTTGCTAAAACAAACAAACAAAAAACCCAAAGAGAACGAACTTTTTCTTACTGCTACATCTACCATCTTAAAAAAGCGATACCCAGAATTTAAATAACCTATTTTCAGGTGTTACTTAAACAAAAGCATTTGAGTAAGTATTCTTGTAAGAAAAACCAGTGGCAAACAAAACCAGAGCCCAGACGCATAATTCTGGCTATGAATTTTAAATTAGGTTTTATTTTTCTGTCCTGAAAATTCTGTGTACTAAAACTTCATAGTATAATAGAAACAGACACATAAATCCATTGAGCCTCTGCATAAACGAACATTTTCAGACTTTACTCCTGATGCATTCTTCAAATTACCTGCAAAAAAACTAACTGCTTATAAAGAAAGCTTTAGGCTATGCTGATGATTTAAAAACAAGCACACAACCAACATAAAAACAAAGAATCTTCCTCTTTTTCAGGAGAAACGTCTTATGTGAAGTTATCCTCTCAAAACATGTTTGGTGTCAATTCTGGGTAAACCAGGATGGCCACTTCCGTTCTCTCTCAATGATCCTCTTATCCTGATCTTGCTCGGAGGGTGTCTCCCCCAAGTACAGCACCATGATCTCCACGGTAGGAGCCTTGAAAGGGGCTCCCTCTTGCTTCCCTATCTGTCGTCTGATTTCCGCTGTCTCTTTACACACCTTCTCATAGCAATAGCCACAGAGGACGTGTTTCTGTTTCAGGTGACCGCATTCAGGACAAACGTCTATATTGTTCTTAACTTTAATAAGCTTATGAGGGTTTCTTCTCCTACACCTGTTAACTTCAATGCTGCGTCTGTCTTTGGGAGATGCCATCCAAAAGATGCTCTCCAAAAAACTGAAATCTCCTTCCTTCCATTGGTATCATTTGCTGGTTCTGTAAATATAGCTGGACCTTGGACCGCTAATGCTGGTCCCCATTGAGGACTGGGAAAGCCTGGCCGGCTCTGCCGAAGTTTCCGCTGCAGTTGCTCCCAACAGTTCCGGAGGAGTCCCTGGGCTGCGGGCCACGGCGGAACCATTAGCATAGGCATGGCAGGTGCCATGTTGCTCGCCCGAAAACCTCAATGGCTGTTTTAGAACTAGCCTGACCTGCTCCCACTTAAGGCATTTCTATTGTCTGTTCCCTCCACCTGGAACACTGTTCCCCCAAATATCTATGTGGTTAGCACCTCCCTCCTTCAGGTCTTTGCACAAATGCCACCGTCTCGATGAGCCCTTCTCTGATCACCCCGATATAAAACGTTATTCCCTGTCCCCTTCCCATTCTCCTCATATGCTTATTACCTGTTAATATACTATATAATTCACCTATTTATTATATCTATTGCGTTGTCTATCTTCCTCCACTAGAATGGAAACCCCGTAAGGGTAGAGATTTTTGTCCGTTTTGTATACAAATGTATCCCCCCAGCCCCAGTCTCCTCTTAAAAATGCCCAGGCTCCTCAGCTCGCCCTTTGTCCTGGCTTCATCACAGTCCAGACATACTCTGGCTGTCAGTGAGTCTCTGGATTCTGGCTTGCAGAGCTGAGCAGAAGCTCTAGTGGGATGTGGGCGCTGTGCCATGCAGGGGACTGTTGCATTTCCATTTCCCCTTCCCACCGGCCCATCAGAAGGTCCAAGGCAGCCTGACTGGGATGGGGTCTGGGGAGAAGGGAAGGGCTCCTCCTGACAAGCCTGCTGTGGGGGTCTCCCCGCTCTGCGCAGAGGAGCCTCGGTACTACCCAGTGAGGGGGTTTCCACTCAGGGACAGCCTGGGTGGACTTGCCCCAGGAAAGGGCTGAGGCTAAGGTGAGAATTCTGACCAAGACTTTCTTGCCTTGGTTTCTGAAGGCCCTTTCCTGTCTACCAAAGTTGCCCCAGGTGGTTGTCTGGGTTATTCACATTCCAGAAGCACTGATGTGGCACTAAATATTCCTAGGGCTTCAGCCTTCCCCCCTGGGGCCCAGAGTCATCTCTTTGAGCCTGCTTTCTGGAATGTTTTTGGTATGAAACATCCTGGCAAGTGAGGGGAAGCATCCTGGCAAGCGAGGGGAAGGAAGCTCCGTGCAAATGGAATCCCCGAGCCTGGGTCTCTAGGGGCTGGAGTAATAGACATTCTCTTCCCACCCAGAGTCTCTTTCCCCAGCGGGCTTCCACCACATCCATCCCCTCTCCTGCCCACCCCTCCCAGCCCCTGGCTTGGAAGAGGTTAAGCAAACAGACCTCAAAGAGGACAAAGATCTCAGGACCAGGTACCTTTGCGTCCCCTCCTCTTCCTAGAAATCCGCCCCGCCAGCAGTGTTAGTAGGATGGGCGGCAGGGGCTTGGCGTCCCTTCTCTCCTCCTGTCCTGTCTCCCCACTCTAGCTTCTCCGTGTTCTCACTCACCCTTTATTTCCCAGCTCCCTTTTGGGGCTTTGGAGGTAAGGGGAAGGCATCTGGGGCAGAAGGAATTGCCGTTCTCCTTGTGCCTGGACAAGAGTGTGGCATGTAATAGTGTCTCAATAAGTATTCGTACTTCCATTCACTGATATTCTCCCAACTCTCCAAACCCAATCTAGTTTAAATGAGCCCCCCCCCACCCCCGTCGCCCACTCCGCTAAGATTTGGCATCCCTCAGACCTGGATTTGAGTTGAGTTTTCCCACCTGCCAACTAGGCAAGTTACTTTATGATTTTGAGTCTCAGTTTCTTCCTCTGTGACCCAAGAATGATAAAAATTGTGCCGAACTAACAAGGCTTTCCTGGGCATTACATATCAAGTGTTTGATACATAAGCACTTAAAAAATGGTAGCCCTCCTAAGTTGCAATTCTTCTCTCTCATCATCCCAACTCCCTTTCAACATTCTCTGAACTAAAAATTTTTCTGTTGAATTTTACTTATTTTTATGCATGCTGGCTTGCTGTTCAGTCTGCAACCTCTCTGAGGTTAGGATCTTACGCGCTGCACCAGGAACAGAGCAATTACCTCTATCTTCCACGGAGCTTAGCACACAATAGGGCTTCATTCCTGAGTCAATGAATAAATGAACACAGTTAACTCCACATCTGAACTCTATGCTTCTTGGGTAAAGACCCTCCCTTATATTTTTCCTGTGTCTACCCACAGTCTAGCCCAGAGCTCCAGCACTCAGTTGGACCTGCCTTGTTTTCAAGTGGTGGAGCCTCGGGGCTGGAAGAGCTTTGAAAAGTCTCCATGAAAAGGCTGGAGGTGGGAACCCCATCACCAGGAGACGTGGAGCCTTTTCAAAATTATCAGACTGAAATACCCCATTTGTAGCCTAAACGGTTTCTTGTTTACTCTCCCATCCTGATCCCATAGTTGCCTGGCCTCCCCACTTCTTCCCCAGACTCAGCAACTTTGCCAGCTCCCCAGATGCAGGGAGGGGGAGGGCAGTGCAGATGCTCCAAACCGGCAGGCACCGAAGGCCGGTAGGAGGGCAGGTGTACGGGGAGCAGACTGTTTGGGGGCCTGCGAACACCAGAGCCGGGTGAGGTAAGGGGGAGGGAGCCTGCTTGAAGCTGGAGCCAGCCGGCTGCCTGCCTGCTCTTTGTCCTTATCCTCTCTTTCATCCTAGCCCTCAGAGCCTGGGAGTTTCTCAATGGAGCGGGAGTCCGGGGAATGCTCTGCAGGGGGTGGAGAGGGACGGCCAACGAGGGGGGCATTCCAAGCATTCTTTACTTCCTCTAAGAGTCAGGCGGTTGGGGGGCGGAGTGGGGAGCAGCTGCCTGCACTGGAGGGAAAGGGATTTCTTTGGAGGGAGAGAATAAAGGCGGTGGAGGTGCCTACAAGCAGCAGGGGACGGAGCTAGATGGGGGAGGGATGGGAGAGGAGGGGGAAGGGTGGGGGCAGGGCTGTATAATCTGCCAAACCCAGTTCTTTAGTGCTAAAGGCAGGAGGAGCAAATTGGGACCCTCAGCCCAGGGCACCCTCCCCGCTGGGTGTTTACAAGGGCAGAACCGCTGATGGAGGTGTAACAGGGAGTCCTTTGGAGCTAAGAGCTCGGTTTTTGGTGTGTGTTCTGTTTTTATGAAGCAGGTTCTCTTTTTTCCATCTGTGAGAGCCCAAGGGAGTGTGTGTTAAGAGAAAACTCGAAGACCTGTGCCCCCACTTCCCCAAAGAGAACCACAGAAGCTATTTTCCAATCATCGTTCTGGTTTTTAATGGGGTGGCTCTTTCTAGCCACCACAGAAGGGAAGAGGGACCATCAGGTAGATAGAATCAGGGCGTGGAGTGAGGGAGCCAGAGACCCCTTCCAGATACAGCGATGGGACATGTAGATTTATAAAAGGCCCCCGGCTTCCCCTTGATCAGTAGGGAATCATTGCAAAAATATCTCCCTGTACACAAAACTTAGATGTCATAGTGCACTTCCCCAGAACATAGTATTCACATTATTGAAAACAGTAAGATTCACTATTTTAAAAATGCAGAGCTGAAAACATAAAAATAAATAAGAACATTCTAGGCCCTGAAAGCCCAGAGAAACAGACACATCCGTTCTCAGTAGCAGGAGCAGCTTGGAGGCTAGAGAAGTTCAGAGTCTTTGAGGTCCAAGGTGGGGTCCAGGGGAATCCGGGCCCCTTGAGATGATGTCCAATAGCAGCCCGAGCCTTTTCAAGTCTTTTAGATTCATAGCAGCGACTCCAGGAGGCTTGGGCCAGGTTTGTAGGATGCGAAAGGGGAGAGAACCTTTGAGGAAACAGAGGCTGTGTTCTCTTACTGCTCAGATAAATAAGGAAGGGCACACTCTAGAAGACCATTCCCAGGACACCCCAGGCACATTAGGGGGGTGCCACACTCCAGTCTGAGTGGTTGGTGGAGATGGGAATGTGTATGTGAACTTAAAGAGTTTCCATCCCCACCTTGGCAGGACGGCACCCTGCACAAAACTTACTCTTTATAGGAGCTGGGCGCTGGGAGCGCTCTTTCCAGCTCTCTGCGGCCCTACTATGTGTACAAGAAACAGGCAACCTGGACTCAGCCTTGGGCCTTCCTCTCTACTTCTCTACTCATTTCCCTTCTACTACCTTCTTGGTTCCATGTGGCTGAAGACATTGAACCCTCAGTACACTTCACTTGCCCACTTCCCACATCCAGCCCTCCCCAGGGCTCAATGGCAAACCACCCCAGCCTTCTGGGCTGGGATGCTGGTCCTGGGAGGCAGGGAAGAAGGCAGTTTCCCCTCAGCGTGCAGCCAGCTGCATCTTAGAGCCAGCCGGGATGGGGCAACGCCCCCCACCTTCAGCTGAGCTTTGAGCAGACCCCCAGTGCCTGTTGGTAGGCCTCTGTCACCTCCTGGCAGTCCATCAGGGAAAAGCAGCTGTCCCCCAGGGGGTCCTGCCGCCAGCACCTCAGGGCCCTGCTTCCAGGGCCCTCTGAGGGGGGCTCCTCAAGCCCCATGAGGCTGTGCACGGACACGCAGCCCCGCAGTGGGGGCTCAGGGAGCCGTTCGGGCAAGTGCAGCTGGTCAAAGGACTCAGAGGACAGGATGCTATCCTCACTTACTGCCCCCGTGGGGCGGCCGGCCCGGGCTGGGGGGTGAGGCGGGGCCAGCTCACCCAAGGAGCCAAAAGTGGCGTGGGCTGCGAGCTCCAGGCCTGCACGGGAGAACTTGCTGTTGTGTCTGAGGATGCCCTTGCGATGCAGCAGCGGCCCTGAGGTCTGCGGGGGCGTGTGCCCCATGGCATCCCCACTTACAAACACGTCCCCTGCATCCAAGAGCTCCCCAGACTCACTGGGTTCAGGAGAGGAGTAGTAGCCGGATTCCCGCTGGCGAGACTTCTTGAGGATGCCCTTCTTGGGGAGCGGGGGGGCAGCCTGTCCTGGGCTCACAGGGACGGGGCCAAGCTCAGGGCCCTCCCTTGCCCCTTCCGAGGAGGTCGATGCCTTCTTCTTGAGAATGCTTTTCGGCAGCTTGAGGTTGCCCTTGCCAGGGCGAGGGGAGGCGTCAGCAGCTGGGTCCCCCTGGAGAGTCTGGGCCATGTCATTCTCTCTGCGGGACTTCTTGAGCGAATGCTGGCGCTCCAGGCCAGGGGCGAGACTCCCGCCTCCAGGAGCATGCTGCTTGAAGAAGCTGCAGACCTTGGCCCCGTTCTCCAGGAGGGGGCGGGAGGACCGCCGGAGCCAGTCAGCCACGGAGGCCCGGCCAGAGTCGCTGCCGGTGCGCCTTCCCTCGTGCACAGCTTCCTGCTCCCCGACACGGGTGGCATAGCCCCAGTTTACCCACCAGTGACTGGCCACATCCTCCAGGGTGGCCCGGCGGGTAGGGTTCACCATTAATAGCCACCGGATCAGACCACAGGCATCTAAAAGAAGAAGGAGAAGGGTTTCAGATCCATAGCCATGAGCATGGGCACCCACAGTCCCCCTCACTGGCTTACCCCCCCCCATTTGTGCTAAGACACTGCTCACTCCTGTGTCAGATATGCCACTCCCACCTAGGGCTCCATACACGCTGCAGCCCGGGCCGGCCCCCCAGTCTCCAGCTTTCCTGGATTGACTGTCGGATTTCCTCTTCCATCCCACCGCCCCTCAGGACCACAGCCATGTTTATGTGTTAGTGTGTATCCTCCTTTGCTCCACTGACATGCAACCCTCTGAGGGTAGGGACTGTTCAAGAGTAAACCAAGGTCCTCACACCTTTCTTCTTGCCTTACACATCGTACGTGAAAGGACAAAAAGATTTCTAAGGACAAGGACAAAAGCAGTAGGAAATGAGACAATTGTAGCAAACAGGATCTAAGCTAGACCTTAGGAAGCACTTTCCAAATATGATAAAGCTTGCCCATAAAGGAGGGAAGGAGCTATCTCTTCCTTCCTCAGAGGTCACAGACATAGGAGGCAAAGAGATGACAGCAGGAGCTGAAGTGGAAGGTACACTCCATCTACAGTGGGCTGCCCTCTTCACTTTACTGTCACTGTTTAATTGCTGCCTAAGGAATGAGCAAAGGACACCCAGCACCTAGATGAGAACACCTACACCTCTCACTCACCAGAGGGTTTAGGCGGCTGCCGGTAGGCCCCATTGCTGATCTGTTTCACCAGCGTCTTATGGTCCTGCCCATCAAAGGGCATGGAGCCATGCACCAGGATGTACAGAAGAACACCGAGGGACCAGCTGTCCACCTGAGGGAGAGAGAGGATCAGCCAGGACCTCCTCATGCCACAGGCTAGAGGGCTTCCAGCCTCACCTTCATTCAGTACCATGGGGAAAAGGGAGCCCATGTTGGAGAACCCAGAGCCCAGTGTATCTGAGGACCACCTCCTTCTAGTACCCAGGGGCAGAGAGGGTGACGCTGCAGAAGGGACTGAGGTTCACGGAGAGCTGCTGTCATTTGCCTCCCCTTGGGAGGAGCAGCCACAAACACAACATCAGTGACGAGGTCATCCCTTCTGGGCCAGGAGTGGTGGTTGTGACAGATACCATCCCTCCAGTGAGGCTGGTTGGGGGCTGGGAAAGGAAATGGGAATGTGGAAGGTGAGGGGCACAGAACCAGACTGGGGGTCAGAAGACTTCAGCTCTTGTTCCAGTTTTGCCACTCCCGCTAGAGACCTGGCCACACACTACTTTGGTGGGGAAGTGAGTTTTGTGATCTGAGAAAGGGAATAACTAGAAAAGTAGCGCATCCCTCTCTCAGGATCTAAGCTGAGGCAGGCTGGCGGAGGAGTCCAGACACTTACCTCTGGGCCCGTGTAGGGCTTCCCGTTGACGATTTCAGGCGAGGCATAGAGGGGGCTCCCACAGAATGTCTGCAGGAACTTGCCTTGGTGGTAGAGGTTGGAGAGGCCAAAGTCAGCGATCTGCAGAATTGGGTCAAACACAGGCAGGGGTCACACCAAGGCCTGTGTTGTTCTATAGCTCCTGGTCTGCCCCCCGCCAGACCCCGGGGAAACCCAGGCCCTAGCAGCAGGAAAGGGTGCCCATGACCCCTACCCCATACCGGGCACCACCAACACAGCTCAGACCCTGGAAGAAAGAGCCCTTTGGAGGTTGTGTCAATGAGGAAAGTGTAGGTAGAGGTGTCGGGGAGCTCCAGGGTCCTCACTGTTCCCCAGGCCCCTTTGCTCACGCTGTACTCTACTCCAGGGATGCTCTCTCTGCCTACACACATCCTCCTGACCCAGCAAGCCCACCTCCTCCAGGAAGCCTTCCATTGCCCTGAGATCTCCTCCTCCCATGAAGCCCTACAATTTGCAGTGGCTCACAGTAGCCCCTGCTTGTCAGTTCCGTCTCCTCATACTGCCACATCAATATGCTTCCCATGTTGACCTCCCGCCCCCACCCCTCCTGCAACTCCTAGCACAGCTGTGACCCATGGGTGGGACTAATGGCCACTTATTGACTGAAGGAAGGGTCTACCAGTTGGAGGGGGACAGACAATGTCTCATGCCAATGCCATGAACCTCAGAAGCAAGCTACCCCATGACTTGGGCTTGGGCTGCCCTTCCCAGCAAAGAATGCATCTCTCTGCCCACACCCGGGCAGGAACGTGGTGGCGGGACCGGGGTCAGCCCAGTATAGCTGAGAAGCAGTACTGAAGGAAGAACAAAGATTACGGTCGTGGTTATAGCCCAGTAGAAGGGATCTTCTTACAGGACTTCCTGAGCCCTCTGATATTGAGGGTTTGAGGGGCCCCAAGCCCATCTTCTCATTCCTCAGAAAGACCCTTCCGCCAGCTATCCTCAGGCAAAGGCTGAGGCCAATGCCCTTTTGCTCCCAACCTCTTCATCCCCAGCAGAGGGTCACGTGTGCCCAGGGTGGGGAGAAGCTGTTTATGAACTCTGGCTCCCTCACCTGTGGGTTTTATTGGCCTCCTATCAAGCAGTTACCAGTTGAAGCCTATAACGAGGCAGGTGATTGGGGCAGATGGGACAGTTCGTGCCTGCCTGGGTTGTGTGCATTTATTGGCTCTGGCTTCCCCCTCCCTGGTCAGCATCAAAGAGAGCCCCACCTACTCCGGGAACTGGTAAGGAAAATGAACTCAGTGCCAGGGCGCCTTGGGGCACAGGTCAGGGGCCACTGGGGAAAGGACTATGCTCTGGGTTCGGGAAGATTCTGAGGAGGGTCCGACTGCAGAGTCAGAGCCCTTCCAGGTATCTGCAGGGGCCAGCCCTTGCCGTCTCCCCTTCCAGCCCCAAGACCCGAGTTTATCACATCGACCTGAACTTCTCAGGCCTAAATTTAACTACTGAGACACGGGAGTTGAGCAGCTGCAGAAAGCAGGAAGCTGGCTCTGGAGTGCCTGCTGTGGTGAAAGGTGCTAAAGGGCTGCCTAACTGCGGCAGATTGAAGTGTGCATGCGCGCGTGCACGTGCGTGCACGCAGGTGGGGAGAACTCAGGCCGTGGCCTCTCCGTGCCAGTCCCAAGGCTGTGAGCAGAAGCCAACCTTAGATCTAGACTCCTTCAGCCTTGTGACGTCAAGAGCACTGGTCAGGGAGTCAGAAGACTCTGGTTCTAGCTGAGGCTCAGCCACCTGCTAGCCATGGGACCTTATGCAAATCACTGCTTATCGTAAGGCCTCAGCTTTCAATCCATAGAATGAGGTACTGAAACGGATGATGGCTAAGGTCCTTATCGTACCCATATAAGAGTCTGAGCTTTGCTCAACTCCTTCTGGAACCCCCTAGGGGCTTAGAGATGCTTGGCAAGGGACAGTGCAGACAGGCTGGGGAGGGGTAGGGAAGCAGCTTTAGACAAGAAGTGAGGCTCACCTTGATATTTCCATTGGCATCTAAGAGGATGTTCTCCAGCTTGAGATCCCGGTGGACAACCTTGTTCTGAAAGAGGGAGGGAGGAGGGTCAGGGGAAGGCCACCAGGGAGGGAAGGACATGAGGACCTGGTCTGGACAGTGAGGGAAACACAAAGGGGGCCGCGTCGGGGTGAGCACAGGTAGGCTGGGAGGCCCATCTTTACTGGTACATACTACAACAAATCATGGTCCTTCCAACCCCAGCCAAGAGACTTGAAGCCAGAGACACCAACATTCCCTAGGCTGAGTCCAGAATTGAGTCTTGCCTCTTTCGATCTCCCTGTGTGATCCTGGACCAGTCATGGAATCTCTCTGGTGAAACCAGCCCCCGAGCCCCAGGAACCACCCCCTCAGCACAGGGCTGAGGCAGGTGCCGCTCACCTGGTGGCAGTAGTGCACGGCGGAGACAATCTGCCGGAAGAAATGCCGGGCTTCGCGCTCGCTGAGCCGCTGCCGTTCACTGACGTAGTCGTATAGGTCACCCCGGCTGGCGTACTCCATGACGATCACAATCTTGCTGCTGTTCTCAAACACTGGGGCAGAGCAAGGCAGGAATGTCAGGCCCCTCCAGAGTGCACTGCTCCCCGCTAGGGAACACGGATCACTCCCAGGCCCCCAAACCAGACAGGACCTCCCACCAGAGACATCTGCTAATGAGGCAGGACAGTGCCCTTTGATGCTCCCAACACCTTCCAGTAGCAACGGATTAAGGCCAAGGGAACGGGCTCACCCTCCCTTTCCTTGGAAGTTCAGGCTTCCGAGGATTCTTAACACTACCCTGCAAATTCTGAGACATCACTGGATGAGAATGAAAAACCAGGCTCTCTGGTTCAGTACTTTTTTGCCTCGTGACCTTGGGCAAATCTCTTCTAGATACATCAGTAAGAACGTAGGTTTGGGATTTGAATCCTGGCCCCATCATTTACTAGCTGGGTGACCACGGCAACTTATTCAATCAGTGTGCCTCAGTTTCCTCATTTGAAGAGGGATAATGATAGCAACGTCACAGAGCTGGGGCGAGGAATAGATAAAAGTTAGTCACAGCTCTCAGGCTGGCGGGGCAAGCTGGTGTGGGCTCTGACATACAAGTAAGCACTCAATAGACTGTACCTACTGTTATATTTATTATCAGCATCCTCATGCATAAACTTGAAAAATAATGCCCATAATAATGCCTGACTTGAGGATCAGAAGAGGAATAAAAGTATGAAAGTGCTTTGTAAACTGTAAAGTACCATGGAGAGCTGAGATATTGATCACCCTTAACATCTTTGACTTCCCGTCCAGAATATCCAGGCTGGGGCTTTGTACATAGAAACGATCAATAAATATTTGGTAATTAATTGACTGGCTGGGCTCCTGGCAGCCAGCCTACTCCAGCTGGCTCATCTCCATGTGAGGAAGGGGCCTTATTGCCACTTCAGGCCTTGTCTGGCCTCCTGGAAAAGTAGGGAATGGCTGGTTCACCAAACTGGCCCTTCAGCAGGCTGTGTGTCAAAACATGTGTCTGTGATATTGCATCTTTGCGTCAAACGAGTCCTATGAGTTTGGCTTGCTCAGCCAGCCCCAGGGAGATTACTGTCTAGCCTGTGAGAAGGAGCTAAGAGAGGAGGCTTCTCCCAAGAAGAGTCCCAGCTCCCAGGCAGTTGGATACATGGTCAGGAGGACTGTGCTTTTTCCTAGGGGAGCACAGTGGCCCAGAATGCTGGGGGGTGCCTAGCTGAGGCTCCACCCCTGTGGTTCTCCACATCTCTGCAGGATGTGTGCAAACTTTGTGCCGTAAAATTGGGGGTCAGGAGCCAGCCAGGGCACATTCTGGAGAGCAGCTACGTTAGAAGTCAGTTCCCAGGACTGCAGCCTTCCCCCCCCCCCAGTCCATATCTCTTGAAGTCTGTGGATGGGGATGGATCTGGGGGAGGTCTACCAGATACACAGTAACTATGACACCCCAACATTTGCTGAATCTGAAGATGCAGTAAGTAGCAGCTACATCCTAAGCTTCAGAGCTCAGTTCCCAGACCTATAGCTGTAGATAATGGGTGCGGGGAAGAATTCACACACACACACAGCCCAGTCACCAAGCTCAGCCTGGCCTAACCAATACTCTGTCATCTGTCCACTCCCCCCTGGGGGAAATAAACAGAGAAACAAGTAGCCTTCCAGCCACCTGCTAGGGCTCATGGGAAAGGCTCAGGCTTAGGGCTCAGGCCCTAAGTCTTCCTCTAAACAGAACTTAAGAGAGGAGACCTCTCTTTCTTCCTATCAGGAATATTCAGACTGAGGGCAAAGCCACAGGCTCCCTTTCCTCCTTCCTGCTGTTCCTGCCATTCCTCGCTTCCTGTCTAACTGATATTATGTAAAGGCTGGAAGCAGACAGGTGTGTGTGGGAGGCTGCTCCCCCTCTTTCCCTCATCACCCTCTCTTGCTCACTTTGTTGTCTGGGTCACAGGGAACAGGGCAGCTGGAGAGGAAAGCCAGCGCCGATGTCAGAGCAAGAGGAGGCTTCAAGAGACAAGGAGAAGTAGAAGCCAGCCCCATGGCGGGAATGATTCAGAGGACAGGAGGTCTGGCTCCTGTATATGAAGAAAAACAGCACCCACACACCTGAGACGCGTGCAGGTCCCCGTATGTTTCAGCCTCCCCTAGACTGCTAAGGATCTCATTGGTCTGGGGAGACAGTGTTCCAGTACGGAAAACCTAAGAACAAAAATGCCTACAATCTGTGGAGTTCCTCCCATGAGCGGAGCACTTGGTGACATTTAATTTGAATTTTTTTTTTTGGCAGTGCCACAGGGCATGCGGGATCTTAGTTCCCTGACCAGGGATCAAACCCGTGCCCTCTGAGGTGGAAGCACAGGGTCCTAACCACTGGATCGCCAGGGAATTCCCTGGTGACATTTAATTTGATCTTTGCAACAACCCTGTGATGTAGGTGGGATTATCCCATTTTACAAATGAGGAACTGAGGCCCAGAGACTAAATTAAATTAGTTGCCCAAAGTCATATAGCTGGGTTTCAAATCCAGCTTCTGCCCAAGCCTAAAGCCTGTGTCTTGTTTACCTCTGTGTCACCTGTTCCAACTGGACACACACACACGTACACACACACACACACACACGTACACACACACACACACACACACACACACACACACACACAGCTTCAAATGCTCCGCCTCTGTACCTTCGTGGATGGCAATGACGTGGGGGTGGTTGAGTGATGACATGATCTCAATCTCTCGCCGAATGTGCATCAGATCTTGCTCGTCTTTGATTTTGTCTTTCTGGATCAACTTGATGGCCACCTGGGAGCAGAGAATGCAGGAGAGTGAGGAGAAAGGTCTGGCAGGTAAAGGCGTCCCTGAGGACACTCTGGGAGCCCTGACCCTGGTGATCTGCCTACAGCTGCTACAAAGGCCACAGCGTGCACCCAGAGAAGCCTCTCCATCCTTCACTGGGGCGGGCGGCAGAGAGGCTGGAGGGAACCTTTTATGTTACATATGCTTTACCACACACACACAAAAATCACCGAAAAAAGTTATGAAAAAAATGCTAGTCTCTTTGGTCTAGGTAAGTAATGTCTCTCCCCCAGCAACAAACAAACAACTAGACAGTTAAACAGAGACCTCTGGGCTTTGCTATCTTGTCTGTAAAGGTGAAAATGCCATTTAAGGATTAAACTCTCTGGCTGGTACCTGTGGTGGGTTCAGGAAGGGTGGAGGGAGGCAAGAGGAAGTGGAGAATGAACTGCCAAGAAGCAGCTTAAGCAAAGCTCTTAGAGACTGAGGCATCTTGCCCCCTTCTCCGTTCTACCGCACTGAGCAGAGACGGTGACAGAGTACCAACAGCGCACGCAGCGTGTGGGGAAGACACCGCGTGGTGAGTCAGGGGACCTGGGCCCTCCAGGCTCTGTTGCTGTGCTCATGGGCAAGGCCCAGGCTGGACTAAGATGTCTGGGGTGCTTTCCTGCTTTGACTCTGTGAAATGACCATATAAATGCCCCGGGGCCCTCGGAGGCTACAATGCTGGCATCAGGTGCCGGGCGGGTATGGGGTGGGGTGTCACAGGGCTGGTCAGTTCCTGACAAGTCCTGTCCAAGGACACAAATGGTAAATATAAGACTTCCCCTTCACAGGAGCCGGGCAAGTTATGAGAAATCCCGAGGCACAGGCTGAGGAAAAGAGCTCCTCGTTCATTTCCCAGGAGGGTTCGCCTCCCCTCAAGGTTCAAAAGGAGGTGGAAAAAAGGGAACCCAGAGCCCAAGGGGCGGGGCCTCTAATCCCCCTTTCACAGGGCTCTGGAGGCAGACAAAGGCTTCCGGCTCCGCTGCGGACCGCGGGCCTCGGGCCTATGTCCCCCTCAGACAAGAATGCGGAACAGCCGTAATCCTGTAAGAGGAGCAGCTCACAATGCCCTGGGCCTGGTCACCCCGGCAACAGGCCAGGGATGGCGTGCCCTCCGCCCCGCTCCTCCCCTGGAGCTGCATCCATGAAAGAGGGGAGGCCCGGCTCTCTCGCCCTTCCAGAGCAGGGCAGGGAGGACAATGGCAGCAGGAGGGACGGTCACCATGGAGTCTCCTGCCCAAGCCCCTAGAGGGGCCCACGCTGCAGCTGCAGGGGCCGGGCTGCACCTCAGGCGCTCTCTTCACGCCCCCCACCCCTTCTGCTCCAAACCACCCCAATGAGCTAAGCAGAAAAATCCCTGGCTTAGAATTGCCCAGGGGGTGGGGATGGGGGGAAGGGGCTTAAATCCTCCTCCAACCAGCCTGGAGCTTGGTTCCTGAACACCTCTCCATACCCTTTTTCTCTCCCTGAAGGGGTGATTTTATGGACTAGTTCTTTTCTCTCTGAATTGTTTGTTTTAAAAATCAGACAATACAGTGAAGCTTCAAGACAACTCTTGTTGCTCCTAATTCCAACCCACTAGAGCCATTAAAGTCTCTCCTACATAGAAACTCCAGAGCTGCAACTGTCTTGATATATCAGATAATGTTCTAATAATTTTTCAGTTATGAATTATCACTGCAGAAAAGAATTATGGTCTTATAACTGCAAAAAATGAACTCTAGGTACAAATGAAAGAGAGTTGTCACTTGTACATGAGGACACACCAATCCAGTGGCAACTCAACATGTTTGCCAAGACTTTAAAGGTTATGATGATTATAAATATGAACATAAATGCCTGCACTGAAACGTAATTGCATTACTTGGTGGTGGGGCTCAGGACAGGCTACCCCAGACTGTCACTTTGGCATGTGGATGATTTTGAGCTGAAGACAATGAAGGCTCAGCAGACTCAAGGAGAGCTTTTTATCCCTCCCTTAACTGCATTAAAGAATTTAGATAGGAGGCTTGTACCAGAGAGAGCGCTATTAGCAGAGATAACTTTTTTCATCAGGAAGACTTATCTGCATGGCCCAGCAAACATTTATCTACCAAGCATTCGCTCTTCCCATCGTTCTGTGAATTGCCTTCCTCCCCTTTCAAATGCCACACCCCTACCCCCTTCTCCTTAGCTCAGGATGGCAGGTAAGCCTCAGCTGCCTGACTGTTGGGGAGCCACATATTTGGGGGGGGGGTTCCTGTACATGTGAAATTAAATTTGTTTTTCTCCTGTTAAAAAAAACACAACAGACAGTAGATAAAATGCCATGAGCTCTTCAGATAAAGGCCCATAAAACTGAATTAACAGATAGCAAAAAAAAAAAAAAATCACATGTAAATCACATACCTAGATAATGAAACAAATATCCGAGAGCTTAAGATACACACATATGCAAAAACTAGGCATATCTTGGATGTACAATTGTACACACACAAACATATACAATGAGATAAATCATCGTGGGCTAGGGAGCAGAGCTCTAAAGAAGACAAGGCCTAAAAGAAATGAGGTTTCAAAAAAATAAAGGGCTCTGAGGGGTGCTAGAAGGAGTCCCTGCATGGGTAGAGGGTGTACAAGTTGAATCCTGAGATCTATTTCTTTCAACTCTGGAAGTCTACTGTTTAGAATCAGAATTGTTGATCCTTAGTGGACAGTTGTCCTCCTGCAAGTTCATGCTCTGGCCTCAGGGGGTGAGGTCAAGGACCACCCCTGTGCCCCCCCCCCGCATTGTCTATATTAGGTCTTAAGAGACCACAGCTTGGCTGGCACTTCCCAGGAAAGAAACAACTTAGGTCATCATGCGTCCACCAGTCCCCAAGCAGGTGACAGACAAGAAGAGCCATGTATCACTGCCACGGTGGGGCTGGGCCACTGTTCCCCCATCTATCCTAGTCCCACTGGACACACCTCAACTGTTTACTGGTGAACACAAATCACAAATAAATATTTATTGGTTAAGTCATTGGGCTGATCCCTGACTGATGGACCAGTGCCCAGATAAGACTTTCTGCCCTTTATCCAAGGCATGGGTGGAGAGTCAGCCATGTTTATGAGAACTCATTTTGAGGGACCTTTGTTCTCATCTGCAATATAGTTGAGCAACCATTCAAATATAGTGACTAGAGGAAAGGAAGAGAAAAACAATCGCTGAATGGATCACCCAGAGGTAGGAAGGCCACCTCCCTGGGGACAATCCTGGGTCATCCCGTATAATTATTAACAGTGCCCCTTTTACTCCGCAAAGTATTCGAGTTGAGATGTTATATTATACGGCCACCCTACTCAGAGGGGGCGGGAAACAGAGGCACAACAATGACAATATAAATGTGAACACCAGATTGGTGGAGGGGTGTCAAGAGCCCAGGTATCTAGTCTTTATTTGCCCCTTTGGAGCTACATAACTCGAGACAAGTCACTTAAATGATCCTGTTAACTGGCCTGGCTAGTTTTAATGTCCTCATCTGAAAACTAAAAGGACATTTATCCTCCAAACATTTGCTGAATGCCTACTACGTGCCTGGCACTATGGTAGGTGTTGGGGATTCAGACAAAAATTGGATAGCCCCTGCGCCAAGGCCCTTGGTCCAGTCTAATGTGATGAACATGACGGTTGAGATCCCTGGCTGCCCAGGGGCTCCAGGAGCACTGGAGAGCTTCCTTCGCCTGGAGGAGCAGGGCAAATCACCCCGGGGGAAAACTCTGTTTTAGATCTTGAAGGAAGAGTGGGGTTTGCCAAGCCGAGGTGGGCAGGCCTTTGAGGGGGGCAGTGCAACAAGGGCATTCCAGGCAGAGAGAAAGGTTTGAGCACAGGCCAGAAAGAAAGGAAAGGAACTATACACGAATTTGCACATTAGGATCTCTAAGCTCCCTTCCAAACTCTAGCATTCTCTGCCAAGCTTCTTCAGAAATGAGTCACGTGCTACTACGCCAGGAAGGTGCTAACCAAGGATTGTTACGATAGGTTTATTCAGAGGCCCCATGCTATATCTATGTTTACCTGCCTGAGCAAAATTCCTACTGATACCGGCCCAGTGATTTTCTTGCCCCTGTGGCCCTGCATGCTGGAAAGGCAGCAGAGCTAACTCCTTATCCCATTTTGTAAATGGCAAACACAAAAGTCCAGAAAGGTGACTCTTCCGAGGTTCCTCAACATATCAAGGCTGTCAGGACCCAAGATGGAGGGGTGTTGCCTGGAGAAGCCACCACCTCAGAAGACAAAAGTTCCTTGCAGATGCTCTGCCCTGCCTCCAGCTCCCTGCCTCCTACCCCTGGAGAAGGGAATGCCCCACACCCTGCCATGGGCCAGGCTGTGCAGTACCACCAGCCACCCTCATCCCACTTACAGATATACAAAGACGTTGGAAAGATGGGCGCTGGGGCTCAATTGGTTAAACACTGCCTTCTCTCCTCCCAGCCCCCACAGGAACTCAGATCAAGAATAATCTGGGGCTTCCCTGGTGGCGCAGTGGTTGAGAGTCCACCTGCCGATGCAGGGGACATGGGTTCGTGTCCTGGTCCAGGAAGATCCCACATGCCGCAGAGCGGCTGGGCCCGTGAGCCATGGCCGCTGAGCCTGTGTGTCCGGAGCCTTGCTCCACAACGGGAGAGGCCACAACAGTGAGAGGCCCGCGTACGGCAAAAAAAAAAAAAAAAGAATAATCTGGATTCAGGAGAGGATGGCAGAAAGGTCTTAGAAAAAGAAGATCTAGAGGTACTGGTTTCAGGTGCCGGGAGAGAGGGTACAAGCTGGGCATCTCTGGTCATAGCTATCACCCAGAGTTGGAGCCAAGATCCTTGACTCCTTTTTGGCCTTTCACGGAGCAGCTGCCTCTGGGAGGTGGGGCAAGGAGCTGGAGGATGACCCATTTAGATAATGCAGGAGAGGTTGGGCTGAGCTGGCCAGGGCTGGCAGAGTGGGGATGGCTCACCATCCCACCCAGCCTGCCAGAGAACCAGGCTGGGAGCAGGAATGGGCTCTGAGGGGAGGCTGAGCTGCTTCCCCTAAACCCCATGCTGTGCCCACCCTTTCTTTGCCCACTCTGCCAGGCTGCCAGGCAAGGTGCTTCCCCGCCCAGCCCTCTTGTGTGGTTTGGCCAGAGCCCAAGGACAAGAGTCACCTGCAGCTGGAGTCTCCCTCCCTGCTGCTGAGCAGGCAGATGCAGGAGGAGCTGCGAGGGCAGCACCACACAGAAGAGGCCTCTGGCAGCTGGCCAGGCGGGAGCCCTTCTCTGGATCAGGGGCTAAAGGAGAGGCTGGGACTTTGAACGATGTAGAGACCAAAGGGCTTAGGGAAGCTGAGCAAGAGCCATTCTCTTGCTCAGGGCAGGACAGACCCAGGGTGGGGTGGACTCTCCCTCCCCCAAGAGAGGGAGGGTAGGACCTCAACAAACCCAGCCTTGCTGGGATAGTAACACTGTGTGTGTCAGCTACTGTGCTGAGCACTTTACATATATTATCTTATTTAATCCTATGAGGACCCCACGAGGTAGGAATTATTATAATCCCCACTTTACAGATGAGGAAACTGAGATACACAGAGGTCACACAGCTGGTAAGAAGTAGAGCCAGGATTTTGAATGCTTGCACTCTGATGCTGAGCTGAGCAGTCTTCCTGACAAAGTAAAATGTAGTGTAGCTCACCTACTCGGGATCTCTTGACACTGTCAGTATGTATGGGGGTGGGGGCTGTTCCCAGTGACTCCTCCCACCCTCAGCGCGCCTGGAGCTCTGGGAAAGGCAGTCGGAGCTAGCTGTTGGAATGACAAAGCACACTGAGGCAAGCCTGGGCTCAGCCCAAAGCCAACTCCCAGTCCAAGACTCAGTATTGGTCATCTAGCACCTGGGGTGGTCAAGTCAGGAGCCTATGTTGCAGGCATGCCACTAACCAGCCACAGGACATGTCACCTTCCCTCTCTGGGCTTCAGTGTCCCCATCTGTCAATGAAGGAATCAGACCATCTCAGTCATTTTCAAACATTTTGAAATCCCATGCAACAATCCAATATATGAGACAGAAGCACCCCTGCCCCAGATCACTGTCCCCTTGGACCCCCCTGTGCTCCTCATGGAGTAAAAATTCCATGCAGATCAACCTAAAGGCTTTGGGGGACGCCACCGTTCCAGGGACCCTAGCAGGTGTTTTTCTTTTTAGGGGAGGGGTGGTCAGGAGAGCTGTGAGAGTCAAAGGAGGAAATGCCATGTGGCTACCAGGAGTGTAGTCAGAGCTAGAAGATCCAGAGCAAATATTGGTTTTTCCTTTAGTGCCCTCCTGGAGGAGCCATTAGTCCTGCTCCCCTGCCCCTCCCTCCGGACAATCCCATCTGGCCCCTGAGAAGCCTATCCAGGCAGGGTGGGAATGCGAAATGTGGAGAGAAATTGAGATGGAAGTCACGCAGCGGGCTTTCCTCTGAACCCTCAGTTCACTTTGAGGGGAGGTTGTGGGCTGCTCCCACACCCCTCTCCCCCACTGAAGATCCTGAGGCACCAGGTTGGTCTCTCTTCAGGGAGAAGAGTGAAGAGACAGGAATGGGGGTGCGGTGGGGGGAGGATTCCTCTCCAGAATTTTGAGAAACCATTAGCAGCGCGTAGAGCTGCTCTCCAAGGAGGAGGGAGACCCTGAGCAAGAAGTACAGGGTGGTCTATGGATTAGGGAGCTTTAGGGCAGGTCCCACTCCTCCTGATATGGGCTCCCTGTATACAAGAGACATGAAGCCAGGGAGCACCTTCTGAATTCTCTCTGTTCTGATGTAATAAGAGCTGGAATCCCTGCCTACAGCCACTGAGGTTTGAAAACTGAAATCTGGTTTATCTCATTCCAGAATCAATGATCTTTCCTTTTCTCTCTTTCACACACACACACGGAGACACACATGCGGTGACCCAGGTCAAGAGCTTAATGGGATTTCTGAACTTCAATCTCAGTTTCCAGGCCACCCCAGTGCCCCCAATCCAGTCTGCCCCCCAAAAGAGGCACGAGCCACAAGCAGCTATATTCCAGCTGAGCCCCTGACAAAGCCTGGGCCCAGCTGTCTCCAGCCTGGAGCCTCACCGGGCCCTCACACTTTATAGAAAGAGAAAGAAAAGGAAAGCCAGGAAGTACATGATTGCCCAATAGCTGTAACCTGGTAGCAGGCAACTGGGGACCGTGCCAGGTGTTAGCAGGAAAAACATACTCGGTCCTATTGATGAGGCCATAATCCATTCCCTTTCCCCAGCATCCACTCTCCTTCACCAATGAAATGACTTCTTGAATTTCAAACCAGCTACTGGCTGCAAAAGCAAACAGTCTGGGGAGGTAACTGCTACCATACCTGATAGGGCAGACCATGGCCACTCACACAGGCACACACACATGCATGCACATCTCATAAACAGCACCCAACTGGATTTGGCAAAACAATCCCTAAACCACCTGCCCTAAAAGGCCTGTCAAAATACAGTGTATTTAGGGCCTTCCCTGGCGGTCCAGTGATTAAGGTTCTGCGATTCCACTGCAGGGGGCACAGGTCTGATCTGCGTCCTGATCCCACATGCCAAGCCTGCAGGGTGCAGCCGTCCCCCCAAATACAGGTTATTTGGCCCCATCCTACACCTTCAGAATAAAATCCTCTTGGTGTGGAACTAGAGAAGAAGTAGTTTAAACAAGCACCCAGGTGATTCCTATGCCCATTAAACTCAAGTTTGGGGACCATTGTTAACTTTTGGCAAAACTGCTATCCCTTCGGGGCCAGACTTTTCAAATATAAATACCAGTTCTCATGGCGGGTTCTATTGTCAGCAACAATTTAAATTCATATTTGTATCTCATTCAATCCTCATAGCAGCTGTGAGGGAGGCTCTGTTTTCTTCATTTTTGCAGAAGGGGAAACAGAGTACAGAGATAAAGTAAATTACACAAGGTCCCACAGATTACTACTACTATACACACACACCCATCCCAAATTAACAGGACACATACCTGAAAAGGCCCCAAACCCAAAGGTATCTTGGGGCACAGTGGATTTTTCACCAGAGCCTAGTTTCACATTTACCAGAATTAAAAACCCATCATAATGAAACTCTGGCTCAATCTTAGACCTGGAAAGGACCTAAATGTCAAACCCACCCGCGCCCCCCGGGAGGGGGTGATATCTCCACAGTATGCTGGGCTGCCAGACTATTAGAACTGAATTGAGGAACTGGACACTTCATTCACTTTTTCATTCAGCTACACACGTTTACTAACCCCTTGCTAAGATCAGGTGCCTTCTACTTCCTCTCCCCATCCCACTCTATTGGATAGTCTTGTTACAAGCAAAATTCCACTTAAGTCTCATCGTCTTTAGGAAGCCTTCTCATCCCTGGACACCTTTCGTCCTCTGTGCACCCCGCCTCACTTATTTGGCAATCATCACTTGCTGACCGGAGTTGGTGGGGTTCTCAGGTCCACGACCACTGTCCCTACAGCCATGGACAATTTCTACACTACCAGCACCCCATACACATACGCAACCTCAGCGCGGTAAAGACTGAATGCGGGCAAGTCCACCAAGCAAGGCACTAGCTCCCGGCCCACCCTCCATCACCCGCCGCCTGCGGCTAACTCCCGAGCCTGACCGGCTGGCGCCGCGAGAGGGAGCCGCACTCACCAGGCGCCCAGAGCTCTCCCGCGCCTTCTTCACCTTCCCGTAGGTCCCCTTGCCCAGGGTCTCCAGGAACTCGTAGCGGTGTCGCAGGTTGTGCTTGTGGTGGTGCCGCTTCACTGCCTGCTTCTTCATTAGGGGCTTGGGCGACTTGAGGAGCCCGTCGGCCAAAGGCCGAACGAGCTCCGCGGCCAGGGCAGCGGTGGCCGAGGGAGCCGGGCCGAGGCGCCGGGGGAAAGCCAAGGACTCCATGGCGAGCAGGTGAGCGAGGGCGGAGGAGGAATCGGCTCCGCAGAGAGAGCTAGAGCCCGGGTCGCCTGCCCACTCGCGGCGCGAGAATCCACAGCCGTACCAAAGCGCGCGACCAGGCGCCGAATTCCAAGTTGTTATAAACGCCCTGAACTAGAGGCTCTGGCCACACCCCCCGGCACCCATTGGCCTGATCGCCGGCTGCGCGTGACCAGGACCGCCAGCATTGGCTTGCCGGGTCCCTGGCTCCGCCTCCTCCAAGAGAGGCTGGGAAAGGTGTCAATGGAGCCCCGCCCACCTGGGCCCCCGAGGGTCAGGCAAGGGGAATACCTTACGCCGGGGTCGGCTACGCGGGGCGGGGCGGAGATGTTGGTGGGGTGTTGAGGGGGGTTGGGTGAGTGGCGGCGGGGGTTGGTACCACTGGGGTCCAGAAATTTTCCGGGTCTCTGGAACAGCTCTTGCCCCTGAGAGGCTCTCGGTCCTGGTTAGAGGCCCTGTTGTCTTTCCATTGTGCTGTTCTCATTTAGCAAGGGGCAACCTGACAGTACTAGAGGTCCCCAAAGTATTTCCCCATCCTGAGTAATTTGCTTCCCTCAAATCAAAATCTGTAAAGGCACTTGACCACTTCTTTAAGACTGTAAGGAGGAAGGAGGGATGGAATGGGATGGAGGCAGACTCTCAAGTTGGAGGGCTAGGGGAGAGCTGTTTCAGGGTTCTGAATTCAACTGTCTTCAGTTGGATCAACCTTAATTGTATCTCAGAAATGCAGTTCTGGAAAGTTCTTACTTCTTCAGCAAATAAGGCTTCTAAATTTGAGTGGGTCCCTCAAGATGTGGTGGAATTTACAAAGCATTGGGAGGAGGTGGAGAGAAACAAAGGGAAACACTCATTCATTAAAAAATGTATTACACTCCTACTATAGAACTTGTGTCCCTAAACCTGTAAATAGCTGCCCACTCAAGTTTTCCTTTCTGTGATTTTGGAGCCAGGTAGGGCATGACCTATGGCTTCATTTTTAAGGCCTGGAGCAGAATCCCCAGGTCCAGAATCCCCATACTGAGTGTCATTTAGAGTGAAATGAGAATATCCATTTCTCTCCTGCTTCATCTAGATGTGGAGTGTAATGGGGAGAAAGGAACATTTCCCCTTGAGTCTTCATGGTAGCTCAATCCTGTGCCCAAGGCCACACAACTGGTGAGAAACTGGCAGAGCTGGGATTCAGAGGCCTCAGGAGGATGGTGCCTCCAGCTGTGTATTCAGGACATGCTGAAGATCAAGAAGGATGTGATCCCCAGTGACTGAAATTTATATTTAGTGTCTGCCCACTTTCCCACTTCCACTGATCCTTTCTATTTTGAGTTAGGGGTGGAGAATGGGGCCGTTGGCTTCCTTTATAGCTGGAGAGGATCCACTTATGCAGGAAACAAACACTGCTTCCCCAAATCTGGAGGATCACAGGAGGTGGTAGCCAGTTTGGCATTCTTCTCTCTGCCGGCCTCCCCTGGGTTATCTGTGAAAATAGAATGAGGCCCAGGTGAAAGTTCCCCCCCCCCCCGACTTCCTTTCCCCAATGAGATCTGCATCCATTCCTGGGGCCCAGGTAGCTGGGGCCATCTAGATAGATTAGGGCTCTCAAGAGGAAGCATGGGTAATATAAGATCAAGCACAGGGCTGAGTGTTAGGAGCCCTGAGTTCTAGTTCTGACTGACACCAATCATGTCTGTGGCCTTTTACCCCATCACTTAGTCATTCTACAAATACTGGTGCCCACTAGGTGCTGGCCTATGGATATGATGGTGCCAGGGTGGACATGGTCTCTGAGAGTTCTCAGTCTAGTGAGAAATAAGCAAATCCTAGACAGAGGAAGATGTGTTCGCAATGGGGGAAGAACAGAATGCCCTTGGGGTATATAACAGGAGGGAGCCCCTAGCGCAGAGAGGAGGAGGTTGGTCTGGGGCAGTTTCCTGCAGACAGAGCCTTTTAAGCTGAGACCTGAAGGATGTGAGACAGTTAGCCAGATGAATCAATATTTTATCATAAGTAAGATGAAAGAATCATACAGATGAGCCTAAAATTCCCTTTCAAGCTTAATCAAGACTTCTATGAAATCTAGATTAGTCTAGACCTAATCTAGATTCCAGGTATCCCTAACACTTAGCCCACTGCTAGGCACAAAAAAGGCACTCAGTAGATGCTTATGAACTAAAGGAATGCATGTACAGTGGAATTCAAAGGCTAAAGTGATTTCCCTCTGTTCCCAGCTAAACTGACTATTGCAGGGGTGGGGGGGTGGGGGGGTGGGTATTTGGGGTAGATCTCCCGTACCTCTTGGACCTTCCCCGCCCTCACTTCAGATTCCTTTGATCAGAATGTGAATCCCCATTTAGGGGGCAAGCCATGATAGCCAAAGTCTGCAGAGAAAAGAGATCTCAGTTCCAGTCAAGATGCAGCCTGCTGGCCTCTAAGGAACTACAAGAGAGGGCTTTAGTGATGAATGGGCCTGGCTGCTGTCTGCCTACAGCAGACAGGCCAGGGAGGCAGACGAACAGACACAGAGCCGGAACAGCATACAACTCGGAAATGATCTTAACTGCTAAAGCTCAATGCTCAGATTCCTTAAAGGGAGGCCTGGTCTGTCTCAGAGTGAGAATGCCTGACAGAGAGTCTGATTACGTCAGGGGACTTGGCTGCCGCCAGGTATTGGGGAATTCCTGGGTCATGTGCTCGGATGTGCCCAGGAATCTGGGCTGAGCTGAGCCATCTCAATCCTGCCTGCCCCACCAGCCAGTTGCGGGGCGTTGGGGGGAAGCCCACTATTGGTGATCACTGTGTGAGGGGCTCTGGGATTAACCACTTATTGAGCCTACTAGGTGCCTCACTGGGGAGACAGGAACAAATATCTGTGCCAATTCTTGCACACTTCACAATCTGTGTGTGTCCAGACCAGCAGAAGAGGATGTTAATGTGGCTCAGAGTAAGGATTGCTGTGATGTGTGAAGTGCAGGGTGCTCGTGGGAGGGCAGGTGAGGGATACCAAGGCCACGCTTTGGGGTATTTCTACTGAAAAAGAAATACATCTAAGATGACTCTTGAGGGGCAACTAAGAATTAGCTCCCTGCTCTCAGGAAGTTTACAGTTTAGTAAGGGAAATAAGATAAATAAAGTACCATGTAATCCAAAGCAGGAAGTGGGAAGGCTGGGGCTTCCCTGGTGGCGCAGTGGTTGGGGGTCCGCCTGCCGACGCAGGGGACACGGGTTCGTACCCCGGTCCGGGGGGATCCCACGTGCCGTGGAGCGGCTGGGCCCGTGAGCCATGGCCGCTGGGCCTGCGCGTCTGGAGCCTGTGCTCCGCAACGGGGGAGGCCGCGATGGGGAGATGCCCGCGTACACAACACTGTAAGTCAACTATACTCCAATAAAAAATTTTTTAAAAGTAAAATAAAAGCTACGAAGAAGGTTAGATAGGTGGTTTGGTCAGTAGCACAAATTTAGGGCACAAGAGACGCACTTAAATTCTTGAAGGAACTTCCCTGGTGGCGCAGTGGTTAAGAATCCTCCTGCCAATGTAAGGGACACAGGTTAGAGCCCTGGTCCGGGAAGATCCCACATGCCGCGGAGCAACTAAGCCAGTGCGCCACAACTACTGAGCCTGCACTCTAGAGCCCGTGAGCCACAACTACTGAATCCCGCACAATGAGAAGCCCACGCACCGCAACGAAGAGTAGCTGCCCCCAACCCCCAGCTCGCCCCAACTAGAGAAAGTCCATGCACAGCAACGAAGACCCAATACAGCCAAAATTAAATAAATAAATAAATTTATTTTAAAAAATGCTTGAAGAAAATATGAAGGAAAAAATTTTATGAGTGTTAACCAAAAAATAAGCAACTTCTTGCAACTACCCTATGTCTGGTCTCATACCATAAATTTCACATCCCCATATCTACACTGTTAATCCAGTCATTCCCTTGGAGAGATGAAAACAAACTATAATAAATTTAAACTATGTATGTATTAAAAAAAAAAAAGACAGGTACAAAATGCCACGTGGGGCTGAAAGGATGGGTCTTATTCTGGCTCAGGGGTTTGAGGGAGGGCCTCACAGGAGGCCAGTTGGACCTTGAAGGGAGGGTAAACTGTGATGAAAGACCTTCTGGGATGGGGTGGGGGTGGGGTAGGAGTGAGGGGAGATGCTGAAGGAGTAGTGGGGGCAGGAAAGTAGAGGGCCAGCTAAGCACTTTCTGGATCTGATGATCTGCAGGGGAGCTCCCAGGCCCTAGAGCATCTCCTGCCTTGGGATTTATCTCAATATAGATGCCTGGGGCCCTCTTTCCTTTTCTCTGGAAAAAGGGCTGCTGCAGGCTAAAGGGCTCAGCTTACCACCTCTTTGCCTGAGACCTCAACCATTATATTTCCCTTTCTCAGAGCTCTGAGCTACAGCCCTCAGTAACTGACACTCTCGGGTGGTGGACAACATGGCCTTGAAGGTGCTGACCTTTCTTCCTCAGGGGCTGGTGGAACTGCTTGGTTAGGAACCTACACATTAGAAGTGGCCCTCCGAGACTGGGAGCTGGGCATCCGAAAACAGGATTGTGAATTCTGCAAGTCTCTGGCAAATTGAGATGCTTGACTCAATGCTGTCCCCTGCTGACCGAACTAAGCCTAGCAAGTTTTATGGGATGCCCCATGCTGTGATCACAAGTGGAGGTCAGCTTAGGCAATTTGTTCATTTCATTCATTCATTAATTCATTCATTCAACAAATATGTGCTGAGCGACTGCAATAATAGGTATAATGTTATCCGACATTTATTGAGCCAGTCCTGGTTTTAAGCATCTTAGATATAGTGTCATGTCCAAGACCACTCAGTCCTAGCTACGAGTAACACAGCTGGGAGGCAAACCCTGTCAGCCTTACATCACAACTCAAGTCCCTAAGAATCACATTGTCTTGTGGTGCCCACATGGGCTTCGGAAACACAAGATGGAACTGGTGAGCCGCTTACAATATAAATTTAGTAAGCCTTACCAGGAGTTTGGGGAATTTTGTGCTGCAGACGCTGAAAACGGTCCCCAAGCTCTCAGTTACAATGGGAAATTGAATGTTATTCACGGGCCAGGCCTGAGAGGGATGTGACCAAGGAGAAGCTAGCTCTTCTCCCCAAGCCAGAGAGTTTGCACTGTCTCCCACCTGGAGCAGCAGGGAAATTACACACAGACGGACAGGAGTCACGAGTCCTGGGTTCCAGGGAATTCCCTGGTGGTCCAATGGTTAAGAGTCCTTGCTTTCACTGCCGAGGGCCCGGGTTCAGTCCCTGGTCGGGGAACCCCGCAAGTTGTGTGGTACAGCCAAAAAAAAAAAAAGGAGTCCTGGGTTCCACCTCCTCTTTCACCACTACCCACATTGTTGGTCATGGCCAAGGACTTTCTCTTTGGGGTGCAGTTTCCTCGTCTATAGAAAGGGATTTGGATAAATCAACTCTGAGTTGCATTTCAACTCTGCTGTAACTTCTCTGCAATGTTTAAGTAGGGACAAATTAGAAATCTCAGTCATGCCTGTTCTTTTGCCCACCTGGCAACTGATTCCCTCACTACAGGACACTCACGAGCCCCATTCCTGCTCCCACCCCTGGCATGATGTTTTGGCTCAGGAGTTTGACACCCTGGGCTCCTGGCTCTGCTCTGCCACTAACTGACTATGACTATCCCTTATCTCTCGGCAACTCTCTGGATAAGAATTATTCTCTTTTGCACAGCTAACACGCTTACTGTGTGCTAGTCACTGTATGAATGAATTCAGTCCTCACCACAATTCTATGAAATAGGTTCTAACATATGATTATCCCCATTGCACAGATGAGGAAACTGAGACACAGAGAAATTAAATACCTGCCCATGTGGGGTTACAGAGCTGGCAAGTGGTGGAGCCAGATTGGAGCCTAGGCAATCTGGCTCCAGAAATAGCATTCTCAACCATCATACTTTGGCTTGGAGAGGATCCTTGATTTACCCAAGTCTCAAGTAGACTAAGCTCTCTAAGTCATAGTTCACTCAACATGAAGCGTGCCTCAGGACCCCTCCTGGGCTTGCTGTGGGACGAAACAAGATGTGAAGCTGTCAGACTGATGGTTTCTTCTCAGTCTGCTTGGGGTTTTGCTGGGCTCTGGTCCTCCCAAGTCTGCTCCCCCCAGCCCCCATTCTGGCTGAGACCGAAGTGTGTGTTTGTGTGGATGGGAGCTATGACAGCAAGGGGCTGTCCCCCTGAGCTACAGCTGATCTGATCTGGGACAAAGGACTGTTAAGATAAGTTCAGCGCTAGGAAGTGGTCATTGAAACCACCCAAGGCTGGAGCTCTGTGCTGGGGGAGGGAGGGAGCAGCCTCACTTGGGGGGGAAAAGGAAGGGCCTTTGAATTACTCTCACTGCTTGTTTTTAAGGCCAGACGAGGGTTCTTGCTGAGAGCTGGGAGGTGGGGTGGGTGGATATTTGTGTAGCTTTAAAGTCTAGGGCTTCTAGTCAGTACTTTGGAAAGGGGTCTCCTTACCTCACTGTTAACGGCAAAACAAAAAGAGCTCCTTTCTGCCCCTCGCTTCTATGTTCATTCTCAATCTCTGAGGTTGTGTAACTCCCATTGCTGTGGGGTGGGGATGTAGAGGGGGCGCCTATGCTTATGACTGGGACAAAAGCTTTCATGGGATTCCTCCACTGGGTACCCAGTCACCAAGTACTGTCCACCGGCTAACCCTGGTGTGTTGTTGCCATTAGTCGTCTGAGATCCTTGATGGACTGAGATGGAGAATACGTAAATAAAAATAAACCCCTATCATTACGGTGGTCAATACTTTCATACCCACTGATCCTTCACTGACCCTGTGAAGTCAGGGCCTTGGGTTAGATTCTGGGGTACAAAGGCTGTTGATATAGATGAAGAAGGGGGTACATGAGCCTCAGAATGGCAGTCAGATAATGGGTTTCCATACCGAGCTCTGCCCCTTGCTGGCCACATGACCTGGGGTGGGTGACTCAGTCCCTTCAGGCCTCAGTTCCTATTGGCCAAAGGAGATCCTGAATGTGGAGCCTCTTTGTAAACTGGAAAAGGCTCTCCAGCAGCTGGGGATTTATGGCTGTGCGTACTGTGGCTTGGAACTCAGTACTTTATACTCCATTTAAATGCTGCTCCCTTGAGGGGGCTGAGGTCTTCCTCCTCCTGGTCCTGCCTCCACAGCTGCCACCCTGCACTCAGGGAGGTCCAAAGAGGTCCAGGCAGGACCAGAAAGGGCAGGGCATGGGAGGTATGCCCAGGAGGGACGAGGGAGGAAGGTCTGCCCAGTGCCGCCTCCCTGCCCATGCTTGGCTCCCACTGGCAACCTAAGCCCTTTGCCTCCCAAACTGATCCTGGAATGTAAACCCCTAGCCAAGCACATTCTTTAGCCAGGTCACCAGCTCCTGGCCCTTGGGAAGGGAAGCCAGCATTTCTCTTGGCCCTGAATGACGCTAGCACAATCTGGTGCTGGGGCTGCTACCACCAGCCTGGATTAATAGGCTGGCTGTCACCCAAAGTTTATGAAAAGCCCAATTCTGACCTATCACTCCTGTCAGAGCCCGGGGAGAAGGGGAGAGAGAGCCCACCTCATAAGCAGGGGGATTTGAAATACTGTTCATTTCTTGGCTCTGGTTCCTCATACCAGCCAGATGCGCTCAGAGGAAGGGGGGCTTTGTAAAAGTTCCTCTCAAAGCTGGTGCTCTCTGGGCCCTTGGTTGTCTGACTTTCCTTCTGTTTGGTTGTTTGCTACGCATTTGTTCCATTCAGCCACTTATTACACATTTAGGCTCTGGTGCCCAGCGCAGTGACGCTCTGGGCATGAGGTTTAACAATCTCACCGTGTCCTGAGGAGCCCTGTGTGTATGGGGGTGAGGTGGGGGTACACAAGGAGGGGGTATTCTGCATTCTGCGGGGAGGGATGGGCTGGGGCGGGGTAGCGGGGGGAGCAGCAGGGACAGGTTAGGGAACTGCCTGCTCCGGTGGTCTCCCACAAGCCACACTTGGCAGAGGTAAGGAGGCGGGGCTGGAAGGGCAGGACTTTCGTGAAGGGTCTTAGAAGTCAAGACGGAGGCTGGGAATCACCTGGAGGACCGGGGAGCTGAGGGAGGGTGTTTCAGCTCTGTGAGGGTGTAGGCAGGTTTGCAGATGAGAACCGCTTCTGAAAGGGCAGAGGAATCCAGCCGCCATGTGGAGGGGGCCGGAGGTGTGGGACGAGGCGGTCGTTTTCCACCCACGGTTGAGCTGCCTTCCCCAAGGTGCTGGGACTTGAGTCTGAGGCAGAGTAAGGCCAGTTTGGAAGGGCAGCTCCAATCCAGTCCCTTCTCCTACAGATGGGGGTGCTGCATGTGGAGTGGGGAGCCTGGGAAAGGGATTTGTAAATTATTATTGCCTTATAAACGTTTGTTTTTAAGAATGTGAATTGCTAAACTGAGATTAGGACCAAGGCCCACTGTCTGTTGAATGGGAGGCCGGTCGCCCCAAAGTCCTCCTTCTGGTCCTCCAGATAAGGCAGGCAAGGTGGGCCACCTTCTAGAGACAGTGAATGGGGCCTCAGGGGTCCCTCACCTCCTGGCACATCCACATCCCCCCTTCCGAGGCTGACCGAGGCTGGGGCCTGGACAGCCCGGTTAGTGCCCAAGCGGGTCAGAAGGCCACCAACTGCAAGCCCGGAGTTCCTCGCCCACCCGGTCTCCACACTGCAGCAACGTGGAGGGTGCGGGGAGGGGGAGGCGGACCCCACGAGCCTGGGGGAGACAGAGTTCTCCCTGAACCACCTACAAAAGCCACCACTTCTAAAGTGTCACCTCAGGCATCAAGTCTTCAGACACTTCCGGGCCTCCAGCCCCTCACCCCATTGACCTTCTGAGTCGTCTGCCAGATATTTCCTCTTCAGAGGAGGCAGGCGGCTGGGAGGTTTTGCATGAAAAAAAGAAAAGAAAAGTCTCAAGAGCCAGGAGAATTCAGTCTGGCTAAATTAGGAATGGGACTGGGGCACCAGGATCTTTTCCCCTGTCCTTTCCCTTCACCCATTCACTGTCTCAGTCCAGGTTTACCAAGTGCTGGCTGCGTGCAGGGCATGGACCAGGTGCTGAGCGTGTGAAGGTAAGCAGGGAAGCCGCAAACGGTTCCCCCCGGCCCGCCCCGCCCCTTTTACGGAACTCGTGACAGCTTGGGGAAGCCACAGGACTCCTTTGGGTCTCAGTTTCCTCCCCTGTAAAATAGATGGATCCCGGTCTTTCCTAAGGTCCTAGGGAAATGAGGGTGCAAAGGTCCCCCTGGCTGTTGCAGCAAACTGTGCACGAGGTTCTGGAGGGGCCGGCAGTGTGGATGTCAAAGCAGTGGATGCTCCTGAGCTGGCAACTCACCGTCCACACTGAAGGGGTGCTGAGCCCGGGCACCTGCTCCCAGTGTGTGTACCAGAGTGTAAGTGTGAGGGGTATATGTGTGAGTGCGAGGCGTGCGTAAGAGCGTAAACATGTGTGTGAACGGGTGTGCACATGCGTGTGAAGTGCGTGTAAAAGTGTGGGGTGTATTTGAAGTGTGTGGGTATAAGAGTTTAAGGCACGTGTGAGTGTGAGCTATATTGTAAGGGTGTGAGGCAAGTGTGAAGCATAAGAGTGAGGTGTGTGAGTTGTGTATGTGAACATGAGTGATTATGTGAGTGTAAATCTGCGAGTGTACATGTAAGGTCTGTGTAAGAGTGAGGGGTATGTGGGTGTGTGAGGTGTGTGTGTGAGCATGAAAGAGAGAGGGGAGGGGAAAGGGAGAGAGGGGAGGGGGAAGGGAGAGAGGTGAGTGTGTGTGTGTGAGCGTGTGTATGTTTGTGAGTGTGCTCACGTGCAGGGGTCGGGCTGGCCCAGAGCATGCTGGGTGGAGTCGCAGGAAGTTTGTCTGGTATGAAATACCGACTGCACATAACCTGTAAAGGGGTCCATCACTCTTGGAAAGAGGGACACTTTGGCCTCTGGGCTGCAGACGGTGGTTTCTTGGTGCTCTGCTTCACGCCGTCAGGAAC
Organism: Delphinapterus leucas; assembly: GCF_059928025.1. Taxonomy (NCBI): domain Eukaryota; kingdom Metazoa; phylum Chordata; class Mammalia; order Artiodactyla; family Monodontidae; genus Delphinapterus; species Delphinapterus leucas. The sequence continues at coordinate 40,392,332 of NC_143129.1, forward strand.
ACGTGGGCTCTGGGGGTCCTTTGAACCAGGCACATACCTGCCTGGGGAGCTCAAATGAACTGGATATTTGGGAAAACACCCCACAGTTTAAATTATTAAAGGGTCACATCCTGAGGGAGAATGCAGACTCTACAAGAACGTAACACAGGGTACTCTAGAGACATTGTGCACTTGCAGCCAGCTGGCTCGCCGCCCTTTCCCAGAGATGGGCTCCTCCCCCCTACTCCCCACCCCCTCCCCCGTCACTCCTGGCACTGCCAATGGAGACGGGTGTGCTTGGAGAGGCAGCCACAACCATCATATCACACTGATGCTGACCTTCCTCAAACCCTTCTTCTCGAGGCATCGACCCACTGTTCAGGGTCGGCACAGGCTCCAACTTGCCTTCTAATCATTTTTCACATCACTCCCCACTCCTGTGTGCATTTTGGCACCCAAGTCTCCCTTCCCTTGAGGCCCAGTTATAACAGCAGTCTCCTCCAGGAAGCCTTCCCAGATCAGCTCAGTCCTCAGAGCCAGGAAGAGGCAAGGAAGGTTCCCCCTCCCTCTTGATTTCAGACTTCTAGAATTGTGAGGCAATACATTTCTGTTGTTTTTGAAGCCACCAGTCTGCAGTGTTTTGTTATGGCAGCCCTAGGAAACTAATAAAATGGAAGCTTATCTGCCCAACCTGTCTGGGTCCTTTTATGTGCCCGTCTCTTCAGCTGTTGCCTGTGCTCTGCCTCATGCCTTCACTTCTGCAGTGGTCTAATGCCAACAAGAAGCGCCTGCCCACGCAACTCTTTGATCTCACCAAGCCCGGCCTGAGGCTTTGGTCCTGTTCTGCCGCCACCCAGGGGCGGGCATGCCATCTCTTACTGCAGAGCTCAGAATGGTGGGCGGTGGGGGTATGCACTACCCTCCACCCCGGCAGCTGGATTAGAGTCTCCGTTCCATCACTTGTTAGCTGTGCCGCTTGGGTTAGTCATAGGGTTCCCGGTTCTGTTTCTTCTTCTACAAGATGGGGGTTGGAAAAGGCCGATGGTACCCCACCTCCTGTTCAGTGTATCTGTGGGCCAGAAAGCTCAACGCAAATGCAAGAGATCATTAGAAATTCTGGAGGAGAAGAAGCTATGGAAGGGAGGGACTTGTCCACTTTCTGTGGTTCTAAACCCTCCTGGCACTTTAATCGCCCAGCAGATGGACCTTCCTCCAGAGGAGGCCTGACAAGCTTGGCCCACGTGTTTTTCTGAGGATTCCAACCCCAACTGGGGTTCTTTCTTTAAAAAAAAAAAATTGTTTACTTATTTATTTATTGGCTGTGTTGGGTCTTCATCGTGGCACGCGGGCTTTCTCTAGTTGCCGTGAGCGGGGGCTACTCTTTGCTGCGGCGTGCGGGCTTCTCACTGCGGTGGCTTCCCTTGTTGTGGAGCGCAGGGTAGTTGTGGCGCACGGGCTTCAGTAGTTGTGGCGCACGGGCTTCAGTAGTTGTGGCGCACAGGCTTAATTGCTCCACCGCATGTGGGATCTTCTTGGACCCGTGTCCCCCGCATTGGCAGGCGGATTCTTAACCACTATGCCACCAGGGAAGTCCCTGGGGTTCTTTCTCATCTTAGATGGTGCCTTGGTGATTTTACTTCGTTTTCCTCAGAAGAGGAACTTGGCTGATCCTATGTTCCAATGGCACAAATATGATCATGATGCTTCTCCACTTAAAATCCTTAATTTGCTCCCAGTTTCCCATATGGATAAAGTCCAGACTCCTTAGCAAGGCACGTGAGGCCTCTTGATCTGCCCTGCCTGTACTTCCAGCCCATCTCCCTAGATTCTCTGCAATGTGCATGTTGTCCCTCAGTGGACTTGAGAACACCTCTGTCTCTCCCTCAACAACAAAAAATAATAGTGCAGCTACTCACCTTATATATGCAAATCATTTTGTGTATAGTAGGTAGCTCTTAACCTCAGTGAGGCCTTATTTTTTCATTTTACAAATAAGGAAACTGAGATTCAGGGGTTAACAACGTACCCAAGTTCAATCCGCACATGACAATTATGATTTGAACTCACATTTCTTGCTTCAAAGCCTGGGGTCATCCCCCTCTGCCTGGCTGCTCTCCCTCTTCTTTCAAAGTGCAGTTTGAGATTTGTTTTCTGGAAACCTCTCTGATCCCCTCAGTTCCTCTCAGCTCTCTGTAGCCAGTAAGGATGGGGCACCTCTGGGTTACACTAGCAAAGGCTGACACTTGTCTCATCAAATACTAACTGCAGATTTAGTCCCCGTCTCCCTCCCAAGGCTGCAGCTACTGGAGGGCAGGAATCCCAAGTCCAGGACCATGCCAGACACATAACTGGAGTTCAGTGTCAGACAATGCTTTGCAATAGCTGACACAGTCAAAGGGCCAGAAGGGAACTTTCCTGGGATGTAAATTTAGGGCTATTCTATGCTCGTTTCACGTTAGGGAGCCCTTCCCAATCTTTCCTTGCTAATTCTCATACTCATTCCTCGGGGAACAAAGGGACTGTTTGGAGCCCTCCATCTTTCCAGGTTTGACATTCTGAACCCCTACACAGTACAGAGCAGCTGATTTTCTCCCCTTTCCTATGTGCTATTCCATTTGAGGCGATGCAGTACTGTGGTCACAGGTTTTAGAATCAGATTTGGTTCAGTCACTTGGTAGCTTGTGACCTTGGACAAGTTATATGACCTCTTGGAGGCTTAGTTGTTTCGTGTGCAAAATACGAGGATACTGCCTTCTCCACAGAGTTGATCTGAGGATTGAAGCGGGTGCTTTGCCAACTTGTGAGATGGCATTGTCATTGCTTTTGTTTTACAGATTGGGAAATGAAGACAAGAGAGGGGAGGGGCCTTCCAGAGACGGACTGGGATGAGAAGGCCTATGGCAGGGAGGGGGTTGAGGCCCGGAGCCAGGCCATTGGACCCCAGATCCTGAGCGGCCTCTGCAGCACCATGAGGTACAGCCATGAGGTATGCCGCTGACACCCCCTATTTCCCTCGCTCCTCTGTGAGCCACACCCAAAGTCTTCCCAGCATGGACCTCCAAGAGGTGAGTCCTCAGCAGATACCAGCTTGAGCCCTGAGTGGCCCTCACAGGTTGCAGCAGTCAGTCCCCCATTCTCATAATGGGAAGAGCCTTTAGGGCTGGCTACAGCCCTAAGGTACCCCAACTATTTAAAACGCCTCAGTCCCATCCACATGTCTGGTGCCATTTTGTGTGCTTGGAAAGCCTCCTACACACAAAGCTAGGCTTCCTGTTGGAAGGGGTGGAGGGAGCCCATTTGTAAATGCCTTTCTTGGGGAGGGGTTGGGGAGGGTGGGAGCAGGCAGTGCAGAGACAGAAGTGGAATGGAGGGCTGGGCTTAGCGATGCTTCCCCTAACCTGCTGCCCCGGCCTCTCTTTCTAACAGTCACTTCAGGGGGCTCAACGGAAATGGGCTGGGCGTGGGGGTCTGGAAGCAGTAGGGAAGGCCTCTCTGCAGTCTGCTCCGTAGGGTGCACCCGTGGCCACAGGATGCCAAGGTGGGAGGGAAAGGCTGGGTCAGCAGGTGGCAGTGTCCTTCCAGTGCCCAAGTAAAGAAAAAGATCAGGTACGAGAGAAAGGGAGGCAAAATGACTGTCCCGTAAAGACCCTGGTTCCACTTGTCTGTGAAGGTTCACTGGAGGTGTTACCTCCTCCAGGAGGCTCCGCGTGACCCCTCAGACGGGTGTTCCTGCTTCAGGAGAAATAATCATACCAGCACGTGGTGCGTGCTCCCTGACCCCCCCCCCCACCGCCCCTCCAGGGCATGTATTTTTTTCATCTTTGTATCCCCCGTGTTAGCACAGCTTTTAAAAATAACTTGGAATCAGAAAGCGGTGCTATACCAGCTAAAAGGAGGCACGTCCTTCACGTTTTTACATTAGTGAGCAATTCCCTTTCTACTGTGGGCAAGACAGAAATGAGCTGGAGCTGAATGAACTGAGGCCAGTCACAAGACGTAACCCAACGAAGAAGTCAGTCAACGAGTGCAGCCTTTTCCCAACACGCCTGTGGGGCGTCAACGTGCAGGAGACGGGAAGTGGGCTGTTTTCCTAGGAGTGAGGTGACTGGTCAGGGCAGGGTGGTTTGAAGGTGGAACCACCTCAGAAGGAACAGCCAAGAACAAGTGGTCCCTTGGGGCCCCGTTTAGCCTGAGAATGTCAGAGGGACTGTTTCATGCGGTCCCCTCCGCATATCAAGACACCGTCCACCCCACCCCTGCATCAGGGTGCCAGAGAAGATAGGAATATAGATTTTAATCATTGTGCTGCTGCTGTTAACCAGAGTGCAATTAATCCATCCTTTGTGGATTTTGATGCCACAGTGTCAATAAGAAGGTTTCACACAGAAACACTCTGGGGCTGTCGGTGACAAAGGGGAGGGGTGCCTCTGGTGCCTCTGGTGGGGAGGGGTGACCGAAGGAGAAATGAAGTGAGGAGAAGAGTGGGGAGCAGACCCTGGGCTGGGAGTCTGCTCCATTCCCGTCATTACATTCCCATCAGGACCCCGAGAGGCATGGGTCCTTCCTGGCCAGGGCTTCTGACCTGGACCAGTGCACGTGAACCCGACTCCCCTTCCAAGTCAGCCGCCTCCAGCCTCAGGGCCAATTCTTGCTGAGTAGATGAGGTCCAGGGCAGGCCCACAGTTGGCCACCAAAGGGGGAAGGGATGTAGACCAATGGAGAGAATAGGGGTTGGGACCCCTGTAACCCTTCTCCATCTTCCATCCCAAGAGACCTTCAGACTAGCGCAGATCCAGGGAAAGGACAGCTACAAGTAGCTATCCTCTGGGTCAGAACTGCCCTGCGTACCCCCTATCCTGGAGATGGGAGAGGTAAACCCACAGGAAGGGAGGTAGCATATACTCCTGCTACCTACCTTTCTCTGCCTGAGCAGTAAGTGAGAACTCTCCCCAGAAGTCACCTGAGCCCCAACAGGGGAAGGGGGATGGCAGAGTCATTGAGACTTCTTACAATTTTCTCGGATTGGTAGGGTTTGGAGGTGGAGAGGTCACTTAGAGCCCTATGGCCTAACCCCACTGGCTGCTGACAGGAACTGGCATCCGGGGAAGCAGCCCAAACTACTTTGATGAGATCACTCCTCTTGTCCAGAGTGGGGTGATCCGGTCCAGGACATGGTGGCTGGACCCAGAGCCAGCTAGGAGTCAGAGACACATAGGGCTTCCACCGCATCGCTCAGACCCTGGTTGACGCCCCCCACGGCTAGGAGGCAGTTCTTGACAACGATGCTGGAGCAGGCACAGCGGGGTGTGGGCATGGCGGGGAGGACCTCCCACTTGTTCTTCCCCGGGTGGAACGCCTCTGCCGTCTCCAGGACAGTGGGTTGGTTCCCTGAAAGTGCCAAGGGAACCGGACCTTACAAAGGAGTCCAGTCACCAATCTGCCCCGGGAAAGTCCCCCCATCTTGCTCCCCGCCCCCCTCTGGAACCACAAGCAGAAGCCAATCAACCTCAACTTCCTTGGCTACAGAATTGCTCCTTCCCCACCCTTTTGTCAAACAGCTGCTTTGTCCTTCCTGCCTTCTCTGTCTTTTCATCTCAAGAGTAACTTTCTTTCCCCACCGCTGCTTTTACCAGAAGTTTCTAGACACTACTGCCTCTCTTCTGCCCTTTACTGAGAAAGCTGCTCACATGGTCTAGCTTACATCAAGCTGCTTTCCTGTGTGGGTAAACAGGGTGTCTGTCCACACTGAGTAAACTCTGGGTTCCTGGAAGCTCTGCTGCCCATCTGTCTCTCCCCTGTTGATGTTGGGGTCCTGCCTTCAAAATACCCTAATCTCTGGGAGGTCTTATACAGCAAATCCTGAATTCATTAGAATAACTGATTTGATCACACTGCTTTTCTACTCCATGACAGAGCTGGGTATCCAGGGAGAAGAGAAAGAGGACCAAGGCCAATCCCTGCCACACTTTCACCTCCAGTCATTCCTGGACAGGGGCCCAGGGACCTGTGCTTGGCAAGCCTGTGTCACATGGTTATCAGTATGTCCCTTATGCTCTCTGGGCCTCAGTTTCTCCTGTGTAAGGGGACAGATAGACCGCAACTGAGGCCCATCCATGGAGACACGACATCTAGGCTGGGAGGAGGGGAGTGCTTTGAAATTCTTTGGAGTAAAGCAGTAGGCAGGTGGTGTGCAAGGAGCCAGCACCCTCTCCTGCTCATGCAGATTGCCTAGAATCCACCAAGCACCAGACCGCAGTGCCAGCCCGGAAGCTCTATCCTTACCAAGTCCTCCAGCCACTATGACCCGTCCACTCAGAGAGCCGGCCACAAAGTCTGCCCGCCGCTTCTTAAGGAAGAATGAGCGCTCCATCTTCAGCCATCCCCCTATAGGCCATGGGTGATGGCAGGAGATACACAGAGAGAATTAGATGCTGACCACCCGCCCCTCCAAATACACACGAGTCCCAAACTGCTCTCACCCTAGGCAGCATCTCCACTCCACCCACCCTGTGTGCTCAGCGCATACACAATGTCTCCTGCTGTTGGAAATGATACTCTACCCTCTCCCATGCTTGCTGTAACCCAAGGAACCATAATCTCTTATGACAAATCACCTTGTTCTACCTCTGTTCTCACGGGCTTTAAGCTGGAAAGGAGGCTGACTAGAGGCAGAGAGCGTCAGAGTCAGGATCCTTCTGTTTTTCCACGAGTAAAAAACAGGAAAAAGCCCTTCCTCACCTGGCCCTGGCTGGATGTTGTAAGAATGGACAATAGGTGGAAAAGGCTTTGATAAAAACAACTAATCAATCAAAGGGAACCCAGTACAGATGAAAGAACTTGATCCCAAGAGTAGCCCTGAATGGAGAAGGGTGTTCAGGCTCTGAAAGGCTCACCCAGCTGGGTAAGTGAGCCTGGGTGGATGGATGGGATGGGGGTAAGGTGGGGGATTCAGCCAGAAGGGAGATGCGCAGCCGGGGGCTGGTGCCCAGCTTACCCTGTTCCATGTCGAACACGTCCATCGTCCGGAGGAACTTGGGCTGCTGGTAGAGCCGACCCTGCCGCAGGCCACCCAGGCTGTACAAGCGGTCGTCTAAGGTCACAAAGCTGGAGAAGGCCCGCTTGCAGGGAATGTTGGGGAACTTGGTCCAGGAGCGAGTCTCGATGTCAAAGACCTCGAAGGCGTTGACCGCGTACTTGGACTGTCGTCCCCCTGGAGGCCAGAGTAGGGCGAAGGTTGGGCAGAAGAGTAAGTCTCTGAGGACTGGGGCTGGGTTTCCCCTTCTGACTGTTAACAGATCATATAGGAAGCTCCCTGAGGGGTGGGGCAGCATGATTAACCCCCAGTGCCCCGGAGATGCTCAGCACACAGGCACTGCTTCCAACAGGAACTGACCCGGGGGAGGGAAGAAGGGCCAGACATGGGCCAGACAACCTGTCCTTACCCAGCACATAGATCTTGGAACCTCGGAAGAATGAGGTGGCAGCATATCTCGGGGTGGGCATGGGTGCTAGAGACACCCACATGTCCTTGAGCATGTCATAGTGTTGGAGGTGGTTGTGTGGACGGAGGTCCAGGCCCATCCCGCCTGCCGCGTACACTCGGTAATCTAAGGAGAAAGGCCATACAGCAGACACTATGAGACAGGCCCATCGTACTCAGCTCCTACCACGGCCAGGCTCTGTTAACCCCTGGAATACAAGCACTGAAGCCCGGCTAGGTCCCAACCACCGCTCTGCCCGAGAATGGGTTGGTGGCACCATTAAAAGTTCCTGCCACAGTCAAGCCTGGGTCTTCTTGAAGCCATGTCAGGCCTACATGCCTTAGCCTTCCTTGGTGGCTGGTCCTTGGTTGAACCCGAAATACTAAGGCTTTCACAGAGGTATACTGCAGTGGAGTCTAGGCCTGGACAACCCTTTGCAGGTCTTATCCCCTCCATTCTCCTCCTTCCTGGGCAGCCAGAGGGATGCCAAAGAGAAGGGGTATTCCTCTGATACCCTCCAATAGTGGCCTCTTCCTCAGGAACTCCCGGATCAGAACTCTCTAGACCTAGCAGGAGCCTTTGGAAATGAGGTCAGCCCTGGTGTCATTGGCCTTGTGGGACACTGGCCTGCTGCCATCTCTTTCTTTGTCCGGATAGGTGAAGGCTATCCTCCTTCATGCACAGGAAAGCTCTGGGCTCCAGGAGGCACCCTGCACTGAATGGGCTAGGGGTGAATGAGGGAGAGGCTTTGGAGGAGAGAAAACTGGCCCCTATGAGAAGCCCTGCCCAGAGAAGTGAGTTCCCCCCCGCTCTCTACTGCTCTTGGCTGCAGGTGACACAGTGCAGCAGAGAGGATGGGCAATGCCTCCATGTTTCCCTGGGCCTCACCCCAGTACCTCACGCAGCCTGTTAAGGACACAGCCCTACCCCCAGGGCCCTCTTTTTCCCAGGGACTCACCCCTGCCCAGGATTCTGTCTCCTAGTAGCCAGTCCTCACTGCTTCTGGCTCTATGAGACTTTCATTCTTCAAGGGGATTGCAGGGATGAGTACTACTTCTTTCTACTTTCCAATCTTACTAAAGAGAGGGAAAACAAATCCCAACCCTAGCCTGTGGCTGGGAGATGGGGCCTGCTAATGAGAAATTTACCTTACACAAACTCCGCCTCTTCTATTCCTGTTTTCACCCACACACCTCCAGCTGAGAACCCACACTACCATTCCTGCACCCAATTCTTACTCATCCTTTCAGAGTCACCTGGGTGTCCCTGGATTGCAAGGCTGGGCTGAGAGCGGCGGCTCAGGACCTCCTGTGGCACCTGCATCACCCTACTTGCCACACGTTGCTGAAATAACCTTTGTACGCTTCTTTCAATAGATTGTTAGGTTCTTGAGATTTGTTAATCTGTGGCCCCAGCATCTGCTAGAAAGCGTGTAAATTCTTAGTAAACTAACTGTTGAACCCATTCAATGCCATAGTTAAGAGCACAGACTCGACCATCACCTGCTGGCTGCGTAACCTTGGGCAAGTTACTTAACCTCTCTGGGCCTCACATTGCTTCTCTCTAAAATGAAGATAGTAATAGCACTTAACTTATCAGACAGGTTGTGAGGGTCAAAGGGGTTCATACCTATAAGGCACCTATGGTAAGGACTCAATAAATGTTGGTTCTTAATCTTTCAGCCCCACTTATTGAGATCTGCGGATAAAGGACTACCCTTTCCCTCTCTATTTCCCCATGGGCCTCCACGCCTTCCATCTTTCTTACTGGGAGTTCAGGAGGCCCCATTGGCTACTCTGCCCTCAGGGATTTTGAGTTAGAGTTTCTCTCTCTGACCTTCATTGGTAAGACCTGGGCTCCTAAAGGCAGGGATCAGATCTTCTGCCTCTTTCCTTCCTCCCTGGGACCTAGAACTGTGCCAGGGACAGAGCAGGTACTCAAGAAACACTGGTTTCTGATCTACAGTAGACCCGACAGGCAGCTGAAATGGTTTTGCAAGAGAAGGAGAGAAGGTTGCATCCCACTAAGCCTGTCTGATCTGAACTTGGGGTCTCCTAACTCCTGCTGGGCCATTTTCCATAAAACCCTGTGTGTTTTAGCAAAAGAGCTTTCAGAGCCCCCTCTGTGCTCTGGGCTGTACCAGGCCTGAAAAGAAAGAAATGATGGGCTTGGAAAAAGCGAAATGAGAATCAAAGCTACGTGATCAGCACAGGCATGCCCTGAGAACCTAGTGAACCTGGGCAAGATGCCCCAGAAGCACGACCCTCAGGAACATTATGGCGTCCACTCATCAGTGTCTCTGAGATCAGGAGGCAGATGGTGGTGAGAAGGTCCTGGAATCAGGTCCCAAAGCCCTCCCAGTGGGGCCTAGTGATGGTACGAGGATGGCATGAACATCCCCAGGGCCCCAAATATGTGTCTGGAGGTGGTGGCACTTGCAAGGAAGATTTCAGGGGATTTGGTGCTTTGGGTGGAAGGCCCGATCATTCTGCTGAATGAAGGGATGTACAGGGACATTGCACTAACCCCCTTTGGCTCTCCCCTCTGGCCCGGCCTGCCCAGTTTGCTGGGAGGAACCTGGTGGGGTGGAGTGGAGCTCTGGCATCATATTGATTTACTAGACAAAATTGTCTCAATTTTCCCATCTGTAAAATAAGGCCAGCGGGTCTCTAGTTTCAGTGTCCATTGTAAAGATCAACTGGGGATCAGGAATGTGACAGTGGCCTCCAACTCAGTGTTGGCTTCCATCCCTTTCCCCGTGGCGCCCCACTCCCTTCTCTCTGCCCACCCTCAGCCTTGGCCCCACTCGCCTTTGGCCGTGACAGAAATGCCCATGGCGGCCTCGCGCAGCATGCTTCTCTTCTTCCACTTGCCTTCATCGATGTTGTACATCTCCACGACCTTCAGAGGCAGCTGACTGGTGCCCACACCCCCGATCACCATGATCCGCTTCCCCAGGGCGGTGACAGCCACCCCGGCCCGGGCTGTGGGCAGGGGGCGCAGGTCGGTCCACTGGTCGGCCTCGGGGGAGTAGACCTCAAAGCAGTCCACGGGGACGCCGTTGTCGTCACATCCCCCGATGGCATACACCTGCCCCCCGGTTTCCAGCAGGGAGCAGTAGACCCGGCGGCTGGGCAGTGGCGCCAGGCGCTTCCACTGGAAGTCCTTGACGTTGGGCACCGCCATGGCAGTCCCGGGGACCCCGCCCGCCGCGCCCCCGCGGATTGCCGTGGGAGGTGCGAGCCCGGGGGTCCGCCGGCTACTCCGCGCCTTCTCTCGCCGCCTCCATCTCGCTCCGGTTCGCCTGCTCCCGCCCGACCCCCAGCAAGGGCCCCGACGCCGGCCAGCGCTTCACCGTCCCTCGAGACTCAGCTGTCCGGAGGCGTCCGAGCCCGGCCCTGCGGGAGGAATGGGGCGAATCAAGGGCAGCCGGGCCCGGCGCCCTGGCCTCCTGGCGTGGGCGGGCGAGCGGGCTCCCAGCCCCCCGCCAACTTTCAAGGGAAGACGCGGCGGCGAGGGCGCCACCCCGCGGCGGCATCAAACCCGCACCGCTTCGTCCCCCGCCGCTCCCAGCCAGCTGGTCGGAAACCCGCGGAACGCGTGGGGGGCCGGAAGCGTTCCGGGGTTCAGGGTGCCAGGCTGCCTCCCGGCGAAGCAAGGAGTTAACACCTTTCGGCGCCGCCGCCTGCCTCCCCCGGCTCTCCCTCCCCGCCAACTCCCGTCCCTGCCCCCGCGCCACTTACACAGTGCGGCGGCGAGGCGCAGGCAGCGCATTACCCGAGAGCGGCGCGGGGAGCAGGGGAGAGGGCGCTCTGTCCTTCCTCGGTCCGCACACCGCTGTCACACACCCAGAAGAGGAGAATAAATGAGCAGCAGGAAGGAGAAGCGGAAACGCCGCCGGAGGGTGGGGGTTGGGGGGAGGCCGGCGAGCCGGCTCCACGCACATCCCCACCATCAGCCGCCACACCTGTGCAGGAACCCGCGTGCGCCCCGCGGCGAAGCGAGCCCTGACCTCTTTACAGAAGCCCTGGCTGCGCCCGGCTTGCGGGGGGAGGGAAAGGGCCCGGCGGGAGACGCTCACCTTGCCCACTGTTCAGGGAAAGCGGGGCACTAGAGCCAAGTACCCAGATGACGGGGACTAGACTCCCTCCAGCGTGGGGGTGGGCGGTTTGTGAGTGTTTGTTTTGGATGAGGAGGCAGAGAGTCCAATTACCCAGTTTATCTACAGTACACAGACCCAGTTCGTGACAGCCCGGCTCAATAGTCGACTTTGCTTTGGGGGAGGTATTATCAAATGGTTTAACCTAATAGAAACAAGTTATGTGGGTGTGACACACGCAGACCTGTCACGGGTGCATCCAATGTACACACCGACCTGCGCACATGTGCATAATTTACACATCACCTCACCCTCCACCCGGAAATGCTCATATCCACGGAGAAACTGACAGAAAATGCACAGTTATGCGGACACACAGCCACAGACAAAAGTGGAAAGGCAAACACGTGAGTGGTCCCTCCCACATCACACCTTAGGAAGGGAAAACCTGGTTATCAAATCTTGGCCCTCAGCACCAACCCACAGGTCTTGCCAGATAATTCTTTCAAGCCATTCTGTAATGGCCTTACCAGGACAGTAGTCCCCAGTAACAAAAGTGCCCATGACACCAGTGAGCCACCTGGTGTGATGAACTGCAGGCTTGTGGGGTCCTCCCACATGCTTCCCTTGAATAGAGCCAAGTGTTGAAACGCTCAGGCTTGGGGGTCTGACAGAGCTGGGTTTGAATTCTGGCTCTGAAATTATTTAACTACTCCGAGGCTCAGTTTCCTTATTTTATTTAGATTAAACTTTGTATTTTGAGATAAACTGTGGATTCACATGCAGTTGTAAGAAATAACACCTTTTACCCAATTTCTCTCAATGGTAACATCTTGCAAAACATATAGTACAATAATATCATAGCCAGGATATGGAAATTGATCAGTCAAGATTTAGAATATTTCCATCACCACAAGAACCCTTCATGTTGCCTTTTTTTAAAAATTGAAGTATAGTTGATTTACAACACTGTGTTAGTTTCAGGTGTACATATTGCCTTTTTTATACCCATACCTTCTTCCCTCTCACCCCTCTCTCTCCAACTCCTGGCAACCACCAATCTGTTCTCCATTTCCATAATTTTGTCATTTCAAGAATGTTATATAAATAGAAACTTACAGTATGTAACCTTTGGGTATTGGCTTTCTTTGCTCCCAGGATGATTCTGCGGAGATTCATCCAAGTTGTTGCATGTATCACTAGTTCATTCCTTTTTATTTCTGAGTAGCATTCCATGGTATAGATGTATCTTTGTAGATTTTTGTGAAGATTAAATGAGATGATATTTTTGGGACTTCCCTGGTGGTGCAGCAGTTAAGAATCTGCCTGCCAATGCAGGTGACACCGGTTTGAGCCCTGGTCCGGGAAGATCTCACATGCCGCGGAGCAACTAAGCCCGTGCGCCACAACTACTGAAGCCCGCATGCCTAGGGCCCGTGCTCTGCAACAAGGGAAGCCACCGCAGTGAGAGGCCCAAGCACCACAACGAAGAGTAGCCCCTGCTCGCCGCAACTAGAGAAAGCCGTCGTGCAGCAACGAAGACCCAACGCAGCCATAAATAAATAAATAAATAAATTTATTTTTTTAAAAAATGAGATGATATTTGTAAAGTGTTCAGTTCAGCTTCTGACACACAGCAAGGGGCTGGTAAATCACTATGGATACCATTACTACTACAACTACTATCAACAAAACCAAGAAAAAGAAAAACTGAGAACAAGCACAAACATTTTGCCCCTCACTTAGAAATGACTTCCTGTGAGAAACAGAGGTCACAGTACCTCTTAACAGCTCATAGGCCCACCTTAACATCTTGAGTTCTTGGCTTAGAAATTCCACTGCTTTTTAGTTTGAATTCTCTGTACTTACATAGTAAGTACCTCTAAGAACCTTCACAGAGGACAGTTGTGTTGGGGCTCAGAGCAGGCCACCCCAAGGTATACCACAATGGCATACTGATTATTTTAAGTTAAAGTTACTTGAGAAACAGCCGTTGGGAAAAAATATTTGATATTAAGAAAACACTCTGTACCCCTTCTTTCCCCCGAAAGTGGAAAATAAATCTCCCATGTGAAAGTATCCTCCCCATATCAGGAGAGAGAAAGCATCCTTACTTATCACCAGAGTTAGGGAATTCAAGGCTAAGAAAACTGTATAAACAGATTTTGTTACTTCATTAGTCTGTACCTGAAGCGCAAGCCCCTTTGGTAAGTCTTCACAAATAATTGTTTGTCTAAAAGTGACATATAGGGCTTCCCTGGTGGCGCAATGGTTGAGAGTCCGCCTGCCGATGCGGGGGACACGGGTTCGTGCCCTGGTCCGGGAAGATCCCACATGCCGCACAGCGTCTGGGCCCGTGAGCCATGGCCGCTGAGCCTGCGCGTCCGGAGCCTGTGCTCCGCAAAGAGAGAGGCCACAACAGTGAGAGGCCCGCGTACCGCAAAAAATAAAAAATAAATAAAAATGACATATAAACAGCCTGCTATGGCACTTTGGGGGTCCCATTTCTATGGGACCTCTGTGCATGTGAATTAAATTGGTTGTTTTCCCCTCCTGATAATCTTGTCAATTTAACTATTAGACCAGCCAAAAGAACTCAAGAGGAGTAAGGGGGGAAATTTCCCCCTCCCTGAAATTTGTGTTCTGTTTATTCAATAAGAACACAAATTCCAAAAAATGTGGTCTGAATTAATGAAGTTTCACAGGAAACATCAAACATTTCTCTTCTTCCTGGAGATCACAGTCTGCCCAGAGGCATAGGGAACAAACCCTCAACCATCAATTTAAACTGTCTTCACAAAATCACGGCAGGGTGATCAGGAGGATTGAAAGCCATACGCATTCCACAGAGGGGCTTGTTGAGGGTCCACCTTCAGCCTCTCTTGCCCATGGAGCCTTCTCCCAAAGCAGTGAGGCAAGGCTTCTTGTGCCTCCACCCACCCCAGCTGGGACAGCTCAGTGAGCAGGTATATAAAGTTCATACTACTTTATGTTTGCATAACTCGAGCTAAACTAAGCCCTCGCACATCCCCTTTCTCGTAATCTTAAAAACCCTAGGAAATGTTGTCAGGCAGGTATTAGCACCCTGTTTTACAGATGAGGACTCTGAGACTTAGTGACATGAAGTAACTGACTTATGACCATGTGAACCATTCAGGGTGGGTCTAGTTTGTGAATTCCAAATCCAGTGCTCTTTCGCTTTATCATAATTAAATCACAAATGAAAGAATTGTGCATTATTAAGGACATCAGACTTCACTACTCTCACTTGGCTTTCTGTCCAATTACAGTGAAGGAAGGGGCCCAGACCTCAAAGGTTTCAGTGACTGTCCTCTCCCCGTTGCCATACTGTCTGTGCCAGGCAGCATAGCTGGGAAAGGACTAGAATCCAGGCCCAGAATAGGCCCCATTCTAACCTAATGTTCATGTCCTGCAAGCAACACCCTCTGTGAGGACTATGGGGCTCAGACCCTTGGAAAAGTACTAAGAACAGGATGCCTTCCAGGCCATGGCCTAATTCCTTGTTTTGGAAGTCCTGGCTTTTCTCCATTTCCCCCACTCCTTCCCCCATAGCTCTTCCTCCCAGCCAGGTGACATCCTTTAGTCTTTACACTGAATGCACGTTGAGGAAGCTTGTAACCTAGCAACCACCACTTAAGATTCCCTGAGTCACCTGCGGTTTCCATGCTTGGGTTGAGTGCACCAAGCTGGGGACTTGTGGAGCGCCAAGCAGAGGTGGGGAGTCCAGTGACCCCCTTTAATTCTTCACCAGCTCGTACCAGTGGGTAACCACTTTCCCCATCAGGAAATTCTTCCTCATGTCAAGCCTAAATCCTTCTGCTTTAAAACCTTGTGTTGCCTCGGGTCTGGGTTTCTCTTCTCTCTAAGAAAGCGTTTGAGTTTTTGCCTTGGTCACAAGGTGGTACTGGGAAGGTAGGAAAGTGGGGAGAAGAAAGTTCATGAAAGCCTCTAAAGATGAAGCCTTTGGTACTTTGGAGTCTTAATTATTGTGATATTAATGCATCAGTCAAATCGGTTAAGGGGTGCTCAGCCCCAGAAATACTTATTATTATTATTATTTTTTTTGCGGTACGTGGGCCTCTCACTGTTGTGGCCTCTCTTGTTGCGGAGCACAGGCTCCAGGTGCGCAGGCTCAGCGACCAGGGCTCACAGGCCCAGCCGCTCCGCAGCATGTGGGATCTTCCCAGACCGGGGCACGAACCCGCATCCCCTGCATCGGCAGGCAGACTCTCAACCACTGCGCCACCAGGGAAGCCCCTATTATTATTATTTTTTAAGTCTCAAATTGGGTTTATTAAAGCCTAATTTACATACATGAAAATGCACAGTCTGACTCAGCATCGACTGAGTTTATTAGCTATTCAGGGGCCGGCCTTCACTGAACTCTGTGGTAGGTTTTGGGGAAGCTGAGGGTGTAGTGAGGTGACAGTCTCTTCCCAGTAAACTAGGCAGATTCCCAGTGTGGCAGACTATGGATGTAGTATCTCTGTGTAGGGCCTCAAGGGACTGGTGGGATTCCAAGTGTAGAGCACACAGGGGTGGGGGTGGGGAAAGAGGTGTTGTTTAGCTATTAAATTCTACAGTAGCTCCTTTCTCCCTCCTCAGAAATACAATTTACCCTCCTGTCAGTGGATACCATGGAACTCCCTCTGTGGGTACCACTCTGGGGGAGGGGCGCACCTGGAGCCCCCTGAGGCTGGGTCACCTCCCCTGTGTAGTTCTCCCTCTGCAGTGCCCCACAGTCACAGGGCAGTGGGAAGGTGTGTGGAATCTGGAATCAGACAGATGCTTGAATCCTGGCTCAGCCGTCCCCTGGCTGTGTGACTATGAATAAATCACTTACATCCTGAATCTCAGTTCCTCATCTGTGAAAAAGGGAAGAAGAAAATCTACTTTCTAGCATTATGGGGGGAACGAGATGCCAGGCATGGCTCCTGGGCAGGCAGTAGGTCCTCTATAAAGAGTACAGCTTTCCTCCCTCTGTGACGGCAGATTTCCATACCTCTGACTTTCTGTGTACTCCAGGCAGTGTGTCCAATAGCACGTGCCAATCTCACGAGGTATGCACCTTACCAGGGCCCACACCCTCCTGTAACCAACCATTTCTGGGCCTATGTCTTGGATAGGATATTTCCTCCTAGCTAACTTCCACTGCAGCCTAAACAGCATTGTGATCTGGAGAACAGCTGGTGCCCCTCCTTTAGATAAGTACATTCTTATTCCTCACCAGAAGCTTGGGCTTGTGGTATTCAGGGGCTGGGGAGGGAAGGTGACTCATCCAATTAGGACTGAGGCTGCCAGCAGACCAAGGGAAGGGTAGATTCCTCCCCCAACATTGAAAAGCCTCATTAGAGCCCGCCCTGCCCAGTCCTGACATCAGCCCAGAGGAAGGATTTAGGGCTCAAGAGGACTTGATTGGAGCTGGTGCAACACAGGTGCCAGCAGTCACAACCATAATCTGCGTCTGTTCATATGGCACTGCCACCCTTAGGGTGTCAGTCTGAGGTCCCACAGGATGGCCTCAGACAACAGGGCTTCCCCTCCTGACCATGCAGCCTTGATTAGAGAGCTGAGTTAGCCACACTCCTTCCAGTACCCACCTTGCTCCCTCCTCCTACTCCAAAGTATAGCACAGAGCACACAGAGCAGAGCACAGAGCATACAGCATAGAGCCTAGAGCCTAGAGCCTAGAGCCTAGAGGGACTTACCGGGTATCAGTTTTAAATGCATCTGTCCACCCACGAGCAACTTCTGCCTATTTAGGTAAAATCGGGACATTTTACCTAAGTGTAAAATGGATCACAGGTAAGGGATTGGCAGGGCGGGGTGGGCGGTGGTCATCTTGATTTTCAGACTCACAAACTGCACGATTTAGAAGAAAGAATTGGGAAGCGCATACTCTTCCGTTTAATGCATAAGATGACAATGACAGCAGGAAGAGGAACCTTCTTTGAAAGACCTTGGCGACGTCCCTGTGCTTATTGAGGAAATTGTAAGAGGAAATGGGGCTTATAATAAAGCCTGAGGATCTGGGTTATAAAAAAGGAAGAATTTCCTGCCCGGGAGCATCAGAAAATTAAAACACCAGCAGGAGGTGAGGTGAGAGACCATGGTGTCACCTCCCCTGGGAGGTACTGGAAACAGGAAAGACACAGGACTGAGAGTCAGGAAACCTTTGTTCCAGCCCATTGTCTTGTCATAACCGGGCTGTGCACCTCTGGGCGAGTCATATCCATTCTGGAGTCTGTAAAATTAGAAAGCAGAGGAAGCAGACCGCAGCCTGAGGTCTCTCCCAGCCGGAGTGTCCTTCCACAGCGGGCGTGCAGGGTGGCAAGCCCTAGAGAAAGAATCGTTTGACCATAGTGACAAAGCAGAAGTTTCCAGAATGGACATCCTCACATTCTTCCGAGACGTGCAAACACACAGAGGTCTGGCCTCACCGACTCTCGTAGGCACTGCCCACTACCCAAGGTTCTGTCACCGGAAGGGACTTTACTGGGGGCCTTCCCCTGGCGCTGTTGTTGCCACCACCTGCATTTTCCCCCAGCTCAGCCGGGGACACAGGGACCTGTGATAGCTGCAGCTATGGCTAATGGGCTGCCTTTTTGTAGACCTTGGGCACCCACCTGGAAGCCTAATCATGCTTCCTGCTGGGTCCTGACATTTCCGGGGTGCCTTTTGCCCTCCCACAAGCTGCAAGAACAGGAGGCAGAGGACTCAGGGCTCAAGTCATCCCAGTTCTGGCCCTTCCTCTAAAAGCAAAAAATGGGCCCGTTTGTCCCAGGTCACAAGGCCAGGGCCTGACTGGGCACTGCGGGGGGGCTTATCCTCTACCCCTTCTAATGTAGAGGATAGCAGAGCCTTGATGGGGGTCTGGGTGGATCTGCAGAGGAGCAAGAGGCTGTAGGCTAGGGAAGGCAGGAGCAGGGCTCTCAAACACAGCTCTTTAAATGCCCATTAGTAAGTTAATACCGCCATCTCCAGAGCCAACATCACCCTCCATTCTTCTTAATTAAAAAGAGCTCCATGTCCTGGCAGAGCTGAGAGAGGGCTCTGAATGATTTACACACCAGCCCCGCTGCTCCAGCTGGGAAATCGGCAAGGAAGATTGATTGGCAGATGGGCCAGCCCGCCTGTCATGGATGGTGCCTGCGTGTGTGCACTTAGGGGGCAAGGTCGGGGAGGGGGGGCGGGGGCTGGCTCTCCTGCTGACAGGCTCTGAGTGAGCAGGGTGGTGGACACACAGCCCAGTCCACGGAGCTCTGAGGCCCAGGAATAAGGCCTTCCTCAGACAAAAGCCTCACCTGCTCACCTCCTGCACGGGCCCCCACTTCCCGGCAAAGCTGTCTCATCCGGAGGACAAAAGCTCAGGCTGCAAGGCTGCCGTCTCATCTTTGTCCTGGCAACTCCCTGGAGAGCCCCCTTGTTTCCAGGTGGGTACTGCTCACCCGGTAAATCACACTTGCTGGGTTTCTATTGATCATCACTGCTTACATTAGGAGGAGGGCTTCTCAGGGCCTGACTCTCCTTCCCTGCCTCCCTGTTAGCAGCAGATTTGGCTGAACCTGATGTGCCGTGGGATGCAAGGCTCCAGGCCCTTTTACGGGGTTGGCAGGAGCAGGAGGGGGACCCGCAAGTTGGACTGGCATGAGATGACACTCAGCCTGGGGCCTCTAGAGAGCCAGGAGCTGAGAGCAGTTACCCTCAGAGGTCCCAGCCCTCTGCCTCTGTCTTCCTGCCAGGCCTCGGGCAGCTTCTAACAGAGCAGCCTCATTCTCCAGCCTGTGGCTCTGCTCACCTCCACCTCCGGGAGCCCACGATCCTCCATGCGTGCCAGAGAAGCAGGTCTGGCTCATCCTCCAGCTGGAAAGAGGTGTCTGTCCACCCTGGTTGGGACCTTTATAGACGTACAGGGTGGCTCTCCCTCTGGCACTGTCTCTCCTCACCTCTCCCCCTTGTCCTCTGGTGCGTCACATCTCACACACACTCACACACACACACACACACACACACACACACACACACACGTCCTCCTCCCCAGAGGTTCTGGAGAAGGGACCAGGCAGAGGCACATTATTAAAGAGAAAGGGGTGGGGACTGTGGAGCTGGCGTCATCCATTCCCCCGCTTTAACCCTTCCTCCCATGGGAGACCGGCAGTCTGCCTCAGCTGCAAAGTTGCCATCTGGTGTAGTGACCTGTGTTCTCTCTGTGCTAGAGACAGAGAGAAGGGGGAGGGCTGGCTGCAAGTGGGCTCTGTGTGTGTGTGTGTGTGTTTGTGTGTGTGTATGTGTGTGTGTGTGTGTTTAACAATAGATGTAAGAGAGCCCAGGAAAGGGGAGAAACAGGCCGAGCCTTGGGTGAATCAGAGGTCCAGCCTGTCCTCAGCAGGTGTGCCCCTGGGAGGTCTGGGGAGCCCAAGGAGCTTGCACTGCTTTCCCGGTTGAGGATACAGCCCTTGAGCACCCATCCCTAGCCTGTCACCAGGAGATGGCTGCCTGCTCAGCACCCACGAGCCCTCAGTCCTTCCTGGACATCACTAGGCAAGAAGTAGAATGACACCTCTATTCACGCCTTGACCCAACGGCTGCCACCCCAGCAGAGACCATCACCAGGGATCCTGTGCATCCTTTAGTCCTTGGAAGTCCTGGCCCAAAGGGCTATTTTCTTCCTTGGGTGACATCCCTCCCCTGTGGTCCCAGCCTCAGGAGTTATGTTCTGAGAGGTTCCTTGGTACAGAGTCTCCCAAATCTTAGGTGAAGGCCTCTTGTAATACTTTAGGGCAGGGGTGAGCAAACATGACTCGTGGGCCAAATCCAGCCCTCCACCTGTTTTTGTATGGCATGTGATCTAAGAACGGTTTTTACATTTTTAAATCGTTGGGAAAAAATCCAAAGAAAAATATTTTGTGATATGTGAAAATTATGTGAAATTCACATTTCATCATCTATAAATAAGGTTATATTGGAA
The DNA here is from genome assembly GCF_059928025.1 of Delphinapterus leucas. Classification (NCBI taxonomy): domain Eukaryota; kingdom Metazoa; phylum Chordata; class Mammalia; order Artiodactyla; family Monodontidae; genus Delphinapterus; species Delphinapterus leucas. The sequence goes on from NC_143129.1 coordinate 40,412,880, forward strand.
CACAGCCATGCTCATTCACTCATTCGTTTATGTGTTGTCTGTGGCTGCTTTCCCACTACAATGGTGGAGTGGAATAGTTGCAACAGAGAGCGTATGGCCCGAGAAGTGTGAAATATTTCCTATCTGGCCCTTTATAGAAAAAGTTTGTGTCCGCCCCCGCCCCCTGCCCACTTACGCTACTTTAAAGGGAAATAGAGGTATACCACCTTTTCCTTGACAGCCTGCTTCTCGCTTACCTTGACGTGTTAAGTTTGCATAGCAGTACCTTATGACAATGGAAGGAAACTAACATTTGCTGGGCACCTACTGTATACCTGACACATTTTCTCTGTTTATCACGTAATCTTTACAGCAATCTTGAGAGGAACAAGCACTAATGGCTGCTTACATTATGAAAGCACGGAGGCTCAGAGGAATTCAGAAACGCGCCCACGCTCTTACGGCTAATCGGAAGAAGATTCTGGATTCAAACCCAGTTCTGTCTGAGAATATCTTCTCCCAAAGCCAATATCTTCTCCAGGCCACCATGGTGCTAAGATGACTTCCAGCAGCCCAGTGAGGACCCGCCCAAATGGCTGCTGATTTGGGCATCCCCACAAACAGTAGACTTGAGACTCAGGCTCCAGCAAACCAAACCCCACCTCAGGCTCCCTTAGCCTCAGGGCCTGGTCTATGGGTGTGGGCAGTGTGGGCCGCAGGCAGCAGGTCAACAACACAACGTCAGCACCACCTCCCACCTCCTGCTTCCTCATCTCTTGCTATCTACTTTCATCACGTATTAGCTTTCCTTCAGGAAGATTCAATTTGCAGTTAAATAGAAAACCTCCAGAATGGCTCAGATATAACAGTTAAGGTGCTAATTACAAATTCATTCCTCTTTAAATATTAAAGCATTTCAGTTCATCTCAGGGGTGATGGAAGGCAGCAGGAATGCACGGTATTTATAAGTAATGAACGTTGAGCTGTTTATTGCGAAGCCCTTACAACTCCCCACCAGCAGAGGGCAGAGAGGAGGTGTTCTCAAGACCCATGGAGGGGTGTGTGTCTTAGGAACCTAAAATCAATGAAAAAGAAACATCCAGGGGCTTCCCTTGTGGCGCAGTGGTTAAGAATCTGCCTGCCAATGCAGGAGAGACACGGATTCGAGCCCTGGTCCGCAAAGATCTCACATGCCGCAGAACAACTAAGCCCGTGTGCCACAACTACTGAGCCTGTGTAACAGAACTACTGAAGCCTGCGTGCCCTAGAGCCCATGCTCTGCAACAAGAGAAGCCACTGCAATGAGAAGACTGCGCACCACAATGAGGAGTAGGCTCTGCTCACCGCAACTAGAGAAAGTCCCCCCGCAGCAACGAAGACCCAACGCAGCCAAAAATAAATAATTTTTTTTTAAAAAGAACACTGATTTAAAAATAAATAAAATAAATGTCCAATAACAATAATCCTTGAAAGAAACTAGAAGATGGCCAGCAGGATGGAAGCTGCTAGTATGGGGCAGAGGGACGTCCTCAGGTTGCCAGTTCCCTGAATTGCTTATAAGGGCCTCAGGGCAGGGTCTATGCCTCTCTTATATACCACTCTCTCCCATCACCAAGCCTAAAGCCTGACATGCAGTGGAGACTCCAGGAATACTTGTTGAATTAATGAATGAATAAGTTAACCAATCAGTCAGTTATGGGAGAGATCATTTATTCAACTACTGTTATGAGTCAGGTGTTATGCTAGATGATTTTCATGTCTCCTTGTTAAATGATTTATTCCTCTGCATTTCCCCCAGAGCTGTGCAGATGACATACTATTTCTTCTTTATCTTGAAGAATAGTACTTTGCATTTTACATATTGATTTATACTTTCACATTCATATGTCATGGTTAATAATTATAACAAAATTGAGAGGTGTACCAGGTTTTATTATTCCCATTTCACAGGTGAGAAAACAAACCCAGAGGAGGAGAAGACATGAGCCTCAGAGCACCCAGTTCAACTGGGAGCTCAGCCAGGACCTGAACCTTGCTCTTGGAGTTCCCAGCCTGGATGTCTTTCAAGTGTCACACTCTCCCTCCTCCCGGGGCTGGGCTAGTTACTCCGGTATTCACAGTGTCACACCCCAAACTTGGCCCTTGTCCTCAAGATGCTGGGGCCCAAAGTCCAGCTCAGCCTCTCGGCCAGGCTCAGTGCCTGGTCTCCAGCCAAAGTGCTCTAGAGCTGACACCCAATAGAACTCTCATTTCTTAGAGCCGCACCACGGCTCGGTGCTGCTCTGCTACATTTATGCATCCCTGCCTGTTGAAATCCTCTTCCCTCTTCAGTGCTCAAACTCAATACCACCTCCTCCAGGAGCCTTGCATGATCCCGGCAGGCAAGAGCGATCTTCTCATGTTTCCTAGAACTTTATCTGTAACTGTGTGAGCACTTACAACTGCCTCCCATGATAATAACCACCACTGATATTCAGAGAACTGCTCCAAATTCTTTACATATTTTATATAATTTAAATTTCATATGAGTTTAATAATTATAGTTAACAAAGATATGGTGATTATTAATGTCATGAACAGATCTAAGTTATATGTATATGTGTGTGTATAATTTAGCCTATAAGGTAGGCACTATTGTCCCCATTTTGCAGATGAGGAAACTGAGACTTAGAGAGGTTAAGTGACCTGCTCAAGGTCACAGAGCCAGAATAGAGTGTGAAATCAAGATTGTCTGACCCTGGAGTCCACATACCATTTGTGTAGAGGTTCTATTTGTCCTACCAGGTGGTAAGCATTTTGATGGTGGGAACCGCTGTAGTGTGTCATTCTTGCAATTCCTTTGAAGCCAAGCACAGCAATTTGTACATAGTTCATATTCAATACGTTGAGCTTAATTCAGACCAGAACTAGAAGTTCTGGATGTTGGCTGTATGTTGGTCAGTCTGTGCCCAAGACAGTGATCTTGGAAGTTAATTAGGTTAGAACCAGCTGGGAAGGAAACTTTAACTGCAAAGCCAGAGTGGCCGAGCTGAGGAAGAAAGTCACTTAGAGACCCTCACCCTTCCCAATCCCATGCCAGTCTGTCTCTAACAAACACTCCTACCTGTCTCCCCAGCAGCAGGCACTGGGGAATGCCAAGGTGACACTCTGCATACATGGATTGAAATAAAACTTACCTGACCAGGGGAAAAGGACATCAAGTGACCATCTGCCAAAGACAAAGGAGGAGAGGGAGCTGGAGAGGACCCGGTAGGGGTCGGCTCGAGGTTCCTCCTAGGAACAGGCTGGGGGCAGGGACTACAGTGTCCCCAGGATCCCAAGGGCTTTCTCCAGGATTACGAGTTCCCTGCTGCTGCCTCTGGCTGATGAACTGGGATGCAGCCAGGCCCTACGCAGGGGGCCCCATCCTGAATGCATGGAAGCTTGGGGGTCTCTGAGCTCAGGAGGCGTGAGGAGCTCAGCCTGCTTGCAGAGCCCTGGCGGCTTTGCCTGCCTCTCTCTCTACCGAGCCTCAGCTGTGAGGGCCTGCTCTGTAGGGAGAAAGGCTGAGGGGGTGGACATGTTCACACACACAGACAAAAACTGCCATGGAAACTAACCAACAAAAAGATTTAGGGAGCCGGACTCCTCTGCCAGATGGGAGAGAAAGGAGGGAAGAGAGAAAGGGGCCGTCCTTAGCCTCACTGCCAGGGCTTTTATGCAAAGAACAAATGTCTACCTCAGCCCTTATCCAACCATTGCCGGTTTCCCTGTTCTGGAGTGCTGGGACTGTGAGTAAAAGGCAGAGGCGTGGGTGGACCTTTTGGTATGAGAGTCCCAAATAGCCACCCCACACCTTTGTCCTTCTGTGCATAGAGTGGGCATCAGCGTTCAGAGAGGGAGAGCAGCTCCCTCGAAAAGGTCAGCACTGCTAGCACAGCTAGACACATTCTACCAGTTCATGCCCAACATTTTAGGGCAATTTGGATCACTTTGCTTGAGGAGATGGCTCACAGAAATTTCTTAGATGAAAAGCGCAGGGTTTCAAGGGGTAACCAAACAAGGCTGCATTTTAAGACCCATCTCCTCTGTCCATGAGGTTAGAGCAGACTGTCCAGAGCTTAAAGAAAGCCAATGGGGGGAATGGCAGAGATGTGGTACGTGTGGCTTCTCCATTCTATGACTCTGAGCTCTGTTTTGGGGGATTGTCTCTCTGGAGTAAAAGGAAATCTAACTAGGGGAACATTTTTTTATTCTCTGAAGTAAGAACGTCAACTGAGCACCAGAAATCCCACTCCAATTATTCAGCTGTGAGCCTTTGGACAAGTTTCTTCATCTGTAAAATGGGACTAATGGGATTGTGGAGAGGATGAAGTGAGGTAATATGTGTGTAAAGTACATAGAACAGTGCCCAGCCCTTGGTGTTTACCATTCTTATTGCTACTGTTATTAATCTATCTGGTCCTCTGTTTCTGCAGCTACAAAAGTGAGCCAAGGGGCTTCCCTGGTGGTGCAGTGGTTGAGAGTCCGCCTGCCGATGCAGGGGACACAGGTTCGTGCCCCGGTCCGGGAAGATCCCACATGCCGCGGAGTGGCTGGGCCCGTGAGCCATGGCCGCTGAGCCTGCACGTCCGGAGCCTGTGCTCCACAATGGGAGAGGCCGCAGCAGTGAGAGGCCCGCGTACCGCAAAAAAAAAAAAAAAAGTGAGCCAATAACATCAATCTATCTCACGGGGATTAAGTGTGAGGGTTATGAGATTATACTTAATGGTGTGGTGGTTATCAGGGTATACACATTTGTCAAAACCCATCAAACTGTGGATTTTATTGTATGTAAATGACACTGATTTTTATATGTTTATATAAACAAGTATATCAGTAATAAGTGTCTAGAACATAGGAGATATTCTTATTCCCTGACCTCTCCCCACAAAGACAGGAAAGACAGAGTGAAAGCTAGAAGTAAAAGAGGGGGATTGCACAGGGAGGAGGTGTTCGTACACAGGCCACATTGATTTTACAGGTAGTGGGTCACCTGTGAAGATTCAGCTATTCTCGATATTTCCTGAGGCTTGAACGTCAATCTCTCGGTTACAGTGGCAACACCTGGGTAACCGAGTTTCCTTTATTAACCCAGCTCCTAATTTCATAACCTGGTGTAAGAAAGTGAACTGCACTCCAGTTTGCTTTATACGTCTGCTCCAGGGGCCATCCCACCACCGCTGCCTCTGCCCTTTGTCTCCCAAACTCCCTCCTGAGCTGCACCTGAGCCCCTGAGCAGAGTGGCATGGTGACTATTGGCTGCAGGCTGTCACACCTAATGAAGCATTGGCCGGGGGAGACAGCTGTCCATTAGAGTAGCCCAAGAATGAACGGTCTGCCACATTAGAAGCGCCTGAGAGGGATTGCTGCGGCCCAATTAAAGAGGAATTGTGTGTGTATATGTATGTGTGAGCACACGGGCACATGTATAAAGGGACTGGAGGGGGTGGAAGGTAGAATATAATTAAGAATCAAGTAAAACTGGTCCCTGGGGACAGAAGATAGACCGCAAGCAAAGAGCTTGCCTAAACGATAGCTGCTCGGGGGACGCTGGAGATGGAAGCCCTGCTGCCAAATGGCCCCAGACCAAAGGGGAGCTTCCTTGTTTGTTTGTCCTATGGAGTGATGCCTATAAATAAATACATCCCATAATCCATAATCTGAGAATAATTTTAAACTCAATCTGTGGCTATCCATTCTGAGCAAATGTTCGGGGATACTGGTTCTTCTTCCTTCTCTGTATTGTTTGGGGATAAAAGACTGAGTGAGAGACAAATGCAAAGATGATGATACGGGGAAGATGTTTCAAATGTGAAATCCTTTCAGGATTACTTCCCTCATCTCTCCAAAGCTGCTCACATCTAGGGACAGGGAAGAGAAGGGGATGAGTTGGGATTGTGACAACTAAGATAGCCATTAAGAAGATCATAGCTCTAAATTGCAGTTCTGAATGTGAAATCCTAGTGACGAGAGGGTCTAATGTTCAGCCCGGAACATTTCCAATGATGAAAATGAGCAACGGCTCTTTGGCAGTGGTCTGATGTTAGGTGATGAACTAAAGAAAGAGTGTTCCAGTTGAAATTAACAGGCTGTGGTCCAGGTTAAAGAGCAAATGAAGGAAGGTAGCCCATGGGACAGCTGGGGTTCTGGGATACAGATAAGTCACAAAGCTGGGTTTATCTGCAGGTGTCAGGATTGATCAGCCCAGGGTCTATTTCCCAGGCTCTTCTCAACTTAGCCACCCTCCTCTTCCCAAAAAAGGAGGCCCAAACTGGAGTATAAAAAGGTGCTGGATCTGAAATCCTGCCTGATTTAAGCTCTACCCACAAAGGAGGCCAGAGAGGACAGGGAGGGGTGGAAATCAAGTAAGTAAATGTCAGCTCTGCAGCTGGGAAGAAGCCATTAGCCAGGCAGAACCTCCAATAAGAAGCCATTGAATTAGAGCAGTAAAACAGGGGGCCTGATATCAGAGGGCACTGCAGGGAAGGACAGTCTAAGTGGGCAGGAAGGAGCGCCAGGCGGCTGTCTACAGAGGATTACTTAAGATTTGCAAATGGCAAGAGCAGATGCCTTCCCAATGACAGGCTCCCAATCCAGACACCCTTCACAAAATACCCACACGATTCCTTTGTCCTTCCCCAAATCCTGTCTCAGGGAGCCCAGCCATCTCATGGGCTATTCTGAAAAATATTTCTCCCTTCTGCCTGAACCCAGAGACAAAATGGGCAGCTCTCAGCCACTCTGGGATTAGTCAGAACAGACAAAGAAGGGGAGCAAATCCCTTGGCAAATAGTGCCCCGGGGATTTCATTTTTCCTCTTTTCAGTGCAAACCTACTCAGACAGATGCTGGAATACATCTGTCTGCCTGTGTATGCAAGAAAAGAGAACTTTGTTCACATGGAGACGTTTTCCTTTAACGCTGTAATTATTTTATTCTGTAACCAGTGGTTTGCCAATTCTTTTTTTTTTTTCTTTTTCATAAACTCTCATTTCCTTGTCCAGAGAAGAAAAAGATTAACATTCCTCCCCTTTATCCTAAATTGAAAGATTTCAGTAAAGTCTCTTAAAAGCCCCATATGCCTGTGATACCCAGATTCCAGGATTTAAAAGGGGAAATCTACTCTGAAAATGAAAATAGAAAGTAGCTCTGATTTAGGACAATCGAGTCTCATTTTTTTCATTTAACAAATAGCTATGGGGCACCTTTGAGTGTAAAGCATGAGGTGGCATACCAGGTCTGCTTTGTGGGCTCAGGAAACTTCCAGGCTCCAGGGGGAATAAGGCACAGGACATACATGTCCAGAGTAGAAGGAAGCATGTAAGGGACACATGATCAGTGTGCTCTTTGCACTTTGGGAGTGGAGAGGAAGAAGAAAGCATAACTCTCTAAGGGTGCCAGAGAAGAATTCTGGAGCGAGGAGGTGTTTGAGCCAGTCCTGCAAATGGGTGGCAGATTTTGGCAAAGTAGAGAGGAGGGCATTCAAGCAGAGATGCAGTAGATCCACGTTTGCAGACTGGGGTGTGGTTGATAAACCACACATCAGGGGTGGACAGATAAGATACAGAAAGCCCAGTTAAATTGGAATATTTAGGATTACTTATTCTAGAAAATTTTTGTCATTTATCTGAAATTCTGATTTAACTGGGTATCCTGTATTTTTATTTGCTAAATCTGGTAATCTCATGACAGAAGCAAATGACCACTCTCATATGTTAAGTCCCTGCAATATTCCAGATGCTTAAATGTATTATTTGTAACCCACTGCAACTACCTCTGTAAAGTGAGTGTCAGCACTCCCATTTCAAAGGTGAGAAAACTAAGGCTTCTAGGGTTTAAGCAAGTTGTGGCTCTAGTCAAGCAGTTAACACGTGGCAGCGACAGGATTTCACTCTAGGTCTGACTAGCTCCAAAGATGCCTTGGAGTACTGAAAGGTCAGGTGAAGGGAAGACTGGTAGAGCCAGAGACAGGCCTTGCTTGAATGCCAGGCTAAGGAGCTAGGCTTCTCAGAAGGCAATGGAGAGTGCTTGAAGGTTTTTGAGCCAGGGGTGAAATGATCAGAGCAGTGTTTGGAATATTAATTTGGCAGCAGACTGTAAAACTGGTTTGGTCCAGCTGAAGTGTTTAGAGACGAGGAACCCATGCAGCCTTCCTTTCCACAGGGATGTGTGGAGCCCATAACAGGTGCCAGGCACTATGCTAGGCACCGAGGGCACGACGGTGAAAAGGAAAGACACAGTCCCTGTCTTATAGCCTAATAAATTAACATGCAACTGATTTCAATAAAGGGTAATGGGTTTTATAGGAGAGGAACTTGCTCTACTTAGAAGATTATCAACACAGTCTTGGGAGGGATGAGGACTTAGGGTCATGGAAATGGGAATGTTTAGTGCTTTTTGTAAACAAGATTTAAAAATATACTCAGAACATGACCAAGTGATTTAATTCTTAATTATAAGCATAGTTGGCGTGGGACAAATGCAGATCATTAAAATCCAGAGATAACTTTACCTTCCAATTACTCAGTTGCCTCATTCTTTCTACCCCCTCCTCCATGGGCTGTAGACACATTTTTGTCTATTCACACACAAAACAGTAAAGTGTAGTGGCTAAGAGTAAAAGCTTTGGACCTAAATATAAGAACTAAAACTATTCAATAAAAAACAAATTTAATAAAAGAAAAAAACTCTTAGAAGAAAGCATAGGCACAAATCTTCTTGGCCATGGTTTCTTTCTTTTTTTTTTCAACTTTGTTGAGATATAGTTGATATATAACATATGTAAGTTTAAGGTGTACAGGTGATTTAATACATGTATAAATTGCAAAATGATTACCAGAATAAGGTTAGTTAAGACTTCCATCACGTCACGTTATCTTTCCTTTTGTGTGTGTGTGTGTGGATAACATTTAAAATCTACTCTTTTACCAACTATCAAGGGTGTAATACAGTATTGTTAACTATGGTCAGACAATGGTTTCTTAGATATGAGACCAAAAGCAGAATCAAAAAAAAAAATCTTTTATATCAGAACTTCATTTCTTTTTTTTCCCCTAATAACATTCTGTTGTATGGATATGACACACATTTTTTTAAAAATTAAATTAATTAATTAATTTTTGGCTGCATTGGGTCTTCGTTGCTGTGCACGGGCTTTCTCTAGTTGTGGCAAGCGGGGGCTACTCTTAGTTGCAGTGCGTGGGCTTCTCATTGCGGTGGCTTCTCTCGTTGCGGAGCACGGGCTCTAGGCGCGTGAGCTCAGTAGTTGTGGCTCACAGGCTCTAGAGCGCAGGCTCGGTAGTTGTGGTGCACTGGAGTTGCTCCGTGGCATGTGGGATCTCCCCAGGCCAGGGATCGAACTGTGTCCCCTGCACTGGCAGGCGGATTCTTAACCACTGCGCCACCAGGGAAGCCCCCGACACACATTTTTTATCCATTCATTAATTGATAGAGTTTCTTTTTGGATTGATGAGAATGTTCTAAAATTGATTGTTGTGAGGATTACACCCTCTGGTAAAAGCCATTGAACTGGTTGGATTGTATGGTATGTAAGTGGTTGGATTGTATGGTATGTTAATCATATCTCAATAAAGCTTTTTTTCTTTAAAAGTGGAGTCTTTAGCATCAGATGGATATGGGTTTGTATCCCAGTTCTGCACTTGATCTTGAATAAATCAACTTTCTGGGTCTCAATGTCTTTAGCTATAAAATCAGGATTGTTATAATAATATATATATATAGTTATAATAATATAATATATATTTATTATTATATTATTATTTCATAGGGTTGCTGAAAGAATTAAATGAGATAATGCATGTAAAATACTTAGCACAGTTCCAGGCATATAATAAGATTTTAGTTAATGTTACTTATGCCACTAAGTTTAGATGAGTACCAAATTTTGTGTGTGACTACAGACCATGCCTAATTCTAGCATCTTAATTTACACAAAAGTGTCCTCTGAAAACTTCATGGGACTGTGTATACATCTGAGGAAGTTACAACTGTGCAATTCCATATAGCGTTTCAAAATTAGGAAATATACCTCTCGATTGTTGAAACACAATCCTCAGATTTAAAAACAACAAACCCAGAAGACACCCTGAGTTAAACTAATTTTGGTTAAAGGTTTCACAGCAAACTTAGCAGGCGATATTTATATTAACTTCACATCCTTTGAGTGGAACGCTATGAAGGTATGTTTGGTGGGTATGTGTTTGACTAAAAGAGGGTATAACCAGGACCAGAAAAGCAAGGAAAAGTCCAACCACAATTTCTGTAGCTTCCACGTAGGTTTATTTTTCTGTCATTTAAATGAACTGTGAAAATTAATTACCTGTCATGCCATTAAAGAATAACTGCCTATGAACATATGAAAAGATGTTGTTAACTAGTTCGATTGGAAAATAATGTAAAAAAGTATATAGCAAAAAAGAAGTCATCTAGAATAGCAATTTTAACAATTTAAATTTCTTCTAATCTTCCTTCCCAACTTAAATGGGGAAAGGCTTGCAAGTGGAGAAAAGACAACCAAGAAAAGGGTTCTCATCTGGCTAAGGAAGCACTGCCTGTGTTAATAATAACTACTACTTTTTAAAAAATATATATCCTCTTATTGTCTCCTTTATTTTCTTAATTCAATTTTTATTTTATATTGGAGTATAGTTGATTTACAATGTTGTGTTAGTTTCAAATGTACAGCAAAGTGATTCACATATATATACACATATACACATATATATACACATATATATATATCCATTCCTTTTCAGGTTATTTTCCCATATAGTTTATTACAGAATATTGAGTAGAGTTCCCTATGCTATACAGTAAGTCCTTGTTGATTATCTATTTTATATATAGTAGTATGTATATGTTAATCCCAAACTTCTAATTTATGCTCCCCCCACCGTCTTTCCCCTTTGGTAACCATAAGTTTGTTTTCTAAGTCTGTGAGTCTAGTAACTGCTACTTTTTGAATACCTGTTATGTACAGGTATTTTCTGTGTATTATCTACCACACAAAACCCATTTTATAGGTGAGAAAATGGAAGCCCAGAGTTAGTTTCCCAAGATCTAGAGGTAGTAGGTGGCAGCACCAGAGCCCAAGCCCCGTGAGTTGATACCATGTAGAAGTTTCTTCTACTACATCACTGGGGCCTTCACGAATCTTAAGGTCACACTCTTTCCTCTTCTCTGAGCTCAATCATTTGAAATCTTTTAACCTTCTCTGCAGTGGTCTTCACCCAAGGCAGTTCATTTCCAACCTTGGCTGTACTGGTGCCTGTGTCCCTCCCCCAGAGATTCTGAGGTTGCTGGTCTGGGGGACAGCCTGGGCACCAGACGGCACTTAAAAGGTCCCCGGATGATTCTGATGGGCTGCCAGGTTGAGGACCACCGGATTTGGGGAATCTGTGTGGTAATGATTCTGAGAGGAGATGCTCCAATTTCCACTGAGCTATGGCCAGATGAGTTTTGCACAGAAGCTGCTGGGCCTTTAAGATAAGGAAGAAATATACCTCCTTACTAGGCCTAAAGGCAGCCCAGAAGGACTCTTGCTTTGTAGGCTCCTGTTAGACAGATAAGAAGACCAAACCCGGGCCCCCAGCCAGCAATCCCAGGGTCAGGCAGTGTTTAACCAGTTTAATCGTGTGTGAACAAAATGTACCACTGCAGCACTTTGTAGAATTTGATCTCAGAGGAGCTGTCTCTCCTCCCATCCCTACCTGATGGCCTGAGCAGTAAAGAGAGCTGACTAAGCATCCTAGCTCTCTCATCTGGCTCCCGTCCGACTCTCCAAGAGCAAGAAACAACTCTGCCCAGAAACAGGCCGGGAGTATCTGTGTCATTTAGGCAAACAGACAAGGAAGACATCAAAGGAGAATGGCAGGAGGATGATTGGGAGCTACAGGGGACAAACACCATGTGGCTTTTCCCTTGAGTTTTACTATTGTTTGCAAAACCCATAGTATTAAGACACTGTGCCCATCATGGGGATTGTGGAAAAGAAAAGCAGAATTTTAACATGCAGAATTTTAGTCCTCCTATTAACATTAATTGGAAGATAAAATTCACCCTCTCCTTTCCCCTTGCATTGTCCACTTATGTAATAAAACCTTTTTCAATCTCAAAACCTTTTACCTAGAAGTCTCAACTACCCAGATCAAAAATGTATGGCCTTGACTTTGTAGCAGAGGTTGAGGCCCTCACTTTGAGCCTCTCTACTTACATTTTATGTTCAATCCTTATTAAGAGTGTATTCCCACTTGAATTTATGAGATCCCGTTTATCGGTTCTGCTGGCACTAGACTAAGACCTCGTCCTCGAGCTCTAAGAGGCCACAGTCTAGTTGAAAGCTGCCCATCTACAACTTACCACGAGACAAGTCAGACAGGCCAAGAAATTTAATAAAATAATAATAATCGTAGTAACCCAGTCAATTCTAATAAGTCTGGTTAGAGGGTTTCTCCAGTCTATAGCGGATTAGTCAGAAAATTCAAATGCAGGAAAGAATTGTTCAAGATAGTTGACAGCCTGGGGCAGAGGAAAAACAGACAATTCCAACAACTCAGAGAGCACAGCAGTCTGGGACCATGTAGTGTGGGGCAAGCTGTCTTATAGGCCTATTTAGGTGTCCCTATTTTACTAGAGAAGTAAAGTATTAGTAGTAATAACAGTACGATTTATTGCTGGGTGCTGTACCGTGTGCTTCAGCATAGATCATTTCATGAGTCCTCACAACAATGCTGAGATAGATATCACTTCCCATTCATCAGATGAAGGAAGGCCCAGCAAGGCCAAGCAGCTTGCAAGGACCCTCAGCTGCAAGGTGTGGGGTCAGAATTTGAACCCAGGTCTCTCTCTTTCCACTTCATCCCCAAAGTGATGCTCGCGGTTACAAAGTCAAAGACACGCAAGATTTCGCAGAGAGAGCGTCTCATTCAATGTCCTCATTTTACTGAGGAAACAAAAGGGGAAGTCATTCCAAAATATGCAAAATTATATATATTTTACCGAGGCATAATTTAACCTATATTAATTTCAGGTGTACAGCATAATGATCAATATTTGTGTATATTGTGAAATGACCACCACAGTAAGTCTGTTCCTATATAGTTATAAAAAAATTTTTTTTCCTGTGATGAGTGCTTTTAAAAACTCCTCTCTTAACAACTTTCAGATATGCAATATAGTATTATTAACTATAGTCACCATGCCCATGACATTTATTTTATAACAGGAAGTTGTACCTTTTGACCCTCTTCACCCATTTTGCCCACCATGCACCCCCCCACACACACACACAACTCTGGTAATGACCAATCGGTTCTCTATATTTATGAACTTGGTTTTTTTGTTTTGTTTTTAAAATTCTACATATAAGTGAGATAATACTGTATTTGTCTTTCTCTGTCTGACTTATTTCACTTAGCATAATGCCTTCTAGGTCCATCCATGTTGCTGCAGATGGCAAGATTGCATTCTTTTTTACGGCTGAATAGTACTCCATTGTATAAATATATCACATTTTCTTTATCCAGTCATCCACCAATGGAGATGTAGGTTGTTTCCATATCTTGGTTATTGTAAATAATGCTGCAATGAACATAGGGGTGCATGTATCTTTCCAAATTAGTGTTTTTGTTTCTTCAGATAAATACCTAGAAGTGGATTGCTGGATCATATGGTAACTCTATTTTTAATTCTTTGAGGAATCTCCACACTGTTTTCCATAGTCGCTGCACTTATTTACATTCCCACCAATAGTGCACAAGGATTCCCTTTTCTCCACATACTTGCCAACACTTGTTATTGCTTGTCTTTTTGATAATAGCCATTTTAACAGGTGTGAAGTTATATTTCGTTGTGGTTTTGGTTTGCATTTCCCTGATGGTTAGTGATGTTGAGCATCTTTTCATGTGCTTCTTGGCCATCTGTATGTCTTCTTTGGAAAAATATCTATTCAGACCCTCTGCCTATTTTTTAGTCATATTGATTTTGTTTTTTTGCTGTTGGGTTCTATTAGCTCTTTATATATTTTGGATATTAACCCCTTATCAGATATGTGATTCACAAATATTTTCTCCTGAAAAATTGTATACTCAGATTCTTTGCTTAAAAAGCAAAGAAAGGTATAACATTTCATGAAGATTCCTATAAAATATCGTCTTCATAACCCTGTCACAGATTGGGCTTCCTAGAAGCAGAGTCTGAGGCCTGTAACTTATTGCAGAAGTGCTCTTCAGAAAACCTGTAAGGGTCTGAAGCAGGATAAGGGGAAAGAGCCACGTGGAACTTAAGCTCTTGTGGTCTCAGGTACAATCAAGCCCTGGCCTGATTCAAGGTGGATGGGTGGGAAGTGGAGCGCTCTGGAACACAACATCACAGAGGTGTCTTCTCCCCACCTTGATGCCACAGGGCTGGCCTTTTGTTTTTCCAGATCAGTTAGTCTTTGGCTGTGGGCTACCCTGGGTGGGTCTGACTGGTCAGGAGAAGCAGCCCCCATCAGCTGAGGACAATGCTTAGGAGGAGAATGGTACCCATGAGCCTTTGGCAGCCAACCCACACAGCAGGCGTGGGTACACTGGGCAAGGGAAGGTGACCTGGGCAGAGCACCAAAGCAGCATCCATTCACACAGACTCCGGACAAGTTATAATCCTCTGTTTATGACTCTGCTTCTCCCACTAGATCGTCCTTATAGCCCAGCTCCTAGTACAGGGCCTGGGACATAGTAAGCCCTTCATAAATGTCAACAAAAAGACACACCATTAGGAAGGAAATTGCCACCGCTCTCGAAGAGGCAAACTGAAGTTATCTGGAAAAAGTTGCAGCTGAATGAGGAATCGCTGGGAATAAGGCCATGCTGGACCACAGGAGTAGACAGGCAGAAAGACTCACTGAGTACAGAGCCACAACCTTCCCATCACCAGCAGGATTTGCTGAGAATGCAGATCTGTTCATCTAAGCAATACTTCTGCTTCCCCACTTTGGGAGAGCACATCACATCAAAAAGAACCTTTTGATGGCTTCTCACAAGCGGGAGACATCTGTGCTGTCACTGAGAATTAATTGTAGAAAACCTCGCCTAAGGAAATGCCCAGATTTCTCCTTTTTTTTTGCTACCAGTTTTGGTATAAGCAAGAAATAGACTGGCAGGTGATTAGCGATGTATTCCCTACACCTCTCCAAATGGCCTACTTTTGCAAGCAATGTCCCACCTTTAAATAAAGCTGCTAGCAAACGCGGAAAACTGCCTATGTTCTTCTGCCAAGTTGCAATATCGGGCTTATAAGTGAAATACAGTACAGGCAACCTCTAGCATCTACATGGCTGTTACTACTCTGATAACATAAAATCCCTTTACCCTGAGGTCTCACGTACTGGGATGTATCGATATTTTCCACAGACGTCAAAAATCAAGAAATATGCACGATATCATCTGACTTCTGAATATGCTAATGAGAATGGACACCAGATATAGCGAGGAAGTTGATCAGTTTCAAAACAGAAATGAAGAGATGGAAGGCATCAAGTGTGATGGGAGAGTCAGGGACTATTTCACTAGGTCTCCATTAAGGAAAGTAAACCAAAAAATGATAGAGTTAGTGGAGTTTGGAGCTAGAATATGTACATAAGTGCCCCCCACATCTCTGATGGACCCTGTTAGGACCACCACAATGCTGACGCCAGCATACACGCCTGTTACAGGTGGAGTATATCCTGCCTGTTCTGGCATATTCTGGTTGGGTTTCCATGGGCACACAGTGGAAAGTCAAGGGACTTATCCAGATACAGCTTGTCTTGGCCACAATGTGTTATTGAGGGAGAAGCGGGGAATGGGATGCAAAGAAGAAAGGAAACCAGATGATACAGATGGGCTATCCACATGGAGGGAGAAAATTAGAGGCCTGCAAGCAGAATAGAATTTGTCTGGCCCACAGTTTTGTGGGTTTAAAAACTTTTTTTAGATTAGTTGCCAATTTGAAGAATTCAGAGATTTCACCTAAGTATCCAGAATTTTCACTCTTCTTGAAAAATCTGCCCACATTCCTACATGGCCAGTCTTGGCTGGGCTGGGGAGCTGCTGCCCCCTCCAGCGTGATGTGCATCCTGCAAGTCACAGGGCTCACTCATTCATTTACACAATTTGCCTGGGCCTGTGGATGTTTGAGTTTGAGAACCCCTGATATTGTGCACTAATGCTGTGAAACATTGCCTCGTTTCTTTCTTATTCTTTTTTTTTTTTTTTTTTTTGCTTTTTAAAACTTTTTTATTTTGAAATGATTATAGACTCACAGGAGTTGCAAAAATTTCACAGAGAAGCCCCTCGTGCCCATCACCCAGCTTCCCCCAATGATGACATAGAAAACTAAAATGCATAATCAATTCAGGAACTTGATTGGCACAGCAAAATTAACTGGTCTCCAGCAGTTACTCGGATTGTACCCGTTTTTGCATGCCCTCAAATTTTGTGTATCTTTTCGCATTAATTTTTACTTTCAGACATGGTCCACCAACTTTTCCTTTTACTCTGTGCTAATCTGAAATCCTAATGGCTAAAAATTTATTTTCATTTCCACACTGTGAATAATCAGTGTGCTTTATGGACGTAAAATGAACATCTAGGCATAGAGTCAGCTATCTGGGAAGGAATGGCTAATATTTAGCTTACCAAAGTAGATTCCTGAGATATTATAACTATCTGTGCTATATCTGGTGAGGGACTCAAGCGTTAAATTAAATCCCATTTCACATTAGAGACCATTAAGATATTCATTGATTTAGGGGATGTTTATTGAACAGCTTATTCTGAGCAATCACCACAATAGACAATACAAGGCATGAAAATATGCATAAAAGCGGTTCCCCAGCCATCCAGGAACTTGTATTATGTGGCAGGGAAACATGATTGTGGGGAAAAAAAAACCCAGCAGAGATTGATAAATAGCCCAGTTGAGAGAGAGGTATGAAGGAATGGCCTTATGTTTGCAGAGAGTTTGACAATCTTCCCCAGCCAAGACCAAGAAGTTTGGAATTATAAATCTAGCTTAATATCTCGACCCAAGTACTCTCTGGTCATCCACTCTTGACTTGCAATCCCATCTACATTAATTTTATTATAGCGATTTAAAAACCTACTCCAACGTTTAGTTTTACTGGTTAGTATTCCCTTCAAGAACACTAAAGATCAGAACAAGGATAAACGCTGCATTGAAACTTTTTTGTTGTTTTCTTCTTTGGTTGGTTGGTTCATTTCTCACAAAATGCACACAGCCATGCAACAGCAGAGCTGATACTTCACGGGGAGCACTAACTTTGCATCTACCTTTGTGTACCCCAAGTTCCAACCTTTAGTTGGTATGACTGAATATGCTCCCAAACTTAAAACCAGCAGAAACAATAAGCACAGGCTCTACAGAAACAAAGGAAAATTCACATTTTTCTTAAACTACCAGCTGCTGCTTAAAATTTTACTTGGCTCAAAGAGCTTGCTTACACTAAAGAATATAGTAGTGACTATCTTGCACAGTATCATTATTAACTTAGTTTTTTTTTTTTTTTTTTTAGTTTCTGCTTTATAACAAAGTGAATCAGTTATACATATACATATGTTCCCATATGTCTTCCCTCTTGCGTCTCCCTCCCTCCCACTCTCCCTATCCCACCCCTCCAGGCTGTCACAAAGCACCGAGCTAATATCCCTGTGCCTTGCGGCTGCTTCCCCCTAGCTATCTACCTTACTACGTTTGTTAGTGTGTATATGTCCATGACTCTCTCTCGCCCTGTCAAAGCTCACCCCTCCCCCTCCCCATATCCTCAAGTCCGATCTCCAGTAGGTCTGCGTCTTTATTCCTGTCTTACCCCTAGGTTCTTCATGACATTTTTTTTCCCCTTAAATTCCATATATATGTGTTAGCATACGGTATTTGTCTTTTTCTTTCTGACTTACTTCACTCTGTATGACAGACTCTAGGTCTATCCATCTCATTACAAATAGCTCAATTTCATTTCTTTTTAAGGCTGAGTAATATTCCATTGTATATATGTGCCACATTTTCTTTATCCATTCTTCCGATGATGGGCGCTTAGGTTGTTTCCATCTCCGGGCTATTGTAAATAGAGCTGCAATGAACATTTTGGTACATGACTCTTTTTGAATTTTGGTTTTCTCAGGGTATATGCCCAGTAGTGGGATTGCTGGGTCATATGGTAATTCTATTTGTAGTTTTTTAAGGAACCTCCATACTGTTCTCCATAGTGGCTGAACCAATTCACATTCCCACCAGCAGTGCAAGAGTGTTCCCTTTTCTCCACACTCTCTCCAGCATTTATTGTTTCTAGATTTTTTGATGATGGCCATTCTGACTGGTGTGAGATGATATCTCATTGTAGTTTTGATTTGCATTTCTCTAATGATTAATGATGTTGAGCATTCTTTCATGTGTTTGTTGGCATTCTGTATATCTTCTTTGGAGAAATGTCTATTTAGGTCTTCTGCCCATTTTTGGACTGGGTTGTTTGTTTTTTTGTTATTGAGCTGCATGAGCTGCTTGTAAATTTTGGAGATTAATCCTTTGTCATTTGCTTCATTTGCAAATATTTTCTCCCATTCTGAGGGTTGTCTTTTGGTCTTGATTATGGTTTCCTTTGCTGTGCAAAAGCTTTGAGGTTTCATTAGGTCCCATTTGTTTATTTTTGTTTTTATCTCCATTACTCTAGGAGGTGGGTCAGAAAGGATCTTGCTGTGATTTATGTCATAGAGTGTTCTGCCTATGTTTTCCTCTAAGAGTTTGATAGTTTCTGGCCTTACATTTAGGTCTTTAATCCATTTTGAGCTTATTTTTGTGTATGGTGTTAGGGAGTGATCTAATCTCATACTTTTACATGTACCTGTCCAGTTTTCCCAGCACCATTTATTGAAGAGGCTGTCCTTTCTCCACTGTACATTCCTGCCACCTTTATCAAAGATAAGGTGTCCATATGTGCGTGGGTATATCTCTGGGCTTTCTATCCTGTTCCATTGATCTATCTTTCTGTTTTTGTGCCAGTACCATACTGTCTTGATTACTGTAGCTTTGTAGTATAGTCTGAAGTCAGGGAGCCTGATTCCTCCAGCTCCTTTTCTTGTTCTCAAGATTGCTTTGGCTATTCGGGGTCTTTTGTGTTTCCATACAAATTGCGAAATTTTTTGTTCTAGTTCTGTGAAAAATGCCAGTGGTAGTTTGATAGGGATTGCATTGAATCTGTAGATTGCTTTGGGTAGTAGAGTCATTTTCACAATGTTGATTCTTCCTATCCAAGAACATGGTATATCTCTCCATCTATTTGTATCATCTTTAATTTCTTTCATCAGTGTCTTATAATTTTCTGCATATAGGTCTTTCGTCTCCTTAAGTAGGTTTATTCCTAGATATTTTATTCTTTTTGTTGCAGTGGTAAATGGGAGTGTTTTCTTGATTTCACTTTCAGATTTTTCATCATTAGTATATAGGAATGCCAGAGATTTCTGGGCATTAACTTTGTATCCTGCTACTTTACCAAATTCATTGATTAGCTCTAGTAGTTTTCTGGTAGCATCTTTAGGATTCTCTATGTATAGTATCATGTCATCTGCAAACAGTGACAGCTTTACTTCTTCTTTTCCGATTTGGATTCCTTTTATTTCCTTTTCTTCTCTGATTGCTGTGGCTAAAACTTCCAAAACTATGTTGAATAAGAGTGGTGAGAGTGGGCAACCTTGTCTTGTTCCTGATCTTAGTGGAAATGCTTTCAGTTTTTCACCATTGAGGATGATGTTTGCTGTGGGCTTGTCATATATGGCCTTTATTATGTTGAGGAAAGTTCCCTCTATGCCTACTTTCTGCAGGGTTTTTATCATAAATGGGTGTTGAATTTTGTCGAAAGCTTTCTCTGCATCTATTGAGATGATCATATGGTTTTTCTCCTTCAATTTGTTAATATGGTTTATCACATTGATAGATTTGCGTATATTGAAGAATCCTTGCATTCCTGGAATAAACCCCACTTGATCATGGTGTATGATCCTTTTAATGTGCTGTTGGATTCTGTTTGCTAGTATTTTGTTGAGGATTTTTGCATCTATGTTCATCAGTGATATTGGCCTGTAGTTTTCTTTCTTTGTGACATCCTTGTCTGGTTTTGGTATCAAGGTGATGGTGGCCTCGTAGAAGGAATCTGGGAGTGTTCCTCCCTCTGCTATATTTTGGAAGAGTTTGAGAAGGATAGGTGTTAGCTCTTCTCTAAACGTTTGATAGAATTCACCTGTGAAGCCATCTGGTCCTGGGCTTTTGTTTGTTGGAAGATTTTTAATCACAGTTTCAATTTCAGTGCTTGTGATTGGTCTGTTCATATTTTCTATTTCTTCCTGATTCAGTCTTGGCAGGTTGTGCATTTCTAAGAATTTGTCCATTTCTTCCAGATTGTCCATTTTATTGGCATAGAGTTGCTTGTAGTAATCTCTCATGATTTTTTTTATTTCTGCAGTGTCAGTTGTTACTTCTCCTTTTTCATTTCTAACTCTATTGATTTGAGTCTTCTCCCTTTTTTTCTTGATGAGTCTGGCTAGTGGTTTATCTATTTTGTTTATCTTCTCAAAGAACCAGCTTTTAGTTTTATTGATCTTTGCTATCGTTTCCTTCATTTCTTTTTCATTTATTTCTGATCTGATTTTTATGATTTCTTTCCTTCTGTTAGCTTTGGGGTTTTTTTGTTCTTCTTTCTCTAATTGCTTGAGGTGCAAGGTTAGGTTGTTTATTCGAGTTGTTTCCTGCTTCTTAAGGTGGGCTTGTATTGCTATAAACTTCCCCCTTAGTACTGCTTTTGCTGCATCCCATAGGTTTTGGGTCGTCGTGTCTCCATTGTCATTTGTTTCTAGGTATTTTTTTATTTCCTCTTTGATTTCTTCAGTGATCACTTCATTATTAAGTAGTATATTGTTTAGCCTCCATGTGTTTGTATTTTTTACAGACCTTTTCCTGTAATTGATATCTAGTCTCATGGCGTTGTGGTCAGAAAAGATACTTGATACAATTTCAATTTTCTTAAATTTACCAAGGCTTGATTTGTGACCCAAGATATGATCTATCCTGGAGAATGTTCCATGAGCACTTGAGAAAAATGTGTATTCTGTTGTTTTTGGATGGAGTGTCCTATAAATATCAATTAAGTCCATCTTGTTTAATGTATCATTTAAAGCTTGTGCTTCCTTATTTATTTTCATTTTGGATGATCTGTCCATGGGTGAAAGTGGGGTGTTAAAGTCCCCTACTATGAATGTGTTACTGTCGATCTCCCCTTTTATGGCTGTTAGTATTTGCCTTATGTATTGAGGTGCTCCTATGTTGGGTGCATAAATATTTACAATTGTTATATCTTCTTCTTGGATCGATCCCTTGATCATTATGTAGTGTCCTTCTTTGTCTCTTGTAATAGTCCTTATTTTAAAGTCTATTTTGTCTGATATGAGAATTGCTACTCCAGCTTTCTTTTGATTTCCATTTGCATGGAATATCTTTTTCCATCCCCTTATTTTCAGTCTGTATGTGTCTCTAGGTCTGAAGTGGGTCTCTTGTAGACAGCATATATAAGGGTCTTGTTTTTGTATCCATTCAGCCAATCTGTGTCTTTTGGCGGGAGCATTTAGTCCATTTACATTTAAGGTAATTATTGATATGTATGTTCCTATTCCCATTTTCTATATTGTTTTGGGTTCGTTATTATAGGTCTTTTCCTTCTCTTGTGTTCCTTGTCTAGAGAAGTTCCTTTAGCATTTGTTGTAAAGCTGGTTTGGTGGTGCTGAACTCTCTCAGCTTTTGCTTGTCTGTAAAGGTTTTAATTTCTCCATCAAATCTGAATGAGGTCCTTGCTGGGTAGAGTAGTCTTGGTTGCAGGTTTTTCTCCTTCATCACTTTCAGTATGTCCTGCCACTCCCTTCTGGCTTGTAGGGTTTCTGCTGAGAGATCAGCTGTTAACCTTATGGGGATTCCCTTGTGTGTTATTTGTTGTTTTTCCCTTGCTGCTTTTAATATGCTTTCTTTGTATTTAATATTTGACAGTTTGATTAATATGTGTCTTGGCGTATTTCTCCTTGTATTTATCCTGTATGGAACTCTCTGTGCTTCCTGGACTTGATTAACTATTTCCTTTCCCATATTAGGGAAGTTTTCAACTATAATCTCTTCAAATATTTTCTCAGTCCCTTTCTTTTTCTCTTCTTCTTCTGGAACCCCTATAATTCGAATGTTGGTGCATTTAATGTTGTCCCAGAGGTCTCTGAGACTGTCCTCAGTTCTTTTCATTCTTTTTTCTTTATTCTGCTCTGCAGTAGTTATTTCTACTATTTTATCTTCCAGGTCACTTATCCGTTCTTCTGCCTCAGTTATTCTGTTATTGATCCCATCTAGAGTACTTTTAATTTCATTTATTGCGTTGTTCATCATTGCTTGTTTCATCTTTATTTCTTCTAGGTCCTTGTTAACTGTTTCTTGCATTTTGTCCATTCTACTTCCAAGATTTCGGATCATCCTTACTATCATTATTCTGAATTCTTTTTCAGGTAGACTGCCTATTTCCTCTTCATTTGTTAGGTCTGGTGCATTTTTATCTTGCTCCTTCATCTGCTGTGTGTTTTTCTGTCTTCTCATTTTGCTTATCTTACTGTGTTTGGGGTCTCCTTTTTGCAGGCTGCACGTTCGTAGTTCCTGGTGTTTTTGATGTCTGTCTCCAGTGGCTAAGGTTGTTTCAGTGGGTTGTGTAGGCTTCCTGGTGGAGGGGACTAGTGCCTGTGTTGTGGTGGATGAGGCTGGATCTTGTCTCTTTAGTGGGCAGGTTCACGTCTGGTGGTGTGTTTTGGGGTGTCTGTGGCCTTATTATGATTTTAGGCAGCCTCTCTGCTAATGGGTGGGGTTGTGTTCCTGTTTTGCTAGTTGTTTGGCATAGGTTGTCTAGCACTGTGGATTGCTGGTCGTTGAGTGAAGCTGGGTGCTGGTGTTAAGATGGAGGTCACTGGGAGATTTCCGCCGTTTAATATTATGTGGAGCTGGGAGGTCTCTTGTTGACCAGTGTCCTGAAGTTGGCTCTCCTACCTCAGAGGCAGAGCCCTGACTCCTGGCTGGAGCACCAAGAGCCTTTCATCCACACGGCTGAATCACCAGAGCTGATAAAATAAGTCCAGCAGCAGATAAGGCAAACCATCACTTTTTATCTTTCCAGAATCCTTTCACTTCCAAGATGCTGGATCACTTCCTCTGAGGAAACAGCCGACATCCAGCTCAGCAAAACTGCGTTCTTTCTTATTCTTTTAAATTGTGGCAAAATATACATAACACAAAATGTACCACTTTAACAATTTTTAGCTGTGTGGCTTAGTGATCCTGAACACCCATACTGCTGTGCAACCATCACCACCATCCATCTCCGGAACTTCTTTTATCCTCCCAAACTGAACCTCTGTACGCATCAAACAACAACTCTCCAGTCCGCCTCCCTCCAGACACTGGCAACCATCATCCTGCTTTCGGTCTCTATGAATCTGATTAGTCTAGGTAACTCACAGAAGTGGAATCATACAGCATTCGCCCTTTTGTGATTGGATTATTTTACTTAGCACACTGTCTTTAAGGTTCATCAATGTAGTTTCTAACTTAGAATTCTCGTGCTCATTTTACAGGGGAGGAAACTGAGGCCCCAGGAAAGCCGTACATGTCCACAGGTAGCTGGGGGCACAGGTGGGATTGGAACCCGGATCCCCTGAGTTCCTGGTCAGTCACCTTCCCCTGTGTTGTCCTCCTTAGACTAGGCTTCAACTCTCCAGCACCATCAGTTAGAAAGATGTGCTCTTCGTGGCAGCAGAGCCATCCTTACCCGGGCAGGTTGCAAACTTGCCCTTCTTTTTCGCTTGACATCAGTCTTGTGAAAAGCAAAAGAGCTGCCCTCTAATCAGAACAGTAGTGGACATTAGTAACCCATTTTCCACAAGAGGCCAAAAAACCCTAGTCGAAACAACAAGAACCAAAAGGCAAACTCATCCTGTCCCCTCAACATATTTTTAGCTAATCCCTCAACTCCAAAGAGGATTTTAACAGTGGCTCTCTAGGAACTGGAGTCGTCACAGCATTCTCCCGTTGCCAGGAAATGAGGAGACACGTCCTCATCCACATCGGCAGTATACCTAGAATAGCCCCCTTCTGGCTCTCCAGAGAGTGACTCATTAGGCGGGGTTGTGTTTAGGTTACACCCCCACACATGAGAACATTCACGGGAGTCATCATTTTTCAGTGAACACGGTCCTGTAACGCCGGAGGGCCCGTGAAAGCAATGCTGCTTGGTGCGTAGCTACAACACCTCTGCATGTTTTTTTCCTGCTCTCCACTCACCTGCTTTGCCAGCAGGAAATGGACAGGAAGCTGTCTGTGTGCACCAGGCAGGAAGAAGCCTGGACGGCAGTTGTGCTTACTTTTGTGTACTTTCTTAATTGGTGCATTTCTTCTGGAGCGAAGCTAGTTCAAAGTTAGCATGGCTTCACACAAGCTAATTGGCTTCCCTTTCATTTTCTGCCATCCAAGTTCCTTGGGGGAATCTTCCTCAGAATCAAATGCTAAGTTGGTTTGGCACTTTCTTATTTTAGTCTTGAGATTATTTCTTGATTCGGGAAAGAGTAAAGTTTAATTTTACTTCAAAGATCAGCCTTTTCACTTTGATCAACAAGACTTTTCTTGGCGGGGGGTACGGGTGGGGTTTGAGGACAGAAGGAAAGGGAAAAAAAAAAGCAAAAAGAGACAACCTCCCGAACATCAGTAATCCTTTTTCTTGCATGTAAGAATCATTAGCAATATTCTAGATGTGAATAATGTGGTCTAGCACTTCTTTATTTATGACTGTGGCAATGAATATAACTTGGTGCTGAACCAATTATTTTTAAGAGGTGGTAGCACACTGTTTCTTTGAATGTTGAAAACCAGAAATAGAGCCTTTAAGAATTTCTTCCATCTGCCAGCCTGAATTTTGGCTGGGTAGAGATTTCAACAGCACACGTGATAGAATAGGCCTCGTTGCCCCATATGCAGAACACGTGCCCACAAAATCCGATGCCCCGCGGGACGTGCAATTAGCTGAATCCTGTTTCGCCAGCCAGAACTTCCCTTAACTGCTTGGCAATCAGAGGGAGAACATCCTCTCTGGGTGGCAGGTCTTAACCCGAGGTAAATAGTGACATTTACCCGCATGAACACTACCCATGCCCAGGAAGGACAGACTGTTAAGGGATAAACACGCATAATGAGGTTGATGGGGACGCCTTGCAGCAGCAGTTTGCTCATTTTAGGAACTTCTCCTCATAGGAATAAGTAGGAGGTGATATCTAGGTTATTGGTTTTGTGGTTTCAAATGTCTATTTGGGTTGGAAATGGCTTGAAAAGGAAGTGGGCTCATTCTGGATGGAGTTAAGACTTTGAGAAGAGATTCAGAGATGATTAAGATACAGTGCCCAACCCAAGGAGCTCCAGAATTTGTAGGGAAGGCAGACAAGTAGTTAGAACTGGAAAAATAAAACACCCTGATGGCTGGGAGTTTGCCCTTGACGAGAGAATAAATCACTATACCAATTCCCTTCCTATTGCTGAGACTAGTGGGGGAGGGAGCCCTGCCTGGGAATTTGATTTGGCCCAAAGTCAAGAAAATCTCAGGGCTTCCCTGGTGGCGCAGTGGTTAAGAATCCACCTGCCAATGCAGGGCACACGGGTTTGAGCCCTAGTCCGGGAAGATCCCACATGCCGCGGAGCAACTAAACCTGTGCGCCACAACTACTGAGCCTGCGCTCCAGAGCCTGTGCTCTAGAGCCTGTGAGCCACAACTACTGAGGCCCTCTGCCACAACTACTGAAGCCCGCGTGCCTAGAGTCCGTGCTCTACAACAAGAGAGGCCACTGCAATGAGAAGGCTGTGCACTGCAATGAAGACTAGCCCCCGCTCGCCACAACTAGAGAAAACCTGCTTGCAGCAATGAAGACCCAACGCAGCCAAAAATAAAATAACTTAATTTTTTTTTTAAAAAGAAAATCTCAGTGTCATGGCTTCTGCTTCATCAGTGGGTAGCTGAAGGTGGAGTGGGGGTGGGTAGATGACTGTGTGTTGGGAAAGGCACCAAAGTAGGCCCAGTTCTTTCCTCCCCACATTTCAGTTTCCTCATTATGTCTAAGATTTCAGAAAAGCCTGTTACACACCCAGCTTCCCTGCATCAGCCCTCTGCTGAGGTCAGCTTGGTGGCAGCAGCTTCCGAGAGATGGAGGACAGTGGTCCTGGGAGGACAGTAGCCCCACTCCCCATACACACTTTCCCCAGATTACCAGGGAAAGGTGAGCCTTCAAGAAAGGGTCAAGAAATACTTGCGTCACATCATGAATATTCACAAGACATGGCAGTGCAGTTTTAGAGTTCTCTACGCAGAGGGGTTTCAACAGCTCGCCTTCACCGCCCCCCCCCCACAACCCTATTTGCACGGGGCAGTTGCAGCTATTCCTTCTTTCCCTCTCCGGGAGTCCCATAAATGTGCTTCATGTCTGCTCACCAACACCGGGGAGCATCTCCCGACTTCCCCTCTGCTGCCTTTGCTCCTGTAGCATTGCTACATTTGCTGCCCTTGTCAAGGGCACACATGTTGAAGAGCATGTCAGAGTGTGCTCCCTCCCTCCCACAGATGCTGAGCTACCCACTCCTGTTGCTGCCAGGGCCCAACACAGAGAACTGCCCTGCGCGCCCAACGTCCCTCAGGGGGCTGGGCCACCAGCTCCTTCTGTTTGGTACCTCTTTAGAAGCCCTCTCTCCCCAGCTCTCAGGGGAAGTTGTGAAAACTGATGTGGAAGACAATCAGGGAGGCAGGGACGGTTAGTTCTAAGGAGAGTTCCTCTTCTGCATTAGCCTCAGGATTAAAGTTAGGACTCTTTAATATGGCCCCCAAGACCTGCCATGATTTGAACCCTGCCTTCATTTCCAGCCCTATCCCTCACCACCACCTTCAGTTTCCCTAGTGGTTCCAAACTCGCCTGTTCTCTTTCACATACCAATCTCTGTAAACACTGTGCCCTTGGCCTGGAGACAGTCCCTTCACCTTTAGCCTCACCCACTTTCCTCCCCCTTCTGTTGACTGAACGCTACTCATTCTGCTGGATTCAGCTATGATACCACTTGCTCTAGGAAGCCACCCATGTCCACTCCCAACATCTGAGAAAGTTGCCCTCTTTTGCTCCCAGGGCCCCCTGTCCTACCATCAAGGAGATCACTTAACACTGCAATGTCTGTTGGCATCTCCATCTACCCTACCAGTTCTTTAAGAGCAGGGATTGTATCTTATATTGATTTTATTTGCCATTCTATTGAGGGTATACAGGAGACAAATTATTGGATGGATGAATAGTGAAACATTTACTGTTTACAAACAAACTTGTATGCCTGAGTGTCTTCCTTTAAGACACACTTTTCTCAAAGAGGGAAGCAGTCCCCAGTGTGCATAGACCCCTGATGGACCTACCCTACTGGTCCTCTGGCCTGACACTCCTAAGTGGACTCCAGGTCCTCAGGCTGGCTTAGGCTTGAGCTAGGATTCCTCCTACAGAAGCATCTGATGGGCAGGGACCACAGCAGTGCTTCTCAAGCTTTTATACATATAGGAATCCTGGGACCCTGTTAAAATGTAGACTCCAGCTTGGTAGGTTGGGGTAGGGCCCGAAATGCTAATACTACCGGTTGGGGGACCCACACATTGAGTGGTAAGGCACTAACTAGAAGTCTTGTGCAGTCTCTTTAAACTGATTCCAGGATTCTGATTTAAAAGAACTAATTGGCAAAAATTCAAAGTACTGAAGAACCCTGTCTAGGAGGTTTATTTATTTTTTATAATGCTTGATCTTATTAACAACTGAACATGTGGCTGTCACTATAGGTTGCTTTCTCCCATTCTTATGCCCAATCCTCTTCTCCTTTGTCTGAAATAGAGGCTGCAAAAGCTCATGTGCCCACTCTCCCAGCCTCTCTTACTGTTCTGGATGAAATATGTAACACAGAGCTGGTGATGGGATGTGGTGAGCCCTTAAGTTCTGCCTTAAATGCTAATGCAATGGCCTGAGTTGCAGAACTAATTTCAGGAGTTCAAAGATAGCAGGCCAGGGAATTCACTGGTGGCCCAGTGGTTGGGATTCCGTGCTTTCATTGCCGAGGGCCTAGGTTCAATCCCTGGTCAGGGAACTAGGATCCCACAAGCCTCGCGGCATGGCCAAAAACAAAAAACAGAACAAAGATAGCAGGCCAATGTCTTTGTGATTCTCTTTGCCTTCCTCTTATGCTTTTTAACTCATGGTCACAGAATAGCTGCTGATGCTCAATGAGATCCAGCATCTCTAAATATCACCAAATATCTAGTCAGTTTCAAATTTTCTTGAACATAATTTTTCTACAGTTCGTTTATTTGAATCAGGCTCATATTACATTTAGTTATTTTTAACTATATTATATGCTTAAACCCCAAATTTCTTTTTATGAGATAAAAATAAATCCCTGTTTGTTTAAGCCAGTTTTCCCAGAGTTTTTACGTTCCCTGCAGCCAAACTGTAATACGGTATACAATTTGTTAAAATTAAAATTTCCTCACATTAGCAAATTAACACACCCTGCTTATAGAAATCTTTAAAAACATGGAAACATAGAAATAAGGAAAAGAAAATCAGAGTCCCATCACTGAAGTACTGTTAACATCTTGACATATTTTCTTCCAGTGTTGTTTGTATGGTTGCGATAATACAGTAGTAACAAATTTCTGTCCTTTTTTGCTTACCATTAAAAAAAAGCATTTTAGGTGTGATGAAAATATTCTAAAATTGATTGTGGTGGTGGTTGTACAACCCTATGAATATTCTAAAGATCATTGAATTGCACACTTTAGGTGAATTGTATGGCATGTAAATTACATCTCAATAAAGTTGCTATAAAATTTTTTATATAAGCATTTTCTGTCATGATAAACTAATATTTTTAATTCTTGCATAGTCATCTATCAAGAGGCTATACTTCAACTTATTAAAGCATTCCCCTATTGTTGGATATTTGGGTTGGTTCTACATTTTGGCTGCCAGGAAAATTGCTACAGTCAACTCCCGGGTACCTAAGACTTCTCTGTATCTAGAATTAGCTCCTCCCAGAAGCCAAACTATTATGCCAAAGTGTAACATTGCTTAAGCATTTATTGAGCATTTATTGAGGGTTTACTACCAGTCAGGTGTGGCCCAAACTAAGTACTTTATATGCATATCATTTCTTCAAATTCTTCATCACCCTAAGAGGTCTATTTTATCCCTATTTTCAGAAGTTGAACTGAAGCTCAGAGAAGGAGCTAATTCACCCAAGGTCACAAAGCCAATAAACAGAGGAGCTCAGGTGCCTACTCAGCTCTACCTGCTCCCAGGGGCCATGATCATTACACTCCCTCACCAGGCCTCAATTTTTTCAAACCTTGCTAAGTTTCAACGGCAAATATGTGATCTGGTTCTAAGTGGTTTTCCTTTCATTACTGGTGATGTTGGCTAGTTCTTTGTGTTTGCCAAACCAGACAATTCCTTTCTTGTTAATTACCTGTTGTGGCCTTTCCCATAATTGACTATACAATTGGACGAGTGAATAAAATGTGATCCACGGCTTATTGCCATGGTTAAAGAGAAAAACTCCAGGCACAGTTTCCTTTCTAGAGGCCTGCACAAACATGAAAGTACCTTTAATGGTAGCCAACCTGACTCGGGGAATTTCCTACTATCAAGCCCTTTGACACAAGTGCCTTGTTCTCTCCCTCATTGCTTCTACCTGTCTGAGCTTGGCTACAGGTCCTTGAGAGCAACACAGTGCAAGGGAAGACTACCTGGCTATGGGGCTGGGCCCGCCCCGTTAAGAGTAGCCTCTCTTCTTTCCTGAAGCAAGAGGGCTTGGAGCAGTTCTCAGGCACGCGCTCATCACTCTGCTTCTGAAGCACTTAACCAAAGAGTGGCTTCCCTTCCACAGTTATGTAGACAAATATCACAGTGACGAAGATGCCAAACACAGCAAGCTTCAAGCCTGCTGGAAACGTTTCTATGTTCCTGCTCGCAGCGCTCCTGTTCACTATGCAGCAGGCGTTCTCTCTGATGTTATTCCATGCTTTGAATCTGACGTCTGATGCTCTCGCAGCACACCTGTGAAAACAGTAGTGGCTCTTAGGGTTGCGTACAACTGCTACTTGAGCACCCCTTAAAATCCGTGGGCCTTTGGGCCCAAGGGAGTAACCACGGTGGGGCTTTAGGGAAGAGCGCCACTCATTTAAAACCTGTGCTAATTTCAGTGAGTAATGTTAACAGGGTATCACCAGGATGTGAGATCTCTAAAATCCCACAGAGCATTTATTTATCACCTACTGTGTAACGTCTTTCAATGCTGGTGCAAGGCCAGCTTAGGGACTTACAGATCCCCTGGTCCCCAGTGGGGATGGGTACAAGCTGTTGGGGGGCATCAGTTCACTGGCCCTCTTCCTTCTCTCTCCACAGGTATAAGCACTGCCTTTCAGGGTGGAGATGGGAACTATTTTTGAAATCTGCTTATTTTGCATTTAAAGGGGCAAGGGGGTACTTTCTGATCTGCTAGTCAAATCCTGGAAATCGGCCCAAGTTTATTCAGAAGGGAACTTTCCAGAAGGCTTTACTCTCTGACCCATAAAATGTCCTGTCTTGAGAACTTATTTCAACTACTTGCTCTTTTGTTTTTTCTTCTCTTTTCCCTTTACCACAAATAGGAATAAATGTCTCTAAATGACTACAAATCAAGAAACTTGGGATGGTCTCAGCTCACTGTGATTTATGGCATCCTCCTCAGTCTCTCTGGCCTGTTTGCTTATCTCTAAACATGGGTGGTGAACTGGACAGTATGTAAGGCCCCTTCGGCTTCGAAATTGTGAGATATCACCAATCTTTCTTCTTTCTCAACACGTTCTTTACAGACTCAAACCCTTCACAGAGATCTGAATAATGAATTTTTTTCCCGGAGTTACATAAGACAATAATATCTCCTCATATGTTAAGAAAAGCATTACCTTCTTTCCTCAGAATCCAGGCAGAAGCCTTCTAGGGCTTTTGGTTTACTGGTGGAAGCCTTGGGTCTCTAATGAATCAAAAATATATATATATATATATCAAGAAGAATTTATTGTTTCCAATGTCTTGTACAAAGAATCTTTTTTTTTTCTAGAAAAAGTCATATACTCTGAGAACTGATAAGTTTTTGGTATATCAGGTTGTTTAGTACTTCATAGCACAGACTTTCACTTTGCCTTCTTTTATTCAGTAATTAGTAAAAACATCCAAGTTCCGCAGAGTAATATTTTAGTTCAGTGATTCACACACAATAGACATGCCAGTGACGAAGGTCACATGATGCCAGCAGCATTCTGTTCTTAAATAACTCTTTCTTTTGCTCTCTTATTTGTACTTTTTTATTGCTTGGAACTTATTTTATGAGCCTGCGCCATTCTTATATAAAGAATACAGTTATTTTAAAAAACAAGTTGGCCAAAAAAAACAAAAAACAAGTTGGCGATGAACGGGGACTAGAAAATAATTTAGGAAAGTGAAAATGTTCTGTACGAGGGGTAGAAGGAGAGACAATCGTGGCTTTTTTCTTTTTTCCTTTTCCCCCAAATTTCTTTCATGATGGTATTTTTTTCAGTAAAGTGAAAAGGTATAGCTCTTTAGGCCTTTGTTTCCTCCCTGTGAAATAGAGTTGCAAAGATTAAATGATTTAATATATGCAAAGTGATGAAAACATCTCCTGACACATAGTAAGCATTCAATAAACATTAGACATAATGATTGTAGTAATGATAATTGTTATTAATTTCATGTTGCTGTTTCTCCTCATATGTCTGGTTTTCCTTGACGGTCCATTCATGTTTAAGATTCAGACCTTATCATCCTCAAATGTCTGCAGTGTCCAGGGTGACCCCTAAGAATGTAAAGATGTGGTACCAGATGATGTTGCTGACCGCTGTTTATCAAGTTCCAGGTCCTATTTCCCAAGAATTCACTGAGCCTCCGAGACCACCCTGCCCCCATCTGGTAGGCACTCTCATTGCTCCATTTTGAAGATGATGTTTGAGGCACAGAAAGGTTAAGTAACTTGTCTAAGGTCATACAGTATTATCAATGGAACTCTACACTAGACTCCTCTCTACCCTTCAGTTTCTAAAAATAATTTCCCTCCTATAAGAAGTCTTCTTTATTACTCTATCTACTCAGATCACTCATCTGGTCTATATTTCTTTGGCACTCGTATACATGTTCTGTACCTGACTTTATTGACCTGAAGTTTTATTTATTCATTCAACAAACATTTGTACCGTGCTGCTGAGTACCAGTCCCCACGCTGGCAGTGAGGATTTCTGAAGGGACCACCACACCATCCCTGTCCTAAACAGCTGACCATTGAGCATGGGGATTTTGTTAAGTATTCTGCACTGACTTCCTTCTCCCCAATCAGACCATCTGTTGGATCTCACAGAGCTGTTTTCTATTTCTCTTTTTCCCCCTGTTTTATTGAAGTAATTGACACACGTCACTGTATAAATTTAAAGTGTACAACATGATGGTTTGATTTTCCATTTCTCTTTAATCAACCCATAATATCTACCACTGGGTGTAGATATTTGCCCCCCTCCCAGGGGCTCAGGACCCCTAAACACAACAGGAGCCTCTGACACCTGCCGTGCTGCCAGAGGCCTCATGATACTGCCAGAGGCTGAGGGCAAAGGAGACAGGCACCAAGAACTCCCAGATATACAGGAGCAGGATGGGACTTGCCTCAGACAGGGAAAGGACTGACCGACACCAGCATAGAACAAGAACCAGAAGGAAAATCAAAAGGAGACATTCTTTTTTTTTTTTAATGTAATTTAAAAATATATTTTTATTTATTTATTTTTGGCTGCGTTGGGTCTTAGTTGCAGCACGTGGGATCCTTCGTTGCAGGGCGAGGGGTTCTCTCTAGTTGTGGTGTGTGGGCTCCAGAGGGCCTGGGCTCAGTAGTTGCAGCACACGGGCTTAGTTGCCCATCAGCATGTGGGATCTTAGTTCCCTGACCAGGGATTGAACCCACATCCCCTGCATTGTAAGATGGATTCTTAACCACTGGACCACCAGGGAAGTCCCAAAAGGAGATGTTCTGACAGCAATATTGAGAAAGACTGACTAGGGTGTGATGGAGGGTAGGACAGGACAGGGGGCACCTGGGCATTCACGTGAGTCACAGAGTTACCAGGAGAAAGGAGAGCCCTGGTCTTAGCAAGTGTGTCATCAGGACACCCCAAAAGAGCATGTAACTCTAATGAGTCTGGACAATCACCTCCAGGGTGTGTTGTATCAGCAGGTGTGATGGTCTCAGCCCAAGGTGGGGTAGAGAGGGCATGGCCTGCTCTACAACCATTTACTACCGGTCACCCCTTCCCAGTCTAGGCCAGCAATGATGAGTCAGCTACTGCCTCCACCCCTTCCCCTCTACTCCCTGCCCCACCCTCTTAAAGATGTTCTCAACGGTGGTTTAGTGACACCCGGGCAGGGTCTCTGCAGATGGTGGGAGCTGAGCCAGGCACAAGAGTGCCACTTCTGAGGGAGCACTGTTCCCAGCATGGACATCTCTGCACATACACTATTTCAATTTCCTGGAAGAAGGAAGCAAAGACTCTTGAGGTAGAGAGACTTTGAAAATTCCCACGTGCGTGGGCTGTGGGGATCTGCTCACCAAGAGACACCTCAAATGATTTCCAAGGGTGTCGGAAAAATCCTTTATAAGCACATTCTTTTCTTTAAAGCTTGTTAATTACAGAAAGTGTCAAACATATACAAAAGTAGACAGTAGTAAAATGAACCTCCACGTACCTGTCACATGCAACTTCTTTTTAATTCTCTTAAATTTAAAAATAGATACGTTAAGTAAAGCATTAGGGTAGAAATCTGTTGCAAAATCAAATTATAGGATTTCACAGCTCTTAGGCAATCAGATACTCCCTCCCTCTCTTTCCTCCTGCCATAAGGAGGTATAGGTCTTTGATTTCCTTTTCTTCTATAATTTATTGCCCTTACTAACATCCCTAGAGTTCTCCTACAGTATGTAAAAGGTAGACATTTTGATTTTCAAAAAAAGAGTAATTATGGCCTATCAACATGACTCTGCAGCCATCAATAATAATAATAATTATAGGGGCTTCCCTGGTGGCGCAGTGGTTAAGAATCCGCCTGCCAATGCAGGGGACACGGGTTCGAACCCTGGTCCACGAAGATCCCACATGCCGCGGAGCAACTAAGCCTGTGCGCCACAACTACTGAGCCTGGGCTCTAGAGCCCGCGAGCCACAACTACTGAAGCCCATGCGCCTAGAGCCTGTGCTCTGCAACAAGAGAAGCCACCACAATGAGAAGCCTGCGCCCCGCAACAAAGAGTAGCCCCTGCTCACTGCAACTAGAGAAAGCCCGCGTGCAGCAGCGAAGACCCAATGCAGCCAAAAATTAAATAAATGAATAAATAACTAAATTTATATAAAAAATAATAATTATAATGATTATTTAACAGGAGAAAGGTTATCGATTAATGTTAAACACAGTAAACAGTATAAAATTGTATGTACACAGTGATGGCAACTGTGTAAATACATACTGCATATGCACATAAACAAAACCTAGAGAGAAAAAAATTAAATCAGTTTTTGCGTCAGGTGGCATATTTGTAGCTGATTTAGTTTTCATCTTTAAACAATTCCTTTAATGTTGTAATATGATTTTCACTATAAACACCATTTACAATGGCACTAAAAAATACTGGTGTTCATTAAAGCAGTGGCTTAGTGAGAGTAAATGGCACCCACGGGGAAATGGAATACTTCTGTTCCTTTCTCCCCATGCTCAGAGCTAGATTCTGCAAACACAGCTGTCTTTTTTTTGTTGTTTTTGTTTTTTTGCCGTAAGCGGGCCTCTCACTGCTGTGGCCTCTCCCATTGCGGAGCACAGGCTCTAGACGCGCAGGCCCAGCGGCTATGGCTCATGGGCCCAACCGCTCCGCGGCACGTGGGATCCTCCCGGACCGGGGCACGAATCCGGGTCCCCTGCATTGGCAGGCGGACTCTCAACCACTGCGCCACCAGGGAAGCCCCAAACACTGCTGTTTTTGCAAAACATTCACAGCAGGGAGCAAGGGAATGCGTGGCCTCCTCTGCTGCTCCACCCTCTTCAGGACATCCCTGGCATTCAAGTCAGAAAATTATACCCATCCACCTATTACTGATCAGCTGTAGTTATAAATGTGATAGTTCTAGGTATACCAGTACACTAAACCGTGAGTGTCTCACTACAATACTAGCTAACACTTAAATAGCATTTCCTGGGTGTCAGGCCCCACTCTAAAGCATTTTACATAAATAAACTCACTTAATCCTACCACCCTATGAGGAAGATATTTTTATAATGACCATCTTACAGATGAGAAAACTGAGGCATGGAGAGTTTAAGTAGTGTGTCCATGGTCACAGAGCTGATGAGCTGGTGGAGCCAGGAGTCAACTCAGGCTATGCAGCCTCGGAGCCCCTCCCCGTCATACCATGCTGTACTGCAGGATGATGGTATTGCTTTACTAGAAAGGAGTTAGAAATACCATGCCTGAATGTTTAACGTCTTGGGCATTGAACATGCCTCAATTCAGTTGATCTTTCTAACAACTCTAAGAGCTAATCATCACCATTTTATAGATGAGGAAAGAGAGACTTACGGAGCTAAATTATTTGCCCCAGATTACACAATTAGTGAAAGGAACAGCTGTAATTTAAATCCAGATATTCTGGCTTCAACGTCTATGTTTTTGGGGCTTTGTTTTGGAATCTTTCTATTGGGGAAATTTATCATTACAAATATATCAAAACATATTTGTAAAAACTGTTTTTGTTCATTGATAAATTATCTAATCATCAATTAATTTCTTATAGAAGTAACACTTGCAGCCAGATCTCTTCTTAAATATTTGGGAAATTGGCTTTTTAATAAGATTTTTCCAGGTAGACTATTCTGTGTTAATTCTGGCCTACTTATGTATATCATATTGAATCTGAAAGTGGATTGTGTATGAACTATTATGTCATACTGTATTACGGTTAACTACAAAACACTGGGCTGATATCTAGAGCCAGAAAGAATAATAATCATTTTGTATTCTCATTAAATCATTACTCATCCGAAAATATATTCGGTTTTTGAAAAATAATCTACCTTGACTAAAGCCGTTCATATTTGCCCATAAAGAAATACAAGTTTGTTTGCATATCCACGAGAAGTATATTTTACACTGTAGACCCAAACCTAGCCAGAAATGTCCTAGGCTGATACCTACAATTACAGGCAATCAAAGGGGTGCTGCAGGGGTTTCCCACCCTTCCTTTCTCTGATTCTTCCAGGACTTCTTACTGTTGGATTCTGGGCAGTCAGGAGCAGTGAAGCTCCGGGGGGTGGGAATGAAATTCTCTCCTAACTAAAATGTGTTACATTTTCCAATTACTTTATTTCACTACGAGACATTTTTACCGATGACTTGGCAAACTGGCAGTTGCAACCCTGATTACAGGCAGAAAACACCTTTTGATTTAGAACAGTTTAAAATTGAGTTAGCCCAAATCCCTTTATTGACTAAAATGATTAAGTTAATAAAAGATTTTACAATAATTTCAGACCCTTACTTCACTGTTTTTACCTCAACCTTGATTTAATAAAGCTCTCATCTAAAACATTGTGTTTTTGAATTAATTTAAAGCCTTTTAAAATAATCTGCATCACATTAACAAAAGAAAGGTTAAAAACCTT
The DNA here is from genome assembly GCF_059928025.1 of Delphinapterus leucas. Lineage (NCBI taxonomy): Eukaryota > Metazoa > Chordata > Mammalia > Artiodactyla > Monodontidae > Delphinapterus > Delphinapterus leucas. Next base: position 40,449,795 of record NC_143129.1, read on the forward strand.
GTGATCATTTTCATTTCTGATTTTGAAAAAAATTCTCTAGCAAACCAGGAATAGAACGGGAACTTCCTTAACTTGATAAAAGGTGTCTTTAACACCTGTACCAAATATCATACTCATATCATACTCAAAGGGAAAATATTAAAAGCATTTTCTTTAGAATAAGAACCAAGGAAAGAATTCCTACTATTATCCCTCTGATTTAATATTGTAATAAAGAGATCTTAGCCAGCACAGTAAAACAAAAAGAAATTAAAGGTAATCAAACTGAACAAAAAAGAATCTACAGAAAAATTATTGTAATTGCAAAGAGTTCATTTTTAGAAGATCAATATACAAAATCAACTGCATTTCTATTTATTAGCAACAAATATTTAAAACATAATTTGAAAAAGATACTATTCCCAATAGCAACAAAAATTAAAAGGCCTACCTAACAAAGCTACCTAATAAAGCTAACAAAAGATGAACCTGACCTTCACTGAGAAAATAATAAAATCTTACTGAAGGACATTAAAGAAAATTTCAATAAACGTAAAGAACATGAACAGGAAGACTCAACAGAATGAAAATCCAGCTCTTTCCAAATTAATTTATAAAGTCAATAAAATGTCAATCAAAATTCCAATCTGAATTTTTTTTTTTTTTTTTTTTTTTTTTTTTGCGGTACGTGGGCATCGGCAGGCAGACTCTCAACCACTGCGCCACCAGGGAAGCCCTCCAATCTGAATTTTTTATGGAACTTGATAAACATTCTAAAATTTATATGGAAGAACAAAGGGACAAGTAAAATAAAGACACCATTTAAAAACAACGACAAGGTGGGGGAAGGGGTGCTATGGGAATTAAGACATCCTGCCCTCAGCACAGGCTAGATGAATTAATCAGAGTAGAGACCCCATTGTATTAATCATAGTTTTTATTTTCTGTATTTTATGCTTTGACATCTTGGGGCCTTGCTAATCCTTAAGAGACTGCCTCTCAAAGGGCTAGCTAGGGCTTCCCTGGTGGCGCAGTGGTTGAGAGTCCGCCTGCCGATGCAGGGGACCCGGGTTCGTACCCCGGTCCGGGAAGATCCCACATGCCGCGGAGCGGCTGGGCCCGTGAGCCATGGCCGCTGAGCCTGCGCGTCCGGAGCCTGTGCTCTCCAACGGGAGAGGCCACAACAGTGAGAGGCCCACCTACTGCAAAAAAAAAAAAGGGGCTAGCTAATTCCTAGAGATAGTAAAGCAAGCCTTTCATATGCAAACCAAACAATCCAAAACGCATACCCCAAACACCTTCCTACCTAACTCTCACACACCAAGCCATTATTTCTCCTAGTTGGCCAGATATTGGACAACTAGCGACCACACTTATGGCCCAGAGCCCACTAAAATTATTCAAACTAGCTAATCCTAAAATGTTTGCCTTGCTTGACCCACTCCTTCCTGCAAACATCACACTAAAGGCATGAGCCCATGCTTTCTTTCACTCCTACTTCCTGCCTGACCCTGATACTTCCCCATGTGGCCCTGCATGGCATGACGTGCCTGTTCCTCTTGGGAGCTGTAGGTAATAAACTCTTCTTTCAAAGGCAGTTGTCTCCATGTCTATCACCTTACCATACTTGATTAAAACAAATCCTAGGTACGTTTTAAAACACCCATGTATGTATAGAAATTTGATATATGACAAGATTTAACACTGCAGATAAGAAGAGAAATGACAGACTGCTCAAAAATGGTTTTGGGAACAAGATGGCTTAGATGTGCTTCTCCCAGTTTCTTTTGCTAAGTACAGCCAAAACCTGGATGTTATATACAAAGCAAACATAAAAAGACTCTGAAAGATGGAGAGAAGCAGATGGGCTAGGGACCTTGGGACCCGAGGGACGACATGTGGTGAGTGCTCTGAGCTTTCTTTTTACCTCACAAATCCTGGACTGGGTGCTGGAGAAGCCGTAACCTGGAAACATCAATGGGTTCAGACAGAAAAGCCCCCCCAAAAGCCAAAGGGCAAAGAAAGGGAAAAGGAGCAGCCTAGCAAGACAGAAAACTTTTTTGACAGAAAACAGACTAGCAAGACAGTAACTGCTCTACTTCAGCCAAATGGCACACTCCACCCCCAACATAAAGGCACATGGGAAGCTTGGATTTCCACTTCCATGTGTCAGAAGCCCCCTCCCCAGCTGGGTGGTGTCAGTGGAGGCCACGTGGGAGCCCCTGCAGCAGCCCAGCAATAATAAGGCACACATACACACACCAGGGCATCCGTGGAGGCCCAGTGGGGGAACTGGACTTCTACCCCCACGTGAGAGCAAAGAGTTGGCACCCCTCTTTCCCACCAGTGTGGAGTATGAGGAGGTCAGCTAAAGCAAAAGATTTAAGTAAGATCTGGAGTCTCATAACTCAAGTGAGAAAAAACAATAACAGATGCCAACACCACGATGACAAAAATATTAAAATCATCTGACCAGGATTTTAGAGCAACCACCAGAAAATGTTTCAAGGAACAATATGAGACGTGTTTGAAACAAATGAAAAATATTAATTCTCTGCAGATAGTACAATATATACAGAAAAAACAAATGTAAATGTTAGAATTGAAAAAAATTCAACAACCAAAATAAAAAATTTATTTAGATGGGTTTGACAGTAGAATGTAGAAAACAGAGGAAAGAATCAATGTCCTTGGAGACAGACGTATATAAATCATCCAAACCAAACGAGAGAGAAAATAGACTAAAAACAAAACAAAAACAGAGTCTCAGAGTCTTAAGGGATTAGAAGATCTAACGTATGTAATCAGAGTTCCTAAAGCAGACGAAGATGGTCAGGCTAAAAAAGGTATTTGGAGGGCTTCCCTGGTGGCGCAGTGGTTGAGAGTCCGCCTGCCGATGCAGGGGACACGGGTTCGTGCCCTGGTCCGGGAAGATCCCACATGCCGCGGGACACGGGTTCGTGCCCTGGTCCGGGAAGATCCCACATGCCGCGGAGCGGCTGCGCCCGTGAGCCATGGCCGCTGAGCCTGCGTGTCCGGAGCCTGGGCTCCGCAACGGAAGAGGCCACAACAGTGAGAGGCCCGTGTACCGCAAAAAAAAAAAACCAAACAAACAACAACAACAACAAAAGGTATTTGGAGAAATAATGGCTGACAACGTTCCAAATTTGGCAAAAAGCAGTAATCTACAGATTCAAGAAGCTGAATGAATTCCAAACGGGATAAAGCTAAAGAAATCTATGCCAAGACTTGTCATAGACAAACTTCTGAAAACTTTTGTGATCTCAAAGAACATCATCAAGAAAGGCAACATACAGAATGGGAAAAAAAATATTGGTAAATCATATATCTGATAACAGTCTAGTATTCAGAATATATAAAGAACTCTTACAACTCAACAACAAAAAGACAAACTAACTTGTTAAAATATAGGCATATGGCTTGAATAGACGTTTCTGCAAAGAAGATACACAAAAGGGGAATAAGCACATGAAAAGATGTTCAATATCATTAATCATTAAGGAAATGCAAAGCAAAACTACAATGAGATACTACTTTACACCTACCAGGCTGGCTTTTAAAAAAAAGTTGGAGCGGAATAAGAAGTGTTGGCAAGGATATGAGAAATTAGAATCCTCATATATAGGTAGTAGGAATGTAAAATGCTGCAGCCACTGTGGAAAACAACTAGCCATTACTAAAAAAGTTAAACATAGAATTACCATAAGACCTAGCAATTCCACTCCTAGATATATACCCAAAAGAACTGAAAACACGTACTCAAATATTTGTATGTGAATGTTCAAGGTAGCACTATTCCCAATATCCAAGAGGTGGAAAGAATCCACATGTCCGTCAATGAATGAATGAATAGCAAATTGTGGTATATCCATACAATGAACTGTTAGTCATAAAAAGATACAGATACATGCTGCAACATGGATGAACCTTGAAAACCTTAAGCTAAGTGAAAGAAGTCAGTCATAAAACATCACATACTGAATGATTCCATTCAAATGAAAAATCCAAAAGTAAATTCATTGAAATAGAAAGTAGATTAGTAATTGCCAGAAGGGAATTGGGGAATAACTGCTTAATGGGTACTGAGTTTTATTTTGGGGTGATGAAAATTTTTGAAACTAGATAGAGGTAGTAGTTTCACAGCATTATGAATGTCTTAAATGCCACTAAAGTGTTCATTTTAAAATAGTAAATTTTATGTTATGTGAATTTAATCTCAATTAAATTTTTTTCTGATTCCTGTCATTGTACTGTGAATGTCCTTATGTCTTTAGTCTAAGGAAATACATACTAAAGTTTTGGGGAGGGAGTAAAAGGTCATGATGTCTACAATTTAGTTTGAGAAAAAAATAATAGATAAAATTACCCAAAAAATGTGGTAAAAAGTTAAGACTTGGTAAACCTAGGTTAAGGCCACACAGGAACATTTTGTTGGAATTTTTCTGTAAGTTTGAAATCATTTTTTTAAATTACATTAAAAAAAAAAAAAAAGACACAAAGGGGGAGTTCCCTGGTTGCCTAGTGGTTAGGATTCTGGGCTCTCAATGCAAAAAAAAAAAAAAAAAAGTCACCAAGAAAAGAGTGAAAAGATAAGCCCACTGGTGGGGGTTGTTAGTAATGGGAGAGACTCTGCATGTGTGGGGGGCAGCGGTTATATGGGAAATCTCTGTACCTTCCTCTCCATTTTGCTATGAACCTAAGACTACTGCAAAAAAATCTTTTTCTCAAAAAAAAAAAAATCCCAAGCTACTAGAAGATACGTTCTATACTTAATGACTAACAAAGGATTAGTATCCAAAATATAGAGAGCTCTTATAAATTAACAAGAAAAGGGTAAACAATAGAAAAATGGGCAAGAGAAATGAACAGGCATTTCACAGATGAGAAAACACAAATGACCAACAAACATGTGAAAAGATGCTCAACTTATTAATAATAAGAAAAATACAAATTGTAATCATAATGAACTACCATCCTCCAACCACTACATTGACAAAAATGAAATCTGGCAATACTAAATTTTGAAGAAGAGTTAGAACAATGGAGCTCTTAATGTATTGCTGGTAGGAACCTAAAATGCTGCAGCTTCTTTTCGGAGCAATTTAGCAGATGCTGTGTTAAGTTGAAGGGAGATATACCCTTTGATTCTACTATTAGTGGAGCAGTTCCACTCTTAGATCATTCATTCAATCAGAAGAAGATTTCTTGTACATTTACACGATGGAGCATTTGTCACAATGTTTGTAGCAGCATTGCTTGTATTAGAAAAACTTGGAAATGATCCAGATGTCCAATAAATAAAGAATGGATAGATATATTTTCATAATAAGTATATAGCAGTAAAAATGAATGAACTAGAGCTACAAATATGGGATGAAGCTCACAACATAATACTGAATGATAAAGGAAAGTTACAGAATACTTACATTACGTTATAATTTAAATAAAGTCCAAAATCATGAGAAACTAAAGTCTGTGGATACTGTAAAGAAAAGGAAAAGAATGAAAACTAGAAAATTGAGATCAGTGGTTACCTTGCGGGAAAGGAAGGAAGGGAATATGATCAGGGAGGGATACATTGGGGTCTTCAACTGAATTAGCAATGATTTTTTAAAAAATCTCTGGAGTGGGACTCTACTCATTATGTGATTCTTTATAAATTTTTGGATGCGTAAGATATGTTATAATAAAATGTCAAAAAAAGTTTTTCAGGTTTGAGATTTTTTTTTTGTCCGCTTGGGAGAATTCCAGGTACCCATATGCATATGTGTCAGCCCGTTTTAACTCTCATGATTTCTGTAGCATGGTTTAATGTGTGAATGGAAGAGTCACCAACGAGTGCCTCGCAAGGACTTTCTTTGCAAAGCAATCATCAGAAAGAAAGCCTTTGCTTCCATGGGTGAACAGATGTTCTGGAGTCCTTCTGCGATATAAAAAAAAGGGACACTGGGGGGAGCTGTTTCACTACTCAGGTGCCTGGTTGTTTTTCTGCCCCTCTGGCAGCTTGATATACTGGAAAGGGCAATAGAATGGAAACTGGGAGACCAGAATTCGATTCCAATTTTTCTTCTAACTCTCTGTGCTTTGGACAAGTCATATGCCCTCTCTGCTTGTTTCCTCATCTATAAGATGAACCATATAGCCTCCTCCAAGAAGCCTTTTGGATAGTAAATTCCATAATCAATAATTATCTATAGTAAATCATGCCTGGACTCATGAATTGCGATGAATAGTGCCTGGTGCTCACAAAGCCCTAACAAGTCCCAAGAGATTAAAATAACTCAGGGGTCCTCATGTGAGAGGTACAACAGGAAATTCCTCTCCCTAAAATGGATACATATATCTATACTCATAATGCAAATTATAAATTAGCTAAAGTCAGTAATGGTTATATTCTTAGATGAAAGGGAAAGGAAAGCTGCGTTTCCTAAACAAATTCATATTTTTCCTACAGAAAAAGACCATCACTGCTCATAATTCAGTTTTATGAAAATAAATAAGTTTACCTTTATTATCATCTTAGAATCATTGTAATCAGAATTTGGTTTCACTGTCTCTTCCTGCTGCTCTTGTATTTCAAAACTGGGTTCTACTACACAGAAAGAATCAGCATGTAATCAACAAGATAAAGGTATATTGATCATCAGGCATATTTAAGCACATCTACCAGGAGGTCAGTATTTTTACAAGAAGAATGTTAAATTACATTCCTTGTAAGGATGGCATTTAGCTCCCATTAGCACATGTCATAGGTAAGAACAAAGGGCTTATTAAGTAGTTATAGAATATGTAATTTACTCTTCACTTTGATCCAGCTGTAATATATAACTACTATTGGGAATAAGGATGTTTTTCAATTAATTAAGAAACTATTGTAGGGATGTTTAACCTGATCAGGTCTCCTAAAATCTTGACGTGCAACTCAAACCACACATTTAATGGTAGTCTTAATGGTAGTATATTCCCTTGGTACATTGGGCCTTCTGATTGCAGCACTTGAGGTAGGCCCTGCACATGATAATTATAGGCCTACAAGGTATATTATCAGCAACAATAGCAACTGAGACACAGAGAGTAAAAATCCTATTAAAGTCCTGGCACAAAGACAATGAAACAGACCTCAGAACTGGAAACGAAAAAGAGACATGAAGCTTTCTTTCTCTTCCTTTTCCTTCCCTGGAATGTCAGTGTGTCCTGCACTGGAAGTGTGGCAGAGGGGACATGGGCTCAGAGTGTCAGCATGCCTGGAGGACAATGAAATGGGGTAGGGAGCTATGGATATGGAGGGGACTTTGGGGTGCCTGGTGGTTGAAGAACAAGAGCAGTAGGGGAGGGGACCGCATGGAGGCTTTAGTGTGCCCTGTGTCCAAGGAGGACAGTAAGGGGAGGGCCACGTAGAGGTGCTGACATGTCCAGGGGTCAAGGAAGTGATGATGGGGACCATGCAGAGGAGGAGCAGGCTGCTATGATTGTGAGATTAGTTACACTGAGAAAATTAGAAAATTGAGCAAAAATGTAAACATATTGAGGCTAATGGAAGGCAGGTTTCTCACTGTCAGAGAAGTGACTTACAAACACAGAAAGGGGAAAGGTTAGAAAGAACACTGCAATGCTGGGTTGTAATTGGAGGTCAATAGGGACTCATGGTTTAAAAATACATAGAGAGAGAGATATAAAAATAGTGATAGATACATGTGTGTATGTGTACATATATACAAACATTTATTTTCTAGCTCTGTCCACTGAGAGGGCCTAGAAGTAACAACTCTCCAGCAACCAGGAGCTCACTGAAGGCCTAGATCTTGGTTTCTGAATTGATATCCTGCAGTAAAAGGAACCAGCGTTCCTGCGGCAGAAAAAGCACAAGATGGGTCTGAAACATCTTGTTGGGCCAGAAACTAAGGAAATGCTCAAGGAATGATGAGGACACGTCAAAAGGACACAGTATCCATCTTTTTTTTCTTTGCCGCATGGCATGTGGCATCTTAGTTCCCTGACCAGGGATTGAACCCACGCCCCCTTCAGTGGAAGCATGGAGTCTTCACCACTGGACTGCCAGGGCTCCCACTAGCCAAATCTGGGACAAATTGAGCATTAGGATAAATAATCATATCAACAGATACAACCACTGAAATGAAGAGTCAATGAACTCATACTAGTATGAATGAATGAATGAATGAATGGACATATGGACAAACCAACCAACCAATCAACCAACAAATAAATAAATAAATGAGGGTGAAGGGAAAGTCTTCCTCACAATAGAATACCAACTAATAAATTTAGAAGAAATAATAGAAATAGAAACTTCCAATGGGCCGTGATGATGATGGAAGTTGAATTAGGCAGTCACTTATGGGTACTGGGCTAATGGATAAGGTTTGATGAGGTGTCATTTCAGAATATCTCCCCACAAAATACTGTTCAGTTCCAAAGGGGAAAATGATGGCTTTATGGAGGAATCTGAGAGACACCAACTTTTCCAGGTGATTAAGGCTGGCATTACCAGCAGTGAAACAGAATGAGAAGAGCACAGCATCATTTCTGAAGAATTCCTGCCTGGATACATGGCCTCTATGAATAGTCAAAAGAAAAATCAGAGAAATCACCTGCAGAATGAAAGGCCTATGCTCTTTAAAACAGTCAAGGGCATCTGACAGGGAAAGACTGAGGCACTGTTGTTCCAGACTGAAGGAGGCTGAAAAGACCTGACAACTAAAGGCAACACATGTTCCTGGATTGGCCTTGGACCAGAAAGCAAAAGATATTATTGGAACAGTTGATGAAATCTGAATGGGGTCTGAATATCGGATGTTAGCATTGAATCAATGTAAATTTCATTATTTGGAGTGTTATACGGTGGTTATATAGGAAAGTATCCTTTGCGGGTAGCAGAATACATGCTGGAAGGCTGAGGGGCTTCATGTCTACAGTTTGCTCTCAGTGGTTCAGAAAGACATAATGGTAGGGTACCTGCATGCATGCACACACACACAAACACACACACACTAAGGACCTACTGTATAGCACAGGGAACTATACTCAATATTTTGTAATAACCTATAAGGGAAAAGAAGCTGAAAAAGAATATATATATATATATATGTATAACTGAATCACTGTGCTGTACACCTGAAACTAACGCAACATTGTAAATCAACTATAGTTCAATTAAAAAAAAGTGTGGTAAAAGGTAACAATTAGATTATCTGGGCTATGGGAATTCTATGTACTATTCTGGCAACTTTCCCTAAGTTTGAACTTATCTCAAAATAAATCGTTCAAAAAAATGTTTAAAGGGGCACGGGAAGGATTTAAACCTAAGATTGAGAAGAAGGAATCCTATATACTGGGAGGGCACACATGACTTTTTTTAAATGCTTGGTCTGCCTCATTCAACACACGGCGCTCACAGAGAACAATCTTTAGTTATGTCTGTATATTTAACTATATAAACATACCTGTAGGCACCTGTAAATCACATTCTATGGCACTTGGGAGTTCAATACTAAAGATTCAGTTCCCATTATATTATTTTTCACTAATTATATTGCTTTGCATTGCAGATAATTAAAGATCATGCTTTTTATATAATAATAATATTAATGATAGAATAATACTTATTGCACTTATATAACTCTTATTATATGTCATCACTACTCTATTTTACATATTTCTACTGAATCCTCACAACACCCTATGAAGTTGAGACTATTATTATCCGTATTTATAGATGACAAAACTAAGACACAGAGAGGCCAAGTGTCTTGTCAAAGTTAGTGGCAGAACTGGGATTTGAACCCAGGCAGTCAGACTCTAGAGTCCATATTTTTGGTACACGTATTCTTTGTTTCCAGAGCTCTATTTAAATTTCTTCAGGACAGAAACTACGGCTCCTTTTGCTCCTATTTTCTTCCTGAAGAAGGTCTAGCACAATGCCCTGTACACAATAAATAGTTATTAACTCATAGGCTGAGATCCAGGAGTGGAAGCTCTGCTACAACCATTCCCTGGATGGTCATCAATTTGTGATGACCTAAGCATTGTCTCTCAAGAGAATACATCAAGGTATGTCCAGAAGATGCCACAGACTAGGAAGTCAGAAAGCGAGCTCTTCAACATCAGTGTAGGGTAAAGTTTCCTTTCAGTTTGGCCAACAGGGACTGAGTAACTCCCTCTCCCCCCATATGTTGAATTAAACATAGAGGATTCAGACATAGGTTTTTACCCTCAAAAGTTTACAGCCTAGAGCAAAAGCTCCTGGGCAGAGGGTGGAAGTAGGGGTTGATTGAAAAGGCAGATTCCTAGAACCAGACCCACAGAATCCATTTTGAGAAACTCCTAGTGGAATGTAGTATAGGACAGGTGGCAAGATGAGAAGAAGGCATTCCAGGGTGGGAGAACAGAATGAACAGAGATTCTGGCAGGAAACAGCATGCTCTGTCTGGGAGAGAATAAGGAAACACCCAGATGGGGCCAGGAACACACACCTGCCTGGGTCAGCTGCCCTCTGGGTGTTGCCTGCATCAGTCCTCCGCAACCAGCATGCACGTCCAAACACTTCACCCTTTGGAACCACTCCCAAACCCGGGGTGAAAATATGCCCTGTTTCGCCAGGACAGTACTGTTTTACTTCTGTTATTCCAGAGTCCCTTCTGTGTAGTCTCCCCTTTCATTCTCAAAAGCATCCCGTTTGGGATGATAAATTATATGGTCACCCTACTTAAACCCCACTTTGTGCAACCTCGATGTTGTAGATTATTTTGCCTCCCTACTGCCCCCAAACCCTATTTTTTTTCCTCTTTGGGGGAAGGGGACTTAGAGCCTGAGTTATACACATTGGCTTAACTCCCTCCTCCATCAGTGGAAACATAAGCTGTGTCTAGAGTCTATCTGATGAAAAAAAAAACAATTAAAAAGAATAATGACCTGGCTTTCTGGTGGTGTTAATCACCAAATCAAATGGGCCATATATGTGACTTGATAAAACACACAGAGTATGAAAAAGTGTCCAGAAATCGACATAATCCAAATCTCAAAGTGGTTTGTATTCCACTAGAAACCTACTAAAATGAGAGGAAAATGTGTGTTCATTGGTGTTTCAAAGAAATGCAAATACTACCTTTGCAGGTACTTAGAGGACTGTTAGGTACAGACCACTGCTTTTAAGTAGTTAAAGTCTATGGTGTTCGACAAGTGTCTCAATAAACACATGTTCTACCACCTTTTACATGGAAATTTAAGTGCTTATTTACATTTACTTTCAGATTTAAAGTTGAAAAGATATCTTGGGGCCCTTCTGAGAATCAAAATGGCTTATGTAAATCCTTCAGATCAAAACATTTTATGCCATCACAAACTTTCTATTAAATTCTATTGCCAATTCAAAATATTGACGTGGTTTTATTTCGGGTTTATGTAAAGCAAAGACTGAAGGGCACTGGTCCCACCTGATGCATTTTTAAATACTCAGGCTGCTGTTTCTCCTGTAGATGTCTTTGCAGGAACTATACAAAAGGGTTTTCTGTGGAAACGAGGTTTAATGAATGGAAAGGATTCCTTTAATGAGCCATTTAGAAGATTTTAAAAAACCTTTTAGAAAATGTATAAGATATCTGAATTCCTTCATCTAATTTGAATTATGTTTAAACGGGAAGTTAAAGCTAGAGCGTACTGCAGGAGTGTTTACTTGGGGGCTCCTTTTCATTTGGTATTTAAACTCAGCAGGTAGTTTAAATACTAGATCACATTTGTAAACTTAACCTATTTGTCACTAGAGTGTTTGATGAGGTGAGCTTTGGGACCCTACTATGTGCAAGAGCCTGTGACAGCCAATGAAGGGAATAAAAGGCAACTGTAAAGGGATGCACAGGATTGGCCTTTGAGACGTTCCTTAAATGATCACAGTATTTTAACAGGAAGAAAAATGGGGAGGGGGTGAGAAAATGAAAGGAATTCCAGGCATAAAGAACAGTTGAGGCAAAGGCACGTGGGAAGAAAGTGTGAGAGGTGCAGAAACAAGTAATTATGGTTTGGATCCGACGATGAGGGAGATAAAGTTACCGGAGACATTGGTGTCTCCTCATGGTGCATAGTAAGTTTGCCTCTTGTTGTAAAGTCTCCAGGCAAATTAATAATGTGATTTAATCTCTGCTGATAGATTTGGACCTGAATTGGGAAAAGTTGGAGGAAGAGGCCAGTTAGGAGGATTTTGCAATTGTTTTTAAGTAGCTGAATGCAAGCTAAGATAGCAGCAGTGGGAAGAGAAGGGGGGATAATTTTTTTAAAAACTCATAATTCTAATCCATGGGACTTGGCGATTGTTTATACCTAAGGAGCTGAGGGGCGTGGCATCCCAAGACAACTCGGGAGGCTTTGAGCCTGGACAGTGGGAAGGCAGTAAAGCCATCAGGATAAACAGAGGTCACAAATGCAGGCTGAGTGAGTGAAAATGAGCTTGATCCGGATACCCTGAACGTGAGGTGCTGGAGTATAACCACAGGGGGATGTATAAATACAAATATCCAATCTTTGAAATGTTCATGATGACAAACATTTGTTGGGTGAATGCGGGAAGGAGGGAAAGCAGGAGGGGAAGAGAAGGAGAAGGAAGGAGTTCTCCAGGACAGAAAGCAACTGGATATGCAGGCCTAAGCCTAGGAGGGGTGTCCTGTGTGGAGGTTCTATGTGGAGTCACGACATAGAGGCGGGAAGTGAGGAGAGAGCAAGGGAAACGATGCAGAGCGGAAGGGAAGAGGGCTGAAGACAGACCTCAGGCACAAGCTTCATTAGGGGCCAAAAGACAAAGACTCAGCACAGAACAGGAAGAGGGTAGAAGCAAGAACCAAGAGAGCACAGAGCTGCCCAAATCGAAGAAAGCAGGTGTCTCTAAATAAGGAGGGACAGTGGTCAGAAGACTGAGAAAGGGTCCCTAGAGTTGATGACCTGGAGTTCATTATGTGAGCTAATGATGTGCCAGGTCCAGGGCTAAGAGCGTTACCGGCCTTTCCCTTCCCAGCCACCCTGTAAGCGGGAGCTGCTATTAAGCGATGCACTAGGGGAGGCTTAGATCTTTTAAGGTCGCACAACTAACAAGTGGAAGGGCAGGGTCTCTAAGCCAGCTGGGCTTACCCGAACCTGTTACTTTCACACACCTGGCCTTGTGCTTCAATGACCTCAGTGTCCAGGAGAGAGAGAGAGAGAGAGAGACGGGAACAGGAACTCACAGTTATTCCATGCTCACTGTGGGTCTATACGAGACCACGGGTGGCAAAAGGAGAGAGAGGGGACAACAGCTGGAGGGGAGAGAGGGTGGCTATCTCAGGGTGAGGAGATGGCGCAGGAGGACCCTGTGACTCTGGGTCCTATGCCAGAACGTGGAAATAGTTTCAGAAAACAGAAACCTTCATTAAAATGAGCTGTTTTAAACTAGGATTTTACCATTGTAACAGAATGTAGTGACTCTCTATTTCCCTTCTTAATACACATGAAAAGTGCTATTTTCTACATTTAATATATGTGTAAAAGTATTCATGCATTAGAATTGTACATACTTTTTTGGGTCCCTTGTTTTTTTCTGATGAGAATATGATATTTCCTTTCGAAATGATAGTGGCATTAAGCTCTGGATCATGGGAAACAAAAGGAAAATAGGCCATGAGAACATATGAGCTAGCAAAGGGAATACACACCACTGGTAGGAGTGAATTCTCTCAACTGTAGGGCAAAAGATTTTTGTGAGGGGAAGAAAATTCACTTTGCCTTTCTGAGGGAAAAGAGCATTTCTGCAGTGGCCTTTGTGGAACACACAGGCCTTCCCCTGGGAGCACAGGGAGGGCTTCTACCAGGGAGGCTGTCACATTTGTACGCCTCTGAGAGAAATACATTGCAGAGCCTGAGCTGGCTGCTCATCTGGGCGTGTTTTTAGTCTAGTCATCGCCCCTTCAAAACAGCTGTAAGCCTCATGCATCCCTGATTGTCAAGATAGGGAAGGAGGATTTCTTCTGTATCCCAAGAAGCATCCAGGGGAGGGCAGGCCAAACCTGTGCAAAAAGGCTTTAAAATCAGGGGAACCGCCAGGAGCAGAAAAGGTTGTTAATCAACCCTCGGCTTCAGTCTGTGAAGAAGCATTTTGATAAACTTGGAGCAGTTGTGTGCTGTTGGACATTCAGCAGAGGTTTTAATGCAGGGGATTTTATTAATTTATTTATTTTTTGCTGCATCGGGTCCTCTTTGCTGCGCACAGGCTTTCTCCAATTGCGGCGAGCAGGGGTCACTGTTCCTTGCGGTGCACAGGCCTCTCATTGCGGCGGCTTCTCCTGTTGCAGAGCACGGGCTCTAGGCACGTGGGCTTCAGTTATTATGGCACGTGTGCTCAGTAGTTGTGGCATGTGGGCTCTGGAGGGCAGGCTCAGCAGTTGTGGCGCACGGGCCTAGCTGCTCCGCAGCATGTGGGATCCTCCCGGACCAGGACTCGAACCCATGTCTTCTGCATTGGCACGCGGATTCCCAACCACTGCGCCACCAGAGAAGCCCTAAATGCAGGGGATTTTAAATGAGTTCTCCATGTCACAGATATTTGGGAAGTTTGAAAAGAGGTGAGATCATTAACGCTATGTCCACCTAGTGAAAAAACAATGAGTGAAAATGAGAAAACTCGAATCCACCCATTGTTTGGATGACCTAATGCTCAGCCTCAGGTCTGGAACTGCCCTGCCCCTCCACCACAACCCCACCCCAGGCCTGGATGTCTCTGTGAAATGCCCAAGGCTGAATTCCACAAGATCCCATGAGTTCCATGACAACCCCTCCATTCTAATGGCACTAGGGTCTTATTGAGGGTCCTCAACTAGCAGATTCAAACATCCAATTTAGACCTGACCTTGAGAAGCAGGTTTTCTGTTTGTATTAACCACCAGCCATTGACGTTGCAGAATAGCATTACAAGAGTAGGACTGAACCAGAGCTTCCCCCTCTGACCTGACTGCCTGCAGTTGGCTAGCATCAGGTAGACAGTCTAAAGCAAACCGAAGGACCAGCTTTCTCCTAGCCCTCGCATAAATGCACCTCTTTTGAGGGCTACATGCTGGGAACCGGGATGGCTTGAGACCACAACAGCTTGCTTGTGCAGGTCTGACCTGCAGTCCTGGGCAGTCGTGAGCAGTTGAGTGTACAAGCCTTCCTCTCTGGAATCTTCTAGTCTGACACTGCTTTTCATCAGAGGGCTGGTCTAGTCCCCTCAGCTCATATCTTTGGCAGGGAACAGAGGCAGCCCCAGGTCTGGGTCAAGACTTTGAAGGCATCCCACATCCAGAAAGGGTCTGGGGTCGCCACTTGCCTTGAGGTACCCCCATGCTAACGGTTCTGCTCAGGGGCCAGTGGGATCTGTCCCCAAACTCTGCTGCCATTTCCAAATGAGGCCATGCCAGACTCTCGGGGAAAGCTCCGTGCCTGCGCCACGACCAATACCAGGCGTTACAGGGGACTTTTCAGAGGGCCCCAGGCACTTACATTGTTTGTTGAGCTCTTAGTTTGAACTATATGAAACCGCCATTTTTTGTCCAGACATGGACAAAAATGTCATCTGTTCATCCTCATAATAGAAATTATGAGAAAGTGTAGAGTATGTGGTAGAAAGAGCACAACTATGACAGCCAGACCCGGGTTCAAATCTCAGTTCTGTCACAGTATATTCAATATATGCGAATTCCTGCTATGTGCCTAGTACTGTTCTAGGACCTGGACACGTGGTGGTAATGAAGACAGACGGGCCTTACTCTTCATGGCACATTCTAATGGAAGCTTATCTTTGGGGGCTACTTCCTAGCTATATGATGTTGGGCCAGTCACCTGGCCTGTCTGAACTTCAGCTAAGTATTGTGAAGGTTAAATGAGATAATGCCTGTTAGGCCAGAAATGCACTGATGGCTTTCAATAAGTGATAGTTTCTGTTATTTTACTGTGGCTCACATAGGACTCCTAATAAATATTTATTGGATGAAAGAGCCTCGGAATGCATTGTGGGAATCTTCAAGCCCACCCCTAAGAGCCCAAACTGGACACCCCTGCAGGAGAACGGTGCACCTGGGGCAGGGGCCACTTAAAGGGAAACCCACGGATCCCAGAGTTCACCACTCCCGCCCTCCCTGGGACCTGGAAGAAACCAGCTGTGGTCAGCCCCCATTAAATCAGGAAGGCAGTAGGCACAGGAGGAGTTTGGGGAGGTGCAACCTAGTTCATATTTCATTTTTAAAAAATTTTTTTTAAAAATTTATTTATATTTTATTTTTAGCTGTGTTGGGTCTTTGTTGCTGTGTGCAAGCTTTCTCTAGTTGCGGCGAGCGGGGGCTGCTCTTCGTTGCAGTGCGCGGGCTACTCAGTGCGGTGGCTTCTCTTGTTGTGGAGGATGGGCTTTAGGCGCGCAGGCTTCAGTAGTTGTGGTACGTGGGCTCAGTAGTTGCGGCTCACAGGCTCTAGAGCGCAGGCTCATTTGTTGTGGCGCACAGGCTTAGTTGCTCCGCGGCATGTGGGATCTTCCCGGACCAGGGCTCAAACCCGTGTCCCCTGCATTGGCAGGCGGATTCTTAACCACTGCACCACCAGGGAAGTCCCTAGTTCATATTTCTTAATGGATGTGCAATCGTTTAATCTGAAGAAAATAATTGTCAAATTTATTGATTGAGGCAAAGCAGAGGTTGACACCTCAAAAGAGACCTGGAAATCACCTGTAGGAACTTCCGGTTTTAGAAATCAAACACAGAGTTGGCTCTGTTTAGTAAGAGAATGTGCAGAATGACCAGTCCTTCTCCTGACAGTCTTCCCCACTGAGGCACTGGCATGAATGTAGACATGGAGTTAACAGATTCCTTTTGCAGCCCAAGGGCCTATTTTCCAGGCTCTGTGTGCAAAGAGCCCGTAGGGATATTTCACAGGTCACCCTGCCTACCATTTAAAGCTGCATAAATCATGCCGGACAAGGTATGAGTAAGCGCACAGCTGCTATCTACAGTACGCCTTCTGACGGTACCTTCACTGTCATCATAGTCCTGAGCTCTGTCCAGCTCTCTGGGTCCGTTCATCTCGGGTGGTGCACAGGGAGTTGAGACCAACAATTGCACTAACTTCTTTTCCTTCACTTTTCTGGTGGAAGCTGAGGAGGAATGTGGAGAGCAGTTAAGTTGCTCTGTTTGTGTATGTGATCTCACTGGATTCAAAATATTTCACAGTTCAGGTCCTTATTCTTGTATCTTACATTATTGGCTAATTATGGCTTTTACAATAAGGTAGACCCCACAACTACTCAACTCACTCCTTTCCTTCCAGCATCACTTAAGGTGGGGCCTCTGTGGATTGGCCACGGAGTCAGACATTGGGTACATCGGGGAACAAGACAGACGAAGTTGTACATCCTATGTGCGGGAAATATGGACAGTAAGTACATAAACAGTTAACACAGTGCACATACTAGAAATGCAAAAAGAGCCCAGGGTGATATAATCAAGAGTAACTGGTGTTTCACTACTGTAAAAAATCAATCCTTCCTCTTTGGCACCAAATTTACTAATGTGTGAGTAAGAGCTGGGTTTTAAATTTTTTTCCTATTTCTATTTTAATGGTTTTTATTGCATAGGTTCCTTCCACTGTAGATAATTCTCAATCTTTGGAGGTAGCTTATAGGTAATCATTGAGTACCCTCTAATACTTGCTGCATACGTACGTACTATTGGGCCAGGTGAAAATCCAAACTTGTCAAGTTCGCTCTATAATTCATCGTCACTCAGACACTTCACATCCACCATGGTGATAAAAGTTTGGTCTCTTTTCTGACAGTGGAATCCTTGAAATAGCAAAACATTAAGTTCCTTAAGACAGACTTACAAATGAGAACTAAAACTTGACCAGTCCACAGAAGTGTTTACGACCCCAGCTCCCCAATCTTGGAGGCACACAAGCCGTAAAGCAAAAATCACCATTTTCTGCCATTTTTCTGTCATAAGTCTCTTCTGGATTTAGTGGCCTCAATGAAAATCTTTGGATGGGTGTCACTTTTCCCAGCGTCTTTGGGGTTCAATTATTTCTAACTTTTCTACTCAACTAATGGAAGAAAAGTCTTCTGCACAAAATGAACAAATATTTCCATTACTGCTTAGGAACTCTAAGTTAAGACCCAAGCTCTGGGAAGAAGTTAATTAAACATGAAAGAGCTGAGAGAGATTTTTCAGTGAGTTAAATAAAAGTTATTTATCCCTGCCCTCCTTTTGATGAGAGCACAGAGAGTACAGAGCATTCAGTTATTGCAAACAGTAGTCTTTTCACACTTGTAATTTAACTCTGAACATAATGAGATGGTAGTTTTTAATTAACCACCAGCAGACTTTGTAATTGCTGAATTGGCATTTGAAAAAAGTCAGCTCTTCATTCTCTGGCACACAAATTGATTTATATAGATTTAGGCAAGTCTTGATATGGCTTTCCAAATCTGCACAGCCTCAAGTTCAGTTTTATTCCGTTGATCCCTTTATCCCCTAAAAGTGACCCCTCCACCTACTTAACAAGATCCTAAAAAGACAGACGCATTTGTCAAACCTTTTAACAAAACTTTTAATTCAGGAGTTTATTTATTGTACCTCGTTTCTATTATGTTTCCAGTCTTTTAATATTGCAGTGAAAATGACTGCAAGACAATTACTCAGCATAGGAGGATCTGGACCAATTTTAAGTGCTGACTTGGCCTTTATTGGTGGTCAGTCAATGTCCGATTAGGAAGAACATTGTATACAAGCTGGAAAAAGCTGCGAATTGTCGTGTATAACAGGGTTGTTCAAGAACACCTAGCTTACCAGTTCTCCACCTTAAAGCTATACTTTGACCAGAGTCACATTCTGGCACACAGTAGGTTCTTAGTAAATGTAAGTTTCCTTCTTTCCTATGTGTTTAGGAAGCTGAACTGACACTTTCAGGCCGCTAGTAAACAACCTAATGTTATGAAGGAAAAGGACAATGCACCTCAGACTTTTTTTTTAACTGGGAGCTAGCTTAGGCAGATCCTATGACACTTGTTCCCAAGAACAGCTGTCTGTTGTTTCACCACCTTCCCAAAAATAACCTCCAAAAGAGCTCTCATCGGTTTCAAGTGACACTAGACGATTGCTTAAAGGGAACACACATATGGAAGGAAAATATTCAAATGGAATGCAGCTGAATGATTAATCCATTTACCCATTTACATGGTTGTCTAAAGTCTATGCAGTTGGGTTGGTTACTAAAACGGTGTGAGTTTCACCCAAGGGTTTCCACTAGCAACCAATCCCTTTTTGCCTGTTAGGTATTATGGTAATCATAATACTGACAGTGTGACATCGGAAGCCCCATGGCAACAGACTGATGTGAAAGTCAGACGATTAATTTAACCTGAGTTCAAACAGAAGGAGGCACTGGTCGACTTCACAGGCAGACTGCCATGGTAAAATGTCAAGAGACACAGAGAAGTTATCATTATGCACAGGGAGTAAGAAGGAGCTGCCACCAAACCAAATGGTGCCAAGAAACTGGGAAGATAGAGGAGAAATCAAACAGACTCAAGTGACTAGGCCATTATCAAAAGACTTACAGTAGCAGTTGGGTAATTTGGCCATATTACTCTAGGGGACAAAAGAAAGTGGCAGAAACCCATATTAACTTGTTAAGGAACTGCTCATGTAGGAATAAGAATCAGTATAGACTATAGATAAATAATAATATGTCGCAGAATTTTGATGGCTTTGGCCTCTTCAAAGCACTCTCCTTCTCATTTCATCCTCTGCGCACTCCTTAAGACCTCCAGCACAGATGTCATTATCCATATTGCAAAGGCTAGTTTCTGTTATTGTTGCTTTCTTTTGTTTAAGGAAAATCCCCCAGACAATTAGCTTGGGTATTTCAAAAAAGACTGCTGAGACTTTAAAAACAATTATGCAAGACAATATAACTTTGTGAAAACACAATGCTTTCATTAAATACCAGAGATAGGAGGAAATCACTGGAAGGGGTTAAGGGGACAGTGGAGCCAGCCTGGCTAGAGTCAAATCCCAGCTCTGTCTCTTACCGGCTGGGTGACATTGGGTGGGGTAAGTTACTAACCTCACTGTGTCTCCTTTACTTCGTCTGTAATGGGGGTGAAAACTGTACCTATCTCACAGGGCTGTTATGTGGATTCACTGAGTTATAATACACACAAAGTGCTTGGCACATAGTAAGTACTATATAGATGTTTTCCGTTGCTCTAATTTTTCATGAGCCCTACCGTCAGAAAAATTCTACATCCAGTCTGGTTCTTAGGAGGCTCCATCCCATTTACACTTGCCCGTGGGAGTCTATCATTTCAACACTTTCCGGATACTGGGAAAGGACTGACCATCTTTGCATGCATAGTCAGGGAGGCTCATTGGGTGATCCCAGGCTGTGGTTCCAAGGGCTATGGCTCTAGAGCTTCTGAATAGAGCAGCAGTTTCCAAACAAACATGCAACGCGAACATTTGCCAACATCTGAACACTGGATTTACCAAACAAAGACTTTGAAAATTGACACATTTGTTTCAATCAAAGCAAACAAATGATAGGCTTGGGTTATTAGGATGCACAAGCGTTTTATCCACATTTCCCAGAACTGCTTTCAACAAAAAAGCAGCCGGCAGGTGGGACTGCTTCCATTTAAACAGACTATTGGGATGAAACTGGCATTTCTAAAATATTTTCTTGGTCAGGCCTGTGGGGTTTAAAACCAAGCTAGGCTGACGAAGGATTCAATCAGATGATCTGATTGGGTTGAGCCCCCTATTATTTGCAAACCATTCTATCTGAAGTTATTCTCTTGAGGATCCCACTGGCATATCCATGATTCTACTCTCAGTGTTATTCTGTTTAAGAATTCCTGTACTCTGCAGTGTCCTGAAATACTTGGTTTTGATGTTTATAGCACCCGTTTCCCTTGGTTTTATCTGTGAAGTCCTGGTCATTAGCTTGTTTTTTGTTTTATCCTCTCCACGGCTGCAAAGATGTTTTATTCCATTTCTCCGGGGGAAACAAGTTTTAATTGCCAATTGACTAGGTATTCAACATGATAAGGTATCTAAACCCTGAGAGCTTCCTCCTTTCATTAAAACGTAGATCCAATTTCTTTTCCCTTAATGCCACATGCTGTTATTAAACTGAAATAACGGAAATAGTAAAAGCCAGATGTCACTTCAGTGTCAGGTTTGACATGGGGCACAATTTCCTCTCCTCAAGTTTAATCTGCTGTTATTTACTAACCCCATCCTTTGGAAGAATGAACAATTTAAATGTAAATGCAATTTACATAGGGGAGCAGATAGATTTGCAGTTTCAATTGCCAATAACCATTTGCAAAGGGGGAAATCAACTAAAGCAAAGACCAGCAGCTGTCAGGCTGAAGTCTGCATCGCTTGCAGAGTCTCCTGCAACTTTCCTCCTGAATGCACCCGGACCTATGAACCTCAGCGGGGCAGGTACAAGGAAATGGAGAACTGAGGCATTTCCCCAGATATTTCAAGCTGGACTTACTATTGACTGGGGGAGAAAGAAGGAAGTTTGAGTTTCAGTGAGCTAATCCAGTTGGCATCATTGTTGAAACCATCAACTGACCAATTTATTTCAACAAATATTTATTGATCATCTCCTATGGGACAGACTTTATGCTTGGCCTAAATTAGGGGAGAAAGAAGAGAATACAAAGATACAAAAGCTACAGTCCTTCTTTTAAGGAGCTCATTTCCTTAAAGAGAAAAGAAAGCAAATAACTACAAGAAAATAAGCTGTAGTGCTCCAGGAACCCAGAATTGGAGGGTTCTAAGGGTTGAAAGTTTCATTTGGGCTTAGACTTCTAGAATGAACAGTAGTTTGCCCTGTAACAAGGGGGCTGGGGACAGTCATTCTAGGATGTGATGAGCGAGAGGGAAATCAACCAGGTGGACAGGTCTGGCCACTTTATGAAGAGTTCTGTGGGCCAGGCTAAGGACTTAATCACCTCTAGGCACATTTGGAAGTTTGTAAGTGGCACATGGCATGACCAAATTTATGTTTGACACTAGGTAGAGGACGATGTGTTCATGCATTTGATACAATTTCAGTTTGATTCTGAGTGGAGAATGAGTTGGTAGGGCAGAGTCTGGAGGCTACTTGGGGGAGTTATTGCAATAGTCCAGAAAAGAGTTGACTCAGACCTGGACCAGGCCAGTCTGTGGGAGGACAAGAGAGGAAGACACATGATTTGTGAATGATTTAGGAGCTGGAACAGCCCAGACAGGATGTCTGATTGGAGGTTTCCTCTTTGTCTCACTTGCACAGGCACCACCTCAGTCTAAATCTTTGGTGTCAGCCATGAGCCCACTTCACAAGGAACTGTCTGGAGTTTAGTCGACACAGCACTGACACTTAAAAAATTTTTCTGTGCTCATTTAGTCAGCCCTTGATTCTCCACACCACTTTAAGGCAGCAGCAATGCAGATAATCCATAGCTCTCTTCTCTTTGGCTTTGGAATTAATTACACTTTTAAGAGCAAATTTGCCTTCCTAATTAATCTTTCTTAGGCTAATATTAAAATTAACTAATATTCTCAGAGCCCGTGACAGTCGGGCAGGGGAAGAGGGGAGCAGGGGAGGGGAGGGTAGTGTGGCTCAGCTCAGTCTCAGGCTGAGCAGCAGGAGAAAGCCACGCCACGCTAAGATCCCACGTGGATCTTCCACGGAGGCCACAAGCTGGGCCTGGCTCATTGAGAGGTGGCTGTGTAACTAGAGAGTCAGATCCCTTGGGAGTTCAGTGACTGAGCACCTACTACACACCCGGCACCCTGCTAAGACTGAAGATGAGCAGTTGGATAAAGCAGAGTGTCTGCTTTCAAGGAGCCGCCTGTTTAATGGGGACAACAGAGGAGTGAACGGATTGTTTAATCAAATGCAGTGAGGGCTCTGGCAGAAGCATCTTCTCAAGAGAATAAGGCATGAACAAGGTTAATGGAAAAAAAACAAAACCAAATTTGTGTGAAACAAAGAGAAGAAAGTCGCTTAATTGCCATTTTATAAACACAACAGCAAATATGCTTTCAATAAGATTGAGTGCATACAGTTTCTTCTTTCAGCACCCAAATTAGTAAATGCTGCTTATGTGAAGTACAATAAGACATGATCTTCCCTAGTGGTTTTCAAGCTATGATACTCCAGCCCCAAGATTTCCTCTAGCCTGCCATGGAGGGGCGGGGGGCACAGGACAGCCCCACTCCAGGGCAGCCAGAACTACTCCACCCGTGCCAGCTTTACATATTGGGCTCCTACGAGGATTGCCTTTAAAGGCAGAATTTCACTGCTACTCAAAGTTACGAAGCTACCCATCTACCCTGTTCTCTGTGCTGCTTCTTAAACCAAAATGGATCTATCTTCTAGTCCTGTTATGAAGACAAACCAACCCTTAGATGCTGACAAATTATTATCTTGAGGGCTCCCTTTCTGGTATCCTATAGGTCCCGTACAGGGAGATTTATTGTGCATAACCCAAGTGCAAGAAACTTTGGATAATCTGTGGACAATAGAAAGACATCTAAAATGTGGTTTTTGTTCTCAAAGGGATTACGTTCTAAATGGAGAAACAAACAAAAAACACGTAAGATAAAAGGTAAGAAGTCAAAGTTCATAATCAGATACCAACACAGTACCCATAAACGCTGTAGAAGTTCAGAAGCAGAGAAAAAAAATCGCCCCTGGTTAGGGGTGGGAGGTGTTCAGGGAGAGCTTCCTGGAGGAGGTGGAACTCGGAGTGGGACATACCGAACAAGTAAAGTCTGGATACGCAGAAGTAGGAGGATGGGCATTACAGGCAAGGACAGACACATCGTGAACAAAGACCTGGAGTAGTGATGGGGATGAGAGCAGTCTAGCTTCAGCAAAGGATTCGCTTTACATGAGTGGATGGACACGCTTGGCCCAGATGAGGCCTAGGATTTCCTACGAGGGTGTAGGGCCCCAGGTCCCTTATGCCTCCAGGATCCTCCCATTCTGGGGCCCTCTGATGCCAATGATGGGTTGCCCCTAGAGGCCTCTGACAGGGTGCTCAGTGATGACAGCAGGGCCATCAGAAAGACTAATCTGACAGTGCAGGGCAAGATGCACTGCAGGGGAAGAGAGGCCAGTAGGGAGCGAGACGCGGGGGTCCTTCACCCTAGTCTCCCCATGGAATGATAATAAGCAGTAGTAGAAGGAATTCAGGGAGGCTGCGGACTGCCAGAGTCTCAACGAGGAGCTCAGGACCCTCCAGAGGACCTCAGAGGCAAATGCAGAGTGGTTCAGTGCAGACTCTGGGGCCAGACTGCCTCTGTCCCTATCCTGGACCTGCCACTTACTATAAGCTCTGTTACCCTGGGCCTTGGCTTTCACATCTGTGAAATGGAAATATAATAATAGTGTACTCTTCATAGAATGACTGAGGACTGAGTTAATGCACCTCAAGTGCTTTATACACTATTTTCAGTAGTGCCCATAGTAAGGCCTCAAAAGTGCGGGCTGTGAGTAAAACCCCATTATTCTGCCGGGGCGCCAGTGTCCTATCCCAGGGTTCTTGGTGGGGAGGGGACACAGGGCATCTCTCAACCTTATTTAGTATCATAGCCTACCTTTCCCTGTGAACTAGGGGAAGCTGAAAGTATATAGCTTGTCCTCCTATAAAGGCCAGTCAGGGATCTGCTTTTCCTCTAAGGACATGTGAGAGAGAGAGAATGCACTGGAGGGAATGGGCTCACACCGCAGGAAGAGAACAACCCACAAAAGAATAGTCAAATTTAATAAAAGATGACAAACCAAGATGGAGAGGGCATGGTGGGGCATCCATTTCTGCCCTTAAAACCCAGGAGAAGTGAATTCCCATAGCTTAAAGGAGAGTCTGTGCCAGCAAGGGTTTGAAGACAGGCACAGAAAGATAATCAAGGTAGAAGCAGAAGAAGAAAGAACAAGCAGGAGCATAAAATGGAGCCAAGAACGAGGCTAAGAGAGATGGAAACTCCAATGGCCTAAATGTACATTTACTGTCCTTGCAGGAGGAGCTCCAAGCTGACCCAGCTTTCCAGCAGCCACATGCACACAAATCTACAATTCTATACTCATAAAATGAAAACAAAACTACTGTTCCGGAGAATTCTAACTGTTCCTGGTGCTAAGAAGTGTGGATGGGGACTTCCTTGGCGGCCCAGTGGTTAAGACTCTGCGCTTCCACTGCAGGGGGCGCGGTTCGATCCCTGGTCGGGGAACAAGGATCCCACATGACGTGGGGCATGGCCAAAAAAAAAAAGAAGTGTGGATGTTTCACGGGGATCCTCTCAGTGTGCAAAGCAATGGGGTGACCGGCAAACGGTGAGGCTGGAAGACTCAGGGGCTGGTGAGTGAAGCGCACGAGAAGAAGGACCTCCAAGTCTTTACCCTGAGGACAGTGGAAGCCACTGAAGGTTTTATGATGTGTTTTTGCTTCCACAGTTTTCAAATTCAATTTATTTTAAACGGTTTCCAGCAGAAATAAATTACAAGCAAGTAGAGCAAAAGTATAATGAAATCCACACATACCCTTCACTCTGCTTCAACAGTTGCCAACATTTTGCCCGTCACCGAAGGGCTTTGAGCCGGGGAGTGGCATGAGGACATCTGTTTGAGGAAGATGACTCTAGATGCGATGGAGAGAATGACAGGAGTGGCGCAGGGACAGGGTACCATTAGGTTGTGGCAACCCATTCATTCATTTACTCATTCATTCCTTCAACGAATATTTCCTGAGTCCTACCACGTGCCTGGCACAGTTCTTGGTGCTGTGGATTTAAGGGTAAATAAAGCAGAAGGGGTTCCTGCCCTGCTAGAGCTTATGCCTCTTAAGGGGAAAGCACACAGACAAGCAAATGAAGTGAACAAGAGAATTTCAGAGTGTGATAATGAGACTGACATGGGACAGAGAAGGACTTGGGAGGGAGGGGTCTAATTTTTAGAATGGGTGGTCAGGGAGGGTCATCTGTACCTGGAACAGCAAGGAAGTCAGGGTGGCTCGAGCAGCATCAGTGAGAGGGTGGTAGAGATGAGACCGGAGGGCAAGGTGAGAAGGGATGACAGCTTGGACTAAGGTGGTAGCCGTGGAGATGGAAGCAAGTAGATTTGAGGGAGATTTAGGAGGGAGAGCCAACAGGATGTGGTGATGGATCGAATGGGGGGTGGAGAGTGGGGGGGTGTCAAGATGACTCTCTGGCTTGAATTGAAGGATGATTTCTGGCTCGAATATCTAGGTGGTCAAGGGTGCTGTTCACTGAGTCAGGGAAGAGGAGTAATGGGAAGGGCCCAGACCCCCAGGTGGCCCCCTCACAGCCTTTCAAAATGAGGGCCTGGCAAAGTGAAGCCACTTCTACCACCAGCCCCAGTCAAGAAACCAACTAGCTGTGTAACTTTTGGATGAGGCAGTTCCTCGGGCAATTCTGAATGATCATCACCTCCACCCCTCACCCTCCAAAGCAGGACCAACCCACCTTCCCCTCCAACACACAGACAAGTACAGAAGGACGCTTGTGAGCCCAGCTTAACTTGCTTGGCCAGTAAAGGAGACGAAGGAGATGCCACAGCGATGATATAACACAGCCGCAGGGGAAGGGGGAGCACTGAGCCCACCCAGTGAAATACGGTATCCGTGGTGATGTTTTTATCACGATAGCAGGGGTCCTCTGAAGCCATGTCAGTGTCTCATGCCATTTTGAGGCTTGGCTCATTTCAATGTCCCCTGTCTCAGGAGGATATTAGGGCTGAGGCTTAAAGGGAGCAGGATTTTGCTGGGAGGCAATATACAGGTCTGCCTAGAGGGAAGTCTGGAATTAGAACAGTGTTACGCCCACACCCTGTGACTTTGCATGGTGCATGGATTTACTAGAAGGGACATAAAAAGTGGCCTGCGAAGACAGCTGGGTGGGGGAGGGGAAGACCCTAAAATGCAATCCGGACAGGAGACCACAGGGGCTAGGGCAGGTGTCTGTTTCTGGAAATGACTCCTCCACTCTCTTTTGCCTGATTTTTAGCTATTATCTATCCTTGCCGCACCTTGCCCTAGAAGGGCATTTTTCCCAGCTGTCTCTTGGGGGAGGGGGCCGGCAGGGACGGGCATTCGGGGTCATTGTCTGGGAACGAATCCTGGACAGCAGGAGGCCGCTGTTCTCACTCCTCATCCCGTCATCTGTCACCCAGCGAGGGCAGCCGGCCGCCAGGCTGCGGATTGCCTAATGAAGACAGAGAGGTGGCTCCGGCTGTGCGCAGGTGCCGCTTCCCCATTAACAGAGGTGACATTCCGAAACAGTACTCATTACAGAGCAGACGTTGGACAGGGCTGGGACACATACTGATGGCAGCAGAGCCAGCCAGCGTCTGTCTCAAATCCCACTGCCCCTGAGAGAGCGAGCGAGAGCCAGAAAGAAGCATCACAAGCGTCAAACCCACAGGCCCTTCACTTTGCAGAGAAAAATGAATTCTTGCCTTCCCTGACATTTAAGGCTAAGTCATTCTCTACACTGCTTGCAGACCCAGGGGGCCTTAGCTTCAGGCCCACCCAAACGTTGACCAGTCCTGATGAATGCCCCAGCCCCTTCCTTCCTGGGAAGGGCTCTGGTATGGATGGCTGTGTGTGGATGGGGGAACTGGTCCTCAAAATGATACCTAGATCCGGAGCCCGTGAGGTCTTGCTCTAGAGTTGGAATGGGCCCAAGGTGTAGCTAGGAGAGCTGATGGTAGGCTAGGGAGAAGAACTTCCAGGCTGAGGTTATCAGGGACTGGGGAGGGTGGACAAGCAAAGCCGTGGAATCTCCTTCCCACTGAACCGTAAGAACAGGACAGAGCTCCATCTTGGCTACGATAGGATGCGCGGTTTCCCTTGAGACTGGGGGAGCCTTCCCATCAGCTCCGGAGAGGCAGAAATGGCAGATTTGGGTTTCCGCGCCCACCAAAGCTCGGTGCAAAGTGGCGAAAGGAAGAGGCTGTACCCACGCACGCACCGCCTCATGTACAAGCATCGCCAGGGAGCCCCAGCACCCCGAGCCGCTCTGCGCGAGCGCACTAGGCCCGCCGCGCCCGCCGCCCCCGCTCCCCAGCAGGGCGCCCCCGCCCCCGCCCTGCTTGATTTTAAACCCGCAGCAGACGGAACTCGACTTAAAATAACTATTTTGACAGTTCAGATGTAAATATGTGAGCGATGCGTGGGGCTGTTTTTCCTTCACACTTCCCCTCACCCCTCGCTCCCTACGGCAGCCCCAACTCTGTTGAGGCGGAAATGATGGGAGAGCGCCGCCTGCAGGATGCTCCCCAAAACGTGGCCAGGGAAGTGACTCGTCCTGGACCGCTCAGCCCTGGGGGGACGGGGAGAATCAGAACTTAGAGGAACCCTTGCTGACTTTCACCACACCACACCACTGTGCTAGAGTCAGTACGATATGTGAGATACGCAAAATCTCCTGCCACTTTTAATGCTTTCAACTAACCCCTTCACTTAACTCATTGAACTCCTGCTTTGTGCCAGGCACTAAGTAAGCATTTTAGCACATGCTGTCTTATTTGATCCTCAAAAAACATGGGGCGAGCATTATTATCTGTATTTTACATATGGAAAACAGAGGTTTGGGGAGATTGAGTTCTCTAGGCTGCCATAGCTAGCGAAGAGAATTGAGATCAGAACCCATGTCCTGTGCTCTTCCCCACCATAGCCAGTTGAGAGGAAGGAAGGTGGAGGCAGAGATCCACCCATTCTATAAGGAGGGAAACCAGAGTTTAGACAGACGAAGTCACACGTCTTTCTGGCCACTAACAAGCATCTTAGCTGGGGCACATCCAGGACAGAAACACAGCATCTTTAGGACAGCCAGCCCATGCCTCTCTCCCCAGTCTGGACCCAGGCAGTGTGCTGGGACATGATGGGACATCCTTTGGAAAGAGGGTAGGAGAAAAGGTACTTGGAGAAAGAAAAGAGGAGGAAGGGAAAAGGAGGGAGGAGGTCTAGAGAGTGAAGGAGCTTAAGTAGGCATAGACTGCATAGCCTGGCCAGGCAGAGCTGTG
Source organism: Delphinapterus leucas (assembly GCF_059928025.1). Taxonomy (NCBI): domain Eukaryota; kingdom Metazoa; phylum Chordata; class Mammalia; order Artiodactyla; family Monodontidae; genus Delphinapterus; species Delphinapterus leucas. The sequence continues at coordinate 40,478,892 of NC_143129.1, forward strand.
ACGTAGGGGAAGTTCATTGTCAGAGCTCCCAGCTACCCCTTTCTTTGCCCCCTTTTCCCCACCAGGTGCCCTCTCCCCCCACCAACCCATGCCGCCCTGGGGCCAGGTGCCCACTGATACTCCCATGCTTTTCTCCCATCCTAATGAAACCTGCTCCGGGAGGGAATCCAATGTATTCTTTTATGCTGTGGGGCAAATGCCTGATAACTGCCCAGTGTTCACCATCCTCCTGGATGACAAGCCCCAGGGAATCAAATCCTGAAGTAAAAGAAAGGAAGCACTACTGAAATGCCAGACTCCTGGAGAGAAAAGGAATTTGGGAGCAATAGGGCCCACCTGTGACAGGAGAGGCTACATATAGCACCTGTTTGCAAGGTGACTGCTGGCTTTGCATGTGCATACAGCTATGGGCAAATGTCGTAGAGGTTAGCAAAGTGGAGAGAGGGGTCCTGGGATCTGTGCTTTGAACATGCCTTCTGCTCCATCCTTCAAGTCTCAGCTCAAATTCCACCTCACTGTGAAACCTTCCCTGATCCCTCCCCACTCTCCAAACACTTTGCTTGTACTCTACATCTTGCATGTCACATCCTTCAAGCCTTTGCATGTTGCTTTTTATTAAATCGTGAGTTCCTCAAGGGGCAGGGCAATGTCTGATTTCCCTGTGTTTCTCCTACAGCTCTTCCCAGAGGGCTCTGCACAGTCAGGACTCAATATTGATGGGACGGATTGAATTGACAGGAGTGCACAGCACACATTTCCCCACACAAGGGGTAAGGACTGGGATACTGACAGCAGAAGGGCCAGGGGCAGGCACCCCAGCTGACTCCTGGAGACTGAAAGGTGTGGGGCACTTATTTGTCCCAGACCATCAGCGACCACTATTGAGTGCTTATGTACTAGCACTGTGGTGGCTGCTCCGGGAGAAGGGGCAGCCCCTCCCAGGAGCAGTCAATCCACCCTCTAAACTATGGAGCAGCATGTGACACTTCAGCCTCATCCTGCCCCAGCTACTCCATGCCTTACAGGATGCTGGCTTTGGGGTTAAACCTGATGGCTCTAGCTCTCTGGCCCCCTCAGAGCCTCTTGCTTCAGTGATAATTTGGATTTGCTGGCCCTCCAGTCAAAGTGGAGTTATGATATAATAATTCTTTTAAAAGATAGTTTTTAGGGGTAAGACAGGAATAAAGACACAGACCTACTAGAGAATGGACTTGAGGACACGGGGAGGGGGAAGGGTAAGCTGTGACAAAGCGAGAGAGAGGCATGGACATATATACACTACCAAACGTAAAATAGATAGCTAGTGGGAAGCAGCCGCATAGCACAGGGAGATCAGCTCGGTGCTTTGTGACCACCTGGAGGGGTGGGATAGGGAGGGTGGGAGGGAGGGAGATGCAAGAGGGAAGAGATATGGGAAAATATGTATACGTATAACTGATTCACTTTGTTATAAAGCAGAAACTAACACACCATTGTAAAGCAATTATACTCCAATAAAGATGTAAAAAAATTTTTTTTAAAGATAGTTTTATTGATATATAATTCACATACTGTATGATATAATCATTCTTGTTCCTAATATTATGCCGTCTTACAGCATCTGTCTCTCCTTTAAGTCTGAAAATTCCCATTTGTTACATCACTAGTCTTGAGAAGTACAACTAAAGGTCTTTATTCTCCTGTAAAAAATAAAAGCATCTTTATATCTGTGTGATCATATTGTAGTCCTAAACCACCTTCCCTGTTCTCCACTTCATCTCCTCCAGCCAGCTTTATCCCACTATTTCTCTGAGGTGCTAGGAGGCAGGAGGCCAGCCTTCCCCCAGTTTCTGGATAGCACAAGTGAGGCTCACAGCCCCAGGGGCTCAGCGTATCTCCTGAAGCCACCTCCTAGGCCCCATCACCTCACTTTATGTTCACATTCTGGTTCCTCCCAGTCTCCCTTCTCCACAACAGAGTTGGTGGAAATAAATGTTTAGCTTCTGCTGCTGCCGTGTGTCACAGTGCGAAAAAAACACTAGGGTAGATGCCCCATCTACTCTGACAACATAATTCATTTACTGCAGAGGGATATAATAAAGTCTGTTTATTACAGCAATTAACAGAGCAGCATTTGCCAGCATGCTTTTCAGAGGCAACCAGAAAAGCGCTTACTCCAGGTGCATAGATTTCGGAAACCATGCATCTTGGGCCAAAATGAAACCAGTTAGAGGCTTGGTGACTGGGTCCCAGCCCCCCTAGAAAAATTAGCCATCCAGGAGTCAGTTCACCTCAATGCAGGAGCCTGACACAATATGATTGTACTTTACTGGGTGAAGACCTGGACCTGTCTCCAGGGTCATGGTCTTAAGGACATGCATGAAATGCTCCCTCTGAACCCACCCACCCCAGCTGTTGGGCTCAAATCTCACTGACCATCAAAGCATATGGGTGGGGAAGGTTAGCACCATTGGCTCTCAGGGGTACCTTGCCACTGAGGTGGGTGGTGCATAGGGAGAGGACCAGAGGCTGGGCCAGGGAGGGAGGCTAAGAAATCCTTTCATTAAACCCTGCTTCAAGAGCATCATCAAAGTTTAAGACTTCAAGCCTCTGGAAAGAAACGGCTGTTGGGGGGTGGGGGGAGGGAAGGAGAGAAACTCATGAGTCTGCTCTCCGGCCTGGAGAATATATGCTAACTGGCTTTGGGCATAAAAACTGGACAAAGGCATGAAGGAAGCCCAGTTGCCCCAGTTCTTTGGTGGACGGGCAAAGGAAAGGGAGGTACTGGTTTAGGTTCCTTAGTGATGTTAAGTATATCTGATTACTAATAAACCAAACTTAGCTCTCCAGCCCCCTTCAAGGGGCCAGGGGTTGGCTTGTACCAACAGGACATTCTTCAGAACCAGCTCTGGTTTTCCCAAGAAGGGCAGCAGCCCCAGTGTCATAGCTTTGTGGGAAAAACTCATTGCAAGCAGCAGCTCTTCCTTTTTTCTCTGGAGCAGGCTATCAGGAAGACGATGGGGAGTTTTGATCTCCTTAAAAACATAAAACTGAGCACCTAAGCCACTAGAAAACCAAAGGCTCAAAAGTGCAGAGGCAAACCGCTGTCAGACAGTTCCCCTGGTTGAGGGGTGACCCAGTGGGTTCCTGTCTCCTCCGTTACTCTTTTCCCTTCTCAGGCCTCTGGGAGAAGGTACTGCATTGAAGGATGAGGGCAGAAGCCAGCCTGGCCTCTCTGGAACAGAGAAAGTCAGACCTTTGAGCAACATGAACAATGGGATAAAAATAGCAGTGTTGCCATGGCAACGAAGGCTGGGAGAGTCCTGAGGATCTCTGGGTCCTGCCATCTTCCCCTTCAGCCTTCCTCCCGCCTCTCCGATGGAACACAGGAATAAGCTGAGGGAGAAGGGAAGACTGCCCAAGGGGAAGGAGACAGACCAGTAACCCACTAGAAAACCCTTAGACTCCAAAGCCTGAGGCTTCTGCCAGGGCCTGGGCTCCCAAGTCTTGGGGCTCCTGGGTTTTAGAATTTCTTCCTCAGTATAACAAGTTCATCCAGGGATGTCCAGGATACCCCCCACACTTCACCCTCCTGGTGGATGGTGCTGACATCCTGGGCTCCCCTGTGAACAGCCAAGGTCACTGTTTAGTCTTCATGGTCTGTGGTTCTGATCCCAGATAGGACTGGCCACAACAGCCCAGCACAGGGCGCACTGACTTGGGAGTATGGCCTGAGGGATAGAGGATTAACTCCCATGTTCCTCCATTGTTCACAACTTGGCCTTAGGGAGCAGTTTGTATTGGGAACAGGGTTATGGCGGGGACAGCTATCTCTTGCTCTTGCTTTTGTGTCCGGGGATGGAGCATTCACTCTTTGGGAGCAGCTTCTGGTTCTTGGTTCTCGTGGTGTCAGCCCCATCACCAGCTGGACACAGCAGCCACCTTCAGGGAGAACACCACGCTTTCTGGGCCAGCATGCAAGGAGCCCACCCAACACAGCAGCCTGAGATTTTCTTCTCTGGTGCAATCGCATCTTCATGGTTGTGGAAGACACTTGTGTCTCCAAAAGTTCAAGCCACACCTGGGCACATCTGATCCAAATGTACCCTTGCAATGTATGCCTTCCTGTGAGGTAGGGAGGAAATGGGTCTTGTCACCACCTTTTATAGGGGCTGGGAGAGAGGAAGCAGGTTGCCGAGGTCAGGAGTCAGCCATGGGGGAGCTCTGGGAGACTGGGGGCTGCAGCTCTCTATGCAAAGATGGTCATCAGCCCATCCCACCCCCGGCACATCCCAGACCACTGGGCAAAATGCACATTCAGTCTGTAGACGGCAGATTGCAGCCTGAGGCACTTCCCCTTGCAGAAGGCAAGGTAATAAGGTGGGGTGGGTCAGTCAGCTTGGAGATGGGCTCACCAGCAGCTGTGCAAAAGGGTTACATAAACTGGGGCAGGGAGCGGGTCCTTGAGTTCCATCTGCAAGGTGTGTGTGTGTGTGTGTGTGTGTGTGTGTGTATAAGAGAGACAGTGCACAAAAGTGGCACTTGGCATGGCCCCAACAGGGCCTGGAATTGGAGTCCTGGCTACAAGAAGGAGAGACAGAACTTCAGGGCATCCTGGTTCCCTGAGCAGGGAGTGCTGGGTAGGAGTCTAGCAGGAGAGGCTCTGGGTGCCTTGGCTTTCCTTCTCACTCCTCCCACCCTTTCCTGGATCTACCATATCACTCTCATCCACCCTCCCCGCACATTTGCTGCATGCACAAAGCACACCAGCTGGGGCACAGGAAACCTGCAACCCCTCTGGTTCCATAGCCTTGAGCCCCACTGAGGTTCAACTTCCCAGACCCACAGAGCCCTGGACTCTGGAAGGGACTTAGAGGACATTAGTGCAGTCCCTTCTTTATAGTTGAGGAAATTGAATCCCAGAAATAGGATATAATTAGCCTAAGGTTACGCCATCAGTGACGAAGCAGGGCTAGAACCCAGGAGAGCTGGTTCCCGGCTCAATGCTCTTTTCATCCCACTGTGTTACTTTGTGCATAGTTCGGTTAGTTAAATTATTGCTGTTGTTTTTTTTTTTTTCCAAAAATAACAATCTTCCTATATATTCCCATTGACCCATATGCTACATGCAAAAAGCCCTTCTCTGGGAATGGAGAAGGAAATGACATTCTAATAAAAAAAGACCTGAGACAAGAAGTTCCTCGGGATCCCTCCGGCCAGGGTCCCAGACAACACTCAAGTCATAAGAGCCTCAAGCACCCTTCACGTCTCTTTATCCCGCCACACAACAGCCCACATAACTAGAGGGGAAATGAGCCGGCGGGCTTCTCCCTTTTATAGATGGGAAAGCTAAGCCGTCTCACCTGTCTGCGAGGAGGACTCAGTGCCACGCAGCAAGACCGGGAGGCCCGACCCCTCCTCGGAATCGTCTACTCATGTTGCCACCTGCCTCACCCCTGGAGCTCTTCGTCCCCACCTCAAGGCAGGGTCTGGGAGAGAACACTGGAGTGGAGGAAATTAGAAACAGGGAGGACAAAACAGTCCAACCTGACCTCTGGGAAGGCGTGAGACTCAGGGCAGGAAACAAGGCAGCCAGACCCCACCCCCAGCCCCTAAAAGGAACGGGAGGAAGAAAAGCCTGGGCTACAAGTCAGGTGCTTGGGGCACATGGTCTGTGGATGCGGGGGCTGCTTCTGCCTTTTTGGGTTAAACTTCTCCCCTGGGCTCCCCTTCGAGATGCTGAGAGGGGCCAAGTCCCCATTTCCCTGAGAAGGAAACTGAGGGACGATAGATTGTGCGGTGAGTTGGCTAGAAGCTTCTGCCGCCTCCTACTCAGCCGCAGTGTTGGCCTCAACCTTAGCCCTGGATGAAAAAGGGGCCACAGCTTGGAGGCCAAGGGCAGCTGTCTGCAGATACAGCTGGGCCTTGACCTTGGGACCTCTCCATGTTCCCATAGCAGGGGCTTAAGATATCCAGTATCCCTCCGGAGCCAATGGAGTTCCCCTGGGGGAAACAGCTCTCTGAGCTGGCTCACTGCCAAACCCCTGCAGCTGAAATCCCTGCCAAGCCTGAGAGCACAGGGGAAAGCTCTCGTTTGCCACCCCTCCCGCCTATGTTTCCCACTCTCCTGACCTTTCCTCCAGGTGAGCCCATGTGGTCAGGACAGAACACCCAACACCTCTGTCTCCAGGGATACAATTTCATCCTCCACCACGGGAGTGACTTCGCTGGGGCTGCAGCCTCGCAGGCAACTGCTAGAGACGTACCTGGCCTCCAGGTGGGCTCTCCCGCCCATCAAGGAACCCTTGAAAGCGTTTCTGCCCATCTCTTTGCCTCACCGAGGCCTCTGCTGTCCAAGAGGCTGAAGAACCAGGGGGTGTTTCTTCTGTCCCTTGTGACCCCACTGGCCTTTACTGCTCCTTCCTCAAGGGAAGGACTTCTGTTTATAATTCTTTGGATATAAAAGGAAATAACAGATTGCAGAAGGTTGGGGCTGGGCAGTAAGGGCAAAGGAGGGGGTTGGAGGGTGGGAGGAGAGAAATCTTAAGCTGTGCTCTAGCTTTGCAAAGAGGACCTGGATACCACCAAATCCGCCAAAAGCCCAGGAAATGCCCCTGCGTGTGGGGCTTGAGGGAGACAGGCAAAGGCTGCCAGGATAGAATGTGCCCTTGCTTCTGCATGAAACAGTGGAGGAGGTGTCCTGTCCTCCCTAACTACCCAGAGAGGTCCACATTCCAAGGAGACAGGTACACAGCCCCTCCTGTCCTGGGGCCCTGACCTCCTCTACCCAGGTCACTTGTTATGTTTCAGAAAGGTTATTCTGTCCCTGGATGCCAGAGGGGCTGTGACTTTGTTCCTGGGCTGAATTGTTCCTGTGATGAAGTAGAGGGCAGACTTGCTAAAGCTACAGAATCTGCCTAAAGTGTCTCTGCCACTGGCATTGCTGCGTGACCCTCTAGCACCTGAGAGGTCCAGGCACAGTGACAGAAGGCCGGGTTTCATCAAAATGGGAGGCAAGGAAGGAAGCGAAGGAAGGAGATGGTTTTTTGTTTGCTTCCTACCTCCTGGAAATAGGCTGGGGGTGGAGACAGATTCTGACCCTGAAGGTCACTGGAGGTAAGGAGATTAGGGGACAAGTCAAGGAAGGTCTTAGAGGGCCCCCTCCTCCCAGAGTGTCCCCTAAAGGCACCACATGTCAGCATTTCCCCCTCTAGGGCTTCTGAGAAGAGAAGGAAGGGGCAGGTGAGTGAGGCAGGAGATGGGAGAACAAAGGGAGGGCTCAGTTTAGTCCAGGAAAGGGATCACCCGGTCTGGCCCCGGAAGGCAGTCCCTGAGGAGGGGAGTCAGGGCCTGGGAAGGAGGCCACCCACATCTGAGCTGCTGCTGAGAAGACACAGTGGAGATGAGTGGGCAGAGAGGCCAGGCTGGAGGGAAGGCTGCTTTCTGGAGTGTGGGAGAGAGCAGTGCAGAGGGAGACACAGAGCCTGCTGTGAGCTGGGGCAAGGTGAGGATAGGCGTCTGCCCGGCCTCTCACTGGCCCTGCACAGCCACGCTACTCACAGCCAGGTGGCCTCCCTCAGGCCTGGCCCAAAGGGACGCTGGGAGGGGACAGACGGTAAAGGACTCATCTCCTGGCCACATTCCTGTGGACTCGGCTCTGGGCTCTGTGGAGGCTCCCGCCTCAGGTCCTGGCATCCCAGGAGAGACTCCATCCTGGGCTTGGAGCAGGTCTGTCTCACACGTCTACCTGCCTGAGGCCTCTCCCACGGTCAAGGCTGCTGGGAGTTTCTCTGGCAGAGCAGCCAGTTTCCCATTTAGCAACAGCTCCCCTGGCCCAAGGCAGCATGTCCCTCATGGGAGTGGTTACCCTGAGCAGAGTCCCAGAGCCCTCGGGACCTCAGGACAGAAAGAAGCTCCGTTCCTGGGGCCTCCCTGGGGCTTCTCAGTCTCTGGAAGGCACACGGCAGGTCCTGGGCTTCCCCTGGTGTGACTGGGGCCTCTCTTCAGGGAGGTCTCAGGATTGGAAACCCAGGGGCAGGAGGAGGCCAGGGCACACAGGAGGCTGATGCTCACAGGTTAGACGGGGTCAGGTGGTCGGGTCGCCTGAGAAGAGCCCTGGCCAGATGGAAACTTCCTGCTCCAAGCCTCAGACAAAAGCAGGCGCCTCAGGCCTAGGACCTGCTGGGGGCTGAAGAAGGGGCCCTGGCTCCGCTCACACCGCCGTTTCCCGCTCTCTGTGAACTTCCTCCTTCTTCCTCTTCATCTTGCAGAAACCGTGGAGGCCACAGAAGCAAGCGAAAGTGAACTGGGGCATGCCCTGGGCCAGGCTGGGGGCTGCTCACCAGAGAAGATCTGCAGGGAAAGGCAGAGGAGGAAGAGGGGGCAGGAGAAAGGCAGGAGAGAGAAGCAAGCTGGGGTTAACATCCTGGAGCCCTCCTGAGGCTGCCCAGGCCCCGCTAGACCTCTCACACCGCTGGCGGACGGGGCGCACCACCAAACAAAGGCCTCTTTGAAACCTCAGTGTTTCCCGGTCGGTGGAGTTGATGTCATTCCTCAAATTGGAGCCTGGGTGAGTCCAGGGTAGAGAAGGGAAGGCCCCGGCTGCAGCTACCTTTGTCCCCCTCCCGCCCCTCTGCCTCCCCTCGTCACCACACACCTATGCTTGGGAACAGGAAGCAAGCCAGCTCAAAATAAGCTCTGTCTTGTGCCACCTTGCACAGGTTAGAGGTGGGGGGGTTCCCACTGGATCCTTTAGATCACACAGTCCGATAATCCAACTGTGGGACTTTGGGGACCTTGAAGGAAGTCCCTCATCCAGCACAGCCTCTACCCTGACACCTGGAACTGAGTCTCAGATTCCTCCCTTCCCTAACTGCCCCAATGTGTCTGAAACCCTTAGGGAAATCTATAGGGAACACAAGGCACTTCCTTTAACCACTCCGGGCAATACAAATCCCCATCCTCCTTAGTAGAGAACAGATAGCACAGAGTTCTTTTAGCCAACAGGCTATTTTATTGAGCACCTAAGCTGGGCAAAGGGCTTGGGAGGTAAGAATGTAAGGGTAAGGGTATGCTTTCTTCCCTGGCACAAAAGTCAGTCTGAGGTAGGGGCTGAGGCTGGATTTACCCCAGCTGGGCATGTTGTCCCCCACCTCTGGCTGACACGACCCTCATCACAGGCAGCAGGGGCCCCTCTGGTATCTGCGGCATGGGAGGGGGCTTCAGAAGACCAGCTCTCAATCTGTGAAAGTCCTTTCTCCAAACACTCACTGAGGTCTCCTTGGCCTCAGCCATCCGCAGATGCCTCCAGCTCACTTCTCTGCCCTTCCTCTGCCCCTGGGCCTGCCCTGGAGGGAGCAGAAATACATTCAAGTCAGCTCCAGCAGGGCAGCCGAGACAAAAGAAAGCACACTGCATTGAGGTCATGCCTGCACCCTGGGCCTGGTTTGATCACTTGTCTCTCTGGGAAGAACACCAGGGACAGCCCAGATGCTGAGAGGAAGGGGTTTGGAATAAGGAAGCATGAGCCATGTCCCGGGCCCAGCCCCTCCTACAATAGAGATTGCATAGAATGTCCAATGCCCCAGATGCTAGGCACACCTGCAAAGTGTTTCCATTGTCTTTGAGGAACTTGGCAGGGCCCGGCTGGTGGCTCTCTCCACAGGCCTGGCCAACCTGGCTCCTTTGGACAAACTTCCTTCATGTTTCTCCAGGCAGAGCAGAGGGCCCAGCTGGTAGGCCCTCACCAAGCACAGTGCCCACAGTGGAGTGGGTCCTGTCAGGATTCTCCCCTCCCTCCCCCTTGCAGTGTCCTGGTAATCCAGCTAATGACTGTAATTAATAGGTGCAATGCATTTCCAATGGCCAGCTGGGTGGGCAGGAAGCCCAGCTTGAGTCAGCATGGGTAGGTAGACTGGTTATTTAAATACCCGCTTTCTAGCACCATCCACACACCCACTCTCCTGGAGTATATATAGAGAGCAGAGAGCAATCTCTGGGATATATATAGACAGAGCCAAGACACAACTACTATATTTCTAGATCTATCCACTGCAGCTGTCTCTGGATCCCTCCTGTGACAAACCCAGAGAAAGACCGGGATCTTAATGGGGGCTTAGGTGGCCTGGGTTCTATTCCTGGCTCTGACGCCGGCATGCTGTGTCACCCTAGGCAAGTGACTGTGCCTCTCTGGGCCTTCATTTCCTCATTTCAGTGTTCCAGGAGATTAATCAAGGTTTAACACTTAGACCCCAAAGCTAAGGGGCTGAAAGGGCACTAGGAATCCTAGCCTGATTAGGAAGAAGGGAGGGAGGGCCATGGGTTTCCTTGTGATCAGTAATTGTTAATGCATACACTTCCTTTGCTGCAGGAGGTGGGGTATATCAAGGGTACTATCGACAAAGCATTCCCACAAGTACAGGAAAAGTATCTGGGGAGGAATCAGTAGGCACAGCACGTTTGATCTGGGGAAGGAATTCACAACTAAAACAAGTCCAGCAGGTAGCTGTGACCATCAGTCCCCCATCACCACCCTCACAGTCTCTGGTCCCAGGGTTCAGAGATCGTCTTCCGTCCCCACCCTACTTCCCATCCAATGCCTGCTTTCTTAAAAACAGCAAAATGTACACAAAAACACCCCCTACAGTCCCCTCCCCCTTGCCAGGCCAGTGACTGTGCCTCCCAGGGATCCTTTGGGAAAGATGAGAATGTGCCGAGTTTTCTGTTCACTGTGACGACAGTGGGGGCTGGGAGAAGGAACCAGGACCTACACATCAGAGGAAAGAAGGGTCAAGTGAAGCCGCTCAAAGCTGGGCTAGGGGCTGCAACCTGGCTCCCGAGGTGTATCTGAAAGCCAACTGCTCACTGGCAGTGCTGGGTCCTTGTTTCTAAGGGCAGAGAGTATACCCAGGGGAGCTCAGGTCTTTGACCTGAAGTGCCTGGCTATCCTCCCACTCTCTACCAGGGAGTGACGGGAGTGACAGGGTCTTCACTGCAAGGTGCAGGACTCCAAGCCCTGGTGGCACACAGGTCCCCGGGTCAGCCCCTGCACTGGACAGACCTGGGGCAGAGAGCCCCATCCCACTTTCAGGCCTGCTGTGAGCCCCCTTCCTTCTCCCTCAGAATCCCTCTGCCCTACCAGCAGGAACCTGGGGGCCCCCTTTGCCTGGGCTGTGGTCTCTATCTGCTCCTCTCTCTGCTCTGGGCCCCCTGCCTTATGCTCTTCACACTAGCTGGGGGGGCTCCCTGGAGAAGTCAGATCCTGAAGAACCTCCTCTAACTGTTTCTACTTGAGGGGAAAGGGGTCTGAATGTCTGAAACGAACAGTCTGGGAGTCTCAGTGAAGCCAGTGGACTGACTGGGGGCACTCCCCACTCGCCCGCCGCCCCCCACTTATTCGTGGTCCATGCTCGCTATGGAAACTTCCCCTCCCACTCTGCAGCTTTCTCCTTTAACCTTAATTTCCATGCCCAGGAGGGGCTAAGGATTTGAAAAACAGCCCCCCAAAACCCAGAATAGGAAGGAAAGGGAGGTGAACACTGAACAAACGGCTGCTGTCCCACGGTTGGTTGCACCTGACTGCAAGCTGTTGGCCCTGGTTTCTTTCACATCCTCCTCTCTGGCCTGGCCCCAGCTCAGGTCCAGCTGAGACCGTGTGGGGTACGGGGTCAGTAAATACCCACTGCTGGTCAGCTTTGTGGAGGCCAAGCAGAAGCGCTGCCAAGCCACAGAGGATCATCCCCAGCCACCAGGAGTTTCCCCAGCCTCCCTGCTGCCCCCTCCCCAAGCCTCTCACCCCCACTTCTCCTCTCTTAGAGGACCCTGCAGACACCCTCCAGGGTCCTCCAATTCTAGCCCCTTCAGCAAAAATGGGGCAGTGGGTCAGAGACTGCTTGAATGGTGGAAGAACCAAGAGGAAGAAGGGAGTCAGGGCTGGCTAGAAACGAAGGTAAGGAAGAAGCTGGGGCTCCAGGCTTGCAGACCACAAACTCCTAGGTGTCTCAAATTTTGGCAACGCCCTTCATCAAAGTGGGCGGCAGTAGGGGTTGGAAGGATAGGGAGATATTTACAAGTGTTGGGACAAGCCTGGAATTCTCTGACAGACAAAAAAGGGACATATTCCTTCCCCTGCCCCCCACCCCAATCCCCTCACCTCCCGAAGCAGAGTAGCTTCCAGCAAGGCCCTCCCATCTTCACTCTGCCCCACCGCCGCCTCAGGTAAAGGGCAAAAGAGAAGTGACCCAGAGAGGAGGGGTGCCCTCAGCCTCTAGGACAATGCTGAGCCCCCGCCCCCTCCCCAGCTCCCCTTAGCACCGCGCCTCAGTAATTAAAATATGAATTCACCTTCCCTCCCCGAGCCATTCATCACTGCGAAGGGAAGCAGATGCGGCTTAGGAGACCGGATTTGGGGGATTAGCTCCGGCGGTGGAGCAGACACACCAGGAGAAAGAATTAAAAAGGGAGTGAATTGGGTTTTCTCTCCCCACCTCCTCCCCTCTCCCTCTCCCTCGGGCCTCCTCGGAGCCTCACACCCCACCCCTTTTCCCCAAAGCCTGGCCTCGTTAGGTTTCTGGGAACTGTAGTCTCCAGCACTGTGTTGATAAACAGGCAGGCCAGGGGTGGGTGGTGGCACAAACTACAGATCCCAGGCCTTCTTCCCAGGGTTGGCAGCAGCAAAACTGGGCACAGGCTTCCAGTCTGGGAGAAGCCAAGTTCTCCTTGGAGATTAACTCCTTCTTGGCCTGCTTGAGACTGAGTTCCAGCCTCTGGCTTACTGAGTGCCTGGAATCTGGAGCCAAGGTCCCCTCTGCCTTTGACGGCTTGCCTAAGCCAATCCTCCCCGCTTTTCTTGCTTGCCCACTTATGGAGAAAGAGGGAAACTGCCCCCACCTTTCAAAAGTACGAGGGCAGCCTCGCATTTACCAGTGGTTCTGGGGGACTTGGGGGCTTTGGGAGCTCAAGGGGTCAAAACACTAAAAGTCTTGAAATGTCTTTACCCTGGCTTCCAGGGTCTTCCAGGCCTGCTTGTCTGAGGCTGGCCCATCACAAGGGTCATTACAAGCATGACTGGGGACATCAGCTTGACATGGTGACGTGGTGGTCCAGACCATCGGTGCCATAAGGGCCCCAGAAGTCAAACGTTAGTGCCGTGCCCTTCTAAAGATGGGAGAGAGATTTTTTTCAATAGTCTTTGCATTTAGAAAGCAGAGTTTTAGCAGTCCAACTCCATTTCCATGGGACGAATACAACCAGAGAGATTCACTCGAATCACAGCCGTGTTAAACAAGGGCCCACTCTCCCAAGGGAGGCCTTATGCTGGGTATCTCTGAAGACTGTGAAAAAGACTTAGATGGCTCAGAATATTTTAGGTTTCAGCTGTCCGCAGGCAGGTGACAGGATATACACAGCCCTCTGATCTGTGAATCCTCCGGGAGGGGGCATGAGGACAGCTTGCCTATTCAATTCAGTTCAACAATTACATGAAATATATAACTGCATATCTCCTCTAGGCCTGCCCCAGTGGCAGTGGCCAAGAGGCAAAGAAGAGAAAGGAGCTGCGACTTTTTAACCCCAGAAGCACCCCAGGCCCAGGCGCAGCAAGGTAGGACTGTCTCAGGTGAGTTGTGGGCTTGGTCTTGTGCCCCTGCTTGCGGCAGCTGACCGCTTTTACCCCATCCACCTGTTCTCCCAGTTCACAATTTATTCAACAAACGTTTACCCAGCAACCCCTACTGAGAGCCTTGCCTCGCTGGAGCCTCACAGAGGCATAATAATCCTTGAAGGGGTCATCTGTCCCCTCCTTCCCAGGCCCAGCCCAGTGCCGGGGCCTTCCTGGTAAATTGTGCAACAGGACTCCTGGGAGGGACTCAGCTGTAGGCAGGAAGGGGGCACTGCTTCAACCTGACTTTTCAGTTAGGACATGGGGAGCTAGGGGGAGCAAATCAGGTGCCTTGATGTCCTTGTAGGAATAGGATAGGCTCATTCTGAGCAGGGGTGGGGAGCGGGACAAGGAGGGAGGTGGGGGGAGGTACCAGCCACCTCTGATCTCTGGCCAAGGGAACCCAGAGGGAAAGTGGGAAACCCTGGCAAATTCTCATCCCTGTTCTTGTACCATCTAAGCTGGGGCAAGAGGGGAAATGGCTTGGATGAGCCCCAGCAAAAACCCAGCTGGCTCGGGCTCTTTGCTTGTCCTGTTGTTTTCATTTTCCCCCCTCTGCTCCTGCTGGAAAAGGAAAACCTGTGATGGACAAAGGGTGACTAGAGTTGGACCGCAGGGCCGTTTGTGGACATACATCAATAGAGGCCCGGTGAGAAGAGGCCCTGGTGAGAGAACAGCACTTTCCCATGCATCTGCCTGTTGGCTCTCCCAACACCCAGCATGATGTGGCAAGAGCGCGGATTCGAATTCCAGCCCTGCCTCTTTCTAACCATGTGAACTTGGGCCAGTTTCTTAGCTCCCTTGTGCCTCCGATTTCCCATAAGTAAAATGGGATAATGATAGTATCCTTTTCATAGGGCTGTTTCCAGGATTAGATGAGTTAGTACAGGTGAGATAGATTGAATCATGCCTGGTAAATGTTGGCAGGGGAAATTAAGAGCTCTGAGACATTCTAAATCTGATTCTCAATACCAAATATAGTACCCTCTGATTCTTCAGTGGTCTTAGGCAGACCGGGGGCTGGAAGGAAAGGGGAGGCGAGGGTTGTTCCTCTGCCGCTCTAGCCAGACTGCCTTATTTTCATCTGCTAGAGTCTTCCAGGATGGCTGGGATGGAGTTAGGCAGATTTAAACATGAGAGCAGAAATAGGCATGGGGAGCTCGGCCAGATGAGTGGCAGGCAGGAAGGAACAGGGAGAGCAGGTACCATTCACAGACCCAGAAGGAGGGAGGCAAATGCCTGGACTGGGCAGCAGATCAGAGGCTGGGGACCCTGGGCTCCAACTTGCAGCCCATGGGGAGCAGCTGCCTTCCTAGTTTCACTCTGTTGCCTGAGCTCTCTCATTTCAGCCACTGAGAAGTCCCGAGGTCTCTCTCTCACAGAAAAAGGTTGAGGATTCCGAGCTAACCACAGAGATGTGAGCAAGGCCGAGAAGCAGAGGCTGTCCGGGAGGCACCGAGCAAAGGCCTGAGTGCTGTGCTGTGTGGTCCAATGCCCCCGACTCCAGCCCCCAAAGCTCTGATACAAGACACGCCTCAGTAACTTGGCAAGGGGAAAGGAACCAACTCAGAAATCCCAGCACCCCCTGAATGTTTCCCTCCATCCTAAGGGAATTTCCCTCTGGAATCACTCATCCTGCCTCTTCATCTCAGAGTGAGAGACCAAGTCCAGAGAGGGGAAGTGACTTGGCCAAGGTCACACAGCTAAGCCTCGATCCCAGGTTACCAGATCCCCTGCATGCACAGCCCCCAAGCGGAGCCCCCTTTGGTGCCCCCTTTGTGGCTGCTTCCTAGCCTGGTCCTGGGGGGAGATGTAGGTGCTGCAGGAGTAGGAGCGCGCCCCTCACTGTAGCCCATGGCTTTTAGCCCTACATGAGTTTGGAACAGTAATCACATAGGAATGAAAAGCCATAGGCCACAGCGGAGCTGAGGGGGTCCAGCGGCAGGAATCTCAAAAGGACGCAGGGAGCTGGGGGTACCTAGGGAGCCCTCACTCACCTTCCCACCAGCCCCACCCACACACCCACACTGCCTCCCAGGAAGTACCGGGCCCCCCAGGTCACATTCTCTTACCATCCCCCACCACCTGCCGGGGCCCCTGAAGCATTAAAGCCACCACAGTAATGAGTTTCCAGTTCTTGCCCTACAAAAGCCCCGCACAATGGGCCTCACTCCGGGGTATGAGGAGGGGTGGCTTCCTGGCCATAAAGGACCTCCTCAAATTTCCTTAATTAGCCTCCAGCCCCCCACCCAGGGTCCTTAACTACCTCCTCCTCTAGAGAATAAGGCCGGATCTTTTCAAAGCTACTGCTGCCGGTGCCCAAGACCAGCCCCATATTAGGCTCTCTCCTTACAAAGCTTAACCCTTTCTAGTCCAGCCACAGGAAGCAAAGAGGGCCGAGGAAGGCCTGGGCTTAGAGGGGTGAACGAGTGTTCTGAGCACCCCCAAGGCTGGGGGCTGGCCTGCACTTCCTAGACTAGTCCAGGTGGCTACCAACTGCACCCATTCTTGCATGACACAACAAGGGCGGGAGTGGTCCGAAGGATCTCTGTCTTCAGACCTAAGTGGAGGCAGGAAAAGGGCCTGACCTTGAAATCCCCACCAGCTGAGAGCAGCCAGCTTTGGAGCCATCCCTGGGCAATGCCGGGGCTGCGGGGGCGCGGGGGCGGGGGGGGGGGCTCTTGGCGCTCCGCCTCCCTCATCGGCAGGATATGGTGGTTGGTACAGGCACCTCTAGGACTAGGGTGAAGAGCTGAGTCGAGGTGAACCAAGGTCTCAAGACCCTGGAAAAGATGTGCTCTAAGCACAAGTAGTCTCTTCACTCCCTCTCCTACGATGCGTCAGTTGTGGGCATGCGTCAGCCTCGGAGAAAAGGCGTTCAGGGAAGCCCCGAGGGATTCAGATCCCTGCGCATGGCCTTGACCTCTCTCAGGGACCCCCAACAGAACGGTAAGAGGCCTTAGGACCAGATCAGGCCCCGGCTCTGCTAGGGAGCAGCTGCAATCCCCACCTGAGCCCTCCCCCCACGGCTCAGAGGCCCTGGAGCTCTGCAGGATCCTGGCCATGCACACTCCACACAGCACACCCCAGCCTTGCCCAAACTTAGGGCCAAACTTCCCACCTGAACTTTGGGTCATCGGCCCCCAGCCCCAGAAGCCTTTAGTTTTCCTTCCCTTCCTCTCCCATGGGTCCCCAAACCCCAGACTCAGGACTTGTAAAAAACCGTGGGCTCCAAGCAGAATGACCACAGTCCCCTCCCAAGGGACACTGGGCTCTGGGCGGGGGTCCAAGGGCCTGCTCACCTGGTGGGCCCAGCGAGGGCCCCTCTCCCTCGCGGCCTCCCTCACATTCCCGCAGAGCCACTTCCTGACTTCCAGGCAGCCACTCACTCCTCCACTTACCCCCAGAAGCTCCAGGCCCAGCCCTGAGAGGGCAGGCCTCCTCCCTCTTCCCGCCCACCACTGGCCTGGTCTGAGCTGTGCCCGACTCAACTTGACTCACTAGTGAAGACCTGGCCGCCCCTCCCCCAGCCGGTAGCCGGTGGGTGAGGGCAGGCCGGGCAGGCAGGGGAGGTCAGGTATTCCTTCAACCCTGACTTGGGCCTGGGTAACAAAGGTCTCATTGAGCCTGTGGCTGTCTGGTTGGTGAAGCACAAACCTCTTGTATCTACTCGCTTTTGATCTCACTCCCTCTGAACCAGCCATGTATTACTCACGTCCCCCTGCTGGGCTATTGGTGTGGAGGGGCTGTTTTGTCTCCTCCCTCCCTCCCCATCTCTTTTCTCTCCTTCCTTCCCCTGCTGCTCCCCTCCAGCGTTTTTATGGTTTAATTTTTGGCAGGAGACCTGAGGCGGCTCCCTGGAGGCCCCCTTCTGCCTGACTGCCCCTCCCCATCTCTGCAGGCCTAGCTCCTCTCCACGCTCCCCCCGCCCCCCACTCTGTGTCCCTCCACATCCTCTGCTCCCGCACTCGGCCCCGCCTTCTATTTCGAAGATCCTCAGACCGGTCTGGTCCTTCCCTCGGATTCCTGGCCGCAGCTGGGATCCAATCCTGGCTTCCCGGCCCTGAGCACAGGAAAGGCTCAGCCTGCCTGCCGGCCCCAGCCCACCTGACAAGCCCAGGGAAGCTCCAGAGCGGGGCAGCCTCTCTCCACGATGTTCCTGGGGCCAGAAGGACTGGAGGGTGAGGGGCGAGAACAGCTCTCAAGTCTCAGGTATTAGCCTGTCCGAGACCTCCTTGGAATGTGGAGTAAGGGAGAGAGGTCACCAGGCCTCACATCCTTTTCTGCTTCCTCCAGTCTCGAGAATCTGGTTCCTAGTGAAAGGCCACCACTTGGTGAGAACCCCAAGGATTCACCCTCTCAAGCTAGGACCAACCCCCTGCCCCCTCCCCCCGCAATTCCTGTCTCCTCTGTGGCTGCCTCTGAGCCTTCCGCACCTCTGCTGAGGGTGAGGACCGAGTGGGGCTCAGGCAGCTCAAGGAGCAGTGCATATAGGCCACCCCACAGGGTCACTGGTATGACCTCTCTCTGGCTTCCCTGGTCCTGTTCCCCAGGAGAGGCCACTCCAGGGAAAGAGACAGTCACCTCTGAGGTCTGAGCTCTCCCTGGAAAAGCCAACAGATGCTAAGAATTCCCATGCTAGTGACCCCAGAGAGCCCTGCCAGGTCCCCCATGCCTACCACCTGTGGCCACCCCTCCACCTCTGGGAGTTGCCACCCCTCCCTGGCCCCCAGGTACTCCCATTCAGCTGAGCTGAGGATTTGGGAAACTTCTCCTGCCCTGACAGAGGCCCCATTCTTCCTGCTGCTGGCTCCCATTGTCCCTCATGACTCCACACATTCTTGGGTCTCTAATGAGAAGTCGAGACAGCCCTTCCAGCCCTGCTGTTGCTGTCAGCACAGCCTGGGCCCAGCCACCAGCCTGTGGCAGGAATTGGGGGGTGGGGGTAGAAATAGGAGGGAGTAAATGGAGGTTGGAGACAGAACAGAGGAGGGGAGGAGACAAGTGGGAGAGACAGAACAGAGACGCTGAGAGAAATTATGAAAGAGGAAAGGAAGTGATATAGGAGAAAAAGGGAAAGGAACTAATATTTTATTGAGTGAAAACTATGTGTCATGCACATGCTAGGCCCCTGTTATTTATAATCACTAGGTGAATGCAAACACTATCATTATTATTCCCATTTGGTAGATGAGAAAACTGAGGCTTGCAGAGGTTCGGTGGGCATTTTGCTCTTAGAGAAGAGGGCAGGAGAAGGCTGAGAGAGAGAAAGGAGAGAGCTGGCAAAGGAAGAATGCTGACCACGAGGAAAGTGGAGGATTGCAGTGGAAAACAGGCAGAACAGGAGGAAGCAGAGAGGGATGGGGGAGCCGGCTGGTGGCTGATGGCTCGTGAAAGCAAACCTGAGGTATTCCCGACCTCCTGCCCTCCCCTCAGGGTTGTCTGCCTGACTGGAGAGCGGACATCCTGAGGCCCTGCAGATGTGCTGTCCCCTCTCCACTAATAAGTTCCTTGATGCCCACATATGCCGGAGAACAGAAGTCCAGCCTGGAAACTGAAGCCTGTTTCACTGGGGAATAGGCTGCAGCAGCTCCCGTTCTGGAAGCCCCCGGTCCCACCATTCCCTTCGAGGGCACACAGTCACCCTGGATCTCAGCCTACATCAGGGCACTGGGGCTGGAGATGGTTCCAAGCTGAAGGTAAGCCAGCTGGGGGATGCACTCTTTTGCAAGGAGAGGAGTGGGGACGGGGCTGGTGAGCCACTCACTCTCCAGAGAGAAAGCCACAGAGGAAGGGGCGAGAGGTGCAGACTGGGCTCAGCCTGAGAAAGGAATGGAAAACTAGAACTGCTCCAGTGCGGCCCAGTGTGCTCCCTGCCACTGAAGGATGTCAAACACAGGGTGTACAACCACTTCTCAGACCAAGGCCAGGCACACAGCAGGTGCTCAGAAATAGAACACTAGTGTGGAAGGGATTTTTGCACCTGGAAGTAAGTTAGAGCAAAACTTACATCCTGTCAACTCCAAGACAATGAATCTACATTGGAGCTGACTTCGCCTCTCAGAGCTTTTCATAGACTTCTGTACTTTTGGGGGGCAGCGTGGAGCCCAGCAGCCCTGCCTTTTTATCCATAGTGGCAACAAATCAGGATGTTAGGCAGGTACTGAAAAGGAGGCACTCACTCTCACCTGGAAGAGAGTAAACCAGAAGCATATCAACGATTATAAAGATGTTGGTTGAATGATATGGTTATAGATTTGTTGAATGAATGAATGATGAAGCTTGGAAACAAGGGCAAGAGATATCTAGGTTGCCCCATATTTCAGGCTTTGTGTGTGCCTGGAGTGCCCTCATGCCTGTACTCTCTAGGAGGAGGGTCCTTGTACCGGAGCAGGTTGTGGGTAGGAAACACACCCTGGCATCTGACTCTACCCACAGAGGATGGGGGGCGAAGTACTGTTGAAACTTCAGAAGAGCCTTAGGGGGCTTGATTCTGCTGCCTCTGTCCTAAATAGGCCTCCAGATTTGGAGTTGCAATTGGACTGTTGCAGTCCCTGGCGCAGAACTGACCCAGGAAAAGACTAGTTCCAGATGGACCTGGAAGTCTCCCATATATTGTCCTCCAGACCTGAGCCAGACCAGTGGTGTGATTGCCACCAAGAGCAGGATGACCATCCTATTTCTGGACCCCTAGGTGGTAGCCTTCCCCATGGCTCAAATTTCCTGTTTCCCAGCTCCCTCTCTACTTCAAAGTATGATCAGCTCAGGTTCCTGCTCAGTCACTGACTTAGGAGCCCGGGCCCCACTCCGGGAGGGGGCGGGGCACAGGGGGTGCTGCTCTGCTGAGCAAGAAAGCAGAGAGGTCAGGCAGGAATTCTCTTTTTCCCAAAGGCTTTTTCTAGTTGTCTCAGGAGCCTCAGTTCTGAGCCTTCTCAGGCAAACAGAGAGAGCTCCTCGCCTGGCGGCAGGGTCCCTGGGCTCTTAAGGAAGGAGAAGGGAGACCTGGTGATAGCCTCAGTCAATGAAGGCCGAGAGAGACTAGGGAAGGAGAGAGCCTGGGCAGAACCTGGGGGCAGGAGGTGGTCCCTACAGGCTTAACACCTCCAGCGCCTGCATCTGATCTCTACTAAGCTCCAGTGCTGGGCTGTGAGAGGGTAGAACACAGGGAAGCGCTTGTGTCACCAGAATCCAGCCTCCCCAAGCACAGGACCCCCGCCACAGTTTTGCCTCTCAGAGCAGTCAAGCTGTTAAAAAATACAATAACACGGGTCATTGGCAAACTCTCATTCATTTCAACCTGAGCCGTTTGTTAATGTCAAAAGGTTCCAGTGCCTTGCCCAGACCCTATTCCTCCCTTGACCCCTTTTCTCCTATGCCCTCCTCAACTCACATAGGGCAGCTGTGGTCCAGTCTAAAGAATTACACAGCTGGGCTTTTCCAAGCCCCAGTGGACTACCTCTCAAAGGAGGAGGCAAGCAGAGATAAAGGGTGGGGAGAAGGTCTTTGGGCAGCCCCTCATTTAGCAAACATGCACTGAGCACATACAATGGGACAGGCACTGTGCTGGGCACTGGGAGACAGCACTCACTAAGGCACGGCCACCAAGCAGGCAGTCCTGTGGCAAGACAGGCCTAGATATGGATGTATATGATTGCATTCAGAGCAGTCCTACCGCCCTGCCTCTGGTCTTCCCCACCAACCAGAACCTTCACAATGCCTTTTGGGGGTTAAACTGAACTTGACCCTCCCCCCTATTTGATGGTCAGTCCTTCCTCTTCATGCCTTTAGGAGAGTGGCCTCAGCTGGGTATTCTGCGTGTGTGTGTGTGTGTGTGTTTGTGTGTGTGTGTGTGTGTGTGTGTGTGTGTGAGGTAGATCTTCCTCTTTCTCCTGACTGTATCAGGCCCCTTGGGGCGATCGGGAGTTGGAACTGAGTGACAGAGACAGAAGCGGTTCCCAGCCCCAAGCCCCAGCTGTGTCCTCCTGGAGGATGTAAGCAGGGTGTGCAGGCCACCAAAACTGCTCCGCAAGGGGGCTTCTTAGAGGACAATCAATTCAGAGCTTTCTGATCCTGGGGCTCCCATCTCGGCCTCAGAACAGCCGAATTTCTCTCCGAAGTCAGCTTAAGGGTTACTTAAGTTGGGCTAGGTTGTTCACTGGCAGATGAAGGTACATTGAAAAACCACCAGCAAAAAGTAAATTCAAACCTGAAGAAGAATTTGTCAATGAGGGTTGAGAGGAGAAGAGCAGGATACTAGTGCTTCCAAAAGAAGGCTGTGGAATGTCGGTCAGGAAGGGAGGGCTCTCCCTCCAGCCCCCAGGCGCCCTCTCCTGACCAGTTTGGTAGAGGCAGGGGCTGGTGGCCAGCCAGGTTCCCTAGGGGCACCCTGTCACGGACCCTTTCTCAGGAAAGGGAGCAGCCATCCTCTCCATAGCTGCCTCCCCCACCCCCACCCAGGCCAGCGTTCCTGCTCCCTGGTTCGCCTCCAGCTCCAGCCCCTCTAAGGATGCCAGGGCCCTAGGTTGAGGAAGGAGGTGGGAGAAGGACCTAGGGCTAAGAGTTGATGGTTTTGCCCAAGGAAATGGCTTCTCCAGCCTCCCAAGCTGGTTCCTGAGGACTTCTGCCCCAGGGGTACCGGACACCTCTGCTTTTCCCGTCTTAGTGCCAAACAAATGCACAGGTGTCACAAAGTCCTGATCCCCGCCTCATTTATAGCCCCTTCTCTGTCCCACCCCGTACCATGGGGTAAA
This sequence comes from Delphinapterus leucas, assembly GCF_059928025.1. Classification (NCBI taxonomy): domain Eukaryota; kingdom Metazoa; phylum Chordata; class Mammalia; order Artiodactyla; family Monodontidae; genus Delphinapterus; species Delphinapterus leucas. The sequence goes on from NC_143129.1 coordinate 40,501,278, forward strand.
GGAAAGCGGGGAGTCACCCAAAGCGGGTTTCTCCCAGCCGGGAGAGGGAGACTCGGCTCCCTCCTGAACCAGGGCTCTAGCTCCCTCTTACACTCCCCCCCTGAATCCCACCAGCAGCAAAAATCTTTAAAGCGAACAAAGACAATGGGGTCGGAGTGGGGGGCTTCCCTTCGGCGGACCTGGGGCGGCAGGTTGACGCAGGCTGAGGCTTGTCGGAGCTGGCTTTCAGGTGAGTGCCTGAACCCGCGTCCTGGGGTCCGCCCAAGGCTCAAGGACACCTCCTCGCCCAGCCAAACCACCCCCGGCGAAAAGGAGGGTCCTCAGCCGCTCGGCCCTCAACCCGGCCCAGGGGTTTGCAGCACTCTCGGCCTATTTGTTTTCGCTCAGTACTCACAGTTCGGATGCTAAGCCGTCTCCTCTCTCGCACTCACTTCCTTTGTCTCTTTCTCTCTCTCTCTCTCCCTCTCCAAGCTCTTTCTCTCTCTCTTCACTCCTTGTCTGATTCTCTGCTGTAGCTTCCAGTGGAGAAAAATAATTATTCTTCTCAATGGGTTCGCACGGGGCGCACGCACACACACGCGCGCGCGCACACACACACATACACACACCGCCGTGGTACCCAATCAATGCACAAATCTTCGGGGTCCCTTTAACCTCTGCGGATGCTCCGGGAGTTAATTATGAAGCCTATTTCGGCGCAGCATAAATATGCATTAAGGTATGAAATGACAAGCGATGCGCTGAACTTCAGGGAATTGGCATTTAGACAGACTTCGTCTCGCCGCCTCCCATTCCCTCCATAGCCCCACGAGCCACCTTCGCAGCCTCGCCCCTTCCCCGGGCTCGCAGTAGCCATCGCGAGCTCCCACCCCGGGGCCAGGGGGCAACGTAGCGGCGTCGGCGCCGCGCTCGGTGCCCGGAGACTCCCTGATGCGCCCCCTGCGGTCGGGGCAGATCCTTTGCGGGAGGTTCCACTCCCCCAACATCCTCGGGCCCGGCCCAGGCCAGCGCGCCCCCCCGCACAGTGCCTGTCTAACAACAAACTCCGAGCTCAGTCCTTTGAGAAGCTGGCGAGAGCGGGACGGCTACCTGCTAGCTCGCCCGAGTTCCGGGCAGAGCGAGAAAGACCCGGGACGCGATTCAACTCCCCTTCGGGCAAAGCAGCCTGGCGCCCTCGGGTCCCGCCACCCCCGGCCGGTCCCGACCCGCACACGCAGGCATGCATTTGCACACGCGCGCGCACACAGGCACGCACACACAGATGCACACACTCGCGCACAGACACTCCCGCGCGCGCTCACGCCCGCACACACTCAGGGTTATAACAAAGGAAGAGGGGCAGCGCTGCCTTACTTTTTTCTTTCTCTTCTCCTCTCTTTGGCAGCCCCCCAGCCCCGGGGTCGGCGTGCTCGACCCCCCCACACCCCGCCCTCCGCGCCCCCCGACGGCAGCAGGCGGCCGGCATTCCGGAGCAGCGCGTCCGCAACTTCGCGCCCAGGCGCCCGCGCCTCGCAGCCCGGCGGGCGGGAGACAAAAGCTGCGGCGCCGCCAGAGGCCGCGCGGCCAAGGTGTGCTCGCTAATTGTCAGGAAATGTGTGTGTGCGCGCAGGGAGCCGGCAGGGGCGGGGAGGGGGCGGCCGGCGGGAGGGGAAGAGAAGAAGAGGAGACTCCCCCCTCCCCAGCCCCCGCCACTCGCCAGCGCCCGGCACCCGAACCGGGATTAGAGAATAAATTATCTGCTCTCTTCTCATTGGGCTGTGGCTGAGGACGCCGTCGGCGGCGCGGGGCTGGGAGCTCGCCCGGCTCTTTGCATTCACCGCACAGCTCCGGCTCGCCTCGCTTCGCGGGCGCCGAGAGCCCCAGGCCTCGGCTCCAGACGCCAGAGGACACCAGCCGGCTGGCCGCGCCGCCCCTCCCCCGCCGCCCGGCTCGGCCCGACCCCTCTCTCATCCCAGTTCTGGCTGGTGTCTTGGGGACGGGGAGACTGGGGAAAAGAAGCCCAGAGGGTGGCGATCTCCGAGTACCCTACCCCTTCGCTCGTTTCATCTCCTCCCCAAGGAGAAAGGCGAGGGCAGCTGCGGTCAGTCACCTGAGCCAAGCCCACCTCAACGAGAGAGGACTTTGAGAGCGCTTGGAGAGGATCCCTTCGATGACTAAGTCCTCTCCCTTGGGGCCATCTCCTGCCCTCCACACCTCAACAATAACACGGAGGAGCTGGCACTCAGGCTGTTTGCTTTCTCCTCTCTCCAGCCCCATCAGCTCCTGCCTAATCCTGCTCCCCGTTTCCTGGACCTTCTGTTGGCCAACCTGGGAAGACAGCTCATTAACTGACTGCAAAGGAAATGCCCTCTGGTTCAAAGCAGCTCCCTGCCAAGAATTCATTCATTCATTCCTTCAGCAAGCAAGCAATGTTCAGGACCGCCCCTGTGCCACAATGTGGGCTAGACACCAGGAATATAAAGGGAAAAGATTCAGATGAGACAGTCATGTAAAAAAAATAGAACCACAACTGTGTGAGAGGGGCTATAACAAGACAGAGGCAAGTTTTGAACCCAAAGGTAGGAGTGACTAACTTCAGACATTTATTCAACCAATACTTTAGCATGTCGTAAGTGCTAGGCTCTGTGCTGGGCATTGGGGATACACAGGCGAACTGATGGGCTTGGTGCCCTCTTCCCTGGAGCTGACAGGCTGGTGGACAAGATGGGTACTGACTGGTGTGATGTGAGTTAATCAGGAGACACTGGGGGTAGGGTGGGGATGGTGAATAGCAAGGGCTCTTAATCTACTCTGGGGAGTCCAGAAAGGCTTCTCTGAGGAAATGAGATCTACGTGGAGGTCTGAAGGATGAAAAAGAGGTTAAGATGGGCTGGGAGGGGCACCGGAAGAATGCTGGGCAGAAAGAACTTGTAGAAAAGCCCTTGATCTGCCGGTAACAGGCCCTATAGAAGGCAGGTAAACGTCCACCGTGCAGAGATGGAGGTGGGTCTGAAGACTCAGACCCTACAGGCTAATGTTCTGGAAAAGGCTCACTTGTGTGTTGTTTCTCATTCTAGGCCAACCCCACACCCTACCCCCATTTTACCTCCAGTCACTGCCTGCTGCAACTGGACGAGCTCTGCGCCTGCTAAAGACAGCCTGGAATAAAGAGCATAGATGGTGACACCTCTGCTCCCGTTTATCACATCCCAGCCGCTTGTATCGGGCTGGCTAAGAAGTTCATTTGGCTTTTTCCACACTATCTTATGGAAAACCCGAATGAACTGTTTGGTCAACCCAACTCCACGCTGGCCATAGGAACCCCCTAAACTCCTTCCCATAGGCTGGGATTGTATGCTTTCTAAGAGCTTCTGCATTTATTACCTCTAGATTCTCACAACAGCCCTTTGAGTTAAGTTTATTGGACGGTTAAGCTTATCCCCGTCAGACAGATAGGGAAACTGAGAGTCAGAAAGGGAGAATGGCCTGCTTAAGTGCCATATAGAAATTCCGTGGCCAAGCAGCGTTTGTGAAATTTCCACTAGGCTTCAGGTTATTTGTCGGCATCCTCAAGCTCCTCCATGAGCCTGGTGAGGGGAGGGGCTAAAGTGATCCCCTGCCTCTACAAGAGCCTTCAGCACCTAGGACAGGGCCCTGCACACCCAGGCTCTCGAGCCAACCCTGCTGAGAGAATGGCTGTGGAAGGGAAGCGAAGGGAAGGGAAGGGTGAAACGGCAGACTGGGAACATGTTAGAACAGAAACTGTGTGGGCTTTGGACTCACACATACCTTGAGTGGAATTGCCACCGTTACTAACACACCCTGTGCACTTTACTTAGCCTTTCCGAGCCACAGTGCCCTCATCTTTCAAAGAGGATTCGCAGTACCCACCCGAGAAGGCTGTTGCAAAGATTAAGTGAAATTAGATATATGTGGATTATCTATAGAAAAATACACAAGACATTGGTAACAGTAGTCACTTCTGGGAAGTGGATCTGAGTGGATGGGGGCACAGGAATAAGTAGAGATACTCACATTTCATGGTTTACCCTCCAGTAGTTCTGATATCACACCCTGTGTGTGTATTACCTGTCCAAAATGATTAATGAAATATCTTAATGAGATAATATGTGAGGCAACATAACAACAACAATAAAATAGGCACTCCATACACATTTGTTGAACTGAATTGAGTTTTACAGTGTGAAACACCGGCATGTGTTATCAAGGAAAACCAGAGTCACTTTCAAACAGTGACTCTGGCCTGAAGGTTTGTACACTGTTCTGTCTATAGGCAAAGGGGAAGATGTCTAACTGGGTGAGGTATTTTCCAGCCCAGAAATTCTGTAGTTCAAACTCTCAGTCACAGAGGGAAGCAGCATCCCAGCAGGCTCATTGTTCTACTGGGAGACCAAATCCCTGCAAGAAACATGAGATGGATGGGGATGGAGTAGGGGTGATGAGGGGGAAAGGCCATGGAGTCTGAGCAGCCTCTCAGCAGGCCCCATTCCGTCCAGAGAGGATAGGGCAGGAAGGACTCCTGGACCTGCTTCCTAGCGTTGCTCATCTAAGGCTTAGCAAGCAAGCGAGCTACCTGCCCGGCCACCCTGTGGCCCCCGAGGAAAGCTGAGAGCAGCAGGTGCAGAGCCTAAGGAGGGGAGTGGGCTTTCTCCTGTTACCTTCCAGGTATTGAGGTCCCGGACAGGACAGGGCAGCCATTCATCAACCAACACAAAGAGACACTCTCTCCGCCACACAGAGACCAGGCCAGGTCACCTCAGACACTGGGGCATAACATCAGTGGGAACTTTAGAGGCCTCTTAGAAAAAGCTTTGGACTCATACCTAGTGGTATTGGGGGAGGGGTTGGGACAGGAGGGAAGCATTTTGTGGGATATTCTGGGGAAGAAAAGACAGAGATAGTGGCCCCAGACTCAATGAAACAAAGAGGAGGCAAATGAGATCAGAGAGGCTAGAAAAATAGGAGTAAAAAAATAGAAATCATTTATTCTGGAGGAAAAGCACCTAGAGGGAGAAGGAAGGAATGCCAAAAGCCCAGGGCTGGTATGGCCACCTTCACTCTAACGGAAGGATGTGGCTACTCCTTCTTCTGCGCTGAGTTTCCAGAGAAGGACCTGCAGTGATGGTGCTGGGTTTTAGTCTGGGGCAGGGGCTAGGGGACAGGGATGTCCTGAATCTCCAACTTGGAACAGGTCACCATCCTATCCCCACCTCTGTCTCCTGCCCACACCTTGCTAATTAAGGCAGAACGCAACTACACTCCAGCCCCTGGTCAGTCTAAATACAAGAATGACTTTCATCAGAAGGGACAAAGTGCAAACCATTTCCATATTAAGCAATCAAAGATACTTAGAGATGAGCATCACCCACAGGATTCAGAGCACCTACTGTGTGCAGTGCTCTGGATTCTGATTTGCTCCTGTTACAGTCACCAGAGCATCAAATGTATGCAGTTTTAATCAATGAATATGCCATGTGCCTGGCACAGCACTGGACATCTCAAGGATACAAGAGTTCATTTCATTCATCTTTTTCTTCTTATACTTGCCAGCTAAATACTCTGGACTGTATGTAGCTTTGACTGACCGCCCATATTTCCTCAATGACAATGTCAGAACATGCCCCATCACGCCTCATATCACAAGTCCTAGCTTCCCATATCATCCATAATCCCATACACCAGAATCCCCAAACCACTCTGCATAGCTTCTAATTTAATCCTGTCTCCCACCTCTCTCCACCCTCCCAAACCTTTCCCCTGTATCCTCTGGCACTCAGTCTGCCACCAGTCAATGCCCCCCTATCCTGAAACCCTTGCCTGAGCATTCCCTTCACTGTCTCGCTCTACTGACATCTGGCTGTCCCCTGAAGATACTGCCTCCTCGACAGCCCTAACCTACAGGCAAGGATGAAGGGAAAAGAAAACAGTGAAGGGTGTTTTTTTCTCTTGCACCCCACATATCTCAGGATCTATGGAGGTGCTTCCAAACTACTTCTTCCTCCTGCAAAAACTCCAGCATCTTTGATATGAAAGGGGTTAGGCCCCATCCCTTGCTACGTTTTCGCTGTCTTCTCCACTGATTTACATGATCATACCCTAAATGTTGCTCTCACCAATACCTGCACCTCCAATAATCTCATTTCAGGCATCTCAGTCACTGATGCCTCCTACCCTTCCAATTAACTTTCTGTGGGACCCTCCTTCCAAATATTCTTTGATCTCATAGGGACCTTATCCACCAAATAAGTTATTGTATTCCATGCTCTACATGTGACCACTTCTTCCTTATCGAGCTTAATCTCCATGGTTCACTACTATGATCTGTCTCTTAAAAACACCCTCATCTTCCTTGCCTCTCTCCATTTGGAAACTCCCTTGTATTTATCTGGTAAAACTCCAATCCTAGTTAAATCCTGCTAGCCACCTACCCTTCACCTGTACCTAAGCAATTGAACATTACTGAAGAAAATCGCACAACCATGCCTATTGACTGGCCTCACTCGAAACTTAGGAATTTAAATCTCAAAAGAGCGCTCAACTCTACCCAGCAACCTTCTACATTTCCAAGGTGTGTTCATCTTCCCTTCCTCTCAAAGGACTGTTTCATACCTCCTCTCTCTTCAAACCTCCAACGCTATCCCTCCATACGACTCTGCCCCATACTTCACTGATGTAATAAATACAAAGAAATGCAGACAAATGAGAAGTACTTCATCTTCCCACCACCAAATCTGCCAACCCGCCCGCACGATCTCTACTCCTGTTCTCTGCCATCCCTGCAGTTATGAGATGAAGAGGCTCTGTTCTTGTCTAAGGCCAGTTCCCCCATGCTTGCACTGGACTCCATCCACTCTTGCCATGACTTTGCTCCTAGCAATTCTCCCGTCTCTCTTCTAAACCATTTGTCTTCCCTTAGATCATACCCACCAACATAAAAATACGCCTTAACATTGCCTGCCTTAAAAAAAAACAAAAACCTTCCCTTGACCCCTACACCTTTTTTCAAGTAAGGCCCCATTTCTTTGTTATTTCATAGCAAAATTAAAAACAGTTCTCTATAATTACTCTGGACTTCTTTACTTACGTCCTCTCCTCAGGTCTTTCCCGCTTGGCTTTTGTTTCCACCACCTGCTGACATCTCTCTTGTCAAGGTCAGCAGTAGCCTCCCTCTTTTATTATTTTTTTTTTTTCAACTTCTCTCCTACCAGATCCAAAGGCCAAACAAAGCCAGTCGGACTTGACATATCATCAGTCTTTGACACAATTGACCACACTCTCCTCCTTGAAACACTCTCTTCCCTTGAAACACCTCCGCACCCCTCCACCCCACTGGCCACTCCCTCATCTCTCCAAAGCTTCCCTTCTCTCAGCTCTCTCTAATTCACTCAAGGACAATTCATCTAGTCCTATGGCTTTAAAAACGCTGAGCTCCAGGTCTGCATATCCAAATCCCCACTTGACCTTTCCACTTAGTTGCTGTATTAGTTTCCTAGGGCTGCTATAAGAAAGTACCACAAACTGGGTGGCTTAAAATGAGAGAAATTAATTTTCTCACTGTTCTGAAGTCTAGAAGTCCAAAATCAAGGTGTCAGCAGGGCCATGCTCCCTTGGAATCCTCTAGGGGAGGACCCTTCCTTGCCACTTCTGGTTTCTGGTAGCCCCAAATGTTCCTTGGCTTGTAACAGCATCACTCCAGATCTCTGCTTCCATCTTCACATGGCCATGTTCCCTCTGAATCTCTGTCTTCACGTGGTGATTTCCTCTGAGCGTGTTTGTCCCCAAATTTTCCCTTCATGTAAGGACACTAGTTATATTGGAGTAGGGCCACCCTAATGACTTCATCTTAACTTATATCTGCAAAGACCCTATTTGCAAATAAGATCATGGGTATTGGGGATTAGGATTTCGATATATTTTTGGGGGGAAAACAAAAGTCAACCCATAACAGATATTTACCAGATACTTCAAACAGGTCCACAGTGGAATTCTTGATTTCTATACCTCTTGCTTCCAAACTGTTCCTCCTCCGTTTTTCCCATATCAGTTAACAGTGCCATGAGCTCTGTCCAGACACCTAAAGAACATCCTTGATTCCTCTCTTTTCCTCACACTGTATATCTAATCCATCAGCAAGACCCATTGCCCAAACCCAACCCTCTCTCCCTGTCTCCCCCTCCTGCCTGCTTCCACTTCTCCTTCCCACCTTGGTCTACTTTCCATCTCATCACCAGAGTGATTATTTTAAAGCATAAATCAGATCACATCCCTCCCATTTCTTAAAACCTTCCAAAGACTTCTTACCGGAATTATAATAAAATCCAAGCTTCTTAACTTGGCTTATGAGGTTTTATATGATCTGACCCCTCTTCTCTCTTTCCTACAACTCTCCACCACACTGCCTCCTCTCTACCGCACAAGCCTCCTTCTGCCTCCCTCAAACATTCTGAGCTTCGTCCTGCCTCAGGGCTTCGCACTTGCCGCTCCTTTTGCCTGGAACACCTTTCCCCCATCTTGGCACGAAGAGCTTTTTCTCTCATTCCAGTCACATCACAAATGTCACCTCCTGAGAAAAATCCCCACTGCGACAGACACTCTCTCTCCCTTTACTCTGCCTTTTTAAATTCAGAACTTTATTCCCATCTGAGATTATTTTATTTGCTGGTTTCTGTGTTTACTCTCTGATTCTCCTGTTGGACTGCAAATGTCACAAGGGCAGGGGTCTAATCTGCCTTTGTCACTGCTAAATCCCCAGCACGTACAGCAGAGCCGGTGCAGAGTAGGTGCTCCATATTTATTAGATAAATGAATGTACTGCTGTATGTCAGGCACTGTACTAGGGTCTAGGTATTCAGTGATGAATGAAAAACAAAATCTGTTCCTTTTGCATGTGTTGGACAGTGACCATCCCTCCGAGAAGCATATCACAGAGACAACCAGTTCCTGACCAACCTCTTAGCAACACAATCTATAAGGATGGGTATGCACCCTCTCTCCAGCTAAAGAAACTTCTACAAACCTACACCACTCCTGAGACTTCACTGCCTCCTCATTGCAGTGGCTGACTTTGTTTTCTATTTCACAGAGAAAATTGAGGCCTAGACCAGGAGCTCCTGCCTTTACCTTCCCTTTCCTGCCTACCCTCCTGGAAAGAGTGTGGCTTTGCATTTAGGCAGGACGTGGGTGCCAGCCCTGGGTCTGTGAGAACTGGGGACAGATCACGTAACCCACGAGTCTCAGTTTCCTCATCCGTAAAATGGTCATAATGACACCAGCCTCATTAGCTTATCCTGAGAACTAAAGGACAGCCTATGTCACATGCCTGTCTATTCATAGATGCTCATTAAATGTTTCATTTCCTTCCCAGCCCCTCTCCCCAACACCCTATGAGGTAAGTGTTATCGTTCCTGTTTGACGGATGGAGAAACTGAAGGCAAGTCTACTGCTGTTCAAGCGTGCTGTTTAATCTACCCACAGTCACACCCTGCTAAGTGGCAGACCCCAAGTGAAATCCCAGATCTTCGAATCTGGGCCCAGGGCTTCTTGCTCTGCTGCAAGAAGCAAACATAAAGACGATCTTGTGACTTTTTAATAAAGCCAAATTAACTCAATCTCAAGGATTGTCCTTCAGTCTGACATTTTGTCCTCTCTCTTCTTCTCTCCTTTAGTGTTAGAATGTCCTTCATCTTAAGACATTATTGTTGTATATTTTTTCCTCACTTGAAAAGAAGCCAGCTACACGCACTATTACAAAACTGCCTCAAATATGCCACGTAGGCGGCCCCTCACTCCCCTCTGGCAGAGGCGTTCGACGGGGCTGAAGGGGATAGTTTGGTTGGAGGGAGGGGGTTTAGGAATTGAGTCGAAGCTCGTGGCTGTTAACTTTGGTTTGGAAAGATTAACGGAGATTTCAGGAAGTTAGAGTCCCACCCCAGCCACCCTCTGTGACTGCGGTGTCGTGCTTACACAGGCACAGACCCTCTGAGGAGGAGAACCAAGCTGCTTGGACGTGCTGCACCCTCCCTGTAGTCCTCCTTCCATGGCTGGTCCTAGAATGGTGTCTTCCTTTTTCCTCTGAATGTTTTCCAGCCTGTCCCATGGGGAAGATTTTGGATTTCCATGAGGAGCATAAAAATGGAGTCAGCATATTGGCCCTGGTATTTTATTTTCTTTATTCCAAGCAACCGACCCCTGGAGGTGACTGACAAGTTGGGCAAAGTGCACGGAAAGCCCGGTCTCTGTGAGCCCATAACTCCTGAGCCACACAGACCCCTGAGGACCCCACAAGGCGGCAGAGAGCCATAAATCCAGCAAGCTGGAGGCTGGGAGCTCACTGATTGCACTGGGGAAAAAGCAGCCCTATCTGATTGCTACGTGAGCTGGAGAGAGAAAAGGTGGTTACTGGAGTGCTGGAAATACAACCCCTTTGGAACAAAATGAAGCAACAGAGGGATGGCAGGGGGGACTGTGGTTTTTTCATCTGCAAAACAAAGGGTCTGCATTAGACTACATCTAAGGCACTTTCATCACAGAAATTCTGGGTTCCACTTTGTGACCAAGGTCAAGTGTGATCAAGCAGATGTAGGAGAGGTCAGGGCAGGAAAGCAGAATTGGGGGACCCAGAGAGGCCAGAAGGAGGCAAGGAGGAAGAGGAGACATTGTTAACCAACTACTATCACTTTTTTTTTTTTTTTTTTTGCTGTACGCGGGCCTCTCACTGTTGTGGCCTCTCCCGTTGCGGAGCACAGGCTCCGGATGCGCAGGCTCAGCGGCCATGGCTCACGGACCCAGCCGCTCCGCGGCATGTGGGATCTTCCCGGGCCGGGGCACGAGCCCGTGTGCCCTGCATCGGCAGGCGGACTCTCAACCACTGCGCCACCAGGGAAGCCCCTACTATCACTTTTAACCCCCCAGATAATAAGGAAGTTAGATACAGTTATCCCCGCTTTACAGGGAAGAACCCTGAGGCACAGAGGCTAAATTAATTTTCCAGGGTCACATTGCCAAGTGCTCAGGCTGGGATTCTAGCCCAGCCAGTCTGACCCAGAGCATGGAGCTCTGGGCGTGGAGCTGTCTTGCCCGAGTATGTGGTGTGGCCAGGAGAACACTGGAAGAAGCGTGTCACAACCCCTGCTTCCCCGCTCTGCAAAAGAGGAATGGAAAACAGACGGCCGCCAAGGAGTGGACTGTCCAGAATGTGTGCTTGTCTTCTAGAGGACAGGAGTGTGAGCGTGTGTGTGTCTGTCGGTCTGTCTATGAGGGATGTGGCAGATAGAATCACAAATGATACAGGTGAAAATATTCAATAGGGATGAATGTCAACTTCTGTCCCTGGGCACAGCAACCCTATTCTATAAGGATAGGATGGGGACGTTAGGACCAAAAAACATCAAGTTAGGGGTTTCACCTGGCAGTGATCTCAAAATGAGTCACCAGTGTGGTAATGCTTCCAGAAAAGCCCACCATAGGGCTGCATCAACAGAAGGCCAGTGTCTTGAACCAGAGAGGAGAGAGCCCCCGTGCTGGGTTGAGTCCCAGACCCTTTGCTGTAAGAAGGGCAGGGACGGGCTGTGGAGAATGCAGAAAAGAACAACTGAGACCAAGATGGATGCCTAAGGAAGTGGTAAAACACCCACCAGTTGAAAGAACTAAGTGACCTTGTGCAAGTTATGCAATATATAACAGTCCCAGTTTTCTTTTTTTTTTAATTTATTTATATTTATTTTTGGCTGCGTTAGGTCTTCGTTGCTGCGTGTGGGCTTTCTCTAGTTGCGGTGAGTGGGGCCTACTCTTTGTTGCGGTGCGCGGGCTTCTCATTGCGGTGGCTTCTCCCGTTGTGGAGCACGGGCTTCGGATGCACAGGCTTCAGTAGTTATGGCACATGGGCCCAGCCGCTCCGCGGCATGTGGGATCTTCTCGGACCAGGGCAGGAACCCGTGTCCCCTGCACTGGCAGGCAGACTCTCAACCACTGCACCACCAGGGAAGCCCGCAGGTGGATTCTTAACCACTGCACCACCAGGGAAGCCCAGTCCCAGTTTTCTTATCTGTAAAGGGGTTTAACAGTAGGAGTGGCATAAAGAATAAGTGAGGCAATACATGTAAAGTGCTTAGCTCAGGGCCTGACACAATAAATGTTAGCTGCAGGAGCTGTTATTAAACACTGGGCGTGCTCATCTCAGACAAGGGGAACCATCAGAGACAGGCTGGAGGGTCAAGGACAGGGGTCTCCATGTCATCAGTGTGTTCAGAGACACTGGCTTTGTGGAGTAGATGAGGCTATCCAAAGGCCTGGGGTCTTGTTTCTCATCCTCTGACATTAGCCCTGTTAAACCTCAACAGCCCATCCTTCTTTGTGGCCTGGTGAGCCCTCGTGGTGATTAAAGCAGAGAGGTGTCTAGCTAGCAGTGTTCCCTGTTTCCAGGCAGGCTGTTTGGGTGGGCAGGGCAGTGGGAGGGCAGGGGACCAGCAGGCAGCCAGTTACTTCCAGGGTCTGAGTGCACCTCCTGTTTGCCCACTCAGCCCTTCCCACCCTGGTCTCTCCCCAGCCCCAGCCCACTGCCCCATCTCACCCTCAACCCCGCCCTCTCCACCTTCTTGCTGGGAGCAAGGACAATGTTGCTAGTCTACTCTTTGGCTAGTCCCCTGAGCCCTGGCTGAGCTTCAAGTCTCCTACATTGGCAAGAGTGAGGCACACAGTAGGCTCATAATGGCTAGGAAGATAGAGACTGAATGCTTAGGAGATAGAGATGTATGTCACAGGCTGTCGCATTGGAAACACCTATGGGATCACCTAGTTTCCTCCTTAGTCTGGATGGTTTTCTAACTTTACAGAGTGTAGGATTATTTGAAAACATTGTTAAAATGCAGATGCATGGCCCCCACCTGCCTCTTCTATTGAAATACAATCTCTCGGGTGGCTACCTGGGAAGGTCATTTGTAACCAGCTCCAGCAGGAGGTAGTCCATGCAGGTGGTCTGGGTGGATACTTTGAGAATCACTGCTCTGATTCATGACTCCTCTCTGTATTTCTACTACATACCCGGACCCATGGGGTAACCACAGCAGCTACAAAAGGCACCATCCCCAAATGGTTCACAGTCCAGTTGGATAAAGAAGACAGCCACAGAGTAATCAGTGCTAAGGTCCTGACTGGTGGCAACTGCGGTGAGAGTTTAGAGGAGGCAAGGTCTGAGTGGCGCAAGGACAACCAGGTACAGTTTCCTTCCCCACGCAACTAAGATGTGTTCCACCATGGAGGTGCTCAGCTAGCCACACTCATGAATTCCGTATATCTAGCCTGACTTCCATCGGCTGCCCCTCCTCCCTTCAGATGGGGCCCTCTGCTCCTTGGGACATAATTACAATATCCAGCCTGCTTTCTTCAGGTCTTTTGTTTTTTTTTAGGCCACACCTCGGGGCATGTGGGAACTTAGTTCCCCCTGACCAGGGATGGAACCCGCGCCCCCTGCCTTGGAAGCGCAGAGTCTTAACGACTGGACTGCCAAGGAATTCCCTATCTGGCCTGTTTTAATGAAAGCAAACATATTCAGTATCTCTATGTGGCCTCTCCTGTGTTGGAGAGGGTTGGAGGGGGCGGGGCAGGCAGTTCTTTGGGAGAACGAGAGACTGATAACCCCACCTGACACTTCCATCAGGCATCTCAGTTCACGAGCTCCATTCACATATATCTTCTTTTTTTTTTTTTAACTTTTCATTTTGAAGTAATCATGGATTACAGAAAAGTTGTAAATATAGTACAGAGAGTTCCTGCATAATCTTCACTCAGCTTCCCCTACTGCTAACAAATTACATCCTACAGTATAATTATCAAAACCCAGAATTTAACATGGGTGCAATAACTAAAAAACTATAGACTTATGGAGAATTTTACTAGTTTTCCCATAAATGTCTTCCTGTCTTGGGATTCAATCTAGCATCCCACATTGCATTTAGTAACCATATCTCCTTAGTCTTCTCCATCTGTGACATTTCCTCAGTCTTTTCTTGTTTTTCATGATCTTGATACTTTTGAAAAATAACAGCAAGTTATTTTGTGAAATGTCCCACTGTTTTCTTTTTTTTTTTTAACATCTTTTTTGGAGTATAATTGCTTTACAATGTCGTGTTAGTTTCTGCTGTATGACAAAGTGAATCAGTTATGGATACATACAGCTGATTCACATATATCTTCTCATCCACTCCCCCACCCTATCACTGTGGCCAAGCATTTTAGAGCCGTTTGTGCCAGCAACATGTGCCCACATGGTTTTTACAATGATGTCGAAGTTATGTCAGTTGAAGTAAATCAGTATTTCCAACTCAATTAACTTTTTTAGCTGGGAGTTCACATATCAGGACATGGGTTAACTCACATGACCCCACCATCAAAAATAGTCATTAAGGAGTCTGGTTGTTTTTTTTTTTTTAATTAATTTATTTATTTTTGGCTGCGTTGGGTCTTTGTTGCTGTGCATGGGCTTTCTCTAGTTGCAGTGAGCGGGGACTACTCTTGGCTGCGGTGTGCAGGCTTCTCATTGCGGTGGCTTCTCTTGTTGCAGAGCACGGGCTCTAGGCGCCTGGGCTTCAGGAGTTGTGGCTCGCGGGCTCTGGAGTGCAGACTCAGTAGTTGTGGCGCACGGGCTTAGTTGCTCCGCGGCATGTGGGATCTTCCTGGACCGGGGCTCGAACTCGTGTCCTCTGCATTGGCAGGCGGATTCTTAACCACTGCACCACCAGGGAAGCCCAAGGAGTCTGCTTTTACTTCTCTTATTGTTCATAGTGATATTCACCAACCTCTGCCTATGCAAACCTTGGACCACTGATTGTAATGAACACAATTATTTTACAAACCACTAAGAAAATAAATAGCACCGCCAATTACTACACAACTGGTGCGTGTTGATCTCAAAGATACCAAAATCTGAAAAATAATGCATGTTAAGACCAGTGAAATGGAATGAATGACAGAGAACACAATAGTATACATCAGTCCATCCAGCCTTGGCATATAGACTTTTTTATTGACCATGTATCCCAAATTCAATAGCAAATGGGTAGTGGGTACAGGAAGAGAAAAATGAGAGGTGGTGCTTCCCTGGTGGCACAGTGGTTAACAATCTCCCTGCCAATGAAGGAGACACAGGTTCGAGCCCTGGCCCGGGAAGATCCCACATGCCGCGTGCTGTGCAACAAAAGAAGCCACAACAATGAGAAGCCTGCGCACCACAACGAAGACCCCACACAGTCAAAAATAAATAAATAAATAAATTTATAAAAAAAAAAAAGAAATGAGAGGCAGTTTCCAATTTTTCAAGCTAAAGGACCAGCTCATTTTTCTTATCCTCTGAAAGGGCATGAGAGATTTATATATTTACAGTTCCATTTTACAGGTGAAATTGTCAAGGCTCAAAGACTTCTTAAGGCCACACAGGTAGGAGTGGTGTGGGACTCAGTGCAAGGGCTTCTGTTTCAAAATTCGGTGCCTAAACAACCCGTGTCCATCAGCTGATAAACAAAATGTGGTATAACCATATGGTGGAATATTATTTAGCCAGAAAAAAGAACGATGTACTGTTACATGCTCAACATGGATGAACCTTGAAAATATGCTAAGTGAAAGAAGTCAGATACAAAAAGGCACATATTGTATGATTTTATTCATATGAAATGTCCAGAATAGCAAATCTATAAACACAGAAAGCAGATTAATCGTTGCCAGGGGCTGGGGGGAGGGCAGAGAGACTGTTAATGAGTACGAGGGTTTCCTTCTGGGGTAATGAAATGTTCCGTAACTAGTGGTGCTGGTGCGCAATCTTGTGAATGTACTAAAGGTCTCTAATGATAAATTTTTGTGTTATGTGTATTTTACCACATTAAGAAAGAGAGAGAGAGAGGGAGGGAGGGAGGGAGGGAGGAAGAAAGAGGTACAATCAGGAAAAAAAAAAAAAAATCCGTTCCCGTTCTTCCCTGGAACTGCTGTAGCCACAGTCTATAGGCTGGCATGGCCAGTGCCAAGCACATAGTGGGCACTCAGTAAATTGTGATAGAATGGGGAGAGGGGGTGGTTTCTATTTAGGGAGTTGCCAGGGGACAGGAAACCCCAGAGAGAGAACTGCACGCTGTTCTGGAGGCCACAGTCAGGGAGGCTGGGGATGAAGGGGGCAAAGAAAGAGAGAAGGGAGAAGGGAAAGCTGCAGAGAGATGGGCAAAGGGAGAAAAGGGGAAGAGAGAGGAAGGAAAAGTGGAGAAAGGGGAAAGGGACTTGTCCCAAGAGTAAGGAGAGGAGGAAGGACTAAGGTGAGAGGAGGGCGGGGGCAGGGGGGTGGCAGAGAAGGAGAGAGGATGGGGTGCTACGGGCTAGCCACAGCGCCAGAACAGAGGGCCTCCCCCGCTCTCCCCAGGGCACTTGGCAAGCCCTCCCACCCCCTTCCCCCCACCTGGTTGTAACTCTCCCTCCTCCAGCAGGAAGATGAGCTGAGCTGGCCCGGGATCATCTGTCTTCATTACACCACCCCCACCAGCTCCGTCACATCTTGCCAGAAAGTTCATCAATATTCCCCTGTGGCTTGGCAGACTCAGCCCCCTCCTCTCCTGCCCCGACTCTGGTTCCTCCTCCGCCTCCTGGGCTGTGCGTCTGGACCAGCTGAGGAGCACTCCCCCGTCTTCCACTCTGGGGTCCCTCTGCCTCCTCGGAGATCCAGCTGTGCCCTCCCTCCAGCTGCGAGGTCCCTGGATACATTCTCTGGAGGCGGGGAGGGGGGTTCCGGGAGCCAGGCTCAGAGTGCTGTCTCAGTGTTATCAGCCCCTTCAGAAGCCATACCGACCCTTCGACTTGAAATATCTAAGCCCCCCAGCACTCTGTATTCCTTGTGTCCACTTTTCCCTGTAGCCTAAAACCTTGATCATTTTCTAATGTTATATGTTTATAACTTATAGTACATATTCTTGTTGTTTACGTGTCTCCTCCTATTAGAATGTATGCTTCGTGAGGGCAGAGCTTAGGTCAGATGTTCCACGCAGTGCCTAGACCAAGGCCAGGAACTAATAAGTGAATGAATGAATGTTTGGGGCCTGGGTTTGGATGCCCAGCAGTAGGTGTCAGCACCTTTGGGAGCCTAACAGGCTCACTAAATGTTGGGTTACGCAGTTTCAACCCAATGGCTTTGATAGAAAGAAGCAAGTGTAAATTAGGTCAGAATTCCCCTGCTCTCACCCATTCAGTGGCCTCCGTTTACCCTTAGGACAAAATCCAAAATTCTTTCCCAGCTTGGCCCCCCGGCTGTATTTCTGTTTTTTCCTGCTGCTCTCTGTCTGCCTCGTTCACTCTGAATCTCTTGCTGTTCCTCCAGCATGCCAAGGTTATTCCCCGCGCAGGGGCTGAGCACTTGCTGATCCCACAGTCCAGGTTCCAATGCTCTTTCCATCAGACATTTAACTGGCCTCCAGATAGCCTGTCCCTCGCTTCATTCAGGTGTCAGCTGAAATCTCTTCTCCTCTGAGATGCCTGTCCTGACCACCTGAGCTGACACAGCTGCCTTCATCCCCCTCCATCCCCTTACCCTGCTTTATTCCCCTTATGGTGCTACCTGTGTACAACATATACTTGTTCATATCTCTCTCATTGAAGGGTAAGCTCCGTGAGGCCTGGAACTTTGGTTCACCCAAGGGAGCAGGTGCTGTCAATGCCCTTTCTTCCCTACCACCGTCATTGGCCAACAGGCTTGACTCCAGCTGCCAGTATCTGCATTTCTTTGCTTTCTCCTGCTGCAGTTCCTTGCTTGCTTCTGCATCAAGCAAAGGGGAATTGACAGGAAATTCACACACACACACACACACACACACACACACTCAACCAAGGCTGCTGGGAAGTGGTGTATACATACCCCTTCCCCCTTGCTCCTCAGGTGGGATGACTCTAAAGTGCTAGTTCTGTACTGACTCCCAGACTTACTTGAAATGGCCTGAAGCTTCAATTACTCTCAGTGGTAATTTGCTCGATAATGATCCTTTATTGGCTGCCTTCCTTTCTTTTTTCTCCCTTCCCTTTTTTCCTACTGGTGTTTCCTGGGACCACTTTCCAAATAAAATCTTATCTCAGGTTGGAATGCTCATGCATTGATGTTGCGGATGTAAAATGGTACAGCTGCTTTAGAAAACAGTTTAGCAGTTTCTCAAAATGTTGAACATGGAGTTACCGTATGACCCAGAAATTCCACTCCCAGGTAGATACCTAAGAGAACTGAAAACATATGTCCGCACAAAAACTTGGACACAAACGTCCATAGCAGCATAATATGTAATAGCCAAAGAGTGGAAACAACTTAAATGACCATCAGCTGACGAATGGACAAGGAAAATGTGGTCTATCCGTACAAAAGAATGGTATTCAGCCACAAAAAGGAATGAAATGCTGACATATGCTACAACATGGGTGAACCTTGAAAACATTATGCTAAGTGAAAGAAGCCAGTCTCGGGACTTCCCTGGTGGTTCAGAGGTAAAAAAAATTCGCCTTCCAATGCAGGGGACGCGGGTTCGATCCCTGGTCGGGGAACTATGATCCCACATGCCATGGGATAAGTAAGCCCATGGGCCATAACTATAGAGAGAGAAAACCTGCACGCCACAACTAGAGAGAAGCCCGAGTGGACCACGCGCTGTAATGAAAAGATCCCGCCTGCCTCAACAAAGGTCCCGTGTGCTTCAGCTAAGACAAAACGCAGCCAAAAAAAAAAAGGAAAATAAATATTTTTTTTAAAAAGCCAGTCTCAAAAGACCACATACTGTATGATTCCGTTTATATGAAATATCCAGAAGAGGTAAATCTATAGACAAAACGTAGATTCATGGCTGCCATGGAGCAGGGAAAGAGGAAAACGGGAATGATTGCTGATGGGCACAGGGTATCTTTATGGGGTGATGAAAATGTTCAAAAATTCATTGTGGTGATAGTTGTACAACTCTGTGAACACACTAAAAATCACCAAATTATTCCCTTTAAATGGATGAATTGTATGGTATGTTAATGACATCTCAGGAAAGCATTTTTATTTTTTAAAGCCCTTGTCTCAATATCTACCTCTTGGGAAAACCAGCTGAGATCCCCAGAACCTAGGATTGTGCCTAGTACATAGTAGGCATTCAGTCAATCCGGAAATACATAGTGAATGATTAAATGGATGGAAAACAATGGCAAACACAGGCTGGATGATAGTCACACAACTTCAAACAGAACGACAGCCACCATTCCCTCGAGCTTGTCCTCGGCTATCACTTCATTCCCCACTGGAAACAAGCTCAGATCTCAAAGGCACGTCTGGAATTGTCTCAGCGTGTGAAGGGGGCAGAGTGGTGTGTGTATGTGGTCAATGAGACGGTGAGGGTGGGAAAGGGGTGTGTGTGCATGCGTTTGTGTATGTGAGTGGAGGTGTGCGCGTGTACGTGACTGTGTAAGTGTGTGTGTGTGTGAGAGTGTGTGTGTTCGCATTACAGTGTGTGGGGTGTTTATGTGTGCATCTGTGTGTACGTGCATGTGTGTGGTGATGCAGGAGTAGTCATCGTAGTGTAGGAGCTGCCAACAGAACCATGGATGGTGGTGAAGGAAATCTCTGAGCGGCAGGAGACCACTTCCTGATAACTTAAAGTCAAGCAGTGCCCTCCAAGCCCATTTCTTGTCTCCCTCTGACCCATGAATTGCCTCCTATTGGAGTCCCTGCCCACTGGGGTGTTTGCAGCAGGTCACTGTCACTACTGCAGGATGTTCCCAGCCAAACAGGGCTTGGCCAATATTCCCAGCTGTCCATTTCTTGCCTGGTCCCATCTATAGGGGTCAAGGACTAAGACGAGAAAAAGGAGCCCAACCCTGAGCAGGTTTAGGGAGCACAGGGACACCCCCTTCCACCCAGAACCCAACACTTCAGGCCTTTTCTTGTCCACCAGCAATAAAGCTAGTTCTTAATCGATTAAGAACATAATCTCCATTAGAATGTGCTTCCGATTATCTGTGACTCATAATCCCACTCAACTGAGTGAGGCTGTCAGGGTCCCCTGCTCTACCTGTCCAGGACTCTGCTGAGCTTCAAGGGCTAAGGTCCAAGAGGCCCGCGTGCGTTCTGCAAGGCTGTGCGATAGGTTGGAGCACGCCAGTGACCGGAGTGTGAGCCCTGGCCCTGCACTGAGCCCTGGGAGGCACGGAGCAGGCCCCAGTTTCCCTAGAGTGTGGTCAGGGCATGGGGCTGGGCATCTGCTGACCATTCCTGTCTGACACGGGACAGCTCTCCCTTCCATCTTGGTGGCAGACAAGTAGCACACATCACGGTAAAAGCAAAGATAACACTCATAAAACACGGAAAGCTTATCACGTGCAATCATTGTTTGTTTTCCTGTGAGTACAGTTTTAAGCACTTTACATGGCGGTGGTCTTTCCTCACACCCTTGGCCACTTCAGGGGTGCCCCATCTGTTCTGCAGGGCCACGTGGACTCCCTCTAACCATCCTTGGTCCAGGAGCTCAGTGGCAGGAGCGTAAATCCTCGAGGCTAGCTCCAGACTCTACCTCCCTGGGCACCTGCCCTTCCTGCCCCCAGCAGATGGTCACAGCACCCTTGGGAGCTGCGAGCAGGAAAAGAAGAAGCATAGCACCTGGACCAGGCGTCCCCTGACGTTGCCTCCTGTGACTCTGGCAACTTCCCTCAGGCCCCGCCCCAGACAGAGAGCCCCGCCCCTTCCTGGAAGCTTAGTCTCTCTACCCAGCCCGTCCCAGCACTCCTACTGACCTTTTAGTCAGTCGTCACTCTACAAATATTTTTGGCCCGTCTGCTCTGAGCCAGGCGCTGTGCCAGGTCCTGGGGATACCAGGATGAATGAGGAAGTCAGAGGCTCCCTGCCCTCAAAGGCTTCGGGAGAGGCAGACAAATAGCACACATCATGGTAAAAGCAAAGATAATGCTCATAAAACACGGAGAGCTTATCAGGTGCAATCATTGTTTGTTTTTCTGTGAGTACAGTTTTAAGCACTTTACATATATTGTCATGTAATCTTACATGTGTGGATATTACAAATACAAAAGCTGAGGCTCAGAGAGGTTAGGTAACTTATCCAAGGTCACCCAGCTAGTAGTAAAGGGGGTGAGGAGGGATTCAAACCCAGGCAATCCAGCTCCAGAGTGGAGCTTTTGAACAATGCTAGATTGCTTCTGGACAAGTGCAGAAGGGAGAAGCACAGGGCCCGGGGTGTCCCAGCTGCCCAGAGGGGTAGTGAAGGATTATGGATGGTCTACCTTCTCTTCCAGCCATCTTGAACTACCTTAAACTTGGGTCTAAACACAAGGGACTGGAAGGAGACTTTGAGCTTCACGATATTAAGTCCTAAAAGGTCAAAGCTCTTTCACGCACTGAAGGGCAGCCATGGCAGTCCTTGGCATGGGAGGGCAGGGAGGCAGTGGGGTCATCGTGCCAGAAGCCTGGACCACAAGAGACCACAAGACCCCACGTCTCTGGCACCGGTAACCACCACATGAGCCGGCAGTCCGGGGGGCCCTAACGAGGCCTGCCCCCATTTGTTTCATTCCTTCCTGTTATACTCTATTTCTCAGTCATAACTCGCCGCACTTCAACTTCGTGGTTTCATTGTCTGTTTCGTAACTCTCCAAGTTCCCCGGGAGCAGGAACTGCGCGTGTCTTAAGCAAGGTTGTGTCCCCCACAACCAGTGCCATGCCTGGCATGGAAAATATTTATTAAAGTTATTGAATGGCTGGCTGGCTGAATAATAGGTGAGTGGAAGAATCTGAGCCATTCGATAGGGGGAAGGTGGAGTAGGTATTATTATCCCCATTTTATGGGGTTCAGGGCAGTGGCATGGCAGAGCTATGGGACCATCTCCTTGATCTGACTCCAGGAAAGGGAACTTTGTTGGGTCACACTAGGGGCAGGTCCCCAGGGTCACAAGAATCCCTGAACACCCAAGGAAAGTTGGGGGACAGCAGACTTCTCGCCACCTCATGTCCTGTTATCCTTTTTCTTTGCCTCTTCCCTCTGCTGGTCCCCTCCAGCGGCACATCTGTAGACCCCAGAAGGTTCTAGGCCCTTCCCCGGGCTTGGACCATCGTTGTGTTTTTGATGCCCATTACCGTGTAGTAGACGTGCCTGGGGGAGGGACACAGACATTGAGGTGTATCTCTGGGACCACGGTGACGTCGCAATATCCCCCTACCTGAGCACCCCTCAATGCGATGAATACCCAAACCCAGCACTCTAGGGGCGAACGTTTCCTTCATTCAGTCAGTCAGCACACATTCCTTGGGGGCATGCTGGGTGCCATGCAGAGTTCTAGGCACCAGGGGCCCAGGCCTGCCCTCAAGGGGCTCAGTGCAGCTGGGGAGATAGACAGGATATCAGGCAAACAAGCCAGCGAGACAAACAACAAGCACGGTGGGCGCACGAGGTGGGGAAGAGGAAGTTACCTGTTTGAAGTGTCCAGACGCTGAGACGAGAAATAGCAAGATTTGCCGGCGGAATTCTTGTAACTAATTCCACAAGAGCCCAGCTGCCGAAGCGAATGTGTGAGGCAGGGAAGGGCAGAGAGGAAGGCGGAGGAGGAGGTGGGAACAATCCCAGCTCTAACTGCTTTGCACAGAGAAACGCACTTCATCCTCACAAGTCTACGAGGTGGGTACTCTTCACATTCTGATTTCATAGATAAGGAAATGGTGGCACAGAGAAGTTTAGTAACTTGCCCTTGGTCACACGGCTAGAAAGTAGCAGGCAGGATTTGAACCCAGGAAGTCAGACTCCAGCAGCTGTGTTTCTGCACTGCTTTGGCAAGATGGAGTCAAACCACCTCCATCCTTTTAGTCATGCTGAAGAGCCCAAGATGATCCCTCAGGGGATGGGGAGACCCTGGAGATTTAAATGGAAAAACTGCTCAGCCTGGCCCTTTAGGGGGACGGTCATGGAGGCCACGTGGAGGATGGATTTTAGGGACAAGGCAGAGAGAGCTGTTAGGAGACTGTTACTTTGATCAGGTGAGAAGAGAGCAGAGGGGACTGGTTGGAGAGCAGGGGGTGCTTTTGAGAAAAACTGAGAAGGTAAACTTGGCAAAAACGTGGTGACTGGCAGGAAGTGAAGAATTGGGAAGAGGGAGGCGTGAAGGCGAACCTCCTGATTTCTGGCTAGATACCTGGGGTGGTGCTTCACTGGCCAGGATACAGAGCCCAGGAGGAAGGTTGTCAGGGTGATGAGCGGGCTGGGACAAGTTACCTTTGAGGTGACTGTGGGACACCCAGGTGGAGATGCACAGCAATTACGTAGGAGCCCCACAGCCCTCTGCCTGCCTCTCAGGCGCCACTTCTCCCATCCACCCTGCCCTCTCCCCCTGCCGCCCACCGCCCAGCGCTGTGTTCCTCAACCACCCAGAGCCGCCGGCTTGCTGGAAAGCCCCAGTGCTTACTCTGGGTTCCCAGGGCCTCCTCCCTGCGGCACAGACACTCCCCCATTTCCGGGGGCCCTCAGAGACTGGGATGGGACTTTTCCACTCTGGTTTCCCCTGGCAGCTGCGAACGTTACCTGCCTCCATGTGACATGACCATGGCCTGTGACTCCACCCCTATAAATGAACCAGCGCCAAATTGAGAAACCCTGTGCCGGTCTACACCTGGGAGCTGCCAGTCACCCATCAGGGTCCCCAGAGAGCAGCCCCTAGGTCTGCGGCGGGAGATGGAGGAGAACTGAGTGTGAGGGGCAATGCTTGGGGGTGGAAGGACCCCAAGGTGCACAGGAGTGAGCACTCACTGGGGGTCAGGAGACCTAGTGCTAATCCTGACCCTGCTACAGACCTGCCGTGAGACCTTGGGCCACCGACTCACTTGCATGGGGCTCCACCATACTATTTAGGCTGAAGGACAAAAGCTTTCAGCTGTGCCCTTCGGCTCTCACCCTCCTGAAGGGCCGCCTCTCCCACCTTTAGGAGGAGAAAGCCCTCTGGCCCCAGAGTGCGGTTCTGGAGGGGAAGGGGCACGGGCAGAAAACTCTGCAAGGTGTTTTAGCAACAGGCAGGACAATGGAGCGGCTTAGCGCTGGGAGCTTATTCTGCTCATTTTCCCGTCTGTGTGTCAGGACACGCCAGGGCTGGGTGTCTACATTTCGGTAAGCCCCTCGTTACAGTAGCATTCTCGGCAGCTTCGCCCACTTAGACCGCAGCGGTAATCCGCTCAGGAAGAGCCTGGCCCCGCCACAGGGGCCCCGGTGGGTGTTTGGGGCAGGGTGCCCTCCTTCCCCTGCAGCCACTCCTGCCTGCCTGCCTGCCTCCTCTCTCCCCAAGCCCTGTGTGTCACCTTCAGATGCCCTACAGATCCACCAACAAGCCCTGGTCAGTGGGAGGGCTGACGGGTCCTTCTCAACGGAAAGGAATTGACTTAGACACTAGGAAGAACTGTCCCAGTGTTGGCGTGGTTGAGTTAGGAGCCATGTGGTCTTTCTTTGTCTAAAGAGAGTTTAAAAAATATGAGATATTTTCTTGTCTGGGGTCAACGTTAGATGAGTAGAGGTTTGGCATGAGGGTAGGGAAATGGCCATTAAATCTCCAGAACTTTCTGGAAAGGAGTGGGAGCTGGTGCGACTACACCAAAGCCATGGGTGGGGAAGACCCCCTGGAATAGCTCTCCAAGACATAGCTCCCCTTTCCCTCTTGAGGTAATGAATTGTGAAACCTGAGTCCTGGGTGTGGGTCTGACTACAGGAACCTCTGTGACCCACTGTTTCCTCTTCTGTCACACAGTTTTGGGTCAGTAAGACATCTCTGACCTGACATGCTCAGCATGTGATACTATTCACTTCTCCATCCATTTTGAAATCTTCTCCTCCCTCAATTACCAAAAAGTGACTTTCTTCAGGTTTTCCTTCTTCCTTGGTATGAGTTAGGAATATTCCATTTGCAGGAAACAGAAAGCCCTACCTCACAGAACAATCACCAATGGTTCAGGCGAGGACTGAAGGAGCAACTCAGGGGTGTCACCCAGGGCTAAGTGTGTTTCCATCCCTGGCTCTGTCTCCCTCAGCCTAAGGCTGGCTCCTCTTGGGGACACAGAAACTGCTTCCTTGTTCATGTACTGATGGAAAGAGCTTTTTTGTCCATCACGTCCATCAAAAGTGCTGTAATTCTCTGACTGGCCTGAATTTAGGACAAATGTCCCCCCTCCACCACCCAATCATGGTTGCTAGAGGGGTGCCACGTGCTCCACTCGAGAGCCTCTGGGATGGGATAGGGGGTGCCCCAACATACATTCTCCCCCTGGGCCACCTCTTCTAGTTCCTCTCCCTCCCCGGCTGCCTCAGCCTCTCTTCAGCTGCTCACCTGGCACCCAGATTCCCTCTCACGGCTTCAGAGATCATGTCCCTGTGACTGATTCCCTCCTTTGCTGCGTCTTGAGCTCTGACTCTCTTCTAATATCTCATGCTGTATCTTGATGCATTCACAGAGCATTTCTACTTGATGTCCTCAAATTCATCCTCATAGAAAAAGAATTAGCCATTTTTCCCTACCGTCACCCACTCTCACACATACACACCTTAACTCTCCAGTTACTGCCATCTTGGGCTAGTCCGTCTCCTTCAGCCTCCCACATTACATCAAGCTCGACACGCTGGCAGCTCTGGAACCCATGCCCTCTCCACTGTGTCTACAGTCACCTCGAGCCTGGACCACAGAAACACCCTCTTCTGCTTCCTTCCCAAGGCACCCAGTCTTCTTAACACTTTCATATCAGCCTTCCTAAGACACCATTGGGAATTCCCTGGCGATCCAGTGGTTAGGACTCTGTGCTTCCACTGCAGGACTGCAGGGGGCATGGGGTCGGATCCCTGGTTGGGGAACTAAGATCCCGCATGTTGCGGTACGGCCAAAAAAAAAAAAAAAAAAAAAAAGGGACCCTAAGACACCCTCCCTCAAAAGCCTTCTATGTCTCCCCATTGCCCACATGACCAAATCCACTTCCCTGAGCCTGGCATTCAAGGCTCCTTGTGAAACAGCCTCCTCTAACTTTTGGGCTCACACTTTGCCCTCTACTCTGCCTGTACTTTGCCCTGTACTCGGTCTGGTACACACCTCTGTCTGGTTCACTGCTTACCCTGAAAGACCGTGAGCATTCCTGCCTCTTCACTCGCCTTCCTGCAGCTTCCCAAAGGCCATCCTCCCAGCAGTCTTCCCTGACTACTTCCGCCCAGCAACCTCTCTGTCACTGTCCCCTGCCAGCACACATCTGGGTGTGTATGTGCCCATCTGCCCTTGTGTTCCTAAATGCATCAAATCCCCTGGACAGAACAGTTGCTGCTGCCCTCGAATCCCCTGGGAGAGCCTGTTCTCAATAGAAATGAGCTCACCTGTGTGGAAGCACTTGGAACATTCCGAGTTCTGTTGGGTAGAGGTGTGCTTTGGTGTTTCACCAGCCTGGAGGGCAGCGGCAGCGACACTGGAAGAAGCTGCAGAAGGTGGAGCCTCAGGGAGAGCGTGGCTGTTAAGGACAGCTTGCCAGTCCGGCAAGAGCCACACCCGGCACCGGAAGATATGACATGAGCTACGATCCCAGCTGGCCTGCTAACTAGCTGTGGGATTTTGGGCAACTCACTTAACCTCTCTGAGCTTCAGTTCCCTCACCAGAATGAGGGGCATTATTCCACAGCTCTGCCTGCATCCAGGGTCATCGGAGGATGATGTGAGGTGATGTACGATAGACTGGAGAAGGAGTGTTTATCCAGTGAGTGACCTGGTCTCAGCCTGGCCTGCCTCTGAGGGACAAAGAAAGGGTCAGAAGGAAGCCTGGCCCCACCTCCCCCAGCGGGAAGCTCTGCCACAGTCTCGCCCTCAGCAGGCTGTGGGGAGAACAGGAGCAGATCAAAGGCCAGGGTTGTAAACAGCAGGGCAGGCACCTCTCCCCAGGCCGGAAACCTGCGGACCAACTCCATCTGACACCTCCTGGCCGCCAGGAGGGCCTTCCTGCCCTCTAGTGGACACAGTTAGGAGGTGCACGCACTTATGAAGCTGAGAGCAACAAGGTCTTCAGAAAGCCACTGTGCGCTGAGCTCTAAACTTTGTCATCTTATAGAAGAATTCTCAACAGTCCTTCAAGGTCTGCCTTATCATCCCCATCTTACAGACGGAGATCCTAAGGCGTAGAGGTTATGGAATTGCACAAGTCCATACAGTTCATAACGGTGGAGCAGGGATTCCCAGGCCAGAAGGTATGTGGAGGGGTCTGGGACCCTCTAAGACCCACCCTGGGAGAGCTGGCTAGCGGCTGGAAGATGCAGGTTTATTGTCGAGGAGTTTTGTCATGGGAAAATCGGGGCAGCTGCCTCTGCAGAGGCCTGAGAGGTCCCTCCGCTCCTTCGGCTCCTTGGTTGCCGCTCTGTCTGCAGCCTCAACTTCCCCCAGGCAGCTTCCCCTCCAATAGGGGGGGCAGATCCTGTGACCCAGGGCCCTTTTTCTCTAAGGTAGCGGTCCACAAACTTTCTGTTAAGGGCCAAAGAGTAAATATTTTAACCTTTGTGGGCCGCATGGTCTCTGTCATGACCCATTCTGCTGCTGCAGCAGGAAGCAGTCATAGACGATACATAGTGAATGAGCGCGCGGCTGTGTCCCAATAAAACTTCATCTGTAGGCACCGAGGTTTGAATTTCATGCAATTTTCAGGTTTCATGAAATATTATTCTTCTTTTGAAGTTTTTCAACTATTGAAAAATGTAAAAAAACATTCTTAGCTTGCAGGCAGCGCAAAAACAGGCAGCAGGGCCATAACGACCCTGCCCCTGCTCTAAGATGAAAGTCTGTCTCTAAAGCATTCGGGCTTCAGCTCTTCCATCTGATTGCTCCTTCTTTGTCCATTGTTCCATTTCTCCTTCTGATCCCTCAGTCAGGGCCAGAGCCCAGGAGCCCATCCCTCCTCCTGTTCTCTCTCTGTTCTCCTCTCCCACCCCTCCCCATGGACCCTCATTCTTGCCTCTTGTGTCTCCATCTCCCGAGTCCGGGGCACGGAGTCCCAGCATCCACCCCCTTCCCCCCTCTCCTCAGCCACAAAGCCTTTGTCTAGCTGCCCTGGATTGCTCAACCCCCTTCAGCTTCACACTTCCTTACCTGTATGTTTTAGAAGGCTTATCCCTTCTCCAAACCCCCATCAGTGACATGGAATGCTCCAGAAAGCCCCCCCGCCCCCCTGGGTATTGCTGCCTCCCTGACGTGGGTCTAAATCCTGACTCTGGCACCAGCCAGCATGTGATCTTTGTCTGTCCTTCTCCAGGCCCTCATTTTGTATGTGTTTTCTGCTGCCTTGTTGAAGAAACAGTGTGGTGCTGTGATGTGAGAACTGAGTCAGGAGCGAGCCAGGAGCCCTCGGTTCTAGTGCCAGCTCTGAACTTAGGGGAGTTACAGGGTGTTGGGGTATGAAAGCCATACATATCAGAACACACATACCTGGGTCTCAAAAGATAAACATTTGGGCAGAGAGTTCTCACCACCAAAAAAAGGTAACTATGGGAAGTGTTAACTAAAGGTACTGTGGTAACCATTTCACAATATGTATGTGTATCAAATCATCACCTGTGTATGCCTTAAACTTACACAATAGTGATATATATATATATATATATCTGAATCACTTTGCTGTACACCTGAAACATTATAAATCATCTATACTTGAGTTAAAAATGGGGGAAAAAAGCTGGTGTTGACAAGGGTCTCTAGATTGTGTTTCAAGCTACGTTATGAGTCAGTAAAAATAATCCAATCTTTAAAAAAAAACTTACACAATGTTATATGTCAGTTACATCTCAATAAAGCTGGAAAAAATCTGGAATAACAAAAAATATATATATTTGGGAATCAACAGCTGAAAAACACCCACAGGGGCTGTCTTAACACTCTGTGGCCAGAAGGTGGCAGCATAGGCCACTAAGGGGTGTTCTGAGGGGCAGGAAAGAGGGCCTTGAAGAAATAGCTCCCCCAACTGTAGATTTACCTCCTGGTTGGACAACAGTGCCTGGCACCCAGGTGTGGGAGGAAAGGGGAGCTGAATCAGAGGGTAAATGTATATGTAAATAGAAATATACATAGCTTTTTCTAACTAAAACCCTACTGGATAGGGATCAAGCAGGTGTTACACTGCCAAGAGCACTGAACTAGGAGCCCAAAGGTAGCACTCATTTGGGGAGTGATGGAGGAGCACAGGCTATCCACTCCCAGGCTGCCTAGGTTCAAATCCCAGCTTTACTGTTTACTAGCTTTGTGACCTTGGGCAAGTTACTTAACCTCTCTGTGTTTCAGTTTCTTCAACTTTAAAATAGGGACAATGGGGCTTCCCTGGTGGCACAGTGGTTGAGAATCCACCTGCCAATGCAGGGGACACGGGTTCGAGCCGTGGTCCGGGAAGATCCCACATGCCGCGGAGCAACTAAGCCCGTGCGCCACAACTACTGAGCTCACATGCCTAGAGCCCATGCTCCGCAACAAGAGAAGTCACTGCAATGAGAAGCCTGCGCACCACAACGAAGAGTAGGCCCCACTCGCCACAACTAGAGAAAGCCCGCGTGCAGCAATGAAGACCCAGCGCAGCCAAAAGTTAATAAATAAAATAAATAAATTTAAAAAATAAAAAGGGACAATGAGAGTATCTATCTCCATAGGGTCGTGTAAGTATTAGATGAATTGATACATGAAAATCTCTTAGAATGGTGCCGGCATATATAAAGTGCTTAATATATATTAGCAATTAATGTTATTATCTTTAAAACCCACACTAAATGGGAAACTTTCCTGGTCCTTCCTTCCCGTGAAGAGGCCCCAAGATCTCAGCCTGGGGACTCAGAAAGGTAGCAGCCTTGTCAGATCAGCCACTAGGAGAAGGGTCCTGGCAGAAGCATAGCATATCATGCCACCCCAAAGCCTCAGATTCAAGAGGCCATGCCAATGGTACGGTCAGAGGGCACGTACCTCCCTACACTGATGCCCTTTTCACCTGACCAGGGTCTAGCACCTCCCTTTACCAGTCTCCAGGAGGAATTAGTGTTTGTTTGTGAATATACGTGTGTGTGTACAGAAGATGAGGGGAGCTGTCTATTTTTTTCTCTCACTACCCCAATTTGTTTCTGAATCTGAAGACAAATGACGTGATGGAAAGATCCCGGGCTGGGCATTAGGAGACCCAGGTTCCAGTCCTCACTGTGTGACTTTGGGTAACTTACTTTCCCTCTCTGAACTCAGTTTCTCAAAGGTCCCTTCTGACTGTGATATTTCGGGGTCTTTGGGTGGGCTTATGACTCCTCTCCCTGGTTGTGCAGCTGCACCCCAGACTCCTCTTCCACTATCTTCTCGCTCACCTTCCCTCACCCTGCTCCAGTGTTCTTGTAAAAGGCTCCTAGACCTAGAAATGTGGTAAGTCTTTTGAGAGCGAATGAGAGATGACAGACAGCCTCGCAGCCGATCAGTTTCTATTTCCCCTGCAGGATGCTTCTCAGAGTTCAGAGGTGAGCCCAGGCTGCCAATTTAGCAAACGGCTGGGCTCCTGGGAACTGGAGTCTAAAAACAGCTAATGGGTAGAGCCTTGGAGGTCAGAAGCCTCAGAGCAGTCTGCACCGAGGGAGAGTGGCCTCTGGCTCCACCTCGGGTTCCAGTCCTGGGAACTGCCGTGTCTGGAGGTCCGCCCTGCCCATCATTTCCTGACATTGCTCAGAGCTCTGCTTCTGCCCGGACCAGCGGCCCTTGCCCCAGGAGTTGGGTAGGGGATTAAAGCCCCCAATCTTACGGAGCTTTAATCCTAACAGGGCTGCTGGCATCAGGGAGACGATGCTGATTCCCAGGAGCCCAGGCTCACGGTCCTCCTCAGAACGAGGAGGGGGTGACCTTCTCCCACCACCCTAATGGTGCTGGAAACCAAAGTGAGACTGCTCTCTCTGAATTTCTTGTAAGCAACAGCACGGGCAGAAAGGGTAGGCAGAGAAATACTTCCCGGGGCCTAGAAAACCATGAAATGATGAAACGGAATCTTTTTCCAGAGTATGGGATGCAGGAAACTGAACCCAGACCAATAAGCAGGATTGCGGGACCCAATAAAACATGAAAACGCTGGGCCCCTTATTCAAAAAGTATTAAAAATTTCAAGAAGGCAACAATAAAGCATTAAACCAAGCCTCCTAAGCATGGGGCCATTCTGAGCACAGGGCCCCGTGTGATGCATGATTACATGCCCCCGTGTGATGCATGATTACATGCCCGAGAAGTCAGCCCTGCCAGAAACGCTATCATTTATTAAGCACCTACTATGTGCTAGACTCCTTATATCCAGTATCTCATTTAAATCTCAAATAGCCCTATGAGGTAGCCATGATTAGGTCCTCTTCATGGATGAGAAAATCTAGGCTCGGAGAAGTTAAACCACTTGCCCAAGGGCACAGAAGCTAATGAATGGTATCTGAATCAAGATTTTTCTGAGCTGAGGCCAGAACCTGTGTTCTTCTCCTGAGTGGTGCTGCCTCTGATGCACAGTCTCTGGGGGCTGCCGGGGTCACGACATCTGCGTGTGGGCACTCTGAGGTGTGGCAGAGACTCCCTCCCCTGGTTTGACCTGCCCTGTTCTGGGCTGTGTTATCTGGAGGGGGCCTGGAGCCTGGCTTGAGCATCAGGGCATTGCAGAAAGCACACATGTTCTGGACTCAGTCAGACCTGGATTTGTATTCAGCTATGCCTCTCACTAGGTAACTAGGAAAGTCACTCGAACTCTCGTAAGCTTCAGTTTCCTCATCTGTAAAACGGGATAACAATATCGACTTAATGTTATCATGAGGATTAACTATGATCTACATGAAGTGCCTGACACACAACAGGCACCCAGTAAAGTCAGCTCCCATCAGGAAAACACATTGGCTGCCACTCCTACCCCACCTTTTCTTTCTTCAGCAAGACCCCCCCCCCACCTCGCCCTCCTCCTTGCCCTCTTTGAAGCAGCCTAAATTCACTCTTATCTCTGGGGCTTCTCCTCCAGGCCTGGCCAGTGAGGGAGATCTCTGGCTCCCCTTTCTTAAAGAACGTGGAGTTTCGAGGTTTATTGCTAATCATGCCAGGGAGAATTACAATGCCTAATGTGGGGAAATTACCAAGTTTCTGGATTCTTACAGAGTCTCGGTGGGGCTGACTCCTTTCTGGGGCGGCAGCCCAGCCCTGTTGCTCAGACACCACCTACTTTCATTCTTCAGAGGGGCCTCACCCCAGTTCCCCGCTTTCCTCTTCCCCGCCTCCTTTCAGGGAAAAGCAGACTGACCATTTCCTGCAGGGAGGCCTCCTTCCATGGAAGCCTCCCACTGGGTCCTGGGCAGGACCTGGGGGCTTTCTTATCTCAAGGGAGAGGTTTGGGCTTCTGACAGCTCCTGGCTGAGGTCCCTCATCTACTCGACTTTCACCCTCTTAGGGACAATTCCCTGGGGACAAAGTCCCCTTCCAGTCCTTCCCAGCCCATGCCAGGAAGAGGAGGGAGATGGTTGCCTGGGGGCACACCTGAGGTCTGAGAAACCCTCTGGTACCCAAGAAAAGAGATCACATCCTCCCTTCCCCTCCCCTTCCCTCCCCCAGAACCCAGCCAACTGCAGCTTCAGCTGCCTAGGGTGACGCCTGCCCTTTTGCCCTCTCTCCAGGAATAAATATTGAATCAGGTTCAGTCATCTGCTGTTTAAGAGCGCAGCCGTGGGTTCATAAATGGCTGGGATCCTGAGGAAGAAATGCTGAGCGCTATTAGCATCTCAGAGGGACCAGGGGCAAGCTCGCTGGGGCAAAGTGTAGGCCTGGGGGTCCAGACTGTTCCCAATCCCTTCCTTCCCCTGGCTGCACCAGACACTGCCAGGTACCAACCTATGAGTCTGGGCTGTCACCTGGAGTAGCTGGTTCCCTGGAGTAGGTCTTTCTCGCCAGGTCATTTGGCACTCAGGTCTGAATTGGGGCAGCCTGGTATATTCAGGTATTGTACCCAGTCACACCTGTTCACAAGGAGACACTTACCACCACTGCCTGGCCACTCAGGTGCATTTTCACCTGGTAGTACCTGGCACAGTCAGATGTATTTTGATCAGACATTCCCATTCATTCAGATGTAGGGGCCCTGGACCTAGCTGATCATTCAGGTATACCTGAGCTGAGCAGGCCTAGTACCTGCTCCATCACTCAGACAGGGAGTGTTCCTGGGAGGCCCTGCTAATCCACACCATTCTGGTCATGGGCTCACCCCAGAGAAAAAGGGATTGTGGGTATAACTCCCTACTTCTTCCTCACTCCTCTAGGCGTGCCCCCCAACCCGGGGCCTGTCCAGATTGCTTCTGGTTCCTGACCCATGGTGACCCTTCCTCTCTGCCTGGCTCCCCTCCCACCCCTCAGGCCACACCTGGCTGCTCTGGAGCCCCAGCCCCTCCCAGGCTGCAAGAAAAGGGGAAGCTGGCCTGGGAGGAGCCCCCAGGAATATGAGCTGTGGCTCCAGGGAACAATGGTCACCGGGCTGGGTTCACAAGGTGTGGTGGCAAAGGGCTCCCAGCTGGTCCCGGCAGGATAGGCTGGGTTGGGAAACGCGGTTCCTCCAGGCTGAGGTGGGAATGGGGCAGCTGCTTTCCCTCTGCCCTGGGCACCTGCCCCAAGCCTGGCCCAGGGCTGCTGATGTGCTGGGATTCTGAGAGGGGGTGAGAGGAGCACGGCCTGCCTTGGCATTTCTCTGGGCTGTGCCAGCCTCAGAGGCCAGCACTGTGAGTCACCACTGCAAGGCTGTCCTCACCCTCCTGCCGTCCCCAGACTGGGGAGGGCTGGAGGGGCAGCGGCCTTGGTCTGGGGCCAGTCAGAGCCAGGAGGACCACCACGGGGGAGGGGCTGGCCCGGGGTTTCTGTGCACTCTTCTGACTCTCTGCAGAGTTAGCTCCCTGGGCTCTAGCTGGGCACTGGCCACCGATCCAGCTGCCTGGTTTAACGTGAAATGCCTTGCCGATGTATGCCAAGTGGCATCTACCTCTATTCATGCCCCAGTTTCAGCGGCTCTGGCCTCTGGGTCTCCCTGTCTCTGGCCCCAGTGAGCTGGCCATCTTGCCTGTGCTGAATGTTTTCTCTATGGCGCTGTCCTTCTCCATCAGGATCCAGCTGCCAGAGCTGGAGCTTGGAACATCACACCATCCAGGCCCAAGCCGCTCAGGCAGTGGGAGAGGGGAGAGAACTCTAGGGGCCGTGGTGCTCCCCAGGCCCCAGGCAGCCTCCTCTCCAGTCTCCTCTCTCCTGTCCCATCCTCACTCGGGGCCCTGCGCGGCAGCGTGGGAAGAAGTGCTACAGGAGCCTTGGAGCGTCTTCTCCGTCCTTCGGCTGGTGGTCGTGGTTGGCTGGAGACGTGTGGGCGTCCAGGGCAGGCCGGTGACCTGGCACCCCTTCATGAGGATATCTCTTCACTTGTTCAAAGTGGATTTAGAAGAGAGGCCAGGGGCTCCGTGGGGGTGGGAAGAGAAGAACTGCTGGGACCACCCTTGGCCCCTCTTGCCTTCCCAGTTGGTCTGTGCTCCCCACTCGGCAAAGCAAAAGCTCTGCTGTTTATCCCACCCCACTCTCTTGTTACTAGAGCCTTCTTGACGGTGAAGGGTGCTCACCTGTGCCCTAAGTGGCTTGTCAAATGATTTCTCCTACACATGTCTTGTTATATTTCCATCTTGTGCACCTGTCTGCTGGCCCAGCCCTTACTCCAGTTCTTGCTACAAGGGCCTCTGGGGGCTGTATTGTCCCACCCCCTGAGTCCTCCCCTGCCCAGCTACCATCCCCATCAGTCCCTGGATAGTGTGTGTGTGTGTGTTTGTGCGTGTGTGTTTGTGCGTGTGTGTGTGGTGTGTGTGTGTGTGGTACGTGTGTGTGTGTGCGTGTGTGTGTGGTGTGTGTGTGATGCGTGTGTGTGGTGTGTGTGTGTGGTGCGTGTGTGTGTGGTGCGTGTGTGTGGTGTGTGTGTGTACGTGTGTGTGTGGTGTGTGTGATGTGTGTGTATGGTGCATGTGTGTGGTGCGTGTGTGTGTGTGCGTGTGTGTGTGTGGTGTGTGTGGTGCGTGTGTGTGGTGCATGTGTGTGTGTATGGTGCATGTGTGTGGTGCGTGTGTGTGTGTGCGTGTGTGTGTGGTGTGTGTGGTGCGTGTGTGTGTGGTGCATGTGTGTGTGTGGTGCGTGTGTGTGTGTGCGTGTGTGTGTGGTGTGTGTGTGTGTGGTGCGTGTGTGTGGTGTGTGTGTGTTGGGTGGTGGGGTGCTTAGATGTTTTCAGACACCTGGAGCAAAGACCTCACGGCCACCCCCCACTCCCCACCTTTCCCAGACTTCCCTTCCAGAAGTCCAACTCAGAATCTCCTGGGAAGCCAGTTTGGCCTATTTGCTCTTGGTCCTGGGTGTCCAGGTAGAAGGTGGGGTCCCTTCCCTTGCTCCATGCCCTTTCACTTCCTTTCCCTGAGGACTTCCCAGATCTCCTCCCAAGGCCATGGGAGTGACTGGGACTCCCCGCTCACAACTCATGCCCCTTTAGTTTCCCTTCCCCTGAGCAGGGCCTATAGCCAAGCCTTGCCCTTGCCCTTGCCCTGCCCTGTCCACTGCCTCCCTATCCCCCAGAAGGGGCGGGCGGGTGCCTTGAAGAAACTGGGATTTTGTGTTTAATTATGGAGCAGGCACTTGGCAATGAGTCGGCTCCCGGCAGGGCGTGCAGCGTCTCTGGCACCCTGGTTAATGAGATAGTGCCGAGCCAGCTGACAGAGGAACGCTCTGTAATTTACGGGGCCCTAATTGCTGTGGAGGTATTGCTTTTTAATGTGATCAGGAGCAAGGCCTTCGTTTTTTTTCCCCCTTTGATCCCTCCAACTGGGAGAAAGGAGTTCTGGTCTCTCCTCGCATTTTGTTCCAACCTGAACATGCTACTCAATGGCCACAAGGGGGTCCATTCAAAGTCTTTACTCCTGAGCCATTGTTTAGAGCAGGGTCCTGAGCCGCTTGGTGCTTCGGAGACGCAGAGAGGAAGTTCAAGGTGCCATGACTGCCCCTCAGACTAATGCCCCTTCAGCACCCGTTACAGCATGCCTCGCACAGGTCAGCACACAGGTCAGCCTCACCCACTGGACCACTCGCTCTTGGTCTTTTCTGGATCATAGAACCCTTTGAGAGTCTCACAAATGCTTCTCTTGCTCTCTTTCAAAAAGAATAATAGCTAACACTAATTGTCCTCTTATTCTGTTCCAAGCACCGTGCTAAGTTATTTACATACATTTCCCATTAAACCCTCAGTATGACCCTCTGAGAAAGGTACTCTCTGATCACCATCTCACAGATTAGGGAATTGAGGCACAGAGTGGAGAATAATTCGCCATATCCCACAGTTAAGACTTGAATCCAGCAGATTGACTCCGCTTGAATACGTTTGTTTGTAGAGTCTCTCTCTTTAAAACCGCGCAGTCTCTGTCTCTGACACACACACACACACACACACACACACAGTCAGTATCAGCCTACAACGACGGTATGGATTTTCAGACTCTCTGAAGCTCTCCGCTGCTCCAGGGTATAAAATTCCCCACATTCAGGAGCCCCGATCCCAGACTGTGAGACACCTGAGAGCAGGAATGGTACCCATCATCACGACTGCTGGATAGGTAGCACTTAATTAGCATTTACTGAAGGAAGGGCAGGGGGAGGCAAGGGAGGCAGGGAGGGAGGGCGTGATCCCTGCCTCCGAGAAGTTCAGGATCTAGTTAGTTGGACAAGATACCCAAGCTCAAAGGAGACTTTTAAATAACAACTCAGAAGAAGAGAGGAGCCCCGACCTATCCGTGCAGGACCCATTGTGCTCACTGGACAAAATACACAGACACAGAGAATGGGAAGCTGCTGGTGCTGCGCGGATCTCAGGGTGGTGGGAGGAACAGCTGGGTGACAGAGATGGCAGGCTCGGAGCCGCTCAGGAAGCAGTCACCCAGATGCCCACAGTGCTCCTGACACCAGCTCTGTTTGCTTTCTCTCCAGAGTGGCGGCACCAGGAGAGCCCCCCAGGCCTCTCCTGCTCCCCACTCCTGCACAGCCTAACAGCCCAGCAGTCGCCAGTACCCCCAATCTCCCTTCCCTACCTTCCAGTCACCCCTCGGCCCTCCACATCAGGCTTCTGCCCACCCCACCCTCCAGAACTGCCCTCGTCAAGGTCACCAATGTTGGGTGACCAACCACCTCCATTTGCCCAGGACTTTTCATCCTAGAACTAGACGAGTCCCAGGAAAACTGGGACTGTTCACTTCCTAGTTGCCAAATTCAATGATGCCTTTCAGACCTTAACTACCTTGACCTCCAGGCTCCTGACGCCTCTTTCCTTCTCGACACCCTCTCTGCTCCTGACTCCTGGCTCGTTCTCCACCTCCTTTGTCAGCTCTGTTTCCTCTGCCAATTCGGTCCCACCGTTTTGGTTCTCCAGGCTTATTATACACTAGGTACTGGGAATACAAAGGCTAAAGATGTGGTCCTTGGCCTCAGGAAGCTCATACCCCAGTAAAGAAGACAGACACAGAGTCCCCATGTATTGGGGGGCACTCAACGAGAGAAGTGTGTAGACAGAACAGAAGCGCTTCACACTGCTGAGTGATTAAGGCTGTCTGGACAGCATCGAGGACCCTGTCAAGGAGGTGGTGACTCCTGAGCTGGGCTTTGAAGAATGAATAGAAGTTAACTAGATACCAGGAGGAAGCCCCTGTAGTTGGTGAGAACAACATATGAAAGTCATGAAGCAGTGAAACACAGTAGGTGTGCAAGGCAAGCACATGCGGTTTGATGTGGCCGAAATCAGTGGGGGAGGTCGAGATGAGCTGACGAGGCAGGCAGAGGCCAGGTCACAGGGGCCTCATTGGCCATGTCTCCACAAGCAACTCCGTGAATGAGACTGAAGAGGCCCAGAGCTCCCAAAAATGAATGAAAAATAGTGTGCATATGTGTTTTTGATTCTAGGAAGGAAGTTCTTCGGCGTTCGTCAGATTCCGAAGGACGTCTTAGGGGCCCAAAGGCCCACTGTTGGGGCGGTATCAGATGCAGCTGGGCAGAGGAGCCCATTGTCAGCTTTTCCTTTTTAACTAAGATAAACGCTGTGGTAGCTGAAAGGAGGATTCTGGGGTATGGAAGCGAGAAGCCAGTTTAGCAGTGGGGCACACAGTGTTCAAGCCTCAGCTTTCTCATTGGCCCTGAGCAGAGTCTCCCTAAGGCGGTCTGCCATCCCTACCAGCACCTGCCTCCAGGTCCACCCAACGGGTCTCCTGGACTTCCAGACTTCTCCACCAACACGCTCTGCAGGCCTCTCAAAGTCCACCTGGCCATAGCCAAAGTCAGCATCTGTGCCGGGCAAACGGTAGATACCAAGTAAGGTTTTCAAGTTGAACTGAGTTCCAACTCTATAATCTACTCATGAGCTGGATTTTAGGGTTTGATTTTAGATCTTTCTGGGGACCAATCAACTTTCTTTTTCTCAGAAGATTCAAAATCCTTCAGGCTTTCTGAAAAGAAAATCTATAGTTCCCATCCTTATTTATTAGTTGAAAAGTAATTACATGCTCTGAGCACATACTATAATACAAGCAGGAGCCTCTGACCCCATCTATAGATGAGCAAACTGAGGCCCATGTCTAAAAAAAAGCTACTTAGAAAGCCTAGGTGGACCAGCTGCCTCTCTTCTCCCTCATCCTGCATGGGGACCCTATTCAGTGACCTAACCCCAGCCAGGGTTGCCTGCATTCTCACCCCAGTGACTGTCAGTCTCGTTGCTGAGGGCCACTTTCCCATTTTCTCAGCTCTGTGTGGTGGTTTCGTTGTTGTGGTAATGCATCGACCTGAAGGCTCTGTGTGTGTGTGTGTGTGTGTGTGTGTGTGGTATGTTTGGGAGGCACTGCTGGATACAGGGGTGGGGTTCTAATTGGTTTGATGGTTGCTAGGGTCAACAGGGCTGTGATTGGCTGACTCTGTTTATGTGTCCGCCCTGTCCTAGAACCCTCTAGGGATGCAGCTGTTGCCCGATCTGAGGTCTGGCGTGGTCGTGCATGGGGGGCGGTGTGTGTGTGTACATGTGTACACACATGCACAAGTACACATGTGCCTGTACCTGTGGCACAAACAGTGAGGAGAAGGTGCTTGGTGCAGCGATAAAGTGGAAACTTCCAGGCTCTCTACCGGAATTACAATGGAATCAGGTAAATGATATTTTTCTCCTACTCATCCCCACTCCCCACATGTCATTGGAAAACAATGGCCTGGGTTTCTTCAGTGGAGGAGTAAGAACTGGCTGAGTCCAGCCACGTCCTGCTTTTCCAACTGACTAGTACAGCCTAAGGAGCTAGGCCATAGGGGCTTGGTACATGGGCTCAGGTCTCTGCTGCCACTTTCCCCCCTCCCTGTCAAGGACATACATGCCCTTGGGGAGAATTTCTCTCTGTTTTTACTTAGTTTCTCATTTCTCTTGTCTTCACTTGTCTCCTAGAACCCTAAGAAGGGCTCTTTGGTCAACCACTAATGATCTCACACACATGCAGATCTTTTTATAGTTTACAAAGCACTTTGACATTCACACTCTCATTGAATCCTCCTGAGAGGCAGGCATTCACGTTATTCCCATTTTGCAGAGGAGTAAAACTGAGGCCCAGATAAAGAAATGACTCCTGCACCTCAGGGGCAGAGTCAGGTCTCTGGGCCTTCCAAGGGTTCCTGCAGTGCTTCTGGAGACCATGCCTGCCTGGGTGAGGGAGGGACCAGAAAGGAGGAGAGCCTGCAGCAGTGTTGCAGGAAGGAGATTCTCTGTTGGCTGAACTCTCCCTGTCTGGATGCTGCGCCTCCCAGGAGAAAGTGGGGCGGGCTTGAACTTTGATTTTTCAGAAGCTATTCAAAAGCGCTGCCCACACAGTCTGTGAGGGAGAGCTGTTTCCAGCTTCCCCACTCAGCCCTCAGGCACCCAGGGATGCCTGTCCTAACTGCAGAGCAGCAGCATGTCACTGGCAGTGGGGAGGAGGGACAGGATAAGAAGGAAGAGTGGGTTGGGCTGCCCCTGGGGCCCGCATTGTCATGCTGCTCAGGC
Organism: Delphinapterus leucas; assembly: GCF_059928025.1. Taxonomy (NCBI): domain Eukaryota; kingdom Metazoa; phylum Chordata; class Mammalia; order Artiodactyla; family Monodontidae; genus Delphinapterus; species Delphinapterus leucas. The sequence goes on from NC_143129.1 coordinate 40,541,380, forward strand.
CTGCCAGCCTGTTGTGCTAGGGCCACCAGAGCCTCCCAGGAATGCAGCAGACCCTTTAGGCTAGCAGAGGGGAGGGTCCTGCAGGGGAGAGGCCCCAGGAGCTGGAGCACCAGGGGAAACCCCCAGCTGAGAGAGTCTTGTCTGACCCTCTGCAAGGAGCCAGTTATTGGGCTGCAGAGAAGGGAAACAAGCATTGATAGGTGCTAGATTTACATCTCATGAAAACCTCACAACAGCCCCGAGAGAGAGAGACTATTACCATCTCCATGTTACAGACGGGCAAACCAGAGGTGTGAGTAACTGCCCAAGGTCATACCGTCTATGTGACTTTAAAGCCTGAGGTTTTGGTTCGTGGGGCAGCAGCGTGGGAGTCCCTCCTTAGTGGAGGACACAGGTAGTGCTGCTTCTACTAAGCTGGGCTTATTGAGAGATGTATGGAAAGAAAATTGGCATGGGAGACGGGTGGGGTCACCAGAGGATTTGGAGGCAATTTTCCGAAGGGCAGAGAAAGGGAGCCGAAAAATTAGGATGAGCCAAACACACACACACACGTAGGCTCTTTATCCTGCTAGCAAGCTCCATTCACATGCCTATGGTCACTCTTACCTGGCTCCCCCTTCTACCTGTCCATTTGCTCATGCCCTTCCCTGGGGCTCCCAAGGCTCCATTTGCCATACAGACTGCATATAGACACCCATCTGCAGCCCATCCCCCTCCCCCAACCCCAAGGAGCAAGGCGTTGCCTTCAAAACTGAAGATTTCAAAGATTCTGAAATGCAATCCCACGTCAGGGGGTGGGGGGGATGATGTGATAGTCTCTGAGCAGGTAGCTGACCCTACATCATTTAAGGTGTCACCTCTCCTCTGTGAAACTGTCCCTGATTCTCCTGGGCACAGTTAAGGGATTCCTCCTGGAAGTTACCTTTGCCTTGCTAAGGAACTCTTCCTCTGCACATCTCTCTCCCTGGGATGCTGACCTGCATAAGAATGGGGACTGAGATTTAAATCCCAAGGATCCATCCGGTACAGACCTTGGCACGTAGCAGGTGCTCAGTAAATGTTTGTTGAATAGATAAACAACAGTAATTACATCTCCTATTTATTGAGTTCCTGTTACAAGCCAAGCCCTGTGCCTTGGCATACATTATCGTTAATATGCACAAGCACACACATCGATTTTAGTATCTTTGATTACAGGCTGCAAAACTTGGCTCAGAAAGTTTAAGTCACTTGCCCAAGGGCACACAGCCAATACAAGGACGTTCTGGGAATCGAGGCATCCCTAAGGAGCTCCCAGCTTGGCCTATCACACCAGTGGTTCCAACCTTGACACTCTCCACTCCCTTAACTTCTAGGTGCGAAGTTCCGTGACCCTGTCTCCTAACTATCTCTCCTCCTCTCCTCCCTGCTGCCACTGCACTAGTCTAAGCTTGCATGATGTTTCACCAGATTCAGCCTTGAAACTGGGGTCCGCATGTTCAGATCTGACCCCACCATCAATCCTCCACTTGACTGCCAGAAGGATCATCCTAAATCACAGACCTGGTGATACCTCTTTCCTCTGAAATGCTCCAGGTTGCCTTGTATTGTCAGGAGAGGGTCCTGGCTCGTTAGCCATGGTGTACATAGAAGGGTCTTCAAAATCCAGCACCTGCCTCGCTTTACGAAGTCACCTCCGGCCCCACCAACTCTAAGCTCTGGCCTCACAGAGCTGTGTAGCCGTATCTTCTCACCCCTGCACTGTGTACATCTTATCCCTGCTGGAAAAACAGAAAAGCCCTTCCTCCCCCCATTGTCCTCTCATCCTGTAACCCTCAGTTCAAGCAGAGCCACCCCTCCAGGCAGCCACAGCTCTAACCTTGGCCCTCCACCCCGGAATTGGTCACTTACTGCCCCATGAGACGGTGAGCTTTCTGAGGGGGAGGGCTGCATTTCATTCTTCTTTCGTGCCCAGTAAATTGGCCGTTATTTGGCATATAAGAGATGTTCAGAAAACTTTGTTGAAACCTCTTGACCTCACCCATCCCCCTGGTTCCTTTGGCTTCATTCTCTCTAATCCTCTAAAATACAGTTGCTTAGCATAGCTCCTTCCCTGCCTCTGCATGGACTCCTCCCTGCAACCCTAGTATTCTTATCACACACGTGGATTATGGAGCCAAGAAGGTTGCTTCCTTTCCTGAAAGCCTGGAGACTCTGGATCCATCTGCTCTTTGCAACGCTTCAACACTCGGCAGTTTTATTCTCAGAGTGCATGTGCCCAGGAAATCTGCATGCCCTGGCAGGGAAAACATAGGTAGCAAAGAGTTGGGAGGCCCTTTGCCAGGTGGCCCTGCAGACTACCCACAAGTCACTCTCCTGATGGGCCCAGTGTCTTCCTTCTCCCTCCCAAGTCCAAGCCCTGTGGAGTTGCGAGAGATCTTGTGCTACAGGTTGGATGCAGGCTGATGTTGGAGGGCAAAACTCAGGCCCATGTCTTCCAGAAAGAAAATTTTCCTATCCTCAACAACTCATTCTCTCTAGGGAAAGGGCCCCAGGCTCAAAGCCTAGGACTTAAGAAGTGGCATTCACTTTTGATCAATCGTCAGAAAGTGTTCAACAGAAACACATCCCCACTGTAGACTACCCTTCCTCAAGAGACCCCTGACAGGTCCCCCAGACTGCAGAGGCCATGTCCACTGGCAGGTCAGAGGCCACAGACCTCCCTGATTTGGTGCCCATCTCTTCTTCAGGAGGAAGCAGGGCTGGGAGGGGCCCAGATGGGGCCACTTCATTCCATCCCAGTTTTCCTTCGATCCCTGAAGTCTGATGGTTGAGGGAGAGGAGGAGAGGCCACTGGCTTGGATCCTAATCATGGCTTGCCACTAACCCTGTGGGACTTTGGGCCAATCCAATATCCTTTCTGGGTCTCAGTTTCTCCTTCTCTAAAATGAAAGCTGGACTAGAACTAGCTATTCTGTAAGGCTTCTTAGATGATTCTCAGTTGGCCTGCGGGGTTTAATTCCAAAAGGACAAACTGCATTTCTCATCAGGGGAGGAAGTGGGAGTGATGATTACCTTTACTTACCTAAAGGTAAGTGACAAGTTCCACTGGACAGGACAGAGGGACAGCCCTGCCAGGAATACTGTTGTCAAGAACTCTAAGGGCGAAAATGACCAACAGGACCTGGCCACGCACATTAGCTCCTGCGGTGCCAGGTGCTGGGATCCAGGTTCAGACTCAGAAGGTTGGAAGGGCTACACCTAGGGGTGGACACTCAGCAAATCACCCCGTGCCCTGGCCCCAGTCCTGGGTGAGTCCGGAGGGCCTCATCCCCTAGTGTAGGCTCTCAGGGCCAGTCCCACAGGGCTGGTAGAAGCCAGGCCTAGGAACGAAACCGGAAGAGGCACTTGGACCCTGGTTCCCAGAGTGGGAGAAAGGGGTGGGCACCCGGGCAGAGGGAGCCCTGGGGATTGGCAGCGGCAGTGGGCAGGGCGGGAGGGACGGGGGAGGAGTCAACTTGTACGTGTGAAAAACTCTGGCGGGGGCCGGGCTCTTCCCTTCCTCTTCCTCCTCCCCCTCCCTCCTCTTCCCCACCTTCCTCCACCCCTTCCCTTCCCCTCCCCTTCTCCCTCCTCCTCCTCCTCTTCTAGCTCAGGTTGCAGCTTCTCTGGGGAGCCGCTCACCTTTCCGGAGCTGGGGAAGCCGCCCCGAGCCCGGGCAGGGACCCCAGCAGGGCGCAGGGCACGACGCCCAGACCCGCCGCACCCCGGCCGTCGCGGGCTGGAGCTGGCGCGCCGCGGACCCCAGGACACGCGCGGTGAGTCCCGCGGGCGGCGCGCTGTGTCCGGCCGGCTGGGCGGGCGGCGTGCCGGGGGAGGAAGGGGAGGTCGGAGGAGGGGGCACCGCGGCGCCGGGTGAACGAAGCAAAGGTAAGCGGAGCGGCTCTTAAAGGCGCCGTTCTGCTTTTGCCCTGGGGAGAGAGGTTGGAGGGAAATACCGGAGCGACATGGAGAGGTCCGAGATCACGAGGCGAGTGGACAAGAGTGTTGGGGGGTGGGCGATGCCCTGCAAAGGCCAGTCCCATGTTCCAGGTGCTTAGGAGGGAGGACTGTTTTGCCTTCTCAGATCCTCCGCCCACCCCACCCCCACCCCCCCACTCCCGGGAGTCTCCACCGGTACTCACTTTGGCCCCCGGGCTCCTAGGAAGCAAAGTTTTCCACCCCATCGGGAACCAGGCGCTTTCTCAGTTCCCTTCCTTATGGGAAGGGCAAGCTTCAGGAGTCTCCGGTAACGGGAGAATCCGCCAGTGTGGGACCACATCCCGCCTTGAAGGCCTTTCTGGGCTCCGGTGAACTTTCCAGAGAGGCAGACTGTGGCTGGGTGGGAGGCCAGGGCCCCGGGGTGAAGGTGGAAGGACAGGACACGTGAAGCCCTGCAGGTGCCAGCGCTGAGGGGTGTGTGGGGGGCTGAGTGGGGGCCTCTGGGGTTTACTGTGCCTCTTCTCTCCCTGCCCACCCGGGAGCCCAAAGGGGCAGTACCACCTCCCCACCCAGCAGCAGCGGGCAAAGGGTTAACGCAGCGGTGGGAAAGGGTGGGTGGCCTGTTGGGAGATGTGGCTTGAGGATTCTTCTGTCTCTGGGGAGATGATCAGGAATCAGAAATCTGAGGTCCGCTGTGCTGGAGGCCTCTGTTCTCTCCCTGTTAGGGGCGGGGGGTTTCGGGAGCTGTCTGCAGGCTTTGTGGTGGGAGTCCGGTTGTTGAGACAGTAACTGATCTTCTGTGCTTGGGGTCAACGCCCTGCTAGGCACCAGTGACCTCTTTCTCATTCTCTCTGAGCCCCTTCCCGACAGCAAGGGTGGGAGAGTTGGGGCTGTGAGGAGTGGGGGTCAGCTTCCCAGAACCTCAGCCCCACCCCCAGCCCAGCCCTCAGCAGTTCCCCAACTGTGTCCTGGGCCCTGTGACTCACTGACACCACCAGCCTGCCCCTCCTTTGTCAGCGCCCTGTGAGATTCGGCATGTTCGTGTGACGTTTTCCACTGGGCACGGGCACACAGCACATTCCCGGACACTGGACTGAGGGAGTAGAATCCTCGAGGACGAGGATGCCTGGAATGTCTGGCTGACAGAAATGTCCTCAGAGATCCCCTACCTTTCCTCTGCCTTGGCCAGGGGGCTGGGACCACCTTGCTTAGGGTTGGGGGAAGGCGAAGATGGTCCCAGGCAACACTGGCTCCTGGGTTTGGGTCTGCATCTTGAAGGTGTTCTGGAGAGAGGGTCACCTTGCTACAGCAGAGCTACTGTCTCGGGTTACCCTGCCCCAGTCAACCTCCTGTGCCGCTGATGTGCCCGTGAGGCTGACCTCCCCCCGGCCCTGCAACCTCATTGCCCACTGGGACTCTCCCCGCTGGCTGCCCACGCCCCACCAGGAGCTTTCATTCTTCCCAAACTTCCTGGGGTTTCCAGAGCCAGAGTAGACTTCAGTAAGTTGCATCCGATTTCTGAATGCCTCAGTGGCTACCATTTTTTGATTTTATTTTTGACTGGGCATTTATTATTGATTGGGTGCCACACAGCTTTATGAAGTAGGTATTATTATCTTCATTTTATGGTGAGGAAACAAAGACTCTGAGATACCAACCTTCCCAAAATCCACAAAGGTGGGATCCAGCCCACTTCATCTGACCTCAAGCCCCCTGGCTCTTAGTTCCTGCCGCATCAAGGGAGATGCCAGCCTACTCTGGAGTTGTCTGATTCTATAGCAGTCCTTGGAGAAGGAAGGATGGGGCTGGTGCTGTGAGTAAGGAGGCTCCCCCTTATCCTGTGTCAGGCAGAACCAAGCTTCTCCATGGATCGCAGGAGAGAGGGTACCTGGTCTGAGGAACAAGTAGGTTTTTGGTCTAAGATCTCATGGGACTGATTGAGCTGCCTGCCTTGGAAGCCTTCCCATCGGGCCTTGAGGAGATGAAGCTGCCTTTATGGCTGCATTTGTTTTCTTGACAGACCCAGACTGTCCTCTGCCAAGCTGGCCTTCCTGTGCCCACGCAAACAAGCCCCATACTATAGGGCAGAGCCTCGCTTGGCTTCTCCCAGCTCCTACTCCAGCTGTGCCTCTACTTTCTGGGGTCACCCGGTTTTGGACTTTTGTCCAGCATCTCCATCCATCCCTCCGTGGATTTCTTCTTTCCTTCCCTGAGTTTGAGGCCTAAAGGAGAGGGCCAGCCCAGCTCCTGCAAGTATCAATACCAGCTGTGTGACTTCTCTCTCCCCAGCAAACTCTTGAGCTTCTCCCAACCTCAGTTTCCTCATCTGTGAAATGGGGATCATAATAAGGAGGTTTGTTGCATGAATTAAATGAAGTAATGCATTGGCACACGGCAAATACTAAATAACCGGTAGCTGTATTTGTTATTTGGAAGGGAATTCCTAGTTATCACACTGTACCTGGCTTTCAGTAGAGACGGAGGCAGGCTTTCCTGATCCCATCAGGCCAGGCCCTTAGAGAGTATCTTTCCTGTTCCTCCAGGTTGGGGAGGAGGGCTCTGTGTAAGAGAATGGCGGGTGGGGTGGGATACCAATTGGATGAGAACCTGCCAGGAGAGGACCAGGAGTCTGTGCTGTGGGACTGTACCTTACCCTCTATCCCAGTTTCTAGGATGAGTGAGGTAGGACCTGGAAACGCAACAGCTCCCTTCTCTGAGGGCCTCTGGCAGGGCCTCCTTTCCCTGGGGTAAGAAGACCCTCCCCCAGTACTTAATTAATTGCAGTCCCTGCTCTGCTCTGTTGTCCGGGAGGGAGTGGCTGGCCTGGATCCAGACTCACCTGATTAGCTTCACCCTGTTGGGTGTGAGTCACATTTCTCTTCCCCCGTCCACCCTGGACCCTTCGCCCTCCTGGCATTAGCTGCTGAGTAGGCATTTTCCCATCTCCAGGGGGTGGGAGCAAACCGAGGTCTTGTCCTGGTCCCCACAGCGCATGTGTGCGCACACACGGAACCCAGCTCTGAGGCTGGACTCCTGGCAGCTCAGGCGGAGGGTCTGGGACCCAGGATCATGACAGAGCCAGTGGCTGGGCCTGGCAGGAGCTGGCCAGTGGCGCAGCAGCAGATCAGGAAGAGGGAAAGCTGTAGGCGCATCTCAGCCAGACCTCCTGTCTGAAGGAGAGCGCATCTGTTCCTGAAATCTCCACGGTTCTGTCTGCGGAGGAGGAGCAATGAGGAGGCGGGTGTGAGAATTGCCTTTGAACTGAAAAGGGTCTTGAGGCTTCCTGACAGCATGAATTACCCTGGTGAGACAGGACACCCTGGTCTTGGAGACATTGGCCCAAACTTTTGAAGGGACAGTGGTGAGACCCTCTTTCTTGGAACTCTGGATAATGGTTTTACCCTGTGCTCCCACCCCACCCTTCAAACATTAAATAAAGTCTTCCCTGGAAATAGAGGGGTCAGTGTAGACAGCATGACCCGACAATGGCCAGCTGGTGCGTTCATCAATTTTTTTTTTTTTTTTTTTTTTTTGCGGTACGCGGGCCTCTCACTGCTGTGGCCTCTACCATTGTGGAGCACAGGCTCCGGACGCGCATGCTCAGCGGCCATGGCTCACGGGCCCAGCCGCTCTGCGGCATGTGGGATCTTCCCAGACCGGGGCACGAACCCGTGTCTCCTGCATCGGCAGGCGGACTCTCAACCACTGCGCCACCAGGGAAGCCCCTCATTCATCATTTTTGTGTGTGGAGTGTGTGTCTCCTGCTCACCGTGGGTGGGGGCAGTGTATGGACTCCAGGGTCAGTGCAAATCCTGCCGCTGTCGCTCAGTAAGTGGTTGCCTTAGGTGAAGGAACTTGCTCACCCGAGTTTCAGTTTCCTCATTTAGAAAATGGAGAGAGTAATAGTATTACCTCATGTGGTTGTGAGAATTCCAATGAGATAATGTCCACAATATTCCTTGAATTTTGCCCTGCCTGGTGTCATTATCCAGGGTGGTGGCAGATGGATTTAGTGGCCACATTTGGCAGTTCTCAGGACCCTGGCCTCTCCTTGATCCCTGTAGAAACCAGGGCTCAGGCCCTCATTTGGGCAGGAAACTCTGTTCTTAAAGCATTTCTACCCTCCCTTACCCTGAGCACCCTCTCCATTTTATCATTATTGTGGGAAGCTCTGGCAAAGTTCCAGAATGATTTTTGTCCTCACACCTTGCTTCCCTAAAGGAGCCTCCCCTTTCCTGCCTTTGGGGATCCCCTCAGGAACTGGGGCTCCTTCTCTCCTCTGGCCCTAGCCACCCAGCAAAGGAGATTCTTGCTGGGTGACCAGGCCCAGGAGGGGACGTGGCTGTCCTTCCCCACATCCTGGCAGGATCCAGTGCCTGGAAGCAGGTAGGTGGTAGGTCCTGCACTGGAGGGCATCACACTCATGACATCAGCGGTGCTGGGTCTCTAGACCCCCTCTGCTAGCAGGGCATAGGCTGAGGCCAGGAAAGGGGGCCCTGAGCCCCTCCCTGTTCCTGGCATGGAGCCCAGCTGGCAGCACCCCTTGCCACGGCTGGGCCGGGTGCCACATTCTGGGCTGACGCCAGACCTGCCTGGCTCCTTCCCTGTGCAAGGCAGCCCTCCAGTGGGCTGCTGATTTCCCTGATAATGGTGCCCGGTGCGGAGAATGCCGTCTCCGGCCGGGTCCTTGCCATCCTTTCCATCCCTGGGTGAGCAGAAAGGGCATGGAACTCAAAGTCACGAGCCCTCAGTTCTAGTCTCGGCTCTGCCCCATCAACCCAGTGGCCTTGGGCAGCTCGCTCCCCTTTCTGAGTCTTCCGTTCTTCACCCGAAAAACAAGGACACAGACTAGGGGATTTCTAGAGCTCCGTCCAGGATGGCTGGTTTGTGGTTCCAGCTTTTGCCAATCCTGCTGGCAAGGTGAGCTGTGCTCGGAGACCCCAGGAGGGACTCTGCCTCTGATCCCCCAAACTCTGCAGCACAGGGCCTTCCCCCAGCTGAGGCCAGGGCAGCTGGTCCTTGCTACAGCTTCAGTGGATGAGAAAGGTCTGGAAGACCTCCTCCTTGTCAGATAAGAGGAAAATAAGTACTTCCCAAAGGAGTGGGTGCCGGATTCAAACGCCATCCAGGCACTTATGCCCAAGGGCAAGGCTTGGCGAACCATGGCTCTTGGCCAAATCCAGCCTATATTACTCGACCCGTGAGCTAAGAATGATTTTTATAGTTTTAAGTAGTTGGGAAAAATTCAAAAGTTGAAAGTAATATTTTGTGACACTTGAAAATTACATAAAATGCGAAGTTTCGTGTCCACAGTGAAGGTTTACTGGAACACAGCCACACATTCATGTACATCTTGTCTGTGGGTCCTTTATGGGGATAGAGCTGTGTAATGGCAGAGACCATATGGCCACAAAGCCTAAAATACTGACAGTCTGGCCTTTTACAGAAAAGTTTGCCGACCCTGCTGAAGAAAACCATAGTTCTCCCAATGTTTGCACTAAATAGTTCTGGAATCTACCTAAAAATACTTTTTTTCATTTAAAAAGAAGCGTTACTTCTTCTTTTTTTTTTTTTTTTGTGGTATGCAGGCCTCTCACTGCTGTGGCCTCTCCCATTGTGGAGCATAGGCTCCGGACGCGCAGGCTCAGCGGCCATGGCTCACGGGCCCAGCCACTCTGTGGCATGGGGGATCCTCCCGGACCGGGGCACGAACCTGTGTCCCCTGCATCGGGCAGGCGGACTCACAACCACTGCGCCACCAGGGAAGCCCCGTTACTTCTTCTTTTAACATTAGCAGTGAATGTTCATTATGGAAATATTAGAAGATGCAAATAAGCAAAAAGAAGGTATTAAAATAACCCATAATTCTGCCACCCTGTTATATAACTACTGTTAGCATTTTAACTTAGATCCTTCTGGAATATATATATGTGTGTATGTGGGGGGGGTATATATACACACACACACACACACATATATATATATTTATATCCTTCTGGATTATATACAGTGTATTTACATATATTTATATAGTGTACATGTATGACACATGTATATCTAGCACACATACAGCTTTTACAAGTGGTACACAAATGCCCTTTTCATTTAAATACACATCTCAAACTATTTGCTGTCTCGGGGACTGTCCTAGGCCCAGTGGGGTAATTCTAGGATCTCAGACCCTAGGGGAAGATCTAGACCGAAATGCCCAGCAGGCAGTTGGGCCTGTGTGTGTGAGGCTCAGGGGCTTGGTGGGGCCAGAGCTGTGGATCTGGGAGTCATCAGCACATGGGTGGTGGTTTCCACCGCAGGAGAGCATGAGGTCACCAGGATGAGTGTAGATGGGGAGGAACAAAGGGCCAAAGAGGGAACTCTCAGGAACACCGACATTCAGGGACAGGTAGAGGAAGTAAGTCCACCAGACAAGGGAGGGAGAAAGAAGCAGGAGAACCAGAAGGCTGGGGGAGGGGAAGACAAGCCAAGAGCCTGGGACAGTGCCTGGTGCTGAGTGGATACTTGTGAAATGAGAGAGGGTCTAGGAGAAACCAGCGCCACCCCTGAGCTCTGGGCGGTGGGTGCCGCTGATGGGACGTTTAAAGAACAGGTGAACAACTGCAGGATGTTCAGAGGCATCCCAGAGGGGGCCTTGGAGACAGAGAGGAGCAGGGAGGTGGTCCCGGCCGAGGCGGCTGCCTGGACCCAGCCTGGTGAGAGGGCGGCCATGCTGAGTGGCCCACTTGCCCTAAAGGATGGAGAATGTTGGCCAGGGTCCTTCAGAATGTGGGCCTGGCGTTGTTGGGCCAAACTGGTGGCGGTGGAGGCCTGGGAGTGCAGTATAAATAGAACTGTGGTCTGGAGGTGCTGGGAAACCCTCCCCTCCTGCCCTCCCTGCTCATGTGACTGAGCAGTCCCCCGGGATGCCAGAGCTTGAAGGCCCCTGCCGTTCTGTTGCTAAAGTTGGGCATGGCGAGAAAACCAAAGAGATGTTTACAAAGATCCCATGAGAGGTTCTTCAACCTGCACAAGGGAAGGCTGAAGGAGAGGTGACCTGGACGCTCTTTATTTCTCCTCCTACTGATTGTATAGAGGATGGTGGGCATCAGCAGCTGTCCTTAAGCAAACAGAGAGGGAACAGTTGTGAGCTGTTTCCATTGGGATTCAGGAAGAAAGACCTAAGAAGAGGTTCCAGACTCTGGAATTTTAAAAACACTGTGTAGTAGGTGAGGGACCTTCCTTGAGGGTCTTTAATGGATGCTGCTAAGAGGAGTGGAAAAGGGTCTTCTCTGTCTGAGAGGTGAGGCAGGCCTGGTCTGGAAGCAGACATGGGAGACAGAGATCTTGCCTGCGCTGGCTCCTTGCTCCAGCCTCTGGCCTGGGATGTTATGCACGGTCAGGACAGAAGGGCACCTTGTCCCATCATATCACTTAGAAATCCAGAGCCTCCACAGAGATTACAGGCCAGCCTTAGCTGGGTCTCCAGAAAAGGCTAAAAAGAAAATACCAGAAGATGATATATGTGGCTTCATTCCTTGAGCCTTAGGAAGCCAAAAAGAACAGAGTATCAGCGGGGCTGATGTGGGGCCCACACCAATGGGGCAGGGGGGTCAGGAGGGGTCATCTGTAGGGGTCGAGGCCAAGGTCTGAGCCTGGGTAGTGCACCTGACCTGTGAGGCCATGGAAATCTGCCCCTAGGGGATGGGAGCCCATGAGGAGGGCCCCAAGGTCTGCCAAGCCCCTCTCCACAAGCCCTGGAGGCCCCAACTCGGTGCATGTTCAGTTGGTACCTCTCTTTAGGATCATTTCCATCCCCTGTCCATCCCTCACTGTGCTGTGGCACCTGCCAACCCTGAGGCCTCCACAGACCTCACTGGGGGAGTTGCTGCTGGGCAGGAAGCTGCCCCCTCTGCCCCAGCCCACACTCCCCCCACTACCATGGGGAAGAGTTGGCTGGAGAAGGAGGGCTAGGTTACAGATGAGGCTTGGAGTCCAGTGGGCAACTGACAGTCTCCTGGCAGCCCTCTTACCTCCAAACAGCTCCCAGAACCAGGAATTTTCAGCTTTTATAGATTTGCTCACTGATCATTTGAGGGTTTGCTTGGTGCCAGGCCCCATGTCAGGCACATGGGGGTGTAATGATGAGTCAGACCCAGTTTTTGCCCTTAACAAGCCCGCAGGCAAACTAGGGAAACAGACAAGCAAGCAGTTACAGTACAGGGAGCCAAGGGTGCTACTTGGGGACGTCCAGAATGCCGTGGGAGCACAGATGAGGGGCCCGCACCTGGCTGGGCCAGCAGGGTTTCAGGCTAGAGAGGACATGAGGGGCATCGTAGAAGGCGTCCAGGAAGAGGTCATGCCTGACTGGAGCCTTGAAGATGGGAACACTTTTCTGGCTTTCCCCTTGTCCCGGGCCCGCAGGTCCCTGGGTTCCAGTTCCCACTGAGAGCCAGGAGAAGCGAGGAGGAAAGATGTCCCAGAGAGTCCAGGGCTGGTTGACGGACCCCCGGGCTTGCTCTAGTGTGCCCAGAAAGAGGGCAGGACCAGGCCATCCCCGTGGGCTCAAGTCCCACCTGAGAGTGGGGCTGGCCTGACAAGGAGAAGATAGACGTAGGAACAGGTCCCTGGCCTGCCTGAGAGTGGAAGGGGCTGCACACAGACAGACAGTGTTCTGGAGGTTCAAGGTGCCAAAAGGCCTTTGTCTTCAATGGCCCTAATGTTTAAATGTCTATAGAGGAAAGAGGCTTGAACGAGTCATTATGGTGCACTGGCTACGGTCTAATTCAGCCGTGTGTTCATTCATTCCACAAACACTGGCTGAGCACCTGGTAGGTTCCTTCCACCGTGAGGCGCTGGGGAAGCAGAGCTGCCTGAGACCATGCTCTTGCCATGAAGACATCACCATCTAGTTACGAATGTGCACAGGCTGCTCTGGAAGCATCTCATTTTACCTTGAGGGAGGACGGGTGGCCACGTGCGGCTTCCCAGGGGAAGCAACACTTGAGTTGAGCTTGGCAGCGGTTTTTACCTAGGGAAAAACGAGGAAGGGCATCCCAGGCCAAGTGAAGGTTCATGTGGGCCGTGAGTGTGGTTTACCCTGAGAACGCCAAGTACATTTCATAAAGCTGGACCCCCCGGGGAGGGGTGAGAGCTGAGACAAGGAGGAGACAGGGGTCAAAACACAGGAGGCCTAGTCTTCTGGCCACTGGAGTTTGGACTTTTTCCTGAGGGTGGTGTTAATATTGAAGGATTTAAAATAGGGAAGTGACATCATCAGAAAGCAACTGAGAAAGTTAGGTCTCGCAGCCAGTGGCAATTGGATAGGAGGTTAGGCATTATCCCCATTTAGCAGAAAAGGAAACTGAGGCATCGGTGTCTTCCCAGGTCATAGTGCTAGTAGGTGGGAGAGCTGGGACTTCTTCCATGACTCCAAACTGCGGAGGATTTTGGAGAGCAGGGCTGGGCAGCACGTGGCCCTCACTGCGGGACTTTTGCATCAGGTAGGACGCCGTGGAGGCTAGTGGTGCATTTGTCCAGGGCAGGGGCCACCCTGAGCCCCAGACGCTTCGCCTCCTGACCGGCTTCTCGCAGGTTAGTCCTGCCTGCTCCTGGAAGGCCTTCCCCGCCTGCTTCCCGCATTCCAACAGGGGCTGTGAGAATCTTCCCTGAGCTCTGTCCCTGTGTCCAGAGCATCTGTTCGCTGGCAGAGTGACCACAGGCCTGCCTGTCCCCTTGATTCTGACCACTCAGAAGGCCCCAGGCTGACAGCCTCTCTCATCCAGGCAGAGCTCGCGGAATGAGGCGAGTGATGAGGGCTCCGGGGCTTCTGCTTCTGCCTCTGCCTCTGCCTCTCAGCTCCAGCCAGTCATGCGGTGACTGGCTTCTCCTGAGGTTTGTCGCAAACTAGGGAAACTAAAGCCTCAAGCTGTGCAAAGCAGGGTCAGCTAGAAGATGAAGGAAGAGATGGTATCTGCCGGCTCCCTGCAGGCACACTTCTACTGCAAGGAGGGAGTGGCTCTGAAGTCTCAGCTCATGACGTCTGCAGACTTGGTCAGCTGTGGCCTCTAGCTGTTTTGTAACCCGCCCAAAGGCCCAGAGTGGCTGAGTGGCTGAGGTGGGGGCAGGAAATGGGCAGCCGAGAATGTCATAAGGATCCTAGCTGATGGTCAGCCTTTGGGACCAAGGGTCAGACCCTCTGGGCTTCAGAAAGTGGGCAGCTGGAAGTTACATCCTTCCTCCCCTGTCCCTGAACTCACAGAGACTGAGCGCTGAAAGAAAAGGAAACAAAGCCAAAAGAGGGACTTGGAAAAGTATCTGACATGTGCCTGGAATGCAGCAGGTGCTCCATGTGCTGGTGAAACAGCCAGCCAGGCCCGCTGTATGTGGCCAGCTTTAGGCACTGGAATCAAAGCACCCCTGATGAGGGAGGCACGAGGGAAGTCCTCACTGTGATCCCGTGGATGATGCACTTGCATGGAGTGTGCCCATCAGATGGGCACCCTGCGGTCCTAGGGGCTCTGGGAAGCTTCTGAAGACCCAGGACCTGAACTGCATGCTGTGTTGGGGAGTGGGGAGAGCAGAGCCCGAGAGGAACGGGGGGGCAGGTCTTGAAGGACCATGGGTTGCAGGCTTTATTGTGAGTGGGACTTTATTCAGGAGGAAGGCAAAGGGGCTTCTCATAAGGGTTCCCTGAGGAATCTCAGAGCCTGGCTCCCTGGAGGTTAGGAAGTGAAGCTGCCCTCCTCCCTCTGCACCAGTCTGCAGCCAAACTTCTGTGAGAGGGAGGCTGTGGCCCAGCTTCCCTGGATGCTCTTGTCAATCTCCTTTTCTGCCTCCATGGTCTCCCGGCCTGGGTCGCCCAGGTGTCCCAGCCTAGAGGCAGGTATTAGTTCTGGGGCCTGGCAGAGGTCGTCCAGGGGGTGGGGAGCGGCAGGCCACCTCTGCACTACCTGGATGGTGGGCCCGTGGGCCGGCCTGGCCTGCCCCGTGGATAAGAGCAGTCAGCTAGGAGGCCCAGGTCCCCTGCCCGGCGTGGCCCTGCCGAGTTGCGTCAATAATTGGGGGGACCCCTCCTGCCTGGCCTTTCCGTCTCCATCTGGTGGCTCAGGCCTGCCGATTGCCAACCATGTTCCCTGTTCCCTGGTCCTCTTCCATCCCAAGGCTTCAAAGTGCCTTATGGGCTCTAAGAACGTCTGTGAGGGATGTGTCTGATGCGCTTTATATGGGCCTCTTTTCTGGTACATTTTTACATCTGTGCAGGAAGTCGAGAGAAAAAGAAAAAGAGAAAAGAGAGCTAACATTTTCTGGGTGTCTTCCTTGTGTCAGCTCGCTCAGCATCCCCACTCAGACATCCACTGGACATGAAACACATGCCTAAAACCCCACCCAGACCTCCAGTCCTAGCGTCCCTCATCCCCACTATGGCCACCCATCCTTCCAGTTGCTCAGGCCAAACCCTTCAGAGTCCTGCTTGACTCCTTTCTCACACACCATATACAATCTGTCCGCAAGTCGCTCTGGCTCCACTTTCAAAATATACCGAGAATCCGGCCGCTTTTCCCCAACTCCACTGCTCTACGCTCCCCCCAGCCGTCACCTCCTGACCGAGCTCCCTGCTGCAGCCAGAGGGAGCCGATTAAAACCTAGATGGGATCAGATCACTCAACCCCGCAAAGCCTCCCAAATCCCGAGGGGCCCCAACACGATCAACTCTCTTCTCCAGCCACACTGCTGTTCCCAGACCGTACCAAACTCACTTCTGCCTCAGGACCTTTGCACCTACCGTTCCCTTGCTGACATGCTTCCCCCAGATTCTGTATGACTAGCTCCCTCCCCGGTGCCTACTCAGAATTTTTCCCAGAAGATGTCACCTTCTCAGGGAAGACTTCCTGAACACCCTATTTAGAACTGCAACATCCCACCTCTCACACCCCATCCCTCTTTCCTGTTTTATTTTTCTCTGTTGCGCTTGTCACCATCTAACATACCATATATTTTATTTACTTATTTTCTTTGTTGCCTCTCCCCACCCCTTTTAGAGTGTCAGGATTAATGAGGGCAGGATTAATGTCTGTTTTGTTCACAAGTGGATTCTCAGGGTCAACAACAGTGCCTGACACATAGTAGATGTTCAATAAAGAATTGTTGAATGAAAAGCTACGAGCGATGGTGTCACTGAATCTCCGTCATCAGCCTGCTAGTGGTGGCACGGGATTGGAAGCTGGGGTTGTCTGACTTTAATTCAGGATGGCGGTGGAGGAGACCTGGAAGGTAGAAAACCGTACTTACAGCCTAGGCCGCAGGGAGGGGCAGGGTGGGAGAGTTCCAGTTAGGAGAAGAGAGGAGCAATGTGGTCACTTGAGTCTGTGTACTTGGCAACAGTCAGGAAATTGCTGCATGATTCTGAGCAAGTCAGTTCCCCTCTGGGAGCCGCGTTGTCCTCCACAGGCGAGCCAGGGAGGATTAGAATGGTGGCTCTGTGAGTGCCCGTTCCTGCTAACACTCCAGGAGTCCAGCCCTTTCTTGCGGGGCACACGGTGGCCTCGGGGCAAGTGTCAGTTTCCTCTCGGTCTGGCTCCTCCTTCCTCCTGAGCTACCTGCTTCTCTGGCACCAGCAGGAATTGCTGGGCTGGCTGGTGTGTGCCCAGGAGGAGGTGATGGGAGGTAGGCCGAGAACTCTAGGGACTCACCTGGGCAGGAGGGAAGACCTGGTTGGGGGTCTGCCTGCCCACACCTGCAGCTCCTGAGGGGGCCTTCTCCTTCAGCATCCCCCCATCCCACCCGGCCAGGCCAGCGTCCTTGGACGCCCGTCTCCCTCTTCCCCTGACACCAGTTGCACGGGGACAGCCCCAGATGGCTCCCTGGCCCTGGGGACAAAGGCCACACTGTGCCCAGCCCTGGGCTGGCTTCAGGCCGGGTCACACTGAGCCCTTCTGTCCCCAGATGGGGGTGAGGGGCAGACCGCACGAAGGTAACAGGCCTTTTTCCTGTCGCCCTTCCCCCCTGACCCTCAAATCTGAGGAACTGACTCTCCCAAGAAAGAAGTCACAGAGGCATCTTGTGTCCTGAGGTAGGGAACAACAGACCATTCACTGCCCAGCCTGCCCTGTCACACCCAGACCCTGCCGGGTTCAAGGCCCCAATTGTCCCCGTCCGAGAGCAGCGTCCACTCTCTGCGTGGTCACCACCCTTGCCGCCTGCTCCCCTGCCACCATCAGGAAGTCCATCCCTACATCTGACCGCCATCGCTCCTGCTACAGTGACAGCCACTTCCTCTCGGTCTCTTCTCAGGCCGGGTGCAGAGCAGCTGGTTCCCATCGTCCGCGTTGCTTGGTCCCCCATTCCGGCTCAAGTGAGCCGTCCCCAGTTTCACCGTCCACATGCTTGCTGGTCCCACTGATGTCTCCTTGCTGCTAACAAGGAGGGCAGGTGCAGTTCAGGCTGCTTCTCCTTTGTCTTGTAGAGATTGGGGGCCTCCCTCCCAGAAGGCTTTTGATGAGCTCCCCTCTCCCTCCCCTACAGGCAAATGCAAGGGCGTGAGATATATGGCCGCTACTGGTGGATTCCCGAGCCACAAACCCTATGTGCCATCCCATAAATCCCAGACTGTAGGATGGCTTTATGGGGAGGCCTGTTTTTAGAAGAGGGCGTGACTGGCCGCTCTTGGCAGAGCCCAGACCTCAGGGAGCCAAGTGCCCACTCGCCCCACCCCCTAGGATGAGCATGACTGAGCTTGGGGTATCGGTTTATGCAGGGCAGACATTTTCTCCCCTTCTGGTGGGTCTTCAGCTCCACTCAGCATTCCTCCACCTTCCCGTGCCTCCGCAGCTTCGAGGATTCCTCATCTCAGCACATGAGTGCAATCTGGAAACCTGGGCAGATTACCATCCCTTACCTAGACCTCAGATGCTTCCCAACCATGGCTCTAGTGTTCAGATCATTGGGCGTGGGTTTATTTTTTTCATTTGTGTGTTTGGTTTTGGCCACCCCCTGCAACCTGTGGGATGGGGGATGATTTTTTAAAATGCATTTTCCCAGGCACCATCCTCAGAGCCTCAGTTCCAGAATCTGAGGGCGAAGCCCAGGAATCTGAATGTTTCCCAGAACTCCCTGCTGATGCTCATGTTCAGCCAACTTGTAAACAGTTCATCTGTACAATGGGGACATCTCCACTCTCCCGTTGTGTGGGAAATATGAGTCAGCAGGCAGGGCGTGTCGAGGTCCTCTTGTCACTGGAGGCTACACGCTGCCACCATCATGAAGCCCCCCTTATGCCCCCCCATCCCCGGCTGGCTGCACACAAGAGTGAGGTGAGTGGCAGCCTGTGGGAGCTTCCTGTCCATGAGAATCCTGCAGACGACAGGCCCGGACATCGCACAGAGCCAGGAGGAGTGGCTGAGGTTGGCTGGCAGGAATGAGCTTGGAGATGGTGAAGTAAGAAAGCTCCAGGCTGGTGGGCTTTGCAAGGAAGCTGGAAGAAGAAGACCTTTCAGCTACCTTCTCATCAAAGGAGGCCTCACAGCCCCCAGGTTCCTTGAGAAGAGGGACCAGGCTTTACTCACCACTAACCCCAGTGCCTAGTGTAATGCTTGGCACTTCATTTGTTGAGCCGAACGGAGTGAGACTTCACGGCCCACTGACAGAGATAGGCTCGGCTGGCAGTGCAGACCCAACGCCTGTACTCTGAGAGGTGCCAGCCTGAGGAAGGAGTGCCTGGCCATACCCAGTCTCTGGGCTGAGAGGAGCTGGAGGGCCACAACTTAGCTGCATTTGGGGGTAGCCAGGGAAAGGACCCTTTCCAGGCTGGCTGAGTACAGAAGGATGTGATCCTTAAGCAAAGTAAACATGCTACTGACCCATAATCCCTTAAACCAGGATTCAGGAGGGGCCTGGTCGCCTTGGCAACTGGTTACTGGCCAGTGACAGTGCTGAGAGCATCCTCTGGAAATGGGCTATGCTTGGTGCATGGGTAAAAGCTGGGAGAGGGTGGCCCCCTCCCATCACAGGGCTAGCCCTGATGGCTTCACGGCAGGCGTGGGTGGGGGCCCTTGTGAGGCCTCTTGATCCCAGCCCCACTGTAGCTGAGGGAGAAGGAGGCAGAGTAGAAATGAGGGGGTGGCCACACTGGGAGCTTATGAAACCATGGAGGGGAGGGGAAGGGGGGAAAGGGGAGGGGAAGGGGGGAAAGGGAAAGGAAAGCGTGACAGCCCCACTCTGAGTTTTCAGGGCAGAACAGAGAAGGGAGGGTCTATGGGAAGAAGCAGTTGCACAAGTCTCACTGGGAGGCCAGCGGGTGTCCCCTCACTCTGGGCAAGAGGAGCCGCAGGGAGGGAACCTCTTCTCGCTGGGGAGCGGGCCCTGGGGTGAGCAGAGCAGCCCACCCCTCTCTGCAGTAGACACCCTGCCTGCTGGGGTTCTGGTGTGGGAGGGGCCAGCAGTGTTCAGCCCCTCCTCCCTGGGGGCCCCGTCTGTTTCCGGTAAATTTCTGTCTTTCCCTTGAGACATTCAACTGCTCCTGACCTCCCATATTTCAGCAGGAGGGATGGGGCTGGGCCAGCTCAGATGCACACATCCTCTCCCTTGTCCCTTTCCTCTCTTTTCCTGTCTCCTGGGGACCCAGGACAAGCCAGAGAGGGACTCCCAGGTGTCAATATTAGGATGAAATGGGGTTGGGACCAGACTGCGTTACAAGGGTGTAGGCTAAGTTATGTTCAGCTTATGGGCATCAATCAGTACGGCTTACTGGCTGTTGACATATTCAGCCTCTCCCGTGCAAGTTGGTAAAGAGCTGCTGGCCCTAGGGTCACCCGGTTCTGGTGTCTTCCCTGCCACCCCTGGCCTCCTTCCAGAACTCTCTAGACCTCCGGCAGCTGGAAGGTTACCATGTGGCCCTGGGGAGGCCTTCAGGATCCTATTGGCACTTCCAGCTGCTGTTATGAGCAGTACTTTGCTGTGCTTCTTAATATCCCCTGTGAATATCTCCCCCAGGGACAGGGAGTCCTGGGGGGATGAGATTCCCAAGGAGGAAGAGGGTTAGGAAGCTGCAACCCTGGCCCCTGAGTGCGGGGCGACAGAGCTTGATGGGAAGCTGGTGTCGACCGGACCCATTGCCCTGTTCTCACCCGCTCTTCTCACTTCTGTCCCAGGACCCTGCGGCCTGCGACCTGCTGATCTTGAGCAAAATGAAGAGCTTCAAGCGCCGCTTCTCCCTGTCAGTGCCCCGCACCGAGACCATCGAGGAGTCCTTGGTCGAGTTCACAGAGCAGTTCAACCAGCTCCACAGCCGGCACAATGAGGGTGAGGGGTCTGGGGCCCTTCCCCCGCCCCTCCCCACCCGGCATCCCCCCCCCGCCCCTCCCCACCCTCCCTGACACATCGGGGAAGGGCAGAGTGAAGTCTCCTCCCCACCCCCATGCCGGGGCAGAGGCAGGGAGGGTGGCTGATGTCTCTCCCTCTCAGGCCTGCAGCTCCGTCCTCTGGGCAGAGACCCGCAGCCAGAGTCCAGCACCTTCTCCCCCACAGACAGAGGGGAGGACCCCGGGCAGCTGTCCCCTGGCATGCAGTACCGGCGGCAGAACCAGCGCCGCTTCTCCATGGAGGTGAGGGGCTCCAGGCTCTACGACACATCCACAGATGTATGCCCGGGAAGGTGGTTGCCTTGGAGCCAGACTTCATGGGTTCAAATCCCGGCTCTGCCATTGATTAGCTCTGTGACCTTGAGCAGGCTACGCAACCTCTGTGTACCACAGTCTCCTTGTGTTAAAATGGTCATCGAGAAGATTAGATGAGAATATATGCCACGTGCTCTGAACATTCCTGGTACATAGCAAGGGCGAGACAATTTGACTATTGGTCTTATGACCCATATACATGTGCCCAAGTGTATGAAAAACATGCTTACAGAATCGCAGTGTCTGCAGGAATCTCATTCTACAGATGGTGACTCTGAGGTCCAGAGAGGGGAAGGCACCTCCTAAGGTCACACAGCAACCCCTGGATGTTCATATATGTCTCAGCACATCTTTGAAGCCTCACAGCCCATGGTTCAGTCCTGCTGGGGTTGTTCACAGGGAAAGCCAGGCCCAGGGCCAGAGGCGAGGGTCCCACAGCCCTGGCTACCCTGGAGCAAACACTGGCACCCCTGTCTCATCCTGGCCGCTGCAGGACATCAGTAAGAGGCTCTCTCTGCCCATGGACATCCGTCTGCCCCAGGAATTCCTCCAGAAGCTGCAGCTGGAGAGCCCAGACCTGCCCAAACCGCTCACCCGAATGTCCCGCCGTGCCTCCCTGGTGAGTCCCAAGAGGGTCAGAGGTCGCCTGGGTGGAACACCCTCTCCCCTGCAAGACATCAGTCCTGGTTTTGCCTGTCCCGGCTGAGGCCTGCAGCAGTTTCCAGGGAGGCTTCTGGGCCTCTGGCGCCACCTTCTGGCCGAGAGGATTCCCACAGCTGGTCCTCTTGGTCAACCTCCATTCCCTAGTTGAGTCCCACCAGTGCTGGAGCTGAGCTCCAAGCCCCCTCTGGGTTCCAGAGTCTTCACTGGCGTGAGGTCAATAAACCAGCTGGCCCGTGTTTCCAAATCTTGGCTGCCTATCAGATTTCCCTGGGAGTATCTTACAAAACACAGATTCTGGTCCCCAGTCCAGATACCTACAGAATCAAACTCTGGGTGGTGGGGCCCAGGAATCCGTATTGTTAAGGGTTGGGTACTACTGAGCTGGAGCAAGTGTGATGATGAGAGAGGCTGTAGCGAGGTGGGTTCTGAACTGGACCCCCAAGGTACAGTGGAGTAAAAGGCACAGTTCCTGCCCTTGAGGGGCTTCTGAGCAGGATGGAGACAGACAGGTGATAAAGGCCTGTGGCAATCCCAAGACTACAACCCTGGGCTCTGCACCCACCACTGCCACGGGAGAAAGAAGCTCACACTTCCAAGGCCTCCCTCCTTTATCACAGGGACAGAGAGAAGTGGAGAGGGAGGATTTGGGGCTGCCCTCACCCTGCTAGCCTCAGACCCCCTGGGGGTCTCATTCCCTTTCCACCTGGAGGCTGGGGGTGAGGAGGTGCACTCTCTGTGGGACTGCTGGGGCCTTCAAGCTCACAGAACCCTATGTCTCCCCCTCTCAGTCAGATATCGGCTTTGGGAAACTGGAAACATACGTGAAACTGGACAAACTGGGGGAGGTAAGAGGCTGGGTTGGGTTTTCTCCAGGCCGCCAGGCAGGATGGCGAGGAGGAGGAACAGGGTCTTCCCCAGCCTTCCCCAGTCTGCGGTCACACTACCCCTGTCCCACAGATCTTGCCCCGCAGTCTGGCCCAGCCTTTGGCGGGTGTTAAGCTGGGCCCAGGTCCTGGAGGAGGGCATGAGGATGGGGTGGCTGATGGGCTCTGGGGCAGAATCCAGTCTTTTTTTCCCCTGCTAATATTTCTTGTCTGGGATCAAATCCCAACTCCTCCGTTTACCAGCTCTGTGGCCTGGTGTGAGCTATGTGACCTCCCTCTGTGCCTTGGTTTCTTCCTCTGTCAAATGGAGATCCTAATTGTTCTACCTCGTAGGGTGTCGTGAGGCCTGAGTAGGTCACTGTAAGCTTTTGTGCCGTGTAATTATTAGCTATTTCCGTAAACACTGTGCTGGGCTTTGTGTTCCAGGCTGGGGGGGGGGGGTGGGCCGTGGTTTACAGAGCGGAGGAGGATGTGGCCCTTTCCTTCCAGGAACCCAGAGGAGACCTACACATAAACATCAACAGAACATAAGGAAGAACAAAACTGGTGTTATAATAGAGGGACACCTTGCCTGCTGGGGGCTTACAGGAAAGACAGTTCCTTCTGACCGGGAAGGAGTTAGGGATAGCTTCACAGAGAAGTGGGCTTTGGAAGAAACAGAATTTCAGTGAAGGGGTCGGGGGGTAGGGAAGGGCGGTCCTGCCAAAGTCACGGCCCAAGCAGAGGCACAAAGAGGAGGACGTTGGACAGAGGAGAGCGGGGCCTGAATGTGGCTGGGCTGCTGGGGTTCTTGTTCCCAGGGAACCTATGCCACAGTCTTCAAAGGGCGCAGCAAACTGACAGAGAACCTCGTGGCCCTGAAGGAGATCCGGCTGGAACATGAAGAAGGCGCGCCCTGCACTGCCATCCGAGAGGGTACAGCATCCTAGGGTCCTGTCGTCTTGGGGCTCCTGGGAGGAGGGGTTCCTGGCCTGAGCCCTGGTGGCAGCCTGGGGGCCAAGAGTCATTGCTGGAATGGGGACTCCCGAGGCTGGTCCCAGGAGGAGAGGGTATGAGGGGCATATGGGGCCTAAGGGACACAGGCAGGCCTGTCTCCCCATAGTGTCTTTACTGAGGAACCTGAAACATGCCAATATTGTGACCCTGCATGACCTCATCCACACGGAGCGCTCCCTCACGCTGGTGTTTGAGTACCTGGTGAGTTGGGGTAGGGGTGGGGTGGGGGAGAGAGGGGGGTGGCCCAGGCCTTGTTCTGGAATCAGGTTCTCAGATGCTCCCATTCAGGAATGGCCGAAGGGCCCAGGCTTAGGGGCAGCTCAGAGCCAGGGACCTGTCCCACTCCTTGGCTTGGGCCCTGCCCAGGGAAGGGCGCCTGGCCAGGCGTCAGGTCAGGGCGAGGGCTGAGCCAGGCCCTGTGTTCCAGGACAGTGACCTGAAGCAGTATCTGGACCACTGTGGAAACCTCATGAGCATGCACAACGTCAAGGTAAGAGCCTCTGTGTCATGGACCTCCCCGCTCTAACGCTGAGCGTCAGGTTCCCTCTCTGTCAAACGGGAGCGTGAGTTACCTGCCAGGATGAAGAGAGACTTCGGGGAAATTCAGAGGGATGAATGACGTCTTCTGTGTGCGTACGTCCCCACACAGGCAGGCTTCCTGGCCCAGTGTGGTGCCTCTCAGCTCCCCGGCTGGGGTACTCTCTCCTCCCCCACCCTCCTGCCTCCTCTGTACACCTGGTGCCCTGCCCTCTGGATGGCATTTCCTGGGGTGGATGGGGCCCAGGATGTGGCTTCCACGCGGGCAGGAGAACCAGGTAGCTCTCCAAGTACCTCACCTCCACCCAGTCTTGTCCCCATCCCCGTCCCAGCCACGGGGAAGAGGCGCAGGGTTCCTCCCTTCCCCCCTCCCCTCCATGGGACATGCTCCCACCTTGCACTGCTTCCTTTCTTTTCCCTCCCCCAGATTTTCATGTTCCAGCTGCTCCGGGGCCTTGCCTACTGCCACCGACGCAAGATCCTGCACCGGGACCTGAAACCCCAGAACCTGCTCATCAACGAGAGAGGGGAGCTGAAGCTGGCCGACTTCGGTGAGGGCCAGAGCCTACAGGGCTGGGGCGGGGTAGTGGAGGAATCTGACACAGTCTCCTCAGGATGTGGGCACTGTCGCGGGGGTGGGGGTGGGGGCGGTTCAGTGACGGGTCTGTCCCTAGGACTGGCCCGGGCCAAGTCAGTGCCCACAAAGACCTACTCCAATGAGGTGGTGACCCTGTGGTACAGGCCCCCCGACGTGCTGCTGGGGTCCACGGAGTACTCCACCCCCATCGATATGTGGTAAGCAAGCACTGTGGGACTGGGCGGGAGGTTGGGGGCGTGGGGCAGGGGCTTCTGCACCTGCGACTCGCTTTTGCTGCCCCAAAGGCCTCTGCGAAGGACTGTCTAATGTCTTTTGAATAAAAGCCATGTGGCGTCCTGCTGAACTGGATGTTAAAGAATTGAGGGCTTCCCTGGTGGTCCAGTGGTTAAGACTCTGTGCTTCCAGTGCAGGGGATGCGGGTTCGATCCCTGGTGGGCAAACTAAGACCCCACATGCTACATAGCGTGGCCAAAAAATAAAATAAAGAGAAGCAAGTTTAGGGGGAAAATAAATAAAAGATGCATTTAAAAAAAAATAAAATTAAGTCAGAGCTACATTGGGGTTTCCCTGGCTCTAAATAGACTCTCCTAGGCTGTGCTTCTGAAATATTCGCCCAGGGGTACATAGGGGGTTACCAGAGGGCACAGGAGGGCGCCCACAGTAAACATGATGACTCTTACCCACGCATCAGTTCTACTGAAAAATTTAGAAGGGATACTTTTTTTCTTAAAATTAACGCACATATGATTCAGTGTAGAAGGAAAAAATTGCCGAACTTTAAAGGTAAAACACAGTTTTCTGATGAATGGCTGCTGTGCCCTACACCAGGGGTTTCCTTGGAGAGTGGATTTGTGGACTTCTCTCGTCCAGAGGGGCACATGACGGGAAGTTTGAGACAACACTGCTTGAAGAGCTGCCTCATGGGTGCTGGCTATGCAGACCCAAATCCTACAGAGTGAAAGGAGAGAGATCAAAGCGTCCTAGAGCCCTGAGAAGCCCCCAGAGGGAGGCTGTAGTGGGTGGCTGTGCTGTGCTAGGAGCCTCTGCAGCTCTGGGCCACCCACCCCGGTGCCATGACCCATTTGAGTCACCGTGGCAGGGCATCGTGGTGGAGCAGCGCTAGGAAGCGCGGGTGCAAGGAGGTCCAGCCTAACGCCGCCCATGCCCATTGCTCCCTGCAGGGGCGTGGGCTGCATCCATTACGAGATGGCCACAGGGAGGCCCCTCTTCCCCGGCTCCACGGTCAAGGAGGAGCTGCACCTCATCTTCCGACTCCTCGGTCAGTGTCCTGCCGCTCCTCCCTCTCACCACTAGGGGGCGCCGGAACTCTGTCCAGCCCGGGCGCATATCCGGACTGGGAAGAGCAGCTCCCACCGGATCTCTACAGGGCCGGGGGCGGGTTGGACTCAGTCATTCTATGACCCCACCTCCTACCTTGCACCCCTCCAAGTCGCCCTCGGCCCTGGCCTCTCACCCCTCGCCACCCCTTCTCATCTCCCCAGGGACCCCCACGGAAGAGGCGTGGCCTGGTGTGATGGCCCTGTCCGAGTTCCGAGCGTACAACTTCCCCCAGTACCTGCCCCAGCCTCTCATCAGTCATGCTCCCAGGTAGCCCTTCCTCCCCACTCCCCCTCTCTGCCTGTGGGCCTGGCTGTCCCTCCCGGAGGTGGCTGTGAGCCCCACCCGTCCCACCCCGCCCCCATAGACCAGACTTGTGCCAGCTCCTTCCTCCCGCAGGTTGGACACTGATGGCATCAACCTCCTGACCGGCCTCCTCCTGGTGAGTGTGCTCCCACGCCGACCAGGGCCAGGCAGTCAGAGAGCTGAAGCCCCAAGATCCCAGCCCAGCCCTCCGTCCCACCTGCGTGCTGGCGTTCCCCACGTACCCTCCACCCACTGGGCCCGAGGGGAGTGCTGGCTTCCACAGACTTCAGAGTGGGTGCACTCCCAACTCAAACCCCAACCCAGACCCTAGCTGTGTAGCTGTGGGCAAGTTACAGAGCTCTTCTGTGCCTCAGTTTCCTCAACTGCAAAGTAGAATGAATCATTCACATTTTGTAAGATGGTCTTGAGGATAAATTGAGGTTATGGAATACACTTAGAATGGTGCCTGTCTTGAATAAGCACACGATAAAGGGTAGTTGTTAGCACTACATGTTAATATTACTGTTAAAGTTGTGATCTTAGATGCTTCAGCATCTGTATTTCCATCCCAAGAGGAGGTCATTCTCTGAAAGCCCCCCTTCTGGTTTTCTCCTGGTGGCTGGAGATCTGAGACCCTGAGTTCTGAGACTGCCTTGGCTTGAGCGGGCAGCTGACCCCAGGGGCTTCTCAGGTTAGACTCTGGCCCTTCCCTTCTTCGTCATATAACTTAGCATGGGAATAGCATTGCCCAGAGGGGTCCCTGCAGTCCCCCACCCTCTGCTTTTCAGTACGAATCCAAGAGTCGCGTGTCAGCAGAGGCGGCCCTGAGGCACCCCTACTTCCGGTCTCTGGGGGAGCGTGTGCACCAGCTCGACGACAGTGAGTGTGTAGGGGAGGTTGGGGGAAGGGGGCAGGGCCACCCCAGAACCAGAGAAAGGGAGCAGCTGGTGTGAGTGGAGGAGCCGGAACGAAGAGGCCAGAGGCCCTGGGTCTAGCTGAGCAGCCTGGCTGCCCCTCTTTGGGTTTTCGTTTGCAACGAGGGGAGGAAACCCTGTGGATCCAAGGTGCTGCCCGAAAGGCCCAGTTAGGTACTCCTGGGCCAGTCCTAACTAAGGGGGTGCTCGATGGGTGTGGGGGCCTCAGGCTGCAGGAGCAGGGCCAGCTCCACTCAGCTCTCTCCCGGCCTTTTCCCTCTCTCACCCCAGCTGCTTCCATCTTCTCCCTGAAGGAGATCCAGCTCCAGAAGGACCCAGGCTACCGGGGCCTGGCCTTTCAGCAGCCAGGTAGGGGCTCATGCCTCCCCCACCTCCTCCTCTTATTAGAGGAGGCCAGGGCAGGCGGCTCCACCCTCTTGAGGAACAGAGATAGGGCAGCCCCTCCTGCCGTGGGAATCAGCGTGGCCTCCCTGACATTGGCCTGTCTTCCGGGGGCCCGTGGGGAGCAGGGAAGGGACTGGTTTCCCTATCTCCTTGCCAGGCTTCCTCCTCCTGCGTTTCCCTCCTCAACCCCCACCCTAGACAGAACGCTGCCTCTGACAGTAGCCCTGAGGAAGGTGCACGCTTTTCCTGATTCATTCTCTCTGCAAATTCTGAGCTCTCTGGCCTCCATCCTGGGAGAACTATACTTTGTTTCTAGACTAGCTGATGGCCTCAGACATGATAAGTGCTTTCTGTGGAGTATCTCATTTAATCCTAAAGTACCCCTTGAAATTGGTACTATTAGTTAATGCTCCCCATTTCACAGGCAATGAGACTGAGGCTCTGGGAGGCTAAGGTGCAATTTCACATAGCTAGTAAGTAGCAGAGATGGGATTTGAACCCAGGGCTGACCAGCTCCCAAGCACATGCTCTTGCTGGCTCTATCAGAGTAGCTCTGGAGGACGCCCGTCCCTCCTGATCTCAGGTGACCTTCGGCCCAGCTTCTCCCTGCAGTCCCACATCTTTCCTTCCATTCTCCAGGGCGAGGGAAGAGCCGGCGGCAGAGCATCTTCTGAGCTGTGCCCACCCTGCTGTGGCCCAAGGGACGAGAGGTCACACTGAGCACAACTGCGGCAGGATGGGGCCCGTGTGGCCTCGGAGGACTGAGGAGTCAGGGCTAACGGCCGGTCCAGAAGACCTCTCGGCAGCCCTGCTGGCCACGGCTGTTTCCTCTCCCTTCTTCCCACATGCCTCCCCAGTGGCCTTGGCCTGGACACCAACCCCTCCGTCACCTTCCCTGGGGCTGGGCATGAGCTGCTTCCCTGGGAGGAGGTGAGGGGACAGGGAGCGATCTCAGACACTTTCCCACCCTAAAGTGCTCAGACACCAGCATGGAACCCACATGGACAGAAGAATCTAGAGGCCGGGCAGAGCGCTATGCCTTGAACATGGGCACCACCATGCCTCCCCACCCGGGGTACCTGCCTGCCTCACCAGTTTGGTCGAGTCCCTTTCAGGCCCCTTGGAGCCCACACGTCTTTCCCCTTTTTCCCCCGCTGAGAGCAGGAAGCAACGTGGCACCTTGTCTGGGACTCTGGAATCCTGGGTGCCAACGTGTGTGCCAAAGCCCACCCTCACCTGAGGGGCGGGTGTCCCCAGAGCAACAGAGGGAGTTGTAGCCCCACCCCCTCTTCTCATCATCCCCCACTTGTTCCCATTCCCCACTCCTCGCCAGAGGCCCCGTATGCTGCTGGACGCCCAGTTGAGTCCAGTGGTGGCCTGGTCCCGCCAGCTGCACTCCTGCCAGCTCAGCCGGGCCCGCCCGTCTCCCCAGTCCGAATGGGATTGCCTTAAATTGGCAGGTGGTAGAGCACGCACTGCCCTTGGAGCTCTGACCCAAGCTGCTACCTCTCCACCCTTTCCCGAGAGTGGTTCCTGCTTATCATTCCTGAGCGCTGGTAAGCCAGCCCTGGGCCAGGGTCCCAAGGACGGTACCCAGATATGCAGAGTCACCCTCACGCTGCTGCCAGCTCCCTGGGGCTGGCACAGCCTCCCTCGTCCCCTCCTTCCCGGCCCCCGTGGCTCTGTCCTTGCTCCACCCTATCTGGGCACCAGCCTCCCCATGCCCCTGGCCTCCCCAGAGGGCGGTCACCAGAGAAAGGATCAGCACCGCAGTCTGAGGTACAGGAAGGTGGGACAGGACGGGATAGACTTTGATCCCGAGCCCTGAGCCCCAGGCCCCAGGGGACTGGGAGTGTTAGGGCCTGCGAGAAGGCCCCGCCCCCCACCCCTATGGAGCACACCTGTCCTATTCCCAAAGTCTCCTCAACACTCGGCTGAATCTTGGATGGCGAGGCCAGGTCCCCTGCGCACCCCCCTCAGGCTGAGGAGCAGCCCTGGAGGGTCTTGGCTTCCCCACAAGTCCCTCCCCTCCTCCCCCACCGTACTGTGAAAGTCCCGTGACTCAGCGCAAAGACAGATAATATATTTAATTCATGTTGTACAGAAAGGAGTGAGCAGTCTCATGCTGAAAAGCTGGTTTTGACAGATTGATGCCAAAGATGGAGGACAGAAGGCCCCCTGCGGGCCTTCTGAGTGCAAGTGGGGCTTGCTTGTATGTGTACGTAAAGTGGAGAGAGAGTTTGGTTTGTATGTGTCCCTGAACCCACCCTGGGCTATGGGCATGGTGCCCTGCACCCTCCCTGCTGTATTCCAGATGCTGCTGCATTCAGAGCTGGAAGTCAGCTCTGGGTGACCTGGGGTGGGAGCAGAAGAGGCCTGGGACTCTGTGCTCGGGGTCCCAGCCGTGGCCCAAGTTGGTGCCTGAGGGGTGGGGCCAGCCAGGAGTCCTGGGGAAGGGTCTGGGGTTCTGGCTACTGTCGCTGACCCTTGTGCTCCCCCAACCAAGTGGCTCTCTGACTTATTGGGGGGGGCAAGGAGGAAAGTTCAAGAGAGGGTTGACATGGGGGATGGTCAAGGCCAGGGCAGCAGAACTAGGATACAAACCTCCCTATAATTCTGGCCCAGCAGTAATTGCACAGACCCGACTCCCCTTCCCGCTGCCCGGATGGCCTCTTACCTTGGGTCTGTCCATTCCTCCTTTCACACACATCTCCCAGAGCTCTCAGCATCCTGCTGCATTTTCCATTTCAGTGTCCAGGTTTGTTCTCCCCAAGACCACCCTGAGGATGTCAGGCCCCAAACCTCCTGGCCTTACCTGACCAGTGGCCTTATGTCTGGCCATAAGAACTTTCCAGTTTGCTGGCACAGTTGAGGAGGCTCATGCTGAGAGGTTGGGTGATGTCCCCCAAGATCATGGAAGTAAAGAGTGATTCTCAGCATGGATTCTGCCAGCCTAGACCTCCTCACCTCTTAAAGGCAGCCAGTCGCTAAACTGGAGGACAGTAAGGGCAGGGGCCAGGAGACACATTGGTGGGCATCTGAGTCCGGCCTTTTAGTTGAATGTGGGAGGAAGCTAGCGAAGACCTAAGGTTTGCTAAGCTCCCTACTGTGTGCCAGGCACTATGCCTCTCATTGAATCCTCACAACAAGCCCCTTTCTCCCCACTTTGCAGGTGAGGACAGTAAGTTTCTCAGGGGTTAGAGGACTTGCCTTGGGTCATGTAGCAAATTAGAATCCCAGGTCTGTCTGCCACTCCAGCCCGTGGTCTTCAAAGAGGAGAAGGAGTGAGGAGGGGAGGTGTAGACCAGGCAGAGCCCCAGGAGCCAGAGAAACAAACACACAGCAGGGAAGGCCCCAGAGCAGACACTGCTTTGCTGGCGTGCCGCTTGACACCAGAGGCCACCGTTGTATCATAGAGAGCAGTACCCACCAGTTTACAGAGGCTTCTGCCCCTTTAAGAGCCCACTCCCCCAGGGAGGCTCACTTGGGTGGGGGGACTTTGGAGGTCTCTGTGGAGACATTAAGGCACTCTGAGCTTCTGCCCTAGAAAGCTTGGGGATGTTCAGCTGGACAGGCTCCTACCAGCCCTTGTATGTAGTTAGTGCTCAAAGAAAAATGATGTTTCTGGAGAAGGAAGCTGGAGGGGCGGAGTAACCGGTTATGAGCTGCTGGGGCAGAAGGGCTTCGAGGGTTGCCGTCGGGCTCTCCGGTGGCCAGACTGCCGCCACACAGGGCACGTGTCCTGGAGCCCTCTGTTTCCTGGGTACCCCCAGCTTCATTCCCACATTCCTTATGGCTGGCTCTCACAAACAGCGGCCTGCCCCATACGCTGGAGTCCCGGGCCAAACCTGCCAGCCAGTCATTTCCCCCTCTGACCTCACTTTTGCCATGGGCTCCTGGGATGGGTCAGGAGTGCCTGGGGCCCCCGACTGGGCCCACTCAGCGGGGTCGTTTGTGCTTTGCAGCAGCCCTGCAGCTGCTGGACAAAAGGTCCTATTTGAGGGTGACAGCAGCTCTCATGCTGGGCTCTGCCCCAGTCCTCTCCCACCCTGGTGGGACCTGGGGCTGGCTCTCCCCTGCCCCACCCTTCCTGTGGGCTCTCAGTCACCCTGTCCCTCTGATCTGGGCCCAGTGGTCAGGGCTGATGCCCCACAGGCCACTGCTCTCTTTGCCCTGCTAGGCTACGTGGGCCAGCCCGGTGTGGGACACTTGCCAGACCACCTTTCCTTCCTCCTCAAAGCAGCTCAGCTCCTTTTGGACCACCTTTCCACCTTCATCTTTGCTTAGACCCCTGCTTCCAGTCTTGACACTCCACAGCACCCCTTGAGCCCCTGTCTCCAGAGCAAATCATCAGCCCCGTGAATTGGTCACAGCCTGGCCCTGTGCTGGGTGCCAGGACACCGAGGTGCAAGACTCTCCACCCTTGCTTTCCGGCAGTGGGAGCTCAGACCTCCTGGCGTTGACGGCCTTTCTCTCAGCAGATTTTTATCAAGCACCCACTGTGTGCCAGGCACTGTGCTGGGCACTGAGGATGAGGCAAGACCTCCATGTCCCTGCTCTCACAGAGCTTGCATTCTAGTGAAGGAGGAAGCATCACGCAAATAAATGTGACACGTCAGGGGTCAAATGTGATGACACAGAAGCAAGCAGAGTCAGGGGAGATGTGAGGGCACAGGGTGGGGGCCTGGCACACGGTATGGTCAGAGGCCTCACTGATAAGATTGGGGAGCAGTGACTTGTAAGGGGGGAGCCATGTGGACCCCCAAGGACAGAGTATTCCAGCAGAGGTCCTGAAAGGAGGGTGTTTGAGGATGAACAAGGAGGCAGCCAGGTTGGAGCACAGCACCTGGGCGGGGTGACAGGAAGGCTGGCTCACGTGGAGTGGAGCAGTGGTCCTGCGCGTTAGATCCACCAGGGAGCATTTAAGAAGTACGGACGCCCGGCTCCAGCTCCAGTGATTCACACGGATTTTCCAGCGGTGAGGCTAGGCATCAGTAGTTTCTTAAAAGCTCCGCAGGTGACCCCAACGCGCAGCCAGGGTTGAGAAGCACTCACGTGGGGTGCTGTGGGGCATGGAAGGGACTCTGGATCTCGTTCTGAATGGCGAAGCCACTGACCTCTGTTTTTAAAGGCTCAGAGAGACGAATAGGAGAAGGCAGCCCCCGAGAGGAGGGTGCTATGGGCGGAGGAGGGAAGGACCCCCCCCGCACACACACACACACACACACACACACACACACACACACACACATACAGGCAGTAGGAGGAGGCTGCAGCTGAGGGGCGCAGGAGGGGAGGAGGAGCCTCTTCTCGGGGGCGGTGCCCTGAGGTGGGGGCTGTCCTCGCACTCACCGTGAGGCACCTGAAACTCTGGGCAAGGTAGCTTGCTGGGCCACATAGAGCAAGGGAGAGTGTCAGAGTTCAAACCCAAGTCTGCCTACCCGAGCAGTGCAGTGCTTGCACGATACCGTCTGCCTCCCAGGTGGCTGTGGGCGGGTACAGGAGGCGCCACCTTACTGTGTGCTGGGTTCCCGGGAACTGGGAACAGCACCCTCAGCCTCCGGTCACCTACAGGCATGGCTGAGAGGTGACAAGTAGGTCCCAGTGAGTTAGCTGAAAGTCACTGTGCCCACCCCACCACATGTGCCCTGCCATCACCCAGCCCCTCCTCGGGACCCTCCGGACCTCCCCACCACTTCAAAAGGCAACGTTGAGTACCGGGGGCCCAGTTCCTGTACCAGAGCTGTGACCGGCGTCCTTTCTGATGGTCGGTGCCCAGCTCCGGAGAGCCGGCGCCAGCTCTCCTCAACAGGATGGACAGGGTGGGTGGGCGGCTCCAGAGGGATCGCAGATGCCGCTTAGCCACTTCCTTCTCTCTCCTGTCCCCGCTTTCCCTCTGCTACCCCCTCTTTCTGCCCCTCACCTGTCCCTTCCTCTTGCTGGGGTTGCCCTGAGTAACACAAATG
This sequence comes from Delphinapterus leucas, assembly GCF_059928025.1. NCBI lineage: Eukaryota > Metazoa > Chordata > Mammalia > Artiodactyla > Monodontidae > Delphinapterus > Delphinapterus leucas. The sequence continues at coordinate 40,574,611 of NC_143129.1, forward strand.
CAGAGATCGATCATCTGGCCGGGCCTCTTCCCGAGGGAAGCCTCTCCTAGCTGTCCACCCCCGCCCCAAATCCCTGAGAAGCTCTCTTGATGCCAAGCGGCATCTCTGTCCTCCTGCACGCTTGTCCGTCTCATCCTGGTGATGTCAACACGAGGCATGGCGGTGCTATGGCAGCAGCTGTGTGAGCAAGCGGATCCAGCCAGAGTGGTGGATACAGGGCTCGACCCTCTGGGACGCAGTCAGCGCTCCTCCCTGCTCAAAGCTTCTAGCCCAGCCCCTCATCTTCCCGTCTCCTTCTGAGCTCCTCCCTCCCACATTCACTCATTATTCACCTGAGACTTCCTGACTACATGCCAGGCTCTGTTTCCAGTATCTGGGATACAAACTTGACCCTTAGACCCCACTTGCAGGAGCTCAGAGCCTCAGCATCAGATAGGATGCGATCTTTGCTTCCCTCTCATGAGGTCTCAGTTTCTTGGGGGAAGGGGAGTTGTCCATTAGTCACTTTTTTCAAATTTACCAAGAATTTTTGTCTTTTACTTTTTTTTTTTTTTTCAGACACAACAAAGACTTTTTATACCATCCATGTTTTCCCTGGAGGAGAGATCAGCTGGGTCCCGGGTCCCTGGGGAGGCATCTTGCACATCCAAGGCTCCAAAATCCATGAATCTGGATTCAAATCCTAGCTCTGCTGTTTGCAAGCTGTGTCACCTTGGGCATGTTTCTTAACCTCTCTGTGCCTCAGTGTCCTTCTCTGTAAAATGGAGTTGGTGACAACACCTTTTCCATGGGATTGGAAGGATTCATGAGAGAATTCCCGTGAGGGGCCTGACACGAGTGCTCAGTGAGCGGTAGCATGAATATCACTCTGCACATGCCCAGCCCCTTCTCCACCAGCAGAAATTCCATCGCCCTCCTTCCCCCAGGGATCCTAGTCCTGGCATTTAAATTAGATCATATTTTTTCTTGTTTTGCATTCTTCACCCTTGATAAGATCTCAATTAGCAAGAATGTATTAAGCATATTCTACCTAAAAGATTTTGCAAGACTTTAAGATTACCTCATCCCAGAGCTTTGTTTCCACAGAGTTTAAAATGTAGCTGGGGAAGTAAACATGGAAAGAGAGTTTAGGATAAAAAGCACTGGGTCACAGGTATCACTCAGTGGATCAGCTGCCTTCTGAAGCAGTGAGCTCTCTGTCCCTGGAAGCATCCAAGCAGAGGCTGGGAGACCACTTGTTGGGAATTCCAGGGGCATGCACTGTTTCTGGTAAGTCCTACCAGGTTGCAGAGGAAGGAGCCGTCTTGGGATAGGCCAGATCTGCCCCTGGTCTGACCATGTTCCTTGGGTCTCTACTTTGCCAAGCAGGGCGGCAAGATACAGCCCACAGGTAAGAAGCATTCCTCAGAGATGCCGAGAGGAATGTGGCCAACGGTAGTTGCAGGCTTGCAAACACCCTTCCACTGGGTTGCAAGATGCCTGGAGCATCCGATTGGGCCATTTGCTTTGAGGCCAGACTGCCTTGGCCTTTCAAGACCTGGGGCTGACTCTCGGGTGTGGGAATTCCTAAAGCTGGAGCTGATGAGGACAGGAGGGAGGGCTACCTTGCAGCAGGGGGATGGGCCCAGTGCCGTTTCATGCCTTGAGGTGATGACTTGAAGTTTACCCTCAACCGCCTGTGATGCTACACCTCTGGCTAAATGCTCTACTCAGTAATGGAATTGACTGCCCAGCTTTAGGGCACCAGAGGAGGGGGAAAGGTTGGAATTTCCAAGCAATAGAGGCAGTGCCGTGTGGAGGTCAAGAGCAGAGCTCTAGTGCCTTGGCTCGAATCCTGGCTCCATCACTTCCTAATTGTGGGATCACATAAAATGGCTTCTCAGTGCCTCAGTTTCCGCATAGGTAGAACGCGTGAAGATTAGATGAGTTAATACATGGAAAGTGCTCAGAATTTATTGGCCACGTAGAAAAGCACCGCCTAAGTGTTGGCTGTTGTTTTGTTGCCTGTCCTCTAGGGTGGAAGCAGGCATCACTCTCTCAACGGGGGAAGGGTTGTAGGGGACACAACAGTGAATAAAACCCCTCTGTCCAGGGGAACCCACCCATCCTCCCAAACTGCCACCAGAGTTTCAGAATTCTGATGTCCCTTATCCTAACAGATGTATGTTAGGCAAGGTACCGTGAACTTAACAAACATTATTTAAATTAAAAAAAAATTTTTTTTTAATTTAACAGACTTTTTTTTTTAATGAACGCACCATTTTACTCCAAATTAATTTAAAGAAATAGTAAGAGGTTTACAACAGTTGGGGACAGAGATTGTCACAGTGGCACTGTTATACCCAATAAAAAGATGGAAGCAACATAAATATCTCACAAGAGAAGTATAAATACATGTTTTTCCATCCATTACATAGCTAGTATGGAAACATTTGTATCTCACTTTCTTCTCAAAGCCTATTTCAACTCATGGAAAACTGCTTATGACATTCTTATGAAAATTATTTACAACATAATTATGTTATGACATAGGTGAAATACACTGGTTGTAAAAGTACACAGTATGTAAAATGTATAGTCCTAATTTTGTATTTATACAAGTATCATGACAAAACAACTAGAAGTATGTATACAGATGAGTGATTATCACTTTCTCCGCCATGAATTTCTCCATTTTCTCAATTTTTCACAATGAACATGGGTTATCTTTATGGTCAATGAAAAGGACAACAAAAGCCATTATTATGATTATATTGTCGCTATCAGTTGGGTTTCCATGGCTCTAGAGTTTTTACTCCCATTTCCCCTGATGTACATGTCTGGAGAGATGCTCACAGAGAGGATGGCTCTGTGTTCCCATGACCAGGGCTGGTCCCTCCTGGTCACTGCCCACTGCGAGAAGGATCCATGGGGACCACATTGGCTCTGGGCTTGGAGGGGCCCCTAACAGACGTTTATTAAAAATCTCCTTGGTCCAGATCACTCTGTGAAGTACTAAAGATTCAGAATTAAGTAAACAGTTCTCTTTCCTCAAGGAACTCACCGGCTGGTCTGGGAGAGAGAAGCCGATTGCAGAAATGTTGACAGTAATGGGCAGTTACCTGCATCTGCAGGTAATCCCAGAGGGTGTGAGCGGCCTGCCCAGGGAGCTTGTCACTTGCCTGCCTCCCCGCCCCTTCCTCAACCTCTGCCTACCTATCAGTATTGCAAGCCTCAGAAAGTGAGTTGGACCTCTAGGCTTCATAGTTCATATTAGTGAATGAAAATGAATTAACATAGAAATGAAACCTCTGATACGTTAGGAACCTGAAGGAACCCACCTCTGCAAGTCCTTCCCTTCCTTGCCTGCACCAGTGAGCACCCCCAGGTGACGCTCTACTTTGAGCTTAGACCTCTCTAGACACAGTGCCATTTAGTCAGGTGGTAAAGCCGGTCTTGTTTCTAGGTGTTTCCATACTCCTCCAACCCCCATATCCACCCCCCACCCCCGAATACTCAAAAGAATGTGGCCCTGGGCTGCAGAGGAGCTCCTGGAGGCCTCAAGACATCCTGTTGACTGTCCCACTGTCATCTCTAAGGGGCTGTGCCCATCCCCAGCAAGTGCCCCAGCGCTGTGTCCCAGCCCTGACCCTCCTCTCTCTCCGGTCCCGTACCTGACCACCCACTGCACACTCCTTACTCCTGCTAGCAGACCAAGGACCACCTTTCCCCGAAGGTGCCTCTTCCTTCAAGCCTTCGTACCTCTGCCCGGACATCCCCTCCCACCTCCTGCAGCAGCTCAGTCAGACTCTGGGCCTCGGGCAGGTGGTGGGACTCAGTGCTCCTGTCCCTACAGTGATGGGGTTGGGGGGTACAGATGCCCTCAGAGGGTCCTCCCTGCTCCTGATTTTACATCAACCTGTCTGTTCTCACTTTAGGGTTTTGTGGGAGCCATTTTCCTCTCTCCTCCTTTCAAGCATGCCTCAAACCCTCCTCCAGGAAGCCTTCCCTGATCAACTCCTTGAGCACTATGTGCTCAGTTCTGCTGGCACCAAATAGACGTACACCAATGCTGATGCAAGGGCTTCATGGGGGCCTTAGCCCTTCGTAACCTCCATTTCCCAAAAGGCTACCCAAATATACACAACCTAAGGAAAAACAGAGAGCCTAGTGTGGAAGTGTGACCTCCAGGTAAGTTTTCCAATAACTGCCCCCCGACCAGCCACACTCCACCCCATCCTAGCCACCACCACCACCCCCAGCCCGACTGCCTAGAAATTCTCACAGCCTGTGGTCTGCGCTCATGTATCCAGGTTTCCAACGTGTTAGGTCTCTTCTCTGGGTTCAGGTTGCAAGCTGCCTGGGTTGAAGAGGGCCGTGTCCTCTTGAGTGTGCCTCCCCCAGGCGTGCCATCCCACTCCCCAATTGCTTTGTTAGGGCAATGACACCAGTTGGTGACCAAGTAATGTATTTATAGTTATTGAGGTGCTTTCATGCATGGTAGCCCATTTTGCTCTGAAAACACCCTGTGTGGTAGACAGGGCATGTGGGATGACCCCATTCAATGGATGTGGAAACTGAGGCCCTGGGAGGTTTAACACCTTGCACATAGTTAATTAAGTGACAAAGCAAGGCCTCCCACCAGGTATGCCTGCCTGCCTCACTGCCCTGTGAACTGCTTTGCTTGCCAGCTCAGGTTTTATTCCGTTCCAGTGTCAGGGCTGTTGAGCAGGGACCCCCAGGGCTGACGGGGGAGCCAGAAGAAGCAGATTTGACTTCTAATCTGACTCACGCAGCTGGTTCAGAATGCAGCCAACATGGGGGAATTTGGTCCTGCTTCCACTCCCCTTCCCCTCTTCCACAGCTGCTTTGACATCCTCTTGCCTCCCTCTGCACCCCTCCCTCCCCACCCCCAACTTTGGGAGCCGTGGGGTGGGGTCCCAGGAGGATGTGAGCCTATGGACAGGCGGGATGTTTTTCCTACTCTGTATTGTTCTGCCCATGCCCATTGTGTGGGCTGAGAGCAGGACGTCACCAAGTCGCCTGGCAAACTTTCAGCAGAGCTGGGGAACATTTCCGGAGGGAACTGACCCATTATAAATGGCTGAAGCTTTTTACAAGCTTTGGTATTTCTCTGGATCGGCCGGACTGGGGGAGCCAGGGAAAGGAAAGACTTGAAGACTTCCGGTTCCTGGCAGCCAACTGCAAGGCTGAAGGTCCCAGGGACCTTGGCAGACCTGAGGTGTGCCAACACCTAACCCCAACTTGGGATGGCTCACACCTGAGGGTAGGAATGGACCTAGTCACCTTGAAAAGCTTCACTGTGCTCACCCAAGGGGAAATGCAAGGTCAGAATTGTTTTAAAGCTGTTCCGTGTTTGCTGTGGGGTGAGTAATGCTCAGTGTTTTCAACTCACAGCTCTTCCTTCCCAGGGGAGGCATTTATTTATGCATCTCTCTTTACCACTAGACTGGGTGTGCCTTCAGAGAGGTTCCTGGATGCCAGGTGCTTTGCATCAGTTTTCTCATGGTTTGACTGAATCCTGGCAGCAAGAGGATTATAGGCAGGTATAGTACGCCGCTTCTTACAGATGCGGAAACTGAGTCTCACCAAGGTTAGGAATTAGTTCCAGCCCACACAGCTATTTCATTGCAGAGCTGGGATTTGAACTCAGGTCTGTGACACTCCACAGTCCATGATCTGCAGCAGGATTTCTCAAACATTCACTTGCATAAGAGTTGACTGTTGTGCTAGCTAAGAATGCAGATTTTGGGGCCCTGCATTCTCCCCAATTCTAATTCAATAAATCAGGGTGGGGCAGGAAATCTGCATTTTTGCCAAATAACAGGGGATTCTGAAGCACTTGAGCCGCAGGTTGAGAAACACTGCCTTGGGGGTTGGTCTCCGTTTTATGATTTTAGCCAAGAGAGCAGCATCCTGGACTAAAAACAGAGGCGCAGCCCCAGGCCCCTACTGAGACCTCAGGAGGTGGCCCTGTCCCCTCACTTGTCCCTGCCTATGTGTGAAACCCAGGAGAAGCAGCCTGGAGCCTCAGAAGACAAAGGGAACCCGTCTGCAGCATAGAAAATTCTCCCATCACCCTTTATAACATTTGAAACACACAAGATAGGAAACTGAGCAACAAAGTCAGAATAAAGGGGCCCTCGTTCACCCCTCAGACTTTTATGGACCCCTGCTATGGGAAAGGGCTTGGGACAGACTCCTCTGAAGTTCTGAGGTGGCAAGTACAGCTGGATGCATCAGGAACCTCCTGCTTCAGAGTTACCTGGGGGTTTGCTAAGATGCAGAGTCCTGGGGCCCATCCCAGACTTCCATAGCCAGAATTCCTGGGGGGTAAACTCTAGGTGAACTCATTTTGCTTTAAATGTGTTCCCCAGACAATTCTGAAGCAAATAGAGGTTTGAGAACTGGTGGCCAGAGGGCCTGGGAAGGAAAGGAATTCCTGAAGCTGAGGACCCCAGGAGGGCCCCAAAGCTACAGCCTGGGTGGGAATCCCTGGGGTGAAGCTGTGGACTAGTGAAAGAGGTACCACACTTAGTGTGTGGAATTCTGGGTTTGAACCCTGGCTTGGCCACTCTGCACTCCTGGGCAAGTGACAACCTCCCTGAGCTCAACTCCTCACAGGTCAAATGAGGATAATCCGGTCCACCTCTGCGCCTGGCTATGAAGACCCAGTGAGCACACAGTGGGCACTGAATGGACAGCAGCAGGTGAGCGGTGGAAGAAGCTGATTCTAAGTTTTCAGGCAATGCTGACAGGGCTCCCAACAACATCCAGCTGCCACAGACCCACTTCACTCTCTTGGAGAACCAAGGACTGGGTTGGGCGATGGGGGTTAGAATTCAGAATCTTGACTTGTGGACTCTGATGGAGTGGCCTGGGACACCCTCAGAGGGTCAGAAGCCCTGAAGCCCTGAAGCCCTGTGGTCTGAAGGACCCTGAAGCCCAGGTCGTGTCTGGAGGGCTGTTTCCACCACTCCACTCCCCTGTCCGCCCACTTCCCAAACCCTCAATTTCACACCAAGAATCACACCATAAGCATGGGCTCTGAGAGGTCAGCCCAGGGGCCCTTCCCCGTATGACCCTCACTGCTACTCAGTCTTGTTTCCCTGGAGTTGTCTCTGTTGAGCTGAGGGACCTAACTGTTCCTCTCCTCCTTCCCATCACCCTTGGGTGCCTCCAAGGACCCCTATCCCCTCTTCCTTGACCATTATGCCCTCTTTAGAGACTCCTTTTCCCCCTCTCCCTCTCAGGAAGCCCAGGGGTCATCCTCAGGCCAACTGCTAACTCCCTCCGGGGAAAAGATCTGAGAAACCAATTCATACCCAGTGGGTACACTAAGCAGGCCAGAGGCCCTCCCCTGGAATAGGTGCACTTTACAAGCAGCTGTAAGAAAGCAGTCCAGGGAGACCTGAAGAGGGCCTCTCCCCTGGCAGTACCGCCTTGAGGTTAAGAGTACAAGCTCCGGAGACAGAGGGTTCGTCCTGGCTAGACCATGCATTAGCTGAGTGACCTTGCGCCACCTGCTTCATTTTCCTTATGTATCAAACAGAGAAATAGCAAACGTATCCACTTCTTTAATGCAGGCACGTATTAAGTCTCAACATGTCTGGCACATATTAAGTACTCAATAAATGTTAGTCATTATTGCTCATTAGTGGAAGGATTTGGGACATTTACTATTCTAGATTTCATAGGTTAATGCCTGTGTCCATCCGGGGCTGTGTGCCCACCAAGTCCAAGCTCAGCCCTAGCTGTCATCTAAAGGGAATGCTGCACATGGGGCCAAGTGTCTGAGTTCTTGAGCTGGGATTCATCCTCTTGGTAAATCTCCTTGGGAATAAGGATGAGGGCAACAGCGGCTGGATTAGGGGAGAGTCTCTATTAGTATCTCTTAAGCCAGGGCTTAAGGGAAAGCATAGGTGGATATGAAGGGAATTTGACATCTGCTTCTCTCTTAAGGTTCAGTTGCCTGTGAACTGGGGGTAGGGCTTGGTAAATCACTGGGTTTCTGCACTCTGAGATCCTGGGAAGGAGTGGGATTCTCTGACAGCTTTGTTCTTCTGTACCAGTCTGTGAGTCTGCGAAAAGGCAAGTAACAGGCTCAAATCCTCCAAGAAAGGGGATGGAGGGTGGGGCCTGTTCTTCCTGCTCCTATCATCTCCTTCCCTTCTGGCTAATTTCCCTCTCGATAGGAGCAGGCAAGAAGACTCAGAAGGCTTCTGGAAGAGATTGGAAGTCTTCAGGGCAAATGTCACCTCATCTCCCAGCCCCACTTTTTCCAACAGACATGAGAAAATACCTCCTCTCCCTTGGGCAGACCAGCCACCCTGGGGAGAGCCCTTTCTCCTCAAACTGGACCACTGGGGACTAATCCTTGCCCACCATTGGTTTGGAAGATGCAGCTCTCTGTGAAGAATGCCGCTAGGTAGAGGGCCCCACCAGGATGGGAGCAAAGACTGCGGCCAGGTCAGGCAGGACAGCAAGATCATGCCCCAGAAACCCACGAACAGAAAGGAGACACCAAAGTGAAGTGAGCACTGCAGCCAACAGTAACTCTCTTAGCACCTCCATCTCACAGAAGGTGGAGGAAACCACAAGAGAGCCGTTGGGCCCACACTCTCCCGACGTTCATCCTGAGTCAGCGCCTGGGCTGCTCCCGGAGGCTCAGTGACTCATAAGACAAGGGCCACAAGCATGAGGAATCCAGTCCAGAGGGAGACAGCGTGTCACCTGGGCACAGAGGAGGGCGCCACTGATTCTCTCTAGGCGGGAGAACATTGAAGCTGGACACTGAAGGCTAGGTTGCATTTCTACAGGACAGTGGGGAACAGCAAAGGGGACTTGTTCAGGGGTCACAAAGCCTCCTGTGGGGGGCAGGGGGAGGGGTGATAGGAGAGGATGGAAATGTAGGCAGGGCCTCGAAAGGCATATTGAAGGCACTGACCTTTACCCTGTGGACTGAGGGGAGTGGAAACACATAATTTTTTTCCTGATTATTAGGAGCAATATACCTTTGGCATAAAAACCAGAGAAACAGGGCTTCCCTGGTGGCGCAGTGGTTGAGAGTCCGCCTGCCGATGCAGGGGACACGGGTTCGTGCCCCGGTCCGGGAAGATCCCACATGCCGCGGAGCGGCTGGGCCTGTGAGCCATGGCCGCTGAGCCTGCATGTCCGGAGCCTGTGCTCCGCAATGGGAGAGGCCACAACAGTGACAGGCCCACGTACCGCAAAAAAAAAAAAAAAAAAAACCACACACAAAACACAAAAATCCAGAGAAACAGAAAAAGTATAAAGAAGAAAATTAAAATCACTCATATGTCAACTACCCAGAAATAACCACTGAGGTTTTCCTTTCAGACTCTTTCTTATAAATAAGAGACCTTTAAAAAGGGTATATGTAGGATAGATACAACATGTAATATATAGTCATATTAATATAGCAAAATGCATATTTCATATTAAAAGATTATGTTATGTTAGAACATAATCTGAATTCAGAGAATATATCAATTAACATACAAGTTATTATATAATAACTTAGTATAATATAGTTCATTTTAAAGAAAACTAAATTGAGATGTTATAAAGAGGGAGTTTTCATTTTTATTTGTTTATTTTTAATAGACAACACATTCGTGTGCTCCATAATTCAGAAGGCACAAGAGGTTATATAGTGAAAATGTCCTTATTGCTCCACCCCCTACCATCTAGCTCTCCTCCTTGGACTCAATAAATGTTGTTGTAACCTTCCAGGAGTTTTATGCATAGACAAGAAGATAAACATATTATTTTCTCCCCCTTTACACAAATGTTACACAATTGTTAGCCACTTATTCTGCATCCTTCAGTTTTTACTTAGTATATCTTGGATACAATTTCCTATGAATGTATAAAAAGTCCTCTCATTTTTTATGGCTACATACTTTTCCATCATATGAATGTATTCTAATTTATTCAGCAAGTCTCTACTAATAGTCATTTGGGTTTTCTCTAATCTTTTGCATTTATAAACAGTGCTGCCATAAATAACTCTACATATGTCGTCTTGCACAAGTAAAACTCCATATGCAGCATAACTTCCTAGAAGTGCAGTTACAGGTCAAGGGTCAGGTGCAGTTATAATTTTGATGCATATTTCTTAACAGCCCTCTGTAGAGCTGATACTAATTGCTTTAAAATGTCCCTCTTTTGATGTAAATGAGGGATAAAATCAGGTCTGAACTTAGAGTATAAGGAGGCTGGATTAGAAGTGGGCAGGCAGGAACCAGTTTGGAGGCCACTGCAATAGTGCAGGAGAAACCTGCCTAGAACTGAACTATGGGTCAGGACCATTGGACAGAGGAGCCGGAGCCCTGAATTCAAGAAACATTCTGGACTTAGAACTGATAGGATAGAGACACAAACTGGCATTTGGATGTGAGGGTGCAAAGGTCTCTAACAGAGTGACCCGGTGGGTCTGGAAATGGCATCTGAAGTAAAAAGATGAAACAAAAGCTGCAAACAGAGAAGGAAGGAGCCCCCTGGAGTCTCGAAGTGTAGAGACATTTATTATAATGATAATGCTCTTACTTTGTTTCTCCTACATCAAGGAAAATGACCTTCACTCTGGAAAAGGTAAAACAGACACATTAAGAGGGAACTGAAGATTCCCCTTTAAAAAGACAGATTATTGGTCACATGTGTTCGACACTTCTCCTTCCTGACCCCACGAAAATGATTATAAAGCAATGAGCAAATGTTACCCTCCCAGTGATGAAGAGAACAGGAGAGAGGCCACCGCGGATAAACGTTCTCAGCAAATATATAGGAGCTGAGAAATGGAGAAGAGAGTGGTCATTGATGAAGTGGGTGGAGGACAGTGAACCCAGAGGGGCAGGCAGCGAGAGAGAGAGACGGCTGCACATTACCGCAGCAGAACCACAGTGGAGCTCAGGCCTCCGAGATGCTATGAGGGTGGACGGTGTAGAGGAAGCAGGAGACATAGCCACCGCTGAAGTGAGGAGGACTGGCCAACGGTACATGGAACAGTCAATTCCCAAGCAACACACAGGGCAGCCAGGGATCCATCTCCAGTCGGAGGCTTCAGTTCAATGGTCCCAAAGCAGGGGCTTCCACCTCTAATACTGGAGTCCTCGTGTGATGCAGGCTCACTGCCGAAATGAAATGAAATCTGCCACCTGACCAGCCCAGCCTCACTCTTAAATATGAAAAGACAAAGATCATCAGACATTTGAAAAAAAGCCTCTGGCATGAAAAAAAATAAAGATAAATGGTGTGGGGGGGTAACATAATGTCCATAATGGACATATTCCATTATTTCTCTTTAGAGAAATAATTTAGGAAACAGAAGACTAAAGAAATTTTCAGTAACTAATAGGTAATCAGGGAGATTTGAGGAGGTGTTGCATCCCTAAACAAGTATAGGATGCTATGAAAGGAAGACCAGAAAATAAATGTGAGCTCCTGGAAATAAAAGATAGGATTATGGACATTGAAATTTCAATAGAAAGTGTTGGGACGTAAGAGAATTAGAGAAGTAGTTTCACATCTGGATAAGAGAAACATCCAGAAAAAAAGTAAAGAGAAAAGCAGAAGAGAAGAAGTTCTCAAATAAGAAAATAAAATAATTCCCCAAAGCTGAAGGACAACTTGTAAAGGGGACACCAAGAATACAGCGCAATGAGTGAATAAGGGACCCACATATGAGCACCATCATGGTGAAATTTTAGAATAGCAGTGATAAAGACAGGATCCTAAAATTTCCCTAGAGGAGAAGAAAATTTACCTCTAAAAATATAAGAATCAGACTGGTCTCAGGGCTCTCATTAGCAAAGACTACACTGATACCTTCAACATTCTGTGAAAAAAGCAATTTTCAACAAAGAAGTCTATATCCATCCAAATTATCATTCACGTGTGAAGGTGGAGCTATAACACTTTGAGAAGCTAGGGACTCAGAAAAATCTATGACATACCGCCCACTCCTTTTTTTCTTTCTTTCTTTTTTAATAACAATTTTTAAAATTGAAGTATAGTAAATTTACAATGTTGCGTTAGCTTCAGGTGTACTGCAAATTGATTCAGTTACATATATATATATATATATATATATATATATATATATATTCTTTTTCAGATTCTTTTCCATTATAGGTTATTACAAGACACTGAGTATAGTTCCCTGTGCTATATAATAGGTTTTTGTTGTTTATTTTATACATAGTGGTATATATACATTAATTCCAAACTCCTAATTTATCTCTCCCCACACACATACACTCCTTTTTAAGAAATTACCTGAGATGTGGTGTAGCAAAATGATAGCCTAAACAAAAACAAAACAAAAACAAAAGGAGGGAGGGAGGAAGAGAAGAAGGAAGGAAGGAAGGAAGGAAGGAAGGAAGGGAGGGAGGGAGGGAGGGGAGAGAAAACAGTGGGACCCGTCAAGGGCATTAGTGAAAAGAAGTCCCCGACCAACAGCTATGTAAGAGAAAAGCAACACGCCCAAATTAGAGCATATAACGGAGAGGGCCCCGTGTGAGGTCCCTGGGAAAAAGAGGAACCTCGGAAATAGAATACTCGATAAGCTGAAAAGTAGGAAACAAACATGAAGAAATAATCATGGCAAGTAAAGAGAAGAAGAGGAGGGGGAAGGGGAAGGAGAAGAAAGGCAATCTGAAACTATGAAAACTAAAACAAATAAAAGAAGGAAACATAATTATAGGACATCGCTGGCTCTGCAATAAACAACATTTACATTGTTACAAATGTAAACATTATTTATTGGTTTTAAACTTTTAGAACCAACTAATAGGCAAAGCACAGAAGACTTAATTATGGTTAGAAAATTATATATACAGGTAATCAACTTTGAGCATTTAAAGTAAATGTTCAGAAGACAGAAGCTGGGAAGGGGAGCTAAAAGGGAAAGGTAGGAGTGATATCCTTATCCTTCAAAATAGTGAGTCAAAACTACTATCCATAGCTGATGGTATGAGAAATAAAGATATAAATATGTTACTTAAAGCAACATACGTAATCAACAGCTTTATTTTTATTTTATTTAGAGGAATTAAATAAAAACAGTTATACAACCATGTTGTGAGTAGGGTGGGGGAGAGTTATTTGGATGATATATATGAACTAAATCCTTATTTTTCATAGTTATAAATAAAGAAAGGATGTTTTAAACTGAGAAATCCAGAAACGGCCACATAAGCACATTATTTAGAGATATAGAAGTCATTCCCAGAATAAAGAGCTAAAAGATTTAGAAGCAGTTGCCTCTGGGAGCAGGACTAGAGGGGGAAGGAATGAGGTGGGACTGTTCCTTGCAGGCTCTTCTGTTCTACTTTATTTTTAACCATGTACATGAATTACTTGGATATAAAAATTTAAGTACATCACAAGATAGATGAGAGCTTATGTGGCTGCAGATGAATTCTGGGGGCCAGATTCAGATGAATTAGACACAGGGTCATGAAATACCTTGCAGGTAGGACTGAAAAACAACCTGGGTAAATGATGAGGACATTGGAGATAAGAAAATGTTCATTTTCACAAAGAGACAGAAGGTATTTCTGGAAACTATATACCAAATGGCTCAATATAGAATCCTGGCAAAATTCTAGCACAGATTATTAAACAGATGGCTTGGGAGTGCTTTGTGATTTATTTATTTATTTATACTCTGCCTCCTTCCAAAAAGAAGGATTTGTAGTGGCTTATAGAGAGACGTACAATACAATAAGATTAAAAAAAAAATTTAATGAGAAAAGAGTCTCAAAAAGTTAAACTTAAAAGTACTATATGATCCAACAAATCCACCTGTAGGTATATACCCAAAAGGACTAAAACATGTTCACATAAAAACTTGTAAATGAACGTTTGTAGCAACATTATTCATGATAGACAAAAAGTGGAAACCCAAATGTCCATGGAAAAACAAAATGTGGTACATCCATTTTGAACAATGGAATATTATTAGGCTATGAAAAGGAATAAAGTATTGATACATGCTACAATGTGAGTGAACCTTGAAAACATTATGCTGAATTAATGAAGCCAGACATAAAGGGCCACATAATTATATGACTCCGTTTATACAAAATGTCCAGAATACACAAATCCATAGATAGAAAGTAGATCATTGATTGCCAAAGGTTGAGGGGAAGAGGGATTAAGCATGGGTAATGGGGTGATGAAAATGTTTTGGAATTAGGTAGTGGTGATGTGAATATACTAAAACCCACGAACTGTACACTTTAAAAGACTGGATTTTATAGTATGTGAATTATATCTCAGTTAAAAAGCATTATTATGGGGAAGACTGAGGAAAGGAGGATGAAGAGAAAAGGACAGAAAATAAAGAGGAATCAAGTCAGTAGACAACACATATACCGTAAAATTCCATATAGGTGATAAAGGTGGATCACGACTTTGACCGTGAGCTTTCCAGCAGCTACTACAAGCTTGGAAAATAGTGTTAATTAAATGATTCCCAGCATCCATAAGACATACATGAAATGGTTGCTCAGGAGAATCACAGCTTTTCCTAGTGTCCAATAGAAATTTCTGTGTGTCTTTGTATAGTGGTCCGTTGGCAACAGCATCCCTACCATAACTCCAGTCACATATCTTCAAGTTGCTCAGACTAGGCATAAAGTCCAAGGATAATTCAGTAAAGGCACTTTAATGAGGGGCCTAAATGGTGTGGGATATGCAAGCAGCTCCTGTTGATAAAATGTGGATTCTCTGGAGCAGTGGTTTCCAACCTTGGCTGTGCATTAGAAAGCCCTGGGGAGCTTTTGCAAACTACCAACGCAAGACTCCATCAACCAGAAAGTCTGACTTTTCTGAGATTCCAACATACATACTGTCCCCAACTTATGATGGTTCAACTCCTGATATTTTGACTTTACAATGATGTGAAAGTCATATGCACTCAGTAGGAGCCATACCTGGAGTTTCGAATTTTGATTTCTGGGCTATCAATATGCAGTACAATATTCTCTCATGATCCTCCTGGGCAGTGGCAGTGAGCCAAAGCTCCCAGTCAGCCAGGGGATCATAGAAGTAAACAACCAATACAGTTACAACCATTCCTTACCTGTAAGACCTTTTTGTTTTTCACTTTCAGTACAACTTTCAATCAATTACATGAGATATTCAACACTTAATTATAAAATAGGCTTTCTGTTAGATGATTTTGCCTAATGGCTAATGTAAGTGTTCTGAACACGTTTATGGTAGGCTAACCTAAGCTATGATGTTTGGTAGGTTAAGTGTATTAAATATGTTATTGGGGGGTGGGGGGGCTTGCAGGATATCAGTTCCCCGACCAGGGATTGAACCTGGGCCATGGCAGTGAAAACCTGGAATCCTAACCGCTAGGCCTCCAGGGATCTCCCTATTAAATGCATTTTTGACTTAATGATATTTTCAGCTTACAATGGGCTTATGGGGACGTAACTCCATGGTAAGACAAGAAGCCAAGTCTGAGAACTACCGACTAAATACAATAGATGAGTTGAACATCCCTCATGGAGTCCTCTATGAATATCATTTCTTCCTCAGTTTTTCATAAGTTCAAGGTTATGACAGTTAAACATATATTCGCATGGCTAATATTTTCTGAATGCCTGCTATGTGCCAGGAAGGTGCTGTATAGTGCCCCTGAGAATTAATGTGTGACTCAACTTCTATCCTCGAGGAGCTGACATTTGATCCACATTATGAACACCCCAGCTGGTGACCACAAGAAAGGGAGGTAAGTGAGGAGATGGGGGGAACACAAGGCAGGCAAAAGAGGCATCCCTGAGCTGGTGGGGAGCTCCCGGTAGAACATATAGCTCATCTGAGCCCTGAAGGAAAGGTTCATTAGGAAAGAGGAGGGTGGAGAATGGTGCAGTGCGTTCAATATTTTTCTCAGTGGTTTGGGTGAGTACAGTCATCCCGTGGTATCGCAGAGGACTGGTTCCAGGACCCACCACGGATACCCAAATCTGTGGACGCGCAAGTCCCATAGTCAGCCCTCCATATCCCAGGTTCTGCACCTGAGGATTCAACCAACCTCAATACTGTATTTACTGAAAAAAAGCTGTCTATAAGTGTACCCACGCAATTCAAACCCATGTTGCTCAAGGGTCAATTGTATTAGTAAATATACATTATGCATGTGAGGTGCCATCTTTCTCTGGAACAGCTGGAGGAGCAGCCCTTCTGCTGCATGGCTGAATTGGAACCCGAAGCATGCTGGCAGGGAAGAGGAACCCAAAGAAAAACTAAATGAGACACGGGAGCAGGGGAAGGCAACGGAGAAGTGTGAACAGCACCGAAGAGTGTCTACCAGCGGCTTTGCATATGCTCTAATTTCATCCCACCATAACACTGTAAGAATTTGACATTTTACAATTGAAGAAAATTAGGTTTATCATGTCAAGCCCTGAGTTGTCATGGCCAAGTGTGGGCCCAGAACATAGTCCAGGCCTGACCCACTCCCAGGTCCAGATTCTTTCCATTATTCAACGTATACCAAGGCTTATACTTGGATTCGATACATCGACTGCTCATAAATGAGATGGGAAGACTTGGTTCAACAGCAGCTCTTGTGGGGGAAAATGTTAATAGCTATAAGCTCAAGCACAAGTCTTAGGTGTGTAAGTAGGAGTGTGAGGGGCAGATGGTGTCATGGGAAGGATCCAGTGTTTGGAATGGGGATACCTGGGCTCAAAATTCAGCTTCAATACTTACTAGGTGTGTGATTTGGGGCAAGATACTGTGCATTCCTGAGTCTCAGTTTCCCAATCTATAAAAGGGGATAATAAGGCCTATATCACAGGATCATTGTGAAGGTTACAGATAATGTAGGCACAGAAAAGAAGATATTTACATTACTCAGTTATTACACATAACTGAGAAAAGACATACCCGGAATAGATCAAAAACTCCTAAAGAAGTTTTTAAAAGACAGACAATCCAATTTTTAAAGTAGTCAGAAGACTTGAAGGGGCATTTCACAAAAGATGATATTCAAGTGGCCAATAAGCACACGGTAAGATACTGAACAGTATTTATTGTGAGGGAAATGCAAATTAAAACCACTGAGATAGCTTCTTTTCGTCTGGAACCGCCATCTTCCAGTAATTCGCCAAAATGACCAACACAAAGACAAAGAGGAGGGGCACCTGCTACATGTTCTCTAGGCCTTTTAGGAAACACAGAGTTGTTCTTTTGGCCGCATACATGCGAATCTACAAGAAAGGTGATATTGTAGATATCAAGGGAATGGGCACTGTTCATAAAGGAATGCCCCACAAATGTTACCATGGCAAAACTGGGAGTGTCTACAATGTTACCCAGCATGCTGTTGGCATCCTTGTAAACAAACAAGTTAAGGGCAAGATTCTTGCCAAGAGAATTAATGTGCCTATCGAGCATATTAAGCAGTCTGAGAGTCGAGATAGCTTCCTGAAACGGGTGAAGGAAAACGACCAGAAAAAGAAGGAAGCCAAAGAGAAAGGTACTTGGGTTCAACTGAAGCTCCAGCCTGCTCCACCCAGAGAAGCACACTTCATGAGAACCAATGGAAAAGAGCCTAAACTGTTGGAGCCCACTCCCTATGAATTCATGGCATGATGGGTGTAAAGAAAATAAAAGACCTGGACTGTAAAACAAACAAACAAACAAACAAAAAACCACTGAGATACTGGTATACTACCAACACGATGATTAAATGAACATGGCTGCCAATGCCAAGTGTTGGCAAGGAAGTGGAGCAACTGGAACTCTAGTAAGTTTGTACTCTGATACAATCACTTTGGGTAACTGGTAGCATCAACTAAAGTTAAACCAACCCCACAACCTAGCAATTTCACTTCTGGGCACTATCTCAATAGAATGAGAGCTTATGTCCACCAAAAGGCAAGTACATGAATGTCCACAGCAGCTTTATTTATAATAGCTCCAAACTGGACACAACCTGAATGTCCGTCGATAGCAGACAGGATAAATAAATTGTGGTGTATATGCATATAATGTTCTCCTATATAGCAATGAAAAATAATGAACTACTACTCTCATAGACATAACATTGAGCAAGTACAGTACTGCTTCTGGGGTGGGTGCTGGAAGTGTTCTATATTTTGATCTGGGTGGCAGTCACCTGGCTATGTAAATACATATGTAAAAATTCAGTGTGTTCACTTAAGACTCATGCACTCTAATGTATGAAAGTTTAACCTCAATAAAAAAAAGTAAACAGAAAGTTATTGTATGTCATGTGCTTGGCACAGAGTGGGTACTCAATAAATAGCTGTCAAAACTCTCCTTTTCTAGAGAAGAGGAGGCAGCAAACTCATTGCACTGTGTGCCGAATAGGCCACTTGGGACCCCCGGGTGTGGTGCTGGGAGCCTCCCTTTTTAAGAGGGTCACTGACAATCAGAGCATGACATGATGGGGAGATAAGGATGGCAAGGGGCCTGGAACACATAGTAAATGAGGAATGGCCTAAGGAAGTGGAGAGAATGTTGGGGACAATAAAACTTAGGAAGAACATGAAGAATGTCTTCAAGTAGTCAAGGGCACTCTGTAGAATGGGAATTAGACATTTCCTTTGTGGTTCTAGGGCAGTGATTCTCAAACTGAAGCTGCAACTGAATCCCCTGGAGGACTTATTAAAACAGATTACTGAGCTGCACCCCCAGAAATTCTGATTCAGCAGGACCAAGAATCTGCTTTTCTAGCAAGTTCCCAGGCCAAGCTGCTGCTGGTCCAGGGACACACTTTGCTAGTGTAACTGAGCAGGGCAGAACTCTCACAGCAAGTGTTTGCAAGCAAAGTAAGTGTTCGTTGCAGGGCACCAAGCAAGGAAGTGGAAGACAAGCCTAAGATCCACTCCCTCTTGGTCCTTGAGTTAGGGGTTTTTAAAAGGGAAAGACAAAGAAGCTGGGGTTAATCACCATCTTGTGACAGTTCTTACTCATAGTTTTGGGAGTCAGGATGCCTAAGGCTTATGAATCTCTTGTCCGGTGGTCCATGACCCAGGGGTCTTTTAGCTCATCTTGCCCAGGAGAAACTATCTGAGTCTGAACATTAATGACATTATAGACAACAGCAATTTTAGTCATCTGGCTCTGGGTGATCAGTGTTCAGTTAGGACACAACTGAGGTCAGAGGGGACAAGACAGGAAATAAAGTTTTGGATAGAGAGGTTAATCATAAACTCAGCAGGGGAACTTGGTTTGGGGGGACTCAGTTTCAATCCCTGCTCCTGTTTTGACTTTCTCCAAATCTTTGAGGGAATGGGGCAATGACTGCTCTGGCTACTTTCTGCTGAAAAGGGGCATAGTCCTGCCTCAATTTGGGGAATGGAAATATTGTACACCGAGTTGGAAATATTCCCACGTTCCAGGTTTTGGATCTAAATCTTGCATAATTAAATTCTTAGTGCCTTGGTCTACCCATTTTGGTGCAATAGCTTATAGCACATTTTATGCTCAGGTACCCAATTAGGAGTAGGAGGAAGAGTGACAACCTGAACTTTTTTTCCCTTTTTGTAACTTGAACTTTAAGAAACCTTGGAAAATAGATCTCCTTCCCTGAGAAATTCAAGAAAATAAGCCTGAAAACCAGTCTGAACCTGGCACTTCTGGAGAGACTTATAGTAAAGAGTTGCCTAATTTTATCTAAGTAGGTTTTAACTTCAGTTGTAGTATTAATGTACAAATAACAGGAGCTATTAGCCACTACACATATGACTCCCTTTTCTACTAAAATCTAATCTAAAGCAATTTTATTGTCTAGTACTATTCTGGCTAAAGAATCTAGTGCCTTCTGCTGGGAGGCTATGACTTGAGCTGTTTCATCTGTTACTATTCCCAAAGACGTAAGAGGAGAGTTTGAGACCGTAGATTGCAGTTGCTAGAAGATACTGTTTTTGAGAATAGCTGATGATGTCCTTGAGTCTGATACAGTTCAGAAAATTCAAGTTTCAATAATACAGGAAAGTGTCTAAAACCATATCCACAATGGCCATCCAGCTCTACTTTGGATGCCTGAACCAATGTTAGTCTATTTTTTTTTTTTTTTTTTTGCGGTACACAGGCCTCTCACTGTTGTGGCCTCTCCCGTTGCGGAGCACAGGCTCCGGACGCGCAGGCTCAGCGGCCATGGCTCACGGGCCCAGCCGCTCCGCGGCATGTGGGATCTTCCCGGACCGGGGCACGAACCCACGTCCCCTGCAACGGCAGGTGGACTCTCAACCACTGCGCCACCAGGGAAGCCCTGTTGGTCTATTTTTTATTTCAAAATGCATTCTTTTCCTTGATGGTTAAAGCAGACGTACAATGCGTGTTTGATAGGCCACAACACAGGTGGTTCTAATTAGCATAAAGTTTAAGTTAAATCATGTATAAGCCAGAATGACTTCCCTATTCTTCAATATGTGAAAATTTCTTCTATCATTTCCCCTTGTGTTTGCAAATCTTTCAATAGAAAGCATTGATGATCAAAAATACTTGTCCCCCGATGCCAGGGTGGTTGTTGCCTGCCCTAGGTTCACCATGTCCCTTGGTGCCTCCTTTTGTTTATATATATTTGCCTAGTTATCACGTTGAGAGAAAGCTAATCAGACACAGTGAACAAGCTCAGAGGTATGCTAATGGGGAAACATTTTATAGACTCTACATTTTTACCACTTATACCAAATTGTCGCACAGATATCGTACATGTGCTTCTAGCAGTAGACTTAAAGCAAGCAGTGATATATGTCATGGGTAGTCATACTCTGTGACAACTTCACTAGAGAATTTTCTTTCTATCCTGAACAGGGGTCTCCAAACCACAGGCCGTGGACTGGTACCGGTCGGTGGCCTGTTAGGGACTGGGCCGCACAGCAGGAGGTGAGCAGTGGGCGAGCGAGCGAGCAAAGCTTCATCTGCCACGCCCCATCTTTCCCCATCATTCATATTACTGCCTGAACCATCCCCCACCCATCCATGGAAAAATTGTCTTCCACGAAACTGGTCCCTGGTGCCAAAATGTTTGGGGACCACTGATCCTGAACATTGGAGGCAATAGTATGGTTACAAGTAAAATAATAGCTTCCACTTTTGATAAGGAGACATACGTTTGGTAAAAAGTTCAACTGAACTAGTAGGATGCGTCTTACGGGTCTGGTCTGGATTCTTGGGTCAGCTGTCTACTACTGCTGTCATTATCATTTTTTTTTTTTTAAGATGTTGGGGGTAGGAGTTTATTCATTAATTTATTTATTTTTGCTGTGTTGGGTCTTCGTTTCTGTGCGAGGGCTTTGTCTAGTTGTGGCAAGTGGGGGCCACTCTTCATCGCGGTGCGCAGGCCTCTCACTATCGCGGCCTCTCTTGTTGCAGAGCACAGGCTCCAGACGCGCAGGCTCAGTAGTTGTGGCTCACGGGCCTAGTTGCTCCGCGGCATGTGGGATCCTCCCAGACCAGGGCTCGAACCCGTGTCCCCTGCATTAGCAGGCAGATTCTCAACCACTGCGCCATCAGGGAAGCCCTGTCATCATCATTTTATGCTGATGTCACTTGGGGTTATCAGCCCTTTCTATAGATCTGATCAGGGCAGAGGCCCTTCTTAAAGGAAATATGAAGTCAAAAGTCAATTCCCTTCAGTTTTACTGAGATTGAGCTCCTTAGGACTACCTATTACGGGGCCTTTCTTCTAAGTTGGAGCAGTCCTTTCCCATATGCATAATCTCTTGGTTGCAAGTTCTGGGGTATCTGATCTTCATCCAAAGATAGATTGCTGTGATAAGCTTCAGAAACAAACAGAGTATCCTTTTAATAATTCAATTAAACTTTACAATAATGTAACATACCAAGAAGGAGCTGTCTGGGAAGTGAGTCTTAAGCAGTAAACACAGACCTCGATGAACAAAACTAGAATTTAATATCTACTGAAACATAATCGTTTTTTCTAAAATTACCCTAATTTCTACCAAATATAGCCAAATTAAGACCAATTTTTTTTGCAACATAAGTCTGGTTTCAAGCTTGGCTTGATTATTTACATACATGTAATTGATCACAAAGGCTATTTTATTTTATTTTATTTTTTTGGCCACACCACATAGCTTGCAGGATCTTAGTTCCCCGACCAGGGATCGAACCTGGGTCCCTGCAGTGAAATCACCGAGTCCTTACCACTGGACTGCCAGGGAATTCACAAAGGCTATTTTAAATTAGCTGTGTTGGAATTTTTCATAAGATACCTCAGATTGAACTTTTAAGAAGGCTCTCAAGACTGGGAAAGCTATGCCAAGGACTTGCCATCAGGTTCTGCCTGTGATATCTACAGATTTGGGTGAATTCCTCTCTTCTCAGTTTCCCTAACGTATCTTGAGATTCCTGCACCAGTAAGGAGGTGGCCTTTCTTGTTCACCTGTTAAGGCTATTGGGAACTTAAGCATTTCCAATTTCTAGAGGGATCAGGTAGAGAGAAAAGGTAAATGTTTCGATTCTGCTTACAAATGTATAATTTACCAAATTGCTGTTAAGTCATGATTAGCTTAAGGGGAATGTTTTCCTTACATTTGGAAAACATAGATTAAAAGCCAGCCGTATTTCAGACCAACAAAACATTAAAAATTATAACCATATTAATCAGATCACTCAGTCCTATGTAACTAATCCTTTTTGTTAACAGTTTTATGAAGCCATCAGGTTTTCCATTAGAATTCTTTAATTTCTTACTCAGTTCAGCAGTATGATCTGAAAGTTATCAGAAATCTGGACTTGTCAGAAAGTCCTTTCTATGAATCTTCTTGAAGATGAAGCATTTTTGCAAAAGCACTAGTGTAAAACAATAACTGTCCATGAATGACAAAAGACTTAAAAAGGCACAAAGATCTGATTACATTGCAATGACAAAGAAATCTGATTATTTTGGGGACATACGATATTAAAGGAATATAACATTATATCAGGACATATTCAAACCTTAGAAATTTCATATAATTTCTAGAAAATTTATATTAATGCCATTTTACCTACGAAATATAACCTAAGAATGTTTATTACCACTCATTTGACAATGTTTCTCATGTAATTTAACATTCCAAGTAATCCTAAATTAGTTTAATATCTCTCTCTCAGATGCCTCAGAGGTCCTTGGAAACATCCCAAAGTTAGCTGGAGGTCAAAGGAACTTCAATTAGAATTTGATATTTGGGAAGTTTGTCAAAAATATTTTTTAAAAAATTTAAAACACTGGGTGAAATAGAATCATGGGTCACTGTGAAACAATACTTATTCACTTAACCAAAGTGATAGTAAATGATTTCAAAGGCAAATACAGAAAGTTACAACATGTTGCTTAAAAGGTGAAGAAACTTACAGTCTGTTATCAAAAGCAGCTCAATATTCCAAGAAAACTTTGTACTCTTAACACAGGGGAAACAAATTCTAGTTGTGCACCGTTTTATCTTTAATATTAAAATTTACTCAATCAATTAAATGTACTCTAATTTTAGTCAGTCCTGACCACACATGGAATTCCCTTCTAAAGACTCTTTTTTTCTTATAAACCTTGTACACTTCCTATATTCATATTAATTTGTCCCTTATTTTCTTTCCCATTTAGAAATAATGAGGGACTTCCCTGGTAGCCCAGTGGTTAAGACTCCACGCTTCCACCAGAGGGGGCACAGTTTTGATCCCTGGTCAGGGAACTAAGATCCCACATGCTGCATGACGTGGCCAAAAAAAACAAAGTAAAATAAATTTTAAAAATTAAAGAAAAAAGAAATAATCACCTTTAGGACAAAATTATTCTCTTTTCCCTTAATAAAATGCATTTCCATTGCTTATACCTTCTTTTCCCTCACATACAAAGATGTTTTCCTTATTAATTTTTAGTAGTTTTTTTTTTTTTTTTTGCGGTGCGCGGGCCTCTCACTGTTGTGACCTCTCCCATTGCGGAGCACAGGCTCCGGACGCGCAGGCTCAACGGCCATGGCTCACGGGCACAGCCACTCTGCGGCATGTGGGATCTTCCCGGACCGGGGCACGAACCCGTGTCCCCTGCATCGGCAGGCAGACTCTCAACCACTGCGCCACCAGGGAAGCCCTATTTTTAGTAGTTTTAATTACATATATTAATTAGAATTCTTAACCTTTAAAAACCTTAGTTTCTGGTGAAAACTTAAAAGGAAACAGTTATGAACTGTCTTTTACATTAGCATTCTATCCATACTCATGTGTCTCTTCAGGTCATATAAATCTTTTGCCTTTTACATTAGCATTCTGTAGATTGGCAAACATAAATAGTACTTATTGTTTCAAAAAACACATGCTTTCTTATAGAAAATATCTTGTTGTGGCACCAAAAATATTTATTAATAGTCCTAAATATCTTTAGCTTTCTGTAAAAAGAAGCCTACATTCAGTAATTAATGTTCCAGTATCTTATTTTATTTGGAAGTGACCTAGATATTTAATAAACTTCCATCATTTAACTTAATTTAGCAAAACTCTAAAGCTTCAAGCTACCAAAAATCTGGAGAGACTTTTCTTTTTTTTTAACAAACACTGGTGAAGAAGGATCATATTTCAAGTCAGCAATATTTTCTCAAGGACATTTTATATAGAGATTTTTTTTCCTCATAAGTTTTTATTTTCTCTTAGATAATTCTATCATTTCAAGACTTACCACTTATTCTTTTATTTTCAATTTAATTTTATTTATTTTTTCTACAGCAGGTTATTAGTTATCTATTTTGGAGAAATTATTTTTAAGTAGACATTCCTAAAATATAATTATTCCTAAAGAGTTTACCTAAAAACTCTCATTTCATTTACATTTAATTTACTTATAAAAATTTCATTATATCAAGTTATTTTTCTTGATGAGAAATTTTTGTAACAGAAATAATAAGATCCCTCACAGATACAGAGAACAAACTTGTGGTTACCAACGGAGAGGGGGAAGGGGGAGGGGCAAGATAGGGGTAGAGGGTTAAGAAGTACAAACTACTATGTACAAAATAAATAAGCTACAAGGGTATATTGCACAGCACAGGGAATATAGTAAATATTTTATAATAACTATAAATGGAGTATATCCTTTAAAACTTGTGACTCACTATATTGTACACCTGAAACTTACGTTATATTATAAATCAACAATACCTCAATAAAAAAAGAAAAAACAGAAAGGAAGAAATAAGATCTTTTTTGACTTTCAGTAAACCTAGGTATAATAAAAGTATTAATGTTGATGCCTCTAAAGACATGTCTATGTTAATTAAACCAACAAGCTTAAACTAACTTTTTAAATTTTTTTAAATATAAATTTATTTATTTATTTTTGGCTGCGTTGGGTCTTCGTTGCTGCGCGCGGGCTTTCTCTAGTTGCAGTGAGCAGGGGTTACTCTTCATTGCGGTGCGCGGGCTTCTCATTGCGGTGGCTTCTCTTGTTGCCGGGTGCGGGCCCTAGGTGCGCAGACTTCAGTAGTTGTGGCACGTGGGCTCAGTAGCTGTGGCTCACGGGCTCTAGAGCGCAGGCCCAGTAGTTGTGGCGCATAGGCTTAGTTGCTCCTTGGCATGTGGGATCTTCCTGGACCAGGGATCAAACCCGTGTACCCTGCGTTGGCAGGAAGATTCTTAACTACTGCACCACCAGGGAAGTTCCTTAAACTAACTTTAATACCAGATAATAATTTAATACTGAATATTTTGCAGATCACATGAACCTGAAATTAATTTGGGTTAGTTTCTTTTCTCTTTCTTTCTTTCTTTTTTTTTGGATTTTTTTCACATTAGTTTTTAATTGAATCATATTAATGACAAAATAAATATGTGCTTTTTTTTATTAGTTTATTTTATATCTTTTCTATTTCTGAGAATTTAAATAAGTGCTTAATTTCCTTTCAGCCAATTAAACAGAGTTCACTTACAAATTAATTTTGATAATACCATCCAAAGGAAAAGACATATATTTGTAATGCACACATAGACATATAGACAGACACAATCTCATAGCTTCATTTTAAAACTTAGTCATGAATCAGGTATTATAATATAAAACTCACTAGTTTATAAATAACAGTTGGAATAAGTTAAGTTTAAAACGGTCTCTTTTCTCTTTTTTCCCTCAGTCTGAGGAATTGGAAATGGTGTAGATAAGAGGAAGATAAAATTTCCTGAGAGCTGTGGTAGAATATTTACATCTCAAAGGCACAGGTAGAGAAAAGCAAGTTTTTCCTAGAAGCACGTGTTCCCTTAGGGTCAGAATTCTGAAAAGATTTTTTATCAAGTCAGCAACCCAGTTTTGGGGAACTATAACTAAAGGTGGTCTAAATTTGTAGTATCCTACAAGGCTATTTTTAGGAACTGAAGTTTTGTTTGTCATGTCGGCCAATTAAAATACTGCATCTTCTTTGACAGAAATATACTTTCTCTCTCTCTCTCTCTCTCTCTCACACACACACACACACACACACACACACACACACACACACACACACGATAGATGTCAAACCAATTCCAAAAGGTTTAAAGCCAAACCAATTCCAAAAGCAACCTTAGGCTCATACTTTTATCAAACCCAATCCCTCCCCCAATACCCAGCAATGGGCCTAGGAGGGCATCAATACACAAACCTAAAAGTTTTTGGCCTACACCATTGTGCTGGTTGTTTACCGGTAAATGTCTTCTAATCCAAAAACCATTCCTTCACTGCAAGCCTGGAATACTGCCTAGGCTGATGCTTGGTCAAAAAAGGAATTCCCCAGTTGGATCTCCTGGCCAAAACAGCCTCAGCTGCCGGATCTGCTAAGGGAAGACTGCACTGGCAGAGGGCCACAGACCACAGGCACTAACTTCAGAGGAACCTGAGAGGTCCCTTCATGGTCGCCAAATGATAACCTAGCAAAAGGGCTCATGAGCCCACCATGTAGAAAGCCAAACTCTGAAAGCAGGTGTTGCAGCAAACTGAGTTTATTGCAGGGCACCAAGCAAGGGAGTGGGAGGCAAGCCTCAGATCCACTCCCACTTGGTCTTTGAGTTAGGGGTTATTAAAGGGGAAGGAAAAGAAGCTGGGATTAGTCATTTTACGATATTTCTTAATCATAATTTTGGGAGTCAGGATGCCAAAGGTTTATGTGTCTCTGGTCTGGTGGTCCATGACCCAGGGGTCTGTTAGCTCATCTTGCCCTGAAGAAACAACCTGAGTCTGTACATTAATGATGTTATCGACAACAGCAATTTTAGTCATCTGACTCTGGGTGATAAGTGTTTAGTTTGCACAGGATAGAGGCCAGAGGGGATAAGATGGGGAATAGTTTTGGACAGAGAGGTTAATCATAAACTCAGAAGGGGGACTCAATTTTAGGGGGATTCAGTTTCATTAGCCACTGTTCTAGCGTACAAGACCAGGAGATCATTTTGAGTTGTTGTTGATGATAATAAATATAATATTAACAATAATCTATTGAGAACCTAGGGTACTAGCTCCTGTGTTATACACTCTGTCTACATTTTCTCTCAGTAAGGGAGGAATTATTCTCCCCATTTCAGAGAGGAGAAAACTGATGCTCAGTTTTTCACAGGTCTTATAGATTCTTCTCACTAGATTCTTCTGACTTCAAGCCTGAGCGTGCTGAAGCTGTGGCTACCTGCAGGGATGCTATAAATGGAGTTCCGTTTCTGAGTGGGAGGTTGCACTAGATAATTTCAGAGAGTCCTTCCAACTCTCAAATTTAGACTAGCTTCAACTAGCACTTTTAAGCACCAACTAAACGCCAGGTGCTATGCAACATTCTCTCCAGGATGCGTGTGGCCACTGGTCTAACTCTTAAGATGCTTCTGGGCCATTTCACCTGCTCCTATCCCTCTTGGCATCTGCAGCGACCACCCCACTCACCCTCCATGCAGATAAGAACTCAGTTCACCTGGATATTTGTACACACACCCATCTCTGCTGTTTGAGCTCATGTGTGGTAGGGTGGCTGGGTCATCTGGGTGCAGTCCTTGGCACCAAGCTGTCTGCAACCTACCCCATGCCACCCCCAGACAGAGCCTGCCAATTCACTCTCCAAGTCTGGCCAGCCAGGCAACGATGTGGAGAACACAAAATCCGGAAGTAGGGGAGGGGCAGCCTCACGCCCTAGAGAGGCCAGAGGAACCGCAGGGTATGCTTAATGATCTTGAACTGGAGACTTCACTCTACTGCTCCTGCCTGGCCTCCTGAGAGTCTGGGAAGCAGAGATCAGAGGGCCCTGGGGACGAGGGCAGGTCCATGGTCACTTAGAGGATCCTGCCAAGCATGAAATCAGGCCCAAGTCCAAGTGACTCCCCTCTAGGCTGCTATAATCAGACCTTTTCTTTTTGTACATTTTCCTAACATTTAAGGTTTTCAATCCTAACAGAAACAGTAACAAAACCAAAATGCACATCATGTACATTTCTACACTCAGGAATCTGGGCAGCCGTGTTGCATGTAAAAGAATCACGGTGAGGGTACCTAGTTCTTATTTCACTTTGTGTTACATTATCTTGTTTGCTTTCTCCTTGAGTATTTCCAGGATGTTGATCACCTATCCATAGTCCAAGACATGCAGTTGATTTATTGCTTGTAAACTTCCAGGTGTTAGCAGGAGTCAGTGTAGTGCAAACATCTCTCACCAAGGAGTCAATCCCCACACCCAGTGAAGAACAAACCCCATGGCCCCTGCCTTGAAAAAGCAGCAGTAAACAGGTAATTAGCAATGATTTACGTTGGGAGCCCCAAGGAGGGACTCTAGGAAGGTCAGGGAAAGCTTCCTGGAGGAGATGATGCTTGAAGCAAAAGAACAGATTTCAGGAAAGAGCTTGAGAACACTTCTCTCCTTCAGATTCTTTCTGCCAGTCTATTCAGTCTTCCATATTTTGGGGTCTCAAACTGCTTTCCAGAGCTTGTGAGAGGGAAGGGTAATTTCCTTCCAATTTAGAAGGAGGTAAATCAGAGAATGGCTAAGGGACTACCCAATTTCTTTCAAATTTAAGAATGACCAAAGGGTGCCCAGCTAGGGCTAGACGTTTGAATACACAGCACAAAGGCAATATAGGATAGACTCTGCCCTTGGGAAACTTGTTATTACTGGAAGATATGGTACGTAAATGAAAATCAAAAATAATTGCAAAGGTGTTATATAAATAATTCAGTTCCCAGCTACTTATCCAGGACTTGCTATCTGCAAGGTGTTCTGTGAGGCACAGGGTAAAGGAAGGGAGTTAGAAATACAGGTAAGTATAGTCCCAGCCCTTTCTTAAGGAAGAACCCACAGTTCAATTGGCTGCAGGAGAGGCAGGGTGGCAGGAACAGGAAGCTAACACTTGGTTAGATGTAATAGCTGACACTTTGAAGACTGGAGGGTGAAAGGAGTGGAGGGGGCTTGCTGGAATTTGGGGGCTGGATAGAATTTTGCTGAGAAAGCTTCCTGGAGGAGGTGGACAATGTGATTCTGGAAAACAGAGGAGATAGAGAAAGAGAAGAAAGAGCACATAAGCAAAACCTTTTCACATACTTGCCTTTCCTGATTCAGTACAGTAATCACCTCTTCCATGACGCCTTCCCAGGCATAATTAGACACTGCCCACCCCCCCTCCAGGCTCTCAAAGCATGCCTATTACAAAATGTACCTTATTGCTTGTTTCCTTATCTGTTTTTCTCCGATCAAGGGCCCCACACCACCAAAGGAAGGAAGGAAGGAAGGAAGGAAGGAAGGAAGGAAGGGAGGGAGGGAGGGAGGGAAGGAAGAAGGGAAGGCCTTTCACTATAAGGTGACTGGGTACTGCATTCACAGTGGGGTGTCTCACTTTGTTTTTGTTTACTTATTTTTACTTTTTACTATTTTACTGAAGTATAACTCACATACAGTGAAAGGCACAAATCATAAGCATACAGCCTAATGAATATTTACATGTTTACAGCTGTGTAACCACCACCCAGATCAAGTTATAGAATGCTTTTAGCATTCCAGACATGGTGGGCTTCCTCACTGACCTGAGTCACTGCCCCTGTGGCCCGAGGATCTGAACCAGTAGGGTGATGTAACTGGGAAGCACCATCCAAGAAAATTATGAAAGAATTTCAGGAATTTGGGCTGGAAAAGCCAAGTGTGGTGGTGGGGAGGGGGGGTGGTGGTGGGTGAGATCACTATGTGTGTGAAGGGCTAACACGCACAAAGCAATAGTCTTGTCCTGTGGGTGGCAGTGGGGAGCCACAGGGAGAAGCATTTCAGTTCCACATAAAACCTTTCCTACAACCAGAGCTGAACCACATTGGAGGCAGCCCCCCAGGAAATGATAAGTAAGGTCCCCATCAGTAAGAGGTATCAGTCAAGAACAATACTGACAAGCATTTATCAGCAATGATGGGGTGGGGATACGGTACTGAACTGGAGATGGCTCCTTCCAACTCTGAACCTTCTATGGTTCTGGAATTCTTTGAGTGGCAGAGAGGACTCAAACATTTGTAGTTATTACTTAGTTTTGCTTTTTCCCCCCAGAGGATAACTTTTTACTTAATTGCAAGTACTGTGCAGGCCCATCATTATCACCACTGAATAAGTAACTGTCGTCACCTATAGACCAACTGAGCCAGAGGGACCCTGGGGCTCTCCTCCCTGGTGTTCACAACCTAGGGGAATGGAGCAGGTGCTAGGGTGCCACTGTGAGGGGGGAGGGTACCTGCAAGAGAAGCTGGTTGCCCCACCACATGCCAAGCTGTCATGGGGACACCCACCTACCTATCTCCTCAGCCCTTTCAGCCCTGGTCCCCTTGGTGGGCAAGTGGTCATGATGTCATGGCTCCTGCTACTACTAGGACACTCGGGCAGAGTGACCCTGAAGGACCTTTCTGCTCTGCTTCCAGGTGTCAGCACAGGAAAGGTGTCTGGCAGCCTCATAAGCAGGACTACACGGGACCCAACAGCCCCGTGGCCATTTGGGGGGAGTAACAGCCTGTGTCAGCTGCAGGATCCTGGAAGGACTCCCAGTCTGGCATATAGCACCCTCCCACTCCACCCTCCATCCAGCTTTTTCCAGCAACAAAAAAACAAACAAACAAAAAAAAGCAATTTTCTTCAGAACTCTTTTTTTTTTCTTTTCCTAGAGGGTTATTTCAGAATTCCTTCAAGTCACTGCCCTGCTCTTCCCGCCCTCTCCTCACCCCTCCCCCAACTAGGAAGAAGGGAGAGAGATGGAGTCTGGAAGAACGTCTACATCTTCCTCCATCCCGCACCTGTACAGGGCGCCAATGCGATGGGGCAGGTGAAGACCGGCTCTCAGGCCCTTCTGTGGAGCTAAGAGTTAGTACCTTTCCGGTGAAAGCCATGAATACTCTACCAAGAAAAAAACGTATGTATGAAATTTTGCCTTCTATTCCAGGGTAAGATGGGATGCTGTCAGACCCCGAAGTCCATCAGTGAAGCCCCTAGGTTTAAGGGGGGAGGGCTCGGTGTTTCCTTTACCGCCAAAGCACAGGCCAGATCGGTGTCTGGGGAGGGTTTGCAGCTGCCCCGAAGGAGAAGCGCTGGAAGATCCTGCTCCCCAGCCTCTCGGTGTACTTACAGGACGTCTCAGGCTCTCAGTTTGCCCAGCTCTAAAATGGGCGTCCAGGCCCTCCAACCCTGGGGGGCTGGATAAAAAGGCTGGAGAGACGCGGAGCTGGGTGGGAGCGGGGGTGGCGGTGAAGAGCGGCTCCCGGTTGGTCTCCCGAGGCCGGGGGAGGGTGGAAACGTGAGTTCAGGAAGGAGGGGAGGCCGGCGCCTGGCACCGCACGAGGAAGGCGCTGGCCCGGACGCGGTGCCCACGGGCGGCCCAGGCGCCCCCGGTGCTCCCTGGGCCCGAGGGCGGGGCCCCTCGCCGGGCGGCCCCTCCCCGCCCCTCCCGCCCCTCCCCGGCCCTGGCCTCTCCAGCCCTGCTGGCTCTCCCGCGGGCGAAGCGGCACTCGGCACCGCGCGCGCCCTGACCGGCAGCCGCCAGCCGGGACCATGGGCTGCGACGTCCGCGTGTCAGGGCTGCTCCGCCGCAACCTGCAGCCCACGCTCACCTACTGGAGCGTCTTCTTCAGCTTCGGCCTGTGCATCGCCTTCCTGGGGCCCACGCTGCTGGACCTGCGCTGCCAGACGCACAGCTCGCTGCCCCAGATCTCCTGGGTCTTCTTCTCGCAGCAGCTCTGCCTCCTGCTGGGCAGCGCCCTCGGGGGCGTCTTCAAGAGGACGTGAGTGCCCGGTCCGCGCGCCCGAGGGCCGCAGCCCCCCGACCCTTCCGACCCTTCCCGCCACGCTCGTCTCTGCCCCCGCGGGGCTCGGGCCGCTGGTTGTCCCTGCCTTCTGGAAGGCAGCGACCACCCCTCCCCGCTACGCTAGCCATGCGCAGCCTTAGCTGGAGGGCTGCCTCCCTCCCCCACCCCAGCTCTCCCCGCAAAACTCTCTCTGGAGACTGAAGGTGACTTCTGGATTGTTTATTCGCCTTCGCTCGCCCCTGTGAGGGCATAGACTCAGCTCTCACCCCTCTTCTCCCGCCCACACCCCGAGGGAGAGGGGTGAGGCAGTTTGCAGAGGTGGGAGGGTCGCCCTCTTGCACGGCAGACCTGAGGTTTGTCTGCAGCCCCTGCTGCCGGGGGTGGGCGACGGAATTGGAAGTGAGGTGGAAGGAGAGGGAGTGTCACCTCAGGGGCCGTGCCCAGTGCCAGAGCTGGCTGCGGCTGGACAGAGTGCCCTGGGGTGTGCTCCACTCAGATCCTCAGCTCCAGATCAGCTGACACAGGGTGTCCCTTCCCCTGGGCGGCCACAGGGCAGGTGGGTCCTGTGTGGTCCTGCTCCTGAGGGAGCCAGGGTTCCTGCATGGGCCCCTGGAGGTGGCACCCTTCTGCCTCTGAGACAAACAGGACCTTAGCACTTGGGTTCATGTAGGGGAGGCACAGGGTGACTCACCCATAGCTTAGTGAGGTGACACTCCAGCTCTGGTGCCAGGATCCCCCTCCGCTTTCCCCCACCCCATGTTACTCCTCCCTGGCCTCTGCCTGGCACGGCCCCCAGAGATGCCCCTTGGGATACCATTGCAGAGCCTCAATCTCCCGCCTCAAATTCGACAGGGCCACCTCCACGGAGCCCTTTGGAAAGGCAGTAGGATTCACTCTCCTAGTGCAACTGGGAGAGCAGACCCAAAGCAGGGGCTAGATGACTTGCAAGTCAGAGGCTGCTGGAGGTTTCCCTAATCCTGGCTTCTGGCTGGGTGGTTTCCTGGACTGCATGGACTCAAGCGAGCAGGCGCCTGGGAACAAAACCACAGTTGAAGCCTCTGGGGAGCCATTCTGCACCAAGGGCTCTGCCCTTTGGCTCACTGCTAGAGGTATCTGTGAGGTGGGTTTCCCCCTCCACCTCACTTCTGGAGCTGATGGAGAGGAGCATAGGTGTCTATACATATGGACCCGACATTAAGCGACCCAGCTGACAAAGCATCAATTAGGGAGTGATTATCCCCACTACCAAAATCCTCGTGTAGACCCAAGTGTCCTCTTGAGAAGCAAGTCTCCTTGTGTACAGTAGTGTTTCTGTGGGTTTTGTACAGGATTGCATGCATAGGGGACTCCGAAAATCTTAAGAAAAAGCTCCAGATCCTTTCTGATTCTGCCTAGAGGTTTAATTAGAAATCAGTCAGGGTATTTTTCTGGTTTTGTTTTCAAGTATTTTGACTTACAAAAGCTCCCTTACCTGGAACTTTTTAGGAGCCTGTGTAGTGCAAAGAACAGGAAAGGGAATGAGGATCATTCTAAATGGCAGGTTGGCACGCCAGGCTTTGTGAAAACAGCAAAGATACACAACAAGCTGGGCCAGCTCTTCCTTGCTTGCTTTGTGCCTCCCTCAGGGCTCCTTACTCAACGAGGGGCTCTGAACAGGCAGTGGAAAGGGTCTTGCCTCAGGAAACTGGCTCACAGAAAAGAATGATCACGGTAGCAATAATAACTAGCTTTATTGAGTGTTTAGGCGATGCCAGGCACTGCTTACTTAGTACCTCACTTGTATCAATTCATTTAACCTTCACAACGACCCTGCAGAGTAGTGCTATTGTCTCCATTTTGTGCATAAGGAAGCTGAAGCACAAGGAGGTTGAGAAACTTGCCCCAGGTCACACAGCTAATAAGCTAGTGAGGATATGAACCCGCACATTTGTGTCTAGAACAAGATACTTTGGAAATCCCTCTTGCTTTTTCATAGTAGTCAGCTTCAGCTCTGAAGGGTACAAGTTATAACCCATACTCACCAGGCAGAGGCATGGCATGAGTATCCCTGTGTGTACTCGTGGGCTGGGTATTCCTGAGCTGACACTCCTGGGAAGGAAACTATGGGCCTCTGGGGCTTCGGGCTGGGATCTGAGGGGTGGGGGTAGGGTGGAGTAGGGGGAGTAGTCCCATCAGTGGTTCAGGTTTCAATTCTGAACCTCAGTCCTCCCACCGAAAGACAAAATGTCTTAAAGAACCTCTTCCCTTGGTTAAGAGCAAAGTAGACTTCAGTGGAAATAGAGGGACATCACAGGGGTGGCCTGTGTGTAGACAGGAGTCGTCACCCAGCTAGGGCTGGACAGCTTATCGCAATCCTCCATCCCCCAAAGCAAACAGAACCTCCACCAGCCCTGAAACCAGCCTCTACAGCTTGATTCCTTGGGGCTTCACCACAAGTTAAAATGCTAATACCACTGCTAGTGCCTTCAGCTTACGTGATTACTGCTGGTGCAGCTAGTCTGGTACTGCGGGAGGAGGGTTGGTTTAACAAATTGGGACGGGAGGGCCAGCTGTCGCGCGGGAGTGGGGAGAATTGCAGGATGACACGCACCAGGCAGAGGAGAGCCAGGGGAGCACTCTTTCAAGTCCTGCCTACTCCTTGGCCCAGACTGAGTTCCAGGGCTGAGCAGAGTTTCTGGATGCCTCCAAAGGGACATGCATTAGAGGGACTGGGTGTAGAGAGCCTTGATGTTAGAGTGGGTGCGGAGGAGGGCAGGAGCCCTCCACTCAGGATGGGACCAGCTCTCTCTCTCTCTTCTGACATTGACAGAGATCTTGAAGGAGGCCACCACATGCAGGCCAAGAGGGAGAAGGGTGCAATTAGGGCCAGAAAAACGTGGACTAGACCTTCCTTAGAAAAACCTCGCTTATCGAGAGCAGGAAGCCTTTCAGAGAAGAGACAAACCCAAAGCCACCTGGTTGGCAGGGTGTATAGATATGTGCTTTGTCAGATAGGAAAGAGGAGGGGTATTTAGACAAAAGTTTAGGGTTTTGTTCCTGGTTTCATGGGGACCTGTTTAACCACCCTGGGCAGGTTGGGAAACCCCTTTATCTCAAAGGCATCAGGGCAGATAAATGGCTTTCAGAGTTTCCCCAACCTTTTCCCAGCCTCACCTGGGCCTCTCCTCTGCACACATGCTCTTAAAGGAAGGCTTGAGTTATTCTCTTTGCTATATTAACTATGTCTTTCTCTACCTTTCTTTTTTTCTCAATTTCCTGCAGCCCTGCCTTCCCAATGCCCACCTCCGACTCTCTCCTGCCCACTGCATGAAACCCAATCTCCATGCAGTGTTCCCCAGGCCACTATCTGACCTACTTCCCCAGGATGCTGGCCCCCTGTGGTTCTGGGATCTCAATACAAAAGCCAGTTCCCTTCTCTGAGCCAGACCCTGGTTAGTCTCCCATCTAGAAAGCCTCTGCCTCTCCCTCCAGCAGCTTGTCCACCTTTCAGCATGTAGCAAACGTGGGCTGAAGGTCTCCTAGGGGTCTGACACCAGACATGGTTCTTGCTTAAAAATCCATTTCTTCATGGGAGGTAGCATCTGACCCAGCAATTTCACTCCTAGGTATATTCCTCAAAGAACTGAAAACATGTCCACACAAAAACTTATACAGGGGCTTCCCTGGTGGCGCAGTGGTTGAGAGTCCGCCTGCTGATGCAGGGGACACGGGTTCGTGCCCTGGTCTGGGAAGATCCCACATGCCGCGGAGCGGCTGGACCCGTGAGCCATGGCCGCTGAATCTGCGCGTCCGGAGCCTGTGCTCCGCAATGGGAGAGGCCACAACAGTGAGAGGCCCGCGTACCGCAAAAACAAAAAACAAACAAAAAAACCTTATACATAAATGTTCATAGCAGCATTATTCATAATAGCCAAAAAGTGGAAACAAACCAAATGTTCATCAACGGATGGATGGACAAACAAAATGTGGTCTCTCCACACAATGGAATATTATTCAGCCATAAAAACGAATGAAGTACTGACTCATGCTATAACATGGGTAAACCTTGACAATGTTATGCTAAGTGAAAGAAGCCATTCACAAAAGACCACATACTGTTATGGTGTCATTTATGTGAAAGGTCAGAGTAGGAAAATCTATAGAGGTAGAAAGTAGATGAGTAGCTTCCTAGGGCTGAGAGTGGGGTGCAGAGAGGAATGGGGAGTGACTGCTAATGGGGAAGGGATTTCTTTTGGGGGTGATGTAAATGCTCTAAATTTAGATTGTGGTGATGAGTTCATAACTGAATATACTAAAAAAACCCCATTGAGTTGTACACTTTGAATAGATTAATTTTATGGTATATAAATTCTATTTCATTTTTTTTAATTAAAAAAAACTCATCCCACCCTTTAATTCACTCATTTAACAATTATCTCTGGAGCCAGACCCTGTTTTTGGGGTGAATATGACACAGGTCCCTACTCTAATGGAGCCTACATTCTGGAGGATCATTTTAGTGAAATGAAGGAAATAAGGCGGGGTAAGGATGGAGAGTTACAGAGTTGGGGGTTACTTTAGCTCAGTGGTCAGGGAAGGCCTCTCTGAGCTGACACCTGAATGACAGGAGAGAGTCATGCAAGCAAAGAACGTGGGGAGAGGTGTTCCAGGCAGACACTGGAACTGCAAGTTTAACCAGTGTGTAAGGAGCACTCCCTGCAGGTCCAGCACCCATTGAGCCAGGGAACATCGTCATGCGAGGGTGCTCCCCTGATCTGAGTCTAACAGGGATCCCCCAAAGACAGGCTTCCTTGCTCCTCCTTCTGGGTCCCCCCAGCCTTAACAAAGGGTGTCAAACAAGCTGGGGTGTCAGTGTGGGGGGACCCAGTTAGAGGGGGACCTTTCCGCCTGCCCCTCCCTCAGTCTGTCACCCCTTCCCTCTCGCCCTGGCTTGCGCTGCAGTCTCCAGCCTGCCCTCACTCCCAGCGGGTGTCCTGTCCCCTGGTTCCTGTCCCGGGCCCCGCTCCTCTCTTGGGAGACTGCCGGGCCCTTTTGGGGTGGAGGGGAGCTGGGGATGCCTCTGACCCCTCCTGGTTCTGCATTCTGCCCCTTTCCCTGGTCCTTCAGGGAAGGAAATTATCCAGGGTGGACAGGGGGAATCCCCTGAGGTAAAAATGTGAGGAGCATGTGAGTGCCGCCCTGGGGTCGCTCACCCCGGTGGCACGGGGCTGGCCCTCAGCAGCATTCTTCCCCACCCCTGGGCAGCGGAGGGCTGGACAGCTGGCTGACATCTTACTGTTTTGCTCAAGCCCTTCCCCTGCTTTGGAGCCTAGCAGCCCCTCCAATTATCACAGAACCAGGAAGGCCAGAGCAGGCACCCATGGCAGGACAAGGTGATCACGTGTGCCCTCTGGGTAAGGCAGAGCACCGGGGCTGACAGGTCCGCAGTGTGCTCAAGGTCACACAGCCAGCTGGCGGGGCAGGCACCTGGCTCCCTGCTCTCCCTTGCCCGTTTGCACCTTCCGTGTGGAGCCGTTACTAATAACTAACACACCACTGTAAAGCAATTATACTCCAATAAAGATGAAAAAAAAAAAAAAGTAACCTGGACGTTTCTCAGGCTTCCTGAGGAAGGGTTCCCTAGACTGTCTTGGGGGAGTGGGGCCCTTCCTGTCATTGGCCTGAATTAACGTCAGAACCCAGGGCCAGGGGAGGGACGTTCCACGACACCGCGCTGGCCTTTTCCTGGATTGGGAGTCAGAAACTGGGTCCCCACTCAGCATTACTCGCTCTCTTCCCTGTCTGGGCCGGCTTCCTGATCTGTAAAATGGGGGGTAGGACTCTTTGGTCCTCGATACCACTCTGGCAGTCAGAGGGCCCGGCATCAGGAGTGGGCGGGGCGGGGGCGTCGGGCAGGAGCTGGCTCCAGTTCTCTGACCCTTTCTGCCCAGCGAGCCTACTTCTCTGGGCCTGATGGTGCTCTTTGGGGCAGCCCAGGGCCTGCAGGGAGGGGGTAAGCTTCCAGTGAGTGAGCACAGGAGGACCGATTGTAACATCTCGCTCCCTCTGCAGGCAGCCTCTCCAGGCACTGCTTCATATCCCTGATTTAATAGCAGAGCACCTGAGGCTCAGAAAGGCTAAGTGTAAGTGGCTTGCCGTGAGCCGCCCGCTGGGAAGTGGCAGAGGTGGGCCTAGGACCAGTCTTCAGGTTACAAATCCCACCACATCCGTGCTGCCAAAGCTGCGATAACATTATTATTCTATAATTTTCAATTACCCACTTTCCTGGAAGGGGCCATTGACCAAACCATTAAGTGACCAAGACAATTAGTGTATTTCAGTCTGGCTCTGAGATGTGTCTAGGACTCCTTTTTTCTTGGCAACAACATACCATTCTAAAGAAACTTGTTCAGACTGATTTTTGGAATGACCAGGCACAGCCCTACTGAAACAACTGGGGAGGGTGGGCAGCCTGGGATCCAAACCCAGGGTTCGTTGTGGTGTGGCTGTCCCCATTTACTGGGAACAGGTCTCCATCTCCCCTGCCCCCACGACCTTCTCACCCCGCCCGATACCCCAGGAACGCAGCTGGCAGGCTGCAAGGTCAAACCATGGCCCTGGGGTTGGCAGGAGTCACAGGGAGGGGACTTCCCAAGCCAGCCTCCCTCCAGCCTCTCCTTTCCTCCTGTTCTCTTTTTATCCCTCCCTCCTGCCTGTCACTGGGCCTGGGAATGAAAGAGCCCCCTTTGGGCACCGAGTGTCCTTCTCTGGAATAACAAGGTGAGAGGGTATCAATTGGAGAGAGGAGAGGCCTGGACAGGGCTGCCCACTGGCCACCAGCCCTTCCCAAACCCCATCCCTGTCTCCTGAGCCTCCTGCTGTTCCAGTCAGCACCTTCCTGGCAACTTGGCCCACTAGATTCTTTATCTCGTTACCTCTGTCTCTGGCTCTCTCTCTCTGTCACCCCCATACTATCCCACATCAGCCTCCGAACAGCCTCTAGTCCCTTTCTCCAGGCCATGCTGTGTGGGGTGATGAGACAGGCCTTTCTCAAGCATTCCCATTTCACTAGCAACATCCAGAAACCCTGGGTCAAACACCTCAGGGCCAAACACAGTCCAGACGTGGGGTCCCACAATGAACAGGATACAGCAGATGCCTTGGGAAGCTTGCGACAGAGCCAGCAGTTATCCGGAAGCAGTTGGAGTTCCCATAACACCAGCAGAGGGACCACCGGGGGACTCATGTTCTAGTGGCTACAGCTGTTTGCCATTGCTTCCTAGGACCAAGGCTCTGAAGAATCTGGCCTCATGCTCCCTGGCTGCTCCCCTCTCCAGCTCGGCTGGGTCCGTGGCCCAGCATCAGCCTTTTTACACACACATGCACGTGCACACTCCATGGAAAAGCAGCATGGCACAGGGAACAGCAAGTCAGAAGCCCTGGGTTTGGGTCAAGGATCTGTCTGCTACTTTCTTAGCCCTTCTCAGCCTCAGTTTACTCGTGGGTCACACGAGGCACAATTGCAAGGTCTACCTCACAGCGTTGTCACGTACACCAAATGTCTTGGACCCTGTAAACAAGTATTCGTTGTTTTCATGTACCCTGTAATGTTAGTTCTCCTTTCTTTTCCCACACCTTCCCACAGCTCTTGCCTATCTCAGTTCACTGATCCCAGGTCCCGTGCCCTCAGGACTGTGCTACAGGACTGGTTAACCACTGTCATCCAGGTTTTTCAGGGCAATAATGATAATGTATTAATTCTTCAAGAGAGCATTTTTGTACCTGGGGTGTCGGTGCTTTACCGCGAAGTGGTGAGTGAGGTTGTGGCAGTGTCAGGCCCATGTAGCAGCTCAGTGGGGGGAACACTTGAGGGGGAGATGGGGACCCTCTTTCTATCCCTGAAGTCAGGCCACCTAGGAGGCTGCCTAGTCGATCTTGTGCAGGGAAAGGAAGGGGAAAGAGAGAGCTATTCTGAGAGGCCTGTCGATTGTAGCAGCCTGCAGAGGTGTGGGCATCGCCTCTGTGCCAGTACCAATGAGACAGGCCACCAGGTAGCAGGAAGCAGAAACGCATGAAGCTCGGTGAGCAGCCCAGGCTGTCGGTGCTGGAAGCCGGCAGAGCAGGGATGCTTGGGGAGCGGGAAGGGGGTGCTGGGAGGGGCCTGAACAGCCCTCTCCACAACACGAGCCTCTTGTTTTCCTTCCAGTGGCCGGGGTGAAGTGAGTCTCCCCTGCCCCCTCACACACAGCTCTGAGCTGGGAACAGACAGGGGTCCTGGTTGGTAATCTCCAATCAGCAGATCAGCCTGGAAACAAGAAAATGAGAAAATAAAGAACTGCTGCTACCAGCAGAGCCCTTCTGATAAAGGATTTCATCAAAGATGGGGCGAGATGAAGAGCTGAGAGCCAACAGGGTCAGAGGCAAGAACCTCTGGGAAAAGACAGTCTGGGGGGGTCTCTTGGGGCCTCTCCCTTTTCCTCGGTGAGCTGGAAACTCAGGTCTTCTTGTCACAGAAATACCAACACTCCCACCTCCACAGCTCCAGGTCCGGCAGCCAGACGGAGGCACCTGGGGCTCTCTACCTTCTCATAATCTGAGACACTTTCCTCTACAACCTCTCCCTTCCAGAAGCTGCTTGCTGCCCACTCTCCTTCCCCCCACGTTAGCCTTTCAGACTGGCCCCAGAAAATACGAGGCTTCCTTCCTTTCTCCGAGAGTCTGCTTACTGGGCGGAATGTACCCGAGAGACCGGACAGAGCCTTAGGCCTCCACCCATGTGTTCACTCATCCATTCACTCCCTCAGCCTGCTGCTGTGGGCTCCTCTGGGGAAGGTCACCACTCGGACACCTCTCAGTGGGGCCTCCCTTCTGGACACTTGCCAGGCACAGAGTCCAACAGCTCTGCCCATAGAGGGGTCACCAATTTCCCCAAATACCTCGGCTGTGGGCTTTGGTTCAGGCAGCTCAGGCCTGGTGCCTGCAGAGGGCCTTGGCGTGTTCCGTTCCTGTGTGGGGAGGGCAGTGCAGCCCGGCTCAGCAGCTTTCCCCGGCCCCCCTCCAGGCTCACGCGTGTGGCACGGCTCCCTGGAGGCGCTCAAAGCCATTCCCCTCACACCTTCCGTGAGAGAGATGGATATGTCTTTGCATATGATTATTTATAAGTAAACAATCTAAAGTTTAATTAAATGATACAAATTCACTTCTAAGTCCAAAATTAGCAGTTACACTTTGTGAAGTGTCCATTACATAGTTCTCACAGGTACCCCGTGTGGTAGGGATTGTTATCTGGGCAGACTCAAGACATCTTGCCCACGACCCATAGCTAACAAGTGACAAAGCTTCTGCCACAGCTCCCTTTGCCCTTGGACCAGAGGCGGGGGGAAGCGTCTCGGCTTCCCCGGGCGCCACCCAGTGAGTGGAGGACAGGGTGGGGGGGGTCTTTCTTCGAAGGGCTCCGGCCCCCCTCCACTGACTACACCCTCCGCTACTGCAGCCTGGCCCAGTCGTTATGGGCCCTCTTCACCTCTTCTCTGGCCATCTCCCTGGTGTTCGCCGCCATCCCCTTCTGCCGAGACGTGAAGGTGCTGGCCTCAGTCATGGCGCTCGCGGGCCTGGCCATGGGCTGCATCGACACTGTGGCCAACATGCAGCTGGTGAGGATCTACCAGAAGGACTCGGCGGTCTTCCTCCAGGTGAGCCCCCAGCAGGCGTGGGGCTGGGGGCGGGCAGGGCACAGGGGAGCTCCCTCAGCCCTCTCCCCCGGGCCAGGCATCTCCTCCCCGAGACCAGGACAGTGACCCAGAAAGAGTAGCAGGGTCGAGTTCAATGTGACCGTTTCCAGCTGGACCATACTGGGCTGTTATCTCTGGACTCAGGTCTCTTCATCTCTAAAATGGAGTGATGATCCTGGCCTGCAGGTGGTCAGAGGAATCTAAGTGCTAATGAGAAAAGGTTCTTTGTAAGTTGGAAAGGGCGTGATGGAAGGACTTGGCGTTTTCTCTCATCTCCTCCTCTCCCTGTGTTTCTTCTTCCTTCCTTCTCCCGGTTACCCAGGATTCCAGTCCAGCCCTTCCCTTTATTAAGCCCCCTTCCCTTTAGGGTGTTAACTGGTGGATGCTAACTTGGGAACAGCCCCCAGCTGGTGGTTAAGCTTTGGGAAAGAAGAGAGAGGGAGGAGTTGGCCACTGTCACCAAGTTATCCCAGGCAGGAAGGTGGTGACAGGAGCTTCATTCCTCACCTCTCTTGCCTCCCACCCTACTGCTCCCAGGCAGGGGCTCCCCAGATGGGACACAAGGTGGGGGGCAGGCAAAGCCTGAGCCATGCCTCCACCCACCCCGATTCTCTTCCCTTCCCAGGTTCTCCATTTCTTTGTGGGCTTTGGTGCACTGCTGAGCCCCCTTATCGCTGACCCCTTTCTGTCTGAGACCAACTGCTTGCCTACCAATAGAACAGCCAACGCCACCTCCGGCAGCCACCTGCTCCATGCCTCCAGGGTCCTGGCCCACCACCATACTGGGGCCCAGCCTTGGTCCAACCAGACGCTGACCCCACAGGACGGGGCAGGGGCCCGCGTGTCCTACGCCTTCTGGATCATGGCCCTGATCAATGTGAGTGCCACTGGGGCAGGGCTGGGTGGGGACTAGTGGACAGTCACCCATACCAGTCCATACCAGCTCCCAGTACAGATTCTTCTGTTTCTGAGAAGCGTACTAGGGCTGAGATATGCCTTCAGGAAGGCAAGAAGAGGGGAGAACTGACCCCCGGGGATTCATCTGAACACAGGGGGTTGCAGGAGATCACCTCTAATGTCCTTCCGTTGTGACATCCTGGGATTGTGATTCTCAAGGGAGATGAAACAGTGAGCAGGTTTAGTGCAATGAGATCAGGGTCAACTTCCAAGTCATCAGAGGTTCCCTGGGGAACCAGCTCTTTTCCTCCAAGGCCAGATGATGTAGACCCTGGGACACAGCACTGCAGGACATACCAGGCTCTTCTCCAGGGTCCTCAATCACTGGTGGGATTCTTCTGTGCCTGCTGTGAGGTGGCCCCCTGTGGAGGCTGGAGGATAGACAAGATGACCTCCAAGGGACCCTGCCTGCCAAGGCTGCCCTGGTGGGAGCAGAACAGGGGGACCACGTCACTGTGTCTGGGTCAGATACCAAGGCCCTCTGCACCCCAGCTCTCATCCTCCCCTGCTAAGTCAGGACTGACTCTGGTCTCTGGCTGGAAACCTCCTCTGGTGCCCTGCGGCCCAAGTTAGCCCAGGCTGGGCTCCTCCCCAGCTTGGGAAGAATGGTCGTGAACACCAGCAGCGCGCACTGGGGTGAGGAGTATTCCAGGTGGCCATCCACCTGGCTATGGGATGGAGGTGCCACATGGTTTGTCACCCCAACTTCGAGTCTGTCTTTGCTCTAGGCAGACTTGTTACCTACCCCTCCTGAGGCAGGCAGTCTGGGCCTCAGAGTGATGCTATACACGTAGCATCGAAAGAGGCCTTTGAGGGCACTCAGTCCCACTTAAACAGCAGGGCAGGGGTGTCATACCATCACTGGCTCAAGGGCCTGATGAGGGGCTAGTAAGAGGCTTGGCCAGGCTGGAACCCTGACCCCCAGCACAAGCCCCTAACAGCTGCCCTATAGTCACTGCTCATTTTCCCTTCTCTTTTGTAACTTTCCCTGTACGAGATTCTTCACTGGGGGCTCTGAAAGACATACCCCTCTCCCTCTGCTCCTTTTCCTTTCTGCCCATGCCCATCATTGTTTTGGAAACAATGCGGCTTTGGGCCTGTGCCCTCCACAGGGGACCTACGAAGGCAAAGAGCACTGTCCGTACAATGTCAAGGCTGAGACTCTGGGACCAGGAAGCCGGAAGGTCCAGGCAGCTTAAGCGTGAGGTCTGTTTTCTCTTGCCCCATGAGGTGCAGACTGGAGGCACTTTGTTTGCTGCAGGATTTCCGGAATTTTTCCATTGGTTTGTGTCTGAAGATAAACAGCCCACCCCAGAAGAGAATGGGCTGTGCATGCATGTGGGCAAACACATTCACACAGGCCAGCCCACCTGGCATTCTCTGACTTTTAAGGTAGAGCCCACATTCCCTGAATGGGCTTCTTATAAAGATCTGGTGTGTTCCTGCCAGCAACGTCAGCCAATCCTCTGTGAAGTCCTTCCCACCACCCACCTCCCTGGAGAGCCCAACCTGCGTGAGCACACCTCTTTTACAGCTGTTTCCCCTTGGCCTTCCCCCAGGCATTCTGCTACCACAGGCCTCTTCGTGTGGGTTTCCTGTTTCTCCCATCAGACTGGAGGGAGGGCTTCACCTCCCTCATCAGACCCAGGACTCCTGAGGGCAGGGGCTGTCCTGTCCATTCAGACCAGATTTATGGCTCTAATGCTGCTGGGGTGTGTCTGACTTATTTATAA
The DNA here is from genome assembly GCF_059928025.1 of Delphinapterus leucas. Lineage (NCBI taxonomy): Eukaryota > Metazoa > Chordata > Mammalia > Artiodactyla > Monodontidae > Delphinapterus > Delphinapterus leucas. The sequence goes on from NC_143129.1 coordinate 40,619,283, forward strand.
GTGGAGGGAGGCTCCCAAGGTGCCCACAGGGAGGTGTCAGCGCAGGGGTGGCATTCAGGTGACTTGGGAAAATGTCTATGCGGGCCAGCCTTCCTCCGGGCGACGGGGAGGCTTCCCCAGGGCAGCACTAGGCAGGGGCTGGCAGCCCCTTGATGTCCGTCTACCAGGCCAGCTTCGCCTGCGAGCCCAGAGGAGCCCATTAGCCCCTGGGACACTTCCGCAGTTCCCTGGGCTTCCTCTCTTTCTGAAGCAAAAGGAGCCGGGATGAAGTTGCAGCAGGAAGGGCAGAGGTTAGACTTGATGAAGAGCTCCCTGGCAGCGAGGGTGGTTAGACACAGGCAAGGCACCTGAGGGAGGTGGTGAAGGCTTCTCCATGCAACCTCAGGAATAGGAGACATTTCCCATTACTCTGGGGAGTTCATAAAACTGAAGCGGCTTAACATAAACACCAGTGAACATGACACTGGGCTCTGCGCGTGTGTTGCTCACAGCATGCATTTTTCAATCCAAAGGAGTCCCTGTCTCTGTTTTCCCTAAGGATAGCCTCTGTACCTCCCTAAGGTATAACATCACCCAGAACAGCCCCTGACATGGAGATGGCACTGGTCAGAATCAGGTTGCCCGGGCGCCAGTCTAGCGCTGCCTCAAGTCAGCTGTGTGACCGGCACTAATGCTCTCAGGTCTCTTCCAGTTGTAACAGTTTTGACTAAGTAATAACTTTGAGCCTCAGTTGCCCCACCTGGAAAATGGGGTTAATGATTCCCCCCCAGCACGTTTTACAGAACTGTGAGGAACAAAAGCCAGACTTCTTTGTAAAGCATCACATGCTCTACCAGCATGAATGAGTGTGAGGGGCCCTGCTCCAGCCCTGCTCAGGACAAGGGTGTTAGAAAGGAGTTTAGCACCTCCTGTGCCAGCAGAGGCCCGGTGTGAGTCCAAGCTTTGCATGTGACAAGTACCTGTCTTTTCAGGGAAATGGCTGTGGTTAAAGTCGGGCAGCAATCTCACCAAGCCTGCCCAGGTGTAATTGCCCCTGGCTGCATTTCCCAGGTGGGCACCCTGGGAAAAGAGCTGTCTTCTCCCAGGACCGTGCAGACGTTTGCCACACAGCCACGTGGAGGTGTATGTGGCAGGCGAGGCAGGGGAAACGGGGACCCTAACGGGAACAGGGCTCTCCTGACCCTCTGCCCACCCCCAGCTCCCGGTGCCCGTGGCTGTGCTGTATCTGCTGTCCAAAGAGCGGCTGCTGACCTGCTGCCCTCAGAGGAGGCCCCTACTCCTGTCTGCGGATGAGCTCACCCTGGAGACGCAGCCTCCTGAGAAGGAAGACACTTCCTCGCTGCCCCCTAAGTTTCACCCAGGTGGGGGCTCTCATGAACTCTCAGGCTCATGGCCCCATACCGAGGCTTCCCTGGTAAGCCCTCCCACCCAGAGGGAGAATGTAGATCACAGGTGAGAATGGTTGGGGAAGAACCCTTGGCACTGCTGGTCTCGGGAGGCAGGAGATGGAACAAACTGGCCAAGAGGATGAGGAAGGCAGACTTCTGGCTCCAGCCTGCATTCTACCTAACCCCTCCTGTGTGACCCTGGGCGAGTTACCTGACCTCTCTGAGCCTTGCTTCCAACAGCACTGTGAGATGGACAGGGGCTGTTCCTAATAGACAGCTGGAAGCTGGAGAAGGTGGGAGGCAGTAAGTGGTCTCCCCTCTGCCAGGGCTCTCCTGACCGCCGGCCACCGTCCCTGGGTGCGCAGAGGAAGGGAGCAGGAGCTGAGACCTGTCCCTGCTCTTCTCGTATGTCATCCAGGGCACGAGGACCTGTTCCGCTGCTGCCAGAGGAAGAACTTCAAAGGAGTCCCTTCTTCTTTCTTCGCCATCCACATCACAGCCGCCCTGGTCCTGTTCATGACCGACGGCTTGACGGTGAGCCTGCCCTCAGACGGTGTCCCTTATTGGGCACCCCCTTGCGCCCCCTGAGCCTCAAGTCTGGGGATGGTAAGGGAAAGGAGGAACGTCAAGGTTTCCTAGAGACCTCACCTGTACTACAGTGGGCCCAAAAATTTAAACCAAGCACAAGTCCCAGGGGAGAGTCTCTCCAGAATTGAATACAGCCCCTTGGAACTGTGGTCTCCTGTCTCATTCAGTTGTTTTTATTTTCATGAACTCTGTGGATAGGGGCCTCTGGTTTGTTACTGAGTGTAGGCTCCCCACATTTTTTAAAGGGGCAGTGCCCTCTTCCCCCAGGTAGAGGTCATGCCATATAAACTCTAGGGCACTCTGCTTCCTGGAATACATTCGAAGCCTGGGCTTCTCAAGCCACGTGGTAAACAAACTACAGGTGGGATCTGGGCCCAGCTATTCAGGCCACTAGTGACCTCTGTTACTCTGTTTAGTGCCTTTCTCCAGAAATCTCTAAGGATTAGGACAGTTTTGAATGGCTGATTGATTAACTGGTTGCCATATGAGGGACTCTCCAAAGAAAAGGCCCTAAAAACCTAGATGACCTGGTGGAAAGTACTCGTGACGGTACTGGTTGACTTCCAACTCTCAGTGTGACCTTGGGCAATTCACTTCCCTCTGCCCTCTCATCCGTAAAATGAGACGCCTATACACACCTTTTTTTCAGCTGCAGCACCCTTTCTTCAACAAAAAACCTTCTGTGGAATCCTCATAAATAAGGCATGTAGTGGAACTCTGCTCTGGTTGAAGGGGGGAGCAGCGCCTGCATGACCAGACCCTTCGGGACTCCCGTGGGGACCCAGAGACACCTTCCCGGATCCCCTAGCTCCTGCAGGCACCGTCCGTAAGCTGTGGTGCCCAGGTTCCACTCTCAGCTCAGGCCTGTGTGTGCCGCGTGGTCTCAGCTCCAAGCCCACCCCTAAGCCTCTAGCAGCAGGACCAGTCCCTGCCAGCCCACACCACACCTGCCCCAGCTAGGCCTCCTCGGCGGGGGTGCGCTGCAGGTGTGCTCAGCAGGACCTGTCTCCCCACAGGGGGCATACTCGGCCTTTGTGTACAGCTATGCAGTAGAGAAACCGCTGTCTGTGGGGCACAAGGTGGCCGGTTACCTCCCCAGCCTCTTCTGGGGCTTCATCACTCTGGGTCGGCTCATCTCCATTCCCATCTCCTCAAGAGTGAAGCCAGCTACCATGGTTTTCGTCAACGTGGTAAGTGGCCTCCTTTCACTTTTTGGAGACCCAGAAGAACCCTTCACTCCTGGCCCTGGCACTGCCCCAGGACATTTGTTCGGAAGTGGACTCTGTCAGCAGGTGAGAAATGTAGAAGTAGAGGGAGGAGAGGAGAGGAGAGAGATGCTGGTGCGGAAGGGATGGAAATCCAAGGCGTGGAGCCTATCCGTGCGATCTTGGAAAAGTCCTTTGCCCTCTGTGGGCCTCTGATTTTGCACCCATGGAAGAAAGGGGCTGTAGGAGACGATCAGTGCTGCGTCTGGAGCAGATCCCAGCTGACAGCCTGCAAGGAGTAGAGAGAAGCAGGTGCTGGCCTTGATCCTCCCTTGTTCACCTTGGTGCCCAGCTGGTCAGAGCCCTATGGCCAGTGGAGGGCAGGGATCCCTTGGCCTTCAGAATCACCATCTCTGGGCTGGGGCCTGGGAATTTACATCTTGCAGCTCTCCCAGATGATTCTTTTTTTTTTTTTTTTTTTTTTTGCGGTATGCGGACCTCTCACTGCTGTGGCCTCTCCCGTTGCGGAGCACAGGCTCTGGACGCGCAGGCTCAGCGGCCATGGCTCACGGGCCCAGCCGCTCAGCGGCATGTGGGATCTTCCCGGACCGGGGCACGAACCCACGTCCCCTGCATCGGCAGGCGGACTCTCAACCACTGCACCACCAAGGAAGCCCTCCCAGATGATTCTTAAGTAGCCAGACTGGCATATAGGATGGCCTTCAAGGAACTGGTCTTCTCCGGAGGCAGGAGGTCTGGACCTGAGAAGTGGGTTAAGACTTTTACCCTCATGTGTGTCCATGCCACCATCTATGACAAAGAGGTCCAGATTACAGATTCCTGTAAGGTTGTCCAGCCCAACCTCCGACCAGGGATTGAATCACCTCTGTAATATCCCTTCCAAAGGGTCCACAGTCTGTCTAAACACCCCCGAGTGACTGGAAACTCACCACCTTTCCAGGAAGTCCAATCCACTGTCGGAAAGTACTTCCTTGAGTTGAGTTTCTAGTGGAGAGAAGGTTGGGAAATATGTAGAGGCTACAGAGGTCAAAGATCATGAGCCCCAAGAAAGGCCCTTGGATTTGGCCTTGTGCTGGTTGATGACTTTCAAGAAAGAAATTTCTGTTCAGTGTAGATGGGAGGTGGGGGGAGGGGGGGTAGAAGCCAAACTCAGGAGGTTGAGGGTGGGAATTCCCTGGCAGTGCAGTGGTTAGGACTCCGTGATTCTACTGCAGGGGGCACGGGTTTGATCCCTGGTGGGTTCGATCCCTGGTGGCCTGGGAACTAGGATCCCGCAAGCCGCACAGTGGAAGCCAAAAAAAAAAAAAAAAAAAAAAGAGGTTGAGGGTAAGAAGGAAGTGGAGGTGTGAGAATTGCAAATATGTCTGTGAAGGGAGTCTTGTTTGACAGGAGTCAGGTGGTATGAGCGTGTTTGTAGGCAGAGGAGAAAGGCAGGAAGCCTGTAAGGCGGAGGCCTGTGAGGATAGCACGTCAGAGAGTAAGTGAATGAAGAAGGCCAGGGGAGAGGGGACGGGGTCGAAGGACAGAGGCGAAGGAAGGGCTAAGCTTAATAAGAAGAGGGCCCCTGTTCTGTGGAGCTGGGGTGATGGTGACGTGATGCAGGCAGAAAGACTCCTGAGGTCCGTGAGGCGGAGAAGAGTGAGGGTACAGGGGCTGCTGGTGGCCAGACTCTCTAGCACACGAGGCCAGCTGCTTGGAGAGAAGACAGTGGGCATGACTCTGGGTTGGTGAGAAAAGGAAGTCTGAAGCCTCCACATGAGTTAGGCACTGATGATAAACTCACCCGGGGTGCTGGTTTTTAAAAAGGAAAATCAGATTTCTGGGTCCAGCTCAGACTTGGTGAATCAGAATGTCCAGGGGAGGGGGCTAGCAATCTCTGTATTCAACAAACACTCTAGGGGGTTCGTGTCATCAAGCAAGTTTGGGAAAACACTATCCTAGAGCAAGTGATTCCCTCATACATGAGACCCACTGGAGGTGCTTTTGGAATATACAGATTCCTGGGCCCCTACCCCAGAGATTCTGATTCGGGGAGCAGGGGGAAGTGTGGAGGGGAACCTGGGTGTCTGAATTGTTTTAAAGCTTTTCAGGTACTTTTCGTGGGCAGCCTGTTGGGACCACAGCTGAACAGCCCTGAGCAAGCTCCCAGATGCTGCAGCTGCCATGACTCGAATTCACTGCAACTTCTTCCCAGATTCCGCTCATTTTAAAATTAAGGGTCACTGTGCTCTTGATGTTCTCCTGGATCTCAACAACCACTTACTGGTTAATGAGTACACACGTGGGTCGGGGGGCCCTGCGGGGAACGGCTGGGGTGCCGAGTTCTATAGCATGAGGTCTCTGCCTTTAAGGAGCTTACAGTTGGCTAGGGAAGAAGATGGGCAGGGGAGAGGGAACGTGTGTGTCCCGGTGCAGAGGTGAGGATGAGGGTCTGGTAGGGAGGTGAGAAGCAGGCTGACAGCCAGTGTGCGCCACCGACTGAGGAGGGGGCCACGCCGAGTGGGAGCAGAGTTGGTTGGCAGTTGCTAATTCGCCCTTGGCATCCTCAGTCTTCTGTCATGCAGGCTAACATAAAAGAGTTAGGTGTTTTTAAAACTTCCCAAGTCTAGAGATCTTCCGGGCGACGCTTCAAAGCTTTGTTTGTAAGGTCGGAGCGGAGTAGGAGCTAAGCGTTTCTAAGGCATGCGCGGTAGGCTGTTTGCGAGATGTCTGGCTGGGCTCCCCTCCCCCCTTTCTCCTATTCTCAGGGTTTCCTTGGCCGACACCAACTGGGGAAGGTGCAGTTCCCACATATTCCACAGGGGAGCGCACGGGTCACACAGCGCTGCCCCTGCGGCTGGAGAGGAACTTTTCAAGTCTGCAGACGGACTGCTGGTTTTCCTTTCTCCGTGACCAGCCAGCTTTTCCCCAATTTCTCATCGCCTTCGTCTCCGCCATGACAGGTCGGCGTGGTGGTGACGTTCCTGGTGCTTCTTGTTTTCTCCTACAACGTCGTCTTCCTGTTCGTGGGAACAGCCAGTCTGGGCCTGTTCCTCAGCAGCACCTTTCCCAGCATGCTGGCCTACACTGAGGACATCCTGCAGTACAAAGGTGAGCCGGCGCGCCCAAGAGCGAAGAGGCACTCCCTCGGGCCGGGCGCTGCTTCCTCCCCGCAAGCCCCTCTTCCTGGGGTCTTCCAGCTACAAGGTCCCTGCCCCACCTCCTCACAGAAGTGAAGGCTCCCCTCCTGACTCTGGGGGTAACAGGCTTGTTCTGGCCCACGTGCCCCCCCCCATCATGTGATTTCAGACCACAGAGAAACAGTAAGCATCTCTTTCCCATTTTCTTTTTCCCCGTAGCGGTGTCTACAGACCCACAGCTGGCATCTTGTGTAACACCCACGTGCTGGAAATAACAAGTTCAAAGAAAAGCAAAGTTGCACAGGAAAAATTATAGCATAGGAAAGGGGTTTTATAACTTATCAGTAAAGGACCTCTGTGTTTTGTTGTGGTGCTGGGTGTTGTTCGAAACAGAGGAGTAGAACAATGACTCCACACCTGATTGAGGGTTGTGCCTAGCTTCCTTGATGTCGGAAACCTCTGATTCCCTCAACTAGTCTCCTTCCCTTTCCGTAGCCTCCCAAGGGCGTATAGCAAAGATCTTTTCTTTAAAAAAAATAAGTTAATTAAAAATAATTGTTTTGAACATTTAACGTTACCCTCAGAAGTAATCAGAGGTGCCCTAGAGTGTTGGAAAACCAGCACTAAAGATGAGTGATTTCTCTAGAGCAGAAGTGGGGGCCGTTGGTGTAGGGGGTTGCGGGGGGCGCCAGGCAGGGTCAGAGCAATGAGAGCTACATCCCGCTCATCCGCTGAGTTGCTCCTGAGACCTAGGTCCTTGAAATCAAAGGATGATCCCCGAACTTCAAATGAGTAAAGGAAGTAATGAAGTAATGTTGGTATCACCTGTCACATAGTATATCCCACAGAGGTTGAAGTGATTAACAAATGTTAGAGTTTAATAATAAGAAGAATGTTATGTTGGTTGGTTCTGCTGCAAATGATCACTCAAATCCGTCCTCTTCTTTTCTCACCATCCCCGCCTTAGTTCAACCACTCAACCTGTTTGGATTAGTTAAGGGTGCCCAGCTTTTCGTAATTTCTAATCACTCCCATCCCTGCCTTGGCAGGTCTTGGCTTGTCTCCTGGCCTTCAGATTTGCCTCCATCAGTGATTCTCACTGCTGGTTCCACATTAAAATCACCTGGAGCCTTTGTAACAAAGCCCAGTGCCTGGGCTTCATCTCCACGAAGTCTGATGTAACTGGTCCAGAGCTGCTGAGTGATGGTAATGTGTAGCCAGGGTGAGGAACACTTACTGGGCCGTCCTCTACACGGCTCCAGAGGGATTGCTTGGAAACACAGAGCTGCTCACAGCCTTCACATCTTCTGTGGAGCGCTTTTCCTTTCTCCAGCCTTCTCCCTCCCTGCTTCCCCTCAGAGCCCGCATTCTAGCCATGTTGAATTACGTGCTGTTCCCTGATGGCACAAAACCCATTCTGTATCTCCACACTTTGGCACAAAGCGAACCCTCTGCCTGGAATGCCCTCTCTCTTCTGTCCCACCTTCTCATCTGCCTGTTCAAGTCCCTCCCCTTCCACCCCCTCTGGGAAGCTTCTCTGACCCCACTGGGAAGGTGTGCCCCCCTCCTTTGTACCTGCCTCTCGTGTTTGTCCCACCTCAAGGCTTTTCTACCTATGTTATCTGTGTCCTCTCCTTGACAACACGCTCCCTGAATGCACCAGCAAGGGACAAGGGCAAGAGCATGGGCTTTGAGGTCATCAGCAGATCTGAAGGTCAGTCCTGTCTCCACACCTTCTGGCTTTGTGACCTTGTGCAGGTCAATTTCCTTCCCCTTTCTGAGCCTCAGTTTTCTTATGTGCAAAACTGGGATGCAAATACCTTCCTGTGAGGATTGTTTTGTGCACTAGAGGAAATGTAAAGCTCGACTTAGCAGCGTAACTGGCTCACAGGTGCTCAGTATATACGTTAACTCTTATTATTCATCTGAGTACCCTCAGTGTTTAGCACAGTACCTGATGCACAGCAGGTACTGAAAGGTTTTTGAACGTATGAGTGGAATAGACAGTGGGTACTGCTGACCAGTGTTGAATCTAGAGATAGCTTCATGGAGGGGAGGGAACGTGAACTGCCCCGGGGTTTGGAAAGTCAGAGGAAAAAGGAAAGGCATTCTGGGGAAGGATGGGGTGGGGGGCAGTGAACAGGGTGAGAGCAAAGGCACAGAGACAGGTATAAATGTAAGTGAGGAACTTGAAGGACAGAGGAGACAATGGCGATCTCTGATTCACACACCACTAAATGTCTGCCGTGCGTTGGCCGCTGCGTTAATATTACGCAGTGGTGTACGCCACTGAACTAAAATTCAAGGCACGTCCCCTCATGGGCTTCCAGCCTGTAGAGGGAGGCTGCCTGGTAAACAGGCGGGAGGTGGGTGAGGCACGTGAGAGTAGAGTACAGGGGGCTGAGGGAGCACAGAGGAGGAGCTAATCCAGGTTCAAGGACGGGGGCTGGGGGGAGAAGATTATGATGGAAAGCTCAACCTAAAAGATGAACAGGAGTTTTCCAGACAAAGAGGAAGAGGAGGAATGTTCAGGAGGGGGTGAAGGCATATATGAGAAGCTGGCGGTGAGAATGTGTGCAGGGTCAGGAAACGGAAGAGAGTTTCTCCTGACTGGAGGGTAGATTGTGAGCATATACTGTGGCAGTCTGAGCTCTCAGATTATAGAGGGTCCTGCAAACCACATTAAAGCATTTGGACCTGATCCTGATGGCAGCGTTGAAGGGTTTAAGCGGAGAACTGGCCAGCGCTCTGCTGAGCACTCACGTGTCTTGCGTCAGAGTTATCCACACAGCAACCCTGCGAAAGAGGTGTTGTCATGCCCATTTTACCGAAGGAAACCAGGGCCTAGAGAATGGGAAGGACTTGCCTAAGGTCCCATGCTAGTAGGTGATGTAGCGGGCTTGGAACCCAAGTCTGACTCTGAAGCTTGGGCTCCGAAGGTCTGTGCCATGTTGCCAGATTGACCAGAGGTGTGGCTGGTCAGCACGATGCCAGGGCAGTGAGGACACTAGCCTGCCTGGCAGAGGAGGTCAGGAAATCTTTCTGGAAAGGTAGTTGGCATTCCGATTGGGAAGGGCCCTGAATGCCAGGCTAAGCGACTTGGAGTTTATGCTGGAGACAATCGTGAGCAATTGAAGGTTTCAGAACAAGGAAGGGATATAATGACAGGTAGGACCTAAGCAAAGTTCAGAGCTAAAGTCTGAGAAATCTCAGGGATCCAAAGTAGTCCTCTTAGGCAGCTGTACCACTTTCCAGAGGCTTCCCGGAAACAACCTGGATTATGCCAGCCGACTTGTCTCCTTAACTTGCTATTACTAAGCCAGATCCTTCTCTTTTGGTTAGGCTGTGCGACCACAGTGCTGGTAACAGGGGCAGGCGTTGGTGAGATGGCCCTCCAGATGCTGGTTGGTTCGGTATGTGGGGAAACTCGGGGTGGGGGGAGTAATCAGGGAGCGCCCCTCCAGGCAGGTGAGAAGATGTGGCCAGCCCCCGTCTGTCCCTTCCCTGAGCCTCCCACACAGCAAGTGGGAGCCCCACTCTGTCTCCGTCACCTGTTTCCGTTTCCGAGCCACCCTTGAAAGCTGAGCCTCCAAATGTGGGACCTGGAGATGTAAAGGGATGCTAGGTATTGTCCAAAGCAAACACAAGCCATGTCTGGGAGCAGGGCCAGAGGGCCCCGTGGGAATGTTTAGCTCTCAGCCTGGGATGGGTTTGGGCTGCAGGCGGAGTTCCTTTCCATCCCTCTCAATCCACCACTCCCTGCCCCACCTCTCCTCGCCTCTGGCCACCCTACAAAGGGCCCAGCTTTCCTGCCCGACTCCTGCCCTGATCAAGGGCCCAACTCACCCAGTTCTCTTCAAACATACCCCCGTTTCATTTGTTCATCAGGAAAAAAAAAAATCCACCTACTTTTTATGGAAGACAGTAATGAAGATATTGTCATGCTTCCTTTTACAAAGGAGGATACTGAAACTCAGAGAAATTAAGCAACTTGCCTTCAGTCACCCCTGTAATAACCAAAAGAGATGACGTCCATACTTACGTCTTTCAGTCTCCAAAATCCCCCTAATCACTACTCAATTCTCCTTCCCTTTTGTCCTGCTGGACAGGAGGAAGAGCTACATCTTACGCTACCCTCTGCATTGAAATGACGTGATGTCATTTGCTTCAGTGTAATCTAGTGCAGGGAAGAAGGGGTACAGAGGAAACATACTAATTACTAAAGTTGGTGATGGGTCCATGGGAATTCCATATGCCACTTGAGTATATGTTTTAAATTTTCATAATAAAAGGATATACACACACACACACACACACATCATAATAAAAGGATATGTAGATATATCTCTCTCCTCTGCAGAGTTCTGGTCAGGGCTTGAGGGTATAGAAACAGCTAATATGATTGGAGTTTTAAGGAAGATACGGAGATTTTCAAAGGTTCCAGGACACAGAGCCGAAAGGGACTGCAGGGGTCACTGGGTCCAACCTCTGCCATACAGCAGGATTTCTGCCACCTCCAGAGACATAACCTTGAAACAAGGCCAAGATGTCCCTCCTACCAGTGTTTCTGTTAGCATGCTGGGCCAGAACTTGACTGAAAAACCTGCTGAGGCCCGAGAAGGCTGCTTCCTCCAATACATCTTTATGTGAGGTTTTGATGGCCTGTTTCTCTGTGTTTTCCCCTTTGGCAGATATTCCAGGCTCGGGGCAGCTATAGTTTCCTGGTCTGTGGCGTGATCTTTGGTGGCTTGGCTTTTACCTTCTATATCTTGCTCCTGTTTTTCCACAGGATGCACCCTGGACTCTCATCAGGTAAGGAAAGAATCTGTTTCTACACAAGAGGAGGAAAACAGAGCAGGGGGGCACGTGAGAGATGCTGTGGATCTTAGCACGCCACAAATGATGTTCTGTTCCAAGTAAAATGCAAGGAAATGTTTATTTTTCTACAGCTTCCTTTTCCCCTCTTCCTGCTTTGCCCTGCGATTGTCTGTGCTGGGCTCTCAGGGCAAGAGGGAACGGGATAGGCTGACTCATGGTTTCTCCATCAGGAGAGGGGCATGGTCTGTGAACTGGCTTCCTGCATCCCACCAGACCAGGGGACCATGGGCCAAGAATCGCATTCCAGCCTGTGCTGAGCACTGAGAGGCAGAGCCTGCCTCCTTGGCTGGAACTCGGCCCAGCAGCCTAATTGGCCATTTTTTTGCAGTTTGGGACTTGACCCGAGTCCAAATCTCTTTTTTCAAAAAGAAGTCCTTCAGGCCAAGTGGCAAAGAAAAGCTCCTTCAGGGCAGAGACACCTCCTAAGAATAGTCTCGCTCCTGGAGACCCCAGGCAGGGGGAGTCCCAAAGCTGTTTTCATAACCCTGAGCCCTCACCTGCCTTTCCGCCCAGAGCTCTCAAAGTCCCAGCAACTGAACCAGCTGTGCACACAGCCAGTTCTTAAGAGAAGCTGCCCAGGCAGAAACCTTATCCTCTTCATAGAAAGTAAAATACCAATCACAAAAAGACTGAAGGGTCAGGCATCCATGGTCCTGTCTCTCAGTAGGTGATCATACACTCCCTTTAAACATCAGTGTGGGCCCCCCAGTCAGCACACACTACATCCTTGTGCCTGAGGTGGCAGGTACCAGAGTTGTTCAGTCCAGCACTCGGCACAGGGCCTTCAGTTAGGCCACCGTTCAAGAAAGCTCTGATGAATATCCAATGAGTAAGACTTCATGAGTTCCCTGTTCACAGGAGACAAAAAAAAAAACAACAAAAAAAATATTCCCCAAGCCCTAGACACTAGTCTCAGCAAACTGTCTCCACCGACTAGTCTGCCAGAACTAGTAGGTCTGACTTTCCACTCGGCTTCCTAATGTGAGCCGTTGAATGGCAGAGACACAGAAACTAAGCTGTCGGGATGCATAAGGGCTAGTTAATCAGAACTGCTCAAACATGCGACCTGCTTTTTCTCTTGTAGTTCCTACCCAGGACAAAGCACTTGGAATGGAAAGCCTGGAGTGCTACCAGAGGTAAAAGTGAGATGAAGGAGGCTGGCGAAGACTTCCAGCCTCTTGCGCACCAGCTCAGGTCAAAGGGCTGAAGAAAGCTGGGGTGGCAGCGGAGGCAACCCCTCGACGCCTTGGTTCCAATCTTCTCTAATACTTGGTTGGGTAGAAGAAATTAAATTGAGTTCTGGTACCTGGGTCCTCCCTGGGCAAATTATTAGATGTTTACCTGGCTATTCAAGTTACTCTCCTCTTCCCTGGCTCAGACTTTTGGTAAGAGCGGGCTAGGATACCCAGCTGGGAAGGAAGAAGACAGCTAGATGCTTCACTCCACTGGCCGCCTCCTTCATGGACCACACCCTGGGTTTGAAGATCACTCTTGGTTGAAGTTTGAAAAAATAAGTTGAAATTATAAAGAGCGATGATCATTGCTATATGTAGATAGACTTTAAATTAATCAAAACAAATCCCAAGTTATTCCCTGGCATGCTCAAAGGATTTATGTGCTTTTACTTATTACAGTCCGAAGGCCCTCCAACTCCTGCTGCTGCTGTCAATAGTTCGTCTGTAATCTAAAACATCGAAAGGAAAAGCTGAATCTTGCTACCTTTGGGGCACTTCAGTGGTATGCTGGGCTAGCTCATACCAGCTTATAAAAGCCAATTGTTAAGTATTCATTTTGAGAGCTGGTTGTTAAACCCAGCCATTATTTAAAATTAAATTAGAGAAACTTATTACCTTTGTTTTTAATGTAATTTAACTATAACTACTACAAACTCATCACTTCCTCACTTCTTTATACCTATGCTCTTGAAGTTATTTATTGTGCCTGCAGGATAGAAATATAAAGGTATGCTTCCGTGTATGTCTTTCCAACTCCACTTTCAGTGATAATACGTTAATGGCTTGAGATCAGCCATGGTGGGAGTATTTACACCACAGAAATTGGCAAAAGCTACAAATCATGGCTTTATTGTCCCCTTGGAGAGCCACTTGATAAACATTTACCAGCATACCACTGCTAATCATCAATGCTAATTGGTCCAGAAGTTGTCTGGGAGAATGGGATAGTTTCTGCTTTTCTTACTGACATTGAATGGCTTATAAAAGGTATAGAAACAGCATGAAGAATTTCTCAAAAATATCTAATTTAAACTTTACATCTTCTATAGGGAAAAAAACTCTTTATATCACGTCAGAATTTTCTTTAACATAAACCTGGACGACTGACCAATTCGAGCTGTGCAGTATACTGAAAGCAGTGTCTGTCAAGGAGTATCAGCTCCTGTCCAGATCAAATCCTGTAGTAATACAGAGACAGAATGCAAACTCAGCCAACTTGGAGAGGTTAAGAGTGCTGAGACTTCTGTAAGTAGTGAAATGGCTATTACAGTGGCTGTTTGTGTGTTAGTTTACCAGCACTTTCTCTGTGTAAATACAAATGTACATGTATAAATATAAAATAAGTGGATCGTGGTTCTCAGTAACCTGTCCAAGTGGAGCAGTTCACATGCCCCACACCAAAGGCTTATCCTGGAACCATCAGCGTTGTCATGTTAGCCAGCTCCATCTGCTGTCAACATGGTGTCACAGTGAGAATCTGGCTATAGAGAGAGACCTGGTTCAAGCCCTGGCCTCACCTTGTAGCTATGTGGCTGGCCCTGGGCAGATCACTGAGGCTCTTCCAGCCTTGCTTTTTTTGTATCTTTAAAGTGATATTTCTAAAAGAACCTTACCCTACCTCAAAGGAATTCTGAAAGAATTAAGTGAATTTGTGTAAAGCAATTGCCATATGCCTGACATAGAAATTTGCTTAATAACTTAGCAATTTTTATTTTTAAAACCTCCTCGTTAGCAGCTTAGAAACTGTTCATATGTTTGGTACATATTTATTGTAAATCAAACAGATCCAAATTCTTTTGAAAGCTGGTGGTCTAGGGGTATAGTTTTAACTATGCCTGTAAATACTTGAAAGTATTAGATGGCAGCCAGAGTTACTTGTGCAATCTAACCAGAGTGAGTGACTGACCTGGGGAAAAAGAAAGCAGCTATATTTTTCTTGTGGTTTTTTTCAAGAAAACATCCTTTTTATACAGATTTAGAAAGAAGAATCAATAGCTATATCTAAGGTGATCATGATTAATCTGTGAATATAGAAAACAAGATTGAAACAAATCTAAGAGTACCTTTCCTAAAATAAAATATTTTAAATTTAATAAGCATGTTGTCCATTACGAAGGACAGTCGATCCTTTTATAAAAGCTCAGAAACAAATGACCAAATGTTCCCCAAAGACAGGTCTCTCTCATACTGTAGGTTCCCATGGCTGATATTGTAGAAGAAACAAGACTCTGAGGGAGGACTGAGAACCACTGTTCCCTCTTACATATGATCAGAATAAGGGGAAGCAGGTAGGTTTTATACCACACTTCAATATCAGTTACAGAGAAAGTAGGCTTTTTTCCTGATCTTCTTTGAAGGGTCTTGACATCTCAGAGTGCTGTGGAATCACCCTGTTCCCAGATTTCCTTCTGCCACTTGGATGTGGGAATCTAACCCATCAGTATACCAGAATCTGGAAGTATACCAGATTCACAGTGACATAAAAAGTCTTTTAGAGAATTCATGTATTCATTTAAAAAAGATTTATTGATCACCTGCTAGGTTTAAAGCACTGATCCAGATGCAGATACAGCAGAGAATGGGACAGAAGTCCCTGCCTCACAAAGACAGTAAACAAGTAACGTGCCACAGGGTGAGTGATAATTGAGTGCATAAAGAAAGATAAAGCAGGGAAGGTGGATGTGAAGAGGGAATGTCAAGAGATGCTCCGATGGCCTTTCTAAAGAGGTGCCATTTATGCAGAAACCGAAATGAGAGGCAGGAGCAACCATCCAAAGACCTGAGGTATTTCCTGTCAGGCTGGGGACACAGCAAGTGCAAGGGCCTTAGACGGAATATGCTTATAGTGTCTGAGGAACAGCAAGCAGGCCAGTGTGGCTAAGTGCGGTGAGGAAGCGGGAAGAGTGGCAAATAAGTTGGGGTGGTAGCTGGGGGCTCAGATCATATAAGCCATGGTAGGAATGTGGATTTTTTTTTTTTTTTTTTTTTTTTTTTTAGTTAGGTGAGGTTATTGGGAGAGTTGTGGGCAGCAAGGGACATGATCTGATTTACATGTTTAAAAGTAATACTCTGGTTGTTGTGTGAAGAAGAGAGAGGCTGTGGAACAAGGATGAAACTGGGGACACCAGAAAGGGTATAATTGCAGTAAACTATGTAAGAGATGGTGGTGGCTTGGACAATGCCGGTAGCATCAGTAGTCAGAGTGATTGGGTTAAAGTATATTTTGAAAGTCAAACTGACAATTTGCTGATAAATCAGGTGTGGGGCATGAGAGAAAGACGGGAATCAAGGATAACCCCAAAGGCATTTGACTTGTGTTATGGGCATGTGATAAGGCCATTTAAGGAAAACCTTAAATGGTCTTCCTTAAGGAAGACAACGGGAGCGCTCAAGAGTTGTTTCAGGACATGTTCATTTTATGACGCTATGTTGGATGTCAAGAAGGCTGACAGATATAAAATCTAGAGGTTAAAAGAAAAGTCAAGCCTGAAGATACAAACTTCGTGGTCACCTACATATAAAGAATGTTTAAAGCCACGGGACTGAATGAGGTCATCTAGGGAGTACACGTAGAGAGAGATCGAAGATTGAGCCTTGGGATTCTGCAACACCGAGAGGTTTGAAAAAAAGAACAGGATCCAGCAGAGTAAATGAGAGAAGCAACCAGAGAAGTAGGAGGAAGTTCAGGAGAGAACGTGGTTTCCTGGAAGGCATGCGAAGAATATCTTAAGAAGGAGGAAGTAATCACTGCTGCTACGAGGTCCCATGTGGACTGAGCATCGGCCACTGGATGTGGCAATACGGAAGGTGACCTTGACTAGAGAGGGGTTTCTATCAAATGATGTGTATTCAAAACATACGAGAATCATAAAATCAACTCTGTTCCAGCAACCTCCTTGCCACCAATGCTTGCCACCTAACTTGCACAGCTATTAGAAATTATTGTCCCTGTTTCATTTTTCATTATATAATGCCCTCTTATTGGAAAATTATTCCAAATGAAGTCAACTTCGTGGACTCCCTTCAGTTACAGGGTGTATTCCAGTAAGTGCAGTGCTTTGTAGTGACAATCAGTGTGAAATCTTACAACTGTTAATGATTATCTCCTACCTAATAATGCCAGTTACCCAATATTAGGATATTCGTTTTATCATTAGATGCATCTGTGAAACACAGAAAGTACTGATAATTGCAAAATAGGCATTATGCCTCTCAAAAGAGGACGTGTCACCAGTCAGAAAGGTTAGAAAATGGTGGATTAAACAGGTTGGTTTTTTTTTTTTTTTGCGGTACGCGGGCCTCTCACTGTTGTGGCCTCTCCCGTTGCGGAGCACAGGCTCCGGACGCGCAGGCTCAGCGGCCATGGCTCACGGGCCCAGCCGCTCCGCGGCATGTGGGATCCTCCCGGACCGGGGCACGAACCCGCGTCCCCTGCATCGGCAGGCGGACTCTCAACCACTGCGCCACCAGGGAAGCCCTAAACAGGTTTTTTTTTACTAAAAGATTTCTTAGAGCTTTTAATATTCTGATACGCACTTCAACTCTCCAAGCGGTGAAGACCCCATTTCCCAAACTTATTCGCCCTCGTGGGACTACTGTTCTAGGCAATGCATTTTGAGAACATTGGTTTAGGGGAATCCAGCAGTCCTCACAAGTGGTTACCACCCAGTGTGCTGAGTGAACATTGCCCCATCATCTGAAGGGACATCTCACCAGGGCTAGTGAACTGTCGTCCCCTGCGGAACAGTTTTTTCCTCTTATTTTCATCTAGAGATATGAAACAGAGCTCTGATGGGATTCTGCCACCTATTAACCCGACTTGCCCCCATGTATATTTTATCAGACCAGTTCTAAAAAGGCCTAACTTCATTTGCTGAACAAACTGAAGTCTCTAGTTTCTAATCTCAAAAACTACGTGAAGAAAACAGTGCCTAGAGCGGAAATAAGCAAGAGCTGCTTCTTACAAAGGACTGAAACAAAAGAACCTGATTAAAATTTAAATACTTTTTAAAAATGTAAATAAATTTTAAAAGTAAAATAAAAAGATTTCACAAGGAAAATAATTTTTCTAGCCAGTCAGTACTCTTTTAATTCCTTTTTGTATCAACAGTCATTTTACAGTTTCCCCTTTTCACTACCTATCTCAACACAGGCTTTAAATATTTTAATGTAGATACACATCAAATAGTTGAAGGCCAGGTTTTAATGATAACCTTTGGGAAAGCGGAACTCTCCTTACCCACATTTAGCATAGACGGGAATATAATACACAAAGACTACCTCAATAGATGTGAGAGGAGGGAAATAATTCAGAAAGTCATTTTGTTAGAAATATTTATTTAAAAAAATACAATTGTCCATATCAAGTTGCACATACATCTATTAACATATCTGTATAATTTTGGACTTTAGTAAATTTGATACAGTGCTTTCTTAAAGCCAGCTTGCCATTATACAAAGCAGATTCCTCTGACAGTTCTTATATAAAATAGTTTTTAAAAATGTATCATCTTTCTAAAAAGATGCATATCATCATTACAGAATTTAACAATATTTTTGCATAAAACTTGAAGCCATAGAAAAAAAAAGATCACCTGATTGGTTATTCAGAGCAACCCCTTACTATGTCTGGAGGTGCACTGAGTATCAACTACACTTTTCCCTCCTAAAAGCAGCATATTATAAAGCCCTCAAAGTGCCAGCGCATATTCTTCCTCGCCAACCTAAACTCTGTGAAGTTTTTCTGCCACACGCATGTCGAGCTGAAGGCTCCGGCTACAGCCATACTAACTACCCTAAAACAACATCCCTTAGTTTCCCAACACGTTAAGTCAGACTGCTTAGCTAGAAGATGTGGCAGTTTCTCTCCAGCTGCATCAGCAATTAATGTGATTTTAATAAATGTTAGCAGTTACCATCATTTGAATTGCTTTTTTAGGAAAAAGAAAAGAAAGTGATTTTAATACTTCAAAGGTCTCCCTCATGTAAATTAAACAGATTAATCAAGACAAGTTGTTAATGACACTTTAACAATAATGCAGTCTTTTGAGTAGGTGTGCACTGGTATTATATGTAAGTATTCTGTTTATACAAAAGTAGTGGATACTAGATCTTATGAGAGATAGATTTCAATAAAATAAACAAGGGGAAAAATAAACAATGAAGTAACTGTCTTCTCAGCTAAATGAATCGGAGTTTAAGAAAAGCACCCTGACAAGTTCTTATTACAGAGGCCAAACTAAGACGCTGAGGTAAAAGAATACATCTCTCTGTGTTAACACCACAGCAGACATATGCTCTCTTTCTGACTTACACATTGGGTGGGCGAAAATCAAAAGTCTAACAGTAATTAATTTTCAAGTGTTATCCATACTTGAAGATCCAATAGGGCTCACAGAAAATTATTAGTTTGTTCTTCAAAGGACAAAATTGTACACTTTTTTTTAAAGCCAACTTGATTATCTAGTGTAAAGGGCAGAATTCTAAAAAACTAAGTCAAAAATTTTATTTGCCTCAAACCAAAGCCAACCAGTAGCAAAATGACTGGACTGAGTTTCATATTTAATCTTCCCTACCCACAAAGATAAATGAAACTGCTAGAAGGTAAAAGTGAAGAAATACATATGATTGTGACTAGAAAAGGTCGAATGGCCAAACCAAAAATAGGCCTCAAGTAATCAAAAATTAATTGCATTCATTTCTATCTTTACATATATGCATCTCAGTTCACTTCACTAATACTGAACAGGGAAGTTCATACAATATGCTACTTTATCACATAAGCAATGAATGTAATGTACACTTAAAGGCCCTTGGTAATACTGCCATCAAAAACAAAAAGTGTGAAATGTCTTAGAAAGGACTGTGTCCCCTACCTGACAGACAATAAGCAACAATGATTAAACAGAAAAGAAACTTAAATTTGGCGAATTCACAAAGTTGAGTGTAATCCACCAACTGCAAACCATTAAAAGTCATACATTTCTACAAAGCAGAATATTAAAAGCTTGTAAATTATTTTAAAGCATCCTAGCCAAAACAGCATACCTTACAGAGCCTAGAAGGGCTCATTGGGTAATCCACTTACCCTTCTCCAAACAGTCAAGTTCCAGAAAACATAAGCAAGCAATAAACCTTAACTTCCCTGACCCTCAATATCCTCAAGGTGAAATTAAACAAAATAATCATTAAGTGCTTCCAGTTATTAAAAACAGAACAGTGCTAATAATGGTGTCCCAAAAAGTGCCAAGTGATTTCATACCAGTATATGGCATTCCCACCCCTGAACTCTAGGCAAGCTTGAATGATGGACTGGCTAGAACTCAGGCCCAGCCACAGGGAACCTCCCCACCCCCAACCCGTCCAGAAGATCCCAGGCCTGTCCTCGCAGGGCTCATAATCCTTGGAGGGGACAAGAACAAGAATGGGCCCTTATGGGAAACAAGGCAAAGTTGAGAAGACCATTCAGCCCGAGATACTCTTGAGTTTTCTGCTAATGCTTTTTATGTACAGTTCAAAAGGATGAATAAGCTACAATGCCAGAATTCCTCCACCACTATATCAATCATGGTTAAATCTGTATTTTAGAAATACTACGTCTAGTATAAACCTCCTCTCTGAGAAACTTAGAACCCAACGTAACAAGGATTTTACACAAAAATGTAGAAGTTTTTAGAAAGAACATTCTTATTTGCTCAATAATACATGAATATAAGAAAACAGTTTAAGATGACTTTGCTTAGAGTATGTCACATGTAGCACTGTACAGTATTTCTAAAGAGTAGACAAGCAATTAGTCTTTAAGGCCTATGATTCTATGCATTTAAAAAAACAAATGTGCAAGGCATTAATTTTTAAAAAGTGACAACTGCAAAGTGCAGCCAATTTTTGTTTTTAAGTTTTAGTATAAAATAGCCTAGGATCCATCCTAGACTAGGATGACCATATGTTCCCTCTGAAAAATAGATTTATTTATACACGTACACACAAACATATACTCAGTCAATACATCAGTATATATACACACACATGTATGCACTCAGCCAATCAGAATGACTTGGAAAGAAATGCTCTAGTTTCCCAAAACATTTTAAAATAAAAACTTAAGCCTCATAAAACTTCTTGATCTATATTATACTCAAAAGATTAGAGTTCAAGAGACTATGTTTGATTGTATCCCTCATAAATTTTCTTGTTAAAGGTTTCATTGAAAACGTTAACAACAGCCTGAATTTCCTGGTTTCTATAGAAAGCTTAGAGCCAACCTTTCCCCTCTCACGCAGACCACTCTGATTTCCATCTTCACAACAGCTAAGTGTGGATGGCGGCACCCTAGAAATTGCTATTTCTGGCAGGCTGTCAATCTATCGCAACTTTTTTTTTTTCAGAAAAGTAGCTTGAAGAAACTGGCAGCTTCAAATGGAACATTTATACTACATCGATAACTCACCTTTTCAGTTCTGCTCTGTTTACAGGTAAAAACATGACTTTCATCCTAACAGGTTCCACCAAGTGCGAGAAATGAAACCAAGCCCCGCCTTCTTTTCTTGCTTAATACACCAACACCCACAAGAGTTCTAGATTCTAAGATTAAAACTTCAACTTCATGAGCAGAGTTCTGATGACACAGAGAAATAACAGGGCACCTGTTTCAGGCAACACCAGCAGCATTAAAAACAGTAACAACTGTTTATTTAATTGTTGATTAATTGTTGACCCAAAACCAAGAAGATAATTAACCAAACACCTTCCATCGAACTAATTCTCTGGTCAGAGTACCTGCTCAAGATAATTATGGCTGGCCTCCACTTCACTATTATGAATTGAACAATTAACTTCTCAATTCCATCCTGTCACACCCTCAGATCACAGACTGCGTACTTCATGAAGAGTCTAGTTTTCCCGTTGCTGTGATCCTTCACTCAGAGCTCCAGGCTTCTGCACAGAGACCTGCACTTGTCGCCATACTTGTTTACACACCTAAGAACGGCACCTCAGCACAATTCTAGATTTCTGGCATGGGTAAATAAAATACATACAATAAATGAAGTGACAGATAGAACAGACCCATCAAGAAAATACTTATTTGTTCAGATGCCAAAATGTTACCAAAAAAATAATAATAATAATAAAAAACTTACCAATGCAGCAAGAAACTGGAGGTTGTTATGTAT
This sequence comes from Delphinapterus leucas, assembly GCF_059928025.1. NCBI lineage: Eukaryota > Metazoa > Chordata > Mammalia > Artiodactyla > Monodontidae > Delphinapterus > Delphinapterus leucas. The sequence goes on from NC_143129.1 coordinate 40,640,890, forward strand.
TTTAACATAAAGCAACTTGAAATAATTCTGAAATTGTTGGTAAAATGTAACATTAATAAGGCCAAAAGAAGTTTGAGAGCAGCTAGTAAAATAAAAGTAAATTATAAAGTCACACCTAATATGAAAAGGAAAGAGACAACAGGGTGTCAAAAATAATAAGCATGAAGCTCTGGAAAACATTTGGTAATGGGCTATTTGGCAATGTATGAAAAAGAAATTTCTCATGAAAAAGAAATAGGAAATTTCAGAAAGTTGATGACAGGCTCTGCTGAAAAATTCCTAATCTCTACTGGAGATTTTACATAAAAATCAAATCAAATATGTAAAGGATTTCCCCATATATCACAACCAAAGCTTCCACATTGTATTTTTCAAGATTAGACTGACAAACAAACCCTGAGTCAGGGGGCTTTAAAGTAGAGTACATGCCTCCAGGGGGGGTGCACAAGACAATCTACTGGATGCAGGAAAAAAATATTAGAATTTCTACTCAAGATTTATTTTTATGCCATCCTTAATTTCTGTTTTGTGTTACGTCTTATAGTGTATATAGGACTTTAGTATAGCAGTATATAACTTAACATATATACATATAAATTTGCAATAGGGTATTTGTGTTCAAAGCCTTTTATTGATCAAGGTGTGTGTTCAGAAAGGTTGGAGACTGCTTTTCTGAAATGCCAGTGAATGGCTCTAATGTGCATAAATTCACTAGAAACATACAAAACTGCCTTTGAGAACTTTAGAATCATAACACAAGTTCTGAGATCAGGATGAAACGATGTCATTAGACTAGACATCACACAATGCCAAGTGTGAATGGCACTGAAGTGATAATATCAACAGCCTGCAGTTACAGTTCCAGAATTCCAAGCCTCTGATTTACTGTCTCCTCCAAGCCTAAGTAACACACAGTATGGAGAAAACTAAAAATTGTGCCATGTAAATAGATTCAACAGTCAGTGCTGCCTTTTTTGAGCTCCACTATAGTATGTAAATCTTCAAGGAATTGTAAAAAAAAAATCCAGTGTAAAAATAAATCTAGTACCCTTTTACTATAGGCTCATGGGCTTATTTTCCCCATCAAAATCTAAAGAAAAAAATTACTGTTACCTGTATTTTAACCACCAAGATGTAGAAAAATTAAACCTATATTTTAACTCAAAGTAGCATAAGGCTGACCTTTTGAGGGTTTCTGGATTCTTCCATCATGTATAAAATTTTAAAAAATCAATGGAAGTTTCCACCTTTGAACACATAAAATATGCCATGAGGAATATTATATCACAAAAGCACTGTGACAAGCCAAAAAGAAAAAATTATTTTAGAAATTATGTGAAAATCCACCCTAGGGTGAAATAAATGCAGTGGTTCGCTGGCTGAGTGTGTGGCTCTGAGCCAACTGTGCGCCCCCCTTCTCAACTCCAAGGTGGTGGCTTAAAATCAACCACAGAGGGAGTAACTTACACGACGGGAATCAGCAAATGCTACAATTTAAGGGCCTTTTTTTTCCCTTCAGAGAGCCTGGTGGTTAAACATCTCACAGCATACAACTGACTAGATATCGGCCAGAGCAAATGAAAAGTTAAGCTAATCACAGCAGAAGTCGCAAAAACTCACTAAACCTGCTCCCCTATCTTAACTTGGGCTCCTTTGGCCAACCAGCATTCATCCTGGCAAAGTGACTAGTGATGGATACCAGCTACCGCTACCAAATATAAGTCTCTCCAGTGAATACTGATCTTAAGTGGTATGTCACCTTTTGATGCTAAGAAGAACTCTGTGGATGTTCAAAAAAATACAAAACAGAGACTTTTCCAGGAAGGAGGTAGTTTACAAATAGAACGATCTGCCTCATACACACTTGCACTATAGTTGCAGTTTCATTTCACTTAAAAAAGTGAACACATACATACACACAAACACACACACCAACTTCCCCAAAACAGTTGACCTCAAAGAGAAAGCAGATCATCACCAACCTCCTAAGGCCCACACCTCTCAGAGACTTCTGGGAGAGGTTTATAGGCAGAGGACTCACTAAAACTGGTTCCTAGGAAGTTGCTTTGACCGAGTTTTCATGACGCCCTTGGTTCCAGGCACCCCTGTGCTGAGACGGTTAATTATCAAAGATACTATCTATGAAAACAAACCAATGGCTTTTCTCCTTTGACTCAAAATAAGATACTTTTGTGCTTTAAAAATTTAAAATATCTAGTTAAATCAAGCCATCAATATTTACTTATCTAATGTTCAAAATGTGAACTAACCTAATAAAAACTAGTCCAAAGTGCTGCTGAGCAGTCTAATTTCAAAGAGGCATGCAAACGAAATGATTCAACGTGGGAAGAAAATCCAGCATGTCTGCTCCCCATCACTACTGAACACTACCCTTCAACACTGCTGTTGCACGTCTCAGGAACAGAACTTTTCAGCTGATAACCACAAATGAACCAGTAACAGTCTCCAACAGTACAAATATAAAGGCAGCTCCCTGAATACTGTCCTTCTGCTACTAATGAACTAGCATAGCCATCTTATGCTAGAGTTTCTCCATACTGTATAAAACAAAGTGAACTTTATGTATCTGGAAGATGCTGGTTTATAGCAGTGTCACTTTGAGCCCTCAAGTCCTTACTACTCCCTTATTCCATTTACTTCAGGTGGTTAATTATAGGAACTATTTCTAGGGTTAAAAGGCTAGTTTAATGGGCAGGGTGGTGGTGGTGGTAGCAGCATATCATCTGATCCTGGACTTTAAAGCCAAGTTTTTCAAAAGACTCAACTGTGACGTTGGTATCAAATCACTTTAGGGGATCAACAAATCTGTCTGCACCTGGCACTGATTACTATATGGTAATATTTTATAAATTTGGTAGAGATGAAGGCCTAAGTTTTTCACTACTAATATGAATAATCCAATCCCTATGTATGAGCATTGCCAAATGAACTCTGCTCCTTTCTTATTAAAAAAAAAAAAAAAAACTCCAAGAAATAAGCATATCTTTACTTCACTACAGATTTGGAGGCTTCACTTTGCTTTTCATCTTCCTAATTACTTGTTAAAACTATCACAACCTCTAACAACCTTAAATTTAAAAGACAAATATACGGTAGAAAATGGGATAAAATGAACAGAGAAAAGGGTCCTTCATGCCGGTACCTTCCAACTGAGAAAAGCCCTACATGTTGTTTCAAGTTATTCAATTGAATCTTCGACTCAGAGATGCCTCAAAATTTCAAACCCCAGGTTCATCTCCCTAAAAGCCATCATTTACCATACTGTATTCCGTGGGTGTGTAATCATACCACCTAGAGAGCAGATGACATTTCTGTGCCAGATATGGGGTCCCATGTTCTCACTGGTTGTTCCAAATACTGTTTTAAGTCCCCGGTTTAAAAATCTCCCTAAGTGGGAATAAACTAGCTCCATGCTCTGTTGACAGGTTCAGACAAGATCACACATATGGCTAAGAGATCCACCCTGAATAAATGTAAATAAGATGCCTTTTTGTGGAGTTGCTTACATATGTTATAGTTCATAGCAAAACAGAATCTACCCAATAGTCCTGCTCCAATCTTACTTTGTGTGAATAGGAATGATTCTTTTTCCTCTACTGCTTATGCACAACTCAGTATTCAACAGAGCACATTAAAGTCCTAAAGATATGGCCAATTTCATTTAAGTAGTATTTCTTTATATAACATGCTCAAAGCATAATTTTTTTCCTGGCCAAAGGGTCCCAATAAGGCAGGAGGAGTAACTTTGTTCTTAATTCTCTTGCAAAGCATAGCTAGCTGCTAAACCCCACCAAAAATTTCTTTAACACAAAGTTCAAAATATTTTTTAAAAAGAAAGAAAAAGAGGGAGGTGGAGTCTGGACTCCAATTAAGGCATTTTTATACACAGTCTAACTTGAGTCCTATTGAAAGGGAATCCTAAAAAAGCATTTTTAATGGAGAATGGCAGAAATCACAATAGTCTATTATCAGCATTGTGATGTATCAATTGCTCACTTTAAATGTAATCATGTTGGGTGTCTCTTGGGTGTTATTCCTTGGTTCTCTCATCCCACAAGTGCATAGGTTATGTTTTCTGTAGATCTGGGGAAAATGGGCCAGGGGTGGAAGGTCCATCCAGGCCAGACAGAGTGAACGGCCCATGACTGTTCAGCACAGAAGGAAACTGAGAAAGAAAATAAAACACATTATCGTCCTATTATGCAACCCTAAATTTCACTTTCTGTCCCTATTATATTCCCTGAGGCAGAACATGACATCCACCTGCAGTGGCTCACAGGACAAAGGCAGTAATTGTTTATCATGGAAGAATATGATGTCACAGAAACTTTTAAAAAATTGTTTGTCTTATATGTTAAATATTAACACCCTCCAGCGTACCTTGATGGAATGGAAAGAACAAACCTATACTTTCCCTCAGATGCTAAGGTACACAGGTTCACACTTGACTTCAAATGAAGGTTTTAGAAAGTTCAGTAAATGACAGTATGCACTACAGAGTATAATTCAATTGTATAGCAAATCACAGACTATCAAAAAGAGGTCCAGAGGAGATGCCCATCTCTTAACTGCTGCAAGTAGTTGTAGGGTGCTCATCCTACAAAAGGGCTCCCCATCATGTATTCTGAGACCAAATGTATATGGAGATTCCAGGCTGGAGCCACATGAGCACTATGACTTTCTCTCTATAATTCAATTATCTGTTTGTGAGAGGCAAAGAAAAATGTAAAATGAAATATGGAAAATTCTCAACACTCTATTCAATAATTTATAAGATTTTGCAAAAAACAAATTGCAGAAGTAGTAAGATTTTTAATTTTCTTTCTTTTTTTGCCCCTCACCATTCCATTTCCAAAAGAACAAATGAAAATTTAAATTACAAAATCTAAGAAAATCTCCCAGGGAGTCACCCTTGAATAAGTGAATGAATCAACTACAAGAAAGCCTACAAGTTATAAAGTCTAGATGTTCTGGGCAAAAAAATGGTTTAAAGCTGTGAGACCGGGACTTCCCTGGTGGTCCAGTGGTTAATTAAAAATCCACCTTCCAGTGCAGGGCACGAGGGTTCGATCCCTGGTCGGGGAACTAAGATCCCACATGCCGCGGAGCAACTAAGCCCGTGCGTCACAACTAGAGAGCCCAACTCGAGAGAAGCCCATGCGCTGCAACTACTGAGCCCGTGCGCTCTAGAGACCACGCGCCACAACCAGAGAAGCCCACACGCCACAACAAAGAGCCCACGTACTGTAATGAAGACCCAGCGCAGACAAAATTAAATAAAAATAAATAAATAAATACCTTAAAAAGAAAAAGATTAATAATACCTGCCTTGCAGGGTTTTAATAAATAAAGCAAGCTGTGAGACCTTTCCTAATATCTTGGTTAAGAGGTAATACAATATTCATTTTTTAAAATATATATATTTAAAATGCTGATGAATATCAATTCTGAATGAGGGGGGAAATGGGAGTATTTGATATACTATTCTCAAGAGTTTTCTCTATTTTTTTAAAGTCCTCAGTTAAAAGGGGAAACCCCTCTAAAAAGAAATATATGTATATATATATACATTTTCTTTTTTTAGAAAAGAGGATTTCTAGCATTTAAAATGACCCCAAAAAAATTGGATAGGCTCAAAATCTACTACAGTTTTAAACAATTCTTGATCTAATTCAAATGTATGGGATAGTAAACAATGAAAAGGAAACTCTGCCGTGAATATTTATCTGAGTTGTCTGCTGGCCAGAAAATTAACACTTAGAAATTCAAAAATAAATCTAAGGAATACTTATTAAGTAGAAGTTTTACAATGATTAACTGAAGAGTGGATACTGCCTTTTTGCCTCTTTCTTCATTTACCACACCCCAATTACAGAAGACAAGCTTTTATGTAATTTACCTGGAAAAGTGTGTTAGCACCTTGTAGCCTGGCTGGACTTAGGGGAGCAACAGGGCTGAGAGTACTCCAAAAGTGGATACTGGAGAGCAAGGGGCTCGGAGTCAGTAAGATGGGTGTCTGCAATACACAAACCAAAAATATAACTAAATGGCTTATCAGGATTATGTTTACCCTTGTAATACACAAATAGCTCGGAATCCAAATATTGTCCTATTCTCCACTCCAAGTATCTCCAAGTAGGAAATCTTATCATGAGGAAAAACTCAGAAATTACTTTTACAACCCAAGTAAGATAAAGGTCAAAATATTTTCTAACCCGTTTTTGGTAGAATCTTTTTCAAATAGAAAAACAAAACCAATCTGAACTTTGGTATGGAGAAATTATGGGTAACTGAGTCACAAACATATTTTCCCCTTAATAATGTGTAGGTCTAGGAGTAATCTAACTATTTAAATGTTATATGAGATGAGCAAGTTAAGAAATAGCTAATGAAAATAACTGCACAAACTTGTAAGGACCTCAGGATCTGTTGTCTTCTAACTTGAGATTATCACTGTTGTTTTATATGACCCCCCCACCCCCAAAAAAAGAGAGAGAGAGAGAATATACTTATTTTCTTTAGGAGAAAGTGGAAACACCAAATACTTATTTACTTGTAGAACAATGAATTTTTTAACACAATACTCCAAACCTTTTATTTTGACAATCCTAATTGAGGTGAGGAATTGGGTTACTTTCACAGGGTCATATAACCTTCTGTAAGGCAAGCCTATGTAGCCAAATGAGAACTTGAGGTTATAAATTCTGGATTTGTTTTAAAAGGTGAGTAAAAACAAACAAAACCAAAAAAATGCAGCACTAATAAGAAAGAAAGTGTTACCTGTGAAAAAAGTGCTGGCGTAAGAGAAGCTGTAGGGAGAGATGGGCTTAATATTCCCAGTGGGCTTGGATCACTGCCCGTGATCACCAGGGTTGGTGCCAGCTCTAACCCCTTGGGTTTCTTGGACCTTGATGAATTATTTGTTTTGTCCTTTTCTGGCAAAGCCAAATCCTGGTCTTTAGGCTCCAGGGACAAGTCCTCCGGAAGTTCCATTGGCTGAGAAGCCACTGATTCCATGTCTGTGTCCATGTCTGGGTTGGAACTCAGTGGTGGTGAAGGTGTTCTAGAAGGCTCCTGCAGAGGGGACACGGACGAAATAGGTGGTGTGGTGGTAAAAGCGGCAGTTACACTAGATGCAGAAGTTGGTGCTTCCAGAGAAGGCAGTCTGGGGGAAGCCAAATTCTCCAACGCTTGCATAGTTTCTTCTGAAGATGGAGAAATACTTGGGCCAGTAGAGATGGCAGCAGCAAGAGGTTCAACTGGTGGCTTTTTGGCAGGTGTGGTTACAAATTTGATAACAGATGGTGTTGGCTCCTGAGGAGATTTTTTCTCTGCCAGTTTCTCAGCTGGATTCTCAACCTTTATAGATTTGAAAAGCTTCCTGTTGGAGGAGCTCAAAGAGTTGAGAGTAAATGAAGAATATAAGCCGGAGTGTATGTAGTCATTGCGGCTAGAGGTCTTGGCACCAGGCTGTGGTGGCTTCTCTTTCCCGCCACTCTCCACATCTTTGGAACTGTTGCTGCTGAGTTCACTGACGCTGAAAGCCTCACAGTCTCCCTCAGCCCTGCCCACTGTCATCGGATCCATGTTCAGAATCTCTGGGTACGAGACAAACTTGTACACAAACTTCTGACCATTCACTTTTTTAATGATATTCTGTAGATAAATAAAATAAACACTCTTAGACTTTCTTAAACTTTTCTTAAGCATTTCTTAAACTTTACCCACCCCCCATGAAAAAGCTGACCAAATGGGGTTCTCTATTTGATAGGTAGTTTACTTGAAAGCTTCAAAATCATCTAAATTTATCTAGCCATACCAAACACAGTTCCTACTATTATGGAGTACAAGTTAAAAACAGTTAAATGTCTTATTAACAACTGAACTAATATGTTACATAAAAGCTGAAAGATTTTAATTGCTTAACACTGTCAGCCAAGTATCTGTATGAAGTCAAAAATTTCTGAACTGCAATCTCAAATAACTCCAAAGGTACAAGCCATTCACATGTTGAGGAAGCAAAAAGGAATTCAGAATATTACTTCTGCTAAGGTTCCTACTTCCTTCAGAAACTCCAGCTGCTTCTTACCTCATCTCTCCATACAGGAAAGCTGATAACATCAACCACTCAAAGGTGAGAGAAATTAAGATCCCAGCTTCTCACTTTAATTCTACCCATTTGAGCCATTTATTTCACTTCAGTGCCCAAGAATGTATTCAAAATAATAAGAAATTAAACAAAAAAGTTTTAACTAAGAAATCACATCTAGGTACTAACAGCTATTCTTTAAGGTATTAATTTGTGTTCCAGGTTAAACTAAAAAGTAAAAATTAAGTAGAGCTAAAAAAATGAGTAAATATGAGACAATTTTTAAAGTAAATTATGATATAAACAAGAGTATTCATCCTCAAGAATCTCAAAAGTTCCTTTTCCTTATTCCAACTCTATAATCATTTTTTCTTTAAAGACAACTGTAATTAGGAATAATATATGAGCAATGGGAGCTGGGTACTGAATAAGAATTTGCAGAAATACACCTGGAACATTTACATCTTTCAGCCTAATTCCAAACCGCTGAAGCTGTAAAATAAATTGAATTAAAATAAACCAGAACAGTGATCATTTCACAATGTATACAAATATCGCATCATTATGTTGTACACCCAAAACCAATATAACTTTATGTCAATTATACCTCAATTAAAAAAATTTTCTTTTAATAAATAAATAAACCAGGACATTAGTACCTCTAACCTCACCAGAAGAGAAGCATCAATTCTTGTTTTGAGGTGGATGTGTATTACCTTCACATAATAGTATCTGAGGGCTCGGCTGAGTTTGTCATAATTCATATTAGGCTTGTTCTTTCGAATCCCCCAGAGACGAGCCACCTCTTCTGCCTGCAAAAGCTTGAACTCCCCATTATTAGAGGTCCAGCAGATCATGTGATCGTTCTGAGGCTCCTTTAGGAGCTGAAGGAGGAACTGCCACAGGGTGATAGCACTGTCCATAGCAATGAGCTGAAAGAGGCATAGGGTAAGATACACAATTAACAGCCAACCGTATATGTCAGACACTGTTTTAAGTACTCTAACTGTATTAGACTAATTACTCATTTTATCCCCACAACAATCCTATAAGACAGATACTACTGCAGCCTCATTTTAAATGTGAAAAAACTGATTCATTAAAGAGTTAAGTAACTTGTCTAAGGTCACACACGTAAATGGTGGAGCTGAGATTTAAACGCAGGCAATCTGGATCCAGAGTCCAAACTCTTAAGCATGCCACGCTGCTTAAGAGAAGTCTTGCTGTGAGATAAAGCTAGTTTCATAAATTGCAGGAGCAGACTGACGAATGCCAACCAGTAGAGTATCACTGTTATTAAATTTTACCTTAAAAACTCATTGTCATATTCTCTGAGGAGGCCACCATTTCAGCACCTATCTAAATTAGCCCAGCTGGTTTATTTGCCAGGATATGTTGTGTGTCTCAGGGTGGCCCAGAGGTATAGGGAATAATCTGCTTTTGCTCCACTGGTATTTCTCCTCCAAATAGTTTCCATTATCATAAATGTAATTTACACACAAATTGGCAGCACTGAAAATTCAGCAAAATGTTCCCTAAGTTACAAGTCCTGTCACCATTCTGTCCACAGGGATTCCACCTGCACAGATCCTCCTTTTATTTGATTAGCAACCTTTATTTGATTATCAAGACTGGAACTGAAATATCTTTCAGTATCTCAAGTTTTAGGATCTCCCTATTTAGGCCAGAGTTTCCTAAATTCAGCACTATTGATATTTTGGGCCAGATTAGTTTTTTGTTCCTGGACGCTGTCCTGTGCATTGTAGTTTAACAACATCCCTGGCCTCTACCCACTAGATGCCAGTAGCACCTCCTGCCCAATTTGGCAATCAAAATGTCTGCAGACATTGCCAAATGTTCTCCTGGGGGGACCATATCATCTCAGTTAACAACCATTGGTTTAGGCAATGGAGCAGCAAGGAAATGTTCTCACAAAGTTATTTTCCTCACAAAAACTTCCAAACACCTTGTTTATAAGGAAGAATTTTTTAAGTATTTTTAAACATCTTTATTGGAGTATAATTGCTTTACAATGGTGTGTTAGTTTCTGCTTTATAACAAAGTGAATCAGCTATACATATACATATATCCCCATATCTCCTCCCTCTTGCATCTCCCTCCCACCCTCCCAGGAAGAATTCTTTAGGGCAGAAACTCTGGCCATATATAAGCACATTCTAAAAAGTCTATAATTGAACTTTACACACACACACACACACACACACACAAAACAAAAAACCTTCCTTTTTAAATCTATGAATTAGATCTCACTGGATCAGAACAGGACTTAAATGAAATCAATTCTGTTAAAATGCTGTAAAAACAGGTAAATTGACTACAACAAAATTTAAAACTTTTGTGCTGCAAACAATACCATCAAGTGAGGAGACAATCCTTGGAATGGGTGAAAGTATTTTCAAATAATAAGGGACTTTCATCAAAAAGTATAAAGAATCCTTACAATTAAAAAACAAACTGAAAATAAGCCAAGGTTTTGAAAAGACATTTCTCCAAAAAGTAATACAGATATCCAACAAACACATGAAAAGATGCTCAGTGTCATTAGTTACTAGGGAAATTAAAATCAAAACCACACAAGATACCACTTCACACCTACTAGGATGGCTACAATCAAAAAGACTAATGCTAAGTGTTGGCTAGAATGTGGAGAAAAGTGAAACCCTCATACATTGCTGATGGGAATGTAAAATGGTGCAGCCACTCTGGAAAACAGTTTGGCAGCTCCTCAAAATACTAAACACAGAGTTACCATATGACCCAGTAATTCCACTCGTAGGTATATGCCCAAGAGAAATGAAAATATATGTCCACACAGACACTTACACAGGAATGTTCACAGTGGTATTCACAATACCCAAAAAAGTAGAAACCACCCAAATATCCAACAACTGATGAGTGGAGAAGCAAAATGTAGTATAACCACAGAGTGGCATATTAGCCAGAAAAAGGAATGAAATACTGATATGGGCTACTTCAGTGGATGAACCTTGAAAACATTACCCTAAGTGAAAGAAGCCAGCCATTTATATGAAACATCCGGAATAGGCAGAAAGTTGATTAGTGGTTGCTTAGGGCTGGGAATGGGGAATGGGTGGGGAGAAGAAAAGGGGAGTGACTGTTAATGGGGTGGTGAAAATATTCTAAAGTTAGAGCGTGGTGGTGGTTATACAACTCTGTGAATATACGAAAACCACTCAACTGCACTAAGTAGGTGAATTTTATGGTATGTGAATTATTTCTCAGTAAAGATGTTAAAAACAAACACTACAAACAATACAACGGTGAGGCCTGAGAAACCTAACTCTTAACTATGTACAACTCACAAAGCGTCAACAATGTCTACTTCCAAAAAGGGCAAAGATGAGGAACTATACTAGAAAATATCTGAGTTTCTGTAACTTCTGAGACATTCAAAAAGTCCTCCAATTATCCTGTTATCACTTCGAAGCTGGTTATACAGAGATACTGTCATCCAAAAGTAGAGTTGGGAAAATAATAAAGAATAGAATAGGGGAGATGCCTCCCACATTTACAGAGTTAATGGCCATGAATGTAAGTCTCTTTCATCACAGTCATATACTCTGTTCATTAGGGAAACCACTTCCCTAGATGGACAAAAGCATTCACATCACCAGTGGGTTGTAAAGAAGTATTACATTATTAGATACTAAGTGATAATAATGTACAAATATGAAATGCTACTTTAATGCTAAATAACTATGCTCACTAGAAATCATAGTTTCCCATAGCCTCACTTAAGCTGGGTTAAAACAGAGGTTTTATATTATATCCATCAAGTATTGGGCAGGGAGGTGGGGGGGATGGTCCCTGCCATTTCTCTGACTTTACTGCAGAGGCTTTTCTTCTGATAATGCCTGTTCATGGCAAGTTACTTTTTAACTACATATGTTTCCCATTTAAACAATTATTTGTTAGTCTAAATCTGTTACAGCTACTTCCCAGTAAATTTCAGCTTAACCAGAGAACTCAGTCTCCACGTTTCCAAACATCATCTTCATTATCAACAATGCTTACAGCACTGTGTGAATATGTGTGAGAGAATGATAATGGTGATGCTGTTGAAGCTAGAAAGGAGGGGAAGAGGAGAGAGGAGGAAAGAAGAAAATGAACGGGGCAGAGAACCGGAATCTCAAGACTATTACACATTTGGTGCCTGTAATTCCATTTATTTTTGGAAAAATTCCCCAAACCAAATCCTAGAGTCTTAATGCCTATCACGCAGATGGTGCTTGAGCCCCTCAGGTTTATAATGGCTAAGCAATACACGCAACGAAAAGGAAATAACCATCAACAGCTCCACAATGAGTACACAAGTGCCATCCTGAGCAAATGGGAGGTGTTCCCAAGGTGGTGTCGGTTTACCTCTCGTTATTAGGAGAGAGTGTGTACTGAGCCAAACGCTGGTGGGGCTGTTGCATACTGCAGGGCAGAACCCAACCGTGTGGACAACGCTGCAGCTTCTCTAGTGTACTTCACAGTGCATCGGGGATGGGAAATGGCTGTGAAAGAAAATGGGCACTGTGGTTTTGGACTTACGTACTGGAAAAAAAAATTTCTTTTGCGAAAAGCTAACGAAGACATAAAATGGACATCCTCAGTGGGTACTTTAAAGGAATATTTTACTCATTCAATTTTGATAAGTTTATTCTTTGACTGAAAAGGTGGTGAACTACTGGGCATATAGTTAAGCTGAACCTCTTCATTTTAGTTCCTAGAAGTGTGCCATTAATATGAAATTCAACAATTTCTTCAGCCATAAAAGAGAATTAAAGGAAAAAAAGTTACAGAAGACAGTTATTTAAAATTACAAAGAGTGAAATAAAGTCAAAAATATGAAATACTTTTATTCTCAGTCAAAAGAACCCCAAACCCTTTCTTTTTCTTCTCACGAAAATCTCAATGTTTCTACAATTACAGTTTTTTCCAGGAGTTACAGTTTTAAAAGAGACTTTTAGTACAAGTATAATGAGGGAGGGAAATACTTAACTGATCCAAATGAAGGAATCTGATTTTTGAGGGATTAAATGTGGAAAACATAACTGATTCTAACTTAGCACTTCAAAGATAGTAGATTAGTTCCTGTGCTAAAATGAAAGGAGCATGTTGGAGTAACTCATTAGGGAAAGGAAGCCTCTATTAAGTGAAACCTTTCCCACCCTAAACATGTTTATAATACACATAGTCCAGTTGCTGTGGTGACCCATGGCCCAACTATTTTTCAGAAACAGTAGCTAAGACCCCCAAAAATAAATGTCTCTAAATTCATAGTGCTGCTTAAGTAAAACAAAAGCAAATTATGAAATGTATCAAGCCTAGTTTTGACTTAAAATCATCGTAGTTGTCAAAAAGTAATCTGGTGTATCTAACTGTACAGTATCCTATACTAACAGAATATTAAAAGTGTACTGTTACATTACCATAAAACTTAAAAACAACATTTCCCTAAATGGATTCCACTTAACGCAGTTTTAACATTTAAACAAAATTAAAGAGGGGAGAGTTCCTGAGGGGGAAAACTGAATCACAATACATTTTAATGAAAACACCACTGACAGTCTTAAATATTGAAGCACCAAGTTTTCCACGCAGTGGGGCGGTGAGTGGGAGATGGCAAAGAGGGAGGGAGGCTCTGATCCACCAACCAAAGAGATGGGTGAACCGTTCTGATGAGGAATAAAATTCCAGAGTCTTTCTTTAAATGCCCTAAACTTCAAATAGCAATAGCTTGGGAAAAAGCCGATTGTGTATCGTTTGACTACTTCAGCCAACAATGCCCTTTATTTCCTGTCAAAGCCAGTTAACATTCGGCCCCCAAAAGATGTTTCCAATTGATCTTCCTAGGGATGAAGAAGCCACCAGCCTCGCGGCAGCTGTACATTAAGCGGAAAGTAAAGAGGGGAGGGGGGTTGCGGGAGAGAAACAGAAAAAGAAATGAAACTTGACACCGGATGAATAGCGAGCTTGGGGACAGGAAGAGACACGGATGACCGTGTGCCCCCGAGGAGATCAAAGTCCAGGGGAAGAGCCGCAACCTCACCGGGCCTGGGTAAGCACTGAATTACTGTACTTTCACTTTCCAACTTCCTGTCACTACAGAAAGTCAGAATTGCTCCCCTTTTGCCCCCCCCCCCAAAATCACTGCCACCTTTTGCCCCAGGGACCTCGCGGTACCAAATAAGGGGCGAAGAGAGCGCAGCGGGTCGCGCCGCATCTACCTGCGCGCCTCGGGGCTAGGGCCGCCTGAGCGGGCGGGGCGGGGCAGGGCAGGGGCGGATCCCTAGGGGAGCGCGCGCCGCAGCCCCCGCGCCCGCCCCCACGCGCTCGTTTCCTGTTGTGCAGCGAGCCCCTCGCCCCCGCCCGCGTTCCCCGCTGTTGGGGGGCCTCAAGACCCCGACGGGGTGCGGGGTGGACGGGGCGTGCGGGGCTGGCCGCTCACCGAGGACGCGCGCGGGGCTCCCTCTGGGTCTCCGCCTCGAACACGATGCTCCTCTCCGCCCGCCGCCTTCTCAAGCTGGGAGCTCGAGGATGGCGCGGCAGCCGCTGCGACCCCCGCGGCGGAGCCGGAGAAGGCACCGGCGGCCAAGCCAAGCCCGCCGGGTGCCCGCAGCCGCCCGCATCTCCCGCCGCCGCCGCACCAGCCGCGGCTCCTCGCGCCCCGCCCTCCCCGCCCTCCCCGCCCCCACACGCGGCGGCGGCGGCGGCGGCGCGGGTCGTCGGGGCCGCTACCCGCTGGGCGCGCGCTCGGGGCGTTCTTCGCCGCGGCCGAGCCTGCCAATCGCTCCGCGGCCGCCGCCACTCTCAAACCCCCCGGCTGCGTTGGGGCCCCTCCCCGACGCCGGAGCTGCCGCGCGCCACTTCCGGGGGCGTGAAGGGAGGGGCCAATAGCACAGGGGCTCTGCCAGCCGCCGCCGTAGCAGTTTCCGCCGTCGTCCCCATCCCCGTCCCGGTTTTGGGGGGCCAGGGGTGCGGGCGCGGCGAGGGTGCTGTTTGGGTTCCTCCGCTTTGCACTCTCCGCTGGATTACTAGCCAGTTGCTGTTTACTGAGGCCCACGACCCGAAACCGCGCTCCGAAGCTGCCAGATGGCTCGGGACCTCGGAGGGGCCTGGGGCCCCTCCGTGTCTCCCCGCCCCAGGGAAGAGGTGGCGCTCGCCAAGCAGCCTCCAGGGGACCACTTCTGTTGTTGCGAAACTTAAATGTGAGGGCTTCTCCCTCCAGGCCTCCCGTCCTGCCTTCTTGGCTGGGTGTACGGAGAGGTCGGTATTGCCACAGCTTTCTCATCGAAGTGCCAGATCCCAGGGCACTATGAACACTTGACAAACATTAAATCAGCACTGTGGTTCTCTAGTGCCGGAACTGACAAATGGAAACACTGGTGTTCTGGCGTTGGAGTCGGAGACCTGGAATCCATCCGTGGCTCTGCCTCTCACTAACTCGTCAGTCTTAAGCAACTTTCTTTACCTCCCAAAACAGTTTCAATATACGTAAAATGGAGAGAACGCAATCTCTTAGAACTGTAATGATTAAAGGAGATAAGGTGCATAATCACCTCGCGGAGTGTCTAGCCCATAGGTTCTCATTAAATAACAATTTTTAAGGAACCAAGTCACACTTGGTACAAGAAACTGCTTGAACAATTTAGCAGCAGAAGGTATAACCTTATGCTGAACAAAACCTCCAAGAAATATACTGTGTATCCCATTTAACAGGAAACCAAGGACAGGCCAGGGTCTTACTAGCTGTGTGTCCTGCAATGAGTTGCTTCACCACTCTGAACCTCAGTCCCCTCATGTAAAATGAAGATAATAATGTGCAGCATTGCTGGGAAGATAAAATGTGATAAAGGCTGTAATGTGCTTAGTGCATTACCTGGCACATAGTAGACACCCAGTAAGTGGTGATGTCATTTATTTTTGCCTCCTCCTCGTCCCCACAGTTGAATTCATGGTTTAAAAAAAAAAATTTTTTTTTTTGGCTGCTGTAAGTAGCTTTCAGGATCTTAGTTCCCCGACCAGGGATTGAACACTGGCCACAGCAGTGAAAGAGCGAGTCCTAACCACTGGACCCCCAGGAGTTCCCCATGGCAGAATTAATTGAACTCACTGAGTGAAATGGGATCATCTCAGGGAGCTCTAGTCAATACTCTGTAATGACCTATATGGGAAAAGAATAAAAAAGAGTGGATAGGGCTTCCCTGGTGGCTCAGTGGTTGAGAGTCCGCCTGCTGATACAGAGGACACGGGTTCGTGCCTCGGTCCGCGAAGATCCCACATGCCGCGGAGCAGCTGGGCCCGTGAGCCATGGCCGCTGAGCCTGCGCGTCCGGAGCCTGTGCTTCACAACGGGAGAGGCCACAACAGTGAGAGGCCCGCGTACCGGAAAAAAAAAAAAAAAAAGAGTGGATATATGTATATGTATAACTGATTCACTTTGCTGTACAGCAGAAACTAACACAATATTTAAATCAACTATACTCCAATAAAAATTAATTTTAAAAAATAACCGATATCATAAATGAAAAAGGAGACATCACCATCCATCCTATAGATATTTAAACATGATAACAAAATACTATGAATAATTTTATGAAGATACATATGAAAACTTAGTTGAAGGGAAAATTCGTAGAAAAATAATTTAATAAAATGGACAAAAAAGAAATGTGATCCTATCATCCCTTTGAAGGCTTTTGGAAGAGAATCATCACTTTAATTTCCAACCTCCTCCATCATAATACAGAGTAATTATAACACATAGAGGTATTCGTGGAAAAGCAATGCCAGCTAAAGATGTTAGCTTTTCAAAAATAATTTTATGACATATTTTCATTAAGAAATATGTGTTTTATGAGACTGACATGCTGCCTACTGCGCTAAGGAGGCAACTAAGAAATAGGTGTTTTAAAAGGAACGTGCAACATCTGAAAAGCAATAGTGCTCTTGGCCCCCACTACAAGTTTTTTCCTTGAAAAACTTCCATCTTAGAAACCAAGAGGGGGACTTCCCTGGTGGCGCAGTGGTTAAGAATCCGCCTGCAAGGGACACGAGTTCGAGCCCTGGTCCGGGAAGATCCCACATGCCGCGGAGCAACTAAGCCTGTGCGCCACGACTACTGAGCCCGCGTGCCTAGAGCCCGTGAGCCACAACTACTGAGCCCGCATGCCTAGAGCCCGTGCTCCACAACAAAGAGAAGCCACCGCAATGAGAATCCTGCACACCACAACAAAGAGTAGCCCTCGCTCGCTGTAACTAGAGAAAGCCCGCACACAGCAACGAAGACCTAACACAGCCAAAAAATTAATTAATTTAAAAAAAAAAGAAATCAAGAGGAAAAAAATAAGAATTATTAAGGTAGGCTGCTTAAGGTACAGGCATTGGAAACATTTGTTTATGGGAAGATTTCATTTTAAAGCCCCGTACCAGGAACAGTTAAGGGTTGTAGAGTTCCTCTGCAAACTACCCTGCTGTGCCCAAACTAGCAGTAAACATCTGATTCAGCCTCAGGGCCTGTAGTTGTATCATAACCCTGAAGACTGAGCTGCCAGTATTGTCAATTGCTATGCCTTTTTGGAAAAGAGCCTACTTTGGGAGTTCTTAAATTAGTCATAGCAAGTCTGTCTGCTTTTAAATTGACTGGGTTTTTGTTTGTTTGTTTGTTTGTTTTTAAACACGGTATATGTTGACAGCAGAGAAACCAGAAGAAAAGTGGATTTCAGATTAGTGAATTGAAAAAAAAGTTTATTAATGTGCCTGTTTTTCCCACTCGGGATTCTATAAATACAGAATCTCTCTCCATGGTTCCTTACACAACAGATGGTTCTGTTTTTGCAAACTCCATGGTGGTTATATTGGTTAACCAAAAAGATTGTGCTTTTTTGTTATCCTGTTTGTCATTTTCCCATCAGATAGATGGATTCTCATGCTTAGCCTTAGCTACTCAGGGCTATCTCACATATAATTTGCAGATTTTTTGAGTGTTTAAACACATGTTTCCTGCCTGATCTGCCCTAGATTGTATGTTTTAACCTTTACAGTTATCCCAGCCCTGCCACCCCAGTTCCCCCAATTTAATTACATTTCTAAGAAACAATAACAATAAGTTATGATCATTTCTTCTTAAGGCAACTTCCCCTTCCCTCTCTTCTATTTCACTGCCTCATCATTACACCAAGTTAGCACAGTCAGTCCTCTGTATCCAGGGTTCCACATTCACGGATTCAACTAGCCTTCTGGAAAAAAATTCCAGAAGGTTCCAGAAAGCAAAACTTGAATTTGCTGCATGCCAACTATTTACATAGAGTTTACATTGCATTAGTATCACAAGTAATCTAGAGATGATTTAAAGTATACGGGAGGATGTGCTTTATATTCAAATACTACTCCACTTTATAAATGGGACTTGAGCATCCTCAGATTTTGGTATCCTCGGGCGTCCTGGAACCAGCCCTCCACAGATACCGAAGGATGACTGTATCCCTTTTTCCTAAAGAAATATTTCATGCACTCTGACTCATTGAGCAAGCATGGAGCCATCCAGTTGCCTGGTGTGTCTTTCAGGCATGTCTCGCAGCACACGAAATAAAGAAGAGATAACCTTTAAGTCAAAAGGAGCACCAACAGCCCCTAGGGATAGATGTGAGACAAAATTCACCATGTCTGAGATGAAAGAATAAAAATCAGGGATCTCTGGGTTCTAGCCTTTCAGTCTCCCAAAGCTTGATCCTCCTGAGGAAATCGTCTTGAGGAAATCCTAAGGAAATAATATCCTTATCTTTCCTGGGCCTCACTTTCAACATTTTTGAAGATAAAAGGAAGTCATACCTTTCGCTTCTAGTCTGTGGTGCATAGAGTAAAAGAAAAAGATGGTTGATCAGACTATGCCTGGACTCTTGTTAAATGATCCTATAGTTACTATATTTGTGAGAATTGAGATCTTGATAGAGGAAAAGTTATTTGAAAATAAAATACACGCTAGTTGTCTATAGAATTTGGCAGCATTTGCTAAGCCGCACTACCTATCAAGGGCCTAAACTTCAGCAAAGACAAACAGTGAAATGATGGTTAGAAATGTCTTTTCACCAAGACTGTTATCCTGGGCAAATACGTTTCATCCCCAATAATCAGAGAATATTCAAGGTCCAGAGAAAAATCCCTGAAAAGGTCCTTGAACGAGGTACTCGTGGCCTCTAGACTATGAGGAAAGCTCATGGCAACATCTTTCAGCCCCAGCTGTAATCTTCACACAACACATTGTTTTCCCAGAGAGGGAAACATGACGAGACATGAGTTATTGCAGTTACGTGCCTGGGGCATAGCAACTATCTAATACATTTAATGACCTGTCACAAACACACCTTCATATAATTTTCATCTTTAGAGCCTACACCCGGGCTACTTCTTTCCTCCTCCACTAATATTTTCAACCTAAAATAATTTTATTGGTTTTGGGGGACTTCCCTGGTGGTCCGGTGGTTAAGAATCTGCTTCCCAATACAGGGGATGTGGGTTCAATCCCTGGTCAGGGAACTAAGATCCCACATGCCGTCGGGCAACTAAGCCCGTGTCGCACGCCACAACTAGAGAGCCCGCACGCGGTAACTACTGAGCCTGTGCACTCTGGAGCCCTCATGCCACAAAAAGAGAGAAGACTGTGCCCCGCAACGAAGATCCCGCGCGCCACAACAAAAGATCCCATGTGCCGCAACTAAGACCCGACACAGCCAAATAAATAAATAATAATAAATAACATTTTAAAGTAATAATTTTATTGGTCTTTGATAAATGTGCTTTTCTCTAGGCTCATGAAAATTGATATGGAGTATGTTCTAGAGAAAGGGGAGGGAACTTTATTCCTAATTGCCCTTTAGAAAAGATATAACTTAATTGACAAAAGCTCATGAAATCCACCTTGTGTGTAACTGTATGATTCTAGGTGGCTTATCCAACTCCTTGTAGGATACATATTGCTCTGAATTTTAAATTAGAAGTTTTGTTTCCTCTCTTGTATATATTGTGATAACTGGCTGGAAATTTTTTTTTCAATTACAATTAATTCAGGAACCACCCATACTATTATTCAACATAATACTAAGCTGTTTACTGTAGAGGAAACTCAAAGAGGCTTTGTTCTTTTTCCTAGGAACTTTCAGTCTTGGACCAGTGACACTGACACCCTCAGAGACCATCTACGACTTCCATTGGTTTTAGAGTTCTTTCACATTATCTATGTTGATCCTATTGACATAGACAAAGAATTCAGCAAAGGATCCAGAGATGATGGGAAAAGCAAAGTCAGGCAGACAAATGAAGGGGTAAGTGCAGCTCTAAACAGGGTTTCTTGGGGTGAGGAGGCATTGGGAGAGGGAGTGAAATTACCACCTCCCATTGCATTAAGGAACATTTCCTGAAAGAGGTGGAGTTTGAAAGACATGGTGCCAATTCAAACATCTGTAATGCCAGCTTTTTTCTTCCTTACTTTATCCAGCTGCAAAACAAAATTAGTTTTGCTGTGCTACAGAACTTAGCTTGTGAGTTGTGTACCCAATTTAGAAGTGTGACACAGCCACCAGCTTCCCTCTCTCAAGGGAAGGAAATTTGAATTCTGTCTTGGCTTACCCTGTGAAGTGGGAAGATTGTTGGGTCTGGAGGGCTTTTTTTCCTCCCCTCTTTCTCTCAGCTTCTCCCCATTCCTGAGAAAATGCAGCTGTGTTGCATATAACTGATCAAATATGTCTAGAAGTCAGATTCCAGTGGGAGAACCCTAAAGTAGAGGGAGAATAGGGGGTTCTGCCTGTGACAGAAAAGAATCCAAAGGCAAGGTTCCGTGGAGCAGAGAGTTCTGGTTAGATTTGGTTTGGAATTGTATCCCTCGCCACCCTATGTACACTTGATCTTCGTTTCTTTGCTTTCTCCCCACCTCCCACCCCAGCCATCTCTCTCAGCCTTATTCTTCTTCCTATGTCTACTTTTCCTTTCCCTTTATACCTCTATTTGTTAACCTTGCCAGGGGCCCCTTGAAAATGTATTAGCCACGATAGTGGTCCGTGGGCTTGAGAAGATTTCATGTAAAAATTTTTTTAAGCATTAGCCTTGTGCTGAACACTGCACTAGATGCTTCAGGAGACACACAGACGAGGGGGTAAAAACCACTATGACACAGGAAAGCATGTTAAATGGGGGTAAAAATGGCAGGAGGCTCCTCATGTTCTCCACGGGCATCCAGGGTGTCTAGGATTTACAGAAAATTGGGGACGGGATTTGCAGGAAAAACATTCTGCTTGGAATGCCTTTTCCCCTGCCCTGCCCTGCCCTGCCCCACCTGGCTATCTTCTACTTTAGGTCTCAGCTCAGATGTCACCTGCTCCAGGGAGCCCTCCCAAACCCCAGGCTGGGTTTGTGACCTCCAGTGTCTCCCATCGTGTCCCATACTGACCCTGTCTGTGGCACTCACCACACCGACCTGAAATTTCTTATTTGTCTCTTTAACCCTTTGGACTGGGTCCTTGAGAGGTCTTGTTCCTCATTGTAGCCCAGCACCCAACACAGTCCCTACCCTGAGAGCTGCTCAATATACTCACGGAATGACTAGATCATCTGGGCGAAGGGCATGAACATACCTGACGCGGAGAAGTGCACTGGGGTTCAAGCCACCCATCCTAAGGGAACTTCCCCCTTCAATTCTCAGCCTATTTTTTCCTCTCTTTCCTTCCCTTTAGTATCAAGCTTCAAAAAATAATGGTTTATACTTGCCACCTATGCTTTCTCACCTTGTACTCACTCTTCAATCCACTGAATATGTCTATTGGCCCCACCATTGACTCTTCCCTAGTGGAGGCTACAGGCATCCTAATTGCCAGATCTGACCTCCCCTTTCCAGGCATCATCCTGTTCTCCATCTTTAAGACTAATTCAGACATCACCTCCTTAGGTAAACATCCCCTGACTTCCAAAGCAGGCTTAGGTGTCTCTTCCTGGCACCTTCCCTGAAACACAGTTCTCTCTTGGCTTCCATGATTCTCCTTCTATCTCTCTGGCCAGTTTTTGTCTCTTTGGGGGCTTCTGTTCCACCGCTCTGAAGAATGGGCTGTATCTTTGCCTTAGAGTTCTGTCTTTGGGCTGTTGTGCCTCAAGACACTCCCCACAAGGGACCTCATTCTCTCCAACACTTTGTTCACCACCCAAAGGCTAATGACCCCTAAACTTTATCTCTGACCCTTACTTCTACCCTGAACTCTGAATCCATGTTTCCTATTTCCTACAGGATTTTTTCACCTGATGTCCTCATGACCTGCCCTCCATCTCAGAATATACAACTTGAATTCATTACCAGCACCTGCCACACCTCCCCAAATCCTCCTTGCCAATTTCAGTTGAAAGCATTACCCAGACATTTCAGTCATCTCTAATGATTCCTTCTTCCTCACCCTCCACAACTGGTCACCGTGGTCTATTGTATCTAATCTTTGGAATATCTCACATCTGTCCCCTCCTCATGCCTGTCCCAAAGGCTCTCACCATCTCTTGCTAGGACTATTGCAGTAGCCTTCTAACTTCTCTCCTAGTATCCAGGCATTCCAGCCCATCCTCCACATTACCACAAGGAAATTTACTGAAACCCACATTCAATTATGTCACTCATCCATTTTAGAGTGTCCAGTGATTGATTTCTCTGCTGCTTCCAGGATAAAGTCCAAACTCTGGCCTGACAGGCCTGTGAAGAGCAAGGTTTAAAGGCCACATCATCCTTCAATGTTTCCTATTTCGATTAGTGATCCTTTACAGTCTAGCCCTTTTTCAGCCTAATCTCCAGCCTCACACACTAAAGCCCCTCAAACACATCAGGCACTTCCAGGACTTTGTGTATGTAGCTCCTTCAGCCTGGAATGCCTCCTCCATCGCATGGAATTCCTTTAAAGCAAGTACTGTGTCAATCATCTCTATATACCCAGTGTCTCCTAGCCTAGTGCCTGGTACATAATAGGGACTTTAGTAAGTAGTGAATGAGGAACTCGCACTTCAAGGAAGGCCCAGCTCTCAAATGTTACTTCTCTATTTCTCCTGACCACTGCCCACTTCCACCCCAATTAGATGTGATTGTTCCCTCCAGCCTTCATCACTTAACAAAAATTTCATGAATTCCTGCTAAGTACCAGGCCCTGAGCTAAGAGAGAGAGCCATAAGGAACCTCAGTCTAGGTAACAGATGGACCGGCAAACGATTAGAACACTGAGATAAGTGCTGCGATGGGGTCCTTCTGTCATACACCTTTCCTGTAGAGAAATTAACATGAAAAGCCAAATCATGACCATCATGCTAAGTGGTGAGCATGGTGTCTGGGCAGAGGAGTGGGCTAAATGAGTCAAATGTTCCGTGATGTCTTAGTCTGTTCAGGCTGCTATAACAAAATACCACAGACCGCGTGGCTTATAAACAACAGAAATTTATTTCTCACAGTTCTGAAGGCTGGGAAGCCCAAGATCAAGGCACCAGCATGGTTGCATTCTGGTGAGAGCCTGCTTCCTGGGTCAGAACCAACACCTCTCTGTGTCCTCACAAGGTGGGAGGGGCGAGGGAGCTCTGTGAACTTTCTTTTGTAAGAGCACTAATCCCACTCACAAAGGCCCCACCCTCATGACTTAAGCACATCCCAAAGCCCCCACCTCCTAATACCATCATCTTTGGGGATTAGGATTCTAATATACAAATTTTGAGAGGACACCAACATTCAGGCCATGGCACGTGGTAACTAGATATGCCAGCTGCATGACAGGGTACTGGCAAGGGAGCCCCTTCTGAACAGCACGGGACCGATCACCCCCAACACCTTCCTCATCTGGTCCCCCCTTTCAGCCTCCACGTGGCCATCTCCCTTCTGCTGACACGTTCTCCTTAGCCATCTTAAAACAATCTCCTGGGTGCTAGCCTAACTCTGCCTGCCCATCCAGATTCAGATCTCTAATAGAAGAGAAAGGGAAGTGTGTACCTCTTCACGGCCTATACAGCATTCCACTTCGTATTACAGCCGTTGGTGCCCTTGGGACGGGGACTTGAGTTTCTCATGCTGAACAGACTGCTTCATACACAACAGACCAATATGTTTGGTTGGATGAATGCTCGTAACAAGCTTCTTCAGACTCCTCTGTCCGTTACAACTGACCATCATCCATAGCTCCATATCAGAATCTCAGGGTTAGAAAGTGCTTAAAGATAATGTAGACCAACCAACCTTTAATGCTTACCCTGCACCAAGCACTCATCCAGCCCATGCTCCAGTGCCTCCAGTGCAGGGATCTTCCTACCTCCTGAAGCAGCCCATTTACTCTTGACTATCAAAATCTGTATTCCTGTAACCTTCCTCCAGCCCCCTGGCCTCGGGAGAACACAGAACAACTCCATTCCTTCCTCCACAGAACAGCTCTTTAAATAGCTGAAGGCTGCTCTCAAGTCCCCTGAGGAGTCTCTTCCCCAAACTAAACACATCCCCATTTCCTTCACCTTCATTGTGTAATGGAATTTCAAGTATCCTCACCATCTTGCCCGCTGCCCTTGCTCTAAACAGGAAGGACAATTATGATACTGGCCAGATTGACATAACACAGCTTTCTTTTTCAAGCTGTTGACCCAAAGAGAAAACTCAATCAGAAGCTTTATACAAGCAAAAAGCAGAGAAGTTACACATAAGGTTTGAAAATAGGCTTCTGGTCACCTCATGACTCCAAACAGCCTCTGCCCACTCTACCCACAACACATCCTAATGTAGCCAGGAAGGCAGACGCATGCACACAAAATGTTATTTTTTAAAAATTTTATTTATTTAATTAATTTATTTTTGGCTGTGTTGGGTCTTCGCTGCTGCGCGGGCTTTCTCTAGCTGCAGCGAGTTGGGGCCACTCCTCACTGTGGCGCATGGGCCTCCCACCGTGGTGGCCTCTCCTGTTGCGGAGCACGGGCTCAAGGTGCACGGGCTTCAGCATTTGTGGTGCATGGGCTCAGTAGTTGTGGCTTCAAGGCTCAGTAGTTGTGGCATGCGGACTCAGTAGTTGTGGCTCATGGGCTCTAGAATGCAAGCTCAGTAGTTGTGGCGCACAGGCTTAGTTGCTCCGCAGCATGCAGGATCTTCCCGGACCAGGGCTTGAACCCGTGTCCCCTGCACCGGCAGGCAGACTCCCAACCACTGCGCCACTAGGGAAGCCCCAAAATGTTATTTTTTTAAAAAGGCAAGCATTACTGCTAGAAGTCTGTATTTCCAGAAATTTCTTGCGAGCTCACTGAAATTAAGGATTGGGCCAGCTCCAGCCACTCATGCCCTCAGAAGTGTGAAGTCTCAGCTTCCCAGCACAACATAGACGACAGTGGTCTGGACCAGCTCTCAAGGTCATAAGGAGGTGAAGTCTGTGGGCCTGCCCTGCCCTTCTTGGACCCCACCTCCCACTGTCCCAAATGCCTCCTCCTTTCACTTTTATTTATTTATTTATTTATTATTATTATTATTATTTTTGCGGTACGCGGGCCTCTCACTGTTGTGGCCTCTCCCATTGCGGAGCACAGACTCCGGACGCGCAGGCCCAGCGGCCATGGCTCACGGTCCTAGCCACTCCACGGCATGTGGGATCTTCCCAGACCGGGGCATGAACCCGTGTCCCCTGCATCGGCAGGCAGACTCTCAACCACTGTGCCACCAGGGAAGCCCCTCCTTTCACTTTTAAAAACCAAACTATGCCCATCGTGCATGGCTTGCTCCTGTCCATCTCTGAAACTCTCATTCATCAAGAACCCCCTTTCTAAGAGGGTTGGAACTATGTACTCTTGCCTTCCCCCACCAAAAATTGCTCTTCAGAAAACATTTCATCAAGTCACATATTCTCTTATGAATTCATATCAGTATATTATTCTCCCAGAGATATTTGCATTTTAAGTATTCTTTGTAAATATGGTTTCCAGTTAAGGAGATTCCAAGCATCAGCTAAGTAGTGAACACGGTAGGTGGAGTATGCCACAGGAAGACCCTTCCTTCTTGGGCTGCAGTTTCATCATCCATAAACTGAGGGAGGTGTTTGATGCCCAGCTCTGGCATCTGTGAGTTGATGATTTACCTGGTGTTAGTAAGACCTCATTCTGTTAGTCACAGTTCTCCAGATAAACAGAACCAGTAGGATTTATATACAGAGAAAGATTCATTATAAAAAACTGGCTCACACAATTATGGAGACTGACAAGTCCTAAGATCTGCAGGGTTAGTTGGCAAGCTGGAGACCCAGAAGAGCCAGTGGTACAGTTCCAGTCCAAGTCTGAAGGCCTAAGAACCAGGAGAACGGTGGTGTAGCTCCAACCTGAAGGCCAGCAGGCTCAAGTCCCGGGAAGAGCTGATGTTTCCATTTGAGTCCAAAGGCAGGAAAAAAAGTTGATGTCCCAATTTGAGGGCAGTCAGGAAGAAGGAACTCCGTTTAACTCAGAGGAAGGTCAGCCTTTTTGTTCTATGCAGGCCTTCTACTGATTGGACGAGGCCCACCCACGTTTGCTTTACTCCACCTACCAATTTGTGTTAATCTCATCCCCAGACACCTTCACAAATACACCCATAATAATGTTTGACCAAATATCTGGGCACCCTGTGGCCAGCAAGTTGACACATAAAATTAACCATCACACTCGTAGAAGTAGAGTATGGTCACTAAAAAGGCCTGGCCCTGGTTGTGAACAAGAGAGATATCGGATGGGAAATGGCTTTGAAATCCTGGACATAAAGGCAAGGTCATCCTTGGTATTTAACTCCACCCCTTCCCCATACCTCCTGCCCACTACCCCTACAATTTCCTTCCACTCCCACTTCACAACTTTAATTTTTCTTTTTCTATGTTAAGAAAATTTTACAAGCATTTTAAGAAAAATACTATCCATAAAATTTACAGACATTGATAAATTAAATTAACTACTTCCTTCTATAGCATACTGAAATAAAAGTCACAAACTCTCTCCAAAAAAATGTGAAACCACTCACACAGTATGACTAAACTGAATCTAAAGGTCAAAAAGAAGTACTACAATAAACCATGCAAAGTGCAAAGGCAAAACACAGCCTTCATCTTCAGACGAACCACCTGGTATTTGAAGCAGGGGTGTTAAACTGAGGTTTTCCACTTGCTTAAAAGTAAGATGGCTTTCATTTGCCCATCGATTTTGTTTGCTTAACAATTCATTGAATCAAGCGAGCAAATCTACTGAGGACCCATTGACTACTATGTGTAGCTACAGACCTAGATATGGGGCAACACAACAATGAATAAGATGCAGCTTTAGCCCTGGAAAAACTTGCTGGGGGAACAGATTGCAAATGCCTGCTTGGGCCCATCTCATTTACCATTGCTTCTCCTGGGAAGCCCTCTCTGACCTGCTACCACCAAGCCTTATCCCAGACCGGGCAAGGGCCCCTCTATGCACTCCCCTAGCCCTGTGCCCCTTGTCATAGCATTGTCACACATTCTGTAATTGCTTCTGTGTATCTCCAAACTCCTCACTGGTTGGGGACCTCCAAGAGGGCAGGGATTGTTCCTATCTTTTCACCCTGCCACAACTCTGGCACATGGTAGC
The DNA here is from genome assembly GCF_059928025.1 of Delphinapterus leucas. Classification (NCBI taxonomy): domain Eukaryota; kingdom Metazoa; phylum Chordata; class Mammalia; order Artiodactyla; family Monodontidae; genus Delphinapterus; species Delphinapterus leucas. The sequence goes on from NC_143129.1 coordinate 40,668,625, forward strand.
TACTTAAAAATTGTTTGTGAAACGAATTTTTAGATGAATAAGCCAAGCTTCTTTTTTTAATTTTTATTGGAGTATAGTTGATTTACAGTGTTGTGTTAGTTTCTGCTGTACAGCAAAGTGAATCAGTTACACATATACATATATCCACTCTTTTTTAGATTCTTTTCCCACATAGGTCATTACAGAGTACTGAGTAGAGTACCCTGTGCTGTACAGTAGGTCCTTTTTAGTTATCTATTTTATATATAGTAGTGTGTATATGTCAATCCCAATCTCCCAATTTATCCCTTCCCCCTTCCCCCCCCCCCGCCGGTAACCATAAGATTGTTTTCTACATCTGTGACTCTATTTCTGTTTTGTAAATAGGTTTATTTGTACTATTTTTTTAGATCCCATATATAAGTGATATCATACAATATTTGTCCTTCTCTCTCTGACTTACTTCACTCAATATGACAATCTCTAGGTCCACCCATGTTGCTGCAAATGGAATTATTTCGTTCTTTTTTATGGCTGAGTAATTTTCCATTGTATATATGTACCACATCTTCTTTATCCATTCCTCTGTCAATGGACATTTAGGTTGCTTCCATGTCCTGGTTATTGTAAAGAATGCTGCACTGAACATTGGGGTGCATGAATCTTTTCAAATTATGGTTTTCTCCAGGTGTACATGCCCAGGAGTGGGATTGCTAGATCATATGATAGCTCTATTTTTAGTTTTTTTAAGGAACCTCCATACTATTCTCCATGGTGGCTGTACCAATTTACATTCCCAGCAACAGTGCAGAAGGGTTCCCTTTTCTCCACACCCTCTCCAGCATTTATTATTTGTGGATTTTTTGATGATGGCCATTCTGACTGGTGTGAGGTGACACCTCATTATAGTTTTGATTTGCATTTTTCTAATAATTAGTGATGTTGAGCATCTTTCATGTGCTTTTCGGCCTTCTTTGGAGGTCAATGTGTATCTTCTTTGGAGGAATGTCTACTAAGATCTTCCAGGCTTTTTTTTTTGATTTGATTTGATTTTTTTTTATACAGCATGTTCTTATTAGTCATCAGTTTTATACACATCAGTGTATACATGTCAATCCCAATCGCCCAATTCAGCACACCACCATCCCCACCCCCCCCCACGGCTTTCCCCCCTTGGTGTCCATACGTTTGTTCCCTACATCTGTGTCTCAATTTCTGCCCGGCAAACCGGTTCATCTGTACCATTTTTCTAGGTTCCACATATATGCGTTAATATACGATATTTGTTTTTCTCTTTCTGACTTACTTCACTCTGTATGACAGTCTCTAGATTCATCCACGTCTCTACAAATGACCCAATTTCATTCCATTTTATGGCTGAGTAATATTCCATTGTATATACGTACCACATCTTCTTTATCCATTTGTCTGTCGATGGGCATTTAGGTTGCTTCCATGACCTGGCTATTGTAAATAGTGCAGCAATGAACATTGAGGTGCATGTGCCTTTTTGAATTATGGTTTTTGCTGGGTATATGTCCAGTAGTGGGATTACTGGGTCATATGGTAATTCTATTTTTAGTTTTTTAAGGAACCTCCATACTGTTCTCCATAGTGGCTGTATCAATTTACATTCCCACCAACAGTGCAAGAGGGTTCCCTTTTCTCCACACCCTCTCCAGAATTTGTTGTTTGTAGATTTTCTCACGATGCCCATTCTAACTGGTGTGAAGTGATACCTCATTGTAGTTTTGATTTGCATTCCTCTAATAATTAGTGATGTTGAGCAGGTTTTCACGTGCTTCTTGGCCATCTGTATGTCTTCTTTGGAGAAATGTCTAGTTAGGTCTTCTGCCCATTTTTGGATTGTGTTGTTTATTTTTTTAACATTGAGCTGCATGAGCTGTTTATATATTTTGGTGATTAATCCTCTGTCTGTTGATTTGTTTGCAAATATTTTCCCCCATTCTGAGGGTTGTCTTTTTGTCTTGTTTGTAGTTTCCTTTGCTTTGCAAAAGCTTTTAAATTTCATTAAACAATTTCATTGTTTATTTTTAATTCCATTACTCTAGGAGGTGGATCAAAAAAGATCTTGCTGTGACTTATGTCAAAGAGTGTTCTTCCTATGTTTTCCTCTAAGAGTTTTATAGTGTCTGGTCTTACATTTAGGTCTCGAATCCATTTTGAGTTTTGTTTTTTTTTTTTTTTGTGGTACACGGGCCTCTCACTGTTGTGGCCTTTCCCGTTGCGGAGCACAGGCTCCGGATGCGCAGGCTCAGCGGCCATGGCTCACGGGCCTAGCCGCTCTGCGGCATGTGGGATCTTCCCGGACCGGGGCACAAACCCCTGTTCCCTGCATCAGCAGGCAGACTCTCAACCACTGCGCCACCAGGGAAGCCCTGAGTTTATTTTTGTGTATGGTGTTAGGCAGTGTTCTAATTTCATTCTTTTACATGTAGCTGTTCAGTTTTCCCAGCACCACTTATTGAAGAGACTGTCTTTTCTCCATTGTATATCCTTGCCTCCTTTGTCGTAGATTAGTTGACCATAGGTGCATGGGTTTACCTCTGGGCTTTCTATCCTGTTCCATTGATCTATATTTTTGTTTTTGTGCCAGTACCATATTGTCTTGATTGCTGTAGCTCTGTAGTATAGTCTGAAGTCAGGGAGTCTGATTCCTCCAGCTCCGTTTTTTTCCCTCAAGACTGCTTTGGCTATTCGGGGTCTTTTGTGTCTCCATACAAATTTTAAGATTTTTGGTTCTAGTTCCATAAAAAATGCCATTGGTAATTTGATAGGGATTGCATTGAATCTGTAGCTTGCTTTTGGTAGTATAGTCATTTTCACAATATTGATTTTTCCAATCCAAGAACATGGTATACCTCTCCATCTGTTGGTATCATCTTTAATTTCTTTCATCAGTATCTTATAGTTTTCTGCATACAGGTCTTTTGTCTCCCTAGATAGGCTTATTCCTAGGTATTTTATTCTTTTTGTTTTGGTGGTAAATGGGACTGTTTCCTTAACTTCTCTTTCAGATTTTTCATCATTAGTGTATAGGAATGCAAGAGATTTCTGTGCATTAATTTTGTATCCTGCAACTTTACCAAATTCATTGATTAGCTCTAGTAGTTTTCTGGTGGCATCTTTAGGATTCTTTACGTATAGTATCATGTCATCTGCAAACAGTGACAGTTTTACTTCTTCTTTTCCAATTTGTATTCCTTTTGTTTCTTTTTCTTCTCTGATTGCCTTGGCTAGGACTTCCAAAACTATGTTGAATTATAGTGGTGAGAGTGGACATCCTTGTCCTGTTCCTGATCCTAGAGAAAATGCTTTCAGTTTTTCACCATTGAGAATGATGTTTGCTGTGGGTTTGTCGTATATGGCCTTTATTATGTTGAGGTAGGTTCCCTCTATGCCCGCTTCTGGAGAGTTTTTATCATAAATGGGTGTTGAATTTTGTCAAAAGCTTTTTCTGCATCTATTGAGATGATCATATGGTTTTTATTCTTCAGTTTGTTAATATGGTCTGTCACATTGATTGATTTGCGTATATTGAAGAATCCTTGCATCCCTGGGATAAATCCCACTTAATCATGGTGTATGATCCTTTTAATGTGTTGTTGGATTCTGTTTGCTAGTATTTTGTTGAGGATTTTTGCGTCTATATTCATCAGTGATATTGGTCTATAATTTTCTTTTTTTGTACTATCTTTGTCTGGTTTTGGTGTCAGCGTGATGGTGGCCTCATAGAATGAGTTTGGGAGTATTCCTTCCTCTGCAATTTTTTGGAAGAGTTTGAGAAGGGTGTGTGTTAGCTCTTCTCTAAATGTTAGATAGAATTCACCTGTGAAGCCATCCGGTCCTGGACTTTTGTTTGTTGGAAAATTTTTAATCACAGTTTCAATTTCATTACTTGTGATTGGTCTGTTCATATTTTCTGTTTCTTCCTGGTTCAGTCTTGGAAGGTTATACCTTTCTAAGAATTTGTCCATTTCTTCCAGGTTGTCCATTTTATTGGCATAGAGGTGCTTGTAGTAATCTCTTAGGATGCTTTGTATTTCTGCGGTGACTGTTGTAACTTCTCCTTTTTCATTTCTAATTTTATCGATTTGAATCCTCTCCCTCTTTTTCTTGATGAGTCTGGCTAATGGTTTATCAATTTTGTTTATCTTCTCAAAGAACCAGCTTTTAGTTTTATTGATCTTTGCTATTGTTTTCTTTGTTTCTATTTCGATTATTTCTGCTCTGATCTTTATGATTTCTTTCCTTCTGCTTACTTTGGGTTTTGTTTGTTCTTCTTTCTCTAGTTCCTTTAGGTGTAAGGTTAGATTGTTTATTTGAGACTTTTCTTGTTTCTTGAGGTAGGCTTGTATTGCTACAAACTTCCCTCTTAGAACTGCTTTTGCTGCATCCCATAGGTTTTGGATCGTCGTGTTTTCATTGTCATTTGTCTCTAGGTATTTTTTGATTTCCTCTTTGATTTCTTCAGTGATCTCTTGGTTATTTAGTAACGTATTGTGTAGCCTCCATGTGTTTGTGTTTTTTACGATTTTTTCCCTGTAATTGATTTCTAGTCTCATAGCTTTGTGGTCAGAAAAGATGCTTGATATGATTTCAATTTTCTTAAATTTACTGAGGCTTGATATGTGACCCAAGATGTGATCTATCCTGGGGAATGTTCCGTGGGCACTTGAGCAGAAAGTGTAATCTGCTGTTTTTGGATGGAATGTCCTATAAATACCAATTAAATCTATCTGGTCTGGTCTGTTGTGTCATTTAAGGCTTGTGTTTCCTTATTAATTTTCTGTTTGGATGATCTGTCCATTGGTGTAAGTGAGGTGTTAAAGTCCCCCACTATTATTGTGTTACTGTTGATTTCCTCTTTCAGAGCTGTTAGCAGTTGCCTTATATATTGAGGTTCTCCTATGTTGGGTGCATATATATTTATAATTGTCATATCTTCTTCTTGGATTGATCCCTTGATCATTATGTAGTGTCCTTCCTTGTCTCTTGTAACATTCTTTATTTTAAAGTCTATTTTATCTAATGTATTGCTACTCCATCTTTCTTTTTATTTTCATTTGCATGGAATATCTTTTTCCATCCCCTCACTTTCAGTCTGTATGTGTCCCTAGGTCTGAAGTGGGTCTCTTGTAGACAGCATATATATGGGTCTTGTTTTTGTATCCATTCAGCAAGCCTGTGTCTTTAGGTTGGAGCTTTTAATCCATTCACGTTTAAGGTAATTATCAATATGTATGTTCCTATTACCATTTTCTTAATTTTGGGGGGTTTGTTTTTGTAGGTCCTTTTCTTCTCTTGTGTTTCCCACTTAGAGAAGTTCCTTTATATTTGTTGTAGAGTGGGTTTGGTGGTGCTGAATTCTCTTAGTTTTGCTTTTCTGTAAAGCTTTTGATTTCTCCATCAAATCTGAATGAGATCTTTGCCGGGTAGAGTAATCTTGGTTGTAGGTTCTTCCCTTTCATCACTTTAAGTGTATCATGCCACTCCCTTCTGGCTTGTAGAGTTTCTGCTGAGAAATCAGCTGTTAACCTTATGGGAGTTCCCTTGTATGTTATTTTTCATTTTTCCCTTGCTGCTTTCAATAATTTTTCTTTGTCTTTAATTTTTGCCAGTTTGATTACTATGTGTCTTGGCGTGTTTCTCCTTGGGTTTATCCTGTATGGGACTCTCTGCACTTCCTGGACTTGGGTGGCTATTTCCTTTCCCATGTTAGGGAATTTTTCAACTATAATGTCTTCAAATATTTTCTCGGGTCCTTTCTCTCTCTCTTCTCCTTCTGGGACCCCTATAATGCGAATGTTGTTGCGTTTAATGTTGTCCCAGAGGTCTCTTAGGCTGTCTTCATTTCTTTTCATTCTTTTTTCTTTATTCTGTTCCACAGCAGTGAATTCCACCATTCTGTCTTCCAGGTCACTTATCCATTCTTCTGCCTCAGTTATTCTGCTATTGATTCCTTCTAGTGTAGTTTTCATTTCAGTTATTGTATTGTTCATCTCTGTTTGTTTGTTCTTTAATTCTTCTAGGTCTTTGTTAAACATTTCTTGCATCTTCTCGATCTTTGCCTCCATTCTTTTTCCGAGGTCCTGGATCATCTTCACTATGATTATTCTGAATTCTTTTTCTGGAAGGTTGCCTATCTCCACTTCATTTAGTTGTTTTTCTGGGGTTTTATCTTGTTCCTTCATTTGGTACCTAGGCCTCTGCCTTTTCATCTTGTCTATCTTTCTGTGAATGTGGGTTTTGTTCCACAGGCTGCAGGATTGTAGTTCTTCTTACTTCTGCTGTCTGTCCTCTGGTCCCAGTCATTTTTTGATTGGGTTGTTTTTTTGTTACTGAGCTGTTTGTATATTTTGGAGATTAATCCCTTGTCAGTTGCTTCGTTTGCAAATATTTTCCCCCATCCTGTGGATAAGCCAAGTTTTTGTCCAACATACATGAGTTGCACAGTAGCAGTATGTTATGGGAAGACAGAGAAGGAAGTGATTAACTTCAGGGAACAAGAGAAGGGAATTTTTAAGCTGAGGGTTGGAGAATAACCACGATTCCCATAGGCACAGAAGAGGCAGAGGGCTTTCCACAAAGAGGGTGCAGCAATGGCAAAGGCACTGAGGCTCATAAGAGCAAAGTTTGGTTGAGCAGTGGGAAGAAACTCACTATGGCTGAAGCAGGGTCTGGGGGAACCCCAGCAGGGGCTGGGGGAATGGGGAGGTGGCAATGAAGGGGATAAAGAGGTGGACGGAGCCACATGTGAAGGAGCCATGTTCAGGTGAGTCTCCTGAGGTTCCCCTGCCACCCAAGCATGGGGCTGTCAGCTCAGTGCATGGGAAACTAACTCAGGCTGCAGTACAAGCACGGACCTGATGGCGGCGGGAGTCAGGGTAAGTGGAGATTAGACCAGATAAAGGGAGATGGCTATGGTTAATGAATTGGTCCAGGAGAGGGACAACATGACAGTGGCAGTGAGGTTAGCAGTGAGGCAATCAGTGTGAGGGATATTTAGGATGTAGAATCAATATGACTTGGTGGTTTTCTTTATAACTAATGCAGGAAGCCTGAGAAAATGTATGTACTATCGATTGAAGTGCTCATGTATTTCAAAAGTGTTCATTAAGTCAAAAACACTGAACTTGGGGCTTCCCTGGTGGCGCAGTGCTTAAGAATCCACCTGCCAATGCAGGGGACGTGGGTTCGAGCCCTGGTCTGGGAAGATCCCACATGCCGCGGATCAACGAAGCCCATGTGCCACAACTACTGAGCCCATGTGCCTAGAGCCCGTGGTCCACAACAAGAGAAGCCACTGCAATGAGAAGCCCGCACACCACAACAAAGAGTAGCCCCCGCTTGCTGCAACTAGAGAAAGCCGGTGCACAGCAACAAAGACCCAATGCAACGAAAAATAAAAAAAATAAATAAATTAAAAAAAAACACTGAACTTGTTTTGTAGAAGGAAATAATCTTTCTCCCTATTAAAAAAAACATCCTCCTAGCAGTGGTTTCTCTCCCCATCTCCCTTGTACTCCTATGTATTGTTGGCACTTATCAAACTGCCTTGTACCATTAGAAATAACTTTTCATTTGAACGTGTCTTATTTTTCTATGGGGAAACCTAAGAACTCACAGAGAGCAAAGACCACATTTGATACATATTCATTACCCCCTTGGTTATATGTACCATGGAGCCTTATACCTATCAGGTGTTCAGTGAACAGTAATGGTTGACTAATTGATTTTGTTGGTATATTTCAGAATGTGGTGAGATGGGTCAAAAGACGAAAGAACCTTTTTATTTTGGAGTAATATTAGACTTACAGAAGAGCTGCAAAGATAACACAGAGGCTTCCTACATACCCCTCACCTCCACCATTTAAAATTGGTGACGGTAGAACAAAAACAGCCCTGAGTCAGTGTGCCCTTGGACAAGTCACATCATCTTAGCAAACCTCAGTTTTGTCACTGGTGAAAGAAGGATAACAGAGTCCCCTGCCTACCTGCTCTCTCCACGTCACTGGGAGAAATCATGCCAGACGGTGAGGTGGTCTCAGGGTGCGGGCGGCTGCTCACTGGCGGACCCACATCTTGCTTCACTGGAGCCCGCTTCCTCTCCAGGATGGAGGCCCCTCAGCGGGCAGGAGGCTGCTCCCAGTCTGCTTCCTCACAGCCCCATCTGAGCTGCCAGTGATTGAGTCTTCAGTGCCACAGCCCCAGGGCACACATAGAGTCCAGCATATAGGAAGATAGACAAATATTATTTGATGGAAGGAGGGAAGGGGAGAGCATTAACTGGGGACTATAAAGTGCTAAACAGTGTCCTGGGGAGGGGAACACAGGGCAGGGAACTGTGGAGCATGGAAGTCTAGAGCTGTGTCTGTAGAGATGGTCCATTAACCCCCTCATTGTACACATAGTAGAATGACTTGTGTTTTTTGTTTGTTTTTTTAAATTAATTAATTTATTTTTGGCTGCGTTGGGTCTTCCTTGCTGCGTGCGGGATTTCTCTAGTTGCGGTGAGCGGGGGCTACTCTTCGCTGTGGTGCGTGGGCTTCTCATTGCGGTGGCTTCTCTTGTTGCGGAGCACGGGCTCTAGGCACGCGGGCTTCAGTAGTTGTGGCTCACAGGCTCTAGAGCTCAGGCTCAGTAGTTGTGGCGCACAGGCTTCGTTGCTCCGCGGCATGTGGGAGCTTCCCCGACCAGGGCTTGAACCCATGTCCCCTGCATTGGCAGGTGGATTCTTAACCACTGAGCCACCAGGGAAGCCCTAAAATGACTTGTTGAAGGTCAAATGCTAGGAAGGGGCAGACTGAGGTCAAGTGACCCGGTCGCCAGGGCACACCAAGCAACCTCCTAACGTGTGTGGAGATCTGGTGACAGTGTTGGATGTCAGAAAGTTCCTACTCGGAACAGCCCTCCAGCCAACAGTGACAAAACCACCAGGCTGCTGTAATCAAATCTGATCCTGGAAACCAAGGGCTTTTTCCGCAGCTGCGCAAGAAGTAACCTGAGATCCAAGCTGCCCGCCCATGGGATGCTTCCACCCCTACTCTTCCTGCTCTCCATTCTCACTGTAACCGGCTCTGCAGGGAGAGGCACCCAGGCCAGAAAGGAAGACCCATGAATGTACAAAGATGGAGCACTGCCCATCTAACCCCACTCCAACCCCCCTTTCTCCAATTCCTGGGCTCAGACCACAAGCCAGGACCCAGGGCTCCATCCCCCTCTGGGAGATGGGCAGGATCCAGCATGATGAGGCCAGAGAGCCTTCCTCTCTCCACCACAAAAAAATCACTTTACCTTCTCTAAACTCTGTTAGTATCTTTGGTTCATGTTCTGAATTTTCCACGTACATCCCACCTGATACATCTATGAACATTTGATTCATCCATGCTTATTCCTTTCCACCTAAATTAAATTTTCCTTAAGGGCACTGGCCAGGTTGCACTCATCTGAGACCCCACATGAAAAGGACTCTGTAAATGTTATTTGTGACGTCTTTGAGCTTACTTGCAGTTTCCTCCTCCTTTCCAGAGTCCCCTTTCTTCCTGCTTCTTTCCTCCCCTTCTGTACTTCTTAGCAAGTTGGTGTTTCTGTGAAGAATGTAGTTTAAAACTGAGGAACTACCATTGTAAATCAACTATACTCCAATATAAAAAAAAACAAAACTGAGGTGCTACCAACACAAGGCCTCACAGCCTGTGAGCTGGCTTAGCTGGTCCCCAATATTGAAAACTTGTGCTAGAAAAGGCCCTCTGAAGTTAACTGCATCAAAGAGAGTGAAATACTTAGGAACAAACCTAACCACAGAGGTAAACGACTTGGACTTGGAAAACTATGACGAAAGAAACTGAAGACAACAAACAGATGAAAAGATATACTGTGATCAGGATTGGAAGAATTAACATTGTTAAAATAACCATACTGGGGCTTCCCTGGTGGCGCAGTGGTTGAGAGTCCGCCTGCCGATGCAGGGGACGCGGGTTCGTGCCCCGGTCCAGGAAGATCCCACATGCCGCGGAGCAACTAAGCCCGTGCGCCACAACTACTGAGCCTGCGCTCTAGAGCCCCTCCTCCACAACAAGAGAAGCCACTGCAACGAGATGCCCGTGCACCACAACAAAGAGTAGCCCCCGCTCGCCGCAACTAGAGAAAGACCGCGTGCAGCAACGAAGACCCAATGCAGCCAAAAAATTTAAAAAGTGTTTAATTAAAAAAAAAACACACACAGTGAGATATCACCTCACACCAGTCAGAATGGCTATTATTAAAAAGACAACAAACAACAAGTGTTGGTAAGGATGTGGAGAAAAGGGAATCCTAGTATATTGTTGGGGATGTAAATTGGTGCACCCACTATGGAAAACAGTATGGAGGTTCCTCAAAAAATTAAAAATAGAACTGTCATATGATCCAGCAATTTCACTTCTTGGTATTTACCTGAAGATGACAAAAACACTTGAATTACTGATTTTGAATTAAAAGATATATGCACTCCAAGGTGCATTGCAGCATTATTTATAGTAGCCAAGATATGGAAGCAACCTAAGTGTCCATCAATAGAGGAATGGATAAAGAAGATGTGGTGGGAATTCCCTGGCAGTCCAGTGGTTAGGACTCCACGCTTTCACTGCCAAGGGCCCGGGTTTGATCCCTGTTCAGGGAACTAAAATCCTACAAGCCATGCAGTACAGCTCCACACACACACAAAAAAAGAAGATATGGTATACATGTACATATGTGCATGCACTCACACACACGCATGCACACACACACACACCCCACTGGAATGTTACTCAGCCATAAAATAAAAAAGAAATCTTGCCATTTGTGACAACATGGATGGCTCTAGAGGGTATTATGCTCTGATATGAAATATCAGACAGGGAAAGACAAACACTGCATGATCTCACTTATACGTGGAATCTAAAAAACAAAACAAAACAAAACCAGACTCACAGACACAGAGAACGATGGATGGTTACAAGAAGGGAAAGGGGGCCAGGGGACAGCCGAAACAGATGAAGGGGATTAAGAGGTACAAATCTCCAGTTATATAATAAATAAGTCATGAGTATGTAATATACAGCATAAGGAATATGGTCAATAATATTGTAATAGCTTTGTATGGGGACAGATGGTCACTAGACTTATTGGGGTGATCACTGCATAATGTATGCAAATATCAAAGCATTATGTAGTACGCTGAAACTAACATAATATTGTATGTCAACTATGTTTCAATTTTAAAAAAAGAAAGAAAAGAAAAGCCTCTCTGAGCCCAAGTTTCCTGTTCCCTAATGATTCCCAGTCTCCTTTTGTGTATTCTGAAACAGTTTGCCCAAGTGTTCATTCTTTCTCCCTTGGATCAGGAGAAAGAATGAACATGGCTTCTGGGCCAGGTTCTACGTTCTGGTGGCACAGACAGGCTGACATTAATGACTGACTGGTGGTTCTTTTTGCTTCTTCTCACACATACACACATACATGCTGAAAGCCTTGGGCCAGGCCTTCAGCTCTGTTTCAGTGTGGTAGAAATTAGATACAGAAGTAAAATACATATGTATGTAGATATATAAACATATATAATCTATAATCCTGACCTTGAATTGGAAATATCAGCAGAAACTCACCATGTATTTACATTAAAAAATTTTTTTCCTAGCTTTGTCCACTGAAAAGACCTACAACCAATGATCAACCTAGTAACAAGTACTCCCAATGCCGATATTATGGTCTCCATGGGAAAAAACCCTTTTCCATAAAAAGCAATCAGAGACCCTTAGAGAAAATAGCTCATTCCAGGTCTATGGCAAGAAATATACAAGATGAGCCAGGGCATCTAGTCATGCCAGAAAGCAAAGCAGCGTTCAAAGACCACTTAGAAGTTTGTCAAAAGGACTCAAAGAAATCAACTTGAAGAGGCTCCCACTGGCCAAAGATGGGAAAAATTTGAACATGAATAGCAAATGCAAACGATTGAAACATATCACATATGTTTAAACACATGAATACATAATGACATTAAAGGGAAAAACCTCTGTCATCATTAGGAGTTAACCAATTCATTATTTTGAAAACTGGTAAATATAAGGAAAGAGTCCAGCATTTGTTTAGGAAATAAAAGAATATCATAATTTTCCAATGCCTATGAAAAAATGGATCTAAGATATCAATGTTACTAACATCAAAAAAGGAAGACAAGCAGACAATACATATTCCCTTCTATGGAGGTACACAAACCTATTAAGTATTCTTGCAAAAACAAAAAAAACAAATCTGAATAGGTCTCTGACTATAATTACCAAAATAGAAGAGCAATCACAGAAAATAGAAGGGCAATAAAAACATGTGAAATATCACTACAGGGATGCAATCAGCAAAATCCAGATGATCTATAGGACAAACAATCTAGTTCCCTTAAACAAATTGCAAAGAAAAAGATTAAAATTGAGGAGGTACCTGTGGATTACAAGAGATTTAAGAGACACATCAACCAACTGCAACATAAGGAACTTATTTCAGTTTGAACAAAAACTTTTACAAAAAAATTTATGAGACAGGGAAATGTGAACACTGACTGGATATTTGATTATACTAAGGAATTTTTTTTTTGGTCTGATAATAGCAAAGTGACTATGTGTTGTTTTTTTTTAAATAAGTGCTTATATTTTTGAAATACATCCTGAAATATTTAGGGATGGAATATGATACCTGAAATTTCTTCAAAATTATGTAGGAGTGTACAGAGGTATTAAGTTAAACATTTAAAGGCCTGTGTCCCTCTGATGGGACAATCAAGTCTGAATCTAACCAAGCCTCTAGATCTTATTACCAGATTATGGGGGGAAAGGGGGAAAGAAGGAACATTTTACAGTCAGCCAAACATAGAATGTAGACAATTTTGTAGGAAAAATGGCTGTTTCTTCACCAATGAATGGCATTTAAAAAAAAAAGAGGGAAACTGTTAGAGATTAAGAGAAACCTAAGAAGCATAACCACTAAATGCAAATTAATAGTTGTTTTTCTTCCATCTTGATTTGAACAAACCAGCTGTAAAAAGACATTTTCAAGGCAATTGGGGAAAAATGTACATGGGCTGGGTAATTGATGATAAGGAATTACTGTTTGTTGAATATATTCATGGTATCGTGATCAAGTTGTTTAAAAGCCCTATTTCTTAAAGATACATTCTGAAGTATTTTCAGGTGAAGTGAAATTGTATCTGCCATATGCTTTAAAAATACCCCCGGGGGGGGGGGTGGGGAAGGGTGGGGGAGGGAAAATAGATGAAATAAAAATGGCAGAATGTTAATAAATGTTGAAGTTGGGTTCATTATCACCAGGCTCATTTCTTGTGTGTGTTTGAAAACTAATAGAAAGTTAAATAAAACAGAACATTTAAAAAATAAAGCTAGTCCTTGCCTAGGGTGTTAACTATACTGACCACTTGAATTTAAGGGACAGGAAGGCCGGTGAAGTTTGGAGGGATGAGGAAATGGCAAGGCTGAGAAGACTGAACTTGACCTGAGCCTGGCAGGAAGGGTGAAGGAGGTGGGAAAGGGTGGGAACCGAGGCACAGTGGTGTCGAATCCTCACCCATACATGCCAGGGGCTTCCTATTGCTGTGGTTGATAATGGGTGCTTGCTCCATCTCCTTGGCCACACCGCGAGCCATTTGAGAAGGAAAATGCCCCCACTCTCTATACTTCTTACTCTCCCGCCCTCTCCCTCACCCTCAAAGGGACTCCCCAATTCTGGGGAAGCACAGCCACACCCAATCGCCAAAGGACAAAAGAGTGTTGGTCTATGGCTCCACCTGCTGGTGGTGCTGGGAACTGAAGCTGCCAAAACGGTCCTGATGAGAAGGAAGCTGAGGATAATTTGAGAGAGATTTGGTCTTTTCCGCTCAGAAAAGACACAAAGACCAATTAAACATATAAGAAGGCTTTAATTTCATCACCATAAACATTATACTCTGATTGCTCACATACAGTATAAAATATTTACTCCACTAAATAAATAAGACATAACATTATTGCAAACGGCACTTAAAGCCCCCGGAGATAAGACCTCCTTAGCCCAGGCAGGGGGTGCTCCTGAGTTTCTGTGCTAGATTCCCCAAGCACAGATATGCCCTGGGGGCTGAGACGGATAAAGGCTCAAGGAGCCACACTCTGTGCTTCTGGTCCCAAAACAGCCCCAAGGAGAGGGCTGTGGAGCCAGTGGGGAAAGGTGGGGTTGGGCAGCTCCTTCATCAGCCCAGTCCTAGAGGGAGCAGAGGGGAGCTGGGGGGGACGGCAGGGCCAAGAGGGGAGGTGAGGCTACGGAGGCTGCTGAGACCTGAAGCCCCACCCTTCACGTTTCCCCAGCCCTCCCCGCCTTGGGTAACAGGATTTGGGATATCAGTTGGGGTAAGCAGAGCTTCCAGGCTCAGGGTTAGGCAGTTCTGGGGCCAGACCAATCACTCCAGGAGAAGGAGATTCTGACAATTCTCAGCCCAATAACCAATCGTCTCAGGGGACCTAGTCATTAGGGATCTCATCCTACCCAACCCCTAAACACCTTGATTCCCCTTCTACTTAAATAAATAAGTTAATTATTTAAAAACCCGTGTCCCTGTGATGGCAACACAGGGGCCAACAAGCCAAGTCCTAATAAAATGCAGGGGAGGGGGAACAGGAGAGAGGTGGCGCTGTGGGGCTAGGCAGCTTCCCTTCTCCCCTCAGGACCGCGTCCCCCAATAACTTTCATACTTTCAAATCCTGTAGAGGAGCCGTTTCACATTACAAACTCCCATGCAAGAGCGACACTGGGAGAACCTATGGGATAAGAGGCCTTGGTTGTAGGAGACCAGGTGGCTGAGTTTTACTCAGCTCCCCAAATCCCTTCTCTGGGTATTTCTCAACCAGGACACTAGCTGTTAACCCTGAGCCTGGGTGATCCCCCGGCAGAGTCCTGCATTCCAGTGCACAGAGTTAATTAAATGCCCTGCCCTTCTTTCCTTGTGGAAGTCCAGACTGAAGCCTGCTGGAGAGCTTCCAGTCAGCCAGCCCTAAAGACTGAGGAGAGGTGGGAGGGAAGAAGCCCCAGTCCCTTACTTGTGCAGCTATACACCTCACTGCCACAGGGCGGCAGCAGAGAGCCACATCACTTTGGCAGCAATAGAAACTGGAAGGCCAGCCCACAGCCCTACCGGGCCAACGTGGTGGGGGGGGACTGGAATAGGGAGAGCTGGGACCCAGTGAGGCAGGTCCTCCCTCAATGGGTTGGAAGTACTCTACACAGAGTATTTGGCCAAGTCGCTCTTGTCAAATACCACCTGTGTGACAAAGTAAATGGCAACCAGACCCAGACCTGCAGCCGACACCATATAGGCAGTGACAGACTGGCTGAGCTGAACAATGGAGCCCATAAAGAGAGACGGGGCCACCTGGGACAGCAGGAAGGCACTGTCCAGGACGGCAAGGTCCAGGCAGATGCCCCGGCCCGGAACAACCCTGGCCTCCGGTGGCTCGCCCACCACTGCACGCATGGAGACATCGCAGGCGGAGGCCCCGCAGAGTGCTGGTGGAGGAGGGAGCAGGCCGCTGCCTCCAGCACCCAGGTGTCCATTGGGGAAGGGAGATCCGGCCTTAGGGCCCGGTGAGAAGCTGGTCATCAGGCTGTCCTCACTGGCACCACCTCCATCATCTCCGCGGTATTTGGGCAGGAAAACCTGGGGAGAGGGGAACACACAAGGACAGGTATGTACCCAAGCATGGGATCCCCCAACTAGGAGAACAGGCCCTGGCCTTTATCCCAGGGGCTAGAAGAAACCAGGCACGAGGCCTTAATGAAAATCGGGCAGCAGGTCAGAAAACTGAGCAGACCTTGCTTGGTCTGGGTCTAGTGAGGATTCTCCTCAGAAGGGGGGCAGGGGGGCAGGAGGGGACATCTGAAACCAGAAGTCTAGGTCTCCTCTAGCCTCTCCTAGAATCAGTAAGTGACAGACAAACTCAGTACTGCAGGTTAGGAAGAGAACAGAACCCCAAGGAAAAGGAAAGACACAGAAGAATGAAGACAGGTGGGCAGAGAGACATGTCAGAGCAGAGGAACAAAGTCCAAAGGTGGGGCCCTAAAGGCCCCAAAGCCCCACACAGATGCTCCTAACCCTCCTCCTTCTGCCCCTACCACCTCACTACCGGGACACCCTTGTCAACCTCCAGAGAGACCAGAGAGAGACGCTCCCTTCCCACTGTGGGTCCCAGGCCCAGGCTATAGTTGCTGCCCTACTGTGAGGTCTGCGGCACCAGTCTGGGGCAGGGAGGGTCCTCAGACTCAGCCTAGAGGAAGCGAGGAACAGAAAGAATCGCCCTCTTCCCGACTCCCATGGTCCAGCTGTGCTGAGGCCGAAGCCTTCTTGTTCCCTCTCACTGTCTGCCTTGGATCAGTGTGACCTGCCCCTGCCCTGCCCGCAATGTCCCAGAGCCTCCCTCCTATCTAAGGACGAGGCCAGAACTCATCTGACCACTTTTCCAAGGCCCGCTGGTGCCTAACACAGAGCTCTCAGGGTCAGCTGCATTAGCGCTGGGAGCCACAGCAGAGCTCAAGCCTGACACCAAGGGAATCCCAAGGCTCATGGTGCAGCCAGAAGTGGACAAAGCAGACGTAGATGGGGTGCGGGGCCAACCGTGCCTGGAACCTCACCTCCTGCCTGCCACCCCACAAAGGATCAGTGTGGCTGAAGCTTGGAGAGGCCCCTAGGGACAGACGTGTTCTCAGCCTGAAGGGAAGACCACCAGCTCAGCACGTTCCCTGGCACATGCCCAAGCCTGGCTTCTGGACACCAGCCCAACCAGGGTGGGAAAGCGTGGAGGATGATGAAGGTTATCAATGCACTGACAGGGGACTCGGGGACCAGCTTCCCCCAACCCAAAGCCCCACCTCCACCCCCACCCCTGCAGCTACCTATTCACTTAACCAGCCTCCCAGTTACCCCACCCATGTCCTACAAGGGGCAGACTATGTCTTTCCTACAGTCTAGAAGCCCTATGAAGCCAGGCTGCATCTCTTTTTCCTTGGGACACCCCAACTTCTTGCCCTCTGGGCAGAGCTCTGCACCCAGGGCTGTAGCTCAGTGAGGCCAATGGAGACAACAAAGGTGACCACACAGCCTGGTCAGGAGGCTTCCCAGAGAAGGGGGCCCCTGGAGGGGCTGGTTAGTGTGGGGCTGAGCAGGAAGGAGGCCCCCCAACTTACACAGTGCCCAGGCGAGCGGTGTCAGGCGCATCAGGCTCAGAGATCCGCCATGGGGGCGGGGGGAGGGGACGAGGCAAAGGAGTGAGGCAGGAAAAGAAAAGAGAGAATTAAACAGAAAAGGAAGACAAACCAAAAGAGGGGAAGGGGCGGTAGGGAGCTTTCCCCATCTCCGAGACCAAAGCAAGGTTTGGGTCACTCACAAGGTCCCCCCCTGAATAAGGAGAGGCGTGGCCCACACCAGACCTTTCCCACTCACTGGCCGCTGAAGCCGGGTACCCCAGAGGTCATCTGATCCAGCCCCCTGCCTCTGCACAGAACAACTCAGCCCTGACTGAGGCCTTCTGCTAGCCTGATTCTTCAGGATTTCCAGAGAAGGATTTCACATTTCCTGCAATCATCCACTTTAAGTGCTTTATAGTCCTGACACCAGGAAGTCATTCCCAGAATCTAATCTACACCCTCCTTCCGCAGCCCAAGTCTCTGGCCCTGGGGCTACAACAGGCTTCCTCTCTGATCAAAGAATTCCTTCTCCAGCTTCTCTTGCCAGACACCGGTCCTGGGCTGGTCAGCTGCCCCTCCACCCCACTCCACTCAGCGGCCAGGGCGAGTACCTGCTTCTCCCGGTGGTAGAGGGATGCTAGCGTGTACGGCAGGATCTGCAGGGCAGAGAAGGTGAACCCAGTGAGGGCAGCCGAAGCGGTCACCACCACCACGCTGCGGGACAGGCACGTGGCGCCGGCAGCCACGGGGAAAGCCACCACGCTGGCCAGATAGACTGCCCTGGTGCCGAATCGCTGCACCAGCCGGTCCATGACCAGAGAGAAGAGCAGGGAGATAGCACACTGCAGGAACAGCCCCAGGCTGCCCATCCGGACCCCTGGAGTGGGGAGGGGGAAGAGGCCATCAGACAGGGGGTAGGGAAAAAGGACCCAATACCATGGGGGGGGAGGGGTGCTCAGAATTAGGAGCCACAGGCACCTGCTGCCCAAGACCTGCTGTTTTCCGGAACTGCTCCCCAGCATCCCCTGCCCTACCCATAGCAACAGGAGTGTAGGTTCTTCACTGACCTCAGGGAATGTGGCCAAAGCCACTGGCTAAGGGCAAAGGAAGATGTTCTAAGGGCTGGCTGTGCTCAGCTTGTCAGGAGAGGTAGAGGGAACACAAAGACATTTCTGCTGTGGGCTCCAAGATAGAATTCCAGACGCCTGAGCTGGAAGGGGCTGGCAAGGCGATTTGGAAAGTCAGTAGGGGAGCAGAGGGCACACTGAAGTTCGGGCCAGGCGAACCCGAGGCCCAGCTTCTGGACCTTAAACAAGCCCAGCCTCGTCCTCCATCAAGTTGGGGCAATGCCTGATCAAACTCTCCGATCAGCCCAAGGCTCTGCTGCGACTACAGCAGAGCCACTCTGCTCCTTGAGCAGCTGCCCACGCAGCCTGCATACGGGCCCATTGTCCTGATGGGGAAATCGGGGCTCAATGCACAGCTTCCAGCCCAGGCACAGGCTGTGGGCATCTCCCTGCGCCCGGACATCCACTGGAGGGCAGCTCCCACAACAGGGCCCCGGGCTGCCAAGGCCTTACCTTCATCATAGTGTCTCCGGGCCTCGGTGCCTGGCTCAGCCCTGGGCACACCCTGGTATAGCCCCTCGCCCACAAAGTCTGTGTAAAACAGTGTGAAGGTCATGAATGCCATCCAACTGCACAGCTCGGCCACGAAGAGTCGGCGTAGGGTGTGAGGCATGCGGCAACAGAGCTGGTGCAGCCGGGGAAAGAGGGCGCGCAGGTTCCAGAAAGCCAGGCGGGCGTGGCACGGGCAGCAGTGGGGTGGTACAGAGGGGACCGACAGCCCTTCCACGGGCTCGGCTGGGCCCAGAGCCGCCTCCTCAGCCACAAACAGTGTGGCTGCCACGCAAGTGAGGAAGATGAGAGCAAGCAGGCCGAAGAGGCACTCTTCCTGGGTGCCCAGGTAGGGGGCCAGGGCACTGGCATCCCAGTCGATGGCAGGCAGAAGGTAGCCCAGGCAGCCCCCCAGGCTGATCATGAAGGCGTAGACGGAGAACGCCTGGCGACAGTGGTCTGGGTCCCGGAAGAGGTCAGAGAGGAGGGCCTCCAGCGGAGTGAAGCACACCTGGCCACAGAAGTCCAGCAGCCCCACGCCCAGGATCAGCAGTGCCAGCTCCAGGGGCCTGGTGTCCGGGCACAGCAGCCCCGCCAGCCAGCCGGCCCTCGGGATGAGGAAGAGGCTCAGCAGGACACCCAGGGACAGGGCCCAGATGAAGGGCCTCCGGCGACCATAGCGCCCACGCCAGTGGTCGCTGGCTGAGCCTAGGAGTGGGACCGAGACCAGACCCAGCACTGGACCGATGCCTGCAAGAAGGGCAAGTAGTATGAGCTGGAGGCTGGGGCCCAGAAGGGGCAGGGGGAAGGGTACCAACTGCCTCGAGAAGGATGGAAATGATGGTGATATCACATGGAGGGCCAACTGTGTACTGGGGCTGTGCTGAGTACTTCACAGGACCCCAGTTTACTGCTCACAACTAGGATCACTAGTGCCCCAACTGACCAGTGATCGCGTGCACAGGCACGGTTTCAACAGGCAGTCTGACCCCAGAGCCTGCCATCCTGACAGAGCCCCCTCTTCCTGGGAGTCCCGTGATGATATTTGCCCTCCGTGGCTTTTACAGAATTCGTCCGCAGTTAGGAGCCCAGCCCCTGCCCTAGAGGCAAGAAAGAGCCCTGGCGGTGGGGGCTGAGGGTGGTCCCGACCCTGCTAATCAGGAGCTAAGCTAGCCGTCCAGTGGCCTAAGTCACCTGACGGCTTATTAGCTTCCATCATCTTCTCTGTGAAATGGGTAACCTCAAAGCGTTGCTGCAGGAATTAAACGAGACCACAGGTAGGAATTACAAAGGGCAGTTTCTCCAGTGTCTCCTGTGGGCCATGCATGGCGTAGGGACCAGAGATACAGAGGTCACCAGGGAACGTCCCTGTACCCTTTTGTTTCTCTCAGACCCCCTCAGCCCAGGGTCACCCCCTCCCCAGCCAGGCTGACCCACCAGGCTCAGGGACAGCAGGCAGCCACCTCTGCCTCCAAGCAGCTCTTTGGGCAGAGGCCCTGTCGCCCTACTTCCCCAGGGGAAACATATCTGGAGCAGGAGGGAAGGAAGATGTGGGGACTCACCCAGCACCATGGTCATGAACTTCTCCTCTACCCCCACTTCCAACAGCAGGGGTGGCACGTAGGTGATACCCGCAGCCAGGCACACCTCCAAGCCGAAGGTCAGCAGGTTGACCAGCAGGAGCTGGGCTTTCCGATGCCGCAGCAGGCGGCTCACCCACAGCCTCTGGACCATGATGCACCAGGCGGGTAGGGCTCCGGCCTGTTCACACACTCCAGGACTGCTCCATCTCAGCCTTGCTCCAGATGCCTAGGCCTCTCCTCCTTGCTGCCACCGACCGCGTAGGACTCAGCCAGAAACCCATTTCTGCGGGCCCTCCGTGCAGGTCTAGTTTCTCAGCCATGCTAACCGCCTGTCTGTCGTCGTGGGGTGCCTCGGTGGGGACATAACTCAACACTCAGATCCTAAAAGAGCTGGGACAATCACACACACAGAGTATTAAAAGAACTGGGAGAATCACAGAGTGTTAAAAGAGCTGGGACAATCACACACACAGAGATTCCTGCGAATCTGATCTCCAGGATTTGCTCTGAATTCTGAATCTTGTTCACTCCCAGGCTGATGGTGCGGCCCTGCCACCCAGGTGTCACTCCCTACTGGCCAATCAGGAAGTGCATGTTAATCCGAGCCTAAGGTTGACATATTAATAAGGTAAATATGATTTTTAAACCTCAGTACACTCCAGAGCCAACTAGATGTTAGTAATTCTCTGTTTTGGAATATCTTTGCAATTGCCCTTGTTTCCTAGTATTGAAGGAAAAAAAAAAAATCAAACCAGCTGAATTCCCAGTTCCCGAGGCACTGTTTACCAAGGTGCCCCCTGGAGACCCTCTGCCAGGCCTGGTTTGTTCGCTTTTCTCTCTCTACTTCCCAAAGCTGGGCTGTTCAATTCCCCTTCGTTAAGAGTCACACTTCCTCTTCCATACTACCTGGCCACAAGCCATGTTGCACCATAACTCCACCCCAAGGACGAGGGCAAGGAGGAAGACCAGAGAGGCTGTGGTTTGTCGGGGTGGGTTTTAACCTCTTACTGAAACCATTTAAAAAGCGCTCCCTGGGCTTCCCTGGTGGCACAGTGGTTGAGAGTCTGCCTGCCGATGCAGGGGACATGGGTTCGTGCCCCGGTCCGGGAGGATCCCACATGCCGCGGAGCGGCTGGGCCCGTGAGCCACGGCCGCTGAGACTGCGTGTCCGGAGCCTGTGCTCCGCAACGGGAGAGACCACAACAGTGAGAGACCCGCGTTCCGCAAAAAAAAAAAAAAAGCGCTCCCCTGGAAGAACCTAGGCCTGAAAACCTCTACCTTGAGTTTCTCTCCATGCTCAACGTCCATGGGGAGGACATATTCCCACACACGCTGCTCAACTGTCAGGGGACAGTGGGGCCGGTCCCAGGTTCCAGCCTCACAGGGGCATGAAACCGCACCACCTGGCGGACACTGCGATGATGCCAGTGACCCCCTGGCAGACTTCCTCTCTCCCCACCTGGCTCCACTCTCAGCAGACGTCCCCACAGCCCTTCCTGCTAGGCCTCCTGTGCAGACACATCCCACCAGGGGAGTACCCACCCTGGGTCCTCCACCCACAGGCAGTGGGCCTCCAGGTCTTGCTTCCTGACTGTGGCACCCACTGTAGTCCGCTGTTTATAAGTGACCACAAAAGAGGGGAAATCAAGTCAGCTATGCAGAGAAGGTATAGAGGGTGGGCCCTAGTCCCCCAACCTGCCTTCCATCCCATGGCGGCGTAGACGGGTGGACAGAGCTTCACGCCACTTATGACTAGAGTCTGGAGTGCCTTCCCCGGCTTCACCGACTCAACCCCATTGACACTGTTGAAGAGCACTGCTCCTGTGCAAGGTTTACTGCCAAGGGCCTGGGCCTACCGGAGAGCCTTCCCGGAGCACCCTCGGCCCTCACTCATGCCCTCTTCCAATCTCAGCAGCTCATGACTTGGTGCTTCAACTTCTTTTATCGTTTCAAATATCACTAAGCCCCGCAGGGACTTTTGTGTTACGAAGCATGTTGTAGGTTGCTCTCTGAGCTGTGCCACAAAGAAAACAGACGGCCATCAATCCTGGGTAAGATGTGTCCGTTCCGTAACTGCCTTCCAGGGCTTTGCAGCTTGTAGACCAAGGAAGAGACTTCAGACAGGGCTAGGCAGCCGCCTCCCCCAAGTTCCACCAAGTCTGGGAGGGCCTTGGAGACTCACCTGCCCTGGGTTTTAAAGGGACCAGGTCCTCCCTGAGTAAACAGACTTTAACAGACTCAGCCTCTCCCACAACATGCACCCAAGCCCTGGTTGCTCCCTGTGGTTTAAATAAATTGCAGCTCTCCGGCAAACATTAATCACCCCACCTGACTTACTCCCTCCCTTAATCCAGCTCCCCACTCCCAGCACCAAGCCGGACCTCCACAGCCCACAAGGGAGAAAGGCAAAATCCTCCCCCAGCCCAGCGCCTCCCCCGCCCAGCTGCTTCCCCCTCCCAGCCCCTCTCTCCACCCCCCAGAGGTGCTTTACCCAGTGACCAGGGGCTGGGCCAGGTAAGGAATTCCTTGAAAGGAGTTGGGTAGGAAGTAGGCGGGCTCCAGCCCTGCTCTGCACCCCTCTCCTCTTAGGTTGCTGAGCCCGTCCTCCCTCTTTTGGGCACTCTCGCCACCACAGACTTGACTCTTCCCAGCCCAGAAGTGCCCGAGAAAAGTCCAAGCCCATAAGAATACTCTCCCTTCCAAAGTCCCCCCTTTCTCCTCCTTACACCTTCCCCAGTGCCCCAGCCTCCCCCACTGCATCCCCAGCCCAGCCCTCACGTGGAAGAAACTGCAGAGGACACCCATAGCACAAGCTCAAGTCACCAGCAGCCCCTCCAGGGCCTTTTTCCCAAGGACACAAACAGAAAAGCCCAGGCCCCAGGGTCCCAGGTTCAGAGGGGAACAGGAAGCAGTTTGTCACACCCACTCCAATCCACAGCCCCAGGGCACACTTCTTCCCAAAGCTTGAAAGTGACAGATCCCCGTTGGGTCCCTCTGTTTCAGGGGCTCCCCCGCCTCCTCAGGAATACAGACGGGGAAACAGGATCCAACCCTCCCCTCCAGCCTCAGAGATGCTTCTGACTCAGATCCTCCTGCCCCACTGCTCCTGGAGCGCCCGGTCCGGCAAACAGAAGCTCAACCAGAAGAGCCAGCCCCTGAGTGCTCACCTGGTGGGGAGGGGGGCGGGAAGAGGAGGGAAGTGGAGGTACACGAAAGGGGGAGTCTGGCCTAACCTTGTGAATAGCAGCTTTCTAAGGAGGACAAGTCCCTCTCAAGGTCCAAATATCTCCCCCCTTTTCTGGGCCCCCTGATAACGGGACAGCAAGAAAGCTGGAGGAAACCCAAGACTTCTGGGAACCTTTAGGGAGCTGTGCTCCAGGCCATCTTCCCTCACCCTTGGGGGAGCAGAGCTCCAGCCCTGGGAGACCGAGAGCCGTGGGCACGTTCGGGGAACCTGCATTTTACCTACCCAGCTCCAGACACCGGGAGACTTCGAGTGCACCCTCAGAGCAGGCTGTAGGCTCCACTGCAACTCTCCAGCACCCACCCTAGCATGAGAAGGGGCCTGGGAAATGCTTACCTACAGAATAAATGGCTGAAAGCAGCCTGGGAGTGGGAGGTGGAAGAGATAGGAAAGACCTAAGTGCCTACCCCCATCCCCCCACGCACCAAGGAAATTCCAGCCCGACCCCCAGAGGGGGCAGCTCTCCTAAGGGTTCAAAGGTGGTGAGTGGATGGGACAGAGCCTCCCAGGCTGGAATGCCCCATCCCTGCCCACCCCCCTACCTCAGGTTAGGCCCCAGCAGGGAGCACAGGGAAATGAAACTGAGCAACAGGAACAAACTTGGCCTGAACTTTCTCCAAAATTCAGGAGTGGAGGAGGCAGGAGGAAAGGCACCTCCTGGTAGCTCCTCTGGGAAGGGAGTGTCAGAGGGATATATAAAGAGGCCTTTGAGGGCTTTCAAAGGGGCTCCTGCCACCCCTCGCGGCTGAGGTGGAGCTGGGGGAGCAGATTCCCTCCGCTGAAGGACAGAGGTCAGAGGGAGCCGGGCTGGGGGTAGCCCCGCAGCGGGCCAGTGTGAGGCAGCAATTCTATGGCCTCTTTATGCGGGCCAGCGTCCCCACAGCCGGCCAGGCACATCAAACGGCCGCACACTGACCCCGCGAGCCGGCGACCCTGCGTCCTCCCTCCACGCTCACAAAGACTGTGCTCTTTCTCACGCGGCCACTGGGAAGCCCCTCCCTGCAGAGAAGGAAACTGGGGATGGGGTAGGCCAGCCACGAGGAATAATGACTCAGCTGCAGAAAGGGGTGGGGTCACTCCAGGCCAATCTCCCTAACGCACACCCCAGCCCAGGCCATCTGGCCCAGGCCAGGACTGCAGGTGGGGAGAAGCCCACAGGTAGAGGACGTGAGACTGCACGGGAAGGGGGACCCCTGTTCCTCCACAGCGGGCTGGACCCCAGAATCTCATTCCAAGTTGCGCTCTCCCAGATCCTCTAGGTTGGGGGCACAGAAGAAGTCCCAGGGGACCAGTGCCCTTGGCCTTACCTCGTAAAACCCAGCATACTGCACTCCCAAAATGAGCTCTGCCCTCACGGCAGGTCCACAGGAGTCTTGGGACAGCCCAGAAAGAGCCTGCGCTGGCCAGACAGCAGACGGGAAATGAACATCCTTGTGAGGCAATGAGCTCTCCACCATGACAGACCCCCTCGTCAGGGATGCTGAGCTGGGGGAATTTCTGCCTGAGCAGCTAGGGAGGGGGGACACAGGACTAGTCTAAGCACGGCTTCCATGCCTTCCAACACATATTTAGTCTTTGATTCTCTGAGCTCAAACGCGTACTTCCAAAGAAGCAAGGGTCTGCTCCCCCCAAGCCTACCCTACCGAAGGCAACAGTGATTTGCACGAGGAGCGAAGACCCACAACCTCCCAGTGCTCCCACAGACACCTGAGAACCCCACTCAGAGTGCAAACTTTCCACCCTGACATCAGCAGAGATAAGGCCCCACCCCCATCCAGACTTGCTCCCTAGCTCCTGCCTCCCCAGGGCCCAGAGGCCAGGGATTTAGAGTCCGCCCTGCTGCGCTGCCTTTTCTTCACTCGGACTGGAAGGCTTCTGCTTAGCAGCCTGTCAGAGAGAGTGAGGGGCCTGCAGGCCGGGACACAAAGGGGGATTAGGGAGAAACCTCTCGGCCTGCAGAGTAATCCATCAAACTCCCTCCCGGCTGCCAGCACCGGCCCCTTCCCGCTCAATTACCCTTCCAGCTGCTGCGGGCCCCCACCCCCTCCAGCTCCTGAGCCCCGCCACACTGGGCAGCAAAGAGAATCCCAGTCCCTGGGGGCGCAGAGGGGGCACACTGCAGACACTGGGAAAAGGGCAACGGCTCCCTCCCCCCGCTCACCCCCAATGTATGAAAACCCAACAGGTGGCAGTGGCTTGGAGGAAAGTTGCTTTTGTTGCCCCGTCTGAGAGCCCCAGCCCCGCTTCTGAAAGGAAACACATGCCGGAGGAGGTTGGGGGAAGGGGAGGGGAAAGGACAGCGGGCAGTCCCTGGAGCCTGCTCTGATCTCGCCTCCCCTCTCCAGTCCAGCGACAGGAATTCTGGGGCTGGCCTGACCCTCACCTTGGCTGGTCTAGGCGAAGCACCCCTCCCAGAATCACGTGGCAACCCCCTGCGGGTGGTCAAAACAGACACACATCTGACTCCAGGCAACTGTGTCTCCCAATCAGACTTCCTTTCCGCAAACAGCTACGACCCAAGGTCACTCGGGGTCACCTTGACCAAGTGCCCTCCAAACCAAGACAATCAGTATTCTTCAACCTGGAGCTCTCTTCCATCGCAGGTGTCACAGGCCTCTGAGCCCAGACATTCCCGAACCCAGTGCATTCTATAGGGTGACCGAGGTCTGGCATGGGTTTGCATGCCATCTCCATATGTCACTGTAATTATGTGACCTTGTTAACTGACCTCCCTAAGCCTCAGTTTCCCCATCTGCAATTCCTAACAGCAGCTAACTGAGGTTTACTGCAGGCTAGGCCCTCTTCCAAGCGTTTTAATCTTCCAACCGCCTGACGAGGCGGGTACAATGAGCATACCCATTTGACAGGCGAGGCAACTTAGCTTAATACCACCAATTCATAGTCGTGTAGTGTGTTTGGAGGAAGTATGTGGACGTTTCTGGCAACCACTTCTTCAGTTGTCTGGGCTTCCTCAGCCGAGAAACTTGGGAGGGGGTTTCTCATTCCCAACAGGAGCAGCAGAGGCCGGAGGGGGACCAACACTGATTCTCTTCTCAGCTTCCATCCCCCTCACCCACGTGCCTCCCACCCGGGCACTAGTGCCTCTTTCAGCCCCCAAAGGCAAGAGGAATGCCAAGAATGTAAATGCCTCCCCAGGTGCTGGCCCGGCAGGTGAGCAGAGGTCACTCAGCAGACCTGCCTGGTGCTGGAAGCTGCAAAGCGAAAGGGAGGGTGGGATAAACAACCCCAGTTAGGAGACAGGGTGGTTCCCAGCCACAGGGAAAATAATCACAGCGGCTGACACCTGCTAACCATCCAGGAGGTGTCTGCATGTACCTGCCAAACCTTCTCTAATTCATACCATTTGTACAATCCTACAAATTATTTAATATTCCTATTTCACAAGGATGAAAATGGAGTCTCAGAAATTCATTAACACACCCAAAGTTGCACAGGTAAAAAGGGCTGAATGGAAAATTCAAACCATTCAAAAATTCCAGAAAGTGCACTGAAGTAGAAGCCTGGACAGTGTAGTCCAGTTTCAGCAACTCTTATAACTGTGTAGCCTAGAATAAGCCACTCTACCTCTCTGGGACTCAGCTCCTGCACCTGTAAAATGAGAGCTAGTCTAGATGCTGTCTAAGGTTCTTTACAACTGTGCAGCTTTGTGACCTCACACCCGCGCCCCCAGCCCCAGGCAGGGTGCTCACCAGGGACAGGTGCCCACTGAGTGCTCACTGACAAGGCCACATGGCACTGGTGGGGAGGGGGGGCGGTTATAGCCTTCCACCAATGAGAGCCAAGGAGAACCAGGTAGAGAAGGGCTCCCCAGCTGCGCTTACCCCATCCTTTACCTGCCTACACATTGCTCCAGTACAACAGAGTGCCAAGGGTCAGCGGTCACCTGAAACTGATCCAAGTAACCAAGACATCTGGGGGCAGAATTGCCCTCTTCCCTACTCCCTCCCAGAGCTGGACTCTGTTCCTGGCAGAAATCAGTAACTAAATTCTTTCTCTACTTGGGCCACAATAAACACTCTCCTACAAGGTGGGGGTAGTGGTACCAAGAAACCCCTTGGCCCAGGGTGGGGGCAGAGGAACGCAGGAGGAGAATGGGGAGCTTGGCACGTTCAGGCCACTGGGAAGTTCCCCCCGCCCCTTGCTCCCTACAGCTCCTGCAAAGTGAAACCTGAACAGCCTCCCTCCTAGTGAACTTGAACTTTGCCAGTCAGCCAGACCAGGCAGCTCTCCCCAGCCACGCACATCCTTGTCCCCTCCCTTAGAGGGAGGCTGCCTGGCCTCCCTTAGAAGGTGACGGATACAGGAAGGAGGCCAGGCTCTCTCAGCGCCGCTATCCTAAGGTCTGTGGCCAGCCCCATTTATCATCAGAGGGCTCTGGGCCGGACTCAGTCCTAGGGATGTGTTCTCCAAAACAGTCCACTCAGTGGTGAGCAGGGCGTGAGGGGCCTCCAAAAAAGATGTGGTTTTCTGTTGTTGTTAAAGAGCCCTACTTTGCCCACCCTTGAAGAGAGTGTACCTCAGTGCATTACAATCTCACCTTCCCCAGAGAAATGTCAAAGAGACTAAAGCCTACCAACCCACCGCTCCGGGCGTGTGCAAGCCCGCTGTGAAGGGGCTGGGGATTCAGAAACAACAGACTTCAGCCCCTTCAGAAGAAGGGCTGAGGTGCAGCCAGAGCACCATGAGGTGGCGCAGGGGCTGAGACCCAAGTCCTTACTGTGGGACATCTTCAGTGCCTCCAGAGCTTCCTAGAGGAGGCTGAGCCGTGAGAGACCAGTAGGTAGGAACTATGCAAAGGGTAGATGTCTGCAAAACACAGCTGCTGGAGCCTGGGATTTCTATATGCACCCACCTCTCCTTTTAGCCCCTCCCCAGTCAGGGGTGGTGCAAAGAATACCAGACCCCAAATCATGAGACATGGGCCCAAGACGGGGCTCTTCATCAGCCCTGGGCCTAGTTTTGCTTTCGAAATAGTTCCAGTGGCCTCCCCTGACCTCCTCTCCCTTTCACCTGAACCCTGTCCAGCTGAAGTCCTCCACCTCCTCCAGGGCTGCCTGGACCTCGAGCTGTCAAGGACCCCTTTCTCCCAAACCTTGACTAGTCTTCAACCTCCTTCTTGCTGGCTCATCCCAGCTTCCCAGAGACAGTGATCTCCAGAATTAACAATGAAGGGGAAAGCAACAAACTTGTACTGAGCACCTGGTCTATGCAGGCTCCTTGCTAAATATGGCAGTCTCGTTTAATCCTCACCATAGCTTTGCAAGGTGAATATTATCATCTACATTTTACAGACACAGAAACCAAGGCCAGCAGGTGAGGTATAGGCCTGTCTCCAACATCGGACGCAAGACGTTGCGACCCACAAGTCGTTCAGGGTCAGTGACAAAACTGTGGACTTCTTCCCATGGAGGAGGAAACACAGACCACGTAGCAGAGAAAGGGATTAAACAGGAAGTTCTGGCCAGACATCAGGACCATCCCGTGATGGCTCTGTCACCAGCCCCTGCCCCCAAGCAGGGACACTTAATACACTGGACAAAGCTCCACACTCCAGCTCTATTTGCTGGGAGTCAAGTGGCATCAGCGTTCAAGACACTGGGCCTGGTACCAACTGGTCCAGCCTCCACCCTTGCTATCCAACAAACAGGGCCACTGACTGTTCACAGAAAGCCAGGCTGGGTTTTTCTTCTTGACACCAGAAAGCAGTGCCAAGTATCCTAAGGGTTGGGTGGGGGTGGGGAGGACAGAGCAGAGCACTCCCTCCCTCTCATACAACTTCTCCAAAAACCAGAACAAATAACCTTTTCTGCATAGAAGGCACTCAACCTTTCAGGATACATATTCACCTCCATCACTTCATAGCACTTTCTTCCATCTTGAGGCAACAGGCAGGGCAGCGGTTTCTGGACTGATTAAAAAACAAACCACACACAGTATTGACAGGGGAGAGACCAGGACATCAAGTCCTGGTGTGTTCTTTGCACCAGACCACAAGTTCAACTGCAAATGTGTCATTCACAGTTTATGTATAGTTGTATATGGTATAATTCCCTTGCTAAGAAACTTTGGTTCCTGAGTGTAAACCACAATGATTGCCGCCATTGTTACCGAATGACAGCAGCTGACATTTATCAAGCTCTTTTTACTTGCAGCTGCTGGTCTCAGAGCTTTAAATCAGCTCGTTTAATCCTCACAATACTGTGAGGTAGGTACTGTTATCCTCATTTTACAGAGGAGGAAGTTGAAGCACAGAGAGGTGAAGTAACTTGTGCAAGAGGAAATGGGATTCAGACCCAG
Source organism: Delphinapterus leucas (assembly GCF_059928025.1). Lineage (NCBI taxonomy): Eukaryota > Metazoa > Chordata > Mammalia > Artiodactyla > Monodontidae > Delphinapterus > Delphinapterus leucas. The sequence continues at coordinate 40,698,624 of NC_143129.1, forward strand.
GCATCTGAGTGCTAGAGGCCAGTCTCAACGAGTCATACCTACTCCCCGAAGTCCAGGAGGCCTTGGTCCCAAAGAAACAAAGGTCTACAGGAGAACCCAAGAACAGATGCCCAGGCTGGGTGCTGCTGTCCACTGGGTCACAGGTGTAGATATAGTAGATATAGTTAATACCAGCTAATATTTACTGAGCACTTGTTACCTACCAGGCACACAGTCCAGTGCTCTATATGTATGGTTTAATAAAGCTATAGTGTTTTTTTTTACGTTTTAGATATATATAATTATATATTTACATATATATTTGTTCTATTTATTATTTAATAAATAACAAAGCTACAGAGTAGATATTATCATTATTGCTATCAACCCCATTTTGCAGCCAGGGATACTGAGACTTAAAAGAGGTTAAGTAACTTGCCCTTTGTCCCACAGCCAGTTCGGAGCAGCCAGGATATAAACACCTGACAGTCTGGGTTGTTATCCATAATGCTGTGTTATCAGGCTCCAATGGTCCAAATGATAGAGCTTAATTTCACTTTTGGAGTCCTGAGACGATCCCTGCCTCTCTGCCTCCAGAGCCCTACCCAGGCTGAGAGAGGGGAATCCATGCCATCCTCCCACCACCCAGTGGCCTGGAGGTACCTCACTGGGCCACCAAGGATCACTGTCCAGCTCCTCCTTCGGGACACCTCAGAGCCAGGAGGAACGGGCGAGCTCACTATACACCCCGTGAGTACGAAGGAAAACTCCCCCCACCCCGCCCCAGTCACATCTCCACTAAGGTGGGGCCTGAATGTCCACAGCTGTACGTTCACCCACAACTGTATCTGTACCTTCAGATTCATCCTGCTGACTCGAGCTCCATTTTTCTGAGCACTCTTAGAACAACAGAGTCCCAGCTCCAGACAAGCTTGTGGGGAGGAGATAAGGGAGGAATGAGAGGATGAGACCCATCCAACAAAAAGGACTGTGACCTCAAATAACTTTGTATTCACACCCTAGAAGTTGCTCTGTAGGGAAGCCTGAGGAAATCACCAGCCTACACTTCCTGGCCCTGCCCTCCCCACCCCCATATGCCAGCCTGTTCCCCAGGCCTTGGGCAGGTGAGTCCAACACCAAGGCTGTCCCGCTCTGAAGTGCTAAGTGCATCATGAAAGGCAGCCAGAAGCCCCCAGGGCCTCACCCCAACCCCTGAGCAACGCTTTCAGGAGCCCAGCAAGGGTCACTCTAGGCCCCGGTCCACTGGCTGTGCCCGGCTGCAGACTCCAGGGCAGCAAGACAGCAGCTGGGCTATTCTTAGTCCCTGCTCCACTGGGATCGGGTCCGTGTAACAGCTGAAGGGCAAGTCCTCAGCAGGTACCCACCATGCCAAACCCCTCCCTACCCTCAACTCTGGCCCCTTGGGAAAAACGAAAGGGGAAGGTGTGGCCCTGGGGAGCCAGGGAAAAGCTGAGCAGGTCAAGGGTGTCTGTCAGGAAGAGGAAACTGATTCAGAGGTCAAGGGCAAGATCAACTGACAGGGCTGCAGCGCCTGGGGAGAACAGGAGACTATAGGAAGGACTGACCCTCACTCAGGAGCAACCCTGCAGGTCCCTGGGGCCTTCTCCAGCAGGCCTGCCATGCCTAAGCCCAGAGCCCTGAGAAGCTGTAGTGGGTGCCCAGATATCACCTCATCACACCTGTCTGCTGATCTCAGGATTCTCACCATCCCTACCTGAGCCCGGGAGGCAAGGATAAAGACACCCTCTCTTTTTCCTCCTCCCATGAGGGATAACCGATGCGCAGGACGGGGCACACACTCCAGCCCAACTCTCTGCCCAGAGCCAAGCCCCAAGACTAACGTCCGAAAGGGCTCAACCACCTTTCCCTCCTTAATAACCCCTCACTCCTCCCCAAGCAAGTTGGCCCGCGCCCGAGCACCCCGCGTCGTCCCGACCGCCGACCCCTTTCCCGGCTCCCAGGTCCCGGACTGTGCGCGCCACGGTGACTCATCCTGCCCCTTTCCGGTGAAGCCGAGACAAGGGAAGAAAATAAATGCAACTTTCCAAAGAAAACTCTGACGCGGGAGGCGGCAACAGGAGCGAGCGGCCGCTGTGCCCGCCGTCTGCCCGACCCGGGGCTCCGGGGAGGCGCCTCTCCCCGCCCACCCCGCCGCCCGGCCCGGGACGCGGGGGACCCGGCGCCTCCAGCCCGGCCCGCCTCCACGGAGACCCGAGCACCCCGCAGCCGGCCCGGTGCAGGAAGAGGGGGCGCGCCTGGGCGCCCGCAGCCCCGTCAGCTCCCCTGGGACTCACGGGGCTGGGCGCGCGGGTCCGGGACAGCCACGGCGCGGCCCCCTCCCGCGGGGCGCAAAACACGCGACACCACTGAGCTCGGCCGCGCAGCGCCCCTCCCCTTCCCGCGCCGGGACCCCCTCCCCGCGGAGAAGGGCGGGCGCGCCCCTACCTGGCCGAGGCGCGCGGCTGTCACCCGGGGCCCGCGCGTGCGAGCTCGTCCCCCCCCGCCTCCCCCCACGCGCGCCAGCGGGCGGCTTTTAAATCTCCAGGTTACTCCGCGGGGGGAGAGAGCATGCGCGCTGGGGCGGCCAGGAGGGGGCGGGGCGAGGCGGGACGGAGGTGGGGGTGCTGGGAGGGGGTATGGAGGGGTGGGGCTGGTACCCAAGGGAAGAAAGCGGGAGGTCTCCAAGCTGTCTTTGTAGCCGCGACCGCGACAGGCAGCCTCCGCGTGGCTCCCAGACTGCCCTATCATTACCTAGGGCAGTGCGCCGCCCCCTCGCCACCAAAACATTTAGGTGAAAGCTGCCCGGCTCCGCGGGGCGCCTCTCCTCCCCTGAGCCAGTCTGCGACCATTACCCTCACGCGCTATTCCGGCCATCCCCCTGTCCCCGGTCCGAGCAGCACCCCACCCATCCAGGACCAGCCTTGAAAGGAGATGTCACATTCTCCCGGAGTTACTCTTCCTACTGTTTGCTGTTCTCCGAGGCATAAAGAGCTTCCTGATAGCTAACTCAGCCCTTCTTCCTGAAGTTAAAAGCCAAATTTCAAATTTTTTTTTCCTTACGGGTGTGTATGGGGAAAGGAGGTGATACATTGACAGTAAAATGTTCCCTTTGTCAGCTGTTGAGCAAGGTCCCAAAAGATACCTGTTTCCAGAATGCCTTGACAAGAGTGAACAATGCAAGTGGGAGATCACTGGGGGCCCAGGCTGGCCTTGGGGTGGGAGGCCCAGCTGTGTCTTTCTTCCTCCGTGGAGTTTTATTAGAGTGGAGAGAACTCCAATTTGTGTGCATTGTTGACTTGAATGCTACAAAAATCGGAGGAAGATGGCTTTGAAGGGGAGGACCTCGTTGACTGGAGCCATGGACTGCGCACTGGGGCACTGAGCTCCAGTGCTGGCCCTGCCACCAACCGGCTGTGATGTTGGGCAAGTCCCTTCCATATTCTGAACCTTGATAAGAAGGACTTGGCCAGAGGGTCTCTAAGGGCACCTCCAACTGGAGGCAGAGAAGAATGGGAAATCTAGAAAGGAGGGGGGAATAGTGGAGCCCTGGTGGCCGTGGGGAAGAGAGAGTGGGTGCAGGAGAGAGCAGAGGGAGAAAAACCAAGAATCTACCTTCTGGGTCACTGAATAAGTTTAACTGGAAAACGGTCTCAGCATTGCGTCTCTGGGCACACTCGCCCCCCCCACCTGCCAGCAGGTGACCCTCCAGTGCCCCAGTGGCTTTCCAAAGCCTTTGGCACACCCATTTGTGGACAGCAGAGAGACTTGTGTGGAGTCCTGGGTCCCTGAGCTGGTGTCTCCTTTGCCCCAGGAAAGGGGGCAGGAGTCAGAGGGAATTCCAGGTCAGCTGGAAAATTACTGAGCCAGGAGAGAGTGGATGGTGGTATTTTCCAGGCTTGGGGAAGGGGCACTGCGGGAGCAGGCGGGAGCTGTCCCGCTCAGGGAATAGGAACCCTCCCTCCCACGCGAGGAAAGGGGAGCAGGGCTTAGGAGAGTGAGCATACAGCCTACTGTGAGATACTGGACTCCACCCAGCGGGTCCGGCCGCCTGAATAAGTGCCAGGGATCAGCCGCCTTTCCCTCCTTAATAACTCCTCACTCCTCCCCAAGCAAGCTGGCCTGCGCCCGAGCGCCCCGCGTCGTCCTGGCCGGCCACCGACCCCTTTCCTGGCTCACCCTTCCCTAATGCAGGTGACCCTTCTTTACCAAGCCAGTTGGATGTAGTCTCCAGGCCCCACCCAGCACAGGGTGCTGTAGGGGCTTCTGCTGGGAAGATGCTCCCTCCCCTTTTTCTGCTGGTGTAGCCTCATGTAGTAATAGTTAACTTTTACTGATTGTGCCAGGCACTGTTCTAAATGCATCTCATGTATTAACTCATTCAATCCTTGTGACAACTCAAGAGATGGGTACCATTTTCAGATAAAGAAACTGAAGCAATCCCTCAGTCCAGTTACTACTACTACTACCACTACAGCTACTACTAATACAAACACACACACACTCACACACAGAGTCTTAGGGCCCCAGAAACAAGGCAGAGGCAGCAATCCCTCATCTATCCTGACCAGTGACTTCCAAGCCTTAATGAAAGTCCTAACACCCAAACTATTCCCCACAATGCTGGGTCGTTCTGGATTAGTAACATCTTCTCTGGGTTTCAGTTCCCCACTAAGTCAGCTGTAGGAAAACCACCATGTCCCTTTCCCTTCATCCCCGCTCCCTCCCCCGCCACACACGCACACACCCTACTCCCTAGCCACTTCCCATTTATAGGAAATGGGGGATGACGTGAGGAGCAAGGCCATCCTTGGGGAACTGCTAATAGTCTGGCTGGATATTGGAGAAACCAAAGATGCTGGCAAAAATGCATTAGCAGCTTCTGCTCCACCCCCCACCCATAGCCCCTTCCCATTATCCTTGGGCTCAGAGCGAGCATCGTCCTCTTTCTACCGAGATAAGATACCCATCTGGGGCTGGGTAGCCTGGAAAAAGCCCGAGAAGCCATGAAGGACCTGGAGTTCCCTTGATGTTTCCTCCTCCTCTTGCTATCTCTACCACCCAAAGGTGGTGGTCCCCTTTGAGAGGGTTCTTTGCTTCTTCCCCTGCCTGTCTCAGGATGAGGGGTCAACAGTCTCTTTAGGCATAAAGGCCGTCAACAGACACAAATCCTCACCGTGGACTTAGAAGGGGGAAGGATCGGTCCCCTGGACACAGGAATTCCATTTCTGGGATTTCTCTTATGGCAAAAAAACCAGAGATACGTATATCAGAAGTATGTACAAGATGTTCATCTCATCATTCTTTTTTTTTAAAAAATAAATTTATTTATTTTTGGCTGCACTGGGTCTTCGTTGCTGCATGCGGGCTTTCTCTAGTTGCGGCAAGCGGGGGCCACCCCTCCATTGTGGTGTGCGGGCTTCTCATTGCGGTGGCTTCTTTTGTTGCAGAGCACAGGCTCTAGGTGTGCAGGCTTCAGTAGTTGTGGCACATGGGCTCAGTAGTTGTGGTGCATGGGCCTCGTTGCTCTGTGGCATGTGGGATCTTCCCGGACCAGGGCTCGAACCCATGTCCCCTGCCTTGGCAGGCGGATTCTTAACCACTGCGCCACCAGGGAAGCCCTCATCATTCTTTATAAGAGTGAAAAATTAGAAACAATTTAAATGTGGAATAATAAGCCATTGGCTATAAGCAAATTACGGCAGATCCATGTAATGGAACATTATGCTGCCATAATGACTGTAGAGAAGGGACGTGAGGACCCGGGGAGGGAGGGGAAGCTGGGACGAGGTGAGAGAGGGGCATGGACATATATACACTACCAAACGCAAAATAGAGAGCTAGTGGGAAGCAGCCGCATAGCACAGGGAGATCAGCTCGGTGCTTTGTGACCACCTAGAGGGGTGGGATAGGGAGGATGGGAGGGAGACGCAAGAGGGAGGCGATATGGGGACATACGTATATGTATAGCTGATTCACTTTGTTATAAAGCAGAAACTAACACACCATTGTAGAGCAATTATACTCCAATAAGTATGTTTACAAAAAATGGTAATGACATAGAAGAATTTTAACTGAATGGGGAAATGCTTATGGTATATTACCAACAAAAATAGCTGGGTACAAAATAGTGCACATAGTGGGATACACATTTTAAAAATTAGCTATAGGGGTTTCCCTGGTGGCGCAGTGGTTGAGAGTCCGCCTGCCGATGCAGGGGACACGGGTTCGTGCCCTGGTCCGGGAGGATCCCACGTGCTGTGGAGCGGCTGGGCCCGTGAGCCATGGTCGCTGAGCCTGCGCATCCGGAGCCTGTGCTCCGCAACGGGAGAGGCCACAACAGTGAGAGGCCCGCGTACCGCAAAAAAAAAAAAAAAAAATTAGTTATATACTAATGCAATGTGATATTCTGGATTGGATCTTGGGACAGAAAAGGGACATAAGTGGAAAAACTGGTGGAATCCGAATAAAATCTGCAGTTTAGTGAATGGTACTCCACCAGTATTAATTCTCAGTTTCGATTATTGTACTATGATGTTAACATCAGGGAAAACTTGTTGAAGGGTATATGGGAACTCTATTGTCTTTGCAACTTTTCTGTAAATCTAAAATTATTACAAACTAAAGAGTTTTAAAATTAGGTGTATATCTATAGAAAAGAAATGATTTAAAAAAGACATAACCAGAAGCTGAATACTGGTTTTCAATGAACAGAACGGATGATTTTGAGGGGAGGGGGCACTAGGGAAATTTTTCTGTATCTCCAAATCTATGTGGATCATAAATTGCTTTCGTAAACAGAAAAAAAAAAGAATCAATAAATATTATTTTTTAAAGGAAAAAATAAATAAAACGAAGGAGGAAGAAAGAGGAATGAGAAATCACCCCTGGGCTGCTCCCAGTGTGGACTCTCGCACCTCATTTCTGTTCAGAGGGTTAGGGGTTGGGGAGATCAGGGACCAGACAAGGAAAACCACCCCCAGGGCCTCCTTAACTGAGACGTTTAGAACGGACTGGGTGAAGAAATAAGATGAAGCAGCTTGAGAAGGGTGGAGGGCGTCTACCCTCGCGCTTGGATGGTATTTCCACCATCACCAGCACTCCGTGGGCACAGCCAGGAGATATTGAAACCACTGAAAGAACTGGACAGCTGCATCTTCCCTCTCAAACCTCAAGCTTGGGAATGGCCATGGCCTCTAGGTCCTGAGGTCCTCCGTGCTCCCCCCTGACTATCACTGCTAGAAGGCAAAGCCTTAAAATTGCTGGCGAATGAGGCCCCCCACCTCGCAGCTGGGGACAGTCCAATCCGAGTGGTACCCCACGCAGGGAAGTTTTTAAAACAACAACAAACACCTTCAAGGGTACTTTCTTCAGGAAACTTCCCTCTGACCGTGAAAAAACAGAAATTCTTTTACGAAGAGAACTTTCCTCTGGATTTAAACCTCCTTCTGAGTCCTCCCCGTGCCCCACCCAGGTCCATGGGGAACTGGGGGAGAGACCAAAATTACCTCCAAAGCAGAGAAATCCAGCTGAGTGGGGAGCAGAGGGAGGGAAATGCTGAGCCTGTTCTTCCATGGAAAGGTGTTGGCTTTTCCAGGCAACAGCAAAGTCACTGTCAAAAGCGAAAGGCTTCAGGGCTTCCCTGGTGGCGCAGTGGTTGAGAGTCTGTCTGCCGATGTAGGGGACACGGGTTCGTACCCCGGTCCGGGAAGATCCCTCGTGCCGCGGAGCGGCTGGGCCCATGAGCCATGGCCGCTGAGCCTGTGCTCCGCAACGGGAGGGAGACCCGCGTACCGCAAAAAAAAAAAGGGAATGGTTTCAGAGGGCCAGCCAGCCTAGACCAGCGGAGAGAGTCACGGGGAGTCAGATCATAGGTGAGTTCACAAAGGGGCAGGACCCAAGCCGCTTTCAACAGATTAAGCGTGGCGGGGACATTTGCAGGGCTCTCAGGCACCAGGTAAGGCGTGAGCCTGGATGAACACAATAGCCCTTTCCAGCTCTAAGAACCAATGAAACCCGTCCCACTTTCCTCTCAACTGAGTTCTTTAGCCTCTTAGATTTTCCTGCGGCATCAGCAGAATTCTAGCTCCCAGTCAGGGAGCCTAGAACTGGAGCCGCGACGGCTTAGTTTTAGAAACCTAAGTAACAGGAAGGATTGGAACTGGGGGTGGAACGCTTCACGGGACTTGCTCAGGGCAGTGAGGCAGAGGCAAAAAGATAATGCTGTCTCCTTCCCCTTAAGGGTTCAGGAGTGAAGCAGACGACTCCCCTATAAGTCTTTAGTGGGAAAGACAATTAGTTAACTGGGCTGTGTTCTAAAATGCCTGGAGCAAGGAGGTGATTATGTCACTGTGAATACCCAGGATTCTACTCCGGAGCTCAGACTGCCTGAGGGGCTACTGGGCTGGGTTTGGTTGGAGAATGGGGAGGGACAGCCAGATGTGACAGAGCTCTGCCAGCTCCACGCCCCCACGGAGATCTTGCACCAGCTAGCCCCTGAGAAGCTCTACGCTCCAGTGGAAAAAATGTGGGCTCTGGAATCAGACAGATCCAGTGCTATTTACTACGCATCCAGGCATTCATTTCTCATTCAACAAACATTTGTTAAATAACAATTACGAATCAGGCTCAGAGCTAAGGTATAGTAACTTTATGCCTGTGAGCAAGTCATTTAATCTCAGAGTCTTAATTCTTATGCAGGAAGCTTGTTGGGAAGAATGCAAGGCTACTGCATAAATAATGTATTTAGAGGAGAATCTCAACCCATGTTTGTACATGCTGTCTTTTTCTTTTCTTTTTAAACTTATTTATTTATTTATTTGGTTGCACAGGGTCTTTGTTGAGGCTCCTTAGTTGCGGCATGTGAACTCTTAGTTGTGGCAGGCATGTGGGATCTAGTTCCCTGACCAGGGATTGAACCCAGGCCCCTGGCATCGGGAGCACGAAATCTTATCCACTGTGCCACCAGGGAAGTCCCGTACATGCTGTCTTATGTACAGAATCCTAAAGGCAATTTAGGAGATGGGAAGGACATATGAGGTACCTCATGGAGGTTAGTCTTCTCTGGGAACTAGAAAGTGGTGGGACACATCAGCAAGTGCAAAAATGTCGAGGCCATAAACCAGTTCCAGAGGTCAAACATGATCGGAGTTCATTTATCCCATGTATCCCTGGGATAAATCCAGGGAAGCAGGGAAGTTCCAAGCTGGGTTTTTAAGGCCAGCAGGCTGGTGAAGGTGAGGGATAATTACTTGCTTCTGTGCTACACTTAAGGATTTACAAACACTTTCACTGACATCAGCAGGTTTGGTTCTTACAAGTACCTCTAAGGTAGGCAGGTGCCACCTCCTTTTATGGATGGGGAAACTGAGGTCAAGTCACTTGCCCAAGGTGGCAGAGCTGAAGCAAGGGAGGGCCTGAGGCTCCTCATCTGGGCGAATCCAAGTCCTGGTTGCCTGTCCGGCAGCAGAGGGCAGAGCTCAGCGCTTACTCACTCAGCTGTGTTCCAGCAGCAGCAGGTGGACAGGGTCCAGATCAGGAGGCCGAGGAGCTCAAAGGGGATTTAGTTGCCAGCTGTGACTCCACAGTCTCCAGAGTGGGGAAGATAGAGGGGTCATGTGAGGGGCAGGAGGGCACAAGGGAAGAGGTCTCAAGGTCTTGTTCCCATTCTCCCTGTAGGGCTGACTTTTCCACTGCAAGGCAGGAATAAAAGGAGGAGACTGCTATCCCCACTGGTAGGTGCTCTCACAGTCTTTACTCAACCAGAGACAAGGAGGGCCAAACAAGAGGGAAAACACTAGAACTGCAGCAAGAGGGATGGGAGTCAGACTGGAGGAGGGACTTCCCCGGGCATCTGAGGTAAGGTGTGAAATCTCTAACCTCCTTTCCTTAAGTGACCCCCCCCCACAAGCTCTCCAAGTCCAGTGCAGTGCACAGCCCACGCATCAGGGTGAGGTGACCTGCAGCTTGCCCCATCTCCGGGGGCTGCTGTGGGGAATCCTGCTGGCTAGGCAGCGTTTCCCATTCTGGCAGGGACGGCCTGAATGTGCCAGGAGTTGTGGGCAATAGGCTGAGGCTGGAGTGACTTTTGGCAGGATTTACTGCTGTACCCGGACCTGTGTGTGTGTCTGGGGGGAGAGGGGAGCTGATACTAATGTAAGTGTCTATAAAGCCATTCTCACGGTCCTGATGCAATGCTCAAGATAATAAGCAAGTGCGTAATTAATAACTAGATTGTGAACTAACCTCTTGCCTTAGGTTATGGCGCCAGTTTTGCACAATCTATCCCCAGGCCTGTGGGGAAGAGAGGCACAGGCCTGGTTCAGGTGTCTGGGCAGGGCTACCAGCCCCCAGACTCTGGAGCTCCAGAGGAAAGAAGGAATTGGTGGGAGGGGCCCATCTGCTGGGCTCCCAGGACAGGAAATGGAGGGTAACAAGCCACAAAATCTATATCCTGGATTTTGTTTGGTTTTTCTTTTCTTTAATTAATTTCAAAGTCCCTCCCAGGGCTACAAGGTGCAGTGGTATAGATACATGCTATTCACTTCACAAGCACAACTAGGCAAGGCTCATGGCTGCATCTACCTTTCCCTAATTTGCATGAAAGCACTTTAGGGGCTGGCAGTAGCCCTGGAACCTATGATGGACCAGGACCAGGTACTTGGTGGGGTACACAGATCATGGACTCTGGAGTTAGGCTTGGGCTTGCTGGCCTCACTAGGGGTAAACTTGGGGCAAATGACTTTGCTGAGCCTAGGCTGCCCCCTATAAATGGGGGTGTTGGGATCCATCCCACAGAGTTGTGTGAGAATCAGAGTGCTGAGTTTCATGCTTGTCACAGAGCCGTAAATAATCACGACCCTGGTCCATCCTCCCACCACCGTCCCCTGCCTCCAACCCCAGGCACAGGGCCGTGGCCTGTCCCCAACGCCCTGCCCGTCTTCCCTGTCTTCCCCATCCCTCATTCCGTGGCAATAGGAGTCCTGTTTTCAAAGCACCCGCACAGACATCTTCCATGTGCTCCTCACTACCCTGAGCAGTGGACAGGAAGGCGTCAATTCTGCACTTTATAGGACGAGGACACAGCCCTGGAGAGGTGTGTCCTTACCAAGGGTGATGTGGCTACAGGGTGGCAGAACCCGACTAGAACCCAAGGCCCGCACCCTTGGTGCTGAGCTCCCCAGTGGTCACACAGGGCAGCGGGTGAGGGCTCTAGAATTTTACCAACACCTTCCCAGAATAAAGGAGGGGAAGGCGGGTGTCTCACGAAATCCACACACCAACAACCTATTCTCCACCCTCCCAGCCCTGAGCAGAGAGCAGCAGAGGACCGGGAGAAGCCGTTGCACCAGCCTTGGCAGGAGCAGACCGCCATCTCTGCCTAACTGCTGCGGCTGCCCCAGGAAGGCTGGGCCCAACCAGAGAGATGCTGAGATCAGACCACAGGCAGGGGCCTGACTGTGATGTGAGGCTGTGATAGCATCTCCAGGGCCTCCCAGCTCTGGGACCGGCCCTCCTACCTCACTAATCAAGGCCTCCAGCCCCCCTAACTCTGCTCAGGGCATGTTATGTTTAGGTTATTTCCAAGTCACTCAGCCACTTGGGCCCTGTCTCACCGTTAGTGTAACGGTAGGATCGCCCTGTCTGTCGGGTGGTGTGGGCACAAAGACCACAGCTTGTTCCCCTGAACATTCCTTCCTGGGCTCATGGTTTTCAAAGTGGTTTCACGTGTAGCGTGTCATTTGGTTCTCACGATGACCTTGGGACACAGGTAAAGGACTGAAACGTAAACTTGGAGAAACAGAAAGTGACTTGCTAGGGCCACACAGCCATACGAGCTGGAGCCTGGCCTGACCCCTGGCCCTCTGGCCATGACTGCTTCTCAGGAAGGTGAGCCACAGGCGCACAGGCTGCTGGGTGCTGGGACCGGAGCGCAGGGAGACAGACACGCTCTGTCTCTGCTCCCCGAGAAGTCTTTGGTAAAATGGACCTTTTCTTCCTTGGAAGGAGCAGAGCAGTGGGGGGTCTGGCCCCGCCCTCCCAATCCCCCAGAGATGGTGGAGGAAGGACCAGGAGAGGGACCGGGTGTCACCCTCTGCACGGAGCCCCCGCCTTGACCTTAGGACGGCAGCCCGACCCCTCCTGCTCTTGGCTTCCTGTTCACCACAGCACCCCAGCTTTTTCGAGGCCTGAGCCTTTGCGTTTGCATTTTGACTCGTCACTTCCCTCCACAGCCCGCCCCCAAGGCCACACAGCAGCCTCCTTGATCTTGAGGCTCCATCAACCCTGAGTCTCTGCCAAGAAGGGGGAGCCTCCCAAGGTGATTATAAGCTCCCTGGAGAGAGAGGCCTGTCATTAAGAGCAGACTTTCCACATCCTCGAAGCAGCTAGCTCTCCTGTTTTTTTCTAGGAAGAATCTATCAGAGCTCTTGCAGGCTGCTCTACGGGGACCGGCAGTGCGGACGTGGAACAGCTCTGGGAGGAAAGAGGGTGCCTAGGGTTCCTCCCTTGGGTAGGTTACCTTTGTCTTTGAGAGCTGATGTCCCAGAAGTTAAGCCACTTAACCTCCCCCCCGCCAGATTCTAGAAGTAAAGCAAAGGGAGGTCCGAGGAGCTGCAGCCCGGCAAGGGGCTCCGTGGGGCACCCCCGTGGGGGGCCTTCTTCAGAGGCTTACAGATGCACGGCTGCCCCCAGTGCCTCTCTGGACTCGGGGAAGTTGGTGCTGCCTCCATGACCAGGGCTTTCCACAGCGAGCAACAGAGAGCCCTGAAAGAGGAGTGGTCCCCAGGGGCCACGCTGTCCCTCTCCTTGTCTCCAAGCAGCCTCTCAGACCTGCCCTTTCACTTTTTAAAATCAGCTAGGGGTCCGCATACATTTTCTTTAAAGGGTCAAATAGTAAATATTTTAGGGACCATCAGGTGGCCTCTGTCACAGCTCCACTCCGCCCTCGTAGCACAAAAACAACCACAGACAACACATAAACGAGTGGGCATGGCTGTGTTCTGATAAGCTTTATTTATGGACCCTGAAATTTGAATCTTTCATACAATTTTCATGTGTCAGGAAATAGTCTTCTTTTGGTTTTTTTTTAACCACTTAAGAATGCAAAAACCGTTCATCATTCATGGGCCATACAAAAACTGGCAATGCCCTGGACTTGGCCTGTGGGTGGTAGTTTTCTGTTTAGCCTCCCATTAGAGTTGTCCTGTGTGCCAGCTTCCTTAAATAAAAATGATAAAGCTGATTAAAGAAGTGAAGAGGTTAGTGTGAAAGAGTACCTAGGCTCTATTTTACTATCTTTGGATAACCATGTAGATTTATTTTTAAACCAGGACTCATTCCATATCTATTTTGTCCTTTCACGTAATTCTCGCATCCTCACCACAACCTTATTTCGCCAAGTGGTAGCATTTCTATTTTACAGATGAGGAAAATTAAATGCAAAGCGGTAAAGCAGCTTGTCTGGGGCTGCACAGGTAATACATGGCAAAGCTGAGCTGCAAACTTATACTTGGTTTTCTAGTCTCTGCAGCCAGCATTCTGCCCACACTATGGGCCTCTCTCAGCCCAACTACAACCTCAGAGGATCCATCTGTCATCCAACAAAATATTGGCTAAGCCCCTTCTAGATGCTGGGGACACACTATAGGTCCTTACGTCTTGCAGTATACATTCCAGAGGGAAACCACACAGACTCGTAGCTAAATAACTTCAGATGGCTATGAAGGAAGTAAAACAAGATGATGAGTTAGAGGGCCTGTGGGGAGGAGATGGGGAGGGAGGTCAAGGAAGAGAGGACCCTCTGAGGAGTTGACATATGAGCTAGATCTGGAAAATTAAGGAGGAGCCCACTCCAGGAAGATCTGAGAGGAAAGGACTAGGAAAATAGAAGAGCAAATGCTAAGGCCCTGAGGCAGGACCAGCCTACGAGGCAGATGAGTGCAGGAATGGAGAGAGAGCCAGGGGAGGAGAAGGAGGCAGAGATGGGGTTGGGTACGTGAGCAGAAACCAGACTGTGTGGATTTCATTCTTGGGCAACAGGAGGACTCTAGAAGGAGCCAGGCAGAGGATTGAGGTGATCTCATTTACGTTTTTAAAGAACACTTCGGGAGGTCTGAGTTTGGCAGGGAGAAGTATCAATAACTCCAGCGAAAAGAGTGATGATGGTGCGAAGACGTTTGGAACAGGACCGGACTTTTGCTGTGACCGCGGGAGCGGCCTGGAGGGCCCTGAACGGGGTGGGAAGGGCTCCTTGGGACCGGCCACACCCAAGGGGAGCTCTGCCTCCATCTCCCCTCTCCTGTCTCCACCCCCACCCCCACATTTGAGGAGACCCAAAGGGTCAGGGGAGAGAGAACTGGTAGAGTGAGACCAAGGCAATTGGAAGGGCCGTGGTCTGTTACCCCCTGCCCCCCAACTGCCGGTTTCAAAGGCCGGGGGCTCTTCCCGGCACACCTCTGGACCCAGCCTGGTCCTGGGCGGCGCCAGAGGCAGGATGGGAACAGGGAATGGGGTGTCAAGAGCCTGTAATCTCCTTCTCTTCCTTGTTCAAAAGAAACAAGAGTAGGAACAAGGAAAGGAGGGTTCTCTTTCTCCCTTTCTGGTGGCCTAGGGCTGGGGATAGTCCCATGATGGGATCAAAAGGTTAAGCATCTTTGTCAGATCAAAGGCCGGACTGGGAGGAGGGCTGTGCAGGGGCCAGGCAGTTTCTGGAAGGCGTTAGAGGTACCAAGGACTTTGGCTGCTTGGGGTCTGGAATTTGAAGGGAGGGGTAGGTTAGTGGACAATTTGCAAGGGTTTGGCGGGGAAGTCATTCTATCCGGTAGCCATTCCAAAGAGGGATGCCCACTGTTCATCTCAGGCCTTTAATAAAGCAAGGATAAGCTCACCTTAAAAGTGGAAACAACCAGCATGCTGTATGCAGCCAAGTGGTAGTGAAACTGACGATCCCTTGGGCCAAGTACCATTTGCCGGGTCCTGCTCTACTTGGAGTCAACGCTGATGCTGAAGAGAGGCGCCTCATCTAACCCAGTCCACTGCTGGGTCCAACGTCCCTACCTTTGCTCAGATCTTCCCTGTTCCTCTTATGCCCCCCAACAGGCTTCCTTTAAGCCAGACTCCTCTGAGGTCTCTCCGATTAAACCCCGCTCCGATATCTATTTCCCCTTACCTCTCTTTAGGGAGTGGAGGGAGGAAGGAAATGAACATTTATTCAGGGGCTGCTGTGAGTCAAGAACTTTATATACCCTGTTTTTCTTTACTCCTATTACTCTTTTTTTTTTTTTTTTTTTTTTTTTTGCGGTACGCGGGCCTCTCACTGTTGTGGCCTCTCCCGTTGCGGAGCACAGGCTCCGGACGCACAGGCTCAGCGGCCATGGCTCACGGGCCCAGCCGCTCCGCGGCATGTGGGATCTTCCCAGACCGGGGCACGAACCCGCGTCCCCTGCATCGGCAGGCGGACTCTCAACCACTGCGCCACCAGGGAAGCCCTACTCCTATTACTCTTATGAGAAAGATATTTATCTTCATCTTACTGATTGGGAAGTGGAGTGTCAGAGACATTTAAGTACCTTGCCCAGAAGACCACAGCTAAAAAATGGTGATGGCAGGATATGAATCAGGTCTGCTTCCCAGGCCCCTCTTCTCTTCGCTCTTAGAGCTGCCTCAGCATCCCCGTGACTTCCTTGTATATCGTTTCACACTGTCATAGGCTGCTTGTCAATTGTCCTCATCCTCACCACAGTCTTATGAAGCCCTTTGTTTCTCTATAGAATCTTGCCCTCCTTGTCCCCACTGCTTAATGCCAGTGATGACCGTGTGTCTTTTGGTCAATCCTTTCTTCAGACGGTGCCTTGATTTTTGGTTCGTTGTTGAGGGTAATTCCTCTCATGCACCATAATCCTCCCGTCCTCCCTCCCTCTCTCCTGGATGAAGTGCTATAGCAGAATGTCCTCAGTCTCCAAGGAGCATTGACTGAGGATCCACTGTGTGCCCACTCGATGCTGTCACTGGATAGAAAAACCACATGATGTTCACATAAAACCTGGTCACAAAAGTCCATAGCAGCCTCATTTGTAATAGCTCCAAACTGGAAACAACCCAAATGTCCTTCCAAAGGTGAATGGTTAAATAAACTCTAGTAACAACATACCATGGATTACTACTCACCAATAAAAAGGATAAAAAGGGATGAATTATTGATGCACACAACAACTTGGATGGATCTTCAGGGAATTATGCTGAGAGAAAAGCAAATACCAAAAAGACACATGCTATGTGATTCCTTTTATACAACATTTTTTGAAATAAAACTTTAGAAATGGAGCACAGAATAGTAGCTGCCAGGAATGGGGGAGAAGGAGGGTTATAAAAGGGTGACACAAAGGATCCTTGTTCCCTGTCATGTTGTAACTTCAGAATCTGGATTGTGACAGCTCAAACATACACAGGCGATAAGACTGTATAAAACTAAACACACGCACACACACGCACACGCACATGCAAGCACAGGCACAAGTAACATGGAAAATCTAGATAAGTTTGGTGGATTGTATCAGGATCAATATCCTGGTTGTGATATTACACTATAGGTTTGCATAATGTTACCTTTGGGGAAAACTGGGCAAAGTGTACAAGGAATCTTATTGTTGTAACTGCATGTGAATTTGCAATGATCTCAATAAAAATTTCAAATATGGGAGAGAGAGAGAGATCTCCTGCCTTCAAGGGGCTTACAGTCTCTACCGTGTCCTCTGTGTCTTTTCTCTGCCTCTTTATCGCACTCTGCGTTGAATGTAGTTGAGGCAAAATAAATGAGTGGGCTGATCTTCTTCACAGAGGAGATTGCTGAATGGTCTTTGAAAGGCCACAAATTCAGGTTAATCTTCACTCCTCTTCCTGATTTCCCCATTCCCAATTTCCTCACACAACATCGCCGACCACGAATCGAGCCCGTGGCCCCTGCAGTGGAAGCGTGGAGTCTTAACCACTGGACCACCAGGGAACTCCAACTTTGACATTTTTTAAAAGGAGAATTGGGACTTCCCTGGTGGCGCAGTGGTTAAGAATATGCCTGCCAAGGCAGGGGACACGGGTTCGAGCCCTGGTCCGGGAAGATCCCACATGCTGCCGAGCAACTAAGCTCGTGCTACTGAGCCTGCGCTCTAGAGCCCGTGAGCCACAACTACTGAGCCCGTGAGCCACAACTTCTGAGCCCGTGAGCCACAACTACTGAAGCCCACATGCCTAGAGCCCGTGCTCTGCAACAAGAGAAGCCACCGCAATGAGAAGACCGTGTACCGCAATGAAGACCCAATGCAGCCAAAAATAAATAAGTGAAAAAATAAAATAATAAAAATAAAAGGAGAATTGGAGGGAGAGGCTCTTGGAACCTTGGGGGTAGCCCTGAGATTAAACGGTCAGAGAAAGGCGACAGAGAAGAGGTGGAGAGATGGTCTCTCCTGAGGTTCGGCATGGCCCGGCTCTCTCCCAGCTGAGCAGCTTCCTCCATCTCACTGCAGGTCTTGCAGAGACTGTGGCTCTCGTGATCTTTCCTCTCTGTGTCTCTCTGCGCCCGTCCGTCTGTCTGTCTGTCTCTCCAGTGGTGGAAAGAGGAAAGGTGCCCGTAACCCTCACATCCTGAAATCTGCCTCACGAGTAACCTTTGCAGGGAAGCAGCAGCCCAGCTGTTTCCTGCTCCCATAACTGCGCCTCTGCATCCCTCTCACAGAGAGTCCCACCAGGGGCTATTTTCTAAAACCACCTCCCAGGGACTGTGCTGACAGGAGGGCCTGGGGGAGAGGAAGATCTTGCAGCCCTGTCCTGGGACCTCAGCCAACCTCCCCCGCCCCCACACTGGGTTGTCCTCCCTCCCCACCCTCCCCCGCACCCCCTCCCCCAGCCAAGCTTGAAGCAGCCTCCCCAGCAGCTGTACACAGCCGGGGTGGGGACAGCCACACTCCCTCTCACTCCCAGGCAGCAGCTGAGGGGCTGTGAATAAACAACTCAACTTCCTTAGGGTCCTTTCTACACACAGCCTGTATCCACCACCTAATCACATCCTTTGCTTGGGTTTCCTCAAAGCATCCATGTCACATCACAGCCAGGCCCGGTGGCAGTTGCAGGAGCTTCTGCGGGGAGGAGACAGTCCGTGTCTCCGGGCTGGGCTGGGCGCTCCTGGAGAGGCCAGGGAAGGCAGGGAAGACTGCAAACCGCTGCTTCCTTCCTTGTCCTTCCCGTGATACCCACGAAGAGGGGGCACCAGAGACCTGGGCTTCCCCGCTCGGTGGAGAAACCATTTCCCTTCATAAAGAGGCATGTAATTAGCCCGGGGAAATGGGAGGACCCCGCAGTCAACGGGTCCTTTGGCTCCATTGACAAGAGAGGAGGGGCTCCAGAGGGATGAGAAGCCCCCGCCTTCCAGCCTCCCAGCCTCCAGAACACACAAACACTTGAGGCTCTGCCTGTTTCTCTCTTATACATACACACACTCAAAAAAAGAAATACTAGGTGTCCTAGAATATATGGAATACCTTTGAAATCTAGTTGAATTAGGAGCACGCCGTGATGGATTCAGGAGGCAGGCAGACGCAGGGCCTGCCAGCCATAAACAACTTCCTAGAGGATGCTGCTACCTTGGGGTCTTTACCTCCCCACTTCCTGTTTCGTGTCGCTTTCCACTCACCACCAGCGCTTCCCCCAAGACTGAGACCCCACAGGCCTGCGCTAGGCTGGCAGTTGTAGCCTGTCCACCGAGGTATGGCTGAAACTCCAGGCCTCCCCACCCCAGCCCTCCTCCTCTATAGGAGCTGCAGCATCGGAGGGGGAGGGCTGAGTGGGAACTCACACCCCTCCCAACCATCCCCCCTCCTCCCCAGCCCACACTGTTATTGTCCTCTTTCCTAGTCAGAGCAGGGATATTAGATGTTTCTCTATGTTTCCACCATGCACCACCCCCACTGCCTAACGAAGGAGATCTGACCAGCCAAGAGAATGTTGTTCTGAGGCAGGCCTGGCCTGTGCCCTTCCTGGATGTTAGGGCATTCCAACAGAGACCCCTGTCTGGCTCCATCCACAAGTACCAAAATGTACATAAGAATCCTGTTGTTTGCCAGCTATTTCACAAGACAAGTATAAATAAACAGACAGTGCCTGAAGCAAGGCACTTGGGAGGCACAGAGGATAGGCAGCCAGGAGCCTTGAGACAAGTTGGCTGGGTGGTTCCCAGCCCTTCCTCCCATCCCCTCATTCACCTGGACTGCACCATCATCCCACCTGCAAGAGAAAACACAGAGAAATATAATGCCCCTCTGCAGCACGCATGAAGGGCTGTCCCATTCTCGGCAACTGAGGCTGCTTCTTGTTCGTGCTAGTGATGCATTATTAGCTTCTCATCCCACACCCCCCCGCAGCCCCGCCCCCCCGGGGGGAAATACCACCATGAGGCCTCTTGCTGGGCAGTTTCACTTATGGTCCACATAACAACCCTGAGAAGTAGATGTTACTGACATAGTTAACAGTCTGAGAAAACTGAGACTCCGGGAAAGTAAGTGTCTGGTTGGTGGAGAACGAGAACTCAAACCCGGATTCCTGACTTTCTGTCTAAAGTTGTTATTTTTCTTCATTATATCACTCTTGTTCATCTAATTTTGGTCAATTCACTGCTCCCTGATATTTGGGCTACAGGCTGGGTATTCTGGGGAATAGCCTAATGCAATTGATCAATGTTGGCCTTAGTCAATAAAAAAGTAGCAGAAAAATAAAAGTAGCAGAATGTTGTGTTTGTCAGGAGATGTGATCTGGAGCACATTGTTTAACCATCTCTAGACCTCAGTTTCTTCCTCTGTAAATTGGGGATAGTGATACTACCTGGACCTCATGGGACTGTTGTGAGGATTCAATGATAGAAGGGATGATAAACATTCAAGAGGATTCCTTACACATAAGCACTTAAAAACAAGAGGGGTCACTCTTCGTGGCAAAGCGCGGCCTCCTCATTGCGGTGGCTTCTCTTGTTGCGGAGCACGAGCTCTAAGCGCGCGGGCTTCAGTAGTAGAACATGGGCTCAGTAGTTGTGGCTTGTGGGCTCTAGAGCTCAGGCTCAAACGCGGCACGTGGGATCTTCCCGGACCAGGGCTCGAACCCGTGTCCCCTAGCATTGGCAGGCAGATTCTTAACCGCTGCACCACCAGGGAAGTCCTAGTTACTAGTCATTTAACTCTATTACACTGATAAGAAAATGAGTATGTGTATTCTCAATTAAGAATTTCATGTGGAAAACAGGAAAAGAAACAAACATCCCATAACAAATAAATCTCTTTAAGTCTGATTGACACACGCAAGAACTGATTTGGTCTGCCAAGTGATTAGAGAAATGGGGCCCAAGAAGGCAGGCTCCTTATTCTTCATGCTGGCCCTTCACCATTGGATGCTTTCCTATTGAGAACCTGCCTTGTTTGTCTGTCTGCCCCCAGCCCGCATTCTGACTCTACAAGAATGTGCGTGTGTGTGTGTGTGTGTGTGTGTGTGAGAGAGAGAGAGAGAGAGAGAGAGAGAGCTATCCCAGTGTTCAGCTAAGTTTTCTTAATACCATACTCTTAAGAGGGAACAAAATTCCAGTTCTCATGACCTTAAATGCTGACACTTATCCAAAACGCCTAATGAGGAGGAAGCATGTGTCATGCACATTAACAGAGCTCAGAGATGCTAACTGGGTTGAGAAAAGTGAAAATTTTACTAAAGCCCCGATAACCAGTTTTATCTCCTTAGGCAAGATAGCATGACAAGGGGGACTTTCAACTTCTGGGAGTTATCTTATCTACACAAGAAGCGCAAATGGTGTTCTTAAAAATCTGATGGAAGAGAGTATTACAAGATAACAGGCTGCTGACCAGAATTTCAGTATTTGTACAGTCCAACTGTTACTCAACTTATACAAATTGAACTTTTTAAAAAAGGTCTCTGGACTTCCCTGGTGGCGCAGTGGTTAAGAATCCGCCTGCCAATGCAGGAGACATGGGTTCGATCCCTGGTCCGGGAAGATCCCACATGCTGCGGAGCAACTAAGCCCGTGCACCACAACTACTGAGCCTGCGTTCTAGAGCCCCCGAGCCACAACTACTGAGCCCACAGGCCACAACTATTGAAGTCCTCGCACCTAGAGCCCGTGCTCCGCAACAAGAGAAGCCACCGCAGTGAGAAGCCTGCGCACCGCCACGAAGAGTAGCCCCTGGCTCACCTCAACTAGAGAAAGCCCACGCACAGCAACAAAGACCCAATGCAGCCGAATAAATAAATAAATACATTAAAACAAATAAAATATAAAAATAAAAAAAGGCCTCTTCCCTATCTGTTGAAATTGGGTCTTTTTCCCCCACAGACTGAAGAGAATTTGTGGGGGAAGAGGGAGGCATCCATCTTGCAGTTCATCCCTGGGGTTTGGTTGCAAGATGCTCTTCATCTGTAAAGATGAAACAGTAAAAGAAAGAAACATCAGGGTCTCCTGATCCCGGCCCTCCACAGAAAGCATCCTAGTGAGGCTCCAGGATCATGAGAACACAGGCTATCACATTGCAACGGTGAAACAGTTCAGTTGAGCCCTGGGGTTCTGTCCCTGCTAATGGCTACTACAGATAGTGCTGTGGCTTCCTTTCTGGTATTAAACTTGAAAAACCAAAGATACAAACATATAGTGATTTCATACACCAGAAATATGCTCTTGACAAGTATTTCTAATCAGTTTTCCAGTGAAAACGAGTGTTCCCGCATTTGAAATGTATGTCCCATGACTAGGAATATAGTTTGTAACCACTGGGTGGAATTTTTTTTCCTATGAGAAGCTGAAGAAACACTTGAACGCCAATCAGTTCTGTGTACCTCCACTATTAAAAAACCCTTTCACTAGAGTAGGTGACGTGGGAATTACTATCACTCTTCCTTCCCCTCTAAAGCCACCCTACATTATGGACTGGTTAAAGTTTACCCTTTTGCAAGAGTGTTCTCACTAATAAATAACTCATTTGTACTTCAAAGACAAAGCTAAAGGGATTTCAGTTCTGCAGGAATAAGGGTTTCACCGGCCCTGTACCTTGCCTAGAGGTACTTTGCTGCTTTTGAGGCCGGTTAGTCTACAAAGCCAGCAGCAACTTAGGTTCCAGGTGTTACGTGCACACAGCCTCATTCATGCTCACAGCGTCCCTTTGAAGAAGAGGAAAGTCAGTCTCTTATTATCCCCATTTTATAAAAAGGAGAAACAGGCATGGGGTGTGGAGAGGTGGGGGGCTGGGTGGGTAAGTGACTAGCCCAAGATCACTCTAAACAGATCTGCTTCATCTACAACCAGCCACAAAACTTCTCTTAAAGCAGGTCTCAAGATGAGGAAAGGCGATGGGGGGCTTCAGTAAAACAAACTCATGCTTTAGTAGGTGTTACGTGCTATTCTCAACTCTGCTGTTAACACCTGTTACACTTTTTTTTTTTTTTTTTTTTTTTTGGTGGTACGCGGGCCTCTCACTGCTGTGTCCTCTCCCGTTGCGGAGCACAGGCTCCGGACGCGCAGGCTCAGCGGCCATGGCTCACGGGCCCAGCCGCTCCGCAACATGTGGGATCTTCCCGGACCGGGGCACGGACCCGCGTCCCCTGCATCAGCAGGCGGACTCTCAACCACTGTGCCACCAGGGAAGCCCTGTTACACTTTTTATACAGGTCACATGCATTTCCTGGAGTAATCCCATTTTAAATATTTCACGCTTTAGTTCCTTAAACTATAAAAATATCACAGAAATGCTAATACTTTGAGATCCAGACTGTATCTTAGACTTTTTTCCTAATGAGGAGTAGGACAAAACTCTTCATCATACCACAGGTCCCAATTTTGGGTTCGGAATATAGTCACCATAATTTTCATTATTGAAAATGGCTGGCTAATTCAGAGGTGAGCTCTAGAAGCAACAGATGTAGTAGGAATTCCCTTTTCTACTGTCTGGCATTAGGAGTGTGTCCGCGCTTGGACTTGGATCTCCCAGAGCAGGGCACCTGCTTCTCAGCGACTGCTCAGTGCTGTTGACTTTGGAGTGAGTGGCCCGTGAGCCAAATATTAGGTCTTATTACTTCACTTGAGGGCATGAGAAGAGAATGAGGGAAAGCAAGATGAGGAAAGGAGTGACCTGCTTTGTGATAACCCAAGAGTGGCCCATTGTGCAAGGTCTAGGGCAGCAAGCACTCTCTTTGACTAGGCACCGTGTAAATCCTGCATACCTGAGGTCACAGCAGCAGCGCCCCACAGTGGAGCTTTGGAGTCTAAGTTCTGCATTGGTCCAGGTTTACCAGGAAGTGCTATTTATCTTGTACTTGGGCCAACTGTGTGACTCTCTACAGGACAGCTGGTTCCCCAACCACTTCTAGGGCTATCTGGTTCATGTATAAACAATATATTTACCTCAGAAACACTAACGCCATAGAAACTGTTCATTCCCAAAAATACAAAAAAGGAAAAGAGAGATAGTGGTGTATTAGGTCAGAGGCAGGAGGAAAAGACCAAAGAGGAGGAGCTTGGAGTTTGTAACTGAGATGTGGCATGCATTAGATATGAAGTTAGGTTACTGAAGCCCCAGATTATGTTCCAAGATCTAAACAGAATGTTAGCTGAGTCCTCTATGACTCCTAAAGACATTTAGTGTCTTTGAAAAGAGCTTTGCTATTTCATTCTTAACTACTTTAGATGTAAAACCATATTTTTTAAATGATCAGTACCTTATTCCATTAAGTCGTATTAGAGAACCAATTTATAGTCACAAAGTGAGGACCCAGTGTATGTGACTGTCTCTATACACTTTTTGGGTAAAGACAACTGTTTTACGATCTACTTTTTATTAATTATATCACTATACACACTGAGTTCATTGATGAGAATCAATTTTTTTTTTTTTTTTTTTTTTGCTGTACGCGGGTCTCTCACTCTTGTGGCTTCTCCCACTGCGGAGCACAGGCTCCGGACGCGCAGGCTCAGCGGCCATGGCTCACGGGCCCAGCCGCTCCGTGGCACGTGGGACCTTCCCAGACCGGGGCACGAACCCGCGCCCCCTGCATCAGCAGGCGGACTCTCGACCACTGCGCCACCAGGGAAGCCCGAGAATCAATTTTTATCACATAACCAATCATCTAGAGTTACCAAATTGTTATTTCCCCCAAAATTTAGGCCATCGTTTTTCTTGTTCCAGTGACTTTCTACCTCCTTCAGAGCCTTACCTAACTCATCCGCCCTAATCTCATGTACTCAGGAGAGCCTTATGTATTCTTGTTCCCAGTCAAGGTGGAAAAAGTGTCATCCATTAGACACATGACATTCCACATTGGCCAAGGAAGTGGTCTCACACATTCTATTAAAAGGGTTTTTGTGTGTGTGTATGCCCATCTCTCTGTACATATGTATTCAGCTTAATAGCTAAAACATTACCAATAATAATAATATATATGTGATCTTCCTTGATCTACTACTTATTCCTTAAAGATAGATTTTAATTTTTATTTATTTTAAAATTAATTAGCTTATTTATTTTTGGCTGTGTTGGGTCTTCGTTGCTGCACGCGGGCTTTCTCTAGTTGAGGCGAGCGGGGGCTATTCTTTGTTGCAGTGCGCGGGCTTCTCACTGCGGTGGCTTCTCTTGCTGCGGAGCACGGGCTCTAGGCACGCAGGCTTCAGTAGTTGTGGCATGCAGGCTCAGTAGTTGTGTCTCGATGGCTCTCGAGCGCAGGCTCAGTAGTTGTGGCGCACGGACTTAGTTGCTCCAAGGCATGTGGGATCTTCCCGGGCCAGGGCTCAAACCCATGTCCCCTGCATGGGCAGGCGGATTCTTAACCACTGTGCCACCAGGGAAGCCCCCAAAGTTAGGTTTTTAAACAAATCACTTCTGGGTGCCAACTTAGAGCTAAATCAAGGCAAACTATTACTTTTTAACATTTTATATTATCATATTTTTAAGTAATTATTTTCTTTACTAGGATGTAAACTCTGGCTGCACTCTCATTCTCTGACCTCAGAATCAACACAGCATTTATTTCACTATATTTGTCCAGGACTTTAATATTGAAACAGGGGTTACACCCACGAGCAATGCTGATTTCTCCTCACGGTGGCCCAGCCAAAGCATCTCGAATGGGTACCTGTCCATTATACTAAAATAATGGAGGGAAAGAGAAGCATGCCAGCAAGATAAAGGAATACAAGGTACCATGTTACCTTGAAAAGAAGTCTCAGTATTGCTGTACACGAACATGTTACCAGTGCTGCCTGTGCAAGAAATGAGGCTTTTGAACTGGAGGGCAATTCCAAAAGGCAACACCTGTTTCCAAACGGGGCCAAGAGTTCACAGATGCATCTTTTTTTTAACATCTTTATTGGAGTATAATTGCTTTACAATGTTGTGTTAGTTTCTGCTTTATAACAAAGTGAAATCAGCTATACGTATACATATATCCCCATATCTCCTCCCTCTTGCGTCTCCCTCCCACCCTCCCTATCCCACCCCTCTAGGTGGTCACAAAACACAGAGCTGATCTCCCTGTGCTATGCAGCTGCTTCCCACTAGCTAGCTATTTTACGTTTTGTAGTGTATATATTGTCAATGCCACTCTCTCACTTCGTCCACAGATGCATTTTTTTTTTCACAGATGCATTTTTGAAATCTCAACATACACTTTCATCTTTTAGAACTGTTAAAAGGGAACAACACAAGCAGACAGATGTGCATGAATTGAGATCCTATTTTTGCACTTGAAATCAGAAAATATTGCTGCAGTGGGCACACTGATCACAGAACATCTCTAGCCCAAGCAGGTGGTAGAGTGTCCCGAAAACCTGTGGTCGCTGAGCCCAGGAGTCGGTATCTAAAGATGAGATGGGGTAAGCAATGGTCCCAGTAGCTAAGTATATGGAGGACAAATACCGCCCTCTACTGGCAAAGGATAAGGGCGGTGCAGTCAAGATGACATATTTTCCTCTGTATAGCCATTACCTTAAAACATAATCAAAAATAAAAAGAAATGAAAGTTTTTACATAAGTTGAAGCTTCGTATGCAGGGACCACAGGGATTTTCAAGTAAATTTAAGTATTTAATGAGAAATTTTCGTATCTCATTGAAAAGACATTTTTCCCATTAAATCTTTGATGTAACTCACGGGACTGGTTCAAGTATCTCTGTTACTTAGTGACACTGAACAACAGCAATATGTTCAAAAGTTTATTATCAGTAGGAAGCCCCAAGGGACGCATTTACATAAGATAATGGGAGCTGGTTTTAGAACAGCTGTGACAACTTAAAGAACGACCTGATTCAAGCCTTGTACCACATACTAGCCACGTCAAATCACATCCTGAGCCAGTTTATTTTCTACAGAATTGGAGGAACAACACCTGAGCAGTCACAGTTGCTGGGAAAACTGAATAAGGTACTATGTAAATAAAAAAGCTTCATAAACTGCAAAGTGCTGTACAGCTACAGTGTTAAGTTACTGTAGAGTTAATGCTCATGGATAGGAGTCGAGTGAGGGAGTTCCGAATGGTTTTTTACCAAACCCAACCTCTATGAGTCTGTTTGTCTACCTGATGGTTTTTTTCTTTTTTAAAATTTATTTACTTTTTACTTTATTTTTGGCTGAGTTCGGTCTTTGCTGCTGAGCGAGGGCTACTCTTCGTTGCAGTGCACGGGCCTCTCATTGCGGTGGCTTCTCTTGTTGCGGAACACGGGCTCTAGGCACGCAGGTTTCAGTAGATGTGGCTCGCGGGCTCTAGAGCGCAGGCTCAGTAGTTGTGGTACATGGGCTTAGCTGCTCCACGGCATGTGGGATCTTCCCGTACCAGGGCTTGAACCCATGTCTCCTGCATTGGCAGGCGGATTCTTAACCACTGCGCCACCAGGGAAGCCCTACCTGATGGTTTTTGAAGTCCTTTAAACCAGACTCTATTTCTTCAGCATTGTACTGAAACAGAAATTTGATAATGTTAATCATAAAACACCTGAAGATTATGAGGAAAAGTGGCTGGTTAACGTTCTTCTGAAGTAAACTTTGACCTGGGACAAACAACAATGTAAGAAATAAATGCCAAGTTAGCTAGTCACTAAAGGGTAACAGCATGCAAAAAGCACTTAATTTCAAAGCCAAGGTGAGTTTGTATGTTAATTACAATATTCAGATGACAAGGCAAGAATGTAAACAAGGGGAAAGGTTGAAAAGGATAAAATCCCTAATAGCTACAGTATCTTGTACCATATTCTCCATCTAAGA
This sequence comes from Delphinapterus leucas, assembly GCF_059928025.1. NCBI lineage: Eukaryota > Metazoa > Chordata > Mammalia > Artiodactyla > Monodontidae > Delphinapterus > Delphinapterus leucas. Next base: position 40,725,901 of record NC_143129.1, read on the forward strand.
GGTAATACTTAACTATAAATTGCAAGATAGTGTAATTTTTATAGGTATTTGAAATTGAACGCAGATGTCTGTTTTATGAGTATAAACACTATCCTTTATTATATATGATTAAAGAATTTTTCCCTCCATAAGACTTCATAACCTGGACATGAACACAAGAAACAACGTTAACTAGGGATCCTCATGCACCAAGCCCAGTCAATGCTCCCTTGATTAATCAAAAGTTAACGAATATACTGCCTCTCTTGATTCCTTACTCCGAAGTACTAATTAAGACAAGGCATACTTTTCTTGTTACCAGCACCAGTGATGGTCACTGCTAATTTCTAAAGAATTCATTCAGATAGTGGGTTCCCCCTAAAGTCAGGCTGGACTGGGAGCTGACAGACCAAGGTGGTCAGCTGTATAGTAAGTCAGTGTATTTGCTTGAGAGTATTACAAGAAGTACACAGAGCACGCATCTGGGTTACAAAAGCCCTTTTATAAAGCCATTTTTAAACAAAACAAAAAAAAGTTTACAAAAGAAAAAAAGATACAGAAAAAGAATAACTTGCTTCATGTGTCCCAAAAAGAGAAAAAAATAAAAGGGACAATGCCAACATGCTCAACAATAAAGGGTTCTTTTTCTTATTTTTTTAATACAAAATACAAGCAAAGGATACACATACTTAAAACAGAGCTCAGGAACAGACACGCAGTCCTGGAAACCCTTCAATAAGAGAAAGCAGGAATTTGTTTTTTTCTTTGTCTATGTAGATACATACAGAGACTGGGATATGTAAAAATTAAGTATCACAAAAGACCATCACACAAGTCTACCAATGCATGTTGCATCTATAATTCACGAACATGGTCAACAAAATCATGTTCACTTCAACCCCTTTTCATTTAAATTAAAAAAAATTTTTTTTAAAATAAAGTGGTTACATTCAAACTTTAACTTCCTTAGTACCATGCTGCAGATTTCAGCACTGTTAAGGTATTGCAAGAATGCCCAACCCTCGGTGTCTGATCACATGTACCCAGCAACACTGCAGTATTAAGGGATGCCCTGGTCTCAGCCCAAGGACAATTAAATACATTTAAGCAGGTTCTTCTCTTTTACCCTTCCTGCTCAGAACGTAAAAGGTTAAGGACTACAATTAAGGAAGACTGGGAATTTTAGAGCTGGCAAAATGAAGTCTGAAAGATGAATTAAGGTGAACAATTACTGAGAACCTGGCTGTTGCTTAACCTGGCAAGTCTTAAGTCTTTCCTTCAACCTTGAGGGAATCAGGTGTAGAAGGTTTGCTGCAACATGTTCTTGGTAAACAAACTAAGTAGAGCTCTTATTTACAAATCTTGTAACAAATAATTCTGGAGGAAAAAAAGAAAAGAATTCACTAACTTCCAGAAGACAAAGGTTTAACTGCCAGACATGTAACACACACACACTCACACACACGCCCACACAATACTTCAGGGGTTTTTATACAAGTTATTTAGGGCATAAGCTGAGTACTATACCCCTACACCCCACCAAAAAAATCCCAATTTTACCCTCCCCCCATAATCTAGAAAACCCTCCCTTCACCCCTGATGTACAAAGTGTGTGCACAATGGTGGCATTCCACCAGCCACAAAGCATGCTCAAACAGATGTCGCCAGTTCAGTCACTCCACTGGCATGGCAACAGGCAGGTTTACAAGATTTTTCCCAATAGTGGTTAATACACAGCACCACTGTGAATTTTGTGAATTAGGCTTTGAAAAAAAGTGTCATTTAGGGATTTGGGACTCAAAAAGACTCATTTTGTATCAAGCTTATCTCAAGAAAAAGGGAAAATGAGTTGCACGTTGAAATTTGGCTATGGGTAGTTTGATATCCCAATATTCAAATAAACTAACTCCCTTTTCAAATAAATCCAGCTCCATGCACAGAGAAAAGGACAACTCTCCAACCTCAAGAGCTATCCCGTGACAGAAAGTGTCACTCCTTCTACGTATCTGTCTCTATGCCATAAAAACCACAGGCCAGGTTTCTTCCTTTCCAAACTCCTAAAGTGATAGTTTCTTCTCCTCAGCATAGCTCCTGGCGATGCAGGCACAGAAAGAACTGCTCAAATCAAAACTCCCTTTCTTCATAAAAGCCACAACGGCCACATGACCTTTAATAAAGCTTTCCCTGTTGCTCCTGCCTTTCTAACACTCTCAAAACATCTCCTAGGGAAAGGGAAAAAAGCACTATTCCCTTTCCTCAACCACTAGTCTAAAAGCCACTTGTTATTGAATGTTCATGGATTAAAAAAAAACAAAACGTTAAAAAAAGTGTCAAGTTCAGTTTAGTTGATATCCACAAGAATGTCAAAAACTACTGGATTGTAACCTCAAATTCCACTCTTGATTAGTTACCTGTAAGAAAATGCTGTGAACCAGTACCAAGAGTAAGTACTGAACTGAGGGTTGAACCTGGAGCAAACCAGTTATTGTGAGAAAAAAAAAAAGTATCAAAGCTCCAACATGGGAAATCAACTATTATTCTTCCAGATTTAAAGATTTTTCACTCACTACCTCCATAGAGGAGGACACAGCCATTAATTTTCCTACATGGACTCAATAGGGCATGGAGGGATGAAAGGCAGAGATGTGTTAGAAAGCAGGACAGATATACCATTACTGAAATTAAAATGTATCCTTTGGGCCCACTCCATTGATTATAATCTGAGGTGGGGAAGGCTAAAAGCAGCAGCAGGCTACAAATAGATTTAATACGATGGAAGCTACCCATTTCTGGGGGTGTGTGGTGTGTGTGGTGTGTGTGTGGGTGTGTGTGCGTGCGCGTGTGCGTGCGTGTTGGGGAGGTCTCAAAAAAGGAATCTTAAGTACTAGAACGAAGTGTCAGTTAGCATAGCTGCCGAAATCCATGTTCCAGAGGTAAACCTAACAGAGCTAACATAGAGAACTGAGATAATACAAACAAGCGCGTTCAAAGTGAATGTCCCACTTCCTGAGCACTGCAAGACAGTGAATGCTGCCACCTCACCATAGGCACACTAGAGAAAGAGGGCATTTAGTCAAGGGTGGTGCCAATGGCCAGTCGCTATCAGCTTATCGCTTGTAACCTGTTCTGACATCACTATCAAGCCTGACTACTGAGCACCTGTTTCCAGTTGAGACACCACAACTGTCCTATTGGCATGCATGATTTGAGGGGAAGGCCAGAGTGTTTTAAATCATTAGCAAAAAGTGGAGAAAACAAAGGTCATTCAGAGCCTGTCTTTCTTGGGGACACAGATCCTTTGTCCAGTCTATTAGAAATATATAATACATTTTTCAATCTCATGAATTAATCTTTAAAAAAGGAATCCCAAACAAAAAGCCCAACCAAACGCACACAAATAACCTAGAAGATGTGATTACCCCTAAAGGATGTGCATATATCACAGAGATGTTAGTGCAGATTAATATATTACAGAGACGGTGTTACATAAAATACCAAGGCTAAAGTTTTAAAAGACACTTGCCCCCAATCTTCACGAAATATAATCTAAGGAAAGCACAAATGTTACTAGGAATGTAAGACTCAAAGTTATAAACCGCTACAAATAGAAGTGCATGGTGGAAACACTGATAGGTTTTTTCAGTACGTGAACACAAGCCTTCTTGTTAAAATACCTGAACAAACCCATATAGCAAATAGAATAATCTTTAACACCTCATTACAAAGTTCACAACTATAAAGTTAACCTTCACGAAAGATAATAATCCAATTGCTACTTAATGTTCAAGTTTTGCGTTTTTGGCCGAGTACTAAAATCTCCAAATTCATTCTTTAACACGCACAGTGCCAACAGTGAGATGACTCTCTGCCACTGGGAGCTTTCTTAAAAAAAAAGAAAAAAATCACAGAATAAGGATATTCCTTACACTGTCTTAAAAATCAGAGTAAAAATATTCCTTAAATAACCTTTGTTCTATGAACATCTGTAAGAACCAGGCTGTATGAGAGAAAACTATGTAGTAACTCAATAGGTAAAAGAAAACTGCGCAGTAAATATTGAGGAAGCAAATCTAGATAAAAAGGCAGAGGTTAAATTTCACTGATTTTTCGACTTATTAGCACACTAAGACCCCCTAAACCTTGTTCCCATTAGCTCATGGTACCAGAATGTGGAGGAGCAAACCCACAGATCTGTCTTGTGACTGCCTTCGTAAGGCATGTAACAGGCTGTTATCAACTACACACAGACCTCCTGAACACATGGTTTCTCCAGCCCCTCAGAGCCCCTTAAACTCCTGCTTTAAGCAACATGAGCAGTGAGCAAGGGCACCAGTAAAAAGATAACTGCTGACTGAATAGTGTTGGAGCAGCATTTAACATACTCCCGTCAAGCACAGGAGGTAATGTAAGTGAAGAACAGAGCCAGGAGAACTCGTGTCCGAGAGCAGGGCTGGTACACATTAGTGGTGGGGCTGTGCAGTAGTGTCCTATGTCCTAGCAGGAATCCAAGAGATGACTTCATACCATGTTTCTACGAAGAAATGGGAAGACAGGGGTATGAAAAGGAAAACGCTCTATCCCCAGATAAAAACAGAGCATGGTTCATGGGATCTGAATGCACATTTATGGCATACAAGAATTTCAATTCTCTGTTCTCATAAAGCAAAAATGTCAAGTCTTTGTGATTGAGTTTCACATTAACTGGTACTTTATTTGCTTAAAACCTAAACATTGTCAGTTTGAGAAGAAATCCACTGTGATATATAGATCTCCCCATTTAAATTCTAGGGTTTCTTCTTTTGATCCTTGGTAAAATTTTATCCAAGAAACAGAATAGATACATATATATATTTTAAAACATGAACCATTAGAGAATGAAATAGAAAATCAAGAGAGATTTAAGTTTTGGCGGCCCTTGCTTTTTTTTTTTTTTTTTTAAAGTTCCTTAAAGACTGTAGCAGGATAAAGGATCACTGGCTCCGAGTCTCTTAGAGATAACAAGTGATGAAATTAAAAAAAAAATAACCCACACCCTCAAACAAGGTCAGGTAACCTCAATTCCCTGTGCTGCCCCAGGATAAAAAAACATGAATACTTTTAGTAACAATTCTGAATTCATCTTTATCTCCTACCTACCCCATCAGTGGAAGTTTAAAGTCATGATTTTTCTAGACATCCATATTTTTGTATATAGAATATAAACTTGTATTAGATGACGACTGTTTTCTTAAAAAGTTCAGGTAGAGAAACAATCATTTTTGACTAAAACCTTCTATGTTTTCTGATTACTGTTTAACTTGCTACCATTTAGCAAAAAGCAAAATTTCCATAGTGTTCACCTCAAATCTTATTGCTTTACAAATGTGGCATACCCTCCATTAAAAATAAAAAGATGAAGCAGTCAATCCAGTGATTAATTTAACATGGCTTTCATTGGGAAAGAGGGGGAGGGGAAAGAGGGGGTCGTGACAAAGAGACCCATAGACAAAAAAGGTAAATTAAACATACAATGGTTTTCTTAAAAAAAAAAAAAAAAAAAAGGAAAGAAAAAGAAAAAGTTATTTTCAACAAAAGGAAAAAAAAAAAGCATTGAAAGCCCATGAGTCAAGCCATAGCCAAAACCATATTCTATCTTAAGTAGGTTTTCTTTTTTTTTTCCCTCTTTTTTTCTTTTTTCTTTTTTTTTTCTCTTTTTTTAATAAAATCTCTCCCCAAACCATCATCACTTTTAATCCTCCCCAGACTGGGCTTCATCTTCAGACCCTTCATCCCCAGATTTCTCAGGTGGAGGGCTTGCAGATGTTTTCTTTTCAGGAGGGCTTTCTGGTTCCTCGTCTTCTTCTTTGGGAGAAGGAGTCTTTTCCTTTGATGCCTTTGAAGCTGTGGGGCGACCCACTTTCCCTTTGCCTTTCACAGGGCTTGGCGTCACTGAAAGAAGAAAAATACCAATTTGGGGAAGGGAAGAAAGCATCTTTAACAAAATCAGCTACTAAAGAAAATCATCTGTAAGAAAAAAATCTATAAAGACAACACCCTAACTTACTAAAAATGAAGGTGGGTGCTAGTTTCCAAACCCTTTTAACCAACACTGTAATGTTATGTTAGCAGTAATGTTTACAATAGAGAAACAGGATGCTATAGAAACTGCACATCATCCTTAGTGGCTTGTGAAACTGAAAATTGTTTATGTTTAAAACTTGGGTGAAGAAGAGGGGATGCAACTTAACCTGAATAGAAACTAAAGCCATCAAATAACTTTCAACAGTTCCATCATTACTAACAGTAAGACATGATGAGTAAAAGTTCTATTTGCTAGAATAAAGAAAAAGCAAATCCAGCTTTCTGATTTAATCACAAACTAGCTTCAAATAGGAGAATACCTGGTAGAAACCACAAGGGCCTAAAGAAAATGAATCTTTGCTGTCAAGTGTGGTTTTATTTTGCTAGCACAGAGGATGGTGTAGGGATCAGAACACAGAACTTAAATGTATTACTGTAGGTGTGTATTTTCACAATTTCAAGTCTTTACTAGCTGCTGGGATTGTGATATCAGTGGGGAAAAAGGGCAGTAACAGCTATGCTGGTGGGGTGTTTCTACCACTGTACCTGACACTAATAGGTCATTCCCAAATCTTGCCTCTCGTATGGCAGTAGTTGAAGAACAGGGCTAAGCCACCAGAATTTCAGAGGGGCTGGAGTCCTTATTAATAAATAAGGGATACTTCCAGGTATAGAACACAGGATCCTTTTATTTTTGTTAAGTACGTGGCCAATGCCAAGCCCTAATGAAGAACTTCTGTAGAGGTTTATTGGTTCTTCACATTTTTCAAAGCAGTAATTTAATCTGACTTCTGCAGAGCTCACCTGTGGCCTTTAGCCTGGGTTTGGGCATTTTCTTTTCTTTTCTCTCAGGCTTGGACTTCTTAACCATCTTTTTGTTTTTCTTTTTTGAACTGCCATAGTCACTATCATCATCGTCTTCCATTAGGAAATCCTCATCACTGCCGGAATCTTCTGAGAGGAAAGAAGAATTTCAACGTCCAACTTAATGTATACAGCCTTCCAAGTGAACAAAGGGAGAGAGTGCTAAGAATGGAGAATGGATTTGGAAGTCAAACACTCTTGGATTCTATTTGCAGATACTACCAATCTGGTTGGAGCTGTCACTGGCCCCACCTGTAAAATGGTTTAGCACACACCATGAGGGTTACATGACTGACTTGTTTGAAGAGTACGTTGAAAACAGGAAAAGATAAGACTTAATCTGGATAAAAACTGAAGCCATCAAGTAACTTTTGGTAGTTCCATCACTCCTATATAGTCCTGATGAGACTAGGGAAATGAAACAACTGATTTGGTGTGTTTGGCCCAAGTATAAACAAATGAAGTAAGGAAACTACATACAAAGCAGATATACATGTAATTAATTAATCTGAGTAACCCATGAAACATCTAAATTTAGTTAACACTGTTTTTTTGCAAGGAGAGGTCTACACCCTTCTCCAGCAAGCCAAAATACAAATCTTAATCACAACACCCACCATGTAACTGTTAGTCTAACAACTGTTCATTCAGTATTTGACTAGAAATGATGGACATAATGATCATGGGAATCTCTGAACCTTATAAAATATACATAGATATCAAAACGGTCATCTCTTTTAATAGTTAGTATCTAATTTAAGCGACTGATTTTAACACTGAGCATCCACAAAAACGTGGAAGTAATCGAGGTCACAAACTACAACCATGACCAAAGTAACAAGGCAGCTTTACGTACTCTCCTGGAATGGCACCTCATCCTCTTCTTCTTGTTCTTCTTCACTGCCCACATCCTCCATGAGCATCTCCCTCTGTTTAGAGGCTGCTTTAGAGGCTGCCTGCCGTTGCTGGCGCACATTTTTATGATCTTCTTTTTCATCTTCACTGTCCTCTGCAATATCCAAGTTATAATGCAATGATCAAAGAGTTATGGGTTTGACAGCTGACTAGAAAAGCCGATATGAGATATAACCTGCAGCTTTATTTCATTCAAAAAGGGTAAATTTTATCCCTAAAAATTTCTACAAAATACACAAAAGAGCTAAAATTCAAAGAATGAGCTTGAATAAGACTCTGCACCCACTAGCACATATGAAATAACTCAGGCATGTAGTTCTAAGTAATAATAAAGCTGAATTAAGGTGTGAGCACATGTTTCCTATAACATACTTTAAACTTGTATCATTGCTTTGCCCTGAAATTCGCAATCACATTCAAACCTATCTACACAGTTTTTAGAAACTAGTTAGAAAAATATTTTTAAATAGTAGAACGGGGAACATTGTCTTCCAATGATATTTATTCTAAGATACAAAACATACAGAATCTAAAATAATGCCAAACTACTATCCTTTTCAATGAATGAGGTGTGGCCATTTCAGTTTAGAGGAGATTGAGGGCAATCTTTAAAACACATATTAAAATCAATTAGATCTCAATACAATTTTATAAAAAAAATTACTTTCATATACTATAGTTTATTAATTAAAAGTTGTTTTCAACACACAGTTGTGGTTGTGCATAAATCTGGTTAAACAACAGGATGCCAGCCTACTGGCTCTAGACCAAGTTATATTTTTATTAGTCTCTACCTACAGCCCTTCTGGACTCTGAGGCTCTCTTATTCTGTTAAGGTTTAGCTGTTACTCTTCCAGAAACACTCGGTTCTTATAAGCTTTGCCATGGTCAGTGTTCAAGTCATCACTTTCACTACCCAAAACCTCACCTGAAGACAAATAGACACACGGAACGGAACTGACTTTGGTAGACTCAAAACTAAACGCACCTCACAGTAGCTTAACACTCGTACAGAGTTATTCATCTTGAATTGCTCAAATGCTTACAAATGTAAGAGATTCAACTTAGGATTCACAAGGCAGATGAATAAAAGTGTACGTTACATTATCACAACAGCACTAGTGCAAAAGGTTAATATAATTTATTTTCAGACAATTAGCAGACTTGAGAAAAAAACAAACGCAAAATAGCTCAGTGGAGGGAATCCAGTGGAACTCTGTCTACCCTCTCTACATATTAGCTAAATAGCAGTCTAATTTTTTTTTTTAAATGTCGGTTCATTGGTTTGTTTATTTATTTATTTTTGGCTGTGTTGGGTCCCCATTTCTGTGCGAGGGCTTTCTCCAGTTGTGGCAAGCGGGGGCCACTCTTCATCACGGTGCGCGGGCCTCTCACTGTCGCGGCCTCTCTTGTTGCGGAGCATAGACTCCAGACGCGCAGGCTCAGTAGTTGTGGCTCACGGGCCTAGCCGCTCTGCGGCATGTGGGATCTTCCCAGACGAGGGCTCGAACCCGTGTCCCCTGCATCGGCAGGCAGGTTCTCAAGCACTGCGCCACCAGGGAAGCCCAGCAGTCTCATTTAAAGGGGGATCCAGGGCTTCCCTGGTGGCGCAGTGGTTGGGAGTCTGCCTCCCGATGCAGGGGACGCGGGTTCGTGCCCCGGTCCGGGAGGATCCCACATGCCGCGGAGCGGCTGGGCTCGTGAGCTGTGGCCGCTGAGCCTGCGCGTCTGGAGCCTGTGCTCTGCAACGGGAGAGGCCACAGCAGTGAGAGGCCCGCGTACTACAAAAAAATAAAAATAAAAAAAAAAATAAAGGGGGATCCAGGAAGGCAAAAGCAGGGGAATATAGACCACAACTAAAATGGTTGGGAGCAAGATGGGATAAACTCTCAATTCCTTTAAGAGTTACATTTTAAAAAACAAATACCAATGAGTCATCAGGATTTAACATTTAATTTAGTCAGTTCCTCATTAATTCTTTTTTTTTTTTTTTTTTTTGCGGTACGCGGGCCTCTCACTGTTGTGGCCTCTCCCGTTGCGGAGCACAGGCTCCAGACGCACAGGCTCAGCAGCCATGGCTCACGGGCCCAGCCGCTCCGCGGCATGTGGGATCTTCCCGGACTGGGGCACGAACCTGTGTCCCCTGCATTGGCAGGTGGACTCCCAACCACTGCGCCACCAGAGAAGCCCCTCATTAATTCTTTTAATTTAGAATTCTTACAAAAAAACTTTCTCTGTGGCTACTGTTTCAAAGGTCTACTTCCCAGCTAAAAAGAGTCAGATTGAAACTAATCGTTGTTTGCTTTCCAACCTGGAGTCATCACTCCCCCTTTCTCTTATTATTCTATTTAGTTTGATATCTTTTATTTGTTCATGTAAATGGTTTTCAATTTTGACTATGCATGAGAATAATCTGTAAATACTTATACAAAACAAAGCCCCAACATCTCACCTAGACCTTACTGAATGAGAAGTCCTGGGATGGGATGAATACTAAGTACATTATAAAAACCTTCATATCAGACTTCCCTGGTGGTGCAGTGGTTAAGAATCCGCCTGCCAATGCAGGGGACACGGGTTCAAGCCCTGGTCCGGGAAAATCCCACACGCCGCGGAGCAACTAAGCCGGTGTGCCACAACTACTGAGCCTGTGTGCCACAACTACTGAGGCTTGCGCGCCTACAGCCTGTGCTCCACAACAGGAGAAGCCACCGCAGTGAGAAGCCCGCACACGGCAGCGAAGAGCTGCCCCCGCTCGCCACAACTAGAGAAAGCCCGCGTGCAGCAATGAAGGCCCAATGCAGCCAAAAACAAATTAATTAATTAATTAGAAAAACCAAAAAAAAAAAAAAAACAAAAAAAACCTTCATAGGGACTTCCCTGGTGGTCCAGCGCTTAAGACTCTGCACTCCCAATCCAGGGGGCCCGGGTTTGATCCCTAGTCAGGGAACTAGATCCCACACGCCGCAATGAAGATCCTGCACGCGGCAATGCAACTAAGACCTGGCGCAGCCAAATAAATTTTTTTTTTTTTTTTTTTGAAACCTACAAACAGGGCTTCCCTGGTGGCACAGTGGTTGAGAGTCCGCCTGCCGATGCAGGGGACACGGGGTCGTGCCCCGGTCCGGGAAGATCCCACATGCCGCAGAGCGGCTAGGCCTGTGAGCCATGGCCGCTGAGCCTGCGCGTCTGGAGCCTGTGCTCCGCACGGGAGAGACCACAGCAGTGAGAGGCCCGTGTACCGCAAAAAAAAAAACCCAAAAACAAAACCTACAAACAAACAAAAAAAAATAAAACAAAACAAACCTCCTTCATAGGAAACTGTAATAAGCCACCAGGATTGAGAACCACTGTGAGCTCTTTGAAGATGAAAACACATAATGTTTGTAATGCAGCATTTACCACAGAGCCTGGCATTATAATAAAGCCACTTATTAAAATGCCCAATAAATAAATATATAAATAGAATTACACCTATTACATTAAAAATTCTTTACTACCTGCTGAGTGAGAATCATCCTTCTTGGTCTTCACATCTTTTTCTTCTGAGTCCTCACTGTAAGCGGAAGGGGGAAAAGATGAAAAATCTTAGATCAAAATCCAAGTGAACGTAAATCTCTGGTATCTGACTGGAGAAGAACGCCGAAGAAAACCTCTTTTATACATAAAATATTCAAACAGATGCTGAGGAGTGGAACTGCTTGCTTGCATTATTTCCCTACTTCATAGGAATGCTGGTGATTAAGAACAATTTTATCTACTTTTAGAAAACATTGCTCCCTCTGAAGACCCAAAGGAAAAAAAGAAAGTATCTCAAACACAAGCTAAAAACTTTTCACCTATGGATAAGACCTGGTTCAGGAACATTTACTAAGAAAAATTTTTTGTTGTCAGAGGCAAAGTATGAATATACTGAAAATAAATTATATAATGTATCAATGGTGGTAAAATAGGCAAGTAAATGGATAGCCCCAAATATAGATGTAGAAAACACCTTTATAATTATTAAAGGAAACTGGAGTTTAGTTATATAAATTACAATATGCCTAAAAAAATTATCTAAAACAAAATGAAAACAAATCAATTAATTAATTACCTCCTAATATTAATATTTAGGATCCAATATTTCTATACATCAGAAACCTCAACACATAGGCCTGCCTTGTATCATGGAGAAAATAAAAGTGAGCTAAAGGTCACTGCAGAGTAAAATAAGAAGTTAACGAGCTTCAATGGAAAGTTTTATAAAATAACTTTTTAGGTCACAAAGATGCACATTTTATATCTTCACAAATCTTAAATTGGAAATCTGGGTTCTAGTGTTCTGTCTTTGTCATGAATTATTTAGTTGTATGATCTTAGGCAAATCACTTGTACTCTTCAGCGCTAAAATTTTATGATTCCATGAGAAATTCTGACAAACAAAAAAAGAAAGTCACATAAAAGTTGATAGCTTTCTTTTCTCAAACAGCAGATCCTGTAAATCTCTTTTGGTATTCCTGTAATTTAGACCACACTCAAATGACCACCTATTGAACCCAAGATTCCTAAGCAAAAAGAAAAACCGAACACATTTACTAAGTAATCTGATCCAAATATACTATAATTCTGAAACCTATGACTGTTCTATATAAATATTTTATGCAAAGTAAGCATTTAATTCACAAGTCTATTACAATGATGAAGAACGGTATCATTTCCTCTAGTTCTTTTATTATTGAGTTTATAGAGACCATTAATCCTTGAGCACCATTACAGTGAAGTCAAGTAAAAGCTAAACTTTTACTTGACTTCACTGTAATGGTTTAAGTAGAGACCAACACAAAAAGCAACATAATATTGGTCTAAGGGAATAAACGTACAAGGCACTTAATACAAATGGCAACAAAAGCTATATTTATTTCAACCATTCCTGGACACTTAGCAGAGAGTAATAAAGCCAGATGACTGCAACAAGGAAAAATTTAGGCTAGATATCAATTATATTGATGAGACATTACAAGAGGCCATGAAGATGCTCATTCCTAGGAGAAATAAAATAAATATAATGAAAGATAGTTCTAAGTTGGGCTGCTATATAAAACTGGATTAGAGAGATATATTATGAAACTATGGAAAATGTGTCTCCCTACAGTATAATTTTGTCTTATTTTTCCTCAAAATTTCTCCAGATTTCTGAAATTCTCCAGGAAAGAAAATACTAGATGTTAGCGATTCAAGCAAACAGAAAATACTTAGGTACATTTATTAATTAGTATTATTTTTACAAACTTAGTGTTCTGTGAATTCAGAATGGAAAGATTTCTGCCTAGGAATTATAGTGGTTTTAGTGCTCAAAAGTAAATAACTTAGAAGAGCTAGTGAGAATTATTATTTCATTTCTTTGAACTGCTCATACTTAATAGTACTGTTTGGAAGTGGTATAGCCTAATGGTTAAAAAAATGGACTTTGGAGTCCAACAGACATGGTTTCAAAACCTACTGGTCTATTTGCTGGTCCTTGGATAAATCACTGACCCCTCTAAGTTAATATTACTTACCCTAATAAAGGTTTTGTGAGAATTAAATGATAATGGATATAAATCAGCATATAATAGATACTGGCACATAAGAATCATAAACGGTAACTATCATCACCACCACCACGACCACCACCACCGTCAAGGAGGTCTTAAAGTTATGCTACACTGAGTACGAGAGTGAATCAATGTGTATAGCTGTAAGAGCAGAGATGAAAGCTACAATACCCTTGTCTCATGAGGCAATTACAGTTAAAAATACAACTCATCTGAATTCATTTATAAAACTAAGGGAAAGGAAACAGCCCAAAATGATTAAATTATTTAAACAAAGTAGAATTGACTACAGATAGTAAAACTTGGCAGGCAATGCAACATTCTATAAGCTTTAGTTATGATTCTACCAATGATTTGTGACTGAATAGGAAAGGCCACTTATTCTTTGGCATTTCTACAATGAAAATGCCAATACTAACCTTGGGCAACAAATTATATACTTAAACAATCTTTCTGCCTGTGTTCAGAGGTTTGAAGTAGCACCAAAGTCATTCTGGCATACTTGCAGCTCACCTTGGATTCCATGACCTTAAAGAGGCTAACCTCTAGACTCAGAAGCACTGTCTGAGATGACATGAAACATGCAAAACAACATTAAGTGAACAATAAGCACTTTCCCAAAGTAACTGAAGATTCTACCAATTTAGAGACCAGACACTATCCTCATCTGAGTGGTGACAGGGTAAGAAGAATCAGACTTATGCCTCTTACCTATCTTCCTGTGAATTCTTTCCAGATCGCCTCTTATTTTTAGCTTCTCGGGGAGATGATCGAATTTTCTTAGCTGGAGGGCCCGAATCTCTTCCATAATCTTCATCTAAACAAAGTATTTTTCAAATTCAATGAACTATATTATGATTTTTACATGTCAAAATTACCACTCTATTTACTGATAATTCTCTCATGCTATTTAAAAGGTGAGAGGGCAGAATTTCCTAAATAATTTTCTTTCATTAAAAAAAAAATCGGGCTTCCCTGGTGGCGCAGTGGTTGAGAGTCCGCCTGCTGATGCAGGGGTCACGGGTTCGTGCCCCGGTCCGGGAAGATCCCACATGCCGCAGAGCGGCTGGGCCCGTGAGCCATGGCCGCTGAGCCTGCGCGTCCGGAGCCTGTGCTCCGCAACGGGAGAGGCCACAACAGTGAGAGGCCCACGTAACAAAAAAAAAAAAAATCTTTTCTACTCCAGTTCCACCTTAACTCAATCATTTCCATTTTTGCATATCACTCTCTAGTCCTCATGTGTATATTTTAATATACCCACAGTCAAATATCTTACTTTATATTCTAGCCTTTTTTTTTTTAGCCTTTTAATTTGTTAAAGACTTTTACACGTTTCCACATCTTCATATTTATTTGGAAACTATTATAGTAATATGGTTATATTACAAGCATTTTAGACTGTAAAGAACCCACAATTCTACAATCCTAACACAATTACTGTTATCAAGTAAATTACTTTTAAACTAAAGTATTATATATAGCACACTCTGGCACTTGAGGAAAATACCTCCAATTTAAAAAGTCCTATAAAACCTTAAAAAGTGACTATTCCAAAACTGTTTACTACGCCATCATATATAATCGTGAGTATCTAGAATAGTCTGAAGCTTCAGCAATTATTAAATGGTTGGATAATTATAAATTATGGAATACCATACAACCATTAACCAACGTAAACTTTTAGTAACACAAGAAAGATAAGTAGGGGTGGGGTGGGAGGGGCACAGAACTCAAAATTCTATAGCAAGATGTCAACTATATTTTTAAAAGGAAAAAAAGGACAAAAAAGTTAAAATGGCCATCTGCTGGCTAAAGGACTTTGAATAATATTTCTGCCTCAGTTTCCTTATCTGTAAAATGGAAATAAAAATAGTATAATCCCATTTTAACAGGAATGATCGATCTAAGGATTAAATGAGTAAGTGCAAACATTTAGTAAGCATTTAATAAATATTAGTATTACCTCTGGGAGGGTGGATTATGTTTTTATTCTTCTTTATACATTGCTGCATTTTCTAGGTTTTCCCAAGGTACATAATATTATGTTTATAAAGTAAAATTAGATTTTAAAAAAATAAAGGAAAAAGAATAGTAAACACATCTGGAAAATGAGAGTAAGGACATACTCTAAAAAGACCTTTTATGGCTACAATTTAAGATGCACTGCTCACTCTGAGTTAGTTCACAGATCAAAGGTATTTCACAAAATACTCTCATCGTACTTTACTATGCAAAAAATGTACATACTCCCTATTATAATGTATGAGTTTTACCGTGATTATAGCAGGAGATATATTAAACTAATAAACACTGCATCAGAATTATCGCACATTTAAACTTTGGACTCCAAAACCAGATAAGAAAAAAAATTATTCAAGTGTTTATTTTCAATGATTTACTAAGGAAAAGTTAAAATCCATGCAAGTTCAACGTTTGTTTTGAGTGACACAGATTGACATAATTTATATACACCAACAGTCTAAAAATAAAAAATGAAACCTATTTCAAAAGAATAATAAGAATGTACACAAACTGGGTATTCTTCCACTAGTCAGTCGAATTTACAACTTATTGACATCACAAAACTTACCAGCATCATCAGATTCCTGAAATTGTGAATAATCAACGACCTTCCTATTTCTGTAGAAAGAAGAGACTCTAATTAAGATCACAAAAATGTAGGACTTTTCTAAGATATCAGAACCCACATTTCTACTTCACAAACAGAATTAGAACTAGCTCTCTGAAATTTATTTTTCAACAAGCCCCTAACTCAGCCAAAAAATGTCACATTTTGTTATAGGAAAGTATAGCTTAAACCAAAAGTATTTCAAATGACAATTCTCATATTGCTCATCTGAGGCATAGCCCAAATACTATCCTTTCCTACAAAACAACCTCCCACCTCCCACAAGTACATAAAACAGCAAAATAAGCCAAACTACCATAAATAAATATTCATTATACAGAGATGATATCATATGCACACAAACCAAAACTGTAAATGTTACTTTATTCTTACTGATATACACACGTGTACACCTGATAAATAAGGTGAGTACTGAGTTTTTTTCACGGCAAAGTGACTTTTAATTATAATAGTTAATTATATTTAATTAACTTACCGTCACTATGGTGACGGTAAGTTAAGCCTTACATAGGAAGGGATGGAAAAAAATGGATTCATTCAAAAGATGCTCGTTATTAAAGACCTTTTTTCTTTTTTCTGGCCATGGCGCGCAGCTTGCAGGATCTTAGTTCCCTGACCGGGGATTGAACCCGGGCCACAGCAGTGAAAAAACCTGGAATCCTAACCACTAGGCTACATGGAACTCCCTAAAGAGCATTTATTAAAGATACAAATTTATGTATTTACTTGACTCAGTGATTTTTTTTTTGACTCAGTGATTTTTAAGTACTCCTTACTAGGTAAGGCATCTTTAATATCTCAAACAAATTTGATTTCCATTTTCCTACTTCATATTCTAAACTTAAAAGTTTAAAATTCCTCTCTTAGAGAGATATAAGAGCTTCCATGTTAGTATCCAAACAGCCTGGAACTTAAAAGAGCCTTAGATGTACTGTAACTAAATGGAAACTGAACAAGTGAACCGAAAGAACTATAAGGGAAACATGCCACTAACTACACTTAAACCTAAGTTGAGGACTATTCCTGGTTTTATAGATTAAGACACCATTTAAATGCAAGAACAGGAGAGTCAGAATTCAAGTGCAGGCAGAACTTCTATATAATATGCAAAAAATGATAGGGTGGGGTGAATTCTGAACACGTTTGGGGCTTAGATGTGGAGGAAGGTATAGCCACATCCTTGATTTAAGAAAGAAAAAAAAAAGGCTCTTAAGGAATTTTGTATTCTGTTTTTCTTTAGTCTACCAACAATGAATTATCTTCTGACTTTGCTGCCTCAATGAGTCAAGATGCAAAACTATATAAAATATGTTGTAACTATATTTTGTTATAAGAAACTGAGTTTATATATTAAAGATACCATTCTATTAGTAAAGTTAATTTCAAAAATATTGCTATTAGTTCCACTTACATGAGTTACCTAATCAAATTCATAGAGATAGGAAGTAAAATGGTGGTTGCCAGGGGTGGGGTAGTGGAGGATGGGGAGTCAATGGTATGTACAGTTTCAGTTTTGCAAGAGGAAGAGTTCTGGAAATTGAGTGCCCAAAAATGTGAATGTATTTAACGCTACTGAACTGTACATTTAAAAATGGTTAAAATGGTAAATATGTTATTTTACCACAATTTTAAAAAAAAGAATAAAATAAAAATATTTTTTCTTAAAAAAAAACCCTATTTGGGGGGCGCTAGTAACCAAACGCTTATCATGTTCCGGGAAATAGGGATTTTTAATGACAGATGCCATGAAAAACAGTATTATGAACACAGTGCAAAGATGACCATTTTCTGCATTACTTAGGATCAAGGAAAATGGGACATGGAACTAGGGAGAAAGGATCCAGAAGAGGGAGTTTTAAATCTTTATCTCTAACAATTAGGTACAGGTTCTGAAATCGCGGGCATAATAATTTTAGGTTAGCTGGTGGAATTGCAGCTAAAATACCGGTACAATTTCCGGTATCAATTTCTGATATCAATAGATACATCCTACGAGACTATATAAAGGAGGGTAACCATATGGCAAAGGATCATATGAAGAACTACTGAATAAACTGGGATTTTTAACCTGCAAAAGGGAAAACATGTTAGCTTTGGTGATCAGATTAAGTGTGGGTTCAATATAAAGAACTTCCTAACAGTTTACTAATGATACTTCCTTAGTCTATCACTAGAAACACTCCAAAAAGGAATTATATAGTACAGGATAAAGAATCTGCTAGTAGGAATCCTGGGTTCTAGAATTTCAAGCAAATCACTTACTTCTCTGGGCCTCAGTTCCTCACCTGTTGGAACTGATGACCTAAGTTGCTTGACAGATCTAAAAAGCTGCTCTATAAAATTAAATAAAATTATCAAAGTTTAATGAAAAAGATGACTTTTTCAGTTGTAAATGGTCAACTATCCTTTTGCACACCATACATCTTAACATGTACCATTTGTTTTCTTCACTAATCTAAGCTTCTTGAAAGTAACAATCATGTCTTATATCCACATTTCTGGTACAGAACAAGGTAAAAAGTAGGCACTCAAATGTTTTCTGAACTTTTTGCTCTTAGGACCAAATTTTAAGAGCTCTGTTAGAAACCTAATTTTAGAAAATACTCTAGAGGATAATATCCAATCTCCTTAAAGATTTTTAAGATCTAATCTCTTGCCACTTAACAAGCAAGCAACCCCAGGAGGCTTAATTCCACCAATCAGGTGGTTTTTTTTACCACTTGGTCATGCAGCTCCCTTGCTTAGAATGCTATTCATATCACTCTCACTCATATCAGATATAACCTCACCTCTCAACAACTTTACTCCCTTATTGATACTACATAAACTACTAAATGTCTGTCTTCCCTATTAAATGTGAACATCTTGAGGACAGGGGTTGTCTCTCCTTCATCTGGAACACCAAATTCAAGGAAGGCTTGATGAGTGAATGGACTTGGACTTGGCATCTGCAAAGGATTAGTGTGGGAAAGGGAATCAGTAGAGGGGATGCATGTACCACTGGAGTGTTCAACTTATCAGACATTTAATCCCACTGCCAACGACAAAAGAAAATTTAGTTTTCTCCAAACTGAAAAACTTGTTATTTAAAAGCTAAGAGATTTAAAAGGGGAATTCCCTGGAGGTCCAGTTGTCAGGACTCGGCGCTTCCACTGCGGTGGCCTGGTTTAATCCCTGGTTAGGGAACTAAGATCCTGCAAGCTGCACAGTGCGGCCAAAAAAAAAAGAGAAAGATTTAAAAGGCAATTATTTAGCACATTTTTTTCTATCCTACTTTTCAACACAGGAAAACTACAAAAATGTCACATAGACTATACTGACATCATATAAGCAATTAAATTAAAAAATTTCAAAACTAAATTGAAAGACTACTGCTTCCCTTGAAACACAAAATATTTTAACTTTCAATTATGTGAAAATGGCCAGAATTATCTTACATAACAAATGTTATTTATCACAAAAACTAAAACCTGAGTAAAGCAAAATATGAATATTAGAAGCACTCTTGCCTTAAGGGTAACTAGTCAAAAAAAAATCCATCTATAAATGCTAAAGAGGGGAAAAGAAAAAATATTTAAATGAAAGGGGCTTCCCTTGGCGCAGTGGTTGAGAATCTGCCTGCCAATGCAGGGGACACGGGTTCGAGCCCTGGTCTGGGAAGATCCCACATGTCGCGGAGCAACTAGGCCCATGAGCCACAACTACTGAGCCTGCGCATCTGGAGCTTGTGCTCCGCAACAAGAGAGGCCACAACAGTGAGAGGCCCGCGCACCGCGATGAAGAGTGGCCCCCGCTTGCCACAACTAGAGAAAGCCCTCACACAGAAACGAAGACCCAACACAGCCAAAAATAAATAAATAATTTAAATAAAAGATCTATGATAACAAGGGTCATTCACAAAAACTCATTATGATTTATAATAATCGTTTGGTTCATTTTCTGCTTTCTAAAGATGCTTATTCAAAACATACTGTTTTCCACTACTTAGAGATTTACCTTATTCAGGGTTGATATACATTTTTGATGAACTTATTCCTATGCAAAGTTGAAATTAAGAAGTCAATATTTAAGTCTAAAGGCATAGGAAGCCCTACCTCTAGCTAAAAACAAAGAAACATTCTCATTTTTATTAAATTAAATTCCAAAGCTAAACCAACTCTTCAGTGTAAAATGAGCATCAAAAACTGGAACTGGGAGGACAATACAAAATTTCAATATAGCATAAAAGTTAAAAACACAGATTTTTAAAACTGGGTTGAAATCCTGGCTCTGCCAGTTACTTGCCCTCACTGAACTTCAGTTTCCTCACCTATAAAATAGGAATAACAATACCTATCTCTCAAGACTGTTTCGAGGGCCAAGTACACAATTATCCAATAAATAGCAGCCATTATTTCTTGTAAGCACTTGTTCCACCCAGAATACTACTGCAATCTTGAACCCATGTAAATACACAAGTAACACTCTTATTTATTAGAACAGCACGATTAAGCTGCTCCTTTTAAAACCATTGTCTTAAAAAATAAAATAAAATAAAAACGTTATGTCTTAGAGTATTGATTCTAGTGCTATTTAGAAAGATTGTCTTTAAGAGTTTGTTGCTCATTTCATTAAAATGCAATATCAAAATACTCCCCTATTTTTATATTATTTCCAACTTTATGATAAAGTTTTCAGTAGCCATTTAGGCCAGAGAAAGTAGCAACAGTAGCTATTTTAAGTCCACCATTTAAGTCAGATCGATTTCTATCACTCAGATCAACTGGAGTTCCATCTAAGTCAGTCTAAAAGTTTGCACTAGAAAAGAGAACTGTAACCCAGTAAGGAAAACAAATGTTTAAAATAGAAACTATAAGAACACAAAAACTTCAATTAAGGGGCTTCCCTGGTGGCACAGTGGATGAGAATCTGCCTGCCAATGTAGGGGACCCAGGTTCGATCCCTGGTCCGGGAAGATCCCACATGCCACGGAGCAACTAAGCCTGTGCGCCACAACTACTGAAGCCCGTGCACCTAAGAGCCCGTGCTCTGCAACAAGAGAAGCTACCGCAATGAGAAGCCCACACACGCACCACAACGAAGAGTAGCCCCCACTCACTGAAAGCCCGCACGCAGCAATGAAGACCCAACGCAGCCAAAAATAAATAAATAAATAAGTTTAAAAAAAAGAAAAAGAAAAACTTCAATTATGTGCCTGCTCTTACTTTAAAAGCTGATATAATCGCTATATTTAGATTCTAAAGGTACCTTGGTCACAAATGAACCAATTCCTGGATGATCACCAGAGGGCTTTGAGATAAGCCCTTACTTTTGCATCAAAGTGCAAAAATGAAAGGTAAAGTTGAAAGCTAGACAAAGAACACTAAAAGATCCATTTTTGGCACCAAATGTGGATAACTCAAGCAATAGGATTTTTTTTTCTTCCATTCTCTTAATCATCAACTTCTTTTCACTAAATACTGGTAAGTCTACCCCCCAAAATGCCTTTTCTTTCTTACAGCAGCAACCATCCAAGACCAAATCAATAATATTCCTGAAATGTGAGGTATGTAAAACTAACATTCTAAAGAATCAAGGATCAACAGTATTTCAGAGATGGAAACTACCACATTTTTTGAGATGATCTCATCTAACCCTTTGAACCTTAAACATGAGAAAACAACTTAAAACCACAAAATTCAGTGCTACTCTTTAACAAGCCTGCACATCAAAATATGGAGAAACAATTAAGTTCCAGGTGAGGAAGCAGAACTTTAAAATAGAAACCCACATTTAATTATTGACACCCTAAGCTTTGTATTAAAGAACACAAAATCATTTTCTCAAGGCAAATCAGAGAGACTTTTAGACAATTTACTACATTATTTAGCTCAATCAAGCTATCTTCCATTTTTACCCTGAAGAAGTCCTATTGTTCTGACCAATGCAGGGAAGGAGAAGAAACACCTAGCTAATTTTCTAGAATTCAGCAATTTTCTCATTAGGCACTTAAAGTGCACTTGAAATCTGAGTTTTGAGAAACCCAAAATAGCTAACATAGCTCTTTTCACTAATCACCTAAGTGATAAACATCTAGAACAATGTTTCTCAGTCTATTGGTCACAACCCACTATTGGGTCCTGAAATCAATTTACTGATGTATAACCAGCACTTTATTTTCTTGGCTGCGGCTCGCGTGGGATCTTACTTCCTGACCATGGATCGAACCCAGGCCCCTGGTAATGAGGGCACTGAACCCTAACCACTGGACTGCCAGGGAATTCCCTATAACCAGCATTTTAAAAGAAAAAGAAGCAAATAGAAAATATCAGAGAAAATTACACCTAAATAACTGGCAAGTTCCTGAAACTTGTTTCAGGTATTTGTATTCTTGTGTGTAGCAAATTGTAATGTAAAATGTATATCTTATAGGAACTTCATATCAAAAAGGTCTGAGCCACTGCTATAGAATAAAATGATTTCCAAAGTAGTTTTTAGTTTCACCTTTACAAAAAACGATTTGTTATTAATCCACGGCCACAAAAGTATAACATCTCTTCCTATTTTAATTCATTGTTTTAAGAAAACCACTTTTTGGGGGCTTCCCTGGTGGTGCAGTGGTTGAGAATCTGCCTGCTAATGCAGGGGACACGGGTTCGAGCCCTGGTCTGGGAAGATCCCACATGCCGCGGAGCAACTAGGCCCGTGAGCCACAACTACTGAGCCTGCACGTCTGGAGCCCGTGCTCGGCAACTAGAGAGGCCACGATACTGAGGCCCGCACACCACGATGAAGAGTGGCCCCTGCTCGCCGCAACTAGACAAAGCCCTCGCACAGAAACGAAGACCCAACGCAGCCAAAAATAAATAAATAAATATTAAAAAAAAAAAAAAGAAAACCACTTTTTTTAAACTTAAGCACTCATAACACCTATCAAAGTTTGGTGGCCCATGGGGGACAGAGGGAAGGGTGATACACCACCAGGTGTATTACAGCTACTGGACCTTAGACAATCTAATCCAATCTTACCCAAAATGTGTTGTCCTATCAACAAATGTCCCTGGAAGGGCATGACTGAGAACCTTTCATGATCTCCCAAGGCAAATAATTCCAAGAAAACCGGATAATGAGACAGTTCTTCTCAGCGAGGTGAAATCTGCCTCTAAGTCCACTGACCAATTCTGTCTTGTCTAGCTCCTGGGATCACCATGGTCTAAATCTAAACCCTCTTGCATAGAGCCGCCCTTAAAATTTGTGCGACAGTTTCCACTTTTTTCTTCAAGGCTAAATACTAAAGTTTCTGCATATCAAATGTCCTTAAAACTTAGGACATTTACCTCTCTCCATTCTTCTATCCCTCAAGATTCTTCATATGCCAAGTTTTCTCAGGATATAAGAAAATTAGTTCATAGAAGCCGGGATACCTAAACTCAATTCAGGTTAATTTCTCACAGTTGCTTATTTTGAGCTTCATGTTCCTTTTGGCTAAGATATATTGCTTTGACTGCATCTTATATCATTCTGCTTTTTACAATTAAACAATTCAAAAACAGTCACAAGATACAAGAAAGCAAAAATTTTTAAGTAAATATTTAAAATCAAGAACATTACAGGAAATAGCCCTTTAAAGTTTTTCAAATGGAAAAAGTAAATTTCTGCACAAAAGGGGAATAAAGGAGTTCTGAATGATGAGCCAGGTATATGTTTGAGATAGTTGTCACAATGCCCTCCTAAATTTATTTATCAACTTGCTAATATTTCAGTCCAGATGAATAAATATGAACTCTTATATGGCACTCCTTATTCCCAAAATACATTCAGTTCCACCATATTCTCTCCATATAGTATACTATTTTATTTAAAAGTCACACACAAATTTCTCAGTATAACAAAGTATTGTGTAAATAAAATGGGCTAGGTTTTTCCCAACAGAAGTTTAGTGCAAAAACTATGCAATTAGGAACAGAGTAAACCTCAAGCAGGTGAGATTAAAGGGGTCTCAGGTAAGCACATTACCAAGTAGTCCTGTCTGCAGCAAGAGTCTTGGGACTGTCAGTGGACTCTTCCAATTGTCTTAACCCAACTACCAGGGACAAATCTGTAGCCTGAAAAAGATTTACTGACTCATTACAATAAAGGTGATGGAACATCAGAAGTGTGGAGCATCTCACCAAACAGAGGAAAACTTAAAAAGGATTTGGGGAAGGGTACAATTTAGGTGAAACTTAAATGAAGCAGTGCCTTGATAGGCTCAAAGCACAGCAGACTGTGAAAAGGGGTCTACATCAGGTCTAGACAATGAAGTGGACCTTGGGTCCTATTTCTTGACAAAGAAGTTTAGGTAGATGTGAATTTTGTGCCCAGCAACCCCTCATTTGAAGCTCTAAAAATGTTAAATCAAGGATAGCTCTCCGTGTCAAAAGGAGTTAGCTTTTCCTGACAAAAGTGTGATGTTTCACTCTGATTGATATAATTTCAAACAGCGTAAGTTTCTGACAGTCTGATTTTAGAGAATCTTTTCGTAGCAGGAAAGCAGTAGTCAAAGAAGCATTGCTATAAATCTTGCCAGTTGTAGCATATCTGTGGAAGATAGTCTGTTACCCCAGCCCAATGAATAGCCGGCTGGATTTTTACTTCTCAGTGGAGCTAAGTTTTAGTTTCTCAAGTAATTCATCTTCTGGGCCATTTTATCTTGACACATGAAATCTCCCTGAAGATCACCCTGCTTTGCAGGTAACTGAACAGGTGCACAGTTCAATAAGTAGATAGGCACTAAGAAGCACCTGAAAACATGCTATAGCCAGTTGAAACACTCTTTGGCAACCTGTGGTCTCTTCACCAAAAATATTTTAAAGACCTATAATTATGGCTATTTAGATACTATTTTAAAATATGGCAATGTAATTCTGTAACAATTAGTTCCACTTCCTAGAACCTAGATAGTAATATTTTTTAAACAAAACACAGGGATGCCCCATTTTGACCAAAGTGGTCATATACTAAATCAAATGTTTTCTCTTATTGACCACAACACCGCAGTCTCTAAGTGCCAGAGGGGCACTATTCACATGGACTATAATGTGGATGTAACACAGATGGTGTCCCAGAGTTACACAGAATGGTGGCCTTGTTTTTATATTTCTGGGGAAAACAGACCAAAAACATAAATAAAATCAATCTCCCTTACTTTATTCAAAACTACTTTCTTCTTATTAACTAACTAGTTGTATTGCAATGATTTCAAACACTAAAACTCAACCACTTATCTTGGTAACTTTTGTCAAGTTAAATCAACCCCAATTTATTAATCTTAATTTCCTTCTAATTGTAATATACTGACGAGTTTTATAATAGGTGCTCAATCTTTTCAAATGCTATGGTTTTTCTCCTTTGGTCTTTTAATATGTATCAGTGACAGATTTTAAGTTTTATTCCCGGCACAAATGCTACTTGATCATATGTATTTTTAATACATACTGGATTCAGTTAGCTAATACTGTTTGGCATTCTTGCATCTATACATGTACGTAAAATGAGCCCATTAATTTTCTGTGGTGTCCTTTAGGTGGCTTTGGAATCTATTCACTTATTTTGGTCAGGGGGAAATGTCCCTGATTATGTATACACTTAAATGCCACTTATCTAACATTCATGTTTCCTCCCACTTTTAAAGCCTCACACTACTTCAGTGCTTTTTCCTCTACGTTCAGGTGTCTTTTCCTTTAATTAACCCTTCTCATATTCTTATTCCTTCGAAAAAATTTTCGTTTCCTCCACCCACCCCGCCCCCCCAGCTCACTTTAAAGTTGGTCTTCCCCACCAAAGTCCTGCTATGAACCATAACCCCCAAATGTGCTACTACCACGAGAAAGAGTTAACACCCCGTGGCAGTGTCTGATTGGAAAGACCACACTGGCCACAACCTCTATTTGAATTCCTGCTTCCTTTTTAATGGTTAGGTGAACTGGATCAGTTACTTAATTTAAGCCTCAGCCCTCTCACATATGAAACAAGGGATAATATATACCTTGCTCAGAGTTGTTCAAGATTTTGAAAAACATGAGGAGTATCCGGCAGAATTGGCACAAAAAGTGTTGCTCATTAAGTGATGGCTCTATTGAGTTTCGAGTAATTTTATTTTTTCTAAAATTGAAGATTGAGAAAGGAACCGTGCTGTTAAAGGTCTAGTCTTCTTATCTACAATTTAGAAATTCAAAAAGTTCTGACAACCAAGTCTTTTCATAATTTATATGGTGGTAAACATATGTGGGGCAGACAAGAGGGGCTTTTTAGGATTTTCTTTTAGTGTGAAAATTCCTAGGTTTTACCACAGAGATTAATGTGTTTGATTATAGGAGCACTACCCCAGACCTGGTGATGGTACATTATATATACAGTATAGGCGCCCTGTTACCTTTTAAAATTTTTTTTTTTTTAATGGTACGCGGGCCTCTCACTGTTGTGGCCTCTCCCGTTTCTGAGCACAGCCTCCGGACGCACAGGCTCAGCGGCCATGGCTCACGGGCCTAGCCGCTCCGCGGCATGTGGGATCTTCCCGGACCGGGGCATGACCGTGTCCCCTGCATCGGCAGGTGGACTCTCAACCACTGCGCCCCCAGGGGAGCCCCCATTTTTTAAATTTTTGAAAAAATTTGAACTTCTGAACACATATAGTCCCCAATGGTTTCAAACTAAGGATTGTTTACCTGTAAAACATTCTACGTGAATCAAATGTATACAATAAATGTAAATCTAATGGAGAGTTAAGTAGGTAAGACTCACGCAGTCTAAATCCAGCTTTACTGTTATTTCTACGCCTTAGCTCCTAGACTTAAAAGTCATCAGTAGTAAATTGAAGGAACTGGACTTAATCTCAGTTCTTTCTAGTTAAAAAAAAAAATGCTTTTAATTAAAACTTATTCTGAGAATTGTTTTGAAGAGTAAGTTGAAAAAATTGCTATTTAAAATATTTTGACCATATATTTCCCCTCAAATATTTTCTACATAGAGCTTAAAAACCAGTGCATACAGAATGCACTCACCATTATTTGGAGATTACAAAATAAAATAGCATTTGACCATCTTCATGCCAAACACTAGGAAGGGAAGAGTGTTACCACAGAAAGAATGCCAGCATTGTATTCAGAAAATCTAGGTTCAAATCTTGGCTGTTTCACAGTTCTGTGACCTTGAGTAACATATTATTTAAGCTTATTTCATCATCTACTATATGGGAATTTTTAAAAAATCCTCTATTACAGGGTTGTAATAAGGATAAAACAAGATAAAGTGAAATCCTCTGTACCTGACTCTGCACTTACTCTTAGTAAATGTTTATTTGGTAATGACTCCAAAAAAAAAAAAATCAAACTTTAAAGTCTTTTTTTTGGCATTTTATTTTTTGGCCTCGCCGCACACTGGATCTTAGTTTCCCAACCAGGGATTGAACCCTGGGCCCCGGCAGTGAAAGTGCTGAGTCCTAACCACTGGCCCGCCAGGGAATTCCAAACATTGTCTTCTTGTAATTTTCAGATTAAAGACATATATGTTGGGAAATGTTGAATACTTAAGTGTTGTTATAAAATTAACTGCCCCATTATTCAGGCTTTCCAAGTTATTATGTGAGATATCTTTGAAGGTAAAGTCTACAGAAGAGTTTATGTCTTTTTAGAAGAAAGTGACATGAAAGTAATAATAAATGTACAGATCAAAGGTTAATAAAACACACTTCTTTCACACACACACACACACACACACACACGACCTGGACATAGAGAATAAGATCAGATACAAGGAACCAGGCTCATCTAAAACCACATTTACTAGTATACTAAATCTTAAGTGTCTTCCTGTGTATCATTAATTCCAAGCTACCTTGAATTTTCAGGTTTCCAAGTTTTTCCCTTTAACCGAGGGCTTTTTGAAACTAATTTTCTGGTAAGAGAAAATATCCATTTTTTTAAAGAAATCCACACACATTCCAACCGAATTCTCTTTGAAAAGAAAGCAATCTGGAATCTTGGGGAAGCTGATTCTCAACATAAATAAAAAATGACCAAAAAAATTTTATATCAATCTGTAAAAGCCTATGCTTTCACATCTAAACTTTCAATGTTAAAGGTTCCTTGCAGTCTCAAGTACTAAACAAAAGAAGACAAGACATCAGGTACACTTACATTATAAAGAAAGGAGCAAACAGACTGATCTGAGTGATCTGGACCATTTTCAATAAGGGAGGAAGATTTCTGAAGAATATACAAAGGTAAATTTCAAAAAAACCTGGTTTCTAGGCTGGGCAAGTTAGTAAATCTCTGAGCTTTCTTTCAAAAGTAACAGCATTTTCTTCCCTACCTCACAAGGGTAAGAGTCATGAAAGCATTTTGAAAAGTTAAAAGTGCCATACACTAAAATAACATCAACCCTTATCTGGTAGAAGAAACAAGTGATTATGTGGAAAGGGGGGAGGATGAGGATAAGCAGGGCTGTAAATTAAGAATCTAGGTTCTAGGCCCAATCTTGGCATCTACTAGTGTGTGATGCAAGGCACTTCACTTGTCCAGGTCCCCACATTAAGTCACTCGTAAAATGAATTTGCCTAATTTTTTTTCTGGCTCTAAGACTGCAATTTTACGCTATAAATTTGAATCCAAGGCCTAAAATATTTCAGCTCTCATTTATATATGAGTCAGATACTGTAAAAGGTGAAAGCAATACAGTGTGAACAAAACTACTTAGATATGTGTTGCACACATGTCTATGGAAAACCCTGCTGTAGCTGGTCAGTTCCTCATTCCATTCATTTGGAAACTGGTGTCAAGCAGCCATTAGTACATTTCTAAATCTTCCTTAAATGCTTAGGTTAATATTAAAATGAAAATAATAGTCACAGTAAAAAATGAAAAGCAGAAAATCCTCAAAATTATATACAGGCCTAAGGGCAGAAACATATCCCAAAAGAAGCTGCAGGGACACATTTTCCAACACATGCTTTTCCTGTTTTTGGTTTGTTTTTAAACAAGGTTGATCATTCTGATATTGGGTCAACATCTATTTTTTTTTTGTTACATTCCCTCAAGTACACAGACTCTTCAATTACAAAAGCACTTCCCTAAGGCAGAACTTTTTTTTATTGCAAAATTTAACAAACCACCAAAGTCAAGTTTAATTATTTCTGCTTTATTATTGGTCAAGAGTATGTTAAAGGCTTTCAAAAAAGTTACAAAGAGACTTCTTCACTAAAATATATAATCAAAAACCAAGTTGCTTTAAAATTAGTAACTTGAAAGTGACCCAAAAAGCCCACAATATATTAACTTCATTCTTCAATTAGGGGCAAATATACAGTTAAAATTACTTTTAACAGACTGAGCAAGAAAAAAGTTGTGCACAAATCCCAATGCCTTCAAAAAACTGATTAGAACGTGCTTAATATATTTACTCCTACCCTGTGACATTAAAAATCCAAGTTTTCAAGAAAAAAAAGTTCTGTTCGTGTTCCAGCGTCTAAATTTGGGAGCACAAACTCAGGCAAATGAGTAAAATTACAACAATAAAATTAAAAGTCATCAAAACCTAATGAACTGCAGTTAAAAGGTAAAGAAAAGTAATAGTCCAACTTCACCACACAGTAATTTACTCCCAGAAGACAGAAGATCCAATCCAGAAGAAACAAATCTTTATTATGATATTGTCTATTTCTCCTGATCCTAAAGAAAATACTCTACATAAACTGATGGGATACACTGGTCATTTATTCATAAACTGATGGGATACACTGGTCATTTATTATGCCAAAAAAAGTATGCAAACTATAATTTGCAATATCTATTCAGACTCCGTGCCAAAAAGTAGGCAAAACTCTTCCCGGTGGCGATGGTGAGTTATCGGAGATGTGGGTTTAAATTAGGCAGAAAAGCTGTCAGGTAGTTAGTTAGCACTCTCCTCACGCCCACCCCGAGCGTAGGAGCATGCAGCCCCATACCCCCACCAGCTGGAGACTGCTGTTCTAGTCTGCAGACAGAACGGTGTAGCACAAAACCCTTTCCGGGGTTCCAAACCTCCCTTTAGAACTCTAGCTCAAAATACTTCCGTTCCTCACAACTTGGAATGAAGGGGAAGCAACAACTATTAAAACATTTAGAAACTAAACCTATTTATCCATAAAGCACTATGCAAAGCAGCCAATTCCTTACATTGAAAGCGCCAAGGACATTATATTAAAAGTAATATTTATTTTCAACAGCTCTCCTTCGTAAGGCCTCAACAGATTGGATTAAGCCACACCCCTCCAAAAATGGCACATTCCATACGATAGCCGGGAGGACGGCCAAGGGCGATTCCACCGTCCGCTGGGGAACAGCAAACTTGTTGAAATTCTCAGAATAAAGTCTAACGATTAACCGAATCTAGCCCGTTTATTATTAAAGTTATTCGAGGTAAAGATAAGATTACAAAAACATCCGAGACGTGTACGCCGAGGAAGAGGAGAGGTAGCGGGAACGAGAACCACACGGGATTTAGGTCGTGCAGTTAACCCACACCTCCCTGAGTAGGGACATTTCCGAGGAAGGACATTTCTAGTCGGAGGCAAAGAGCGAACTCGAGGCGGGGGAGCGGGGGTTAACCAGCTCAAAACTCCGAGTTGGGGGAGACACAGCAGTCATTTTCCAGGGCCTAGTCCCGAACTCTCTCGGCTGCGGAGTGAAAAAGAACGCGTCCCGCCCACGCCCGGCCTGATCCGAGAGGCGGGGCTCTGCAGCGACCCGGAGGACGGAGGCGGGGCCCGGCGGCAGAGCTGCCCCTCCTGCTTTGCATGGAACACCCCCGTCCGCTAGAGAAAAAGGGCTGAGTTCCCCCCCCACCCCCACGCAAGCCGAGGGGGGAAGGGACAATACGGCGTCTCCGCCCCCCCCCCATTAAGGTGGGGTCCGAGACCCAGTCCGCTGGTCCCCGCGGCCGGCTCCAAGGGGCCGGGCCGGAGGAGGTGGGGCCTGGGTGGGGGCGCTGACTTCACACCCCTCCCCCTCCGACCCACGGAGGTTCAGGGAACACCCCGCCCGCTCCAGTGCGGCGAGTGGGGGAGGCAGCAAAGCAGCCGAGAGCCCTGCAACGGCGCGGGGCGGGGAGGAGCGCGCGCATGGGCGCGCGGCCGCTACCCCCACGCAGCCCCGCGGGCCAGCAAGGCCCCCTACGCTCAAGGGCGCGCGCGGGCCCCGAAAAGGAGGAGGCCGCGCGTGGCACAGGAGAGGGCCGACTCTAGGCTTCTGTCCCCCACTCCTTCACCACCACCCCAACCCCCTCCAACCCGTTCCAGGCCTCGGACTCCGCACTGACCTGACAGGCCGAGACATGTTCGCTGTCGAAACAGGACCGAGTCGAGAAGCCAAAGACCAGGACCCCCCCCACCCCGCGCGCTCGGCGCCCCACCCCCCCCAACTTCGGCCGAGGGGGCCGCTGCCGCCGAACCCCGAGCTGCTGGCTTCTCAAACTCCGCCGCTCCTTGGTTCAGGGCCCCTTAATCAGACGAGCCCCCCGCTCCCCTGTCTCTTCAAAATGGATGAATCAAACCAGCCGAAAATGCGCCAAAGCCGCCGTACAACCAAAGCCGCTAGGGCCTGTGGGCTCCGCCCCAACACGACCGGTCATTGGCGGCTTCTGCCAGATGCGCAGAGCTCATTCGTCCGTTTGAATCATCACGTCTCCCAGGTTCCGCCCCACTCACTGATAGGCTCCGCCTCCTCCGTGAGGTCCTGTTAGTCAAGGTGCTCTGAGAGCGCACGGCCGCAAAACAAAAATGGTCGCTGCTCGGCCCGCCCCCTGGTTTCCACTCCAGAGTTGCAGATTCGTCTTGGGTTGCGTCTTAGGATGACTAGGAAAAAAGATTTATTAAGAGTTTAATATCATTTAATGTTAGCTTAATGATGTATCATTTCGCCTGCCTTGATCATCTAGAAACTCCACTGATAGAAAAACCCGTGGGCTAGGCAGCTGATTCGTCAGCAAGGGGCTGCTTCTGAATTGGAGGGAAATTCCATAGGTTCAAAAATTTTGACCTTAAACCCACAAGCCCCTTCTCCTTGCTTAAGCATTAGACCTCAGGAGCCCAACCGCTGCTGGAGCAGGGAGGCAGGATCACAGTCAAGGAATAACTTAACCACCAATTTCCATTCTCCATTCTGGACCTTGAGATCACTTCAGGGTCATTAGAGTCCCAGACATGGACCTTCGGGGCCTAATGATTAGGAGCATGAGCGCTGGGCCAGAAGGTTTTTCAGTTTGAACCTTAGGTCCACCACTTAACAGTTGTATAGCTTTACCTCTCTGTGCCTGCCTCAGTTTTCTCATGTGTAAAATGGGGAACAATAGTACTTAATTCATAGGATTATTAGGATGAAATGAGTTGATATACGAAAAGGCTTTTGGACAGTCTCTGGCAGACAGTAAGTGCAATGTAAGTATTTGTTAAATTCAATCCCTTATCCCTGGGTGGGGATGGGGGAGGGGCTGCCTCAAGACTCAGGTCAAATAACTGAGGGTAACTGAGATCATTCCATTTAAATCCATGAACATTTGTTGGATGCATAAAACTCTCAGAGGCAGAGCTCAGGATCCCTATGGGAACGACCAAGGTTTACCTGACCATTGTAAAATAGACTTCAATCCCTATCACAGGCAGCCTGTTAATAACCAACTGAAGCTACACTCCATAAACAAACAAACCAACCCATCACTATTGCCTCCTGAAAGTCTCCCCTTGTAAAATCTGGCTTCCCTAAGGGAAGAGAACAGCACGGTCCACCAGTAAAGCATTAAACAAGTTATATATATATCTCCTCTTCCATGTCACTCCACCCTTTCACCCCTGAACGCTATTGTTGATAGCAAAAAAGGAATGCATAACATAGAATTCACCATTTTTACATGTGTAGTTCAGTGGCATTAAGTACATTCACATCTCCAGAACTTTTTCGTCTTCCCCAGCTGAACTCTATACTCATTAAACACTAATTCCCCATTCCCTCTCTCCCCAGCCCCTGGTACCCACCATTCTACTTCCTGTCTACATGAATTTGACTACTCAAGGAACATATAAGTGGAATCATACAGTATTTGTCCTTTTGTGATTGGCTTATTTCACTCAGCATAATGTCCTCCAGGTTCATTCATGTTGTAGTATGTATCAAAATTTTCTACCTTTTAAAGGCTGAATAATATATCATTGTATGTATATACCACATTTGGTTTATCCATTCAACTGTCAGTGGATACTTGGGTCATTTCCAGGTTTTGGCTATTGTGAATAATTTCTGCTATGAATGTAGTGTATAAGTCTCTCTTCCAGCCCCTGATTTCAATTCTTTGGAGCATATACTCAGAAGTGGATTTGCTAGATCATATAGTAATTGTATTTTTAATTTTTTGAGGAATCTCCATACTATTTTCCATAGCAGGTGCACCATTTAACATTCCCACCAGCAGTGCACAAGGGTTCCAGTTTCTCCATATCTTGTCAACATTTATTTTGCTTTTTTTGATGGGGCATAATGGGTGCTGGAATCTGTTTTGACTAAGTGTATTGTCATCCATATTATTGTCAAAATGCCAGTGCAGAGGCTGGAGTGGTGCAGTGATCACGAGTGACTTTGTTGGAGGCTCTTTTATTAGGTCAGATTGCCATTATTTAGCAAATACCAATATTTGTTATCGTGAGATAAGGCAGAGGAATTCTTGTTACTTACTTATTAGGTAATGAAAGGAACTGGCCATAGTCTACATGTCCAGGCAGGTGGAAAGTTCAGAACAGGTCTTCCAGGCCTTGGCATTGTAGTTTACTTCAAGGCCTATATATAGATGGCCACTGAATGAAGGCTCTTCCTCTTCCAAGGTGAGGGTCATAGCCTATATCTCTCCTCATCTCAGCTTTGGCTAAAGTCTTCCCTCTATGTGCTTGTTTATTCGCTCAGTATTTCAACAAACACTGTCTCTTAAGAAGGAAGTAACGTAAGACTTGAACTTCTAGTTTACTTTTTAGTGGGCAAGTACAGAGTTATGCCTACAAGAGCCCTGGCACTGTTTCCCTGCCTGTCAGGAGAACCTGGAGTGCAACCTCCAAGGTCAGATCCTTCCAGTGCATCCCCAGAGAATCTTCCCTGGACACGTCTCAAGCACAGCCAGTGTGTAGGAAACTGAAGAAAGACACTGATCATATGACAGGTTAGATCTTAGATGCATGTCGGTTAACCTTGAAGAGACAATACATGCAATAAAACTATGAGAAACTGTGAAAACGAAACAGGCTCAGGAGACAGAAAAGACAGTTATTCTTTCTCCCTGGAAATGAGATTTAATGGGCTTTGAAACCCAATGCTTAATTTCTCCTATGATTTTAGTTATATTTTGAGAAGTAGCCTTTTCCTTCTCCCCTGCATATGTTAAAGACAGTAAGAAGTGGCAGGAACTTCCCTGGTGGCGTAGTGGTTAAGACTCTGAGCTCCCAGTGCAGGGAGCAGGGTTCAATCCCTGGTCAGGGAGCTAGATCCTACATTCATGCCGCAACTAAGGAGCCCACCTGCTGCAAATAAGACCTGGCACAACCAAATAAATAAATAAAAAACAAACAAAAAATCTGGCAGCATGTGGGTGATGGGCCTGATGGCTCTTCCCTATCCCTATCAAAGACCCACTTCCGGGCTTCCCTGATGGCGCAGTGGTTGAGAGTCCACCTGCCGATGTAGGGGACACAGGTTCGTGCCCCGGTCTAGGAAGATCCCACATGCCGCGGAGCGGCTGGGCCCGTGAGCCATGGCCGCTGAGCTTGCGCGTCTGGAGCCTGTGCTGCGCAACGGGAGAGGCCACAACAGTGAGAGGCCCGCGTATCGCAAAAAAAAAAAAAAAAAAAAAAAAGACCCACTTCCTTCAACGCTATGCTATAGTTGCCGGGAGCTTCGTAAAAATTTAGGCTTTTTCTTTTTTACTCTTCTACTTCCAACCTGCTGACTCTCTGCCCCATCACAATACTCACAAGAAAGGGTGGGATAGAAGAGCTGTGTGTCTGGTTAGTCTTTCTGTAACCCCAGAGGCCAAAAACCTGCTTGGAGATAGGTGCATGGTTAAAGAGGATGCTCCCTTGCCTCAGGTCACAGCCAGAAAAAAACTGGGCCAAAGTCAATTTTCACTTTTATTTATTTATTTTCATTTTATTAAAAAAAATTATTTACTTATTTGGTTTCCTGGATCTTAGTTGTGGCAGGTGGGCTTGTTAGTTGTAGCAGGCGGGGTCCTCAGTTGCGGCACATGGGCTCCTTAGTTGTGGCATGTGAACTCTTAGTTGCGGCATGCATGTGGGATCTAGTTCCCTGAACAGGGATCAAACCCGGGCCCCCTGCATTGGGAGCGCGGAGTCTTAACCACTGTGCCACCAGGGAAGTCCCCAGTTTTAACTTTTACATTCATTTTCTCAAGTGTATATTTCTTCTGCTCCAGACTTCCATCTTCCTCTCTACTTTTAGAATGTTAAGACCTAAGTTTAGATGGGTTTCTACCACTGAAATAAAAAGGATGTACAACTTGACATCCAGTATAAATTGAAGAAGAAACCCCAGAAGACTAATACTTGTTGCTTTGCTCACCACCAATAAAATCCATAGAAAACTTGCCCTTGTAACATTGAAGAAGACAGAGCCTTATCCATCTAAACCACCAACAAATACTTTTAAGTGAACAGTGCTGAAAGCGGAGACCCCAAGGTATAACAAAAAAGAGCACTGAACTTGTAATGAAAACTACTGGCCTTGAGCACTGTGAATTACTACCTAGGTGACCTTCAGCAAATTTTAAACTCCTGTGCCTCTGCTCCTTCACCTGTAAAATGGGGATAATTATATTGGTCCTTACAGCCTTCACATGATTGGCATAACAATAACAACAAAAAGGGCTCCCTTGCGAAGGTATAATAGTTTGGACACTGTGAAGCACTCTGGGAGGCAGCAAGGATCACACTGTCTTCACTGAAGGAAAAACCCCAAATCCAACAGCTGGTTTGTTCCTCCACTAGAACATAACAATCCCTGAGCCCTGGGAACAGAGTTAACAAACACTGCCCACAGCATACAGATGGAGAAAAGGTGACAGTGATGACAGTCATGTTTGACCACGGTGAATGTCCAAGGCGTCGTCGCTCTTTCTCCACTATCTCCTAACCATTCCTAGGAGAACTGATGTATTCTGACCATGCCCAGTATGGGCATCATTCTACCAACTACTGCCCCCCCCCTGCTTCTGAGTTCCAGCGAGTATCCTGACTGCCTAACAGATATTTCCACTTGAATACCCACAGGCTCAATTTATCCATGCCAAACAAATTATCTCCCCTACCCACATTCATTTCCTGACTCTTGCACCTCTGCCAGAAGCACCTTCTTCTTAATCACCTGAGCTCAACCCCTTGGTGCCACTGACTCCACCCCAAGCCCTCACTGTCTTCAGTATAGAGACCTCTTGATTCTTTCTTCATTGCATTTCTCAAATTCACTTTTCACTCGCCATGTCCCTTGTCACCAGTTCGTGCTTAAACTACTGCAACAGCTTCTCTTCTCTTTTTGGAATATGTGGTAGATACAACAGACAATGCTACCTTCCTAAAGCACAGCACTCATGGCATTCTTACACTCAAATTTTCAATATGTCCTTACAGCTCCCATGATAAACGCTCTTCCCCAGGCCTCATCCCATGCTTCTAATAAAGTACCTGGCACATGGTACGTGTGCCACTATTGCTTAATTAATGACCTATATAATCTGTCCACAGTCTTTCTAACCTTATTTCCCACTGCTCTACAACATGAGCCCTTTGGTCTACTGGCTACTTCTCAAACCTGTGTAAAAATTCGAAACCCCCTTTCTTCCCAACCTGAAATCCTATCCCACCTCTTTCTCGATTGGTGTCCATCTCCTGTCCTACTTCCCTTTAAGAAACATTTCTTGCCCTCCTTCTTTGAAGTTCTATGGCATAGATCTCTATATCCCCCACAACTCCTACTGCAATACTGGATACATAAAAGGTATGTAATCAGAAATGATTTAAGTGTAAATACAAATATATGACAAAAAAATCTTTGCATTAAAAACAATGGACTGAACACAAATTTATCAAAATGTAAATAGAGGTTTTGTTTGGGTTTTGGGTCTATAGTGGTTTGGATTTTCCTTCTTTTCTCCATTTTCCTTAATGAGTAGATTTAAATTTTTCATCATAAAAGTATTTGAAAACCTGTATATACATTTAATAA
Organism: Delphinapterus leucas; assembly: GCF_059928025.1. Classification (NCBI taxonomy): domain Eukaryota; kingdom Metazoa; phylum Chordata; class Mammalia; order Artiodactyla; family Monodontidae; genus Delphinapterus; species Delphinapterus leucas. Next base: position 40,763,211 of record NC_143129.1, read on the forward strand.
ATTACTCTTTGTTCCCACCTTACTGAATATTTATGTGGGAAAACTTCAAGGATGCCACCATCAAAACATACACATACAAAATGGTAGGCAGTGTATTATAGTAAAGGGAGTTTCTGGAGTCACACTGCTTAAGGTTAAAAATCAGTTTGCCAGGGACTTCTCTGGTGGCGCAGTGGTTAAGAATCCGCCTGCCAATGCAGGGGACACGGGTTTGTGCCCTGGTCCGGGAAGATCCCACATGCCATGGAGCAACTAAGCCCGTGCGCCACAACTACTGAACCTGCACTCTAGGGCCCACAAGACACAACTACTGAAGCCCGCCCACCCTAGGGCCTGTGTGCCGCAACGACGGAGCCTGTGTGCTGCAACTACTGAAGCCCGCGTGCCTAGAGCCCGTGCTCTGCAACGAGAAGCCACCGCAATGAGAAGCCCGCGCACCCCAACGAAGAGTAGCCCCTGCCTGCTCGCCACAACTAGAGAAAGCCCACACGCAGCAACGAAGACCCAACGCAGCCAAAAATGAACACATTTATATTAAAAAAAAAAAAAACAGAAGCAATATTAAAAAAAATCCGTTCGCCACTCCCTAGCTGTCTAACCTTGAGCAGTTTTAATTTTTGTGCCTTAAATGTCTATATATGTAGAATCATAGAGTCATTGTGAAAATAAAAATAATCCATGTGAAGTGCTTAGAAGAATATGTATTTGGCTTACAGAAACACTCAGATGTCAACTACTGGCAACAACAGTCAAAAATAAAATGGCTGTTAAAATCCCTGTACTTGTATATAAAAAATAAAAAACAAGGTTCTACTGTGCATCACAGGGAGCTATACTCAATATCTTGTAATAAACTACAATGGAAAAGAATAAAAAAATTTTAATCCCTGTATTTGCAAACAAGAAAGCTGATGTTCAAAATTAAATAACAGTCACTGCACTTGGGTGACATATCTTAGTAAGTGGAACTTGTCAAACATCTCAGGACATATCTGTGCTGCATGCTATTCAACCTGCACTTAATTTGGCTCCAAATTTAATTACACACGTCTCTATTCAACACATGAACATGGTCTCAAAGTCTATATAACACAAACTAAGAGTTTCAAACCCAAAAGGGGCCAGTTCTGTTTCTCTAAATGTCTGGGCTTATTTTCTAAAATAGGTTTTTCAGGTCAAATGCTTCACACAAACCTAAATGACAGAATGGAGATGGGGAACTTGAAGATTTGCAGTTATGTCTTGGCTTTATTACGAATTCAACCAGCTGCCTTTCAGTTAGTCAAATTTTGAGATATCTGTTCCCTCAAACATAAAATGAGAACTATCAGCTTTCTTATTTCCAAGACAGTGTAAGAAGCACACACAACTCACAGAGCTGAGCGAAGAGTTTATACCAAGTCAGATACTGGTATCCAGTGCTACTGGGCTGCCCTTCTCATATAATGATAAATCATAAAACGTCTATCTTATCGTCTTCCTTTCCTGTCTGCTTTCTCTTCTTTACTCCCATTAATATGTAGTTAGTTCCTAATCGGATGAGTGTGAATCAAATTAAAGTTGAGTATGAAGAAAAGTTATCAAAACAGCACCATCACATAGTAAAGTACCGTTAAGTGCAAGTAATGGTTAATTTTGTGTGTCAATTGGACTGGGCCATGGGGTGCCCAGATACTTGGTCAAACATTATTCTGGGTGTTTCTGTGAGGGTGTTTTTGGATGAGATTAACACTTAAATTGGTAGTTGTAGTAAAGTAGTTTCCTCTCCCTAACGTGGGTGGGCCTCACCCAATCAGTTGAAGGCCCTGTCCTAAGTAAGAGAGAATTCTCCTGCCTGGTGGCCTTTGAACTGGAATATCAGCTCTTCCAGTCAGACGCCAGCCTTGGGACTTTAACTGGGACATCAGCTCCATAAGTTTTAGATTTGCCAGCCTCCATAATCACATGAGCCAAATTCTTGTAATAAATCCCTTTACATACACATACACACACACATATCTTATTAGATCTGTTTCCCTGGAGAACCCTAAACGGAGCAATACCAGTATTATACTGAAACTCTGCAGATAAAACTGAACAGAATTCAGATTATGCTTGAAAGCCAAAGAGAAGGCAGGGTTTTCTAACAACAACAAAGGTCATATGTAGATATATTCTCAAGTCTCTGGTATTTATGGCTGAATCAAAAATACATGTAAAGTTCTTTCCAATGCAAATTTTTTTGTTATCATTGTTTTTGGCTGCGTTGGGTCTTCTTTGCTGTGCGTGGGCTTTCTCTAGTTGTGGCGAGTGGGGGCTACTCTTCGTTGTGGTGCACGGAATTCTCATGGCGGTGGCTTCTCTTGTTGCAGAGCGCAGGCTCTAGGCACATGACCTTCAGTAGTTGCAGCACACAGTCTCAGTAGTTGCGGCACGCAGGCTCTAGGGCACGCGAGCTTCAGTAGTTGTGGCTTGTGGGCTCTAGAGCGCAGGTTCAGTAGCTGTGGTGCACGGGCTTAGTTGCTCCGCGGCATGTGGGATCTTCCCAGACCAGGGATTGAACCCGTGTCCCCTTCACTGGCAGGCGGATTCTTAACCACTGTACCACCAGGGAAGTCCCCAATGCACATTTTCTAGTGGCTTCCTATCCATTCCAACTTGGGGGTTATTTGGTTTTAATAAATGAATCATGTACACAGCTGAGGCCTCTTCCTATACATAGTGAACCAAGCGGGGTGAAGGAGAAAAGGGCACAGAGGTTTATTTCCCTGAGCAATCTAGTCACTAGATTTTACAGAATACCTACCATGGAGATTTTTACATCTTCTAACCATGGCCTTAGATCATGTCAAAAGCAGGCCACTGCCTACAAAAGGACGACAGACAGGAAGAGCCTCCTGTTAGATGGGACAGTGTCCTGAGGACAGAAGACAGACCATCTAAAGAAAACAGTTAAATCTGGCAATGAGGGAAAAATAAGGAACCCAAATATTCCCTAGCAATAGGAAAGGAAAGTGAGTAACAGCATCTTGGAGCAATTCCGGCTCATTAGCAGTACAAAACAGCAAACCATCACTTATGCTGAGGGGCCTTCCCTGACTTAGGGTTCCTTTCCTGGCTTGTTTGATCACTCAGCTATTCTGTTCAAAGTTGAAAGCCAGGGCAGTCACAATCCCACAGCTCTGTTCTCAGCCTTTCCTTGGGTCTCTTAGAACAGTCTGCAAGGAATGCTTATGTTTTCTCTTTGGCCACAGACCAGGTGGATGGTTGAAGGGGTATCTTGTCTCAAATATGGAAATTTCTCTAGGGAAGGGCTACAATGATATCCATGTTCCAAACAATTTTTACCCAAGAGGTAGCATCCAAATGATAGAATCTAATTATTTTTAGTATAATCACATTTCTAACCATGTAAATATTTTCTTCTTCCTTATCTTAATTGCTTTCCCTTTTCTTTATAGATAGGGACATAAAGAGAAATATTTCACTTTCTTCTTTAATTAGTTTCAGGGCCATAACGTTGACCAACTGAGAGAGAAAAACCAGAAGGGCTGGCAGGCCAGCCTCTAGCAATGCTTGAAAAGGCAGGAATATCCTGAGTCAGCAAGTAGGAAAAGAAAGCATATTCAAGTTTTTTAAATGGTCACCATTGCAGTATTTGAGAAGTTACATCAAGTTCTGAATTGGAATGAGGCAATCAGTACTGGTAAATTAATAGATAAACAGAATAACACTTACCTTCTTTTTTTTTTTTTTTTTTGCGGTATGCGGGCCTCTCACTGTTGTGGCCTCTCTCATTGCGGAGCACAGGCTCCGGACGCGCAGGCTCAGCGGCCATGGCTCACGGGCCCAGCCGCTTCGCGGCATGTGGGATCTTCCCGGACCGGGGCACGAACCCGTGTCGCCTGCATCGGCAGGCGGACTCTCAACCACTGCGCCACCAGGGAAGCCCTTACCTTCATTTCTAAAGAAGGTATTTAAAAAATAAAGTCTCCATTTCCACAATACTCTATCAGTATAAAATAACAAAGTCACATTGAAGGCCAATAACTACTACCAATACAATACTTATTTCCCATTTATTTGTGATTTTTCAGGGGTTCGAACCAGTGAATAAAAATCAATTTTATTTTCATAGAGAACTTGTTATTCCACTATTATTTTCAGAATCATTGTAATAAAAACCCTACCTGGAAAGAGTAATATAAGAGAACCTGAAGGTCTCAGAAGACTGCAAAATTTATAACAACTGGCATTAAAGGCAAACAAACCACCAAAGGCTCTGATATTTGGCCTCTGATCTCTCTTAGGACAGTGCTTTCCAAAGTCTGGTGTGTGTCAAAATCACCTGGAGAATTAATGGAGCCTACAGAAGCCCAGGGAAGGCCTGGGTCTCTGCATCTTTACCACGTTCTCCAGCAAGGGTTTCCAAACCGGGCTGATCAGAATTGCCTGGGAAACTCTGAAAAACAACAACAACAAATCCCCAAGCTTCATCCCTGGACATTTTGGTTCAGTAGGTTTGAGGTTGGGAAACAGAAATCTTAAAACATTTTATTTTAAAATCGTTAAACAAACTTCCCAGGTGGTTCTCATTAGTCAGATTTGGGAACCACTGACTTAGAACACTTATTTAGGTAAGTGTCTCTCAAAGAGCTCTAAGCCTGAGCTCACTGAGAGTATTCATAACTTTGGGCAGGTTATAAATCACCATCCTGTGAGAATTTAACAAATTAAACTGTCTAGAAGTGATTTGATACGAAAAACTCCACCCAATTTAGCACTTAAATTACCTAATGATTTTCTGTCTATCTACTCTCCATCCCCAGGCAAAGGTCTATACATAATATTTATTTTCTATGGCTGTTAAGTGCTAGACACCCAAAGTGCTCCTAAGCAAGTTGCCCCATAGGATTTTGTTCTGTTAACCTGACCCTCTTCTTCCATTCAGACTCCCAGAGCTGTGAGGAATAGACCTAGTTCAGGGTACCACGGCCAACTGATGTCACTTGCAGCATTACGTGGCAAGACATCAACCTGCAAACCCTGTCCCCATCCCGCTGGGAGAGAGACACTAGAAAACCTTAAAGTGAGAATTAATTTTTTGGGGAAAGAATCGCTCTAACCAAAGACAGATCATTTAAAAGGTTAACTATTTTTAAAACCAAGACAAAAGAAAGCTAATATGACTTGAGAAGCTTAAAGAAATAGTGAGGGGCCTTTCGTTTACCTCCAGTAGCCCTAAACCCATAGATATCCAGCCCCACTTCTCCTGTATCTCAGAATCAGGTGTTTAAATTCAAAGTCCAAGACAGAAAGAATCTGAAAGCAATGATCAACAAGGAATTTGGGAAATGACCTTTGATCACATTTTCCTCGCAGTCTGAAGTCCTATCAGATTGAGATATCAATATACATTAAATGGAAAAATATGCTCAAAAGTAGGTGAGAATTATGATCCGTAAAACACAGATGCTGACTTCTAATCCTTCCCACAAAATCCCAGATCACAAATTGAGAGATGAGATGATCTCTTTTGGACAGAAGGCACTGACTGGGCCCCGTGAGCCAGCAGCAAGTGACAGGCAACTTGCAGCAGAGGCAGCAGAAACGCCCATGGGTCCCATGTGTCTTTTCTTAGTGATGATGGCCCTCCTTGCTGGACCGTCAGCAGCAGACGGTTCAAATGTACTTAGTAAAACTGCTGGGTGGGCAACCAAAGGGAAGAGAAGGATCTCCTAGAACTGGGAGGGAAAACAAGCCAAACGCTACTAGCAGCAGGCCCAGCTGGAAGAGGGCTTGGTCTGCAGGTTGATGTAGTTCCCTTGGGTGGACAAAGACGTATCTTCTCTGGAATTGCTCATCATCTTCTCAATGAGGACTCTAGAAAACAAATAAGAAACAAGCCTGAGAAGCTGGATGGAGAAACGGCAGATATTATCTGTCTTGTCACCAGATGGCACTCAGTAAAGCCACAAGGTTTAAATGCCCCTTTGTTCCCAGTTATCTCAGGAGAGAAGACAGCATCCCTGACCTTCAGGAGCTGGCATTCCAGTGGCTCAGTCTGTTCTTGTTTGCTCAGAAACAAGGAAAGAAGGTCCAAGGGGCTGCAGTGAAAGATGGGTAAATCTGTGTGCCTATCCCTAGAACAGTACGAGCTACTCACCTCATGGCCTCATTAATATTTTTGTTCTCCTTGACTGATGTTTCTGTCCAACCTGTGAAACCATTCTCTTTACTGAACCGGTCAACCTGGTCTCGGCTCACTGCCCAAGGGGACAGATCACACTGGCAAAGAAAATAAATAAAAGGCAACACCATAAACTTCCTGGGAATAGAAACATTGCTCAGATACGTGTGGATTTAAAACAGTTCCACCCATGGCTAGAACAGCAGCATCTGAAATCTACAGCCAACATTCTTCCCAAAGAAAGTCTCAACATCTCTTGAAAGGAGGTAGAGAAGGGCAAGTGGATACCCACAGTCAGAGTGCATTTTAGACACGCTTACTCTCTGACCACGGATTGAGGCCGGGGGCCATTTTCCAAGATCGACCACGTACCTTGTTGGCTAAGAGCAGGCAGGGCACCGGCTCTCCATTAGGCAGTGTGAGCTTGCTGTCCAGGTCCTGTTTCCATCTTTGGCTGTTGCTGAAGGTAGTGGCGTTGGTAACATCAAACATAATAACACAGGCAGAGGCATCCCGATAGTAAAGTCGGGTCATAGAGGTGAAGCGCTCCTGCCCTGGGAAGTAAGGAGACAGTTCTTGAGAAGGTGATCCTGAGAGCCAGCCTTGGAACCCTCCCTGACACCCTGCCCTTTCCATCTTCATTGTGGGAGAGAGGGCAGTATGCGTAGTGGGTGAGTCCAGATTCTGCGCCCAGATCACCCACTTCCAAACCCCTGCTCTGTCATTTACTATCTATGTGACTTCAGACAAGTCAAGCTTTCGGTGCTTCAGACTGAGCATCTGTAAAGTGGGGAAGCAAGCAGTAGCTTTTTATCATAGGATAGTTGTAAGGATTAATAATGAGTCGGTGAATCTAAAATGCTCAGAAAAGTGCTTGGCACGTAATAAATAAGGATTAGCTATTATTATTATTGTCTTCTCTTTTCTTGTTTCTCACCAAGGTCAGCTGAAAACCTAGAAAGAGCACCCCCTCCCCCTGCTGTGGGAGCATCTACCTACAGTCTGGACAGTTCACTACTTTGCCAGACCCTCACCCACACAGAGACTGCTCTACATTTATTCAGGGCAAAACATCTACAGAAAACATCTACAAAAGCTCTACATCTATTCAGCTTATACGTCCTCAGAGCAGTTCAATCATTCCAGCTTCAGGAAAAAACTTCTGGTTTCCCTGTCCCACTTTTTCTCCGAGAGCTTGTTGGTTAAACCAAAATGTCTTCCTTGTTCTTGTCCAGTCTTATCCATCCTACCTGCAATATCCCACAGCTGGAGGCGTACCATCTCTGAGTCAGACCACTGGAGAACCTTCAGAGCAAAATCCACTGAAAATTTATGTATAATATACTTGAATTAAATTTACCTTAAAAAATCCACAAAGTCATATCAAATATGCAATTACAACCCTAGAGACACACAACTCTAATCCCATTCATTCATTCATTCATTCATTATTTATTTGTTTGGTTACTTTTAAGCCCTCAATGGACTGAGATGAGCCCACACTCATGTATTAAGTGTGCGACAGGTAATTCACATGCATCTCCAAAGGCATCTCCAGCTTTTACTCTCTCATCAAACCAATGTATTTGATCCTACTTGTCTCTAAGGCTGGGGATAGGAGGATGGGAGTAATTATAAAAACAACTCCTAATCTCAGGTTAAACAGTTTCTGGGAGATTTAGGGGGTTTTCTCAGGGAAGGGATGATGGGGTAGAAGAGGGAAATGAGGTAAGTGGGTTGGCTTTTGCATCTTCCACATTTCAGTGTTGGTTTCTAGTCCAACTGTATTATGAGAAAAACACACCCTCAGGGAATTCTACATTCTCCATAAGGCCGTAGGAATTATCTTGGGCAGGAATGGGATAAAGTGAAAAGGTCCCAGAGGATTCACCAGGAAGAAGATACTCCATGGATGATGCTTAAGAGCAGTGCTGGAATCTACTGCCACATCTGTAGATACTGAGTCCATGACTTAAGGCTGCGGGGGAGAGCTTTTGATAAGGACAGCAACAGGATAATTTCTGAGATTTGGAAATACATTTCTCCACGTCTATGACAGAAATAAAAGCTAGGAAAAATTAAGAATAAACACTGAACAAAAAATTAGCCAGTCAATTATATTCTCTACTAAAGGAAAACTACAACAATTGCTAAAAATTAGTGGGATACTTTTAAACCAAATCCATGAAATAGGGACCCTCATATTATTGAGCAGTGTGGGGCAGAATGGTCAGGAAATAATCTTTGAAACTTTTGTTTGTTTGTAACTTTAAACCCTTAATTTTGATGAATGCTCTTTTTTTTTTTGCGGTACGCGGGCCTCTCACTGTTGTGGCCTCTCCCACTGCGGAGCACAGGCTCCGGACGCGCAGGCTCAGAGGCCATGGCTCACGGGCCCAGCCGCCCATGGCTCACGGGCCCAGCCGCTCCGCGGCGTGTGGGATCTTCCTGGACCGGGGCACGAACCCGTGTCCCCTGCATCGGCAGGTGGACTCTCAACCACTGCGCCACCAGGGAAGCCCTTGATGAATGTTCTTAAGGAGGGTGTTTTAACTGCAAATGTAAATGCACGTTAATTAAAAAAAATTCCAGAATGAACACTAGCACACAATTTCAAAACTTACATTACTGCAATTTTTTTTCCTTAAAAAATGTTCTTTTAATGGAGATAAATAAATGTTTGTTACTTTCCCTCTTCACCAGCTCTTCCCATCTAAACTTCTAATTAGAAGGCATTTTTCTACTTCTGAAAAGACAGTTGAGTCCAAAGGCCAAACTGTAAAGAAAGGAATTAACCCTTGGTCTTCCCTGCCTCCTTCATCTCCCCAGTTTGAGAGAAAACGGTGTGTGTGTGTGGGAAGATAGGTCAGAAAAGTGGTATATTTTACACTAGGAAGAATTCCTAGTCTTTATTTAAGCAATCGATGGACAAAAAACACACAGCTCTTCAGCCCTGATAAGCATCTGATTGTGTGGCCAAGGGGCCCTCCCATGCAGGTATTTCCATAACAAAGCTAGGCTCCAGGAGGCCAGGTTAAACACCTTTCTGTTCCATCAACAGCTGTCTGTAACTCCCGTGAGAGGCAGGACAACAGCCCCAACCGGTACCTAACCAGGCGCTCCAGAGGGTCTCAGCTGCTTCTCCTGATCTCAGAGATGTGCCTGTGACCGCTAGGAAGGCTGCAGGAGGAGACCTGAGTTCCCTAGCGAAACGCAGCAATCGCTCATTTTCTCATCCACCCGCCCTCATTTCCCATCGTCACAGTTTTGCTCTCTTTCCAGACAATCAGCTCAGGCTGGGAAAACTTAATTGGGGGAAACCCAAGAGAGGCATGCAAATCAAACACCAGCATGCCTCCCTTCAGGATCCCAGACACCTATTGCCAGGCCCGGGGAAGGACCCAAAGACACCAAATCCCCCGTTCCCCACCCCACTTGAGTCCGCGGCTCAAGTCCCGTGATCCCGGCCTCTCGTCTACCCCGCCCCCGCAGCGACGTCTCACCTCCCACCGTGGACTTGTAGTGTTTGCTGAAGCTGTCCTGGGAATATCGCTGCACCAAGGACGTCTTACCCACTGCGGCGTCACCCACCACCAGCACTTTGAACAGGTGATCGCGGCTGCCCATGGCTAGCGGGATGGACGTTATACGGCGGCGGGAAGTGGGGGGAGTAACTTATTTTAAACCCTTTGGCTCGCGACCCCGCTCAAACTGAAGTTTGGCATTCCCGCCGAACCGCCCGTTGGGGCTTCTCTGACGAGAAAGCCAAAAAGGAAACTTCGCACTCAACCTATACGCGCTTCCTCCCCGGGCGGCCGCAGCCTGGGTGGGGCGCAGGGCGCAAGCTGCTAGCCCCCTGCTGTTCTCACCTTCTTCCCCTCCCCGCCCGGCTACCGAGAAACTGGATGAGGCACCACGGTGTCTCACCCACCGGGACTTCCCCGGAGTTGCTCCGGCGGGCAAATGAACCCAGGCCAGCTCATTTCACGGTCAGGGAGAAGATGGGGGCCCTCCCCCCACTGCAAAAACCAAATTCTGGGGAAAAAGACGTTCACAACTAGACTCCCCGGACCCCATACCGCACCAGGCGGCGCAGTCCCTCTCGCCTTCCTCCGCGTGCGTCACGTGCAGCGTTGCTTGGGGCACTACATTTCCCATCTTACCTCGCGGTGAAGAGAAGTAGGCGAGTGAGGAGACTCGCCCGCCTGGCCTCCTGGGAAGTGTAGTTAATGCACTATTTTTCTTTTTTAAAAAACTACGCAAAGTTTCAAATCGTTTCAACCGTTTGGAATCTTATTTTAAAATAATTCTGGAATAGAGAAGATCCTTCAGAAGCGATTTGTTCGACATGATTTCACCTGCCTAAATCCGTCCCCAGATAGATTTCTCACTATCTTTAAAAGTTTTATGGAGCTAAGATTAAAAATTATTCCATAGATGCCATACATTATTCCACTAATAAAAGCTCAAGCCTCATCCCTCATGCTCCAAATCTATTTCCTATTCTTTCAGTTGGATGGACATATCCAGGATCTTGTGAACATTATGAAGCCTAGCTCTTATATTTTCCCCCAAAGACCCAATATCAGTCAAATTCAAGGACAGATTAAAAGGCTGACTCTTAGGAAAACCCATGTCGTTAAATGTTAGTTATTAATATTTAATAACTAGCTACTGCAGTAAAGATAGACAGAAAACAACAGACGGTTCCTTATCCTCACTTCCACAATCTCTAGTCATCACATCATTTGGGCTGGAAGCTAATTGGAGTACACTGGCAGCCCTCCTCCAGTTGTTGCTGTTGCTCATGAATAACGATTAAACTACAGTTTTGCAGATACTTTTAATTTTTTAGCCTGTAACTTTTCTGACCTGCCTGCCCTTTAGGTAGCAGTTAAGGGGACATGAGCTTCACGGCGAAGAAAATAAGTTCCATTTTCTATACTTTTCCCAGGAATAGAAGTAAAAGCAACAGGGCAATGGGAAAACAGCCCCGGTTAGATCTCTTGATAGGCTACCTCTTACGTTCTGTGAGGAGAGAACATCAGCACGGTTCACAATGAATGTATTTAGCCCAAAATATTTGTTACCCAGGTAAGGAAGTTCAGCCTAGGCTACTCATCTTTTCCGAATGTCTCAGTTCCCTTTTCCAATGGTCTTTTCTCAATTCCCATTGGCTTTAACATAGTTGACCACTCCTTGAAATTTGTTTCTCACGCGGCTTCTGTGACACTTTTTCTTGTTTATCCTCCTACTTCTGTGATGATCGCCTTTTTCTTTCATGGTTTCCTTCCATCCCATCACTCCCTAAGAATTTCCTAAGGCTTGAGTCTTGGTCCTTGAGCTGATCATTCTTTAAACTTTTTACTTTAGTGAATTGCCTTGGCTTCAAATTTCTCTTTGTCTAAATTTTATTTATATCTTTATCTCCGATCAGTTCTGTTCAACTGCTATAAGGGTGCCTCCATTTGGCTGTCCTGCCAGAGCCTCCCTCTCACTGCATCACCACAAAAACAGCTATTTCTGTCACTGGCCTCATCATTTCTTCCTTTCACTCAGGCTTCAGACCTGAACATTTTTATTTTATTGTGGTAGGAACACTTAACATGAGATCTACCTCTTAAGTTTTAAAGTATTCAATACAATACAAAAAATACAAAATTTTAAGTGTGCAAGAGAGGTACACTGTTGTACAGCAGAGCTCTAGAATTTATTCATCTTGCTTAACTGAACCTTAAGCCCATTGATTAGTAACTCCCCATTTCCCCCTCCCCCCAGCTCTTAGCAACCACTATTTCTTCCACTCTTTGACTCTATAAATTTGACTATTTTAGATACCTCGTATGAGTGGAATCATGCAGTAGTTGTCTTTCTGTGACTTGGGTATTACACTTAGCATAATGTCTTTAAGGTTCATCTATGTTGTCGCTTATTGCAGAATTTCCTTCTTTGTAATGGCTGAATAATATTCTACTGTATGCATATACTACTTTTTAAACTCATCATTTGATAGACATTTAGGTTGCTTCCTTATCCTGGCTATTGTAAATAGTGCTGCAATGGACATGGAAGTGCCAACATCTCTTTGAGATCCTGATTTCAATTCTCTTGGATAAATTCCCAGAAATCGGATTGTTGGATCATATGATAGTTCTATTTTTAGTTTTTTGAGGAAACTTCATACTGTTTTCCATAGTGGCTGCAACATTTTGCATTCCAACCAACAGTGTACAAGGGTTCCAATTTCTCCACATCCTCGCCAACACTTGTTGTCTTTTTTTTTTTTTAATAATAGCCATCCTGATAGGTGTGAAGTGATATCTCATTGTGGTTTTGATTTGTATTTTCCTGATGATTAGTGACATTCAACGTTTTTTCATGTATTTTTTGGCCATTTGTATGTCTTCTTTGGAGAAAAATCTATTCAACTCCTTAGCCAATTTTAAAACTTTGTTATTAGGTTTTTGTTTTTGCTTGTAGACCTTGAGCATTTAAAAAAAATTTTATTGGAGTATAGTTGATTTACAGTGTTGTGTTAGTTTCAGGTGCACAGCAAAGTGAATCAGTTACACATATACACATATCCACTCTTTTTTAGATTCTTTTCCCATATAGGTCATTACAGAGTATTGAGTAGAGTTCCCTGTGCTCTACAGTAGGTCCTTATTAGTTATCTATTTTATATATAGTAGTGTGTAGTAGTGAGCATTATTAATATTTCCTCTTACACACATTCCTCTACAGCCCCTCCCTTTTAAAAAGTCAGTCACCACATCCTACTGATCCTTCCTTCAAAGACATTTCTCCCACCCATCTTTATGCTTTGTATCCAGTGCCACTTTCATGTTCAGGCTTTCATTATTCGCACCTGGATCATCTTCAGAAACCTGTTTATTGATCTCCCTGATTTTAGTGTTTTAAAATCTTCAGTGCATCCTGTACAACCACTCAGGATGATTTTCCTAAAACATCATTGTTCCTTCATTGTCTACCAATTATCCAAAAATTGTCCAACCTTCCTGAATTGGTGTCCAAAGCCCCACCCTACCTAACAACTCTATCTCACCTGATCTCAAACGGGAATTTTCCCCTCCAAAAGGTGATGTTCCTTCTGCTCTTTAAAAGCCCAATTTCATTTTTTACTTTGTATCTTCGCTCGGGGTGCTTCACCTATCAGAATACCCTTCAGGCTTCTTTTCACACACCTAAATCTTACCATACTTTGGGTTCTCAAACTTTAGTGTGCATAAGAATTACTTGGGGATGCTTGTTAAATATGAACATTCTGACTCTGCAGGGCTGTGGTAGGACCCAGGGGAATCTGCCTTTTTGTCAAGTACTGAGGTGATACCCAGACCAGATTCCACTTTGAGAAATGCTGCTTTAAAGCCTGACTTATGCATCAACCGATTTAGGAATATTTCCCTTATTATTGCAGCCCTTATTCATCACCTGGAGCATTTACAATCGGTTTGATCTGTGTTCCTTTAACTGTGTGACCAATTTAAAATTATTTAACTTATATGCAAATAGTACATTGCAAAGTAAACAAGCATTTCAAATACAAAATTTTGGCTTTGGCCCCGGTTGTCTGTAAGAGGAGCTACTTTAAGTTTGCCAAATCAGAAGTGTGAAGAGTGAGGATTTAAGAGGGAAGATTAGCAAGTTCCTGGTATCCCCCCAAGTCACAGAGTTTCTATTAAAGGAGTGACAATTCCTTTGGTGGGGGTAGGGGTATTGTATTTCTTCGATAGTAAGCTTCAGTCTCCCAGATAGACAGTCATAAATAAGAGAGAGGGAAAGCACATTCAGAGTGCCAACAACAGATTTACAGGTACATGTTTGGAACACAGCTTTTTGGAAGCTGGGGAAGTGGTCAGCCTTGCTCTGTTACTATCACACTTCCAATTGGTGCCTGCCTCTCTCCTTTTTACTTCCCACTTTTTTTTTTTTTAAATTTCAAACCCATAGAAATGTTAAAAGAAGAGTATAATGTATATCAGTATGTCCTAAAGCTGGATTTTCAATTACTGACATTTTGCCTCATCTGCTTTGTCTCTTTGTGTATACATATCAAACCTTTTGAAAGTAAGTAGCACACACTTCATCCCTAAATACTTTAGTACATAGGCCCTAATAATTAAATTCTCCTATAAAACCAAAATACTGTATAAGGAAGAACAAATCTGACTCCATATTAGATCTGTTTCTTTTACTTTAACCTTTGTATTCTGTTACTTTTGCTGTAAGTTAAGAATGTTGCCTATCACCTGAGATATACAGGATAGTGCATTCTCAAGGCTCAGACCTTTATTTATTTATTTTTAAAATAAATTTATTTATTTATTTTTGGCTGCATTGGGTCTTCGTTGCTGTGTGCGGGCTTTCTGTAGTTGTGGTGCGTGGGCTTCTCATTGCAGTGGCTTCTCTTGTTGCACAGCACGGGCTCTAGGCACATGGGCTTTAGTAGTTGTGGCACGTGGGCTCAATAGTTGTGGCTCGCGGGCTCTAGAGCACACACAGGCTCCGTAGTTGTGGCGCACGGGCTTAGTTGCTCCGTGACATGTGGGATCTTCCTGGACCAGAGCTTGAACCCGTGTCCCCTGCATTGGCAGGCAGATTCTTAACCACTTCTGCCACCAGGGAAGTCCAGGCTCTGACCTTTAAAAGTAAGTATAACACTTTTCCGTTCATATAGAGATAAAAAGTTGCAGAACAGAGAATAACATTTGTCCTGTTGGAGGTTTATAGAAACATGGTGATCTGACCTATGTGGACAGCTGCAAGCACAAAGGATTACATCACCAACACCAAGACATTTCAACAACCAACCACACCACTTTCTCTGTTAGTATAAAAGAAGCCTGAATTCTAACTAGGGTAAGGTGGTTCTTTGGAACACTAGTCCATCATCTTCTTGGTCATCTGGCTTTCCAAATATAGTCGCTATTCCGTGCCCCAAGAACTCAGCTCTCCACTTATTGGCCTGTTGTGTGGCAAGCAGTAGGAGCTCGGGCTCGGTAACAATACCATTACCCTTATCACACCTAAAAAAATTAACTTTAGCTCAATAATATCATAAAAAATTTACATTTATCTATATCCCTTGAAATATTTTTTTCTCACTTCCCTTCCTCTGATCCAGGATCCAATAAAAGTTCATGCATTGCATTTGGTCGTTTTGTTTCTTTAGTCTTTTTTTAATGTAGAACTATGCTGTGTCCAATACAGGAGCCAGTAGCCATACGTGGTTATTTATATTCACATTAATGGAAATTAAATAAATTTAAAATCGGCTCATCAGTCACACTGGCCACGTTTCAAGTGCTCAGTTGCCACATGTAATAGTGGCCACTATATTGAACAGCTCAGACGTGGACTGTTTTCCTTATCACTGACGGTTCTATTGGAGAGCTTTAATCTACAGTAATCCCTTGCCATTTTTTTTGCTTTTCATAACACTGACTTTCTTTTTAAAGAGTTGTATTGTAGAGAGTCTGGGTTGTCAATCCGTATTCTAGGTTGTCTGATTGTTTTCTCAAGATTAGATTCTGGAAAAACGTTTTTGGCAAGAGCCCTACCTAAAGGAGGTGGTGTATAGCTTATTACATCACTAATTTCAGGTTGGTGATGACTACCATATGATTTCAATAAATATTTATTAAAGAAGTGACCCAGCACTAGGAAATCGCCTAAGAACTTGGGAGCTTGACTTCAAATAGAAGAGAAAGAGTTTAGGGAATTCCCTGGTGATCCAGTGGTTAGGACTTGGCACTCTCACTGCTGTGGCCTGTGTTCAGTCCCTGGTTGGGGAACTAAGAGATCCTGCAACCTGCACTGCGTGGCAAAAAAAAAAAAAAAAAAGAGACAGTTTATATAATCTCCATAGCCTCCACCCCTGTGCTAGGAAGAAGGTGGAAAAATGCTTTGTAACATGAAATGGAGACTGAAGTGATACAGCACGTGGCCCAGGAGCACGGATGGGAGGGATGGACCCAGAGAAGGGTCAGGCCATGGGGCTGCAGCTGTCCCTAAGCCCCAAACTCCAGATTCACTTAAGTAATCATAACTTTGTGGTGATTGCTTTGGGCACAGGAAGCAGAAGCACAGGAATGCCTGTGACCCAGCTAAGCATTCAGCCAGAAGTTTCCGCAGCAAGGTGCCCTAGGAAACCCTCTAGAGAGAGGCTGGTGGGCTCAAAGGGCAATGTGTCAATCACTCCTCTGCGGGCTTGTACCCAAGAGTCTGCAGCTAGCTTTGAGCCTGGGAGTATCCAGGGAAAACATTATACCCTAGTTTTTACTGCTTGTGTTGCCACATTTGCCTTCTTCCATGGATACCCTCCCATCCACCCCAAATAAAACCAGGGAAAGAAGATAGGAAAAGGGGTAGAGGAGAATTTTTGGTTTAAAGAGCTGAGTGTGTGGCCCCAACTGTCAACGTGTCACTGAGAAAGTCGCATCTATATAATGAAGGCATTCCCTTCTAACACAGATGATTCTAATTTTCTATGACCTTTCAACTCTGAAAGAGGGGAGCAAGCCAGAGACTATTGTACCCATAGGCCACCCTTAGTTACCCACTGACAACCCCCCACCCCTCCACCAAGAACGTGGAAATACTGTGTTAAACTCTAAAATCAACATGTAATGAGAGGTTCCTAGGCAGAAGACTAGATTGATTGGAGTATGAACATATCTAAAGAAGAAATGTGTTGATCTGAAGGGAAGTTGGTCAGTCTTAGAAGTAAAGAAAGGAGACATTGAGAGGAGAAGGGTGGCTACACATCTCTGGCTTCTGTCTGGCAGACACCTTAGTCTTAAGGGAATATCTGGCTGTCTGTCAGGTGTCCCTATTGTGGAGACTCCGCAGCTGACTAACAAGGCCTGACACCATTATATTTTCAAGTTATAAAACAAACTTCTCTGTTAAGATTCCCAACTCTCTGAGTACCTTCTGATCACCTTTTTCCTGGGTAGCTTCCTTCCAGGGAGGGAATGTGCTGGTCAGGCTTACATGTGTGTCAGGCCCACTGACCATCTGGTCTTACGCACAGGCTTCTGTGAGTTTGTGGGCCTAAGTCAGCCTCCCTGAGATGACTTCTGGATGGGAATGAGTTTTCGGGCCACTGAAGATGAAGCCGGGTCAGGGTCACAGTGCACTTACCCAACGGAGACCTATGAACCTGGCTGGTCTGCCACACTGCACAACTTTGTCCAATTTCAACTGCACCCACGGCACTAATGAGCAGAATCCAGGGTGGGTCCAGGTCTATTAACTTCTCAATTCACTAGTTCCTTCATATCATCCCAAACTCTATATTCTGAGTATTTCTCTTCTCGTTTTAATCAACATTGTATAATAATAATAAAAGCTTCTGTTTACTGAAACTTCTGTGTGCTCAACAGCCCCACAGTGAAGGCATTGCTGTCCCATTCTACAGAAGGGACAACTGGGGATCAAAAGAGCTGAGAAAGCTGGGATTCAAACCTATGTCTACCTCTAAAGCTTGTGCTTGTTATTATATTTAAAATTAAGCTGTGTGAGGAAAGTAGGGTGACTTCTCAGAAGAAGAGTATAGCATCCTCAGCATGTTTTCTAAGAGTTGCCTCATTCCAAAAGTGGACATGATGACTCTTACTTATGGAGCTCAAAAAATAAGAATCTGCCTTGATTGGAGAAGGCAGCTGGCAGCTGTGCCTCACTGGAGCAGTAGGAGAATTCTAGTGATGCCCCGGGGTATCCCAGAGGATTCTGGCCACCATCTTTGACCCTGACACAGGAAAAAGATAACCTGGATGCTAAGCAAAGCAAAAGATAGAGAATGTAGAAGCCTAGGTGGGCACGTGATGTGCTGTTCTGTCCTCCATAGCATGGGAGTCCCAAGGGAGAAGATCAGTGGCTGTGTTCCAGGCTTGGGATTGGGTCCCCTGAGAATACCTCAGGCAATGGTGACATCTCTCCCCTGCACCTTCCTGAACCTGTATCGAAGGCTGGTTTGATTTTTGGCCTGGTAATCTTAGTTAATATTTCATATTTGACTTAGTTACTTTTCCCACAGATTTCTAACTCCTAAAAACCAGATACATACTTGATTTCTGAGTAATTTGTGAGGTAGTCAACAACTTAGGTAATGTACTTGAAAGTCACCATGTGATAGTCTGTGCAGAGTCAAGGATGGATAAACATGTGGGTGTCCCTGGCAGGTCACAATTTGGAGCTCCCTTAAAGCAAGGTTTTCTATCTACTTGCTCAACATTTCTTTGATAGGAGCTAAGAGAAAATAATTTCTGTAATGTTCAGAATAAGAAATTTGTTCTAGTATGTTCAAAATAAGGAACTTATACTATCCTCTGAATATGACATAATATTTACTTATTTGGGATTATTTTCATTTAACTTTTTAAAAGAAAACACCAATAAATAACTAGACAATATTAGTCAACCCAACCTAACTAAACATGAATATAGCCATAAAGTCTTTCAAATTATGTTTAGGATTGTTTTTCTCTCTGGCCAATTGGTTCTCACATTCCTGCATTTTGTTTCTGTTTTTTTTGATTTTTTTGGCCATGACGCGCAGCTTGCAGGATCTCAGTTCCCCGACCAGGGACTGAACCCGGGCCACAGCAGTGAAAGCCGGGAATGCTAACCAGTAGGGGACCAGGGAACTCCCTGCAATTGGTTTTCTTACTAGCTTTTAAAAAAAAATTATTTTTGTTTTTTTTTTGTTTGCGGTACGCGGGCCTCTCACTGTTGTGGCCTCTCCCGTGGCGGAGCACAGGCTCCAGACGCGCAGGCTCAGCGGCCATGGCTCATCGGCCCAGCCGCTCCGCGGCATGTGGGATCTTCCCGGAACGCAGCACGAATCCGCGTCCCCTGCATCTGCAGGCGGACTCTCAACCACTGCGCCACCAGGGAAGCCCTTAAAAATTTTTTTAATCAAGCCATATATTTTCTTGGGAGTCATATTAAAATATTTTATCTTTAGATAATGTAATAACATATCGTGCACTAAACAGCACTATACTGTGATTGTTCAGTTACTGAATTTTAGCTGGAGACAGCGGGATTTCAGGAGACTGTCAGCTGACTGATCTCAGGGTTGGTGGTGTTGCCTGTAATTATGTTGCAAAAATATCATCAGGGATAGGCTGGCGCCTGGGAGGCTTGTTTTTAAATGTCCACTGGAAGATATTGTCTATTTCTGTAGACAATTATCATTTTACAGCAATACAAGGTGTCTCAAGGGCAAAACAGATAACAGGCACCATATTTTTGACCATTTCAGTACGTTTTAATGTTCTCTACACAGGGACACCTTGGACACCTCTTTCGTCTGGCTCCAGGCATGGTGGGAAGGCACCGGGCTGAGAGAATCCTGGGTGTGAATCTATGACCTTGGGCAAGACACTTAACCTCTCTGGGCCTCAGTTTCTCGCTTGTAAAATGGTGATAATATCTTTTTTGCAAAGTTTTGAGAGATAATATTGCAGTTGTAAATGAGGCTATTATTTAAAAGTATATCACAGAGTATAATATACTATATATTAAATATTATACAAATAATAATTAACAAGCAATTATCCTCTTTCCACTAACCCTTAATGGCCTTACTAACATATTACTGCTTTGAAGAGTTAGTCCCAGAGTCCAGGCCCGTTATAAAAGGCTGATTTCTTAAATGTTTTCACTAGAAAAAAAAGGGTAATTATGCGACGTGATAGATGTGTTACTTAACTCAATGGGGGGAATCCTTTCACAATGTACTCATATATTAAATCACATTATATACTTTAAATATATTACAACTTTGTCAATTATATCTCAAAAAAAAGGGCTGGTCACCAAGCTGGGTAATGCTCAGCACTCTGTCAAGGATCCTTGGGGGAGCGTGTCCTGCTCGGGCAGTGGTTCCCAGCAGAGGCTTTGGAGTCAGACAGATCTGGGTGGGACTGCACCGTGACTCTGCCCTTCCCTATCTGCCATCTCAGAAAAGCTGCTTCGTCACAAACGTGTGTGTGTCTCAGAGGGTTGTGTTATCACCCCCTGCCCTCCAAACCCCAGTCATGCGAACCATTTGTAGTTCCCCAAAGCACCAGGCTCACTTCTCTGCTTAGCTTACTGTTTCCTCTCCAGGACGGTTCTCTCCTCCTACATGCTGCTCCTATTCTTGTTGGCTTCCTCTAAGACTTCCCTGCCCCTCAAGACTTGGTTAGGTGTCCTTTCCGTCTGCCTGCTCCCCAGCAACCCTCGGGTTACCCCTATGGTCATAGTATTGACATTGCCTAGTCATTGGCCCACCTCCCCCTCACTTCAGAGTTGACTAGTATGTTGGGGTTTAGTGTATGCCAGGCACAGTGTCTAGTCCTTTATGTCAATTATCTTACTGAAGTTGCTTAACAACCCTAGGAAATACGTATTAGTACAGATGAGGAAACTGAAGCTCAGAGAGGGTAAATGGTCTGCTCAAGGTCACACAGATCAACGCAGACGATCTGGGATTTGAATTCACACCTGACTCTAAACCCTTTGCAGTCAATTGTAAATTGCTAAGAGTTTATAGGGTTGAGCACAGTGAAAGCATGTGCAAGTACTCAGCAAAGAATGGCTATTATTATTTGACCCAAGCAGATTATAAACCTCTGGCAGGAAGGAATCTTAACCCATAGGTGCTTGCACCCTTTGCACAATACCCCAACCGAGGCTGAGTCAGTGTGTGGAGAGCAAGGACAGAGTAAGGCTTCTGGAATATGTCCCAGAGCAGCACTGATTGCTTCTCAATAAATGGCTGATGTTTTCTATCACGCATCTCTGTATTTAAGAAATATTTCTTGTCGCACTCTGGCCCCTTTCCACTTCTGTGCGAGGAGGGGGTGGGACTACAGAGGGGGCCCAAAGCAACAGTGGAAGCTGCTTTTTGATGAGACACACAGGAACCACCAGCCACCTAAATAAACGTCCTCTTTATTTTACCAAATATAATTTATCAGTTACGTTGACATTTGTCAATTCAGTTATAGTCACTATAAATAATTGTCATAGGACACAGTTCTGTAACTTTTTAAGGACAGAAGCGTAAACCAATGTTGCTCCTCACAGCCAGGCCACAAGTCCATGCAGTTTGTGCAATCGGGGGAAAAGAAATGGATCTTCCATGAAAGTCATGAAGTCCATTTTCTTTCTCTCTCACCCCGCAGTCCTCCCTCTGCTCACACACTCAGGGGTTGGGGCACGCCTACCTTCTTGCTTTTGTGGCAAAGGACACTCCGGAATCCCCCAGGGCAGCCTGGCTGAACTCCAGAGATGAGGAAGCGGTGAGTGACTGGAGCAGGGGTGACTGCACACCAGAGGGGCACGGCCACAGGGGCGGAAGAGTTGGTTTTGGTGCCTGTATAAGAGTCTGTGTGCAAGTGGGTTTGGAGGTGGAAGACAAGACGAAAGAAGGCCTGAGGAAGAGCAGAAACAAGGCCAGGCTGGTGTTAATAAACTCTGCTGGACACAACCCCAGCTAGATAACCTCTATGATTCCAATTCTAAAGTTCTAGGCTCTGGAAGGTGGCCTGGGTGGAAATGGAGGGAGAGGAGTCTCTGGAAGTAAAGGGCAAGTTCCTGGGATGAGGCATGGTAGTGGTAAAAGTCAGGGTCACTGCCTAGCCTTCCCCTGGAGAGGGGCCCTTTAGGCTACAGAGCGGAGGGCTTAAGGGAAAGCTGTGGATAGACAGGCTAGAAAAAAACCTGCATCCAAACGCCCAGATTTGTACATGTGAGTGTGGGCAACAGAATCCTGATCTGTTCACGGTAACGTGTGGGGAAGGTGCAGACTCCAGTGTTCTCCCAGTCTTGTGCTGGGCAGAGAAAAGTGGAAGCAGTTGGTTGATATCCAGCCTTCTAGTTCTGAATCCTCTTTTGCGTGGCTGGTGAGGAGATGGGGGGAAGGGAGGGTGAGGAAGGGGAGTTTAGGGAAATCAGCAGTGGCTGAGCAATGGGGCTAGGGGCTCTAGCCGTGGTCAGTGTTGTGCACAAGTGGGATCCAGGAGTGGAATCTAGAGGCGGAAGCTGGCTCGGTGACAAAGATGGAAATACAGCGAGGAAACTCTCTGCCAGATTGAAAAGGGCACATGGCCTTTATATCTAGGAACGAGGCGAGGTTAGAACTGTGTTTCCCTTACTGCTGGCTAGTCAGTGCCTGTGCAAACAGGACCTGACATGTAGTAGGCACTCAACAGATAGTGCTCAACAAATGTTTCAGACCGTGCCTGCAGAAGAGCTGCTCTTGGGGAAGCTGTGTATTTGCTGAATGAATGAATGAGTGAATGAATGATGAATGTGGGCAGAAGCCAAGAGAGAGGAAAACTGACCTCCATGGCATGAAAGAATGAGCGATTTCAGGAAGTGACAGGGTCTAAGGTGACCACGTGATTATGTCTTCAGGAGAACAGCAGCAGTGAAATACCCCTGGTTGCCCTCAACCTCCCAACCATTTTTCACATACCCATCCTCCATCCCTAATCTTGGAACCCAACCCGGCAAGCTCTGGGAAAGGTCGTGCTTAGAAGCAATTAGAGATAAAGGTTGAACAGAGATAATCAGTTCTCTGGGCCCAGGGAGGATGTAGATCTTGGCAAACTATGGGTAGACGTGGGTCAACAGGGAGACCAGGCCACTGCTCATATCTTCCGGAATGAGACAATCAATTGGAAAGAAGATTAAAGGGAGGGGCTGGTGGTATTTATCAGGCAATTGGGTAAGGAGCATGTACACAATTTAAGGAGTTCACCTCATCCTTTTTGAGAGCAGGGTAGAGAATAGGGCTAGGATTATTTGGGGCCAGGAGCAGCTGTCTCCTGCTTAGTGCTTTGAAGTTGGTCCATTTCTAGAAAAAGTATGTGTGTGTGGGAGGGGAAGGGAGAGTGACATTTATCCCTCTGTTCAACCGAAAAGAAAAAAAAAGAAAACAAAGACAAACCCCCAAAACCAGAGCCCACTCACAGAGGCTGAGTTTGCTAAAGCTAAACCAAATGTCCCCAGATCCCAGATGGAAACCCCTGCCCCAATCCACTTCACCTGGAGGCACCCACCATGAAATTGCACTTGGTGATTGTCTCAAAAATCTACTTGTACTATTCATCTCAGTCCATCTGTCCTGCCTGAATTCTTGCTCTACAAACTTGGCTCAATGTATAAAAATTCCCATTGAAAATAATGAGAATTTGGTATCAAAGTGAAGTCCTAGAAAGAGGTGGGAGTGTCGAGTGGGGTGGGGTGGGGAAAGAGAAACCAAAAAAAATTTCACACAGAAAGTGCAGAGAGGTGGAGAGAAGGCCGAGTGACCAGGCTTAGTCCCCGACATCCGTGTCTCGGTCCCCAATGAGCCAGAGGACATGGAAGCTGAGTGCTAGGAGCCCAGTGCCAAGCAGGTCCCCCAGGGCTGTCAAGTACGGGATGGAGAAGTTGTCCGGGTCCAGGCCCCGGCCCCACATCCAGTGCACCATCCAGTCTGCGATGTACAGGAGAATCAGCACCTGGAGAAACAGAAGGGCCCAGCCTGCAGCCATCCCCTCTCTCCAGGGGGAGACAGAGGCCATGCCATCAACCCATTCATTGCATCACAAGGCTTGACTATCCACAGTCCTCAAGCTGGGACAGCTCGTCTCTCTGCCCCAGCAACCCCTCTATGTTCCTTCACCCCACAGTGACCACCTTGAACAGATGACAGGAGTAATTCGAGTTCTTTGGGAAGGAAGAGGCCCCTACTCCGTGGAGTTTCCCACATCAGCATTACATTCTGCTCCCAAATTTACTAAACAAGAGGCTTCCTAATTGACATCCCACTGGTTGCAGGAATTCAGCCCTCTTGCCTCTAATTCTGGGTCATCCTATCCTCAGGTCACTCCAATTCTTGCCATGTTGGCCTCTTTGGGAGCCCAGCAGGGGGCTGGGGGGTTGGAGTTTGCCTTTCATACAGGGATTTGTCCTCAGAGCAGAGTGGAATAAGGACGGCGTTTGAGGCTGCTGCCCGCACAGCTGTCTGAGTAACAGTTGATTATCCCAAGCTGCCTTCCTCCTGACCCTTCCCATTCTGCTGTTGTGGGCTCAGAGAATGCAAGTTTATTTTAACATTAGTCCTAGCAAAACAGAATTAAGAATGAGTCGGCTAAATACAAAGCAGACAGTGCATACCAATTCAAAAGACGTTTTGGATTATCTGCTGCTTTGATTTATCTGTGCCCTTGCTTTTCTTCCATTACTACAGAAAATTAAGAATGATCTACATTAGAACCTTGCTAGTGGGCCCAGGACCAGTAGCATCAACAACAGCTGGGAGCTTCTGAAAAATGCAGCATCTCAGGCCTCACGCTGGATCTCCTAAATCGGAATCTGCATTTTAACAAGATTCACACGCACTTTTAAGTTGGTGATGAACTCGGTCTAAAATATTCTGGTGGAGTGGGCTGGCCTGCATCTTTGATATAGTCTGCATGATTCCTGACATTTGGGGATCCCCAAATGACTGCATCTGCGTGAGAACGAAACGGTTTCTAACGGTAAAGCTCCAACACAGTCATTTGGGAGGTTTTACTCCTGACTGTACTTTGTAAATACTGTGGTATGCAAATTCTGCCCTGAGGGGCTCAGATGCCGGAACCAGGGCCACTGGGGGATCCAGAAGCCAGAAGTGATACCTATTTTTAGGCAAACCTGGTTGCTCTCCTGTCTTCTCTCCAAGGAAGCCAGAGGTTACAGTTCTAGCACCTTCACGTTCCACCTTGCCCCACACACGGCTGCTTTGGACTCCTGTGGCCCTGGCCCCAGCCCTGGGTGAGGGCCAGCCCCCCATAACTTCACACCCTGGCCAGCAGCTGCAGAAGCATCCCAAATAAAGAGTGTGGCCAGAAGGACTTCGGGACGTGTCCCACGAAGGGAATGGCAGCAGCTGTTCCCACATTCCAGCCTCCCGAGCAGGCCCTGGGACACATGGCTGGGAGGGGGCAGTGAGGGGATCGGGAAGAACCTTTAGAGGGGATCAAGTGCCATGCTCCGGCCCTGCACAGGCTAGAGAAGACAGTAGAGGTGAGAGTGTCCCCCAGCGTGTTCACAATGGGGAATGAAGCAGGGCCCATCCTTCCCGACGTGGCCAAGGGCTACCCTCCAGCCACAGACCCTTGGTACACACACCTTCCCTTTTCCCACCGAATGTGCTTCACCCCAACTCACAGTGGAACGTGGCAACTTGGGTAACTGCCGCGGGGAAACTGCATGTGGTTGGCCCAGCCCTTGCTAGGATGTCCTAACACACAACATTTCTAAAGTTGGGGATGAGGGGTTGGAGTTATGGATAAGGGCTTATCAATAGGGGACTGGTTAAATGAAACTATGGCACGTCTATGCAACAGGAGAGAATGCAGCCATAAAAATCAGGGTGTTCTGTTCTTCACATATGGGTGTGGAATGATCTCTAAGATAAATTGTTAAGTGAAAAAAGCAGGGTGTGGACAGCACGTATAGTGTGCTACATGTGCATTTAAAAAAAAGGAGGAAAATAAGAAAAATATGTATGTTTGCTTGCATAAATATAGAATCAACTTGAAGGATACATAAGAAACAGATATAAACAACAAGGTCCTACTGTATAGCATAGGAAACTATATTCAGTATCTTGTAATAAACCATAATGGAAAAGAATATATATATTCTTATATATATATATTCTTATATATATATATTCTTATATATATATTCTTATATATATATTCTTTTATATATATATGTGTGTATATATATATATGTATATGTATATATAAAACTGAGTCACTTTGCTGTACACCAGAAACTAACACAACACTGTAAATCAACTATACTTCAAAAAAAAAAAGCAACAGATAACACCAATGGCCTGTGAGGAACAGAACTGGATGGCTGGAAAAAGCAGAGAAAAGACTTTTCACTGAGGTTTCACTATGAACCTTACAAATTTTTTGAACTATGTGACTGTTATTACCTATTCAAAAAGCAAATCTGTAGAAATTGAAAATGTGATACTAAGGGTGAGTTTGGTTATAAGGGGGTTGCATAAGGGAGGCTTGTGGTGATGGAACTTTTCTGTATCTCGACTGTGGTGGTGGTTGCATGAATGTACACGTGATAGAATTGCATAGAACCACACACACACACACACACACACACACACACACACATACACATGAGTGCATGTTAAAACTGGTGCAATCTGAATAGCTTTGTGCATTGTACCAACACTGATTTCCTGGTTTTGATGTTGTGCTATAATTATGCAAGATGTTACCACTGCAGGGAACTGGGTGATCGGTACATGGGATCTCTTTGCATTTTGGGGGGCAACTTCTTGAGAATATATAATTATTTCAGAACAAAAAGTTGAAAAAAAGGTAATAAAAAGCCAGGGAGAAAGCATCCTAGTATTACAGAATGGCAAGGTTGGATGGGATCCAACAGATTATCTAGTGCAGTGGTTTTGACACGTTTTCAAGCTGTGAAACCCTTTATTCAAATGAAATCTCCCAAGGAACCCCAGCATGTGAACAGAACCACATGGAGCTGTGTGGCCAGGCTAGAGGGGGTGGCACCTGCCTGAAGTCCACCACCTCTGGTCCACTCCTCTCAATTTACAAATGTATCACTGAGCCTCAGAGAAGTAAAATGACTGAGCAAAAGTCACACAGCATGTTAGTGACTTTGCTGGAACTACAGCCTGTTCTCCTGAGCCCCTGTCCAGTGTTTACCGGCCACACAGTCACAGAGAAAGAGTTGGAAGACTCTTTCTGGGCCAAGCCTGGACCTCCCCTCCCATCCATGCAGGGCAGCCCTGGCCCCCGCCCCCGTGCCCCTGCCAGTCCGTACCTGGAGCAGTGCAGCTGTCATGTAGAAGACGATGAAGATGAGTGTAAGAGTGGTGTGCCCGCCCTGCATACAGCTGATCGTGTAGAGGAACACCAGATGTCCTGGGGCCACGAGGAGAAAGAGGACCCGGGCCGAGCGAGAATTCACATCTGGAACCAGGGGAGAGATGGTGTGAGGAGGAGAAGGGGAGGAGGAGAACGGGCTCCAAGAGGCCTTTCAAAGTCAGGAGGTACCACGCTACACTCCAGGGCAGCAGACAGCTGACTATCTCTATGTCTCCATCCCATGGTCCCCAGCCCCCAGGGTGACCCAGGAAAGGACAGCCTTCCTGCCTGGGCTCTGCCCTCGAGAACAGCTGGTACATACAGCCCAACAGAGAAGGAGAACCTACATATGCAGGCCCCAGCTGTTTCTGAAGTGATGGAGTGAACCTAGGAGGTGGGGACTCTGGCATTACCGGGACTGAAGAAGGTGGTACAAGGGCTGGGGCAGCGGCGAGGGGCTTGCCCAGAGTTCTCCCCTGGCATTCCGTTCATGTGGAGGAAGGTGGAGATGCGGCTGGCCTGCACAGCCACCAGATTGCCCCCAACACCTGCGGAGACACATAAGACCTGAGACGTGGGGGTGGGGAGTGGGGAGGGCATGACCCATTCACCAGACCCCAGGAAAAGAGACACTAAGAAGGAAGACAAAGACACCCTTCCTTCCAGGGAGTCTTCCAGGCTCCTCCCATCCCCCATGCTATGGAGAGGTGGCAGTCCCACGTACTCCTAACACGGCTGAAAGTGCAGGAAGGGACACAGGTGGATCTGCAGACTCAGGGAGCCTGCCTTCTCCATCAATGCAGAGTGTACACCTGCGGTCAGACACAGCCGAGGGGACAAGGGCCTGCCTGGCTCAGCCCCTCTCCAAAGCTCTGCGTGGACCCAGGTATGCAATGCTCATGCGCTGGTTCCAGTAACAGTTTCAAGTAGCAGTTCAAGTCGTGAACTATCTGAGCTGGACTCTCTTGCCTGCTAGAAGCCTGACTGATACAAAGCCCCCTAAATCCTCTGATCCCGCCCTCTTCTTTCCCCTAGGCAGCTAATGCCAAGACCTCACCATTAATCACAGGTGTGAAGACAGCCATCCCTGCAAAGTTGGGGTCTGAGACAGTCTTGTCCAAGATGAGGCCTCCCACACTACACAGACACAAAGACAAGACACAAAGACCACTGAAGGCTTCTGTTCCGGACCTCGGGATGAGAGGTACAGGTCCATCTGGACGTGGGCAGCAAGGTGGCTCCCAGGAGTCCCTTGTCCTTTCAGTCCTCGCCTCCCCTTGCCAGCCCAGCTGATGCTCCTGACATACACACTGGCGCAGCACCCGGAGCAAGCTGGGGCAGGCAGCTGTCTCCTTTACCCACCTCCCAAGTTGGCTAGAGGAGCCGCCTGCTGCTCTGCCTGCTCAGTATGATTTCCCCTTCTGGTAACAGTGCTGGGCTTTTCCTCAGGGAACCACCTCTCTCAAACTCAGTCACTGTGGTTCGAGTGACACTGCTCCAATGATGGTGAGGCCCCAGGCCCATCCAATCAGAGCAGCACATCCCTAAGGCCACAGTGATTGGTTCAGGGATAGCCACATGACTGGATGACAGCCAATGACATTCTATAATGGGACCCTGCAGAATCGTTGAGAGAAAGAATCCCTGCTGGAATCAGTAAGCATAAGGAAGTGCAAACCTGAAGCTGCAGGCCAACACAGAGAAAAGCAGAGCTGAGACATGGAGAATACTGGGGCCCTAATGATATCATTTATGTCCCTGAATCCAGCTGTGCCTCTTTAGTTCTCTAAGCCAGTGTGTTCTGCTTTCTAATGAAACCCATTTCAGACGGCTTCTGTCACTTGCACCGGAAGGACATGTGACTGATCCAGTGTTGAAGGCATTTCTAGGGTCTGTGCCACACTTCCTCTTTCCGGGGCTTAAAAGTGAGTCTGTGGAAGGGAGGGGGGAGGGGGAGGGTGGGCATCAAGAGCCCGGGCCTACCTGCTGATGGCCATGGCAATGATGACAGGCTCCCAGCCTGAGCACAACACCTCCCTTGTGGCTGGGCTCCGTCGAGCCAGCACCACCCAGACAGGCAGCAGGGCCACGAAGAAGGCACAGACCAGGGGGTAGATATACTGCCAGACATCTGAGAGAGGCAGAGATGGGAGGGAGGTGAGCACTGCGGCTCCCTGCTCCCAGCCTCCCCCTGGCTCAGCCTGCAAATGCCCCAACTGATCAACAGTAACACCACACTAAATGCCAGTAAATGTATTACCTCATTTGATGCTCACTGTAAACCCGGGAGGTGGATGGGGCCAGCCTTTTCCATTTGTAGATAAGGAAACCAAGGTGAAACCTCCTCAGACATTGAACTTATTAGGGGCACAGACCAGATCCTAGGTTTCTTGCTTAGATTCCCCAGAAATCCCTATCTCCCCTCTTCTTCTTCATTTTGCAAGCAGATTCCAGCCTCTAGTTCCTTTCCTTTGCCCTTTCCCCCTTACCCCTCCAAGATAAGTGAGAATATACAGCACCAAGCATATTTCTCAAATACTCTCACCCCTGCTCCTGCTGCCTGCATGAATTTGAGATAAGTACTTAGCCTCACCTCTCTAAGGCAGGGAGTTATTACAAACTGTGCTCCAACCAAATAGTTAAGAACATAGAAGAAATCCTTACACATGTGCAAGCCCACTACCATCTCTCCCAATCCCACCCAGGAGTCCACCCTGGTCACACCCTTGATTGCCTCAGCCTCACCCTGCTCCAGGTAGAGTCCCCAGCTGATGCCTGAGAGCAGTGCCAAGGTGATGAGGTCTCCCAGGCTGGCAGCAATGGGCGTGGCCACATTGTCTGGGTTGATTCCAATCTTGCGAGAGCCAATGATGACTCCAATCATGATCATGCCTGGGGAGGAAGGAGAGGGGCCAGGCAGGGTAAGAAGAGATAATGGGGTATCAACCAACAAAAAGAGAGACTGGAGGTTTAGTTGACACCCCTGGGGCAGCCCTTCCTACACCCCTGCCCCTCCCTTCCCTTCCTTACCCAGTACCAGGGAGGCAATGAAGGCCGTGGCCACGCTGCTGGCACAGAGCAGGAAGGCATGTGGGATACTGAAGTGGCCGTCAGGGATCCAGCCAAAGACAACGGCTGCGATGGACGCCAGGAAGCCCACCACTGTGGCCTGCACCTGAGGAGGGGAGTGGTAACTCGGAGAGCAGAGCGTGTCTTAGCTGAGGTCACTGAGCACTTAGCCAGACCTCTTCCTGCCCTCAGCAGCCCCAGGAGGCAGGCGGGGCTGGCCTGTCCAGTCCTCCCAGGCTGGAATGATGTCTTTATTTATTTAGTTTCACACCAGACACAAGTACTGGGTAGTGCACCCTGCAGGAACCCAGGACATGTTACTGGCTGAATGAGTGTTCCTCTGGGGATTGGGGGAGGTTCAATAGAGCCTGAGACTTCAGTCCAGACACAAGGCCTGGGACTCAACGGGGAAGACTCCCAGTTCGGAACCTGTGTGGCCTCATGGGGAGATGGGACAACAGCAGTCAAGGACCTTCAGCACTCCCGAGTCTCCTCCTGAGTCTGATCTGTGGGGACACAAGCCCTCTGCACCACCGGAAGCCAAGAACTGACAGTGGAGATACTGGGGTCCCCCCCCAACTTGGCTGTTTTCCTGGGAAACCTGGTTACCTCCTGGAGTCCCTTCAGGAGAAGCCAGCTCAGCAGGATGCTGGAGCTTTACTCAGGAGCCGGCAGGGGCTGACTTAAGCCTTTCAAATTCCTGACCAGGGAGGAAGCTTAGCCCCGCTGTCTCTGGTCCCTGCTCTCTTACCTGGATGAGGGCCATATTCCCAGTGATCAACCGCCAGAGCTCCTTGGGTGTGTCCATGTGCCCGATGTTGGCCTGGGAGAGGGAGGACAAGGGTCTGGAGCTCCAGGCTGGAAAAGGCCTGCAGCTCCATCCGTTAGGACCTTGCCTGGATCAGCAGGCAGTGCATGTGACCTAAGACTCTGGGACCAGGACGTGACCCCCAGGGAAAGTGAAGCAGGGTCGAGGGGCTGGGGTGAGAGGGAAGGAGCAAAAGAGCCTTGAGCTCCTGCCTCTGGCTGGGGTTGGGAAGGGGGCTCCCAAGGCAGCCTCCTCTTCTCCCCTCCTCTCAGGACAGCCACTGAGCAGAGGCCGATTCCATGCTCTGCCCTGCTCACCTGGGCAGCTCATTCCCACATGGGTTAAAATGACCTGATCCTTCCCTGGCTCTGAAGCCAGCTTGCCATCTTAGGGGAGAAAGGTCAGCTGCTGGTGCAGGACGGAGGCCACGAGAGTATTTGGGAAGGAGTGAGGCGGCATGGGAATAGGCCAGGAGGGCAAGTTGGGGAGGGCTAGGCTGGCTGCCACTTCTCTCTGCTGCCTTCTCCAGGCTCATGGCCGTGCAGGGACACCCCTGTCACTTGGCTCCCCTGGCCTCCTGAGTTGTACTGCTTCCTGCCTCCCACCCCATGGGGCCTGTATCTGGTTCAGTCTCCGAACCATGACGGCCGATCTAAGAGTTTGGGGAGGTGGGAGTGATGAGCAGCCCCTCTTCATCTATTCCCTTACAGAAGAGCAGCCTGCCATGGCGGAAAGGGAATGGGATTGGAGGGGGGCTGGGAAGGCCTGGCTCTGCTCCTGCCCAGCTGCAGAGTAGGGCTGGAGATCAGAGGAGGCCCCCATCTGTGCAGGTGGAGGGACCAGCATGATGCTCGCCTGTCAAAGCTGCACAAACAGTCACGAGGCGGGTTGCGAAGCAGGGGGTGGGGCAGGAGGCCAAGGATGGCTGGGACATCCAGAAACCGAGCCTGGGAACCACTCTGGGCAGGGAGCTCCTGCCCAGGAGCAGGACAACCGGCCTGGGGTCTCCCTACTCCTTTCCACCCCAGACCCACACTGCAGACCTGGACAGTTGAGAAAGGCCTGTGGTGATCTCCTAGTCAGGCTCTGTGCTGCCCCCGAGTCCTCTGTGTGTCCCATTCCTCCCAGCCAGGACACTCACTGCGGTGGAAAGCCTTGATGCCAGGGTCATTTCCAGGTTCCCCTTAAGCCCCAGCAGTGCAGGCACCAGGATGAAGACCTCTGTCACTTTCTGGAAGACTTCCCAGTGCTGCAGGGTGAAAACAGAACCCAGGCATTTCAGGGCCCCAAAGGGCTGGCATCGAGGTTGAACGTGAAACTGAGTCCTCCTAAAAGTGAGTTCCTGTTCCAAGGTTATGATTAATGTCTTTATCCAAAACTTTAATCCCTTTCTTGTCCCTTCTGACCTCAATCCTGTGCTAACTGAACACCAATCAGCCAGAGTCACATGACCAAGATTTCTGAGGTCAATCATAACATCATTAACGTACAGACTCAGGCTGTTTCTCTAGGTCAAAATGAGCTAACAGACCCTTGGGTCATGGACCACCAGACCATAGACTCTTAAACTCTGAGTCCCAAAAGTACAATGAAGAAATGTCACAAGACGATGATTAACCCCAGCTTCTTTGTTCTTCCCCTTTAAATCCCCCTCACTCAGAGACCAAGTGGGAGTGGATCTGAGGCTTGTCTCCCACTCCCTTGCTTGGTGCCCTGCAGTAAGCCCTTACTTTGCTGCGAACCTGCTGTCAGAGTTTGGCTTTCTGTGCTGTGGGTACACGAGCCCTTGTTCGGTTACGACTGGATAGTCTGGGAGCAGGGGCTTGAGGAGAAAATGGAATGAGCACGTCAGACGCCTTTCCTCCAGGAACCCTGGAAGCAAACCAAGTCCGTGGTACTCCAAACAACAAAGCCCCCCCTCCCGCCACCCAGAACAGGGGAGACGTGGAGGGTCCCTTCCAGTCAGGAGGCCCTAGCCCGTCTCTGCTTCTTCTGCCTGCTTTGTGGAGCTGGGGGAGAAGACGGCAGGGACCCACACAGCTGAGTCACCCCGGGCTGGCTTACACCCCAGAACGCCTTTGCGATCTCCCTTCCAATTGTCTTCAGTCTGGTTTCTCTGTGGCCTCAGCCTTGAGCGGTGTTGTCTCAGCTGTTGAGCACTGGGCTCCATGGGGCTGGGGTTGAGGAGATTAGAGAGTTTGTTTGGTTTCTATCTATCTCCAAGGGCTTTGTGCCTCAGCCACAGCAGCTCTCCTTTAGAACAGGCTCTGAATTAAGACCGTGGCCCCCAAACCTCAGAGTGTTGGTCTGCAAGAGGTTTTTCATTCCTCCTCTGCATTCTCTCACCCTACAGACCTGCCCCAAACTCTCAGTTAGGAAAGGTAAGTGTACCCCTGCAAGGAAGAGCACTGGACTGGGAGTCAGGAGACAGGGATTCCAGCCCTGAGACCATCAGGCCTGGCTCTCCTACCTATTTCTTCAGCTAACATCTTTTAGGTCTGCACCATGTGCCAGCCTAAGGCTCTATGTGCATTTTCTCATTATAGCCTATCAACAACCCAGTGAGGTAGGAGCTATTACTATTCCACATTGTAAATGAGGAAACTGAGGTTCAGAGAGCACTGCACTCCTTACCGCTAAGTAGGAAAAATGTAGGCGCCAGGATTGGTTATTTGAAAGCTACTTTAGCTGCAGTTGAAACTGAAGACTTGCAAAAAAGGCTGGGACTGGGTTGCCCTGAGGGCAATGTGGATTCCTTTCCCCGTGCCTTTATCTGTTTTAAGAATGGAAAGCCTTCAGGTTTGGAGAGGGGAGGGGTCAGGAGGCCAGACAGAGGTATGCAGGCTGATCAGAGCATCAAGGTCAGGAGGCAAAGTGCTCTAATGAGCAAAGGCACTGGACTGAGAGCCGTGGGTCTCCCACAAGAGACCACAAGGATAGGCCTCATGCTGTGTCCCCAACATCCTCCCACAGAGACCAGCAGGGGTACCTTAGACAAGTTATAAGGGCCTTGAGCTCTTGACTATAAAAGGTACACTTCAGGGACCAGATCAGATGGTCCCTAAAGGCAATTCCAGCACTGACAACTCTATAGTTAATGATGAGCAAGGCTGCAAATCAAAGGCACAATGAGATATCACCTCATACTCATTAGGATGGCAATGATTAAAAAACAAAACAAAATAGAAAATAACAAGTGTTGGTGAGAATGTGGAGAAACTGGAACACTTGTGCACTGTCGATGGAATGTAAAATTGTACAACCACTATGGAAAACAATATGGCAGTTCCTTAAAAAATTAAGGAGAGAACTACTATACAATCCAGCGATCTCACGTCTGGTATATACCCAAAATAACTTAAAGCAGGGTCTCGAAGAGATATTTGCACATCCATGTTCATAGCAATATTATTCACAATAGCCAAGAGGTAGAAGCAACCCAAGTGTCCACTGACAGATGAATGAATAAACAAAACATGGTCTATACATACAAGGGAATATTATTCAGCCCTAAAAGGAAGGAAATCCTGTTACATGCAACAACATGGATGAACCTTAAGGACATTATATTGGGCTTCCCTGGTGGCGCAGTGGTTGAGAGTCCGCCTGCCGATGCAGGGGACACGGGTCCGTGCCCCGGTCCGGGAAGATCCCACATACCGCGGAGCGGCTGGGCCCGTGAGCCATGGCCGCTGAGCCTGCGCGTCCGGAGCCTGCGCTCCGCGACGGGAGAAGCCACAACAGTGAGAGGCCCACGAACAGCAAAAAAAAAAAAGGGCATTATATTAAGTGAAATAAGCCAGTCACAAAAAGACAAATACTATATGATTCCACTTATATGAGGCATCTAAAATATTCAAATTCCTAGAAATAGAAGTAGCATGGTGGTTACCAGGGGCTAGGAGGAGGGGGAAAAGGGAAGTTCATGTTTGTTTAATGGGTGTAGAGTTTCAGTTTTGCAAGATAAAAAAGTTCTGGAGATCTGTTTTACAACAATGTGAACATACTTCACAGCACTGAACTATACATTAAAAATGGTTAAGATGATAAATTTTATGTGTTTGTTACCACAGTTAAAAAAAAAGAGGAGCACGGAAATCAGAGGGGGCTAAGGCCAGGATTAGAGTCCAGGGGAGGCTGGACACTGGGGAGTCCTATAAAGGCAAGGACCTCTCTTTTCCTGTTAGAGTTCTTTTTGTGGGTGTGTGTGGGGTGTTGATGGCAGGGGGAGTCCCTACCAGGACCCAGGGGAAGGGCTCATCTCGCTAGGGCTGGAGCGTATCTGTACCTGAGCTCCTGGCCTAGCTCCTCACTGGTGGAAGGCGCAGGACTTTTTTAGGGAAGGCTCTTCTTTCTGAAAACTAAGGATGGGAAAGAAACCGCCTGTCCCCCAGCCACAGTTGCTGAGCTTTCAGGCACCCACAGGAAGAGCCAGGAGGGATGCAAATCCCTTTTCATCCCTGGGCCCCCAAAGAGAAGGCAGCCCCAGTGAGCCCCGTCTACGCTGGAGGAACTCGAGGACTGTTGTTCTTGGACAAGGCCAGCACATAGCTCTGGGGCGCCAGCTCCCAGCAGGCAAGGCCGTGCTCAGCTCTACCTCCTCCTCCCTCACCTCAACTGGACACGCAGCTCCAGAGACGAAGAATTCTCTCTGCTCCCCTCCCCGCCCCTCATAAGGGTGGCTGATCTATAAGGGTGGTTTGGAAGCTCCGCTCAAGAGCCCAGCCTCGTATCCCCTCCTCACTGCATAACACCTACCCCTCCCAGCTTCCAAGCCGCAGGCTCTGTGTAAAGCTTTGATCTCCAGGTAGGCGAATGTAAAATATGTGTACTTATTGGCAGAGTGAAGGAGCACGGAAAGAAATACTCCAAGTGTATGCCAGCAATATTTTCTGAATTGTTTGTAAGGTATATTGTTTGTCTTTATGATTAAGAAAAAAAATGTATGAAGCTCAGCTAAGCCCCTCCAGCTGCCACTATAAATACTCCCAAATCCCTGCATCTCCCAGCTCACAGGCACGCTCTCCTTCAACTACACAAGGACCTAGAAGGGATAGGGTTTTAGCAGCGATAAGATTCGGGACAGACAGGAAAGGAGAACCAGCGGCTGCAATGACAGCCCTATGCAGAAGTCTTCCCGGCCAGCCAGGATACAGCCCGGAACCTCACAACCCCTGTGCCCCTACCCAGCAACGCCCTGAGCTGGCACTCGGGTCAAAGTAGCCAATGCCTACACACATATTTTCTTCACCCACCAAAGCCTCTCAAAGACACAGCTCAGGCAGGGGAGCCTCTGACATGTATGTACACACACACACACACACACACACACACACACACACACACACACACACACACACGGCTCTGAGAGAGCCCGGGAAGCAGGCTGCCCTGAGGTGAGGAGTGGGTAGAATGGGCAGGGGCCCGACAGTGTCTCTCCTTCCTCCTTTGGCCTAATTCAGGCCCATCCTGTTCATCCTGGCTGGAAGTGCCTGCCCCTGAGGTCAAACCAGTCAGCCAAGCCTTCACCCACACCTTCCTGCTCCGCTGGGGATGGAAAAGGGCACGTTCCAGGAAGCACTTGGCGGGAAGTGGGGACAGAACACATCGACACTGCTTCTCAGAAATGCAGCAGTCCGTGGATACAGGGGAGTGAGGGCTCACTGGGCCCTGATATTTTGGGGCTCAGGGATGAGACAGTTCCCTTCACACTTAGAAATAATCCCAATTCAGAACAATTACCCTAACTCTCACACCTCAGTGGCCCTGCTGCTACTTCATCCTGATACTTCCATCTTGCCTCTTCCATCCCTCGCCTCTTCTGGCCTCAAAGACAGACCCCTGCCTGCCTCTGAGTGTTCTGCCCTGAGCCTTCCCCTCCAGGGAGACAGCAGCAGGGAAGAAAGTCACAGCCTGGAAAAGCTGCAGTCAAGGACATGAAGAAGACGAAGATCCCTAGCAGCTCTGAGAACCAGGCTGTGGGAGAACCTGGGAAGGTGGGCTGGAGTTACCTTTCAGGGTGAGGACTAAGTCAGCTCAGATTAGAGTAAACCCAACCTTCACCTGAGGCTTTCCCCTGCCACCTGCAGACATCCTCTAGGTGTCCATGGAGAAGGGCCTCAGGGCAGCACCCGGGTACAGAGGGCTGTACAAAGTGTGATAACAGGGGTGGACATGTGGAACCTGAGTGTCCTGGCCAGGAATGCCAGCAGCCACGGGGGCAGGCCAGCCATGAGAGGAACGCTTCTTTCCCACTCCACTTCCCTAAGCCCATGCTTGCCATCCACTTTCATCTTTGTAGACTCTTCTGTATACACAGCAGGAAAGAAAAGCGAGAGGAGGAGGTATTTCGGGGAGGGGCTGTCTCCTTTCCTTGGGATCCTCAGCAAGTGAGGAGTGAGTCAGGATAAGGAGCTGGGAGTCTCACCTGTTTTAACACAGCTGGGTATTCCAGTGAAGGTTGGCACACCACCTCCTGCCACCCCCATCCCTCAAAAGGCTGACAGAAGAGGGGAGTGAGATGCTCTGCAGCCGCCTAGGACCAAACCAGGAGGTGGGGCAGGGCATCTGCAGCATGGAGGCTCCCAGATCCCAACCCCCTTCAATTCCAACACTGGGCCCAGTCCTGCTTCCCTTCCCAAATGCTATGGGAACTTTCAGCCACGGTGGGGAAGTTGCAGCAGACTGCAGTCCACTTAAACCTTTCCTACTTTTGGCCAGTACGCCAGCCCCTTATCTCACTGCAGAGGCTGGTTCTACAGGCTGAGTGGAGAGGAGGGCAGATAAGAGGAGAGAGAAATGGGC
Source organism: Delphinapterus leucas (assembly GCF_059928025.1). Classification (NCBI taxonomy): domain Eukaryota; kingdom Metazoa; phylum Chordata; class Mammalia; order Artiodactyla; family Monodontidae; genus Delphinapterus; species Delphinapterus leucas. Next base: position 40,800,985 of record NC_143129.1, read on the forward strand.
CTGGGGAAGAGACTGGGGCTTCTGCAGCAGTGGGGAAAAAAGGGGGGTGCCCTGGACCAAGGAGACATCTGTACCAACATGGCCTTCTGCTCAGCTGCTCCGAGACACTGGGGACACTCTACAGCCAGCTCCTCCTGATGGCCCCAGCCTCTTAGGGCCCCAGATTCTGTCCCACTGAAGGTCATCTTAGCTTGTGAAGGGGGAATGCGGTGTGAATCCTTAGAAATTGTCCTGCTTTTCCTGAATCTGAGATTGTCACACGCCGCTTTTGCCCCCTTAGATATGGAATAAGAATCTCCCTGTGGTCCCTGATCTTTCTGCTCCCACCCCTGCCATGATATAACTGCAGCCATCTGCAGGGCCTGCTCCAGACCAGCTGTGGCAGGAGGCTGGGGGGACGGGGACAAGAACAAACCAGCCATTGTCATCCATACCAACTGGACCTTAGCTTTGGGGTGGGCCTAGGTGCCACACTGAGGGCAAATGTTGGCCCTCTGTGGGCACACTGGTCAGGCTCCAAAGATTCCCTACCTGGGTTTCTCAATGTCTCAGGACCATGGGTGAGGGGTGGAGGTGGGCAAGGTGTCAGAAGTCTTTTCGGTGTGTGAGATGGGGGGAGGGAGGGGCCCTCTAAGAACTTTTGTTCTTTGCTCATTTTAGAATGTAACTCCAGCTGTTCCCGATTCCAGTCTACGCTGTTCTTCGGGGAAAGACAAAGAGAGCAGACCCCTCCCAGAGTCTTTAACCAACTGGCGAACCACAGCCACGGTGAAGGCCATAGAGGTTAATGGCATAGGTTCTGAGTCAGATGACCACGGACAAGTTACCTAATCCCTCTGAGCCACAGGTTCCCTATCTACACAATGGAGATGGTTATGGTTCCTACCGCATGGGCCCACAGAAGAGGCCAACAGATGCTCCCCACTACCATTCTTACTATCCAGAAAAGAAAACAACCCCTTTCCAGGTCACCACCAGATCCTGGTTCTATACCCTTTGGAGGCACCAAACCAGAACTGGAAAACTCTTAGAATGAAAACCAAGGCCACAGGAAAGGGATGGAAGAGGTGGAGAACTGCTACCCTGGTCTCATTTCTCCTCCTCCCATTACCTCCACTCGCTGCCCTAGAAGGAGCAGCTACCAGGGGGAGGAATCCAAAGCCCGCCTTCCTAGCTTCTGACATGAGGAACAATCCCCCAGATAACAGGTTAGGGGAGAGAGCAGGAATGACATAAATGTCATCCTCATTAGCAACCAAAGCTGCAGCGTTCTCCTAAGGACTCAAGCCAAAGTGGTCCAGGTAGACGCCATTGAAAGAACCACCTAGAACCAACCACCCTGTTTCCTCCTGGGACAAGGGCCTGGTGAGACTTGCCAGCAGGACTCTCTGTATTACCACATGCATCGTTGGTAGGGTTGGATGGGAAAAGGGGAGGGGATGCTGAACTCCATGTCCTCCTGAGAGATTCCATGAGAGATTAATTTTGTCCCCATATACGTCACACAATTAGCACTTCTATGTCTCATCACACCAACACCGCCCCCCACCCCCGCAAATCATGTATCAGACAGCATGTGCCCACCCCCAATCCCCAGCAAGATCCTGCCAAGGTTACAGGCAGACAAGCAACACAAAATGCCTTTAAGAACCTTCCCACTTAATTTGAGACCCTCTTGGCAGCTGGACAAATTCCTGCCCAGCAGGGGGATGAAGGGGAGACTTGAAACTGAGCTTTCTCCTGTGGGTATCCTTGAAACCCCAAAGTAAAGGGAAAAGAAAGTATAAAGAGGAGACCTATCTAAATGTCTCCTACTGAGCTGGGCTCAGCAGAAATGCCCAGGAGGGATGGCAGGTAACAACCCTATTCTATCTCTCCTCTTCCAAGCCTGAGCTCTGGAACCAGTTCTGCTTCTGTTAAGCAATACTGCCCTGACCACCTCCCTGGGACTACTGAGCTTCCTCAAGGCTTCTGTAGAAAGTAACTAGACGAAGAAGAGGCCAAGGACATGATCCAAAGGGAAAAGTACTCCAGGAAACAGTAGCTGCTTCTGACAGGGAGGTGGAAGAAAAGCTCCAAGAGACAGTTTCCCAGGAGGAAAAGGCGGCTCCGGGCTCAGGGTCAAGAGCTGCCCTCCCCAGGTCCTACCTGTACGATGTCCAGCACCATGCCGGCAGCCACAGTCCCAAAGCCTGCCAGAAGGAAGGGAAACAGCACTTGCAGCCCGATGGAAAAGGAGGTCTCCTTGAGCGGGGAGGGTGGTGCGGGGCCACGGTCTGTGCTGACGTCGTCACTTTCATTGCTCTGGCTCCCGTTCTCCAGCAGGGCATCCTCCTCCCGAACCCCCTTGGCGTTGGCGCGAGACTCAATCACCACCACCTCTACCCCAGCCCCATCAGGCCCCAGGAACTCTGAGGTCCCGGCCAAGGGCTCTCGCCCGGGGCCATCTGAAGGGCAGGGTGAGGCAGTAGGGCCAGTCCCATTCAGCTGGTGGACGTCCTTCGGCTCCGGCTTAGAGGACATGACGGGAAGGGAGGAGGAGAAGGGGGAACTCTTCTCTCTTTGTTTGCTTTCTCTCCCTTTCTAACTCTGGAAAGAACTTAGTCTTGGGGTGAACCCAGGCTTGGTCGCCGCGGGACCTCTTCCCACGGCTCTCCGCTCCTGTCAGTTGCTGCAAAAACTGATCCACCAGCAGGCAGCCCCATCAAGCACTGAAGCCACGAGCTGGAGGGGAGCAAGAGACCCCTCGCCAGACTCTGCAGCCGGCCGCTAGGGGTGCAGAAGCCTGATCCAGCTGGCCAGCGCTGTGCTTGGGGGAAGCTCCTCTGGCCTCTCAACTTCTTTGGTTCTCAGGGCAGGCTTCTCAGAGCAAGGGCCATCCAGAGTAGAAGAGCCCAGCTAAGTCTGGGGTGCCCTCTGAGGTGGCCCTTCTTTCATTAAAGTAGCTTGAGTTGAGATCTTTCAGAAGGCAGCCTCGGCCTGGGGCTGTGGCTCCTTCCCCCGCCTCTGGTTGGGCTCCTTCAGCTTCCCACAGCTCCTCGGGCTCTGCTGGTCCCAGGGCACTGTCTGCTGTCTCTCTCCTTTTTTCCAGGGATGTCCTTCCTTCCTGGGAAGACCTTGCGCCTTCCCAAATCCCTGGTCCTTAAAGTCACAAGAATCTGTATGGAACACCTTATGTATGAAGAAAGAAGACAAGAAAAAGAGAATGTTACGATACAGCAAAGGACAGCTCCTACTGGGAGAATCCTCCCACAAGGCAGGCATAAAGAGTTTGCTATTTGCCTTCCTTTTTTTCATTAAATCACCCATTCCTGCCCTGTGACATCTAGATGCCCAGAGGGCACTATGCCTGCCATGTTCCCAACAGGCAACCCACTGCCTCACAGGGACCACCACGGTGGTCAACAGCAATGAGATGTGGCCAGCCTGGGATTAGGGAGATGCTGCGCAGGAGACCCTGGCATTGCCTTCTCAGTGACCAGGGATGGGAAGGGATGTCCTGGGGGAGATCCCTTCTTGAATGCCCATTAAGAACCCAAGATTATTAAGGTGTGGTCTCCCAGTGGGGTCAGTTACAAATTCAGTCACAAGCTCCCTGTAGCCACCCTGCTGTTGAAAGTGATTGTTTATAGCCACACAGGGCAAATAAGCAGGGAGAATTTGATCACTGAGTGAAGGTCCCCCAACCCCTAAAAGCCCCAGCCCCTGAGGAAAAAAAAACAACAACTGGGAGGACTTCCTGGGCAATGGGGCAAAGCTGCCAGACCAAGGCCAAGAGCCAGAGGCCTACCCGCTCCTGCCCTTGAGAGTCAACAGTGTTACAGAAAGCCCAGACACTGACTTGGATCCAGGCCTCTGTTCCTACTTCTCTCCCCCTGCTCTTGGCCTTGTGAGCTTGTCAGATAGGACAAGGGTGTTATCTCAGTTTGAAGGGAAAGACGGTAAAACTATTGGTTATTATGCACACATTTCAGTTCTCTAGGTTCACCCTGTTCCCCAGGGTTATTGAGAGTTGGATATAATGTAATTCTCAAAAAACAAAAAACAAAAGCACCATCCAAATAAATAAGTAAATAAAACAAAGCAAAATAAAAAGCAAAGCAGCATAAGCCAAAATGCACTTGCTCCCAAATGCATGTCTCTTTAGCTGTAATGGCCCCACTTTTCTTGCCTAAAGGAATCCCCAGGCCTTGATCCCACCCTATTCCAGCTCACCAGAATAGCTCTCCAAGTAAAAAATAAATTTAAAGAGAATTTCCCTAGGAAAGATGAATAGGTCCTTAAGTATTCCAAACACACACAATTAGTCAACTCCTGTTTGGGAAAGGGTGGATCAAACTCCAGTAACTGGCCCATGGGAACTGTTTTCTCTTTCTAGTCACTCACGTCACCAGGACTCCCTTTTCCAGTCTCCTGAAACACTGTCCTGTGGTTCTTTCCAAAACCCTCACTAGAGATCCAGGAGGAAACCTCTGAGCAAGAGAGTCCACTGCCCCTTGCCAGAAAAGTTTCTGAGTCCGCTAAAACTTGACCCTCCCTCCTCCTCCCGTCTTCCTGGCAGGTCACCTAACCTGAAAGGGGGGCTCGAAGGAAGAGAAGCCAGTCCCTCACCCCACTCCTTCCAGTAACGAAGACTTCAGATGGGCCTAAGGCCATGGGATGAAAGAAGCAAAAGTGACCCAGGATGCCCTGAGGAGGGGACAAAAAAGACCGTCTTAGTATCCCCAAACCCCGGGAGGGAGAGGTATCTGGGTGGCCCTCCCGCCTTTCCCCGATTCAGACTCAGCAAATGCGCTGCGCTCCAGGTCTCCCGCCCTCGCCACCCACCCTCTAGACCCAACAGGACTGACCTGCCCCTCGCTGGGAAGGAAGGGGGGCACCTGGCGTGTGGCAGCAGGGACCCGTGGTCTTGGGGGGTGCAGGGATCCCCCTCTTCTCATCACTCCTCCTCGGCAGTCCTCCTCGGCCTCCGGCGTGCCCCCCACACCCCCAGCCAAGGCGAGCGTCCAGCCGCGACACCCGGCTCGCTACATTTCGCCTCTGCGTTACTGCGAGGCCGCCGCTCCGCTTCCACGAAGGGGAGGTGGTCAGGGAGGGAGTGCAGGATATACCGCCTTGCTCCCAGGCGGGGGCTGGGGGACCCGGACGGGGGACCGTGGGGCCGAGCTCACTCGCCCCCAATGGCTTCTTGCCCGGGGACTTGGGCCCGACTGGTTGGCTGCTAGGGGCAAACGTGATCTGGGGCAGACTGGGTGGCACCCCCCCCATCAAAAATAGATTCTGGATGGACAACTGCAGCAGCCAATAGGGGGCGGGGGAGGGGGCGGGCTCAGACTCGGCCTGGCCCCTTTCCTTCGCTTCGAGCCGCGGAGGCGGGGCGCCAGCAAAACGCAGTGCGAGGAGTGACTGGAGCCAGAGGCTGGCTCGCGGGTCCCAGCGCCCATCCGCCGGCTGCCTGAGGTTCCCGCTCCAGGCGCCTTGCCACCTCCCTCGGGCCCGCCCCGCCGCGCTGGGACCTTTCCTCGCTCTTTAAAGCCGTGTGCGCCTGTGCACGTCTATCCCTGCATCTTGAATGTTTCCTTGAGCCGGGGAGACTGGGAAACCTCCCCGTGAAGCCAGCCAGCTCTGACCTCCGGGCCTCAAGCAGCCATCCCCGTGCTCTTAACCCCGCGCTTGGTTCCCGGAGAGAACCGTCCCTACCTTGTTCTCGGACACAGCTCCTCTCCTGCTGGCTAGTCTCCTCGCGCTTCCGCCAGAATCCGCATTCCTCCAAGCGCGTGGCTCAGCCTGATAGAACCGGCCTTAATAAAGTCCCAGCCTTGAAAGGGGCGGGAAGAGAGGTCAGACTCACCGCTGTGGTCCCACACGCAGCAACTGAGGTAGGGGCGGGGGGGAGCCTGGCTTCCTCTGACCCACTGATCCTGGTGGCAGCATGGGAAGAGATGTCTCCGTCCCTGCCTAAACGAAGTCCAACTTTCCCTGACGCACCTTATGGGATCAAAGAGGGGTGTTCCCATTTCGCCGTTTGCCACTTCCTCCCTGGGGTATCTCTACCTCTCTAACGCAATTTCAGTACAGGTTCTTTTGGGGATGTTTTTGTGCAGGGGGTGTGACCTCCCCCATAAAGGAACCGCCTCCCCCATAAGGGAACCGCCACCCCCAGGTTTTCCCCTCTTGTCAGTGGAACCTGTGACCAGTGGTTCCTTCCTGTCATTTTCCTCCCGGAAAGTGGCTAAGGGGTGCATTCGAGCATGACTCTAGACCCCTGGATGGGTTTTGGAGTAGAGGAGTGCCTGGGGAGAGAACACAGTGCTGGGTATGAAGCTTTTGGCTGCGCCTTCCTCTTTCCGAAGTACACGCACCCCCCAGCACACACAGCAACAGGGGCAGGTGATTCCCTTGGGCAAGGATGGCAAACGTGTACAACCTAGCTCCTCATCTCCCACTCTAGTCCTCAGGATTATTCCAGTTTAGCTGCTGGGAATTTGCATCAAGGGCCTGAAGTCTCACAGCACCTAGTAGAGAAAATGTCAGTGTCAAAACTGGGGTTCTAATTTTGGCTACAAACACTGAGTCTCTCCGCCTGGAGACAGAAGTAACTGCTAGACTAGGAAACATTGGGTTTCTTCCAAAGGATCAGTTTTTCAATAGGTGGTGTAGGGATGGGTGGGGAATTAAGGTTGATGTATCTGGAGACTTTTCAGTCAGGGGCTGGAAACAATTCCTGCTCCATTCAACAGTCTTCCCTGCTCCCTTTTCATCTTGCCGCAGCTAAGCCACCTGTATGTAAAATCTTGATCTGCCTTCTATTCCCTTCCCACCTCCTTTTTTTTTTTATCCCCCTGAAACAGTTCCCCCTTTCCTGTGAGTTTTTTTTTTTTAATTGAAGTATACCAGACCTATGGGAAAGTGCACAAATCCTAAGTGTGCAGGTCAACAAATTACGACACAGTGAACGTACCTGTATAATGGCCACCCAGATCAGGAATTCGACCATTACCGGCACCCCCAAAGCCCTCCGCATGTCTCCTCCCAGTCACTATGCCACCTTCCTTCCCAAATTAACCTCTATCTAATCCCATATGTTAGTTGTATCCGCTTTTGAACTTTATATAAATGAAACCATTCAGTTGGTACTATTTTTTAAATTAATTAATTATTTTTGGCCGCGTTGGGTCTTCGTTGCTGCACACGGGCTTTCTCTAGTTGCGGTGAGCAGGGGCTGCTCTTCATTGCGGAGCACGGGCTCTAGGTGCCCGAGCTTCAGTAGTTGTGGCACGCGGGCTCAGTAGTTGTGGCTCGCAGGCTCAGTCGTTGTGGCACACGGGCTTGGTTGCTCCGCATGTGGGATGTGGGATCTTCCCGGACCACGGCTCGAACCCGTGTCTCCTGCATTGGCAGGCGGATTCTTAACCAGTGCGCCACCAGGGAAGTCCCTCAGTTGGTACTATTTTGTGTCTGGCTTCTGTCACTCAGTATGTTTGTGAAATTCATGCATATTGTTGTGGTAGCAGTAGCTCATTTATTTTCATTGCTGTGTGGTATGCCATTGCAGATGCTCTGATGAAAAAATTAATCAATAGTCAATCTGAGAAAGAAATAGAAAATTTTATTCGAGACAACCTGAGGATTATAACTCAGGAGACAGTTTTTCAGAAACCTCTGAGGACTGTTCTGCCCATTAAAGGTCAAAGCACAGTTACATACGTTTTTGAGACAAAGGTTTACACACCAAATGACATATTGACAGTTTACGCAATCCAGATCTGCAGTATAAAGCAGTGGGTCATCATGACCCCTTACAAGATTGAGAAGGAGTGTTATCTCCTAAGGAGGTCTGGTGAATACAGATGCACGATACACACTAAAGGGGAAGGAGGAGGCCCAAATGGGAGAGAAAACTTTTTTGTTTACATTTTTCCTGTCTTGGAATAAAATATGAATTTTATTTCGTCACCATTAAATGCATATACCACAATTTATTTTTCTATTATTCTGGTGGACATTTGGGCTGTTCTCAGTTTGGGATTGTTATCAATAATGCTGCTCTAACAGTTTTGTTTCTGTCCTTTGGTACACTTATGTTTCTATTTCTGTTGGATATATACCTAGGAACAGACTTACTGGGTCATAGGCTATGTTTATATGTTTAGTGTCAATAAATGCTACTAAATAATTTTCCAAAGTGCTCATGTTAGTTTACACTCCTGCTGGCCGTGTCTTGGAATTCCAGTTGCTCCACATCATCATCAACACTTTGTACTGTCGATCTATAAAGATTTAAAAATGTTAGCCATTCTGGTGGGTGGTATCTCATTGTGGTTCAGATTTGCATTTCCTTGGTAACCAGTGAGATTAAGCACCTTTTCATATATTTATTTACTATTTGGATATCTGTTCAAGTACTTTGTCCATTTCTTTGTCCACTTTCTATTAGGCTTTCTGTCTTATTGCTTTATAGGATTTTTAAAAAAAATTAAATTATTTTATTTATTGATTTTTGGCTGTGTTGGGTCTTCGTTGCTGTGCACAGGCTTTCTCTAGTTGCGGCGAGCGAGGGCTACTCTTCGTTGCGGTGTGTGGGCTTCTCATTGCGGTGGCTTCTCTTGTTGCGGAGCATGGGCTCTAGGCGCATGGGCTTCAGTAGTCGTGGCTCAGGGGCTCTAGAGCGCAGGCTCAGTAGCTGTGGCACGTGGGCTTAGTTGCTCCGCGGCATGTGGGATCTTCTCGGACCAGGGCTCGAACCCATGTCCCCTGCATTGGCAGGCGGATTCTTAACCACTGCGCCACCAGGGAAGCCCTATAGGATTTCTTTATACATTTCAGATATGAGTTCTTTGTTGGTTACGGGTACTGCAGATATTTCTATGAGTATATAAATACAGAAGGCCCCAGTTTTGGGGTCTTCCAAAGCCTCAGGGCCACTGGGACAAGACTATATTTTGATCACTAGTGTACTCCCAGCTCCTAGCACTTAGTAGGTACTAAATAAATGTGTGGAATGAATGATGGATGAGATGGATGAGACTCATTCAGGTAGTCTGCCCTGTGTTGCGCTGATTCCTAGGGCCAAACACTGAAAGGGGATAGAGGGAGCAGATTTCCTTCCAGCCCAGCCAGCTGTGACCTTGGGAAGGGGAAGACACCCAGCCCTTCCCTACTGAAAAAAGCAGAAATAGCTACAGTCTGTGAAGAGAGAAGCAGGGATGTAGGGAGCAGAGGGCACAGTTGAAAAGACAGGAACTACAAGCAGGTAGCAAGCCAGCCAGATACTTCAGAAGGAGAGACTCGGAGGTGGAGGGGGCGGTGGTGTCAAGGAGACAGTAAGGGTCTCTGAGCATCACAGTGGACCTTTGTAGGACAAGAGCCTCCAAGGTCACGCAGGCGCTACTCCTGCTTACTCTTGTTTTTCTTTTGGCCGAGCCGCTCGGCATGCAGGATCTTAGTTCCCCCACCAGGGATTGAACTGGGGCCCCCGGCAGTGAAAGCATTGAGTCCTAACTACTGCACTGCCAGGGAATCCCCTCCTGCTTACTCTTTTTTTTAGATATCTCTATTGGGGTATAATTGCTTTCCTCCTGCTTACTCTTAAAGCTTGTTAGTTGAGAGAGCTCTTCTACACTTTTCCTTTCCAAAGGAGATGCCTTGAGACTGGTTGTGGGGTCTCATTCCTACCTCCCCAATAAGGAACTTTCTTCTTCAGAACTGGCTTTAACTTCGTTATAGCCTATAATATCCATTGTGAAGATGAAAGACCACTGAGTCACTGCCAGCCCCTTCATCTCCAGGAAGTCTTTCCCCAGGCCTGTTGTGTTCTCTCACAGTGTTCTGTCACCATCTTTCTCTCCACTGTCCTCTCCTTCCCCTCCTTCAGCTATAGCTGATACCAGGTCAGGTCAGAAGTCTGACCAACTCCCATGACTACAGAAGAGAAATTGCTCCCTTGCAACACTGCAAAAACCTCACAGCATCCCCTCCCTCCAGAAGACAATGAGGCTAGAAGCTGCTCCAGAATTTTCTATATAGGATAAGCTTGGGGACTTAGCAGTTTAGCCGGAGAGGGGTTGATGAAGTGTCATGAAATGGCACTTGTATAGCAGGCACAGCGTTTCGCTTAGAGTATGAGATTGTTGGCGGGGGTGGAGGATTCGGGGGAAGGAGGAGGTGTTGATCACTGGCCAGGGGCCAGTGGAGGAGCCTGGGAGGGAAGTACCTCCGTGGGCGGCCCTCTTCAGTCTTGCTTGGCACTTTTCTAATATATGGTTCATTTAGCTTCCCTCCTGAGGTCCTCCAGGTCCCTTGGCCTTCTTTCAGGAACAGCCGCTATCTACCAATGGCTTCTCCACGAGCTACCTGGATGCTTATCCTGAAACATTACAAAATTCCAGAGCCCTGTAAATCCTGGATCCCCTAACTAGCATGGTATAGTCACAAGACTAGCCTGACATGGCTGGAAAGTTTTCTGTCTTTTGTTTCTGCTGGGGAAGGGATGCCCCCTCCCATTTTTCCCTTTGCTATAACCCCTCCCCAGCTATCTCCCTCCCAGAGGTCAACTTCTTTCCTGCTGCCCTGAGCTAAGGTGATATCCCCTTCCGGCTTTATTCAGTTCTAGGAGGATGTAGTCATGGGGGTGGATGGGGAAGTGTGGCCATCTGTGCTCAAAGCTAGTTGCTGTCACCATCCCCTTTTCTTCTAACTGAGCTCTCCTTTCCCAAAGCCCCCTGGGTACTCTCCCTGGATTCCTTTAGGCTGGATGGTTCCCGGTATTTTGGAACTGCAGTTCTGAAATTACTGGGTATAACTGGGAAGAGTTAACAGCAAGCAAAATAGTCTGGTGAGCTATAACTGGGGAGATGAAGTAATCTGTGAGAGAGGCAGAGTTGCAGAGTGGAATGTGCCACAGCTTTGCAATCACATGGGTTTGAATCCATGCTCAGTCACATATTAGGTATGTGACCTTGAGCAAACTCCTTTATGTCTCTGAGCCATTATCTAAAAAATGGAGACACTACTCTCTTTCTTAGAGATGCTGTGAATATTAGTGATGCCGTAGCACTTGGAACATTTCCACACACACGGTAAGGACTGGTATGATTTCACCAAAGAGGAAGAGCCACAAACAAGAATTAGGCATCTGGAAGGGGCAGCTCAGGCTCTCTCTGGGACTCACACTGAGGTCTAGACTTCACAGAGTGTGAGGGCACTCCTAACTGCAAAGTGTTAAAGATGGACCATCTCTGTCACATGGACGTGGGTGGGGAGATAGTCTGGGGGGCAGCACTCCTGTAGTAAGTTATCGGCCAAAGATGAGTAAGCTTGATCTTTCCAGAGACAGGATGCAAGATCATATTTTGCAAACCAGATTATCTAGTTTCAAAATGCCCTCTGTGTTTACTGCCTTTTGATTGTCTGCTAGCCCAGGGTTTCCTAAACAGGCTTGGTCATAGGAATCTCCTGTGGGCACTTCTTTTAAAATATAGGTTTCCAGGCTTCTCTCCTGGAAATTCTGTTTCCAAAGATCTGGTGCCAGGCCAGGAAATCCACCCTTTTAATTAGTGCACGAGATGACTCCCATGATCTGACCAGTTTGGGGAACAGTGCCCCAACCCTGTGGTTCTCAATCAAGGCTACATATTAGAACAATATGCCTTTGTCATAGGAGGAAACACTGAACACTTGGAAGGCTCTGGAAGTCTTCAAAGACATGGAGATGCTTCAGTTGAATCTTCCTGTGTGGATTTACATATTGACTGATTTACTCCTAATAATTACTCTATGAAGTAGGCTGTTGCAACGTAACAGCTCAAAACCAAGTCAGTGGATTGGAGAAAAGTAGGTGTATTCAAAAGTTATTTAGGTTAGTGATTAGGGAAATGCAAATCAAAACCACAAGGGAGGGCTTCCCTGGTGGCACAGTGGTTAAGAATCCGCCTGCCAATGCAGGGGACATGGGTTCGAGCCCTGGTCTGGTAAGATCCCACATGCCGCGAAGCAGCTAAGCCCGTGTGCCACAACTACTGAGCCTGCGTGCCTAGAGCCGGTGCTTTGCAACAAGAGAAGCCACCGCAATGAGAAGCCCGCGCACTGCAACGAAGAGTAGCCCTCGCTTGCCGTAACTAGAGAAAGCCCATGCACAGCAACGAAGACCCAATGCAGCCAAATAAATAAATTAAAAACAAACAAACAAAAAACCTGCAAGCGATACCACTTCACAGTCACTAGGTTGCTCATTAAAAAAGGAGGAGCAAAACCCAGAAAATATAACAAGTGTTGGTGAGGATGTGGAGAAATTGGAACCCTTGTCCGTTTGCTGGTGGGAATGTAAAATGGGGCAGCTGCTGTGGACATAGTTCAATGTTTCCTCAAAAAGCTTAACGCAGAATTACCATATCACCCAGCAATTCCACTGCTAAGTATATGCCCAGAAGAATTGAAAACAGAGGAGAAAAGCATTCTATTTAGAGGAAACTGAGTGACATGGCAGGTAAGCAAGGGAGACTGTGGCATTTTCAGGAACAGCAGAGTTTTCAACGTGTGGCTGCACGCATGTTGAGAAGTGGAGGGTGAAAGATGAAATGTAGTCTTTGATGATTAAGTTACACAACTTAAGACGTATTGTTTGATGTGTTGGTTTTGTTTTCCCAACTAGGCTACAAAGTCCTTGAACATAGAGGCTTTATGTTTTAAAATTTATATTAATTTTTAATGCCTTTGCTGACACTGTCTACTATTTTAAAGACTATTTTCTTTTTGGCCACACCACGTGGCTTATGGGATCTTAGTTCCCTGACCTAGGATCCAACCTGGGCCCACGGCAGTTGAAAGCACCGAGTCCTAACCACTGGACCACCAGGGAATTCCCTAAAGATTATTTTATTTATTTATTTATAGATGTTGGGGGTAGGAGTTTATTAATTAATTAATTTATTTTTGCTGTGTTGGGTCTTCGTTTCTGTGCGAGGGCTTTCTCTAGTTGTGGCAAGCCGGGGCCACTCTTCTTCACGGTGCGTGGGCCTCTCACTATCGCGGCCTCTCTTGTTGCGGAGCATAGGCTCCAGACGTGCAGGCTCAGTAGTTGTGGCTCACGGGCCTAGTTGCTCCGCGGCATATGGGATCCTCCCAGACCAGGGCTCGAACCCATGTCCCCTGCATTAGCAGGCAGATTCTCAACCACTGCGCCACCAGGAAGCCCAAAGATTATTTTTTAAGAGCAGTTTTAAGTTTACAATAAAGTTGAGAGAATGATACAGAGATTTTCCATATACCCCTTGTCCCCACATGTGCATAACCTCCCCTGTTAATCAACACCACTCATTAGAGTGGTACATTTTTCACCAACGATGAACCAACGCCGACATCATAATCGCCCAAAGTCCATAGTTTACCTTAGGGTTCACTCTTGGTGTTGTACATCCTACGGGTTTGGACAAGTGTATAATGATATACCTCTCTCACTATACTATCATACAGAGTATTTTCACTGCCCTAAAAATCCTCTGTGCTCTGCCTATTCATTTCTTTTTAGCACTAAATAATATACCATTGGCTGGATGTACCACAGTTGTTTATCCATTCATCTACTGAAAGATATCTTGGTTGCTTCCAAGTTTTGGCAATTATGAATGAAGCTGTTGTCAACATACATGTGCAGGTTTTTGTGTAGATATAATTTTCCAGTGCCTTTGGGTAAATATCAAGGAACACAATTGTTGGGTCACGTGGTAAGAGTTTGTTTAGTTTCGTGAGAAACTATCAAACTGTCTTCCAAAGTGACTACTATTTTGTATTTCCACCAGCAATGGAAGAGAGTTCTGTTGCTTCACATCCCCAATACCATTTGATGTCATCAGTGTTCTGGATTTTGGCCTACAATTATAACAGGTGTAGTGGTGCCTCACTGTTTCAATTTGTATTTCCCTGATAACATATGATGTGGAGCATCTTTTCACCTGCTTATTTGCCATCTGTGGATCTTTGGTGAGGTGTCTGTTAAGGTCTTTGGCCCATTTTTTGTGTGTGTGTGTGTGGTACGCGGGCCTCTCACTGCTGTGGCCTCTCCCGATGCGGAGCACAGGCTCCAGACGCGCAGGCTCAGCGGCCATGGCTCACGGGCCCAGCCGCTCCGTGGCATGTGGGATCCTCCCGGACCGGGGCACGAACCCGTGTCCCCTGCATCGGCAGGCGGACTCTCAACCACTGCGCCGCCAGGGAAGCCCCATCTTTTAATTGGGTTGTTTGGGTTCTTATTGTTCAGTTTTAAGAGTTCTTTGTATGTTTTGGATAACAGTCCCTTATCAGACGTGTCTTTTAACATGCTAATTTAAATTTACAAATTTGGTTCTTCTTCCTTGATCAGACCATTAGATATTGAGTCTCATTTATTCTTGTAGTGTTAATTTATGTTGCTATGTTGATGACTCCCAAATATCTTTGTCTTAGACTTTTCTTCTTAGCTCCGGACTTGGGTGCCTCAACACTTCCCACTTGTCATATCCGAAATGGAGCTCGTCATCTCCTAGATATCTACTCCTTCTTCAGTCTTCCCCTTCTCAGTAAATGTAATCACTCTCCTATTTGCTCAAGTCAGCTGGCTGGGAGTCATTCTTGACTCCTTCCTCTATTTCTCCATCTCCCTACCATCCATCAATCACCAAGTGCCATCCATTGGCTCCACCTCCTAAAGACTTTTTTTTGGATTGATTTTTTTTTTAATTGAGGTAAAATTCACATAACATAAAATCAACCATTGAAAAGCATACAATTCACTTGCTAATGGATAAACAGCAAGGTCCTACTATAAAGCACAGAGAACTATGTTCAGTATCCTATGATAAACCATAATGGAAAATAATATTTAAAAAAAGAATGTATATATAACTGAATCACTTTGTTGTACTGCAGAAATTAACACAACTTTGTAAATCAACTATACTTCAATAAATAAAATAAAAGCATACAATTCACCAACATAGAAAACAAACTTATGATTACCAAAGGGAAAGGGGGGGAGATAAATTAGGAATTTGGGTTTAAAAGATACACACTACTATATATAAAATAAATAAACAACGAGTATAGCAGAGGGAACTATATTCAATATCTTGTAATAACCTATAATGGAAAAGAATCTGAAAAAAATATAGAATAACCTAAAATGAAAGAAAAATGTTTCACGTGTACGCTTTTCTGTACACGTGAAACATTTTAAATCAGTATACTTCAATTAAAAAAAAATACGATCCAGTTAGCATTTAGTACATTTACAATATTGTGCAACTATTACCTCTATTTAGTTACATTTTCATCACACCAAAAGGAAACCACTTAATCATTAATCACTCCCCCCTCCCCCCTCCCCCTAGCTCCTGGCAATCCCTAGCCTGATTTCTGTCTCTATGGATTTTCCTATTTTGGATGTTTCGTAAAAGTGGAACCGTGTAATATGTGACCTTTTGTGTCTGGCTTCTTTCTCTCAACATAATGAGTTCAAGTTTCATCCATGTTGAAGCATGTGTCATTGCTTTTCATGGCGACTTAATAGCCCACAGTATGGATACAATGTATTTTGTTTATCCATTCACCTGTTGATGGACATTTGGTTCGTTTCCACCTTTTGGCTATTGTGAATAGTACTGCTAGGAGTACAAACTTTTGTTTGAATACATGTTTTCAGTTCTTTTGAGTATATGCTTAGGAGTGGAATTGCTGGGTGATATGGTAATTCTATGTTTAACTTTTGGAGGAAACAATAAACAGTTTTCCACAGCAGCGGCACCATTTTGCATTCCCGCCAGCAAAGGCACCAGGGTTCCAATTGCCCCACACCCTCACCAACACTTGTTGTTTTCCTCTTTTTAAATTATGGCTAACCTAGTAGATGTGAAGGGGTATCCCTTGTGGTTTTGATTTGCATTTCCCTAATGACTAACCTAAATAACTTTTTAATACACCTACCTTTCTCCAATCCACTGACTCGATTTTTCAACTGTTACGTTGCAACAGCCTACTTCCTAGGGTAATTATTAGTATTAAATGATTATACACACACAAATCTATCTATATCTAGATATAGATATACATAGATATAATTATTTAGAACAGTGCCTGGAATAGAGTAATCACTGTGTAAGTGTTAGAAAGAAGGAAGAAAAGAAGGATGGAAAGATGGAAGGAAGGAAAAATAACCTCTTAACTATTCTTCCGTTTCCCATTGTCCTTAAGTCAAGTTCCAAAATTCCTATCCTGACTTACAAGGCCCAAACAGGCCTCCTTTCAGTTTCCTGAAGGCAGCAGGCTCTCATTTGCACACTCTATTCTGTCTGGCACATCTTCCACCGCACCCGCCCCCCCCATTCTCCCCAATTCTTTGCCTTGTTAACTCTTATTCAATCTTGAAGTCTTAGCTTACTCATGACCTCCTTACCACAGAGGCCTTCCTGATTCCTCCGACTGGGCACCATGGGGTATATAAAATAAGACCTTATCTCTTAGACCTGGGCAAGAGAGCTCCTTGCCATGGGCTTCATGCTTTAGAAGGTACCATAGATTACAGCCACAAAAGAACTAAATCTATTAAAAACCTAGAGGTGTTTCTGTTACTTGGGATTCAGCACTCAGTGCTGGCACAGAGCACCTGTCACCCTAAACACATATTTCTAAGACTAACATAGTTCAGGCCCTAGAGAAACGTTTTTCTACATAAATTGCCCTGTGTCTTCAGAAAAAAAAAAAAAAATTACATCTGAAATGCCCTGAAGGTTTGTGTGTTGTGTCACTGTGAACCTGGAGACAGACTAGCTTTGGAGTGCAGGGAGGAATTCAGCTGTCAAAGTGCTTAGCTAAGGGAAAAGAAAATTGACTTGTCAAGTCCTTCCTCTCGGATAGCATGATGGTAATAGGTTCCTGCGCGACATGTTATTTCCCAGGAGTGCTGAGCGACCATTATCTTGCTCCTCTTTGAGTCCCAATTTCTGGTTTTGGAGGAACTCATGAATTAGTGTAATATCCGCAACATTGCACATGGTGGTTGCGGAACATTTAGTAGCATTAAGTAATTTATAGCATTCTTACATTTGTAGGTCTAGATGTCACATATATGAAATGATACTTATCCTTTTTATTGATAGCCTTATGGACACTGAACACAAAACTTGCAAATAGTTTCATTGTTATTAAAATATTTAATTAGGTTTAAAATTTGAAAAAAATTAATGAAGTGTCCAACTCTTCAGTAGGAACTTTGTCTCTCTTATTTCCTCTGGAAGAAAAGAATACTGGGTCTAGAATGGCCAAGTTTTCAGCAACTCAGGCTCAAAATCAAGGGACTTCAGCCAAAATTTACTCCTTTCCTTTCCCACTCTCTTTGCTTATGAATATTTTGTCTTCCTTCCAACCTTAGGGAGGTATGAGTGAGAAGCTAGAGCTAAGTCCTTGATGGGGGTGTGCGGTGTGCTTGTGATTATCTGCTGAAGCTCTTTCAAGGTGGACTTGGGGAGTGGCAGATGGATGAAGGTAGGGGTGGAGGAAAGTCCCAGATTCATTGGCCCATCCTGCCCAGAATCTTAGGGCTCACGTTGTTCTGGCCAGCACTTTCAACTGCTCTTTCCAGAAAACTTCAGGGGACACAGGGCTGGAATTTCTGTGTTCTCGGAGCCAGGATTTGGAGCAGCTCCCTCTCAAGGCTTTCCTTCCCACTCCGGGGGCTCAGAACACTATTGTTTCTGACGCTTGAGAGAGTGGTGAGACCGGACAGGGACAGGGTTCCCTGCTCACTCTTCTCCCAGTTGTCCCACAGATCATTAGAGACCTGGCTGTCCCCAGACTCAAGAAGGGGGAAGAGCTGAACCCAGAAGCAGGGGGTGGGTGTGTAAGGAATGCTGGCAGATGGACAGAGAGATGTGACTAGGGAGAGGTCAGCCAGGGGAACAGAGAGCTTGAGCTAAGAACCAAATCCAACAGTAGAACAGCCTTTGCCCTTGAGATCTCCCTGGGTCAGAATGAATGAGCCAGACACCACAGGTTCTTGGGGCAGGCAGTGTGGTGTGACCGAAAAAGCACTGGACTTGGGGATTTTTGAGCTGCATTTGAATTCTAAGGCTGCCCCTTAAGAACTGTGTAATCTGGGCAAATGACTTCTCCGAGCCTCAGTTTCCTCTTCAGTACTATTAGCACAGGCTTTGGATGCAGACAGACTCTGCCCCTAACACCTGCATGACAAACTACTTAACCTCTGAGCCTCAGTTGCCTCATCTGTTAAAAACAGGGGCAGTAACCCCTTTGGAGTGATTGTCAGTATTAAATAAGATAATCAATGGGAAGTAGATTTCATCAGTCACATAGGATCATGGAACAACAATGAGCTTAGGGCCAGGTGACATGGGTTTGAAACTGCCTCCAGCTAGATGCGTAACTTCTCTGATAACCAACTCCTCCTCTGTAAGAAAAATGACGCCTTCTTCACGGGGGTTCTTATGTGGCTCCGATGAGATAAGGTGTTGTGAAAGCACTTTGTACAGCTCTGCCCAAATGTGAAGAATCCTTTTTGTTCTTCAGCTCACCCTCTAACAAAGGCTGAATGAGTACTGAATTGGCCAGAAAAGGGAGGGCGAGGGAAGGAATGTGAATCTTAGGGGGAGTAGCAGAAAACCTCAAATAATTCCTGCACTGTGTTTCTAACACTTTCCATTAGGCCCCAGCTCCTAAGAACAGCTCACATCCACAGGCAGGCAGGAGGGGCCGGGCATTGTGAGGAGGGAAAAGGAGCCCACTGCCATCAAACCCCAGGAAGGCATGGAAGGTCCTTGCCTGGAGAGGAAAAAAAGGGGGAGTCTCTCAGGTCTCAGCTCCCTCTGTGTCTCCCTCCATGACCTTGACTCCCTTGTGATCCACAAAGCACAGCTCCCAGCCTTGAGCCAAGAAATGCTGCCTTTCAATGCTCCCCACCTGACAGCTACTGAGCAGACTCCAATATGCTCAGGCTTAGATTCCAGAGAAAAAAGACAGGAGCTCTGCAGTCCCCTAACGGAGGGCAGCTCGCCCCTCCCCCTGCCCCACCAGCCAGAGCAGAGCCCCTCCAGGCAGTCCCCCCACCCCATGTCCTCCACTTCTCTTTGATAAGTCTGAATTAGGACATGATGCCAACGTCCTGCTGGTCCTGGGCTCCAGAGAGAGGCTGCCCTTCTCTTGGGAGCTCAGCCCGTGGGATGTGCAAGGGAAATGTTTCCACAGATTAGTGCCTCCTGGGGTGGGACAGCAGCAGCAGGTGGCAGGAACAGGGCAGGGGAGGGAGCAAAGCCCAGGGAGCCCTTGGGAGGAGCCCGAGGACACAGGCTTTCTTCTCCAGGCTCCAGCCTCCAGAACCAGGAGGTCTGGGGTTCCTCCAAAGCCCCCTGCCTCCGTTTTACCCCCCAGCTGATGCGGCATAGACCATTTTATTTGACCAATTGTTGTGGCAATTATGGGAGTACCATAGTTTGACTAAGTCTTCCTCCAGGGGTAGAATAAAAGGGAGGATAAGGGGAGGGATGCAGGGGCAGGAGAGGAGAGATGAAGAGCCGGCTAAACAATCCAAGAAGACGGGGCGGGGGCTGGGGGAGGAAAGGAAATTACAGCAAGAAGAAATATATAAGCCCTGGAAAAGGCAGCCCAACAAGCGTGCCCTAAATTAAACACTTGTAGAAGGTCAAATCTGGTTGATATTTTTCAAATCTGCATTTGTTCAGTCAGGACTTAACAAGGAGCAGTTATATCACCAGGGTGAGACAGACAGGCCAGATACCTTCTAAAGTAGTGACAAGAAGGCAGTAAATGCCGGTCGGCTGAGCGATGGAGTTGCCGGGAGGAAGGGAGAAGCGGGGCTCCTGCTGGCCTTCCCCTCCTCCCTGGCCTTGTTCTTGAGTGTTGAGTGAGTTTAGGAGTGAGCAAGGCAGGTGGGTGAGGTCATTATGATGTGACTTCGACCCAAAGTTTCATCAACACTGGCTTCCCCCTTGGGTTAGTCCTGGCCCAGCATCAGCCATCCCTGATCCAGCTGTGGCTCCCCGACCTCACAGTTCGTGCAGGTGAGGAACTGGCCTTGGGTCTGCGTCAGCGTTCTGGATGAACTCGAAGATGAATTTCACCTGGGTCTCGTAGGCTTGGACTGAGATTTTCTCATTGATTCCGTGGATGCTGAGGGAAAGAGATTTGGGGGGGAGAGTCCATTGCTCTAGTACAAGTGTTATTACAGAGCACTCCCCACCCTACATCCCCTGAAGCCATTGGCCTTTGACCCTCCAGGGGTAGGAAGTGGGCAAGGTGGGAGCAGCCCTTTGTAGGAAGCGAGGTTTCATATGACATGTTGGTCATCTCTCCAGGATCCGTGTCCATGGCGAAGAACAGTGGGGGCAGATAAAAATAAACTCCTGGGGACTGCAAATCATCTCCTGCTCTGGAATCCATTTGATAATTTCTCCTCTGAGGGAAAGTTATCTTTTAATTCTAAGGCCAGAATTCCAGCTAGACTTATGTCTAAGCCAGCCACCCCCCCACCCCACATTACTAGGGGCACAAGTGGATAGGGAGGGCAACTGCCCAGGGTACCTATGGATTCTCTACTTCACCTAGAACCTCACCTCCAGATCCGATGCCCACAACCTGCCTCAACACAACACAACACAACACAACATAACCACACATGTAACCTCAAAGATGAAAGGAAATAAAGAATAGCTACCTTCCCCTACCCCCACTAAAAAATGAGCACCCCCCATGAAATCTGTTCTTAAGCTCATATTGAAATATTTTTGTTTTATTGGCAACTGACTTATGATGAGGAAATCGGAGCTGGATATGGTAAAGAGCAGAGAGGTAAATGGCAATCGTCCCCCCATACCCCAGGACTAAAAATTTGCCGAAGAACCCACAAAGTAGTAATTCACATGCAGTAGTTGAAATTAGTGCATAGGTCTCAGACCCCTACACTGTGCTTTCTTTTGAGAATTCAAAGCACAGGCCCACCTTTGACCTCAAATGTGTCTGCATTTCACTGACTGGAAATTGAGAACTCTGGAGTACCCCCTCTTGGGGGAGAAAATGAGATCCAGAGGGGAAGCACTCTCTCAAAGGGAGGAAGAGGTGGGATTAGCGCTCAAGGGTCCTAATTCTTCCAGGTTCTCTCCGGTCATCTGATTATCTCCATCCCTGAAAACAGTCACCAATTCCCACTCATTCTGGGGAGTGGCAAGACTCTGGTGCTCAGGAAAATTGGCCAGTTGGGTTCCATAATATCTTTATTTTAGTTTGTGCAAACCCTGGGTTTCTCCCATTCTGTGGACTGTCAGAAGAACGGCGTGGGAAAGGGACAGGTCAGATGTATCTCCTCTCTCCACCAAGCTGTCCAAACCTGTTCCATTCACTCACCTGCTGAAGCTCTGAGGCTGCAGGTAGATGGGGTTGAACCGGTAGATGCCAGTGGTAAGGTTCGTATAGTGTCTGCTGTCTGTGTTGCCAATACAAGTACCTAGAAAGGAAGAATCAAGAGGAATGGGGCTTTATGTGAGCAGCCAAGCCAAGGAAGTGGTGGCAGGTGGGCTACCTGGGAAATTGGGACCCCTGTGTCACCACAGAAGATGTCTGGCCCTTCCTTGGAAGGCTGAGGCTATGAATTTTTGTCCTTCAGGCTACCCATTCTCAAAACCTTTCTAAAACACCACTGCAGCCGGGAACATGGGATATCTTCCCAAAGGCATTAATGAGACATCCCTTGAATGGTCCAAAGTGCCCTCTCTCCGTGATGACCATGGAGGCCAACAGCATCATTTCATACCTATAGCCAGGTTACTCTAGAAATCTAGATATCCAGAAATCTAAGTACATCTTCCTTATTGCCTGAGTTTTCTTGTATATCACCCAGGTCAGAAATAAACACTCTCTGGGGGAATTTTACTGCTATAAAATGCAATCTTCTTCAAGTAGAACATAATTTCCTATTATTCTTGTCCTCTGAAGGATGACTCTGTCTTCCTAGAGTCAAACTTCAGGTTTGGAAAGTCCCAGGATACTCTCTAGTGTCCCACTCTCCTGAAGGTAGCAGGTCACCCCATTCCCCAGTAGGAGTGTTCTTTGAAAAAAGACCCCCTGGAACATCAGTTAAAGTGTGGTGGGATGATCTGGGATGGTAATTTGTGTTTTGTTCTACTTTCCACTCCTGGTTTTAAATGGATAATCAGCCCCTTCACAATTCCTGGCTTTGGGGATTTCTGCTAGTTGATGCCTGCCTATCTTTATTCTGTAAAAGCCCAACTCTGTTGATGGGATTATGGCAGGTGCCCCAGAAAGGAGAGGGTAAGATAGGGAGCCTTTGAGGGCCAAGAGAGGAGAATCTGGGAGTGTGCAAGCCAGGGTTCCTAGGTGGTGGGGACCCAGGCCCTGCTCTGTGGCAGGAGTCCAAGCAGGTGGCAAATCTCAGAGGGTACATTCAGGGTATGTTCTTCGGTCTAGAGTCAAAGATCTCACCCCCTAGACAGGCCAGGGAATCCGAGGAAATCTGCAACCTGAAGTGACCTTGTGGCCAGGACAATGGATGTCTCAGAGGCAACCACAAGGACCGATGACCACGGACTAAGGGATCCTGATGCTATGCTGTCGCATAAGACCCCAAGGGCCTGATTCAGGTGGTGGTGGTGGTGCTTGGAGGCTTCGATAATGTCTGAGGTTGAATTTCTGAGGAGTGGATCTGATTGAAGTTGATTAAAAAACAAGGCTGCTCTTTTCCCCCACACCCGAGGAGCTTATGGGTGCAGGATTTCACTGTAATCTCTTTAAGGGCCCATGCCTAGCCCAGGGGCAGGTCCTAAGTATTAATATTAGCTTAGAAAATGAGAGGATCCATGATTAAAGCTAGATAAAAGGAAAGTGAACACAGGTCTTCACATTAGAGCATCTCTTCCTCACATCACAGACCACAGATTCTCAAACTGTGGTCAGTCATCATTCCGGTGTCAGAATCCCCTGGGGTATTTGTTAAAAAGGCAGATTCCGGGGTCCTCTCCAGAGCTGGTTAACCTGAATCCTTGGGAGTGGGTCCAGGTAATCTGCATTTTAATAAATTCCCTAGGTGATCCTCTTCTCCTGTTAAATTTGAGAATCACCGTCTATACAGCATAGACTTGGAAGGTACGCCAGAAGACTGGGAAAGTGGTGTAGCGGCGCTGCTACCGGGACAGGTGAAGGTGGTTAATTCAGGTGGTACAGCCAGGAGGAGTTTCTGGGCTGAGGATTCTGAGCTCTGTTGCTGAACTGCTATCCTAGAGTGGATCAGAACCAGATGGGGAACCTGGCCCCCTCTGTGGCTCCTCCAGAGGAGGGGGAATCGGAGCTGATCCTCTCCTCCATGCCAGACTGGCTGGCCTAGGTTAAGCAAGGACCCAGGCTTGGCTGACCTAATTTATTGTTTCTGATCCTTTCCTGTTTGCTTTTTCACTTCTACTCAGAGGGGAAAATACAGCTCCAGTCCCATCAGGAGAGGAAGCAGCCAGCTGTTTCCAGGCTGAACAGCTGGGGTGGGGGTGGGGCAGTGGATATTAGACAGGATACAGTTCCAGCCCCCCCTCCCCCCAGCCACAGCTGATGAAGTCATTACCTGGGGCAACAATGTTGACTTCCGGGAAGACAGACTGTATGGTCTGGCGGAGCAGCTGGTAGCCCAAGGCCTGATCATCAGAGGGGCTGACAGGCAGGGGGTCAAAGGCATTCAACACGTGGAACTGGATCCGGTCATCAGCCACAATGTCCTTGGCTAGTTTTAGGACCTTGAGGGAGGAAACAAAGGGAGTTCGATTTATTAATCTGCTATCCAAGTACTGTATGAATTTAAACAGTCTTGATTTCTCTCCAGCAAGGCAGAGCCCTGGAGTTTACAGAGGAGACTCATTTTGGCACTGGGACTTCAATTTCAGCCGACTGGTTGTAGGAGATAGAAGGGCTGGTCTTCCTGGAAATCTACAGCATGGTAGATTTAGGTTAAATATTTGGGAGGTTGCCTTAACAGCCACGAGGCAGGTGGGGGATTGGAAAATCAGGAAATTGGGTCCTTTCCCTTGGGTTGAGAACCATGGGCTGGGTGAAAATGTAGAAGAGACAGCACAGTGGAAATCTCAACCATCTCGAGAGAGGGGGGTAGATGTGATGACCTCACTTCAGCCTGGGAGAGTCTCTGACAGATGGTGACAAGGTCATATACTTTCTTTCTTTCTTCTCTCTGGGCATCCCTGCTTCCTCTTTGAAACCAACTGCACTGGAGCCAGGAAGATGAGCTCAACAGACAAGAAGTCAGGAGTTGGGGGACTGGTAGTCAAGTTTTCTCCCTGTGCCTCCTTTCCTCAGGAAGGAACCTGAGGAAGCTTCTAGAAAATTCAGTCTGAAATGACTAGAGCTGAACTCAGCAAAAGTCCTGGTCCCAGGCAGGATGTAGACCAGACCCTGAGGATCAGGTCCCGTGGAGCCATGTGGGAATGGACCAGGCATCTGACTTAGGGTGGCCCCCCAAGCCCACTCAGCCACCCAGGGAAAGCCCCAGCAATAGTCTCAACCCATCTGATCAGCAGTTGTTTTAGAACCATCTCTGCCCTAGAAAGGGGGGTGTCTGTCTCATAACTGGGGGGCATTATCTCAAGAGGACCACTTTTAGGTCACTGTCCCCTAGAAGCATGCTATGAGCTGAGTCTGGGAAGAAAATGAGGGTTCCTAATTCTGGCTTAGAAACCACCATTTAAAGCAAACCAAATTCCCTGCTGTTGGATTAGGGGTAGGAGCCAACTCACTTGTCAGAGCTTATTTTCACTCTAGCACTTATGTCACTAATACTCTGCTACAAGAATTAATATATAGTCTGGATATATTCTTGACCCATTGGAAAGGTTCCTGAAGTCATCCCCAGAAGTGTCTGCTGCTCCCTGTCCCAACTTACTTTAAGGTTCCTGCCTCCAGAAATTGAAGACGGCACACAGATTGGACCACCCTCAATGAGCACAAGGTTTCCCACCAGCTGTTAGGATAGGTCCTGACCCAAACACCTCATTTCTATATTTCCAGTACGAAGAACATAAAAGGCATGCAATGAATGTTGGATACACACATTTTAAAAGATGTGAACCAATAAAAATAATAATGGGAGTTGTCTCATTAAGGAGCTTGCCAAGGTTTATCCCGTTAGTATTGCTGGGCTGGGTATCTGAACGTGGTCTGACTTCACAGGGATGATGCTTTACTGCTTCCAAAGTACCTACAGGTTGAGGTGGCGTGGAGCAGAGCCAGCAAGAGGGTGGTGTTCATTTAAGATGGATTCCTTTGTGGTATGAATTTTGAGCCAGAATTTGAAGGAAGGATACGAAACTGATGGAGAAGAGGCAAGAGGCAGTCTGAGCATGGAGAGGGGCATGTACAAAAACTGAGGAGTAACACCAAACTTTGTGCCACAGACAGCCACTTACTGCTGTGTGATGTTCGGCAAGCTGCTTAACCTCTGTGCCTCAGCTTGCTCATCTGTTAACAGGAGGATAATAGTAGCACCTACCTGGTAAGGTGGTTGTTACCACTACCGGAATATATGTAACGTGCTTAGGCTGGTTCCTGGCACTCCATGTATGTTAGCTGTTATTTGCCTGTTTAGAATGGAGGGACCACCCTGGGCAATAATCAGAGGCACAAGGATGGGACTAAGAGAAGGGACTCATCAATGGTAAGAGGGACCTCAAGGGTCACTGTAGAGCACATTGATCCCTCATTTCCCTGAGCTCTTTTCTATTTTATGCGAAGCTGTATTTTCCTCTCAAGTGAATGATAAATTCGTTGAAGGCAAGGACAATGTGTACTTAAAATTGGTAAGGTCTTTTAGAGTTAGCAAGACCAGCTTCTGTCCTACTGAAAGGCTGTTCATTAGATCGTCTATGACAGGCTGTCATCAGCTTGTCCTTGAATATTTCCAGGGGCGGAAAGCTCACCGTCATGTGTTTTAATATATTCCACCTTTGAACAACCCTGTTATGAATGTCTTCCTAATAATGAACTGAGATATGGCTTCCTGTAGCATCTAACCTCCCCCCCACCTCTTTTTATTTATTTTTTAAATATTCTGTAGAGTCCACAGGATAAAATAGTACAAGACACATCAGCAGGATTTCATCTCTGTTGAGATTAGAGGCCTGTGCTCTTGCTGCCTGAATGCCGCCCCCAGGTCTTTGCTCCTTCTTGGGTTTCAGTTTGATTGCTTGCTTACTGCTGTCTCTACCCACTAGCACCTAAGCCCCTTTAGAAAGGGAATCTTGGCTTGTTCACCATTTTCCCAAGTGCTTGGAAGAATGTTTGGCCCATGTGGCCACTCAATAAACACTTGGTGAATGAATCAATGAAGGAAGAAAGGAATTTTCTGTAAAACACTCTAGATAGGTGGACATCCAGCCTCTGAGAAGCTCATTACCATCCAAGGTGCCATACTCCAAAACTCTCCTTTAAGTGGGGGCTCCCTGAAGTATCTCCCAGTGGCCTTATTTCTACTCCCTGAGGCCCATGCAGAACAAACTTTCCTTTCTACATGGAAGCCTGTTACATTTCTGAAGGCGCTTGTTCCGCACAGATGGGTGCCGGAGACCTATCTACATCCACGACATGGGAGAGACCAGCTAAAGAGGGAGGAAGAGGGCTCTGGGAGCCATTTATGTTTCCATCGGATCCAGCGCAAGGCTCTGCACCCTCGGCCCTCAGACCAGCAGGGAGTGTCCCTGATGCATGGAATTGGGGCACGAGGGAGAGGAGTGACCAGGACAAAGAGGTGCTGCGTGCTTTTGGGATGACAGGGGCTTTGCATTCCTCCCTGGGGCAGGTGAGCAGGATGGGCCTAAGGATTCCGGAGATTTCACGAGATAGGCCGGGAAGGAAGGCCACTGTGGCAGGGGACTGGAGAGGAGGGAAGAGTGCCAGAACCTGGGAAGATGAAAGCCCCAGCTGGTGGAAAACAGCCCGTGGAAAGGGCATGGAGTTGGAATGAGGATGGAAAAAAAACTGGTGGAAAGCAGCTCAGTGAGGGGAATTCAGTGATTTCCTGGTCCCATGAGTCCCCAGGGAGAGGACAAAGGTTGGCACTGGATGAAAAGCAGCAGAGCCCAGGGCTTACACTGTCCCAGATCCCTGCCAATGCTGGGTGACTCTGGGCTGGCTGTCAACTCATCCCCCCAACTCCTGCAATGAGGGGTGTGCCTCCCACCCTGTGTGAGGACACACAACCTCCTCTGTAGGGAAGGCCGCAGGGAGAAAGGACCACAGAAGTCTAAATGTGGCAGACCCTTGATGACCTGACCCTTACCTTGCTTAATCCTGGAACATAGTATTCATCTGACAGTTGTTACGTTGCTTTTTTTGATCCTTTTCAGAAGGATCAGATTTACCTTCGAAATTCTTTTTAGCTCAACCTGATGTTTAAATAAGCTAGCCTTTCCTACAGATGTCAAACATTCTGTGTATTTCTTTTCACCCTTTAGCTTTCAGTTCAAATACCACATCCTTAGGGAAGCCTTGCCTGACCCCACAGACAAGGTCTGGTTCCTTGCTATATTCTGTGATAGCACCCAGCCCCCTTTCCTCATAGCACTCATCACGGTTTGCTATTATACATTCATTTTTATAATTTTAAAATTGATATTCATAGCAGAACATTGCAAGGCGCTGTCCGCAACCCTCTTCTCTCCAGACTTCACACACCCTTCCCACGGGATTTTATTGGCTGTAGAGGTTTCAATTAATAATACTCCAGCCTCTATCTCTAGTTCATTCTTTCTCTAGATCTGAGGTATTTATACTTGCCTATTAATATATTAGAAGCTTCTCAAATTTCTAAACCCTTTTATTTCTCTGTGAACTTGCTCTTCTTCCTGAATTCCCAATCTTGGTTAAAGGCATCAGCACCTGGCCAACTACCCAGGTTTAAAACCGTGGGGCCGTCCTGCCTTTCACTCACCCCACATCCATTACACACAGCGACCTGCTGAACCCAACTCTCACACCCACCTCTGGTGGGTACCTTCTTCACCCCATGACCACAGCCTTAGTTCAAACCTCTATACCCACTGCCTGAGATGTTGCAACAGCTTAACTGTTTCTTCTTACTCCAGGGCTTCCTCAGCATCACCACTAGCACTGTCTCCCTAAAAAAGAATCTGAGTCTATCACAGCCCTGTTTGAAGACCTCTGACAGTTCCCTTTTGTCCACAGATTAGAGCCCAAACTCCTCGGCATGGCATACAAGGCCTTGATCCCCAAATGACAACTCCATTTTCATCTTCCATTACTTCTCCCCCAAGTTATCCAACTCTTTAGACTTTATTTTAGCTGTATTCTGAATGTCTTACTTCTAGCAAAGTCCTATTTGTCTTTAAGTCCCAGTTCAGATTTCTAGTGATCACAAAAGACTTTCCTGATCCTCAGAGGTAGCATCAGCCCCCTTCTTTGCACTGGTCCTGTGGTAATTTGTTCAGCCCTATTTGTTATAATCCAAGTATAGTGTAGTGGCTAAAAGCACAGACTCCGGAACTAGTGCTGGATGTATAATCCTGGGCATGTTACTTACCTCCTCTGTTTATCTGTGTCTCTGTTTTCCCTGTTAAATGAGGATAATATATTTCCTACCTCATAGAGTGGTTGTAGGGATTAAATGAGTATGTGTCTACCTGAGAACAGTGCCAAGAGCACAGAAAGTTCACTGCCTGTGTTTGCTACTATTGTTATCATTTTCTATTTGTCACTTATTATTATCATTCATCTCCCACCCCCAGACTCCAAGTTCCCCCAAGCCAGAGATCTCCTATCCCAGCCAAGCACCTGGCACATAGGAAGCCTTTGAAAAATCATTGAACAAATGAGAGCCTGGGCCAGCCCTGGGATTGCGGCTCCACCCCAGTCCCGACAGACACATCTCACCGACGCTGACTCAGTTGTCAGGAACACATGGTACGTACCTCCTGGACTGTCTGTGCAGGGTGAATTCGGAAGTTGACGGTGGCCTGGGCCACAGGGGGGATGACATTCACCTAGAGAGAGACCCACAAATCCTGGCTGAGCCGACCTCAAGCCCCCCACACCTGACCCCTGCCCAGGAAGTGCCAACTACCACCTGCAAGGGGAGAGGGAGCTGATTTGATTGAAAAATCCAAGGCTTAATTTTTTCAGTCAGCCCCTGTCTTCTTTGGGCCCTTGACATGTGTTCAATGCTAGAGGTGTGTCTCTGCTTCAGGCCAGACTTTCATGCTTCTTGGTCCTGGAGGGGGTCACAGAGAGATGCTCAGAGAAAGACTGCTTTCTCTGGGAGCGCACGGACACCTCTGCTTTGGCCCCATGCAGTGCCACAGGCAGTCTTCTGTGTGTGCTCTTTCCCAGGGCACCCAGGACATTTCTGCAGCGGTCAGCGTTAGTCCTTACTCAGGATAGGGCGCCCAGAGCATCTGAGGCCCCATCGTGGCCCTCAGGGGGTTGATCATGATAATGGTGGTGGTGACGGTGACGGTGATTTCCCACATCCAGCTGCAAAATTTGACTCTGTTCTCTGTTTGACCAGGAAAAATCCAAGACTAATTGGAGAAGAGAGTTAAGCTATGGAGGGAATTTTTCCCCAGAGCCCGCGAGAGAACAGATTCCCCAATTGCCTATCTTTCTTTGAACTGGTATGGTGCAAAAAAAGCACCAGGCTAGGGACAGGAGAACTGGCTGTTATAAATTAGCCATGTGATTTTGAATAATGACAACCTCTTTGTGTCTCTGTCTTTCAATTGGCAATTGGGGCAATAATCCTCTGTGAGGAGGACCAAATGGAATAACAAATGTGAAAGTATTCTGGACAGATAAAAACACCATTCAAATGCAAGGACACAGTACTGTTATTTTGGTGAACTCTCTAGGCAGCTGGTGAAGCCAGCTCGGGCCTGGCTGACACGCCAGACACACTCGGGCCTGGCTGACACACACAGTTACGTCAGGAGTGAATTCTGAGGCACCATTCACTTACACTCAACCCGGGCTGCACAGTACCAGGGCTCCACAAGGCCACACTGTATTCTAGGTGAATGGTGCTCCTTGAATGTGTGCTGGTGGTACTGGTAGAAATTGGAATGGTCTAACTCCTTTCCAGATTTCAGAAAGGCCTCAGCCCAGGCAAGCTAGCGTGGCTAGTTCAAACAGACAAGCCCCTTAGTGGCTGGTCCAACTGGAAGTAGACCAATTTGCTGAAAAGTAGTTCTTGGAAAAAAAATTATCAAAGTGTTGGTTCACCTGAAACTTATTTCTATAAAATGTAAACCTTGGGAGTTTCCTGGTGGTCCAGTGGTTAGGACTCTGCGCTCTCACTGCTGAGGGCCCGGGGTTTGATCCCTGGTCGGGGAACTAGGATCCCACAAGCCTCGCTGCATGGCCAAAAATAAAAGTAAACCTCATAGAATTTACGTTTGCAAAGGCCACCCAATATTTACTGTATTTTGGGGAATGACAGTGTATGTATTTTAAGTGTTATGTATATCACAAATGTTATAGATTTTTTAAATGGCAGGTGAGTTTCTCTCATTCAATTCAGGGTAACACTAGGGGAAAATATATTCATCATTCATTAAATTTGTGAGGTGAATAAATCTTCCAAAATATGAGGAAGAATAATAAAAAGGTGGTAGGGAGGTTGGGAATCTTTAAGCCTATGTGACCAAAATGCTAAATTAATATGTTACATGTTGAATGAGTATAGGTCACAAGAATTAACTCCCAAATAATGCCTCTTCACACCAGCGTAATGGTTGTTTTTTTGAAGGGGTACAGACCCAGAGAACCTGAGGGGGGCCCCTGAAATGCACATATATGAAACTTGGCCAGCAATTTCACGGAGTTTGTAGACGTCAGCTTAGAACCCTTGCTCTTGAGGCTTACCCATCTGATGACACAGGACAGTTCAGTGCTGGGCCTTCCTACTATTCAAATTGTAACCAGAGAAGGAAGGAGAAGCCAGGAGATAAAGCCAAGGGATGGAGGGGTGTGTGGGAGGAACCAGGTGGTGTTACCTTGACCCCTGCATTGAACATGGTGAGTGCTGTGGTGGTCCTGACCAGCGCATTGGTTATGTAATTCCTCTCCATCAACCTAAAGCAGAAGGACTAAGGTAAGACATTGTACAATGGAAAGAAAGAATGGGTTGTTGGACTACCCCCTTTCCTGAACCTTGGAGATCTTTAAGACAAGGAGGGATGTCCTATGTACGAATTAGATGTAGTGTCTGGTGGCTGAGGGATGGTTAGTCAGGCCCAGTTAAGCCAAAGAGAGGGGACTGGGAAGTGGGTAGGTTTGGGGTGGGGGATATGAGGGGCAGAAAGATAAAACTTTACCTGCTTACAAGGGGCTGAAATAGCCACAGGTTGCTCAGGACTATGTTGGTCGGGAAAGGGAACTGAAAGGGAAAGCAGCAGGTCAGCAGGATTTCAGAGGGGTCAGCATAACAGGCTCACTGTTCTGGGGCCTGTGTCTCTCCCTACTTTGGATCTGCCTTGAGGGCACTTGGCAGTAGCCTCAAGGATGAGTGGGAACCAGCTTCCTCAGGCTGCCTGGTGTTAGGTCTCAGGTTCTCAGCCTGGGCACCAACAGCCCCAAAGAACAAGCTGGATCCCTGCATCCTGGGCTCAGCCACAGGCTGGGAACAGGGGAGAATGCGCAGAGCACTGGTCAGCAGTAGGGCTCCTTTATTACTCGAAAGGCAACTTCTCTGCCACCCTTTCTGACTCTTCCATAGCTGACAAGGGGTCTGCGAGACTCCTTCTCATACCTCGTTTGCCAGCTGCTGCAATGCCATCTTGAAGGGCCCGCCTCCAAACATGTTCGGCATTGGTGTCTGCTCCAGTCTGGAAGAGAAATGGAGCTCTCAAGACTCACTCAACTCAGTCTAAGACCAGCAGAGTCTGAAGAGAAGGAGAGAGATAGGATGTTTCAACAGGCCTGGCCAGGAGGCCTCCCACTCACCTCCCCATCACCTCCACCAATCCAACCGTTCCAAGATCTCAAAGCGCAAGTGGGGCTACCTCTGCTCCACCAGCAGGAGCGTCCCTGTCTACCAAGCCCAAGACAGGCACCCCCAGTCTCACTGCACCTACCACACTGCAGCCAAATTGTCAGTCTCTTCCGCTAACTGTTGAGTTCCTAGAGGAAAGGGACTGTCTGTATGCCCATCACTGGCCACAAAGTCTTGAACATGGTAGATAGTTAAATATTTAACTGAATGAATATAATTCCTCTTCCTACTCTGCAAGAAAACTGGCCAGAGGTAAGCTCTGCTGTTACAGGCCCCGACCCACAGCCAGCAGCCTTTATTTACCTTAGTTATCTTGCCAGGGCAGGTGGAGAATTTAGACAGTTCTTTTCCAGCTTGTGAGCTCTAACTTCAGGCCTGGACTTTGGACTATTCCAGCTACCTAACCTAGCTTTTGTCTGCTGGCCCTTACTTGCCATAATGGATAGATCCTCTTCTGATGTCTAACCCACTGTCCTTCCCGCAGCCCCCATGGCAGCTTCTCAGCCCAGCTTCAGGACAAGAAGCTTAGCTTCCTCAAACTCAGAGTGGGAAAATGCCAGGTCTTCCAGCCTGAGTCTGGCAAGGGAGCAGGGCCAGGAATTGCTTACCGGCTGACAGCAGCTGCGAGGATGCCAATGCTTGTTTCCTTTGGAGGAGCTGAAGAATGGCCTGGAGTCATGTTTACTTGCAGCATGAGGTCAATTGCACCCTTCTCGGAGACTGAAACCCTGTAGGAGAGGGTCAGAGAGGGCCCTCCTGACCTCCTCCCACCCTGAATGATCCCATAGGCCCCAGGCCCATCTGTGCAGTGTCTGGTGGGCCAGGAGGTCAGCTTCATGCTGCTTAACAAAATGTACTCTAGAGGAGGAAGGGAAAGGGAAGCCCAGACCTGGTCGAAGAGCGGGGTGATTAAAGCAAGAGGAGTAAAATAAAGAGTTGTTTCGCATGGTCTAGAGACACCAGGCTGAGGTCAACTCTAATGGGGTGAGAACGCCTTCCAAGCTGGGGGCTGGGGTGCTTTACTCACATGGCAAAGGGCTTCTGGAGGTTGGGAATGAAACCATCCAAGATGGAGCTCCCCTCATCCACAATGAAGGCTAGCTGGATGCCCCTTGCCTGTAGGAGGGCTGAGATCTTCTGAGCCCCATTTACCCCTGATACCTGCAGACATTGAACCCAGAGCCACAGTCCTTCTCAGCCCGACCTCCAGAGGTAGCTCACAGAGACACATTCAGCATAGCTGGGGGCTCCAGAGCCTCCCTACCCAGGCTCCTTCCTGGGGGGCAGGGCCCTTGACAATCCTGCCTCACAGAATCCTGGAGTGTCAGAGCTGGAAGGGCCCAACGCCCCTCATTTCACAAGTGAAGAAGCTGGGACCCAGAGTGGGAGGTGATTTGCCCAGGGTCAAAGTAAGTGGCATCACTGGAAATAAAACACATTCGTTGATCTCCCTGTTATTCCTCTTCCCATCACACCAGTCCTCTAGGTGTAGTTGATGGATTACGTGCCTGCCTCAGGTATTACCAGGGAGTTTGTTAAAAATTCAGATCTATGCATATCACTAAGTGAAAGAAGCCAATCTGAAAAGACTATACACTGTATAATTCCAACTATATAACATTCTAGAAAAGACAAAATTATAGAGACAGTAAAAAGATCAGTGGTTGCCAGGGTTTGGGGGAAGGAGAGAGGGATGAATTGGCAGAACACAGAGGCTTCTTAGGGCAGTGAAAATATGTATGACACCATAATGATACCATATATGTTATTATACATTTGTCCAAACCCATAGAACGTACAACACCAAGAGTGAACCCTAATGTAAACTATAGCTTTGGGTGATTATAATGTGTAGGTTCATCATTTGTAACTAACGTACCACTCTGGTGGGGGATGTTGATACTGGCGGAGGCTGTGCATTCTTGCAAATAAGAGAAATCTCTGTATCTTCTCATTTCTGCTGTGAACCTAAAACTGCTCTTAAGAAAAAAAGTCTTGAGCTTCCCTGGTGGCGCAGTGGTTGAGGGTCCGCCTGCCGATGCAGGGGGCACGGGTTTGTGTCCCGGTCCGGGAGGATCCCACATGCCGCGGAGCGGCTGGGCCCGTGGGCCGTGGCCACTGGGCCTGCGTGGCGGGAGAGGCCGCAGCGGTGGGGGGCCCGCGTACCACACACACAAAAAAAAGTCTTTAAAAAACAACAAATTCGGATCTATGGCACAGAGCCCAGACATCTGCATTTTGGTCAAAGTCCTTAGATATTTCTGGCGACAGATACACAGAGAAGTTGGCAAATTACCACGCCATATCCTGGAGACAGTGCAGCCGGGGAGCAAACCAGACCAGGGTGAAGCATACTCCCTCCCCCAATAGGGGACCCAGAGATAGGTATAGGATGAAGGGGTTCTACCTCCTCGTCATGGCCCAGAGCAATGAAGAAAGATCTTCGGGGGATGTAGTTTCTGATCAGCAGAAGCTCCAAGGCCTGCAGGATTGCCTGGGGGACAGAAGGACAATGGAAGAGGAGAAAGGCTTATTCTCTAAGGTGTGGCACCAACGGGGCATCAGAGACATTGGGCTGCTGGCAATAGGGCTGATGGAACTAGGATGTGATAGACTCTCTTTGGAGAGAACAAATTAAAATGGTCCCGGGGATGGGATGTAGGGAAGCAGAGCTCTGCGTGAAACTTTTACCACCTAGAGAAAAGCATAAATTTATCAGTGTCAGAGCTGAAAGGGTACCTGGGGATCATCTACTCTAATCCCTATTTCACACTTGAGAAATCGGGGCCTAGGGAAGTGACAAACTGATGACTGGAACCGAGGTATCCTGAAGCCAAGGTTCTTTCTACCATAGCCTCCTGCCTCCCAGGGGTTAGCCAAGCACCCCCCTCCTGGGTTAATCTTTAGGACTCCAAGGCAGAGGGAACACAGCGTTTCAAGACCATAAGAGAGTTCTTGTTGTCCAGTGTGCCTCGACCATAGATGAAGCCATCACTCTCCAACCCAGAAAATGGGGGCACGTCCCAGCCTTCGTCAGGGGCAGGCACCACATCAATGTGAGCGAGGAGCATGTAGGGCTGCAGGCTGGGGTCCGAGCCTTGGACAGTGAACAGGTGGCTGTACTCTCCCACAGCTTCATGCTGGATAAAGCTGGTTTTGAACACAGTAGGAAAGACTAGAAGCAGAGAGATGAAAAGCAATGAGAGAAAGCCAGATTCAACAATTGCCTTTGGTTTTCCTACCATTTGATTCTCCCTGCTTTTTTCTTTTCCCTTTAAAACATGCAGCCTCCTTTAGGAAGCCTTCTGGTACAAAGCCAGTCTGATTCCTGATTTGCCCAATCTCTGAAATACCTCTCCCCTATATTATAATGTGCTATTACTGTGTAATAACCTGCATATCAAGACCCCACCCTTATGACAGATAAGAGCTCAAGATCTGGCTTGGTCTGACCTCTAATGTTGTCACAAATACACGTTACAGGATGACGGAGATGAAGACTTATGTTAAATTTTAAATATAATAGGCCCCAGTATCCAAATTACTTGGAACCAAACATGACCACTATATATATATTAAAAAATCAGAGATAGTTTTCTTTTACAAAACAATACTTTTAATGTTTGTGTTATATGGAGATAAAAGATTATTCTGTCTAGCATATGACCACAATTTTGTGTGCAGGTGTGGGTGTTCCCAGGGTCAACTATTCTGGTTATAGATAAGTATTAACACAGGCGGCCTTAGAAACATGGGAGAAAGAACTTTGATCTCCCTCTGGGCTGTGTTGGAAGAATCCATATATACCTCTGTGGATACCTAAAACCAACCAACCAAGCAAACAAACAAAAATGAAGACATGCTTTTTTCTTGTCAGCCAGCTTATCTAGTCTACTCTTACTGTACATTTCTTTCCTGATTTTTATCTCCTATTTAGTGAAGACTTTCAGCCTGCTGGATTGATCCCAGATCCACCCGTCCCCAGAGTGTTAGAGAGGGGGCTCCTTGCCGTGCCTTTGCCAGCCCCTCCCGCCTGAGACTTGAGGGGGCTGTTTTTTATTTGATTTAGGAAAGTTGCCTCACTACTTTCCATGAGCTTTTTCTATGGGGAGGGGGAGCTCCAAGTCTCCTTTTTTCTGTTGACCCATATTTCTTTAGCTCATGGGCAGTGGGGTAGGGGGAGAGGACTGATGTGATAGTTCAAAGCTGTCGACTGCCTAGAAGCTCAGAAACGTGTTAGTAATGAATCTGGAGTAGGGCTTGGGTAGGTGGGATGTGCACATGTGTGGGCTGTAGGTATGTGTATGGAGATAGGGGTGGGAGGAGCATGGAGCATAGTTCTGGCAACTATGGGAGAAGGAATTCCTAGTCCTACCTTTTGATTAGATTATATTTATTGACTGACATATTTAGGGCAAAGATTGGGAGAGTTCAAACTCCAACCAAACAGCTATGTGCCTTGGTTCTTCAAAGGGCAAATCTATAGTCTCTACTCTGTGTCCACTCTAACTCCTGGACTCTCCCTTCTATCGCTCCCCACTATGTACAAACTTTGGTCAAAAGACGCCCATACAAATTAGGTTGCCCGTGGTCAGTCACA
The DNA here is from genome assembly GCF_059928025.1 of Delphinapterus leucas. Classification (NCBI taxonomy): domain Eukaryota; kingdom Metazoa; phylum Chordata; class Mammalia; order Artiodactyla; family Monodontidae; genus Delphinapterus; species Delphinapterus leucas. The sequence goes on from NC_143129.1 coordinate 40,837,647, forward strand.
AATTAAACTTCTTTATCACTTTATAACAGCACCGCATCTCCAGCGCTACCTCTCCTACCCCTTTTGCACAGTTTGTGGCTGACCTTTATGAATGTATTCTCCAAACTCAGCCAGGGCTGTCGTGTTGAGCTCCTCGGGGCTGAAAGACACTGTTGGAATCTGGATGGCACCTATCAGAGTCAGAGATGGAAGATAATAACAACCATTGATTTTTCCACAGCCCTCTGTACATAAAAAGTTCTCTTGCATTCATTATCTTATTGTGGAGGGCAATACAATCCTTTGAGGTAGGCACTGTCGTTTTCCCTTATTCGAAACTGAGGAAACAAGCTTACAGGCGTTAGGTGAGCTGCTCAAGACTGTCCAGAAACAAGCAGTAGAACTGGGATTTAAACTCAAGTTCTTTGAATTTATTTAGGCTAATATGTTTCTTAAAGGAAAATAAAGTCCAAGATGGGATGGGGTGGGGGAGGTCAGACAGGAGTAGATTTTATATCCTGACCCTGAGTGGGAAGCTGCTATAAATTGCTTCTAAGGTCTCACCCTGCCTCTGAAGCCACCATCCCTTCAATGAATCTAAGGAGCCCGCTGTCCTGGGTCCCTACAAGAATGAAGCTTTGTGTGCTTTTCTGTACAGAGAGTAGGCTTATTCCTCTTAGACTGGCTCATCCAGAGTCTCACTGTTCTCTCAGCCAAGGCCAGCTTTTTGGGCACATGATGCCTGGGAAGGGGTGGATTTAGAAGCTCCCAAACAAGCTCTTCAGTCATAAACAATCTCATCCACTCTACCCGGAAGTCTCAGTTGCTGAGTTGCCACTAGGTTGATCCCTTGGTGAAGGCTTTACATTCTTAAAGAGTTCCACTATCAAATACAAACAGCGGGGGTGGGGGGGGGGAGGAGGGGCGCAGAAACACATGGATCATGAAATTATTTGATTAGATGGCTGTCCGAAAACACTGGGAACAAATGCACCCAGGGCAGCTTGATGTCAAGGGAGGGCCTCTGACTTCTGTACTCAGTTTTGCTAAGAGTCAACCCTGCATCATAGCCTCCCACCTAGGTGGGGAAGCCAAGGTTCAAAAAGACAAAACTGCCTACATGAGATTGAGAGGCAGACTCAAGTTCTGAACTCAGGTGTTTTGTCCCCTGCTCAGCATTCTAAGCCATGTTGCTATGAGGCCCCTTTTTTAGGTTCTAATCTAGCTTTTGCTTTCTTCTGTGCAGGGAGACTCTGGTGAGCTGCTGCCCAATGCCCTTCAGAGAACTATTTATACTATGATGCTTTGGGAAAGCCCTGCTCTGCGTCCCAGGCCTATCGCTCCAGCACAAACACAATTTATCTTTAACAATGAGGGTTAGCTTTCGCATCTGCCGGCACGTTTATGTAGGCAGTTCCTTTTAATCCATCACTTAATGGAAGGGAAAAGACTGGCGTTAAGCCCAATGGTGAGGAAGGATCTCATTATACCACAGGATCTAGCACTCAACAGAAACTTTCTTCTTTTCTCCTGGAAAACGCAGATTGGGAAGGTAAATAAATCTTTAGCCTTGGTTTGCGGTCTAGGGGAGAGATGTCCTTTAGGAGAAGAAATTAGGAACGTCTCACACCCCGGCAACACTCCCACACCTCTTTTTGGAGCCATCTAGAAACTACAGGCACTAGATGTTGTCACCCAGTGCTTACTCCAAGGTGCGGGGTGCTGGGGAAGATCATTTAACTGACCTAAACTTCAATTTCCCTCATCTGTAGATAAGATTCAGATTATTTAGTCTTAAGTGATTTAACAAGTGAAAACTCTCAAAGGTTAAAAGCTGTTGTATTTTTTTTTTACTCATTACACATTTATTGTACATTTTCACAATCTGGATTTGCCACAGAACTGGGGGCATAGGGTGAGGGAAGGGGGACAGGGGATACTGGGATAATATGGGGGGTCTAGAACACAGCACCCTCACCCCCAGCATCTCTCCCTACCCTTTCACACCACAGCTTAGAACTCCCTGCTTCCCCTCCACACAGAAACCTCGAGTGTGGGGGGAAGAGTTTAGGGGGTCCCCTCCAGTGTCAGGTTAAGGGACTGCACCCTCAGATCCCTAAAATTGTGCCATTTAAAAAGACATTAGACCCTTCCTTTATCACTTCACCTAAGGAGGAGACCTGGAGAGGGGCAAGAATCCCCATCTTCCAGCAAGTCCTACATTGGCAGTGATCAGTACCCCCAGCCTGAATTCAAGGGGGCAGTCAGAGGAGCTGGGCAGTGATGGGGCAACACCCCCCAAATGAGGGAGGAGGGTATTCAGTCCAACCTCCAGCAGGGGTGGGGCCAGAGATTTCACGCAGGAGTTGGAGGGATTCTTTGCCCTGCCCCGTTCTCCCCAAGGCAGTGATGACCCCCTGACACACTGGCAGCCACCTCTTCCAAAAGAGATCAGATTGTGGCCAACGCCCGTGCTCCAGGCAAGCGGAGGTGGGGGTGGGGTAGTGTGGATAAGGGCAAAGTTGAAGCTTCCAGGGTAGGCTGGGAACGCTGGAGTCCCCAGAAGCCAGGTCTAGGAGAAGAATGGGCTCCTCAAGCCGGGCACGAGGTGCCGTGAATGGGGCCAGGGCTCGGCGGTGGGGTGTTGCGGAGCTCGAGCTCGAGTAGCCGACCTCTGTGGCGGTAGAAGGGAGTCGCGGGTTGGCCCGAGGAGACAGCGAGCTATATATGAGAATAAGTGGTGAAGGGGACCCAGGTTCACCTTTCAGAGCCTCCTTCATTGCGACGCGCTCCTCTTGGCTGAACTGAGAAGGGATTCGCGGCGACCTCTGATGCCCCTGGCCCTTGCCCCGCAGGCCCTTCGATCTGGAGACGGCGGCGATACCTAGCAGTAGCACAGCCGCCAGGGCCAGCAGGCAAACGTACGGCCGAGCCATGTTTCTCTCAATTCCTCGCTGCCAGTCGGCGGGCTGGAGTTTGGACCTAAATAGCCAGACGGCGATCTTCGGCCTGTCACTGCTCTAATTCCCGCAACTGCCTTAGTCTCACTCCATTCCCAGGGCTGGCCAATCATCCCTTGCCTGGAGATGCAGGACAACCAATCCACGGTACGGCCCCGCCCCAGGCCCGCAAGGCCTTTCGGGGGTTGTGGTTTCCCGCCCTGTAGCTCGTAGCGTAGGGTTCCAGGCAAGTTAGTGCAAGGTCTTGCCTGCACTTGATCTTCTGCTTTGAGATACTCGTAAATCCCTTTCTAGATGACAACAGACCAAATAAAAGGGGGAAAAGGCAAATAAATGAACAAAGTTTATCAGACCTTTATCTACTTGTCGCTTCCTCTGAAACTTAGGGCTTGACTACCATTCCCTTAGATTCCATTGAGGAAGCTCTGCACCCCCTGACTTGATTTCATTTGAATTGGAACAATATTGCTCTGTCTGTAGACATTGTTTTGAAGTATATTAGATGAGAGTGTTTGCGTCTGTTTAGGAATTCGCTGAAAGTGTTTTTGATATCAATGTTAACACTGCATTTTTGCAACTCCAGGCAAATACATTAAGACTGAAGGATTTTTTATTTTATATTTTTTAACATCTTTATTAGAGTATAATTGCTTTACAATGGTGTGTTAGTTTCTGCTTTATAACAAAGTGAATCAATTATACATATACATATGTCCCCATATCTCTTCCCTCTTGCATCTCCCTCCCTCCCACCCTCCCTATCCCACCCCTCTAGGTAGTCAACAAAGCACCAAGCTGATCTCCCTGTGCTATGCGGCTGCTTCCCACTAGCTACCTATTTTATGTTTGGTAGTGTACATATGTCCATGCCACTCTCTCACTTTGTCCCAGCTTATGCTTCCCCCTCCCCGTATCCTCAAATCCATTCTCTGGTAGGTCTGCATCTTTATTCCCATCTTGCCCCTAGGTTCTTCTGACCATTTTGTATTTTTCTTTTTTTAGATTCCATATATATGTGTTAGCATATGGTGTTTGTTTTTCTCTTTCTGACTTACTTCACTCTGTATGACAGTCTCTAGGTCCATCTACCTACTGCAAATAACTCAGTTTCGTTCCTTTATATGGCTGAGTAATATTCCATTGTATATATGTACCACATCTTCTTTATCCATTCATCTGCTGATGGACACTTAGGTTGCTTCCATGTCCTGGCTATTGTAAACAGAGCTGCAATGAACACTGTGGTGCATGACTCTTTTTGAATTGTGGTTTTCTCAGGGTATATGCCCAGGAGTGGGATTGCTGGGTCGTATGGTAGTTCTAGTTTTAGTTTTTTAAGGAACCTCCATACTGTTCTCTATAGTGGCTGTATCAATTTGCATTCCCACCAACAGTGCAAGAGGGTTCCCTTTTCTCCACACCCTCTCCAGCATTTATTGTTTCTAGATTTTTTGATGATGGCCATTCTGACTGGTGTGAGATGATATCTCATTGTAGTTTTGATTTGCATTTCTCTAATGATTAATGATGTTGAGCATTCTTTCATGTGTTTGTTGGCAATCTGTATATCTTCTTTAGAGAAATGTCTATTTAGGTCTTCTGCCCATTTTTGGATTGGGTTGTTTGTTTTTTTGATATTGAGCTGCATGAGCTGCTTGTATATTTTGGAGATTAATCCTTTGTCAGTTGCTTCATTTGCAAATATTTTCTCCCATTCTGAGGGTTGTCTTTTTGTCTTGTTTATGGTTTCCTTTGCTGTGCAAAAGCTTTTAGGTTTCATTAGGTCCCATTTGTTTATTTTTGTTTTTATTTCCATTTCTCTAGGAGGTAGGTCAAAAAAGGATCTTGCTGTGATTTATGTCATAGAGTGTTCTGCCTATGTTTTTCTCTAAGAGTTTGATGGTGTCTGGCCTTACATTTAGGCCTTCAGTCCATTTTGAGTTTATTTTTGTGTATGGTGTTAGGGAGTGCTCTAATTTCATCCTTTTACATGTAGCTGTCCAGTTTTCCCAGCACCACTTATTGAAGAGGCTGTCTTTTCTCCATTGCATATTCTTGCCTCCTTTATCAAAGATAAGGTGACCATATGTGCATGGGTTTATCTCTGGGCTTTCTATCCTCTTCCATTGGTCTATATTTCTGTTTTTGTACCAGTACCAGGATATGCTATCTTTTTTAAAAAATTAATTAATTAATTAATTTCTTTTTGGCTGTGTTGGGTCTTTGTTGCTGTGCGTGGGCTTCCTCTAGTTGTGGCGAGTGGGTGTTACTCTTTCGTTGCAGTGCGCAGGCTTCTCATTGTAGTGGCTTCTCTTGTTGCAGAGCACGGGCTCTAGGCACGTGGGCTTCAGCAGTTGTGGCACATGGGCTCAGTAGTTGTGGCTCATGGGCTCTAGAGTGCAGGCTCAGTCGTTGTGGCACACAGACTTAGTTGCTCCGTGGCCTGTGGGATCTTCCTGGACCAGGGCTTGAACCTGTGTCCCCTGCATTGGCAGGCGGATTCTTAACCACTGCACCACCAGGGAAGCCCAATGCTATCTTTTTAAAATTTTAAACTTTTGCCTTTTACATCAAAGATCTTAATCCATCTGGAATTGTTTTTTCTGTAAATGGTATGAGATCAGGTCAAATTTTATTTTTTTCCAACTAGATAACCAATTTTCCCAGCACCATCCATTAAATAGTCTGTCCTTTCCTCAGTGATCTGCGAGGACAACTCTCTCATTTATTGTTTTCATGTATGAATGAAAACTGGGCTCTCTATTTTGTTCCATTGGTTGCTTTGTTTATTCCTATGCTAATATGACTGTCTTAATTACTATAACTTTAAAATACATCTCAAAGTCAGGTAGAGCATGTTTCTCCTTTAGCCTGTTAATGTAATGAATTACATTAATAAGTTTAAAATATGTAAACTGCCCTGACATTCCTGGGATAAACTCAACTTGGATAAACCCATTGCTACATCTTCCTTTAGAATTTTTGCAATTCTGTTTGTAAGTTTGATTGGCCTGTAATTTTTCTGTTTTGGGTTTGATATCAAGTGAATAGTAGAAATCTAATTAGAGAATATTGTAGTGATTTCTAGCTGCCCCAGTATTCTTTCCCCCTTTCTAAGTAATAAGAACCCTGAGTTTGAGCTCAACACATTGATACCCAACTAAAAGAATAAATTTCCCAGACCCTTGCAGCCAGGTTTGCCATGTGACTGAATGCGGAGAATGAAGGATAAGCAGATACCTTCTGCTTAAATTTCTTCCTCCATTCTCATATGTGATGGCTGCAGCTCTAGCAGCCATGTTGGACCATGATGATCTGCTTTTATGGCGGGGCGTGGGGGGGGGCGGGGAGGGAAGGAGGGAGGGGGAGAGAGAGAGAGAGAGAGAGAGAGAGAGAGAGAAGGAGAGGTGGGAAGGGGAAGGAAAGGGAAATTTCTACCACATTTAAACTACTAAAGGATTGACCTTCCTCCCCACCCTGCCTTTTTTTGCATTCTCTGGAAGAGTGTGTATGTAAAGTAGGACCAAAAACCTAAGATATTTTTCTAATAATTCTAAAAAATAAAGTAATTTGGACCTTGTATTTTCTCTGTGGAAAGATTTTAAACTGCTGATTTCATTTAATGGTTATAGGATTTTTAATGCTTTCTACTGTTTTCTTGATTCCCTTTTGGTATATTATATTTACCAGCAATTTATTCATTTTGTTTAAGTTTTCAACTTTATACTAGCTAAGAGTTTAAGCTCTGGAGCAGATTGCCTGGGTTAAATTCCTAGGCGCTCTACATTCATGGAGTTGTGCTGAGTAATCTTGGGAAACTTACTTAAAATTTTTTTTTTTTTGCGATATGCGGGCCTCTCACTGTTGTGGCCTCTCCCATTGCGGAGCACAGGCTCCGGACGCGCAGGCTCAGCGGCCATGGCTCACGGGCCCAGCCGCTCCGCGGCACGTGGGATCCTCCTGAACCGGGGCACGAACCCGTGTCCCCTGCATCAGCAGGCGGACTCTCAACCACTGTGCCACCAGGGAAGCCTTTTACTTAAAATTTTGAGCCTCAGTTTGCTCATCTGTAAAAAGGGGATAATAACAGTATGTATCTCTTAGAATTGTTGGAAAGATTAAATGAGTTAATACATGTAAAGGGCTTGGAAGAGTACATGGCATATAGTAACCATTCAATGGATGTTAGCTATTCTATTATTACTATCTCCTTTCTTTTGCTTTCTTTGTTTTTTTTTCCAACTACCATAGTTGAATATTTGGCTCATTAATTTTTGTCTTTTCTAACAAAAGCATTTTAGGGCTATAAGTTTACTTTGAAGCATACTTCCCTATGTACCACAAGTTTTGATATGTAGTATTTTCATTATTGTTTAGGTCTAAGTGTTTTAAAGTTTCCATATAATTTCTTCTTTGACTATGAGTTTTTCAGAAGTGTTTTTTAAAACTTTTTAAATGCCTATTTTTTTGTTCAAGTTATGTTTTTGTAACTGATTTTTTTTTTTTTTTCTTAGCAGTACGCGGGCCTCTCACTGTTGTGGCCTCTCCCGTTGCGGAGCACAGGCTCCGGACGCGCAGGCTCAGCGGCCATGGCTTACGGGCCCAGCCGCTCCGCGGCATGTGGGATCTTCCCGGACCGGGGCACGAACCCATGTCCCCTGCATCGGCAGGCAGACTCTCAACCACTGCGCCACCAGGGAAGCCCTGTAACTGATTTTTAAGTTCAATGCATTATGTCACAAAATGTGGAATGACACCTATGCTTTGAAAGTTTTTGAGAATTGCTTTAGGACCTAGTGTATGATCAATTTGTGTAAATATTTCATGTGTACTTAAGAAGTGTAAATTTTAATTGTTGTGTGTACAATTCCATCTGTTTATTAAATCAAGTTTGTTTATTTTATTGCTTAACTCTTTCATACCTTACTTTTAAAAAATCTGTATGACTTAATGAGACAGTATATTGAAATCTTCCATTTTGTTGGTGGATTTGTCATTTTTTCAGTTTAAAAAAAATCAATTTTGCTTTATTTATTTTGAGACTTTTATTTGGTACATTCAGGTTTAGAATTGTTGAAAATTTTATCATGACATAGTGGTTTTTTATGCTTCATAATCTCTTTGTCTTAAAACAAATTTGTCTGCTAATAATATAGCTATTTCATTCTTTTGGTTAATATTTATCTTGTATAGGTTGTTTTTTCCATTTTTGTGTCCTTATGTTTTAATTAATTAATTAATTAGTTTATTTTTTTCATTTTAAAAACATTTTTGGCCACACTGCATGACATGTGAGATCTTAGTTCCCCGAGCAGGGATCAAACCTGTGCCCCTTGCATTGGAAGCGCGGAGTCTTAACCACTGGACCGCCGGGGAATCCCTGTCCTTATGTTTTAGAAGGACCTCTGAATTTAAAGTTTAATCTAATCAGACAATTTCTTTTACTAATGAGATTAGTTTAGTTACATTTTTTCCGTGATTTCTTCTGTATTTGGACTTATTTCTATCATCTTCCTATAAGCACTACCTTTTCTATGCTTCTTTCTCCCCACGTATTGCCTTTTTAAACAATTAATTAAACTTTCATCATGTGGGGTTTTTTCTTATTCTATTCTCCTCTGCCCCACAGGTTTGGAAATTATATTCTTTGTTGTCTTATGATTTACTATTGAAATTTTAGTACTCATATTTAATAAATTTGAATTTAATATTTTAAGCCTTTTCCTCTGAAAAATGTGAAGACATTTGAATGCTTTAACCCTGGTCTCCTTCTCTCTATATGTTATTGTTGTTCATTATTTTATTTTTTATTTATTTTAGGTTTTAAATTTATTTTTTTAAATGCCACAAATTAGTTATTATTATTATATAGAGACAGTTTCTTTATATTTGCCAGTATGTTTACCAGTTTCCCTGTTTAATCTTTCTTCTTGAATCTCAGACCTTACTTCTGGAATAATTTTTCTTTTTCCCAATGTTCATCATTTTGAAGCTACTTTACTGAAAGTCTGATGACAGTCAACTCTCTCAATTATTGCCTATCTGAAAATATCTTTATTTCATCCTCATTCTTGCAAGATAATTTTCTTGAGCAAACAATTTTAAGTTGATGGTTGTTTTCTCTTAGCATTTTGAAGACATTAGTTTACTGTCTTCTGGCTTCCATTTTTCCTGTTGAGAAGTTGACTTGCAATGTAATTATTGATCTTTTGTAGTGAACTGTTTTCTCTCTGGCTCCTTTCAAGGACTCCTCTTTGTTTTTAGTGTTCTTAAGCTTCACTACAAGGTGTCTAGATGTCAAATTTCTTTTTTTTTTAAAGTGTACAATTCAATGGTTTTAATATGTTCACAGAGCTGTGCAACCATCAACACAGTCAATTTTAGAACATTGTCATCACCTCAAAAAGAAACGCTGTACCCTTTAGCCATTATCCCTAATTCCCCCCATCTTACTCTTCCTGGACCTAAGCAATCACTAATCTACTTTCTGTCTCTGTATATCAACACTTGCCTATTCTGGACATTCATATAAATGGAACCATATAATATGTGGTCTTTTGTGTCTGGCATCTTTCACTTATATTTTTCAAGGTTCATCAGTATTATAGCATGTATCAGTACTTCCTTTTTATGACTGAATAATATTCCATTGTACGTATATACCACATTTCATTTATTTATCCTTTCATACATTGGTGGACTTTTGGATTTTCACCTTTTGACTATTATGAATAATCCTGGTATAAACCTTCATGTACAAGATTTTGTGTGGACCTATGTTTTAATTTCTCTTGGATATACACCTAGGAGTGGAATTGATGGGTCATATGGTAACTCTATGTTTAATCATTTGATATATTTCCATACTGTTTTCCAAAGTGGCTGTACCATTTTGCATTCCCACCAGCAATGTATGAGGATTCTGATTTCCCCACATCCTTGTCAATACTTATTATCTGACTTTTTGATCCTAGTCATCCTAGTGGATGTGAAGTGGTACCTCACTGTGGGTTTTTTTTTTTTAATTTTTAAAAATTGAAGTAGAGTTGATTTACAATGTTGTGCCAATCTCTGCTGTACAGGAAAGTGACTCAGTTATACACACATATAAACAAAAAGTCTTACTGTATAGCCCAGGGAACTATACTCAATCTCCTGGGATAAACCATAATGGAAAAGAATATTAAAAAAAGAATGTGTGTATGTGTATAACTCACTGTGGTTTTGATTTGCATTTCCCAGGTGACAAATGATGACGATATTTACATGTGCTTATTGACTATTTGAATATCTTCCTTGGAGAAATGTCTATTTGGATATTTAGCCCATTTTAAAATTGGGTTATTTGTATTTTTATTTTTGAGTTGCAAGGGTTCTTTATATATTCTAGATACCAGATGTATGATTTGCAAATATTTTATCCCATTCTGTGGGTTGTCTTTTTATTTTCTTGATGGTGTCCTTTGAAGCATAAAAGTTTTAAATTGTGACGAGTCCAATGTACCTGTGTTTTCTTTTCTTGCTCATGCATTTGGTGTCATATCTAAGAATTTTTTTTTTTTGCCAAATCCTAAGTCATGAAAATTTACCTCTGTGTTTTCTTCTAATATCTTATATCTATATCCTTCTAATAGCTATTTCTTGAATAGATATTTCTTCATATGTTGTTTGCCCTTAGGACCATATCTAGAAGCTTAAATTTAAAAAAAAATTGTTACCAGTTTCACTGGGGAGCTGATCAGTGTAGCTCCTCACACTGTCATGTCAGACATTGATTGTTCTACATCCTTTTGTGACAAAAGTCTTAAAATGATCAAATATATTTTCCAGTACTAAAGCCAGAATCATGTTTAACGAGAAAAAAGCAGAAACTTTAGCATTAAAGTCAGAGACAAGAAAGGGATGTCTATTATCGCCACTATTATTTAATATTATTTTTGCAGGTACTAGACAAGACAAGTAAACAAGAAAAAGAGATTAGCAGTATAAAGATTTGAAAAGGAGATAAATTGATAATGTTTATTACTTGTACACATAGGATGTATAGCTGGCAAACTTGAAATAATCAACTGCCAAACTATTACAAAACTATTAGTACTGAAGAGAATTCAGCAGGTAATCTGGGTACAGAGTTAATATACAACAGTCAATAGCCTTTGTATATGCAATCGCCAATGAGTTAGAAAATATAAGAAGAGATTCCATTTATAATGGGAAAGGCAATAAAAAAGGTAAAAAATAACTAAGAATATACTTGAGAAATGTGTAAGATCTATATGAGAATACACTATTTATATTATCAAAAGGAGATTAAAATGGAAAGGAATATTATATCCTCGAATAAGAAAACTGTATCATAAAAATGTTATAGGTGGGGACTAAAGCTTCCAGATGTTACAAAATACTACAAATCCTCTAGAATTATCTTCTATCCATCTATCTATCTATCTATCTATCTATCTATCTATCTATCTATCTAGTATTGGTATAGAATCAATTCTTGTTTTTATTGGTTTAAAATTCATCATTGTGTTTGTTTTGGTGCCCAAATTACCCTACATTCAGTTAGTAGAAGGTGCTTGAATCTGGTCCTTGTGATATGCCTCCATCTTTTTTTTAATTTAACAGTTCCTTGCCTTCTGGCATAAAAAGTTGTTTCAGACTCATTTTGTGCCTACCCTACCCTGGCCCTGGAACCAGCCATTGCTCTGAGGGGCCCTGGTTCTTCTTAACAAGGAATTGTATTAGAAACTATGTTTAGGAAGGCAGAGTCTTAAAATACTCCATTCCATTGTAGAATGGGGAGATGATCATCTTATAGAATTTTAAAAATTGAGATATAATTGACATATAACATTATATTAGTTTCAGGTGTACAACATAATGATTTGATATTTGTATATATTGTAAAATGATCGCCACAACGTCTAGTTAACATAGAAGTTTTGACACTACTCCCCCAAAGACTGCTAAAGCCATGTTGTAGTTTTACAACTAAAGGTAAAAATGTGTTTTAAAGATAAGTTAAAGAAATGCATCTGATTTAGATGCCACTTTTATGCCACTCGAAACTCTCCTACGAAGCCTCTTTTGGGGTAACAGTTCTGAGCAGTCTTACCTGCTGGTCTCATGCACACCTCTTCCTTCCTGTCCTGGGGGGCTTCCTTGATGCCACAGCATTGGACCCCTTTGGAACTGCTCTGTGCTCACGTCCATGCAACCCATAATTTTTGGAGAGTTAATATCCAAGGGATCACCCTTGACCAACAGAAGATGGGAATGATGGTTAAATGTTTCTCCAGGACAGTTTAGAGATGCATTTTGCAGAGCTCCTAGGAGGTTGGAGCCCCAGTTGCCCTCCACAGGGGCTATCTCAGTAACTCATTCTTTTGTTGGCCTTCCCTCCCTCCCTGTTTCACTCCTCCTGCATTTCACTCCTGCTTGCTGGGATCACTTCCCAAATACCTGTATGGAAGCTTTTGTCTCATGTTCTACTTTGGCGGGGGGAGGGGTTCAGGCTAAGATAGCATCATTAAAAACATATATAAAATTCAAAGTGGAGGGATGCTAATTGCCAGTTTACTCAGATCTTGCAGGGCAGTTGAATAGCACGATAAAGCGAGATTAGTTTATTTTACATAAATTATCATTTTGGAACTCAGTGACTTCTCTGCCCCTGCAATATATCCTCTTCCTCCTTCACCTGTTTCTCCCTTTTCTAGCTCTCCTGATCTCTTTGTTTCCATGCATCTATCCCGCTGATCTTTCTTATCTCTAGCCCTCCATCTCTTTCCACTTCATTCTATTTCTGTCTCCCTCAAGCCTTTGCTCTTTTTCTGTGATTCCTCTTTTTATTTTACTTTATTTTATTATTTACTTATTTATTTATTTTGCGGTACGCGGGCCTCTCACTGTTGTGGCCTCTCCCGTTGCGGAGCACAGGCTCCGGACGCGCAGGCTCAGCGGCCATGGCTTACGGGCCCAGCCGCTCCGCGGCATGTGGGATCTTCCCGGACCGGGGCACGAACCCACATCCCCTGCATCGGCAGGCGGACTCTCAACAACTGCGCCACCAGGGAAGCCCTGTGATTCCTCTTATTTCCTCCCATTTCCTACAGTTAGCAAACAAAGTTGAGAATCAGCCTGGCTCGTTGGACACTTGAATCCTTTGGCCTTTTGCTCCTTGCATTGTCTCACAAACAGGGGACGGAAATGTCGGAGATTGTGTGCTCCTCCAAACCAAGGATTCTGAAAGCTTTGTTGAGTATTGATGGGACTGGCCCTTAACAGACATCTCATGAATGTTGAAGAATTAGCACGTAAAACATATACAGAAGAGATGGTGGAAGTCTGACTTCCCTGATAGCCACAGAAATCACAGAGTTGGCTCTGGGAATTGGTCCTGAGTATGGGGATCCCTTAGTCCAGGTGTCATGCCCCAATCTCTGCTCTTCAGCTGGATCGTGGACGTTTATTCCTTCTCAGGAGTGGAAAACCGGAACCTGGAGAGCAGCTGGGAGATTCAAGAAGTCTTAGCTTTCTGTTTCTTTTCCCCAGGACAGGGCAAAGCAAGCCACCTCTTCCTGGAGGTGACTGGTTTTGCCTCTCTGTAAAACCACCCGAACACATGCATTTGTTCACATTTCAAAACCACTTTATTAGCAAAATGAACAAAAGGAGAATGGTGTTTAAATTAAATAAATTACACAAATATCTCAAGAGTCCCGGTCTTCTCCAGGAACCACATCATTGCTGGTCAGTATAACTAAGAACATTCAGAAGTACTGAAATCCTGGATTATTTGACTACCTTGCTCTCCTTTCCTGCCTCAGTCATGTCCAGTGAGTGGTCTGGGTGAATTTATGTTCTTTCCAAAGTATTCTAACAGTGAAGTTCTCTTCAAGGCCTCCCTCCACCCCAGGTGTTTCCGATCTTACATCCACTGTGGTCTCTGTGAGTACTTACACCCCTGGACATGGTTCAGGATCCCTCCTTGAGCCCCCAGCTCCAGGCCACTGTGAGTCAGCAATCACCTTTTGGTCTGGGGCTGGCCTGGGGGTTAACAGTCACTTCATCAAGTCCTCAAGGGTTCTAGACACTTGGTTCACAAGGCACCTCTAACTTGGGATGTCCTGAGGCTCTGTGATCTTCCCACACCTCTTGGGCCTGAGCTGGACTCTGCAGGAGGTGGAGCAGGGGAGGGTGAGTTTTCATTGGCTATGGTTCTTGTCCTCTCGAAGTCTGGCACTTCGGGTGCTGGGCACGGTAAATCCCAGATAACATTGTCTTCTGCCTTCCAAGTTTTGAGTTCCATTGGCAGCCAGATGGCATAATGAATTCACAAAGAAGCAATGCTTGTAGGCCAAGAATCTGTTGGCTCTTCACCAGCACCCCCTCCTTTAACTCTACGAAGACTTGCTAGCTGACCAGCTCACTCAAGGCACAGGCACACAGTGGAGGTCAGGCTGAAGTTAGGAATTCGGACATTTTTCCAGGCTGGGCCAGCCCATCCTGTTGGGCAGGGATCATTCATTGAAGGAACTTGGGAGAATCAGTGGGGAGAGGCCAAAAGGTTTTTGGTGCACTTCCATGGAAAATTTCTCAAACACTTGCACATGGAACCTATTTATTTTCAAGTCAACAGTGGGGTTTCTCTACCTTCTTATATATAGAGAGAACTTAACTCCTCTTCTCATCTCTCCTGGAAGGAGATGGCCTCAGGTCCTGAGTTTGTTAAGGAATCCCTGTGGAGGAAGACCCAGTCTGGATCAGCCCTTCTCCATGCTTGGTACCCAGCTGGGATACGCCCTCGGTGGGGTGTCCTGCCTTGCCTGGCTGAACGATTCAGGCCCCAAGCTGATAAGGGAGAGTTAAACTCATTGGCTCTTTGCCAAATGAAGAGAACAAGGCAGATTTCCCAAGTGGGGGATGCATTTCTAATGTCAGGGAGACTGCCGGGGCCCAGGTCCCACCAGTTGTGCCCCCTGCCCCTCCACATCTCCAGCACAAAGAGGGAAAGCTTTTGTGCAGAATAACTAGTATCTGTTGCTGGGTTGCCAGAGGATTCTGCCAGCTACCCCCCTGTCCCTTTTGGGTTCCTACCTGGTCTCAAGTAGAAGGAAGCAGCCCTTGAGGGCAGGGGGAGTGATGATGTTTCAGGAGGCTGATGTGGCTACCTTGGTGGGCTGCCCCTGGGGAGGTAGCTCTGGTAGCCACTCCCCAGGCTAGAGTCTGACGTGCTAAATAGTAGTGGAGGCCTCAGCAGCTTTGAGATGAGGAAGAAGGGGACATAGTCACCAAGGCAGAGATACCTGGGTTGTGGGAGCACATGGTCCCAGGGGTACAGAGCTGCCAGAGACAGACTGGGCAGCTGGAAAGGGCAACCACAGAGTCCTAAGCAAGTTCGTCTCTGTGTCCTGTGACAGCTTGACACCATCTGACACCAAGCCATGCTGGCGCCAGGACACTTTCGAAGCTTGCACTCTACGTCAGCACACGGCTTCCTCTTATTCCTGGCTCAGTCTTAAAGTCCAGCAGTCAGGGGTCCTGTCAGCTGCCACAGGCAGGGTGTGGGTGGGAGCGGTGGAGTGAGAAGGAGGCTTGCTTGTTGCTGGCTGGGGCTCTGAGGGTCAGCAGAAGGATGAAGAGGTGTCTCTCCCTGCCATTGAGATTGACTTGCTCTGGAGATGCCGGGAGGGGAATGAGAGAGGAGGAGGAGGGTGGAGAGGTACTGGAGTCCTGGTGGAGGTATTCTCCTCTACCCGCCACTCTCCATGATCCCAGGCTCATCCTTCATGGGAGTCCCAGGTACCAGGTGCTCTGCAGGCAGCACGGGAACCGGCTGGGCCCTCAGAGGGCGGTCAGGGTCTCTGCGTGAAACATGCTGCCGAACATCTCCTGCAGGGCCACAGGGAGGAAGTGGGAGGGGGAGAGACAGCATCAGACCTGTTGGGTTCAGAGTGGTGGCAATCGCCAGGTGACCCTATGAACCCCCGGCCAGAAAGAGGCATTTTGAGGAAGTGTGTGTGAGTGTGTGCACGTGCGTATGTGAACCGGGGAGAGGCAGGGTCAGCCTAAGAGGTGAACTGGTACAGAGGTGACAAGAGAAGATGCTTGAAATCTAACTTTGAATCACCTCTGGTGTGCTGTGTGACTTTCACAGGTCCTGCCCTCCTTTTTCGTTCCACTTTCTTTATTAGGTAAAATGAGGGTTGAGATCAGACAAGCTCTGAAGTCCTTTCTTGCTCTGATAAGCTATTTTGGTCCTACCCAGGCTTTTGGAATGTGCTGGAGATTCCACAGGGACCCAGAAATCCATCCGCCAAATCTTTGTGGCCCCGGCTCTCTTCCCTAATGCCTCCCGCATGCCCTCAGCACCCCCAGAGACATGTTTAGAGGACCATGGAACTCATACCCCAAAAGAATGGGAAGAGGCACAAAGTGAGATGTTACTTCTAATAGACCCAGAGCCAAATTCCTCTAAACCTAGTGATCTGGTTTCTTTTAATTCAGGGCATTGGGGTGGGGCTACTTTTCATGTCAGGACCATAGGGCTCTATGTGAAGTAAGACTTCACACCTGCATAGCTCTTAGCTCTTAAAGCCCATCCACGTGCAGTAATATTTGTATCCCTCATGTATCCCTAGAATTCATCTGATCCTACCAGAATGTAAGTTTTCCAAGGGCAGGGGTCTTTGTTTTGTTCACTGCTGTGTGCCCACCCTGGGATAGTGTCAGGCAAGTAGTAGGCACTCCATAAATACCAGTTGAATTAACAGAGAACAAAAGCAACCCCCACTAATCTTGTTAGGTAGATGGGACAAGGTATTCCCCATATTCCCCTTATTTTACAACGATAAACACTGGGGCCTGGTGGTGTTATGTGGCTTGCCGAAGATCAAGTAGCAGATGTGTTGGAGAGTTAAGAATAGATATTAGTTATCCAGGACTTGGTCCAGTGACTCTCCCTTCCCCCATGATGCATTTCAGAGAGTGAGAAGAATTAAGATCTGCTATTAAAAGAAAGATGAGAAAGAAACATTGTTGCCTTCAAGGTGACTGCTCTGGCTTGGAGATGGGAGAGCCCAGGCAGCACTTTGGGTTTGATAAGGTCTCCTTCCTTTTCCTCCTGACCCCCAGCCTTCAGCTTACCTGCTCTAAGTCCCAGCAGCTGGGACTGTCCTCCTCCGAATCATACAAAGAGAGCTCGGGGTCCACTGGAGCCTGGATGGGGGAAACAAGTGCAAAATGAGCTGCAGTAACTGAATGACGGTCTGGCACAAATGGCAGGCTCCGGGGTGGGCGGGGGCGCACCATGTGCTCTGATGCATAACTTGCCCTCTTGACTTTTCCCTCACCTCCCTCATTTGCCTCTCAAAATACAGCACAGCTGTGGTTTTCCTCCTCACAGCAGACAGGTGTACATCAGGGTGGGCTTCCTTGGTGGGCATTTCAGAGGCAGGGAAGGTTTACCTAGCTTACAAGGATCACCGGCTAGCTGCCTGACCGGCGAATCCATTTCCCTTCTCTGGGAATCTGTTTCCTCATCTGTAAAAGTAGGATAATCAGACTCACTTTGCTGGCTCTCTACCTCACCATGCTGTTGAAAAGGGTGTGTGTGTGTATCATTTATAGATATGAATATGTTCTGTAATAGTTAAATATACAATACATGTAATATACATTTTTAAGAATATATAAACTGTAAATAGTGGACATTGTGCAATAATGGATGATGAGGATTCTTCTGGAATCTCCCTCTCTTTGCTCTGGTGACAGGGTGCATGAGGCTAGAAAGGCCGCTGCTCTCACAGTTTCCCTCTGTGTGGTAGGCAGGCGCCAGGCCCCGTGTTTCCCTGGGCAGGCTTTCAGCGCTTAGAACAGATGGCTTCACCTTCATCAGTCTCTTAAAGCAAACAGCAAATGGTTGCTCTAGGGCCAGAAAAGCCTTTCTTATGACCCACAGAGGGCAGAAGAGGTTTGTTTCATGGACTGGGGCACAGAGTCTTGGGAGGCCAAGGGTAGAAGCTGAGCTGGCAGGGGAGCCTGGGAGGTGGCGTCGGCTGGGGATGCCTGGGCAGGGACCCCAATGGGATGGGCTTTTTCTGCCTCCCAGCTTTCTGGAGTGTTATTTGTAGACAGTGTTATTTGTAGCTCATTTGCATACCACTTACTGAGCTAGTAAATTAAATGTCAAGAAGCTGAGACAAAACTCAGATCTGCACTCTTCATCCATCACCAGCCTGAAATCTCCAAGCTCTGCTAAATTAAAACAGGCAGGCTTACTCCCCTCCCTTTCCCAAAGCCTCCTGTAGAAAGAGCGAAAGAATCGCAGGGGTGAGCAATGCCAGAATGCCAGGCATAACCCGCTGTGCTTTGGGTGTTTGTGTGATCTGGAAATTGATATTAATAAGGATTTTGTAATATACAAAGCTCGTTCAAGTGATGTAAAAGATACAAGTATCAGTTAATCTTAAAACCAAAACAACAGAAAAATCCCGTGGTAGATAATGTTACCTTAGAGTACCCATTCCACAGATAAGAAAACTGAGATTCAGAAAAGTTAATTGACAGAATTGGTGTTGGAACCCAAACCGTCCCGCTACTTCAGTGACCCAGGGCCTAGGATTCCTCAGGTGCAGGGACCTTACCCCTTGGAAGTTGTGTGCTGGGGCCACTTCCCTGGCCTTTGCCTGGGCAAACAGGACTGCGTCGTGTATGCTGGGAAAGACGTGGTTGCGCTCTAGACACCCATCTTCGAAGATGCCCCCATGGTTAATGTCATTGTACACCTGGGCTGGAAGGAGGGAAAGATCACCTTCAAAAGGTTAACACCACCGTGGACAGGACCTGGGGTTGGGGGAAAATGGTGAGAGGGCCTGAGGGAGATGGAGAGAGAAGCCTGAGGGTTGTGCTCTTGCTATATCCTAGAGCCTTCTCATTGGCTTTGCAGTACCATTTCTGGACAGCAGAGGGCAACATGAGCTTGAGGATGCTGAACCTTCACCCCAGGGCAGAAGGAAGCAGTTTGATTCAGGGAGTTGGTACTTCGTGGTGATTCGAGTGGGAAAGGCTAAAACGTTTGCCCATTCTGTCCCTTGAGGGTTCGTCCTTCCTATTGTTTACCCAGACCTTTCCTACAATGTCCAGTGTGTGGAAGAGTCCTTATTCCTGCCCAATCCTGGACATGATTTCCTGAGGAGTGTCTAGTGAGGGTCGGCGGGAGCTTCTGATTCTAACTCTGGAGCACACACAGAGCAGGTCACTTGCCAGTGCAGACTCTCTTCCTGAACGGAGCCTGCACAGAGCCTGAGCTGTGCTCAGGCCAGCGCCGAAGGTGGCTAGGCCTGCTGGAAGTTGCTGACCCTCCGCGGGAAACGGGGTGTGCAAGTATGTGCCCCTTCCCTTTCTCCTGTGTGTCCGTGTCCCTGCACTCTGCACACATGCTGATGAGGTGAAAGTCCACTGCGATGTGGACATGGTTTGGGGCTGTGTATGTGGGCCCTGGAGACTGTGTGCGTATAAAACTGCGTTATCTGTGTCTTCCCTGGATAGCTATGGTATATCTATGCTTTGTGCTTATTCATAGACTTTTGGATTTGGAGAAGATTCCCAAATTTATCTAGTCGGGCTCATTTTATGTGGGTGGCAATCGATCCCTAGACAGATGAAGTGACTTGGCCAAAGATATGTGGCAAATTAGTGGTGGGCAAATTAGAATCCTACTTGTCATTTCTTAACTCCACGATCCCCCCACTCTCTAATTGAGACCGCTAGGATGTTCTCTAACCCGGCTGTAGTCTCTTCTAACTTGTGCCCGAAACGCTTATGAGCAGCCAGTAGTTTAGGGGAACATTTGGCTGTTCTCATTTCTACCCCACTCACTATTCAGCATCCCACACACCTATTCCCACCTCAGCCCCTTGCCAGCCTTCCAGTCGCCTACACGTCCTCCTTCTCTTACCATGAATGTTCACCAAGAAGACCTTCACACCGATCCTCCCGTAGGTGGAGCTCAGCTAGAGGAGTCGGGAGGGTGTTGGGTAGGGAGACAAAAGGAAAGGAATGTTCTGAGTGGGCCTGAAAACCGATTCACAAAACGCACATCAGAGGGGGAGCCAAACAAATAAGTAGCCCCGAGAGCCCTGGCAGCCAAAGATAAAAATAGCGGCAAAGCCCAGCACTTCTCCCTGGAGTGCTGGCTGACTGCTCCTCTGGAAAGCGGGGTGGACGTGGGGCTTTGCCAATGAGGCCGCCACTTAAAGTCCCCATGACCCCTTCTTATGGGGCCAGATCTTTTCTTTCAGTAGCTTAGAGTCCTGGACTCCACCTCTTTCCTGACGTCGTGGCTTCAGGCAGAAACTGCAGGGGAGGACTGAGGCCCAGAGAGGCTACTGCTTTGCCCGGCTTCATGCCAGGCCCAGGCTAGGGAAGCAGGTTGAGCCCAGGGCTGGGGATGGAGCCTTCTGTGCACCTGGCTGGTGATGCCATCAGCCTATGTGCTCTCTGTACCCCTCGGTTTCTCTGGGCTGCTTCTCTCTGGGCCAGCCTCTGAGGTTTACTGACTCCTTGTCATCGGAAGTGGCCGCTGAAAAGTTATCAGGTGGATACATTTATTCAAGGTATCCTGTGAGCTGTGTGTTTGGTCTAAGGATGTGGGGCACTGATCTAATGTCTTCTTTCCTCTGTTGGCCAGAACCGGCTGACACTAGAGTGTCTGGGTGAGTGTGGGAAGGAAGGGCAGACCACGAACCAGGGCCAAGCTGAACTCTACTCAGAGGACCCTGGGGTGGGTTCCTGGCAGCCTGAGAGGGAACTTGGGGTGGACTCTGTTACACAGGGGTGCTAGGACAGGGTGGACCAGCGGGGCTTGGCTTTGGTATCCCTCCCCAGGCAGGCATTGCCTCGTGCTGTCCGGGCCTGCTCTGCAGAGAGCATTCTGTCCTGGTAGCATCTGGGGAAAAGGGATCTTAGGAGCTGTTAGGTTCCTTGGTGAGCTGTCTCGCTCAGTTGGTTCAAATGAGGGCTCCAAGGAAAGGGAGTGTAGGAGGGCAGGGGTGACGGTTAGGGTTGGGGGGTGGGCTGGCACTCCCTCCACCCGAGGGCCTCACCTTGGCCAGGGCTTTGATGCCCATCAAATCCACAAAGCTGACCCCACTCATGTCAAAGATGAGGGTGTGGAAGGTGACAAAGGGTGGGACGCTGGCCAGGATGTCACTGGGATCAGCAGAGGCCGGGGGCTCACAACTGGCAGCTGTGGAGCTGTCAGGGCTGAAGGTGATGTAGGACACGCTGGCGCCATTAGCAGGCGTCTGGTTGTTGTTGGGGTCAGTTGGGGAGCCATTCTCAAAGTCCTGCTGAAGCTCCTGCAGGGAGACAGTCTGGAGGGCGGGAGTAGGAGGGCAGAGTCAGGGGTCATCACAGTCAGTCAGACTTTGCTGTGGCTGAAGCTGGGGCAAGGGGCGTGCAGGTGGGGGTAACTGAACCTGGTGGTGGTGAATATAAGCCCCCCAAAACCCATAGGACCGGCATCTCCCATAGCCCCTTCCTTAGGTGGGGCCTGCAAGTTTGGTCTCCCACAACCCTTCCAAGAGAGGCACTGAAGCCTCAGCCCACTCTGCTCTGAGAGAAAGGCCCTTTGGAAACAACTGAGCTCCTTTTTCGCATTTATCCATGTCTGCCTTCTCTGCAGAACTCCCACACCTACATCCACCTTGCTAGATCTAGGTTGGCTGGGTACCCCAGGAAATTCACTGCTGCTCCCCGTATGGGGTTGCTTATAAGTCCACGGGCATATCCTATCTTAGCCAGAAAATGAGGACGGGCTGTGGGAGTTCAGTGGTTACCCTAAGAGCTGACAGCTCCTCATCGAAGGAGAAGATATCCACCAGGCAATACCCACCAGGCAGTGGCCACAGAGACTTGATGTCTTTGACTTCAAAGATACTGGGAGGTGGGGTACCAGGTAACAAGATCAGAGACGGCAGGGGAGAGGGCATGGGCTGTTTCTAGCCTCAGTTCACCTTGTTTTTCATAAATAGGGACTTCCTCTGTTGTATGGGCACCGTTCTCCCCTTCTCCTGCCTCTTGAGGTATTTTTGCTTGGCCAGCAATACTTTCTGGGGGTCCACACCTGTCTGTAGGGAGAGAACAAAGAGCAGTCTTAACCTCCACCCTCTTTGGAAGTGGCCTGCTCTCAGCTCCCAGCTCCTTTTCTTGCATCTTCCAGGCACACTCTGTCCAGCCCCTCTGGTCACCAGAGGACTGAGCCTTACCTTGGCAGTGACCTTTTGCCTGAAGATTTCCGAGTTGGCAAAGTAGAGAGGGGAGCAGTAAGTGATGATCTTTATCCCTTGGATTTCCTGGGCCTGTGACAGGAAGACTCGGCTCAGTTAGCAGCAATGTCATTATTGGCTTTTTTTTTTTAAACTCTTTTATTTGGGGTGGGGGTAGGGCAAAAGAGGGAGGTCACAATCTTGGATTACCCACCCTATTATAGGTCTTGGGATTCACATAAATGTCAGTGTCCATGACTTGGGCCAAAGTATAGCCATTTCGACTGGATGAAGAAGGAAAAGAAAAACATAAGAGAATGCTATTAGCGGATGGGCCTGGAGGGACACTGGGGCTGGGGGCTGGGCAGAGGCAGGCCAGGAGAGGGTCCCTTCCTCACCCTGGGGTTTTTGTGTTTGTCTTTCTGCACTGGAGACATATGCCTGATGGCCTGTGTCTGGGCTATAATTAGAGGGTTGACAGGTAGCTCCTTGACGTAGCTCCCAGGCTGGGGCTCAGGGGGGAGAAAGGGTGGGGAGTAAACAAGGTGACATGCTTATGGGGCCCTAAAGTCACCACTTCCTGGTTCTGAGTTCTCAGGAATAGAAGACAGGGTTTCCCGGATATTCAGCATCCTTCCTGCCCTGCCCTGGACCCCCTGGTCTGTTTCACTTAATTTTTTAAAAAAAATTAATTAATTAATTAATTAATTTATGGCTGCATGGGGTCTTTGTTGCTGCGGGCAGGCTTTCTTTTTATTTGTGGCCAGCAGGGGCTACTCTTCGTTGCGGTGCGCAGGCCTCTCATTAAGGTGGCTTCTCTTGTTGCGGAGCGTGGGCTCTAGGTGCGCGGGCTCCAGTAGTTGCGGCTCGAGAGCTCTAGAGCGCAGCTGTGGGATCTTCCTGGACCAGGGCTTGAACCCGTGTCCCCCGCATTGGCAGGCAGATTCTTAACCACTGCGCCACCAGAGAAGCCCACTTAATGTTTTTATAGCAAGGACGTAGCTGTCCTCTGACTTGCTGTTCCCTTGGGGTGGGGTTCCATTTGGTCTGGGGTCTAGTAGCACCCTTGAAAGGACACTGAGTCTCACCCACTTGCTTGACTCCCACTTTCTCTGGTCCCCCAGCCCTCCAAGACTGTGATGGCTTCCCCTGGGTTTTCAGGATGTGGGAAGTCAGGTAGCCCAGCCTGTGCCGAAAGTCCTGGCTGGGCCAGGCTCTCCTTGGGCCTGGCAGCCCCTCCAGTGCCAGGTCCAGAAGGTGACAGTATGCAGTGGGCTGGGCCAAGCCTCACGTGGGAGCCCTTGGCCGACTGGCCCAGGGGCCCCACTGCTGTGCCTTGTGGGGAGGGGCTGTTACTTACAATTGGGTCTGGAAGATCACAACCAGGGTGGAGAAGGCGACACCCACTGCCACACCATACGGCAGGCTCAGGAAGAAGGCAGAGAGGAAGCTCACCACCCAGACGCACTGTGAAGAGAGAGACGTCAAAGCAGGCCTGGGGAGAAAACTGTCCCTTTGGGGAAGTCTTCCTGGACCAGCCTAGGTCATTCTCTGCTAGCACAACTTCAGACCCACCCTTCCCTTTTCATGCCATTTTTGCACTGTTTTATGTAACTGAGCTTCGGTTACACTTGCCCATTTCCTTTAGATTGAGTGTGGCTCCCTGATCTTGTCTGGTTGTTAATAGACAACCCCAGCATACACAGGGAGTCAGGATGGCTCAGTGAGAAGAGTATGAGTCTTGGGTCAGATATGCCTGGGTTCCAAATTTCATTCTCCTACTTACTAGCTGTGTGATCCTTAGTTGCCTAATTCACAAAGGGGGAATAATAATACCAGCTTCATGAAAGGATTAAAGAGTTAAGGAAGATAAGGTCCTAGCTTTAGTGATGGGCGCCCAGTGAGTGCTCCGTAAACCTGAGTTCCATTCCTCCATCTGATAGTAAGCTGTGTGCCGGACACGTGCTCAGCTACATTTCCTGATCTGATAGCCTGGGGCCTGGTTGTGTGCGTTTGGGGACAGGATTGGATGCAGTTTTTTTTTTGCAGTACGTGGGCCTCTCACTGTCGTGGCCTCTCCCGTTGCGGAGCACAGGCTCCGGATGCGCAGGCTCAGCGGCCATGGCTCACGGGCCCAGCTGCTCCGCGGCATGTGGGATCTTCCTGGACCGGGGCACGAACCCATGTCCCCTGCATCGGCAGGCGGACTCTCAACCACTGTGCCACCAGGGAAGCCCTGGATGCAGTTTTGACAGTTGCCTCCTGTGGTGTTTTAGAGTCCCCCATGTTCCTCTGAAGGAAATAAATCTGCCCACACTCTTGTACAGAATTGTGAAGATCAGATGGGAACCCAAAGCACTATGTAAATATCAGGAACTATTGTCATAGTGGGGGGGATTGTTGGGATGTGATAAAAGCAGATCTCTCGGGGTGGGAACTGGGACGTCATTTTTCTCCCTATCCTCATCCCTCACTCCCTGGGGAACCCCAGATGGACCACTTTGGTCTGGCTTTAAGGATTTCCTTCTCATACTGTGCAAGTGTACCTTCTCCCCTAGGAGACAGTCCAGTCCAGAGGTTTGGAGTCTAAGATTTGGGGTTCCAGTCCTGACTCTAACACTTACTACTTCTGTGGCCTTTGATGTGTGACTAAACCTCTCTGAGGCTTGGTTTCATCATCTTGAAAGGAGGTTAGTAAATCCTTTCTCACAACTTATGGTGGGGCTCAACTGGGGATGAGGCAGTGTCGTCGGTATATGGTAGCCTCGTTTCAACTGCCCAGTGGAAGATGCGTTGGGAATGTGACTAATCAAAACAATAATTCATGTTTGCTAATTGCTTTATGGTTACATGGTGCTTTCCCATTATGATCTCATTTAATCCTCAGAGCCAGTGTGTGACCATCACCCGCATTACAGATGGGGAAACAGAACTCCAGAGAAGTCTGGTAATCTGCTTAAGATCCTGGTCTGCTGGCTTTATGTTCTAGGTTTTTTTGTTTTTTAAAATGATTTCATTTAGCTTTCTTAGCTAAATTTTATTGAACACAAGATACAATTCGACAATGTGCTCCTTACTTGTATTATCTCATTTCATAAGCATCCTGAGGTGGGGGGTAGAGAGTATAAGATACCCATTTCACAGATGAGAAAGCCAGGACTCGGAGAGGTTAAGGGACTTGCCATTGGTCATAAAGCCAGTGAACAGCTGAGTTAGGATTTGAACATAAGATGTCTCACTCCAAAACCTGAGCTGTCAGCACTCGGTTATGCTAATCAAGCAGCCGACCAGAGGGATCACTGACAGGAGAGATGACAGGGCTGTGGGGTTGGAGGAGGCGGCAAGGGCACAACGGGTACCCAGAGGCCGCCCAATACCTACACAGTCCAGCTTGCTCTTCCTCCACAGGTAGTAGGGGTCGGCGAGTTGCTTGAGGGAGTTCTTGAGGTTGACAGCAATCAGGGCTCCTAGCACAGCCTGGGGAAGAAGAGCATTGTTACTTGTCACCTGGGCTGTCCCCGTTTTCCTGCCCTTCCTGCAAACACCTGACCCTGAAACCTGGCAGGACAGAGTTGCAGTTCTAGAACATCTCTGCTGGCAGAGACCCCAAATCTCTGCATTCAATCTTAGGGCTGGAGCGCAGGTGCTAGAGTCATAGGGCCCCTGGCCCCATCTTTGCCCGTCCTCTTTTCCCTCATCCCCACACGGCCCGTGCCTAGAGCCCTCCTAGCCAGGCGCCCACACTGACTTGTAAAACACTGACTTGGGTGTGGACTCTGAGGTCAGAAGGCTGGAGTTTGTGACCAGCCCTGCACTTGTGAGCCTTGTCACCACAAGAAGATCACCTAGACCCTCTCAGCCTCAGTTTCCCTCACCTGTACAATGGGGAGAGTAAAACCTGCGTTACTACTCCACAGGTTGTGACTAGGACAATGCGTGACAATGATGGCACTTGGTAATCTGTAAAGTGCCACACAGCCCTCAGGGCCTGCTCTTACTGGAGTCTCTCGCTGCCTCTGCTCTCGTGCTGTGCTCTTACCTTGGGGAGAGGGTAGAGATAGGACCCCAGGACAAGCATCGTGATCATCACCACCAGGGAGACGCACAGGCTTGACATCTATTCAGAGAAAGAGTTTGGAAACAGGGCATAGGTGTGAAATTCTCGCTCTTGTTTTGTTTCCAATAGATGCTTTTGGTGGACTGGAGGCTAAGGAGGGGAGAGGAAAGTTGGAGAAGCAGGTGGCCTGGCTTCTCCGGGGCAATTGTTCTGCTACTCCCCCATCCCTCCCACACTCTCCTGGTCCAGCGCTCACCTGGGATTTTCCTCCAGCTCCATCCACAGCCAGAGTGACAGAGAGAGCACAGCAAATGACATGGATTTTAAAGAAGGAGCCGAAGAAGTTGCTGCAGCCCAGGGCGATCATCTCCTGTGGGCACAGGATTGGAAGCTGGGGCTGGGGTGCAGGGTACAGACCAAACACAGTTGCCCTTGCAAGCTGGATCTTGAACTTGAGAGTGACCCTACTGCTTTAAAGCCACATACTCCCAATCAAGTGGAAGTCAGCCTCTTGGTGTTAGAGTTCCCCCCCCCCCCACTAGCAGGCAGCCTTCCTCACCTAAGCCCAGAGCCCCAAAACATCTCTTGCCAGGTCTCTGTGGGCCCTGGCCCGTCCTGCTCAGCCCTGCTGGGGGGGTGGCCGGACCTACCTGGTTAGAATCCACGTCATAGCCGTGCTTGCTGGCCAGGGTCCGGCCCACAGCCAAGTTGATGACATAGCCCACGATGGCCAGGGAGAAGGCTGTGCCAATCATGTCCTTCCACTGTGAAACCACAGGCAACACGGGAGTGGGGAACCTGCCAAGGAGCCAGAAAGGAGGCAGGGCCCAAGGGTGTGAGGAGAGGGAGGGCACCGCGACCTTCATCGACCCACAGGGACCGGCTGGGCCCCACTCTGTGCCAGGGCCTTTACATGAATTATCCCTTCCAGTCTGAATCCTCAGTACCACGCCGCAGGGCCGCTACCGTCACTCCCCTTGACAAAGCAAAAATCCGAGGCTTAGAGAACATAACTTACCTGAGGTCACAGAGCTAGTAAGCAGTAGGGCCTTACTTGTTCACATCCAGATTCTGGACTCTTTACGCGCACTCGTCCGCATATCTGCAGCCCCCAGTGCTGTGGGCCTTTTCTCCATGGCCTGCTCCAACTCTGCAGCATAAGCACCTCCCCTCCCCTCCCCTCCCAGGGCCCAGTGCGGTGCCTGGCACAGAGTAGACGCTCAGTGAATTTTGTTAGTCCTAACAGCTTCCTTTCCACGTGGGTAAAAGAGCCAATGTATTAGAGCAAGGCAAAGAACCAGAGAAGGGCTGATCAGAGCGGCTTTGCTTTAACAGCACCCATCAACGGAGACTTTCGCGGGGGTGTTTCATG
The DNA here is from genome assembly GCF_059928025.1 of Delphinapterus leucas. NCBI lineage: Eukaryota > Metazoa > Chordata > Mammalia > Artiodactyla > Monodontidae > Delphinapterus > Delphinapterus leucas. The sequence goes on from NC_143129.1 coordinate 40,865,289, forward strand.
ACTCACCACCAGGAAACAGCCAGCATTGTGTGGCTCTTCTCCATAGTAAGTAATAGTAATAATTCATAGCTGGTCAGTGTCACAGAGTTTATAATGTACTTTCATAGAGTTCATTTCATCTCTGACTCTGAACCTGGGGGCGGTGCAGTGGGGGTGGGGTCAGGCTTCCCAGCCACCTGGACTCACCCTCGTTGGATCTCTCCCACGATCTGCATGTGATACTTTTTGGGCATCTTGCAGCCCCCAGAGATAGCTGTTGCCACCACTACCTGCAAACCCCAAAGTGGAGAATTGGGATTGGCTCTAAGTTGGGGCCAGGGCAGGGGTCCCTCTCAAGCCTTTCCTTTTCTTTGGGGACCCCTGATCCCACTCCCCTGCCTCCTTGAGGGGGGGCAACCTGAGGATCAGGGAGAGTGGGAGCCATACACAGGGGGAAGGAGTAGATTCATCCCTGACTTCTGTCCTACTGGCTCACAGTGGGCGAGTGGGCCGGGGGCCGGGTGGGAAGAGGGGCTCCCCTGGCTCTGACTGGAGCCGGATTCCTTTCTTCACGGCCTCTCTTGCCCGGGCCCCAGCCCTCCACCCCTGGGCAAGGTCCTTACCACGATCATTTCTGTAGGGATGGGGAAGCGGATCTTGTGCATGAAGCGGGTGTTGAGCTCCTTCACCAGCACCAGGAACACGCTGCTGATGAGGGCGAAGAGGAGCGAGGCGATGTTGGTGTGGGGGAGGTTTTTGCAAATGTCAATGAAGGTCTGTGGGAGACAGCATCATGCTCATGGGTTCCCACCCCTTCCTCCCATGCCGCTCCCACCCAGCATCTGAGCCAATGAAGGGACGTCATCAGCTCTCACCAAAGCAGAATCCAGATCCTTCTCAGGATTCCACTTTCCACCACCCTCTCCCAAAGGGCATGTCTGGAGCTCATACTGGGATGGGAATACAGATTCCCTTCCTCTTTCTCTAGAAAGAGTTCAAGCTAAAGGAGGAGGGATGGAGATTAGACATAAGGAAGGACTTCCCAGGCAGGGAGGGGTTGAGGCACTGGAACGGGGAGCTGATGGAGAGTGTACCTCTGCTCTTCTGCGGGGTTTAACCACAGAGAACCTCAGCAAGCCCTCAAGGTCACGTGTTTGACACTCCCTCCCAAAGCGGGAACTTCTTGGAATCCTCTCTGAACTTCTTAAGACAGTGAACTCGGCTCATGTGTCTGCTCAAGCCCCTCTCTATTCACAGGGGTGCGTTCCTAGACTCACAAAGACGATGGACCCTGGGCCTGTGTAGGAGGGGATGGTCAGTCCGAAGATGTACTTGAGCACGGAGATCAGGATCTGCAGGCCAGCGGCTGTCATGAAGCCCCGGATGAAGGACTCAGAGAGGTAGATGGCCACAAAACCGAACTGTACGAAGCCCAGGCCCATCTGAGAGGAGAGGGGTGGTGGGGAGAGACCAAGATGGGTCAGCAGCTCCCATACCTGCCTGGCTCAAACCCAGGGCTGGAGTTCCATGCAGCCCTGGGATAGCAGCAGCTCTAGGGAAATGAGTCCATCATGACCTTGTCTCGCCCTCTCCTGCCAGCAGACCTTTAGCCTCTGACACTTCACCTCGTTGGCTCCAGTTTCCTCGTCTGTAAAATGAACCTGGTACTCACCAGGGTTTCCTCTCTCAGTAATTGACACCCCTGCCCGCCCAGCTGGCCAACCAAAAACTTGGGAGCCATCATCCCTCACCCCCCATCTCCAATCTATCACCAAGCCCTGTTCATTTTGTTCCTGGCAAAATGTTCCGCAAGTCTACCCCCTCATCTCCTTGGCTGCCACCCTGGTCTAGGCCCTTGTCACTCTTGCCTGGACCTCTGCATAATCTCCCAACAGGTCCCCTGCCTTGACTCTCATCTAGCTCCCGTCCGTCATCTTCTCCATAGTCTGAGTGGTCCAAACCGACTGCCAATCAGACCCAAAGCCACTGCTTAGGGGACGGACTTCAGACTTCATTGTCTGGCCCCTGCCTACCTTTCTAGCCTCTTCTCTGGTCTATTCCCCAAAGGCCCCCTCCCTCTGGCCATACCAAACTCCTTGTCTTGCCATTCCCTGGTCAGTTCACACTCTCTTAGGCCTCAGTGCCTTGGGGGTGCTATTCCCCCTGCCTGGACTGTCCCTTCCATGCCTTGTTCATTTGGTTACTGGTCAACTTCTACTCATCCTTTTAGACTGAGCTCAGATGTCACCTCCTCTCTTTGAGGAGAGGCCTTCCCTGACTTTCTCTATGTTGCTGACCTCACTGCCTATACATCTGTCTGTTGATATGGCTACTTCCTCTGCTGGGCTGTGAGCTCCTTGAGAACTGGGCCTCTTTCTTACTTATCTTTGATCCCCAGAGCCTAGCCCAGTCCCTGGCACGGTGAAACAACGAAAAAATATTAACTGAATGAATCAATGAATGAAACCTCCAAGGTTGCTTCCTGCTCTTACATTCTGTGCTGCTGCGTTTGCCTTCATAAAACCTAGCAGAGTCCTTTGCATGTGGTGGAAATGCAATTTATGTCATGCAGGTGATGCTGTGGCTTGGAGCAGAAGAAGCTCCAAGGAGGGGGATAAGTGATGTTAGAGAAACTGGAAGACTGTGCTGGCAGAGAGCTGGGCACTGGAAAGGGTAGTGGAGAGAGGCCAGAAGTCCTTTAGACAGTCATTAGCTCAGGACAGTTTTATTAGGTGTAGATGCTGGTCTTATGCACCTGCTGGAGACAGAGAAGGAGAGATGCTCTGAATTTTCAAGGTCCTTTGTAGCCTCGAAGTGGGGAAGAGGGAGGACGTAGAGCCCTAAGTTAGCTTTAATGTCAAAACTGGGACTCTGAGGCAGGGGCAGGGTGCCCTGGTGCCTTCCTGAGGTGGGGCCCCGGCAGAGATGGAGGCCGCCCCCCTCACCTGGATGACGGCAGTCAGGCAGGCTAGCGTTGCCGACACGTGCAGCCTCTCGGTCTCCATGGCCACTGTGTCCACATGGCTCTCATTGGTGGCATTGTTGAAGACCCGGAATTTCGACTCTGGGGCCAGCTGCAGACAGATGTTACCCACCAGGATGCTGATAACGGCAAATGTACCTGTGGTGCCCCACCCAGCCAGCAAAAGTCAGAGGTTTGGACCACACCCGTGGAAACCAGAAAGGGGCCCAGGAACGCTTCCCGACCCCCATGGGGATGGAGCCCCATGCCTCCAAGGCTCCTCTCCAGCATAACAGTAACCGTTCACATCTAACCATGATCTACAACTCTTCAATGTGCTTTCACCCCAACTGTTAATGTTATTTTATTGGACACATGAGGAAATGGGCTTGGAAATATAAGCAGAGCCTGCGCCAGAAACAGGCCTTGTGGTCAGGCCCTTTTTTTCCGTCTCACTTAGCACCGGAGAACTCTGTATGTCCCTGAAGTGGTCTGCTGGGACCAGACTGGGAGTTAGATGGTAATTTCCCACATCTGTTCAGCACTTTACGGCATATCTTGTTCCACAAAGTCTTCCCCACATTCCAGGGAGGGAGACCAAACAGGTCATGCTAACTGAGCTCACGGAAGCTAAGTGCCTTCTCCAAGGTCACAGAAGACCTGGGACTGACACGCACAGTGATGGTCCCTCCAGGACAAAGCAGCACCAGCTAGAGGAGAATGCAGATGGGAAATCACCCCAACCCCCTTCGCCACCCACCACCCATCCTTGTGGTCCAGGTCAGCTGCCTGCTGAGAGGGGAGAGGCCTTACCTGGCACCATCTGGTGGATACCCCCCAGGAAGAAGTAGGTCAGGAGGGGGAAGAAGGAGGAGTAGAGGCCGTTGACAGCAGGAAGGTTGGCCAGCAGAGCAAATGCCATGCCTGCAGAAGACCGAGACAGTGAACATCCAGGGGCATGGTTGGGTTATGGAGGTCACAGAGAGTGGCGTGGGGAGAGAAACAGGCTTGGCTGAGGGGATCCCCTCACCTTGTGGGACCTGGATGGATCCACCGCTGATGCCGCCAAGAAGGTCAGGGATGATGTAATCTTTGATCTTGTACTTGGGGAGCCAAGAGAGCACAGGGAACAGCCCGAACACGGCGGTTTTGATCTTGGCCGAGGAACATCTGGAGGGGAAGAGGGCAGGTTTCTGGTCAGCACTGCACAGCTTGGATGCTCTGAGTCGGGAATAGATTATAATATCCTGTTCTTGGTCATTCATCCATTCGTTCACTCATTCACGCAAAATTCAGTGAGCATCCACACTATGTGGCAGGACTTTCTCTTGAGAGCCATCACCATGCCCTGGGCACTAGCTGGAGGTCTTCTGATTGCTGACTGCTCACCTGGGAAGTCTATAAGACTTGGCTTAAAGGCATGGATTTTGCGGTGGCTGAGCCTGCCGAGGTGTCAAGTCCAGCCTCCACCTCAGATGGCCTTTCTCTGGTCTGACTGAACACAGGCCCGGGCACCCTCTTCTGGGCTCCTGCAGCATTGTGTGTACCTTGTGTTGTAATTTCTTGCTTTTCATCTATCTCTCCCACTACACAGTAAACCCAACATGGAGAGAAGTCTGGCTCTCTTGTTCAGCTTTGTATACTTCGTGCATTACACTGGGGTGCTTAGTGAATATCTGTTGAAGAAATGAATGAATGAATAAGTGAAAGAATGGGCCTGAATTGAAACTCAGTCTGAGTGGGGGCTGCTGCCATATTTCTTAGAACTTCCCCCCAAAGGAAGGCTCCACTGTCCCTGCAGGGTGCACCTCTGCTGACCTACTATCCTTTGTGTGTGATGACTTGAGTGCTGGAGTTCTTTCCCCTGTTAATTCATCAGGAGAGGGAAGAATGGGGAAACTGTTGGTTAACGCAGGGTGGGGAGAGTTGATCCCTCCCCTGTTTGCTGAACACCTTGAGGTCCTTTCATTAGAAACTCAGGAGTGGTAAAAACAAGGGCCTTCAATCCCAAGGGTGACAGCTGGTGGATTGATGACTAGAAGGGGGCGGGCAGGCATTTGCTTTTCTTCTCCCAGCTGAGGGAACTCAAATACTCAGGGACCATCTGGTGACTCACTGGCCTTCTCTGATTAGGCCCTCCTTTCCTGCCCAGCACCAATTCCTGCTCTTTGCTGTTGCTCAACAATAGTTTCCCTGACACTGGGTCCCCTGGATGTCACCCAAAACTGAAATCAACACAGGCAATGCTTTGTACCCTGTAAAGTCTGGGTAGATTTTCTGTCCCAACCAGCGCTTCATGGAACCGCATCACCATCACCATCTGACCCCCCGGTCTCCTCTGTGGTGGGTAGTGCCTCTCCCACCCCTGGGATGCTGGATGGGGAGTTGGACTGGTAGTAGATAGCTTAAAGTATCTCTAAAGGCTTGTCCTAAGAGAGAATCAGGCCTGCAGGAACTCTCTCATGTTTGTTTGTGGCAGGGAAAACTGGACTCATGAATGGAGAACTGGCTGGGGAAGAAAAACAACCCACTCGAGGGCTTGTACATGCCCAGCCTTACTTGCAAGCCTGCCATATATTGAGCAAAGCAATCTGAAGCCTGAGAGAAGAACTGGGAACAGATGCCAAACATCCATACAGAGGTTCCAGAAGCCAGGCGGGAAGTGGACGGAGAGAGATTAGTTTTCTAGACATTCATTCATTCATTCATTAAACAAATATTTACTGGAGCACCTTCTGTGTGCCAGGCACTGTTCAAGGCTCCCCTGCCAGCCACATGGGAATTGTTAGCTCCCTGCATCGCCTTATGTTATCCATCATCCTAATCTTTTAGGACAACAGCAGGTACCCTCATCCCTCCAGGACAGTAACAACCCAAACTTAAACTCTTTGGGCACAAAGACTTGCAGAGCCCGCCTGCCTGAAGGACACAGCTGTGGCACCCAAGGTCTTGACTGTAACTGGGCAGAGATGGAGCCTCCCAGGAGAGGTAGGGTTGAGCTGGGGCTTTTAGTGAAGACTGAGCTGGGTGATTCCCCCAGTCTGAACCAGTTCCACCTGCATCTCTACTTCAGCCATTGCCAGTGACCTCAATTCAGGTAACTGAATCAGCTGTTTCCCCAGGGAAGTGAGGAAGAGCAAACCAGACCCCGGTGAAGCCTGAGGGAGGTCTGCCAGACGTCTGGGAAGGGGGAAGATAAAGCTCGTAGCCTCAGGCTCCTGGAGTGTGGGTATAGATCCCCTTGTGGAGCCCCCTCCTCATAGGCATGGTCTCACTACCCGCCAGCACAGTTCCAGGGATCTGAGAGAGGAAAGAGCTCAGGGGCTGGTGAGATCACATCCTGGTAGGTACCCTTTAGGAAAGCCCAGGAATTTAGGGGCTGTCTTTGGGCATTGTCTGGACCAGGAGAAGGAAGGAGCACCCAGGAGGGAAAGAGGACAAAGTGCACACAGGGGTGGGGGAGGCTTCAGATTTTCCTTGATAAGGAAAGGACAGGAGAAGGGACAGGAGCAGCAAAGGCTCTGCAGCTCCCCACCCGCATATGGTAGCATGCCCTTCTCCAGCTCCCTTAAGATCCCAGGAGAGACTTGAGTGGACTGAGAATATGGCGAGACCTCATGCAGGGGGTTGGGGATGGTTTACAACCCTTCTGAGCCTGTGGATGGTCCTTGCTTCCACTCCCCATCCTCCTTGGGGGTCTCAGTAGAGCTGAGGCATAGGATCTCAAATTCAGGGTTCAGAATCTCACCTCCCCGAGGCTTCCCCACGTCCTGTCTTAGGGACACTGGTACCGGAGTCATGGCCTGGTACAGGAAGATTTTGGTGGGGAGTAGAAGAGAGAGGAGTCTGGGCTCTGGGCCACATTACCTGAAGGCATTGCGAAGTTTTTCTCCCAGTGGGTACGTCCGATCCTTCTTCTCAAACTCATCATCGAAGAGGGTGAGGGAGTAGGTAGCTCTGTCTACCACGTAGCGGGGCCTGGGCTGGCTCATGTCTGGGGCATTTACAAGCTTTGGGAGAAGCAGAGTAGGGAAGAACGAGGGGCATCCCTTCCCAGCTCCGGCCTGGGCCTTCTCTCTCTAATCCTAGCTCAGCAGACTTTTATTCTGTCTTCCCCGCCCCCAGCCAGCAAGGTGCCTCCCTTCCCTCTTTCAAGTCTTTCCACCAGACTCACTTCTTTTGGTGGCCTTGCCTCCCAGGCACGGATGAGGCATACACTCACCCTGGCTGTTTTGCTTGGCGCCCAGCACGTGGCTGGCACTCCACACCTGTTATATCACCGTCACCCCCGCTGAACACCAGGCAAAAAGGAGGTGGGAGTGCAAGGGCAGGAGTCACAGCTGGGATTCAGCAGGTTGATCCTCTGCCCCCTCCCCCTTACCACCCTCCCCACATCGTCCCCTGGTGTCCCCACAAGCCCCTCTGCCTCCCTAGACCTCAGTTTCCCTGGCAGAATGTCTCATACCATTCAGCCGGTCAGCCTGGAAGAAAAAGAGAAAACAGCCTGCCTGGGGGCGGGGGATGGCTGAGGTGACCTCAAGAGGACCCTTCTTAAAGGAACCGCCTAGGACTTCACCAACAGATTTCCCCAGGGGGACAATGGTGTGTTTGGGGAAATCAAGATGGTCTGCGGCGGCTGGCTCTCCCACGGCTTCCTGTGTCTAACCTTTCCTCCACCCTTGTGTACTGGTGCCTCTCCTCCTAGCTTTTTGCGCAACCTTGCTGACGTTCCAGGAGCTGAGCAGGGCAGGACTAAGTGCCAGGGCCCCTGAGGCCCAGAGGAGCTCCCTGCAGGGATCTTTCCCTCCTCCATCCTCAAACTGCTGGTCCGCTCTCCTGTCCCCTGCCCCCCCAGAGCTGGGAGAAGCCCACCTGGAGGACCTCAGAGGAAGAAGGAGGGTGAGGAAAGAGAAGGGACAGGCTTAGAGGGAGATTACGTCTGCGAGGTGGAGAGTGTGGGATGGCCGTGGCCAGTTTGGCAAAAGATTCAAGATGGAGTTAAGAGTGGGAAACCACACGGGGGTCTCAGGATGCTCCCCCACTGGCTTCCTAGGGGAGAACCTGGGTGAATGAGAGGTTATCAGAGGGGAGCAGGCTGGTTGATGCCTTTTGTAGAAGAGAATACCGGGGAAGAGGTGGAAAATGCATTAACTAAGGGCCCAGAAATCTGGGCTCTAGTGCTGGCTTTACTGGTGAGGTGGAAGGGGCAGCATTGCCTTTCTGAACCTCAGATTTCTCATCAGTAAAACTGGGGTACCATATCCTCCTCACAAGGTTTTCTGAGGATCAAATGAATAAATGGACAAGAAAGCCTTGTGCAAAATGTAAAGAGTGATGCAAACGTGAGTTGCTGTTGTGGATGAGACTGTGCCCAGGTGGATGAAGGTCAGGCTGGTGCATTCCACTCGGGGGGGGTCGCAGGACCCTGAGGCCCACCAGGACCTGTAAGCTTGGGCTGGGTGTCTGGCAAAACCCCACGGATGCTACCCAACAGGCAGGGAAGTGGGGGAATGAGGCTGCCCACAGTGTCTGTGCCCAGGCCCTTGCCTGGGCACTTAATATGCACCCAACAAATGCTTGCTGAGTGAATCAATAAATGCTGTTTCAGAGAAGACATGGGCAGAAAAGAATAAGAGCAATGGCACGTGACACACTTCAATGGGAGAAGTGAGAGACTGAGTGGCATAAGGTAAACAGCACAAGCTTTGGAGCCAGAGTGACCTGGGTTCAAAGATTCAGTTTCTTCATCTGTAAATGGGGATAATAACAGTCCCAGGTGTTTGCCATGAGGATTCAATGAGATCATGTCTGTGAGGTGGCTTGTCTCCTAAGGGCACCCAGTAAATCGGAACGGCGATGATTACTATGATTAAGATAGGAGAGCGCTTCCTTCCTCTTGGGAGAGACTATTCAGAGGCTTCCAGCCCTTTGCCCCCGGTAAAGCAGGATGGCCTCGCACCTCCTTCCCCTCCCCACCCTCTCATCGGATCAGGAAGGGTCCGACTTTCTAGGTGTTTTGCCTGGCGGGCCCTTTGGGAGCAATGAGTGGGGATCGTGACCCTCTGGAGGAATCCAGAGCTCCAGCCCGGCTTCAGAGGAAGACTCATCGTTTGGGGAGTCAATGCCTGGCCACCAAACAGACCACTTGTAAAGCAATAGCCAGAATTGTCAAGGGGGCTGAAGCAGAAGAGGGAAGAGGAGGCGATGGGAGATCTTGTTTCCTTGCTAAGCAGCAGGTGGTGATCCCCGAAGCCCCTTCCCAGGCTACTTTCAAAGGCTCCCAGTTCTAGTGGTGCGTTTGTGGGCAGAGGGGTTGGCAGTGTCTGATCGTACTAAACCTCCTAACCCGGCTCCCCCCCACCCTCCATTCCCCCATTTCCTCAGTGGCACCTTTCCCCACCCTGCACACTTCTCCCTGCCTTTTCCGTCCCGCCAGCCTCCACATTGAGTAGTTCATCAAATCCCATTGCTATTTCCTTCCGGTGTCTCTCTCAGGTCTTATCTCACACCTGGACTACTGCATTAGCCTTCTGACCGATTCCCCAGCCCACACCCCCTGCTCAGAAAACCTCAGCTTCCTCATTTCCAGGAGGATCAAGCCCAGACTCCTTATTTTGGCATGTTTGTCCTTACAGCACCTGGCCTTGTTTTGGTGGGCTCAGTAGATTTGTAGGTTGGGTCTGCCCACTCCATCCAAGCTGTCCACTCAGCATCCCCTGAGCAAGCTTCCTCGGTTTCCCCTCAGGGGCTCTGTCCACTCTTTCCTCCTTACCTGAGATGCCCTGACTCATTCTGCCTTTTTAGTCCTGCCTCTCCTTAAGACCTGCTAGGTTCCTCCTCCTCCCCTCTCCTCCCTCTCTTCCTTCTCCCTGCCTACCTGTTCCTCTTCTATGAAGACTTTCCTGACCACCCTGGCCTGGGATCTCTTTCTCCTTGAATCTCCTTTATTGGGACCTGTCCATCCTGTGCATCACTGTTGGCTTCCAGGGGAGGGAGGCAGGAAAAGGGGTGATGGTGTTGGAAATTCTTCTGAGAGCACAGATGAATTTGGATGACGCAGGACTGTTTCTGCCCCTGTGGGTAGGCTTTATACAAATGGGGTGAGACGCTACGGGCGTTCCCTCTTACACAGGCTGACAGAGGAGAGAAGATCCCTTGCTTTACTGGAATGCAAAATCTGCCCCTTTTCCCATATGCTCCTCATCTTATTCCAGAAATAGGGTGTTGAAGGGGAGAAGGCCCTGGGAGCTCTCCTAATCCTGAGTGTGCACTATGCACAAAAATGAGAGCCCAGCAGCCCGTCAGCCTCAGAAAGCTTGGCCCAGAGGGAACCTGAGGTCTAGGCAAGCCCAGCTCTCTCATTTTGTGGATGAGGAAACTGAGTCTCAGAGGCGGGATGGGAACTGAACCAGGCCTTTGACTCCAACTCAAGTGCTCCTGTTGGAAGGGGCCCAGACCTTCCAGAGACAACCCTGATCCTGCCCTCTGGCATCCCTGAGTGGCATCAGACAACCCTGGTGACCTTCCATTCCAGCCAGTGATACAGGACCTTCGTGAGGGCTCTGCTGGGGGTTCTGACTCCTCTCCTGGCCTTGGCTTTCCCAGGATAGGGACAGACAGAGTGGCAAATCTGCAACCACGCAAGCTGCCCCAGCTCCTGGTGAGGAGGTGCCCTCATCATACTTACTAATTCCAAGAATAGGGGTTGAGGCAGGGTGGGGCTTAGGCGGGGAGGTTACTTCATCCCCAGCCAGTCCTTCAGGTCTAGGAGGAGAGGGGGATGGGAGGGAGAGGCGGAAAAGGGTGAGCTGGCAACGAGGTGGGGGCACCGCCTCTCCCAGATGCTCCCCGCGTTCTCAGAGAGTTCAGGGGCTCCCAGGGACCCCCAGAGAGGGCTCCTACAATGCTAGGTTAGGGGTGGGAAGGTGAGAGAGGGGGCAATAAAGGGAGAGAGGTATAGGGAACGTGAAGAATTGATCCCTAGTTAAACAAACACACAGCCTTGCCAAATGATGTCAGCATGGCTGAAAAAAGTCGAGGGCTCTATTGCCATAGGTGTGTATCACCGGGTCTGGCCTCCCATCAAACGGTGTCAGCCCCTCCACTGCTTCCCATCCCCCACCGGATCAGGGATAAATAGCAGGTGCCATGTGACAATATTGAGGAACAAAAGGGTGCCCCTGCCCCTCCCCCACTGTGGAGGTAAGGAGGGCGGGTCCTGAGTTGCTGGAGAGACCTAGAGGGGGGCCCGTGAGGCTTAGGGGAAATAGAAGGTGAGAAGGGAAGAGGAGAGGTGGGTGTATGGACAATTCCCCAGGCTTGGCAGGGGAATGGGGTCACATCTGGGGCAAGGGGGATCTGGAAGTCTTGCAGAGCTAAGGAGCTGGGGGTGGGAACAAAGGGGAAATGGACTCTGTGGGGAGGGCACAGACCAGAGCAGACCCCCCTCTTGGGCTTCATCAAAATCTTAATTCCCACACAGTGAACTCATTCAATAGAAAGCCCACTGGAATCTCCTCCAAGTCATATTTCTGACTAGGTCTGTCACATTGCCCATGAGAATACAGTGGGCAGAGATGGGCTTGGGCACAGTGCCCAAGTTAATGCATAGAAAGTCTTGGAATGGTGCCTGGCCACAGTACGTGAGCAACAAATTCAGACTGTTATTATTACTCCAATTATTCTGGAGGGGTCTCTTCCTTGTTCCTCTGCAACCTCAGGCAAGTCACTGTGACTTTCTTGGCCTTCCTTTTCCCATCTGCTTCTACATGCCGCCCACCCTGCCTTCCCCATGCCCTTGTTCCATCAAAATTTCCCAGGACTGGGAAAAAAAATCTTTGTAGAAGAGGCAGGACATCTGGGGAGCAGGGAGACGAGGAACCCGTCTGTGGGGTTTCAGCAGGTCTGGAGGTGATCCTGTCATTGTGGCCCAGGTTGGCTTCCTCCTCAGCCTTGCCGGGTGAGTGAGTGTGTGTGTGTGTGTGTGTGTGTGTGTGTGTGTGTGTGTGATGGGGGGTGTTCTTTGATGTGCACATGTGCCAGGCACGGGAGCAACCCCAGCTCGGCCAATGCAGCTCAGGCTTCTTATCACTGGTCCCTACCTGGGCGATCGCTGTGTTCTGGGCAGAGGAAAGGTCACTTTCAGGTTTCCCCTTTGCTCTAGCTGCTGGTTCCTCCCCGCCTCATCCAGGGTGGGAACCAGAGGGAAAGGGCCGCCTCTGAGTGACAGCGTGGGTGGGATGAGAGCTGCAGATAGAAGAGGAGAGCTGGGGTCTCAGCTGGTGACCACATCCCTGGCAGGAAGGAGTGAGGGTATAGAGGCCTGTGAGTTTCCAAGGCATTTTATCACTACTCCTTTTATTTCTACTGTCCCCATGTTTCTTGGGAAAAGTTCCCACCCCCTCTTCACCCCAGCCTAATTCAGTAATGTGAAGGGGAGCACAAGATGTCCCTGCACTGCCTTCCTGCTCTCTGGCTGTCCTAGGGACTGGTATCCCCTGTAGGGGAGAGAGTCACTGCTACCTGCCCAAATCCCCACTCTTTATCTCTAAGCCTGCTCACCCCTTCTTCTCTGCTTTCCCTGCTGGGGATGGTTGCTGGGCTGAGGAAATAAGCTCCAGCAGAAAGGCATTTTCCAGCAGTGAGACCTGACCAAGGTCATGGGCCCCTGAAATGGACATTTAAGGTTAGATTCCTAGAGGTCTGTAAGGAGACTAGGGTGAGTCTCACTTGGAAGTAGGCCAGTGTACAAGGACCCCAGTAATGGGCCCGCTGCTCTGGTTCAAGGAATGAAGAGCTTGCTCAGCGCTGAGCTGGCCCCTCATTCCCTCAGGGAGCTCATTGGGATCAGATTTGGGTTGTTTGATTCAGTTCAGCACACGCTCACTAAGTGCCTGGTATGTGCCCATCCCTGGGAAGACTCTGGACATCAAGAGATAAAAAAAAGAGTCTACCTCTACCCCCAGGCTTTATATAGTTGAGCATTCCGGACAGTCGACCAGTCTCTGGGAGGTGCCCGGGAAGCCCATCCTGGTGGTGAAGGAGCCATGTGTGCTGGTCTTGGTGCTGCCCAAGGAGGGTCCTGCCAGGTTCTGAATGCCAGGGCCAAGGGAGGACTGGGGAGGGCCGTGGGGCTCTGGGAAGCCGTCGGGGGGATAGCCCCCCTCTTGGTCTGCCTGACTTGGGGTGCTGTGTCACTCTGAGGGGCACGGCCTTAAAGCTGGTCTTCCTCCCGGTGCCCAGGCCCGGTGGAGTCAAGTGTCATGGCGGCGGGGGTGGTGGTGGCGGTGCTGCGTTGTGCTAGAATGATAGAAGATTTGCTTGGCCTAGTCTGGGGAGCCCGTGGGCTGATTTTGAGGAGTGGGGGCACTGCCTGAGGGTGATTTGGGGCCCCCTCAGAGCTGCAGGATGAGGAGTTAGGAGGCTGGGAGCCAGTGGAGCTGGTCCCACCCCTCCTGAGTTGAAGCATGCACCTGGGAGCCGGGTCCCTGGGTCCTGCTCCTGCCTGCCTGATGGAGCCAGTCCCTTGCTCACCCTCTCCTAATCCTCACCTTCCCCTCCTTCCACCTCCTCCAACCTCTCAGGACTCATGGAGACACTGGGGACACACGCAGCCCATGCAGGGGCCTCGAGCTGGTGGAGAAGCGAACGAGTGCAAGAGGACGTCTGGGGGGCAGAAGGAGGGGGTAGACAGCCACACAGAGCAGGCCGGTGAGCCAAGCATTAAGAGCTTTTGGCTTCCAAGACTTGAAAAGAAAGGGAGAGGTGCAGCCAGCAGCTTCAAAGGCTGGCGCCCCGAGGAAGCTCCAATATTTTTGTTGTTTCCTCTGCAAAGGAAAGAAGCCCTTGCAAAGGAGCTGGCTGTTTCTCCTCACCCCATTTGGGGGTCCGGCAGACCTCCTCCACCGGACCTTCCATCCCACAAGCTCCCTTTGGCCCCCTGCCCTGCAGCTGAGGTCCTGACATGGGAGTGAGGACCCAATGGGCTTCTCCGAGGTGAAGGGCTGGGGGCTGCTCTCAGACCCAGGGGGCCCAGAGGCTCCTTCCCACTTGTGCCCAGGTTGGCAAACAGCCACCGCCATGATCGGCTGGTTCCTGTCATCCCTCCTCTCACTGCCCCCGGTGCCCGCCCTCTTCCAGGGATGACCCCCAGCCCAGGGGGTGGGCTGGGTGGGGCTTACCAGTGGGTGAGCAGAGCCGGCTGGGCAGGGCTGCAGGTGTGTCTGGGGAGCGGGCAGCCGAAAGGTGTTCCAGAGGTGTGCGAAAGGGCTCTGCTCAAATAATCCAGGGAGGCGTTTATAAATAACTTTACCTCAGGGCCACAGGGTGAGCCCCGGCTTCCGATTGGCTCAGAGGGGAAGTGGTTTTGAACACTACACCGTAGCTAAGCCTGAGGAGATAGGAAAAGGAGATAAGGGAAGAAAGGTCCCAAATGAACAGCCCTTTTTTTGTTTTACCTGAGGAGCAGGGCTGTTTGATGGGAGCTTGGCACTTCCTAAATCCACCCTGAAGACAATAGGTCACATTCAGCGGGGCCCCCGGCCTCACAGGCTCCCCCAAGGCGGCCAGCAGAGGCTGAGCAGGGGACAAGGCAGACCCCTCTCCGAGCTTGCGTCCTGTTGCTTATGGGGCTGGGGTCAAGCCAAATAGCTTCTTGGACAATGGGACCCATTGAGGCCACCAGGGAGGTGGGGTCCTGGGGCTGCTTGCTTTGAACGTTGGAGAGAGGGGGGTGTTGAAGGGGGACAGTAGACCTCTGAACACCCCTGAGGAAGGCCACAAGCCATGTTTTGGAAGGCCTTGAGGGTCCTTGAGAGGTTTGGGGCAGTGGTGGAGACCTGGTTCCCAGCTCTGTCCTCAGCCTTAGGTCACTTGTAAGCTCTGTGCCTTGATCTATCCAGCAGTGCAATGGGGAAAGTATTCCTTGCCCTCCTAACTTCCCAGGTAGGGTGCAAGGGGTGCATGGGGGTTTGGGATATGGTAAAGGCGCTCAAGAAACTGGACTTACAACAATTGTATGTAAGGCGACCTGAAGGCTAGCAAATCTCTAATTCATAGGCCTCTGTCACGTCCATGAAAGAATGTCCACCTCGGTTGTGGTTCTGCTCAGGCTGCTGCCTGCCTTCTGGGTTAGAGCTGCCCACCCACCCCGTGCTCACTGACCACTGTGGGAGAACCTCAGAAAGGGCAGACAACTGGGTTGGGGGAGTTTCTTGGCATATTTCCTGAGAAGGGGAGTCCCCCAGCTGGTGCCAGGAGCCCCTTCTTTCATGCATCTGGGGCTGCACTGCCTTAGACTGAATTGTCCTCCCACCTCTCCAGAAGACAACAGAGGCTCTGAGGTGGGCTGGAATCAGTACAGGGGGCTTCAGTAAGGCACCCTGGAAGTTAAGGAGAAAGTCCCGCTGAGAAATGAGCTAGCTTCAGCACATTATAGGGACTCAATAAATATTTGTTGAATGAATAAAAGAATGAATTGTCTGCAAGCCCAGCCCAAGGGAGAGTCTGTAGATGCATTGCTTGTGGGGACTAAGGAAACACCCAAGGTCACTCAGAGTTGTCAGGGTGTACCTAGGGGCCTGAACATGACTGAAGAAAGCTGGAAGGCAAGCCACCCAAGCGTGTCCTGCCCCCTGCTGAGGGCAGGTGGACACTTCCTCCAGCAGCCCTTCCCCAGGCCCCTGCACTGGCTTAGCTGCCATGTGCCCATGGCTCCCTCTGCTTCACCATGGTAATAGTACACTGATCACAGTGGATGGAAGTTATGCATTCAATTGTCAGTCTTTCTCCAAAGACTGTGAACTCCAGGAGGAGGGCAGGAAAGCGCCTGTTTCGTTCACTTCCGTATGCTTACCACATAGCCGAGTGCCTGGCACTTAGCAGAAGCTCAATATAGATTCGTGGAATGGGTGAATGACTGTGTGATGGAATCTTCAAACAAAGTAGAACCAGAGGGCCAGAATTTGCCCATTCATCTCCAGCACTGTCCAGTGGCATGGGTAGCGTGACCTGTTCTAAACTATGAGTGGACAAGTTATCAGATTCCCCCTATAGCCAGGTGACAGTGGCCACCAAGATCAAACAACTAAGATCCCTTGCTTGGATACCATGCCTGCCAGGGAAACCTTTTGGTTGTACTTTGGTTCCTTCAGTGCAGAGAATGCACTGCCCAATTACTGGAGCATCTGGGGATGCCTGCAGGTACATTTCTCTCTTTTAAATGACCCATGAACATTCTGGTCTACTGATTGGTCTAATGTGAGTTTTGTTCATGTGAATCAGTCTCCCCTGAGTCTGATTGAATTTTGATAATGACACTGGGTTTTCACACAGGTTATCTGGTTTAATTCTCATAGCAACCATGTGATGTAGGCATGTTACTCTCATTTTTCAGAGGAGGAAACAGGTTGACTAAAGTGAAATAACTCACCCAAGGTCACAAAGACCTGGATGGAAGAGGCAGGAATCTAATTTGGATATTATGGCTTCAAATCCTATGCTTAGTCCATATTATCACTTTAGTCTTTGAACCTACAAAGCGAAGGATGGCATCCACCTTATAAAACTCCACCTTTTAGACACTTTCAGCCTCCCCATCAGGTATATCTCCCAAGGTAACTTGGATGAAGATGGCAGAGGCCTCCAGAATATGTTCTGGGGCTGGGAACTTGTTCACTCTCCTCCCTAATCCTTCTCCAACTGTCTCAGCAAAGTTCTGGGCAGGTAGATCTTGTATAATAGAGACAGAAAGCATAGGTGAGCCACGAGGGTTCTCTGAAGTCACCAAGGGAGATGGATGGGCAGGGGCCTCAGAGTCTGGGGACAGTCATGGGAGGGAAGCCCAGGAAGGAGGAAGCCAGACCAGAGGCTGGGGAAGCAGAGGACAGGAGGGAGAGAGGCTGATGACTCAAAAGGGTATCTTAGGGGTATCTTGGATAGAATTAAACTATTGGACACAGTTAGGGCTGGTGGAGGGAAAACAAAGCAATGGAGAGATAGACAGACAGATGGCAGAAATGACAACACAGAGAAGAAGAGGCAGACTCAGAAACCAAGAGCAAGGGGCAAAGAGCACATCAACATCCTAGCAGCTCACAGTCTTGGTTTTTGTTAAATCATTGCCTGTTTTTCATGGTGAAGTCATTTAAGCATCAACCCTATACCTTTCTCTGGAGCATATAGATTCTCCTTTGGTAACAACCTACTCCAGCCTCACCCCTAGAGTTGAAAACTGTATTTGTTCATCCATTCATTCATTCACTTAAAAACCGCTATCCAGTGCCAGGATGCTGCCCTGGGGATACTGAGATCAATAAGGCCCAACCCCTGCCCTGAGAAGATCCCACTCTGGGGGGAAGACAGGGAGGTGAAGAGACCATTGTCACATGGGAACACAGAGTGCCATGGCCATGCAGAGGAGAGGCTGAGGAGATGGGGTGGGGTTGGGAAAGGCTTTCCCCAGGCGGGGACACAGAAGGGCCTATCACGTCCAGAGCCTGAGACCTGAGTTCTAAACTCCACGTGGCCACTCCCAGGAGGAAGTGGGATAGGGACTGTTCTGGAAGCACTATTTTTATAGGGAGAGTCCCAGCTTGTCCCCAAGACTCTGACTCCCAACTCCATTCCAGGTTCTCTCTTTAAAGCCCATCCCTGGGTTCCCGTCTGACCAGAGCTCCAGCCCTATTCTTCAACACATCTTAGAGCGCGCGCGTGTACAAACACACATACACTCATACCAAACAGATTTTGGGGATTTACTGAGTTACGCAGATAAAGCCAAAGTATTCATAAAGTTCCCTCCTGACACATGTCACCTTTGAGCTGGTCCAGTTAAGGAATAGCTAGTTTACAGATTAGCAAACTGAGGCTAGACCCCAAGAAGGAGATGAATCCTGCCACATCTGGCCTTATCTGCACCTGCTGGCTTCTTGCACCTGTGCCCTGCATGGGGCCTGGGCCAAGTGTGTGGGCAGGATCATGTTTTGGGCAGAGCAGCCCAGTGGCTTAAGCAAACACCTCAAGGCTGGAGACAGAAAGATCTTCAGCACCTTGGCCTGCAGTGGCAGGATCTGACCTGGCCCTGTGGCTGCCAGTTTCCTGAGTGCACGGGATCTGGCAGGGCTGCAGAGATACCCAAGCAGAAGCCAGTTCTCACCTCTCTTCCCAGGGAGGCCAGGGGCTCAGTGCCCCAGCGATGAGCATCTTAGACCGGTCAGGAGACAGGGGAGGCAAAGGTGAGTGGCAGTGACGTCCACCTGCGTTCGGTCTTTTAACTCAGAGAACCTGAGCTCCTGCCATGTGCCTGGCACTGTGCTAGGTACTGGTGACCAAGACCCATGAAAGCCAGTCCTCGGGAGGCCAAGACTCTGAAAAGAGTAGGCAGAGGGAGCCTTCCCAGAATACACACGGTCACAGGGCTGGGGGACAGCATTTTGGAAGGAACCTAAGGGTGGGCTCTGAATGGTGGAGGGTAAGGACAGGACCTGTCTGGAGAAAGTCAGACCAGAGCTGGCCAAGACCCCCCAGCATCTGAGGCCAGAGGAACGGGAGTGTCGCTGAACCATAGAACTGGGAGAAGAAGAATGGGTCTAAGGATTCTGAGTCACCTCCCTCATTTTACAGATGAGAGACCTGAGGCCCCAGAGACGGGAGGGACCTGCCCAAGGTCATCCAGAGAGGAAATGTCAGAGCCAAGGCAGGACTCGACCCAGGATCCCAGCCTAGCTCTCCAGCCTGGCCCTGAAGCCCGAACCAAGCTCTCTCTCCACAAAGGGGGTAGGAGATTACTTGGTGACCCCTCCCCCCTTCCTTCTCAGTATTGCTTGGTCACTCTCCAGAGATGCTGGATATCCCGAGTGCTGGCTGCAGAGGGACTGCCCTGCTCGTCGGGCACCAGCCACTTTGTTAAGGGAGAGGTTTGGGGGAAACAGGTCTACAGTGTCGGGCCAGGGAGCCCAGGGGATGCGGCTCCCAGGTGCACTGGTCCTGCAGCCTCTGCACGGCGATGATTCTGCTCAGAACCAGAAATTGGTGGACTGGGTGAAGGTGTTCAAGGCACTTCACGCTGCCTCGGGAATGCTGCAAACGAGGCTGGAGGTGAGGAGGGGGTGAGTTCCAGGCGATTCATGTTGACTGCAATTCTGGCTTCGGGCCCGTAAGCCAAGCACATATTAACCTGGTGTAGGGGCTGCCTCCAAGGGTGGGGTATAGAGGAACTAAACCCCCAATTCTAGGAGAACTGAGATAGCTGGAGAGACATGGAATTGACAATCTTGGTTCCAGGGCTTTGCCCTAGCTCCAGGGTCTAGCTTGGGCAGCAAGAGAATTTGGTCAGAAGGTGGAGTTCTGTTGACCTTGGAAAGTTATCGATAAAAATGATGCCTCCCCGTCTCCCCTTTCCTATCCCACATTCTCCAGGAGAGTAAAACTGGAAGGTATCTGTCACTCACCAGCCAGTCCTGTCCTCCCAAATCTTCCTTCCCATCACCCCTGACCACACAGGCCTCTCTTCTCTAAGTGCTGACAGCTGTGCTCCCTGAACCCCAACCAGCCAAAGGTGAGGTGTTCTATGTCTTCTAGGTGTTGTCTCCCTAACAGCTCTTTTAAGTCAGTGACGGTGTCACATGTACTTGCGAAGCATCAGGACCTAGTGGGAAGAACAAAGACTTCAGGCTGAGATCCTGACTCTGGGTTTGCTGGTCATGTGATCTTGGGCAAAGTATTAACCTCTCTGAGGCTCAGTTTGTTCATCTGTAAAAGGGGACACATGGCAGAAAGGAAGTGCTTTTGTAAGGCAAGTTCCTTTCCTTCAGGCTTGACCGCCTGGCCGTTTGCCCATCTCCATCATCTCTCCACTACCCACTGCTCTCAGCCCTTTGGCCACACCCCAGCCAGGTGACAACCTTTATCACCTTTGCACCATGAATGACCCTTGCTCCCTTGTCTCAAGAGCCAGGAGTGTTGAGCTCCTACTCGCAGGCCTTGCCCTCCCAGTCTCCCAGGGATGCAGCCAAGTGGCAGAATAGGTTCGAGAAGGCTCTTCTCCCAGGTTGCTGTAACAGAGCAAAACCATCCGGACATTATCTGTACCTGGGCCTTGGAGCTCCCACCCCTATGCCCCTCCTGCCTCTGGGAGGTGCCAAGTGGAGAGTGTGTGAGTGGGAATGTGGGTGTGTGTGTCCGTGATGTGGGTGTTTGTGTCTGTGATGTGGGTGTATGTGTCCGTGATGTGGGTGCTGAACAAGAACAGGGGTGCTTTCCTGAAAGGGAGTGGGACTCGGGGCATGTATACACCCTTGCTTTTGCTCCCTCCTCATCCCACACGTTCCCCAATGACCCTCTGCCTGTGGTGCTTTGCCTCGCCCTGCTGTAGCTGAGGGAGGGTGGGCTGGAGTGAGTCCCCTCACCCTCTGGGTCCTGGAGCCCTCCTGCCTAAGGAATAAACCAGACTCTCTAGGGTTGAACTGCACTAGGTGTGGGCAGCCCTTGCAAGAACAGAGTCTTGCAGCTGGGACTCCCCTCAGTTCATGTTGGAGAGAAGGGATGGTGGAGGGGAAGGTGTCTACCCTGAGTTTTTCCCCAGGGGCTGTGTTTGGAGGACAAGTCCAGAAAATTATCCCCAAAGTAGCCTCTTTTGCTGTGTTTTTTTCAACCCTCCAAGGTCAGGGCACCCAGCACCCTGATTCCTCCCTCTCCTTCCCCAGAACCACTCACAACAGGCTCAGGCAGAGGTAGGAGCATGGTCAGGGGTAGGTTTTCAGCCCTAAAGAAAGGGCTTGTCCATTCTGGGTGGGGGATTGGGGCCAAGTCAGGGCTTCAGCCTGGGACACATTCGGGGTTTCTCAGCCTGGTCAGTCCTGACCAGCCTGAACCCCATTCTCCCTCTGGGAGTCAGGGGTGTGTGGAGACGTTCATGGAGTTCCCTGAGAATGTGGCCCCAGTGTGACGGTGCAGGAGGGGACCAGGGGCCAGCCCGCTGGGACCTCAGCTGGGGGCACTTCTCTGGGTCTCCCAGCTTAACAGGCAGAGGTGGGTATGACGGAGGGTGGCTGAGTGGCTCTGGGGTCCAAGGCTCAAGAAGTACACATTGTAGCCCTGGAGTGCAGGGAACAGGCCACAGCATGAACGGGTTCTGTGGAGTCCTCAGGACAACTCAGTTGGCTGGGGCTAGTTCCTGTCAGCCCTCCAGGGCTGCGCTCCGGCCTGGGCTGCTCACAGAGCCTCATTGTTCTCCGGGAGCCTCTTGAGCATTTAGCTTGTTTTGTCCTGCTGGTACATTCGTTGGCTGTGATTCCCACTGAAGACATCTTCAGGGGCAGGGAGGGCGCCAGGCTTGCGGGCAGGACCTGGACTGCTCCACCGAGAAGGGAGCTCAGAGCAGTGGGGCCTCGTCGGCCTTCGATGTGACCCTTGGGGCTGTTTGCCAAGAGCAGCAGCAAGTCCGCCTGGATGTTCTGACGCCACTGCTGGCCCTGGCAAGGAGGCTGAGAGCAGACTCTGCCACCAGAGTGTCCTGGGATTGGCTCTGGCTCCCTAGGATTAAGCGGTGTGATTATGGGCAAGTTACGGAACCTCTCTGAGCTCTCAGTTTCCTCATCTTCAGAATGCGAGGAATAACAGCATCTACCTCAGAGTGATATCGGGAAGATTAAACAAGGTAACGCACGAAGTGCACTTAGCACAGGGTCTGGCAATTTCCAGAGGGCCCCCCCACCTTGTCCTTTCTCTTATACGCTGTCCCCATCCAGCTTGAAATGTTCTCCCTTCCCTTCTCAGTTCTCCAGGTCTTTCGGCTCAGACCACATCTCCTCCGTGAAGCTGGCCCTGTCTGCTCTGATTGCACTCACACTCCTGTAGTTCTCTCAGGTGATAACCGCAACTAGACACTTGACCACTTGACCAGGTGCTCTTAGGGATTTGGCTCTAATGGCTCACAAGAGGCTACCTTCCTGGAGCGTAGGATTTGGGTGTTTTGCTTCTCTTGTGTCCTTCACAGACCAAAATCTACTAAGCCTATTAAAATGAGCGCTTACCTATTGACTGAGAGCCCATCCTGGGTCCTGCCCTGGGCACTTATAGAAGAACCATCATTTATTGTGGTTTCAGCCTTGCTCTGTGAAGGTCCAAGGGTTCCAAAGAGGTGCTTCATTTGCAGCCACACCCCACCAGCTGGTGAGCCCATAATATTGTGACTTACCCACATTTTGCCTGCTTGAACCCCCTCCCTCTGACTCAGGGCCTGAATCCCCTCCTGGGCTGCAGTTTCCTGCGGGTAGGCTTGGGAGTCTCCGGGGGTCTCTGGGTGGCTTTTTCTGCTCCAAACTCATCCCTGCTGTCTGTTGCCCCCTCATCATGGAGAGATGGCTCCTCCGGGGAGTTCTGCTCTGCGGCTTCCCGGAGCTCCTGCCTTCGAGGCTCCAATGTCTCGGTGCACGCTGTGTCTGGCAGCCACTCCATGTGTCCCGCAGGAGCATGGGTGGTGGCTTCTCTCCAGTCTGTGTCACATTGTGTTGGCCCAACCCTGGTGATGCCGTGGTGCAGACTGTTAGCCCTCTACCACCAGAGTCAGCGTTACTGTGAGGCACACAGCAGGAATCTGGACTCTATTTCCCAGCTTCCCTCACCACGTGACTGAGCCCTCACGGACGCAGCCTAGAATGAGGTGAGCGCCTTCCAGGTCTGGGCCTTAAGGTGCTGGGCGTGTCTTCTCCACGCTCTTTCCTCCACCAGCCATACCGGTGACCTAGCACCTACCACGCATGATGATAAAGGCCTGGCAAATGGGGAAGGAACAGATGGAAGGGATCTGAGCTCATGAATGACCTCATGAAGCTGAGGGCTCCAGTAGCCTGCTCACCTTGAGGCCGCTGTAGGAGAGAAGAACTCCTATATTCTGCCATCCACTGTGCTGGGGTTCTCTCTCCATCGCATGGCCGTCTAGTCTTTAACACACACAGGCCTCGAGCGTGATGAGAGCACAGCCCCTTCAGCCTCTGCTTGGAGTCCCGCACCCTGTCTGTGTGAGGGCTGGATTGATCCCCAGGGCTTGGCTCAGAAGAGCCAATTTCCTGTAGAGGCCCATTTCCTGGGTTCTCCTTCTCTGCCCCAGAGACTTGACCGAAGGAACTCTTCCTCTCCTGTAAATAGAGGACTGGAGGGCCTCTGATTCACCAGCTCATCAGACACACCCAGTCTCTGGATCCCAGTTTGGGGCAGCTGGGACTCCCAGCCCTGTGTTTCACCAACAGCAGAATCTTTTTTTCCCTTTCCCTTTCTCTCTTTTTTGAAAAAAAAAATTATTGAATTATAGTTGATTTACAATGCTGTGTTAATTTCTGCTATACAGCAAAGTGATTCAGTTATATATATATATATATATATATATATATTCTTTTTTGTTTTCTTTTCTATTATGGTTTATCATAGGATATTGAATATAGTTCCCTGTGCTGTACAGTAGGACCTTGTTGTTTACCAATCCTATCTATAATAGTTTGCATTTGCTAATCCTAAACTCCCAATCCTTCCTTCCCCACCCCACCTCCCCCTTGGCAACCATATGTCGGTTCTCTATGTCTCCAACAGCAGAATCTTTATAATTGATATCCCCAGTTAAGGAGAGTGTCCTTGGACGAGGGCTCAGCCCTCCTGCTTGCCTCACCTCTGTCTCCTGCTTAGAATGAGAAGATAGGGGAAGGGTTGGGAGTCTTTAGGGTCGAGAAAGAACCCTGTGGGTTGGTAGCTTCTAGTCTTGTAGTCTCCCTGGGACTAGCAAGTAGGTGAGAAATGGAGTTGTGTTACTAACTGAGATTAAGAAGAAATGGTGCTCGGGACTTCCCTGGTGGTGCAGTGGTTAAGAACCCGCCTGCCAGTGCAGGGGACACGGGTTTGAGCCCTGGTCCAGGAAGATCCCACATGCCACGGAGCCACTAAGCCCATGAGCCACAACTACTGAGCCTGCACTCTAGAGCCCGCGAGCCACAACTACTGAGCCCATGTGCCACAACTACTGAAGCCCACGCGCCTAAAGCCTGTGCTCCGCCACAAGAGAAGCCACGGCAATGAGAAGCTCACAAACTGCAATGCCCCGTGTGTGGCACGCAAAGGTAACGCATAATGGAGTTCAAATTCAAATCCAAGCAGTCTGTCTTAGAAGTCAGTCCTCTAACTACTTCATAATATTAATTTGCTAATTATATTAGACTACAACAGTCACAAGCAAGATAGGTATACACACAAATGCCATATTTTGCTTGTTTTCCTTATACTGTAAAATTATTACCATATGAATAATTAGCACCACCCTTTCTAATTTTCCTTCTAGTTTCCTCTAATTTTCTTTCTAATTTGTTCCAAATGAAACAAATGACAAATCAACTTATTTACAAAACAGAAACAGACTCACAGACATAGAAAACAAACTTATGGTTAGCAAAGGGGGAAGGGGAGGGGGAGGGATAAATTAGGAGTATGGGATTAATAGATACACACTGTATAGCACAGGGAACGATGTTCAGTGTCTTGTAATAACCTACGATGGAAAAGAATCTGAAGCTGCACACCTGAAACACAATATTGTAAATCAGCTATAGTTAAATATAAAACAAAATAAAAAAATAAAGTGAGGTGCAGACATCAGTATCCATCTAGGCCAATACGTCAGTCACCATCATATCATGAACAAGGGGTCAATATTTGCTGTAGTTATCTTTTCCTTTCGTGATAAGTTTTACACACAACGAAACGCACAAATCTCGTGTGCCAGAGATGAGTTCTGACAAACGCATGTACCTGTGCAACTCAAATCCGTATCAAGCTGAACATGGTGATGACTCCAGAAAGTTCCCTCAGGCCCCTTCCTAATAAGTACCCCCCCCAGACCAAAACCAAACAACTCTTCTGATTTCTTTCTACCATAGATTAGTTTGGCCTTTCTGTAACTTTATTCACATAAATGAAATCATACAATAGGTACTCTTGGGAAGGCTTCTTTCCCTTAGCATAATGGGTCCTGCATTCTTTGTGAAACAGTCTGTTTTATAGAAAGTCAGACTTTTTTCCTAACCACCAGAAAACAAGTCCCCAAATCTAATCTTCATTACCTGCAGGGACACCGTGTTTACAAAGGCATGATCAACATCTCAGCGCCCATTCTGTGTGTCCTTGAACGGCTAAAGGTGAATAGGGCTGCCCCCCACCCCCACCCCCTCCGGAGACCTGAGCGTGCGGTGGAGGGAGTGCAAGCTTTCTCAACCGCAGCCTCCTCCTGCGGCTGCGAAGGAGCTGCCCTTTCGGGCACATCCACCCCTTACATCTTCCCACCCCAGGCACTGAGGACTCTGCCTTCTTCTCGCCCTCCCCCTCCTCCCTAACCCACACCAGGAGGATCTGATAACCAGTCATTTACACTAGATAACTGATAGTCCGGTTACACTGTAACTGGACCGCCTTCCACCGAGGTGCTGCCTCTACCGGTGTTGACTTGTTCCGACTTTTATCTCCGAATGGGGCCGACAGGCTCCCAGCCCTGTGCCTCTCCGACTTCCACCGAGGCTCCCTAAGGACAGGGAGTCCTGACCGCGTCCCCGCAGGGGCCGATGTGCTCAGTGGGCGCAGCGTCTTTAAATACATGCCATAGATTTTTAGTCATTCTTAGAATTAATCACGGGTACAGCACGGAAACTGATGGGATACAGACAATGCTGTGATGGGAGAAAGATACGCGGCGGGGCGCGGGGGCGGATTGATCTGTCGGGTGTCAGTTCCCGTCCTTCCCTGAGGGGAGGTGTGTCACTATCCAGGGCTGACATGTAAAAAATAGTCATACTAAATAAAGGTTTAAACATACTGAGAGACCTAAAGGCAGCTGCCAGAAGACTCAAAATAACAAAAGTTAGGAAAGGCGGGAGGGGGGACCCGAACAGGTTCAGGAGAAGTGTCAGTGAAGCATTGTGTGTTTCCTCAAAAGCTCATGTGAATGAGGCATCCCACTACCCGCTGTGTTGGGGTTTGTTTGTAATATGCGCCCCCCCACCCCGGCCCCCATCCCTGCCTAACACCCTGCAGAATCGCTGAGTAAACACAAGGCTCTGGGATCTGCCAGGTTTTCCCCTTGGCTTGGGTTCTCTGACTCCCCGACCCCTCCCCCCAGGAGGCCCTGTGGTTGAGACTTGGGCAAAGGCGTTTCAGGCACTGGCGGGAAATGGGAAGTGGGATCCGAGGGACCCAGAAAACCACTCTAAGTCCATTCTCCTGGCCCTGAAGGGAAATTCAAGTTGGCCCTTTTATCAGGACGTTGGTTGTGGGAGAGTGTGCTAAGTGGGCTGGTCCCCTCTCTGCAAACCCCACTCCCATCCCCACCCCCTCCGCATCATAGCCTCTGCTTCTGGTGGGAGGGGGCTGAATGAGCTGTGGGAAATTTCTTTCTGAAACAAGTCCGGGTTCATCTCAGCATCAGGAGGTCACCAGGAAGGGACACAGAACTCCCTCCTCCCTCCAGTCCTTCCCTCTCAGACCTGGGCTCCCTTCCCGCTTCTGCCCTAACCCAGTGGTTCTTTCCCCCAGCCTCCACTCTCACTTTAACCACAGTAAGGTTTGTCCAACTTGGCTGTACTTTAGAACCACCTGGAGGGTTCAGAAAATAAATGTACAGATTCTTAGGCCTTGTTCCTAGATATTCAGAGTCCCTGTGTCTGGGGGGACATGGTCATGAGTATTTTGTAAACTATTCAAATACACAGCTAGGTAAGGGAAACCCCGCCTTACCCCTAATCCGCCCTTCTTCCCTCTATAGCCTCCCAAATATGTGTTTTGTCTCCTGGCACAAGTGATGTGATTTTGATCGGTAATGGATGATTTTTCACATCATCACTTTTAAAATCAAATATTCTCTGAAACATCCCTCTGTCTCCTGTGCTGCTTCCACCCTGATAGTGAAACTTGTCATCTCTGTCATCAGCGGTGTCATTGAATAAGACACGTCCCTGTCTCCTGGAGCTGATCCTCATCTACTGAGGCTCTGAAGGCAGACCTCCCCTCAGGGGAGAGGGAGCAGTTCCACCCAGTTCTAACCACAAGGGAAGTGATCATACTGGGGACTGGCTCTGAACCAAGCCCCTCCTCTGAACAACTGACCTCTCTCATTCTTTTCTTGGGAGACTCTTCACAGTCCCCACTGGGAGGGGGGCATGGGTAAGGCACACCAACCCCTACCCCCCTGATCTGTCCCCAGGCATCCTCCCCCTTCTGAGCTCTTTAAGCAGGGGAACCAATAATACCAATTTGGTCTGAGATCTCTGCAGAGAAAATATGCACCACCAACAGACCTGTGTTAAGTTGCTGAGATCTAACCCGAGCCTAACCTTCCCAGGCGTTTGTAGTAGGGGGGAAGAAAAAGGAGAAGCTATAGGAAGAGGATGAGCAGTACCTAAGCCTAAAATAAAATTCCAAACACCAGTGAAGGAGAGGTTATTCTGGATTGGAGACATTGTTGCAGCCACTTCCTACAGACCCTGCTGAATGGATGAAGGAACTGTAAGTGTATGTGTGTGTTTGAATGATATACCTGAGTTACAGCTTGCAAGTTATTTCCTCCTTCTCTGGCAAAGGACAAATAGAGGAAGAGCCTACTAATACTGAGGGTGTTAAAAAAAAATGATGTCTATAGAAAACTCCTTTGAAAGGTCAGTAAGATCAAAAATATTTTTTTTGTTGTAAATGACCTTGTTTAAAGAGCTTCAGGTATTTTGTCCTTCACTGGTCTAGCCCAGTTCCAGGCTAGGGAGTGAGGTAGTGAAACAGAGACAGGGGCCAAGAGAAACACCCCGATTAGGAGCCTAGAACCCCTCATGCTACCAGTGGAACCACCTCTCCGCCTGAGCTCAGCACGACTCCCAGCCTAAAGGAAAGTGGGAGCTTTAGCTGAGGGGCACCAGAACCCCAGGGATCTGCTTGCTCTCTGGAGCTCTAGCTGGAATACATCAGCTCCAGCTGCCCTGAGCCTTCTCAGGAAAGGACTCACCCAGTTACTGAGCACTCCAGGTACTGCCTGCGGGCTAGAGTCAGACCCGCTGCTGTTCCAGGCCCTGGGGACTTTTGACAGCTCCCTGTACTTTCTCCTCCAATTTTACACTCCCCAAACACCGTGCTTTTTCAGATCTATCATACAGAAAACATTCTTTCTTTGTGTGTTATTTTTTTCTGCTTATGAAAGTAATTCCTGCTCACTGTAAAAATTTCAAACAAAATGGTAATGTGCAAATAAGAAAGCAAAAGCCTCCGTAATCTAATTTTCTGAGATAACCAGCCTTAGCAGTTGAGGATACACCCTTCCAGATCTTTCTCTAAGTGTACACAAACAGCTTACACATGCCATGCTATTTGTTTCCCCACACCTTTGCTCATGCTGTCTGCACCCTCTTCCTGGAATGCCCTTTCTTTTCTCTTGCCAGGCTTACCTTTACACATACTTTTGAATTCAGCCCACTTTCTCCATCTGTCATCCCCCAGCCTGGACCAGGTGCCCCTCCCTGGGCTCCTAGAGCCCCTGCACAGCCTTATCAGAGCACCTGCCACAGTGAATGGTCAACTCCTTATTTATGTATCTGTCTCCCTCACTAGAATATAGGTTAGTGGCCAAGAGGTGAGGACCGGGGAGGACCTCAGCCCCACTAGGAGCTCTGCTGACTGTCCTAGTCACTTGAGCATCCTCAGTGCCAGCACACTGCCTGGCACGTGCATGGCATTCAGTAGGTGTTTGTTGAATGAGCAAGTGAATGAATAAGTAGGTTCTGGGTCACAGCAGCTGTCCCTGCCATGGGACTTTTATGTACAGGTGGAGAACTACAGAGAGAGGAAACCACCCAAGAACAGAAGATCTCCATGTTGCCTGGTTCCAAGAGCTACCACTCACTAACTTACAGGGGCTTTGTAACTTTGGGGACGGTCTCCTCAGGATATTGTGAAGGTAAGACTTTATGGAGTGAGGTTTCCTCCCACCTCCTATAATGGCCACTCTCCCACTCCCACTTAGGAGGCAAAGGGCCCTTTTCCCTTAAGCCCAATGAAACAAAAGCGTTCAGGTCTCTAATACAGCTTGCCATGATGGGCTCCAAGGCCAGAGCTCCGGACGTGTCAGTTGTGTGACCTTAGGCAGGAACCATAACTGCTCTGAGCCTCCTTCCAGAGCAGTAAAATGAGAATGCTACTGATTATACACCTACCTCACAGGTTAGAGGAGACTAAATAAAAGACAAATGTTAGCGTGCTTTGTACATTTCATAGCTCTTTAGCCTCTCTCCCTCCCAGTGGAGTTCCGAGTAAGACCAGAGTGCTAGGCAATCGAGGCTTTTAGCTCTGTCCCAGTCTCCTGAGGTGACCTTGGGCCGGACACTCCCTGTTTCCTCAACTGTAAAGTGGAGGTGGGAGGGGCTGTGGGACCTGCTGGCCCCTAAGACTCCTTCCAGCTCTAACGTTCTATGTGCTCTGAAAAGTGAAGTAAAGTAAAATGCCCCAGGTCCTCATAGCCGGTCCATTTGGCTGCAAGCACAAAGGTCTCTGCCAGCGGCCAGCACTACCAGGGAGGGTCTCTTTCTTTCTCCCAAGCCCCCAAATAGGAATCGTGAACACTGATTGGCAGGCCACCAACTGGAATGCCCCCAACCCTGAATTTCCGTGCTGGGCCACCCACCATGAGATCACCTGATACTATAAAATCCTCAGCTAGTTTCCAGGTCCCTAGAGAGGGATGGATTTGGGGATGGTTTGTGTGATGTGTATTTTATGACATTTGACTTCTTTGGAATCTGATCATTTAAGCTGGGATCAAACAGGCAAGTCGTAGAGTTTGCACCTGGGGAGCATGGGGTCTAGGTGGGGAGAGGAGACTGACAGGTGACCCTGATTTGGGGAGCAATAGAAGAACTCCTTGCAGGCTGGAGTTTGCAGGCTTTGGGAGATGCTTAGGGTTTGGGTGTGTACAGGGAAGGTGTGAGGGTGGTGTAGAGGGTAGGGTATCTGAGGAAGAGTGACGAGGCTGGGCCAGCTGCGACTGAACAGGGGATGTCTAGTCAACAGAACCTGCATTTGACTGACCAAGCACTCATTTGATCCTCACGGGCACTCTGGAGGTGGGGATTAGTCCCACTTTACAGATGAAGAAACTGGGGCTCAGAAATGCCAGGAGGCTGCCCCAGCTCGCACTGCTAGTTAGCGGGCCAGGCCTCCCAACTCTAAATCCACCAGGCTGCCCAGAAGGCAGCTCCCCTCGGGTGCGGTGGGTTTGCACAGAGACTGACAGAATCAAGGGTGGGTCGGGACTGTGGGACTGTGGTGAGGGTCCTGAGACCAATGGGGTGAAAGGGCGATGGTGGGGCGTTTGCTGCTCATCTGTGGGCTGGCGACCTGGAGGGGCAGTCAGGAAGCTCAGGAGCCTTGAGCTGGGCTGTCAGTTTCAGGGATCAGAATGACTCCAAAAGACAGAGAGGCAGAGACTGGAGGGATAACTGGACAGCCTTACAGGTCACCAAGGGGCCACTCACTCCGTGTGGAGGTAGGCCATTGCCCCATCCTCCCCCATCACCCAGCAATCAGACTTCATCAACTAGGCAGCCAGTCTCTGCCCTCTCGTTGCCCTGGGATGGAGGAAAACCTCTGTCACTGCAGAAGCTGCACAGCATTTTTTCTCCTCTGGGGGCTTTCCTGCTCCTCCCTCCACTGTCTTCCTGATGCTCTGGGACCTGAGTTGGGGGATGGTGCGAGAGGGTTTCGCTTTCCCAAGGTGGCCAGCTCCAAGATCCTGGCTTCTATTTGGCCCCCGGCTCGCCATCTGCCTCTTGCCTGGCATGGGCAGCAAGACTAGGTCTCTGCCTCCTTGTCGGAGCTGTCCACCTCTCATTCGACCCTTTGGTCTCCTGGGGAGATGGTCCATGAGCAGTATTCCTGGACCATCAGCATCTGGGGGGCTTCCTAAAACGAAGCTTGTTGGGCGTCACCCTAGATCCTTGGAATCAGAATTTTTGAGGATGGGACTTGGGAATCTGCATTCTAACAGGCTCCCTTGGGGGAGTTCTTAGGAATGGTAAAGGGAGAGAGCCGAGAGCCAGCGCATGCGATCATCACACTGTACCCTGCCAGGGAGGGACCCATCTCCCAGGATGCCGGGAAGGAGTCTGGGTTGGTGGCAGTTAGATAAGACTGGTTGAATGAGCAGAGTTTCAGAAACCCAGGCAGGGAGGCAATCCCGTGGCTGGAGGCCCTTGAAGCGGAAAATTGCTCTCACCTCCGGGTCCGTCCCCCCCGCACCCCAGGCTTCTTCACACAAGAGCTCTCTCCTTGGCAGAGCCAGCCAGGAACACTCAGGTTTGGGTCCAAGGAGGAAATTTGAGGAAGGGCTTGGAGATGGGCCAAGAGGAGAGCCAAGGAAGTGATGAAAGATATTTTTAGGATTACTTATTCCAGAGAAGGCCGAGGGGGCACCTTATCACCATCCAAGAACTTGGAGAGGCTTATTTATTAGACTCTTGACCCAACAATCAGAGATTAAACGGCAGCTGAAAGGACTGAGGTGAGATGAGAGGAAGGGACCTGTGAGGTCCTGACATGGGTCCAGGAAGAGGCTGTGGAAGCTTCTATCCCGGTGTTTTTTGAGGACAGTTCATTCAGTCATTCCTCAGGTGTGTTTTGTTGTCTGCTGTATGCCTGGTACTTGCTTAGCATAGGGGGAAGCCACGAGCAAGGACTTGTCCCCCTGAGCTGGAGGTCGAGTGGAGAGTCCCTTCTGTTTGGAAAGCCTTTCTCCTTGTGGAGCAAGCTTGCCCAGGGCAGACTCCTGGGTGGCGGTGCCCCATTCCCCACCAACTACCCCCGTGCCCCTGCAGGGAAACATCTAGAGAGTTGACTGCTTGCCAGTTTTCAGGCATGCCGCCACATTTCCACAGGGGCCTCCTTCCATATGACTAAAGACCTGTCGGCAGGCTGAGCAGCCCAGGCTGCCCTCACCTCTGACAGTCCTGTTGGGGAAATCTCCTGTCTCAGAACCAGTGCCCCTGGCCCAACTTGCCAGGCCTGTCAGGTACCCTCCCTGAGCCCCTGCGGCTGCCAGAGTCACCTGGGCACTGCTGTCCACCGCTGGACATCTGGGCTCCCAGACATCCCTGGTGAGCGATGGGCTCCATAGTTCAGCTTCCCTGGGGAGGCTGGTGAGATCAGGGGATTGCTTCTGCTTTGCTGTGCATCTCTCAATACATCAGCCATCCCACTATTTATTTTTCGAGGGTGTCTATATCCCAGCACTGCTAAGGGGGTGAGAGGGACACAGGAGAAACTTCTGTCGCTGACTCATAGGGTGGCCAGGACTAATAGACATGAAGTAATGAGAGAATTTTATTCAAGTCCGAAACCACAAGGAAATGGGAGTAGAAACTGGGACACCTTAGGTCTTTGTCTAACTCCCTTTCCTGAATCACAGTTAACTTCTAGTAAGTTCCGGTTCCAGCGGAACCTCTCTAGGTTCTCCCTCTGTAAAATGGGAGGGTGATCTCTGTGCTTCCTTGAAACAAAGTGAGGGTGTGTACGGGGACAGACAGGAACAATGGCTTGTGTTTATGGAGAGCTTGTGAGGTGCTGGAAGCAGTTCTCAATACTTTATGTAGTTAACTCAGCTAAGCTTCTTAACAGCAACCTTGTGAGGTAGCACTGTTATTATTTCTGTTTTACAGAGGAGGAAACTGAGGCAAAGAGAAATGAAGAACTTGCCCATTAAGTGGCTGGATTCAGCCCCTGGCCCGTCTGACCAGGCTTCTCACTTACAGTAACTGGGAGAGTGAAAGGGTAGGTGGAAAAGCAGGGCCAGCTGGCTTTCAGACTCCAGGGTTGCCTCCTGAGGTTCCCAAGAGGTGCACATGCCACCTTCAGACCTGGAAGCAGGACCCCGTGTCTCCAACCCAGCACCTGTTCCTGGGTGACAGCTGGGTGCCAACCTGAAAAACTGCTCTGTTTCCTCTCGTGAGGCGGTCCCCTCAACCCGAGCCAGGGTCCTTCACATCCCTTCAAGTAACGCTCGTGTATCAACTCATTTGCCGTTTTCGGAGCATTCTCCCACTTCACCTCCCCAGTGTTATTCTTCCCATTTGCCAGATGAGGGGACTGAGGCTCTGGTGAGATCAGAGACTTACACAGTGTCTCTTGGTTGGTGGACTCAGTCCAGTGCCCTTCACTAAATGGAGGAGTCTCCGTAGAATGTACTGAGAGATTCTTGGTCCTTCCCTCCCCAGGCCCCTTTATGGGGCTAAAACACCATTTTAGTCAGAATTCTGAGGACTCAAGGACCAGGCATAGCCCACACTTGATTGAATTCACTCAATCATTCATTTATTCAGCCATATTTACTTGCCATGCTCTAAGAGCTGTGCCACATGAGGGCGCAATGATGAGCTGCCCTGGGGACCTCAGAGGTCTGGGTGATGGAGGGACAAGGGAAGCAAAGAGTGAGCAGGCAGTTATAATACCAGGTGCAAGTACTGAGGAAGGACACCTAAATTTGGGAAGCAGGGATGGCTTCCTGGAGGAGGTGATGAGGCAAAATCTAAGGTGAGACCAGATGGATGAATAAAACTAGCCCCTGAAAATTAGGCTGGGGTGAGGGAGGGAGGAAGGTTCCAGGCAGAGGTAAAGCATCTGGGAGGGCCCAATGGCAAAGGAGCGCATGGGGCACCTGCTATGTCCTCAGCTCCACCCGAGTTTCTCTCGCCCCAGATCTTTCCATCTCCCAACTGCCTGTGACCCCTTTCACCCCCAGAATGCCCAGCTCCCCACTTCCCCTCTGATGGGCAAGCCTGGGAGTGAGCACCATTGCGTCTGCCTGCCCACTGCCTTGCGCAGGGATGCCTGGTGTGAATGTGGATTATTTCCCTTTGGGGGTAACTGGAGAAGAAGCAGCAGGTGAGGCAGCGGGTATAGTATCGAGGAACATCCTGGCACTGGCTCTGTCCTGGAGACCCGTGGGAAGCCTTTGTCCCGATGGCCTGCAATGGGGTTTCAGGAGAGAGCTTCAATATTTGCAGCAAACAGTGGCACAAAGGATATGGAGGGCTATTGTGGACTCTCCAAAGAGGAGCTAATCCTCAGGCAAGCCTCCTGGGCCAGAAGGGGGTCAAGTGCTGAGCGGGCTGCTGGGGGGTGTTGTCATTTATGAGCAATTGTAGGAGATAATAGCAGAGAGAGAGAGACAATCTCTATACAGATGGAGGGAGGTGGTGAGAGGCACTCCCCACAGGGAAAGAAGGGGACAGCACCTGTCCTGAAAGCTCAGGGCACAGGTGATACTTCCCCACCCCCACCCATCTGAGCCCTGTGCTTCCTCCAGGCGGCCTGGGCTGCCTTGTCAGCTGTTCTTTGCCCAGCGGTCAGATGACTTTGGGGTGGGGGCTGTCAGCCAGGGCTCTCAGGCCTCTTTCTTCCCTTTCCTTCTCTCTAGCTCTCTCTCTGGGCCTCTTTTCGGTCCACTGCACATAGACAAGTCATTGCTTGGCTCCAGGGACCAAGGAAAGAAAACCAACTGTATTTGCATATCATTAGCATAAAGAAACTCTATTTGCATAAGTCTATTTTAAGCTCCTCCCTCCTTCAAAATTGCCCCATCGTCTCTGAATATGGTACATAAATGTGCTGTCCAGCCACTAGGACAAGGGATGTCTTGGGGGCTGGGGGTTGGTAAAGCCTTTTTTCCTAGGTCCCTTCCAGGGATGCCTTGTGGCCTGAGTGGAGGGAAACAGAAACAAAGTAAGGCTTTGTGATGACCTAGAGGGGTGGGATAGGGAGAGTGGGAGGGAGGCTCAAGGGGAGGGGGGGGGATATGGTGATATATGTATGCATATAGTTGATTCACTTTGTTGTACAGCAGAAACTAACACAACATTGTAAAGCAATTATACTCCAATGACGATGTATTAAAAAAAAAAAGAAATCTGCAGTCTGGGAGTGGGAGAGGTTGGAAAACTCAAACCTGCAAGCTTTGCATCAGCACTGGGGGTTCTGCCAGGATCCCCTCACCCCAGACACCTCCAGGGGTACAAAGAGCTGAGATTGGAAGTAGAGGAGGAAAGGTGCCAGTACACTGATTTACATTACAATTCGCATAATCTTGTGTAATTTGCATGGGTGAGATTACTCAGTTGTCCAGAAATTTTCAAGTTAGATCTTTTTGCTTCTTAAAATTCTTCCTTCTTGGAGTTTTCTTTCCTTTGCTTGTTGTCAGCTTCCTAAGATGTGGATCAGCTTCCTCTCCAGGAGGGAGAAGAGGACTGGGTAGGAGCATAGTAAAAGGGATGGGGTGGAGAAGACAGGCAGTGTAGACATCTGAACTGGAGAAAAGGGGTGGTGTAGACATCTGAGGCCTCTGCCAGGTCCCAGCAGTACCATCTCCCCTTTCTGTTGTCCCTACTCTGTGGGGATCTTCTTTCTACTCACAAATTCATGGGAGTAGAGCAGGGATGAGGCTGGGTTTGTCTGCCCATTTCCCAGAGGGCAGCCAAGGCTACACAATAAGAACCCAGAAGGCCTGACTCCCAGGCCACATTCTGGCCAAGACTGAACTGAATCTAGAAATCAACAGCCTTGCTCCTGGGGAGAAAGGGCTGGTTTTAAGAAGCATCCTCCAAACTGCTCCAGACAGCAGCAGATGGCTCCCCTCAGCCCTGGGGTTCTAGGCCACCTCTCTCTTCGGGGTAGGAAGAGAAAGGGGAAGAAACCTGATCCCTCTCACAGTGGAGCCCTGGAAATCTAGTGTTTTCCATTTACAGCCCATTATTAGTATACTGGATTGGCCAAAAAGCTCGTTTGGGTTTTCCCGTACACTCTTACGAAAAACCTGAACAAACTTTTTGGCTAACCCAGTATATAAGATAAAGGAGGCTGAATTCTGCTTAAGCTCAGGCGAAGGGAAACACCTGCAAAAATCATTTGCTGAACCACTGTTCCTACTCCTTGCCTACGTCTGCCTTCCCTGACCTCTTCTCCCCTCTGTCTCTTGTCTTCTAAACATGTTTTTAAAAAAACATTGTTATAATTACTATTCGCAAACTCCAATGCTATTTAAACTAATAATAATAATAATAATAATAATATCTCTTCTAAAACATAATCACATTCAGATCACATTACTCTTCTGCCTGGGAGCCTCTGTCAGTCCCCATGCTCCTTTCCACAGTCTATGAAGCCCTGCACAGTGCAGATCCAGCCTTCCTTTCTTACTTCACCTCTTACCACTGTCCCCTTTCTCATGACTCTTCAGGCCCCTGGCTGCCCTACAGCTTGGAGAACATTCCTAGCTCATTCACACCTCAGCTTCTTTTCTTTGTTGGCTCTTCCTCCAAGGTCTTCTGAAAGCCAGATTCTTTTTTTTTTTTTTTACATCTTTATTGGAGTATAATTTCTTTACAATGGTGTATTAGCTTCTGCTTTATAACAAAGTGAATCAGTTATACATATACATATGTTCCCATATCTCTTCCCTCTTGCGTCTCCCTCCTTTTCATCGCTCAGGGCTCGGCTCTGCAGTCCTCTCCTCAGACAGGCCCTCCTTTGTCTCCCCACCTGGATAGGACTCCCAGAGTATCAAAGCTGTGCCTCTCTTATTTATTTGATAACTTACCGGCTCTGTCTTCCATATGGGCAGATACCTCACCTGCCTCATCCATCTCCATGTCTCCAGCACATGGTAAAGCACCTAGAACATTGCAGGTGCTCATTAAATATTTGCTGTGTGATGGATAATAACACCCAGTGACAGACTGGGGTTGGTGACAGATCATAGATTTGGAGCCAGAGAGATGCAAGTTCTCATCCTGGTTTTGTCACTCACTGGTGAATGGCCACGGGCAAGATACTCACCTCCCTGAGCCTCTGAGCCTCTTTCTGGGAACAGAGATAATAAGATATATTGAAGGTGAGGTGTGTGGCACTAGTAGGGGCTCACTAAATAGAGATTATTGATATGGATAATTACATCTTTGTTTCATACTTACTTTGCACATGAGTCTGTTCCTGCCCTCAAAAATTCAGTTTATTGAGAGACACAGTGACCTCCATGGCCAACTATGAAACAATGGTGAACATACTAAAACAGAGATATGAACCAAGTACCACAGGAACAGAGGAAATAACAACAAATTCCACAATCCCTGCATTGGAATAGCATTTTACAGTTTATGTACCATGTACACTTCTGTCATTTATTTGTTTGGCTCCTAGACTGTTGGAGTAGGCAAGGCCTCAGCAGCTCCATTTTACAATAAGAGATCAGAGGTTCAAAGAGATGACATCATTGGCCCATGGTCACACTATATCTCCTTGCCCTGCTATTTGTATTCCCCCAAAATTCATATGCTGAATCCTAACCCCCAAGTTGATGGTATTAGGAGGTGGGGCCTTTGGGAGGTGATTAGGTCATGAGGGTGGAACTTTCATGAATGGGATTAGTGCCCTTATAGAAGACACCCCAGAGAACAAGCTTGTCCCTTCCACCCTGTGAGGACATGGTAGGAAGGCGGCCGTCTGCAACCCACAAGAGGGTCCTTAGCAGAACCTGATCATACTGGCCCCCTGGTCTTGGACTTTCAGCCTCGAGAACTGTGAGAAATAAATTTCTGTTGTTTATTAGCCACCTAGTCTAGTATTCTGTTACAATAGCCTGAACAGCCTCAGACACCCACTCTATCCTTCTTCCACTAGACTCATTCCTCTGGACACCTTACATGATTATCTGTGTATGTTCCATCTCCCAGGCTAGAATGCAAGCTCCATAACAGTCTGTTTTGTTCACTGCTCCATCCCTAGTTCCTAGAACAGTGCCTGACACATAGTAGTCACTCAGTAAATATGTATGGAATGAATGAATGGAAGATAGAAGAAAGGATTAGTGAAAGGCAGGTGTAGGCTTCAAACCTCTCAAGCAGAAGGCAGACTATCTGGCTAAGAGCTCAGCTTCTGGAGCCTGACAGCCTGAGTTTAGATCTCAGCTTTGCCACACACTAGTGTGCAACTTGGACAAGGGCTTTAACTGCTCTGTGCCTCGGTTTCCCCATCTGTCTAATGGGGATGATAATATAGCACCTAGTTCATAGGATTGTTGTGAGGACCAAATGAGTTAACATTCATAAAGTGCTCAGAACAGTGCCTGGCACATAATAAGCCTCAATATATATTTGGTAGCTTAAAAACAACCAACCAACCAAGGTGTTTTGACTCCAAATCCAGCATTCTCTCTCTACACCATGTTATGTAGAGCTGTATAGTTTCCAAATGACTAACATATTCATGATTTTATTTTATCTTTCTATCATTTTTCTATCTTTCCCTGTGAAACGACCGAGAAATAATGATATAATAATTTTTTTGGCTGTGCTGCAAGGCATGCAGGATCCTAGTTCCCCTACCAGGGAAACTGTGCCCCCTGCAGCGGAAGCACAGGGTCTTAACCACTGGATCACCAGGGAAGTCCTCAAGAAATAATTATTGTCCCCATTTTACAGAGGAGAAAACTGAGGCTAGGCACAATGGCTCAAGACCACACAAAAGCTTGGTTAAAATAACCTGACTTCAAATCAATGATTCTGTCCATGATTCCACAGGTAAGTCTCTCCCCTAGATCTAGCCTGAAACAGGAAAAAAAATAAAATAAAATCAGAGACTGGCAGAGATTCTCAGAAGCCCTAAAAACATCAGTCTCTCCCATTTTCAGGATTTGGAAATCCACTTAATTTTCTCCAATCATGGGCTGTCATTGTATACAAAACAAATGTTCCTGAGACTTTAAGGGCAAGGAAATCTCCCACAGATTCAAGAGTGATGGATCCAAGGCTGCAAATGTCTGGGGAGCTCCCTGTTGACCAAAGCCCTCTCCTCCCCAAAAGCAGCTGTTATGGGCCCAGAACTGTGCCAGGTACGTGGCAGTAGGGAGAATGCAGTGAGTTCTTCCCAAAGGTCCTCTCTTTGGTCCAGTTTGGAGGGTGGAGACAGAATCTTCCTGGGGCTAAGCTTGTCAGCTGCCTGCTTTCAGATGCCCTGGGTAGGCATGAGAATTGGATTTTGTTTTAAGTGACCACAATGCTAACCAGGCAACTTGAGTCCCAGAAGTCACTGAGGGGAGATGTGGAGGTACGAATAGGATGAAAGAGTTTTTTTGTTTGTTCCCTCACTCGTTTATTCATTGCATCCTCATTTATTGTGCTCTTAACCTACAATGGTGATCCCAGAATCCTATGTCTTTATTCACTTTATTATTTAAATAAGAGATTTAAACCAACACCCTTGCAATTCTTCCTGATCCAGTAATAACCACCATTTATTAAGCATCTACTACAAGCAGGCATAGCGCATGCATAACCCTTCAAGGTAAGCATTATAATCCCCACATACAGATGAGACCGTGGAAGCTCTGAGAGGTCAGGTGACAGGCCCAAGGTCACACAGCCAAGAAAAGAAGGTCAGGATTCAAAACCAGATGGGTGGGCCTGACGCCAAAGCTCAGGCTGTGGTTGAAATTTTAAAATTTGAATACTTGAGTCATTAAAAAGAATGTCTGTAACATACATCTAAGATGCAAGGTGTAATAATAAAATGATTGCCTGTGGCTCCACAACTCAATGGAGAAATAGAACATTCCCAGCATCGTCCAGGTGCCTTGTGTGTCTGGCCCCTATTGCATCCCTCTGCTTCCCCCCACTCCGACCCCCAATCAAGGTAACCACTGTCTAAATTTGGGGTCCATTAGTCCGTTGTTTGCATGTCTTTTGTTGCTTTATGTTGTTTTACCACATGCATTTGTGATAAATAAGTATGAAGATAAACTGTTTAGTTTTGAACTTTACATAAATGGTTTACAGTATGTCTTCTATGGCTTGCTATCTTCTATAAGCTTCTAAGATTCACCCAGTTGATATATGTGGCTTTATTTATTTCCACTGCTGTGAAATTCCATTGTTTGAATATACCACATTTTATTTACCCAATTTCCTGTAGGATATCTAGGTCATTTCTAGTTTCTTTAAAAAATTTTTTGCTATTACAAACAATACTACAAAGAAAATTCTTTTTTTTAAATTGAAGTATAGTTGGGACTTCCCTGGTGGTCCAGTGGTTAAAAATCCGCCTTCCAATGCAGGGAACGTGGGTTCGATCCCTGGTTGGAGAACTAAGATCCCCCATGCCGTGGGGCAGCTAAGCCCATGCACCGTAACTACTGAGCCCAGGTTCTCTGGAGCCTGCGTGCCACAACTGGAGAACCTGCACACTGCAACTACTGAGCCTGCGTGCCACAACTAGAGAGAAGCCTGTGTGCCACAGCTAGAGAGAAGCCTGCGCTCCACAACGAAAGATCCCATGTGCTGCAACTAAGACCCGATGCAGCCAAAAACAAAATGAATAAATAAATATTAAAAAAATAAATTGACGTATAGTTGATTTACAATATTGTGTTAGTTTCAGGTGTACAGCAAAGTGATTTGGTTATATATGTGTATATCTATATCTATATCTATCTATCTATATATATATATATTCTTTTTTTGATTCTTTTCCATTATAGGTTATTACAAGATATTGAATGTAGTTCTCTGTGATATACAGTAAACCCTTGTCGTTTATCTATTTTATATATAGTGATATGTATCTGTTAATCCCATATTCTTAATTTATCCCTCCCCCTCCCCTTCCCTCTTTGGTAACCATAAGTTTGTTTTCTATGTCTGTGAGTCTGTTTCTGTTTTGTAATTAAGTTCTCTTGTACTATTTTTTAGATTCCACATACAAGTGATATCATATAGTATTTGTCTTTCTCTGTCTGACTTACTTCACTTAGTATGATAATCTCTAGTCCATCCATGTTGCTGCAGATGGCATTATTTCATTCTTTTTAATGGCTGAGTAATATTCCATTTATATATGTACCACATCTTCTTTATCCATTCATCTGTTGATGGACACTTAAGTTGCTTCTGTGTCTTGGCTATTGTAAATAGTGCTGTTATGAACTTTGGGGTGCATGTATCT
Organism: Delphinapterus leucas; assembly: GCF_059928025.1. NCBI lineage: Eukaryota > Metazoa > Chordata > Mammalia > Artiodactyla > Monodontidae > Delphinapterus > Delphinapterus leucas. Next base: position 40,906,273 of record NC_143129.1, read on the forward strand.
TTTCCAATTATGTTTTTTACAGGATATATGCCCAGGAGTGGGATTTCTGGATCATATGGTAACTCTATTTCTAGTTTTTTAAGGATCCTCCATACTGTTCTCCATAACGGCTGCACCAATTTACATTCCCACCAACAATGTAAGAGGGTTCTTTTTTCTCCACACCCTCTCCAGCATTTATTATTTGTAGACTTCTTAATCATGGCCATTCTGACTGGAGTGAGGTGATACCTCATTGTAGTTTTGATTTGCATTTCTCTAATAATTAGCGATGTTGAGGGTATTTTATGTGCCTGTTGGCCATATGTTATGTTATGTCCTCTTTGGAGAAATGTCTATTTAGGTCTTCTGACCATTTTGTGATTGGGTCATTTGTTTTTTTGATATTGAGTTGTATGAACTGTTTGTATATTTTGGAAATTAAGCCCTGTTATCTCTTCATTTGCAAATATTTTCTCCCATTCCGTAGGTTGCCTTTTCATTTTGTTTATGGTTTCCTTTGCTGTGCAAAAGCTTATAAGTTTGATTAGGTCCCATTTGTTTAGTTTTGCTTTTATGTCTTTTGCTTTGGAAGACTGACCTAAGAAAATATTGCTATGATTCATGTCAGAGAGTGTTTGCCTATGTTCTCTCCTAGGAGCTTTATAGTGTCATGTCTTATATTTAAGTCTTTAAGCCATTTTGAGTTTATTTTTGTGTATGGTGTGAGGGAGTTTTGTAACTTCATTGATTTACATGTGGCTGTCCATCTTTCCCAGCACCACTTGCTGAAGAGACTGCCTTTTCTCCATTGTATATTCTTGCCTCCTTTGTCAAAGATTAGTTGACCATAGGTGTGTGGGTTTATTTCCAGGCTCCCTATTCTGTTCCATTGATCTATATGTATTTTTGTGCCAATACCACGCTGTTTTGATTACTGTAACTTTGTAGTGTTGTCTGAAGTCTGGGAGGGTTATGCCTCCAGCTTTGTTCTTTTTCCTCAGGATTGCTTTGGCAATTCTGGGTCTTTTGTGGTTCCATATAAGTTTGAGAATTATTTGTTCTAGTTCTGGGGAAAGTGTCATGGATACTTCAATAGGGATCACATTAAATCTGTAGATTGCTTTGGGTAGTATAGCCATTTAAACTATATTAATTCTTCCAACCCAAGAGCATGGGATACGCTCTTCCCATTTCACTGAATCTTTGTTGATTTCCTTTATCAATGTTTTATATATAGTTCTCAGCATATAAGTCTTTCACCTCCTTGGTTAGACTTATTCCTAGGAATTTTTTTTAATGCAATTTTAAACAGTATCTTTTTTTTTTTACTTTCTTTTTCTGATATTTCATTGCTAGTGTAAAGAAATGTCACAGATTTCTGTATATTAATCTTATATCCTGCTACCTTGCTGAATTCATTTATCAGTTTTAATAGTTTTTTGTGTGGAGTCTTTAGGGTTTTCTATATAGAGTATCATGTCATCTGCATATAATGAAAATTTTACCTCTTCCTTCTGATTTGGATATCTTTTATTTCTTTTTCTTGTCTGATTGCTGTGGCTAGGACTTCGAATATTGTGTTGAATAGAAGTGGTGAGAGTGAGCAACATTATCTTGTTCCAGAATTTAGCAGGAAGGCTTTCAGCTTTTTACTGTTTAGTATTATGTTGACTGTGGTAGAAAATTCTTGATCATGGCCTCTGGTGCACCAGCAAGGGTTGTGCATGTGCAGGGTGGAATTGGATTGGAGGGCCTGTATGTGGTGCCTTACTCAATATATCCCCCAAAAATAGTTGTACCAGTTTACTTTGGAGCCTATAAGCTAGAGCAGTGTCTTTCCAGGGGTCAGTGCTGGGTTTAGGAAAGGGGGTTCCAGGGTGTTGACAAACTGGTAAGCCCTGAGATTAACCTTGGGAAATTTCTACCTCTAAGTGTGGTAATTCACAAAGGAGTGCACAGACTTGATAGTTTACCTCCAGAGCTGAGCTTCTGATGTTGGAAATGATCGCTCAGTTACTAGTTAACATCCCAGGAGACAGGATCCTCCGATAGGACACTCGAGAGCCAAGAGAACTTGAGATGATCTCACCACATCCCAGGGGACTTGGAATCTTGGCCAGAGCATGTGAGCTTGGAGCATTTCTTAGTCGTGTACCCTCTGGTGGCAGAATCCAAGTTTGTCAGCCTTGGATTCAAGGCCATAGGATGGACTGACTGGAGGCAGCTAGGTCCTGGTTGGAGTTTTGCTTCTTTCCCTGCTTGTACTTTTTTCCACCAATATTAATTTTCCTTCTTTTAAATTATTGATTATGTAATAATTCAAAGAGTTCAAAGTATAAAATTATACAAGGAAGAGTCTTGCTCTCACTCTTGACTCCCACTTGCCCAGTCCCCCTCTGAAAGGTAATTGCTTTTATCCATTTTCCATGCATCCTTCCAGAGTTTTCTTTATGTACAAGCAAAGATGAACATAAAGTCTTATTTAAGCCTCCTGTTATGGAAGAGATAGCATATTATTCCCATGATTCTACCATTGCCTTTTTACATAACAATGAATCTCAGCTATCTATTCCATGTCATTACATAGAATATTTTATTGTTATTAAAAAAATACCTATGCAGTATTCTATTCTATTCCACAGTATTTATTTATCATCCACTATGCACCAGTCTCTATGCTGAGTGCTGGGGTTAAAATGATTAATCAAAACAGGCCCACTTCAATAGAAGTTAATTTAAAAAAAAAACAAGCCGTGCCCTCAGGGACACTACAGTCTAAGTGCAAACAGACAAACAATTATGATAAAATACTGCAGGAGCTCTTCCTTCCAAAAATATTTCTCCAGTCCCAACCCTTGTCAGGCATTGCTCTGGGCATGAGGGAGATGGTGGTGAATAAAACCAATGAAAATCCCTGCCCCGTGGCACTTCCATCCTAGTGGAGCTACTGTTCTGGCACTGTGATAAGGGGGGCTGGGGGGGCACATGGTGGGGTCCCTAACCTGGTCTTGGTATCAGGGAATCCTTACTGAAGGAAATGATGCTTTAGCTGGTAACTAACAGCTAAGGAGGAATTGGCCTGGTGAAGGACCAGGGAGGGGCCAGTGTTCCCAACAGAGGTCCCCTGCCAGGCGGGGCGGGGAGGTGAGAGGCATCCCTGGGGACTGAGAGACAGTCCTCCCTTTGCAGCATCGAGAGAGACTGTGGCCAGAGCTGAGCCCTGACAAGCAGGCAGTGGCTGGCGGTGGTGGGCCTTTGTAGGTCACAAGAAGAACTTGTCCTGTGGAGGCCACTGTGATGGCTGCCATGTGGAGTGGTTAGGAAAGGGACAAGAGGGCAGGCAGGGGGCTCAAGGGGAGGGAAGTGTGGTCTAGGCAAGGCTTGTGGTCGGCTGGACCCGTTGGAGCAGAGGATGAGGGGAGAAGGAAATGAATTCAAGACAAGGACGAGGAGGTGTTGACAGGACATGGTGGGATGTGAGTGGCGGGAGAGGAAGCCTCAGTCTCCTCATCTGAAAAGTGAGGTCAATGCCCTCCTCCGTGGGCTGTTGTGGAGGATTCACTGGTATGAGGAGGGCTCTTGGCAGTGTTTCTGTCCCCTCACTGCCAGCATCCCTTCACCTGGTTTTTTGTTTGCTCCCCTCCAAGCCTATGAGCTTAGTCACAATTTTTCTGTACATCAGCAAGGGAAACCTACTGTCTGATCTTCTAAGCCCTTGCTACCCCCATGCCCCCAACAGGCATGCACAGAGTGTCCTGGTACAGGCCGCTGCCCTCTACTGGAACTAAACTTCCTGCCTTGCCAGCACACACTGCAGAGGGAGCCTCCAGGTGCCATGCAGCAGGGCTGGCCTCACGCAGGTCCACTGTCGCAGCTGTGTCTGCTGTGTGCGGCAACCAGTTTTGGTGTTGTTGCCAGCGTGGCTGCTTTGAGGCTGCCATTGGACTGTGCGCTCCTGGGAACAAGACCCCATTGTGGGCACCTGCCACGTGCCTGACTGCGGCATCTGCCTGTGGCTGTGGATGCTGCAGTGGGAGCCTCTGCTGAGCAAAGAGCAAATGCAGAAACAGCATTTCCCCAAATCCCCTTGAGCACTATGGCACCCAGTAGGGCCTGGCCAGGTTTATTTGGCGAGAAGATCTGGGTTTGTTTTTCTCCAAGTCCCATGGGCGTGTGCTGCCCAGAGCCCTGGCCTGGATTCTCTTGATTATTCTACTAGCAGCCTGGAGCTGCCCCTCGGAGGAGGGCTGTAGTGGGTAGAGGAGCAGCGTGGTTGGAGCAGTCTTGTTAATCTAGGTCCTCTTCTCTGAAAGAATGCTGAGGACAGGGCCCTGGGACATGCTGCCCCCCCCTCCGGCCCCCGCCAGGCTCTAGTGGGCTCCCTTTGGCCAGGAGTTGCAGCCCCACATCCTGCCTCTTTCTGCGAATACCTGCCCCTACTGGCTGGGAACCGAGGGCCAGTCTCAGACTCAGGAGTGGGGGAGGCGGTGTGGAGTGGCCCACAGTGTTTTGGCTCAGTTCCATTTGCCCTGGAGATTGGTCACTAGCATGTCCCCTAGTCTTGATAGGAGGGATGCTGTGGGCCTCAGGTTCCCACTCTCCACCCCCCATGTGAACATTCAGTCCTGGCTCCTGACTCTGGGGAAGATTCAAAATGCGTGGTTTGGGGCTGGTGTTGAATCTCCATGTGGCTTTTGCAAAGACAGAACCTTTTATCTCCGAGCGGCCCAGGTGGGCCTGGCCAGGGCTCTGTCATTCTGGAGGGCACTGAAAACATAGTGCTTACTCAGGCGCAGTTTCCTGGGTGTGTGCCACCTGCGCTCAGAAGGACCCCACGCTTGGTGTAATGATCCAGTGTCACCGTCTCGGAACTCCTCATGATTTTTGGCCAAGGGGTGGGGCATTTCCATTTTGGGCCCTGCCAATTACATCACTGTTCCTATTATACTCTTTGTTGTCTCTGTCTTCCCTTTTATTATCTTTTGAATTTTGAACTATGGGGATATTGAAAAAAAAAACTTTAAAAACTAAATACCACAAAAGATTAAAACGAAGAAAGACACATTCATTATTTGTTGTGCACATTTAGAATGGTTCCTTCGTCCATGGCAGTGCACGAGCTGCTGTATACACACCCACGCACCACACGTCCAATCCACAGTCCGACTGACTCCCAGGAGAGCCTGTGTGACGTGCAGGGTGCCACCCCCATGAAGGACACAGAGACAAAGGTGTGCTCCAGGCCACCTGCTCCTATGTCAGGTCCATGCCGCTGCCCAGGATGTGCTCATTCTTACTTCACAGCTGGGTGGGGAGAAGGGGTTCCCCAGACTTTCTTACTGACTCCCACCTCATATCTTCAGTGTCAGATGACACTTGGAAGTCATAGGCTAACATCCCCAGCTCTGCTGGGAGCTCAGGGAAGAATACTTCTGTGTAGACAGGAGACTTCTGTGGTGGGCATGGATGTGGTCATGGGAGACCCTGGCGGGTCATCTTGCCTATTCCCTTCAGGCTGGGCTCTATCTGTGTTGTTTATCGCCAGAAGAAAAAGAAGATTATGGCTGTAGAGATTGCAGGGACAGAGACTCCATGAGCTTTCCAGGCCCCTCTTCTAGTATTTGTCACTGATGCCGATTTCTTGCCTGAATCACTGATGCTGCAGTTTTTGCTCGTCTCTCTGTAGGCTTAAGAAACTGGGATTTTCCTGCCCCACAAATCTCGAAGGGTTGAAAATGCCCAGAGCCCGAGAATAAGCTTCGAGCATCTACACAGGAAAACTGCAGCTCTTCATGGGCCCATGGAGCCTCCGCTTTCTGCTCTGCTGGAAGGAAAGGATCACTGCTGCCCTCTGGTGGCCAGTTGACAGAGACTCAAGGAGTCATCCAGGGGGCGGGGTCCCCTTTGCTTTTCTCTGGGACAGCAGCTTTGAGTCCTCTGGTAAATTAATCTTTTCACTGTTCCTGGAACACAAGTTTGTCCTCGACCTGGGGCCTTGGCCCTTGCTGCAACCTCTCCTCAGAATGTTCTTTGTCGAGTTCAGGTGGCAGCCCCTTTCTCATTCTCTAGCCTTTGTCAATGTCACCTCCCCAGGGAAGCCTTCATGGACTACTTTGTCTGAAACAGCACCCAACCCCACCCCCTGTCCCTCTCTATCCCATTACCTTGTTTCACTTTGTTCAAGCACTTACCTGCTATTTGAAAATACCTGTTTAAATTCTGTGTTTACTGACTCTCTCCCTCGCCAGAATGTCGGATCCAGGAGAGCAAGGTTGGTTACATTTGTCACTGGACCTCAATGCATCGTACGTAGTAGATACTCAAAAATACTTGTTGAAAGAATAGTAAATGTATCTCAACAACAGCAATTGAGATTCAAGCAGAGGTTCTGGTCTTCAAAACCACACTGATGTGGGCAGGGCACATGTGACTCCCATTTGACAGATGAATAAGCTGAAGCTCAAAGAGAGTTATGGGAGTTGCCTGAGCACCAGCAGGGAGAAATGCACCAGTCCCCGGTGGGTTTTTCCTGCGCTCCCTCAGTCCTGCATTCTGGAGGGGACAAACAGGGGGTGTCCCAGGCCTGAACAGCTGCTGCCAGGGGTTGAGGTAGACCCTCACTCCCTGGCCCCGGTTACGAGGGAGCCTGAGCTGCACCCTTGTCCAAAGCTGTGCTGTGGCTCTTGAGGGTGGTGGTGGTGGATGGGCTGAGGAAGGCCAGTCCATAGGAGAATATAACAGGACTCCAGAGAGAGCGGCCTGTCTGCAGAGATGTGCGTTGTAGAGCAGGGGTGTGGCTGGGAAGGGCACGTGGCAAGAAAGCTGGAGTCCGCGAGGGAATCGTGACTCTTCTGGGGTCTGGCTGTGACATCCGGAGTTTCATCCAGGCTCAAGGGCCCAGCCCCAGCCTCTCTACACTCAGCCTGAGGCAGGGCTGCCCTCTGGTTCTGGGTCCAGTGCAGATGTGAGGGATTCAGGGCTCTGGCCACAGAGCCTGGACTACCATCTGAGTTTGGGCGGGCAGTGGGGCTGGTGGGGGCCCAGGACGACCAGGCCCTGTGCGTGCTGTGTCCCTGGGTGTGCAGAGCGGGGGTCTGGAAGGTCAGCAGCAGCTGCTCTTGGACGGGTCTTCTGGTGAGAGCTTGATGGAGTCTGTGAGGTGATTCTCCAAGACGCTTCGATACTGGAGAAGGAAAAGAGGAGTCAGCGTTCGCATCCTGGCAGGCAGACACCTGCCCTCTATTTCTTTTTTTTTTTTTTTTTTGCGGTACGCGGGCCTCTCACTGTTGTGGCCTCTCTCATTGTGGAGCACAGGCTCCGGACGCGCAGGCTCAGCGGCCATGGCTCACGGACCCAGCCGCTCCGCGGCATGTGGGATCTTCCCAGACTGGGGCACGAACCCATGTCCCCTGCATCGGCAGGCGGACTCTCAACCACTGCGCCACCAGGGAAGCCCTGCCCTCTATTTCTTAATGGCCGATGGTGGTCGGGCTTTCTGTTCCCCCACCTTGTGCAGCTGGGAAACTGAGGCCCGGGGGGGAGGAAGTCTTCCCCCCCCCCTTCCTCACCTCCTCCTCCAGCTCCTTCCCAGGAGCCCAGAGCAGGTGGGCGGCTGCGTTAGAGGCCCAGGTCTCCTGACCTCCAACCAGGTCCCATAACTTGCCATTCTCCAGAGGGGACAACTGAGGTGACGTTTGTCCTCAGGCAGAGATGATGACGGCCCACTCCTCATTTCTGCAGGAAACCTCTCCCTGCAAACGTCCCCACACCCCAACCTTCTCTCACCGTGCCCACCTCTCAACCTCCCACCATCCTCTGAACTTCCCATGTCCAGGGATCCCTCCCTAAAATAGACTCAATGCTTCTACTGGGGCTTTTTGCTTCTTTGCCCACCTTCCCAAAGTCTCCTGTCCCAACGAGGTCCAGAGAAAGCCCCTTCTCAGTCTAACAAGCCTCTCCCCACCCAGCTGGCCACTCCTCACCTATGACCCACCCAGCTTGGTTCAAGGGTGAGGGCGTCCTTCCTCAAGGAGATGGGTTCTACACACTGAAGGGTCTCTTCTTCGAGGGATCACATCTCTTTCCTTGGCCAAGCCTCCCCCCAGTCTCCGAGCTCCCAGCATTCATGTTCTCCCCACAGCCGGTGGTGTGTGTGTGAGGGTGAGTGGGTAAGTGGACACGCTGGTGTGGACCTGGGCTGGACAGAGCCCCCTGTGGGGCTGTCTGTCTCAAGTGCCCCTCTGAGGGGACAATTTCCAGAAGAGCGGTTGTGCCTTCACTGATTTTTTTCTCCTCCATGGCTCCTGGGCTCTGGCTATGGTGCCCAGCTCATGAATGTCAACCAAACCCTTAGTGCCGGTGACTCTGGACCCCAGGAGGCTGTGTCAGACCTGCCTGCGGCACCCTCATGATGGTCAACCCCCAAGACACATGAGAAGGTCCCATGATGCCCTGTCACTTGCTGCCACCGCCAGACAGCAAGCAGTAGGTTAGCCTGACAGCACAGAGCTCAGGGCACCAGGCCTGGGACCCAGCCCTTCTTCCCACTGTTTTCTTCTTTTTTTTTTTCTTTTTTTTTTTGCTGTACGCGGGCCTCTCACTGTTGTGGCCTCTCCCATTGTGGAGCACAGGCAAAGGACGCGCAGGCTCAGCGGTCATGGCTCACGGGCCCAGCCACTCCGCGACACGTGGGATCTTCCCGGACCGGGGCATGAACCTGCGTCCCCTGCATTGGCAGGCGGACTCTCAACCACTGCGCCACCAGGGAAGCCCTTTGCTTCTTGAAGAGCCCCCATTTCTCACCCGCTCCCTGGTAGGGTGTCCGGGCCAGCAGAGCACCAGCTACCTTTAGTCAGCCGGGATGATGGGCTTTGAGTAGCCCTCAGCAAATTCTTTGGAGCTATTAGAATTTTATTTGTTATATATATATATATATATATATATTTTTTTTTTTTCATTAGGAAAGATTAGTGTTGGGGAGTGGGGGGCAGTGTCTCCCAATGAAAGCCTGTCCCTCTGGGGATGTCTCCACACCCCAGTTCCATCTTCCCCTCCGCTGGGGAGGATCCTAGCCCACTGCTGGCAGAGCCGGCCCAGCGCACCACAGGCCTTCCCCAGCCCCTCGCCCTGAAAGAGCAGAGTCCTCCCCTGAGGTGCCTGAGGCTCCTTCCCCCAGCACTGCCCAGGTCTGCTGTGCGGGCTCGGGGCTGCACCGCCCGGGACACCATCCAGTCCTCCAGCTGGCCCCATCTGCAGGGCCCACTCACTCCACTGACACACTGAGCCTCACAGGGAGAGATGAGGGGGAGTAGAGCATTGCTGTTTAAGTCCCTTTTTAAGCTGACTGATCCACTTCTCCCAGAAAGACAGGCTTTTGAAAAGATTCTCTTATTTTTTGTGCTTTCCTGGTCCCCCCTCACCATAAACATCAAAGAGACCTTGCCTGGGATCAGGAGCTTTCCTAGCTGGGTCTTTTGGACCCAGCGGGCAGGGCCTGTTGATTCATCACCCCTGAGTATGCCTCACCCTCACGTCCACAGAAGGCCCAGCTGGGATCATGAACAGAACCTGTGCCTTGCCCTCGATGCCAGCCTTTGGGAGGGAGAGTCTAAGCTGAGGGCTTTCTGAGCTGCTTTGCACTTTATTCTAGGAACAAACAATGCTGCCTTTGAAGGTGTGAGAAACGCCCTCGTTCATTACACACCGGCAAAGCCTGAGGTCTTCATGCCAGCTCTCTTCACCCAATAAGAGTCACATCCTCCCCAGGTCCAAGTCAGCCCTGAGCTCTTCCCATTTATGACATCATTTCACTCGATAATGGCATCATCTCGCTCCTCGGGTTTCCTGCAAACCTTCCAAGTCACTGGCAGTCCATTATGAGATTTCCTGTGTAACTCTTTTCTCCAGACCCCAGTCATCTTAGCAAGTATGTGCATGTCTAACTGTAAAGTAACACCATAGTATCCTAATGCATCATTTCAGTGGGGATGTGACTGTGGGAGTCTGCCCCTCCAAGTCACTGGTCACCTCATAGCCCTGACTTTAGATCCTACATCCTGAGGACCTCATAAAAGTCCTATAATTTCACTAAGCTTACCTGCCTGTCAGCCTGCTTCCCTCCCGGATATGGCAAGTTTGTCTTTCTCTAATTAATCCAAAAGGAACCGGCCTCCATGCTGCAGGTCACGCCGGGCCCCAGCAGGGATGGTATTGCCAAATTGGTAAGAGCAAAATCCCTTCATCCCAAATCCCCCAAAGCAGGTGGGTGTCCCTTCTTTGATTATGAGGGCATTCTTAGTCATATTTTGGAATAACTAAATACCCTAATCCTGAAAGTGGCCAGATTGGGAAACTAAAGTAACTAGCTACCTTCTCTCCTTTCAAAATGTAAACCGAGTACCTCTTCTGGCGCTCTACCTGTAAGCTGCTCTTTCCATCCAGAGTTCACTGCAGAACTCAGACATTCCAAGGAACCTCAAGGAACCCCAAATGCCATGTGCTCCATTGCCTCCTCCTCTTGTGACACTTTTGCTTTCCCCTCTCTTTTCTATCTTGGTCTATAGCATCACTAATCAATCATCCCTCCATTTGCCAAGCTAGAAACCTCGGTATCAACCTCAACAGCTCCTGATTCCTTCTCTCCTACATTTGATCGTCATCAACCCCTGACGGTTCTCCCTCCAAAGTCCCTTTAATCTACCCCGTCCTTGCCGTCTTCATCCTCTCATGCCTGGACCTTTCTGAATCACCCATCAAGGGCATCCTCCTTGAAGCATGAAACTTCCCTGCTGAAAGCCCTTAGCCATAGCTTTCATTTAAACATAGCTACCTTTTATTTAATGCCTTCTCTGTGCTACCAGATTATTTTATTTAGCCCTGGCAACAACCCCATGAGGAAGGTACTATTACTTGTACTTTAAAGGGAAGGAGGTGATGGCTTAGGGGAGGCTGTATGACTTGTCAGGGACACAGTGAGTAAGAGGTAGAGCCAGGAAATAAGCCAGACCCACCCGGCTTAAGAGCCCAACTCTTCCCACCCCAGGCTGCGGCTCCCTCCTTATTCTAGCAGCACCTCTCACGTCTTCCTCTCCAAATACTCTGGGCTGGGGTGAATGAGCACATGACCTCCCTAGGAAGGAGGGGAGAGGTACTTGTAGGAAATGTCCTTGAAAACTCCTGTTTGATTTTAAAGTATAGATTTGGAAACTCCAGTTTCACCTTAAAAATCCATGTGAGTTTTCACATTCAGTGCTCCAGTAGTTATGTTTATTTTAGGGTGAAATGTTTCCCTTCCAGATTTCTGAATAACAGAGACATTGCTGGAAGATGCGCCCTGCTGGCCTCCAGGTCCGTACTGGGCCCCTGTGTGCCCTGGGAGTGTGGTAGCGGGTCTAGAGGTCATGGGCCTACAGTATGAAGTCCAAGGTCTAGTTGGGGCTCACCAGGCCTTCATGGTCTGGTGCTGTTGGCCTTGAGAGCCCCATCGCTCACCTCGGCCCAGCGGCCCCACTTCCCTCCATGCCACGGTTCTTCCTCTTACAGACGGAGCCCACAGTGGTCCCTCACGTGAGCCCTGTGGACTCACGCCTGGGTGAGTCCTCTCTCCGCCCTTCTCTCCGCCCTTCTGCGGCTCTTGCTTGTGCTTTCAACGGCCTACCATGTCCCCCACGCAAACTGCATATGACCTTTCAACCTCCAACTCACACGTCACCTCTCTGGGCAGGCATCCCTGCCCACCCTCGCCACCAGCACCTCTGAGTCACCTCGATGCCTTGGCCGTGTCACCTCCCCACCCCAGCCCATGGCACTTACCTCACTCCATGGCAGTCTATCTGTTTTCTTTTTTCTTTTGTAAATCTATATTTTTTGTCTTTTCCATTATGGCCTATTACAGGATATTGAATATAGTTCCCTGTGCCATACAATAGGACCTTGGTGTTTCTCCATTCTATATATACGAGTTTGCATCTGCTAATCCCAAACTCCCAATCCTTCCCTCCCCTCGCCCCTCCCCCTTGGCAACCACAAGCCTGTTCTCTCTGCATGACCTCTGGTTTTGGATGCCTTACTCCTTTACCTGACCGTGGGGCCACTGAGGTCCACATCTCCAGCACTAGCCTGACAACTCAAGAACGTTTATGGGATGGAATTATTTCCATCTTATGAGGAAATTGAGGCTCAGAGAAGTCATATGTCTTGCCCAGGGGTCCACTTGAAAGCATGAGGGCGGGGTCAAACCCAAGTCAGTCTGACTGCGGGTATCACACCCGTGACCACCAAACTTCTCATCGGTAAATTTCCCCCATCATTGTGAGGGACTGACATGGGGTCGCCAATCCATTCTTTTGCCAAGTAAGGACAATGGAAAAGAAAAACAAGCAGACAAACTACCATCCACTCACATCACTGTGTCATAAAAGTGACACAGCAGGAAGGACATAGTTTCAAGAATGAAGGACACTCCTTCTCCAGAAAGGACAGATGCTAACTGCACACAGACACTGGCTGTGGGCTGAGGGAGCTTCCCTGTGACTAAGCACTTGGCAATCATTGCACTGTGTTTGTGGAGGATCAGTGATCACGTATCACCTTATGAGGTCAAACAGCATCCCTCACCTTCCAGGGAACGGCATGAGCAGGCACATCTGTATCACTGACTGTGTGATAGAGCAGCACTTCTTGACCATGTGCTAGAGATAGACACCCCTCTTCTTCCTTTTAACATGACACAGTGAGGGCTGGGGGCCAGGAGGGGAAGCATGAATAATAGCACACGGGGGCAAACTCTGAGATGAAGGCAACGGGGTGTAAGGGTGGCAAGCTCGAGCCCTCTCCCTGGGCAGCTGCTAGGGGTGGCCGCTGTCCCTCTCCGTTGTGGACAACCCACAGGGCAGGGCCAGGCAGACCAGTGACAGCAGGCCCTTCCACAGAGGGGAGCCCTCCGACTGCCCATCCTCATTTGCTCCTTTCCTCAGTTCAGAATCACTGCCGTGATGACCCTCTCCCCATTTCTAAGAAGCCCACCTTGATTGCATATGGCAGAATAATGAAACATGCTGAGCCCCTCCCTGTGCAAATCTCTCACGGACCCTCTTCAGAGTTTCTGAACTCTATATCAGAACGGCATTAAAACCCTGCTAATACTGCCAGGTGACCTTCTCTGATCTTCCTCTTCTCTCTCCCCCTTCTCTCCCCTGCAGTGTGGGCTGTGTGTCCCTCCTCTGGGGCCCCATCACCAGTCCTTGCCCACCATACAGTGCCTGCACTGCAGCCACTCCTGTGCCGATCTGTCTCCCTTATGAGAGCAAGGGACCTCGGAGCCCTGGATGGGACCTGACACACGTGACATACTCAACACATGCTTGTTGAGAGACTACACCAAGTGGTCTACATCTATCCATCATTTTGATTGGAGGGTGTCAGCAACTCCCGCAGGCTTCATTATTCCACTTGGACCAATACTTGGCACCTTGGGGCTTCTCTCCCATCAGTGAGGACTGAACTAGAGCATTACTTCTCAAACTCTTACTAAATTAGAGTCTCCAGGGGTGAGGTATCGAACTGTGTTTTTTAGAAACTCCACAAACGATAATCAGCCGGATTGAGGGACCACTGATGACGGATTCTAAGGAAGCTTTATGCCTCTGGTATTCTGTGGTTCCAGAATTGGAATACTGTTGAGCCCATTCAACAACTGATTAATTAAGATGATGAGCAATCCTGTCCCACCCTCGTGCCTCCCAATATATACTTTTCCGGACGCTCCTGAGTTGCCCCATCCTAGGGGGCAGCTGGCAGGTGCCACTCACCCTTGACAGAGCCCGACTGGCCAGCATCTCGAAGGCTTGTACCACATTGATGTCATTCTTGGCACTGACTTCAAAATAGGGAATATCCTTCTCTTTACACCAGTCTTGGGCTACCTCCTGTGGCACCTGCATGAGGGGAAGAAATGATCACTGTTCCTGTGTCCCCATCTCCACCATCCCCACCATGATTATCACCATCATCACAGCCCCACCTTCCCCACCACCACTCTCATTTATTGAGAACCTTCCATGTGTCTGTAAGTTTACAGGTGTTATTATTATTTTTAAAATTAATTAGTTAATTAATTTATTTTTGGCTGCGTTAGGTCTTCGTTGCTGCGTGCAGGCTTCTCTCTAGTTGCAGCGAATGGGGGCTACTCTTCGTTGCGGTGTGTGGGCTTCTCACTGCGGTGGCTTCTCTCGTTGTGGAGCGCGGGCTCTAGGCACATGGGCTTCAGTAGTTGCGGCTCGCGGGCTCAGTAGTTGTGGCGCATGGGCTTAGTTGCTCCGCGGCATGTGGGATCTTCGTGTCCCCTGCATTGGCAGGCGGATTCTTAACCACTGCGCCACCAGGGAAGCCCCACGTGTTATTTTTTAACATAAGCCAATGAAGTAGCTATTGTTAGCTCCATTTTACACATAAGGAGTCCGAGGACTGGAGTGTGTGGGGCTGAGCAGGGTTTGAATACAGACTTGGAAGAATTAGAGCCCTCTGCACTATGCCATCTTCTTAAGGCCTACACTAGGAGCTTCTTCCTGCCATTGACTCCTTCCTCAGTCCCTTCAAAGGGAGGTGGACATAACAGACACTAGCCAGGGAAGGAGGACTTCCTTCTCCTGAGCTGGCTGACCAGACCCACGCTGCTGGGCAGAGACTCAGGTCCCTGTTAACCCTTCTTCCCCAGGGTAGAGTCTTTGGAACAGTTGATAAGCTCCCACTCTGGGCCAGATACTAGGTTAGACATCTGATCATATTAACTCACTTAATCCTCTAACAACCTTGTGAGATGGGTCTTTTTAGCTTCACTTTATAGATAAGAACACTGAGCCTCAGAGAGGTTCAGCAGCTTGCCTCAGATCACACAGCTAAGGAAGGCAGAACTTGGATCCAGCCACAGCTCAGTACTCCCATGGCATCTGCACTGCCCTCTTCAGGGCACTGCACAAGAATTCTGCTGGTCTGTCTCTCCCACCGGACTGCAGGTTTCTTGAACTCAGGGTCAGGACTTTTAGCTCTTGGCCTGGCACCATGAACCACTCAGTACAGGCTGAATGAATACGGCTGTACCCAAATGCAAACGCCCATCACAGTTTGAGGATGTTACATTGGAGAATGCTCTGGCAGCCCTGTGGGTTACTTCCAAAGACAATTGGTTCAACTGAGTTTAGTCTAATCAATTATTTTGGGGAAGAGGGAATGACCATATATTGATATTTGCTGTGCCTGATACTTTCTAACCATTATTTCACTTTAAGGGAGCCAAGGTTTTTCTCATGGAGAAAGAATCTTTCCGCCCCTTTCCTTGAACCCAGGGCAGCCAGGGGGAGATCTGAGACTGTTCCTTGTCACATTGTCTCCTGCAGGTTCTGAAAAGTCTAGCTTACTGGGATTCAAGGAACCATCACTGTCCCCTGTCTCTTTGGCCCTTGCTGTCCTGGCCTCAGGAGTGGCAGCAGGCCCCAGGGGCTCATGGCTCTCTTTCACAAAGCCTCTGTTGTCCAGTGGCATTGCTCTGGTATTGTGAGGCTCGCTTCCTAAGACTGCAGGGTAGAAACTGGGGTAGCTAAGCAGCCTGCCCTTTGGGGAGCCCGGATGACACTTCTGGCCCCCCATGCTCAGTCTCCCTGGAGCTGTTGCACTTGAGCAGAGCAGGGAGAGAGTCCAGGCCCTGGTCTTGGCCTCTGATCTCTAAGGTCCTCCTGCCTTTTGGGGCGAGGGGCCCCCGAACTGGCCACAACTGCTCTGTTCTGTGGAGCATAGACGTCCTTGATCTGGTGAACAGCCAAGAAGCCTAACAGATCGGGGGAAATCCTGAACGACGTGGATGAGAATCAAGGGTGGCCAAGTTACTGATTATTATTG
The DNA here is from genome assembly GCF_059928025.1 of Delphinapterus leucas. Taxonomy (NCBI): domain Eukaryota; kingdom Metazoa; phylum Chordata; class Mammalia; order Artiodactyla; family Monodontidae; genus Delphinapterus; species Delphinapterus leucas. The sequence goes on from NC_143129.1 coordinate 40,922,146, forward strand.
CCCTTACTAGTAACGCACAAATAAATAATCACTAGAAATTAACGTGTTATAATAATACCTTGATGGCATCTTTGGAATCCCAAACGTTTTGCATCTTTTAAAGTTCTTTAAAAGGCCTTAGGGTGGGCTTCCCTGGTGGCCCAGTGGTTAAGAATCCACCTGCCAATGCAGGGGACACGGGTTCGAGCCCTGGTCCGGGAAGATCCCACGTGCTGCGGAGCAACTAAGCCTGTGCGCCACAACTACTGAAGCCAGTGTGCCTAGAGCCCGTGCTCCGTAACAAGAGAAGACACGGCGATGAGAAGCCCGCGCACCGCAACGAAGAGTATCCCCCGCTCGCCACAACTAGAGAAACCCACACGCAGCAATGAAGACCCAATGCAGCCAAAAATAAATTTAAAAAAATAAAGAAAGAAAGAAAAGAAAAAGAAGTTAAAAAAAAAGACGTTAGGGCAAGGACTGGACTTAGCCTTCTTATTGCTCCCCCTTCTTTATATCCTACCGCCACCAGCTAATGAGCATTTTTCTGGGCACGTTGTTGGTGCTCAGGAGTTGCAGTAAAAATGGAAGTAAATTGCAGTGAAGTTAAGTGTCTCTGCTTCTCCAAGAGGCAGGGAGATTTTTCATATGCCATGGCGTGAGAAGCTGAAGCCCAGACTGGTGCCCAAGGTCACCCAGAGACAAAGCTAGGAAGACAAGCCCACACCTACAGCCCGATGATCTCTCTGTCCCTTCTCTACCACTGACAGTGACTGGGCCTGCCCAGAGTCCGGTTATGACAGACGTTTTCTCTCACTCCTCCCCGATCATTCTCTGTCTGGTTTTTATAGAGTGATTAAATACACACTCTAGAATATCAGTTGAGATTGTGTTGCAAATTAACATTCCTTTTATATCCCCTCACCTCTCCCACTCAGCCTCAGAATGTCGCCCTGGGAAGAAAATGACCCACACAGCACTTTTCCCTTCCAATTCTAGTTACAGCTTTATGATTTTTAAAATCATCTTGTCTTCTTTTATTTTTAAAATAACAGCTATTTATAATTTAGGCTCTGACTGTGGAAATAAACTCAGGGTGTCAGCTGTGGGGACATGGGAAGTATGAAAATTTTGAAAGTGTTACTTCCATTGATTTTGTTTTGGCTGACAATATACTATTTTTTTTAATTAATTAATTTTTATTTTTGGCTGTTTTGGGTCTTTGTTGATGTGCGTGGGCTTTCTCTAGTTGAGGTGAGCAGGGGCTACTCTTCGTTGTGGTGTGTGGGCTTCTCATTGTGGTTGCTTCTCTTGTTGCGGAGCATGGGCTCTAGGTGTGAGAGCTTCAGTAGTTGTGGCACGTGGGCTCAGTAGTTGTGGCTCGCAGGCTCTAGAGCGCAGGCTCAGTAGTTGCGGTGCACGGGCTTAGTTGCTCCATGGCATGTGGGATCTTCCCGGACCAGGGCTTGAACCTGTGTCCCCTGCATTGGCAGGTGGATTTTTAACCACTGTGCCACAAGGAAAGTCCCGACAATATACCATTAACATTTTACTTTCCCTGTTACAATTTGGCTTGTTCATTAAAAGTCAGATGTTTGACAAAATTAGTCCACTTTGCAGACTTTTATTTATGATGCTTTTCCATCTCATATGCATCTAATTAATTAATTTGTTTGTTTGTTTGCCTTTGGCCACACCACATAGCATGTGAGATCTTAGTTCCCCAGTCAGGGATTGAATCTGTGCCCCCTGCAGTGGAAGCGCGGCGTACCAACAACTGGACCGCCAGGGAATTCCCTAATATGCATTTATTTATTTATTTATTTATTTATTTTTGCGGTACGCGGGCCTCTCACTGTTGTGGCCTCTCCCATTGCGGAGCACAGGCTCCGGACGCGCAGGCTCAGCGGCCATGGCTCACGGGCGCAGCGGCTCTGCAGCATGTGGGATCTTCCCGGATCGGGGCACGAACCCGCATCCCCTGCAGCAGCAGGTGGAATCTCAACCACTGCACCACTAGGTAAGCCCCTATTTATTATTATTATTATTTTTAACCTCTTTGTTGGAGTATAATGCTTTACAATGGTGTGTTAGTTTCTGCTTTATAACAAAGTGAATCAGCTCTACATATACATATGTTCCCATACTTCCTATGCATTTAAAATGATCAATTGTGTGTGTTAAGATTAGCGTACCGATACATCTTAAACCGATCAAAAATAACAAAGAAAACATAATCGCAATGTTATGAATTAGCAGTAAGTTAGAAACTGCCTGAGTGTAGAGCAAAGAATTCACATCCTAGTGAATAAATTCCTTGTAGCATAGATGCTAGCAGAACTGTTCTTTCCAATAAACTAATTTTTTTTCACTTTTACCTTGTGTAGAAGGAGTAGGGGTTTTAAGAAAAATCTAAGTCAGTAATTTCTTTAAAATTATCCTGGTGAGGTATTGATTGATTGATTGTGGTAAAATATACATAAACATAAAATTTACCATTTTAACTATATTCAAGTGTACAGTTCAGTGGCATTGGTACATTCACATCTTTGTGTAACCATCACCACTGCTCATTTCCACAGCTTTTTCATCATCCCACATCTAGCATATATGTTTTAAATATTCATTTTCGTTTTGTTAAGTAGGAAGAGCTTCCCGATCTTCCCAGCCCACACCTTGGAGATATTAAATTAAGGAGGGTAACATGACTGTTCCATGTATTAAGACTGCCACGTGCTTTGTAGGCATCATTGCCTATAATCCTCAAACAACCTCATGAAATCTGAGTCTGGTCTCTATTTCACAAAGAAGCTGGAACTGGCCAAGGACACACACGAATTTGAGCATGAATTTGAGCCCAGAGAAGGTGCCCCTTCCGGTGGCCCTCAGCGCTTATCCACTCAACCCTGTGCAAGCGGGGAGCGTCTCCGGCCTGGATCTCCAAGCCCAGGGTGTGCCTCTCAGCGACTGGCGGTGTCCCCTGCTGGGTCTGTGCCGTTTGAGGGCAGCTGCTTCCCAGCCTCACCTCTAGCTCCACGATCCTGGGTCTCTGGATGGAAGTCCCTCTGCTCTCCCCACTTCCAGTTCCTCCTCTCCACTTCCCTGTGCTCATTTCATGGCTGCGAGCACTTCCTTACACCCTCTCCAGTGCGGGTTATTTCCACACCCTACTCAGTACAGACCCCAGAGACCTGGATGGGCTTGCCTGGGTCTTTGCTGCTTCTTTCAAACTTTTATTCTTCCTCTCTCTGCAGAACAAAGCTCATCCCCCTGCAGCTGGGATTGGACCCCCTCTACCCCTCTGAGTCATCACCTATGCCTCCCATCCTGCCAGGTACCCCCTGGTTTACTGAACACTTGCAATCTTGTGAAGCTTCCTCTGCATGCAGCCCCCAATGCTCACGAGAGCCTCACACTTCCTTCCCCTGTAGCCGTCTTCACCTTCTCTCCACTCAGCCTCTCCTTCCCAGGCCCAGACCCAGGGCCTCCATTGTCTGGTCTCCTTTCCCCTCCCTCCTTCTGCCCTGTTCCTCAACCTCTGACAGCCTCCTGGTTCTTCAGCCTCTTCTTGCCTCTCCTCTTTCCTCCATGGGTTCTCAGTGAGTGCCCTTGCAGCTCTGTTCTTCAGCTACTCTTGTCTGGAAAAACCTTCCATCAGGTCCCTGGCTTTTACCCCATGTACCACTGTTGAAGAAAAACACAACACAGACTCCACTTCAAACTCCTGGTCTCCCGAGCCCTTGGTGTCACCCATCAGTTCTGGTCTTTGTCCTTGACTAGCCCCTTCACCCGTTTCTCTGCAGAGTAACTGGCACAGCTTCACCATGATTCTTGAGACTCCTCCTGGGCTCCCTCCTCAACAGAAGATGGTGCCTCTTATTTCACTGCGGAAACGTCGGACTCTCAGTCTTGAACTCCCTTGACTGCCCACCCCACGACTTGCAGGTATGTGAAGCAAGATGTGAAATGGAAGTTTTGGCAGAGACACTACAGTGTGATTGATGCCAGGTATCAAGTTGGTTGGGAGACAGACCACCCCTGGGACCGTGCACATTTCCAAAAGTTCATGACCAAGAATCTGCTAGACGACTCTAACACCCCCGGCATGGAATAAAAGGATTGAAAAGGAGGGTTAGAAAGGATTTTTTCTGTCGGGGGGAGAGTTGTGTTGGGGGGACACCCCTCCCAAGAGGGAGACCATGTAAGGCCTCACCTCTGGCCAAAAGAGGGCTTCAAGGAGGCCACTTGGAAAGGTTAACATATGACCCCTGGAGTTTGGTGGCTACAGTGGATTGGTATCTGATTGCATCTGAGGGATTTAAGGCAAAAGGCAACAGGGCAGAGAGAGGACAGACTGCACTGAGAACGAATTACCCTTGGCCCTACAATGGAGCCAGAATGCATGGGTGTGCCTTATGAAAGAGAGGCGGGCTCCACAGAGAGCTAACCAGCCTGGAGCTGTTGTAAACCCCATCAGGAAGAGTGTCTGCAGGAGGAGGGGACCCCATGGAGTGGAGGATGGCTCTTAAGCTCCTACATTAGGAGCTGAGGAAGGATATGCAAGACCCTTGTCAGGGGAGGTACAGTTAAATGTTCCCAGAGGAGACCTCTTAGGACCCAAAGGAGTAATCCACCAAGAGACAGCTTGAAATACCTGTTGGGTCCGGACAGCACAAACTATCTTAAGACAGTACCAGTCAAATAAGGGTTTTTTCGCTTCTCCTGACCTCTTATCCCTCTTTTTGCTTCATTCCTGATGGGGTCTGAAACCAGAATTATCCCGAGAAGGGGAGGAAGTGCGGACACATAAAGTTGGCAATGAGGTGCCCCTCCTAGACCACAGTGTTCTCGCTTGCGGCTGGCCCCAGTGGACAGAAGAGAGACCCCGTGGCTGTGAATGAACTTAGGGCTTTGATTCTTATTTGAGATTGGATATTTGTAATGAGAGAATTGACCCTAAGTTTGCAGCCTGAAGTTACCATAGAACTGATGACTTCTAGATTTCTATTTCCAGCACAGACTTCTCCTCTGACGTTTCATTCTTATGTGTTCTAAAGCCTACTGGTCATTTCCAATTAGTTGTTCTCCAAGCTCCTCCAACTCAGCATGTCAGAACCAAACTCATCTCTCTCTCTCTGAACAAGAGGCTCTTCTTTATGGTGGTAATAGTTTAGTTGGAAGCACCACCATCCATTCATCCACCCACCCATCCATCATTCCAAATGATGCCTCAGTTCTCCTATCACTTTTCTCCATTTGAACACTTGTGAAAATGTGGTTCAGATATGAACCCCATTTATTTTCTCTATTTGAAACACTAAGACAACTTGTTCAGATGCTCTTTTTGGTGTCCTCTGGGCTTTGTTTGGCACAAGAGCATCTTTTATAAATTGTCTACCTTTATTCTTTTCTCATTAGTAGGCAACGATGAACAGAGCTCTACTCAATGCCACTGCAGTGGTAAACACCTACATAAGTGTGGTCACTGCAGCCATGGAGCAAGCCGATCATTCATCAAGTGGCTGGCCAGATGATATAGAATATGCTTAAGCTAATAAGAAATAAATACTGTATTACTACTTTCCCAGAAAATTTGTAGTTTCAAGAATTCATAACTGCAGACCCCCTATCTGACCCTGGGTAGAAATACTGTTCTACAGGTTAATTCAAATCCCACCTGCCTACTTCTGATGCCTTCATTCTTCCATTCCCTGTCTCTAGACAAAATTGCCTTCGGTTCTCGCCTCACATCATTCTATTTCTTACCTTTGTTCTTGCTGTTCCTTCAGCCTGGAACCCACTTCCTTATAGGAAGCCCTTTCTATACTCTGGGCTTAAGTAGATAGATGCCCTTTCACTATGGTCCCCAAATATCCAAGGTGTATCTCTATGATTGCTTATGATTTATCTTATTGTATCATAAGTGTCTTTAAATTATCTGCATCCATTACTAGACTGTGAAATTCTTAAGGTAAGGACTCTGCCTGATTCAACTCTGTATGTGTGGGACTTAACTCAGTGCCTGGCATATAGCCAGTCCTCACATGTTTGGTAAATGAATGAATGAATGAGTCAGCGGTACCTGCCGGTCTGCCAGATCGATCTTGTTCCCCAGCACCACCATGGGGTAGGACTGCTCCATTGGAATGGTTTTGGCCAGAACATCATCCCTCCAGGTTTCCAGGGCTTCAAAGGTCTCCAGGTCAGTGACATCAAAAGCCAGGATGCAGCCATCAGAGCCTTTGTAGAAGGTAGACACCACGGAGCGGAATCGCTCCTGTCCCCCTGTGTCCCAGATCTGGAGGGAAAGAACAGAGGCTCCATGGGGCTGTGATGAGTGGCTGAAGGTATGCCCAACCAGGTCACATCATCTCAAAGCTTCCTTTTCTGGGTAGGGGGCAGATAGCCCTGGCACAGGTGCACGAGGTCCTTTCACACACGGGCATCACACACCCTGTCACCCATGTACACTACAGAATCTCTGCAGTAATATTTAACATCCCAAGAGTACTTTCACATCTGAGTCCTCATTTTCCACCTGGGGCATCAGGACAGGCATTGTTCTTCCACCTGATAGATTTGGACCTTGGGAGTGACTTGCCCAAGTCCACTTGGCAAGTTTTCCAGGGAACCTGAGCCTTAGGGTGGGGCCTCTTAATTCTGGATTAGTGCTCTTTCTTCTAGATCAGGGATCAGTACATTTTTCCGTAAAGGGGCATATAGTAAATAACGTAGGCTTTGCAGACTATACACCGTCTGTTGCCACTACACAATTCTGCTGTTGTACTGTGAAAGCAGCCAAAGAGACCGTGAGTAAACAAACGGGCAGGGCTGTGTCCCAATAAAGCTTTCTTTTCAAAAGCAGGTGGCGGACCAGATTTGGCCCATGAATTAAAGTTTGCTGATCTATGCTCTAGACTCTTCTAGCTCCTGGTGCACATTGCTGTGTGAGTGGCCGTCCAGGGAATGTGGGGTGATATTCAGGTGTGTATGTTGAAGAGGGAATGAGAGGGCAGCTCACCTGTAGCTTCAAAGTTGTGTCATCCAGTATGATAATCTTGGAGAGGATGCTGGCTCCCAGTGTGGTCTGATAGTCCTCGTAAAATGTCTTGTGCACGAATCGGTGGAGGAGGGAAGTCTTTCCAACACTAAGGAAAAAACCCAGACACATGTGGACACACACACACACACACACACACATCCATACCTTTCTCAACATCTTACCATGATCCTCTCACCACTGTCTCTCTCTGAGATTTTGAATTTCTAACATTTGCAGTTTGAGTAGCTTGCTAATACTAGGGAATGGACACAAGAAGCAGGGACCAAAGTGAGCAGAGAAGTTTGCAGAGAGCTGAGTGCCTCACAGCAAAAGGTTCAGGTCTTTCCTGCATGTGGCAGGAGGTAGGAGGGCAGAGAGATGCTAAATGGCTTTTGCCCAATTCACACACCTAGTTACTGCAGAGTTAAGTGCAGAGCTGGGGTCAGAAACCAGGTAGCCTGACTCCCAGTCTCTTTCTCCCATCTCAGCTCCCTTCCCTGGGGTGGAATGCCCTCCCTGGTGCCACTCTGAATCAGAAAGGGACCCATGCGAGGTGGGAGCACATACAGGACGTCTCACTGTTCGTGGGTAGGGGCTTCTTCCCAACCCCCAGACCCCGAGCTGAGCTGGGCTTACCCCAGGGCTCCGATGATGATGAGCTTGAGGTCCACCTTCTTCTGAGGATTCATGGGGGGGCTTCAGAGCCTGTAGGGAGACAGAAGTCATCTACATGCTGGCCGGAGTCACCCTGTGGCCATCGTCACTGGGGCTGGTCTCTACTTTCCCCTCGTCATGTGCAGAACTCTGTCCTGGGATCGGATGGGTTTGTTCTCCAAAAGAGGCAGATGACTCAGCAACCCTTACACACCCACCTCCTCACCCCCCCTGGGGGTCTCCCTGAGGCTGGAAGGATGGTGGCCCTGCCCTGTAGGACAGGCACACCTCTTACCTTTCAGCTCTACCAACCCCGTGGAGCACCAAGGCTGGACTGGACTGAACAGAGGCCTCGCAGACAGCCTCTGTTCCAAGCCTGGAGCCAGGGATGGAGGGAAGAGGAGATGGGGGTGGGACAAGGGGTCCATTGTTAGGACTGCTGAGAGGCTTTGGATGGAAGAGTGGCCTTCCTTCAGCCCGAGGTGTTGCTGCATTGGCGGAATCAAAAGACTCTTCTCTAATGCAGCTGGTGGGGGTGTAACTGGTACATGTTTCTGGAAAGCTGCTTGGCAGCGAGTATTGAGAGCCTTAAACATGTCCCTGCCCTCCACTTCTAGGAATTTGTCCTAAAAACATAATCTGAAATGCAGGCAAAGACTCTTCTTCAAGAATGTTCTTTCCCAGCGTCATTTATAAACATCCAACAATAAAGAAAAAAAAAATCGTGACACACGATGAACCATTAAGCAGTCATTAAAATGGAGTTTGTGAGCTTATTATAATAACGTGGGAAAATGTTTACGCCACAGGATCTAAATGAAAAACAGAAGACACTAAACTGTACATACCATACCGCCCCCCCCGAGTATTGAAATGAATTCCTACTTGCATGGAAAAAGATCTAGAAAGAAATATATTAAAAACGTAAGTGGTTAATTCTGGGTGGTAGGAAACTATGATTTTAATTTTGTTCCAATTCCAATTTTTTTTAACAACACACATGTCAAACATGTATTGTTCCTATAAGAGAAAAATACTTGTATGTCTGTTTTATACATATAAATTATACATGTATATATATTGTGATTATTAACAAGATAAAGCAAAACTGTCTCAGGGAATTATGCTTAACTGGCTCTTTGGTTCTACCCTTACGCGCACACACATATATACTATTCCCAACTCCTGGGTCTTCTGACCTTGGATGCGGTAGATGTATTGAGTTAGCCTTGATCTGACTCTGCCTGGTTGAGGTAGCAAAAGTTGGTCAGCTTGAACTTGCCTGGTACTGGGAAAAAGCTCTCAACTGGACGTCCTGAGGTTTTGGTTCTAATTCTCACTTTGCCACTGTGTGACCTTGGGCCAATTACTTCCCCTCTTTGAGTCTTGGCTTTCCAACTAGAGGATGAGCCATCTGGGCCCCAAAGGCCCAAGGCCCCTTCTGGTTGAAAAATGCTTTATCTACTGGAGTGTAACTCACTGGGCCACGAGAGCCTTGCCCAGGGCAAAAGACAAAGCAAGTAGGAGCCCACTCCAGGGAGTCATCAGGGGAGAAAGGAAAGGGGTGAGTGATAACAGCAGAGAGAAAATGTCAAGTGCCCCGACAGAGGCCCCAAGAAACTGCTGTGAGAATTCAGGGCTGGGGGAGAAGCTGCCAATCCAACTGGGCCCTGAGGAAATGACACATGTAGTTGGGGGTGATATTTCCAAGGAGGAAATGAAATATCAAAGCTCTGGGAACAGGGGAGTGGAGAAGGTGGATGGTTTGCTTCAGCGAAGGGTGAGGCGAAGAGTGTGGAGAGAGAAAAGCCTAGAAAGGGAGCAAGATTAAGATGGGTCATGAATACAGACCAAGGATTCTGTCATTCATTTATTCATTCGTCAAACATTTCCCACGCTTCAGACAGGCAGAAGAAGAGAATTCAAAGTATTAACAGGGGCTGGTATTTTGTAATGGGTGTCACCGCCCACAAGGAAACTAGCCAAGGGAGAAGTGACTCAGAAGCTTCTGAAGGGCATGTGTCTCTAAGCATCAGTTACCAGTGGGGAAGGGGAGCAAGGGCGAGCTCTTTCCTAAAGGCTTTGGTACAGCCCGCTAACTTAGCCTCAAAAGCCAATAGAGTGCCCTGGAAAGGGAGTCAGAACAAAAGGGAGGCAGGGGAAGTGGGAAGGGAACCAGCATTGGCTGAGCACCTGCAGGGGCTGCCCTGTAGGGCTTAGGAAATCATGAGCTATGAGATGAGTACAACGGGGGCTCAGAGAAGCCAAGTCACTCATAACTCATCTAAGGCCCCACAGGTAGTATACGGATGAGTTAATGTGTGAGTCAAAGGCCAGAGAAGGCTGCTCTGTGCCATGTTGCCCCCTGACGTCCTGAGTTTGAACCGTAGAATCTGTGTGCACAGGATCTAGGGCACTGGGCTCAGGTTTGGTGAACCCCAACAAAACCCTGGTAGAGCTGTAGGGGATCGAGAGGAAGGCAGCCAAAGTGACAAGAGCCACAGTGGAAGCCAAGGGAATGGGCTGCTGAACAGGAGCCGTCGTGTGTGGACTGACCACAGGGGTCAAAAGAGCATCCTGAGGCAGAGGGGAGCAGATTCACACGTTGCCATGCGGAGTTGTCAACGCTCACACTATAAGCTAAGGTTTACTCGCCTGGTGGTGTTGTAGAACACTTTGCAAATGTGCAAATAAACATATCATCGGGAGGTTAATAAACGAATACATTATTATACTACATTTGACACACATAGTACATTATTATAATGCATTTATGGCACAAATTAAGGGCTCAAGAAACGTTAGCACACAGAAATATCTTGTGGGATCGATACTACTCTTATCTCTGTTTTACCACTGAAGAAACAGGTGTTTAGAGAAGTTAAGTATGTAGTTCATCTCTAAAAGCACGGTCTGTAAGTGGCAGAACTGGGACTTGAATACAGGCCTGACTCCAGAGATCACACTCTTAGCTGCTAGGTCCTACTTACTGCCTTCTGTGAAACTAGAATGAGGATCACACACCCTGCCACTTGGTGCCCCTGTCGGAGGGTCTGGGGGGCTGGATGGTTTGGGTTTGACATGGTGCGGCAGGGCTGGTGTGCGTACGAAGGGAAAGCTGGGGTTGAGGGCGGGGTAGTGGAAAGTGCATGCGTATAACAGAGGATCAATATCCACTATGTGTAAAGCACTCTACAATCAAAGACAACACAGAACATAAAAACGGGCAAAGAATATGAATAAGTAACCAGTAGAGATCTTATAAATGATAAGTAGTAAGCTTTGGGAGACACTTAAACTTACTAATTTTTAAGGACATGCAAAGTTAAAAAATACCACTCTTTTACCCACCAGAGTGGCAAAAATTCAGAAGATTGATGATAATATTTAGTGTTGACAAGTGGGTGGGGGAAACTCTTGTTTACTGCTGATAGACTATGAATTGGCACTGTCTTTTTTGGACAGCAGTTTGACAGTATCAAAATTTAATATGCATACACCTTAGATTCTAATTCTAGGAGTCTATCCAACAGAAATACACATATGCTCAAACATACATTTTTACAAAGATAATTGCTGAAGAACATTGTAACCTAAATCTCCATCAATAAAAGACCCTTGGCATAAATTATGATCCATACGTACTCTGAAATACTAGGCAGTTTTTAAATGAGTGAAGTAATGAAGTGGAAAAATATGACAATTTAAGTGAAAAAAAATCACTGAACATTTTGTATAGTATGATCCCAATTGTATAAAAACAACAACCCTATGTGTGTGACTATATGTTTAATATTATATGTATGCTTGTCCTGCAATACATAGAAAGCTATGGATACATACTAAATGATTAATAGGAGGTGGGAAAAGGTAGATTAGAGGCAAGGAGCTATTGTTCTATTTTATATATGCCTTCTGTTAAAATTTGTTACACAAGTCTAAGTTGTTATTGTAATTAAAAAGATCAAATAGGGCTTCCTTGGTGGCACAGCGGTTAAGAATCCGCCTGCCAATGCAGGGGACACGGGTTTGATTCCTGGTCCGGGAAGATCCCACATACTACGGAGCAACTAAGCCCGTGAGCCACAACTACTGAAGCCCACGCGCCTAGAACCCGTGCTCTGCAACAAGAGAGGTCACCGCAATGAGAAGCCCGTGCACCGCAACGAAGAGTAAACCCCGCTCGCCGCAACTAGAGAAAGCCCGCGCGCAGCAACGAAGACCCAATGTAGCCAAAAATAAATAAATAAATTTTTAAAAAATTAAAAAAATTTAAAAAAGCCTGGTGAGGACTTTTCAGTGTATGTGGCATGAAGTCCAGTTTCCTGGCTTAAATTCCTGGAATTCCTCACCACGTCTAAAAATATATATATATATATCAGATAAAGACAACATTTCTTTATAAAGAGCAGGTGGAAGGATGGCAGCCCAAAGACATCTGAGTGTGGCTTCCTGACAGGACAAGTCACTTTTGTGTCTGGGGCAGGAGAGAGAGGCCTCCTGGGACTCCGGAGTGATCATGAGTTTTGGAGTCAGAGTTTTCATCCCACCTCCATATATTTGTGACCCTGGGAGAGTTTCTTAACCTTGGTGAGTCTGTTCCCTTGTGGGTAAAATAGACATCACTCATGGCTGTGGCTGATTCTGCAGTGTGGCATGTGTCATGCTCTTAGAGCAAATTGGAAAGACCTGGCTAAACGGTTAAACACGGTGGGGGGCAGATACCTGATTTGTAGTGCCTGCCGCTTTCTGTGGTGTAAATACTCCCACCGTGGCTGATTTCAAGCTACCAGTGGGGATCATTCTCCAGTTCACTACAGAAGGACCCCAAAGTTCATCTAGTCTGACCTCCCACCCAGTGCTTGAGCCACCTGCACCATATTCATGGAAAGATGGCCAGACTTGCCCCACAGAACTTGCCTCCACTAGGGGTGGATTTCTCCTGGAAGCCACAGAAAAAATGCTCAGTTCCTCTACTACATGCCAGCCCTCCTGAGATTTAAAGTCTTGGAGTTTTACTTGAGTCTTTTCTTCTCCAGATTCTTATAACTCACCCCAGCCTTTACTCTGAGCCCCCTTCACCCACCACTGCCCTAGTTCTTCCTCTGGATGAGCCCTCAAAGTCTGCTGCCATGCAGATTCCCCTACACCCCGCCAGAAGGGCAGGGATTTGCTGAGTCTGCTATTTACAATAGCCTGTCTCTCTCTTCCCTTCTCCACCACCTTGGTGTGTGTGGTTGACTCTGTTCCTTGCCATGCCTTCTCACAAGACATTCAGGATCAAGCAATTCCTGGCCAGGAAACAAAAACAGAATTGTCCCACTCGCCCAATGGATTTGCATGAAAACCGGTCATAAAATCAGGTACAACTCTAAGAGGAGATATTGGAGAAGAGCCAAGCTGGGTCTGTAAGGAATCACACACGAGACGGCCCACATATCCATGCTGTATCAAGGTCGCTGGCATCTTACCATATCTAGCTGTCCACTGTCTGGACAGCAGGACATGTTCTATTGGGAAAAATGATTTTCCTCTTTGTTTCTATGCTTCTGCACTAGCAGGTTGGTTCAGTAGTAAATATGTGAGCCCTTTTGTTTGAAAAATAAAATAAAATAAAACAGCCGGGTCGTTGGTCCCAGGATAACTAGCAGCAAGAGGGTGACCAGGACTATGTCACTGGCAATGGACGGTGGCTTGAGGGTAGACACTGGATGGGCTCACCAGGGAACCACGTGCAGATTTCAGACTGTGGCTGAAGGTCTTTCTTGTATGCTTTGGGCTCTGCCCTTGGCTGGGCTTTGGCAATGTCTGTCCTTTTAAGCCTCCTTCCTCCCACTCAGCTGACTCAGATACTTTAAACCAGTGCATCCTCCTAGAGGCCAGACTGAGTCATCACCCTCCACCGTTAAATAACAGTGAAAAGCAGGTTTGCAATGCAGGGCCCCCCTTCAGCCGGCTCAGGTCTGAACAGAGCAGAGTCTGCCGGGGACTGTTCTCCACTTCACGTGGCTAACTCTTCTCCCCATCTTGCCTGGCAGGACTTCTAAGCCCTAGCCTTGCCCATCTGCCAAAGCTCAGTGTAGCTCAGTGCCCAGGGAGTGAGAAAGATGGAGTTGATGCCTCCTCAGTGCCCCCACCCCATGCAACACATTCTTTTTAAAGTCAGTCTTGTAAGAACTCTTGGACCTGCTGTGCTTTTACCTTCTCACTTTGCTTCTCTCTACCCTCCTGGCCCCAACCGGGATGCAGACACAACCTTCCGCCTAAAAGAGGTGTTGGGTGAGGTGTCATTTCTGCTGACGGGGGGGAGGGATGAGAGGCAGTGAGCAGGGGGGCAGCTGAGATTTCTGAAGCAGGCAAAGCCTCCCCTCCTCATACCATCTTACCCCATGTCACTGCCTCCCCTCTCTGCTCCCACGCTTTGGAAAATAACAAATGTATCCACCCTAAAACATAAATGGGATTTACAATCTTGAAGTAAGTTTGCCTTTGAAAAGAGGCTATCGGGGAGCATATGTCTTTATTGCCTCTCAGGAAGGCTTACAAGTCTGCCTCACCCACCTAAATCCTAGCAGGTTTAGACCTGCTCTCTTCGGGAAGTGTACCCACAGCCCTGGTTTCAGGAGGCTCAGCACTCCTGTTCTTTAAGTTCTTTGGGGGTATTAGTTCTCTTTCCCCAAGTAGACTGTCCGTGCCCAGTGGGCAGGACAATGCCTCACACCTCTCAGTATCCCCCCAAAGAGTCTGACCCATGCTGGGAATACTGAGTCTTCAATAAATAGTCATCTATCCATCCATCCATCCATTCCCATCCATCCATCCATCCATCTTTCTGTCCATCCATCCATCCATTCATCTGTCCATCCATCCATCAATCTATCCATCCATCCAGCACATGGACTGCATGCCTACCACGCACTATGTAGGTCTGAGGATATAAGTAAGTTACTATCTCTATGTGACCTGTGGTGGGGGATTGATCTGTAAGTCCAAAGAAATTATTTTTATTAATATACAATGCTAGCAACTATAGGACACTTTGCAGTTAAAAAAATGCCATCATAGCCCAGTGGATTTCAGAGTCAGGAACAACTAGTTTGTGGCAAGCTGAGACTAACATCCGGGCCTGTCCAACGCTGTTCATTGGCTTCCCAAGCATCACAGAGCTGTGCTGAGAGGCGTATTTACAGTTTAGAACAAGAGGGACACTTTCCTACTCCGGGGGTTCCCCCTTCCCCGATGAGACCCTTGGGTTGACACGGTTTCATCCCAGAAGGTGCCCTGTCAAAGTGGCGAGGAGACTCTGGGTGCTAGCAGGACACAGCCCTGCTGAAGGGCTCCGGTGTCTGGCTGGCCCTTCTCTGACTGTGCCGGCAGCTGCATGGCTTTGCTGCTGACAGCCGGCCGTGCAGAGCCCCGAGCCGGGCCCCAACTCCCCTGGCTGGGCAGGGAGTCCTTTCTGCCTTGGCTCGCTGCCACGCCCTGGGAGTTACTCAGGCGTGGGTGTTCTTTGGGCTGGATCTAAACCCTGCAGCTGACAGATTCTAAGCCTCCCTTGCCTCCACCCCTCTCCGCACCCCAAAACCCAAATACCTCTGGGGCTGCTGGAATAGACAGGAACCGAGAAAACCTTCCAGGGCCCTTTCAGCCTCTGACGACAGGCGGGGAATCCCTCTGGGTCGGGGTCTCCTCTTAGAGCAGCAGTCTCAGCCGGGTCAGAGGAAAAAGGCTTTGGGTGTAAAAAAGAGTTTGTTGAGGCTAAGCCACTTCCTTCTGAGTTTTCCTCCTCTCCCTCTCATGCACAAACTTGGGAAAGTTGCAAAAGAGGCTGGGCTGTGGTGACCTCAGCCGTGTGGGTGGAGGGAGTGGGAGGGTGGGAAAGCCAGGCTTCCGAGCTGAGTAGATTTGGGGCCCCTTGAGAATTTAGTTTACAGGGACTCTGGTCCTGGGGGGAGTGAGGCACAGGAGGCATGAGGGTGGGCCCTTGTGGGTCAGAGGGTCTGCAAGGTAACGTACCAGTTTGTGGGCACCATAAAAAGCCTCTGGCTGCTTTTAGGAACTTCTGCCTCTGTTGCTGGAAGCCGCCCAGTAAAGGGGCCCTTTTGTTGGTTGAATTATCAGACTCACATGTGTAGTAGATTCCCTCCTGCCATCAGCCTGGTTGGGAGAAGCTCTAGTTCTCACACCTTGCCCTCACTTTAATACCGCACACACACACACAACATCTACACACACACACACAAACACACCACATCAACACACACACACACACACACACAGAACCAGACTTGTGAGATGGGAGGCAAGTCCTGACATCTCCCTGTGCCTCTCAGATGAGAATGTGTGACCCAACCTGAAGTTCTTGGGAGACTACAGGAAGTTAAAATGTTAGTGTGAGACAGATTTGAGCTGCCTGGAACCATGCCTTGGGTAACTATGGTTGGCAGATTAAACGGGAATAAAGTGAGTTTAGACACGCCCAAATGGATCCCTTTAAGGCTTATAATACGTTTGATGCGCCCCTCCATTCCCACATTCCTCCTGAGATGGGGTTTTTCCTCCTTGGAGTTCCATCCTTTGTTTAATAATCCTCACCGTCAAAAAGTTCTTCCTTTTCTCCAATCTGAGTCTCTGACGCTGCTTCTTTGCTACTGTCTAGGTCTGTCTGGTCAGGTAGACTATACATTCCTCAAGGGTGGACTTAATATCCCTCAACCCACACTAGGCCACACGCAGTGCTAGATACAGGCCCTGGAGAGGAGTTTTTGGTGGAACAAAAGCTCCAGTTGAAGCTCATTTCTTTGTTTCACTAGCAAACATGCCTGGAGGGAGGGTGCAGTGATTTCCATGAAGTGTAGTATTGGACAGGATACATTAAATTTGGAAAAATTCTAGGGCATATTCCACTTGGTTTACTTTGGAAAGGGTGCCTCCATTCGCCCTCAGGACAACCACTAGTTTATGACAGCCAGTTTGCCCTTAATTTGGTGCCCTTTGGAATCCCCTGCCCCCCCATTCTTCTGCTTTTCTGAGATCAGGTTTTAAATGAACGTGTGTGTGTGTGTGTGTGTGTGTGTGTGTGTGTGTGTGTGAGAGAGAGAGAGAGAGAGAGAGAGAGAGAGACGGGTATCTGTAGAGGTATAGAGGCACATTTGAGCCTCTTTCAGAGAACATGTAAAAGTTACCATGGGCCCGACGGCTGCTGTGGGTGCTTTTGGGTAGGGGAAGTGAACTGTCCTCAGCTAGTCATTACAGCCTCTGAATATGGGACTGAAATTTATACTTTTAGGGGATGTTTGCAAACTACCCTTAACACCTTTGGAAGCCAAGTCACTAACCACCTTCAGGCTCTAGTCCCCACTTCCTCTGTCTGCATGGATCAAAAGTCAGCAACTTCCCTTCTCTTCCTCTGACACATGATCCACTGGAAAATGGCGTCCAGCTTCTACTCTGCAGGGGAGGCCCTGACACTGTGTTCATTGAAGTTCCTTCCTTTCTTCCCTCTTGCACCCATTCATTCAATAATCTGAGTGTGTCAGACCCTTTGGGGGACACAAAATGGATACTTGTATTTTATCAGTGGAAATAAGACATGGTTCAAACTCACCTCTGGCCCTCACCACCGCCCTGCCAATGGTACATTCTGAGCTGCCCTCAGTCTACCGCCTTGGTGGAGGTGCCTGTGTTTGCTGCAAACCTGTAGTCAGCTTGGAAACTCACCTTGTATCTATTCCCCTTCTCTTTCTTCTTCACTTCCCTTTCCCCCTTTCTTACTTCCTTTGAATTGAACTTCCCAATAAAATGTTAAATGTAAGCTTCTGACTCAGGCATTAAAAAAAATTTCCCCTTAAGGAAACAGGCCCAAGATAGGACTCCATAAATATTTGTTGGGTAAATGAATGAATTGTAGGACAAGAGGTCAGGCTAGATAATGTAGGATGAGAAACAGAGATACAGGAGCTAATTTGAAAAGGTCATAAATTTACAGGTCGTCGGCTTAGAGATGTTGACACAGGGGTTGTCTCCATTGGTTGCACTCAGCAGAGACACATCATCCCCGATGTGGGAGAGGGGAAGGAAATGGAGAGAGGAGAATGAGAGAGGGAGAAGAGGGCTGAGGCAGAACTTGAGACATACTCACATTTAAGAATCAGGAGAAAGGAAAGGATCCCAGCCAGAGGCCTGGTGAGGCAAAGACGACCAGTGTTCATTCAAGCCCCCTTACACCGCCAGGCCACAGCTCACTGCATTTCCCACCCCCTATAGACAGGCATGGTCATGGACCACATTTTAGCAATGGACAGAATGGTGAACAAGACAGAGCCCCTGGTCCCATAGAGTTCAAGTCAAATGGATATAGAGAAGTGTCCCGCTGGTACTGGGCCTCTTTCAAACCTGGCCTGGAAAGACTTCTTACAGGAGCTGCCATACTCTATCCCTGTCCACAGGACAGTAGAATGACTCTGAGGTCCTAGGGGATGTGGGAACCACCAGGCAGACGGATCCCAGGGTTTTGAATCATCGACTCTTCAACTGGCCTCTCCATGAACGAGGAATACGCTTTGATTGTGCTAAGGCACTGTGATTTGGGGGTTTCGTTGTTATAGAAGCTAGGGTTATGTCATAACCTGGCAAGTGTTGAAAAGATGAGGGCAGGTGTTGAAGCTGAGGAGAGGGGGCACACTATGGCCCTGAGGCCTGGACTTGTAGCTCTAAACCCTGATGTGTTTTACACACCCCAAGTGTGTGGGGTGTTAGGTAAGTTCTCACATAGCTTCTCTCCCCTTACCATCCTCTTAAGCACAAGTTCTTCTTTTAAGGGTTCCCCAGCCAAAGTCACTGAGACATGCTTTGGGACTTTCCCTAGAGAAAAGAGCAGACTTCACAGTCCTGAGGCCACCGACTCTCACACAGGACGGTCATCCCAGCCTCCCTCTTACAGTGAGATGCATGTGCTGGAGTTCTTTAGCTGAGAACAGACACAGTAGGAAGGACAGAAGCAGGGTACCTTGCGACCTTGGCACTGGGAACTTGGGGGCTCTCTCTGTGTGCCTGCCATGCACGGCTCAGTTCCAGGTGCCCCTCTGTCCTGTGGGGTCCCACTCAAGATTCCCATTCCCAGGAGAGAGAGTCTGACAGGTGTGACTTGAGGCCTGTGTCCTCCCCTGTAATGTCACTGGTGATGACGGGAACCCAGGAACCACCAGGAGAGGCCATAGGACTTAGAACAGGAGGGGAACAATTCCTCAAAGGAAATGATGCCCGACACACAAAAATAGCAGCCTCCCCGGAATCCTTTGGCAAGGTCTTACCTCCATGTAGGAGCAGACATGAGGACGCTGTTTGAATCCTTTTGGGGGTCAGCAGCCATTAACTTTTCAGCAGCTTATACATTTTTATTTTAACAAGTAAACATTATTAGGGGGACTGTTTAGAATCTACCTTTCATCCTTGCCTTTGAGATATCCTGAACTGGCAACTACTTGGGTGGGGGAGGAGGATGAATCAGAAGCAGTGGATTAAGAGCTGAGAGACATGAATTCTACCTTCATGTCTACTTTTTTTTTTTTTTTTTTTTTTTGCGCTATGCGGGCCTCTCACTATTGCGGCCTCTCCTGTTGTGGTGCACAGGCTCCGGACACGCAGGCTCAGCGGCCATGGCTCACGGGCCCAGCCGCTCCGCGGCATGTGGGATCTTCCTGGACCGGGGCACGAACCCGTGTCCCCCGCATCAGCAGGCGGACTCTCAACCACTGCGCCGCCAGGGAAGCCCCATCTCTACTTCTGACAAATGGTTTCATTGTTTTATAACCCAATTTCCCCATCTACAAAACAGGGTAAGAAAACCTCCTCTGCTTAATTTACAGATTTGTTGTGAGGGAAAGAAGAGAAAAGAAAAGAAGAGAAAAGACAAGAAAAGAACAACAAAACATCGAAAACTCCTAAAAGGATTTTAAGAAGCCAAAAGTCAAATATAAGAGCAATTAGTTAGCAGAGCATCTGTTATGGGTTAAATTGAGTTTCCCTAAAAGATAGGTTGAAGTCTGAACCCCTGTACCTCAGAATGATCTTATTTGGAAATAGGGTCGCTGGAGGTGCAATTAAAATTGAGATGAGTTCATACTGGAGTAGTATGGGGCTTTAATCTGATGTGACTGGTGTCCTTATAAGAGGGAAGAGTCACAGAGACAGGGACGCATCATGGGATGACAGAGGCTGAGATTGGAGTGACGCAGCTGCAAGCCAAGGAATGCCGAGGATTCCAGCCAGAAGTCTGGAATAGGTGAGGAAAATTTCTCCCCTACGATTTTAGAGGGAGCATAGCCTTGCTGACACATTGATCTGGGTCTTCTAGCCTCCAGAACTGTGAGACAATAGATTTCTGTTGTCTTAAGCCACTAAATTTGTGGTGCTTCGTTATGGCAGCCCTAGGAAATGAATACAGCATCCTTTAACAACTCCCAGGGCACAGTGAAGCTTTGGCCAAACTTCTTGGCCCACCCCTGAGAGGTGGTGAGCTAGTATCAGACGTGGGACATGGGACACGGTCCTGGATTTCAGAGGTAATAACCACTGATGTGAAGGTCACAAAGAGTCAAGGTCAGTTGTGGAAAACCCAAAGCAGCTATTAGGGTTAAGTAGGTTTACACAGGCAGCAGGATTTTAGTCCACATTGACTGAAAGCACCACTTCTGCCTTGAGGGACCAGAGTGCTCAGAGCAGAACTGGGGTCGGGCAGCCTTGGGACTGAGCCTGATTTCACTTCCTACAGATGTGATTAAAGCATCACTTTCATACTTCAGCCTCCACCACTCAGGCTCCTGGACCCTCAGGCTCCAGGCCAGCACATCAGGGTTGCTGCCCATGTAGAAGTCACCCTTGAGGAGAAAGTCTGCAGGGGTGCCCTCTAAAGGTTGGCGCCCCGCCCTCACAGAGCTTGTGTTGTTGATCGCTCCACTATGCTGCTTTTTTTTTTTTTTTTTGCGGTACGCGAGCCTCTCACTGTTGTGGCCTCTCCCGTTGCGGAGCACAGGCTCCGGACGCGCAGGCTCAGCGGCCATGGCTCACGGGCCCAGCCGCTCCGCGGCATGTGGGATCTTCCCGGACCGGGGCACGAACCCGTGTCCCCTGCATCGGCAGGTGGACTCTCAACCACTGCGCCACCAGGGAAGCCCCACTATGCTGCTTTTGACTTAATTGCTTAAATATTGCTCTGAAAGCAATAATTTAGTTAAAAAAATGTGTGTGTGTATATATATATATATATATATATATATACATATATATATAGGCAAAAAAAGAGTAAAAACAAAGAAAAAAAAAGTGTGTGCATGTGTGTAGCTGTGAACTTCTTGGATCCTGATGCTTAGAGGGAAGGGATGCTAACATTATGACCCAAGTGCTTCCATCCAGATAAGCTCAACTCTTCCCAAGAGCTCTGCAGGGAGAATATCCCAGAGACACAAAGTAATTAGCCAAGGATGCCAGATTGGTGAGGGGTGGAGCACAGAGGTGGATACAGGCTTAGGGTTAGGGTTAAGCCTGGTGTGTTTTCCAGGACCTCTGCTGCCAGAAGTGACAGCCAGGGCCCGCCCCAGTTGTCTTGCAGGTCTTGGGGTGTCTCTCTTAGCACCTGGCACAAAACAAATATTTGTTAAGAGAGGGTTTGATAAATAAATTGACACTGTGCTGAATGAGTTAGAAGAATGGACTGATGGGAAATCTGCTGTTAAATGAGAAAAGAAAAAGGTTTCCTTACCCATAGCCATCTCTGTTTACATATGCAAGGAAAAATGTCTGCATAAGATAACTTCCGATTGATAGTAATGCTTATCTCTGAGGAGGAGGCTCACGGGGGACTTTCACATATTTTAGAATAAGAAAAACACTGAAGATATTTCCATTTTGAAAAAAGCAAAATTGAAAGGAAGGAAAAGAAAGACAAGTTGTTCCTAGTGGCAAAGGATGGTCCTTAGACCCAGATTCCCCATATCAGCTCCCTTAGGATGGGCCCTGGTTCCCAAAGGTGAAAAGCGTTTGTTCAGAGCCTCTCTCTCCCTCTCTCTTCCTCTCCAACCACACCCCTCCCACGTACTGTGAAATATTTTCATTTACAACAAACACATGAACACACTGCAAGGAACCAGAACTGTGGGAAAATGGGCCCAGAACATCTCTTTGTATTGAGGTCAAGTCAAAAGTTCACAGGAGCTAAATTGAAGGGGCGCCCACTGGCTAAACATGGGGTGATCTGAGCATTAAAAAATGGCAGGAAAGTTGAAACATACTCATTATTCTGAAAACTGGTAAATAAAGGGAAAGAAGCAGGTAATCTTGCCCTTCTTGTATGAGCTGTACCTCGTAGTGGACAATAGTTAATGAAAGGGTTGTTTTTTATAGAAGAGTTCCAGCTAACAAATACAGGAGGAAAAATAGAATTAGAAAAATCCCTGTTTTCAGCCCCTAGTCATAGTGTGGATCTAAGTGAGGATCATCAATGGCTGCTGAAACCTTTGGGTCAAATGCTGAAGGGAACGTTATCGTGGGTGGATGCGGCTGACAACTCGGGAACCCACCCATCAGTCCTAACGTTACAAATTGAGCGGCGCCCGGCATTATCTGTCCCCGATGGGACACAGTAGAGGTACCCAGCACCATTTATGAAGTGTTCTTTCCACGAAATAAGGCCTCTAGATCTAACTATCACTTTATAGGAACAATGAACTCACACAAACATGTTACATGACAGCTCTGGATTTCAACCAGTGAAATTCAGAACGTGCAACTATGGATGAAAAGAGACATTTCAAACAAATGTACTTTGTGAACCTTCGAACCCTGACACAAACAAGTCAACCGTAAAAATGACCAAACATTTATGAGGCAATAGGAAACATCTGAACACTGACAGCACCTTTAAGAATACTGGTTTCCCACACAGGGACCTGTATTCAATATTCTCTGATAAATCATAATGGAAAAGAATATATATATGTATAACTGAATCACTTTGCTGTACAGCAGAAATTAACACAACATCGTAAATCAACTATGCTTGAATAAAATTAACAACAAAAAAAAAAGAATACTGGTTTCCCTTGCTATCTGAAAGTAGAAGTTTCCTATGAAACTATGCTAATGGACACACCTTGCTAATGGACACACAAATTAAATCAAGATAAAGCTCAGATGCTCACAGATACAGTTCAAAGCTATGGAGGCTTGATGCCCAGATACTGAGTATAGTTCCCGTGAAGGAGCTTGCTGGTACCACTCTCGCTGCTGGGGCATGCCCTGCCTCTATAAAAGCTTTGCTGCAAAACAAACACTGGCTGCTTTTTTTGATTTCTGTCTTTTTTTCATAAGTGCAAAAATCCTCTTTGGATTCCTTTAGTTTAGGGAAAACAGGTACTAATGTAGGTCTTTCATAAAAGCAAAGTGGTATAAAGTGAACTTTTGCAAAGCAGGGGATACCTGTATTAGAAGGGTTTATGGATAAATATTTGATGTGGTGATTTATGATGTGATGCTAAGAATTTTACTTCAAAATAATCCAGGTACGTGGGGCTGAAGAGAGGAGTAGCTGGTGAAACAGATAAAACAGGCCCTGCCATGTGTTGATGGGTTGTGGAAACTGAGTGGGGCTGCACAGGGATTTATTGTACTATAATTTCTGCTTGTGCACATGTTCGGAAATTTCCGTAATAAAACATTAGCAAAAAAGCGATAAAAAGTATGGGCATACAACTTAATTCTTCCATTATGATGTTGGTGGAGTTGGTGTGTATGTGGGTGTATGAAGTATGTGTGTGAGTGTGTGTGTGTGTTCGCAGTTTCATTCTAATTTGGGTTGCAGCTCTGGAAAAGCTGCATTCTATTGAAAAGAACTTTGACAGCTGTGGGGAATGTCCCAACCTAATAGGCCCAGGTGAATTTCCAGGGGGGCTGGCACAGACACAAGACCTCTGCTTAGGGGACTGCTGGGGCCAGCCCCACATGGTTATTCCCATGGTCAAAGGCAGTAAAACTGTTTAATGATACATTGCTTAGGGTCCGGAAGGACCAAGCTGGAGGTTGGATGTCAGAACCTTGAAAGCCACTGATTAAGAACTTCATGCCATCCATGAATTTCTGGAATTGGAAAGAAGAATATAAATGACGTATAGGGAAAGAAGGAAGTAGTGCTGTCTAGAGGCTGTACTGTGTAGTAGTGGTAGCTATACCAAATGGCCTTGGACAGCCGCTTCACAATTTTGGCTGGTTGGTTCTTTCTTCCGTTTCATATACCTATACACGTTTACTCAAAAAAGTGTTTGCACAATTTCTTATACGTGGGTCTTGGCTTCTAAGTTCTACAGTTTTGATAATTGTTCATCTGTTATACACCTCCACTCCTTACCACCATCTTAACGATTGGGAAAACTGAAACCTTGTTGCATGGCTGGAACAGCAAGAGGTTTGGCATTAGAAGATCTTGGCTTAAATTCTGGTTTCGTTAGTTTCTAGCAAAGCTCAACTTAATTTTTTAAGGGAGAGTAATTGCTCTGTAAGTGGCTAGCCACTGCCATTCTCTTGTTTAAGTTCTGGGAAGAATCATTCGAGTGGCTCCTTCAAGTTATAAGGCAAGTAGGTATCCATTGATCCGTGAGAGGAGTATAACCTCTCCCAACCTTATTTGGTTTGGTAAAGACTTGGGGTCTAACAGGCAGAAGTCGTCTTTCCAGCAACTATTTGAAATTTGAGGTTGCCGATGAAGGTTTGGGAAAATTCACTGAGAGCTTCAAGAGTCTTCTTGAGAGGAAGGGGACAAAAATGCAAAGTTATGACAGCATCCTTGATGGATTAAGGTGGCTCTGATTGAAAACTGCTAGCATAAAAGGACAATAGCACCATAATGTGTACAGGGTAGGGTGTGCATGTGAGCAGGGACTCACATAGGGTGAAGGGGAGAGAGTGTGGGGTGTTGGAGTGGGGAAAGGCGTACAGACTAATGAACTTAGCACAGTTGAAATGTGTAGCTTGTCCTCAGCATCGTGTTCACAGTGGCAGCTCTACCATTCCTTTGTTGGAAGAGCTTAGGAGGCTTGACATGAAGCTTGTGTTTTAAAGCAAAACATTTGTTTTCACTTGCATTGTCTGTTTATATTTGGTGGCTTTGGGAAGGGGTGTGAATGGAGATCAAGTTATGGGGGTAGGTAAAGCCTTCTGTCTACACCTTAGTGCTTCCATCCTGGTGCAGTCACCCTGATGCTGCAGGTGACTCTTGGGCAAAGTTGGTGTGTTAAAGTGTGTCGCCACAAAATGCGATATTGAAAATTTGGGATCGTAGATTTCCAAAACACCTGGAAGTTCCCTTTCTACCTCATTCTCCAAACTTACCAATCGCCTGCAACAAGACATTTTCTTGCGTGAGGAGAATGTTAACTTGAATGTTAGAAGAGATATAACCTTATTCTGTATCCCCCTACCTCTAGCAGCTCGTATCTTGAACCATTTAACTCTCTGAGTATCCTCATCTATCAAATGGGCTAATAATATCCCAGTCTGACTTGGTGGTTGAAGAGATTAAGTTTTGTCAGTTGAAAAGTCCTACCTGACAATGTCAGAAAACCTCATTAAATGGTTTGTCCAAGGTCTGCTGCTGCTTCATGGCAGAACAGGAAGCTAGAACCAGCCCAGTGGCGTTTCCGCCATCGGCAGTACCACCCCTCCCAGGGGGAATGCTTTCAGAGCTGGATAAGATGGGAGGGGGGCAAGGGGTAAAGGCACCCTGAGTACAGGCGACTGTTTGGAAAGGGGAAGTGGCAGCCGTGTGAGGATGGTCCTGTGACTTGCAGAATAAGGAAACAGTTCTCACCAGCAGGGTGTAGGCAGTTGGTTGGTGGGTGTGGGGGACCCCATTGATGGTGAAGGTGACATCCGGCAAGACACTGATGTTGACACACTCCAGAGTGTACAAAAATAGAACCAGAGGATCTATTCAGAGGCCTCCCGATTCCCCGTCCATGAGCTCTGCCCCAGTGGTCTGGGCAGTTGCTTGCTACCGCCTGAGGGGCCTGTGATGAGGGAGGTCCCTGGGTCCACAGTGGCCTGCAGCCTTCGGAGAGGAACATCGTGGTGCCTCCCACCTGGATTCTGAGGACAAAGGAAGCATCGTCAGCTACTCCTACCTGTCCC
Source organism: Delphinapterus leucas (assembly GCF_059928025.1). NCBI lineage: Eukaryota > Metazoa > Chordata > Mammalia > Artiodactyla > Monodontidae > Delphinapterus > Delphinapterus leucas. Next base: position 40,947,998 of record NC_143129.1, read on the forward strand.
TTCCCCTTTCTCCCCCTAAGCTTCCCTGGCACCCCAGCAGCTCTCACTCTGCTGGGTTCTCTAATCTGCTGAAGCACGTTAGTAACTTGCATTTTGGTCGCTCTCACCACATGAGTGGTTCTCTCTCTCTCTATATATATATTTTGTTTTTTGACTGAGATGCATAGCAGGAAATATATTTACTTCTTGACCCAGTACACATACACACATGCACACACACACGCAGGAAATAAAAATTTCATGACACTGTACTTAACCTTAATATGTGGAGCGCACTCTGATATTTTCCACTTTAGCCCATTTCATTAAAAAATGTAGGTCACGATCCCCTAAAATGATGTCGTGACCCATAAATGGGTAAATCCTTGCAGTTTGAAAAACCCTCAGTAGACAGTAAACATTGGAGCCTTTTTGGCTTCTGTATCTCTGTGCCTAGCACATGCCTGTCCCCTTGCAGGAACTTATCTTCAGCTGAATTGAAACTTGAATTACGTTTCTTTGAATTCCTGCACTGTCTAGTACAGTGCTAGGTATGTGGCAGGAATCTAGTTCCACTTTCCCTGATTGCTCCGCGCCTCTGTGTGTGTGTGTGTGTGTGTGTGTGTAGACTCAATCAATGCCACCCCCTCCATGAGACCCTTGAGGAGTTCTTCAGATAGAAGTGGTCTTGCCCTTTCTGGTCTGGGCCACTTTGGTGGTCCATCTCATGGAGTACTGACCACCTTCTACTCTACATGGTAGTAGTTTGTGTATAGATGTCATCTTCTGCAATGGTTTGTGAAGGCAAAATCTGAGTCCAATTCGCTTTTGCACCCCTGTATCATTCAGCCCTTGCCTTGCATGTTAATTAATGTTGAATGAGTAGTTGGCCGAGTGTTAGTATTCACTGTCTGCTGAATTGAAGATACGCCACATGTACAAGAAAGGAAGCTGAGAGTGGGTACCATGTGTCTGCTGCCCCGTCCTGCCCCTCTGCTCAGCACCTCCATATTCTAGCCTCATGCAGCCAGCTCCCAGCATCCTCTCTCAGTGACCAGCAGTTTCATTCAGGTCAATTTAGTTAATCCAATTTCAGTTGAGCCTGTTATGAGCTCTTCCCTCATTCCATAACTACTCTGTGGAGGATACTTACGTGTCCACTGCAATCTGCCAGTAGACTTGTTTGGTGACTGGGACTCAATCTATGTTCCCAGAGACATGGGAGTGGTCCTAGCCTCTGAAAATCAGCTTGCTACCTGCACCACCTCCTGTGTCACTACATGGAAAGAAAGGCAGATTGTCAAGGAAGGGCCACTGGAAAACCTCAAGGGCGAGCCTCAGCCAGGCCCCTGCTCCTTGGCCTGGTCACTCACACCAAGTACCTAGGTAGGCAGAAATATCAGCCTGGGCTTTGAGACCAGGGCTTCTGACTGCTGCAAGTTGATTAGTCGGAGCCTCTTGGGCAAACAATAGAAACAACTCTGCTCAGTGATTTGTGAATATCCTCCTGCTTCTTGGATAGAAGGGGTAAGGAGGTGAGAAATGGAGACCACAGATTTGATCAAGCAGAACTCAGGCAGCACCAAGGCCAGGACCATCATGGGGTGTGCATTCACCATGCAACTTGAGGCACCCCCAAAGACTCCTTTGCCCCAAGTATCTTCTCCACTATTATGGTGGTGCCTGGAATTTCCACAGTATTCACTCTTTTGTGCTAGGCAAAGATGCTAATTGAACACCAAGTGACTTACTGGAGCTTGAATATTTATTAATATTGTGTTGATTTCTCAGAAAATGTTCTGCCACCTAGCAGGATCCTGCAGAAATAGGACCTAAAACTGATTTGTTTTCAGGAGGAAAAGGATCAGAGAAAGACAAAACTTGGGGCCCTGTAGGCAGGGCAGTAAGGGGGAAGGGAAGTGGATATCTGTGGGAATCCAAGGAAAACAGTTTTTAAGGCACGAGGGGGGAGGAGCTGATGTTTGTTGATGGCCTTTATGCAAGGCGTTGTGCTAGGAATTTTCCCTGCCTCATCTTATTAATTCTCATGTCAACCTAGTGTCCATTTGAGAAAAATGAGGCTCATGGAGATGAAGTAATGCAAGAGGGGGGATTTCTTTTTTTTTAATTAATTAATTTATTTTTGACTGTGTTGGGTCTTCGTTGCTGCACGCAGGCTTTCTTTAGTTGCGGCGAGCAGGGGCTACTCTTTGTTCTGGTGAGAGGGCTTCTCATTGCAGTAGCTTCTCTTTGTTGTGGAACATGGACTCTAGGCACGCGGGCTTCAGTAGTTGCTGCACGTGGGCTCAGTAGTCGTGTCTTCCATGCTCTAGAGCGCAGACTCAGTAGTTGTGACGCACGGGCTTAGTTGCTCTGCAGCATGTGAGATCTTCCTGGACCAGGGCTCGAACCCATGTCCCCTGCATTGGCAGGCGGATTCTTAACCACTGAGCCCCCAGGGAAGTCCCAAGAGAGGGGGATTTAAATCCAGGTCAGTCTGACTGCAAAGGCTTTGCTGTTTTCCACCACAATTCACATCTTTCCAGGCTGAAAGGGAGCAGGAAGCTCTGAAGGGAAGAAGCGAGGTGTCCAGACGCCTGCCCTCTTACTCACAGGTCCGTCCAGGCCTGGTCTCCACTACAATCAGGCTGGAGAGGAAGCCATGTGATGGAGGAGATTCAAGGCTCTCCATGTGAGAGAGGAGAGAGAGAGAAATGCGCTTCTGCTGAAACAGGGTAAGCTCAGGCCAAGTTTCCTTGGGAAGGAGTCAGAGAGGTAAGAAATCTCCTCCCTGACCCTCCCAGGACCCCAGGTAAACGTGTCCGAGGGCTGGTGAGTCTCATGACCTTTTCCAACCACAACATGCAATTTAAAAAATTGTATAAATTGGCAAAGAACACATAAAATCGGCCCTCTTAGCCATTTTTAAGTGTACAGTTCAGTAGTGTTAAGTATATTCACATGGTTGTGCAACCAATCCCCAGAACCTTTTCATCCTATAAAATTGAAACTCTATACCCGTTCAATAACTTCCTGCTTGTTCCTTCCCCAGCCCCTGGCAGCCACCATTCTACTTTCTGTCTCTATGAATTCCGCTACTGTTAGAATTTTCTTCCTCTTTCAGGCTGAATAATTTTCTGTTGTATGCATATACTACATTTTGTTATTCCAGCCATTAATGTGTAATTATTTTATTGTCAGCTAACATTTGAATTTTTTCTCCCCACTCCTCTCCCTAGAATTAAGTTTTTTGAGGGCAGGGACTGTCTTTCTTGTTCCATTGTGTTCCCAGTGCCTAGCAGCATGGTGAGCACATAATAGGGGCTTGATAAATATTTATTCACTGCATAAATGAATGTCCAGTCCCAGAGATTCTTTAATTACTCCAGTGTGGTATAGTTTAAAAAGTCCTTTTTTCAATGACTTTGAGGCAAACCCCATTTTCTCAATATTCAGAGAGGGCAAGTGTTTTGCCCCAAATCACACAGCTGATACAAGACCAAGCAAGAGCTCCAACCCAGGTGTTGTGACTGCTAAGTCTAGACGTGTTGTTTCCCTATAGTCATAACCTTAACCTGGTGGGGCTGATGGGCCTTACCTGCTCGTGTACACAGAAAACATGGGTAGATCCACCAGCTTCTGGGCCATTGTGTCGAACACTGGGGTCACCCTTTCAGCAGCCAAGCAGGGTTATCCCAGGCCCAGAATGCCATAAGACTCTGCATTCGTAAAGGACTGGTCAGTCTCTGTGACACTCTCTTCAAATTGCTGACCGACCTCAGTCAGTCCTTCTACCTAAAGGTGGAGCCTGAAGGAAAATCACACAGATCTTTGGCAAATGGGCTCAGATTCTTGAAATCTTCCTCTGTCCTAAAGCTAATTCTTCCCCTACTCAAGTTTCCTTGGTTAAATGGATACAACAATTTTTGCCGTGTTCCCATCCACTTAATTTTTTCTATGTAAACATTTTTTATTGAAGTATAATACAGAAATCACAAGTGTACAGTGTTTTCACAGACTGTACACATCCATGTAATCAAGCTCCTAAATCAAGAAACAAGATGTTACAACCCCATTGCCAGAAACCCCTTCAACTACCCTGCCAGTCATTGAGACTTTCCTCAAGAGTAACCAATCTCAAAAGAAAAGACAAAACAGCAAGATAACCCATCTCTTGGCTTCTAACAGCTTATACTGTCTTTGCCTATTTTTGAATTTTATATGAATGGAATCATATGGTATGAATTCTTTTTTATCTGGCTTTTGTCACTCAACATGATGTTATTGCATGCTGTTGTAGAATTTTCATTGTCTTTAGTATTCCGTGGTATGAATATATCATCATTATTTATCCATTCTACCACTGATGGACATTTGGGGTGTCTCCTGTATTTGACTATTGCTAATAGAGCTTTTACTTGTCTTTTGGTGAACATGTGTACTTATTACTGTTGGATATATGCCTAGGAGTAAAACTGCTAGATAATGGGTTTGCAAGTGTTTTGCTTGAGTAAATACGGACAGTTTTCCAAAGTGATTGTATCAATTAACATTTCCAATATCAATGTTTTGAAAGGTCCAGCTGTTCCATATCCTCACCAATACCGGCTCTTGCCTACCTTTTCCACTTTAGTCTTCTAGGGAATATGCAGTGGGCTACATTGAGGTTGTAATTTGTATTTCCAGATGACTAATAAAATTGGACATTTGGATATCCTCTTTTGTGAAGTGGGTTATCTACAATTTTCTTATTGATTAGTAGGAGTTCTTTATTTATTCTGGAATAAAGTCCTTTGTTGGATATATGTACTACAAATACCTTCTCCCAGATTGTGACAGATGTTTTTACTCTCTTAATGGTGCTTTCTGATGAACAGAAGATATGAATTTCAGTGTAGTCAAATTGATCAGTTTTCCCCCTTATAATTAGTAGTTTTAAAAAACTTGTTACAAAAATTTTTGCCTACCTTAAGGTCATGAAGACATCTTCCTACGCTTTTTGTAAGAGCTTTATTGTTTTGCTTTTCACATTTATATATATCTACAATCTATTGGAAGTTTGATAATGTGTGAGTTAAGATCCATTTTTTCTTTATTAGAAGTCAGATTTATTGAGATATGATTTATACACAATATTTCACCCTTTTAAGTGTACAGTTCAGTGATTTTTGAAACACAAATAGTTTCTGTTTGCTAATATTTTGTTTACAACTTTTGTGTCTACGTTCATGAGAAAGAGACTGGTCTGTAATTTTCATTTCTTGTAATGTCCTTTTCAAGTTTGTTATTAAATTTATGCTGGCCTCATAAAATGAGTTATGAAGTGTCTCTTCTTTATCAGTTATCTGGAAGAGTTTGTCTAAGATTGGTGCTATTTCTTCTTTAAATGTTTGAGGGAATTTACCAATGAGGCTACCTGGACCTGGAGTTTTCTTTGTGGAAAGGTTTTTAATAATAGAGTCAACGTTTAAATAGATACTGGAGTATCCATTCAATGTTAAATAGATATTGGAGTATTCATTCAGTGTTAAATAGATATTGGAGTATTCATTCAATGTTTAAATAGATATTGGAGGGTTATATTTTCTAATTTTTTTCTTGTGTCAGTTTTGACATGCTCTATTTCTCAAGGCATTTGCCAATCTTAAAAAATTATCAAATTTATCAAAATAAAATTATTCTTGATATCCTCTTATTATCATTTTAATGTCTGTAGCGTCTTTAGTAACAGATTACTTTTTATTTCTAATATTGTTAAGTGTATTTTCTTGCTTTTTCTTGAACAGTTTTGCTAGAGGTTTACCAGTTTGATTAATCTTTGTAAAGAGTTCATTCCTGGCTTTGTTGATTTTCTCTATTGTGTGACTTTTCTATTGCATGAATGTTCCACTCTTCCAGTTATTATTTCCTTCCTTCTACTTTCTTTGGGTTTGATTTGCTCTGCTTTGTGGTTCTCTTGTTTTTTTATTTGTTTGTTACTTGAAATAGTTGCTGAGACCATTGATTTTCAACTTTTCTAATACTCACATTTCAGCCTGTAATTGTTTCTTGAAGGACTGCCTTAGGTGCATTCACAAATATTGACATGTCATATCTTCATTATCTGTATCAGTCAAGGTTTTTTATAAGAGAAACAGAGTCATTAGGAGCTATATCTAGAAAGGATTATATTCTAGATATTTGACTCTATGCAATTGTAGGTCCTGGCTAACAGAGTACATTAGGATGTTGCTTCTGCCCTGGTGCTGCAGTGTCAAGTCTACAGTTTGGACAGTCAGCAAGGGAAGGCAGATGTCAAGTGGGAGAAGAAGGGTGAATTGAACCCTTAAGGTTGAAGGGGAACGGGAACCTGCACTGTTCTCTCACCGCCTCTAAGCCTCAGTGATGGGGGAGCCTGCAGCACAAGCTGACACTGTCTGTCACAGAAGCCACCACTGCTGTCACACATGCCAACACTTCCTAGCTCTGGAGTAGGAGGTAGGGGACCTGGATTAGGTCAGCTCTGCCATGACCAGCCAGCGATCTGGCAAGTCTCTTAACTGCCACTGCGAGCTCTGCTTTCCGTCTCTGAAGCCCAAGAGGCAGATGAACTTGGAGCTTGGAGATAACTTGAGCCCTGCCTTGGGCTCCAAAAATGTTAAAAAGGACATCAAAAGGACTCAGGGACCAGCCCAGGCCCTTGACCCCTGCCCCCAAGTGAACAAATCCTCTTTGGCATTTACCCACTTTCCATGAGTCCTTCCTTTTGACCTTTCATTGGGGAGAAAGTGTGAGCCAGAAATGGCTGGAAGTGGTGAGAATTCTGGTTAGCACTGAGCCCCGCCGTGGTTTGCCCCTAATTGCCCATATGTGCCATCGGGACTGAAGATGGTCACTATGGAAACCTTACCCTGAGAGACTTCCTTCAGACCCTCCAGGCAAGCCCACTTCTATAGCAGGTGAGAACACTGAGGCACAGAGAGGTTAAGTGACTGGCCCAAGAGCATGCACTTCACTCAGCGGCCAGGATAGGGACTCAGGCCTCCTGCCTTCCAGGCCAGTGATCTTTCTGCTATAGAATTACCATCATCATCACCATGATCCCTCCGTTCCCTCCCATCTTCCAGGCCAGTTAGTTCCCATATCCCCTTGCCTCTGTTTGTTGTGAGTGGAGGGTGTGGCTGGCTGACACGTGAGAAAAAGTTTGTTGGTCTGTGCAGCCGTGGCCACCCGGCCACTGACTAGATCAGAGACAGCCTGGATGGCCTGCGAGGAGCTCCAGGCTCTGGCTGGATCTGGGAAGTTTGGCACAGATTAGAGGCAGGAACGTGGGAACGTTTGTCAGAACTAATGGGTCTGTTATCTCTGGAAACACCCAGAACCGCACCTGCCCCGGCTGCAGGTTTCTGATCCTCCCACGCTAGAACCAAATATTGTTGTGGACGATTTGAACACTTCCCCTAGGGAACAAGAGCCCTTGGGCCCATGGGTGATGGTGTGAGTTCGCATGTGTATGTATGTGTGTTCTTTACGAAAAGGGAGAGGGAAGAGCATTTGGGGTGAAATGGTACCATGTGGGCAAAAACAGGTCATAGTACAGACAATGATCCGGTCTCTGCAGTCTGTCAGCACTGGGAGAGGGTCCTAGCGGGGGGAGAGAGAGACAGAGAGACAGAGAGCATGCAGCACCTCAGGCCTCAGGGATGTGGATTGGAGGCTTTGGAAGCAGAGGTTTTGTGTTACCAGAACATTTGAAAGCTGTTGAGGGTGACACTATGCAGTCAACTTTTCTGTAGCTTCAGCTTCCAGAATGTAAATTAATAATAAGAGGCTGGTGGCTCAGTGCTCTGTGGAAATTGGCTTTAGCAGGGTTTGATAGTCCTGGAGACTGTGCGTCATTATGAGACAAAAGCAGCACCTGCCCTCATGCTCAGCCGGCCCCTGGCCACAGTGGGGTCAGCAACCCAGGATGCTCTTGGCCCCGGCTCTGCTGACGTCAGCAGCTCAGCATGGACATGACCAACTGGAAAACGTCCCAGCCTCGTTCGGCTCGAAGTTGATGACTGGCGGGAAATATACTATGCGATGTGTAGTACAGCAGGAAGAGGGCCTGGATGGGGTGCCTGGACCCAGACTTGGCTCTGCCATTCACTCACCATATGACTTTGGATAGATCACTTTTCTATAAATCCAGTTTCCTTGTCTGTAAAATGAAGAGGGTGGGTTGGGTGATACTACAAGGAACATTTTGGGGGCATAGGCTATGTGCCAGCCTCTGCCCTAAGGCTCTTACAAGCATTAGCTCATTCAGTACTCACACCAGTCCTATCAGGTAAGTATTATTTTTAAGCCCATTTTACAGATGAGGTAACTGAATCACAGAGGGTTTAAGTAACTTGCATAATGTGCCATAACAAGGCTTCAAACCCAGGTTTTCCTGACTTTCAAGTTGATGGTCTGTACTAGATAATGTCTAGCGTTTGACATTCAAGAGTTTCTTCCTGGAAGAGAAAAACAGAGAGAGGATGGGAAGGAGGAGGAAAGGGGAAGAGAGGGAGAGAGACTAATTTCCTACATGGTGGAAATTTTGAGGCCTTTTCACTGTAAGAGAGAGGGGTGTGTGCAGGATGGAGTATGGTGGTAAGGAGCTGTGTGACGAGAAATCTTGTCATTGCTTACTTTTTGCAAGTGTTTCTGTTTCGTCTTCAAGGGACCTCTCAGCAGTATCATTATTGTATTGTTGACAGGTGCAAAAATTCTCCCATGCACGCCTCTGCTTGTTACCCTCCCCCACCCGGACACTGAATTATGAAAATCAAAAGTTTATGGTGGTCGAACCATTTGTTTACTGCTATAAAGAGCATCTGGCACTGAACGTGTATTCTCTCCCATGGCTTGCTCTTCTTTGGTTTGGCAAAGCTTCTTGCTTTCGTGCAGCTGGAAATAAGAAGGATCCAATGTCCCCAGCATCTCGCCATGTCAAGAATTCAATTAGTTTGAGTCATTTCCCAAACCGCTGTCAACTCCATTCTGGGAAAGTGCCTTTCAGACCAGAAATTGTTGGGTATATAGTCAGCAAAAGGCACAGGCGCGGGGGAAGTTTCCCACTGGAATATTGCATGTGCGTGTGCCTGTGCATGCGCATGCACGGGTCCCTGTGCCTGTAAGCAGGAAGAGCAGATCATGTCTCAGATTTGGCAGAGAACAGGACACACGCCAGCACCGCCAGCTTCTGTGCGTGTTACTGAGCCCAGACTTCAAAAGCAGGCAAAGCAGGGTTTGGATTTCAATGCTGCTGCTTAGATGATTGTGTGACATTGGGGTAGTTTTGGAGTTTCAGACCCCTCTACTGTAGAAAAGGAAGAATGATTTCGTTGTTGGATGATGTGAGGATTCCAGGAGACCGTCCTTGGGGTGAGTGCTTTCTATGTGTCACCCAGCCCAGGGCTGGTACCCGGGCGAAACCATATGAACCGGTACAGGTACCCAACATTAACTGAGTGCCACGTGCTGCTCTAAATGCTTTAAATATCTTCAGTCATGTAATCCTCTCAACCACCCCATAAGGTAAATAGTCCCAGAGAGGTAAAGGAATTTGTTCAAGGCCACACAGCTGGTAATGACGGAACCAGGCTTGAACCCAGGAAGTCTCACTATAGAGTCTGCGATCTTACACAACACTGCTGTCTGGAGCATAGGTGTATATTACTGTGTGTATTAACAGACTGAAATTCATTGTGAAGATCATCTACCCTTATGTGTATTGTAACTGTTCAAGAATGTTATCAAGGTTTCCACATGTCCTTAGTTTTTACTGTGTGATCAGGGGCTCAACCATTTAAAGTCTAGAAAATGAAAATTCTCCCTGATCCTTAGTTTCCTTATCTGTAAAATGGGAAAATGGGGATGTTAGGAAGATGAAATAAAAGCATTTGTGAAAATGCATGACACGCAGTAAATGATCAATAAATACCTGCTAAAATTTTTATTATAAGGGAAGAGAGATTATGCTTAAGCAAACGTGACATAAATCTGATGCCTTCCTTTGTTATCTCCCTGGGTTTTCATTTTCAGATTTCTAATGACAGGGGCCTCACCTCGGCAGTACTCCTTTCTTGACTACTTTTATTTCCTCTACCAGGACTGGACTCTCTGAACCAGTTCCCATCCTGGAATTTCCCCAAGCACCCTCAGGGTAGGGTTTAGGCTGTAGCTAAATAGAATAAAGGCAGAATTTTAATCTCAGGGTCTTATTCGAAGTGAATTTGTCTCCACTCCTAAAAACTCTTACCTTGTTCCTGGTCCGTTAGATGTTTTGGAAACCCACAAGAGGAAAACACATATTAGAGATGCAATTGAGATGATGTCTAGGGCTTCCCTGGTGGCGCAGTGGTTGAGAGTCTGCCTGCCGATGCAGGGGACACAGGTTCGCGCCCCGGTTCGGGAGGATCCCACATGCCGCGGAGCGGCTGGGCCCGTAAGCCATGGCCGCTGAGCCTGCGCGTCCGGAGACTGTGCTCCGCAACAGGAGAGGGCACAACAGTGAGAGGCCCGCGTACCGCAAAAAAAAAAAAAAAAAAGATGATGTCTGTTCCATGGTCTTCATTTATGCCAGGTAAACTGTATTTGAACTACGTGCAGGCAGCTTTGTTTTAATCTGCTTGGCTACCTATGTAGCTCCTTTAAAAATCTTATTGTTCAGATATTTAAGAGCCAAACTCGTTCCATTCCATTTAAAATGTTTTCATTTAGTCCTCCTCCTTTCCCCAGTTCCCTTCCTCTTATTCAATGAACTTTAAAACAAAAAATAAAACTGAGAACAGCACATGCATCTAGGAATTAAGAGTTTTGCCAGTGTTTCTTTGTGCTGTAAGCAAGCGAGCTTATTAGGTGTTATTTCCTTAATTTATGCCTGAAATCGAAAAGTATTTCTGACTTTCTCCATGGCCTGCTGTAACAAGTAGGAGTTTTTGGGTTTTTTTTGCGGTACGCGTGCCTCTCACTGTCGTGGCCTCTCCCGTTGCGGAGCACAGGCTCCGGACGCGCAGGCTCAGTCAGTGGCCATGGCTCACGGGCCCAGCCGCTCCGCGACATGTGGGATTTTCCCGGACCGGGACACGAACCCGTGTTCCCTGCATTAGCAGGCGGACTCTCAACCACTGCGCCACCAGGGAAGCCCACAAGAAGGAGTTTTATACATAGATAACTTTCAGCATTGGGCACTGAATTAGGACAGTCTTCAAATCATTGCTTGGCCCTTCAAACAGCTTAGCTAAAAGGTGCTATTTTATTTAGTACTGCAAACTTCAAGTGATTCAAATATCTTGCTTTCTGAACCAAGATATATTTACAGTTCATTTTGGGGGTTTTATTCCCAAGGAGGATTCGGCATTCCAGCATTAAATCCGCTTAATTTTAAAACTTTTATGAAAAGCAACAGCTGGAATATACTCCCAGTCTTAAAAATGCCTGATTTAAAGCAAATAGGTTATGCTGAAGTATATAAAGTTTTATACTCTCTCAAAAATGGTATTATCTTTATTTGCTAGATTTTTAAAAGCTTTTAAGAGGGCTGTAACTGTCGCTGCTAGTATTTTGTTAGGGTTCTACCAGTATTTAGTTTTTACGTCATCCTAATGTATAGTTTCAAGTCTTACTAGACAATCTGAATTCCGCTACATTTCTGTTTGGCTCCAACATTCCATTTAGCTTGACCAGTCTAATTTAAAATGTGTTTGTTGGAGGTCATTAATGTTACTTGTACAATGCTGTCATTATATGGCATCCATATGAATTTTGGTGTATATCACATTGCATTCAATCTGCTGTAATTATGCTTAGAAATACTACAGTAACTAGATGCAATGTGACTTTTTTCCGTTAAGAGTAAGTCAGTGGCTTAAATGTGATTATGGTCCTGCAAGGTGATACTTGCTAAAGTATCTAAACTTTTTTTGTTGTGACTGAATCATTTTTTTAAAATTTATAAAGCTGGAAATGATCAAATGCTGTTTTTTTCATTATCAACAGTGGTGTGTCTTTTTATGTATGTTCTTAATGCTTATGGACCGCTCCCAATGTAGTTATTCAAAAAGAAAAAAAGTTGTCTATTCCAGGATGCCAAGGTACTTGTCTGATCTTCCTTTCAGGTTTAACAAGTTTCTTTTATCTGAGAGCCTCTAATTGGAGCCCCATCACTAAAGTTTTGGCAAACACCATTCATTTATCCACACAAAATCGGGACACCTAGTCTCATTGATCATATATCAGAAACAAGAAACCCAAGGTCCTAAGAGAGCTCCTCCCCCAAAGGGCAAGATGCAAGCTTAGGGAATGGAGGGTCTTCCATACCAAACTCTCACATAGATGCGTCCACTGTGCTGTCCCCAGCCAGAGATGATAGTGGCTTGAAACGGACAGAGATGGAGTACTAGGAAAGAAGTGGAGATAGAACTCATAGGATGTGACACTGAATTGGATGGGGATGAAGGAAAGGAAGGATCTAGGATGACTCCTGGAATTTGTCCCACAGACACACTTAGTCCTGTGCAAAATGCTGCTAGTTCAAGGTTGTTTTTTTTTTTGTTTTTCTTTGTTTTTTTTCCATTGAGCATTGTTTGTGATAGGAAAGCTTAGGAATAAACATCAAAAAGGGACTGTCTAAATAATTATGCTATATCTACTCAATGGAATGCGGTAGAAACAGAATAAAACAATGAAAAACTCCAAAGAAAAATCTCTAGTATATATCTTTGCGTTAAAAACTGTCTTAACAGTATGTACAGTATACTACCATTGGCATATAATAAAAGGGGAAAAATACATCTAGTCTCATTTGCTTATATATGCATAAAATATCTCTGGAAGAGTATACCAAGAAGTTGGTAGCACTGGGTACTTTTGGGGAGGGGAACTAGGTGGATGGGGGCAGGGTGAGAAGGAGCCTTGTCATTGTACATCATTTTGTATTTCTTGAATTTTGAATCATGTGACTATGTTACTTTCTTAGTTTTCTATTGCTTCTATAGCAAATTACCACAAATGCAGTGGCTTAAAACAGCCCAAATTTATTATCATATAGTTTTGTATGTCAGAGGTTTGACCTGGGTTTCACAGGGTTAAAATCAAGATGTTAGAAAGGTTGTGTTCCTTTCTGGAGGCTATAGAGGAAAATGTGTTGCTTTGCCTTTTCTAGCTTCTAGAGGCTGTCCATATTCCTTGGCTCATGGCCAGCAATGTTGCATGTCTCCAATGTCCTTCCATAGTCATATCCCTCTGACCACAGCCAGAGGTCCTTTTTATTCTTTCCAGTTTTACTGAGATATAATTGACATACAGCACCGTATAAGTTTAAGTGTACAGCACAATGATTTGACTTACATACGTCATGAAATGATTACCACAGTAAGTTTAGTGAACATCCATCATATCATATAGATACAAAATTAAAGAAATAGAAAAAAATGTTTTCCTTGTGATGAGAACTCTTAGGATTTACTTACTCCTTAACTCCTTAACAACTTTCATGTGTAACATACAGCAGTGTTCTTAAGTTTCTCAAGTTGTACATTACACCCTAGTACTTATTTATCTTAGAACTGGAAGTTTGTACCTTTTGACTGCCCTCATCCAATTCCCCCTCCCCCCACCCACTGTCTCTAGTAACCACAAATCTGATCTCTTTTTCCATCAGTTTGTTTGCTTGTTTTTGTAGCATAATTGACGTACAGCACTATGTTAGTTCCTGTTACACAACATAGTGATTTGATATTTCTATACATTTCAAAATGATCACCACAATAAGTGTAGTTACCAATAAGTGTAGTTACCATTTGTCACCATACAAAGATATTACATTATTATTGACTGTATTCCCCACACTGTACATTTCATACCTGTGACTCATTTACCCTGTGACTGGAAATTTGTATCTCTTAATCTCCCTCACCTATTTCTCCTCTCCCCTTACCCGTTCCCCTCTGGAAACCACCTGTTTGTTCTTTGTATCTATGACTCTGTTTCTATTTTATGTTTGTTCATTTGTTTTGTTTTTTAGATTCCACATATAAGTGAAATCATACAGTATTTGTCTTTCTCTGTCTGACTTATTTCACTTAGCATAGTACCCTCTAGGTCCATCCATGTTGTTGCAAAGATTTCATTCTTTTTTATTGCTGAGTATATTTCATTGTACGTATACATACCACATCTTTTTTATGCATTCATCTACTGGTGGGCACTTAGGTTGCTTCCATATCTTGCTATTGTAAATAAAGCTGCAATGAACATAGGGGTGCATATAGCTTTCTTAATTAATGTTTTTGCTTACTTTGGATAAATACCCAGGAGTGGAATCGATGGACTATATGGTAGTTCTATTTTTAAATTTTTGAGGAATCTCCATACTGTTTTCCACATTGGCTGCCCCAATTTACATTCCTACCAACAGTGCACAAGTCTTCCCTTTTCTCCACATCCTCACCAACACTTGTTATTTATTGTCTTTTTGATGATAGCCGTTCTGACAGGTGTGAGGTGACATCTCATTGTGGTTTTGATTTGCATTTCCCTAATGATTAGTGATGCTAAGCCAGCCAGAGGTCCTTTTAAGCACTCCTGTGATTAGATTCAACCCTCCCAGACAATCCAGGATAATCTCCCCATCATAAGGTTCTTAATTTAACCCCACATGCAAAGTCCCTTTAGCCATGTAAGGTAACATTCGCAGATTTCAGGAATTTGAATATGGACATTTTTAAGGGCCATTATTCTGCCTATCATAATTACCTATTCCAAATATTTAAAAATGCAGAAAAGAAACAATTCCTAAACTTTTCGTTTGAGCTGTTGGAGGGGATAGTGGTGTCTTTTACTGAGTACAGGATCAGGAGAGCAGAAACAAGTTGGGGGAGGTGGAGAATCAATGTCTCTTTTGTGGCATATTAATTTCGAGACGCTGGTAGCCTTTCCAGGGGTGATAATGAGGTTGACAGTTGAATTTATGGGTTTGGTGCTCTCATAGGATTTGTTGGGGCTGGAGATATAAATTTGGGAGATGTATAGAAGGTGGTTAAAGCCATGAAACTGGCTGAGAACTCCCAGGAGTGTGCTTGGATGGAGAAGAGTAGAGCCACAGGTGGGTGAAGGAGGAAGAAGGAGCAGATAGGGCTAAGAAGGAGCACAGGGATGATGTTGGAAAATACCACCTTACCCCCTCCCGGAGGCCTCCTCCCCACTCCCTGGTTTATCTCCATCACCCTCCCGTGTCCATTTTGTTTGCAGGGATGAGCACAATCTGTAATTCTCTCTTTTTTTTTTTTTTGCAATACGCAGGCCTCTCATTGTTGTGGCCTCTCCCATTGCAGAGCACAGGCTCCGGACGCACAGGCTCAGCGGCCATGGCTCACGGGCCCAGCCGCTCCGCGGCATGTGGGATCTTCCCGGACCGGGGCACGAACCTGTGTCCTCTGCATCGGCAGGCGGACTCTCAACCACTGCGCCACCAGGGAAGCCCTGTAATTCTCTTTTATCGTTTCTTGATAGTCTGTCTCCCCCCACTGTCCTGCGAGCTCCAGGAGAGCAGGGCTCTGGCTGTCTGGATCACTGCTGTATCTCCAGCACCTAACCCAGTGCTTGGCTCAGAGTAGGCACTCAATAAATACTTGTTGATTGAATGAGTGGATAAAAACAAACAAACTTAATCCATACATTTACCCCCAATCCATAAACAAAGAAGATGGCTCTAAAGTTTCAAAGTTAAGGAAAAAACAGTGCTGACCTTCTATATCCTCCACTGACTATTGCCCCTAGGTAGGCTTGCATAGCAGTTGTCTACTAGGCATGATTTTAAAATAACCAGGAAGATACCTCTGTTCCACCTGGTGTTGGCTTGCTTGAAATTCCACCATTGTCCACGTATTCCCTAGGGTAAGTCATTAGCTTCTTAGCATAGCACCTAGCACCCAGCAAGCACTCAATACATTTTAGCTATTCTTTTTATCTGGTCTTTTAGTGATGCAAATACCCCTGGGAAAGATGGCCCACTGAGTCATCATTAACCCCTTAGTATGAATTAGTTTCTCAGCAGGAATGGTTAAGGGAGGACCTCAGGGTGGGAGCAGGGGTGGAATTGCAGAAAGGGAGAAAGGTTTCCAAAAAACCACTAGGGAATCTAAAGCAAATCTCAGCTTGTGGTTTTGCTGAGGCCCACACTGACACAGCATGAAGATTTCTTTGCAAGCAGCGCCAGCCACTGGTGTTTCATTTCGGGGGGGTGGTGTGTTTCCCTCTGAGCCCAGCCAGGCAGTGGAGGAAATGAAGAGGCTCTCAAGGGAGGGGCAAGGGAAAGAGGCCAGGGTAGGGTGATAGAGAGCAGGGGGTGAGAGCAGCTGCCTCTTCAGCATGGATGGCTTCTCCTGCTGCTGCTGCTTCTGGCCCAAGAGACAGGTAACCGGTTCAAGGAGGGCTGAGACTTTGCTTTCCGTTTCTTTCCTACTTGCCTGGAATCTGGGCTCAACAAGGATGAACTGGGTGCTGTATAGCCTAAAGGGATTAGAGAACAAGACACCTCCCCCTTCCCTTAAACTGCTCCCTAGGGTGCTGTATGTCCCAAACCCCCAAATCAGATGCATAATCTGACAGCTGTTTATGCGGACAATGGGAAAGAATATTGTCCCTGTGGTTAAGGTATGTCTAAGGCTCTTAGGAAGAGGATTGAGCTGCAGGTTTAGTGCCTAATGACAGGTAGCTTGAGAACCTGCAGACAAATGTGTATATATATATATATATATATATTTTTTTTTTTTTTTTTTTGCGGTACACGGGCTTCTCACTGTTGTGGCCTCTCCCGTTGCGGAGCACAGGCTCCTGACGCGCAGGCTCAGCGGCCATGGCTTACGGGCCCAGCCGCTCCGCGGCACGCAGGATCCTCCCGGACCAGGGCACGAACCCGCGCCCCCTGCATTGGCAGGCGGACCTTCAACCACTGCACCACCAGGGAAGCCCCAAATGTATATTTTTGAGTACAAATTTCCCCCATTTGTCCTAGATCCTAAACTAGACAGCGAGACCCTTGAGGGCAGGAACCATGCTCTAGTCCTAGACTTCTTAACCCAGCACAGTGGCTGGCACATGGGGATTTGTCTACACCTGCGTGGTCCAATATGGTGAGCTCTTGAAAGACGGCTAGTCTGAACTGAGATGTGCTGTCGGTGTAATGTGCTTACTGATTTTGAAGACTTAGTAAAAAAAAAACCCATAAAATATCTCATTCATAATTTTTATATGAGTACAAGTTGAAATGATCATATTTTGGATATATTGGGTTCAAAAAATATATTATTAAGATGAATGCCATCTGTTTCTTCTTATTTTCTTTAATGTGGCTACTAGAACTTTTGGAATCACACATGTGGCTTGCATTATATTTCTATTGGACATCTCTGGTCTATCCTGCCCTGGCCTCGTTTCTCCCACCTTTTCCTGTTCTCCTCAACTCTCTAATCAGACTAGAGATGCCCTTCGTCTTGGACATCTAAAGCCCTCAGACTCTCATTGGCCAGGGTAGGATCTCCTGTGTATTTTTTATTTGTTAAGTCACTGATTGCACTTTAGCAATGCTTTGTTCATGCATGTAGTCTGTAACCACACCCTTTGTTCTAGGATAAAGGAATTCAGGTGGCAACAGATAGGAGGGGGACCAACTTTTATTAAGCACCAGGGCTACCAACTTCACAGATGTTAATCTCCTTTACATTTATTTTCATGACAGCTCTGTGTGGTGGGCATATTTACTTTTTCAGATAAATGAACTGAGGCTCAGAGGGCTCCTGTAAGTTGCCCAAGATTACCCACCTAGTAGGAGGTGCAGAGTCAGAACTTGAAACCTGGTGTGTTTGGCTCAAGGGCAAGTTGCCCCCCACCCACACCCCGACCAGTAGCACAGGCTTCATTTTTGCATCATTTGAAATGAGACTGCAGGGGTTCCCCCATGCTTCTGTGGGTCCTGCCTGAACATGGAAGGGGCTCAGTAACCCCTTGTGCACGAGCACAAGGCTGGGTCTCAGAACACCTGGGTGCATCCTAGTCCTGGCGTGGCCCCTAACTTACTAAGTGGCTTAGGACAGGTAGCTTTCGCCTCTGTAAAACAAAGAGGGCCTTCACAGCTGTGATCCCAGTTGTGACAGCTGGGGACACCGAATTATGCTGCCCTTGTCACTTCATCACTAATGGTTCACACCTGAAATTAGAGGACTTTTTTCTATGTAAGATTTCTTTTCAACACTGTGAGAGCCTCTTACTTCCTCATGTCCAAATTTGTGTTGAATATGCTGAAAACTAAATTCCAGACAAGGGAATCCACATTGTGCGGGTGGGCAGGAAACCTCAAGTTCGCTTTCAAGGATCAGGGGGCTTTTGATGCCCGCCCACACGGCAGGCACTTTCCAGAGGGGTTTCATGCTGGTGCGTGTCATGGGAATTTTGCTCTGGTATCATTGCTCTAATGACTAGAAATCCTCATTATCTGTTTAGCAGATCGGAGAGGAATGCCAATCTCTTCAAAACCTGCTTACTAATCCTCCCTGAAAAGCCGTTTTATGAGAGCGGCATGAAAGCTGGGACGCCCTAAGGAATGCTTTCTTTAGGCCTCTGACAGCAGCCTCTCTCCTTGTCAGAGCTGAATGGAAAGAGCAAATAAAGTCCAGCCTGGGGGCTCCTCCAGCTGCAGCTCTGATGCATCCACAGGCAGTTAAGCTCCCTAAGGCCACCCCCGCCCCCCAACTCAGGCCTTAAACCTTTTTATTCAATGCCCTCTGATTGCTGCTAAGAAGGCCTAGGAAGGCTAATTTTCCAAACGACTTGCCATTTCTTGTTCCCAGTCTCTGAAGGGTAAATCGAAGTGTCCTGAAGTAGTTAGTTCTTCTAAATGGATTTCAGGGTGAATATAATTTTTCTCTCTCTAACTTGGCAGAGCCCTAAATTAATTCAATGATAGTCTTTGAGACCTTGATGTTTGAAAAAAATGGGCCAGGGAATAAATCCTTCATCTAAACCCCTTTGAAACTTGGCTCTGGAGTTACAAGGTGGGGTGGGGAAAAGGGACAGAAAGAACTGCTAGTAAGGATTTCAAAACCTACTTCTTTCTTTTTTTAAATTTATTTAAAAAATTTTTATACAGTTTTTAAAGGTTACTTTCCATTTACAGTTATTACAAAATATTGGCTCTAATCCCCGTGTTGTACAATATCCTTGAGCCCGTCTTACACCCAATAGTTTGTGCCTCCCACTCCCCTACCCTATCCTGCCCCTCCCCCACTCTCTCCCCACTGGTAACCACTGGTTTGTTCTCTATATCTGTGAGTCTACTTCTTTTTTGTTATATTCACTGGTTTGTTGAATTTTTTAGATTCCACATATAAGTGTTAACATACAGTATTTGTCTTTCTCTGTCTGACTTATTTCACTTAGCATAATGGTCTCCAAGTCCAGCCATGCTGCTACAAATGGCAAAATTTTGTTCTTTTTTATGGCCAAGTAGTATTCCATTGTATGTATATGTGTGTGTGTGTGTGTGTGTGTGTGTGTGTGTCTGTGTATCACATCTTCTTTACCCATTCATCTGCTGATGGACACTTAAGTTGCTTCCCTCTCCTGGCAATTGTAAATAATGCTGCTGTGAACATTGGGGTGCATGTATCTTTTCGAAGTAGTAAAACCTATTTCTTTTTTTAATGTGATTATTAGCAACAAGTGACTATTATTCAACGCATTCCATGACTGCTAACTAGTCAGGGACCCTTGCCTGACATTGTGTGGCTGTAAATAAAATGAGGGAAACGTTTTATATGAGCAAAAGCCCTGTTAAGTTACTTCTGGAAAACAAACCACAAACTAGCTTTTTAAAAGATCTTTTCAGCGTGTTGACAATGGCAATGGTCAAGGCATTCTGTTACCTTCAAATTAAGTTTTTCTGTGAGAATCTGTAAGAAAAGACCACAGGTGGGTAACCTAAACTTGTAAGGCAGCAGCTTTGATGGGAAGAACAAGATAAAGATGTTTTTCAGTTTTGCTGAAGCTTGTTATTTGTACACCCCAAAAGACCACAACCTTCAGAGACAGGGAAAAAGCATCTGAAAAAACAAAGGCAAAAATGACAAAGCTTAATCTTAGCAAGGCTATAAGGGCACGTCATTACTCCAGGGAACAGTTTTGCACATTCAGAAACTGCAGAGGGAAATTGATGTGTGCTTTAAACTGGGTCAAGAGCCTTTTAAGGCAGGGAGCACACAGTAGACACTCAATAAATGCCGAATAAATAGGACGTGGTGAGGGGTTGGCCCTTTGCTGACTTGCTATTCTCGGGCCCTCTCGCCTGCTCCTAAAGCTGCTGGAAGGGCTCTGCGTCCTCAAAGACAGAGAAGAAAGGAGTGGGGCACACACATGCCCATTCAGTGGTCCACAGAATGATGGGGCGACAGCAAAACACCTCTTCCTAAGGGCTCAGTGATGTCTCTATTTGGATGCATCTTGAAATCCTGACAGAGCAGTCTTGGCTGTAAGCTTGGCAGTACGCCCTTGGGTGTGCCGGGTGGGGGATGAAGATGAGGGAGGCAGTGAGAAGGGTGATGGAGAGCGGACATTGGCCATGAGGGCGATGCTGCAGGTGCTCCAGGGCCTTCAGAGGGGCCCGGTAGGAGGCTGACACCCCGTCCCCAACAACACGTCGGGTGATGCAGCTAGTCCTTCCTCCAAGCTGCACAAATAAAAAAAGAGCCAGGCGTGCCCCGGTCCGGGAGGATCCCACATGCCGCGGAGCGGCTGGGCCCGTGAGCCATGGCCGCTGAGCCTGCGCGTCCGGAGCCTGTGCTCCGCAACGGGAGAGGCCACAACAGTGAGAGCCAGTAAATCTGGCAGGAATGTCTGGAGGGTGATGGAGGGTGGAGGCCCGGAGGATCTGGGACTGGAACCTGAGTCCTCGCTCTGGCAGCAGATTCTTCCCAAGCCACCCACGGTGCTCTCCCTGGCTCCCTCCCTGGCTCCCTCTTTCACAGCGGCTCCTCCTCTGCATACAGCTTTGAATTTCAAAATGAGCTAAATATAAAGTGACTCCAGTGAGGTGTAGGCGCTGGGTGCACTAGATTAAGATGACATTTACTGAAATGTGTTTTAAAATAGATCCCAGGAAAATGGAGATGGTCTAACCCTTGCTCATCACATATCAAAATAGATTCCTGGCAGAAAAAACAGGTTCACTGCAAACTGCTTCACTGACCTACATTAGAAGTAGCAGACGTTACTAGAAAGAGGTCAGAGTGGCAAGATAAATTAGATCTCTGTTAGATGCAAGGAGAGATGCTCCGTAAATAGAAGGGGAAAATTAGGGGTTGTGAAAAGAAGTTTTACTGTCAGGAGAATTTTTTTTTTCTCCTCCAGCTGCAGGGTTCACAGGCAGCTTCAGTTATCCCCAGGCTGCCTTTTGGCAATTCCATTTGCTTCTGCACACTTTGAAAGAACTAGCTTCACTTTCCAAAGCTTCTGTTATTGCGGTACTGGAGGTCTCAGAGTTCTCAACCCACCTCCTCCCCCTCACTCTCCTAATTCCAATTCTCTCCTTTCATCCATAACCTCATGAGGGCCTGACGCACTGGAGAGTGGGAGCAGCTCTCTCCCCTTCTATCTTTTCTCTCCTCTCCTCCCCACTTTCAGTACAATGTACGCTCACTGAAGAAAAATTAGAAAACACAGAGGAGTAAGAAAGGAGACTATGAAAGTCATGAGGAATCTCACCACCCAGAGAAAATGATCATTGCCAATGATGTGGACGTGGAAAGATGGCCATAATATATTGCTAGGTGGGGAAATAAAGAATACACAGTGCATGCATGCAGACACGTACACATACAGTGTATTCATTTTAATGGAGAATATTTGACATTCTATTGTGTTATCTGCCTTTTGTTGACTCGACAGTATGATGTGAGCATCTTTCCCTATCAATAAATTTGTTTCCACAGATCACTTTAATGGTTAAATCTTATTCCGCTTTATGGATATCCCACAACTGACACCACAATCCACTATCCCAAGGTTGTTTCTTCATCCCGAGGATGTTTCTTTACTGCTGCTCTTGTAAATGACTTGGCAGTCACCTGTCTTAACGTGCGAATCTCTGCACACATCCTTGGCAATTTCCTCAGGATAAATTCCTCTAAGTGGAGTTGCTGGGTCAGAGAAGTATGGACGTTTTCAGGGTTTTTTGATGCATACCACCAAATTGTTCTTCACAAAGATTGCAACAACTTGCCTGCCTGACAGAACACTTGCCAAGGCTGAGCATTTTCATCCTTTTTTATTTTTTTAAAGGTTTTTTGTTGTGGACCATTTTTTTAAAAGTCTTTGTTGAATTTGTTACAATATTGCTTCTGTTTTATGTTTTGATTCTTTGGTCGGAGGCATGTGGGACCTTAGCTCCCCGACCAGGGCACCCACACCCCCTGCATTGGAAGGCAAAGTCTTAACCACTGGACTGCCAGGGAAGTCCCTCATCCTTTTTTTTTTTTTTTTTAAATGTTTTTAAATTGTTGCTTTAACTTTCTTTAATTATTAGTGAGATGGAACTTATTTAAAGATGTATGCATCTGGCCATTTGCATGCATATTTGTCCAAACATTTCTTGAGCATCAGTTAGGTGCTATGGCTGGGTTTACAGCAGTGTGCAATGATTGGTGAGTCAATGCCTCCTTTCGGGAAGGGTCTCAGTCTAGTGGGGAAGCCAGACAAAGTTACAGAAGATTTCAGCTTTGTGTGACAAGTGCTATGGTCTGAGATGTTGTGTGGGAGAGTCACCCAGCCTGGTAACCTTGAGGGGTGGGGAGTGGAGAAGGAAGACTTCCTGGAGGAGAGGACAGCTCAGTTTAGTCCTGATGGAAGAATAGGAGAAAGGGAAGGTGTTCAGGGGCCTATATACAGGCAAGGATGGACACAGGGTCTGGGGAAACTAAGAAGAGCAGTTTTGTGGTAGCATCAGGTATAATAGGAACTACTAAGTGACAAGACTGGAGATGTGGGCAGCCAGATGGTGACAGGCTTCACATGCCTGTGTAAGGCCTTTGGACAATATTCTGGCAGTTGTTGGGAGACACTGACCCCTGGCAAGCAGATTTATGCACAATAATAATAATATGTGTGAGGCAACATGGTCCTAGAAGAGACCTGGATGCCTCACTGGCTGGCCTCTGCCCCAGTCACTTTATAACAAATCATGAGAAAGTGCAGGGTTTCTGCTGTCTCCTGTGGTACCTTTGTGGGAATAACAAAGAAGTGCCCCTTTCTCAAGAAAAGTCTTTTCAAGTTAGTAGATTATGTACTTCTCAGTAATAACAAAGCAAACAAAAGTTTATTCTCCATAAATTATATACACAAAATTATCGAATACAAAATAGTAGAAAATTAGTGTTTTTAGTCACAAATATTAGGAACGCAAAACTTCTGGGATATAACAATTTCTTGTGAGATAGTTTCAGTTGTAAAGTAATTTTCATGAAAACAAAAGTTTCTGTGGCAATGTCAATGCTTGCTTGTTCCAATATCTTATTTTCCATAGAAATGGTCACTAGATTTGACAGTCTTTCTTGTGATATCATGGGTGTTAAGTAGTTTTTAAATAATTTTAAATGTGAGAATCTACATTTTCCACTGGTGACTGATACTGCCAATGTTATTGTATCCTGAGAGCTACAATGGTTTTAGTAAAATGTGTCTAATATATTATTGATGCAAATATATTGATGCATTTCACATGAGTCAACTAGATTTTTCTGACATCAATGTCTCATCGTTATCATATTTCCTACCATGTTCCTCCATTTCTATCATGGTTTTTTTTTTTTGCCATGCCACAAAGGCTTGTGGGATCTTAGTTCCCTGACCAGAGATAGAGCCCATGCCCCCAGCAGTGGAATTGCAGAGTCCTAACTGCTGGACTGCCAGGGAGTTCCCTCAATTATGTATTTTTAATGGTTGTAGAAGTTCATATTTATCATAATTGTTTTCAAATTACACATGTCATCTAGAATACTGCACTTTTTAAAGAGCTATTGCTGTTTCCAATATAGAAAAAAATTTTTGATTTTGATATTGACCTTTGTATTGTAAAAGGGCTGGTCCTGGGGTTCACAGTTAAGATGAGTCTTCGCTTTCCTTTTTCTAATATTTTCTATTTTGGAGAAGGTGGCATCAATGTCAAGAGGCTACAATTTGTTTGGCATCAATAATATATATTTCATTAACTGTTTTATGAACCGGGTAAAACTTTGTGTTTTTTCAAAGTGCTTCTTTTTTTTTATATTTTATTTATTTAAAATTTTTGGCTGCATCAGGTCTTCGTTGTGGCACGCAGTCTCTCTCGTTGAGGCGCGTGGGCTCAGTAGTTGTGGGGCATGGTCTTAGTTGCCCCGTGGCATGTGGGATCTTAGTTTCCCGACCAGGGATCAAAGCCGCGTCCCCTGCATTGGAAGGCAGATTCTTTACCACTGGAGCACCAGGAAAGTCCCTCAAAGTGCTTTAATCTCCTGTAATGTTTTCAAATATATTGTGTACATTACCTTTTTTTTGGCTGCGTTGGGTCTTTATTGCTGTGCACGGGCTTTCTCTAGTTGCAGCGAGTGGGGACTCCTCTTCCTTGTGGTGGGTGGGCTTCTCATTGCTGTGGCTTCTCTTGTTGCAGAGCACGGGCTCTAGGTGCATGGGCTTCAGTAGTTGTGGTGCGTGGGCTCAGTAGTTGTGGCTCGCAGGCTCTAGAGCACAGGCTCAGTAGTTACAGCACACGGACTTAGTTGCTCCGTGGCATATGGGATCTTCCTGGATCAGGGCTTGAACCCGTGTCCCCTGCATTGGCAGGCGGATTCTTTTCTTGTTTTGAATTTTATTTATTTATTTTATACAGCAGATTCTTATTAGTTATCTATTTTATACATATTAGTGTATACATGTCAATCCCAATCTCCCAAATCATCACACCACCACCACCCCCTGCCGCTTTCCCCGCTTGGTGTCCATATGTTTGTTCTCTACATCTGTGTCTCAATTTCTGCCCTGAAAAACCGGTTCATCTGTACCATTTTTCTAGGTTCCACATATATGGCAGGCAGATTCTTAACCACTGCACCACCAGGGAAGTTCCTGTACATTAACTTTTGATTTTTGCTTTTTTCATATTTATGTTGTCATAAATTTGTCATATGTTGTCATAAATTTTATGCCAAATTAGTGTTGAACAAATGTATTTTAAAAAATAGTTTTTCAAAAGCATAGCTTTGGCTTGTGTTTTAGAATCTATATCTTTACTAATATCAATGATTTCTAAAAGACTTTTCCATACTGCCTCTAATTGAGTTTTTCCAGTCACACTGTTTTCAATTGACTTTTCCATCGTTTATTTGACAGTTGTCTCAAATTTATGTTTGATTACTCTGTTTTCAATACTCTCCAATGTTTCACTGAATTCAAACAGTTCTTGGATTATATAACAGGATTTGGCAATGTCAAAAGAATTTTTTGCTATATTACTTTCTACTAGGTTTAAATAATGGGCAGCCTTAGAACTTTTGGGGTATCTTATGTTGAAATCCATTAAGTTTGTCATAAATTTTTTTGTCATTGTTGTAACCCTGCCCCCTCAAATTGTTATTATGGCCTAGCTTCAGTGTTTTCTTGTTGGCGGTCTACTAAAAATCTACTAAAAACCCTCCTCCGGCTATAAAATTTACTGTGGAAAAAATTTCTTTAATGTTTTCATGTATATATATTTGCATTTTGAAAATTTAAAAATCTAAAAATAACTGTTTCACATGGCTTACATCAAGAGATGTGCCGGGCTTCCCTGATGTTGCAGTGGTTGAGAGTCCGCCTGCCGATGCACGGGACATGGGTTCGTGCCCCGGTCCGGGAAGATCCCACATGCCGCGGAGCGGTGGGCCCGTGAGCCATGGCTGCTGAGCCTGCACGTCCGGAGCTTGTGCTCCCCAACGGGAAAGGCCACAACAGTGAGAGGCCCGTGTACCGCAAAAAAAAAAAAAAAAAAAGAGATGTGCCTTAATTATTTAATTGTGTAACATTTAACATTTCTTACAATGTTCAAAACTATTTTGGTCAACAAATCTGCTATATTTTAATTATTCGACTTTTGTTTTTCATTCACGAAATAATGTGTAATGTTATTTGGTGTTTGTATCCTGGATAAATGTTCTGCTTCATTGCTATTATTAATCTTCTATGATTTCTGCAAGTGGAGAAAAATCTCATTAGAATGCTCATACAGTATATGTATAACTGATTCACTTTGTTATACAGCAGAAACTAACACACCATTGTAAAGCAATTATACTCCAATAAAGATGTAAAAAAAAAAAAAAGAGTACACATGCCATGTGGCCTCGGGAAGAGTTCATAATGTGACCCAAGAATAAAACAGCAAGTTAAGAGAACTGGTTTTAATTTAGAAGAGTGTCTTCAATTATCCACTAATATATATATATATATATATATTTATTTATTATTATTTTTTTTTACAGAGTAAATTTCTCTACTTTATTTCTAACTACAAGAAAAGAGTATGGCATATGATCCACAAAACCAGTATAGATACTATACTATCTGGAAAAGAAATGATAAAATGATGGTTTCAACACATACACACACACACACACACAAAACGAATGCTCATACATTTTCTTGGATCATCCTCAATGCTAGATAATATCTTGCTAAAAACATAATTGTGTTTATTATGTGTTCAACAAGAGAATGTCAATATTTTCTTTATCATACAGAATCTGTTTTGCAGCATTAATAATTACATATTTTTCAAATCAGATTTGAAATTTGAATATATGGTACTACTATTAATGTTCATTTTAGATTCTTCATGATTACAAAAAATAATAGTGCTAAATGTTCTCAATCTTTGTGCTCTTTCTTAGTTTCCAGTTGATTTTTTTCATTCTCAAATTGCTGGCAAAAGGTAGAATCCTTTGACTGAAGTGTAATAAGTAACCAGAACCTAGTGATTTTTTTCCCTCACCATTTAGAAAAATTTGTGTCCGTTATATTGCCCTAAACTTCCAACCTGTGTTATCTTATGTAAAGTAAAAATTTCATACTTGACATGGGTAATTTTCAGCAAGAGTGCGCCTTTGTTTCACACTCAAACTACTTGGCCATATATTTGGGTTCTTTGCATTTTTTTCTAGTTTTTCTTGAAATCTATCAGTCATGGTTGACGATGGAATGAAAACGTAAATTCACATCCTACTCACGTTTCTGTGACACATTCACTGAAACCTACGGCTCTGAACTTTTATTTTTATCTTTTTGGCATTTCGCCTTTTCCTCCCCAAATTTATTCAACAATACAAAAGGTTTTATTTCATTTCTTCTGTAGGCAGCTTTTCATTTTCTGTTTTTGGTTTGATATCTTTTTTCTTTCCAATATCATGGGAGCAATAACATATGAGCTTAGTATTTTATTTTAGAATGTGTAGCTTTAAAAAATATTATGTAGCAAGCTATGAAATGTAACTGCAGTTAATTTTTGTCATAAAGAAATTTCCTTTATACAGGGAGGAAAGAAATTTAATGGAATACTACTCAGCCAGAAAAAGAATGAAATCCTGCCTTTTGCAACAACACGAATGGACCTAGAGGGTATTATGCTAAGTGAGATACATCAGACAGAGAAAGACAAACACTGTATGGTTTCACTTATATGTGGAACCTAAAAAACAAAACAAATGAACAAACATAACAAAACAAAAATAGAGTCATAGATATAGAGGACAAATACATGGTTGTCAGAGGGGAGGGGGGTGAGGGAAGGAGAGAAATAGGTGAGAGAGATTAAGAGGTACAAACTTCCCGGTGCAAGGTAAATGAGTCATGGGAATGAAATGTACAGGGATTATGGTCAATAATTATGTAGTATCTTTGTATGGTGACAGAGGGTGACTAGACTTACTGTGATCATTTTGAAATGTATAGAAATATTGAATCACCATGTTGTGTAACAGGAACTAACATGGTGCTGTAAGTCAATTGCACTTCAAAAACAAACAAACTGATAGAAAAAGAGATCAGATTTATAGTTTCCAGAGACAGGGGTGGCTGGAGGGGGAATTGGATGAGGGCAGTCGAAAGGCACAAACTTCCAGTTCTAAGATAAATAAGTACTAGGGTGTAATGTACAACCTGAGAAATATAACTGCACACTGCTGTATGTTACACATGAAAGTTGTTAAGGAGTTAAGGAGTAAGTAAATCCTAAGAGTTCTCATCACAAGGAAAACATTTTTTTTCTGTTTCTTTAATTTTGTATCTATATGCGATGATGGATGTTCACTAAACTTACTAAACTTACTGTGGTAGTCATTTCATGACGTATGTAAGTCAAATCATTGTGCTGTACACCTTAAACGGTGCTGTATGTCGATTATATCTCAATAAAACTGAAAGAAAAAATTCCTTTAACAACCGTAAACAGTAGCGCTCCTTTAATTCATTACATAACAATCTCTAATTTAGGAATATAAATAATTACTTTGTATATATGTAATGATAAATGAACATCCGTTACTACAAAAGTAAGTTATGTCATAATGAAAATCTGGTAGATTAAATTTGGAACTCTGAGCTACTGTTCAGGCAGACAATATGAATTATAACACAAAATTTTAAATTTAGCCAATACACAAATACTTACAGAGGATTTTTAAAAATCTAGATAAAAATCAAAACAACAGTTGGAAAAGCAGCTCCTTGTTTGGAAACACTAGTCATTGTAGATGTTTTAAATTAACAAAGTCTTCATCAACCTCTTTCTGCTTTACTTATGAAGCAAATAAATGTTGACATTGTTAGAAAAAGTCTTTTTATTTCTATCTGTCAGAAAATTACCATAATAAATGGATTTTTGTTAGATAAGATATTTTATTGTTATTTTTCAGAAAATTATTGTAGTAAGAATATAAATCATCTACCTTTGGAATCAGTAGTCAAATAAAAATGTGGAAAAAATTCAAAATAATAACAATGTCTATGATGGGGATAGTCCCCTTGGATGTCATGCCCTTGAGCAATAAACAACCTGAACAACCCTCCTTGGCTACTCTAAACATTTCTGTGGCCATTACAGCTAATTAAGTGCTCCCATATACATAGAAACAGCCTGTGTAGGTAATGGAGGAAAGACTAAGGGATCCTGAGACCTGTGTTTGGATACTCATCATGAGGTTTGCTGTGACCTTGAGCAATTCACTCACCACTCCCTAGGGATCCTCTATCAGTTCATCTGCAAATGGGAATAAGTATGCCTAATCCTTCAAACTGCTACACGGAGGCCATGGGAGATGTTCCCAGTTCTGAGTAGTAAATGAAATCATGAGATGTGCATGGGGTTTCCATTTTGCACTTGATAAAATGTGCTTTCTTTAAAAATTGTATTGGGCTTCCCTGGTGGCACAGTGGTTGAGGGTCTGCCTGCCGATGCAGGGGACATGGGTTTGTGCCCCGGCCCAGGAGGATCCCACATGCCGCAGAGCAGCTGGGCCCGTGAGCTGTGGCCGCTGAGCCTGCGTGTCCGGAGCCTGTGCTCCACAACGGGAGAGGCCACAATGGTGAGAGGCCCGCGTACTGCAAAAAAATAATAATAATAAATAAATTGTATTATGTTTTTCAAATTGAATGAAGTACATGTGCAGAGCCAGCAAAAGACAGTAATACCAATGAATTTGGAATCAGTTCCTGTTAAGTCACCTGTGGACAGCTGCTGGTTTCACATGTCCGGAGGTGAGCTTCTGTAGGAGCCTGAGAGGCTGACATTCTGATTTTCTTAGGAAGCCAAATATTAAGGCAATTGTTGGAAGCTTGCAAATAAGCCACCATGCAAACTGAAAACCTAAAGGTGATCTTTACAGCAACCCCCAACCAATAAATGGCTCTGTAATAAACCTCAAGAGGACACAGAGTTTCTATTTTGAGAAATGAAATTTTGCAAAAACAAACAGAAAAGCAGTTAAAGTCCCAGAAATGGTGAGAATATTTACTTCAGAGGAAGCCAGGAGGAAGTTTGGTTGAACATCCTTCCCGCTCTTTTCCTGATGGCCCCGCTTGATTACAACAGTACTTTTGTGGCCAGCCTGGAAAAAAGGAGTGTGTCCAACCTTTCACTCACTCATTAAGCATTTACTGTGGGCCTGCTACATTCCAGGTACTGGCCTATGGGCTGGTATGAGTCAGATCAGGTGTGATCTCGGTCCACATGGGGCTCTTGAGGTCTCGTTTGTGAACTGTCTTCCCCACACCCTGTTTCCCCAGGTTCTGTCCCTCCTTCCTTCTGCCATCCTAGGTGACAGCTTCCCTTCATCCTCAGGTGTCCAGGATTCCTCCTCTTATGCGTGATTTCAGATGTTCACCGAGGGAAAAGTGACTGTGTGTTCTAACTGCCCTGCCTTTGCTCCTAGCACCCTGGTATGTCCAGAGTCTCAGCACTGCCTATAGAAAGGCTTCCTATCGTCCAGAATCAGCACAAATGGCACCTCCTCCATGCAGCCTTCCCTCATTGCCCAAGTTAGAAATGTTTTGTCTTTTGTTGG
Source organism: Delphinapterus leucas (assembly GCF_059928025.1). Classification (NCBI taxonomy): domain Eukaryota; kingdom Metazoa; phylum Chordata; class Mammalia; order Artiodactyla; family Monodontidae; genus Delphinapterus; species Delphinapterus leucas. The sequence goes on from NC_143129.1 coordinate 40,978,600, forward strand.
ATGAATAGCCCTTTGTTGGTACATCATTTTAGCACTGACCACACACCTGCCTTTTCTTACAGCTGTTGGGGGTCAGTGGAGACCTTTTCTGCCAGATTGGACTGGGAGGACAGGGGATACCACTCTCCGAGCCCAGGGCTCATGTCTAATTCCTCTCTACCCCAGCAGCCTGCCTTATGCTGCTGGATACATACCAAACACTAAAAACAATTTGGCTGGATTGGATTTTTTTCTTTGATGTTAGTTGCCCAGAATTAGCTTGATCAAACTCATCTGTTGGTGGCGCTCTGCCATCATGGGTCCATGCATAGCTCTTATGGTCTATATATTTAATATTTTTTGGTCTCCATACCTATTCCCCACCCCCTGCCCCCAACCACCCCACCCTGCCATTGATACACACTCTTGTTTTAATAAAATGCAACCTTCTAATGCATCTAAGTAACCATATTCGTGTAGGCTTGAACCCTTGGCATTGTTTGGGATTGAACTTGCCGTTTGGCCAAGAGGATGAAACACTTCACTGGAGTTTTAGGCACCAGCAGCCAGGGTGGATTTGTTTGGGGGCAGGGCAGGTGGCCCTTGGAATCCAAGGGGGAGGCAGTCAGCAGCTTGGTCTGGCACAGGATTTCTGCTTCCTCCCCCCACTCCCTCCACCTCAGAGCCTGTTCCCCAACATCTGGGCTCTGTCCTCTCTGGCAGAGCCTGTCTACAGCTGCCATGTTGCCAGCCAGGAGGCCCCAGAGAGTTCTTGCTTCCAAGAGATTACCTGTTCTCCTTGACATATACTGCCATTTGAGATGCCCATTTCTGTTTCTCCTGCGTCTTTTGGTTTGTGCTGCTTGATTACACCCTTGGTGAAGTGCCCCTCACCTACCCTGTGGTGAAGAAATTACTTAGCCCAGCAGTTCTCAAATTTTTTGGTCTCAGCGCCCCCTTATACTCTTAAAAATTATTAAGGAGGACTTCCCTAGTGGCGCAGTAGTTAAGAATCCGCCTGCCAATGCAGGGGAAACGGGTTTGATCCCTGGTCCAGGAAGATCCCACATGCCGTGGAGCAACTAAGCCCTTGCATCACAACTACAGAGCCTGCGCTCTAGAGACCGCGAGCCACAACTGCTGAGCCCACGCATTGCAACTACTGAAGCCCGCACGCCTAGAGCCCATGCTCTGCAACAAAAGAAGCCACAGCAATGAGAAGCCCGCGCACCGCAACGAAGAGTAACCCCGGCTCGCAGCAACTAGAGGTTGTCCGGGTGCAGCAACGAAGACACAACGCAGCCCAAAATAAATAAATTAATTAATTTTAAAAAATTATTAAGGAACCCAAAGAGCTATTGCTTATGTAGGCTATATCTATTTATATTTACCACATTAGGGATTAAAACTAAGACAATTTAAAGATATGTATTTAACTAATTTTTAAATGGTACTATAACTATTACATATTAATATAATTAACATGCTTTTATAAAAAATAACCATATTTTCCAAATCATGAAAAATTTAGTGAGAAGAAAGGTGCTGCTTTATGTTTTTGCCAATCTCCTTATTAATACCTGGCTTGATAAAAGAGAGCTAGATTCTCAGATCTGCTTCTGCATTCAGTCTGTTGCCATATCACACATCACGTAGCCTTTGGAAAACTCCACTGGACCTTGAGAAAGGCAGAGAGCGAAAATGGCAACTAGCATCTCAGCACTGTTATGAAAGAGTTTTGACCTCACCAAATCTCTGAAAGGATCTCTGGAACCCCCAGGAGGTCCCTAGACCACACTTTGAGAACTGCCTGCCGCCTTAGGCCATCGGTTTCTTGATGGCAAGCCCATTCCCTGTTCATCATTATTTTAAGCAGACTATGGATTGGGACCCAGTAAATCTTGTTTGAAATACTTGGAAATATCTATGTCATTGAGAGTTATCCCACCCTCACAGTCACCCTGGGAAACACTCTACTTCATCTAGTGCTACTGCTGCGGATGGCATTTGGATTCTTACAGAAGGCAGCCTCCAGAGGTGATGCAATTCTGTGGAATACCCTCAGTGGTCTCAGATCTTTGTTCTTTTAGGAGCAGTTTGATGCTTGGAAATAGCCTAAGGCTATGTGGAGGGAAATCTTGTTAATTATTTGGGTAGTCAATTGGGTAGCACTGCATTTTTGGAGTTCTAAAAAGTAACACTGACTTCTTAAAATTTGGATTGCAAAGCTACTTTAACAAGCATTCCCCTAATTCTACATGTATATTCACACATGTGCAAATGATGTTTGAATACGTTTAATAATTGCATCATCCTTTGAAGAGTAAAAATTGGAAACAAAATCTTAGTGCCCACAACTAGGAGACCAGTTCAATAAACCATGGGCACCCACGGGATAGAACACTTGGCAGCTGAAAAGAAGAATGAGAAAGTTCTATACGTATTGATTACAAATTAACTCCGAAGTATATTAAGTAAAAAGGGAAGAGACAGATCAATATATATAGTATGCTGTCATCCACAGAAAAAAAAAAAAACTGTATCGTGTGTGTGTGTCTATATGCCTGTGTGTCTGTGTGTTTGCTCATGTATACGTAAGGTATACAGCAAACTGAGAATGCTGGTTGCCTCCAGGGAGAGGAACTAGCTGCTTGGGGTGAAGGGTAGAAAAGCAGCTTTTCAACGATTATCCTTTTAAGTTTGAAACCATATGAATGTTACCTAATAAAATAGAAAATTTAGAAGCCCCAAACTGAAAATATTATGACATTCCCTCCTTCTTCCAAAATTAAAAATAAAAACAATTCTTAACACTTACAAAGGCTATACTCCATAAATGAGTTCTTAGAATTGCTTGAGCAATAGAATGATTATCAGAAAAAATACACAATGTACACGGGGGCATATGCGAAGAGGACGCTAGAAAGGGACGAGATACATTTGTGAAAAGAACTGGTCATTTTTATAGTCATGCCTTAATTTTTTCACCCTTGCCCTGTTTCACAAATAGGAAAACTGATTCCAGGGGAGCTTAATGATTCATCTATGTCATCTGGGCTCTGGGTTCCAGCTCTCGCCTTATTAGGGGATTTCCTGACAGCTCCTGCAAATCTCTGTGGGGATGTGGCAGTGAGTGGGGGACAGAGGATGATAGATCCTCTTTCACGTGGTCCTAAACACACCTCTCTCCTCACTTCCCACCCGAAGCAGGGGCTGGAGGCCCAGGCAAGATACATGTGCCTCTGATGGTGGCTGGCAGGGCTACGTCGTCCTCACTCTCTTCCCCAGGGCTCCCCATGTGCCCAGGTATAGCATCCCCCTCCAGGCTCTGCCAGGACATTGCTCTTGGTGTTCGGTTGGCATAATGCCTCTATTTCCACAATTGGCACTTCCCAGATCAATTGTCACCTAACTGTCACACAATTTGGTTGGTTCAGATGACTGTGGGCTTTTTAAAATCGACTTCTCCTTCAAAGGATAAAGGTTTGTCATCAACTAAGGGATTCAAATCCTGTGGTGGAGACTCCCCACGGTTCTGACAGAACATGGTCAGGGTGCTCTGAAGGAGTTTTTGGCATTTATTCCATTCACTCGACGAGTGTATGTTGAACCTATTTGTTGGTGAGGCACTATTCTAGGCCCTGGGGATACAGTGATGAGAAGGTTTCTGTTCTTGTGGAGCTTACGTTCGTGTGATGAGAAACTGACAATAAACAAGCAAACAAATAGATGGTTGAGGTAAATTCACATATTAATTAAGAGATCAGAGGGTGATGTGGCAGAGAGGTTGGGAAGCCAACTTTGGACCGTGTGCTTGGGGAAGACCAATCTGAAGATGACTTCTTTAAGAGGGAAATGCTATCTCAATGCCTTTTGAGGCCCTCCTTTCCAGCGGTGAGAGTCTAACATTCTCTGCACCCAACAGGTTCCCGTGGAGGGATGAAAGACAGGGAGGAGAAGAGAGGTTCCAGTTCCCTGGGCTTCCCAGTCTGCCGGCTGCTAAGTACCTCTGAGAAAATCTGCTTCCAGCTAACGAGGACCACCTATCCTGGGAACCTCGGTACATGGGACAAGAACCTCCTGGGTAGACCCCTTGGCAAGATGAATTGGACCAACTATAGGTTCCAGGATTCCAGAGCCAGTGGTGACGTCTTAGACAACACCACACAGTTGTTCAGCTTGGGTAAGATTAGCTGAAAGTGAGCCCTGGGCAAAGTGACTACTAATTACTGTTAAATAATTGTCTCACCATTTAGTTCTTTAAAAACCCTATGGGTTGAATACTATGTCCATCTCACAGATGAGATTATGTGACTGTCTTAAGATCACACAGTTAGAAGTACCTGAGACTGGGTCATGGGACCCTAAAGCTCAGGCTCTTTCATGATATCATCCTTCATGCTTGTTCTCCTCACCCCCACCAACCCTCCTCTGCTTTTTCAGGATAGGCCCTTGTCTTTCTGACCCTAGGTAGACACCCTCATGCTGTCTGTCATCCTTGCTGAGAACAGGTGTGGCCTGTTCTCAGCAACCCCCGGCCAGCAACCCCCAGCCAGAGCCCCAGGCTCCCGTCTCATTGCTCCAGGCTTTTGGAGCGCAAAACACCACAAAACACCAAGCCCTGTGACTTGGTACCTCATCTTGGGTAATTCCCTGCTGGTGCCATGGGCACTAGAAAGATCTGGTTTCCGAGTCCCCTCCCTACCCTTTGCCCAGAAGTTGGGCAGGAGCTGTTAAAGAAAAACTTAGTGAGGTCAGCTATCTTACTTGAAAGAAGGCAGAGAGGAAGTGAGCCATTGAGGTGCTTGACACAATTCCAACTGGCCTTGGTGCCCCAAGAGGCTGTAATTGGTACTTCCACTTTCAGATATTATGTATCGTCAGTGGGTATTAAATTGCCCTAGTGATCCACTAGGTTCCCTCCACCCCACCCTAGCAGCAGTCTCTGCGTTCGGGTGTCTGAGTAGCCAGCTCCCAAGGTGTGTCTGGAACGTGCCACCTGCTATAGGGGCTGAATCATTCACCTCCATTTTAAGAGGGAAGGAATAGGAAGAGGCCCGAGTGTAGGCAAGAGCGCTTCGGGTTTAGAATTGAAAACTCCAGTCCTGGCTCCAGCACTCAGCAGGGGCCAGTGGCTGACCCTAAATATCTATACAGAAAGAGGGTTGGGTTAGAAATGTTTTTTAAGATTGCTTCTAACCCTGAGAATCCAGGGACAGATTATGGCTGGATAGGGGATGGGCTTGGGGTCTTCATCCCTTGATGTAGGAGAATTTTTTTCAGTGTGGATAATATCACCATCACCTCCTCACTTGAGCATGGGCAGGTTCTCACAGCTGCCACCTCTGCCTAGTTCCAGCCCAATTACCTGGTATCCTGACCACTCCTCACCCCCTCACATGCCCCTCCCTGGGGATGGATCACCTGCACCCTCCTGGTTGTCTTTTTTCTGGATATCCTGTCATGTCTGGTAACCCTTACTTCTTTGTAAGAATGGCAGAACTCAAGAGTAAAATGATGGCACAATGGCAACAAAATGTAGTATTCATAAACACACAATTTAAAGTTGGAGAGATGCAGGTTCAAGTCTGATTTCTGCCACTATCTAGCTCTATGACCTTGAGCAAGCCTGATCCCTGAGAGTTGGTTTCCTTACTGTAAGGTGGGAATAATAATTGTTCCTACCTTATTGCCTGTTTATGAAGCTTAAATAAGATAATGAATGTGCCTGGCATATATTAAGTCCCCAGTGTAAGGCAGCTAATATTACTGCTTAGGATCCTGTAGAGCTCATTTGTATATGTGTTGTCTTGGTCAGTTTAGGCTGCTATAACAAATTACTGTTTGACTGGGTGATTTATAAACAATTTATTTCTCATAGTTCTGGATGCTGGAAAGTCCAAGATTAAGGCACTGGCACATTCGGTGTCTGGTGAGAGCCCACTTCTTGTTCTTAGATGGCTGTCTTCTTGCTGTGTCCTCGCAGGTTGGAAGGGCATGAGGAGACCCTCTGGAGTCTTCTATAAAAGAAGTAATCCCATACATGAGGGCTCCACCCTCTTGACCTACTCACCTCCCAAAGACCCCGTCTCCAAATACCATCACCTTGGGGTTAGGATTTAACATATGAATTTTGGCAGCACACAAACATTCAGTCTACAGCATGTGTTAAAGAATTACTCTCGGCTCTCACACCCTCTTGTGAGAACACCAGAATCACAAGTAGCTGCTGGACAATCATCAACAGGAAGACACTGGAACTCACCAAAAAAGATATCCTATATCCAAAGACAAACGAGAAGGCACAATGAGATGGTAGGAGGGGTGCAATCACAGTAAAATCAAATCCCATAACTGGTGGGTGGGTGACTCACAGACTGAAGAACACTTATACCACAGAAACCCACCCACTGGAGTGAAGGTTCTGAGCCCCACGTGAGGCTTCCCAACCTGGGCGTCCGGCAACGGGAGGAGGAATTCCTAGAGAATCAGACTTTGAAGCCTAGCGGGAACTGACTGCAGGCCTTCGACAGGACTGGGAGAAAAGAGACTCCACTCTTGGAGGGCACACACAAAGTAGTGTGCACATCGGGACCCAGGGGAAGAAGCAGTGACCCCAGGGGAGACTGAACCAGACCTACCTGCTGGTGTTGGAGGGTCTCCTGCAGAGGTGGGGGGGGGGCTGTGGCTCACTGTGGGTACAAGGCAGCAGAAGTTCTGGAAAGTACTCCTTGGTGTGAGCCCTCCCAGAGCCTGTCATTAGCCCCACCAAAGAGCCCATGTAGGCTCCAGTGTTGGGTTGCTTCAAGCCAAACAACCAACAGGGAGGGAACCGAGCCCCATCCATCAACAGTCAAGAGGATTAAAGTTTTACTGAGCTCTGCCCACTAGAACAACAGAGCAACAGCCAGCTCTACCCACCACCAGTCCCTCCTACCAGGAAGCTTGCACAAGCCTCTTAGATAGCCTCAACCACCAGAGGGCAGACAGCAGAAACAAGAAGAACTACAGTCCTGCAGCCTGTGGAACAAAAACCACATTCACAGAAGTATAGGCAAGATGAAAAGGCAGAGGGCTATGTACCAGATGAAGGAACAAGATAAAGCCCCAGAAAAACAACTAAATGAAGTGGAGATAGGCAATCTTCCAGAAAAAGAATTCAGAATAATGATAGTGACGATGATCTAGGACCTCAGAAAAAGAATGGAGGCAAAGATCGATAAGATGCAAGAAATGTTTAACAAAGACCTAGAAGAATTAAAGAACAAACAAACAGATATGAACAATACAATAACTAAAGTGAAAACTACACTAGAAGGAATCAATAGCAGAATAATTGAGGCAGAAGAACAGATAAGTGACCTGGAAGACAGAGTGGTGGAATTCACTGCTGTGGGAGAGAATAAAGAAAAAAGAATGAAAAGAAATGAACACAGCCTAAGAGACCTCTGGGACAACATTAAACGCAACAACATTCTCATTATAGGGGTCCCAGAAGGAGAAGAGAGAGAGAAATGGCCAGAGAAAATATTTGAAGAAATTATAGTCGAAAACTTCCCTAACATGGGAAAGGAAATAGCCACCCAAGTCCAGGAAGCACAGCCAGTCCCATACAGGATAAACCCAAGGAGAAACACACCTAGACACATAGTAATCAAATTGACAAAAATTAAAGACAAAGAAAAATTATTAAAAGCAGCAAGGGAAAAATGAAAAATAACATACAAGGGAACTCCCAGAAGGTTAAGAGCTGATTTCTCAGCAGAAACTCTACAAGCCAGAAGGGAGTGGCATGATATACTTAAAGTGATGAAAGGGAAGAACCTACAACCAAGATTACTCTACCCAGCAAGGATCTCATTCAGATTCGATGGAGAAATCAAAAGCTTTACAGACAAGCAAAAGCTAAGAGAATTCAGCACCACCAAACCAGCTCTACAACAAATATAAAGAAACTTCTCTAAGTGGGAAACACTAGAAAAGAAAAGGACCTACAAAAACAAACCCAAAACAATTAAGAAAATGGCCATAGGAACATACATACTGATAATTACCTTAAACGTGAATGGATTAAATGCTCCAACAAAAAGACACAGACTTGCTGAATGGATACAAAAACAAGACCCATATATATGCTGTCTACAAGAGACCCACTTCAGACCTAGGGACACATACAGACTGAAAGTGAGAGGATGGAAAAAGATATTCCATGCAAATGGAAATCAAAAGAAAGCTGGAGTAGCAATACTCATATCAGGTAAAATAGACTTTAAAATAAAGAATGTTACAAGAGACAAGGAAGGACACTACCTAATGATCAAGGGATCAATCCAAGAAAAAAATATAACAATTATAAATATATACGTACCCAACATAGGAGCACCTCAATACATAAGGCAACTGCTAACATCTCTAAAAGAGGAAATTGACAGTAACACAATAATAGTGGAGGACTTTTAACACCTCATTTATACCAATGGACAGATCATCCAAAATGAAAATTAATAAGGAAACAGAAGCTTCAAATGACACAATAGACCAGATAGATTTAATTGATATTTATAGGACATTCAATCCAAAAACAACAGATTACATTTTCTTCTCAAGTGCACATGGAACATTCTCCAGGATAGATCACATCTTGGGTCACAAAGCAAGCCTCAGTAAATTTAAGAAAATTGAAATCATATCAAACATCTTTTCTGACCACAACGCTATGAGATTAGAAATCAATTACAGGGAAAAAAATGTAAAAAACACAAACACATGGAGGCTAAACAATATGTTACTAAATAACCAAGAGATCACTGAAGAAATCAAAGAGGAAATCAAAAATTACCTAGAGACAAATGACAATGAAAACACAATGAGCCAAAACCTTTGGGATGCAGCAAAAACAGTTCTAAGAGGGAAGTTTATAGCTATACAAGCCTACCTCAAGAAACAACAAAAATCTCAAATAAACAATCTAACCTTACACCTAAAGGAACCAGAGAAAGAAGAACAAACAAAACCCAAAGTTAGCAGAAGGAAAGAAATCATAAAGATCAGAGCAGAAATAAATGAAATATAAACAAAGAAAGCAATGGCAAAGATCAATAAAACTAAAAGCTGGTTCTTTGAGAAGATAAACAAAATTGATAAACCATTAGCCAGACTCATCAAGAAAAAGAGAGAGGACTCAAATCAATAAAATTAGAAGTGAAAAAGGAGAAGTTACAACAGACACCACAGAAATACAAAGCATCCTAAGAGACTACTACAAGCAAATCTATGCCAATAAAATGGACAACCTGGAAGAAATGGACAAATTCTTAGAAAGGTATAGCCTTCCAAGACTGAACCAGGAAGAAACAGAAAATATGAACAGATCAATCACAAGGAATGAAATTAAAACTGTGATTAAAAATCTTCCAACAAACAAAAGTGCAGGACCAGATGGCTTCACAGGTGAATTCTATCAAACATTTAGAGAAGAGCTAACACCCATCCTTCTCAAACTCTTCCAAAAAACTGCAGAGGAAGGAACACTCCCAAACTCATTCTATGAGGCCACCATCAACCTGATACCAAAACCAGACAAAGATACTACAAAAAAAGAAAATTACAGACCAATATCACTGATGAATATAGATGCAAAAATCCTCAACAAAATACTAGCAAACAGAATCCAACAGCACATTAAAAGGATCATACACCACGATCAAGTGGGATTTATCCCAAGGATGCAAGGATTCTTCAATATATGCAAATCAATCAATGTGATACACCATATTAACAAATTGAAGAATAAAAACCATATGATCATCTCAATAGATGCAGAAAAAGCTTTTGCCAAAATTCAACACCCATCTATGATAAAATCTCTCCAGAAAGTGGGCATAGAGGGAACCTACCTCAATATAATAAAGGCCATATATGACAAACCCACAGCAAACATCATTCTCAGTGGTGAAAAGCTGAAAGCATTTCCTCTAAGATCAGGAACAAGACAAGGATGTCCACTGTCACCACTATTATTCAACATAGTTTTGGAAGTCCTAGCCAAGGCAATCAGAGAAGAAAAAGAAATAAAAGGGATACAAATTGGAAAAGAAGAAGTAAAACTGTCACCGTTTGCAGATGACATGATACTATACATAGAGAATCCTAAAAATGCCACCAGAAAACTACTAGAGCTAATCAGTGAATTTGGTAAAGTTGCAGGATACAAAATTAATGCACAGAAATCTCTTGCATTCCTCTACACTAATGATGAAAAATCTGAAAGAGAAATTAAGGAAACACTCCCATTTACCATTGCAACAAAAAGAATAAAATACCTAGGAATAAACCTACCTAGGGAGACAAAAGACCTATATGCAGAAAACTATAAGACACTGATGAAAGAAATTAAAGATGATACCAGCAGATGGAGAGATATACCATGTTCTTGGATTGGAAGAATCAATATTGTGAAAATGACTATACTACCCAAAGCAATCTACAGATTCAATGCAATCCCTATCAAATCACCAATGGCATTTTTTATGGAACTAGAACAAATAATCTTAAAATTTGTATGGAGACACAAAAGACCCCGAATAGCCAAAGCAGTCTTGAGGGAAAAAAATGGAGCTGGAGGAATCAGACTCCCTGACTTCAGACTATACTACAAAGCTACAGTAATCAAGACAATATGGTACTGGCACAAAAACAGAAACGTAGATCAATGGAACAAGATAGAAAGCCCAGAGATAAACCCATGCACCTATGGTCAACTAATCTACGACAAAGGAGGCAAAGATATACAATGGAGAAAAGACAGTCCCTTCAGTAAGTGGTGCTTGGAAAACTGGACAGCTACATGTAAAAGAATGAAATTAGAACACTCCCTAACACCATACACAAAAATAAACTCAAAATGGATTTGATACCTAAATGTAAGATCGGACACAATAAAACTCTTAGAGGAAAACATAGGAAGAACACTCTTTGACATAAATCACAGCAAGATCATTTTTGATCCACCTCCTAGAGTAATGGAAATAAAAACAAAAATAAACAAATGGGACCTAATGAAAGTTCAAAGCTTTTGCACAGCAAACGAAACCATAAACAAGACGAAAAGACAAACCTCAGAATGGGAGAAAATATTTGCAAACGAATCAATGGACAAAGGATCAGTCTCACAATTATATAAACAGCTCATGCAGCTCAATATTAAAGAAACAAATAACTCAATCCAAAAATGGGCAGAAGACCTAAATAGACATTTCTCCAAAGAAGACATACAGATGGCCGAGAGGTACATGAAAAGCTGCTCAACATCACTAATTATTAGAGAAATGCAAATCAAAACTACAATGAGGTACTCACACCAGTTAGAATGGGCATCATCAGAAAATCTACAAACAACAAATGCTGGAGAGGGTGTGGAGAAAAGGGAACCCTCTTGCACTGTTGGTGGGAATGTAAATTGATACAGCCACTATGGAGAACAGTGTGGAGGTTCCTTAAAAAACTAAAAATAGAATTACCATATGATCCAGCAATCCCTCTACTGGGCATATACCCAGAGAAAACCATAATTCAAAAAGACTTATGCACTGCAATGTTCATTGCAGCACTATTTACAATAGCCAGGTCATGGAAGCAACCTAAATGCCCATCAACAGACGAATGGATAAAGAAGATGTAGTACATATATACAATGGAATATTACTCAGCCATAAAAAGGAACGAAATTGAGTCATTTGTTGAGACATGGATGGATCTAGAGACTGTCATGTAGAGTGAAGTAAGGCAGAAAGAGAAAAACAAATATCGTATATTAACGCATGTATGTGGAACCTAGAAAAATTGTACAGATGAACCGGTTTGCATGGCAGAAGTTGAGACACAGATGTAGAGGACAAATGTGTGGACACCAAGGGGGAAAAACCACGGTGTGGTGGGGATGGTGGTGTGCTGAATTGGGCGATTGGGATTGACATGTATACACTGATGTGTATAAAATTGATGACTAATAAGAACCTGCAGTATAAAAAAACAAACAAAGAAACAGAAAAAAACAACTAATACTAAACTTTCTTTGGGTTATTTGTATGGAGATATGTTAATATAAATGTTTCAGACATTACATGAAATTTCTAAAAATCTTATATCTTCTGGTATAATGTTATAAGTCATAATTCTAGTTATTACTTTAAAATGTATATCTCAGAAATAACTAACAAAACAAAACAAAATAAAAGAACTTCTCTATCCCTTTCTGCAGAGAACATCACCACCCTGAAGACAGGCACTGACCCTAAAGAACTCAGCAGGTGGGTGAGAGAAGGGGTGGCCCATGCAGGAGTATCAGGGATCTTGGAAGACGGTCTGCTTGGCCCCCATTTGTGGACTGGTGTGGGTGGGACCATGGCCATGGAGGTTGGGGCAGAGGAGAGAGGCTCAAAATGGGGGCAGGGGATGGTTGGCTACTGGGGATGTGGAAGCCCAGAGGTGAGAGAGCTCCCACAGAAGCGGGGAGGCCCCAGGGCAATTTTGTGGATGATCACCGCAGCCAGCTGGGGCCATCCTCATTGTCTTGTTTGCTTCCCTCAGCTTAGGCACAGCAGCCACAGCTGTTTCTAGCTCCATCGGTGCCGTGGCCCTCATCTTGCTGCTGGTGGGGCTCTTGTCCATGACTCTGAAGAAACGGAGGCATGAGAGTGAGTTGAACGGCTGGCCCTGGAGCTGGGAACCAGGAAAGAGGAGAAACCAAGGGCAGAGATGGGATGTCTTTCCTATGGGGCAGCCTTGGGGGAGGGTAGAAGAGGGCAGGCTATAGGGTCTGTTCTCTGGAGTTGCCAGGGACTCAGCACATAGCAACAAGATTTATTTATGGTACAAATTCTTTATGCTAAAAGCCATACATAAGCAATCTGTATAGATATGGTTTATATGCATCAACTAAAATAAATATAGATGCCAAGCTCATCTAAATACTAACCAAAATTATAAAGTATACCAACAGTGCTTACTCTCCCTGCCTCTTCCTGGGCACTTAGCTCAGTCTCAGAGGCCCAATGGGTTGAACATGGTGGATTTTGCATTCTGAAGTCCAACCCTAAGCCCAGTAATCAATCAAGGAGAGATGGTTACTACCTCAACTCAGGCTGACTCTGAATTTATTAATTTTTCGAGGACTATCTAAGAAACAACTGAAGCATCAGACCAACCTTCTCCACAAATCCTTGGTAAGGAAATAGTGGAGTCATACCTAGAGGGGCTCCTGGTTATCTCTGCCAGGATTTCATGCTGTTCCTAGGTAGACCCCATACAGGGGTGGTGATAAGGCAGAGAACAGCCCTGAAAGAAATGTTCTCGAAAATCAAGGCAGATCTAGGGCTTGCTCAGCAAAAACCCAATGTTCCACTTGCTGTCCTATAGGGGCCCCAGTAGCTGGTTTTATCTTTGGAAGTGGCTGGTACTTCTAACCTGTGTCCTATCTCTAAAGGAGCTTTACTGCCATGCTGATGCCATATATTCCAACGTGATCAACTTGGCCCCCAGGAAAGCGGACGACTTCGCTGTCTATGCCAACATGCCCCCTTTCAATCGCCCCAGAAGGACATCACCAGACCAAGTGGAATATGCCTCCATTGTATTCCACTGATGGGAAGCCAGTGAGATGCTTCAGAGAGGAAAGTCAGACCTGTGCCCCAGCTAGATCCTGAAACGGCTTTTCCTTTAGATGTGTGTGTGTGTATGTGTGTGTGTGTGTGTGTTTAAAGTGCATAAACCATATTCTGATGGAGGTAAACGACTGGGTATTTCTTCTAATTTATTGGAAACAAAGTGCAGTTATAATGGAAAGGAATGACATCTGAGAGACAAGGGACACAATCATTCCAGCCATTTCTCTCCGGCCCTTTCTTGCCCTTGCCCTTCCTGAGGCAAGGGCTGAGGAGTGGGGCTCGCACCACTCAAGGACCAGCTTCTGTATTTTGTCTCTCTTGTTCTGCCCTGTCAGGAATTGACACCCTGTAGAGGTTAATTCATGAGTCACACTCACGTCTGGAGACGTGAATGGCTGATTGCTGTGTCTATGTCTTCACAGCAGCTTTGCTGGACTATGTACCAAGTGTGGGGAGAGGAGGCATGGGAGAGCTACAAGTATGTGTAAAGTCTTCTTCCTGAGGGAGTGAACGCAGAGAATTCGGGACCACCTGGGACAGGAGCTGGGGAAGGATCACCTGGTGGAAGTGGGTACATGTCACCACCAACAAGTGTCTGCTCCGTGGGAACTTCGGAAGATGTCTGGAACTTTGCAACTGATTCATTCCTTCTTTCCTTCATTTAAAAACATGCATTAGGGCTTCCCTGGTGGCACAGTGGTTAAGAATCCGCCTGCCAAGGCAGGCGACACGGGTTTGAGCCCTGGTCCTGGACACGTGCCGCGGAGCAACTAAACCCGTGCACCACAACTACTGAGCCTGTGCTCTAGAGCCAGCGAGCCCCAACTACTGAGCTCGCGTGCCCCAACTACTGAAGCCCGTGCACCTAGAGCCTGTGTTCTGCAACAAGAGAAGCCACTGCAGTGAGAAGCCTGCGCACCACAACAAAGAGTAGCCCCGCTTGCCACAACTAGAGAAAGCCCGCACGCAGCAACAAAGACCCAATGCAGCCAAAAATTAAAAAAAAAAAAAAAATCCTAAAAAAAAAAAAAAATAAATAAAACATGCATTAAACACCACCATATTCTAGACCCTGGGAATACAGCAGTGAATCCAACAGACAAAACCTTATTCTCATGGAGCTTACCTTCTAGGAGGGGGGCAGTGAACAAATAAACAAGAAAGTACACAGACTGTCACATGGTAGCATGTGCTATGGACCAAAATAAAGCAAGTCCTGGAAGGTAGGGACACACCAGGTGGGAGTGGGTTGCTATTTTGTATTAGATGGTCAGGTACAGGCTTGCTGACATTTGACCTGAAGGCAGTGAGAAAGTGAGACCTGAGGATAAATGGGGAAGAGCATGTCAGGCAGAAGGGACAGCAAGTGCAAAGGCCCTGAGGTGGAAGTATACTTTACATGGTCAAAGAATATCGAGGATGTTAGTGTGTCTGGAGTTGGCCGGGGTGGGGGCGGGGGCAGTATGGGGAGATGAGGTGTGTGCAACAAATCAGCACCTGAGTTTGGGAATCAGTGGTCTAAGGCAGTGTTTCCCACAGCATACTCCATGCAGTGGGAGTACAGGGACCCCTGGTCCTTTGGGGATCATGCCTCTGGCTGCACCACTCTCTCTACTCCCGCTGCTCACATTTGTTAATCTCCAGATATTCTCCTCATTTATAGGGGACTCCTGGTCTCTGCTCCACCCTGATCCTGTCATCACTCAAGGTTATTTCGTGGCAGTGTAGATGATCCTCCCTACCTTTGAGCTTAAAGTTTCCCAAAGTGTGTTCTTCCAGTTATGAGAGATGTTAATGGATGTTGGGATGTAGAGAGTAGGTGAGATCTATGACCAGATAAGTTTGGGAAATAATGAATAAGTAAAGAGTAATGGAGAAAAATAATTTTTCATTTAAAACCAAACATGATAGAAGCCACTTCTGTCTTCGAAGGAGGGTATGCCATACTGGTTCACATCAGTAAGAAAACACATTCTTTATGGCTCCTTCCACTCATAGAGAGTGGAGAGGGGAGGAGGAAGTAGAAAGGAAACACAAAGATTTCTAAGCCTCTGCCCTCTTTTCTGTTGATACTGGGCAAGTCCAAGGGCAGAGAGTCCTTTGTTATAGCACAGATGTAGGGTGACCACACACCCTGGTTTGTTGGGGACTTTCCTGGTATACAACTGTTGTCCCAGATAAACTATTATTAGGTCCACTTTCATTCTCAAAAGTGTCATAGTTTGGGTGATAAATTATGTGGTCACCCACTAACAAGGCTTTGAAAGTGCAAAAGCAAGTCCAAGGCCAATAAGGAGTGGAGAGCAAAGTTGTTTTGTACAATAAAGTGAGAATAGAGTTGGGGTGGGGGTGGAAGAGGCTGCTGGGGAGACAACAAGGACGTTTTTGAGGGAAAAGGGGGCTAAAATCATGTAAAAGATTTCCACCACCACAAACCTCAGTAAAGCCCGCTGAACACACCAAGGTCTGGTGTGGGTATTTTGGGGAAGGGGACATCATGGACAAGGGACTGAAATCCACATCTTGGTCAGCATAGAGCAGAAATAAGAGAGAAGTGGTAAGAGGTGCAATCTGAATGAGTTGGACAATTCAGGGGGAGGATGAACTCAGAGCTGGAAGCAAACACAAGCACACAAACCCTCTGAAAATTCTCAGAAATCTCAGGGAGGGCACCAGAGTTTCCAAAGAACTTACAATTGGGATATTAACAATGGTACTTAAATGGATACTTTGGCCTCAGCATATATCTGTGTTGAAAAATTTAAACAGGTTTCTTTATGGCGAGACTTCTCAGAGCCTCCGATAGGTAATGTACTTTATGAATAGTGTTCTTTAAACTCCCTCTTGTTTTCTTAGGGAGCATTCCATAAGACAGGAAGTAATCCTTGTAATGCCCTGTGGGAAGAGCTTGTTTACGGGGACACCTGCCCAGGCGGGACTGTCACAGGGAGACCCCAGTCTAACCCTGCATCTGATTCTATCCAAGGAGGGTGCAGAATAGTCATTATTAGTCTTTTATGTGGCAAATGGGGTAGCTGTGCCCAGTCTGAAGCAAGGACACCCCCTCTTCCAGCTTTGATCTGTACCCAACAGCCCCCAATTTTTAGTTAGGCAGCCAGAGACATCTCTCTGGGGCAGTAGCTCTCAGCTGGGAGCAATTTTGCTCCCTTTTCCAGATATCTGAAAATATCTGGAGACTTTTTTTTTTTTTTTTTTTTTTTTTTTTTTTGCGGTACGCAGGGCTCTCACTGTTGTGGCCTCTCCTGTTGCGGAGCACAGGCTCTGGACGCGCAGGCTCAGCAGCCATGGCTCATGGGCCCAGCCGCTCCGCGGCATGTGGGATCCTCCCAGACCGGGGCATGAACCCGTGTCCCCTGCATTGGCAGGTGGACTCTCAACAACTGCGCCACCAGGGAAGCCCCTGGAGACATTTTGGATTGTCACAATGGAGTGGGGTGTGTGTGTGTGTGTGTGTGTGTGTGTGTATGTGTGTGTGTGTGTGCGCTACTGGCATGTAGGGGGTAGAGGCTAGGGATGGTGTTAAACATCCTACAATGCACTGGAAAGCCCCTCCACAAAATAGAATTATCCTGCACAAAATGCTGCTGTCGAGAAGCCCTGCTCTAGGCTCTTCCTGGAGCTCATGCTCCGATACATAGCTAAGATGAAGATGTTGACCAGACTCTCCATGCCCCAAGCTCGGCACCCACAGTGATTTCAACAGAAGTAAAATGAGCACTAAATGATTTCAAAATCTCAGCAACTAGAAGGATGGATGAGCAACCATCCCGATTTGCCCTGGACTGTCCTAGTTTTAGCACTGAGAGCGTTGAGTATTAGTATTGATGGGTTCCAGGAAACCCCTCAGGTCTGGGCTGCTAGCAGCTAGGACTCTCCACTTCTGAATTTAGCCTTTGTGGTTTTAGAGCAAACAGCTGCCCTTCTCAGTTAGGATGGGAGAATTCTGGGCCTTTACAGCTAAAGCAGAGGGCAAGTGAGTTATACACTCCAAGGAGGCCCAGGTCTTGGGCACTAAGACAAATCCCTCCAGCTCACCTGCAGAAGAAGCTGTCCACAACCCACTGGCCTGGCGGATGTAGCTGTCCTCCTTTCCTTGCTGCCCATCCGCACCCATGGCTCCTGCCTTACATCACTCTCAGATGAGCTGCTCAGTGCATTTTGCTGAATGAGTGAATGGGTGCTGCTCTTCTAAAGACTCTTGGGAAATTCTGTTAAATAGGCTGAGGAGCTTCTAGACATTTGGCCATGTGGTGGTTGCTGTTTCTCTTGGGAAAACATAATTCTGCAATGTTCTGAACACCCTCAAAGAAATGTATCTGTTTTAACAAGGGCAGGGATTTGGAACGTAAAACGCTTTGCAAAGTCCTGAGAAAAATCTCTCTGTGTGACTGGAAATGAGGTTCACTTGCTCCCTTAATGTCTCTTATTAGAGGATAGAAAAAGCCAGCTTCTCGGTGCCCAGCAGGGAGGAGTATTTCTGACAGTATTTGGAATTACTGGTGCATGGTAATAACAAAAAGCAGACTGCCTTTAGTTGGTTTTATTATTTTTTAAATCCACTGCAGACAATGCACCCCTTGAGCGCCTGCTTCCAGGATGGACAACTCCCACTGCCACCTGCCCTCCACCCAATCCATGCACCACTCTCTTGTCAGCTATCAGCCTTGGCCCTTCACTTACCTTGTACAACTTTGGCAAGTTAACTAATTTCTTTAAGTTCAGATTTTCTCATCTGTAAAATGGAAATAATAAGTTCACAGATTATGGAAATAATCTGCGACTGCTTTGAAGATAGGCATTGTCTGATGATGTTATATGAAAATATTCTGTAAATTACAAGATGCTGTAGAAAAATGTGAAGAATTATTACCAACTGACATATGACAATTGATCATGTTACAAGGAGATATTTCTCATGGATAGTTGAATGGACTGGAACAGCAGGACGATTTTGCCATCATTAGAAGGGCGTGGCCGCTATCAGTAATGTTTTTTTTTTTTTTTGAGAACCTGCCTCAAGTACTACGCAGCAACATCTCATAAACAGGAACTCAACAAATAAATAAATCACGTGGTCCTTAATTTTTCACTTCCTTAAGAGCCGATGATCTAAGGGGAGTTAAAGCAGACACAAAAAACAGTGGGAAAAAAATTTGTGTGCAAAGAAGCCCAGCCCAGATAGAGAAAAGGACATACTGAACGTACAAAGGTCCAAACTTACGAAACTGAGTGTAGAGGGATGTCCCTCCTTCCAAAAGGATTCTTGTCTTTATAAGTGGGTGTATTTCAGGCTTTGTATAAATAGTGCCCTCCTCTAATACACTCTGGGCATAGATGTTAAAAACTTGATTTACTGAATTCACCAATGTTCCCTGGAAACACCTAGCTGGAGCAATCTTGACTGCACAAGGAAAGTGGGGGGACAGCCAGAGGTCCCAGTGAGTTAGAAGGATGTTCCTTGAGACTTGGCACCTGGGCGCTCCCACCCCACCTCCTGTGTCTTTGCCATGCCCTCGGGGTGTCCTTGGCAGGCTCCACCTGTCCCTCTGATATTGGAGCACCTCGGGGCTCTCTCCTGGCCCTTTGCCTTCTCACTCTACTCCCAAAGGCTTTAGTGCTGTCTGCTTGCCGACGCCCCTGAAATCTACGTCTCCAACTGTAGACATCTGCAGACACACAACTAACTGCTTACTGGCCTTCACCTCTTGGGTGTATGACAGCAATAATAATGATAAATACTTTTGTAACCGTAACCGTGTGTAAACACTTACATAGTCTTAACAGACATATTTTAAGTGCCTCACATATAACTCATATAAGCTTCACAGCAGCACTTGAGAAAGCTACTGTTATTCTTGTCTTCAAGAAATCAAGTCACAGAGAAGACAGGTAGCAGCAGAGTCAGTCTGGCTTCAGGGGCCCCATCTTTAACCACTCTGCGGACTGGGTCCCTGCGCTCACACTCAACACGTCGGGCACAGAAAGCATGCTGCAGCTCCCCCATTGCCTTCTCCCTCCCCACTGGCCACCCACTGGCCCTATCTGAAAATCTATGAGTCACTTTGCCATTCTCTACCTCCCACTTCCATTCCAAGTAATTCGATCACCAAATCCTATCACTTCTACACCTTGCGTATTTTAAAAATCTGTTTAATTGCCTCTGTCTCTCCCTCTAATCTGTTCTCTACGCTGCAACCAGAGGTTCTTCAAAAAACAAACTCTGAGTGGCCATTATCAGTTAACGTTTCTTCAGCTTATCAATGCACCTTCAGTGAGTTCCAGTTGTCCATTGGATAAATCCTAACTTCTTAGCAGGGCCCACAAGGCCCTCTGTGATCCCACCCATACACATCCCCTCAGCCTCATCACTCCTCGCTGCCCTCCCGCTCTCTCCCCTTTATCTTGGCTGGCTCTCAGTTTTCCAAATGCACTAGTTCTCTCTCTCCCCACTGAGATTTTACTCATGCTCTTTCTTCTGCCTGTAGCCCTCCCCCCACTCCCTAGGTCAGAGCTGAGTCCTTCTCTGATCAAAGACTGTGATGAGCCCTTCTGCTATATGTTCCCTGACTCCCTTTAACTTTCCAGGAGACAGCATTCATCACACCTTAGTGTAATTTCTTGTCTGAAGTCTATGATCCCAATTGCATGGGGATAGGGATCAAGTCCATCTTCTTTACCTCTGGATCCCAAGTGCAGGACCAGGTGCATTGTCAACTATCAAGAAATATCTGTAACATGAATGAATGAATGGCAGAACAATTTGGAGGGAATAACATAGTGACCACAGTAGCAAAGCCCTTGCTATTTGATAAGATATCAGCTTTATTGAGGTAGAATTCACATACCATACAATTCACAATTCTATGGCTTTTAGTATATTTGTAGAGGTGTGCAACCATCATCGCAATTTTAGAACATTTTCATCACCCCAGAAGAAACCCTGTGCTCATTAGCAGTCAGTCACCATTTCCTTCTATGTTATTTTAAAAAGATAATAAAGCCTAGTATTTGTAGCGTGTTTCACGTGGGTTAACAGAGCCCATGCGGGCTCGTTGAATCTTGAACAACTCTGTGAGGTGGGCATTTGACTGCATCTGTCAATGAGTTTTCACTTCAGTTTTTGGAGGAAGATCTTTTTTTTTTTTTTGCGGTACGCGGGCCTCTCACTGTTGTGGCGTCTCCCATTGTGGACCGCAGGCTCCGGACGCACAGGCTCAGCGGCCATGGCTCACGGGCCCAGCCGCTCCACGGCATGTGGGATCTTCCCGGACCAGGGCATGAACCCGTGTCCCCTGCATCGGCAGGCGGACTCTCAACCACTGCGCCACCCGGGAAGCCCTCCTTAGTCTTCTTGACACACCGTTTTTCCCCCTTAAAAATGGGAGAGATAACTGATTCTCCTGCAGAAAGTAGCTATGTTTTCCGTGAGGCGTTGCATCCCACGAATGTTGGAGGCATTGTGCAAGGGGAGAAGGGCTTGGGAGGGATGCAGTCTTACGAAATGTGTAGGGTGTGGGAAGTGAATGTGAGTTATCGACCTCCATCAGCCACTCCTTCTTCCACCAGGTGATAAGCTATCAGAAATAGCTTCCTGTTGACATTACAGATGTTATAGCTTCATTTAGGGCTGTCAGCTCAAAGCAGAGAGAGGAGGACCATATCACATCGGGCTAGGCAGATGGAGGCTTGGATGTGGACCTCCCAAGAGGCACCAGCAGGAATCCATTGACAGCGGCCTCTGGGAAGGAGCAGGCTAAGTGCTTTTGTGAGCAAACCATCATCTCATCTTCAGCAAGTGTTTGCATCTAGGTACGCAGTGTGTGAGATGCGGGCATACCCCAGGCATGTATAAGTAACAGCACTTCAATTCATTCACTCACTTACACATGCCACAAACACTGCTTGAGCACCTACTAGACGCAGGCAGAGTTCTGGTAACAAGGGACACAGTAGAGTAAGACATAGACTCTCGATTTAGAGCAGAGTCGTGGATGATTGAATCAAAACTACTTGCAATTGTTTATGAAGAAAATGTAGTCCAGAGAGGTCGAATGCCTCGGGGCTCCAGGTTCCTGAGGTCCAAGTCAAGTGGACTTTCTATTGTTGCAACACTGTCGTAGGGAGAGTACACACATGGAGGACCCCAAATATGTCATGCTCAAAACTCCTTAACAACTACATGATATTGTGAGCCTTGAAGAGGCATCACGGAAGGTTCTAGTCCAAGAGTGGTCTACACAGAAGAGCAGAGCAGTGTGAATGATACACAACCCTAGCTGCTGCCGTATCTACCCCGGGTTCAGGTAAAAGGGTAATCAAGGTATTGGGTCAACATTCTTGGCTTGATTCCTGTAGGTTAACTGTAGCTAGAGTTAATAACTGAGAGAGGGGCTTCCCTGGTGGCACAGTGGTTGGGAGTCCACCTGCTGATGCAGGGGACACGGGTTCGTGCCCTGGTCTGGGAAGATCCCACATGCCGTGGAGCGGCTGGGCCCGTGAGCCATGGCCTCTGGGCCTGTGCCTCCGGAGCCTGTGCTCCGCAATGGGAGAGGCCACAACAGTGAGAGGCCCACGTACCGCAAAAAAAAAAAAAAAACCTGAGAGACTCTGGCAGAGTCAGGAGCAGCGAGGTGTATGTTGACAGTGTAGGGATGAACCTGGAGGGGCTGAAAACCCAGTTAGGAAATCATTCTGTAGAGCTTCCAGGATCCCCATGCATTCCTAAACTTTGAGTGAGGATGGTGCTTCCTGTTCTTAACATAGCTCTGCAAAGGAAAGAAGACTGTAGCTATGGACATATTTCCTCAGTGAACTGATAATACATTGCGGGCCGGAAAACACTGAGCAGCACTCAGCCCAAGGGGTGGATTTCTAACTTTAATTTAGAGAATAAAAATGTAAATAGCTACCACTTGTTGTGTACCAGAGAAAGGAGCTTCTGTTAAGTGTTTTGCCTATTTATTTGTATCATTTAACTTTAAAAAGCCTTATGAGATTTTTTAAAATTAGACATTTATTATTAACCTATGAAAAGACTGAGAACCAGAGAGGTTAAGTAACTTATCCCAAGTCAACCAGCTACCAAGTAGTACAGCCAGCTTTCAAACCTGAATATATCTGACTTGGAAGCCATTATTCTATATTGGTTATCTTGTTGTGAGCAGGGAGGTGACATCACAGAGGCCTATAAAGTACTGTTTTCTTTGTTTTATCTCAGGATCATTTTATGCTCCTCCTGTTCTTTTTCACTCCCAAATTTAGGTTGTGGGGGTTTAGCCTGAGACACCCCCCAAAAGCCTGCAATTGACCTTCCTTCCCTTCCTTGGCACTGTCATACAAACTGCAACAGCCGTCTGAGGGCGGCCTCATTCCACGTTTAACGGTGAAGAAGTCCTTAAAAAATTATCCTTATCAGTTGCCGTGCGTGCCATATACACACTCATAATAATCTACGGTCGTATCACACACGGATTCGGAGATGAGGTGAGCTGGAAGGGGCCTTTGCTAATATGTAGAGACCCACTTCTTCATTTTATAAAGGAAGGTCATGAGTCCACTGGTGGGAAAGTGATTTGTCTGAGCTCATACGGCAAGTTAGTGCCAGAGCTGGGACTTGAACCCAGGCCTCTTGACCTCTCCTCCAGGGCTCTTTCCGCTCTACCGGGACGTGTGCATATTTGTGGAATTTAAACATTTGTTCACATGGAGGGAAAGAGATTACTAACCTCCATCGACGTAAACTGTCTGCATGGAGCAGTAGGGTAGAGCCCTGCCAAGAGAGACAGGAGGTGTTGTCTGTTGCTTCACCCCGCTCTACAAAACTGAGCTAGATTATTATCTTCTGAGCAGCATGCCCTCACCCTGTTGGAAATGATGAAACATTGGCGACTGACCTCCAGTGACTGAGAAGCTTCCGGGTGGGGCTGGGGGGTGGTGAGGGAGATGTTTCCATCAGGACATTGCTGAAACACAGGCTGGGATCAGAACTTTCTCATGGTCCTGGGGGTAAGTATTGTCTGGGCACGTAGGATTTTAAATTAGTTTGAGGAGTGTGTGTCTGTTTGTGAACATGTATGTGTAGAAGTTTCAGAGGAGGTTCTCTGTTTATGTGTTAGAATGCCAGGGTGTGGAATTCAATTGCCATTGGCTTGGAGTGAACTTAAGGTTTGTCAGTGTGCACTTTATGGACATTAGTCTCTTGCTCCTGAGACCTGAGATCTGTCTTCAGTAGCAGCAGTGTCCTTCAGGGCTCTGGCTAGAAGGTAAATAAACTTTGAATGCAGACAGAACCAGATCCAAAGAACTTTGCTAAATGTTTGTAATCCTCAGTTTCCTCATCTGTAAAATGGGTATAAAACCAGCCACCTTTCAGTGTTGCTATGAGGATTACAGAAAATATACATTTAGTGCCCAGTCCAGTACTCCATCAATAGTAGCTATAAATTATTTACTCTTTTAAAGTCAACTGGGAACCAGATCCCAGAGAATATCTCCCTGCAGGAGTTTTTCCCTTAAGATTCATTCTGAGCTACAAAGAACTGGGGTGTGTGGAGGGAAGGGAACCAGCCTGGCAGTTTAAAAATGTTATGAATGAGAATCAGAAAATGTACACTGTCAAAAAAAAAGCCAGGCAAACATCTGGGCAAGGAAAAGCCAACAACAACAGCAAAATATAATAGCTGGCTCTAACATAGAGCTTACTATGTCCCAGGAACTGTTAAGAGCATCACGTAGATTAATTCATTTAATCCTCACAACAACTCTGAAAATATAGGCGTTGTTCATAGCTTCTCTTTATGATTGAGGAAACTGAGGCACAAAGGTGTTGAGTGACTTGACTGAAGTCAGTGACAGAAAACTCTTCTAGAATACTTTAGCATAGAAGAGTGTTCTTAGAGCAGGCTTCTCTCCATTGTCCCTGCAGCCTGGGAGCTCAGAAGTGTAGACCAGGCACTCAAGGAAGACTTGGTTATTGGTCGACTCTGCTCTTGTTCGAGGCACTGACCCTGTGTGGGCTTCGGCAACCCTACTCAGTACAATGCCTTGAGTAGGATCAGCTGTGTAATCAACAGGGCCCCGTGCAAATGGACATCTTGGACACCTTTTTAAAAATTATTAAGAATTTAAAGATGGCAACAGCAGAGCACTAAACCCATCATGGGGCCCTTCTGAGCATGAGGTCCTACTGGACTCCACAGGAGACATGCCCATGGCCCTGAGACCCAGTAATGAGGCAGGAACAGTGCTGGAAATTTCCATGGTCTCACTTACCCCTCTTGACAAATTATGTGAGGGAGACCTTTGGCTTTCTAATTAACAGAGGAGAAAATTAAGACTCAGGGACATCAAGTGCCCCCCACCAAGCTTAAACAGTGTTTATTATATGCAAACTGATTGAACTGCGATGAGTACAGAATGTTACAAAGTGCTTTTCCCCACACGTTGTCTCTAAATATTGTGCCAGGAATTGTGGACCTAAAGTATGGACTAGACATGGTCCCAGCCACCAAAGGGCTCACAAACTGAGCATAATCTGAGGAAGGTGTTTAGTTTCTCTAAAATTTAATTGGTCAATTCTATAAAATTTAGTTGGCCCCTCCAATTCACCTGGAGCTTTGCAGAACTAGCAAAATGACTCCTGAAGTTGCTTGCAATTCTTTGTCCTGCTGATTTAGTCTCGGTACTAAGTTTCATTCATCTCAGGTAATTGTAAAAATGCTTTCCCCCAAATCACCAAGTTGCATTCATCTCAAGTACTTTCTTGCAAAAAATGCTTTCCGTCAAATTCCTAGTTAAAAATTTTGGATGACTTATTTTCCCTCCTAAAAAATTGGCTGTGCCTGCACCTATAAATCCGTGTGACTGGAAATGTGGCTTAGCTGGTTGAGATTCAAAGTTGCTATTTCTGGTTAATTTGAGTCTTATCCTTTATGTCATTTTAGACTCATGGAATTCTCATGGAACAACAAGATGTCAGAACTAAATCTATTTATCTCACCCCTTTCAGTTTCTAGACAGGGAAACTGAGACTCAGAGAGAGGAAGCAAGGTGTCCAAGGTGGCTGAGTTTAGAAAGTTGCCGAGCTGGAATGTTGATCCAGGTTCTCATTTTATAGTCCTGATGCATCCCAACTGCCTGGGGTGAGGCCCCTGCAATGGTGACCAGAGCTGAAGGAAATCCAGAGACAATTTCTCTGATACCCAGGACAGAGGTGACGCCCTAACCCTCTGTCGTCCTCTTCTCCGTGGTGTTTGTCAGACGCGATTTCCTCCCTTTTCACAGCTAGGTACTTGGACCTTCTCTGTCTCCTGGTGCGTGGACATGGTGACAGTCATAGGAGCAGGGACTGTTTAGGACCAAGGACCTCCCAGGACCATATAGCTTTGTTTATGGGTTGCTTACACCTCCCACCTGAAAATCATGTGTGAGCCCCTGTGGAAATGGGTGCATTTATATAGGTAAGACAATTTGGGGTTGAACGTTCTGTTCTGGTGTGAGGATCACCCCTGTTGTGCACCTATATATGCCAGGCACTCGACTAAGCTTCTTAAATGCTATGTGCAGTGTGGCGAAGGCTCTCGCTCCAAACAGCCTGGGTTTGAATTCTTTCTCCTGCATGGCGGATTAGAGCCTGGTTTTCTCATATGTAAAATGGGGACAGCAATATTATCTACCACATAAGGTTGTTATTTTGAGGCTTAAATGAGATAATTTATGCAAAATGTTTTGCATGATGCTGGCATAAAGTAAGCACAAAACATGTGTGAGTTAAAAAAGTGAAACAGGTGACGTCCTCATTTTTCCCATAAAACACTGGGGCCTGACAAGAGAAAGCAAGTCACAGCTAAGGAAGGCCAGAGTTGGAATCCCCAGCCCAGTTCACCTGGCCACTAAGTCCCTGTTCCTCACCATTTTCCTGCCCTTACTTGTAAGGTTGCCTGGCAGCATACTCAGCTTTCTCTCATATCATCTTATTCCCATGTGGTCAAATCTATAGTGAACTTTGTAGAAGACAATTAATTCCGCTAAAACTGTCCCCTACAGCCAGGGTCGGCAGACACCTTTAGCTGGAGTGCTGCGCTCCCCACTCTCCACCCATCCATCACCCTCTGTTCTTCGGATAATACCCGCTCAGTGAATCCTCTCTGAATATTCTATTGCATGGGGATCTCTTTTTCCTCTGAAACATTACGTACTATTGATAACACGCCTTCTGACAATTCATCATGCTTTGTTGTGGCATCTCTTGTATTTTTTGATTTTTTTTACACATTAATGTCTTGATTTTCCAAGTACAACATGAACTCTTGGAAGTTCAGGTAGCGTTCTCTCCTTCGTGGCCATCAGGGTATTTCACCCAGGACCACACACATAGACCACTCAATAAATATTTGATTGACTGAAATTCAGGCATTTAGCTGATTATCTCAATGTTATATTAATATGGTGAGATAGAATTTAGATGTAAATAAAATGTTTATGTAGATAAATTTGGTCTCATGCTAATTTAAGCTACTCAGAAATTCTAGACTTTTTTCCATACTCTTAAAATATTTTCCTGATTGGAAAAAATCATCCAGAACATTTCAGTACCTAGTTTCGTTAACATTTAGGTATATTTTCTTCCATTTCCCTGTTTTGAAAATAGATTCCCCAATTTAATTTTCATAAATGTATATTCATGAGAAAATTTATATTTGATACGCAAAATAATGATCAATGAGTTATTCTGGATTTGATTAACTGAATCAGGCGAATTGAGGGGTGGGGGTTATTAAACTAATAGACAAAAAAATTTTAATGACCCAGAGCTTTTTTTTTTTCTTTGCAAATATTCATTCTTTTTATATTTACATTTTACAGGGCTGTGATCATATTGTATATTGTATACTGTACATATATAATGTATATATATATATATATATATACTGATAAAGTACAAGCTAAATATAACTGTCTTGTACTTTTTCACAGAAGACTCCTTCCTTAGATTAATTTTTCCTAAACATAATTTTAAGTGTATAATATTCCATCCTATACCTTTGCCCTAATTTATTTAATCTTTGTTTTTCAATCAGATTGTTTTCCATTTTTCACTTTTATAATCCACAGTGGGTAGAGCTACCTTGCAAAGAATGGCTGGTAATTTTAGAATATTTATCATGCCCTCAGGACTTTCCTGAGCAGTCTCATTAATTTCACTAGTTTTTCAATTGATTCTTTTGGGATTTCTGGGTGTAAAATCACATCTCTTGCAAATAAGAATAAACTTGACTTTTCCTTGCTCCATCGCATCAGTTATTGGCTGAGGCTCCAGCGCCAGCCTGTCTGGGCACAAAGCCTCATGAACTCTTCTCATTATCTTGGCCAACGTACTTCTCTGTGTCTGAGTTTTGTCCTCTGTAAAATGGAAATAATAATAGTACCTACCTCCTAAGGTGGTTGTGAGAATCAGATGAATTAATACATGTGAAAGTACGCAGAGAACATGGTCAATAAATATTCAGTATTATTATTATAGGTTGGAGAAACTTCCAGCTTCATTTAAAATATTTGATTTATCCATGTTGTATTTATAGTATATAAAAGGCAGCTCCTTGTAATGATTGAGGGTTAGACTTTTGAGTCAGATGGGCTTGAGTTTAAAACTTGACTCCTGGGGCTTCCCTGGTGGCGCAGTGGTTGAGAGTCTGCCTGCCAGTGCAGGGGACACAGTTTTGAGTCCTGGTCTGGGAAGCTCCCACATGCCGCGGAGCAACTAGGCCCGTGAGCCACAACTGCTGAGCCTGCGCGTCTAGAGCCGGTGCTCCGCAACGCAAGAGGCTGCGACAGTGAGAGGCCCGCACACTGCGATGAAGAGTGGCCCCTGCTTGCTACAACTAGAGAAAGCCCTCGCACAGAAACGAAGACCCAGCACAGACAAAACTAAAATAAATAATTAAAAAAACAAAAAAAAACAACAAAAAAACTTGACTCTTCCAGTGGGGGGACCAGGGCAAATTGGTCAACCTCTCCAAGCCTCGGTGTCCTCATTTAGGAAATGGCAATAATATCTGTTCTTGTAGAGCAAGAAGATAAATAAACCACATGGCAAATACTCAACGTTAGCTTTTATTATTGTAATAATTAATTTCCTGTATATCCCTGGAGTAACTTTTTTTAATTTTTAAAAAATCTTTTATTGGACTATAGTTGATTTACAATGTTATGTTAGTTTCAGTTGTAGAGCAAAATGAATCAGCTATACATATACATATACCCACTCTTTTTTAGACTCTTTCCCCACATAGGTCATTACAGAGTATTGAGCAGAGTTCCCTGTGCTATACAGTAGGTCCTTATTAGTTATCTATTTTATATATAATAGTGTGGATGTGTCAATCCCAATCTCCCAGTTTATCCTTCCCCGCCCCCTCCCATTCCCCACCAGTAACCATAAGTTTGTTTACTACATCTGTGACTCTATTTGTTTTGTAACTAAGTTTATTTGTACCTTTTTGTTTTTTTAGATTCCACACATAAGTGATATTCTATGATATTTGTCTTTCTCTGCCTGACTTTCTTCACTCAGTATGACAATCTTTAGGTCCATCTATGTTACTGAGAATGGCATTATTTCATTCTTTTTTATGGCTGAGTAACATTCCATTGTATATATATATATATACCACATCTTCTTTATCCATTCCTGTCGATGGACATTTAGGTTGATTCCATGTCCTGGCTATTGTAAATAGTGCTGCAGTGAACATTGGGGTGCATGTATCTTTTCAAATTATGGTTTTCTCTGGGTATATGCCCAGGAGTGGGATTGCTGGATGATATGGTAGTTCTATTTTTAGTTTTTCA
The DNA here is from genome assembly GCF_059928025.1 of Delphinapterus leucas. NCBI lineage: Eukaryota > Metazoa > Chordata > Mammalia > Artiodactyla > Monodontidae > Delphinapterus > Delphinapterus leucas. Next base: position 41,008,113 of record NC_143129.1, read on the forward strand.
AGGAACCTCCATACTGTTCTCCCTATTGGCTGTACCAATTTACATTCCCACCAACAGTGTAGAAGGGTTCCCTTTTTCCACACCCTCTCCAGTGTTTATTGTTTGTAGATTTTTTGATGATGGCCATTCTGAGCCACGTGAGGTGATACCTCATTGCAGTTTTGATTTGCATTTCTCTAATAATTAGTGATGTTTTCATGTGCTTTTTGGCCATCTGTATGTCTTCTTTGGAGAATTGTCTATTTAGATCTTCCACCCATTTTTTGATTGGGTTGTTTGTTTTTTTGATATTGAGCTGCATGAGCTATTTGTATATTTTGGAGATTAACCCTTTGTCAGTTGCTTCACTTGCAAAAATTTTCTCCCATTCTCAGGTTTGTCTTTTCATTTTGTTTATGGTTTCCTTTGTTATGCAAAAGCTTTTAAGTTTAATTAGGTCCCATTTGCTTATTTTTGTTTTTATTTTCATTACTCTAGGAGGTGGATTAAAGAATATTTTGCTGCGTTTTATGTCAAAGTGTGTTCTGCCTATGTTCTCCTCTAAGAGTTTTATAGTGTCTGGCCTTACATTTAGGTCTTTAATCCATTTTGAGTTTATTTTTGTGTATGGTGTTAGGGAGTGTTTTAATTTCATTCTTTTACACGTGGCTGTCCAGTTTTCCCAGCACCACTTATTGAAGAGACTGTCTTTTCTTCATGTACATTCTTGCCTCCTATGTCATAGATCAGGTGACCGTAGGTGCGTGGGTTTATCTCTGGACTTTCTATCCTGTTCCATTGATCTATATTTCTGTTTTTGTGCCAGTAGCATACTGTTTTGATTATTGTAGCTTTGTATTATAGTCTGAAGTCAGGGAGCCTGAGTCCCCTGGAGTAACTTTTGATATAATATTATGTATTTACCTCTGTATTCATAAGTGAGATAAGCCTGGAGAGTTTTCCTTTTTTTTTTTTCTTTTTTTGGTGCCCTGTGTTCTTTAAAAATTTCAAATGACTCATTTGTAAAACTATCTGGACACAAATTTTGAGTACATAGTTTTTTTTGTGTGTGTGTGTGTGTTACGCGGGCCTCTCACTGTTGTGGTCTCTCCCGTCGCGGAGCACATGCTCCGGACCCGCAGGCTCAGCGGCCATGGCTCACGGGCCTAGCCGCTCCGTGGCATGTGGGATCTTCCCGGACCGGGGCACAAACCCATGTCCCCTGCATCGGCAGGCGGACTCTCAACCACTGCGCCACCAGGGAAGCCCTGAGTACATAGTTTTTATAATGCTTTCAATTTCTAAATAATAATAGCTGCCATTTATAGGATGCTTATTACTTTGTGACAAAAGGTAGAATAACTGCTTCTCCTACTGCATCTTATTTCATTCACAGAAGTAGGTATCATTTATATTCATCTATCTAATCCTGAGAATTAGTTATTATTGCTCTCATCTTACAGGCAAGAAAACAGAGGCTTTGAGAGCTTAAATAAGTAGACCCAACTCATGCAGAGGATGAGCTGGGATGTGAACCCAAGGTGTCTGACTCCAAGTTCTCTGCCCCTAGCAGCTAGAGGGGAACTGAACTTGGATCCCAAATTGCTTTCTTGTTATTTTGCTTTGGCTTTAGTCTAAGTTTTCTGTGCCTTATGGAATCCATTTTGCTAATTATATTTTTCTAGGAAATCAATAATTTTATTGATATTTCACAAAAAGAAAATCTCAGGAGTCTCACAGTTTTTGACTTTCTCTGTTTCTGTGGTTATATTCATTATTAGTTTGGTGTATTTATGTTTCCTCCTTTTCTTGATTCTTCAAAACTGCATATTCAATTAGGGGAGAAATGTCTAGTAATATGAAAGAGGCTGGATGATATTATAAAATGGAAAGAAGTATTTTTTTCTTTCAAAATATTCCATTTCCATCCAGCTATGCTTCCCTTTCCCCTCCTCCAGCCTTTAAAGAACAGAATGCTGAGGGCTAGAAAGAGCCTTAGGAGTACTGTCAAGTGCTGGGCCTAGAAAGGACTTCTACCTGTCCCAGGTCACACAGTTGGCAAGCGACAGACCCAGGAGGAGGAGCCTGGCTCTCATCTCCCTGTCTTGTTCTCTTATGGCTCAAATTCTTCATTTTAAAGACAGTAAGCTAATGAACGCTGCCAAAAAATCTTTTTAAACACTTCATAAAAAAAATCTTTAAAGCTACTTAATTTTGAAAGATTGATCAAGTCAGCTTAGCAATATTGATTAGGATTACTTTAATCCATATGATTTTCACATAAATCATCTTCTCTTGTGCACTCTTTCCAGAATATATCTAACCAAAGAAAGCAGGCTTCAGACAGGAAAAGGTGTGTTTTTATTATTTCACCTCTTTTGTTATGCTGTACCTACTAGAAAGGCCACAAGAGAGCTCCTTTATCAGGAGAAGGGGAAACAAGAAAATGGAATTCAGCCCTATCTGGAAGGCTCAGGGTTTCCACCAGGTCTGAAGTAAACGGAAGAAATGTTCTTAGCCCTCTGCTCACGTGTGGTTTGGAGGCAGCTGGCAAGACACTGCATTAATGTGGGGCTGGGTATCCAAACCTGAAAGAGGGCAGGGCAGGACAGTCCCATCTTGATGATGGAATGAAGTGTACGAAACTCTCACATGGCCCAGACATTTTTTCTGATCATAGTTACATCAAATTGCTCATTTCCCGGTTGTTTGGTGTGTGTGTGTGTGTGTGTGTGTGTGTGTGTGTGTGTGTGTGTGTGTGCGTGCACAAATGAGCAGATGTTTCTGCTGACTGTCTGATCAGCAATCTGCAATTAGACCCTAAGGAACAACCTGCTCATTGAGGTTACGGGCCATTAGCCACTTAAATAATGATATCTGTCATCATTTTCATACCTCAGCCTGCCCAGATTTTATTTTCAAACTACTCAAAATGAATGCCTAAGTTTCCAAAAATAGACAGACCCAATTTTAATAGCTCAACTCTAGTCATCATCTTGGTGCAGTGTTTTAGGGTTGAATAATACCTAGTAATTACTGAGTGCTTCCCACATGCCTGCCGTTGTATTTAGGTCTTTGTAAACATAACTCCCCAAGCCCACACAAGAACTCTGTGAGGTACATACTATCATTGTCCCCATTTTACAGGTACAGAAACTGAGACACTGAGAAGTTCAATAATTCACACCTAGAAGGGAACAGAACTTGGATCTATATTGAGATCTGTTTGACTTTTATGCTATATATTGACACAGGTACTGTGTGTCATTTGGCTAGTAAGGTGCTCACAGTATATTAAGATGATAGAAGGAAGTATAGGCAACATAGTTTTGTATAAAGAGACAAAATAAGATATTGGTTTTGTTTTTTTTTTAATTTATTTTTGGCTGCGTAGGGTCTTCGTTGCTGCGCGCGGGCTTTTCTCTTGTTGCAGCGAGCGGGGCCTACTCTTTGTTGCGGTGCGTGGGCTTCTCACTGCGGTGGGTTCTCTTGTTGTGGAGCACGGGCTCTAGGCACGTGGGCTCAGTAGTTGTGGCTCGCACGCTCTAGAGCGCAGACTCAGTAGTTGTGGCGCACGGGCTTAGTTGCTCTGCAGCATGTGGGATCTTCCCAGACCAGGCCTCGAACCCATGTCCCCTGCATTGGCAGGCGGATTCTTAACCACTGCGCCACCAGGGAAGCCCAAGATATTGGTTTTAAAATAGTGGAACATTTATGTAATGCAGTGATTGTCAACTGGGGGAAAAAGTGACTGCCTCGGGGACATTTGGAAATGTGTGGGGTCATTTTTGGTCATTTTGGTTGTTGCATTAACCTGTTACACCTGTTATTGGTGGTCCGCCAGGACACAATTCTAGACAACAAGGAACTGCCTGTCTCTGAATGTCAAGAGTACTAAAAAATACTAATAAAATGGAATAGTGGTAATCTTAAATGATGCAAAAAGCTGAAGGTGGCAAACTCAGATGCCTTCAGGGATCAATCAGGGACTGAAAAGTACGTGGCCCTCCTCAGGGCATCCGCATACAAATCCTTAAAGCACATTATCAAACAAAGTCATCTAGGCATCAAATTTGGCCTGTGGGCCCCAGATTGAGGCTGTTTAATGAAGGTTTTCTGATCTGGAAACAAGTTTATGATCTATTAAGCAAAGAAGAAGAGCTCCTGGCAACCTCCAGCTGGTCAACACCCAGCCCTGGAGAGGCAGTGGTGGCAAACCCCACAGCCTCCCTCCCCAGTTCCTCCCTCCCCACTCTCCCAACTTGGTCCAGGTTTGATCTTGGATAGCCCCAGTGTGAGAACCACACACAGAAACAAAAATGTCAGGACAGGGCTTCCCTGGTGGCGCAGTGGTTGAGAGTCCACCTGCCGATGCAGGGGACACGGGTTCGTGCCCCGGTCCGGGAAGATCCCACATGCCGCGGAGCGGCTGGACCCGTGAGCCATGGCCGCTGAGCCTGCGCGTCCGGAGCCTGTGCTCCGCAACGGGAGAGGCCACAACAGTGAGAGGCCCGCGTACCGCAAAAAAAAAAAAAAAAAAAAAAAAATGTCAGGACATTCCACACTGCCCTTATCACTTGGAAATGCTGACTGGGAAAATAAGCCTTACCAGCAATAAAAGCCTTTTCAATGTTTACCATCTGCAGGAGGACAGTGGGCCTTCTTGAGGCCCCATCTTGTGCTGAGTGAACATCATTTCAAAGGCTTTGAAACCATCCTGGCTTTTTCTTGCAGTAAACTTCATATTCAGCACCATTTTTTTTTTGACAATAAAAAATTTTTTTTAATTAAAGTATAGTTGATTTACAGTGTTGTGTTAGCTTCTGGTGCACAAAAAAGTGATTCAGAATATATATATACATTCTTTCTCATATTCTTTTCCATATGGTTTATTACACGATGTTGAACACAGTTCCCTGTGCTCTACACTAGGACCTTGCTGTTTATCTATTTTATGTATAGTAATTCGTATCTGTTAATCCCAAACTCCTAATTTATCCCTTTTCAGCACCATGTTGATGGAATTGATATGCTAATTTTTAAAATAAACATACTCATGAGGGTGGAACAGCATCCACAGTCCTGGGCCTAAAGCCCAATGAAGGCATGAAGGGCGTGGGTGAATGTGTGTGCATGTGTGTGTGTGTGACACTGGGCTTCTTCACAGAATCTCCCTCAGTGTGTTTGCTCCTGTTAGACCCCTTTGTGCTTCCAGCAGCAGGTAAGGCTACGGGAGCAGAGATGAGTGGTTGGGGGTGTAGGCTTGGATGTAGAGCTCAAATCCAGGCCTGGCTGTACGGCCTCAGACTCCTCCCTCAGCCCTCTAGACCTCACATTGCTCCTTATAAAAGGAGGGTAGTGACATCTAGGTCACGGGATCGTGCGAATCAGGTAGGATGGAGGGTGTGCCGGGGGCTCAACCCCGTGGCTGGCAGCGAGCGAGTACCCACCGGTTGGCAGGTGCTAATATTGTTACTGCCTATTTTGTAGATTCAAAAACTGGAATCTGGGGAGAGGAAAGCAAACGACCCTCTAGCAGCCAAGACTGCCCAGGAGTCCTGACCCATCGCCTCGCCTCCGTGGGTCTCCAGGGCAGTCCCGCTCTTGGTGCTGCCTGGACACGAGGTACCCCCAGTGGTTCCATCCACGTCTCTTCCTGCTGCCCCTGAGAGAGCCCAAGCCCCTCTCGCGACCTGTGACGGCCCTGGGAGGAACTTGTCATGCTGACAGAGTGAGTGGCCCGGGAAGAGCCAGCCCAGGTTCCCATCAGGCTGATGGATGTGGCCAGCTTCCAAGTGTGCACATCACCCTCCCCAGCCCCTAAAGCCTTCCCATTTGAGAGGGAAGGGACCCAAGACGCACAGCAACACCAGCAGGCTGCCTCTGGCTTGGGGCAGGGATGGGTTTGCAGCCGTCTCGGTACCTCTACAACCTCTAACCTGATTTCCTCGTTTCCCAACAGAGAAATGAAGGTCTGGCACGGAATAGTGATCGCAGTGGTGTCTCTGGTACTGCAGGCCTGCCTCCTCGCAGCCGTCAACTACCTGCTCAGCAGGCACATGGGTAACTGGCTCAACATCCTCTTCCCTCCTGGTTCCCCCCAGGGACCACTCCCAAGCCTGCAGCAAGATGAGCCCCCTTTGGAGCCCCCGAATATCACTACTTGAGGAATCCCCTGGCCAGATGCCCCTTCACTCCACCAACCTCTAAGCCGGTAACCCCCACTCTGACCCAACCTATCTGCGGTTGGGAATGATGGCTCAGAGTCCTTCCACTGCCCAGACAAGCTTCTGCCTAGAGACAAGCTGCTGCGATGCTCCTGAGGGTGCGCTCACTTAACCTGAGCCTGGTGAATTTCCTTCATCCCTGCCAAGGGGCTTAATGTGAAGAAATGGCCTTGAATTACAACAGAAGGGCGAATGGTATGGTTAGACTAAGAAATTAGCTTAAATTCCTGAGCTGATTTGCAGTAGGAAAGTAGGAAGCTCGGTCCAGGGAAGACATTACAATTAAGGAAAATAAAACTGCTTTGGCTGTGCTAAGACAAGGGATTGGGCAAGATGGTGTATGTCTAAGCTACTCTAGTCAATCATTCATTCAATACAACAGGGAACAAAATAAAAATCCCTGCACTTATGGACCTTACATTCTATGGGTAACGCAGACAGTGGACAAGTAAAATGTGTGTTAGGTTACGGTAAGTGCTAGAGAGAAAAAAAATGAAGCAAGGCAAGGAGATATGAATTGGATGGGGGTCAGCACCCCTGAGATGCTGACACTTGAGTCTAAACCTCAGGGAAGTGAGGAAGTGAGCCACACCTATAAAGGCCATAAGCCAGGAGAGTTTGTTCATAACAGCAGAAGCAAAGGGGCTGGGTGGCTGGAGCTGAGGTGGGGCAGGGAGAGGAAGGAGGAGTGAGGCCCATGGGGCCTTCAGGCTGGACTTTGGATTTTACTCCAAGTGAGGCGAGGGGCATTGCAGGGTTCTGAGCAGAGGAGTGCTGAGGTTTGAAGAGATCCCTCTGATCAATTTTCTCTAATGAGAGCTGTGCTCACGGATAGGATGAGACTGACCTAGCGAACTTTCACTTTTGACTCTTGCCCTGTCCCTTCTAGCCAAGGAGAATGAGCAGATACTGAAAAGGGCCAGGCTCCAGGTCCCCAGGCCCAGCCGTGCCCACTACTGCCCACCTGCTGCCAAGAAGACGAAGGAGCCTAGGGCAGAGAGAAGCACCCCTGTGCCTAAGCCCCGTTACCCACGTGAGTACAGGGGTGGGGGGAGAACTTGTCACAAAGCTTATTCTGCTCTGTCTGGACTCCCGGGGTGCCTCCCTGCAGCAGCCCTAGTCTGTCCTACCCAAACCACTAGCCCGAGGATTCCTCACACCCTCCCCTGTACAGGCCAAGCCAGGCCCCCATTTTCAGAAGGTTGTTCATCGGGGCAGATTGCATTGGGTTTGTGTGGGTCTAAGTTCTTCTCTAGCTTTGGTCATGTGTGAATGGCTGCCGCGGAGGACTGGGGGCTGTCTCTGCTCCTGTCTTTGTGACACTATGGCATCTTTTCTTCTGCCTGCCCGTTAGTGGTGGAGCCGAGATTTCAACTGCCTCTGTCTGCCCCCAGCCATGGAATCTGGGCACTTTAATAAATCTGAGTCTTGGTGATGGCTCACATCTATATCCCCCTCTGGCAAGTGAACCAACAGGGACATCACGTTCTCGTTTTCTCTCTCTTTCAGCTTGGGAGACCCACCAGGTCACTATTCACACAGTGGAAACTGCGGCTTCCACAGCAAGAGAGTCACTCACCAGAGATTGCTCTTTCCACTGCTTCATCTTTTGGTTGATTTGAGTTTGCTCCGTCCTTCTAAATTTTATCTTTTCAGTTGGAGAAATCTGGTTGTCAGGCTTCCTCGCCACCAAGATAAGGCCTCAATGCATGTGGGAATCGGAAGATGCCATTTGCATGAACTCACGGTCTCAATGGAAGGGGAGAGGCATGGGCCTCGCCACAACCCCTGATCCTGATGCTTCCCTGAAGCCTGGTCAGAATCAAAGACTCCATGGTTGGCAGGGACCTCAGAGATCATCGTCCAACCCTCTGTGTTACAGGGGACAAGACCAGGGCACAAAAAGGAATGTAACCTACCTGGCGTTAGTGACAGGGTTAGATTAGAAGCTGTGCCTGTGATTTCTGGGCCCAGAGCTCTTTGCCTTGGGCCACAGCGGCTCAGCATGCCCTGCCTACTCCCCTTCCAGCAGATAGCCCTTCCCAAGCACAGTCCAGCCTGGTGGGCTTGGTATTACTTTTAGATGGAGCTGGACAAAGCAGCAGTGCCTGGACTCTTGGACATGTTCCTGATTATTTTGGGAGGCTCCCCCCTTTCTCTGTTCTATTCCTTTTTTCTCTTTGGGGGGCTCTGTATCTCTCTCCCCCACTCCTCTTTGAGTTCCTCGCTCTGTCTCTGTCTTCATCTCCTTCTCCCTTCCACTGCCTCTATCCTCTCTTTACACCCTTTGGCTTTCTTTAGAAGAAGAACAGTTTCTATTTCACCCTAGATGACAGTGACACGTCCTCAGAGAGCTCCGACAGCTCAGACAGCTCACCTCCCACCCACCAGGTAATGGACACTCCCAATGATCCAAGCCCTCCATATGCAGTCTGGGGTCACCGTGGCTCCAGAGATGGGAGTAAGGAAGGAGGTGCTTCTGGAGGCATCACATCATCCTTAGGTGAGGGTGGTTGGGCTTTCATTCCCAGGCCCATATCAGCACAGAGCATCAAAACAAAGTGGGTCTGAGTGAGCTATAAAAATGAAGGTGCTAACGGGAAACCCCTTTCTCCCCATGTCCTAGTCACTGACCAAGGTCCACTCTGAGTCCTGGCCTCACTTGGATTAAGTCTCCACGTCTTTTTTCCTTAAACCCATTCATTCCCACAGGCACAAGGAGCAATATTCCTCATTGCCCTGACCCTGCTCTCAGACACAGCTACCCGGGACCCAGGTTCTTTCCCATCCAGCCTAGGGCGAGCCTCTTTGAGTGAGAGTTGAGTACCTCCTCCAAACATGGTAGGAATCTTGACCAAATTTCTTTGCTTTTTTCCCCTAAGGCCGCCACAGATGTGAACTACACACAAGTGGCCTTTTCAGCTCCTGGAGGACGAAGAAATGACTCTGTCCTGGACTATGAGAACATAAAGGAAGCCACAGATCATGTCAATGTCAAACCAAAAAGCCACAAGCCCAGTTTCTGGACTTTTGTGAACCCTGGTGTCTTTGAGCCAGTAGAATACAACCAAGTGGCCGTGTGAATTCTAGGCTTTTTAATGGGGCGTAGTTCCTTATGAATTCTTGCACTTATTTTGTAGGCGGACTAGTGTTTGGTTATTTTTTTTTGACAAGGAAATAGCAGAAAAATATGCCTGTATGTCAGCAAGGAATATTCAGATTAGGAAGAACTTCCAGGTTAAGTATGAAAACATTGGCGCATATCAGTAGAGAAAGTGATGAAGTCTCTCTCCATAAAAAAATTTTTAAAGATTTTAATCAACTGTAGTAGAGTTCTGTTTGACAGTCTTATGATTAAATGCCTCTCTGAGCTATTTAATTATAGGTAATAAACAACTTCCTTAAAATTTTTAAATAAAACAGCAACCACAGGTTCCTATTTTCCTCTGGCTTAAACTTGCATCCTGTTCCTTTATCAGTATTGTATCTTGCTGAGTAATCCTGCTCTGTCCTCAGAACTTTAAATAATGCATTTGGAAAGCTCACCGTTACTTAACCTAAGAATCTGCTGTTCTTAGGAAAGAAAGATGACAGAGTAGTAAATGCCAAGTAGCATCACAATCTGTTATTCCAAAAAAACTTTCCAAATTCAATCCAATAAAAATCAATATCCATTCTTGGTTTGTGGTTGTTGTTGTTTTTACTTTTACTACCAATTAGTAGTAAAAGAACACTTTCTTAACTGGATTAAGAACAGCTTATCTGAAACCAGCTAATGGCATGATATTTAACTGTAAGGTCCTAGACACAGTCCTATTAAATCATGAACAAAGTAGGAATGTCCAAAAGCCTGACATTTCTTTACTATCTAACATTGCTCTAGAAATTCTAATCAGTGCAATAAAACAGTTAACAAAAATAAGGCTATAACTATGGAAGAGGAGGATAAGTTTGTCATTGTTTGCGATATGCTAGAGAATTAACTATGTTTTAGAATTAATAACATGCAGTTAGCAGTGACTAGATAAATATACAACTTATTTTCCCAGCAGCTAATTAAGACACGAAATGAAAAAAAAAAATTGCTCACAATAACTAAGCAAACATCTCAAAAATGGAAACCCTATTATAAAGCAGAAACTAACACACCATTGTAAAGCAATTATACTCCAAAAAAATGCTAAAAAAAAAAAAAAAAAAGGAAACCCTAGAAATATTCCTAGCCAAATTCAAACCCCAGATAAGTGGCATTCAGGTCTAGGGACCATTCATTAACTGTGCGCCATCTGCTGGCTATAAATGACCTTTCTAGTCCTGGCACTGAGGGGGGTGGGGGGGAGGAGCGGGGCAGCTTTCATCTTCCCAGGTTCCTCTTCCCCAAGATGACCTGAAGAGATGGTTTTGAGTTTCTGGGGCTGGAAACTTTTGACACATGTCCCTACACCTTTTAGCTACCACTGTTGTTCCTCTCCTACTATTGTTTGAACACTTGTGTCCCCCGACAAAGTTATATGCTGAAATCCTAATCCAAGGTAATAGTATTGGGAGATGGGGCCTTTGGGAGGTTGTTCGATCATGAGGGTGGCAACCTCCTGAATGAGATTAGTGCTCTTAGAAATCCACAGAGCTCCCTAGCGCCTTCCATCATGTGAGGATACAATGAGAAGTCTGCAACCCAGAAGAGGACACTCACCAATCATGCTGGCACCCTCCAAAACTATGAAAAATAAGTATCTGTTGTTTATAAGCCACCCAGTCTATGGTACTTTTTATGGAGCCGTAGGGACCAGGACATCTCCTTAGAAAGCTTTTCTTCTTTTTATTCTTCCAGTTTTACTGAGATATAATTGACATACAGCACTGTATAAGTTTAAGGTGTACAGCACAATGATTTGACTTACATACGTCAAGAAATGATTACCACAATAAGTTCAGGGCGCATCCATCGTCTTGTATAGATACAAAATTAAAGAAATAGAAAAAAATGTTTTCCCTTGTGAACTCTTTACTCTCTTAACAACTTTCACATAGAACATACAGCAGTGTGTGATAGATTTATCACATAGTACTTTGCATCCCTAGTACTTACTATCTTGTAACTGAAAGTCTGTACCTTTTGACTGCCTTTATCCAATTCCCCTCCCACAACTCCCACCTCTGATACCAAAAATCTGATCTCTTTTTCTATGAGTTTTTTGGTTTGTTTTTGTAGTATAATTGACCTATGCACTATGTTATTTCCTGTTACACAACATAGTGATTTGATATTTCTATACTTTCAAAATGATCACCCAGTCTAATCACCCTCTGTCACCATACAAAGATATTATGTATTATTCCCCACACTGTACATTTCACACCTGCAACTCATTTATTTTGCAACTGGAAGTTTGTATCTCAATCTCCCTCACTTATTTCTCCCCTCCCCTCACCCCTTCTCTTCTGGCAACGATGTGTTTGTTCTCTGCATCTATTACTCTGTTTATGTTTTGTTATGTTTGATCATTTGTTTTGTTTTTTAGATTCCACGTATAAGTGAAATCATACAGTATTTGTCTTTCTTTGTCTGACTTACTTCACTTAGCAGAATACCCTCTAGGTCCATCCATGTTGTTGCAAACTGCAAGATTTCATTCTTTTTATGGCAGAAAAAGATATACACACTCCTATGTTCATGGCAACATTATTTGCAGTAGCCAAGATATGAAAGCAACTTAAGAGCCCATCAATAGATGAATAAAGAAGAAGTGGCTATATATATACATATATACATGTATACATACATACATGCATATATATTGTAAATGATATATCCAGTAAGGGAGATATCCATATATCTCCCTTACTGGATATATCATTTGCAAATTTCTTCTCCCATTCAGTAGACAGTCTTTTCATTGATAGTTTCCTTCATGGTACAAAACCTTTTTAGTTTGACATAGTCCCAATTGTTTACTTTTGCTTTTTTTCCCCTTGCCTGAGGTGACATATCCAAGAAAAATGTTACTAAGACCAATGTCAAAATGTGTACTTCCTATGTTTTCTTCTAGAAGTTTTATGGTTTCAGGCCTTGCATTTAAGACTTTAGTCCACTTGGGATTTATTTTTGTGCCTGGTGTGAGAAAGTAGTCCAGTGTGATTCTTGTGCATGTAGCTGTGCTACATTTATTGAAGAGGCTTTCCTTTCCCCATTTTATATTCTTGCATTTTTTGTCATAGGCTAACCCACACTTCATATAAGTGTGGGTTCATTTCTGGACTCTCTATTCCAGGGGTCCCCAACCCCCGGGCTGCAGACTGGTACGGCAGACTCGTACCAGTCTGTGGCCTGTTAGGAACCGGGCCACACAGCAGGAGGTGAGCAGTGGGTGAGCGAGGAAGCTTCACCTGCTGCTCCCCATTGCTCACATTACCACCTGAACCATCACTTGCATTACCATCTAAACCATTGCTCATATTACTGCCTCAAACATTGCCCTCATTGCTCGCATTACTGCCTGAACCATCCTCCCACCCCTGTCCATGGAAAAATTGTCTTCCATGAAACTGGTCCCTGGTGTCAAAAGGGTTGGGCACCGCTGTTCTATTCTTTTCCATTGATCCTTGTGTCTGCTTTTGTGAAAATACCACACTGTTTTGATTACTGTAGCTTTGTATTATAGTTTGAAATCAGGGAGTGTGATACTTCCAGGTTTGTTCTTCTTTCTCAAGATTGTTTTGGCTCTTCAGAGTCTTTTGTGTTTCCATACAAATTTTAGAATTATTTGTTCTAGCTCTGTGAAAAATGCCATTGGTATTTTGATAGAGATGGCACTGAGTCTGTAGATGGTCTTGGGTAGTATGGTCATTTTAACAATATTATTTCTTTTTTTAAAAAAATAAATTTATTTATTTAATTTTTGGCTGCGTTGGGTCTTTGTTACTGCATGCAGGCTTTCTCTAGTTGCAGCAAGCAGGGGCTACTCTTTGTTGCAGTGCACAGACTTCTCACTGCGGTGGCTTCTCTTGTTGCGGAGCATGGGCTCTAGGTGCACGGGCTTCAGTAGTTGTGGCGCACAGGCTTAGTTGCTCCGTGGCACGTGGGGTCTTCCCGGACCAGGGCTCGAACTCGTGTCCCCTGTATTGGCAGGCGGATTCTTAACCACTGTGCCCCCAGTGAAGTCCCTAACAATATTATTTCTTTCAATCTATGAGCACAGTATATTTTTCCACCTGTTTGTGTCATCTTCAGTTTCTTTCATTAGTGTCTTATAGTTTTCCAAGTACAGGTCTTTTACGTCCTTAGTTATATTTATTTCTAGATATTTTATTCTTTTTGATGCAATTGTAAATGGGATTATTTTCTTAATCTTTCTTTCTGATAGTTTGTTGTTAGTGTATAGAAATGCAACCAATTTCTGCATACTAATTTTGTATCCTGCAACTTTTCCAAATTCATTGATGAGCTCCAGTAGTTTTTTGGTGGCATCTTTAAGATTTTCCATGTGTAGTATCATGTCATCTGCAAACAGTGACAGTTTTACTTCTTCCTTTCCAATTTGGATTCCTTTTATTTCTTTTTCTGGTCTAATTGCTGTGTCTAGGACTTCCAATACTATGTTGGTTAGAAGTGTTGAGAGTGGGCATCCTTGTCCTGTTTCTGATCTTAGAGGAAATGCTTTCAGCTTTTCAGCATTGAGCATGATGTTGCTGTGGGCTTGTCATGTATGGTCTTTATTATGTTGAGGTATGTTCCTTCTATAACCACTTTGTTGAGAATTTTTGTCATAAAGGAATGTTAAATTTTGTCAAAAGCCTTTTCTATATCTATTGAGATGATCAAATGACTTTTATTCTTCAATTCATTAATGTGGTGTATCACATTGATTGATTTGTGGATATTGAAAAATCCTTGCATCCCTGAAATAAATTTCACTTGACCATGATGTGTGATCTTTCTAATGTATTGTTAGATTAGGTTTGCTAGCATTTTATTGAGGAGTTTTTCATCTATGTCCATTGGTGATATTGGCCTGTAATTTACTTCTTTTGTGATATCTTTGTCTGTTTTGGTATCAGAGTGTGCCTGGCCTTGTAGCATGAGTTTGGAAGCATTCCTTTCTCTGCGAATAATTTGAGAAGGCTAAGCGTTAATTCTTCTCTAAATGTTTAGTAGAATTCACCTGTGAAGATGTCTGGTCCTGGACTTTTGTTTGTTAGGAGTTTTTTAAATTACTGATTCAATTTCATACTGGTGATTGGTCTGTTCATATTTTCTATTTCTTCTTGATTCAGTCATGGGAGAGTGTACATCTCTAGGAATTTGTCCATTTCTTCTAGGTTGTCCATTTTATTAGCATATAGTTGTAGTAATCTCTTTTGATACTTTATATTGCTGTGGTGTCGTTTATAACTTCTTTTTTCATCTCTGATTTTATTTATTTGGGCCTTCTCTCTCTTTTTTCTTTACAAGTCTGGCTAAAGGTTTATCAGTTTTGTTGAAGCTTTTCTTAATGGGGAAAAAGAGATTCTACTGATTAGAGAGGCAGAATGAAGACTAACCACTACCAAAGTCAACAACAATGACCCCGTCTTTGCAAACAGAAATAAAACTCTACTTTTTATTTATCTCTTTTTAAAAGAAAAAAAAAAGAGAGAATTCAAGAGTGTGCTGAAGAGATTCAGAGAAGTTACAGCACACCCAAGAGAGACTGGGCAGAGATACTGCTGAGACAGTTCCCACACCAGGAGAGGGGACACCTGCAGTAGCATGGACAGAGCACCTGCTTTCTGCAGAATTCTGGATAGGCCCTGGGAGTTAGGAGGATCAAACACAAAAATAAGACTTGAGCATGTGGATAGGGTCAAGGCATGTATGACCTAGTTGTGGGGACAGGCAAGAACACGTACAAAACAACATGTGACAAGGGAGAATTAACACAGAGCAATGAAACCAGAGCTCATCAATGTTTAAGTAGATTGGGTATAAGAATGTTAAGATCAGGTGGGCCTGATCAGAAAGAAACATCTCAGGGCTTCCTTGGTGGCGCAGTGGTTGGGAGTCTGCCTGCCGATGCAGGGGATGCGGGTTTGTGCCCCAGTCCGGGAAGATCCCACATGCCGCGGAGCAGCTGGGCCCGTGAGCCATGGCCGATGAGCCTGCGCTTCCGGAGCCTGTGCTCTGCAACGGGAGAGGCCACAACAGTGAGACGCCCGCGTACCGCAAAAAAAAAAAAAAACTTTGAGCACAGAAAGAAACATCTCAGAGAGAGGTGGTTTCTGACCTCAGTTTAGGAAGAAGGATGGACCATTGATGGATAGGAGAAGAGGCAGAAGGAAAGGGAGCAGGCCTGACGCAATGGAGGCACTCAATAAATTCTCCAGGGACTGACCTGAACTGAACTCAGAAGCAGTGATGATACTTGGGAGCAGGGTGTTGATGTCAGAGAAAACAGAGACAAGAATGCCACTGACCACCTGATTAAGGTCAATAGTGAACTTCTGCTATGATTGGCTTCAAAAGTATGACGTTCATGGCAGATAAGTATATCATAGAGGTTAACATCAGCACTCACCCCAGTTGCTTATAGGGGGAAGGTATTCTTGGCAACTGCTGTTTAAGAATAGAGTTGAAAGTGTGACTCCAAGTGACTTACAGAGGTTTGACTGACCATCAGTGGTGCAGATGACTTAGATGACCTGATAAGTGAAGAGGAGGACTGCTTTCACATCCTAAGGAGCTTGGGCCCATAAGCTGATGACTGGGGCCAGCTAACAATATGACCTGACCCTCATTGCTAGCCATGTTACTAGAAATAAAACGGCCTTTTGTTTGTGATACCTCTGTGAGCTTAAAGGGTTAGCTGCCTAAATCTGTATAAATGGTTGCCTGTACGAGTAGTCACCATCGGAGGAGCACAGCTTCTGGTACAATGAAATCACTCTCTCCCATGTTGTATGTCATCAGAACCTCCAGGGAAGAATCATGCTGCCCCACTCTGGGCTCCTCTGTGGATAAGGACTGGATAAAATCTCTCCAAACCTATCTTATACCTAGGTACCGATAAACTGATTTGCTACTGGCAACCAGTAGAAAGTAGATTACATGCCAGTGATGAACTGGGAATACACAGTAGACTAGAGTAAATGTGACCTGTCTTCCATGAATTTTTATTCTAAAGGAGCAAGCACCCAATGCTCACCATAGAACTGAAGCAGAATTCCATGAGGGACACTAACTTATTGGCCAGCAAGACCCACAGGGTGAGGAGGTATTTTATGCTCAACACCAGTGGGATATTCGCTCTCAGATCAGGACAGTCTTCCTGGTCCAGAGGGGTCTCAAGAGGCCTTCTTACCCAAGCCCCTGGCCTCTAAACTAAACACATTATAATTTCATCATTGAGGTCCCCTAGCTCTCTCATACACTCACCCTTTCAGGAAGGAATTTCTATATCAGGCCCTTATCCTGCAGAAGAAACCTCTTGTTCTTTGCCCCTCCTTGCCAAATACATCCTCCATAAACTTAGACGAAAAGAACTGCACGTCCAAGTATCTCAACAGAGCTGGTCAAATGAGAGATCAAGACTCTAGAACTTGAAGGAAAGGTAGTATGGCATAAGAACTGGAAGACCCGTGTGACTTTCCCAGCAGGTCCCTGTGGGTCATTACTGTTTCAGACACACTTTCAGCTCCACACTGCCACCGTGTGGCCCCAGGGCAAATCCCAGGTCACTCTTGTCTCCTTTTCCCTCTTAAGTGAATGTAGGGGTACCAAGGAGGTGGCTCCCCGCCCCTCAACCTTGCCCTTGGTCCTGCCCCGTTCAAGGAGATCACAGTTGTATTTTAGCTTACATATCCCATTGTCATTGCCCACAGGAAACAAAGATGCCCAGAAATCTCCTGGTTATTAAGTAGTTGTATTGGTCAATTTCAACCACGTCTGGGTTCTGGACCCAGGAGTGAGTTGCTGTGGCCTAGGCTGAGGCTATAGCCCCTCGAGAGATAAAATACCTATTTACATACAAAACACAGAGCCATCTGTAAAATTACTGGCCTGTACCAAACAACATAAAAAGCCATTCTGAGAAATGCCCACAGTCAAGCGATTAACCTCCTCCCGCCATCTTCTGCCCTGCCCACCCCCAGACCCCTGCTCCCACATGGGTTCCACGGGACTGAAGTACTGTATTTCACAGAGTCCGCAGGACGGCATAAACATTTTACAAAATTGCTCAGCCCAGGGACAGTATCGCTCAGTTTTTCCTGGGGTGAGCTGTCAGAAATGAGGATGACCCAGAGAGCACGGGACATCCTTCTTGCTTCCCACAAGGCCCACCTCCCTGGACCCTATCCGAGGCCCTGGTGCTGGCTCTGAATGCCTGTGAGAGCTTCCTACAGGGACGGCAAACGCCATCATTCATAGATCCAGACAGGATCCTGCCATCTCCTTCAGGAGCCTCCTAGAATAGGCTCCTAAAGCCCCCAGCCCAGTGTCCAGCTGTTCCCCATTGGCCTCATCATAGGACAGCACTAGCTTTCCAGAAAAGGTCAACTGCAGCCTTTCCATGGGAGGAAGAGGGAGGGCCCCAAACCACCACCACAAGTAAATCCGCCCTCATGCGATGCAAAGCTGGAAATATAATAGTGGGATTATGTGCTACTCTTTGCTAGAGAAGGCACAGAGTAGGCATGGAAGGGGCTCTAGTCAATCTTGATTCCAGGTCTCTTCTCGCCTCCCTACTGTAGAGTCTCCTGGGCCCAGTGCCCTGGAAGTCACCCATTGGATGCAATCCCGGGCCAGGCCACTATCTTCTCTAACGTCAGTAGAGTGTTGCACAGTCTACAGCCTCACATTCGCGCCCTCCCAACAAGACGGGCATTGTTATTTCTATTTAACAAATGAGGTGCCTGTTGCTCAGAGAGATTGGATAACTTGCCCAAGTTCAAACAGGTAGAAAAGAGGTGAGATCAGGACTCAAACCCAGGTTTGGGGGTACAAGGCCGGTATCCCTTGTACCTCCCAGTCATCGTGATGAGCAAAGATTTACTTAGTACCTACGATGGGCACCAGGGTCAGGAACTGTGGTCTGAAGTGGAAGCAGAGGAAGGAGCAACTTCAACAGCTCACGCTGGCATGGGAGGCTCCTCAGCCCAGCTCCATCAGGACAGATGGACAGGGAAGAAGTGGTTGGACGTCAGGGACTGACATTAGCAACAGGGTGCAGTGAAGAGAGACAGTGGGTTCCCACATCCACCTTGAGCCTTGGTCTCATTAGGGTCTGTGTCCCGCTCTCCACTTCTCTAGTATTGAAGGGCTGGGGTGCTTTGTTCACTCACAACACTCAGCTTAGGTTCTTTTCTTTTAAGGAAGCCTAATGAGACTTCTTAGAGCTAAGTGGCCTCTTAAAGAAGTGCATCCCCAAAGCCACAGTCACTCCTCAAAACTTCCCTAGGAGTGGAGGGTGGAGAGTGACTGCTCCCTGGAGCGCTCTCAGGAGCTCTTAATTAGATCAGCAATCCCTACATTAATATGGGCTCATGTGTTTAGTATGGTTCAAGAGTTTACAAACCACCTACACACGCACAGTCCTATTTGACCCTCATAATGAAGAGAGCAAGGCCATTGGTGGTGGCATGGTGGTAGAACCAGGACCCAGTTCTCCTGACGTCAGCTGATGGTCTTTCCACCATCAAGACCATCGCTTTGAGTAGAACCAGAATCATGGTGGGGAGGTTATCCCATGGTATAAATCCCACTGCGGATAATGAGGTGCGGGACAAAGCCCCAGATTCTACCTGCCAGGCTCTCTTGGCATCAGCATCACAGGACTGAGGGCAAAAATGGACAGTACGGCCAAGGCAGGAACCAAAGTCACCAGAAATGAGTCAAAGGGCATAAATGTCATTGTCATGAAAATACAACAATTCTTCCAGAGCCTACTGGTTAGAACGTCCTTAGAGAACGCTTCTCCAGTCTTGCAAAGTCATGAAAGTTTCAAGCTGAGAAACACCTTAGAGATCATCTCTGTTCTACAGGTGAGGAGCTGAGGCCCAGAGAGGGAGGTGACTTGCCCAAGGTCATACAGATACCCCACGGCAGAGCCGAGTTTCCAGTCCTGGGCTCCTGATTTGATCACGGCAAGCATGTGATTCGTGTGGAAGCTTTGAGGAGCCTCAAACAAATCCAGAGCCATGACTAAGTCACACTTTCTCAAAGGATGTCTCCTCTGTGCATCCCCAAGAGGCAGGAGCCATGTGGACCCCCTGAGGGGAGGAGGGAGAGCAACCAATCCCTGCTGCCTCCGAGGCTTCCTCCCACTCGGAATTTTATTGTGACCATATTCATCTCCTCCTTTCCTCACTCTTTCTTCTCACACTCACCCCCCGTTGGTCATTCCACTGAGAATATGCAATACTCTGCCCCGTCACCCACCCTAACTCTAAACGAGGTGCGTGGGGAGAAGAGAAGTAGCGTTTGCAGAGTTTTTACCAGTTACCAGGTGCTGTGCTAACCCTGCATTTCCCTTTGGTAGACAGGTGGGCATAGCAGGCGAAGTCCTCACACCTATTCACTTTCTTCATTAAACAATCCTCTCTCTACCAAAAAAACCCCCCAAAAAACAAAAACTCAGGATGCAGACAGGGTCCTTCTCACAGGTTTTCACTCCTTCCCTCTCCTGGTTGAACTGGGATGCGCTAGTCAGGTTAGGATGAGACAAACAAGATAGGAGACCAGCCTCTGAGTCCCTGCTGCCTGTGGACCCCCAGACAGGACAGCCCTAGGCCTGTCAGATCCGGGGCACCACATCTACCGCCCGTGTGGTTCCCAGACACCCTGTGAATATGGCAGGATCAGGGAAGCAGACAGTTCGATTCTCCCTGACTCCCAGCATGTGAGGTTGGGAGCAAACGACAGCAGCTGTGTAACCAAGAGGAGCAGCCATTCTGGCCTCCTCGCCCTGCCTCAAACTGGGCTCCCCTAACTCCAGCCCTGTGCTCCCAGCATTTACACCCAGCGCTGAGATGGGTAGAGACCCTCGCCACACTCCGGGGAGTGTTCTCTAAAAGATGCTGGTCTTGGTGATGGTGTCCCTGTCCACCTGCTCTTCATCCTTCAGTGGGTCTTCGGGCCCCGGCCTCTGGCTGAGTCTGGGGCTGCGGCTGAGGGTGGGCAGGCCACTGGAGCGGGTCAGCAGCATGGCGCAGCGGCTGGATGGGCTGCCTCTGGAGAGCTGCCTGCGCATCCTGGACCCCGGGCCCCCGCAGCAGGCCAGACGGCAGAGGGAACGCGGCCACAGGTGGCCGTTGAAGCCCATGTAGATCCAGGGGTTGCAGCAGCTGCCGAGGTTGCCCAAAAGCATGGAGATGGTGAAAGACACATTGGTTGAATCTGCCAAGAGACAAGCACAAGAATTTTAGACCTGGGAGAGATTCCCGGTCCCTACTGATCGGAGAAGGAGATTGAATCCCAGAGAGGACCTGGGACTCACGTGGGGTTCTATAATTAGAAAGGAATACAGCTGGGGCATGAACCTGGGACTCCTGACTCCAGAGTCTTGCCTCACTGATTGATTTGTTCGTTTTGTACTACAGGGTGATGACAGGATCCGAGGCTTGCTCTGAGTTGACTTTAGAGGTGCAAACATAGTCCGGGGCAGGACCAGCCCAAATAGGAGACACTGTCTTTGTTCCAAAACCTCGCTCTTGAATCCCCTAATGGATGTAGAGCTAGGATGAAGCAACTTGTATAAAACATTCAGGAAAAATAACCATGATTCTAGCCAGGTTCAGGCACACCTCCATCCCCACTTATGTCATAGATACGGGTGCACATTGCCTTCCGAATTCTGTCCTCCTTGACCCCTAGGGGTCAGTCCCAGTCATTCTGTCATTCAGTCATTTTGCATGTGAGTATCAACTGTGCCAGGCCAGTGATAGGGACTTGGTAGGGCAATCAGTGGAGCCTGACAGTCCTACAGGTCCCATGATGTCATCTCCAACTGTGCATCTTCTAGGTACAGGGCATCCAGGCATCCCGTTCCAGACCAGTACTTGTTCTCTGTCATCAGAAATTACATCCAAAGAATGCACCATCCTTGGCGGGTGGGGGAGCTAATTTCTCTCCTGGGCAGTCAAAATGTGAGAGTTCAAAGACCCTAGTAAGATTTCTTCCAGATACAATACTCTTTCTGAAAATGAAATGAAACTTATGACAACAGGAAAGCTGCTGGGATGGGCCCCATCCTCCTGCTAGATGCACCACGGCTACAGTTATGGCATGGGTTGCATACTGAGTTACCCTCCTCTTCAGTGGAGGCTGTAGAATCACTGAGCACAATGCTTAAGCTAGAAGGAACCTTAGAGGTGGAATCACCAAATACAATGTCAGAGCTGGAAGGAACCTTAAGGGTTATGGCATAGACTTGAACCTAGGTCTTCCCTCTTCGAAACAGCAATCCTGCACCCTGCCACCATTTCAACCAACAAACTGAAGGGCAAAGCTCAAGCGCCTGCTCTGTAAAGCACCATGAAATCTTCCGATACACAGATTCCTCATGCGCCTCTCCTGAGGGTATGCTCTCCAGTGCGGTACTCATAGCCCAAGAGAAGGGAAGATACAGGGTCAGAATGTTTGAGAGAAGGCTTGAATCATAGAGTTAGAAAGCTGAAGACACCTGGGCCTGGATGGGCAGGTCTAGGGCACAGAAGTGAGGGCAAGGAGGGAGCACCTGTAAGTGGAGGAGAGACCATCCTCAGCAACAAGCACAGCCTCCTTCAGGCTTGTCTGGGTTCTGGCCTGCTCCCCAGTTAACTTAATACCCAGGGGCTGCAGAAGACTTCGGAAGTTGCTTTGGCTGAGGGGTGGTATTCATCCTGTCTGCTCCATCGACCTATATATGTAGTGCCTAGACTCGGCCTGAGACTTAGGGGTTCCAGAAGTTTCTTCACTTGGGAAGCATCTGTTTGATTTAGCCCTGTCTGAGCCAGGCCCGGTGCAGGGGCTGGAGATGGGCCCGGAGCATTGGAGTCCGCAGAGGCTTCACCTCTCAGCCCCCGAGGGCAGATCCACTACTAGTCCTGGCCAGCCGCTGCACTTCATTCTGACGGAAGCTCAGCTGACAGTCGGGGGCAGGGCCAAGGGCAAGGATACAGGCAGCTTCTCACCAAAGACTCAGGGACAGGCGGCCAGGAGGCTAGTTTGCTGTGGAGGAAAACTGGGTGTACTGGAAAGTAAGTCTAAAGTAATGAATGTCAGCCCGACTCAAAGGTCCCAGAGGGCTTCCAGTTTTCTGAGGGATACTTAGCTCCTTACTTCATACTCAGTGAGGCTCTTGGTAAGCGGTCAGTCACTCTATACACGGGTCTCTGGGACAGGCTGATGACGACAGCGAGTACAGCAGGCGAGCAGGAAAGCCTGCACCGGCTGAACGGCAGGATCCCCATCTTCTTGGAGGTTCCTTGATAAAGGGGGTGAACGGCCTTCTCACCCCTGGTGACATCAGCTCAGCTGTGATCGTTGGGAAGAAAGCCATGCCACGGTTAAAGCTTGGCCCATAAAGACCTTGATTCGATTCCTGGCTCCATCCCCTACTAAGCAGTGGCACTTCGGACCAGTTATTTCACCTCTCTGAGTCTCAGGTTACTCAGATGTAGAGAAGGTCACCCCGAAGTAGCACAAGGCCCTAATGTGCTTGGCACTAGAAAGCCCTCCTTCCTTCTATTCTGTGCTTGACTAGAGCAGGGAGGTCCCTACAGGTGGTTGGGCTTAATACGCTCATTGCTTTAAGGGTAATTTATAAAGTCTCTGGTCCAGACTGGTGTCTGAAAGGTGGTTAAGAAGGGGTATGATGGGACCGTAAGAGTTCAGTATTGCTGTCACACTTCTCCAACAGAGTTGTGTTAACATCATGAACAGCCTTCCACTTTACTTCATCTCTCCAGAAAAGCAAAGCGTTTGACTTAAGTGTGTGCTCGGATGAGCAAAATGAGATCAGAAACAGAAGCACAGGGAAGGGGGACCACTCCCTAAGAGCTGGTAGGAAGTGGTAGCCAGGGTCTGCTGGCCAGTGAACCCTCTGGAAGCTTCCAGAGGAAACTGTGTACAGGGCCTCCCTAGGGCAGTCACATGCTGCACCCATTATATACCCCAAGCTTTGCATAAGATGTGATGCACTGCAGAGGACACAGTCACCCCTCTTCATAGACTCGTCCCCCACTCTTCTTAGGGGAGCAGGAACAGGTGTCTTTGAATACCTCTCTCCAACATTTTGGGTGCCCAGACACCGCATCTACCTTCCTGAGGACAAGTTCACCCCCAAATGGCCTGATCGTCTGGCAGTGTCTAAAACTTAGGAGGCTGCCATCTACCTCACTCCAAAAAATGACCAGAACAAGGCCTTCTATGTGCCAACCGGAACACAGTCCCATTTTGTTTTTCACGTAGGAGGAACGGCCCTCTCCTCATCACTTTCAGAGCCAGGGTTATGGGGGTGCGGGGGGGGGCAGGAGGATGTATTGAGGGAAAAAACAAGGAGGCACCAGGCTTGGGTTCTACTTTTCACTTTGCTGTGTGGCCTTGGGCAAGTCATGTTTCCTCTCTGAGCCTCTGCTTGCTCATTAGCAAGACAAAAGTGTTGAACTTGAAATTTCAGGGTTGTGCACCAAGGCTAATTCATTGAAAGTGGCTGTTGTAAAGGAGTTCAACGTCATATTTAGTTGCAGGGGGTAAGAGTGCCGAGAGACGTAGTTCATGGGCCACAAATTTCCATCCTGGATGGAATCATTTGAAAATCCCTTTCAAACATCTAGCAAACTACCAGTTGCTTGGCCAAATCTACTAATGGTCATATTTTTTTAGGGCCAAAGAGTATTTTAAAATGTTTACATTAGTTCCCAAAATTTTAAAAGATGGAAATTCACGCCAAAGATACTCACATGGCGTCTTTTGGCTGGAGGGGAGTTGCAGCTGTCCCTTTTCACATGGGACAGGCGCCGTCTTTCCTAACTGCTCATTTGTTACCTATGTGGCCTTGTGAGCCATTGTGACCCTGTCCTAATACTCTTGTCCTCTCCTCTCCGCATTTTTCCACCTCCTGCTCCCACATCACCCCTCACCAGACCACACACTTGCCTTCATCAGGGGCATTCTCGTCCCACACAGACCACATCTGGACGCTGAAGAAAGGCGCCCAGCAGGCGACGTAGGCCAGCACGATGACGAAGGTCATCTTCACTGTTCGGATCTTGGCCCATGAGATGGTGTTGGTGCCGCTGACCCGGGATGGCAGCCCCCGTGTGGCTGCAGCTGGGGCAGAAGGAGGTGAGGGCTGGTTCCAAGTCCTCCAACCCCCTCCTTCTACCTTCCAGGCCCCGGTCTTGACTTTTAGGTTCTTACAGATTTCATGGCAGATGAGGCTGTAGCAGGCCGTGAGCATGGCCACAGGCAGGATGAAGATGGCCAGGGTGGTCCAGGTGATGTAGGCCCGTGGCCCCCAAGGAAAGCGGAAGTCTGCCCAGCAGTCCAGCACTCCAGAGCCCTGGATCACCTCTCGTAAAGAAAAAATGAAGACTTGAGGGAGGCTGAGGATGGCGGCCAGCAGCCAAGGAGCTGCAATGAGAGGGTAGGTGGACAGGCTGGGCTGCTGGAGGCTGCACAGGGGGTGACAAACGGCCAGGTAGCGGTCAAGTGTCATGGCCAGCAGCATGTAGGTGGAGGCGAACATGCTGAGCACCTGCAGGTACTTGATGGCCCGGCAGAGGGGGTCGGGGCCCTGGAAGCGGTAGGTGATGTCCCACAGCAGCTGGGGCAGCACCTGGAAGAGCGCCACACCCAGGTCCGTCAGGGCCAGGTGCAGCACAAACAGGTGCATGCGGGAGCGCTTGCGGCCTGCCTGTCCCACTGTCAGCAGCACAGTCAGGTTGCCCCCTGTCGCCAGCACCAGGACAGTGGCCAGGACGCCGATCTCCACCTTGGCCAACTCCTCATCCCGGCCCAGCCAGGGTGTGGTGGCATTGGGGACAGAGAGGGTGCTCCCGGGGGCGGGGCTGGTGATCAAAGGTGGCCCAGGATCCATGGTGGAAGTGTGCTGGGAGGGACGGGAGGAAGGAGAGGGGTGGATGGAGAGTGTGACTGTGAGTGGGGAGGTTGGTTGAATGAGGTGGAGCGGGGAGGGGAAGTTTTAAGGTGGAAAAAAGGAGAAGGTTGGGGATGACAGGGAAAAGGCTGAAACTGGATGGCAATCGTTAAGAAGATGGGGATAGAGAGGACGATGGAGAATGAGATAAGGAAGGAGAAGATGCTGACCCCGGAGAGGGGAGGGGGAACCCAGGAGCCAAGGGAAGGAGGGGCCAGGGAGGCAAGGTGTCAGGAAAGGAAGAATGGATGAGGCTGTGCACGGTGGGGCCTCTGGAAGGGAAAGAAGGCTGGGGGAGCTGGCACCACTCCCAAATCCACCCCAAATCCACTCTCTCCAAACTTTTCTGGAAGCGGAAAGCGGATGTCCCTAAGCCTGCTTGTTGGCGCGCTCCCGGCCATCGGTGTCGCCCGCCGGCCTGGAAGCCCCAGCCGAGCCCACGCGCCCCGGCCGGCGTGCGGCGACCAGCGGCAGCTGGAGCGCAGCGGCGCGGCCGACCGAGTTTTATGCTCTAGCGCAGCCCGAGCGCAGCGGCCCCTCGGCGCGCCGGTTGGCTCCTGCAGAGGAGGGGCGGAGTGACACCCACAGGAGGAAGGACCGAGAGCCTGGGTGGAGGGGTGGGGGTAGGTGTCGGGGGAGGGTCCTGGAGGAGGGACAGAGGGGGCGGTGGACCAGGGACAGGGAGCCAGAGAAGCGGACGACGCGAGCAAGCGCTCACCAGCCGGCGGGACCCACGGACCCTCAGACAGACAGATAACCTCATCTTGGCTCGCACCTGGAACCCCCGGACTGTCTACCAAGACAGGTGCACACCCCGGGGGACGGGTGGTGGCCACCCACCTATGTGGGGACTCCAAGGCTGCCTGCTCTGTTGGGTCCCCGTTAGCCCAGAAGGGTCCAAAATCTGCAGGGGTGGCCAGGTGGGCGAGGCAGGGCCCCAGACGGAGCCCTCGGCCCTTGGGGGTGACGTCCGACCACAGACTCTGGTGGAGACTTGGAGCCATAAAGGGGGGGAAGAAAATGCGAGGATGTGTTTGGAGAGGGGTCAGTGGTGGTGACGGGAGAGAGGTGGGGTGGGAGCAGTTAGACCTGGAGTCCTGGGGTTCAGGGGAAGGTTTAACCCCCAGCCCCACCCCCGGAGTCTTTCACCAGCAGTAGCCTCAAGGCAGTTAAGCGCCCTGTGAGGTAGAAGACTGAGGCCGCAGACGTCACGTGACTTGCTCTAGAATTAGTAAAGCAGTAGAGGCAGGACTAGACCCAGCGCAGTGTGCTTTTCCCAGAGCAGCCTTGACTAACAGCCAGTGTGTGAGAGGCACTGGAGCAATAAAAATAGACCCCCAGGGCCCAGAGGAAGCTTACAACTCAGCGGAGAAAGTAGTGCGTGGTAGTCGTTGTGGAATTCACTTTGTTTTTAGTACATATAGGAGGTGGATTGTTGGGACTCTCCAGAGCAGATTAGAAGTTCCTTAGGAGTGACAATAGCATCGTCTACCACCCTCAGAAAGGCTGGGACCCATCATCGTACCAGAGGTCCCCTTGTCTTGCCTTATAATCAAACCAGACCCCCATTTACAGTGTCATCCACCCACCCACACACCCAATTAACATCACTTTTTGAAGAGTCTCTGTCCTGAACAGACCACACATTCATCTCCACTTCATCCCACCCCACAGTTCAAGCACTCACCATTTCTCACCTAAAATACCCTAGCATCCTCGTCTTGTGCTCTGCAGCCCAAGCCCCAACTTCTCAAGGATTTTGTTCTTTATGAATAATTATTTTAAGTCTCTCTACTGGATCATTCCCATCGGCAGGCAAACAAACTCTACTGCTGTACATTTAAAAAACATATATATAACCCATCTCAGTCACTGGACCCCGAGCTCCAGCTGTTACAATCTCTTCCCCATGATGGCAAAACTCAAAAGGGCTGTCATTTCTTGATGTATTCATTTAAAATTATATATATTTAAACATATGTTTTAAAATGTTACATATTACATAAACGATATCATACTACATATACCATTCTGGAACTTGCTTTTTAAATTCTACTTAATTTTGAGATCAGTCCATGATAATATATAGGTCTAGTTCATTCACATTCGAGTATGTGAATATAAAACATTTTATTTATTCAGTGCCCTATTTTTATAGTTTAGGTTATTTCCAGTGGTTTCTTTTTTCTTTCTTTTTTGCTATTTATTTTTGAATGCTGCAATGAACATTCTTATATATGTGTCTTTGTGTTCGGGTGTGAGAATTTCTCTCAGGTGTACATAGAGAAGTATATGCTTGATATCAATATTGTTGTGTCATACAATGTATGAATTTTCAATTAGATAGGACCATATCTTAAATCTTAAATATTTTATCTCTAAATTTGTTCTACTGATTTATTCTCCCCCCAGGTGCATTTGAGTTTCTCATCATCCTCACAGCCAGACTTTTTAATTTTCACCTATCTGATAGGTATAAAATAGCATCTCATGTTGCTTTTAGTTTCTATATCCCTGATTACTAATTATTTTGAGTATCCTGCCATGTATTTATTTACTGTTTGGATTTCCTCTTCTGTGAGTTGTTTATATCCTCTGCACAATTTTTTATTAGGTGTTTTTTCTTATCAGTTTGTAGGAAATCTCTATATGTTCTGATATGAATCTTTTATGTATTCTGAGACGTTGCAGATATCTTCTCTAATCGGTCACTTATCTTTTAATTTTATTTATGGGGTCATTTGCTACAAAGAAAGTTTAAATTTTAATGAAATCAATATTTTCTTTTATCATTTCTGCTTTTTGTGTCTATCTCAAGAACAGAGATATCCCGTATTTTTTTCTAACACTTTTAACATTTGTTTTTCACTATTTGGGTCCATTCAGAATTCATTTTTGTGTATCTGTGAGGTAAGAATCTAACTTCGTTTTTTTTTTTTTTCCCCACATGGCAAACTAATTACTCAATTTATTGAGTACTCCATCATTTCCCACTGGCAGCTGTATAATATATTGAGTTTCAAAATATGTATGGGGCTATTTCTGTGGTCTCTGGTCTGTTCCTATTTTTCTATCCCTGCTCTAATATTTCACCGTTTTAGGTACTAAAGCTTTATAATAAACCTTAATATATAGTAAAAAATAAGCCTCCCTTTTGCTCTTATTTTCAAAATGGTTTTCACCAGTTTGAAACTGTGAAGTTTGGTATCAGTTTGTCTAGTTCCACAAAAATTTCTGTTGAGCTTTTGGTTAAAAGCATTGAATTTTGAGAATAATTTGAGGGAGAACTGACATATTTATGATTTTATTCAGATCTATTTTTCTGTCCTTCAATAATATTTTATACTTTTCTTCATAAATGTTTTCCAAACTTTTGATAGATTTATTCCCACATACCTAACAATTTCTGTTGCCATTATACGTAGAATGTTGTTCCATCACATTTTCTAATAACTAATTAGTTATTGCCAGTATTTGGGAACAACATTGATTTTTGTAACTTGATCTTAAATTCAGCAGTTTTGCTGCACGCTCATATTAGTAAATTATTTTGGACTACCTATGCGTATAATGTTGTCTGCAAACAACAATCATTTTTTGTCTTTTATTCTGAATCTATTTTGCTCTTATTTCTTTTTCTTGTCTGAGTGTGATAGCTAAGACTCCACTACAGTGTTGAAGGGCAGGCAATATTGATTTCTGACTTTAGTGAAAAGGCTTCTAAAGTTTCACCATTAAGTATTATATTTATGGTAGATCCTCTTCACTTTTTAATTTTTAAAATCTACTTATTTTTTACATGCACATAGTATAAAGAGTCAAATGATTCTATACTGGAGTTATGATACTACCCCTAGAGGTAATAATTTTCAAATCCCTAGAGGTAATAATTTTCTTCCATTAAAATTTTTTATTAAAGAAAATTTTAATCATATACAAAAGTAGAGAGAATAGCATAAGGAAACCCCATGTTTCCATCACTTAGCTTTAATAATTATCAATAAATAGCCAATTTTGTTTTATCTACCTCTTCATTCACTTCCCCCCACCCCAAAATTGTCTTGATGCAAATGTCAGACATCATATCATTTCATCAGTAAATACTTCAGATGTATTTCTAAAGAAATAGGATTCTTAAATATAACTATAATATAATCCCCAGACTATGAATAATTCACTAACATTATCAAATATTGAGTCAGCTTTCACAGTTCCTTGATTGTCTAATAAAAAATGGTTGAATGCCTTAAAACTTTTTAACAGTTTGTCTGAATCCAGATTCAAAAAATGTTCATGCATTGGCACCAGTTAATGTGTCTCTTAAGCCTGTTTTTTTTATAGATTCCATTTTCATCTTTTTGTTTCCTTTGTTCCCTGTAATTTTGTTTTTGTTATTTTATCCTGTAGTTTCCCACAATCTATATTTTGACCTTTGCATCCCTGTGAAGTTGTTTAATAAATTCCTCTGTTTACTGAGGACTGATAAATTCTGGTTAGATTTTTTTTTTAGCAAGAGTACTTCATAGGTATTATTGGATGCTTCCATCAGGGATAAATAATGTCTGATTGTCTATCTTTTTGTGATGTCAGCAGCCAGTAGTAGATCCACTGCATGGATCTATTAATTCATCAGGATTGCAAAATTATTATATTCTAATTCTATCATTCCTTCATTGCTTATTTAAAGAATCCTATAAAGAGAATCTTCTCTTTATCAACTGTTTGGTCACCCTGAGGTACAGTTTGCACAGAAAAGATGAAATTAATGCTTAGTACTGTTCCATTATTAATAGTTTTCAAATAATGAATTGGTTCCCTGGAATTCTTCAAATCATCGATTTAAATATATTTAGTGTGTTGCAATCACTTAGAGTTATTATTTTGATGCTCAGATTGTCCCATTTTTGGTCAGTGGGAGCTTATTTAAGTTGGCACCTGAGTCCGTTTGTATTTGTGTTGTTCATTTGGCAATAAATATTAATCATTTTAATGTACATATCTTTTAATTGAGATATAATTCACATACCATAAAATGCACCTTTTTTATTGAATGAAAGATTCTTTAAATTCTATAGTGCTTTACAATTTTCAAAAGTTTCACACGCATGATTTCATATAATTCCATAATAAACCCCCTTTTCACCCTACCTCTATACTTCCCCTGCCCCCTTCCCTCTCCCCACTGGTAACCACTAGTTTGTTCTCTATATCTGTGAGTCTGCTTCTTTTTTGTTTTATTCACTAGTTTGTTGTATTTTTTTAGATTCCACATATAAGTGGTATCACAATATTTGTCTTTCTCTGACTTATTTGGCTTAGCCTAGTGCCCTCCAAGTCCATCCATGTTGCTGCAAATGGCAAGAATTCATTCTTTTTTATGGCTGAGTAGTATTCCATTATATATATATAGACACAGGTTGCTTCCATACTTTGGCAATTGTAAATAAGCTGCTATGAATGTTGGGGTGCATCTATCTTTTTGAATTAGTGTATAGTTCAGTGGTTTTTAGTATAGTAAAATTGTTGTGCAACCATCATCAACATCTCATTCCAGAAGATTTTCATCACCCCCAAACGAAACCCCATACCTATCAGCAGTCACTCCCCATTCCTCTTCCCTCTCAGCCCCCAGCAACCACTATTTACTTTCTATCTCTATGGATTTTCCCATTCTGAACATTTTAGATAAATGAAATCATACAATATGTGGCCTTTGTGTCTGGCTTCTCTCTCCTAGCATAATGTTTTCAGGGTTCATCCATGAACCTTGTATGTATCATTACTTTATTCCTTTTTATGACTGAATAATATTCCATTGTATGAATATACCACATTTTATTTACCCATTCATCAGCCCATGGGCATTTAGTTTGTTTCCTCTTTTTGGCTACTATGAATAATAATGCTATGAACATTCATGTATAAGTTTTTGTGTGGACATATGTTGTCAGTTCTCTGGGGTACACACCTAGAAATGGAATTGCTGGGTCGTATTTGGTAACTCTGACTTTTTAAGGAACTGCCGAATCATTTTGTCTTGAGTCCTTTTGACAAAACCTTAGTTTTCTTTGATAGCTCTCTTACTTTCAGGTGTGAAAAGGCATTTTTTTATATAAGTATCATACTGAACACATTTTTCTCCACTTGATTTTATTTTCACTTAACATATCCTGAAGATTTCTTCATAGGAGACTACAGAGATATTCCTCTTTTCTTTTTGTAGTTGCTTAGTACTCGGTTTGTAGAAGTACCATAGTTTATTCCTCCAATCCTCTTTGATGGGCATTTTGCTTGTATCCAGTCTTGCTGTTAAAAATAGTGCTGCGATAAATTGCCTTATATATATTTTTTCCCATATTTTGCGGTAGATGACTAGAAATTAGATTGCTGGGTTTTAAAGTATTTGCACAAACAAGTTTGCTATATATTGCCAAATTCTCCTCTGTAGGGACTGAACCAACTTTCATTCCTATTGTAAAGTATGAGAGAGCCTGTTTCCCCATAGTCTTAACAGCAGTGTATTCTTAAATTTTGGATTTTTGCTAATCTAAGTTAAAAATAATATTCTCAGCATAGTTTTAATTTGCCTGTTTTTTATTATGAGTGAGGTTGAACATCTTAATGTTAAGAGCCATTCATATTTCTTTTTCTAATAAATATTGATATGTCTCACCAATTTTTGTTGACCTTTTAATTCTCTCCCTTAGAAACTTTATATACTTTGGTAATTAACTTTTTTTTTTTTTTTTTTTTTGGTAATTAACTTTTGTCTGACATTTAACTTGCATTTTTTTTTTCACTTTGTCATTGACCTTTTTACGTGATTTGTGGTATTTCTTGACAGAGACAACCATTCTTAACTCATTTAGTATTTATTTGCTATTAACGTCCATATTTCTAAATAACAAACATATACTATTACTTCTTAGCTTTCATTTTAAGCATTATTTATTGACCTTCCCTTTGAGCATATGGTGCCCTTTCAACAGAGACCCACTGCTCACATGCATATTTCCTGTACCCCCATCTTCTCAATAGAGTAATGGGAATAGTAACTTGTGAGTCTCCATCTGAGACCGACTGTATGAACTGAAAGTTGAATCTTTATGCAGTGATAAAGATTGGTAAAGCCTTTAGCCAAAATACTTAAAACTTGAAGAAAGACGTGATTCATCCTCAAGTAATTTAATCTAATCCTTTAGAAAGGATTTGCTCCCATGGATTTGAATGTTCGTTTCTACATTACTAACTAGTAGACTAAGATGCAGAGAAATAAAAATTGAAATTGTTGGATGCCACTTCAATTAAAGAAGAAAGAAGTGCTGCTTTCATATGTTCAACTGGAACACAGTGTTTTCAGGAATAGACCTAGTGTGAAAAATAAAATTTTTTTACATGTTTATCAATAACTCTTCTCTTAACAATCTTCCATTTTGGCCAAAAGGGTGAACTCAAAATCCTTCCCACATTATTATTGGCCAGCGAAGAATGGGGACTATGTGTCCTTCTTGTGCCTCACCATGACCTGGGCAGAAGAAAGTACATAAGGGGGCTTCCCTGGTGGTGCAGTGGTTAAGAATCCGCCTGCCAATTCATGGGACACGGGTTCGAGCCCTGGTCCAGGAAGATCCCACATGCCGCGGAGCAACTAAGCCCGTGCGCCACAACTACTGAGCCTGCGCTCTAGAGCCCACGAGCCACAACTACTGAAGCCCATGTGCCACAACAACTGAAGCCCACGCACCTAGAGCCCGTGCTCTGCAACAAGAGAAGCCACCGCAATAAGTCTGCGCGCCGTAACAAAGAGTAGCCCCCACTCACTGCAGCTAGAGAAAGCCCAAGCGCAGCAATGAAGATCCAATGCAGCCAAAAATAAATAAATTAAAATAAATAAAATTTTTAAAAAATTCCCAGAAAATAAAAATTAAAAAAAAGAAAAAAGAGGAAGTAGATAAGGGCATTTTTCTCCTTAGCCTCTGGGTGCCTAGCCTGCAGAGGCCTCTTCTTGGTTGGGACTCAGAACCCTCTCAGAGTGTTGAGTTACTTGCCAGAGCTGACACTTCAGAGAGATGCCTGGTTACTTGTTGTCACACTTGTCATCCACCAGGTGCTGGCCTTTTTGTTTCCCTGAGTAACCCTTGATTCAGTGTCCCATAAAGGTCTTGATGGAGGAAGCGGTCTGGGGAAGATGGGCCATTATGGGGACTAATGCATCTTTTACAGCCTTAGTGTTGCCACTGTCTTCTGTTAAGTTGGTTTAACCCTGAGACTGCTGGAAAGCCAATGGGTAAGATAAGTTGACGTAGAGAATGGGAGGGTCAGCTGAACCAGTGCTGATCTCAGGGATTCTCCAAAAGTCTCCAGTTCCTCTCACCACAAAACATCTTGAAAAGTCCTAGAATGTTGGCGTTGAAATGGACTTGTACCTTGATTCGACCAAGAGGCTGAGGAGTGATGGAAAGGATCTCAGAGACCAGCAAGTCCCATTCTCTCCTTTTCCAGAAGAAAGTCCAGCCCGAAAGCCAAAGATGAAAGTGAGGTTCTCAACACCACATAGATATCAAAGGTGAGAGCCTGACCAGGATCCAAATATGTCCACGTGTTCTTTTCACCATCGATCCCTCAGGACAGTGGTCCTCCACCCTGGCTGCACATGTGAATCTCCTGAACAAATTGTAAAATGCCCAGGCCTCACCCACAGAGAGCCTGATCCACTGCCATAAGGCAAAAGTTTCAGCACTGAAGCTGATAAAGCCAACTCAGTGCTTGACCCCTACTGGAAAGTCAATAAGCTTTTGTTGAATATTAATTCAGAATTTAATGAGCACAAACGAATAAATGAATTATCCCCACCAGGTAACGTTGTTTTATTTCTCAGCGTTATTGTAGACATTTAAAAATATTCACAGAAGTAGAGAGACTAGTATAATAATTTGTATAGTATCTAATTTGCCTTTGAATAGAGGTTTTCTGGAGAGTAGATCAGAGAAGTGACTCTAATGCTGCTGAGAATTCCCACAGCCCCACTAGGCCAGGGTCCAGTTACCTGTGTGTAGTATCTTTGGGTACCTCTCAGACCACATCCCCCTGAACCTGTGGCAGGTAGGGGAACCCAGTGCCCAGGCATCCAGGTGGCCAGAAACATAGCAGGCAGCTAAAGATTGGGGACCCTTTATACAATATGCCTGCTCCGCAATCCTGGCCCCAGGGCAGACCTCAGCTCCAAGGGAGAAGAGGCAGAGTTAGTGCTAGATAGCGTCCCTATTGCTGGGGCTGTCTCCCAGAGGTACTCGGCTCTCTGCCGTGGCTTTTTAGAACAGGAGGTGATCCTGTTATGCTCAGATAACTCTGACTTTGACTCCCTTTGGGGGACAGTTGAAACTTTCTCCGTTGATTATCATCAGTTCATGAGAAAGTCTTAGTTTTTCTTTTAAGCTCATTGTGGCTATCAGAACTCTAATAAATTTCCTTGAAGTTTAATGAAATGAAAGCAGTGACTCACCAAAGATAAATGCATAGCACAGCTCTCTAGTTTCCGGGTAAGCTGGTCCCCAGCCAACTTAGTGGACTTGACCATTTGAGGCTAGGAGCCCTGGAGAGAGGGGCCCTGGGGCGGGGGTGGGGGTGGGGCAGAAGTGGGGAGAGGCACAGCTGCTGAGCCCAAGAGTCGGGGAAGGTGGGGGACAGCTGCTGAATCCTGCTTCCTCCTCTAGTGCTCCCCCTTTCCCCAGAGTAGAGTCTCAAGTCTCATCATTAGCAGGCCCATGTACTTCCTCCCCCCACACCAGCACCCCCCCACCCCCTCTCCATTAAGCTATGTGGGAGGAGGGAGGCCGGCTTTCAGGGATCTGATCTTCTTTTCCTTTACTCCTTGCTACATTCTCCTTCCATGTTCCCAATACCCTCATGCTGTGCCCAGCAGCCCAGGAATCCCTGTGGCAAGTTTTATTGCCCAGGTTGGGTGGGTGGATATGTAGGTGACAGCCCATGTTAGAGGCATTCCTCTTTATTTCTCTTCTCATCCACACTTACCTATTCTGTGCCCCACTAATGGGGGAGGGGTGGCAGGGAGCTCATTTTATCTATATTGCTAACACTTACAGGTAGGCAGCATGAAATGACCAAGTATGCAATTTTTTCTTTTTCTTTCTTTTTTTTTTTTTTTTTTTGTGGTACGCGGGCCTCTCACTGCTGTGGCCTCTCCCATTGCGGAGCACAGGCTCTGGACGCGCAGGCTCAGCGGCCATGGCTCACGGGCCCAGCCGCTCCACAGCATGTGGGATCTTCCCGGACCGGGGCACGAACCCGTGTGCCCCGCATCGGCAGGCGGACTCTCAACCACTGTGCCACCAGGGAAGCCCCAAGGTATCTATTATTCATCCCTGATGATAACAATATCCCCAGCTCTTACCATGGCTCTTGGCACATGGTGGGTGCTCAATAAATGTTTGTTGGAAAGATGGATGGAAGAAATGGAAAAGTCATTGGACCTAAAGTCAGGAAACCTACGTTTTCCTCCTGGTGCTGTTGGTAACTCAGTGTGCCTTTGATGAAATCACCTCATCACCCTGGCCTCAGTTTCCTCTTATGTAAACCGAGGTGGTTGGATGGGTTGATCTCTAAATTTCCTGCGGTGCCTCTTTTATGGCTCTATGCTGACACAATTCCTGACCCTAGCTGAGCTGTTAAGGCTAAATATTAAACCCCTCAGGAGATACGTTTAAAACAGACCTGAAAAATAGTATCTAATCCAAGGAGAAGCTCTAATTCTGAAAATTCAGAGCCAACGGGGCCAAGAAATTCAAAGTCATGGGCCAGATTAGTTTTATGGGGCCTGATTCTGAGCCAGAGTCCCAGTCAGCAGAGGGTATCAGTAACTGCCCCACAGAGGATGTCTGAACATCATGCAGTGGGACCAGGCTGCAGGGTGTTGTGGGAATGAACACAAGGTGAGAGGCTCATCCTGAGAGGCAGTGCTGTTCTGTGAGATGCCTCCCACGCTGGCCCAGGACCATGCCCTTCCCGAGGTTCATCTAAATTCACATCTGGTCTCTGACATATTTCTGCCTTCAGAATTGGGTGTCCTGACTGCCTCAATTCAAGGAATGTCATTGTAGAGCCATTAAGGACCAGTTTAAAATGGAATTGCTAATATACCACAGGGGCCTACTTATAGCACAGGGAATTATATTCAATATCTTGTAATAACCCATAATGGAAAAGAATCTGAAAAAGAGTATATATGTGCATATGTGTGTGTGTGTATATAACCAAATCACTTGGCTGTACACCTGAACACAACATTGTAAATCAACTGTACTTCAATAAAAAAAGTAGAATTGCCAGTCAGTTTCTACAGTGAAGGTTTAATGAAAAGAAGGAAGATACTCCAGACAAAGGATTACATAGGAGGGTGGATTAGAGTGAACCAGTATGTGGAGAGATGTACAGACTTGAGTTTGTTTGTTTGTTTGTTTTTAAATATCTACCTGGGTGCCATCATTATACATACATTATCTCAGATTCTCACTGCAACCCTGGAAAATAAACACCGTGTTATCATCCTTTTCTTTTTCCTCTCTCTCTCTCTCTTTTTTTTTTTTTTTTTTGTGGTACACGGGCCTCTCACTGTTGTGCCCTCTCCTGTTGCGGAGCACAGGCTCTGGACGCGCAGGCTCAGTGGCGATGGCTCATGGGCCCGGCCGCTCCGCGGCATGTGGGATCTTCCCGGACCGGGGCATGAACCCGTGTCCCCTGCATCGGCAGGCGGACTCTCAACCACTGCACCACCAGGGAAGCCCTCTCTCTCTCTTAATGGTGAGGAAATTGAGATGATTCAGAGAGGTTAAGTGACCTACCCACACAGCCAGTAAGTGAGGGACCAGGATTCCTGATCTTTTCCAGAAAAGACTCCAGAACTCAATCTTTCTGCCCAAATATGCTGTTCTTATGTACTTGGAAGAGGTCACGTTATCCCCATTATCTACTTATACAAACAATAATACTAGTAACAGCTGATATTTACATGCTCTTAGGAGTTGAAAAACTACCTTACATTATCTCATTTAATTCTCACCATGGTCCTTTCAGATGGGTATTTCAGTCCTATTTTTTAAGGAGAAGGATAGTGATGTTCAGAAGAGCTAATCACTAGGACAAGGTCACCAGGACATAAAAATTGAGACAAGGGACAAAAAAAAAAGCTCTTTGGAGTCCTCATAAGGAGTATAAAGGGATTCTGAGAGTAGAACTTGTGAAAATCACTGCTCTAAGCCAACCCTCTTCTCAACTTTGCATTTCTACCTCTTTTTTCCAGTCACACAGAATTGAAATTCAGGAATCGTAGACTCAGGAGCTTTAAACATGGAAGGACTCTCAACACTGGCTTCAAAGTGGAGCCTGGAAGTTCCTCAAAGGTGCCCCAGGGGCTGCCCTGGGGGGTGAAGGGAAGGTCAGGTTGGGAGTGGGGCTCCAAGGAAAATGGTAATTCATAAAACTGGCCCCAGAGTCTCTCACACAGAGACTTTGTTAAGTCTTTCCTGGCTTAGGGAAAGACTTAACAAACCGCAGGGCGACAGAGGTAAGACACTGATGACATGATTTGAGGGGCAGCAAGGAAGAGATGGTTAAACTACTAGCATAAAAAAATAAGCCAGGATTTGGAAAGTAAAGAAAGGAGAGAGGAGGAGGAGGGAGAGAAGGCGGACATTGAAGTTGACGGCTCGTGCTGAGTCGGCAGAAATGGCACGTGGGCTTTTTTCAGAACAGGGAAATCTCCTTTTAGCTCTCTGCTTTTCTGCTGTACGCCTGTCCTCCCCGTGCCTCCTTCGTTCCCCTACACATAGCTGCCTGGTATGAGGACATTTGAGGGGATGGGGAGGGGACTGAGAAGAGGTTGCACCCTACATTTTGGTCAATGTTGAGGCAGAGAGGAAGGAGAAACCTGCAAGACGCAGAATGAGCACTTAGCAGAGCTAGACGATGGAGCCCAAGGTGACTAAGAGTAAGCA
Organism: Delphinapterus leucas; assembly: GCF_059928025.1. NCBI lineage: Eukaryota > Metazoa > Chordata > Mammalia > Artiodactyla > Monodontidae > Delphinapterus > Delphinapterus leucas. Next base: position 41,046,444 of record NC_143129.1, read on the forward strand.
AGGGCTTGTGAACCTCATGCAGTGTGTGGGGCGGGGGCTCAGATGATCTCCTCTAGATCCTGAGGAGCAGGTGACCCGCTGCTACAAAAGCGTGTACCCCGAGCTGGGCTCCTGGACTCCAAACTCCCTTCAAATGATCCCACTTTTTCTACTGCCTGCTGATTTATCCCATAACGCTGTTTACGGCTCTTGCCTGTGCATGTAGCCACACGGTTTCCTGCTTAGCACATCAAATCAAATTTCTTAAGCCTGGCCTCTCCCACCATCGTCCGTGAATCTTCTGCTCTGGTCAGGCTGCTCTCCTCTCCCATCCACACTGCTGCCTCTGTCCCCACACCTTGGCTTTGTTTTTCCTCTCAGCTGAAAAATGCTGTCTGCCCCTCTAGACTTAACTGAATCCCGCCAGCCTTCAAGGCTCCACCCCTCCACAGCTTCGAACAGCAGGGAAGTTTCTCCTGCCCAGTCTCAGGGCAGGTGAACTTGGTCTTGTTTGGAACTTGGAAATGCTCAATTTTCCATGCCTCCCTAATAAAGTTGTAAGTGTACCACTTGATGCAGAGATGTCTCACGTGTCTTAATTAACTGATGGCCACATGTCCCAGGCTTTCTGAGACATATTCCATTTCTTGCAAAACTTATCTTAGATCGTGCCTTCTAATTTAGGGTTCAGAAAATACAGACTCTGTGCTGGCAGTGTGATTCAAAAAATATATGTAGCAAAGGACTCCATTGTAATACTCATTACAAATTTGGGCCTCGTGGGCTGGGTATGAATCGGTAGGCAGGAGGCTGTATTTGCTTCAGGCCTTCATGGAGCATTCATGACTAGACCCATTGGGGTTGATGGCTGTTCACAAGGCTTAGACCCTGAGATGCTGGGGATCGATGACCCTCTCTCAACCTCCCAGACATTCACCCAGATGGAAAAGGAACTCATCAAAAGAGGAAAAGATGAGAGTCAGTGTGTGCGAGACACTCAGAGCAGCAAAGCGTGGTGAGCCCAGAAGCCAGCAGGGCTGGAATGCTCAGGAGAGGAATGCTTACGAACTGGAAGAGCCCTGCCACCAGATGTGCTGGAGGACTCAGAGCAGAGGTCACTCTGGCTGGGGACCTTATAACAGATCCTAACACTGAGGCGTGCACTCAGTAGAGTGACTATGGAGGTGGACAGAGAAGTGAGCACATCTACCTAGAGGCAGGAGCCACATCCCTGTCATGCAGGCCAAGTGGGTCAGTCCTGTGACAGGAGAGCCTTGGGGGAGGGGGAAGGGCTGAGAGGTGGAGGGAGTGGGGGATGGGGGGAGATGCCAAACCAGGGGCCTGGGAGCCACTCGGTGAGCACAGGGAACCACAGACAGGGAACCTCCCCAGATGGCCAGAAGGACTACAGCTCAGAAGCACAGGTGAGGAGGACACCTGAGACGAGCAGAGATTTCAAGCCTGGGATTACAATGATGTTGCTGATGGGTGGTCTGAGCAAGAGTTGTTTTCTGGGTTTTGTTTTTGTTTTTGAGATATGTAATATTGATCAATTAAATGGAATTTATGCCCAAGAAAGTGTCAATTACCTTTAATAACTTATCTTTGGCTGGTAATGAGCTGAACAGATCACAGAGTCCCCAAGGACTTCAAGGCCTGTTTGGGGGTAAGGTAAGGTCAGCCCGTGAGCACTTGGGATCGGAAGGGTCATTTCCTATGCCTTTAGGAAGAGCCTTTAGACTGAGTTTTCCTTCCCCCACCTTAGGCCCTTTCCCCTTCTGAAGCTTCATTACAAAAGTGCCCAGGGGTTGACTCTGGAATATGTGGTGATCTTTTCATGCCCTGTATTTTTCCCAGCTGCCCTTGTTTGAGTCATGGTGATGTCACAGGAAGAAGGCAAACAGTTTCCTTATCTGCCAAATGGGGACACTTAATACCTACTTGCAGGTTATTGTGAAGATCAGTGATCGCCGGTGGGAGGTGCCTGACGGAGCTTAGCACACAGTAAGTGGTCAATGAAGCGCATGTCGTATTACTTTTTACCCCTGCTGCTGATCTCTGCCGCTCCTCCTGGTCCTGGCTCCCTTTCTCTTTTTAGAAAGTGAGCATGAAGTTTGGAAATTAGGGCTTAAAATATATTTCCGTTAGCCATAGCTTCTTCTGGCAGTCCGCTGTGGAGGGGTAAATGATAGTGTGGGCAGGCAGAGATGGAAAAGACTTTTTTTCAGTGACCTGAGCACCTGGGTTGTACACAGCCACCACTGACAGGACCATTTGCCTCCAAACCATCACCTTGATGATCCGCCGGGTGTGCAGTGAAAGCCATTTATAAGCACCTTCCTCCTCTTTTCTCCTCTGAATATTTTATAAAATCACTTCAGTGTGAAACTAATCAATGACATTCTACCAGACGCTGGGGTGAAGGAAATGGGGAACTAAAATCTTTTCAGGGAAGATGAAATATAGGTGCATTGATTTAAGAAGAACTAAACTCAATTTTTATCCATTTATTAGGTCCCTACCAGATCTAAAAGAGAACGCTTCTCAATTTTTAGTCTATAGACCCCCAGCACCACAGTCTCCTGGGGGTGCTTGTTTGGAAACAAAAGGCAGGTTCCTGACCTCACCCTAGTCCTACCAGATCCATCTTTGGTAGTAAGAATCAGGGAGTCACATTTTAAATAAGTTCCCCACCAAAGTTTGAGAATCACTACAACATAGGAAATATAAAGGAGTATAGTTTATATTTTTAGGCAGCTTACAATCTAGGTGGAAATGATAAAAAAGCAGGAAGCTGATACAATCACTGTGTGTTTTAGAAAGATTCTTCTGGCAGCAGTGCACAGGATGGACTTAATTGGGAAACTGGAGACGGGAGATTTGTTCAGTGGTGTTGGCTGTAGCCTAGAGTGAGATAAGAGCTGGCGGTGCTGAAAAGGAGAGACAGATGCCACATGTCGACCTGCGTCACAAATGTGTGTGGTTTTTTTTTTTTTTTAATTGCAGGCAGTCACCAATTCCTTTTGAAAGTTGGAAGGCTGTAGATGACAAACACATAAAAAGTATGAAATAGTGTGGAAAGAACTGATTCCATTTATGCCAGCAGAGGCCCAAGCACTATCTTGATTTGTTTCTGCCTATTTAATTTTTTTAAACCAACATTTTCTAAAAGATTTCATCATGGGAGCCTTCAAAAATATAAAGCAGGGACTTCCCTAGCGGTCCAGTGGTTAGGACTCTGAGCTTCCACTGCAGGGGGTGTGGGTTCGATCCCTGGTCAGGGAACTAAGTTCCCACAAGCTGCACGGCAGGGCCAAATATAAATATAAATATATATATAACAGAAGTTGCAAACTAACTGACTGACTGACTGACTGAATCTGTCCCTGACATGTTTTGTTTGTTTAGAGGAGCATTTTTAAAAACTTTGAATTGGTTGCCAATATTCTAAAAAAATCAGGTGATTTCACCTAAAAATCCAGATTATGAAGTTTTCGTGAAAAACACTCAGATCTGGTAACCTCAGGACCTCATCCCCACAAGGCCACAGTAGCTGGGTCATTGTGAGAAGGGAGGCGCCCTCTCTAGTTTGCCAGAGTCCCCAGGACTCACCTCGTCCCCTCCCCCACTGAGCATCCGTTACCACTTATCCTCACACCTGCGCTATTTTTTTCTTATAGTGAAGAGCGTTAAGAAGCATATTTATGCTCAAGTTCCTATTGAAATTGTTCTTTTATTCAGCCCGATTCACTACGCTACACACCTGGTCCCTGCTGCATTTAAGTTGGCAAGCCCTGCTATAACATCTATTCACGTCCCACAGAACCAGACGAAGGAAAGAGCTGCCAGGCTGCGTCCCCCCCCCCACCGCTCCCACCTCCACGTATTGGTGGAGAAATGCCAGAACCTACAGTACTTCAGAGAGCCTTGGGCTGGGGAGTTTCCCATTAAGTCACTTCGCCTCCCTCAGAATCTCAAGACAACCTCCAGAAAGCACGATTGACACAAATATGCAGAAAGTTGTAATCTTTTGAGATGGTGTTATAGGTGGCTAACAAAAGAATAGGTGTTTAGTCAAGACTTACTTGGCTGTCCAGTGAGTGGTTAAGACTCCGAGCTTCTGGGGCTTCCCTGGTGGCGCAGTGGTTAAGAATCCGCCTGCCAATGCAGGGGACACGGGTTCGAGCCCTGGTCCGGGAAGATCCCACATGCCGCGGAGCAACTAAGCCCGTGTGCCACAACTACTGAAGCCCGTGCACCTAGAGCCTGTGCTCCGCAACAAGAGAAGCCACCGCACGGCAACGAAGAGTAGTCCCCACTAGCCACAACTAGAGAAACCCTGTGCATGGCAACGAAGACCCAATGAAGCCAAAAATAAATAAATTAAATTAATTAATTTAAAAAAAAGAAAGGAACAAACTACTGATACATGATATAGTGTGGATAAACCTCCAAAAAAAAAAATTTAAAAAAAAAAAGACTCCAAGCTTCCACTGCAGGGGGCATGGGTTCAATCCCTGGTCGGGGAGCTAAGATCTTGCATGCTGCGTGGCTCGGCCAAAAAAAAAAAAGAATAGGTGTATAGAAAGAGGCACATCTTGAGAAGAGTCTACTCAAGGGTATTCTAGGTGTAAAAATGTCCGAGGGGGCTCTTCCGTGGCCTCTTCTATAGCCTGAGTAAAATCTCCCTCACAGTCACTCCCTTCCTTTGGGCTGATCCTGTGCTCTCCAAGCAGCCATCTGGTTATAAGTTCCATTCGGGAAATGTATGTCTTGGAAAGCAGGTGTGAATATTCTGGTCACTGGACAGCATGCTCAAGCATTGCTCACTTGTAGATATGGAATACATGTTTCTTGTGAGGTATGGTCAGCACAGGCCTATATCCCCCAGGACCTGAATTAATAAAACTGAGCTCCTGATCGTGCAAAGCTGAGGACCAGAATATTGACAAACAGCAACCTCACCAAGCGACAGAGTCGCTGGCCAGCAAGCCACATGTCACCATTACAGGGACATAGATCTATCCAGTCCCAGGGGCTCCAGGGTCTACAGTTGGAGACTAGTGGGTCTAAATTCCCTGGGCTGCAGGAGGTTTCTTGGTTCATTTGCTCCTGAGCTCTCAGTGTCCCTGGGAGATGTTGCTGGTCTCTGACCATGATTAGTTCCTCACACTGTGCCTGACACACAGGAGCATTCTGTAAATGTTTGTGGGAAGAATTTCAAGCGGAAACATGTTAACAGAAGCCAGGTGTCTGCCCGCCCTCCCAGCAGAGATACCTGAGGTGATTCTTACTCTGCTTGGGAGGCTGTACTTCTCTCTCAGATTGTACAACTCATCTTGCTAGGCTGACTGTGGCAGAGGGCAGAGCAAGGAGAAGCAAGAGCAGCGCTGGCATTCGGCCAGGGGGCTGTCTAAGGCAGGGCTCGGAAATAAAGGGCAGCATTGCCCCAGCAGGCATCTCTCAGCTTCCTGGTAACGAGAGGTGCTCTCCTGGGATCCCTGGATACCCAGGAGAGGGAGAGGAGGTGGGGGAAGGAAGAAGGAACACGGTGATCAGCTCGGTTTTCCTCTGAGGCAGCATGTGGCAAGGTTAGAGCAGGGCACGGAGGGGATCCTGCCTACTCAGATAAGACAGGCAGGAGGGGCCCAACACAGGGGCGGGGGGAAGATGTGCATGGGGCCAGCCCTGCCCATAATGTTAAAAAGTGCTATGCATCCTTTGCCCTTCAGTCTAGCTGGGTATACTGCCAGCCCCCCGTGAGTGGTGAGTGGAGAGGATGCAGCAGACTCCCACCCATAGTGTGATCTCAGAGGAAAACGGCACCCATAGACCTACTCTTATGATGATGCCTAGGACTCCTACAGTGTTAAGCTCTGCTTTTGCATTTTTCAGAAAGAATATTATAATGAACCCTATATACCCACCACATTTAAAAAATATATTTATTTATTTTTGGCTGCATCAGGTCTTGGTTGCGGCACGCGGGCTTAGTTGCCCCGCAGCATGTAGGATCCTAGTTCCCCGACCAGGGATCAAACCCGCATGCCCTGCACTGGAAGGCGGATTCTCAACCACTGGACCACCAGGGAAGTAGCCCCACCACCTTGATTTAACATTATTTTTCATTTTGCCATATTTGCTTCTTTTTAATGCAAATTCCAGACATCATGGGATATGAAGCTTTAAAAAATAAGGACATTTCCTCACATAACCATAATACCATTATCATACCTAACAAAATGAATACTCAGTCCATATTCATATTTCCCCAGTTGTGTCAAGAATGAATTTGTATGGTTGGCTTTTTGGCATCGAAGCTTTTAAAATAGTGTTCCCATTAGCCTCAGGCTTCTGCACAAATATCTCAGAGACCAGAAAGGGTGAGGCTGAGGGGGAAGGAGGCCTCCACCCCTGCTTCAGCCAGAGCAGGTTTTATTATTAGGAACAAAAAGAGTTTTCTGTTGAGAAAAAAAAAAGAAAAAGATTTGAAAATCATTTCCATAAGGCATTACTTCTTTCATATTTTTAAGGAAAATGTCTGGTGCTGTAACCGCCTTAAATCAAGGGGATAAGTTCCTAGTGGTGGGATAGCGGGAACCCAGGGTGGGGGGCAGGGGGAGTTGGCAGAGAGTCCAGTGCCTATAAAAGGAGAGATTTTAGGGCTTCCCTGGTGGCGCAGTGGTTGAGAGTCCGCCTGCCGATGCGATGCGGGGGACACGGGTTCGTGCCCTGGTCCGGGAGTATCCCACATGCCGTGGAGTGGCTAGGCCCGTGAGCCATAGCCACTGAGCCTGAGCATCCAGAGACTGTGCTCCGCAACGGGAGAGGCCACAACAGTGGGAGGCCCGCGTACCTCAAAAAAAAAAAAAAAAAAGGAGAGATTTTATTCCCACTGGGCATGAACCTGGACTCACAGAGCAGACCTTGTCAGTACCTGGAGTACTTTGGGTCCACTTGGTAGTTTCTCCCCGGGGTACTAACACATCTACCACTTTGCCCTTTCCCTTTCTAGATCTCACTCTATGAAGCTCACCTAGTTCTTGCTTATTCCTAGGGCAACTTGGAACACTCTGAGGCCAAAGAAACTTGAATCCCTCCCCTGCTCAGTTTCTACTTTTGGCTTTCTTAGGTACTCTCTAAAGAACCGGATCTGGGAGGAATGTTCTTCCAAAATTCTAATTGTTACAGTTTGGCATTACAGAAGCAAGATTAAATACAAAGTATCAACAACACAGACCTAACAGTTGCAAAGCAAGAGGTATTGAATCACAGATGCAACACATAAGCAATCTGACCCAGCAAGGGGCTGCAGTTATTGTTATAGCAGTCTAAAGAAGACAAGCCCAGATAATGAGTAGTCAGAGACTCCATGAAATGCTGATTTTTTCAGGGAACCTCAATAATCAGAGCTTTCAACAACAAACAGCTCAAGATCTTTCTCCTCCTTCAGGACATATGCCCAGATTAACCTGCCAAAATACTCAATTTGCTTTTGAGATTCTTGGAGTTATATTTCAAATGATGATATTTTTCTATCGGGTCATTCCTGTTTTACTGCAGAATTGTAAGCTCCATAAAGATGATGACAATGTCCATTATATATATATATATATATATATATATATATATATATATACACACACACACACACACATCAATGAACACATGTTTATCCACTAATATGTAGATTATACACAAACAGTTTGGGCAGAGGAAAAATTGGGGAATATTTGGATTGAGTCATCTTTTCCCAACACCAATATTTTTGTAATTTCTCAGTAAGGGCTTATAAAACTCTAGCTTGCCTTTTATTTTTTAAATTTTTTGGCCATGATTTGTGGCTTTTGGGATCTTAGTTCCCTGACCAGGTATTGAACCCGGGCCCTGGCAGTGAAAATGCCGAGTCCTAACCACTGGACTGCCAGGGAATTCCCAACCCTAGCTTACCTTTGAATCTAACTAATACTTATGAATATCTACCAAATACCTAGTTCTTTTTGGATACGAGATATGCATGAACTATGGTCCCTTCTCTGCGATGTTTGTGATTTAGTTGGTGACACAAACCTGCCCACAAGAAAGATTAAGTCACATAAGCGAGTATATACACTCTTGCCTCCTTCTATTCAAACATGGCTCTGCCTTCAAAGTCCAGTCAAATCTTCCCCTCACACTAAAGAGTCATCATTCATTCCAATACTCAACTAGCCTTTACTGAGGACCTACTGAGTGTCAACTGCAGTCAGTATTCAGGAACCAGAGATACCACAATGAATGAAAGAGCCAAGGTTCTGATTCTAACACTTAAACAATCTTGAAAAGTTACTTAAATAACATAAATGTTACATATGTAGGTATGCTCTCTGCTAACAAAACAGCAAGCTCCTGAAAGATAGTGGCCATATCTTACATTATTTTGTCTTCACCTCACCAGCTCAAATCTGGACATGGAACTTATTGACTAAAGTTTGAAAGGCTGGGTTGTATGGAATTTTCAGTAAACATGAAAAGCTATAAATTGGTAGTAAAATCTTAACACAGGGAAATCTTAAAACATTGAGAACTCTTGCCTTCCCTTTGAAACTCATCTCAATGTCACCTTCTCCAGGATGCCTTCCCTCACTTACCCAGGCAGGCTTAGTCCCTCTCTCCTCTCTGAGTCCATACGACTTGTGGTGAAGACTGCCACAGATTAAAATATAGCATGGTTACTGTAATGATTAGTTTACATAAGTTTCCCCCACGACAACCAGCTGGGGGTTTAAGGCAAGGGGTGGGGGTCCCTTAGCCTGCCCAGGGAGACAGCTCCTCCCTGTTTCTTGGATGCAGGGTTAGTAGAGGATACATATGCCCAGCAGGCTTTTTTTTTCTGATAGGATGGCAGACATGCAAATAAACATTTGCATAATTACCACTCCCTGTAAATATATGACAGTCCTCCCTACTCTCTTTTTCCTGAGAATATAAGAATAAAGTGTTCTGGGAGGAGGAGAAAGGGAAAGGTAGCAGTCAAAGGGCACTAACTTTCAGCTATATAAGATGAATAAGTCCTAGAGATCCACTGGGTAGCAGAGTGCCTGTAGTAAATGATGCTGTACTGTGTACTTAAACATTTGCTAACACGGTAGATTTTGTGTTGTGTTCTTAAAATACACACACAAACAAATAATAATAAATAAAAAGGGTGGGAGGAAACTTTTGGAAGAGATGGACGTGGCATAGAATGTACTGATGGTTTCAACGAGTTATCTCCAAACTCATTAAGTTGTGTACTTAAATATGTACAGCTTTTTGTATGTCAATTATATCTTAATTAGGGAGATGGTCTAACCAGAGACTGCAGATTTGGAGGTTGGACTCACCCACCAGAATGAGACCAGGAGACTTGGGAGAGGGTTCACTCAGCATTGTCCAAAATGAGGAAGAGAGTAACATTCGGAATGTTGGCTGTCAGGAGAAAGGGGCAACATCTCAAAAGAATCCACTAGTAAGGGCCAGGGGAAAATTTCATCTGAGAAGGTAGGCACTGAGAAAGAGGGGTCTGGCAGCCACAGACAGTGGTTTAGCTGACAGGCCCAGTGAAGGGGAGGCTATGGCTGTGAGCTGAGGGTGGCATCTAATCTCAGGAGCTGGCAGTCAGAGATGAGACAGTGCCCAGAAGGATCAGAAGAAACAAAGCAAGACCCTGATTCCAGGAACTTCATTACCAGACAATTAACCCAGGCAGGAATTCAACCGTGAGGGACAAGGAGGGACCCAGACGCTGCAATTGGAGAGGAGGGCACTATGTTATAGGGGGTTTAGAGTGCAGCCTTGGAGTCGCATGGACAGGCCAGTCATTTACTAAACTTTCTAGGTCCCAATCTGCATCTGATAAGGTGAGGCTATTGGATGAGGCTATTGAAAGGAATAAATAAAATTATGCACAAATAGGGCTTAGGACAGTGCCTGGAGCATAGCAGGTGCTAAAATAGTAATTGCAATAGTAATGGTAATTGTGAAGGCTCACAGGAGTTAGTAGTGTAATAGTAGAGTAATAGTAGTAGCAGTGGTGCTGGTAATAATAATGAGAAACTAGTTAAGGGTCTCAATGATGGAATTGAGAGAGCTGTGAATTGGCATTGAACTTGAAGTCAGGACACCAGATTATAATCCTGTTTTTGTAGAATGCTAGATATGTGACCTTCTTCAAGTCAATCAACCCCTCTGATCCTCAGTTTCCTCTGCTGTCAAATGGAGGTGTTGACACTGGTTGTGCCCTCCTCCCAGCGTTCCTGTGAGGATTTCATCAGACCCCGGATCTGCCACCACCAACACAGTCCCTGCACCTAATAGAGGCTAGTAGATGAACGTGGCCTGAATCTGATGGTTAGGACTCACTAACGCTGACCTGAGGCTGAAACAAATGCTCTCACCTTTCCTTGCCTGAGAAGGTCCAGGGTTTAGGGCAGGTTGCACTTGCCAATGTTTAAGTGGTTTCAGATGAGGGACTGTGGTTTTGGGCTGGGGTGGAGGTCAGAGAATTAAGCAGGTCCCCGTTTTCCCCTTGGTCATAAGCCACCTCCAAATGATCCTGGCTGTGACCATTAGAAAGCTTAAACTCACTCTTGAAACCAGTCTTTGAGTTAAAAGCCACTTGTGGTTGTTTCTTTGACTTCCTTGGCCATTTACGTTTTAAATTCATTCATACATGTTGGTTTGTGAGGAAGTCTGGAGTAGATGATGATCTGGGTTTGTGATTTTAACCTAAAGCCAAATTTCTGGGCTTTTTTGTAGCATACCCAGCTAACTGGAAAATTTGAAAGTAAATACATTTTGAAGAGGAAAAAAAAGATAAAAGTCCCTGATACTCTTTGATGAGGCCTTTGCAACCTGCAAATGGTGTCATTGCTTTGTTTCCTATAAAAAACTGGACAGAAAGTTCTATTTTCATTTTCTTCCAAACTATTTATGTGACTAGGAAGGTGATAGTGGGTCTCTAAGAATATTTTCTTAACTGTCTTGGTGCCTCCCTTTGAAAAACAAAGCCAAATTATCCACATAGAGCACGCAGTGAGGGGGCTCTGAGTAAGGCCCAGCAGTGTTTGGTTTCTGCAGATATCTGAAGTGGGAGTCATGGTGACCAGGTTTATCTGGTGGCCTCATATGTATCCCCCAGGACTTAGGGGAGCCATCACATGGATATTGGAGTAAAGGCCACGAATACGCTTACTACACTGTATTCATCTTCTCTGGTGGATCTGGTGTCTGAGTTGAAAGAGTTCTAAAGAGATGGGGGACCACATGTCCTGGTTGACAGGACTGAGGATTTCCAGTAAATCTGGGACGGTCTCCCAGTTATCTCTGATAGGGTCCACCTTACTAAAGATCATCCCTTTTTCCTACAGGTGATGCCCACAAAAGGAGACCATATGAGAAGAGGTGAGACAGCACAACCTTTTTTAAAGCAGTGCCTGAATCAGAATCACCTGGAAGGCTCATTAAAAGCAGGTTACTGGGCCCCACCACCAGAGTTTCCCATTCAGTTCGTCCGAGTAGGACCCAAGAACTTGCATTTTTAACAAGTCCCCAGGTGGCACTGATGCTGCCCGTCAGGGACTCTATTTAAGAGCCTCTGATCTAAAACACTGGAGTCGTAGCTACACATTGGAATCACCTGAGGATTTTATAAACCATACTGGTGGTTGGGTCTCACTCCCAGATGTTCTGATTTAATTTCTGTGGGGGGGGGAAATTGCTAATCCTCCCAGGTGATTCTAATATGCAACAAAGTTTGAGACCACTGCTCTAAAAGGCTCTGCTACCCATGAAGTGCTCTGACCTGAATTCATTTCCTGACACTCCTTCATTTGACATTTAACACATATTTGTAGAGCAACTACCATGTACCATGCACTGTGTCAGAGGCTGGTTGATGAAAACAGACATAATCCATCCTTCCAGGAGCTTACTATTTAGGGGGAAACATAGCATAAACAAGTAAATAAAAACATTGTACAATTAAAAATAAATTGGAGAATCAGAGCAGGGAGTTAGGTGTAAGAGAGAATAAGGGCATGCTGGGGGAGCGATCTGGGACAGAGAAGTCATTGAGGATGTCTCAAAGATGATGTTGAAGCTAAAACTTGAAAAATTGGGAGCCAGCCAGGCTGAGTGTGGGGAGAGGATGCTGGTTACCAGAGTCAAGGTGGCTGAGCTTGCATCTCCATCGTGCCCTGTGTGGGCCAATACACCGGATATTAAGTAACACACATCAGTTTAACACCTCCCACCTCTTCTCTGAGCTGACTTGGTCTGGAGGCTGTTCTAATGAGGGGCCGGCTTTGCAGTTCCCTGCTAGATGAGCTGGAGGTTCCAGGGCTGCTGGCCAAGCAGGGAAGTCCAAAGCCAGGCCCTGTGGCCCAGGGACTCGGGAGTCCCAGGTGCACGGCCATCTGCAGGGGCCCTTTGCATTATGTGGAGATTTTTAATCTGTTGCCCAGATGGAGGGTTGGATTACATTTTCCTGGAAGGTAACCAGAGACCCGAGGAGGGAGGGTGGCAGTGGGGACAATCTTTGGAAAACCCTGTCCTGAGAGAGCAGGTGCTAATGTCCTCAGGGCAGGAGAAGGGGACCATCTCTTGATGCACACATAAACTCTTTGTCACTGGAAAATAATTGCAGAATACATTTGAGCTGAAACTAATCCCTTCTAACGAGTAAATGAATATGCCTCATGCAGCCTTGCATAGCCAAGAACTTTCACCTTGTCCTAAACTGCATGCAAAGGAGGAGAAGAGGCAGGCCTTGCTTCACAGTTTTATAGTCAGGGAAACAGAGACTCAGTGGAGAGGGGACTGCCTTAGGCTTCACGGATGGGGAGATGGGATGGATGCCAAAGCTCCCATTTGCCATCCTACCCTAGTCCCCAGTATTCTGCCAACCCTGGGGCTAGCTCTGGGAGCAAGGACTTTGTGCCAGGGGTGCAGCTTGCCTTGGGCCTAAGGAAAGCAGAATAGGGGTGAGATGAGCGAAAATGGGCCTGATAAATGGGTCCCAATCATGTACTCAATAAGCATTTACTGAGGGTACCGGGCTAGGTGCTGGGAACAGGAGAGATCCCAACCCAGGCAAGGGAAAGAGAAAGAGTCACTACTTGGGCACAAGGACAATATTTTACTTATCTCTGTATTACTAATGCCTGTCACATAGTAGACCCTCAACACATGGTTATTGAAAGAAATGACAAAGACTTACTGAATTCACTGAAGTAGCCCTGACTGTCAGTAGGCAGGGCTGTTTTTCAAACACAGTAAAGTGTTTCCTTGACAGAGGACACTGCATAGGAGATCCCTGGGAAGAAAGACATCAAGTAGAATGGGTGAGATGATGAAGATTTGGTGAGAAAAAAAATGAGGTGAGATGATATCACTTACATGTGGAATCTAAAAAACTGATACAAATGAACTTATTTACAAAACAGAAATAGACTCACAGACATAGAAAACAAACTTATGGTTGCCAAAGAGGAAAGGGGCTGGCAAGGGATAAATTAGGAAGTTGGGATTAACATATACACACTACTATATATAAAACAGATAACCAACAAGGACCTACTTTATGGCACAGGGAACTATACTCAATATCTTATAATAACCTATAAGGAAAAAGAATCTGAAAAAGAGTATATATATCTGAGTCACATTGCTGTACACCTGAAACTAACACAACATTGTAAATCAACTATACTTCAATTTAAAAAACAAACAAATGAGCCACACACACACACGCACACGCACACACACAAAGAATCTATTTTGTGACTCCAGGCAAGTTATGTTCATTAAATGAATAAGTTTTTTTTTTAAAAAATGACGTGAGAATCAAAGCAAACAAAATAAGGAAAGAGAAAGAAATGTAGAAACTTGGTGGAGAAAATCTAGAGAAGAAAAGAAATGGAATCAGACATACTACATGTTCTGGGGTCAACAGGATTTCAGGGTTATAAAAGCCTAAACACTATATTAGGTAGATGGAAGAGAGGAACTGGGCACCCATAAGTGTGTGAAAGACTCATCTACCATAGCTGGAAATAAATAATGTCTAAAATTGAAAAATCAAGACAAAGTTCTAGATGTTTATCTTTCAGATATATGAAGGGCAAAGAGTTCAAAGTGGTTGCCCTTGAAGGAAAGGACAGGAGATGCTCTAAAGATTTCCTCCACCCCTAGGTTAGTCCACCAGCCCTAACACTCTCCTCTGTTCACACCCAGGTGGCAACCAGATCTGAACCCCTCGCAACCAACCCCATCCAAACAGAAAGAAGAGGCTCACACAAGAGCTATAAAGTGGAGAAAAAGGACAGGCCTTTGAATAGAGGGGGATCTTGAGGTGCCCCAGGCAGCTGCAAGGCTAACTTCCAAAGTCAAGATCTTTTAAGGTGGTATTTGATTTTCCGGGTTGAAAGGGAAACTTCAACCAAATAAAAAATACCTTCCTTGGGCAACAGCTGAAATAATGGAGGAAACCACAGGAGGGAGGACAGGTCAGGGTAGGATCAAAGCTAGTCTTCTGGTTGCTCCTTGCTCAGATGGCCCAGTTTGCCCCTGTTTGAGCTTCACACAGCTTGAAGACAAGGGGAAGAGGACCTTAATAGAGAAATCACAAAATAGATGCAGAGAACAGAATGCCAGGGCTGGTCTGGTCTCAGCGACCATCTAGTCTGACTCTCTCTTTGCCTGAAATGGGGGGTGGTGAAGTTCAGTGCAGTTGGACGCAGAGGCAGACAGGGCAGAGTCTGATTCTTGCTAGTTCTCTTTTCTCTCACTACACCACTAGGGAGAGAGGCAACATAAGCAGAACTCATTCTATACAATGAACACTGGTTGGAAAGCAGGAGACCTAGATTTCAGCCCCCAAGCTAGTGAAAACCAGTTGTTTAAACTTGGGGAAAATCACTTAACCGTAAGCCTGAATTGTCTCATTTGTGGGCTAGATGACATTCCATGAGGTTCTGGTTTCACCCCCAGAAAGCTGAGTTCCAAGCTTGGAGAGAGATATTTTACTCTCATGTCATGCCCAGAAGGTTCAATTCCATACCTAGTAGACCAAAGAATACACATAGAAGCCCAGATTCCACAATCAGAGAGCCAGGTTCTATGCCTGGAGAGGTAAGATCTGCATCAGGACACATTTTCCAAGCCTAAAGTCAGATTCTTTAGGCCAAGTTCCATGTCTATAGGGCCAGGCTTCACTTGGAGGACCAGGTTATATGCACGATAAGGCAGAATTCACACCTATGAGAGCTAAATCAATGCCTCAAAGTCCAGATTTCATAGATAGAGTGCCTGGGAGACCAGGTCCCATGAATGTAGAACCAATTTCTATGACTCAAATACTAGGTTCCATGTCTGTAGTTTCATGTTCCTTACTTATTAGGCCATTTTCCATGACTGGATATTGATTTCCACACATAGAGTGTCAGATTCCAAGCTCGTAGATTAAGATTTTACATATGGAGTACCAAGTTCCATGCTGGTAGGGGAAGGTTTGATTTTCCTGAGGAGCAAGTTTCCATTATTGAAATTCCAGGTTTCAAGTCTAGAGTTACAAATCCCACACTTGTAAGGACATGCTCCATACTTGGAGGTTGAGTTTCTATACATGGGGTGCCAGTTTCCATGTTTGTAGGGCCAGGTTCAATTCTGGGAGAATGCCAGGTTCCATGCTTATAGGGATGGATATCATATGGAGGACCTAACTGAATGCCTATAAAGGTAGAATTCACATGTAGAATACCAAAATAATGCCTGAAAGTCCAGATTTCATACATGGAGAGCCAGGTTCCATGCTGGTCATGCCACCCTCCATGATTAGTGCTTGAGATTCTATACATGTAATGCCAAATTCCTTGATTTATGGTCAGGTTCCATGCCTGAGTATTGAGGTAGCCCCCTGAGACAGAAGTGGAAAGGCCAATGCCACTTTGGGTAGGGATGCCACTGCCACTGGAGATGAGGAGACCTCTTCCACTGGCAAAAAACAAAAACAAAAACCTCAGAATTTAGGGGCTCAATGTCCCCAGCTTCATAAGGGTCTTTCCGTAAGTTTCTATTCCAACTTATACAATCCCATATCTTCCCAACCAATGTCTTCACTTTAACAGTAGATACCCTGCGAGACTGGGAGTTCAACTTGTACTATAATTCAGCCAGTCTCAGGATGAAGTTTCGTGTTTCCAGCAATTTCAGTCTTGTGGCTACAGGAGATAAGGATCTCTTTCAGAGCACATATTGAAGATCTTAGGTCATTTATATGGTGCTTGAGCTGGGAATTGGAATCTGTGAGCTCATCTTTTCTTTCACTACTCTGTGCAGCAACATTAAGAGCGCCAACCAATGTCATTATATTCATTAGTTTTCCAAAAGTGTTCAAAAATATCATAAACACCACATCAACAAAAGAAAAGACAAAAACCACATGATCATCTCAATAGATGCAGAAAAACCATTTGATAAAATTCAACATCCATTCATGAGAGAAAAAAAAACCTCTCACCAAAGTGGATATAGAGAGAACACATCTCAACATAACAAAAGCCATTTATGACAAACCCACAGCCAACCTAATACTCAACAGTGAAAAGTTAAAAGCCTTCCCATCTAAATTCTGGAATGAGGTGAGGATGCCCACTCTCACCATTTCTATTCAATACAGTATTGGAAGTCCTAGCCACAACAGTCAGACAAGAAAAAGAAATAAAAGGTATCCAAATTGGAAGAGAAGAGGTAAAGTTGTCATTATATGCAGATAACATGATACTCTTTATATAAAACCCTAAAGACTCCACATAAAAACTATTAGAACTGATAAATGAATTCAGCAAGGTAGCAGGATACAAATTAACATATAGAAATCAGTTGCATTTCTTTACACTAACAATGAAATATCAGAAAGAGAAAAAAAAATTTTAATCCCATTTAAAATCACATCAAAAAAGATAAAATACCTAGAAATAAACTTAATCAAGGAGATGAAAGACTTACACACTGAGAGCATTGGTAAAGGAAATTGAAGATGATTCAAAGAAATAGAAAGATAGTGCATGCTCTTGGATTGGAAGAATTAATACTGTTAAGATCTACAAAGCAATCTACAGATTTAATGTGATCCCTATCAAATTATCCATGACATTTTTCACAGAACTAGAACAAATAATCCTAAAATGTATATGGAACCACAAAAGACCCAGAATTGCTAAAGCAATCCTGAGGATAAAGACCAAAGCTGGAGACATAACCCTCACAGACTTCAGACAATACTACAAAGCTACAGTAATCAAAACAGCATGGTATTGGCACAAAAGCAGACATATAGATCAGTGCAGCAGAATGGAGAGCCCAGAAATAAACCCACACACAGTCAATTAATCTTCGACAAAAGAGGCAAGAATATACAGTAGGGAAAAGACAGTCTCTTCAGCAAGTGGTGTTGGGAAAGCTGAACAGCCACATGTAAGTCAATGAAGTTAGAACACTCCCTCATACCATACACAAAAATAAACTCAAAATGGCTTAAAGATTTAAATATAAGACATGACACTATAAAATTCCTAGAAGATAACATAGGCAAAACATTTTCTGACATAAACTGTAGCAAAATTTTCTTAGGTCAGTCTCCCGAGGCAAAAGAAATAAAAGCAAAAATAAACAAATGGGACCTAATTAAACTGATAAGCTTTTGCACAGCAAAGGAAACCATAAACAAAATGAAAAGACAACATACCTAATGGGAGAAAATATTTGCAAATGATGCGACCAACAAGGGATTAATTTCCCAAATATACAAACAGCTCATACAACTCAATAAAAATACAAAAAAAACAACCCAGTCAAAAAATGGGCAGAAGACCTAAATAGACCAATAGGTCTCCAAAGAAGACCTACAGATGGCCAACAGGCACATGAAAACATGTTCCACATCATTAATTATTAGAGAACTGCAAATCAAAACTATGATGAGGTATCACCTCACACTGGTCAGAATGGCCATTATCAAAAAGTCTACAAATAATAAATGCTAGGAAGGATGTAGGGAAAAGGAAACCCTCCTACACTATTGGTGGGAATGAAAATTGGTGCAGCCACTGTGGAGAACAGTTTGGAGGTTCCTTAAAAAACTAAAAATAAAGTTACCATATGATCCAGGAATCCCACTCCTGGGCATGTATTCAGAAAAAATGAAAACTCTAATTTGAAAAGATACATGCACCCCAATGTTCATAGCACCCCAATTTACAGTAGCCAAGACTTGGAGGCAAGCTAAGTGTCCATCAACAGATGAATGGATAAAAAAGATGTGATATATATATATATATATATATATATATATATATATATATATATAAAATGAAATATTATTCAGCCATAAAACAGAATGAAATATTGCCATTTGCATCAACATGGATGGACCTAGAGATTATCATACTAAGTGAAGTAAGTCAGACAGAGAAAGACAAATATATGATATCACTTATACGTGGAATCTAAAAAAAATGATACAAATGAACTTATTTATAAAACAGAAATAGACTCACAGAAAACAACTTATGGTTATCAAAAAGGAAAGGGGAGGGATAAATTAGGAATATGGGATTAACAGATACACACTACTATATATAAAATAAACAACAAGGACCTACTGTATAGCACAGGGAACTATATTCAATATCTTGTAATGACCTGTAATGGAAAAGAATCTGAAAAAGAATATATATATATATATATATATATATATATATATATATATACACACACACATATGTATAACTGAATCACTTTGCTGTACACCTGAAATTAACACAATATTGTAAATAAATTATATTTCAATAAAATTGAAGAAAGTATCATACACAGAGTCGTCCAGCTCCTTGCTTCTTATAAGTGGTTAATTATATTCCCTGCAGATATCTTGCGTATCTCTATAAACAGTTCACACTGTGGACTATCAGTACTCTATCTACTACAGGAAATAGTCATTAGTGTTTTAAATCTAATCAGATTAGAGAGTCAAGTCCAGAAATCCCAGAACCAATTCAGAAAGCTCATCCTTAAAATTCTGTTTCTCTAGAATGCACTTGGTTCCAAACTCTGTATTAGTCAGGGTTCTCCAGAGAAACAGAACCAGAAAATAGAATCCTATCAGATATACATATATATGATAGAGGTACATGAGGAGATTTATTACGATGAATTGGCTGATGCAGTTAGGGGGGTTGAGAAGTCCCATGATCTGCCACCTGCAATTTAGAGACCCAAGAAAGTCAGTGGTATAATTCAGTCTGAGTCTGAAGGCCCGAGAAGCAAGGAGCCAATGGCATAAATCCCAATCTGAGGACAGGAGAAGAGATGAGAACTCCCAGTTCAAGTAGTGAGCTGGGGGTAAAGGGATGACTTCCTCCTTCCTCCACTTTTTGTTATATTCAGGCCCTCAACCTATTGGATGATGCCCACCCACATTAGGGAGGGAAATCTGCTTTACTAGATTCATGGATTCAAATGCTAATCTCATCTGGAAACACCCTCACAGATACACTCAGAAATAATGTTTTATCTGGGCACCCCAAGGCCAGACAAAGTAACACATAAAATTAACCATCACAGGTTCCATACACATTGTGCCAAATTCAGTGCTAGTAGTGCAGGTTCCATGCTCAGAGACTGAGACTCCATACTTGACAAGTTAAGATTCAAGGCCTAGATGGTCAGGTTCAATACCTGGTGAGTTAGATGACATTCAAGTTCTAACTAAATGCCACAGAAGGCCAGGTTATAAGCTAGGAGGGAAAGATATCACACAGTTTAGTAATTCATGGCATGCCTGAAGGCCTAATTCCATGTCTACATGGCCTGAATGCACACATATGAGCACTGGTTCTGTACCTAGTGTGCCAGGTTACATGTCTGGTAGGCCAGTTTTTATGCATGGAGAATCAAACTTTATGACTGAAATGCCAGGTTCCATATCTGGAGTTCCAGCCTCCAGACGTGTTTGGACATGTTCCATGTTTGGACATTGAAATTTCATACATGAGAGTGCGAGGTTCCATACCTGTAGAGCTGATCTCCATGCTTGAAGGTTGAGATTCCACATATGGAATGCCAGGTTCCAGTTTTGTGAATGGAGGGTCAAATAATTACTTTGAGATTTGCTTTTCCACATTCAGAAGTCCAGTTTTTTCACATTTTAAGCCAAGTTACTTATTTGGAGAACCAGATTCTACTTCTACAGATCAGTTCTTATGAATGTAAGACCTTATATCCTACCTAAAATTCTAGGTTCCATACTTGGAATTCAAGATTTCATGCCAAGGTGACTAAGTTCCATGCTCAGTGTGCCAGATGACATGGCTTGAGGTTCAGGTTCCAACCTAGAAGGCCAGGTTCCAAACTTGGAAAGAGAGATTTCACACAGGCTTCCATGAAATGACTGTAAGGCCTAATTCCATGCCTAAAGCATCAGGATCCACATATAAAAGTGGAGGTTCCAACCCTAGAGTGCCAGATCTTATGACTAGAGAGGTAGGCTCACACCTGAAAGAGTCTTCATGGATGGAATGCAGAATCCATGTTGGAGGGCCAGGTTCCATGTTTGAAGGGCACATTCTATACCAGGAGGCTAATTATTCATGCTTAGGTGTCTAGGTTCCATGCCAGTAGGGTTGGGTCTTAAGGACCACCACAATATATGACTGGAAAGACACACTTCACCTCTAGAACACATAAATTAATACTTGAAATTCCAGATTTCATACATGGAGTGCTATGTCCCATGCTTTGGGAGCCAATTCCATGCTTAGAGATTGAGATTCCTTTCATGGAATGTCAAGTTCTACAATTACAGCACCAGGTTCCATTTTGGGATATTCTGATTCTGTACACAGAGTGCCAACTTCCATGCCTGGGTGACCAGGTTCCACGTCTTAGGCAGCCAACTCCTATGACTGAAACACCAGATTTAATGTCTACAGTGCCAGGTTCCACACTTATTAAGCCACATTCCATACTGGAAGACTGAGATTCCACCCATTGTGTGCTATTCCATTCCTGTAAGTTTAGATTCCATGCTTAGTGATAGAGATTCCTATGTGGGGTGCCAGGATCTGTGTTTGTAGGGCCAGGATCCATTCTGGAAAGTGAGATTCCATACATGGAGCACCAGATTCCATGCTTGGTAGGGCCAGCTTCCATGCTTGGATATTGGAATCCCATATTAGTCATATTTTATGCCTGGAGAGGCAGGATTCACAACTGGAGAGATATTCCATGTTTGGGGACTTGAATTCCATAGTTGGAAAGCCATGTTCCATGTGTGAAGGGACACATTTTATACCTGTTTTACAAGTTTTCATGCTTAGAGAACTAGGTTCTATGCTGGGAGGTCCAAGTCCCTTTCCTGTTCAGTGGATTATCATGTGGAGGATCAGATTATATGCTTGGAAAGGTAACATTAACACCTGGGCTTCCCTGGTGGCGCAGTGGTTGAGAGTCCGCCTGCCGATGCAGGGGACGCGGGTTCGTGCCCCGGTCCGGGAAGATCCCACATGCCGCGGAGCGGCTGGGCCCGTGAGCCATGGCCGCTGAGCCTGCGCGTCTGGAGCCTGTGCTCCACAATGGGAGAGGCCACAACAGTGAGAGGCCCACGTACCGCAAAAAAAAAAAAAAAAAAATTAACACCTAAAAGACCTAAATCAATGCCTGAAAGTCCATATTTCATATAGGAGTGTCAAGTTCTATGCTTAGAGGTTGAGATTCCATACATGGATTTTCAGTTTCCAACCTTGGAGAACAGTTTCCATGTCTTAGATTTTTAAGAGAATCAATTCCTGATTTCCTAAATTCTAAAAGTACTCTTTCTTAAAATTAATCTGCCTTATAGCATGTCTGAAGTCAAGGTGTCATACCGGCCCACATTTTCCACTCCTCTTTCAGAATTGCTATTCTCCATTTTATTAAAAATGAATGAATGAATGAATGAATGAATGACTAGTACTCTTACTGCACTTAATTATGGTGCATTGTACTGGGTTGAAATAACCTCCAGGGTGGTAATGGGCAATTCGATATTTTGTAGTTAGGGAAGCCTTCTTTATTCAAGACACTGTAATCCTACACTAGAGCTGTGTGTCTTTTTCTATCTTACCCGTATTTCTGATAAGGGTGAAATACAGTATAGGAACAAGGTGGTTTGGGATGTCCTGAATTCATGTATATCGCAGGGTGAAGTGGCAGGAGTGATGGCAAATTTTGTTCAGTGATCTTCCATCCCCTGGTTATTGTCGAAGAAAACACTATTATCATGGAAGAGTTCTGTGAGATCAAAGCAGAGAGGATCAAGATATTAAGCTTAGCAGAGCCATTTCATCTAGGCAACAAACTCATGGCAAAGCAAGACTATGCCTTATTCACCCTCCCTCCTTCCCTCTCTCCTTTCCTCCCTCCATCCTTCCTTTCCTTCCTTCCTTTCATTCTTCTGTCTTCCTATGCAGCTTCAAATTAAGATATTCAAATTAAGATGTAAAATTTATGTTGGAGAATAGCAGTATGCTACAAAACTTCACCTACATTCACTCACATCTCATGAGAATTTTGCATTATTTCAGAGAGAAGGTGAGAAGTCTCATGTTTATTTCCAACAGATCAACATTAGATCTTCAAGCTAGGAAAAGATATTAAAAGTAAGTAAAGCCACTCCATATTTCCTTAAACATTCATTCAAACTTGTAGAAGAAACATTTCATTCATTTTGGCCAAAAGATTATTGATATCATAAACCCATATTCAGTTTTTACTGGGGTGCAATCTCCTGCTGTTCCTCATTAACCACTATTCCACTGGTTTAGTCATTCATATTATGCGCTTACTAGATTTAGATTAACTTAATGGAAATATATTGTCAACCCAACTGTAAATAATGCACTTAAAATCATAATTACTATATCTTTTGTAAGCACTGCACTTACCAGTAGCTCAATCCCTTCTTTTCCTTTTGCTGTTTATTTCCACAAGGTAATTTAAGCTGCAGTCTCAATGGAACATTTACCTACGTAGAACAAAATGTTCCTAAAATGCAATGAAGTACTGTAATGACCTGAACATTTTAGAAAACCAGCTTCATTAAATTTATTTTGGAAGTACATAAATTAAAATGTTTAAAGATCATTATATTAAAGGATATTAGGTTATTTGCATAATAAAGTATGTAATAACAATATGATTTTAAATACAAATATTTTGTTTAAATCAGCACATGATCAAGGATTACATTATAATATTCATTTTACTATAATCTTTACTATAGCATTGAGATAATTTTCTGCTTTTCCCCATTAACAAATAATGCAGGCTCCCTGATTTACCTTAAATTAATAGCATGAAAAAGAATGATTAGTTAACAAATAAGTCTTAAAAAGACATGTTCTATAGTGTTTGATTTGGGGTTTGCATTCTAAAACAGACATTGAAGTTCAAGGCTTGATGTTTTATTCTTTCATTCGGCCTTTGAGAAATGGATTTACTTTTACAGAATTTTTTTTCAAAACAAACAACTTTTTACTGAAGTATAGTTGATTTACAATATTGTGTCAGTTTCAGGTGTACAGCAAAGTGATTCAGGTATATATATATATATATATATATATATATATATATAGTCAAGATTTTGGATTTTTTTTTAGATTCCACATATAAGTGATATCATATATTTGTCTTTCACTGTCTGACTTACTTCACTTATTATGATAATCTCTAGGTCCAACCATGTTGCTGCAAATGGCATTATTTCATTATTTTTTATAGCCGAGTAATATTCCATTGTGTATATATACCACATCTTCTTTGTCCATTCATCTCTCAATGGACATTGATGCTGCTTCCATGTCTTGGCTAATATAGAGTGCTGCTATGAATATTGGGGTGCATGTATCTTTTCAAATTAGAGTTTTCGTCTTTTCCAACTATATTCCCAGGAGTAGGATTACTGGATCATACGGTAATTCTTTTTTAGTTTTTTCAGAAACCTCCATACTGTTCTCCATAGTGGCTGCACCAATTTACATTCCTACCAACAGTGGCGGAGGATTTCCTTTTCTCTACATCCTTTCCAGCATTTATTATTTGTAGTCTTTTTGATGATGGTCATTCTGACCAGTGTGAGGTGATACCTCATTGTAGCTTTGATTTGCATTTCTCTAATAATTAGCAATGTTGAGCATCTTTTCATGCGTCTGTTGGCCATCTGTAGGTCTTCTATGGAGAAATGCCTATTTAGGTCCCCACTTTTTGACTGTTTTTTTTTTTTTTGACATTGATATTTACAGAATTTTAAAAAGTGAAGTAGTTGCCAATCCCACTTTAAGGATGGTAGCCCCTGTGACAACATGATAAATCTCTCAGGTGTCATGAGCCACTAGATTAGGAAACATTGCTTTACTCTTCTCTGGGAAGTACTTGAATCTCAACTTCCTGCGGCTTCCTGAATCAGCTTGTGACACAGTCACAACTGGAATGAAAATAACTAATCCCAGACTTGCCCTGCTGCCTGAGGTCCAGCTAGTCCGTCAACCCCTCTACCTCATCTTTGCCTGCTTGCTGTTGAAACCATATTACATGCTTGAGCTGGTCGCTGAATAGATGCGTGGGGCCATTTTGAGTGGCAGGCTTCCAAATTTACAAAACAAAACAAAACAAAGCATAAAACTGACCCAAACCAAGAAATTAGAGGACTCTTCAGAGCCAGAAATCCACAGTGGCTCCAGAGCACCCACAGTGTGGAACTGGAACCCTAGACCTCTGTGCTGCAGGGTCAAGGGCAGAGGGGCTCAGCTGGACTCTATAACAGCCTATTCCATTTGGTTTTTCACTTACTGGGAATGAAGACTCTCTACACCCACAACATGCTATTTGCCAAAAAGTGCTTATAAATAGCAGCCTGAAACCTTTTATCTTATTTGTTCATTTAGAAACAAAACAGTCAGAACCTTATCTTTACTTAATGCATGTGGTATTCCGGTTGTAACCAGTGACCTTTTAGTTAAAGAAAGTGATAGCAAGCTTTTGCTTTCAACCAACCCATAAAATGGAGACGAGGGCATAGATTAAATACTAAACTAGGGACCTAATCCCTTAACAGCCCTGTAAGAGTCAGAAGTGAAGGCTCCTTCTACTGAGTAGACACCTCTCTGGGGTGATGAATGGATACATGTTAGCAAGGATCCCACCTTATCTACCACTTCTCCTCAAGAAGTCCCCAATCCAGAGCAGCCAGTGCCTGTGATGTAGATGGTGCCTAGAGAGGCTGAGAGCACGTCACTGGCTTCACTCACCAAGTCGGGTGCCGAGTGTGGGGCCATCTGCCATGTGGTGAGACATGGACCCCGTGTCCCCATCATGCCCTAAATCTGCCACATTCAGAGCCCGTCAGCAGCTCTAAGACACGCAAGGGATATCTGCCCCTCCTCTCCCTTCTAGCAATATAGTTGGGGAGACTGGAAGGTACCAAATAATTGTTCTTCCAAAATTTATACTCACTGGGACCTCCCAGGCCACTCCACCCATGGCCTTACTTCTTGTTATTATCACCCATCTGCACTTTTGCTTAGATGCTTTAACAGTTGCCTTCCTCCATTCAGGCCTCAGACCCGTTTGAGAATCCAATGAAAACTCTGACCCCTCTCAGCTAAAAATCACAAGGTCACAATAAGCACACCATTTTATATGTAATATACAACCCTGTGAAGCTCATCTATAGCTTTTGGCTCTCGTCCTAATCCTTTCTAAACTGTTCTCCATATTGCTGCCAGGACAAACTTGAAAACAAAAAGTGGGCTTCTGGGCTTCTCTGGTGGCGCAGTTGTTGAGAGTCCGCCTGCCGATGCAGGGGACACGGGTTCGTGCCCTGGTCCGGGAAGATCCCACATGCCGCGGAGCGGCTGGGCCCGTGAGCCATGACCACTGAGCCTGGACGTCCGGAGCCTGTGCTCCGCAACGGGAGAGGCTACAAAAGTGAGAGAGGCCCACGTACCGCAAAAAAAAAAAAAAAAAAAGTGGGCTTCTAAGTACCATCAGGGAAAACTCCAAGCTCCCTAGCATGATGCTGACCCCCCCTTCCACACACTTCTCACATCCCCTCGACCCACTATTTTACTCCAGCCTTTGCTGCAGCAACTAGCTGTATGCACATGTGACCCTACCCCAGCCCTCCTCAGCTGTCCATCCCTCGCTTCTGTCCCAGGCCTTCTCCAACAACGTTGTCGTGTGGGATAACTGGGAACCTGCCCAACTACCCTGTGCGTGTGAGACTGGAAGCACGAGGGAATTATCACCCCCGGGATAACAACTCTTGTCCAAGGAGGGCCAGGAACCGGTAGATAAACATCCCCTCTTTCAGTTCTCAGGAGACAGCTCTGATCCTTGTGGGATCAAGGCCCAGTGGCTTTCAGGGGAGGCCAGCTCCATACGTGCCCTCAGATTGATTTTCCCTCCTTTCTGTTTTACCTTTTCAGTTTCTCACTCCAGTTCCTTGGGAACATCACAAGATAGACCACCTAAACACCAACCCTTTTTCAGGCTCTGCTCTTGGGGAGAACCCAGGCCCAGAGATGGCATGAAAGGTCCTTCATGATGTGGCCGCTCACCGCCTTTCAAATCTCATCTTCCGCGGCTCCAAGCATCACACAGTAATTGTGCATTCTCCCATTGTGCGGAGCTTTCTACACCTCAGCTGAGACGTGCCACTGCTCCTCCTCGGGATGAATTATTCCTTGTCCTTCGAGTTATAGCTTCTGTCACCTCTTCCAAGAAATGTCCATAAGCCTCTCCCCAGTTTGTGTTACCTGCCCTTCCTTCGGGGTGCTGTAAATGTCCACGCCGTGCTGTAAACATCCATCTGCCCATCTACTTCTCTCACTGGACTGAGAGCTCCGGAGGCAGAGCCAGTGGGTTTTCTCTGTTTATCCTTCTCAAGCCTAGGACAGTGTCTGGGACTCAAAATTGGAACTGAGTAATTATTTGTTGGCTGACAGATTGAAAGAATGATGTATGAGATTTCTGAGACAAGCTTGGGGCAGGCAATATTTGGGTCTTTATGATATCTGGGCCCGAATGAATCCAAGAGGAACGTCCAGGCAGGTTGCATGCCCCTGGGGACTGCAGAGATGGGTCTCAGTCTGACTGGCCAGTGTGCAGGGCAGGCCTCTTTTACAGGACAGCTGGTAAAAACCTGGTCTGGGTATTTTTTCCCTAGTGGGCCTCCTGGGACTTTGCATGTCCTACTGTGCGAAGCTGATCTCAACACAGAATCTGTCAATGCTGTGTCCTTTCCAGGTCCTGCTTCATAAAAAAATTCAAGAAGTCACTTCTTCAGGTTTTCCTTAACAGGAGCCCATTCGGGAGCCAACTCTGAAAGGTTGCAAAGGTGCAGGACGTCTGGCTTCTTTACCATTTATTTGCTGGATGCCTTTGGGCGAGATCCCTGAACTCTCTGGGCTTCAGTGTCCCCATGTGCATGTAAGCCAAATGTTCTTGGGCCTCCCACGCCCATGGACACCAGTGAGGGCACGTTAGCATCAATGCTAGATTGTGTTGACCACCTGGCCTCCAGCAGCACAGCTGCATGATCTTAGGCTGTTCCATCTCCCCTGTTATTTCTGAGGCTGATAGGAAGTCTGTCACATGTGCTTGTGTTCTGCTGACAAGCTATCTGTGGAGGATCCCTGGCCACCGTCTCTGCTACCATGGCTGAGATCTGATTTAAATAACAAAAAGTTTATGTGGAACTTTTCTATTGACAGAGCTTCAGTCAGATCACTCTTATGATGTATTTTCAAGGGATAAGAACTTTTAGGTAGAAAACATAAAGAAGAGGCCTAAATATACAAGCACAGCATATTCAGACGAGGGCTTTTGAACAAGACCTCCTCTTTTCCAAAGTTGTTTCTGGCTTAAGGACAGCAGGTGGCAGCAGAATCAAGCTTTTTCACAGCAAGAAGCTTCTGGAGCTTCAGACGGTTCTCAGAGGAGGAGAGAAGCAGCTTTTAGTAAAAACCTTTCATCTAAAAATCTAAACTCAGCTGAAGAATGAAAACAAAACAGAGTGAGGAGCCAGCGCCATTAGCCTCAGCCACCAAAGATCAGGATGTCGTTCCTTGGCTGCCATCCACACAGCCACATCTTGTCCTTCCAAGGAATCCTGAGATTGCCATGGACAGTGGCCTGGAAAGGAACCTGGGGTCTGTTTCTCCTTGAATAGGGTTCCTGTCCTGATAGTGCCCTTGTCAGATGTTAAAGCTGGTTCACCAGGAAACAGGCTCTGGTCAGGGTTGGGCTCCCTGGAGAGGTCAGCCCAAATTCAGAACAAATTTATGCATGAAAAAGGGGTTTTTTAAAAAGGAGATCTTGGATGTAATAAAAAGAAGTGCATTACTGCTATGTGCTATTACACAGATGAACCTCAAAAACATCATGCTAAGTGAAAGAATACAGTCACGAATGCATGATACCATTTATAGGAAATGTCCAGAATAGGCAAATCGAGGGACAGAAAATAGATTAGTGGTTGTCCAAGGCTGGGGAGGTGGTGATTGAGGAGTGACTGTTAATGAGTACAAGGTTTCTTTTGGGGTGACAAAAATGTTCCAAAATTAGATTCTGGTGATGGTTGCATAGCTCTAGAGATATACTAAAAACTACTGAATTGTGCACTTTAAATGGGTGAACTTTATGGTATGTAAATTATCTCAAAACTGTTTTAAAAAGAGAGAAAAAGGAAAGTATACTTTGATCACTAATATATTTCAAGTGAAAATAAACCTCAGATAACTATTCTGAGCAGAGAAACCGAGACAGACGCAGACGGGGAGAGAAAAAGACTCTGCAGCTGCCACAGAAAAGAATAGGAGGTTGGTTAGAAATATGACTCCGGTTCATTGGTGGATTTTACTTTTCGTTTAGATGCTGATGTGATAATGGTACAATACGCTTCCTGCTTCGGTAACACACTTTCTATTCCCAAGGACTGCAAATACTTCCTCACCTTAAAGAGTGACTGGATGACGGGGGTGGCCATCTCACTGTTTCAAAGGATGAAGCTCTTCCTGGAATAGGCCAGTAGAAATAGCAAAACTCTGAAGTCACACAGGCCTGCTTTCAAATCCAAGATCCTCCTCTTATTAGCTATGAGGTGTCGGTTCCTTTTCCATATCCACATCTCATGGTTGAGTAAGAATGATTTAACACGAAATATGAAAGTGCCTAGCCTATAATAAACATGGAATTTATGTTATTTTCCTAGAATGTCCAGCCTCACTGGCAAGAAGACTTTTTCTCTTAAAACCAAGCCGTGTCATGCTTTCCTGTTGCTCCTATGGCTTTAAGTCTCTGAAGGTCTTCTCTACTGCCCCCCAGTAATCCCCCAAGTCCATTTTCCATTGACAGCCTTATTATCACTTTTTACAGCAATGGAAACTCCCTGAGAATGGAAAATTTGTCAATGACAATACGGTATTGGGAAGCATCTGAGTAGGAGGGAACCCCTGTCCCTGGCTACCTAAAACACAAGGCTAGTCAGTAATATATGTCTATAATATAACCCTGGATACCAATGGTGCAATGGAAACTCTGCCCCCACCAGAACAATAGTGTTTATATTAGAGAATTTGAGGTGTTATCATCAGAAGCATTTCTAGAAACTACGGAATATCGGGATAAAATGTCAACACTTTAGTCAAGATTGTACTTAAAATCTATGCAAGTTTTTAACTCCATGGGCATCCTAGTAGCTTTGGGGGAAAATTATACTCTGTTCATAGTGTAATGGATGAGAAAATGGGCTAAGGAGGCTGCCTTGTTTCAAAGCTTGGCTCTGCCTCCTGTGAAACCAGGGCATCTACTTATCCTCTCGGTGCTTGTTTCCTCACACATCAATTGAGGGAATAATAGTATCTATTTTATAAGGCTATATGAGGACTCTGTACGCTAATGTAACATGCTTAGAACAGTGCTTGGCACGTAGTAAGCATCAATAAATCCATTAATTCAACAAATGTTTATTGGGACTTGCCTGGCGATCCAGTGGTTAAGACTCCATGCTCTCACTGCCAGGGCCCGGGTTCAATTCCTGGTTGGGGAACTAAGATCCCACAAGCTGCAAGGTGTGGCAAAAAATAAATTAATTAAATTTAAAAACAAAAATACGCCACAAATGTTTATTGAATATAGTTGTGGCTCAATATGTGACACTGTTTTATGCTGGGAATACTAAAGTCAATAAAACAGAATAAGTCCCTGTCCTCATGGAGCTTACTTCCTGGTGGGAAGAGGCAAACAACAACAAAAAACACATACATACACACATATGAATTGTGTCCTCCTACCCCATTCCTCTCCCCCAAGTCATATGTTGAAGCCCTAATGCCCCCCCTCCCCCGCCCACCAAGGCAATGGTATTTGGAGGTAGAGCCTTTGGGATGTAATTAGGGTTAGATGAGGTCATGAAAGTGGGGCTTTCATGATGGGATCAGTGCTGTTATGAAAAGAGAGACACCGGAGCGCTCTCTCTGCCATGTGAGGACACAGTGAGAAGGTGGCCATATACAAGCCAGGAAGAGAGCCCTCACCAGGAACCAAATCTGCCAGCACCTTGATCTTGGACTTCAAGCCTCCAGAACTGTGAGAAAGAAATGTCTGTTATTCAACCACCTAATTCATGTTGTTTTGTTATAGCAGCCTGAGCAGACTAAAACAGATTTGTTTGTAAATACATATTTGAAATAGGAGCCCTGAATAGGCACAGAGTTGGTTTTACCGATGGAAAGAGCCTCATACTAAACTATGGTGGGGAGCTTGCATTCCCATTTTAGCAATGATACCCACTCTCCACAGAGTAGCCGTGGAAAAGTCACTTGATGACTCTTATCTTAGATGTCTGCATCTATTAAATGATGAACTAGATGATCCCTGAAATGTTTGGTTCTGCCCATCTTATGGTTGGAATAGCAATTCACACATAAGTGTGCTAATACTTAGGGTGGCAGAGAGGGTGATTTAGAGTAGACACTGATTATCTCGATTGCACTTTTCAAATGGAAGATTAATTAAATCCTAAATTTGGATTTGGCTTCCTAGTTAGCAATGTTTCCTTCCTGGAAAAGAAATAGCATGTGTCAAAGAGAGCAGCTCCTTTGGATAACTTTTTTCCTTCTTCCCTGGTTTCTTGTGAGCTCTGACTGTGCAGTTCTCTGGGAGCCTCTTCCTTCCCAGATAACAGCTGAGACAACAGAGCTTATGGTTTTCCTGAGGTTCCTTTGATAAATGGCTAACATCTCATTGATCCATTCTCATTTCACCCGTTACTCGTACAGAAAAACTGTAGAGAGTGTAACAGCACAGGAGAATAATTTTTAAATTTTTCAGACATTTTGTAAGATTTGATTTTTCTGCTTCTCTCACCTCTGAATGATTTCACTGGGGTATCTTGGATGTAAAAGATTTCTTCAAGTTCTTTTGCTCTTGGATCCTCCAATTCTCTGAGGAAGTGACAGCCTCTAGAAATGCATCTAAGGGGCCTCCCTGGTGGAGCAGTGGTTAAGAATCTGCCTGCCAATGCAGGGGACATGGGTTCAAGCCCTGGTCCAGGAAGATCCCACATGTTAGTGGAGCAACTAAGCCCTTGTGCCCCAACTACTGAACCTGTGCTCTAGAGCCTGTGCTCCACAACGAGAGAAGCCACCACAGTGAGAAGTCCGCACACCCCAACGAAGAGTAGCCCCCACTCGCCGCAAGTGGAGAAAGCCCACGCACAGCAACGAAGACCCAATGCAGCCAAAAATAGTAAATTAAAAAAAAAAAGAAATGCATCTAAGGAAAGATCATATCACTTCCATTTTTTGACCCCTGAGCACCTTCCACTACCAAATACACTAAAGAAAACAAGAGTCTTCTCCTGTTAGCTCTGGTGCAGTGGAATTGAGGGACAACCACAAAGAAATCAGAGTATATCCTATAACGGAGCTGTCAGGCAGCTTGTGATGGCAGAAATATTGTTTTTCCTGGTGATGAGACTAGAAGGATCTTCATAAACCAGCGGATGTATCATTTTCATTTCTGAAAGTCCATTTTATAATAGATTATTTCTCAAAGTGGGAAAAAAATGAGATTTTTGAAATATTTTTAAAAATGCTCAATTTCGCTCTTAAGATAAAAACAAATAAAAATTACAAGAGGATACTTAGCAGATTGGCAAAAATTTTAAATAACGTCCTCTGTTGGCATTTTCATGTAAAGGTATTAGGAGTATAATTTGCTGAACAGAAGACAACTTGACAATATCTATTAAATTTTGTAGTGCACAAAGATTAGAGTAGTAATTACTTAGATCCAGTAATTTCACTTCTAGGAATTTATCCCACAGATCTTCCAGACATGTGCTCAAAGATGTAAGTATAAAGATAATTATTGCAGAATTATTTGTGAGAGAAAAAAAAAAAAAAGAAAGAAAGAAACTTAGAGGTCCATGAAGAAACCTGGGTAAATAAGTTAGTAAGCTAGAGTATATCCATATAATGGGATACTATTAAAGAATAATCTACATGATGTACTGCTAGGGGAGAAAAGCATACAGAAACATGTAGGTAATCCCATTTGTTTAATATTCAGAAACAAGTGACACAGGTGGCATCTGGGGACGGAAATTAGAAAACAATTTTTCTTTTATACCCTTATTTTTCATTGTATACTTTTTTTAACATTTAGATTTTGTACCATTTGTGTGTATATTTTAAAAAGTAATTAAAATTTCAACACCCACAATAGTGACACACAAAAAACTCTATGGGAAATAGCTTACACACATTGAATTTTGCTATATGTCAGGCACTGGATTTTTTAAACACTTTCCATGTATTATTTGATTGAATTCAACCAGGACCTTGTAAGGTGACTACTATTATTATCACCATTTCACAGAGTGGGAAAATTGTGGTAGAGAAAGACTGAATAGGATTCACACCTAATCAGTGACAGAGCTGAGATTTGAACCCAGGCACCTTTGTTCTAAGACCAGAGTCTTAGCCACCATGTTCTACTGCTCCCATGCAATCTCAGACTTCCATGACAAACTCTTAATTATACTGTAGCCAATACAAAACTCAGAAAACAAACTCAGATGTGCAAGGACGTTTATACTTTCTTTGAGTCAACTTAAAACGGATTCTGAGTCCCCATCCAGCTTTATTGGGAGAGAATATAATCTTAGTCATTATTGGTGCTCCCCTCTCCAACGGTTGTGCAAGGTCCTGGGATCTTGCCTGGTAGAGACCCTGACAGTTGTCAGCCAACCCTGGTCACTGCGGAGATGTCCACTGACCCATTTCAAGACTCTCCAGCCACAGCGTGTAGTCTTACCCACTCCCACCTCTACATTTCAAGCTTCTTCATATTCTTGGGAGGTTTTCTCCTTCCCTTTTCCTGCTGCCTTCAAAGGCATGGAGAATACCCTCTTCAATGAACTCAGGTTTTATCTAAAGACAGCGAGATCATTCTGCAAAAAATCTCTAAGGTAAGAAACTACTAAGGGCCTATCTAACTTGCTTAGATCAAAGGGGAAGAGAAAATATAGGAAGAAAACAGAGAAATTCATATTTCAATAAATTATCCTGCCACAGAATCATAGCCATGGAAAACAGGATAATTTTGGATTTGGAATTTACCTCCATCATTTCATCCACAAGTGTTTGGACTTGTGTGTTTCTGGAATGATGACTATAATATATAAACAAAACCATGTCTTCCACTGGTAGATGTGGATTGAGACACAAGACATTTAACCCCTGCAATTTGAATGCAAAGGCATACGGAGTATGCTTTGCAAAAGGGACAAAAATCTGATGGGGGACTGGGGATAGTCCTCTTTTATACCTTAAAAGTCCTTAAATAAATATCAGTCAAGTTCCTGGCCCCTGCTCAGCTAACCAACAACCCATAAGTGCAGAAAAAAAGGCAAGGTTGGAATCTAAGGAAGGAAGTGTTAATCCAAGGGCCTGGAATCAAAGAGAACATATTCAAATAGAAACCAGGTTGATACCAGAACTTTAGGAGGGTTATCGCAGGCAGGAAAAAGATGCATGATCTAAGCATAGGATTTTTGGACTACGGGAGCCTGGGTAAGAGGTCTGCCCCAAATTCCATCTGCCACCAATGAAAGCAGAAAGGAAATGTGTAAAGTGAGCCAAGCCATGGGGAAAGAGTCCAAGTCGGGTGTGCCTCCTGTGTGTTTAGTAATCGTGTCCAACTCAGCAAAGCTGAGTTTCTTTCTTCTTTGGACTACTATGCATTTTAATGAGCAAGGAACATTTGATCTGAAGCAGTTTCAGAAAGCCAAATTTCCCCCAGCCTTTGTCTAAGTTTTGTAGAGGAAAAGGAATAGCTGCAAATTTGCTTGTGAGTGCTCCCGGTCAGCTAATTCCTGGTCCTTTGCTCCACCTAGTGGATTTCCATGCTGGAGAGACTGAAAAGAAACCAGAAGAGAAAGGTGTACTTTTGCTGATCAATCTGGACTTCAGTCATTTTCTTTAAAGACAATACCCTGTTCCACCCCAATCTGTCTTTGTTCAGATTGAGTGAGCTCTTTCATTTATTTCCATTAAAGCCAAATGTGTAGCTGTGAGTCAGCAGAATCTAAAGCATTCCTTTTCTCTGTTCTTAATATATAAATAGCATTATATGATCAGGAGACTCATATCAGCACAGAAAAGCATATTCCACTCATAATTATATCCTCTGATGGCCAAACTCAATCAAACCTTGACAGGGCCATTTCATTAAATAATGGCCTGCCTACTTGTTAACCCCCAGGAGGCTTCTTCGAGCAATAATTGGTTAGTCATAGGACCTTTTCAGGAAGTTTCACATTCAATTATAAAAACAGATGAAAACATTACAAAGTACAGCAAAGCTAAGAATTTCAGGTATAAAGGGATTCAGAGCCGATTCTTACACAAAATCAATATGTGGAGATAAAGATTAGTATCAGTGTGGGTTTAAGCCATTAGAATATACAAAATAAATTCAACAATCTATATTTATTTGCTAGCTGATTGTGCCCCTGTTGGTCATCAGCCTTAAAATCAATCAAATAATTATTCTTTACCCCTTATTACTAGTTGATATTTAATTGCTGTTATAGGTTGAATTGTGTTCCCCAAATATTTATATGTTAAAGTCCTAACCCCCAGCATCTCAGAATGTGACCTTATTTGGAGAAAGGGTCTTCAAAGAGGTCATCAAATTAAAATGAGGCCATTTGGGTGGGCCCTAATCCAATATGACTGGTGTCCTTTACAAAGGGGAAATTTGGAGACAGACATATGTAACGGAAGAACACCATGTGAAGATAAAGATGGCCATTTACAAGCCAAGGAGAGAGGCCGGGAACAAAGACCCTTCTCTCACAGCCCTCAGAAGCAACCAACCCTCCCAGAATCTTGATTTCTGACTTCTAGCCTCCAGAACTGTGAGATAATAAATGTATGTTATTTTAGCCACCCACTTGTGGTACTTTGTTACGGCAGCCCTAGCAAACTAACACAATTTCCTCTGGCAAATGAATAAGAATCTCTGCAAAAATGAAATTAATCCATAGAATGCTAGAGTTGGAAGGGAATCTCAGAAAACAACTTGCTCAATCCCCTTGTTTTAAAATAAGATGCCTAAGGTCACACAGCAAGTTGGTGACTTTGTCACCCTCTTAGCTCAGCCTTTGGTCCTTCCATGTCTCTCCTAATCTGCTGGGTATTTCAAAGATGGTGGCAAAATCAGCCTATGATGGTGATTAGATCCAAAACTTTGTTGGAAAGAATTTCCTTGGGGACAACATGTAAGCATAGACCCTTTCTAAGTATTTGCTAATGAAAGCACATGCTAAATAGGAGAATTAATTGCTGGTTGCATGCCAGCCAGAAGATTGATACCCGGTGGAACAGTGAGACAGGTAACTTGACCTCTGGCTGGACTGATAGGATCCATCATCCCTCCAGACAGGCACTTGGCTGCAGTAAAGGCTTAGCTCTGGCTGGAGGGTTGCCCCCATCCCACAGAGGATGATTCACCAGAGTGACTTAATCATCTATCAGTCAGAAGCTCAGTTTCATGTGAGTGGGGTGGGGGCTGGGGAAACAGAGTCTGGCTTCATGGTGGGTGTGAAGACTTGTTCTAATAGTAAGCACGCTGTTGATTAAAGTACATGACACAAGTAATTGCCAGAGATCCCAAACCAGCTATCACCTAGGATTATGGAGATCTGATCTAATCTGAGACAGAAAGCCCAGTTTAGACTCCGCTGCAGAAACCTTTGAAAAGTGTCCAGGAGTAATTGGCATTTAATCAATGCAATCATTATCTCAGCACATGGCTCCTGCAGCTTCAGGCCCCCTTGCAACCACTGAACTGCAAAAGGGAGAATATATCCGTTTAATTTCACCACCAACAACATTTGATTTACAGTCCCAGATGAGGTCCAAGTGGAAATACATTCACAGTTTTATATTTGAGAAACACAGTAAGAATTCAGTCTTGCATCAATGGTATGGTATAAACAGTGATGGGCATTTTCCCCTTACAGAGGCCTGATCAGCATTAATTTTGATAGACAGGAGAGTAAAACTACAGCAGGCTGCTAAGCATTTGTTTTTCATTTAATCTTCTCTAAACCTTCCATGAAACGTGGGGAAGAATATGACTGCTCTTCTCTCCCAGAGATATGGAAGGAGCGTATTCTACTTATAATTAGGAGACAAATAAATATTAACTTTGCTTTTGGTTTTGCTTCATAAAGTGTTATCATTGGGCACCAAGTTAGGTATTTAAAGGAGAACATACTTCTCTTGAAGGGCAGACACTATTTGTAGGCCTATATCCCCTCTCCTTTTCCAGGCAGGAGTTCTTGGTTCACTTTCACCCACCCTGTAAAGGGCAACTAGAAAAAAAAGAGAAGGCCCAACTTTCCCTGTCAGCATCTCACAATTCTTTTCTGTAGGATCCATAAGAGGAAGTGGGGAGGGAAAAAGAAGTATTCTTGAATTTAAGGATCTATAAAATGTTTTCTTAGATTGATAGTAAAAAATTTCATTGTTTTTCGAAGGGTACTCCCAAATTACCCACTTCAGAATGACCTAAAGAGCTTGTCAACAATGTAGATTGCCAGGCCTCCTTATGTGTTCTGCATCATAATTGATGACGGGGGCTTCCCTGGTGGCGCAGTGGTTGAGAGTCCGCCTGCCAATGCAGGGGACACAGGTTCGTGCCCTGGTCTGGGAAGATCCCACGTGCCGCGGAGCGGCTGGGTCCGTGAGACATGGCCGCTGAGCCTGCGCGTCCGGAGCCTGTGTTCTACAATGGGAGAGGCCACAACAGTGAGAGGCCCGCGTACTGCAAAAAAAAAAAAAAGAATTGATGACGGTAGGGACCCGGAACCTACATGGTTAACAAGTGTCTCCAGAGACCCCAATATACACTAAAAATGGATTCTACTCATCTTCCCTATGTCTCAACATTGCTGTTCCAAGTTTAAGTCTCTTCTCTGTCTACACTTACTCCCCCCATAGCATCAAGTCTCATGCCTTTAAATGTTTTTATAGGTAAATAGTTCTCAAATTTATATCTACAGCCCACACCTCTTCCCCCAAACACCAGAAGCCTATATCTAACTGCCTGATTGATATCTAATAGTCATATTAAAAATAAAACTCTAGCTTTCTCTCTGAATTTGTTCTTCCTCATCTCAGTAATTGAGATCACAAAACCTTGGGGTCATTCTTGATTCCGTCCTTCATATCTTCCTCACTTTCTCTCATACTCACTTCCAGTCTGTCAGAGTCCTGTGAGCTCTTTCAAATATGTCCCAAATCTTCCTCTATTCCATAGGCTACTACAACAGCCTGCTGTTTGGTCTCTCTGCTTGCTTTCTGTATCAGTCAGAGTTCAGTTGCAGATAACAGAAGCCATTCTAGTTATCTGAAGCAGAAAGGGATTTAATACAGTTGTAGTAGATTCATGTTACAAAAATCCTTCCCATCCCACATACCTTTTTGCAATGTGACTTTGCCACAACTCCCCAAAAGAAATGGAGTCTATATTTCTTTTCCCTTAAATCTGGGCTAGCCCTCTGATTAACTTTGACCAATAGAATGAGGCAGCAATGATGTTGTGTGACCCCCAGACCTAACCATAAGAGGCTTTTGCAGCTTCCATTTTCACCCTCTTGGAAGGCAGCCTTCATATAAAGCAGCTTAGGCTAAATTACTGAATGATGAGAGTCCACATGAAGAGAGAGGGCTCAGACTTTTAGGCATCCCCGCCAAGATCTC
The DNA here is from genome assembly GCF_059928025.1 of Delphinapterus leucas. Taxonomy (NCBI): domain Eukaryota; kingdom Metazoa; phylum Chordata; class Mammalia; order Artiodactyla; family Monodontidae; genus Delphinapterus; species Delphinapterus leucas. Next base: position 41,084,819 of record NC_143129.1, read on the forward strand.
AGACATGTAAAGGATGCCATCTAGGACCTTCCAGCCTAGCAGAGCTGACAGCTAAATACCACTGCATATGTGAGCCCAGGTGATATCAGCAGAAGAAGCACCCAACCAACTTATGTTTTGGGGGTGTTCATTACACAGCAAAGGTAACTGAAATGTCAGTGAAGTTAGGGCTTGAAAAACCTTTGAAGGGCTGTAGGGGCATGCTTTAGGCTAGGCCTCTAGGAATGACTCCCAGAATAATACTGCAGAACTGGCCTGCCAAGGGAACTACTACTTCTGCCATGATCTAAGGGTCAGGAAGCCACCAACCACTTTTTAGTTCCAGAAACACATCACCTTAGCCATGATCTGGGCATCAGCGAGTTGTTACAAGATCTGCTGGCTGCAGATCTATACCACAGTCATTTTACATTAGCAAAATGAATGATTAATGTGCCTTTTCCCCACTTAAGTAAGTTCTGAATTCAAGATGTGTGCAAGTACAGGTATGAAATTAAGCACAGAATCCGTTTGGTATTCTAGAATACTTTGTGTGACTTACAAAAATTTTTTAATAATAAATCTTTAAGAAAGACCTCTCCAATAGGTTTAGAGAAACAGAAAAAAAAAAAAACTTGTGCAAGTGCATATGACTGGCAAAAAGTAAATTTTGTTTGAATCTCTAGCTGCAAGAGAGTCTTGGAAATGTAATTTTTAGTTTTTTAGCCTATGTGCTGCTGAAAGGCACAAAAGGATTTTTTAAAATGTTTTGTTCACTGTTATAGCACCTAATATAATGCCTGCACATAAGTGATGGCCATTAAATATTTGTTAAATGACTGAACTAAAATTTGATAAAGGAGAGGCATGATTGAGAGATGATTGTCTCTAGTTAGCCTGGAGTATGACATTCGGTTGGCCTAAACCCCTGTTTCTGTCATTCCTTTTCCTGAGTATATCCTGGAGTATCAAGAAAGATCTATAATTCAAGAATTTTTTTCAGTCTACTATTTGCCATCTTTACTATCACTGTGCAACCATCTTGAGTCAAACACACTGGGTTTTTTCTTGTGTGATACATTTTCATTAAAAAGGTGAATTTGGGAGGATGGAAAGAAGTTTTTGAAGGGCGAGCTCTTTAGTCTTTCCTGCTTCCCATGGCTTTGGCCGCCATCTCTCTTTGAGGGCTTGTTCTTCAGGATACTGACAGCTTGATTTCTCTGGGTAACATCATGCAAAGGAAATTAGCTCAGTATGTCTTCTACTGAATTCCATCTGTAGTTCAATGTTTTAACGTATTTATGAACAAGGCTACAAAGCAATTTTGATAAGACAATGTTCCAGTCTCTGAGAATATTTTTCCCCAAAAAACGTTTTTAAAAATACCACTGAACAGCCTGGAAATCCACCCCCACATGAGCAATCTCCAGAAAACTTTTCAGGTGTCACAGCCATAATAGCAGGTGGTTCCTTTGGGTATAAAAATTATGACAAGGATAAGAGACAAAAAGCAAACTGTTTTGATATTCTGGGTACAGCTTTCCCCAAGTGAATCATTCCCATATGCCTACTCTTACCATGGGCCCCTTTCCAGAGGAAGTGGGTTGTGTGAATGGAGGTGTAGAGAGGCATTCTCGTGGGCAAACTTCGATGGTGTCCATATTTGGCAGATCCAATTAATCTTTAGATATTTGTCAAGCCACTCTTCTACGAGTCTCAAAAGGCAAAATTTGACTATGGATTTGATACCTGTTTTCACTCCTCTCATAATAAATACTTAATCTTGTTATGAAGATTCAGTAGTGCTCATTTGAGGCAAGACAGCTTCTGAAATTCTATAGTAATAGATTGTAATACAAGCTTGTAAGGAAGGCTGAGACTAGAGCAGTTTGCAAAAGGTGGTCATTTAATTCACTTTTCTATTATGAAATATTTGAGACATACAAAAAATTTAAAGAACAGGTATTTACTCTCTAGTGAAATGTTGTCCCTTGTAAGATAAAAATCTGGACTAGTAAAAAAGACTTTGTTTCCAGATAGAAATGCAGCAAAGCTGGAAATTAAGAGTTTTGCCTAGATTTATTTTTTCCTTTCTTTCTAGTTATAAGATTAGCATTTTTTATCATTTACAGGCACACCAAGTCTCCCTTACTGAAAAGGGAGATGCTGTTGTCACCATCTTAATTTAAATAAAAAGTCTACCAAGGGAAAGATGTGTACAGGAAGATCCCTGATGGAAAACTTGACTTTATTTGGATAGAAGACAACCACTTTAAAAAATAAAAAGGAAACATAGTCATTAAGCTAATTAATTCTGGCTTTTCCAAATCTTAGAGTGGTGCCATTTACTAGCTGTGTGACATTGGGCAAGTTTTTTAATGTTTCTGTACCTTGTTTCCTGAACTGTATGGTGAGGATAACAATAGGATCTACCTCTTAGGGTCGTTAAGTGTGAAATGCGTACAGTAAGTCCTTAATAAATGTTAGTTCACTTTCTTCTTCTTCCTCAACAAAATGTTAGCCCCACATGAGAGCAGGGACTTCGCCTGATTTTGTTCTGGATCCTCAGCTTCTATTTTGCCCACAGTAGGCATTCAATAAATATTTGTTGAATGGATTAATTGATGAAAGTAGCTAGTTTTGAGGCTAAAAGTGAAAGAGAATTTGTCCTAAGTTTTATAGCTAGTGAGGGAAAAACAGACCTCAGGTTTAAGATAGGTTAGGGAGGTAGGAAAAAACCCCTAAACTAAGATGAGAAGACCAAGATTTAAGTTTAAATTCTTCTAACTCTCTGGGTGTTGATACCAAGGTTTTCTTTCTCAATTTGTAAAATGTAACTCCCAAGGTTATTCTGAGGATTAAATTAAAGTGTGTATGAATGCTCCCAATAAAATATATAGGGATATACAACACATGGTATTATTAATTTTTATCTCAGTAAGTTTATCCATTGGATGACAATCAAATGATTCTATGAGAGTCTTGGAAGAAAGAATCTTTAGCTAAAGATTTAAGTACTAAAAATATTCAACCCCAGAGGTACCACAGACATAGACTAATTTTTTCCATCTGTGCAGTTTAGGGTAGATTTGGCATACACTCAATACCAGGCAAGAAAGAAACTGGTTTAGGCTGCTTTTAAAGTTTTAAAAAAAAAGGCAGAAAAAGAAACTATTTCCTCTTATAAGCATGAATGTTAGAATAGAGAAAGCCTTCATCAAGTAATTCACCACTGAAGCAAGCATATTTAATCCATATCCTCTCCTACCTTTTCCCACTCCCCATTTCTGTTCTAATTATTAGTCATTTTATATATCATGATTTATGTATTATGTTGGCTTCCCCCTCACCGAAGAAAAGTAAAATAGGTTATTCTTTATCAGCCACATGTGACTCAGAGGTCAAAAGGGCAGTTCTTTGTAGGGTAAACTTCCTAGATTAGCAGTTTTAAAGACCTGGTTTTGAGAGCCAGGGATTACTCAGAATATTATGGCTTTAAGATTATACCCCACCCAAGATGCCTCACCAGAGCCTGAGTCTGAGGCTGAGAAACTGACTTGAGGAAAAAGATAAAAGAGCAAAAAAAGCCATAGTGGGTGAGCTGATGACTCACGGCCCCTTCCTTGAACTTCAGGAATGACAAGATGGAAGAGGGGAAGAAAGGCAGTGCCCCACTGCAGGCCAGAAAGACAAGAAATTTCAAGAAAGACAAGAAATTCAGGGAACTTAAAAACTTATATATGTTCTTAGGGTAAAGTCAACAAATATAATTTCCGTGGTCAAGTTGTTGAGTGCATCAAAGAAAGGAAACTAGGAACACTAAATTATTTTTTACCATCAGGACTATCACCCTAAACCTGATCATTTTATTCCCCTGATTAAAAACCTCAATAACTCTACATTGCTACTGGATCAAGTCTAAACTTACGATGGCATAGAATAGTCTTCATAACATGATCCCAACTTTCCTTATCAACTTCATCTTCTAATTAATTCTTATTACATATCTTGGAAGGTATAGGGGACCACTTATAATTTACTAAATAAACCAGATACTTTTTTTTTTTTTTTTTTTTTAAACCAGATACTTTTAAACTCCAGTCCACTTGTTTACACTATTCTCTCTGCTCAGAACTCTCATCCCGGCTGGCAAGCCCCTAACGGACTTCAAAGCCTGTCTCAAGTATGATTTCTTCTCTGTAGCTTTCTTGACTTCTGTTCTCTCCTACTACTTAGAATGATTGTTCTTTTGTCTACCCAGTCATTGAACTGGAAGCATCCCATTCATTAAGTAGACTCATAGGGTTCTATCCTCTCCCAAACTTACTGAATTCTCTATATGGGCAGTCGTGAGCCTGTCATTGTGCAATTCTTGGCACACCATAGGAGCATAATATAGTTTTGCTGAATTGAGTCAAATATTAGAAGACCAAAGCATAAATAGATTTTCTAGGCCTGGGAATTATGTTAGGACTAGAAAGTGTATGCTAAATCCACATATGAGATTTTGCTTTTGCTCTTACCAGAGAGCGTGTAATTTACTTTTATTAAAAAAACAGTGTCATGAATGTATTTCTCAGATAAAACATTATTAATCCATTTTTGGCTTAGAACTGGCCTTCCCATAACCCGGTTAGCCAAAAGGTAGCTGAGTAATTTGAAATACTCTCCAGCTGGGGTGGGATCACATTTGGGGTTTGCTTCAATCAGTGAACCTCTGTCTCGCTTTGCTCTTCAAAGAGCTCCTCAGTCGGCCATAGCATTTGAAGGCCTGAGCAGAACGGAAACCAGATGAACTCTGTTGAATTCCAAACTTGCCACATTGTCTGCTCTAGCATTAAACTCTTCTCCTCTAACTGAACAAGTTAACTGAAGAAGTATATAATGTAGTATCAATTTATTTTTTATCTTATCCATTATGCCACCTTGTTCCAGAGTCTTTAGGAGAGTTTAAAGAAAAAAAAAAAACAAATCCAAACCAAATTGTTCCACACTCATCCCTTTGGTTCTTTTGGTGACCTTCTGTCAGTGCTGAGTCAGGGTGAAAGACTTTTGGAAAAGTTTTCCAGTACTAGTAACAGCATTTCCTGAAGCATCTTTTATCTTTCATCTTTCATCTTTATGCAGCAAATGATCCTGTCAGTGCCCACAGGTCAGTTTTACCCTAAGATCCAGTGAGTTTCTTCAACCTTAAAATCAGTCACTGAGGCCCTCACCTAGAGCACATAACAAGGTAGTTGTTACCCAGCATGTGTCCCAGCTAAATAAAATCATAGCTGATTCATGTCTGAAGGTGCTCAGGGGGTACAGCATAATGATTAAGAACAGGAGCTCTGGAGTCAGTCTGTCTGTCTGAATCAGGCCACGCCTCTGACTGGTTATGTGACTTTAGACAAGCTTCTTAACCTCTTTATGCCTCACCTGTCTTATCAGTAAAAAAGAAATAATAATGATACCTACCTCTCATGGGTTCCTTGTGTGGAATAAGTGAATTAAATGTGTAAAGCACTTACTGGTACATGGTAAGCATGCAATAAATGTTACCTCTTATACTCTATACTTTTATGTTTTTAGGTAAGAAAAATGGGTACAATAAGAAATATTTTTCTCTATATTTTTAGGTAAGAAAAGTGGCTAAAATTAAAAATTAAAGGAAGGCTGATCATCTTTAGAACAAAACTTTATTTACAAAACTGTAACTTGGTCTGTTTTGGCATTACTACTGACAAAATGCCTTTGGCTAAAATATTAGTTAAGGTGATACACTGATTTTTAGCTTTTCATAAAACAAGAATCCAACACTATCCCAGTTTCTTATTCCTGTGTGGCTCTGAATGCAGATAAACAAAACAAAACAAAATTTTAAAAAACCTTCTTTATAATGTACAATGGCTTAAGCAAACCACTTCTTTAAATTTTTTCTATTTAAGGGTTAGGACTGAGACTACTCATCTAAAATTTGCTATTCACAGAAAAAGCCCTGGAGAATGGGAAAACGTAAAGATGGAAGTTATCTGGCTTTCATAATACAATATCCATATGACTTTAGAAGAATGTAAATAAATAATATTAGTAAACAGCATATATTGATAATTTCCTGGCAAATTCATTTATCTAACATCATGCTGAGGAATCAAGAGGATTTCTCCATACATTCACAAAGTCTTGTTCCATATTAACATAGTTATCACCAATATAACATATGATAACCAGTACCCATGGAAACCTAATAGCCTATTTTTACAAAGTCCCTGTTAAGTTTTAATTCCCAGCTGTGCTTCACACATATATACATGCTTATATGCATGGTTATGTGCATAGATTTATGCATGGATATAAGCATGGTGATATATGTGTGGATACTAATGCCCCTTATTCAAATGTAAAATTAACAGCATTTGGCATCTAGTTGTAAGAAAACCGTCCCCAGATTGGGAGATAGTTGAGTGACACATGAAAGATTCTTCTACTATCGGAATTTAAGAGTACACCTATACTGGGAAGAGGGATGGAGAGAGGAAGGGTAGAAGTAGAAGCAGAAGTAGAAGAAAAGGACTACATTGGTTCAATAAACTCAGGTAATTAATTTGAGACAGAAAATAAATAAATCAACAAATGTCCCATTTTTGTTTTCCAAAAAAATAAATCACTGGCAAATCCTTACTAACAATTTTTGAATTGGTCCATTAATATATTTTTTACATAGGAAAAAGTTTAAATATTATATATATTATAATTCTATTCATCTAATACACTCCTCTGCTGAGATATCTGACATGTCTTCATCTGTACTCTCTTCTACCTCTGGCAAGTTGCCCCAAAGTAGGAAGTTTACACCTGAAAAGAAAAGCTCATAAAATTATTTGGTGCTGACTACTGTTACAACTCAGAACACGATATATAAAACCTTATATGTTAACATTCTTATATCAAATCACAGTGTTAGCAGTTAAGAGAAAAGCTATTAAAGAATGAACCACAAATAACATGATCGATACCTAGATATTAAAATTATCCAACATCTAGAATACAATCATTCTTTAAACACTTTTAATTAAGGGCTTGAACTCTAGAATCTTGGAATTCAAAAAGATCTCAGGAGTCCATTTCCTCAAACCTTGCCTCCAGCTACATTATGCCATAATCACTCTACACTGAGAATTTTCAAATCTATTTTAATGATTTTTTTTTTTTTTTTTTGCGGTACGCGGGCCTCTCACTGTTGTGGCCTCTCCCGTTGCGGAGCACAGGCTCCGGACGCACAGGCTCAGCGGCCATGGCTCACGGGCCCAGCCGCTCCGCAGCATGTGGGATCTTCCCGGACCGGGGCACAAACCCGTGTCCCCTGCATCGGCAGGCGGACTCTCAACAACTGCGCCACCAGGAAGCCCTATTTTAATGATTTTTAAGAATGGAGATCTCATAACATCTTTTTAGATTACATTTCTCTTGGAGGGAGCATGGGAAAGGCCTGAATAAGTCTCCTCATCTCCTCAACAAGTATGGAAGACACTGGTGCCTTTCTTCTGGTTAAAAAGAGCAGGGTTTTGGAGCCAGTTATAATATGGACAGTAATCCTTGATATACATGGGTTTTAGGCTAGAGGCTGTCAAGGTAAAACTATAAACTTTAGGACCAGGTTGTAGCTGTCAGTACAATAAACAAAACGACAGTCTAAAGCCTCATTATGAAAGAACAGTCAAATATCATATTAAAGAATCCAGCACTGGTATACGATACAAGACCACATATATGGTAGGGGATAATAAGATGGTTTATCATGGGCACGTACTATATTATAACTTGAAAGGACTGAATTGAAAAAAAATACCATTATTAATTGACCTCTTGGAGAGCCAATAAGAAAGCAAATCTCAAGCTGTCCAGTTGTCAGTGTGGGCACAGGGAAGACTCAGCAACTCTGGGCATCCACTCCACACATACTAAGATAGTGGTCACATGGTGGAATAGAATGAGCCAGGGTTTGGAGATTTGGTTTGAATCCAGTTTCCACCACTAACAGTACACCATGGATGTTTTTTACTACTTTTACTACAAATGTATATAACCACAGGCAATATATATTATTGTTTTGTGTATATAAATTTTTTATAGTATGCTATTATATGTATCTCTTCTAATTTGCTTTTTTCATTCAACATTGTTTTTGAGATTTGCCTGCCCATATGTGTAGATTTAGCTCATTTCTTATTTCTGTTGGGCATTCCATCCTGTGAATTAAAAACAAAAAAACAATATATATCTTAAATATGGCCCATCACTCGTCCTTTCCTCTAACTGCCTATTTTGCACAGGTGCCCAAGGAGACATGTATAAGGATGCACACTGTTACGTTATTAAAATAGCGGAAACAATGAACTGTCTCTCTTGGGTGAGATACTGGAGTTTAATCAGGCAAGAAATTAGCATCTATTTGATGCATATTGATGTCTATCATATTATTTTCTGTAATTTTTTTGTATGTTTGAATTGTTTTCAATAAAAAACACTTCTTTTCCCCGGAGAATGGATGATATTCTGCTTTTGAAGAGATGACAGGATAGAAAGGAATCACTAGGCAGAAATCTAAGGGAGAATTAGAACCCATAAAGGTGAATGAAGAGCTGAAGACAACTTTCCTTTGAGGGCATTTGCCAGTCCCACGGAATCTGAACTGAGGTTTCCCAAGCCTCCACAGGAGAGTCTCAGGAAATCAGGTCTACACGTGAAGGCTAACCTAGAACATAGACTTCCTGGGGCCCTTTCAGTCTAAACATTATAGAATTTTATAAAGCTTGTGTACGTATTACTTTGAGGCTGCTGATTCAGGTGATTCAAGTACAGTTCCAATGCCATGAGAATTCCTGTTTTATATGAAGCATCTAGAAAAATCTTCCTTCAAATCATAATATTAGGGTTACAAAGGAGAAGTTTGATATTCTTGGAGTCGATACTCAGAGACATGAGTGGCTCGGCACAATTGGTTCAAAGGAGAAAAAATAAACTAAGAGACTGGATCTGACAGAAGCAGCACCTTCCTTTCTCTGTTAAGAAGGGAGGAAGGAAATCCTGTGATACATCTGTTTCTCATGGATTAGATTCAGTGCAAATGGAAGAATGCTGGGCTTTTATCTTTGAAAAATTGACCAATATTAAAAAGTAAATCAAAATTGAAAAACCTCCGCCCTGTGTTTTGAATTCTATGAAGCAGGAAAAATAGTATCAAAGCAGAAACTTCCTTTAATGTGTCCCAGGAGCAACACAAATATAAGACCGGAGGCCTAAATTAGGAAGCTATATCTCACTTAGGGGGGTTCAGATAAGTCCTTGCTCAAAAATGGCCTTCTTAACATACTAGAGTATTAAATTAAGGCCTCCAAATGATGGGTTGAAAGCCACAACTGAACGCCAGGTGATTAAAAAAAAAAGTTAGAGTCTATAAAAACCCAAGCATAATTGGAGGGTTTAAAGACACTGACAACCTAGCTTACAACTCATGATCTCTTAGTCTGTGAAGGCAAATCATACTTCAAAAAAAGAAGTATATTTTAAGTTCTGAAGAAGACTAAGACATACATTTAAAAACCTGAGAATGTTAGTGCCAACTTGGATTGTCAAGTTCTTTAAACTTGTTCTGTATACTAAAGTTCTGTAAACTTTAGTTCCCTAAAAAAGTCCCACTAAAAGTCAACTTTGTATTAAAGTCAACTTCGTATTCTGTGTAAGCAGATATTAGACATTGAGAACGTGTGTCCTATAACAAAACTGAAAGGCTCCAGACAATATAAAATGTATTATGTAAATATCTTTTAAGAATAGGTTGTGTATTTTTCTACTAAATAATCAGTAAAACGTACTGGTATTAAATATTTCCCTTGTCTGAAATTTCATCATAATTAATTAATATAGATGTCAAAATGGCTATTTTCATCCTGAAGCAACATTACCAAGTACAGAGGTTACCTAGTTTTCCTTCCTCCCAGCTCCCCATGACCCTAGCCTCCCCTCCTCCCTTTTCTTACACACACACACACATACACACACACAGACCCATACACACAATTGACTGTCAAATCTAAATTCTTCCAAAATTCACTGGAGCCATATTATATATCAAGGCAGAAATATAGAGCAATTAAAATATTAATTTTAAAAGGCCAAGAAATCCAGCCAAGTTTGAGGCTCCTAAATATGATGATGGAAATAGAAATGCAATGAATTTTGGCTAGTAGTTTCTGTAAGTAAATGTTTGGGATAAAAGGATCGAAGTTTCACTCTAGTGGATCCAACCCAGGTGAGAAAGTCTCAGAGGGGATCCTGAAATGATCTATGGAGAGGTTCACTCAAGTCTTGGTAGACAAAAGTTAGAAGAATGTCTGAGTCTGTTGTTTCTTACCAGTAGAGTCTAGTCTGTTAATACCATAAACTGCCTGGCTGTGAAACATCCAAAAGTGTCCATTGTTGCAGGAAAGAAGGCAGGAACAACATGGAACAATCACATGATAACCTACAATGTTCCCACTAAAAAGAGAAAGTAAATATTATTAGATACAAGGTAATATCTGACCATGTAAGCATTTTTATGTGCTAATGTAAACAGACAAACCATATAAAGATCTCATTTTCTCCTAACAACCTCCATTGCTGGGATCTTTGGGATGGGAGTTACTCTGATAATGGTTACAGTTCTACTGCCAAGTGGGAAAATAGTCTTTAAGTGAAAGAAGAGTGACATATTCTCTGTTTCTTTGCTAGTATTGTTTATGCATTCCCCCTTCAGAAGCTAGTTTCTAAATGCCATAAGGTTGTGATTTGTCCAAAATTGATGGGCTGTATAGACAAAATACATTAAATAAACTCAGACCTGTGGATAAAAGGTTTTTGCTCTCCCCAGGACTGTGGCAAGTTGGGTTCTTATATGTTTCAGGTCCATGCCAGCACCTAAAAACTGTTTCAACAGATGGAGGAGTAGGAAGACAGCATGAGCCCATGAAAACCGAACACAAGCTGGCTGATCTAATTTTAGTCTCAGTGTTTTTGAAGGAATTCAGAAATGAAGCAAATCCATAGCTTCTAGAGAAAGTTGCAAAAGTTTTTACTGTCTCCAGGGTTATCTTTCTGATTAGAAATAACTCACTCTTCCATAGGTTTTCTCCCTATCTGGTCACTATTAAATAGAATGAATATACAGGGAACATTTTAGCTAGAAGTTTTTTTGTTTTTGTTTTTAATGACCACATGAACTGCTTACACCTTGAGTTGTAAAAATTCCTGTTTATAGCTTGTTCCTTCCCTGTGAGATGTGAGTCAGTCATTTTTGTGAGGCCCTACAAAAAATACTGTAAAAGGTACCAGCCCACCTAAAACATGTCTTCTAATCATAATTGGCTTGAAAGGCAAACAAATGAAAGCAAAAGATGTTCTTGGATTAGGACTGACAGTTATTTATAAGGCTATATTGTAAGAATAAATTCTACGGCTTTAATTACCACCTGTATTCATTCATTCATTCACTCATTTAGCTAATGTTTACAGAGCATCTGCTATGTGTCAGGTACTGTTCTAGGTGCTAGGAATAAAGTCCTTGTTCTCATGGAGCCTTCTAGTAGGGACACCTCAGATCATTTTGCTCCCTTGTTAAAACTCCTTCAATAGCTTTCCACTGGCCAAAAATGAAAACCCAAAGACCCTTCCCACCAAAGTTTAGATCTGTGCTATCCAAAACATGGCTATTGAGTACTTGAAATTTGGCTAGCCTGAATTGAAATGTGCTGGAAGTATAAAAATACACTAAATTTCATAGACTAAGAATAAAGAATAAGAATGTAAAATATTTCATGAATAATTTTTTATGTTGGTTATATGTTAAAATGACAATTTTTTGAATCTATTAGATTAAGTAAAATATACAATTAAAATTAATTTCACCTGTTTCACCTGTTTCTTTTCACTTTGTAAAATGTAGTTACTCGAAATTTTTAAATTACGTATGTGGCTTGCACACATCTATTGGATGGCGCTGCTCTAGATTATCTGGGTTCTGACTGCATCACTAATCTACCCATACTACTCTCACCTGATGTTCACAATCTCTCAGCCACACTGGCCATTGTCTTTTCTATTCCTTGAACGTGTTCTTCTTTGCCTTGGGTTCTCTGCCCTGGCTGTTCCCTCTGCCTAGAACATTCTTCCTCTGGCTCCTCCCTGTCTCATCCTTTAGGATTCAACTCCAGTGTTACCTTCTCATGAGGAGGCTTCCTTGACCATGCTATCTAAAATAGCTCTTATCATTCTCTCAAGCTCTATTATTCTCTGTCATTTATTATTATTATTTCCTTTGGAGTACTTCCCACCCTATTCAAGATCTTATTTATTTAAATATCTTACTGATCGATTGTCTTCCTACTGGAATATAATGTCCAAAGGTCTATGACTTTGTCTTCTTTATTGCCGGATTTCCAGCCTCTATAACAATGACTCGCACATGGTGGGACCTCTGACTTGTACTTTATAGTTTACCAAGCCTTTTAACATTCGTAATTCACTTGATCTTTACAACAACTCTGTAAGGTAAACACAAAAGATATTTTAATTTCTATCTTAAGAAGATACCTATCTATCTTAAGAAGATACCTGTCTTCTTAAGATATAAATTAAATAAGGAAACAGAGTTTCAGAGGTTTAGAGATTTAAGAAGTTTACTCAAGATAACAAGAGAATGAGTGTAGGGCCGGGCAGGGCTCAAGCCTGATTTTTATGACTGTAAATCCAAGCGTTTTGGGTTTTTTTTCCCTCTAAACTACATTTTGCCATTTTCTGAAAGTTAAAGCAGATATTTGCTAATGCACTTTGAAAAACTGTAAAATCACATTCAAAGGTAAAGTGTCATAAGACCCTTTTGAAAAACAGTTCTAAGTAACAAATGGTTTTTCAATGGTTCATTGCATGGGTGATAAACAGTGCTCGATGCAGCCCACTGAACACTTCTCTGTGCTTCGGTGTCAACATCCATCTCCCAAACCCAGGGCTATTTGGAATATTGCCACACATTACCATTTTAAACATGCGATGTCCTTCAGTTTACATTTGCAAATTTCAGTGAAATAGCATCTTCCAATGAAGTCCACTGCACTGGAGAGGGAAAAGTATAGAGATAGTCAAATGTATTGTTAAAAAAATGTTGTGCAAAACACATAACATAAAATTTACTAATTTAACCATTTTTAAGTGGACAGTTCATAAGTGTTAAGTGTATTCATATTTTTTGTGCAACAAATCTACAGGCCTTTTTCATCTTGCAAAACTGAAAGTCTATACCCATTAAATAACAACTCCCCATTTCCCTCTTCCCGCAGCCCCTGGCAACCACTACTTTCTGTTTCTATGAATCTGACTACTTTAGATACCACAGATAAGTGGAATAATACAGTATTTGTCTTTTTGTGACTGGCTTATTTCACTTAGCATAATGTCCTCAAGGTCCATCCATGTTATAGCATGTGACAGGCAGGATATCATTCCCTTTTAAGGCTGGATAATATTTCATTACATGCATGTATCACATTTTGTTTATTCATTCATTTGTTGATAGGCATTTGGGCTGCTTCTACCTCTTGGTTATTGTGAATAATGCTGCTAAGAACATGGGTGTGCAAATATTTCTTCTAGATCTTGCATTAAATTCTTTTCGATATATACCCAAAAGTGGTATTGCTGGATCATATGGTAATTCTATTTTCAATTTTTTTGAGGAACCGCCACGCTATTTTCCATAGTAGTGGTACCATTTTACATTCCCACCAACAGTGCACAGGGTTCCATTTTTCCATACCCTTGCCACAAAATGTACTTTTGATTATGATTTAGCATGAATTTTGTAGACTCAAAGAGCTGCAAGAGACTCTAAAAGAAACTGTAAGAGAAAGTATATTTTGTAAGGGTAAGTTAATATTTGTGAGCTCACTATAAATATGACAAACCTTCTATTCAAAAAATCTTATGTGTTCATTGATTCATATACATCTTAGCACATTAATCCATCACTATTATAACCCCTACACGGAAGAGAAGACAAGAGGAAAGACCTGATTGTACTCCAGACTCTGGTCTAACCTTTAACAATTCACATATCTGAGCTCTCCTTATGACTATTTTATACTTACCATAGCTATTGCAAAGACGAATGGGTTAATATTTAAAACTGTTGTTTCTGTATGTGCTACTAAAAAGAAAAGGCACTAGACAAAAAATCATAGAAACTTTGCAGTAGTAGGTTCTAGATTTATTGTCTAGTGCTTTTTCTTTTTGCAACACATACACACGCACAGAGGTACTTATAATAGCCCATTTATCTTTGCAATAAATGAGGGCCTTTGGCTCCATTAGGCATGACTACACTTAAACCAATGAAGATAAGATTTCAAGGGAGGAAGAGTCCACAGCTTTGAGTATATTTAATTTTTTAAAAGTTTCTATCATTATCATGAAATTCATTTTAAAGTAGTCTGATTATTAGTGTGCCTTCTCTGGCTCTGTGTCCAAAGAACAGCTGTCCATGTGCATTTTGGATAATTTCTCTTTCACTTTAATGATAAAGTTTCAATAAAGAGCAAAATCTTGAAAAGCATGTAAAGGCACATATACGTTGACTATAGAAAGAGAAAGTACCTTTTAGAGCTAGAAAAAGGTATATTTGAGTATATTTGAGTAAATAAAATGGCTATCTTTCCAAATGGAAGCAAATTCTTAAGGACTCTACACCTAAAAGTGGGTAGTGACTGAAAACAGAATTTAAAAGGATTTGAGTATGCAAACCAATGCATAATATCTAAAATAAGCTTTATGGGTGACAGGGATTATTTGAGGGCTAAGTCCTGTTTCATCCCATAAAAATATATATGTCTCTCTCATTCAGAAAGAGAGAGACAGGGAGATGATAAGAAAAGAATACTGAATTAGATGGACAATGGATCTGAATCAGCATGCCAACTGCAAAAAATTGGTAGAAAGCTAGGGAATGTTTTTTTGGAGTAAAACTTTAGGAACAAACATCAAAAACACTTAAATGACCTCTCTTCTCCAACAGTACCGAAAATCTTGCTTGAATCACCTACCGTCTCAGTCATGGACTTGATCCAGTGAGAGGAAGGTCTGTCAGGGCACGGTAGCCAGGGATTCAACTGAAGGGACCACATGACTATAACTGAACTAGAAGCATTACATCAGGACTGACCACTCTGGCTAAACCACAGAGTTTGTCCAGACAGTCTGCCCCCTTAGTTAAACTCCAGGGGGATCATCAGACTGTTGGGAGCGGCTGAAACACCAAAATGATAACCTCCTTGTTGACTCCCAGAGGTTCAAGCCATACAATTTTCCCATCTAGTTAAAGGCTACCGTTGCCCGCCACTAGCATGACTTACTTGGTAGGAGGGATGTCTGTAGAGAAAAGGTCTATTTCAGTGTCAGCCAGCAAAACAGCCTTCATTCCCCTAGAGCTGAGCACTTGTTTACAGAATTTGCAACACAGGATGGACACGCGCCGGTCATTGAAACTACAGCTGCTCGTAGACATGGCGTCCGGGGAAGGATGAGGTGTGGGATTTTGAAAATAGAGCAATACCCTCCCTAGTTTGATTCTCCCAGGCGAAAAATCAAATTGCGAGGCCTCGATCTTTTCTAAGCCCGGAAATTGAGAGGGAAATGAGTTCTTTTCTGTTTTCCCGTGGGAGGGTAAAAGTAGTATTTATTGAGTAGAAACCGGGGAGAAGCAGCAACCTTGGCTTTCTCTTTAACTTTCGGGGAAGGGAGGGGAGTTTGAAGTGGGGAGGAGGCAGGCTGCAAGGTGCCTCGGGAACTTCTCTAGTTTTCCCTTTCTCCAGTCTGAAGGATCCTCTACTCTTTAGCTCCTGCTCCTTTTGCAATTCCCTTAGCTTCTCCCGTACAGGCTCTTTTATCTAAAGCTTCCCCCTTAAGCCCCTCCCTCGGAGCGCTCCAATTCCTCTCTCGGATCGCGGACTAAGCGTCCCTACCCACGCGTCCTCTTTGGAAATCTTTCTCCTCTCCCCAGGATTCAGAAATCCCCTCAGCTTTTCCCACCGGGCAATCCCGGGTGTTCCTTAATCCTCCCGCGACCCTTCTCCGCTCTGCTCTTTCGCGGGCCGCCCTCTTCACTTCTCTCCTGGCAGTCCCCAGCCCTCAGCGTGCGGGCTCTCGCGTCGTTCCTCTCGCGACTCCCTCCCCTCAGCTTTCCCTCATGCCCCGCGCCGTTCCCTCAAGTCTTTCCCGAGCTGCCGCTCCAGAGCTCGCGGTGGTGCTGGTGGGGCGGGACAGAGGTCGCTTTGGGGGCTCCGTCGGCGTTGGTGTCTCTGCCACTGAACACGTCGTTTTTCGCTCTCTCTTCCGCTCTCTGCCTTTCCAACCGGCTGTCAGTTTGAATTGCCAGCGCTGCGCACCCATTGGGAGAACTAGAGTTCGCCCACGTCCCGCATTGGAAGGCTCGGGAGCCTGCCCCTGACGAGATTTTAGTGGCCAGGAGATCTACGCCCCGCCTCAGTAACGGTGCCTAGATAAATTCGGCTTGCTGGTTGGCCGAGCTTGGCCCCTCCTCCGATCTCATTGGTCAGCTCCGGGAGGTTTGGGCGAAACCTACTCCCGCCCCAGTGAAAGCGGCAAGGCACGCCCTTCGCGCTTCTCATTGGAAGACGTTCTACAGTCCCCGCCGTTCTCTACTCTGTATTGGCTAAAATTCTCCGCAACGCCCCTCCTCACTACGCCGGTCCAATTGGTCGTGCCTTCTCTCAGAAGTATGTGTTTGGCTGTTGGTTCTATCTTAATCCCGCCCATCAGTTCTACTTTGGGGTTCGGCAATCCGGGGAGGAGCTTAATCTGTGACCACGCCTCGGTTGTGCTAGTCACACCTCCAAGTTTCGCTAGCCCCTCCTCCTCATTCCTAACCTCTTGGGATCACCTATTCCTATTGGCTACAGGCCCCATCGGTCGATAGAGAGTGGGCGGTGATTGGCAAGGGGGTGGGCTCTGCTTCCCGGCGGGGTCCTGCGGAGTTGGCGGAGGCTCCTCAGGGGACTGGGGGACCGATCTGCGTAGACGCGGGTGGCGGGGAAGAGAGGGGAGGAGAGCTCTGAGTGGGAAGCGGAGCCGGGGGCCTGGGACCCGTCGCGTCAGAGCCAGGTAAAGGCTCCTTCCCTCTCCCCTTTCTTCTTCCCCGCCGCGGAGCTGGAGCCCTGACTGAACAAATCCGGGCAGAGGCGGGAAGGAGAGGGCGCGGATGCTGCTTTCGGCGTCGCCTTAGCGTTGCCGCCCGAAATCCCTCAGACCGCCTCCCTCCTGACCCACTCCCAATCTCCCAGTGCAGCCCAAATACTTCTTTAGGACTGCATCTCCGCCCTTTACCGTACTGCCTGGGACTCTGCCTTGGCTCACATGCCGCCGCGCAGTCTGCACCCAGCCCCCTCCCCAAGTCCTCTGCACACTAGCAGCCTTGGTCCACCTTCGGGCAACCGTCGTTGGCATCACCCGTAACCATCGGCTGCTCTCTTTCTCTGTCTCCAAGTCCTGGCAGACTGTCGGGTTACAGCCCTGGACCCAGAAGGATGGGTGTTCCGCACTGCTTCCGGGGCTCTTCCCCTGCCCCAGCCCCCGGCCCGCCCGGAATGGCTCCTCTTCACGCACTCCCGCTCCCAGACCTATATCTGGGTCCCCAAAGTTGCTAATATCCTAGTACTCCATGTAACATCGCGGCCCACGATAGTCTCCTAACTTCCCCCTCACCCCCAAGGTAATCCTCCCTTTGCCCTCTCCTCGCCTATCAAGCGTGTGCAGAAGCTCCAGTTATCCCCGGTTCCCGTGCAGCCTCAGGACCCCACCTCTCACCCCCCTCCCCGCTTCCTGCCTGTCTGAACCACCACGCCGCTCCTGCTCCCTGTTCCTCCCTCGGTGCGGCCCTTTCTCCAGGCGCGGGAAGTGGGAGACTCCCGGCGCGGAAAGGGAAAGGGGCGGCCAAGGAGGGAGGGTCGCCGCTGCGGCGCGTCCGGGAGCGAGACGCCCGGCTCTGCACTCCCGTCCCAGTCCCTCCCACCTCCTGGGCCTGGGTTGGAGCGGGATCTCCTCGGGTACCTCCTGGTGCGAGGAGTCGGGACTGCGACCCTCAACGACCTTCCCCCAACCCCCAGCCGGGGATTGGGTGCGGTATCTGGGATCTCTGGGCTTGGGTGACCAATTGGGGATGGCCTGAGAGGCGGTGGCTGCCTTCCTCCCCCCCCCGCCCCCCAACCCCCCGCCTTCCCGGTTTTCCCGACTCCGACCCTCGCCTCTAACCCGTTTCCTGCTTCTGCCGACCACATTGTTTTCCTGGATGTGTCCCGTGCCGAGCAGGCTTTTTCCTGCAGATCACTCCCCCCTCACCCCCCAACATTTTGCTGCCAAGAGAAGCTAGCAACCAAAAACAAAACAACTGGGAGGAGGGGCGCAGGGGAAGAAAAGTTGTGCCCGGGTGGCTTGTCCCTCCCTGGCTTTGATCCCCTTTTAAGTCAAGGGAGTTGCCCCAGCCGGGGGTCGGGGGCCGTATCAGAGGCAGGGCCAGGAGGGTTCCCTCCGGAAGCCGCTGCCCAGCGCTGGCAAGGTTCGGGAGGTCGCCGAGGTGCCGCAGTCCCCGCCCGGAGCCCCGCGTTCCCGCCGCTAGTCCCCACCCCAAGCCCTCGAAGGCGGCTGCTCCAAAGTGTTTTCTTTCAGCCTTAAAACAAAATCCGGAGGGAGCTTCCTTCCTCCCCACCTCGCTGCGCCGGGCTCTGCGGGCCGGGCGGCGTTTGGCTGAGATGAATGGGCCCAGGCCAGGCTGGAAACGGCTTCCCTTACCCCACCCCCGCATCGATTAGGATCTGCGCTGGGGCTGATCGCCCCCTCCTCTTTTCCCTGCATTTACAGGCAAGTGAACCGGAGCAAACGACTTCCGATCCAGTCTGCGCTGCTGCGGCTCCCGTTTGGGATTTGATTTGCAGCATCTTCGAGGCTGTGCAACAAAAAACCGCGAAGCACGCCCAGCCCTCCCCCGGCACCCCGATACGCACCCACTCCCTCCCGGGGACCCAGCTGGGCGAGTCCACATCCCCGCGCCCCCCACACCATGTTGTGCGGAAGGACTTCCACTCCCCGCCTGTGTCGTTGATGTCAGACCCCAGGCCAGCCTCCGGGCGCTGCAGTTCTCCCGGCTAATGCTGAGGCTGCGGCTTGGGCTCTAGCACAGGAACCAACCGCCGCCGCGCCGGCCCCAGCGCCCACCGTCTGCATGTGTCCGCCGTAGCCGCCTGCCCAGCCCGCAGCCCGCGCTCCCCGGAGCGCTGGAGACCACCGCGGGGGGCCCCTTCTGCCTTTTGGAGAAGCGATCTTGGAGGTATTGATTTCGGTGGTTGGATTTTTCCCGTGGATTTATCAATTCACAATTCGAATTTGGAAGAAAGAAGGAAAACATGACGTCTCCAGCCAAATTCAAAAAGGATAAGGAGATTATAGCAGAGTACGATACTCAGGTCAAAGGTAAGGGCTTTGAAAAATAGCATAATGCATATTCTCTGTAGACCATTGAGACATGGATTTCCACCCTGATTTGCAAGATGTTCATTTCTTTGGGTGGAGCAGGTGGGGGCAGGCTGACCCCAGAGGTGGTTTCATATGTGGGTCTGAGCCTCCGAGGGATTGGCCATGCCAGGGGCCACAGGCTCTGGAAAGGAATTTTCGGAGCGGGCTTTAGATTTATCTGTAGGGCTGGCCATTATTTTGGCAGTCCTTTTCCCCAAGCTAAATAGGATGGGGGGAGGGGCAGGAGGTTCTTGGAGAGAGAAAGGCGGCAATTTGCCTCTGGGTGTCTGGGTCAGGTTTCCTTGAAGGACAACTGAAATCTGACAGGTGTTTGGGAATTTATTTCAGAGGTTGAAGAGGAGTCCAGGCAGAGAAAGGCAACCTTGAGAAGGTGTACCATTTGGAGAGCCGTGGGAGACGCGGGTCTTTTTTTCTGATGCACTATATCAAAACATGACACTCGCTATGGCATCAGGCACAGAAAGTCTGTGGCCACCTTGGGTGCACCTTGTACCTGCCTGGTCTCTGGTTGTCTGCATTCAGAGATCAGAGAACAGAAAGAATAAGGTCACTCACACCCGGTCTCCGCCCTCACCTAAACCTGAATGGAGTTGGGTTGTTGCTGGGTGGTGCTGAGTCTGGAGAATGGGAAGACATAATTGTTTAACCCTTCTGTGTTGTCCTCTGCTCCAGAATACATGCTTTTAAAGGCCTGCTTACCTCTCTGCAAAAATATGAGGGGTAAAGCAAAATGTGGACCTAGAGAAAGCAAGTGACCTGCTAGCACATCTAGTCCACTGCCTGACTTGGTGCATGAATCAAAACCCCTTCCCAGATAGCCTTTTTTAACCAGCAATTCCCATAGAAGGGGTTCCCGCCTGTTAAAGAGCCCCAGCATATGGTTATGCAAGGCACCGTCCCTTCTTGGCCAGTCACTGGAAAGAGCCATGTGGCTCTAGCCCACTGAGACTTCAGCTGGGTAGTGGGAGAGGTGGGTGGCCTTGAATGTTACACCACATGGTTGGAGCTCTGGGTTTTCCTTTGTTTCGGAGTACAGAGGGAGGGGCCCCTCCTTCTTTCCCTGCACCAATGTGAGAAGACCTTTTCCTATCATAGAGGACTTGGGAAGGGCCATGCCTCCCCTCTAACGATTGCCGGGGGTGCGAGTAGGGCTAGAGTTTGAAATGGGCAGCTGCTTTATCTCTTGGAAGGTTGGAAGGTAGTTTGAAGTCCCCACTGTGCCTGTAGGATCTTTTTAATGTCATCAGGTTGGTCAGTGCTGGAAGTGCCCTGAGGGACCTTCTATCCACTGGGCTGCAAATATTGGTGGGTTTATTACAGAGATGGGGGAGTTGACTGATGGATAGCTTCAGTTGAACTGGGATTGGGAGAGGTGTGGTTGTGAGGTATAATTGAGGTCTTGGCCTCTTGTCACTGTTCATAATCCGGGCCTCTTTTTGTAAACAATAAGCCACTGGCCTCAGTGTCCTGTCCAGATGCACTGCAGTTTGCTGCTGGAATTCCCCCCTGCAGTTTTAACCAGATATGTCATTCTTTTTTTTTTTCTTTTAATACATCCTATTCTTAACTGTTGCCATAGGGAGCGTTAATAACTTTGACTCTCCCAGATTTCTCTCCAGAAGCACGCCATTTGACTAAGGTGCAAAGTGAATTTACATGTTTATTTTTTGGAAGGTTTGGGACTGATAGGTATTAATAGAACTGTATCTGCTGATTCTGTATTGGTGAAGGATTTCTCACAAATGTCTCAGTTAAATACTTTGTGTATTTACAAACATTACTCATTGAGATGATGTAATGCAGTTGACTATTTGGGGTTTGTCTTCACCCTTGCCACAAGTAGGGGACTCTTTTGCTTTGCACTGATATCTTTTCATTAACACTATTCAGGATCATAGAATTTTATAGGTGGCCGAGCATGATGTCTTACTCAGAGAAGGTGCCCAATGAATGCTTAAGAGACTAATTTGAATGGTTTAGTCCCTCATTTACAGCTGAGGCAAGTATAGAGAAATAAAGAGGCTTGTCCAAGGTCACACAGCTAGGTGGTGGTAGATCTGAAACTAGAAGCAGGTTACTGACTCCCAATTCTCTATTCTATTCTATTCATAATTATTATGAAACATCATTTGACCAGAGTTGGGAAAAAAAAAAACTTAAGAAGCCAAAGTCTGACAATGGATAATAGTAGTAATAGTGATAATAATAGATTACATTTTGGGTGGTCATTATGTTCCAGCCTGTCCCAAGTGCTTTATAAGAATTGTCTCATTTAATCTTCACTTAAAACGTGGAGGTGAATATTCATCCTCTATTCACTGCATGAAGAAACTGAGGCTTAGAGAGGATAAAGAAGCCCTCCCAAGGTCACACAGCCAAACCACAGCAGGTGGACTCCACTTCTTCATTCATCAATTAGTTACTGAGTGCCTTCAATGGGTTCTGGGGACTGATGATGTAGCAGTGAACAAGAAAAAGTCCTCTCCCTCATGAAGCTTGCATTCTAGAGTCTGTGTTCTCCATGGAAGATCATAGAACTTGGAGACAAAGGACCCGGGTTCTGGGTTGGCTCTGCTCCCCTACTAGCTGGAAGCCCTTGGACAGATTTATGATGTTTCAGCTTTTTATGTGTTGTGTGGGACTCATAGTGCTGCCAGTCCTACTTCTCTTATAGATGCCAAGATAAAAAAGAAAATTGCTTTTTTGGTCTGGTGGTTAAGAGCGCAAGTTTTTGAGTCAAAGGGATCCAGGTTTAAATCTCAGCGCTGTCACTCGCTTGCCTCGCTCCTTGGGCAGGTTACCTGACTTGTCCAAGCCTCGGGATCCTAACCTGGAAAATAGGCAACATAATATGTGTTTCCTAAGGTCATTGTGAGGATTCAATGAGATAGTATATCAAAATCATTTAGCACAGTATCTGGCACTTGTAAATGCTCAATAATAGTAAGGTCTGCTGAAATGGGATGACCATTAAGGCCACATTGCCTTTTCACTCCCAAAGTGCCAGTTATAATGATAGGAAACAAGTCAAGGATGAAACTTGAGTTCTAGCTTAAGTTCCTCCAGTAGTAGTGAAAGGTATCTTGGTTCAGTCACTTAAACCCTCTAGAACTCAGTTTCCCATTCTGTAAAATGAACAGGTAAACTGTCTAACTGTTGACCGCTGTTGTTCTATATGTCTCTGACCAGTGTCCTGGGTCTTGCTTTTCAGTCAGAATGGTTTGAATCAAGGGGACCCTTAATGGACTTTGGGGGACCCTGTCTATCCTGTGGTTTTGGGTCCCTTTAAACCACCTGCTTGCGTGTGCCCTGAGGGACTTCTGAGACTGCAACCCCAACCCTACCCCAGTGTGGTTTTATGAAGGGCGTGACTCCTTAGCCTGCCTTGGAGCCCACTTCTTAAAAACCATCATTGTTTCTGGTTTGTGGGTGTTCAGATTCCTTTGAAAGTTCATGCCTTTCAATCTCTGACTCGAAAGTAATAATACTCTTCGTATTTGTACATGGCTCAATTTACAAAGTGCTTCATATACATTAATCTTGGCAAATTCTTGACAAATTCATGGTCAGATTCGTGGTCATAACCTGAGGCCTTTTGGCCTCTAGTTAGTTAGCTTCTTTGGGGATTGGAGCAGCAAAAGGTGGTAAGGTGCAGGGCATAACCATCACAAGAGATGATAATCTAGCTGGCATTTGGATGAGTTCACATCACAGCAAACCCTCCCAGCTATTGTCCTGACTTTGTTTAAGGCTCCCTTTCCTGTACCCTCTCCACACCTTGAGTTTTTACTGTCCCCCAGAAAACTTGAGATTGACAGTTAATGCAAATATTCTAGGAGGAATCATCTGAAACAGAGTGGCACTGTGTGCTGAACCGTCAAATTCGCTTTCTTGAGAACATTAGGGGTCTTGTCTTTTTTTTTTTTTAAATGTCTTAGAAGAACAGTGTGTGAGCACCACAGAGCTGAGAAGTGAAATTTTGTAATTTCCATCTGGAGCATTTTGATAGAAAAGCCTTTGCCTGGAACAGTTTAACCCTTTCAGGACCCTTTCAGAGCAGGAGATGAAATTTAAAACTTTAGACATATTGTGTATGCACACACACTTCCCCGGGGAGGTGTGAGCGGTTCTTCACTCCTGCCAATAAAGGTCTTCTCCGAAGCTTCTTTCTTCCCAGCCCCCATTCCTCAAGGGAGCTTTAAATATAATCAGTTTGTGAAAAGCTGCAGTAAAACATCTCGTTGGAATCCCCAAGCAGATGCTATCATCTTCCTGCGAGATGATTGAAGGCACCTCTTCCTTTGCTCAGGGAAAATAGGACTGTAAGTAAGGTGAGCTCCTGGAAGAAAATGAAGCTCTTGGAAAAATTAAAGTACTGTACTCTGTATCTCCAAGTTAAAAGGCCCTGGAGGAAGGTGGTGGACAAGGAGCTGGGGATGCTGTGTGCTGTGCAAAGTCGCAATGGTTAGAAACAAGGTTTGTGAGGGGTCCTTAACTTTTCCAATTTCAGGCATTCTCTTGGGGAATGGGAACAGAAATTTCCTTTGGAGGAGCTCATCTGGTAATTATGCACCACACAGGTTGACGGCCCAGACAAGCCCTAATCATTTCTCTGTTTTGAAGTTTACAGGGTCTGACCTGGCCCTGATATGTAGGATCCACACACCCTTTAAAATCAGCAGGTGCTTAGCCCCTGACTCCTAAACTCCCACTGTTCACTCTAGATAAACGTGGGCTGCTGGTGGCACCTGTAGGGTTCTCCTTCCAGAAGAGAGGTTTTCTTCATGGGAATTGTTTACTTTAGACCCAAGACCTCTGAGGGCTTTGTTAGGAAAATATGATGTCATGTTGTAGGGAAAAAGAAGTTGATATTTAGATTTCTACTGGTAATACAATTCAAGTGAATAGTTTTAACTGGTCAGCTACAGAATTGGCCTTTTGGGGAATCTGGGAGAGTTACCTTCAAAGTTGTTTGATTTAAAAATAAGTAATGAGAGCACTTAAAAATGTCTTTGAAAATTACAAAATAACACCTTTACTGATTTTACAATAATATGTAGGAACTCTCATCTCTCTCTCTCTCTTTAATTGTGGTAAAATACACATAACATAAAATTTACCATCTTAAGCATTCTTAAGTTTACAGTTCAGTGGCATTAATTACATTCACATTGTTGTGTAACCATCACCACCATCTTTCCACAGAACTCTTCATTTTGCAGAGTTGAAACTCTGTACCCATTAAACAATAACTGCCCCCTGCCCACATTTGACAACTCTAGGTACCTCATATAAGTGGAATCATACAGTAGTTGTCCTTTTGTGACTGACTTATTTCACTTAGCATAATGTCTTAAACGCTCATCCAGGATCTGTAGCATGTGTCAGAATTTCCTTCCTTTTTAAGGACATTATATGTATAATCCATGTTTTGTTTATCCATAGACACTTGGGTTGTTTCTGCCTTTTGGTTATTGCAAACAATGCTGCCATGAACATAGGTATATTCCTATTTTTTTAAAATGCCCTCTACACCAAAGTTTTACAGGCCTGTGTATACATTTTCTATATAATCACCTGTCCTCATTAAATTTTTAGAATTAACCTTTAAATATACATATTTTCTGATTATGAGTATATATTTATGTTGGTAGTATAAGCATTGTGTATTAATTTTATACCTTTTAATAATTACGTGAATGACTAAACTTTTATTGTATTTTTTTTTTTTGCGGTACGCGGGCCTCTCACTGTTGTGGCCTCTCCCGTTGCGGAGCACAGGCTCCGGACGCGCAGGCTCAGCGGCCATGGCGGCCATGGCTCACGGGCACAGCCGCTCCGCTGCATGTGGGATCTTCCCAGACTGGGGCACGAACCCGTGTCCCCTGCATCGGCAGGCGTACTCTCAACCACTGCGCCACCAGGGGAGCCCCTTTTATTGTATTTTTAACAGCTTTACTGAGGTTTAATTGACATATAATAAACCTCACTTGTTTGAGGTATACATTTGATAAGTTTTGGCATGTTGTCTACCTATGAAAACATCACAATCAAGATAAGTGAATGAAAGCATCACAAAGTTTCTTCATCATAATGTGTTAATAAATGAGTAAGATAATACTGCATTATAGAAATGACATTAGGTTAAAAATAAATAAGTAAAAGCCAGATATTACCAAGTTTTAAATAATGATCCAAGCCACCTAGATTGGTCCCTGGAAAATTTATTTAACCTTAGTAAATAAAAATAAACAATCTCCCAGGGAAGTTGTGTTAATAATTGTGTCTCAGCTAGTACCATGTTTAGGAGAGAGGGTACAGGATAGGGGAAGAAAGAAAAGAAAAAAATCTTGGATAAGTTACAAGTTGAAGAATGACAGTATCTATTTTCCTATAGTCCTTGCTTGAACTAGTCCCCTGAGCCTCAGGCCTCTTCTGAAACTGGTCACAAGTGAGCCAGATGCCAAGGGGAGGGGCTGGGGGCTCCCATGGGAGATCTGCTCAGAGTGTTATGAATATGGCTTCTTTCCTCTAATGATTGATTCCCTATCATCTGTTGAATAGAGACCACCTTTCCAAGGTGAATATTACTTGGTCTTCAATCTGGCTGCAACCTATCATGTCAACCATACTTTTTCATTTTACTTTAAAAGGACTGGAGGCCTATCTGCACTATTTGACATTCTTTATTTTTTATTTTTTTTGGTCACACCACGTGGCTTGCGGGATCTTAGTTCCCCAATCAGGGATTGAACCCGGGCCCTCAGCAGTGAAAGTGCGGAGTCCTAACCCCTGGACCACCAGAGAATTCCCTATTTGCCATTCTTTAGACACATATACTATTAACTAATATTTTGCTGTTTGTTTGGGGCTTAATGTACTAGGCATTATGCTAAATACTCTACATAAATTATTTCATAATTCTTACACCAGTTCTAGGAGGAATATATTGTTATTATCCCATTTTGCTGATGAAGAAAGTGAGGTGTAGGAGATTCAGCAACTCACCCAGAGGCTGCAGCTAGTGAATGAACAGGAATTAGAACCTCGGCCATCATCAGAGTCTAAGTTCTGAGCACTGTTCATGGAATACCTCTTTCTCCCTGCCCAGCCCCACATCTCCACCTACTGAGATCTCACCCTTCTAGTAAAGCTCAACTTTTCTGGGATGCCTTCCTTGGTCGCACTGATCAGAAATGACCCTTCTCTCTAGTTCATTCACGTAGTGCTATGGCATTGATCTTGTACTGCCTTAGGTTTTAAATATTTTTCTTTTACTCTTCTCTCTACTGCTAGACTTCTGGTAGGAATGGTTTGAGGTTGTGTAGTGCAGTGCAATGTGAAGAGCGTAGGCTTTGGAAGTAGCCCTCAGTTGGAATCTTGTCAGTATCACCTCCTTGCTGTATATCCTTGCTCACTCAACTTCTCTTCTCTGACACAGAGATAAGACCAACCTTTCTGGTTTATTGTGAATATGTGTAAAATGCTAGCTCCATCATGTATGGTAAGTATTAAATGCTAAATAAGTAACTCTTACTATGGGGGGGCCCCTTCAGATAGTAAACATGTCTAGAATAGTGTTGTAGCCTAAATGGTGGCTCTTAATAAATATATACTGGCTGTAATGATGAATGCATAAATGAATGACCTGGACTACTACAAATAATTTTTTTAGAAGTAGTTTCTTAATTTGATCTTGATAATATATCTTGCATAATACCACCAAAGTGATTTTTTTAAAAACCAAACTTATTGTTCTGCTAAGGTCATAGCATAGACTGTTTATATCCATCACTTCCCAATTACCTTGGTCACATTTTTTACCACTAGAAGGCTAAACTGCCTCTCGTTCCCTTACTGCATTATGTTATTTCATGCTTCATGCTTTATCCATGTTGTCTTCTGTTTGGAATGGGTCCTTTTCCTTGAACCTGGAAAACTTATCCTTTAAAACCCAGCTCAGATGTCACCACCTCCAGGAAGTGTTCCCTGCTTATCCCTACTCTCTGCATAGTGACCCTGTGCAAGATGCCAAGCAGGATTCCTTAGCATCTCTGCACAGGGTTACTCAGCCCACCCTCAGCATCTCCTCAGCAGTGTCTTTGTGCTTATTTTTTATATTGCACTCATCATATTACATTGTAATCTCTTCATTTACACCTCATTATTTATAACTAGCTGAGTACCTGGGGGACGGAATTGTCTTTTATTCATTTCCATGCGTCCAGCTTCTGGCATGGAAATGAATAAATACTTATAAATTGAATGTGAACCTTTTCTGAGTTGAGGTTGGATTTGACAGTGCCAGGATTGCCTTGCTTCTGCATTTCTCCTCCTACTCCAATAACAAGACTTCTCCTTATGTTAATGTTATTGAAATTCAAAGTAGATTAAGCATTGTGAATATTATCATCATACAGGGACAAGTACAAACTATGTAGTGCTGTGGAGGTTCCCCAGTGGGGTTAAGTTTTTCCTTATTTACTACCCCCTCTGCCCCTTTAGAATCATTGCCCTAGAGCTATACTTGAGTTCTTCAATCATGTCTTTCCTTAAAATTCAAGGAAAATATTAACTCTGAAATTTGAAAGAGTTTAAAACAAAAGTAAGGTTTTTCTGTAATTGAAGCAAAACACATTCTACATTTGTCCAGGATTTATTCATCATTTAAAACAGATATTCCAGGTCTAAATTTGAGAAAGTTTAGGTCTATTTTGACCAGGAGTTAAAACAGAGTTGACCTGAAGAAGAACTGCTGGGATACTTTTTCGAGGCATGGTTTTGGAGAGAGCTATTGCCTTATTAGAAGCAGCTGCATGGTCTATGGTAAAAGGGGAAGAAAGGTCCAAAGTGACCAACAGAAAAACTCTCCCCGCTGGTTTTTCTAGTCATTTGGTATAAAGTAGCCTTGACTTTATTTATACGTTGTGAAAGAAGGGTTCTGAACTTGAAATATACATTCATGAGGAAGGAAGAGCAGCTGGGAAGTGCACCTCCTCCATTTCTGTGAGTATTTTAGGATGCCATCTGTTAGGGAGAAGGCAGAGCCTTTTTTTTTTTTTTTTTTTTAACCTTTTCTTCTAAAAATGCACTAATCAGTGGGCAGGTGACCCAAAAGGCATCATGAAAGTTGGGACCTTGTCTTTGCTGCCTGAGCCCAGATTCTGCCTTTCAAATCATAGTAGGGTCTGAGTGCTCACCCTGGAGAAGGTGACCTCACCAGCCATGGGCTCCACAGGAAGACAAAGCACAGAAAACAAAGGGATCCAGGAGCGTGAGCTGGCCAAGACATGATATGCCAGGAGCTTTAAGAAATACATCCTGTTTCTGAGGAGTTGGCACCAATTTCTCCAAACGTTGAAACCCCTTGGAGATCTGCTCCTTTTTCCCACTAGTCTTTTTCTTGTGTTTATTTATTTATTTTAGGGGGGTGAGGGTAATTGGGCCAGATCTTGTCAGATGAGTAAACTGCTCTTTGGGAAAGCATCTTGACTGAGATATCTATTTTGGAGCAATACTTCTTTGGGGCCATAACAAACTGAACTACAGGGCAGCATGGTTCCCTGGGAAAGAATGCTGGATTTGGAGTCAGAAAGCCTTGGTTCAGTTTGGCTTTGCCATTTACAACTGTGATTTTGGGGGTAACTCACCTCAGGTCTCAAAATTCCTTGTTTGTTTCCTCATCTGTAAAATCGGGACAGCAATTCTTGGCCTTGGCTAATGGTGATGGTGATTATGGTGAAGATGGCTAGCATTTAGTGAGTACTTCTTATGTCTGAATTGTGTTTGAAGTGCTTTACGTGTAGTCTTAACTCATGAATCTCCCAACAGCCCTATGAGGTAGCTACTATTATTATCCCCAGTTGACAGATGAGAAACAGGGAGGTTAAATAACTTACTCCAAAGCACGCAGCTAGTAAGTGATGAAGGCAGAGTGGGAAACCAGGCCCACTCAACACTGTTGTGAGGCTCCAATGAAATAATTCATTAGAAATGCCTTCGAAACTATGAAATGCTGTGGACATTTAGTTGATTGTTCTCATTTCCTAGTATCTTGATGCGAAGAGGAGTTCTAAATGCAGTGTTCTAAATGTCTTCCTAGTATATACCTATTTGATCTGCCTACACCTTGGTTTTCTCATCTAGGAAAGTGGGGTTAAATTAGAAAATTTCTAAGGCCCGCCCCAGCTTTCATGGTTCATTAGTTTTGCTTATTTAAGATATTGAAGGTAACAGTTTTGCCCCTATTTAGCAGGCACACTTGTAAGTACAAAACCTGTTGTATTCTCTGAATGACACTCTCCCCAGCCCCAGGGCTTGCCATGTCTCTGTGGCTGCTGCACACATGGAGCGTGGACCCCTGTGGTGGCACAGTGGCAGCTGCTCTGGAGAGCATCTGAAGTGACACTTGGTTAGGTGTCACGATCTGATAGAAAGGTGAGCCTCACAGCTGGAGAAATTGAGGTGAGGGATAGTTACTTGATTGACCTAGAGGCGGACTTGTGACTGGGTTACCAGGGACAATAAATGCTTTCATCAGGATAAATATATTAAACCTAGGACTTCCAGTAAGCTCAGAGACTTACAGAGTGAGAAAATTCTCTCCTGATACTGGTGTATATGGTTTTCCTCATCAATGGTCATGGGCCAGAGGTGGAACTTGTGTAACGCTGGGTATTATAGAAATTTATGTTGTGTGCAGAACTTGAATTTAAAAGAGAAAGAAAATGGAAGTTGGGTGATTGTCTTAAATTACAATTATAGAATAAGGAAGTAGGAGGTTTTTAATCCCTGACATCTGGTCTGGGACAAACTGGGCGGAGGTGGCATGGATATGGAACTGGGTAGGGTTAATCTAGACATCTGGGCTGTGGGGTAAGGGACTTCAGCCTCTCCCAGGATGTAAGATGGCCTCTTGCCTCTTGTATTCCTCTCCATATGTTAGGCCCTTTGTCAACTAAGGGATTTCTTTGTGGATTGTGATGAGGTATGCTGTAATATGGAGTGGAAGTGTTTCCACATTTGTGTTTGTTTTCTTTCCACCTAATGAATAGGCTAAGTAACAGCCTGTCGTTTTAAAATGAGTACCATTAATAATGATGACAGCTCATATTTTTATCAGTACAGCATTTAAAAAATATCATTCACAGGGAGGGAAGGAGGGCTGTAGGGCCATGGAGGACTAGCTATGTCATGTTGGACAAGGCCTTCCACTTTTGGGATTCTCAGCTTCTCAGCTAGAAAGTAGAAAGATGGATTACTAGTTCCTTGCTTTGTCATTTTTAGGACATACGATCCAAAATGGTTATCTTCAAGTGAGTTGACACACAGAGTTTACATGTTCATAATTGTCCTAAGAGAAGGCTAGAAACCACAGAACAGATACTGTAGGTTCTTCCTACTCATCTCTCCTACTCCTGGTTTAAGATTTCATCTTTTTTAAAATTTTATTTAATTTATTGGAGTATAGTTGATTCACAATGTTGTGTTAGTTTCAGGTGTACAGCAAAGTGATTCAGTTTTATATATATATATATTCATTCTTTTTCAGATTCTTTTCTCATAGGTTATTACAGAATACTGAGTAGAGTTCCCTGTGCTATACAGTAGGTCCTTGTTGATTATCTATTTTATATATAGTACTGTGTATATGTTAATCCCAAACTCCTAATTTATTCCTCCCTACCATGAGTTTGGTGACCATGAGTTTGTTTTTGAAATCTGTGAGTCTGTTGCTGTTTTGTAAATAAGTTCATTTATATCATTTTTAAATGATATCTAAATGATATCTAAATGATAATCTAATTTTTAAAAATTAGATTCCACATGTTAAAGTTTTCATCTTCTTTTTTTTTTTTTTCACGGTTCGTGGGCCTCTCACTGTTGTGGTCTCTCTGTTGCGGAGCACAGGCTCCGGACGTGCAGGCTCAGCGGCCACGGCTCACGGGCCCAGCCGCTCCGCGGCATGTGGGATCTTCCCGGACCGGGGCACAAACCCATGTCCCCTGCATCGGCAGGCGGACTCTCAACCACTTCGCCACCAGGGAAGCCCTAAGTTTTCATCTTTAAATGATATTAATAGGCTTTGTGTTTTAGATGTCCTTGGAGTCAGTTGTGCTGTATCTCTTGATCTCTCTTATTTATTCAGTGATTTGTGGTGATGTAAGTTATCTCAATGCTTTGCTGTCAGCAGTTTTAAACAAATGCTTCAGCATTTTGCGTAGATGATATCTGTTGATTTGATTAATGAGGTTCTTGATCTGGATATTTCAAGACCAGTGACAATACAATTTTAAAATACCTAGTACTCTTTAAAACTACAGTAGTGTTCCCACTGCCAAAGCCTGAAATCGATCGATACCAGTTAGTTCTTTCTGACAGTACATGTGTGCACGTGAGCTTTCTTTCCCTCTTGGGCCAGGGAGCAGGACTGCCAGTCCAGAAATGCTAGCTCTTCTGGATTCAGCAGCAAAAAGAGTTAATCATTATCCAGGCAGAGACAAACCTCCCAAGTTTTTAACCTTCCATTAACTAAAGTCTTCTCCTTGTTCCTCACAGAAGACGAGGCACTCCTGAGCACAAGCTTGCGCATGCACATATACGCGCACACACACACTCTCTTACAAAACTTAATGTAAAACGATCTCATGTTTAT
Organism: Delphinapterus leucas; assembly: GCF_059928025.1. Classification (NCBI taxonomy): domain Eukaryota; kingdom Metazoa; phylum Chordata; class Mammalia; order Artiodactyla; family Monodontidae; genus Delphinapterus; species Delphinapterus leucas. The sequence goes on from NC_143129.1 coordinate 41,117,067, forward strand.
GAGAGCTGGAATTGCTTGTGTTCTGCAGGCTCAGTGGGCATGATGTGAAAGCAGGGCTATTTGGCCTGTGGAGATTGCAGATAAGACCATGATATGTAATTGAATAAGAATTTGAAAAATTATATGATAACATTAGGAGCAGCAAAGCACTCGCTTGTGCTTTTTTTTTTTAAATGCTCGAGAACTATTTGGAGGAGTAAGGAGCTGCTAGCATTGTTTTCGGGGTGTGGGAACCCCCTCCCGCCCCATGAGCCAAATCTGTTTGCCCAGAGTGTGAGGTCTCTGAGAGATTCTAACAGATCATTTAGTATATTCTTCTGCCCCCGGCAATTCTTCAGTCTAATCATGTCAGGAAAAGGGCTGTCAGCTAACCTTTAAAATCTTTTCCGGAAGAGTACACTGTAGCCTACCTTTCCATCTTGTTCCAGTGACCCAAACTATAAATGGTCAATTCTTTCATTTGCGGAGCTTGAAACAGGATAAAAAAGGAGGCCTGATGAACTGAACTCATGTTTTTGCTACTGCCGCCACTCCCTCTGTACAGACCTTTGCTTCGTCTGGGTTTTCAGTGGCTCAGGGAAGGAGGAGGTAATTGATGAAACTTTCAAGGCATTGCCTCATGGCTGCTGGGGTGTTCTTCTTCCCAGTATTCTCCCCTCCCCACTGCCACCAGTTTTGGTTCATTTGGTATTGAACAAGGAAATCATGAGCTAATTTCAATCCAGCACCCATTTATTGAACACCTACTATGTGCTTGTTATGTGCTGGGTTGTGGGCATCTAGAGGTACATAACAAGGTTTTGGTTTTCAAGGAGCTACAGCCTATTAAAAGGAATGGACAGGTTACACAAATACAGTGACAGGACCACAGTGGAGGGATATAGAAGGCCCAGAAGGGAGAGAATAGTCTGACAATGAGTAACATTGATGAGGCTGGTGAAGGAGGGGGATAGTGATTGCCTCCTGGTATTAATAGAGCACTTGACAGTCTGAGAAGTGTCTTTCCATACTTTATCTCATTTAACCTATGACTGGCACGACAACAGGGCACTGTGATTTCAGGCAGTTTTGGTTTTTGTTTTCTGGGCTTTTTGGAAATCTTTTATTTTGAAATAACTACACATTCACATGCAATCGTCAGAAGTAATACAGAGAGCTTGCACATACCCTTTACTTAGTTTTCCCCCAATGGTTAACATCATGCAAAACTATAGTACAGTATCACAACCAGGACACTGACATTGATAGAGTCAAACTGCTGAACGGTGCCATCACTAAAGGGGTCCCTCATGTTGACATGTTATAGTCCTGTCTCCCCCTTCACCTCATCTCACCTCCCTGAGTCCTTATTCCTTAACTCCTGGAAACACTAATCTGTTCCCCATGGCTATAATCTTGTCATTTCAAGACTGTTATAAACATGGCATCATATAGTATCCAGCCTTTTAGGATTGGCTTTTTTTCACTCAGCATAATTATCTGGTGATCCATCCAGGTTGTTGTGTGTATCGCTAGCTGATTCCTTTTTATTGCTGAATAGCGTTCCATTGTATGGATGTACCACAGTTTCTTCACCATTTACCCATTGAAGGACAGCTGGGTTGTTTCCAGTTTTTGGCTGTTAAGAATAAAGCTGCTGTGAACATTCATGTACAGATTTTTGTGTGAACAGGTGTTTTTTAAAAAATGGAGGTAATTTTTTTTAAATGGAAAGATTGTAGATTAGAAGGTAGAAAATCTAGGTTTTGTTATTCACTAGGAAGTGATGTATATATTTTCCTAAAACTGATCACTTAACTTCTTGAGTCTCAATTTCCTCATCAATAAAATGGCATAATATATGTTCTGCCTACATGCCAGAGTTGTATAGATAAGCTGAGATGATATATGGTAACAAACATTATAAACTCTAATAAAATATAAACATTTCTAAGTAGGACAAGATACCACCTCACTGTATTTTCTGGGAGAACTGAGCTGGAAACGTACCCGGAGCAGTTCTTGAACTGCAGTCTAGAAACAGCTCTTTTAGGTGGCCTTTCTTTTTCTTAATATTGACATGTGGGTGTTTCTTATATATTCTGGATACTTATCTTTTGTTGGTGATATGGGTTGCAAATACCTTCTCCCAAAGTTGGCTTAACTTTTTATTGGATTCTTTGATGTATAGGAAATTTTAAATTTTAATATACTCAAATCTGTCTAGCTTTTCCTTTATCGTTTGGGCTTATTTTAGAATGCGCATACACACAACCTTTCCTATCCTGAAATCATAAGGATATTCTGCTATGTGTTCTTTTAAATGTTTTTAAGTTTTGCTTCTCACAAATCTGACTTGAATAAATGCGGAATTTATTTTTGTGAATGGTGTGAGGTAGGGCTCTAACTTTATTTTATATACCTTATGGCTAACCATTTGTTCTGATTTCATTTGTTGAAAGGGGCCATCTTTTCCCCCATTGATTTATAATGTCATGTTTGGACGTGTATTGAATTTCCACATATTTGTGGGCAAGATGAGCTTGCCTTCATGCTGTAGTGGTGTTAACACTGTTGCCATCTGGAATGTGCCACAGGGGCTGTTGATGCAGAGTTGCATGTCTCCCTCCTGAGGTAGGCAGCAGTAAGCTGTCACCATGGCTCCAACCAGAACAGCTCTGCTTTTATGTTTGCTATATTGGGTGTCAACCTCAGATTTTATTTGATGAGCTTCTTACACTTAAAATCTTTATTGGAAAGGTTTTAAAACTATAGTAGTAGCAAATTATGTGTTGGAAAGTGTTTCAGAGATAACCAGGGGTCTTCTCTCTTGTTTTGGCTTGGATTTCAAGGGTAAGCCATGCAGAAGTCAGGACCTAGTGGTGAGGGGAGAATGTGCCAAATAAATACGTGACTTTGTGATTGTCAGTAACCCTGAACTTATCACTTATGCCACCAATAATTAATATATAGTTTCCACGAGAGATTTTTAGAGCTGTCTAGAATTTAGTGGGTATCCTCTACAATCGCATAAACCAGTGGAGAAAAATTGCCAACGTATACAAAGAGTAATAAAAAAAAAATTTAACCAACAGCAATACAAGAAATGACATCAGCCAGTGGATGACTAGAAATGAGTAGTGTTGATAAGAACTTGAGGAATTCAGAGATGGGAGAGGTGTGGGCCAGAATGAATAAGACCTTGACTTACGGAGTAGGATTTGGCTAACTGGAGGGTAGGAGGAAAGAACAGAGGCCGTGTGTGCACTTCCCTTGGTGGTGTTCCCACAGCCCCCACCATGCTCACCCCTCCGGCATCACTTCCTACACCGTAATACAATGATGGTTCTATCCACCCTCACACCACCCCATGCCCCTTCCTGCAGATACACTCTCCCTACCAGAAAGGCGCTTGTGAGCTCTTTGAGGGTGGGCAGCCTTTCACCTTCACATTCCCAGCATCCAGCAGCATGTTGGCACGTGGTAGGCACCCAAAAAATGTTTGCTGAGTGAGTGAGTGAGTAGACCCTGGCTAGAGCAGAGGAGTTAAGAGACAGGGGAGTAGGATGGGGCTGGATGGATTTTGATGATCTTGAAGATCAGCCAGAGTCTCTGTGCTGCCGCGGTCAGAACAATAGAGGCCGTCTGGGTTGAAGAGTGGGGCCATGCAGTCCGGTTTCAGAGACACTCTGGTTGCTCTGGACTGGGAAGGGAGGCTCGCTCCTGCCCACACAGTGTAGACCAGTCTGTGCCCGGCCCGGAAGTGGGCGCTGTGAATATGTTGTTAAATATGACCAGTTCTTAGTGCCACCGATGAGGGGAGTGTGATTCTCCATTTACTGAACTATCAGCTATCAGCTGTGCTCAGACAGATGATCTAAGGTGACAGGTGACCTGGGGTGGGGTGGTGACTGAGGCCCAGGTCTGTTGGGCTCCAAAGACTGCTTGTTCTTTTACCCTTAGTACCATGTTTGTCCACATTATAGTCAGAGACGCTACTAAGGTAGGAAAATGGGCTACAGAGGTAGGAGCCAGGGCCGAGGTAAGAGTCAGGAATGCCTGAGGTTTCTAGCTTGGGAGACAGAGAGGACAATGGTGGCGATGGCAGAAATAGTCATGGGGAAGTCGGGGCGCCGCGCTTGCCGAGAGAGGGAGCAGGGAGCGTTATTCTAGACATCCTGAGTTTGAGGTGACAGTTCCATTCAAGCAGGAATTGCATCAGGCAAGTGACAGTGCCATCCCTTCCCCACTCCTGCCACCCCACTTTCATTAAATCTGTCATTTTCCTTTCTTCTAAATTGGGAATGTTGCAGAGAAACCGTGAAATAGATGGCACCTCACTCCCATGCCAAATACCTGACCTCATTTGCAGCTTCTTTACATTTCAGTTTGAGAAATGTTCTCCCTTGAAGGGGGACTTACTGTTTGTGTTCAGGAATTAATAGCATTTTCTTTCCCCAGTCCCTGTAGGGGATGAGCACAGCTAAACAAGGAAAGGAAAAACTTGAGCTCCTAGCTGCCCTGTTCTCCTCTGATAAACCTCTCTCCAGCCAGAGATTCGGTTAGAGGCCCCTTTTGAGGGTCAACCTGTGAATTAAAGAAAAGTCAAGTCAAACCCCACCACCACCCTCCACCACTGGAGCTCTCAGGGGTTGACAAGGAGCTGGCAAAGGAACAAGTTATTTTAAAAGCTTCCCAAGGGAGTGTGGGAGAGGCTGAGTTCAGCGCTACTTGACTGGGTGGTGCCTGGGCTGTTTCAAGGTGTGGGAGCAGAAGTGGCTAATTGTCCTAATTTGAATAACTTTGCAATGGTGAGATAGAGGTCTTGATTGGAGATTGTGATGTGGAATTTGTTGAGAGAGAAGATCAGACTAAAGCTATTTATGGGAAAACATATTTTCGATATTGGCAGTTGGACGGAGTGGATTCCATCATCACCTCCAAAGGCTTTGAATTCTTAGTGTTATTTCTATTTTGAGCAGAATGGCCTGTGATTGCTTGTCATCCAATGTGCTGGATACAAGGAGACTGTAGGAATTATTATAATCTCCTTTTTTAAAAAAAATTCTGAGTAACAAAGATTATCCACAGTTGGCTTGGGAATTTTAAGCAACCAGATTTTAAGCAATTTGGTAGGAAAAAAACACCCAAATGGAGGTTTGAAGGCTTGCACACCAGTCCCAGCTTTGACTCTTAACTACATTAACTACACGGCCCTGGGTAAATGCCTAACCTCTCCTGGCCTCAGCTTCTTCAGATATAAGATGACCATGTAATAAGCATACCTAGGGGTTGCTGTGTTGATTAAATAATATAATGCTTGTGCATCTGCTTTGTAAATTACACAGTCCAAACAAGTATACATTAAGATTTTATTTGCTGTGACAGAAAATGGTGGATGGTCTCCTGGAGTTTGTTTTAAGGAGACTTGACCTGTGTAACATTGACTCAGGTTGTTTGTTAAAGTGAATCACCCGTTGCCTTCTGGGCCATAATTGAAACGACATGCCGTGTTACAGTGAACCTCTTGTGTACCACCCCAAGTTTAGGTTTGCTCTTACACAATTTGGGTGAGATTTATGTGCACACCCATTCTTCCCCATAAGAACAAAACAACGACTTGCGCAGGGCAGACATCAATATAGTGACTTAGCAGACAAATAAATATGTGATTAATAATGTAGATTTGGCCTAATATTAGTGTGGGCCTCTGTATACAGACGGGTAAATGATAAACAGCAAGTCTGCCAAGTAGAGCGTGTTGGGGAACCTATTGGCTTCTGTCTGTGCTTGAAGTATACTATGCTGATGCTGTACTTGGTGTTTAACTAAATACATTCATACCAGTTGCATTACTTTGCACTTATTTATGTGTACATCTTTCTCACCTACTAAACTGTGAGCTCCTTGAAGGCAGGGACTGTCCCTGTTTATGTTTGTTTTTCTGGCATCTAGTGTGGCGCTTTGGCACACAGTAAATGTTTATTGTTTTACTGGATTAATGAATGAACGAAACTCTTGGCACTTTTATTCGGTTAAAAGGATTTTTGTGGAAGGTGTAGATGTGTGGTTATTTGTGTTGTCATCTGCTAATTTTATAGATGTCTCAACTGGAGACCCTCACTGTGGAGGAGAGACCCATGTTTATGCAAAGCTGGGTTGTGGCAGTTGCCGCCTCCTCCTTCATCTGCCTGCAGCCAAGGTGCCTTGGCCTGATGGTGCAGTGGTGAGCACTGACTCTACACTGGCCTGTGGTCTCTTAATAGAATAATGGCCTCCCTCAGCCCCTATCCCCTTTGCCTTCTGTCTGCCTCAGGCAGTCTTCCTCATGCACATGGTTGTCTTCATCACACTTCTTCCTTCCCTTCTCTTTTCCAGTGCTTATCCATTATCAAGGAAATCTTTCCAAACCCTTCTTGCTGATGGTGTATTCTTCTTCATGAGTTAGAACCCAAACTGAACACCGTCCTCCAACACACCTTAATCATGGCAGATGAACTGGAAAAGCACTAGTGATGAACCTGAAAGGAGAAAAGCCCCTCCACAAGGCTCACAGTGAAATGAAAGCAATAAAGCACCAGTGCTGTCAATGTTGAAAGCCTCTAAAAGTGCCCCTAAGCCTCCTTTGGAATCCCTAAAAGTTTCCATTTACCTCCTCATCTTTCTCAAATGAAATTTCTTCTTTCTCAGGCATCAGTCTAAAAACAGCAAAGCAAACAAAAGCCTCCACAGCCTATTTCTTATTCCGTTTTGCACCAGCGGAAAGAGAATGGGATTTGGAGTCGGCAGGCCAGTGTTAGGGTCCTATTGCCACTTAGTAGCTCTGTGACTTTGAAGAAGTTTCTAGGCTTTCTGTGCCTCCATTTCCTCAACTGTTGACAACATCACCATGTTCTACCAAATATCACCTATCCACAGAGTCATGGTGAAGTTTATGTGTATGAAAAACTCTTTGTAGCTAACAAAGCACCATATACATGTCAGGTATTTCTATTGTTACACTGTTTTTTCTATATCATGTTTCATTTGCACATACTGGATATTTCAGTTACGCTGTGGGTTGAGTCAGTTTTCTACCAGCCTGAGAACTGAAACTCTTTCGCATGCCTTTTATGGGGAAACGTGTTTGTACTTCAAACACAAACTTACAAATAATCTTGTTATGCGACATACTCTTGGTAAATTAATTGAGAGCTGTCTCTACATTGTTAGGTGTGTATGATAGGAACTCTATTTTATACTTCTTTTGTATCTGCCCCTGATGTTTTGCATAGTGCTGGGCATTTAAGATATACTACTGTTGATAGCTTGAAAAGCAGTCTTGTTTTAAAAATATTTTTTAACTTAAAAAAATATTTATTTATTTGGCTGCATTGGGTCTTTGTTGCTGTGCGCGGGCTTTCTCTAGTTGCAGCGAGCGGGGGCTACTCTTCGTGCGGTGCATAGGCTTCGCACGGGCTCTAGGTGTGTGGGCTTCAGTAGTTGTGGCGCACGGGTTTAGTTGCTCTGCAGCATGTGGGATCTTCCCGGAACAGAGATCGAACCCGTGTCCTCTGCATTGGCAGGCAGATTCTTAACCACTGCGCCACCAGGGAAGTCCTGAAAAGCAATCTTAATCATGACCTAGAATCATTCTTATTTAGCAGCCATTTCAGTGTCTTGACTTAATATAAAACTAATTTATTTTGGAGCCAAGAATGGGAAGTTGGAGGACCTTCGTCTGTATCTATTTTGGCCTTGCAAACTCCAAAGCTGGATACATTTGAGTAAAGAAAATCAAATCTACTTGCAAAAACATTGTCCAAAAGAATGACATGTGTCTGCCAGTTCCTTAGTATGATTTTTTTTTCTTTTTTTTTTAAGATGACATTCTTTCTTAACTAGCCAAGGGAACCATTTCCCAACTTCTTATCTTGTTGGGGGTGTTTCTGAAAAATATACCAAGTGTGAGAACCTGTAAGCACGGAGTTTATTAATCTGCTTACAACCAGTTTTCCTTCAATTAGGTGCTCTTTAATGTCAACCATTGTACTTTTGTCTGTAGGAAACAACTCAAGTTTAGTCCTGTCCTGCTCAAGTTTAGTCTACAGTACAGTTGGACTGGGCTGTAACTTAAGCAGTTGCTTAAGTCCAGCTGTAAGCAGTTGAGGGGTAGGGTTGAAAAAGAAAGGCTATTGAATACGCTGCTCAAGAGAGTTTAAAGAAAAGAATAGAGTACTTTTTTAAGGAAGGGTATGGGGTGGGGGTGGCGGTGGGGCTGTTTCTGAGTGGAGGAAGAAGGCTGGACCATAGCATCTTGTGGTCTTAGTTCTGTTTCGGAAGCTTCCTCAATTTGTGCCAAAGTTGTGTAATGACATTCACTACTGTTGAAGGTCTTCTTGGTTTGATTTGGTTTCACTGTTCTGAGGTTCCCTTTGTCTTATCTTGTGAGCATATCTCAGCAAATACTTAAATCATTAATGACTCTTTTGGCCATTTTCATTATCTGCCAAGCTGAAACCTGGGTGTGGTGGAAGCCTGTGCAGGCCTGCTTGGCTGGGCTGCACCTGAGCACCTGAGTAGCTCCTAGCATCTTAGCTGTCAAAAGGCCGCTGAATAAACAGCCTGATTTTAATAGGAGACCAGATCACTGCAGATCCTTGAAAAGGAGACAGAAGGCTAGTCAAGGGTGGATCTCTTCAGCCTGAAGGACTCTTCAGCAATTAATACCTTGCCTCTCTTTTTTAGGCAATGTCTTTTTTTTTTTTTTCCCTCAGAGACTGTATTTGGGTTTTTTTTTTTTTTTTTCTTTCAGGATTTCTATAGCTTCTTTCTTTCAGAGACTCAAAGTGCTTTTAGTTCTGTCATCTCATTTATTCTCTGTAGGAGCAGGAATTAGGTGTTGATGGAGGTGAAGTGGTACATCACTTACTGGGCTGTGGAGTCCATGTTCCACGGGCAGTTACAATAGGAGTTCTTCTAGTTACTTGTTGCCCAATTTATATATATATATATATATATACACACACACACACACACACGCACATATATATACACACACACGTATATACATCTTACCTTATTTTAAACAAAATGGATGACAGTGTCACAGTTTAGTGTCTCCTAAAAGAGAATTTTACATCTTAATAATTTTCTGTGTTTTAAATATCTAACTTATGCCTCATAAGGAGAAAGAAGAAAGGAAGAAAGAGAAAAAGAAAGGGAGAAAGAGAGAAGGAAAGAAAGGAAAGACTTTTCTGCTTTTGACATGAGTTGTTGAACTTATTTGTCCCTTGGTAAGCTGATCAATTGCCACTTGGGTTGAGAGAAAGATGTTCAATCAGTGTTTCTGCTACATTGGCATGCTTTGTAATGGAAATGAAAACGACAGCATGCTTTTGTCAGTTTGAATAAATAGGTTTCCTTTAGGTTGATGCTAGAGTTGGTATTAGAGGCAACTCTCAGCCTATGAACACTGATGATTAATTATGGAAATGCCTAATGGAGGCACTTGATTTTACCTCAGCGTCTTATTTCCCTGTTAGTGAAGTGTGCGCCAGTGTTGGCATTTCTTGTGAGTACAGGAGTGAACCAGGACACCGTCTCTGTGGGGCCTACCAGAGAGCCTTACCCTGTCTTTAAAGCCTTCAATTTGATTTCTTTAAAAGATATTCATTCATTCATTCATTCATTCATGCACTCAACATGTGGTGTTGCATGTCCACTATGTACCTGGCTGTGGTCTGGTGCTAGAGACAGTTACCAACAAGACAGAGCAACTGTCTGCTTTCATGGAGCTGTAATCTTAGTGGGAGAAATGTACAGTAAAAAGATAAATGGATCAATTAATAGGGTAATGAAAGGTAGTTGAGTATTCTGAAGGAAATAGAGAAATCAGGTGGTGCGGGAGTTCCCTGGTGGCCTAGTGGTTAGGATTCCAGGCTTTCACTGCTGTGGCCCGGGTTCAATCCCTGGTCAAGGAACTGAGATCCTGCAAGCTGTGCGGCACGGCCAAAAAATAAAAATAAAAATAAATCAGGTGGTGGATTCAAGAGTGGCTGGCAGGGATCAGTGTGGGAGGAGCTTACTTAACCCATGTGTGGTCAGGGGAGGCCTCTTGGAGGTGACTCCTGAAGATCTGGGGGCAAGGGAGCAGCAGATGCCGAGGTCTGAAGGTGCTTGTTTGAGGAATAGAAGGAAGGTCTGTGCAGCCAGAGGTACAGAGCAGATGGGAGACGGATGTGGAGTGAGATGGACTAGGCATGCAGGGTCAGAACACATGGCCTGGAGAGCACGGTCAGGACTATGCATTGATTCCGGTGGGTGCAGTGGGAGGCCACTGGAGGGCAGCCGCAGGGGAGTAGAATGTCTGATTTATATATTTATTTTTAAGATCACGCTGCTTGCTGAGTGGAAAACAGACGTTAGCTGGTAAAAAGTGGAAGCAAGGGTATTAATTGGACTCTTGGCAGTAATCAAGTGAGAGATGTTGGTGGCTTTGACTAGGTGAAAAGTAGACAACTGTGAGACTTGTTTTCTCTCTCCACCAGGTGAAACTAGAATGAATGGTATTCTTTTTTTTTAATGTGTATATATATATATTCTTAAAAAAATTTTTTTCCATTATAGTTTATTATAAGATATTGAAGATATCTTGTGCTATACAGTGTTGTACATTTACTATGCTTGTGTATACTTGTGCTATACATTTACTATGCTTGTTGTTTATCTATTTTATATATGGTAGTGTGCATCTGTTAACCCATATTCCCAATTTATCCCTCCCCTTCCCCCTTCCCGTTTGGTAACCGTAAGTTTGTTCTCTATGTCTATGAGTCCGTTTCTGTTTTGTTAATAAGTTCGTTTGTACTACTTTTTAGATTCCACATATAAGTGATATCATATGGTATCTGTCTTTCTCTTTCTGACTTACTTTATTTAATATGATAACCTGTAGGTCCATCCATGTTGCTGCAAATGGCATTATTTCATTCTTTTTTTAATGGTTGAGTAATAGTCCACTGTGTATATATACCACATCTTCTTTATCCCAGAGTGAATGGTATTCTCAAGATGGATTTAAAAGGAGCATTTGCAAGGATGAGTGGAAGGACTGTATGTGGAGCTCTGATTCCCATTTATGCAGGGTGGGTAACACACCTTTCTACAGGACAGCATTGCCATTTACAGCCCAGGCTCTGTAGGATGATATGGCAGGCCTGCAGATAAGACCTACAACTCTGCAGGCCCACTTGAACTTCTTTGTAAACCCACTTGAACTTATCTGGAACAGTTTCAAGCTTTAGTTCTCTGTTTGCCTGAGGCTGGGCAGAAAACCAGATTCGGGGGCTGTTGTCAAGGTCCCCTGTGGGGGGATGGGCTGAAGATGTCTCTTCCACTATTAGCTTTACCTGTTTACAATGGCCTCTTCCCTCACATTACTCAAAAGTGCTATTTGTGTATTTATACTTGAGTGTGAGATTGCATTTGTTTCCTATGAGAGGTTTTGATAAGGGTCTAAGCCTACTAGATGCCAAATTAGGGAAGGAGAGCCTCTCAGGGGAATGTGACCATGTACATGTGGCCAGAACTAGAAGGTTGTGGCACCTGCAATTGAACCTACTTAACAATTTTGCTTAGGGAATTCCCTGGTGGTGCAGTGGTTAGGACTCAGAGCTTTCACTGTCTGAGGGCACGGGTTCAATCCCTGGTCGAGGAACTAAGATCCCGCAAGCCATGTGGCGCGGCCAAAGACAAAACAAAAAACCAGTTTTGCTTAGCCTTGAACTCTTGCCCTCTCAGAGGATTAGTTTTCTAATTTTGATAATGAAGAAGTTGGATTCGATGATCTCAGTCCCTTTTAGCTAATTTTAGCAGGGGGGTTTTTACCTAACCGCCCAGGCTTCCGAGTTTTTCCCCTTTAGTCCTTCTGTGAGAAGATCCTGCATTTTCTTTCCTTTTCCACTGCCTGAAAGGGTGCTCTGTGGCCACGGGTAAATGCCAACTCACTAGTTTCCCCAGGAAGGGGAGTGTGCATGCTTCCAGAATGGTATCTGCCGTGGTGTCTGCATTCTGGTCGGATGGCCATGCTCAGTAGCTGTGCTCCATGTTGGGAGCTTATCTGTGGGAACCAGAAAGGCCTACACGCCCATAGTAAGTGACCTTTACATAGTGAAGAGGTGGGCAAGCAGAAAGAATACTCAGGTCAAGGTTTTCCGGAGGGAAGATTTTTGAACCATCAGCTATTAATTAGAACAGAATTTCCCTCCGCACCTGAAGATCATCAGGAAATATATATAGCAAGGAGGTCCCAAATGCCGGGAAGCAAACATAATTACAGTTACCTCATAATGGCTTAGCATTTTGTGCCTTTTGAAATTGGTTCACATATATAACGTCATGTGACCTTAAAATCCTGTGAGGTAAGCAGGGCAGAAATTATTAACCTCATTTAACAGATGGGAAAAGTGAAGCATTAGGTAGGTAAGTGACTTGTCCAAGGTCCCACATTTAATACAGGTGAATTAGAATTTAGAAGGCAGAATTTTCTTTTTAAAACAACTTTATTGAGGTGTGATTTATATACTAGAAAATGCACCCACTTAAAACCTAGAGTTCAGTGAGTTTTGACAAGTGTACACACTTGTGTAACCGCAGTTGTAACATGCTGAGCATTTCTGTATCCCCTCAAATTCTCTCCTGTTCCTTTTGCATTAATTAATCCCCCCTCCAAGATCTTTTGATGCCTAATCCAGTGCTCTCTTCATTGCCCCATACTCCGATTTGACAGCCTTTTTAGCTCTATCCTGCTGCAGAGAATACAGGCTGGTAGCCAGCCAGCCTCATCGCGCTGAGTTATGAGAGTGGATGGGAAGCCAGTAGGTCGGTTACTCCAGTGTTGGTTCCTCCTTCCCAGGCTACAGAAAGTTCGTGTGGGTTCTCCTCTCCGGAGAGCTTGAAGAACAGGACACCCACTCACCTGCCTGTACTGGCTTCCCTGTAGTCTGCAGAGGGGAGCCGGAGGTGACGGGGTGATGGAGGAGACGACTTCTAGGGGATGCCTGACTCCTGGATCGTCTGCTCAGTCTCCTCCATGGAAACCAGCTCTCTGCTGCTTAGTTGCAGTTCCCTAAGGCCTTAAACAATCCGAATCCCATATCTGATGAATGAATCCCCAAAGGTGTTGAAGATCCCAGCTCTGAAAAATGAGCAAACCCTGAATTTCATAGTTATGTAGGGCAGGTCTGGGAGAGAACTCTCCCTTTGCACCTGAGCTAGGTTCTGAGGAGAGACGCTTCCCGATATGCTGTTCCCAAGTCCCGGATTTTGACCAGAATGTCTGGCACATTCTAGAGGGTTCGGATGTCTGGCCAGGTTGCTGTGTAGCATCCAGCAAAGGAAGAGAAGGGGGCTGCCCCTTTTCATAGCCGGCATTGCCCCCAGACCAGCAAGATAGAAGAAGATGGTGTCCTACCTAGCTGAAACCCTAGAGTGGCCACAGGGGGTGACCCAGAATGCAGTCTCTGCTTTTCTAAGGTGACATTGCTCTCATTTCACCACCCAGTTGGGGGACAGCCTGTGTGCTATTAGCAATGATGATAATCCCTTCCTTTCATTTGTTTTGGGCTGCGTGAGTTTATAGGGCCCTTTTCTATCCATTATCTCCTTGTTCTTCTCAATAAGTCTAGTCCCTTCTGTGAGGGTAAAAGCCCTGTCTCATCTGACTAGGACAGCTGCAAGGACAGAACAGACTCAGATTTCTCCTCTGCAAAGGCTCATCTTAAAATCTAGGGCCCTACGGTATTGATTTTCTTCTAGTTATCTTTGCAAATTTCTCTGGCTTTGCTGAAGGGGGAAAAAGTCACCAGGCTGCATGCTTGAGCTTCAGGTTTCTCCGTAGCTGGTAACCCTGCCAGAAAAAAATTCTTGTTTAAAGAACTGAGCCTCAGGCACTGTTTTTTGCCTTGTATGCCCTTAAATGTCTAGCTCTCAACAGCTGGTGGCCATCCCTCGCCTCCATCTTTAATTTGCTGTTGACCTCAGCTCGGTGAGTCCCTGGTGTTGACTCCTTGACCTTGCTGCCCTCCTGCAGGGGGCTCCTGTACCATATGGGCTTAGAAAACAGTGGGCTTCCTGTGTTTTGTCTACCAGCAAAGCTGGGTACCCAAAGGCCCCTGTGACAACGCCATGTGGCTGACTCCAGTGTGCTGTGAGAAGACAGTGTTAGAACAAAGACTTAGTTGAGAGCCCCAAGTGTGTACATTTGATGTGGTTGCACAGAGATTGGGTCAAAGGTCAGCTCACATCTGCAGAGAGAGGGACAACTCCAATTTTGCAGAGGTTACAGGCCGTAGTGATGCTGTTTCTTGCATATCCCATTGGAGTTAGCTTTCTAAAGGTCCATGAAGGTTTCATTCCTTTTCATGCCCCAGGAGAGCTTTCCATAGCAATGAAAGAAATGCAGGAAATGGGTAGGATTTCAGATGGCCAAAGAAGGTTGCCAAGAAAAGAAAAGTGTCTTTTAAAGGAAAATTTTTTGGAGATGCTCTGTGGGTGCTGCTGGTCACCTGGGGAGACGTTGGATTTATTTGACAATTCCCATCTTCCACTTAGGCTTCATGTATACACTCGTTTGGGAACTAGGGAGGGGAATAATACCCTCCCCAAGGATCTGTGGCTGAGTGCGTTGTCCCCAGGACCAAACGGAGCTGTCGGAGCTGACAAACAAATTGGCTCAGCTCTCCCCAAAGAGCTCAGAGCTGTGTGGTTATTTCCTGTCTTTTTCCCCTTGTATTTTCCTCTTTGCAGTTTGAATTTTCCCTTTCCACAGGAAGTCTCAGGTACCTAACCCCCAGCTTTCCCCAGGCCCAGATGGACTGCTGCCTCTCTCCTTTTTCCCTCGTCAGCCTAATCACTTCTTCGTAGACTCTCTTGGAGGAAAGAAGGGTTTTGTTCACCCGCCTCTTGGAAGGGCTGCACCCTACCAAGACAGATGGCGGCCTAGCCTATTTTTATCCGTCTCCAGGGAAGAAGATTCCGCAGCCTATTTTGAAACCTGTTCCACTGATTGACAGCTCTCAAATTAGGAATTTCTTGCTGATATCTGACTTAAAATTCGACAGCTGTCATTGAAACTCATTTCCTTTTCTTCCTTTGGAAGGAGAGAGATCCTCGAGGTCATTGGGGCCGACCCCTAATGAAGGAAATGAGACCCACAGATTTCCTGACTCCAGATTGAAATGGAAAATAATTCCTTATCCTCTCATTGAGGATCCCATCAGTTTGGGGAGATGCCTTTGAAAGCACACGTTTGGGTGCCATTGTGTGAGAATCAATTTAATTTTCTGGGGGAAAACGTGATTCTGGAGTGGGAATGGAAGATGTAAAATGCAAGGCATTAACTGCCTTACTCTATTTTGTTTCTAGTGAGAAAGTTAAATGATGCTTATAGAATTACCTTGCCTCTGTTGGCAGAGAAAATAAAAATAAACTCAGCTCTCAATATACAAAGGCTTCCCCAGTTCGTTTTCCTCCTCTCGTACCAATCCCATGTCTTTAAAGAAAAAAAAGGGTTGGTATTTTTCTCTCCTCCATCAATGGGATCCTCCATACGTTAAATATGTCTTTTACAAATATTGTCAGGAGACTGAAACTCTGCTGAAGGCTCCCTTTTGCCTCGGCTTTCTGCTCCTGCAGACTTCTTTTGACATGAGGCCCCGTGCTGCTTTCCCTTGACAGATTGCATCTTGATGGCATAAAGCTCTGGTGGAAAGCTAATGATGTCGGTTCAGTTTCACTGCCTGGAATCTTGTTATGTGCGATAGAAATCCAGCGTTCTATGCAAATTAACAGAAATGTATTAGACTGACTATCAAGGGGTCCTGGGAAGAGTTCTCACTCCTCCTTGATAGTTAGTACTTGTGTCTTTTCTCAATAAAACATCACCAGAGACATTTCTTCTTGCAGAGATGGCATCACGTGCCAAGACCTGTGACCAAAGCTGAGGTGGCATCTGGGGCATCCTTCATCTCTTGGTCCATGCTTCAGGCTACGAGTAGTCAGTGTGCAGCTCATGCTTATAAGGGTTAGCATCTCAGTCTCTGGAAATTTGGCTAAAATTCCATGCACTTTGTCTGTTTGAGAGATGTTTAATGGGTCTATTTTATAAAATCCCAGGTCAACCTTCTTTGCTACCAGGTTACATTGGACCGAGGGAATATAAACTCATTTTGTTATTGGCCTAGGAAAAACAGGCAGGTATAGTGGGGATACCTTCTTATCTGGGCAACTGGACCAGTAGTTGGTCAGTCAGTCCCAAAAGTCAGTTACAGCAGAGAATCTTTAAAAAAAAAAGATACCGTCCCTAAGCATTTTATTTAAACTTCAAAATAAATAAACGTACATATATTCACAAATCTTTTGATGTGGACCAGGGCTTTTTCTTAGAGTGAGGTTCTCCTGAGTAGAGTTCTGTTGACTTTCTTTCATAAACTGCACACTTAACACATTGTCTGTGATTTCCAGTTTGTCTCTTTAAGTAAAGTGAGTTCTTCAATACACTTGAGAAATAAAATGCATAATGTTTCTAGATTTTTTTAGTTCCACCAATACAATTTTTTACCGTTGTCTTGCCCACACCTAATTCATCGGCAATTTTTTTTAGCAACTTGTCTTTATCAAGTTTTTCCAAAGCATTCAATTTATTTTTCATAGAAACACCTTTTTTTACTCATATTTAATCACTTTATATAATACATAATTAAAATAATATCTGTTATGAACAGACTACTGACCCTGGGGAAGCACCCAGCCTGGCTGATGGAGCAGAAGGGAGCAGATACACAAGTAAAAGGCCTACTATTAACAACCAAGCCAGTGTAGTGTAGAGAGAAGTTGAAGTATGTCACATAAGCTGGCAAGTTGGTTAAGAGAGCATCGTCTGTATATATCTCTCCTTTTTGCATCCATTGCTTGATATATGGAATTTTATCTTAGCACCTATAATCGTAATTCCTCTATTAGACTATAAGCTTAGGGAGGACAGGGCCCATGTCTTATTTATCTGTATATCTCTAGTTGCCTAATATAATGCCTGGCCCATAGTAGATGCTTAAAAGTGTAAATTGTCTTATTGATTCTACATGTGTGTGTGTATGTGTATCTACACACACATATTTAGTGTAGTGCTGTACACATAGTTGGTACCAGACAGCTCTTTCTCAATAAATGGATCTATATGTGTATCACTGCACATAATGTACTCAAAATTCAAATAACAACCTTTAGAATGTCTATTGTTCAGATTTTTTTTTCGCACTTGTTCCTTCTGTTTGCAGGAGAGACTGAAATTGACTGTGGAGCATTTACCCTCGGGTTAGAATGACATGTCTTTTAGGAAGGGATTTTCTTTCTTTTTTAAATTAATTTATTAACTTATTTTTTGGCTGTGTTGGGTCTTCATTGCTGCGTGCGGGCTTCAGTAGTTGCGGTGCGTGGGCTCCGTAGTTGTGGCACGGGGGCTCTAGAGCGCAACAGGCTCAGTAGTTGTGGTGCACGGGCTTAGTTGCTCTGTGACACGTGGGATCTTCCTGGACCAGGGCTCAAACCCGTGTCCCCTGCATTGGGGTGGATTCTTAACTGCCTCACCACCAGGGAAGTCCCTAGGAAGGTATTTTCTTAATAGTAGCTATACTTCATTCTTAGAATAATAAAAATAATATCAATAATAATTAGTATTTACTGAGTACTTACGATGTGTCAGGCACTGTGCTAAATGTATATTATCTCAGTTAATCGCCACAACCCTGAAAGGAGACACAACAAAGAATGTTGTGTTATTATTCCTACTTACAGATGAGGGACGTTTGGAAGGCCTAATCTAGGAGCAGTTGAGTGATGAGCACCCTTTGTTTTCAGAGTGTTGCTTCTTATATGAGGGGTTTGGTCCCTCTAGGTGGGGTGAAAGGAGTTCTTGAATCTAAAGAGAAGGCCTAGAGGGAGAAGCTGTACTTGCTTTTGGCTTTCTGGGAGCCAGAGTAGGCACTCTCTGGACTCCAGCGAATAAGAAGGATCCTTGTGACTGCGCGTTGCTCAGAGTGTTTGAACGGCTCCTGGCAGGTGGTAAGGAAAAGCCAAGGTGGCACTGAGAACAAGCTACTGCAGGACATTGGATCCTGCCTGTCACTTCCCTCCCAGGCCTTTCACTTGTCGGCGGTCTCTTCTGAACTCCTGCTCCGCTGGTCTGGGTGTGTGGGAACAAGCTGCTTGCAGGCCAATACAAACAGCAGTGTGGGTCCCGGGAGCCTGGGCTGGGAGCTGGGCAGAGGGTGGAAGGGCTCGATTTTGGAGCAGTGATGATGGAAGTAATTTTCCCAGCTGTTGGCATGAGATTGCTTCTGAGCTGAATTTAAGAGAGAGGTAGGATCTTTGGTCTATCTACACTTTTGGGACCCAGCAGATATCACAAACCTCGTCTTCACAGATGACAGAAATGAATCTTAAAAAGTGCTAGTCCGTGGGCCTGTTGGTCAGGAGGGTGAGAACAGCAACACCAGCAACAAACAAACAAAACGCCCATGGACTGGCAAACAGAATTTCTTCTCAAGGCTACATCTGAATGTTGGACTTGTCCATTTTTTGTAGGTTGGAAGGAGACAGCATTCAGAGCCCACCTTCTCTAGTCCCCCTTTTCAAAAGAAAAGCTGTAACTGATTTTGTGGTTGACTTTAAATTAATATAAAGACACCTTGGCCCGGAACGTAAATGAAAGGGTTCTTGATGTACTTTTCAGCCAAAGGGCTTTTATACTGCTGCGTGGCCATCTTTTTTCTACTTGTCTGCAGCAATTACAATTTTTGACGGTTGTCTTGACAAGAGTGTAGATTTTAATTGAGGAGGGTGATTTCATTTATTAGCAAGGTTGACTTCATGTTAGAATGAATTCTCTAGATCCTTCTTGGATTACTTTATGTTCCTTGACAAGAAAGATGTTGACTACCTTGAGTTTTATTCTGAGCTGGATAAAGTTGTCCACCTCAGGAATTCTAGAGTAGGGAGAGAATTTTGTGTGATGTGGGTCCTGTCTCTGGAAAGTGCTGTGCCCATCACAGTGGAAGGCTTCTCCAGTTTGGCCTTAAACCCGCGAAGCTGGTTCTCTGAAACGCCAGCATCCTAGCCATGCATGCAAGCAGAAATTGTTCATACCTGGGCCATATTTGGATGTCACTCTTCTTCAGTTTCATATCCAGTTTCCGCTTTCCTGAGACAGAATGAAGTCAAATAGCCCTCACAAAACCACTGGCCTTAAAAGCTCCCCCAAACATAATCCTTACAAGAGCCTTGAGAGGTGGTATCATTATCCCCATTTTACAGAGAGGAAGCTGAGACTCAGAGAAATTAAGTAACATGCCCAAGGTCATGTAGATCCTAGGAGCTGAGATCTAGGATTCCAAAGTCTGACTCAAAGGCTATGCTTTTCCCACAGGGCTTCTGAACTTGACCTCAACCCTTTGCCGTTTATGTTGCCTTTTGCACTCCTTGGAAATAAATGAACTAAAATGGGTGTGAGGGAGAAAAAGAGAAGTCTAACTGTGAGCTTTCAGATAGGTGCTTGTGGGGGACCCTCACTGTCAGAGAGGAGCAGCCAGCCCTGTCATTTTCGTTTATGTGGACAAACTTCTTTCTCCTCTGCTGATGGCCACTGGGTAGAAATAAGGATGCTGCACAGAGGAGAGATGCTAAATGTAGTTTCCTGTTATTTACATAATAAAATTAGGATCTCCCCAATGGCCCTTTCCTGTCTGCTGGTGGCCATGATGGACTGCACCACCCTGGGGACAGCTTCACTTATGGGCCTCCCTGGGGTCATCGGGCCCACAAAGGGTCTTGGGATCAAATGTGCAGTTAAATTGATGAGATCAATTCATTAGGATAAAGACTTCCTCTACTTCCAAAGCAGTGTGGTGCTCAGGCCAGTCTCTCTCCTTTCGAAGTAAAATGTATAGATAAAAGATTTCATATTGGGAAGAGCTCTGTGCTGCCCTTTTTTCAGAGCTTTGATTATTTGAAGCAAGGGAAAGACTTCCTGAGGCTACATCAAAATATTCAACTTTGAAAGATGAATTGTTTTGACGTTAGTTTGCTACCTGCTGTTTCTTTTAGAAATGATTTTTCTATAGGTTTAAAAGGTGACCCAAGTGACTTTTTTAAGTCTGGGAGGAGTTTTACAGACATTGTGTGTGTGTGTGTGTGTGTGTGTGTGTGTGTGTGTTTTACCTTCTTCAACTCTGACCACCTGGCAGTCAGTCTAATGTCTTCCCTCATCTTGATCCTTTAATTCAACATTTAATTACCTATTTTGGTGCACATATGAATTCGATATTTTTTTTCTTTTTCTGAACTCATAAAAGGCATTCTAGCCCCCAGAGGAAATAATACTCCCCCTCCCACCCCAGTGAATACTCTTTTCCTAAAGACAAACAGAAAGTGGTTTGGGTTTGTCCCCTTTGCTTTAGTTGATAAAACGTCTTTCACTTCCATTGTTGCTGATAGTCTTGAATTTATAAAGTAAGGAAAATCAATTGAAATCAAAAGATATTAAATTGAGAGAGAAAATGATGCTGCCACACTCCCAGCTAGAGGCAGACTTTTTAATCCATAATTTCAGACTTATTTGATTATAAAGTATAGTGACCCCTCTATTTTTTTTTTCTTTGGTTTTCTTTCTAGTTCTATAATCAGGAGTCTGCTATTCTCTTTCTAGTGCTATAATTAGTAGTCTGGTCTAAGACATAAGAACCTTAAAGTTCTTAACAGAAGCACTGCTTACTCGCCTCATTTTATAGAGAGGCCACTCAGCCTCTATGCGTCATTCAGTTATTCAACAAACATCATTGGGCACAGACTATGTGTAAGAACTGTGCTAGATGCCAGGGGTCAAAGACAAAGAGAACATGCTTCCTGCTTCCGAGTGCATCATCTGATCGTGAAGCCCACATACAAACAACCAGGCAAATTCAATGTGAGAAATGTAATCAAGCTACACTCACCGTTCTGATTTTGTACTTGTCTGTAGAGTAGCAGTTTCTATCCTGTGTTCCATTTACCTGTTTACTTGCTTGTTCCTCTGTGAGCTCTTGAGGGCCAGAAATGGATAATGGATGTGGATATGAATACGGATATGGAACGGATGAGGGAAAGGAGGTCTGTTACCAATGCCAGGCCTGTCTTACAAGGGGTGCCATAGCTTTTAACCTTCCTGCCAAATGTTTTAATTCCTAAAGACTGATAGGAAATGGTCTTGGGTGGAGCCACCTGGGAAATAATGGATTTTGCATTCTTGCTTATTGCAAAATGTCCGATTTGCTTTTTAGGATTCTCTTAGGTTAAATCATATGAAATCATCATTTTGTAGGTAATTTCACATGGTCCAACCTAATAAAAAGAGGCCAATTTTACAGCCATCTGGTCTTCTTTAGGTTTAAGACAGGCACAGAGGTGAGGTTCTGGGCAGCTATAGTGCATCCTAAACACTGCCACCAGTTTCCCAGCTCGGAGTATGAGCCTCTATTTGGAGCTTCAGAGAGGGAGGGAGCTTGTGCCCCAACTCTTCCTGTGACACTCAGCTCTGGAGTGGAATTCCTCCGGGGAGTGCCTTTTTGTAGACTAGACAGGGAATAAAGCTGCTGCTCTGTGCCCATTTTAAAGTATTTTTGTTTACCTTGGAGAACGTACAAGAACAGGGTTTCATGCATATATAAGAGAAAACAGCAAGTGAAAAGGATGTGTACACGGTGGCATGAATGGGGAGCTATTCTTAGCTGGGACTCTAACCTAGAGAAGAACAGGAAACACGATGCTTCTGAATGTGGACTCCGGCTGCCCCAGGCTAGAGCCAAGGGGCTTTGAGTCATAGAGAAACGCATGGTAGCTGCTAGTGTCGTCCAGACCTTCCTCTTTTGGTAAAAAACTTTACAGTCGTGTGTCTCACACTGAGATAGAGGAGGGGATGGCTTTCTCTTTTAACCGATCTGGAGAGAAAGTAGAGAAAGGCTTGGGAAGTGGGCCTCCTACCTGTGCTACTTCTTCCATAGGAACGATCCACATCTATGTGGTAGATGGAGTAGCTCCTCTCACTCTGAGTGGTTTAGCTTCTGAGAAAGAGAGGGTTGCCTTGGCTGCCTGGATTAAACCTTCTTCAGAAACTTGTGTTCTTTGGTTTGTTGTTCAGTCTCTCACGTTGGGGTCAAACCTGATTTGTCTTTGTAAGACCAAGACAATTAGAAATGCCTGATGTATGTTATAGCCACAGTGGATGCCAGCCATTTTCTTGTCACCCAGTGACTGCTAATTGATTTGAATATATCAGGGTCTGGAAGCTGGACCAGTCATCCAGCTTCCCTATCTGAGGGTGTGATTGATAGGGGGAATGTTTCCAGGTAGCATTTTCCTGGATTAGGATAGTGATGGTGTTAGCCAGGATCTGTGTTGTCACTGTCATTACCACTGAATGATCTTTATTATGAACGTTCTTAGACTGGGTGTAGGAAGGTGATACACATCCAGCCCCACCCTGTATGCTTATTGTCTAATATTGACAATAGCTCCAAGTCAACATTTACAAGAGCATGTCTTTAGTCAGAACCCTATATGAGATGGGATTTCTTCAAGGAGGGCCTGAAATTGTGGCATTACAATTTACAGACTCTCTAAAAGGGATAGGGCCTGTATAGAAACCATTCCACTTCCTCATTTCTCTAAATGGAAAAAAAATCTCATTTCCTTTCTTTCTTTCTTACTCAGAACGCTAAGTCCATTCAGCTACCCCAAAAGTTATTATAGGCAGGTCACCCCTCTTAGAAGAAAGAAAAAATTTTCTTCCTTTAGAGTGGTACATGGGAACCTCAGAGTTGCCTTTTACCTCTTTCCTGATATGATTAAGATTTGTGCGAAATGAGTGTAGGGAAAACATTGGCTATAGACCTGACAAGTGGTTCACAGCTTGTTCCTGTTTGTGGTAAGTCTGTGCTTTGACTATGTGAGGTCCCCATATTTTCCAGTTGTCACACTATATCACTGCTACAAGTTAGCCTCCTTAGGTAAGGCAAGTGCCAGTTAGCATCATCTGTTGGGGAGGAGGAGGGGAGAGAACAGAACTGTAAGCTTCTCCATTAAAGTGGTGAACATGTCGGTGCCAGCCCTTGGAGACCTGGCTTGAAAAAGCGTGGAGGTTACTGCCAAGAGCCCCTGTGGATCCGTAGACCTCACCATCTTAGTGCTGAGTTTGATGAGTCACACAGCCTTCAGGTAAAGTCATTCCCAAGGGATTGAGAGAATGTGCCCCTCTTGGTTTGGATTGTGTCACATTTACTTTTTCTGGCTTGTATCTGCTACTGATTTTTTTTTTTTTGCGGTACACGGGCCTCTCACTGTTGTGGCCTCTCCCATTGCGGAGCACAGGCTCCGGACGCGCAGGCTCAGCGGCCACGGCTCACGGGCCCAGCCGCTCCGCGGCATGTGGGATCTTCCCGGACCGGGGCACGAACCCGCGTCCCCTGCATCGGCAGGCAGACTCTCAACCACTGCGCCACCAGGGAAGCTCATCTGCTACTGAATTTTTTTGCATGATTTCTTCCCCGCAACTGCTGTTGATAATTTACGTGACACCAAAAATTCCAGTGAAGGTAGCTTTCTCCAAATGCTGTGGAAGCAAGAGGGCAGAGAATTAATTGGTCTTGCCCCTGATCTAACAAATCGCGATCAGTTCTGTTGAACTTGGTCAGGCCTGGTCACTTAGGGTGTGTTCTGGGAAATGTGAGGTCTGACATGAGGTATGTACAAGGGAGGCTGGACAGGGAAATGGCTTCACAAAATAAAATAAAATATTCATATTGATGCGATCCCAAAGAACTTGCCTTTTGGTTTCGTGATGGCAAGGTGCTGGATCAGTCTTCTGTGTGGATCACAATATGTGAAGCCAGCTGAAGTGAAGGGGTGTCTAGACAGGAGAAATGATGAGTTGAAGTTTTATCAGAGGCTGAAGATCTTCTGTTGTTCTCTAGCAAAAGTTCCTCTGATGTGGAATTTCTCTGTTTTGTGCAGCTAATTGGAATTATAGTCTGGTTTCTGTCCCTAAAGACACTGATGTTGGGCTTGGATTGCCTAATTCTCTTTGCTCATCGAATTGATGACATCAGTAGGAAGGCATGAGATCTAATGTCTAAACATTAGTTTGGTTTTGGATGATAGGTTCCTTGGGTTCTTAAGTTAGCAGAGAGAAACCAAGAGAGGCAGTATGGTGTAACTAGAAACAAACAAAACCACAAACAACCAGCTTTAGTGTCAGAGAGACCTGGATTCGGATCCTGACTGTGCCATGCATGAGCTGTGTCACTTTGAGCACATCATTTAATCTCCTAGAACCTTAGTCTTCTCATTGTAAAATGTGAGCAGAATAACTGCCTACCTTGTGGGGAGGTTGTGAGGTTAGAAGGTGGAATGCCCAGGAAGGGCCTGGCATGTGGAGGCACACATCAGCTTCAGCTGTTTCTGTTATTAGCAATGGACTTAGCAATGTACGCATCTGTCCCTCCATGCTTCCCACTTTTCCATTTGTAAAATGAACTTGACATTTCCTACTCAGTGGTTGACAGGGAGCCAAGTGAGCTATCTGAGCTGGTGAGGATGGATCCTGGGTCCAAAATTGGGGTTCTGCAAGTTGCGTTGTCTGTATAAGTTGTAGAACTATATTAAAAACATACCCTGCTTGTTTCCTCTTCTTGGTCTCCCATTCAGAGCAGGGCTCGCTGGCTTTGTGCTTTAAATAGTCCTCAGATGGTGACTTGAATAGTAGATGAACACAATCCTTGTGAATCCATTTGCCTTGTGCTTGGGAATTCTAAGACCACAATCGCTGGAATAGAAAGCCTCTAACCTGACATCCCACTGGAGCCACGTGTGCCTGCTAATGGATTTCTTTGGGAAGCTGGGACAAAGGGCTGGGTCTGCTTCTGTCGTTGAGTAGGCCAGGTAGGGGGCAGTCCATGAAAAGCCAGTCACCTAATTGTCTGCAGTTTATGAGTCTGGCTTACCTGGGGATGTCCACATTATGATCCAATTAAAGTTCAGCCTGTTTACTCTGCTCCAGTTGAGGGGTTATAGGAGGATAAAGGCAGATAAGATATTTATGGGTGAACCCTTTCCTGTTTCTTTTTTTTTCTCTAGATCTGTGATTAAAGGATTAATAGCACTTGTTATTTATTGAGCAGAGCCCTGGGAGGGAGGAGGGCTTTGGCACTTATTTTGCTCCTTCTAAGAGCCCAGGGCTGTGCCAGCAGCATTTCGCATCTTACTTCATTTATTCCTCATTATTTTTAGCCCCATAATACAGAGGGTCAGGACTTGCCCAGGGGTCATGGTCATGGGCCTTCTACTATTTCATACCTTGCATGCCATCTCTCCTAATAGATAGGCAACAATGTGGTCATGTCTGGAAGATCCTGGTGATTTAAAAGCATCACTGAATGTTCATTAAACATCTGAATGTAGTTATTATATATGTGAGAATGGGTTCACCATAGAGCTCCTGACATTATCTGCAGAGAGGCTGGCCCTGACCCTGAGTTTGGCATTTTATGCAGTATTTTGGTTGCCCGACTCTGGAGCCATGATGCTGGGGGCCTCCATAGTGTGGGGGTGTTTCTAATAGCAGCCTGAGCCCTTAATTATCTTACTAAAGACATTGCCCTCTGCTCGTGGAGTGTCTTTCTCTGGGAACTCTGGAGCTCCCAGAGACAAGATCTCAGCTTCATAACATCCCTGTCGAAAAGGGGGGAGGGGGTCTGAAATCATTTGCTCTCCTTTACAGCAAGTGGGAGATTCAGGCACAGATGGGAGACAGAGGCACAGAAGTTAAATAATTAGTCCAAGGTCACATCAAATGATTTCCAGCTCAGCTGACAAATCCATCTAGGACTTGGTCTCCCAAATGTTGCAGCTTCCCTTACAGTGTAATCTGGCCTCCACCACTTTGCATGGCTTATCTTTCTTCCTCCTTTTTCTCATTTGGTAAATAAGATGTTTCTCACACCTACTTCCTGATTAACGATGGGCTTTTTTAAATTTAGCCCTTCAAGATGATCAATGACTTTACCTAGAAGACTGCTGCCAGAATGTGGTGTATAAAAACATACCTTTGTTGTGATTTCTTCCTGATGCTGAATTTTCTGCCCCTATATTTTGCACACTGTCAGTTTCTGTGGGTTTTAAGAACCTTGGGACTCTCAAGGGTAACCTTGACAGAGAATCTGCTGTAGTTGAGAATTGTCGCGTTTTTCAGAGCAGTGCTCTTGGTGGTGGGGGGCTCCTAGAAATTCCTGTCCTGAGCTTCGCAGAGGAAGGGCAGCACATTCAAGGATAGCCTTGTCCTGTAGGAAGAGTACAGATTTGGCTTGTGTTATTTCTTGTTTCTTGTAATAATGTTGTTACTTATAATGATACCTTTCTAGTTACCCTCATGACTCAATATTCATTAAAACATATGAGATTACTCATGAAATGTTTCTCCCTGTATTTTATTTATTTTTTATTATTTTTTCGGTACGCGGGCCTCTCACTGTTGCGGCCTCTCCCGTTGCGGGGCACAGGCTACAGACGCGCAGGCTCAGCGGCCATGGCTCACGGGCCCAGCTGCTCCGCGGCATGTGGGATCTTCCCTGACCGGGGCACGAACCCGTGTCCTCTGCACCGGCAGACAGACTCTCAACCACTGCGCCACCAGGGAAGCCTTCTCCCTGTATTTTAGACGGGAGCTGTGAGGTGGTGTGATTACATATGGCCTCTTAGGAAAATGGCTGAGTTGTTCAGATTCTCAGCTACATTATGCGATGTTTTTGGTCAGCTTCACTACTTACCACTGCAGAGTTATAAAGGGGAACTTTTTACAAAAAGAGATAGATTCACCCAGGGGAGGGGATCCTTTGTTAGTAAAATAGGTCTAATGCCAAATGCTTTTTGTTTCCTGAAGACCTATCCAACTGCAGATCTTCTGGCTTCAAAATATATTCAGTTCACAGTTACTCATTCAACATTTTCTGTATACCCATTCTGTGTCAGGTACCACGTTGGACATTGAATGACAGAGATGGACAAACTCCTAAATCTTAAGATCTTACGGTAGATGTTGGAATTTAGTGTCATTTAGCTTCATTAGATTCTGCAGTAGTTCCAAGATTTCCCAAGATCCTGTCCCACAGTGTCCTGTTTACTTTAGAGTGTGTCATTCTCTGCTGTCCTCCATTCCCTCCCACCTCCCCCAACTGCTGCTACCCTGGGCCTAGCTGCCATCACCTCTCACCTGGACTATCTCAGCAGCCTCCTAACTGGTCTCCCTGCCTCCACTCTTGCCTCTTTCAGTCAACTCTCAACACAACAACTACAGCAATCTTTTAAAAATGGAATTCAGATCATGTTACTCTGCTCAAACCCACCAGTGGTTTTTCCATTCTGTGCATGGCTGGGCCCCCACTGTCTGCTTGACCTTGCCTTCTACTGTTCTCGCCCTGGGACTCCTCTTCACCAATATTGGGTTCATGGTGTTTGCTTTAACATGTCAGCCATCCTGGGCATAGTCCTGTCTTAAGGCTCTGCTCTTCTCTCTACCTGGAACATTCTTCCCCTGGGATCTGCATAGCTCACTGCCTTAGATCTCCTCAAAAGTTACCTTATCAGCAGGTTCTTCCTGACCACTCTCTATAAAAGGTACCCCCACCTTGTACTTCCCATTTGATTAGTGTCTGATTCCTCTTTCCCCTCACTAGAATATGAGCTCCATGAGGGAAGGGATTTTGCCTGTTTTGTTCATGGCTATAGCCCTAATACGTAGAAGATGCTCAGTGAATACCTGTTGGCCAGACTTCCCTGGTGGCGCAGTGGTTAAGAATCCGCCTGCCAATGCAGGGGACATGGGTTCGAGCCCTGGTCCGGGAAGATCCCACATGCTGTGGAACAACTAAGCCAATGTGCCACAACTACTGAACCTGCACTCTAGAGCCTGTGAGCCTCAACTACTGAGCCTGCGTGCCACAACTGCTGAAGCTCACGCGCCTAGAGCCTGTGTTCTGCAACAAGAGAAGCCATTGCAAATGAGAAGCCCGCACACTGCAACAAAGAGTAGTCCCGGCTCGCCACAACTAGAGAGAAAGCCCGCACGCAGCAACAAAGACCCAACGCAGCCAAGATAAATAAATAAACAAATAAATAAATTTAAAAAAATGAAAATACTTGTTGGCTGAATGAACGAATCAGCCTATTGCTGAATCACTCAGTGAATATCCTCTGTAGAAGGGGCTCTTGGACCAGTGGTGCACATCTCTTGGATGGCAGGTGTGGGGATAACGTGGTCAGATTGGCTCTGCCTATGTGGAATAGAGTTCTTCTTAGCATCATCCCAACTGGCTCTTATTGGGTTGAAGCCTACAGTGTTAGCCTTGTTAGTATCACTTTTTAGTTGTAAAGTCAGAGGATGTTAAGATTGGAAGGGATCTGGGACACCATTAGGTCTACTTCTCTCTTACTGATGTGAGAATAAGAGTCTAAAGAAAGTGGGTGAGTTACCCAGAGTCATAAAGCTGGTTAGGGTTAACCTGAAATTAGGCCTCTGACATCTGGTTCCATAGCCTTCACTACATCTAGTCTCCTCTGGCTGAGAGAGTTCATGGGCTTTCAGATTTGACAATTTCTCTCCAGACTCCAAACAGGAGCTTTTATCTGGACTTTCTGGGTGAGTGTAGATGGATGATGACCCTGTAATATGTGGAAAAATCCCAAAGACTGACCAGTGTGAATGGGAACTAGTCCAGATGTGCCAGGATCACCACAGGCAGGCTCGTTCTTCCGTTGGCAGGAGCTGCGTAGGGTGGAAAGGAAACCAGAATCAAGATCCTTTGCCGCTCCAGTTATTTTATTACATGTCACAGTCAGAATGTGTCTTCCATTTAAATTCAGAGTTTTTGATGAATGGCCAGGCCAGCTGCAAGCCCTTTAGGCCAGAAACCTTGATCTCACCAACTGTTCATTTTCTCGATGGACTTCCTTATTTCAGGCGTTTGTGTCTAGCCGGCCTATTGTGGACTTGTCAGAGGGGTGTAGAGCCCTCTCTTTGCGACAGTCAGTTCCCCCCATGCAGCATGTGTCCTAAAGCTGGCCTGCCTCCATCCTCTTTTTAAGTGCGTGTGTGTGGTCTTTTGTTAAGCAGTATGAAGTGAGAGAGGACCCTCGAAGAGAGAAAAACTCCTTCAGCATTTGCTAGAACGTGTTTGTGAGCTGACCGGGCTGTAATTGGGATGGCAGAAAAAAGGCTTAAATTTATTAATTTCCTGTCAGCTGTTTTGTCATATAAGGTGCCCCGATTTTAGAAGGCACTTTGATCATACATGGAGAATATGTTGTATTAATTCTACTCTCGGTGGCCTCTTTGACCGTACCTATCAAACATGCAAAAAGCCCATGTTTTTGCTGCTTCTAGTTTTGCTCAAGCAAAGGCTCTAGACTTTCTTAATTTATTTCAGCATATTTCCAGTTTAGATATAAAATGTACTCTGGGGATGCTGACTTCCAGTTAGCCATTTTGGGGGTCAAAGGAAGTTAAGTATCCTAAGTACAGTAGCCATATTAGCTAAAAAAGCTTCATTTTGGTTTGGCTGCAAATTTTTTTTTAGCTTAGTTTTCTTACTTTAGGTGGGCAAAATAATAAAGGGCAGAAAGTTTAGAGCTGTGCCCTAAGACACTCAGCAAAACAATAAGACCTAGAATTAGGAATCAGGAGTGATTCTGTTTACAGATTATTTCTTTTCAGGGTGGGCTAGTGGAGTTTCTGAGCACCACTGAATTCTCCCTTCTACATCTTCAGATTTTGTAAGGTTATGTTTTAGCCCTTTGGGGTCAGATCCGGATCACCGTCACTCATGGGAGCCCTTGATCTGGACAAGATGGACCTTGAGTAGTTGAGTTCACACAACTAGGGCAGTGAGAGGGTCTCTCCTCTTGACTATTGTACATTTTCTTACCAAAGAGCTAGAGGAGCAATCTCAAGGTCAGGGGAACTCACCCTGATGTCTTGGGTTGTTTGGGATTATGCTGGATTCTGACCTGGGTTCTGTCATCAAATACAGAATGCTCTGATCCTTAGGGGCAGAGGTAACTCTTAAGCCTTTGGGTTCAATAACCAGGAAATGGAATTCTTACCCATTCTTGTTTTTTTGTGCTATAAGTTATTACTTTGAGATTTGAACCTGCCTCTTTTTTTCTTTCTCTCTCTCTCTCTCTCTTTTTTTTCAGTAGCAGTTTGAAATTGGCTGTTCATTCAGACAAAAGCAAAAGGATGTTTACCCAGCCTGGGAAATAAATGTGAACCTACATAGTCTTTTCCCAGCTTTTTTTTGCTCTTTTGGTAGCATGTTAATTGTATTTTCTCTAGTAACCTTCCCCCTCCTACCCCCCTCTTCTTTTGGCAGCCATTATTACTTGAATTGGAAGAGCAGGTGAAGAGCTGTTTTTAGGACTCTCTGGAAGAGTACAGTACAGATGACAGTCTCAGCTAATGGTAACCAGAGCCAGGGAGCTGGGGTCAGCCTGAGCTGGAACCAGTCAAATTAGCATAGCACTGACTCTGAGTGGCAGAAATACAAGTGACCACAGAGTGTTAAACACATCTGGAAGAGGAGTCTGACATCATCCCCGACATCTGTGGGGAATACGCAGAGCCTGTAGACCCATTCCTCTTTGACCCTATAAAGATTCTTTAAAAAGTAATGCCCCTGAGTGGTTTTCTGGCCAGCTCGCCTGCTCATTTATCTTGGAGGAGATGGAAGGAGACAACCAGCTTGTGAGGCTCCTCGGGCCCCAGAGGCAGATGGATTCCGCATTTGAAAGTGCTGAAGCTAAGAGACCGGGTCTTAGGGGGCCCTGAAGGGTCTGCTTTTCCTCTACTCATTGTCCCTACAAAACTTTTCCTGGCAGCCGGCATTGCTGTTTAGACGGTTTGTTCTCTGCTTGCTGTTTAAGTTGTTTGGCAGTGGTGTGTCAGGATGCGGGTTTTCTGAATGCTTTCCCAGCTGGTTACTTGAGTGGCGGTTGGGGCGGGGCGTTCCGAGCTGCTGAGGCCAGTCTTCTGTCTGGACACTCTCAACTAGACCAGTGGGAGAACGTCATCTTCATTCTGCTGCCTCTGGTGCTGTTGTGGGTGGCTCTTGAGATGCGGATAGGGTGAGTTGGGGGAGTGATAGGTCTTTTTTTGTTTCTTTCTTGTTGGTGAAGGAGTCCAGACTACAGGAGTCAATGTGACTTTTACCATTATTCTATGCATAATTCTCTGCTAGCCGTTGCCCCCTTCCTCAGCCTATAATTTCCCCAGCTCCTCTTGGTTGAATTTATTTAAGGGCTCCATTTTCAAAAGCAGGTTCCTTTTTTAGTTCCTGAGCCAATTATGACTGAAAAGTAAGTTCTATAAGCAGCCTCAGATCCACCACCTTGTAAACCGTGCTGCCAACTGGACCTGGGATCTGGGATTCTAGATCAAGGGCTGGGTACCATGACGCCCCTCTAGCTCCCCACATCCCTCTAGTTGGCTCAGTCCATTAGGGCTAAAATTGCCACTCGTATCCTGGTCTCTCTTAGAGGCAGAGACCTTGCCTAAACCCCAAGCTGCTTGACTCAAGTTCTGAATTGCTCTTTTTTTGGTGGTGGTGGTGGTGGCGGGGAGAGGGTTCAAATGTACACACAAGAAATTTAATGAATCTCCATTTACCCAGCACCCAGATAAAACATTTATCCCCATTTTGCCAAATTGCTTTCATCTTCCCCAGACCCCTTAAACATTTACTGTTATACAGGAAAGGCTGAATAATTACTTAACTCCCCACCCCATCTACCTTTTAAAATTGCTTTTCAGAATAATGAGTTAGTGACCTAGTAATTTCCAGTGGTGACCAACAATTTTTTTTGTTTTTTTAAAATGTTATTATGAACTCACAGATTTATTATGTTATCGATGTGCTTCAACCCATTGCATTCATTATTCATTAATTGTTTTGGATGCTCACATTGTCTCATCTTAGGTCAGCGGACATCCCTTCAAGTTCATCCCATGTTCTTTGGACATGACCCCATTGAACTTTGATAGCTTCCTTGCTTTCTGGCACAAGATGTTCCAAGCTGTATATCCTGCACCAGATGTAGAATCAGCCATTTCTCCCAGGGGCCTTGATTTCTTTTGGTAGAGAACACAGTCTGGGCTCTAGGGCTAAATTACTTTTGTCAACTGTCAACCTTCTCCTCGGGGACTATAGCCTGCTCCCCTGCTCGTAGCCAGTGTGAAGTTCTTGCTGGGAATCAACAGATCGATAGTCACCCATTGTGGAGTTCTGCCTCACTCTGGTAAGGATTCATCTCTGAGAATCTGGTGTTCTATCCCCTGGTTTTGACACTTTTGCTTCAATCACCCTGAATTTGGCTAGTGCTATGTATGCTGTGCCTTGGACTGCCAAGCTATTCTCACTGGGGCCAACATCCCAGGCTAGAATAGTTGCCCCAGCCCATGCCTAATAACCTGTAAGCAAGATTCTATCTGGGCTCAGCTTAACTTCTGCCCTTGTGGGCCTTGTGTTCCACCTGTTCCCAGCATTCCATTCATCTGAAACTCTCCCTTTCCTCATCAAAATCTTACCGGGTCTTTAAAGATTTACTGCTGCTTCTTGGGTGCTGAAGAACCAGCTCAGGTGTTCCTGTTTCAGTCTGAGCACCTATAGGTCTGTCTCATGAGGTGAGTGTCAACCCGGCTGGGATTAGGCAGAGTGGGGGCGGGGGTTAGAGGGTGCTGTTGGCACAGCACATACCTGGCTGACTTATTTTCAACTTTTTCTTTACTCTTGTAATCCATGCATTTCAGCACCTTCTGAGTGGCGTTTGGTAGGTTATCCTGTTGATTTTCAGCCAGGGAGTAGGATGTTCTGGCTCTGTACCATTGGCAAAGAGATTTGAGGATAGGTAATGGGCTACAGTTTTGTTAAATGGGACAGTATGAGGAGATGGCCTTATAAAGAAGCTGGGCAGTGGGGCCCATTTGAACGGTTGGTTCTTGGCTCCCGTACTGGCAGATCCTTGACAGGTATTTTGAATGGTTCCAAATCTAACAGATTGCTTGTACTTAACTTCAGAGGAAAGTCAATTAGTTATCCTCAAGGTTGACTGTGTATCTTGAATGCAGTTTTGTGAATCTCTGGAGGTTCTGTGTATAAGGTTTACTCATTCTGTTATTTTAGTTTCGCTTGGTTACATGGAGACCGTAAATGTTGAAGAGAAGCAGACATTAGGATTGAGAAACCCAGGAGCCTTGTTCCCTCCCATCCCCTACTTGGGTTCTGCAACGGGACCCATTGGTGAGTAGTAAGGAGCTAGGCTCAAAATGAAGTAAGCCCAGATCTAGCTCTGCTTCATGCTTGCTCCAGTCCTCAGTCAAATTTACTTCAAGCAAGTCAGAGTAGCATGTGGAGTGGTCATTCAGGACTGCAGTAACTTGCACTTCATTATATCCAGTGGGAGACTCAGTAATTTATAGCCTATCATTTCTGGAGTCTGGAGATGGCTTTGCTGAAGCAGATTCTATTACATTAGAAGAGAACCTAGCTGGCTGCGTCTAAGACCCGAAGCTTTTAGATGCTAAGTAAGGAGGCCATATGAAGGGAACAGAATGACTCTGGAACTCAATCCCCCACCTGAGAAAGACAGTAATAACATTCTGGGTTGGCCTCTTCATTTCCCTTTGATTCTGAGTAATAAATTCCCTCCCTACTTCCCAGATGAACAATTTGGGAGCCTGTATTACCTAGAAAGACTGTTCTCGCACCCATCAGATTGCATTAGGTGAAAACTCCTTGGCCTTAATGAATGTTGAAGGATTTCAAAGGGCTAATGGAAATTCTTCTAGAAGTAACAATTTCCATTCTATTGCTAAGACAGTTCTGCAGAAATTCCCCAAACGTCTTGGGTTATTTTATAAAGTAAAACAGCCAGCATTGGGTTTTCTTTGCTAATAGATGACAGAGAGAATGTGGACATTTGGAATTCATGGAGACTCCCTGAGTTGCATTTTAGCTCAGGTGTTATGTCACCTTTCCTAACCCTTTTACCAGAGCTGCTCACAGGAAAACAGCATAGATAGATTTGCTTTACTTCTCTCTTTGCCTCCTCCTACCATTCTTTTAGAAAACGGTGGGTGGCTGCCTGCCAGGTAGAATCTGGATGACAAAATCCAAGACTAGATTCAGAATTGTAAGCATAACCCCTGCCCAGGTTGCTTACAAAGAAAGAAAAGGAAGAGTTTTGTACAACATCTTGCTTCATTGGCTTTAAATATGGTATTTATTGAGTTATCACATTTTAATTTAGCCTTGTACTAGTTGCTGTGCCCCTTTTGATTGATCGATTTCATTCTATATTTATGGAGCGCCTGCAGAGTTCCTGGCACTCTGCTGGGGCACCTGAAATGAAAAGATGAACGAGACATGGTCCTTGCCACCTGGAGCTCACAGTCTAATGGGAAAGCATCAGAAGGTACAAGAAGAGCCATAGTAGTC
Organism: Delphinapterus leucas; assembly: GCF_059928025.1. Lineage (NCBI taxonomy): Eukaryota > Metazoa > Chordata > Mammalia > Artiodactyla > Monodontidae > Delphinapterus > Delphinapterus leucas. The sequence goes on from NC_143129.1 coordinate 41,151,653, forward strand.
TTGCCACATACTTTACATGTGTATCCTAAAGCCAGTTGGGAACCATGGGATTATTTTAAGCAGGGGAGTGACATGATTCAGTTTATATTTTAGAAAGATCACTAGTGGCAGTGAGGATAAAGTGATTTCGAGGGGGTGAGGCTGGAGGCAATAACAGTTCAGACAATAGATGTTTATCGAGCCCCTGCTTAGTCCTAGGTGTAGTCCTAGGTGCTGGGAACCTAGGGGTGAACAAATCAGACAGTCTCTGCCCTCAGGGAGCCTATATTCTAGTGGTGGTGTGAGGTCGTGTAGACAGACAATATGAATGATATTTTTCAGATGGTGATAAGTAATTCGAAGAAAATAAATAGAAAATAAATAAATGGAAGCTAGAATGAGCATCAGGGTAGGTGCTGACCTATTGGGGTAGTTAGTGAGAACCTCTCTGAGGAGGTGACATTGGAGCTGAGGCAGCTACAAGGAAGATGTGGGGAAGAGTGGTCCTGATGGGATGAACAGCAAGGGCAGGGACCCTGAGATGGGAACATATTGGCACAGTGTTTGAGGGCCATAAGGAAGGTCTGGGGGGCTGGAGCATAGAAGGAAGGGCAAGTGGTACTGAGGTGAGGTTGGAGGGCCTTGTGGGCCATGGGAAGGAATTCAGATTCATTCCAGTGGAGTGAGAAGCACTACAATTAATTAAGTCAGAGATTGGCAAACTATGGCCCATGGGTCAAATCTGGCCTGCTGCCTGTTTTCATAAATAAAGCATATTGGAACACAATCATGGCCATTGGTTTACAAATTGCCTATGGCTGTTTTTACATTACAAGAGCAGAGCTGAGTAGTTGTGACAGAGAACATATGGCCCAGAAGCCTTAAATATTTACTAACTGGCCCTTTATAGAAAAAGTTTGCTGACCTCTGAATTAAATGATCTATTTAAGTTTTGAGAAGACACTCGGGTGCTATGTAGAGAATGAATGGTAGGAGAAATAGTATATCTGAATAGGTCAGATAAGAAATTACTAGATGTTGAACACCAGAAGGCAGAGGTCATTCTGCTTTTATTCTGTTTAAAAGCACATAGCTCTTATCTATCCTCTCTAAATATTGTTGAATGAATGATGAGGTACAGATTAAGGCAGTGACAGTGCAAATATAAAGGAAGCAAGGCTTTGAGAGATATTTAGGAGGTTAAAAAATCAGTAGAGCTCCTTGCTGATGAGTGGATAGACGTAGGGGCAAGGCAGAAGGAGTGTAGGATACCCTTCAGCTTTCTGGGTTAGGTATCTTGGTGCATGGCACTGCCATTAACTGAGGCAGGGAGAGTGGATAGAAAGGGCATATGTTGCCAGGGAGAAGGACATGGGGCATCCAGGACGTCCAGGTAATGATGTCCAAAAGATAGTTGAAAGAGGTCTGGAGCTCAGTGGCATGAGACTCGACTGGTGGTGACAGGTATGTTGGAGTCATTAGCTAATGCAGGCTCTCCCAAGAAGAGGAGGGCAGAACTAGAGCTCAGGGCATTTATTTCCTCTACAGACTTGGATCTCGAGAGGAGGCAAAGCTACAGTAGCTGTCTGGACGGTTTGCATCCGTTAGTCTGGTCGTCTCGTGACTACAGGATATGTTTTCTGTGGAGACTGGCAGGCTCCCATGAGGGCTTGCCTAACTCACTCTCCTGGATGCCAACCTCTTTCCCTTAAGTGGGGTGACTGGGGCAGCTCTGGGGGCTCTTCCTTCCCAGACTCCCTGCTAACACGGGAACATCTGTGGCCTTTTAACTCTGCGGTTGATTTGTGTCTGCATTTATCTTGTTGAGGATCTGGATAGGTAGGAAGGCCTTAGCTGGCCTAGGAGTTTTGTTAAAGCAAGAACTCTCTGACACCAGGGTTGGGCAATTGCTTGAATTTTATTCATTTTGGTGCCAATCCTCTTAATCCACAAAGCTAGATAAACCCCTGACGTGCCACTCTATTTCTCCCTTCTTCTTGTTTGGGGCAGGGAAACCACAGAAGTGATTTATAAAAAAGCACTTGTATTGAAAGTGGCCTTAAGATAGTTGTAATCCTAGACTTGGATGTAAATCTCCCCTCTTCACAAAAGTCCATTATGAAAACCCAAGAATAAAATCACAATTGTGAAAAGAGGAAGGCCACTCTCTACCCGGTTCTACCCACAACCCCGTTTTTAGCATAGTGTCACGTTTCTGTTGTTTTTGCACATTTTAGAAGGCTGAGTTAACCCAGTCTTAAGTATAATGTTCAAATTTTTATGGGCCCTCATGTTTTATCGGTTTCTCCTTCCCTAAGGAGACAGTCAAGTAATATTACTCCTCTCACCTAAATTATTACTGCCCTGAGGTTAGTGACTCCAAGCAGGCCCAGGTAAGAAGTCTGAAGCCTGGTTATTTGACCCCCAAGCGGAGGCAATAGAGCCTTCTAACCCTTACTGCCAAATTAATAGGTAGTAAATATAAATTAAAGACATGGAAAGTTATTTTTAAATGTATATGTTGAGAAAAATCACTTCCATCTCAGCTCTGGTCCACCCAAGAGACCCCCCTGCCCCTTATTACATGCCACTCAGTAGTTTCTTATATATCAGTATAGTATTTCTTTATGTAAATACAAGCAAATAGGAGTATATATCCTTATTTCCCTCCTATTCTTTTGTACAAAAGGCAACAAGTTATTATTTTATTTATTGTTCTTTGTTGTCATGGAATTTTTTTTTATCAAAGTATAGTTGATTTACAATGTTGTGTTAATTTCTGCTGTACAGCAAGGTGACTCAGTTATACATATATATATATACATTCTTTTTCATATTCTTTTCCATTATGGTTTATCCCAGGACATTGAATATAGTTCCCTGTGCTATACAGTAGGACCTTGTTGTCCATACATTCTATATGTAATAGTTTGCACTTACTAACCCCAAACTCCCATTCCATCCCTCCCCTCGCCTTGGCAACCACAAGTCTGTTCTCTATGTCTGTGTGTCTGTTTCTGCTTCGTAGATAGGTTCATTTGTGTCATATTTTAGATTCCACGTATGAGTGATACCATATGGTATTTGTCTTTCTCTTTCTGACTTACTTCACTTAGTATGATAATCTCTAGTTGCGTCCATGTTGCTGCAAATGGCATTATTTCATTCTTTTTAATGGCTGAGTAATATTCCATTTATATATGTACCACATCTTCTTTATCCATTCATCTGTCCAAGGACATTTAGGCTGTTTCCATGCCCTGACTACTGTGAATAGTGCTGCTATGAACATAGGGGTGCATGTATCTTTTTGAATTATAGTTTTGTCCAGATAGATGCCTAAGGGTGGGATTGCTGGATCATATAGTAATTCTATTTTTAGTTTTCTGAAGAACCTCCATACTGTTTTCCATAGTGGCTGCATCAGTTTACATTCCCACCAACAGTAGGGGGGTTCCTTTTTCTCCAAACCTTCTCCAACATTTGTTATTTGTAGATTTTTTCATGACGAAGGCAGCATGTTTTATAATCCGTTCTGTAACTTGCTTTCTGTCCTTAACGGTGTGTCTCAGGGATCTTTCCATGTTGGTACAGAAGGAGCTTCCTCATTCTTTTCTCAGAGCTGCATAGTATTCCACTGTGTGGATGGCCACCTCCTAGTTTACTGAACCAGTCCCTTAGAAATGGACGCTTGCATTGTTTCCAGTGTGTGCTGTTACAGGCACTACCTCAGTGAACAAAGGCAGCCTTTTAAAGGATTACACAGTACGGCATGTGCTACTTAAAATGAGATTTTTATTTCTCATTCTTAGAACACCGGTTGGTTTTATTGGTTGATAAATTCCCAATTACTGGTATTCGTGAGTGAGACATTGATGATGGGACCGACATCCCTTCCTAACCCTAAAATCATTAGTATGACTGCTCCATGGAGGCATACTGCTTTATCTCAGGTTTATTTTAATAATAAAACCTTGGGAAATTTTAATAATGAAACCTACTTAAGGCCTTTTGCTCAAGAAGTCTGAATCACTGATCAGTGCAATTACTGCTGTGGCGGTAGAGCAATTTAACAGGATAATAGCGAATAAGATAAATTACTCTTCGGATTGTTAATGGATTGATACGCAGAAGTATGCAAGGGAAGATGGGGTGGGGGAGGAGCACTTTCTGAATTTCAGTGCATTGCTTTACAAAATAGGGAACTGGGCCATTGTAACCATTACTACTTGGGATGAGTCATTCCGTACCAACCTCTGGGGCTCTGTGGCGGGTAGAGCATCCTGTTTATTATAGACAACAAATTGAGTTAATTCTCTTGTTTGTGTGCCTCTGTGGAGTTTCTAGGTGACTTGCTAATTATCTTATTTGCAATATTCCCCTTTCTGCTAAGGAATTAGTATCTTTGGTGTGAAAATAAGGAGGCAGACCCATTTTACAAATAACTGCTGGCCAGGGGAATAACAGTTTCTGCCAGGTGAGTGGTTAAAAAAAGGCAGACTGGAAAAATAACTGTGGGGCGGTAAGTGTTCGGCTCTTATTTACAAGGCTAACATAGTCTGCCTGTGTGTTGGGTGTGGGGGAGGGGACGGATCAGTTAAGAAGTAAGTACAGTGCTTGCTTTGTGTGTCCCTCAATTTGTGTTTAGGGGAGAAGAGTGGGGATTTGGGTCACATGGGGGAGAGGGGCTTTCAGAGGAACCAAAGGAAGCAAATCCAGGAGACTTGGCTGCAGTTCCACCCTTATGGACATTCCTTGGCACCTGGTCACATTGTGGAGGCCTTAATATCTTTGGGGTATTGATCTTGTACCTTCATTCTCAGTACAAAACACTTAACACCCATTATCTGGTTCGTGCCCACCAAAGCCCTTGGAGTAGGAGACAGCAGAAGAACGAGGCCTTTTCTTTCTCAGTGGTTCATCAGCATCAACACACCTTAAAGTGTCATTGGATTTGGAGTAGTGTTGTGTTAATATTAAAGCAAACTAAACTGTCTTGGAATGTAGAAAGTCCTTTTGGAAAAAGGAGCAGGGGTAGAGCTGAGAGAACCAGACAGGTAAGGATGCTCCTCTGAGCTGGAGAAGGGCTGAGCCCAGGGAAGATGCCTCAGAGACAGTCTGGTCAGAGAATTTTGTGTTCAAATCCTAGTATGCCCTTTGGCTAAATTATATAACCTTTGATTTATAATTATTTTCATGTATAAAATAAGGAGAATGATATCTACTGTGCAGAACTTTAAAAAAATGATTAAATGAGATAATAGATACAAGTAGGCTCTAATAGTTGGGGGCTGCTACTAGTATTAGCAGAGAGTCTTCTAAAGGGGCTCTTTTATAGATTTGGAGAGAAGGAAGGTACTTTCTCTTGCATGAGGAGACTTCTGGCAGTAAATCAAGAGGGCTGCCTTTAAGACTGGGAAACATATTGACAGTTGGGAGGAAGGTGTTAGTTACCATGGCAACTTGGGAATTCATTTGGAGAGAGAGTTGTGACTGGAGGTTATCTCACTGTGAGAGTCTGACTGGTGGAGATAAAAAAAGGCCCGTCTAGCAGGAATGAAATCACGCTTTATATTGGCAGGAAATACCAAAAGACGAGCTCTAGGGAAAGTTCTGTACATGGGTCAGAACGTTGTGTGGGCCTTCCGCGGTAATGGGGTAGGGGGTGTCTTTGTGGGTTTAAATGCTGCTGCCAGTTTACTGCTTTTGTTCACAGGTATTACTTGGATTAAAAAAAAAAAATCTATGAATGGGATTTCAGTGAGGTTTTTTTTTGTCATCTGAAAACATGACATCAAATTGTTACACCTTTTCCTGCTGTTGGTTATCAGTCCCCAAGAAGGGGGAACTTTCAGTTACAAAGAGCATGAGTACCGAGTGCATCTTAATCATTTAGTTTGTTCCTGAGGTAAATGACATGATGAATACAGGTATTTCCTCTTGATTGAGCAATTAAGACATATTTTCTTTTTATAAAGACTTTTCCGGTAATATCAGTCGATAACTGATTGTGAAAAGCTTTTTGATATGATGTATGTAATGTCCATTGTTAGTTTGATTCTTTAGTACATCTGTTACCTTCTTCTATTTGCAACCTTGCCCAGACACAGAGGAATGGACCCAATGAACCCCCTTACAACAGCGTGAGTCTAGATGTGCTATTTAATTCTCCATAGGCTTCCAGTGCTCATATCCACTTTTCTTTTTCCCTTTGAAGTTAGATGTGGCCGTGTGACTTGCTTTGGCCAGCAAATGTGGCCATACATGGTATTTCTGAGCAGAAGTAATTGTCAGTATGAGACAAAGCAGTGTTCTTTTTTCCTGCCTCAGTGATATGAAAATTTGTGACCAGGTAGAGCCTCTGTCAATCTGGGTCCTTGAACTACAACAATGGGCATATTCTCCCCTTTTAATTCATGTTGAACACACAATATAAGCAAGAAACGAGCTTTTGTTGTGTCAAGCCACTGAGATTTGGGGGATGTTTGTTACACAGCAGAACCCAGCCCATCACCACTGCTTCAGTATTTACTTAACGTGTATTTTTTGAGTATTTGCTACAGGCTGGGCAGTATTAGGTTGGGATATAACAGTGAACAAGACAGACAAACCTCTTCCTTCATGGAGCTTACATTCTATGAGGGAAACAGACAATAAATAAGTAAACAAATGAATAAAGATAATTACAAGTTGAAATAGATGCTGTGAAAGAAAATAAATGAGGTCATGTGATAGACAAGTCTCCAGAGAGCAAAGATGTCATGAGAAGGAAATGGGAACCACCCCCACCCCCCACCCCCCGCCAGAGCTCTTGTTAATGTTCTTTAATAGTTCCTGATATTCTTAAGACTCTGGGTGCTTCCAGAGTAGTTTCAATTGCCATGGAAAAAAAATAACACTAAAAGTAAGAGAGAAATTTGTCGTATTACTCGGTAGCATTGTGACAAAATTAAATAGCTAGTATATTCCAAAATAAAATGACAGCCAAGAGTGATATCAGTTTGCTTTTCATCTTTGAAAACTCATTAGTATCCCACTGCGTTTACTGGGAGATGAAATCTGAGTTTTGTTTATGTGTTGTGTTAAGTCTCTCGCAGAGAGCACCCATTTTCAGCAGTCAGACTGTCCCGCTGTGACATCTGGTTGCTTGGTGGACACTGGTCCAGTTTAGTAGTGTTAACCTGGCTCTTATCCTGAGGAGAAGTAGAACAGAGATGGATGCATATTCCTTATATCTTACCTAATACAATTTTGAAAGAAAATAAGATGATGAAATATTTCCTTAAAATTTCCATAAATGTCCCCAGTGAAAGTTTTGAGACTGGTTATAGTTTTTCTGAAAGAAGCATAGGGATAGCGCTCAGGTCTGGTTGTTGAGGGACATTGGTTCCATTGCCACCTGACAGCGGTTTATTTTCTGTGACCATAGGACTGGAAGAAATCCCTTGGTACAAGAGTGGGCAACACCTATTCTGCTTTGGTGTGAAGAAGTGAGAAAAGTGGTGCTTGGGTGTTGTAATGGGGAAGGAGAGCTTTGTCTGCTTTTCTTTTCTCTCTTTTCTTTGGGACAAACCAAAGCAATCAGAATGGAGGAAGGTCAGGAGAGCAGGCATGTTTAAATGACAGCTAAAAGAAGAACGATTCATTAAACGACTGGGCATTAGGTGAGTATGGACTGCTGAATTCTATGAGCTAATTCAGAAAAATGCTTTTGCAATCTCAATGCAAAGGAATCCAGAGGGTTGTGCATGGTGACGTTTGCCCTTCATCAGTCAAACTAGTCTTATGATCATCCTCAGAGGTAGACTGAGAATCTTTAAGCTGGACCCCAGACCTTTTTTTTTCCATCTTGAATATTTCAGTCATCTCACATTGGCATATGCTCTGAAAATCCCATCTGGGTGAAACTTCAGGGAAGTAGAAAAAAATGGATAAAAGTAAGAACTACCCTGCATCCTTGCAAATATATGGGTATGTTGATGCAGTGTAAATTTCTGTGCCAGGACACATGCCAACAATTTAATGATGTGTATAGCAAAGCCCTTTGTTAGCCCCATTCAGAAATCCTAAAATGAGTTGCAAGGCTGAAAGTATTGAAGCCTAAGGCCAAAAACAACTATCATGTTACCTAGGGTCTCATGAATAATTCAGCTGAGTTTAATGCTTTTTCCATGGTGAAAATAAAGCTGAAATATTTGACATAATGTAGGCAAATTATACCCCCTTTTGGTGGGGGGATTGGTTATGAGGAATGTGAGGAAGGGTGGGGAAGATTAAGGAATCTTTTCATATTTCTTTTAACTAAATATATAGAATCTCTCAACAGTCCATCTCTAAATAAGTAAATATATAAAAATTCAAGCTGGAAGTATAAAGATGTTTCCTTTGAATGCATATTGATAGCTGAAGTTTTGGGTTGGGCTTGAGAAACACTCCAAAAATTGCCCCGAAAGTCATAGAAGGGTGGTCAGAGAAATACCAGAGAAATACCAAAAAGGAAGGAATGTCTGATATTCCTTGGTGATACACAAGCCAAGGAGTGTTGGTCTGTTTTAGGAAAATAATAATAAAATAATAGTCCTTGGGCATGAACAAAAAGAGCTTAGAGATGTTTTTGAAAGTTGTGTGCAAATTGAATTACTGTAAATCAAATAATAATTTAAAGGTATTAGGAAAACATTATAACAAGACCTGATAGACGATTGGAATTATTTTTCATAAAGTGAACATATTTCCTTCTCTCCAACCTAATTTTTAAATCTAGGATTTAGTATGTTGCTTTAACTTAAACTGGGACCTTTGCTACCTAGGGGATAAAGCTCTGGACATTCTGTATCTTCAGACTCTGGTTCTTATCTCCTAAATAGGTAAATTCCCCTAATTTTTTCTACTTTTCTCCTAATAAGACACATAAGTTAATAGACTCTAAGAATGTTCAAGCTGGAAGGAACTTAGAGATCATCTAGTTCAAGTCACTCATTTGACAGAAACTGAGGCCTGGAGAGGTTATGTGACTTGCCCATAGTCTCCTGTTACAAAAGAGAAGGTGACTTATTATGAATAGGGCAAAAAGAACCCAAAGGAAGAAAATTCTTATATATTAAAGAATATTTGGAAAGAGAAATAGACCTGGCTGGTGTGGCACATTTCTTTCATGCTCCATGCTTTTTATTGCTTGAAATATGATGTGATGCCTGGAAATTTAGTTGCCATTTTGTGATACAAAGTGCCATGCTAATTCACTAAAGAATAACAAATGGAGCCCTGAATCCCTGATGACATCATTAAGTTACTCACCAGCTCTGCACTTCCAGCCTCCAGGCTTCTTCATTGGAGCGCTTCTGCATGTCATGGACAAGGTAATTCCACATAGAACAACAAATAGGACAGAATTTTAAAAATCTGTTTGAAGTCATGGAGAGCCAACAAAGCAGTAAGACATTATGGGGTCAAGATCCTGGAGAAGAGGAAAACTCAGAGTGGCCCTGGAGCAACTTTTCTTCTAGGGACATCTGGAAGATGCAGCTGAGAGGCTGGAAACCTAACAGAACTTTTACTTCTCGGGCTAGGAGTAAAAAATTGTATTCAGGGGCTTCTCTGGTGGCGCAGTGGTTGAGAGTCCGCCTGCCGATGCAGGGGACACGGGTTTGTGCCCCGGTCTGGGAAGATCCCACATGCCGCGGAGCGGCTAGGCCCATGAGCCATGGCCGCTGAGCCTGCGCATCCGGAGCCTGTGCTCCACAACGGGAGAGGCCACAACGGTGAGAGGCCCACGTACCGGAAAAAAAAAAAAAAAAAAAAATTGTATTCAGGACCTGCCAAGGAGAGTGGGCTTTAGTAAATATCTTAAGCTTTGGGTTGATACTCTGAAGGGCTGAATTTTAGAATTAAGCATGAACTAGAAATTGACTAGCCCTCCCAGGGACTGAGGCCCAGCTTCATACCCTCTAACTGCGTAATTGGATTAAGGATCCTGACTGGATGGCTGTGCCTTAAATTATTTCTATAATTTTTTCATATAAAATACTCAGTAGACAATAAAAAACAAGCAGATATATAAGGTAATTTGAAAATATGATTTGAAAGCAAGAGAAATAACAGACGATAGAAACATTCACAGAGGATCCAAATAATGGAGCTATCAGACATGGATTAAAAAATAGCTTTGCAGGGCTTCCCTGGTGGAGCAGTGGTTGAGAGTCCGCCTGCCAATGCAGGAGACACGGGTTTGTTCCCCGGTCTGGGAGGATCCCACGTGCCGCGGAGCGGCTGGGCCCGTGGGCCATGGCCGCTGAGCCTGCGCGTCCGGAGCCTGTACTCCGCAACGGGAGAGGCCACAACAGTGAGAGGCCCGCGTACTGCAAAGAAAAACAAAAAAACAAAACAAAACAAAAAAAAGCTTTGCAAGATATGTTTAAGAGTAAGAAAAAAATTTGATGATTTTGACAGAGATCTGAAAGCTATAAACAGGATAAAATTACAAATATCAAACTAAAAAATGTAATAAATGAAAGTAAGAATGTATTGAATGGGTCTCATGTAGTTGAAAAAAGAATTAGTAAACTAGTGATATACTAGAAGAAAATAGCCAAAAGCATGGAGACCAAAATTCTCATTTTAATATAAAAAAGACACTAGAGGTATAGGGAGCCACATGTGGAAAACATCTAACATACTAGTAATTGGAGGCCCAGAAGGAGAGGCAGAGAGACCAGGATAAAAGCAATATTTAAAGGGATAATGTTGAGTCGTTCTCCAAAACTACAAAATATTCAAACTATACATTCAAGGGGCTTCCCTGGTGGCGCAGTGTTTGAGAGTCTGCCTGCCGATGCAGGGGACATGGGTTCGTGCCCTGGTCCGGGAGGATCCCACATGCCGCGGAGCGGCTGGGCCCGTGAGCCATGGCTGCTGAGCCTGCGCGTCCGGAGCCTGTGCTCCGCAGCTGGAGAGGCCACAGCAGTGAGAGGCCTGCGTACCGCAAAAACAAACAAAACAAACAAAAAAAACTATACATTCAAGAAGCTCTTTGAAGCATGCAGAATAAATTAAGAAAAGCACACTTTGGGCACATCATGGTAAAACTGCCTAAGAAACAAAGACAAAAAGAAAATCTTAAGAGCAACCAAAGGAAAAAAAAGACCTATTCAATGGATACTCAATAGGACTGACAGCTGAACTTTCAATTGGGGAAAGAAAAAAATAGGAGGCCAGAAAAAATGGATTAATATCTTCAAAGTGTTCATGGAATATAATTAAAGATAGACAAAAGCAAAGGTAGAGATAAGAACAGACTAATAATAGAATAATGTGTGTAAATTATACATATATTCTGACAAATAGAAATAAACCAAATAAAAGTGAGGAGAAGAAGAGAAGGGACGTAGAAGACATTACTATTGTCACAGAGTTAATAGGTAGGAGTCCAAGGATTCAGTAAAGCTGAAAAGCAAATAGTAGGAGACTAAGTAAGGAGAAAAGGGGGCTATGGACACTACAAAAAGTATTAGTATAAAGATAACCACTAGAACAAAAATACCTACCCTCCCAAATAGGAAAAAAAGACTATAAAATGAATATAGCATAGTAGAAACAGTAAAAATGGTGTAAAACAATATAAACACAATAAATTTGTGTTGTATTCACACAGAGGAATACTACTGCAGTTATTGATAAGAATATATGAAGTAGAAGTACCTGTAACAACATGGATAAATCTCATAATCATGCTGTTGAACAAAAGAGGCAGAAAACAAGAGTACATGGTATATGATTCCATTAAAAATTTTTTATTCCATTTTTATTTCAGATTTATTGACATATAATTGACATGAAAAATTGTAAGATACTTAAAGTCTATATTATGGTGATTTGATACAAGTTTACATGGTGACCATCCCCCCCACCCCCCATCTAGTTAATTAACACATTCATCATCTCACATCTTTATCCTTTTTGGAGGCCGGTGGGGGGATGAGAACATTTCAGTTCTACTCTCTTAGCAAATTTCGATTATACAATTTATACAATACAGTGACATAAATGATTACTCTCACCATAGATTCATTCTGCCTGTTTTTAAATGTCATATAATGTTACATATGTAATATGTTACGTGGAATATGAACTTCATATATGATATGTGAAGTTTCTATATATGTAATATATTATGTATGTGCAATATATAATATAAAAATAATATATGAAGCTTAAGAGCAGGCAGAAGAAATCTATGGTGATAGTGATCAGGATCTTGGTCCTCCTTTGGGGAGGGTAATGACTAGAAAACTATGCAAAAGAGGTTGTGGAGCCCTAGGGCACTGTTTTTCCATCTGAGTGTGAGTTGTGTGGTTTTGTTCCCGTTTTGGAAATTCTTTAAGCTGGATACTTGAGTTGTGTCCTTTTCTATATGTATGTTACATTTTAATAAAAGGCCTACGTTTGAAAATATAAACTGTTTATAAATAAAAGACAAAGTGTAGGGTCAAGTCTCATGCAATATTGAACTTAGTCACTGGAGAGAATGATTTTAAATTCCAATTTATATGAACACTGTCTCTAGGCTATTGAAGCCATTTCCTTTTCCTTATGATGTGTCAAGGTTGCTCCCTAGATTTGTTTTTGCCATATCCAAATTAAAAATAGAATCTAGAAAAACAGGATAGAGAATTCAGAAGCAGATCTAAATACACACAGGCATTTAGCATAGATTAAATGTGGAATTTCATATTGGTGGGATGGGAGAGAGGAATGGATTTTTCAATAACTGGTTTTGAGACAACCGGGTAGCCATTTAGAAAAAAATTTTTATTGGATCCCTATCTTCTTTATATGAAAGTAAATTTTAGATGGACTAAAAATATACATGGAAAAAAAGAAACCATAAAAATACTAAAAGAAAACATGGGAGAATACTTTTTAAAACCATGGACTATAATCTAAGCATGATTCAGAAAATTCAGAAGCTATTTGAGAAAAGATTGATAAATTAAAAAAATATATAAAGTCAAAAGAATAAACTGGGAAGAATATTTGCAGCCCATGACAAAGGGCTAATTTCTTTTATAGATAAAGTGCTCACAGTCAACAAAATGTGAAAAGAGGTCAGAATCCAAAAGAAAAAATGAGCAAAGATACTACCAAATGTAAAATAGATAGCTAGTGGGAAGCAGCTGCACAGCACAGGGAGATCAGCTCGGTGCTTTGTGACCACCTAGAGGGGTGGGATAGGGAGGGTGGGAGGGAGATGCAAGAGGGAGGAGATATGGGGACATATGTATATGTATAGCTGATTCACTTTGTTATAAAGCAGAAACTAACACACCATTGTAAAGCAATTAATTATACTCCAATAAAAAAAAAAAAGAACATGAACTGTTCCTTCAAAAAGAACAAACAAAAAGCCACAAAGACGTTGCAACATACAATGCAGGAAAAGATGCCCAGATCTCACTCATAATAGGGAAATACAAATTAAATTATAGCTACAGCACGTAATCATTTTTCACATATTAGAAAAAAAAATTGCTAATACATTGTGTTCTCAGGGTACAAGGTAGCAGGCACTTATACGCTGTTGGTTGGGCGGTATCTGAAAGAATTTAAAATACGTATATCCTTTGACATAGCAATTCCCTTCTTAGACTTTATTCTATAGATATTCTCATATCTGCATTTAGAATGACATTGTTTATGGTGGCAAAAACTTGGAAACAATGACAAGGATCATCCAAAGGGGACTAGTTGAATAAATAAAAGCACAACCATCCAGTGGAGTGCTAATGTGAAAAATCTCCAGGATATACTGTTAAATGAAAAAAACTTGGTAGAGAGTCAAGGGGGAGGGGAATATACACAGATGTTTGTATACACATAGAATATATCTGGAAGGATATACAAGAAAATATTAACAGTGTTTCTTTAGAGGTATAGAATTTTAAAGCAGGGTCAGGGATAGGAGGGAAACATCTCATTGTTTACTGTTTTGCACTGTTTGCACTGTTGGAAAGTGTTTCCCCAGGTGATTGTTATACCCCTTTAGGAAAACATAAGACAAAACAAAACAAAACAAGACAAAACTGCTTCTACTGTCCACAGTAATTCTTAGCAAAGATGCTGTTTGCATTTTGGGTGTATCTCTGTCCCTTTGGACTAAATGCCAGTAGCACTTCTCCAGTCATTGTGGTGACCAAAAAATGCCCCTGTAGATTTGTGAGCACCCAGGGTGTGGGGTGGGGGACTGCTGTTTGAGTTAAGAATCTAACTTTTCTTCAGGGTTTCTCAGTTCCCAGGTTCTGCTACACTAGCAGGGTCTTACCATGGGCAGCTGTAGACCTTTGCCTGGAGAGGAACCTAAATAAACTTCCCTTCTATAATTCTGGGTTTTTAGCCAGTAATGGTAGACATTGACCAGGGTCAGTGACTGGTTAGCGAGCTCTAACTAGGCAGCGTTGCACCTTTGCTGGGGAGAGACATAGCCCTCAGGCTTTGGTAAAAATGGCCAAGAGTTCAGGAAGGAGGATTTTGGTTCCCTTCTCTTAAAAGGCATGGAGGATTGGTTGTATCCTGATAGGATTGGTCCATTTTTCTGGGGTGCGCTTTTTAGCTTTTTTTTTGTAATGACAAAATCCTCCTGTACTATTCTCTGCCAGCAGAGTTTTCTGAGATGGAAGGCAACAAATGTTTCTGTTGGAAATTGGCATCTGTCTCTCCCCTCACTGTGGTGTGCGCTTCCTCCAAGCCTGGGCCCATGTAGCACTGAATTAACATTAGAAGCCTCTCTCAGGAGTCTCGTGACGAAGAACCCATCAGGCCCTAGTGTTCCTGGAGGCCACGAGGAGAGCAGAGATGGAGGGGGAGCTGAGGGCTCTCTACCACCGGGGCGGGGGGGGCGGTGTTCCTGACTTGTCTGCTTGGCAGTGGCCAAGAGCTGTTTCTGACCCTCCTGAAACAGGAGGCAAGCTTTTGAGACGTTAGAGAAACGCTAAGCCTTTAGGAGTCTTTAGTCTAGCAGGGTCTTACAACGTGACACACCCAGGGGTAAAAACATCAAGGTAGAAATCTGTCTTCTTAGAACATACCCAGAAATAGTGATTCTCTATTTTGAGTCTTTTCTTGGGCAGCACACTAACCAGGTGCCTTCTGTTATAAATTCAGTTTTTTCTAAATATGCACACTAAACCATAGGAAATTCCCACCCATTTCCAACCCCTTAGCTTTTCTCCTCTTTTAAAAAAACTGAATTTTCTCTCTCTCTCAGCCTCCCATCTCCTGCTTCCCTCCCCCCACGCCCCCCCCCCCAGGGACTGTCTCAGAGCATTCTGGATAGTGCTTATACTGATTTTCCAAAACATTTTAAGTGACATTTATTCCTCTTTTCTAATTAGGAGAGCAACATGTTTATCATAGACAATTTGGAAAATACAGGAGAGCAAAATAAAGAAAATAATAATCAAGAGAGACTTTTAACCTTTTCTTTTAAACTGTCATTTTCTCTCCATCTTTGAAGACACAGACTCCTTTGCTCCACTTTTTGCATCTCTGAGGGTCTGGGATTTGGCACACAGAGGGTCAGAGACTTGTAACCCTGCGCTATAAAGGTACCCGAAAACAGCAGGCGGCCCTAGCTTGGCTTTAAAGCCTTGCAGAATGGGAGAAGGCAGTGCGTCTCTGGAGGACGTTTGGCTTTGGTCACCTGCCAAAGAGGGTGGTTTCTGGGAGGAAGGACAGGAGTGGTGTGTACTAGCCTCTGCAGGAGTTTTTCCTCCCTATACCTGGTCAGCTTTTGCTCTCGGACAGGGGAAGAAGATATCTGGGGATGTGTGTTTTCTACCAAATTTCGAGCTCTGTCACCTTGGCTTTCCTCTGTGTTCTTGCGTTTTGAGGGTGGAACCTCTTTGTTGTGAAATACAGATTGTTCATGCTGTTGAATTTTTCAGCGAAGAATTGGGACCCAGAGAATCCTTTTGCCTGAAGGCTTTGGACTTGTGCTTGTTCCTGGCGGATAATGACAGTAGGAATAAGTGGCAGAGAGGGCTGATATCACTTCAGTTGCAGACTGACCCAGACCCTGGAGCAGCCCCTATTGAGGAGAGCAATGTGAAAGCTCAAAAGAGACTGTCCTTGTTTTGATGACCCTCAGAGTTCAGGCTTCTGGGGAGACTTTTCATTTTCACAAAAACCCTTCTGAAGTTGAGAGATGAGAATTTATGAGCTGTTCCAATTGATGGCGTTTTTTGTGATATCAGATATGTGTTTCTATGAAGACAATTGGAGGTCAGGCTTGGGAAGGTAGACATCGTGTGGCAGGGAGCTTTGCAGAATTCCCTTGCTCCCAGTTTCTATGATTTTTTCCCCCACCCTTTTACCCAGTCAATTCTGATACCCCAGTATCTTTTCCTTTATCCCAGATCAAGAGGTACTTTTATTCCTTATTCTCTCTGAAAATTCTGTAGTTTTCAGAACAGGATAGAGGAAAAGGGAGAGAAACAGGCTTATAAATGACTCTGGAAGTTTAAAAAAAATCTCGGTGAATGACTGCCCTTGAAGATTGTAAGAATATGATGTAAAGATTCTTTCTACCACCCTTCTTGCCAGACGACTCATCAAGAAACATGTATGTGTTCCTCGTCGTTGCTGGCAACCCGCTGAGTTTTCCCTGCTTCTGCCTTGCCTACTTGACTTTCTTCTTTGTCCACTCTGGGGATGGGGGTGGCAAGTAGGTACAGAGAAACCGTTAAGAGTGACCTGGAGGTAGGTGCAAGTTCTTTCTTGTCTATCCCTAACCAAGGGCCTCTACTAGGTTTGCCCAAAAGTCCCCTCCTGGAGCCTGAATAGGAGCCTGCTGTGCTGTAGACTGATCAGGGCTCTGACCCATAATTTTTTGTCTTCTCCACAGAGCATAGTAAGAGCTCAATAAAGAGTTGTTACATGGAAGTGGTTTGAATTAAATAGGATTTGTATGTAATTTTATATTCAGTCTGTACCTAGTCTGAGTTACTTTTCAAAAATTATATACTGCTGCTTTGAAGATTGTCATTTCCCGAATTTTCCTTTCTTTGTTTCTTTTCACCCACTTGCTTCCATTGTTCCAAATTTAGGCATACTGGAAGTGAGACTAGGTGGGTGTGAAAATAACTTTGTTCAGTCAGGGGAAGGTAGGGGAGATGGATTACTAAAACCATCAAAATCTTTTGTTTAAGTTTTAGGATCAGAAAGTGGAAACTGTGGTAGAGCAGAAAGGACCAAAGTGACAGTAATACCTTGCTTTGCTTTAAATCCCAGTTTGCCTTAGAGCATCCATCTGCAGCGTGGGGGTGGCAGGCCTTCCAGAGTCCTTGGGTTTAATGCCCACAGAGAACAGCTCCTGTGGGGTGGGGCAGTCTTCCCCGGACCTTGTACACCTACCGCAGCCCTTTTCTCCTCCCTTTTTAGCATTTGGCGCTGGGTTTCCCATGTCCATTCCCCACACCCCTCACTCCATGAAAGTGAGGTAAATAAAGCCATCAGCTTTCTGTCTGCCCTGCTTTTCATCACTTTGCCAAGGCAGCAGCAAGTGCAAACCCAGTCCCTTTCAACCCCTTCTATGTGGGTGTTAGACTGAGTGTTTAACTTCTCCTTCTTTATGAAAATGCACATTAGCTATTCAGAGACTTAATCTCCTAATGATTTGTGTATGTTGGTAGAAAGGAAATGCCATCATCCCTGGCTGGTACACTCAGATGTTCCTTTTGGTACACTGATGGCAGGATTTCAAAAGTGAAGGACCATTTAATTTAATTTTGCACATGGCAGGAGGTACTGCAGGAAGCTTGGTTACAACATGCCCCCTTCAGGGAGAGTGGCTTCAGTAAATTCAGGTTGCCTGAGGGGCTTAGATGTGAGGAATCTAACCCTCTGCCTTCTTTCTCCCCCTCCTTCATCATAAAATGTGTTTTTCTTTGGTGGGGGGGGGTGGGGAAAAGGGAGAGTAAAGAAAATTGCCTGGGTTGAAAAGCCAGTGACTGATGTGAGATTGCTTTTTGCAGCGATGCTGCTCTAGGCATATGGATTATGACCAGCTACAGATTAACCTCTTCCCTCTTTAATTGTTTTATGGCCTCATCCTTCTGAAATTGCCCCCTTGTGGCCTGAAATCCTTTCTGGGGTTTTCCTTAGGCTGGGGACTGTGCTTGCTGGTGGGAAATACATCTACCCATCTCCTCCTCAGTGACACGGAGGAGGAGACCAATGGGGAAGATTCTTTGAACTTTCCTTATTTTATTTTTAGGCTGGTAACTTCCCACAGAGAAGCAGGCTCAGGATCCTGAATTGTTATTGCACAGCGGCTGGATATTTGCTGCTGAGTTCTGTTAAATTTCAGGATTGGAAATCTAGGCTGTTGGCTTTTAAGCCCGCCCCCCAAATGTTCACATCACCCTTGGGGCCAGTAGACACACCCAAAGTCTTGGTGGTTTTCACAGTCTGGCCTCTTCATAAATCATTCTAGAGGGAGCTATAGGCATTCAGAGACTTGACAAAAACATCTTCCTAAAACTTCTGTTTGTTCCTTCTTTGGTTAAAGGTAAATAGAAATGACTCATGGACAAGTTGTGAACTTTTAAAAGTTTCTGATTTTCTGTAAACCTCTCTCCTTTCTTGGCTCTTTTCTCCTTTTGTGGTGGCTGTCATTCTCACCTGCAGAAAAGTATTATTCTGTAAAAACAGAGGAGGATCTGATAGTATTAATTTTATACTGTTGGTTTGACCATTATCCTTTAGTGTAAATGAACATTTGTATTTCAGTCATTCATCTCCATCTGTGAATAGAAGGCCCTGTTCTTGTGTTAGCCATCACCAAGTAGGTGAAGAAAGAGCTATATTCTATACTATACATTTATTCATCCCTTTATTTACTCACTCATCTATTCATTGGACAGTTATTTTGTTGATCGTCTGTCAGGTACCTGATACTACTCTAGGTGCAGTGGTTTATATCAGTTAATAAAACAAAGATCTCTGTGAGTTAACATTCCAGTGGGGCAAGATGGAGATAAATAATAAACATGATGGATATGTAAATTACTTAGTATTTAGAAGGTCAAAAGTACAGTAAAGAAGATCAGGGTAGTGATGCCTGGTTGCATTTTAAAAGAGGGAGTGGCAAGCCTTTAGGTGAGGCCTTATAAAGTAGGTCACATTTTTTTTTTTTAATTATTATTTATTTATTTATTTTATTTTTGGCTGTGTTGGGTCTTCGTTTCTGTGCGAGGGCTTTCTCCAGTTGCAGCGAGCGGGGGCCACTCCTCATCACGGTGCGCGGGCCTCTCACTATCGTGGCCTCTCTTGTTGTGGAGCACAGGCTCCAGACGCGCAGGCTCAGTGGTTGTGGTTCACGGGTCCAGTTGCTCCACGGCATATGTGGGATCCCCCCAGACCAGGGCTCGAACCCGTGTCCCCTGCATCGGCAGGCAGATTCTCAACCACTGCGCCACCAGGGAAGCCCAAGTAGGTCACATTTGTGCTAAGATTTGTGCAAAGATTTGGAGGAGGGGAGGGTTTCAGTGGATACTGGGGGAAGGAAGAGCATTCCAGGCAGGGGAAACAGCCAATGCAAAGGCCCTGGGGCAGGGTCAGAGGCCCAAGTGTGCTTGGTGTATTTGAGGAATAGCATGGAGGCCTCTGTGGCTAAAGCAGAGTGGTTTGGTGGGATGGGGAGGAGTAGGAGATGAGGTCTGAGAGGAGCGGCTATAGGGTCTATAGGGGAAGATAATGTTTGATCATGTCATGCCATGTAGGCCATTGGCTTTTACTCTGTAATTATGTATATATCTCTGTCTATACATCTATATACATAAGTACATCACACTAGGTACCATCGGATCTTATAGTTTTGTATCTCTCCCATCTTCTTAACTCCGTAAGGTCTGTCTTTAGGAACTGGGGGTGGGAGGGAGGTTGATTATGAGGGAGAATGTAGAGAAACTTATACCAAAGCCTTACTAGAGACCTGAACCTGGGCTTTTTGAGACTTGGCCCTTTGGTAAGGTTCCTCCCATCCACCCTTCCCTGGCACACAGAACAGGAAGTCCATGTATTTTTCTTAACCCAGCGTCTCCCCTTCTTCTGCTTAAGAATTCTTCTGCTTCAAGAATGATTTTTGGCATATTTGGCATAAATATGCTTCAGAGAGCATCCTGAAACACTTTTCTATGCCACCAACACAATACTTTCTAATTCTGGAAAGTAACTTTCCAATAACGTTTAAGTGAAGAAATAGATGTGAAAGCCCTTTGAAACTCAAACTCCAGGAAGAGATGGTCAGGCTGCATCACTAGAGAGCCTGCATTACCCACCTTCATACCCAGAAAACCACAGCCAGAGCAATACTCTTGGACAGGAGTTCTCTCTTGGTTGGATATTGGGCATATCTGGATCCAGTCCAGCCCTGACTTTTTTTTTATCAGTACCTAGTCCCTGTGTTTCTTTGTGCTAAGAAGTCCGGTGGTGGCATAGTTTTCCACAGGGGGATGTGGAATGGTTTATTCTAGATGAGAGTTTCATCTTGTGTACCTGATTTTCTATTTGTTTTGTTTTCAAGAGCTGTTGTGTTACTGCCTAAAGTCTCCAAACGTATTTTGAAAACACTGACAAAAGCCCTGTCTGCAGACTAGTGTTTTCTGACTGCAGAAAAATTGACTTTGCCAAGCAGGTCATGAAACCAATTTTATCACCCACTCACCAGGTTTTTTTTTTTTTTTTTGGCTGCATTGGGTCTTTGTTGCTGCACGCGGGCTTTCTCTAGTTGCGGCGAGCGGGGGCTACTCTTCTTTGGGGTGCACGGGCTTCTCATTGCGGTGTCTTCTCTTGTTGCGGAGCACAGGCTCTAGGCACCCGGGCTTCAGTAGTTGCGGTGTGTGAGCTCAGTAGTTGTGTCTTGTGGGCTCTAGAGTGCAGGCTCAGTAGTTGTGGCTCATGGGCTTAGTTGCTCCGCAGCCTGTGGGATCTTCCCGGACCAGGGATTGAACCTGTGTCCCCTGCCTTGGCAGGTGGATTCTTAACCACTGCGCCACCAGGGAAGTCTCTCACCAGCTTTTTGAAAATGTAAATGGCATAGTAGTAAAAAAAAGGATAGAAAATATCAAAGTGCATTGGATGTAAAAAGCATAAATATTGCATCAGTTTTTTTTAGGGGTGTGTGTGTGTGTGTGTGTGTGTGTGTGTGTGTGTGTATGTGTATACTGGGGCACAGCGTAACATGTATTGCTCATTATGGGTCACGGTCAAAACAGTTAAAACACTATCTTAGCCTGTCCAAATGTTGTATTTGCTTATTATGGGACTGGTGAGGATAGAAGAGAAGTGAATGCCTTGGAAGGTTCTAGCTCTGTGAGATAAATGTAGAAGTTGGAATGACAGTTTTTAGTTAGAAAAACAACCCAGATTGGGTTTGTTACCCTTCTATGACGGTAGAAGTTATTGTGCTAGAACATAATGCTGTTCAGGTCAACAGGAACTAAGCTGGCTGTTTCTGTCTGCACAAAGAGTTGTGCAATTTCCAGTGGGAACTCCCTCTGGAAATGGAGAGGGAAGGGGAAGGAAGAGTGGAGAAAGAGGCAATTAGGCAGAAATCTTCATTGTGAGTCTGGCTGACCCAGGATCTGCACGTAGTTAACTCTGAGGCTTTGTTGGAATCTGCCAAAGATACACTGTGGAAGACACGGAAAGCACAACTCATTTCTATTTATTTCGGCTCAACATTTATGCCAGCCTCGCACTAGGTGCTGGGATGTAACAGTGAATAAGACATGGTCTTGGATTTCTGGCGCTCCTAGCCTGGCAGGGAAAACAGATATAAATTGCTTATTACTGTACATTGTGCTGAGTGTCATAATAGAAAGTGTGTATAAACTGGTCTTGTGAATTAGAGGAACTGTGCTCTCAGCCTTTCATTCTGAGAAATGTGCCATTTAATAAAAAAGAACTAAAATAGGGTTTTCTGTTTTTTGTTTTCTAAAAGTTGGGGAAGTTACTCTATTGGAAAGGAAAATGAAATTTCTAAGCACATTGGGTTCATCTAGTCAGGCTACTGTGTTATTTCATGTCATTTACTCTAAATGTATTTTAATGTCTTAAAAAATATTTTTAAAAACATTTTTTGGCATAATCCCTGCCCAGAAAGTCTGGAGACACATAAAATAATGTAAAACGATTTTCTAGAATGTCCTTTAAAAATCCCGACAAAACAATAGGAACTTGAGCGCGTTTCTGATGCAACCCACAGCACGGTGCTTTTACTTTCTCTTTGATCTTTAAAGTCAGTAATAACTTTTGGGGACATGTAAAGCCATGACTAATTCAACAAAAGAAATAGCAATGCAAGTCACAGATCTAGAACCTGGGTCTCCCAAATGCAGGCTAATTTACTCCTGTCAGCTTCATTTGGACCAAGCCTATCCCATGACTGTGGAACCAGACTGAATCAAGAGCTGAGTTTTAATGTCTTTTCTTTAGTTTTTATTTTATTTATTTCAGTATTTTTTTAATCGTCAGCTGACTTTGCTCTGAATTTTGTTCCCGCTGACAAATCTGAATAAACCCATCTATGGGTTTGAACAGTGGAGTATTTTTTCAGAGGTGTGAAATGATTGGAAAGCCTTTTAACTGTACATTCTGAAGCATTTACTTCTTCTTGTCTCTGGGATTGAATAAAAGCAGCTGGTAAAATCCTTTCCACTTAATTGTTCAAGACATGGCCTTCAAAGGGTGTGAAGTGGGTAGGCAGAGGATAAATACTTATCACAGTTTCTCAGATGAGGAAAGTGAAACCCAGAGACCTAAATCTTCTGACTCATGCAGATACCCTGCTGCTGCCTCTAATATCTAAATGATGGCACTGATCTACTCACAAGATCGGTGCATGTGGTTGTTTTTTTGGCTAATATTTGGAAGCACTAGGCTTTTTGTGTTTTGTGGGGTATTTGCATTTTGCTTTATTTGGAATATTCAGGTTGAGGGAGTCATTATAAGAAGAGTCTCAAAAACCTTAAACCCTCTGAAAATAAAAAGTCTCACATTTCGCTTCTACTTTGGCTCTCAGTTGGAGTGGAACACTTATGTCATTAAAAACACTGTAGTTTGCTTATCTAATTTCTACTCCATGTGTTAATGGCTTCCCACTGCTCTTAGGAAAAATTCCATTCTTCTTCAGACTATTTGCAGTACTCTCCAGGGCTTGATCCCTGCCTCTCTTTTTAATCAGTCTCTCTTTTTTTTTTTTCACCCTCTCACTTAAACTCTGTGCTTCAGCTAATCTGAATTTCTTAGATTTTTTTCAATTCCTTGCACATGGCTTCCTTTCTCTTGCCTCTGGGCCTTTGAACATGCTGTTGCCTGTGGGCTGGAGCACTTTTCCTGCCCTCTTCCTCTGGCTCACTCTGATCCTCCAAGACCTCTGAGAGCCCCTTGCTGAGCCCTAGACCAGTTTGGTCTTATCTACTGTATATTCCTACAACACCCTCTTTTCTCCTCATTCTGGGCTCATCACACTGCAGGAACTTTTATAGTCTTTCTCTGGTAGATTAGTTTCCTTGGGAAGGCAGGCACAGGGTCAAGAGAAAAGAAGTTCCTTAAAATTACTGGGGTCTGATCAAAAAGTTTTTTATATTAGACTGGCATTTTGTAACATTTTAGAATTTATGAACTCCTTTCAGAGTAATATAATTTTGTAAACCCCCTCAAGAATTTAAAAGATAATGTTGTCACTTTTATAAACTATGATAAAGAAGTGAATTTAGGTAAAATGTTTTCTTTTATATCAACATTATTAAAATTATATTATAGTGTACAGTTTATTTTAAAATAGACTTAAAATTTTAATAGCCTCCACTATATATCAAGATAATTTTTCTTTTCTCAGTTAGTAAGTGATATGCACTATTTAATTTATTTAAATAAATTATGAAAGAGTGTGATTTATCAAAATAAATTTAAAGATAAATTATTGTGCTTAATTTGGGACCAACTTCATTAAAATGTAGTTGGAAATTTAATGACTTGCTAATATAGTTTTTTTTTTAAATAAGAGAAACAATGTTTGGTTTGCACTCTTAAAAAAATGACTTCTTCTTAAATGTAATTTTAAAGTTTTGTTTTTAAACTGTGAGTTACCACAGATGGTTTCAACTACATATCTTACAAGGAATAACACATTGTAGGTATGGAATGCCTTTCTTCTAACAATTGAAAAGTCAATTTGGTTATGGTTATTCCTATGTCTTGTGTCTTTAACAATGGATTCATAAGACTGAATCACATGAATGCTACATAGTGACCTGGTGAAGCCCATCTTGATGTGAACTGGATGACTTGATACTTATACTTCTAATTGACAATTGCATTTCATCATTTGTATTCTTAGGCTTCTTGTTTTCAACCCATAGTCCACTATGATTATAAATTTTATGATATGTGGCAAAGAATTAAAACGATGAAAAACTGTAGAACGCTCAAAACCACCTTGGCCTAAATGGAGGTTGCCAGGGACCGGAGGGAAGGGAGAATGGGGAGTTAGTCTTTAATGCATATAGAGATTCAGTTGGGGAAGATGAAAAAGTTCTGGAGATGGATGATGGTGATGGTTGCACAACAATGTACTTAATGCCGCATTAGAACTGGACACTTAAAAATGGTTAACATGGGCTTCCCTGGTGGCGCAGTGGTTGAGATTCCGCCTGCCGATGCAAGGGACACGGGTTCGTGCCCCGGTCCGGGAGGATCCCACATGCCGCGGAGCAGCTGGGCCCGTGAGCCATGGCCGCTGAGCCTGTGCGTCCGGAGCCTGTGCTCCACAACGCGAGAGGCCACAACAGAGAGAGGCCCGTGTACAGCAAAAAAAAAAAATGGTTAACATGGTAAATTTTATATTGTGTATATTTTACCACAATAAAAAATCACCTTGGCCTAATTAATGACGTTTGACTTGTCGCCACTAACCATTGTGCACACTCGTGTGATATACAGAGGCTCTAAACTTTCTAGTTTTAAAGGGAAAACAATTAGATTATTGATTAAAAAAAAATGAAGTTGCTGCTCTGACTGCCATTAGTCATGTGAAGACCCTAGAACACACGTGTCAACTGCTTGGGATTCGCAGTCTACTGCTTGGTCAACAGCCTTAGCAAAATGTAGGTGGTTGTATTAGGAGACCAGGGTTTGAATCCTATTTGGGGTCGGTAACTTCTGCGGTATGTCCCACAATGCCAGATCCCTAGTCCACATTTCCAGAGTGGACGGGCTATTGCTGCTTTCTTCCTCATCATGAAAAGAGCGGAAAATGCAGGGAACACTGGAGGTGAGGATATAAGGGAGAGACACTGAAACCGTGGCCTAACTTTGTGTGCCGTTCATGCCTTGTATTTGCCATTGGGCCTCACTCATCAGTGACAAGGGGTTGGTCCTATGCTCTCTCCACTTTCCCCGGGGCCTCTTGGGGGCGGAAGAAGCAGGTCACTCCACTTGCTGAATGACACTGCTGGGTGTTGCTGTGGGTTGGTTGGAGGGACAGGAACTTTTCCTGGTAGTATGTGTGTCGGGGGGCTCACAGGGACCCTTTTAAATTCTTCTCACTGGCCCCTGTGATTCTGTGACCCTGGTTATTACATGTTCAGAAGTGTCAGCTTATTTGAAAGTGATACGTTTATTTTCTATGTATTACTGAAGGCCATCATACTTTCGTTTGCAGGATGCTAACAGACTCTGGCATCTAGATTATGGCAGCAATATTGAAAAAATATTATAGTGGGAAGTGATATTTAGGAAAACCTTACCAATTTTCATTCTCACTTGGGAGGCTTGTCTTTGCACTCTTTGGTCAGCCCTGGGCAATTAAAACTTGTTCCAGTAAAGTTTCCTCCTAAAAAGTTTCATCAATTATGAAAAATGCCCTGTAGGCATTACACTGTGAACTCTTTTGTGGCTATCATAAATAATGGGGCAAAAACACTTGTCAAAATATAGCAGAGCTGATTAGATAATACATCTCTCCTTTGATTTTTGATTGGTTTTCTGTTTTAATTTTTAAAGGAATAGCTGTCGCTTCCTTATAAAATAGGAAATGCTCATTAAAAATATGCAAAACTGGGAAGTACAAAGAAGTCAGCAATAAATTGTTCCAACTTCTGTTGCACCAAAAGAGTTCTATGTTCATTCACTCAATGAGTATACATTGAGTGCTTTCTATGTGTGAGGCACTATGACACCAGGGATCAAGTCCCTGCTGTCGTGAGGCTTATGTTCTGGTGGGAGGGTAAGATGATAAATACATAACTAAGTAGATTTATAAGTGTCATAAAGAAAAATAAAATGGGGTAAAGGCATAGAGAGAGTCAGGGCCTCTTTCAAATGGAGTAGCCACAGGGTTGCTCTGAGAAGGCAACATCTGGGCAAAGAATTGAGTGAAGTGAGGGAGCTAACCTTGTGAATGTTGGGGGGAAGTGTGCTTCAAGCCGAGGGAAAGTATATGCAAAGCCCCTGAGGTGGGAGTGTGCTTGGCATGTTCTGTGAACAGACAGGCCAGTGTGGCTGGAGACCAGTGAGTAAGGTGAACATAACAGAGAGACTGGAGAGATAGCCAGGGGTTAGGCCATGTAAGGTTTTAGAAAGCCTGCAGCTTTTTTCTACAATGTGAAGCTGTTGGAGGATGATGAGCAGGGAATAGACTGTAGGGGAGTGAGGGTGGTGGCAGCAGGAACAGTTAGGAAGCTACCACAGTAATTCAGAACAAAATGATGCTGAGTTGGACTAAGTTGGGAATGGTAGAGGGGATAAGAAGTGGTTTAATTCTGGTTGAATTTTGAAGGTAGAGTGAACAGGATTTGCTCACAAATTGGATTGGGAGTTTGAAAGAGAAGAATCAATAATAAATCTTAAGGTTTTTGGCCTGGCAGGTGGTGTCGTTACTAAGACAGGGAACATGGGGATCAGGTGTGTATCAAGAACTCAGGTTTGGGCATGTTAAGTTCTAAGTATCTGTTAGCCATCCAAGAGGAAATGTTAAGTCAGTTATAGAAGCCAGGAATTCAGGGAGGGGTCCAGACTGGAGATATAGATTTGGCAGTTACCGGGCACAGAACCAGAAGAGATCTACTGGGAAGCAAGTAGAGATGGAAAAGAAGCCCTAGATGGAACCCTGGGGTGTCAGCAGTTGGAGGTTGGGAGAGAGGAGGAAGGTCCAGTGAAGGAGACTGAGAATGTGTGTCCAGGGGCATATCAGTAGAGGGTGTTGTCCCGGGGCCAGAGGGTGATCCCCTCTGTCCAATTCTGGTGGTGGTGGAGGAAGCTGGGTCTCGAGAATTGTCTGTGTTTGGCAACATGGAGATCGTTACTGCCCACCGCGAGAACGGAAGAAGCAAGAGCCTGATTACAGTGGGCTAAAGAGAAAAAGGGAAGAGAGGAAGTTGAGGCTGGGAGTATGGACAACCATTCTGAGTTTTATTGTAAAGAGAGGGCAAGATGAAAAAGTAGCTGGGGAGGAAGGGGGAGAGCAAGGAGACTGTTTCCTTGTGGGGGAATATAACATGTTTGTTTGCTTATGGGAATGATCCGGCAGAGAGGGGAAAAGGATGATACAGAATATGAGTGTATAACTTTAGGAGCAAGGGCCTTGAGTGAGCAAGAAGGTGTGGGTTCTAGTGTGCAGGTGGAAAGATTAACCTAGGCTAGGAGCTGAGACAGGGAGGGCTGTGAGGGGAGGTGGGGGTGGTGGATTTGGTGCCAGGCATGTGGACTTTCTCTTCCAGTGCACACTTTCGGTGCATGGAAACAGAATGGTGGCTGGAGAGAGTGAAATAATTTTATAAGATTGGCATTATGCCATATGTGCTTTAAAAATAAAAACAATTGAATTTAATTTTACTTGAATCTAAAGAAAAAAAAACTGAAGTGAAAGTAAAGAAACTGGTGAACTTCAGATAAATGTTTCTTCTCCACAAAAGGTTGTAGTCCTTTAAGTTCTCTCTAAGGTTAAGAAAATGATTGTGAAAATCATTAGGAGGCTGAAGTCATTGCTGATATTTTAAACTACATTTTTAGCTAAATCTTCACTTTTTGACAAGACTGGCTGATCCCTTGCCTGGAAAGATTAGGTGATTCATTTTCTTGCCCTTCCTTGTACCTCTCTTTCCCATCTCCCAGTTTTTGTAGCTTATCTGGCTTTATTACCTTGGCAGTGTTCCTAACATTTACATTCTGACCTGAACTCTCCCGTTTTGGGGGTCTTTTCTTTTACTGCTTCTTTGTTCCTGTGGTTTTGTTTTGATTGAGCTACTGGGTTCAGGATTTCTGTCTCTCAGGAGGGGTTCATGGGTCTATATTAGACTGAGATCTTTCAAGTTGGCGAATGGCTGAGCCTTTTTCACACTTGAACTTGAGGTGACTCAGCTTGCCATAAATTCTTGGATCACAGTGGCTCTCCCTTAGAATCATTTTAGAATGTGGCTTCATTTACTTCAGGCCTCAAATGTTGCCTGGAACAATCTGGAAAAATCTGAGACCATCCTGATTTCTGCCTCCCTACTTTGTTAGACAATTTGCTTTTTCTCCATTGATTCTTAAATAATTCTTTCTTTATCCTTGAAGTTCAAAAATTTAAACAGTATCTGTCTTGATGTTGATTATTTTATGTACATTTCCTGGTATGTAGTATCCCTTTTCTACCCACAGATTTAGTCCATCCATTTTAAGGAAATTAATTGCTCTGTATTATATCTCTGGGTATTCTTTCTATTTTGTTGATCTTCCTTTGCCTTTACTATGAGTCCTTTTAAGTCTTTTTTTTAAACATGCCATTAATTGGATTCTTTTTTTTTAAATAAATTTATTTATTTTATTTTTGGCTGTGTTGTGTCTTCATTGCTGCACGTGGGCTTTCTCTAGTTGCGGCGAGCGGGGGCTACTCTTCGTTGCAGTGCGCAGGCTCCTCATTGCGGTGGCTTCTCTTGTTGCAGAGCATGGGCTCTAATCACGCGGGCTTCAGTTGTTGTGGCACGTGGGGTCAGTAGTTTTGGCTCACGGACTCTAGAGCCCAGGCTCAGTAGTTGTGGCGCATGGGCTTAGTTGCTCCGCGGCATGTGGGATCTTCCCGGACCAGGGCTCGAACCCGTGTCCCCTGCAATGGCAGGTGGATTCTTAACCACTGTGCCACCAGGGAAGCCCTATTAATTGGATTCTTAAAAACCTTTAATTATGAAAAATTTCAGACATACGCAAAAGTAGGGAGAATAGTGTTATCAACTTCCATATCCCCATCACCCTGCTTCGAAAATCCTCAGTTCATGGCCAGTCTTGTTTTATTTATATCCACTCCCCACCCCCAACGCCCCACCCCCCGTCACTCCCCTCCATCACTTTGAAGCAAATACCAGACATTATTCATCCTTGAATATTTCAGTATTTATCTCTAGGAGATAAGAACTCTTTTTTTTTTCAACTAAACCATTAATAAGTTTCATCTATTCTGTTTATAATCCATTTGTTAAATATGTAATGACATTGCCTTTGTGTTAGATCAGTAGCTTTTTTGCTCTGAAGGTGCGATGGGTTATCATAGTTGCTGGACCTCAAAATCAGGAAGACAAAACTCAAAGGACAAGCCGGAGAATTCTCCCTGATACACAGTGGTGACACATTGGATTGGGCAACAGTAGCAGGAGTTGCATAGACAGGAAGTATCCGCTGGTTCCTTGGTGTTCTCTGAATTTCCAGTGTTCATGTGAAATGTGGAAGGAATGGGAGGAGGACCCGGAATGTACAGTTTCTTTTCAAGCAAGAAGTGAAACTTAAGCCCTTTCTGATTTAGTAATGACCATGAAGAAGGAGCTGAGTGGTTTGAAGACTCTGTTCTAGTTCTGCCTTTGGTGGCCATGTGTTTTATTCCATAGCTTTTTTAATCTTCAGGTCAAGACCTTCTACTAGGTCATGAAATCAAATTAGTGGGCCACAACAAGCATTTAAAATGTAAAAAAACAGACTTTATGGAATATGTATTGTTTCATGAAATTGTGTTTCCTGTGTGTGTATGTTGGCTTGTAAGAGTTAGGAAGCCACTAATTTATTCTATTCAATTCCTATCACTTCCTATACCTTCTTGTCTAGAAAGTTAAAGGATTAAAGGATTAAATATTTATGTATTTAACCAAAGCATATATGGTATTTTCAATGTACCAGGAACTATTCTAATTACTTTACAAATGTTAACTCAAAAACTCTAAAGGTAGGTACTATTATTAATGAACTTTGACACATAGAGACATTGAGGCACAGAGAAGTTAAGTAATTTGTCCAGGGTCACACAGCTAGTAAGTGATGGAGCTGGCATTTTGAGCCCAAACACTCTGTTTTCCAGTTATAGGCAGGCATGTCATATACAATCAATAGTGATCGTAGATGCCACTTACTAAATACTTTCTTTGTGCCAAGGAGGCTCAGAGAAAGTTGAATGGTAACTCAGATTTTGCTCTGCTGCCTCTCCAGTTGATAGCATCTCTAGGTGGGCATGGACTTTTTGCTACTATTTCCTTCAAGAAGAAATGATATAAAGGTGTTTTCCCACTCCACTGCAACACAAATACTTAAATACTCAAAGTTAAGGCAGTAAGAATGAGGACTTTTGTGTGATAAGCTGAAGAAATTCAGGGATCCCAATCAATATTGCCAGCTAGAACTATAGGATTCCAGTATGAAAGGCAACTAAATGAGTCCATATCTCAGTTTCATTAAAAAAAATATAGGAGAGTGAGTAAGAGCCCTGTTTTAGAATTGAACACGTCTAGGTTCAGATCCTGTTGTGATCTGAAACTGTCTTGGTGACTTCAGGCAATTAACTAATCTCTCTGAACCTCAGTGGTCCCTATCTGTGAAGTGGGTGGAATCATGATTGACTTTTAATAGAATCTTACTAGGTACCCGGCATATAGTAAACACTTTACCTATTTTATCTATGTTATCTCTTCTATGCTTTACAACAATCCACTGGTGTGGCTGCTGTTACAAACTGTATTTTATAGATAATGAAACAGACTTAGAGAGATTAAGTATCTTATTCAAGGATACACAACTAGCATGTGGCAGAGCTAGAATTAAAGCCAGGTCTTTCTGAATGCAATGTCTGGGCTCTTAACCATTCTGCTTTATTGCAGACCCTAGGAATTTAGGGTCTGGATTTTAGGATTGATCTGGTTTGTTTTCCATTCAGTTGCGCTGGAGCCTCGAGCAGCATACAGTTTACCGTTGTCCATTACTATAGTGGACATGTTGAAATTGACACTTAGTCTTTTCAGGAGTTGAGTTCAGGGAAGTCCTTGGGTTTTTGACCCTTCTTGTGCTGTCCTTCTGCTTTTCAAGACCCTTACCTTGCTTTGTCCACAGTTTACAGATCCCTTTGGAACAGTGTATCTGATCTGCTCATCGAGCATGTGCACTCTTTCTTGCTTTTCCACCCCCCCCCCTTTCTCTCCATGCTCTTCTGAATAAACCTTCAAATCACTGCGCTGTACTCACACAGGCTCCTGGGCTTGATCTGCCCATTTCTGCCTCCTCACCTTTGCCCTAGTAATCA
This sequence comes from Delphinapterus leucas, assembly GCF_059928025.1. Classification (NCBI taxonomy): domain Eukaryota; kingdom Metazoa; phylum Chordata; class Mammalia; order Artiodactyla; family Monodontidae; genus Delphinapterus; species Delphinapterus leucas. The sequence goes on from NC_143129.1 coordinate 41,183,223, forward strand.
CAGCACTCCTTCCTCTATAACCCTTACACCTCTTTAAATCCTCCCCAGTTTCAGGCCTGAAGACCAACTCAGGCTGATCCTGGTTTATACTGATCTCCTCTCTGAACATAATCTGGGACCATTATTTTGGCACTTAGCACACACAGTCCTATACAGTTGAATGCTTTTGCATTTAGTCTCCTTTTTTTTCCCAATTGGATTATAAGCTCCTTGAAAGCAAGACAATGTCTTATATTTTCTTGTGTGTTCCAATGATTTGTCACTCAGATCTTTGCACAGAGATGGTATGAGACGAATATATGCTAGATTTGTTGGTTGGTTATCATGGTCCTTGGGAATTCACTTCCACTTTGTCTCTAGCAATCAATCAGGGGCATCAGACTAGGTAACATTTCCCAGAGGAGCTGTTGGTCATCTCATTCCAAATCTTTAGTTTGTAGTACAAGTTAATTCTAGACTTTGGACCTCAGGAATTCTGTTTCTTAAACATCTCAGGCAAGGCCTAGGAGGTAAAATTACTACTTTGGCATTCGATGTGGCAGCTTGTTCATTTGGGAGCCTTTTGTCTTTGACTTTCTATTGAGTCACTTAAAAGAACCAAGGCGGCCTGCCAAGAGCAGTCCTGATGATTAAAGTTCATTGAGATATTCCCCTTCACACCCTCCTGTCTCATGGGCTTTATGAGGCTGCTTTCTGTGTCTTCACTTGGGGACTCAACAGTTAATAAATGGACGTCCTTCGGAAACTCTTAAGGCCATTTTTCTCCTTCTCCTTCCCCCTGGCTGGTTTCTCTTTGTCTCCAAAGCTGCATGCATTGTTCTTAGGTAGTGTGGAGTTAATGCGAGGGGAGGAAAGGTTCTTTCTTTCATAACTTTGGGGAAATCTACTGCACAGGGCAGACAGTTTTGAAGATGGCCAAACTTAAAGTTCGACACAAAGAACTATAGTAAAAGGAAAGCCGGAGAGGCTAGCACTCCAGTTGCCACCACCCCTCCTTCCTCCCACCAAGGTAACTATCTTACCTTTGAACCCAACGATCTCTCTTACATGTCCAGTTTGCTCACCACTGTATAGGAGGGGATAGCTTGGACTCACTAGCTTTAGGATCAGTGGCTCTAAAGTATGTATTATTACTAGTGATTAGTGTTAGTATGTGTGGGGATTTTCCACTCATGGAATTCTCCTATTCTTTTTGACCTCTGTACTATTTCAGCCTGGATTGCTCATTAACGCTCACTCCGTCTCTTAATTTAGAAGGCCTAGGAACCCATCCAACAGACGTCCTCCACTCTGATCTTCCTTCAGCTCTGTTCCCATCATGACACAAACTTTCACCAGCTCCATTTCTGGCCTCTTGAAATTCAAACTACCCTGTTAGCCTTTGGAGCTGCTCCTCTCTGTGCACCCTTATCTCTGACCTACCCTTACGTTGCCTTTTGTTCTGGTGAGGCCAGCCTCCTCACTATCTCATAAAGAGGCCACGCTCAAACATTCCCATCTCTCCGCTTATGTTTTCCCTTCTTCTGGAAGATTGTCCCCTCACCCTTCCATTTATTGAAATTTTACCCATCCTCAGAATACTAGTTCAGACGTCTCTTTCCTCCCATTTTCTCTCTTTATCCTCTCCTTCCTTCCACAAATTTCAAGCCCTACTATATGCCAGGTATTGTTTTGTGTCTAGGAGTATGTTGTGAGCCAAACAATTTCTCCCTCTCAAGTTTAGTCTTTCTCAAGAAGCCTTATTTTAGCAATGTTAGTCCCCACTGCTTTGAGTCCTTAAGACTTTTACTTGTAATATTTCTTCTCAGTTTCATTCTTCCAGTATACTATAATAAAGATTTATATATTTAATTATATATCTTGCATAATTATGTAATATGTAAATAATTATATATTTTTTGAAAATGCATTATATATTTTGATCATGTTTTTACAATTAGATTGTAAGTTCCTTGAGGACAGGGACCTTCATGCTTCTGAATACTTGAGAATTCCCTACTTAGTCCACTAGGAATCCTTTGTTTGCAAGAGACCAAAACCCCAATGCAAACTATTTTAAGCAAAAATGGAATGAGTTGGCTTGTGTGCTGGAAAGGGGCATGGATAGGGCTGGCATCTGGCCATGATTGATTCAGGGGCTCAAGTTGCCTTTTCCCATACCTCTGCTCTGCTTCCTCTAGGTTGGCTCCATTCCACTCGTGGTGGCAAGATGGTAGCACTGTCCCAGACTGACATTGTCCCCAGGTCTTGTAGCTCCTAAACAGGGCCTGGAGGTAACATCAACCATCTTTGGAGAGGCCGGAGGTGGAATCAGCTTTGTCAAAAGCGCTGAGTTGGGGAGGATATGGATGCAAGGAAGGGAAAACAATAAGTATGTCACATCCACATATTCTGGAAGCTTAGTAGCTATTTGTTGATTGATTGTTTGGATTAACTCATGTTTGTTTCTATGCTATATTCAATAGGGTAAAGTAACGAGGAAAAAGGCCATCGATCACACTCTTTGAGGAAGAATATTTGCTGTTTTCTAGTTTGCTAAGAGTAGCTTGATGGCTTTTATTGGCATACTGACTACTGAGATAAGTAATAATGTCAGTCACTGAAAGATGTGGTATAGGAAGTTGATTGAGGGTGATACGTGTCTTCCTTCTCTCTGCTGTCACTACACTGTGTGCATACCTCATTTATTTATATTATTGTTTCACTGTGTTTGTTGTAGTTTTTTACTTGTCTCTTCCTGACTGCTCTGCTAACATTGACAGAGGACTTTGTCTTTGTACTCTGAGAGCACCTGGAAGGTGCTCAAATAAATATTTGTGACAAGAGTAAGTAAGAAAGAACTTTGGCTTAGGAACCCAGTGACCCGGGTTCCAGGCCTAGATCTGAAGCTTAATAGCTGTGTGATCTCCAGAAATTCCTTCCCCTTCTCTGGGCTCTGGTTCGGTTGTCCAAGAAAAAATTTAAAGGCCTTCCCATTACTGAGTTTGTAGAAAGGCAAACCTGCAGGTAAAGAGTGAGACTTGGCAAGGTATTCCAGCATTCTGTTTCCCAGGGAATAGTTCTGAGAGGAGCTGATGACCGTTGTGATAAGAGGTCTTGGTAAGAGATATGGAGGGTAAAGCCTGGTGAAAGCCTCAATTGTCTTCTTATATAACACTTGCTGGAAAGGTACTAGGAATTCATATTCCTGAGATGGCTGAGGTGACATCATGTGTTTGTGAAAGGCTAAAAAGCAGGAGACGCAGATTTGTGGAAAAAGACCGGCATCAGGCCTGGTTCCCAGTGGGGAACCCAGGCTGACCTCATGCTCAACGGGCTCTGAGCACAACCTGTGGGAGTAGCAGCTCTTGTCCCCTAGGTGCCAGCACGTCAAGGAGAAGGGAAGGACGTGCCTGTGTTGATCTCCTGAAGGATTACATCTTTCTCCCGGCCTCCCCCCGACCCCCATTTTCTCCTCAGAGGTAAGGGATTCATAGGAGGGGGTTCCATGTGACTTAATCAGACAGAATTCCTAAAAAAGGAGATGAATTTTGAAAGAGGGAAAGAAAGGGGTTAATATCTTTGGATTGGAAGCAGTGAGCTGAACAGAATCCCCCAGTACTCTGCTGACTGATGAATTTCCTGGGTGTTCTCTGAAGTGAGGACAGTTTCTAGAGGACTGTGTCACCTGCATTGGCAGGTGTTATATAATTTTAGAGTCTCCATGGTTGTCGCTGTGGCAGGGCCCTTTTTTTGTTAAATGATCAGTATCCTATTAGGTCTAGCTTTTCTTTGAATTTCATCCGTTTTGTGACCCTTCAGCTTCTTTCTAAAAAGGAAATGAGCCTCCTTCTAACCCCAGGACAGGTGTAGTTAGGATCTCAGCTATGGCCAAGCATGGACAAGGAGTCAGCATATCCTGCGGGGAGCTCTTCTGGATGTGTGTGCTGAGCCTGCATTTGAACTCATACAGAAAAACATTCCTTGCCAGGTTTTGATCTGACACCCTTCAGAAATGATGGAATGGTGATCTGCCAGTGGAGTTCAATGTCCTGGACAAGCCTCCTGTCCTGAGGGACAGCTTCTAAGATTTGCTTTAAGAATATTCAATGCAGGACTTCCCTGGTGGCGCAGTGGTTGAGAGTCCGCCTGCCGATGTAGGGGACACGGGTTCGTGCCCGGGTCCGGGAAGATCCCACATGCCGCGGAGCGGCTAGGCCCGTGAGCCATGGATGCTGGGCCTGCGCGTCTGGAGACTGTGCTCTGCAACGGGAGAGGCCACAACAGTGAGAGGCCCGCCTACTGCAAAAAAAAAAAAAATTCAATGCAGAACTGAAATTCAGCCCATACAAGTGGAGAAATGGAAACCAAGAATTCCTTCCTCCTTTTGGTGCCTGTTTGCTGGACCATTTTCCCCTTAGTTGGCAGGATGGCACTCAGCAGGACATGCTGTTTTGGTGGGGTTCAATCTTTGTAATGGGATATGATTCACACACCATAAAATTTGCCCCTTTGAAGTGTACAGTTCAGTGGGTTTTTTGTTTTCGTATATTCACAAGATTGTGCAACCGTCGTCACGGTCTAGTTCCAGGACAGTGGAGTTACATTTTGACTTGAATCTTTGAATGAAATGCTAACCAAAGGTCAACTCTGATTTTCAAGAAACTTGTTCTAGAACTTTGGCCCCTTTTGCAAGGGAAGCTGCAGTTTGTATTCAAGTGTCATTTTTATAAAACATAATAGAAAAAGAGCCAGAGGACATTGAAATGTTCTTAGGCTTGTTGCCTAATATCTTTTGCCTGCTACTGATGATTTTTAAATCTTTGGTCTTTAGGTGGGGGCTTAATACCATGGCTATCTATAATAAACAGTATTTGAAGCGAAAGTAATGAGACTGTCTTTGCTTTCTTTTCCTTCCTCTTCTTGTCAAGCCATGCTTCATTAGGGCAGGGCTTGGGCCTGTTTTGTCCTCTGTTGCCATCACCTAGCACAGGGTCTGTTATACAGTAGGGGCACAGTAAAGATTTGCTGAATAAATGGGCTGTGTGAGGTGCCCAGGGGAGGTCATTTTTGGCATGTATCACTCCAGGTCGTTCATGGTGACCTTTGTACTTTGGCTTTCTGGATGGCCATGAAATACATTTATAGCCCTGAGATATAGCTGCATGTAGAATGTGAGAACTTGACTTCTTCAGTGTAGTTCTAGGGACAGAACCTACAAAGATCCCATCATCCCCAGCTCCCAGGAACTCTCATCCAACTATAAACTGAATTTGCAAAGGCTTCTTGGGTTGATGTGGTGAAGCACTGTGGGTGGTATGATTGTGTGTCTTTGCGTGTATACACGTGTGCACGTGCATTCTGGCCTAAGCACACGATGGAACTGTGTGGATGGAACTGTGAGGAATTCCTCCATGTTTTTATAAATTGCCCCTTTCTTCTTTCTGCCCTTGTAGTTTATTGGTCGGCCAGGGTACAGAGGGGCCTCCAGCCTGGGCACATGGCCCAGGCGTGCTGGCGTTCAGTGGCCTATTGTTTCCTGCCCCTCATATGCATGGACAGAGGACTGGGGCTGGCACAGCTGCCTTCTTGGGGACCATTGTTTGTCTTTGCAGCAAAAGCAGCAGCAGCAAAAGCCTGGACAGAGCACATTTTGCCCTGGACAGAGCAGCCATTCTGTCTTGGAGCTGCAGGCCTGGAGATGGGGGTAGTTGGAGTCTCCCTTAAGTGCCTGTGCAGAGGCTCTGAGGGTGGGAGCCAGGGCGGCATCTCTTTCCATGGGGAGGTGTGGGGGAGGGGAGATGCTCAGTGGAGTTGCATCACTAATTAACCACAGTGGCAGGTGGTATCTCTTAGCAGAGACTCTCCTTTTCCTGGATTGGGGTGGGGATATCGCACTCTCACTTCCTTCAAAGCTGCCCTGTAGAGGAGATCTAGAAAGAAGGAAGGGATCCGGCCCAGTTGTGGACTAGTCGAAACATGGGCTAGTTAGTGAGTCACCGGGCTACTTCAAACTTGACTCTGGGGGCCTGAGTCACCACCTCATCTGCAAGGTGGGGAAAGGGACATTACAGGGTTTGGAGTGAGAGAAACTGTGATTCCCCCAGAAATACCTCAGAGACCCCAGACTCTTGTTCGTTTCTCTTGTTTCCCTGCCCCACTGACAACCTCTTTGACAAATCAAGGCAAACCTTCATTTGGCTTCAACCCCACTTGCACCTAATTGTGTGAGCCTTTGGTAAATTACTTGTCATACTTCAGTTTTCTCATCTGTGCAATCAGACAATTGGGGATACCAATTATGGCCTAGTAATAAAGGTTAAATAAGGTGATGTGTATAAAGGTGTTCAGTAAGCACGTGCTCCCTTTCCTTCAGGGGCCTGGAGGGGATGCCTGAGGTTGGGGTGCACTTTGGGTAATGCTGCCCATTTGTTGAGACACCTAAGGAGGTCAGGGTGGAATTCCATGCTGGCTGGATGCACGTTGGGGCTTCTTAGATTAATTCACTTATCTTAAAGGCCTCCTATGAAGTGCTTGTTCTTCAGACAGGACAACCCTGGAGCGGTCTACCTCTGGAAACTTATGGGTATTGTGGGAATTTGCTTAGCTTCCTCTTTTTATGGCGAAGGTGGGCATCATCCATCCTCCTGTGCTCCCTTTCTGCTCCACTAGTTAGAGAGTTTATTGAGGCAAAATCTTAAATGAATTACAAGTGACTCAGAGAGGGCTGACAGCCCCTTGCTATCCACATCCTCTTGCACATCTGTTACTGACTGGGTACCTGGAAAGCCTTTTCACCCTAAGATGCCCTGATTCTTCTTCTTTTTTTTTTTTTTTTTTTTTTGTGGTATGCGGGCCTCTCAGTGCTGTGGCCTCTCCCGTTATGGAGCACAGGCTCCGGACGCGCAGGCTCAGCGTCCATGGCTCACAGGCCTAGCTGCTCCGCGGCACGTGGGATCTTCCCGGACCGGGGCACGGACCCGTGTCCGCTGCATCGGCAGGCGGACTCTCAACAACTGTGCCACCAGGGAAGCCCCCTGATTCTTATTTAATGGACAAGTTGTAAGTAATATCAATGAGCATTGTGAATGTCCTCTCCACCCACAGTCTGCCTACCCAGTGGCTACTACTACCAGCTACTACTTCTATCTCTCAAAGATAGAAAGAGGACAGATGCCTCGAGGAATAGTCTCAGCAAGGGCTGTTGCCTTTAAGAGGCCCAGAAATCCCTGGCAGGAACCAGATGCCTGGCATGCCCTCTACAGATCTTCCCCCCCAACACCCCTGTAATCAGACTCCAAAAAAACACAGAACAAGAGAGCTTTGATGAGGTAGGCGGCTTTTCTGCGCAGCCTTCTGTCTGCTTGAAACAATCCTCCGGTGCTCAGTTTCAGTTCAGGTGAGGTTACTGCAGGCCTGGTTGGCATTTGTGGTTGGCACGGGAGGAGGCAGGGAGCCGAAGAGGGTGAGAACTACACTCACAGATCACCTGAGATCACCCATAAAGGACCAGATACTTGTGGTACATCCTGATATCTGTAAAAACAAACAAAAATGAAGATGGGGATGGATGATGGGCCCGAAGCTACTCCAAGGCGAAGCCAAATGTACCATTTGCCCATCCCTCATTGCTTCATAAAAGGAGTGGTTGGCAGAATTTTCAACATCATAGCTTCGTTCCTGGATTTGCCTCTGATTTCTCTGCAGCTCAGATGAAAAGTCTAGATTGCACACCCCCACCCTATGCATTACGGAGCATAGACTGAAAGCACTGTTACAACTCTACTGTTGGGGAATGAATTTAGAGCATGCAGAGGAAAGGCAGATCTGGTTGTATCTGGAGCTGCCATTGCTGCAGTTCCAGAGAGGGCGTTTGCTAACCCTGTACGAGCATTCTGGCCAGCCAGAAAGCTGCCAAGCGAGAGCTTAACCAGAAATATTTCTAGCTTTGACACAGCAGAGGCTCTGAGCATCCGTGAGGATGGAGCATCAGAGATATGAGTGATATTTGTTGGTGAAAATATCAGCTTCTTGAAGGCTGATTACATTCAGTGGTATTGGAAACTATGGAATCGGATTGACAGTTAATGGTTTGCATGCCTAGAGGTCTGGGTGCTCGTTTCATTCTTGACTGCCACTATTTGCACTTGGGCAGAGCCCTTTCTATCTCCACTAAAATATCCTGACCTCTCCCCCTACTTCATGAAGATGTGGAAAAACAGTTTGAAATAATGGGAGAAAGTATAAAAAGTAGGACTTTGGGCTCTGAAGTGAAGCTGTTTGGGTTTGAATCCCGGCTCCACCACCTAATAGCTTGACTTCTTTTTAAGAGTCAGTTTTCTCATCTTTAAAATAGGGATGAAAGTAGTACTAACCTAATAGGATGGTTGGGAGATAATTCATTTGGCTCCCTGCCAGAAGGGAGCCTACATTCTGACACTGCTGGAAGCACAATAAATTGCTCATTAAGGGGTAGCTCTGAGTATTATTATGTCTGATAAGCAGTTCCTTTTAAATGATTTAGCAGATCCCTGGTTTCAGTGTTCTTTAAGGGTCTGAAAAGAGTTGGTGAGTTTTGGTGGTGCCTCATATCACATTTAAAAAATTAAAGCCTTTAAGTTCCCCATAGCACAGGGAACAACTAAATGGAAGGGGTAAATGTTGGTGTTATGGTTTTTTCCAGGGATCTCTGTCTGACTGCCTCACCTCGCTTTCATTGCAGAGATCCGTGCTCAGCTCACAGAGCAGATGAAATGCCTGGACCAGCAGTGTGAGCTCCGAGTGCAGCTGTTGCAGGACCTCCAGGACTTCTTCCGGAAGAAGGCTGAGATCGAGATGGACTACTCCCGCAACCTGGAGAAGCTGGCAGAGCGCTTCCTGGCCAAGACGCGAAGCACAAAGGACCAGCAGTTCAAGTAGGGATGCTGTGGCTGTTATTTTTAGAGACCTTGAGAATGGGGTCCGGGATGGAGGGAGGCAGGGTGTGCCACCTCCATCGAATTGTATTTATGAAGCAGGTGACCTAGTGATTTCAAATTGGCTGAGGGTTGAGAGCCCTCAAGGACTTCTCCTTTTCCAGATCAGTCTTACATTCAGTTCGATGTCTTGGAGAGATCAGAACAGATGATGAACCACGCTTATAATAACAGCAAACGCCTTTAAAGCTTTTCCTATATGCCAAGCATGGTTCTAAGGGCTTTTACATATTTGTTAATTCACTTAATCTTCACAACTCCATATGTTAGTTATTGTTATATCCCCAACATACAGATGAGGAAACTGAGTCATAAAGTGATTAAGGAACTTGCTCAAGGTCTCTCTCTCTCTCTCTCTCTCACACACACACACACCCCTAATAAATAAATAGCAGATAGCAGAGCTGAAATCCAAACCCAGGCAATCTGGCTCCAGAGTCTGTGTTCTTAACCATTTCACCAAACTGTCTTTAACTGGAAGAAATGAATGTTGTAGCCATAAATCTAAGTCGCTGTGCAGACAGTTGCTAAAGCCTATTCCTTCTACATTTACAGTATTTTATACAACTGGCCCCTTCACTTTGTTCTCACTGCCATTGCACTAGTTTAGATCATCATCATCTTTGCCTGAGTGATTGCAATACTTACTGTATCATCTTTAGCAGAGGTTCTCAATCCTGGCCACACATTAGAATTCCCTGGAGAACTTTTTAAAAATACTGAAATCTGGGCCCCACTCCAGATCAATTAAACCAGAATCTCGGGAGTAAGGCCTGGGTAACAGTGTGGTGTAGAAGCTTCCCAGATGATTCTAACGAACGACCAGCGTTGCGGACAACAGTCTTCAGCTTCTCCCCATTCCAATCTGCCTGATCCATTATTATCAGATTTAGTCTTCCTGGAACACCCTGGGGATCAGGCAGTCTCTCTGTGCAATGGCCCCCCGATGTCTGTGTTCTTGATACTGAAGATGTGGTCTCCCAAGATCAGCACCGCCGGGGTTTTGGAGATGCAGAATCTCAGGTCCCACTCCCAGTCTGCTGTAACAAGATCCCCAGGTTGCTGTTGAGAAGTGTTGCTCTGTTCACAAAGGTGTACACTCCTTGGCTTGGTCTTCAAGCCCCTCTACATCTGGCCCGACCAGCTTTCCAGCCTTATTTCCTGTTTCTGTTCTGCAATACTGCAGCCAAACAGAACACTAACTCCACTGGGCCTTTGCTTATCCTGTATACGAACTTTTGTGCCCATTCTTCACGTCTCTGCAAGTTGAAGCCATACCCATGTTTTAAGACTGAATGCAGATGCAACCTGTTTTAAGAAACTTTCCAGATTCTCCCAGGAGGAAGAATGTTCTCCCTCTTCTAAATTCTTACAGCAGTTCTTTTTTTTTTTTGTTCTTTTATTAGGACATTCAGAACTATCTGCCTTATATTATCTTCCCTCAGTGGACTGTCTAAGCTTTTCTGATTCGTTGTTCAGTCTCCCACAGTGCCTAGTGTAATATATAATAGATGCTCACTAAATATTATTGGATGAGTAAATGAATGAGTGAATTTAAGAATTAATGCCAAGTGTATCTTATTTCCCTGTTTTCTATTTTTGTTTATTGCCCTAATAATTTGGGACACAATTTATCCTTTACAAGCCAGCTCTGAGCAATGAATAAGTAAAGAGAACATATGACACTTTCAATAGAAGCCAGAAAGAGAATTTCCTCCAGATGTTTTGTCCTCCGAGTCTCTTATCTTTTGCAAGTCCTGTTCTCTTTATGATAAGCAATCCTGAGAGACTAAAATGTTATTTTAGTATATGATAAATGAAGATCAGTGGGGGAATTGTTTGCTTTAGAAAAATGATTCAAAGTTGGATTTATTCTCTTGATAAACTCCTCCTAACTTTAAAATAGCATTTGATTTTTAGTACTATATTATATTCTCAGCTTAAGGACACATTTACTACAAATTAAGGTACAGATGTGCTGAACTGCTCTAAGGTCACATACAAGAAATAGGGTGTTTTCTCCAAGACTGGGAGAATTGATTTCCCTTCTGATAAAGTTGGTACCTGACTTCATTTTTCCCAGACGACAAGTGAGTATTTCTTGAGAGCCAGCTATGTGGTCTGTGTTGTACAGGTATTGGAAGATACAAGACAGGTTTATTGTGTGTATCCGTAGGGAGCCATATCTGGTTGGGGAGAAAAGATTTTTAATATAGGAAGCAATTAGAGGATAAAGCAATAATGGTCTCATTAAGAGACCATTGGTTTTATGTAGAATATAGATGTGATAAGAGGTCAGTGATAAATCATCAGAGACAGATAAAGGATGTGGAGTAGTCAGGAGCATTTTCATGAAGCAAGTGGGATTTAGGTTAGTCCTTAAAGGTAGATTTGTGTAGGAGAGAATAGCATGTGCAAGAGAGAGGAAGCAGGAGTGTTTGGTGGCGAGGGGTAAAGGGGCTAGTGAGGGATCCAGCTTTATTACAGGAGGTTCGTATGCATTCATTCAATAAATGTCCATTGTGCATTCCTTGAACTTCTTCAGACCAGACATTGTACCCCGGGATATAACAATGAACAAGCACCGTCTTCCACATGGCACTTATAATAGAATGAGGAAACAGGCACTGAACACATCACGCAGTTAGATGAGTTGAGGTAAGTGTTGCGGAACAAAAGAACAAAGGGCTACAAGCACTCATAGAGGAGCCTTTGCCACTCCTTTGCTGTCACCTTATGGCTAGGTTACTTTAATAGTTTCTTGTCGATCTTATCCTGAGCAGCAATCTATTGATACTTATTCAACAGACCCCTTTTAAATGCCTACTGGGTACTGTGTTCTGGGCTGATTCCTTCAGAGACTGAGATAAGCTCTGGAATCTTGGCTAACAGGGAAAAGAGACGTGTAAACAATATAATGTAAAAAGGACTTTAACAGAGGTATGAGCAAAATATTATGAGAACACAGGTATTTCCCAAAGCAGTGGAAAATAGGGTTTAGATAAGTAGACACCAAATAACGCTTCTTTGACAGACAAGCAGGGTAGTTCAAATTTGATGTGGCAGCATGGTAGAGAGCCCTCTGGGTTCTTGTGTGGGGAAGGAGACATGAGGAAAGATGGTAGAAGAATGAATTTTTATGCCAGAGAAGGCCAAGATAGAGGTTTTGGGGGGATAATCCATGTACGATGTGAGAGCAAAAAAGAATAGAGAGGAAGGCATATATTCAAGAAGTATTCAAGAAACTGAAGAGGACTGGGTAACTGATTGGGTAAAGAACTGTAATGGTCAGAGGTGACCCAGTGTCTCTAGCCTGGTGTCCTGGAAGAACTGGGGCATCTATGATAGAAGTGGGGCTGTTGAGGGAAGACCTGGTTTGAATGGTGAGCCTGCTCTGGGCATGTTGGGTTTGGGGCAGTGGGAGGGCTGTCCAGTGGAGATGCTGTACTATTGAGGTAAGAGGTGAGGTAAAAAGTGACTATGGGGGCTTCCCTGGTGGCGCAGTGGTTGAGAGTCCGCCTGCTGATGCAGGGGACGCGGGTTCGTGCCCCGGTCCGGGAAGATCCCACATGCCACGGAGCGGCTGGGCCCGTGAGCCATGGCCGCTGAGCCTGCGCGTCCGGAGCCTGTGCTCCGCAACGGGAGAGGCTACAGCAGTGAGAGGCCTGCGTACCGCAAAAAAAAAAAGTGACTATGGAAGATATGAAACTATATGAACTCAGGGAAGAGAAAGAGAAGGACAGAGAGCTAAACCCGGGACCCAAGGCTTGGGCACACCCAATTTTAGGGAGTAGTAAATGTTAATTACCAGAAGTAAAAGTTACCAGGGGAGGATGGGGGAGGGAAGGCAGAGGGGAACAAAGGAGGGAGAGGTGATTTTTTTTAAGCACTTAAAAGGATGGAAGGTATGTAGGATAGCGTTGTCTTATGGAACTAGCAGGCTTTCAAGTAGAAGATCTGTAAAAGTTAATCCCGCAATTTCTTATTGATATTCTCCCATTATAAGGCATTGCGAGAGACAAAGATAACTAAAATGAGTCCCAAACCCAAGAGTTTTCAATCTGTTAGAGTGCAACATGAAATTGCTGATTTTTGGAAGACACAAAATGTCACATAGTGACAAATTCATGTGGTACAGCCTAATAGAAGAGGCGATGAGACATACATACAAGTGCATGTAACACAGGCAAGATGGTGAGAAACTCAGTTAAGGGAGTCCAGGCAACATCCTACTTTCATACATAATTTATTCCTTACAAAGTACAGGAGTTTTACATGGAGTAGGTGGGTTCTATTACTATAAGTATATATGTGAAATTCTGAATTACACCTCACCTGTTGAACTTTGAGCATTTGTCTTTCATTTTCTTCTTTTTGCCACAATTAAACCCATGGTCTGCTTGCATAAGTCCAGAGAACATTTGAGGAATTATGGTGACTAACCTTGTCTTGTTCATCCAGGGATGAGACTCTACTTCTCAATGTAACACTAGCAGCAGCACTTGCATTTTTCCACTTTCCACTCATCTCTGTGCTGTAAAACGGAACCAAGTATTCTGATTTTTGCACGTACAAGTGTTACTGTACAGAGACAGCCACGATGCTGAAACGGAGCTGGCCCTTGGCAGACAACACCACCAGGCCACGCTTGAAACATTTGTTAGCAACTGAAAATTGACATTTTTGGCCTAGGAAAGGCTTCTTAGGCATGTCTGTTTTAGGTTTGGCAGACCCAAATATTTGGGTCTTTAATAGACCCAAATAATAGTATCTTACATGAGATGGAGGTTGATTTTTCTCTCGTGTAATCGTCTGGGCGTTAGCCATCCAGGGCTGTGTCAGGGTCCTTATTTCATCCCTAGAGTGTTGCGCTTGTTCTGTATGACCCAAGATGGCTCAGACCACCATGTCCCCATTCCAGCCAGCGGGAAAAGCAAAAGGGCCAGGGGCAGGCACATCCTTACCCTTTAAAGGTACAGTCTGGAAGTGGCACATACATCTCTTCAGCTCACACCTGACTGGTATGGTTCTACTGAGCTGCAAGGGAGGCTGGGAAATGTAGTTATTATTCTAATGACCAGAAAGTAGAGTTTCTATTAATATAGATGGAGGGGAAAGATAGTGGGGGACAATTAACAGCCTCTACCACACTGTATGTGATATACGAGCAGGCAGGTGTATGAAAGACCATTCTGCTCATCCACTTTGTAAAGTGCCATAAATGCACAGAGAAGAGTGGGCTTTATGGAGGTGAGGTTCAGTGGATGGGAAATGGAAACACAAAAGTGCCAATGCAAGGTATTGGTTTTATAAGCTTAATTCAATTGAAACGATGCAGAAGTTGTAGAAGGAGGGTAAAAGGATGGGGAAGGAAGCATTTTAGGCAGAGAGAACAGTGTTGATAAAGGCATAGAGCCGGGAAAAGCAAAACTGGTAGGTAACTCATCTGTTTTACTAACGAACAGGAGTAATAAACGTGATAGTGACAGAAGTCTGGAAAAGTTGGTAGGGACCAGATTACAGTGGTCCGTGAATGCCAGGTGATAAGAGTTTGGGCTTTATTCTGTAAGCATGGGGGACCCACTGATAGTTTTGGAGCATAATTATGGATGGCTGCGATTTGGAAAGGTAACTATGGCAACAGTGCATAAGATCAGCTGGAGCAGAGGGACTGGAGGGAGGAAACCTGTTAGGAAGGGATGGCAGTCAGCCTAAGGTTAATGGGGGCCGAGACTGAAGTCGTGCCCTGGGAACTAGAAAGGATGGGTCAAACATGAGGGCAAGAAGCAATTAAAGTCAAAGAAGCTGGGACAGAGGAAGGACTATGGGTTTTCTGGGTTTCTGGAGTGGCAATTGTATTTTCATTCAGCCGGAGAAGTGTAGCCTCGATTTCTCTGACTCCAGGGCTGCTCCCTAGAATAGTTTATTCTCTGCCCAGAGCATCTCAGCAGGCACTCGTCACCTCCCCCAGAGCTGTAGCAGCTGTTGGCCCAGCAATGCCATGAATTTGTCTCCCTGTGCTGCCAGGAGAGCAGCTGCCAGCAGGAGCCCTGGACAGACACATCTCAGGGACATGGAAACTATTCAACTTGGGATGGGGTAGGTTAGCCAGGGCTGAAATTGGTCTACATGACTTGTCCCACCCTTTTCCAGGCCAGTTTCTCAACCTGGCTAGATTTCAGCCCCTCATACTGGGGTAGGTTGGGTATTTTAATTTATAGTCTTAAGTGACAGCATTTAGGGACCAACGTTGCTGAAGTGCTGTTTTCATCTTCTCTTGGACAACTTCTTACCCTGGAAGCCATTACCCTGTCACTCTTTGGCTTGGCTTCCTATTCTGCTTTTCTCCTGCTTACCTTTTGTCTTCTCCCACATGGTCTCAGTGCAGACACCTTCACTAAATCTCACACAACTCTGACTCCATTGCAAAGTCTGACCCTGCAGTCTACTTCCCCTCCTTCTCTCCCCCCTATAGATAGAACTATAGTGATTATTTCTATCTATCTTATTCTGCTTTGTTTAAGATAGGTTATATGGCTTCCTCCATCCCTTTGAATTGTGGGAGGACCCTATTAATGTCTGAAATTCTATCTGCCTGGTTTGATTAAGAGCAGAGATATTATGAGAGGGTAGGAAGTCTTCCTAGGGAAGATGTTCTTGCATTTTCTTCAGCTCCTTGAAGAGTCTAAATGTATTCCTGTTTGTTGCTAAGCCTTTGATTGTCTCTTTTAAGTGGAATCTGTGTTAATATTGCCCAGCAGGACTCTAATTGATAATGTGTTGGCTGGTTTTTTGTTTTTTTTTTTTTGCACAGACTTGCTGTAAATTACCTTTCAGTCATAGCTCATTTGGTTTTGATCTCCTACTTTTAATAGCTCAGTTCTATCTTTTATTTTCAGGTAGGGTTATGGTATTTTTTTTTTCTTTTCCTGTTGAGTTTTAGAGGAATACTCCTGCAATGCTATGCCTCTGTGTTCCTTACAAAGACCTTATGCTACTTTATAACCCACTGCCAACATCTTGTCTTTCTTCCAGCTTTTCCTTCTCCTCAACAACAAATATTTGTCGAACATTTTTAAGGTGTTAGTCTAGCCTCTTAGAGGAGAGAGATTCAAAGTAGAAGTAGTGGTTCTTTCCCACATGACTTTATAATCTAATCAGGGACAAATTATGCCTGAACATAATAACACAGATATTCACTGTGGGGCAATATGGGGTAAGTACCAAGTGCGTGCTACAGAAGGCATGATGCACAGTTGGTAGGTCAGGAAACTTTCAAGGTGGGGAATGGGATTTGAACCAGACCTTGAAAATGGCTAGGATTTTGACACGTGGAGAGAGAGGGAGGGGAAAGATGCTACAGCCAGGAGGAAAGTACAAAGCACTTTTGGGGTACAATGAGTAGACTGGTTTGGTTGGGGTAATGAGTGTATATGGAGGAACTGGACAAAAGTAGATAGGACCATATCATGGCGAGCCCTGACTCTTGAATAAGATTTGGCTCTCTGCTGTGGACACTGGAAACCACTGAAGGTAGGAACACCAAGTGTCCAAGCTGAGGTTATGAACTCTACTTAAGGAAGATTAACCTTATCCTTAATGGTGATGGTTTGCTAATTCACAAGGAACTTGAGACAGTGAAACCAGTTGTCACAGTAAGTAATAAGGATCTAAATTAGGGTGGGAGGGTAGGGATGGAAAGGATCGAAATCGATTCTTCAGTCCATTTAGCAAGCATGTATTGTGCTCTTACCATGTGCCACGCACATGCCAGGCAGACAGATACTGCCCCCTGCACTCCTGGAGCTTACGGTCTAGAGACAGATGGAAAACAGCTGGTACGGGAAGACTACAGGAATTACTGACTGATGGGATTTGTTTATTTATTTTTTTGGCTGCGTTGGGTCTTCGTTGCTGCACGCGGGCTTTTTCTAATTGTGGCGAGTGGGGGCTACTGTTCGTTGCGGTGCGCGGGCTTCTTGTTGCAGAGCACGGGCTCTAGGCACGCAGGCTTCAGTAGTTGTGGCATGCAGGCTCAGTAGTTGTGGCTCGTGGGCTCTAGAGTGCAGGCTCAGTAGTTGTGGCGCACGGGCTTAGTTGCTCTGTGGCATGTGGGATCTTCCCGGACCAGGGATCAAACCCATGTCCCCTGCATTGGCAGGCGGATTCTTAACCACTGCGCCACCAGGGTAGTCCCGACTGATGGGATTTGGGTTTCAAGTAATCTTGGCAACACAAAAGAAAGAGGGCTGTGAAGTTTCTTCTGGACTTGGGTGACTGGTAAATTAATGGTGCCTTTAATAGAAATACCAAAGTTAGGAGAAGGAGCTGTTTTTGAAGGTCTGGAATATGAGAAATTTGGTGTTTGGTTGTTAAGTTTAAGACATCAGAAGGATATTGAAGCTGAAGTATCTGTAATTGACAGAAAATGACTAGCTGTATTCAGGGCTAAAGATCTGGACCATATTCAGAGCTAATGTATGGGTTGTTGGTAGAGAGTGGGGCAAGTTCATAGAGAGATAATGGTTGAGGCTGTGGAAATGTTTGATTTCCAACAGTAAAGGTTTTAGGAGTTAAAAGAGGGGAAGATTCTTTGTATTGTCTGTGGTACTCAGATTGCAAAGGGTGAAAAGGGATTTAAAAGATATATTTATTTGTGTATTCATTCAGCACACATTTTGGAGACCTAATTATATACAGACATTGATCTAGGTACTGGGGATAGGAATGAGACACTATCCTATTCTCACTAACATTAAATTAGCAGTATATTAAGGAAATACACATGGAAAGTAAATCTGCTTATTTGCCTGATTATGAGTGTGGAACTTATTGGAAGGGATGTGAGGGAGGGAGCGGCACTCAGGTATCCCAAGAATCTGGTAGATGTTCGACCTGCAATACTCCTTTCAGTGGGAGGTTAGGTACACAGTTAATTAAAGAGAAATTCTTGTAGTGTCCATGTTCTTGGCCTTGGGCCCAGTGTTTGAATGTGCACAGTCTCTGCAGTTACATCCCCTAGCCGATGGATTTCTCCTCTGGAGTTGAGTTCACAGTTGTTCATCAGCCTCACAGGACAGCTTTGGGTTGAAAAACAGAGTCAGCTGGCCATGGAGAATGTTATAGCTGTGACTGCAAATCAGAAAAGAGTGGAGGACCAGAAAGTTCCTCTTTGAATATGGGGTGATTTTGAGGAGGGAAGTAGGAGGAAGCCTGAAGCTGCCAGAAGGAAGAACCCCTTACTTCCTGGGACCAGTGTGTCACTCATTCATTTTGGACATATTTGGGAGCTGTTTGTTCCTTCAGGGAAGGTTTTGCCGAGAATTAGCATCTGGTGTTGAGCAAAGGTTGGTTTCCTTTTGCCATGGCTCAAGGTGACTTTATTTAGAAACTAACGAAAGGTCTGTTGGTGAGTTTTTCACTGGCCCAGTCCAAATAGAACTTTAAATGGTGGTTGGGTCCTTTTTGGAAAAGTTGGGAGGTCTCCTCTCATGTGGACAAAAGAGGATAGAAGCAACACAGGCACTTTGGGGGATCAGCAAGACAGAGTGGTGGCCTGTCTTTTGAACAGAGAAAGAATTCATTTGAAAGCTCTTTGGGAGGCTTTACAGCTTAGCAGAAAAAGCTGAGAGCTTTAATCCAGACAAATTTGGATCTTCCGCTTACAGCTGTGTGACCTTGACCAAGTCACTTAACCCCTTTTCGCTTCAGTTTTCTCATCCTTGAAATGTGGAGAGTAATGCCTACCTTGAAGAGTTGTTCTAAAGATTAGATATAATATATGTAAAGCACTAGCTGAGTGCCTATAACTTACTAGATGCTCAAAAAATGGTAGCCGATCTAATTATCATCACCACAGAAGGAATATAGCTGTGATTGTCAAGATCACAGGCTCTGGAACCAGATTTTCTGGGCTCTGATCTTGGATTTTCTACTTACTAGCTGTGTGATTTTACAAGAAGGTTGTTAGTTGCCTCCGTTTCCTCATCTGTAAATTGTGGATAATAATAGTGTCTACCTCATGGAGTTGTTATGCTGATTAAACAAATTTTAATATATGTGAAGCCCTGAGACAGTGCTTGACCTAGAGTAAATGTAAGTAGCAGTGACAATTTTTCTTGTCCTCAGGAGTTGGGACCAAACATAGCTATCCCAGGTAAAACACTAGTAGATTAGATTCACCATTTATTCCCTGCGCACAGTTAAGTGTTCTTAAGCCTGGCCCTAGGCAATAGTATGTCAGTCTCCATTCACTTCAGCGACCCCCATGGGCCCTCCCGAATGACAGACTCTTCCTGCCTCTTGATTTTTATGATATGGCTACATTGGGAGGAAATATGCAATTGAGTGACTCTATATAATTGTATGTCCAGTTCTTGTAAAAACTCAGCAGTTGTATGTTTTGTCCTGTACGATGTCTTATTCACAAGGTGTCATGAACTACCTTGAACCAGGTCATTAACCCTGGCGTGTTATTTTTAGATCCAGGCTCATAATCGTCAAGAGGAGGAAATTTGTCTTACAGTCACCCTCAGATGTCCTTGTCCTCACGGAGGTAGTAGTTAGCACTAATTTCCAGGTCATTAAAGATGCAGCGTTGAGACCCACAGGTCCCAACCGTGCCCCAGGGGAATAAAAGAACGCCAGCCCTGCTCAGCCTCCTGAGTGGCCACCGTCACGACCAGCAGGCCAGGGCAGCACAAATCTCAGTCATGAGCATAACAGACTGTGGTTTACAGGGTTGTCTGTCTCATGAGGCCACACAGAGGCTTACAAGCTTCTGCATAAATGGCTTCATATCATCCTTTTAGGGCAGGGAATGATAGAGGGCAGGTCGGGAGCAAAACATGCTTCTATGCACAGTTGGGAGGATGTTGGAGGCTGGGGCATTCCTGTGTCTTGCTGGCTGTGCCGTCAGAATGTCACCAGGACACACCTTGGGCTTTCAGCTTACCAGGGGCACAGCCCTGGTGATCATGTCCCTTAACAACAGTGCTGGGCTCAGGGAACTTTTAGTATTCATTTTCTGGGCTCTTGTAAGCCCATAATTATTCCACAGTAGACACAGGAAGCAATGTGCGGCAGGTTCTTTAATTTTCAGAAATTCATAGCCAATTAAGTGAATTGACTTGGATCCAGTTCTTTTTTAAAGGCAAAAGCCATGTCATCTTTATTGGGAGCTGACTGTGTTAAGTGGGAGGGTTTACAAGATAAGAAGAAAAGACAGTCTCTGCCATAAGGACGCTCATAATTGATATGGGGAAAAATCAGACAGGCTGGGAGAGAATAATAAGCACACATGTGCGCATGGGCACACGAATCTAAAAATAGGACCCCGTGTAAAGCAGGTTTCAGTAGTCACCGGGAAGGGAGGGAAGGTGGAGGGCTCGGGAGGCACTCGTGCTTGGCTCAGCCAGGGAGAGGTAAAGGATAGCAGTTATGTTCTCAATTAGATTTGGTCCCAAGTTAATTGAAGTAAAGACTTTAATATCTAACTTCTGTGCTGTACTGAGGTATCATGCTGTGAAGAGAAAGAGAGTCATGTGGGAAGAGCTCAGTGTTAATGAAGGATTTAGGGAGAATAAGAAAAAAGTAGGGTTTGGGTTTTTCAGAGTTGAAATCCTTTCCAGAGTCTTCTGCCCTAATACACCTCCACCGATCATTGGATCATTGCCCCTCGGGTTTTAATTCAGGGAAGATTGATGAGCACAGCTCTGTTTCCTAACATATTTTGGGTACAGCTAGTTAAAGAATCAGGATTAGAAAATGAATCGAACAAACTAGGATTACCTTCAACGGGAGGATGCTGAGCTGTTGTTTGCCGATTTCTGCTTAAGCAGTTGGGACAGGGCATCCTTGCGTGGAATTCAGACATCCTTCCCTGGCAGCCTCTGTGTTAAAAGTAGAGGTTGCAGAACAAGTCTGGCAGCTCTCAGCCTGAACCCTTGTAAACAACAGATGTTCGTAACTAAGTTCTGGGGGTGGGGGTGGGGGTTTCTGTTGATGCTTGAAATTCTTTGAATTTACAGGCAGCATCTCGAGGATTTAGCAAAAGGAGGAAGTTGTACAGAATCCATGCCACAGCGTACAGGTGGAAATGATGCCTCAAACATTTCCTCTGGAAGACAAAAGCACAGGCATTGAGTGGACTCTGAATAGAAAGCAAATAAACCCAGGAAGGCAGGCACAATTAAGAAAGGTTCAGTTTCTTAGGTTTATTGACTTTCTGCCCTTCTCCCCGCCTGTGCCCCGCCCCCCTCGCCTTTTTATACATGGACTAGATTTGTCAGCCACCTCCTTCCTTCTGTTTTCTCTGGTCCTGGGTGGAAATGTGTGCCCTTCCCTATCACTGAGTTCTACATATACATGCGTGCACACGCTCAGGTAGGTGTGCGGCACATTCTTCCATTAGCACCTCCTGAAGCCATTCAGGTGCTTCTAGTATACGGATTACATGGTATTGTTAGGGGCTTTGTCTTAGATGCTAACATGATTCTTGCACATTCTCAGTGTTGGTTTTGCCAGGTCTCCTTTACATCATTAACTGGAAGTGAATGAAGGTAATGTGGCTTATAAAGAATTCAGTGATGCCTCTTTTTTTTTTTGTCCTCACCCTACTCCCGGCCCCCAGATACACATACTGACTTTCCAGACGGCTGATGAATGATTAGGAAACCTACTTTACAGCATAGTTCAGGGAAGCCATATGGAAAAAATATATATAATACAAAAATATATATATAATGTAAAAGTGATTTATCAGATCTGGACCCGTTTTTGAGCCATTCTAGCCAGAAAGAATTGGTTTGAAAATCTTGGATAAGGTTTCTTGCTTATTATTTTGGGGGCTGAGAACATCCTTGTGCTATTATTTCTTCTGAAAAACAAGTCCACTCCTGGCCTTCTTTGTGAATTAGCATAGAAAGTTTTGGTGAACACCAATCCCTCTATGCGAGGTTCACTTATTCTTTCAGCAAACATTTATTCAGCACTTATTCTAGAGCTGTTCTAGGAATTAAATATGCACAGAAGACTAAGACAGTATTCTAGCTTATAGAGGTTACCAGTTAACGTGAAACATTTAAGGTTGTATATATAGGCGTGTGTGAATGTGTGTGTCCTGACAGGTATAGAGTTCAAGACTGAGGAGCCAGAATTGTAGAGGGACCTTTTTAGTCACCTGTATTACATGTGATTCAGTAATAGACACTCGGCTGCATCTTCATCATCAACAACGATCAACAGGTTCTGGCAGGTGCTGGGGTCACGAAGATTTATAGGACCCAGCCTCTGCCCTCAGGAGGCTCGTTGTGTCATGTGGAAGACAGAAGGTTTATGCGAAGAAAGATAACACAAAGTAGCATATATTTACTGCCAAAGGAAAGAAAGGTGGGAGAACTGATACCCTTTTCATCCAGAATGGGATCTTTAATTTTTTGGGGGGACATAATTTTAGACTTACAGAAAAATTGCAATAGGTCAGAGAATTTCTGTATACCATTTACCCAGCTTGTCCAAAAATGTTAACATATTAACATTTGCTTTATATTTCTCTTTCTTTCTCTCCATATACAACTCATGCACATACATATTTTGTTTTTATGAAACACTTGAGCATAAGTTACAGGCATGATACTCCTTTAATCCTACACACTTTAATGTGTATCTACGAAAAATAAGGTTGTTCTCTGACCCAATGGTAGTATAGTTATCAAAATCAGGGTGTACATATTGACACAATAATGTTATATAATCTACAGACATTCAGATCTACCATTTGTTTCAAATATTTTCTTTTTGGCAAAACAAAGTCCAAGATTATGCATTTCATTCAGTTGTCTCTTTAGTTTCCTTTAATGCAGAAAGATTTCTAGGTCTTTCTTTGTATTTCATGACATTGACATTTTGGGGGAGTATTCAGCCCAGCTATTTTGTAGAATATTCTCTTAATTTGATACTTCTGTTAATGTCTAACATTTCTTTGTTCAGGTTATGTACTTTGGGCAGGAATACCGTAGAAGGGATGTTGTATTCTTCTCAATATACCATGTGAGCAGGCACTTGTCAATGATTTGTCCCATTTGAGACCAAGTGAATATCATGTTATTCTTCAAACCTTATACCCACTAGTTTTAGCATCTATTGATGATTCTTGCTTGAATCAGTTATGACTATGATGGTTACCAAATGGTAATTTTTCTAGTTTCCATCATTCCTTCTACATTTATTGGTTGGGATTCTACTGTAAGGAAGAGGTTTCCTTCTCCCTCTATATTTGTCTGGTGGTTTGTTTGTTTATATCAATGTGGACTCATGTATTCTGATTTTATTCAGTAGTTTATAATCTTTTAACACCTTTATTTTAATGCTCATATTGTCCCAGATTTGGCTAGTAGAGTCCCTGCAGGCTGGTTCCTGTGTCCTTTTGACATGTCCCCATCATCCTTTGAGTACTTCTTATACTTCCTGGCACAACAAGATGTTCTAGGTACATCTTGTATTTTCCTTGTTTCAGCTCTGGAGCCATTTCTTCAAAGAGCCCTGGTTCCTTTTAGTGAGGAATGGTATTTAGAAACCATGGGTGCTAGGTGTGCTCTTTGTTACTGGAGTACCATTGTTTATAGTCCCCTTCAGCAGACAGAGGTAGTAAATAGATGTATGTATGTGTACACACATTTACCCACATGCTTCTATATCAATTTCTCTATCTGTCTGTGTGTTATCTATATTGAAGCCTATGAGTTCACATAGATATCTTCAATTCCAACCAAATACTACATGTTTTATTCTATTTTCTCCCCTTTCCATATTTGTAACTCTGTTCTCTGAACACTGAGAAACCTGGTACCCATTATCCATAATATATTTATTTAATTGCTCATTCCTAGAGTATACACAGAGTTTCAGAATTGCTAACCCATGCTCTGAAACAGGCATGACTACTACTAACTAGATTTCAATACTGGTTTGAAATTTTTTTGTTTTTGTTTTTAGCCTTGAGGACCAAAACACAGTGTTCAAAAGTCCAGACAAAGCATACACTGAGGACCATCCTGTGGACACCCCCCCACCCCCCCATCCCTGGACCTGCTGTGACTCTGGGAAAGCCATTTTATGGATTGGGACCCTTGCTGCTTTCTCCTAAGACTACTCCTCTCCTGTTCTCCCTAGCGTTCTCCGTGATCACCTCTGTTGCATTTAGGGAACCAAGAATCTAGCTTTCATCTCAGTTCTAGGCTGTGATTGTTAGGACTGTTTATCAGTAGTTCATGTAATATGCTTGATGTAGGACCTTTGGATGAGCTCCATCTGGTCCCTCAGAGGTGAAGCCTCAGGGCACTGCTCATTGACACATGAACTTGTAGAATTTTCAGCCCTGTTTGCTAACTCCCACTTCTGATGGGCCTGCTGCTTCTCCTCCTTGGCCTTCTTCACTCAGATGCCCTGGCCTCTCTAATAGCTCTTTTGCATCATCTCTGACCTGGACATTTTCTCCTCTCTGTCTGGGGATGGCTTCCAGATTCCCCTTCCTCTGCCCCATTTAACCCTCTTTCCACACACTCATTTTATTTCTCTCCTTCCTCCAGACACATATAACATGGTCAGCGCTGCTGATTCCAGCTGTTCTGAATCTTGCCTACAGCTTAAGTTCAAAACCAGATGGACCCAAAGCATCCTAGATGCTGTGCCAATATCCACCACATGAAAACAAATTACTAAAAAGCATCAGGGAATTTTAGAATAGTTTTGAGGTTTGACTCTCTGTCTTCTCAGTGGTCCTCCCTGCCCGCTCCCCCCATCTCCCCCTGCCCCCTCCCATGTTATATCTTGCCACCCTTCCGTCTCTTCTCCATATGCCTCGTTTGGCAAGAGCTGGTTTCTAAAACCTTAGCCCCTGTGTTCACCCTCTCTATATGCAGATAGCTCTAACCATTGGAATGAGACTGTGTTGACAATCAGGCTGGGTTGTTGCTCTTTTTCTAATTGTTTTTGCCCTTTTTGAATCTTCCATCAAGGACTAAGGAATTTCTGTCCTTTTGGTCATGTAGAGAAAGTGAGGCTGCGTCTCTCTGTCTTTAAATGTGGGTATTGACAGGTCAGAGAAGTCGCTAACTTGGGAATAAAGTATATGTTCCTCTAATGACCTTATCAATAGGGGTGCACAATGGTGCCAGTCCCGCAGGCTGCCCCTGCGTATTCTAGACGGGGAGCGTGTTCCTCAAGTAGCAGTGACATTGTGCCCACACCATCGCTTTCAGAATCCTTATTCTTGGAATTTGCCATCAGCTTTCTCCTAGTGTTCTGTAGAACATTGTTTAACTTCAACATTTCTAGTCACCCTAAACATAAGGGGAAGAGAATCAGCATGGTGGGGCCACATATCTTACAGGTGCATCTTGCAGACACTGGCTGTCATTTACAGAGCATCAGGAGAAAGCTGTTGGCATAGTCCAGTAATATCAGGCATCTACTGTGACCAGAGTATTAGACCCTGTAGGAAATGTCCCCAAGAGAAGTCCTCAGGGACGCCTGACTCATGCAAAGTAAGATGTGTATGTACATAACATCCTCCTCCCTCCCTCCCTCCCTCTATCCCTCACTCCCTCCCTTCTTTCCTTTCTCCCTCTTTCTCTCCCTTCTTTGGAGGTGAATACTTTGAAGAAATCCTCAGATTCTCAAAAGGGTCTGGGGTGTGTAATCACCCCCCCCAAATATCTTATATTGCAAGCTGGAATACACACACAGACATATGTATATTTTAAAATAAATAACTAACAACAACATTTTTGTAAAACAAAACCTAGGTATCTTTGCTCTATGTGATGTACTCTGATATTTTCTACTTTGTTCTGTGTTATTCTGTTCCACTGTTTTCTGTTTCATTTTCTGAAAAATGCTAGCTGGTGACCCGCTAAGTTGACTTTTTTTAACCCCACTAATGGGTTGTATCCCACAGTTTGAAAAACATTGCTTTTAAGAACATTGGTTCTTAAAATTTTGGTGTGCGTAAAATAACCTGGGATGGGTATTTAAAATGCAGACTCTTGAGCATCACTCCACTTGTAGCAAATCAGGATCTCTGGCAAGAGGGGCACAGGAATCCAGATTTTAAACAAGCACTACAGGTGATTCTGATGCAAGCTGAGTTGGGGTCCTGAACACTCACATTTAGAGAAACTACTCTCTTATGGACTTAGGAGCGTGGCTGCTCAAGGCTTCAGGTCACACACTTGCCTGGAGATGGTAGATATTAGTGAGAATCATCTGAATCCAGACTGAGAATTTTCCCCTTATAGAGTGATCCTGGTCACCCACACTCATTCCTGGACCTTGCTGTCCTTTGATCGTCCTCTTTTCCTGATATCTATTATGGCCCTCATGAAGGCAGAGAGGGAGTTAACTGAGGCCACAGAATAGGGAGCGAAGGAACTGAAGGGTCATTTTACAGAGCGGCTAGGGTGTGGCTCAGCCCTCCAGTAGGTGACCACAGCCAATCCCAAATTAGAATTGGGTGGGATTCAAAACTACTTTTCCTATTCACTTGCCTTTCATGTGTAACCACATGCAGTGTGTCAACATGCTTCCCGGCGCCATTAGGCACCAGCAGTTTTGCTCTCTCTGGGTTCACGGACCCTTGGTATTCCTGTTATGTGTTGTCTTAGAATAGCTCTGGGGCTTGGGCAGCTGAGCATTGCCCATTAACTCTTTCAGCACCAGTGCTTTATAGATGCTAAGAGCATCTTAGTTGAAATAGAGCAACAACCACAATAAAATAAGAAAATGATTGCTAGTCAGGACACCTGGTTCCTTGCCTTGTTCTGCCATTATCTCTGTGACTCCAGGCTCCCTGAGCCTCAGTTTCCTCACTTAGAAAATGACAAGTTTGTTCTAGACTCTAGAGCATCTTGAAAGGCCCTTCTAGCTCTGAAATACCAGGATACTATTTTTTTTTAATTAATAAATTATATTTATTTTTGGCTGTGTTGGGTCTTCGTTGCTGTGCGTGGGCTTTCTCTAGTTGCCACGAGTGGGGTCTACTCTTCGTTGCGGTGCGCAGGCTTCTCATTGCAGTGGCTTCTCTTGTTGCAGAGCACGGGCTCTAGGGCACACAGGCTTCAGTAGTTGTGGCACATGGGCTCAGTAGTTGTGGCTCGCGGGCTCTAGAGCGCAGGCTCAGTAGTTGTGGCGCACAGGCTTAGTTGCTCCACGGCATGTGGGATCTTCCCAGACCAGGGCTCGAACCCGTGTCCCCTGCATTGGCAGGCGGATTCTTAACCACTGCACCACCAGGGAAGCCCAAGATTCTGTTTTTTTATATACCCTCTGGTGTTTCTCTTTGCACTTTAAAAGTCTTCCCTTTAAAGCCTCTCCTAGGTCTCCTCTCCATAGGAGATTCACTGAGGTTGGGACTTTCCAGAGAACCAGATGATAAATTAATAGCAACAACATGTATTCCTATTTAGTGCATGGGCAAAGTATGAAATTGATAAAGCAAGTTCATTGCAACTTGGGTAATAAGGCCTGGGAATTTGGGGACATGTTTGTCTTTTCAGACATGACTCTAGCTACTTTGTTTTGTGCGTGTAAATACATTGTATGGACTGCCAAGTAATAACATAGCTATAACAATAATAACACATGATGACGATACTGATATGTAGGTGTAGAACATTTTAGTGTTTATGATTTTTTTTTATGGACATTACCTCGTGTGATTTGATCTTCATAATAGCCATGTGAGTTGGGCAGGGCAGGTCTGCTGTCCCCATTTATTTTTTTTTTTAAGTAGATGAAGAAATGTTGAGGTCCAGAGTGCATCTGTGACTTATCCAAGATTACCTGGCCAGCAAGTGGCAGAATTAAGACTAGACTATAGGTCGTAAGCATGGTTCAGAGTGCTTTCCACAGAATACCACCTTGCTGAGATGGGGTATCATTGTTCATCCAGAGTCCTTATAGACCAGTAGAACTCAGTAACCGACTAACCTGGAAATTGACCAAGGCGTCTTTTACTCCACCCATCCCTTTAAAATTTTGCCAGCAAAGTGTCGGCATGGTTAATAATATGCTGTAATTTACAGCACACAAACCAGTGGGTGAACAAATTCAGTCACTCAGCAGCCTCCCAGATTCATGCTGCAGTAGTTGATTAGGCGAGATTAATGGCGGCTGAAGATATTAACTATTCATTAAATGAATTGTCTTACTGTGCTCTACATTTAACAGGATTTCTGTGGCTGTGATGTCTGTCATTAGTGGATAATGATTAACTACCCACCCATTGTTGGTGTTAGACGTTCATCGAGTATTCCAAACTATCCCCTGTCCTCAAGAGGCTTCCTTCCAGTAAGCAAGATAAATATCAAAATAACACATGAGAACTGGTGATGATGCAGGCAGCAGACCTGATGACTGTTTAGACTTCATTCCATGTAGCTCTATAGTTTCACAGAACCAAATCATTTTACTTTATTTCTCCTTTCTCATTGTTATCATGAGCCAAGTAAGAAAACATATTGTCTCATTAACAGGTATTCTGGAGGGGGAGGTCTGAATCTTAGGGATACCCTTTCTTCTCAAGTGGCTTGTTGGTACTTGACATGCTAAAGGACCATTTGCCGGGCAAGAGGAGTTACTGGCTGTAGATCAAGCTTCTCCACTCTTGCCTGGTGCCTGAGAGATGCCTGCTCCCAAGGTAGTGGTTACTGCTTTGAAGATGTGTGTGGATTTCTGAGTGACGTCATTCCAGTTTGGCACAAACAGGTATTTATTTTTCTAGAATGAACTACCAGGAGTAAGCCGAACTGTCTGTCTCAGTCATCTCCCAAAATTTCATTCATTAAAAAAATCTGCTAACACATCTGCATGTATTTTTTTTTCTCTGTATGTTTGTCATGTGCTATAATTACTTATGGGGTTTCTGGTGACATCTTAATTAACTACAGAAGAAAAAACTGAAGATATAACTGTAGAGTTGTTTGCAGGTTATTCTATGGAATATGTGGATCTAACTTAATGTAGATGGTTATAAAATCTTTTTAAACTGAGAAACATATATGACTTTTTTTGTTCCTTGGTCATCAATCACATGTCTTTTGCTCTTGCTATGATATTTCATTTTAATTAAGTGAATTAGTCAGCTCAGACTTTTGAAAGATCACAGCCTATTTGGGGGGGTGGTTGACAGGGGAAATTTTAATACATAAGTAAATTTCTAGGCCCTTAGTTCTATGGATCGTATTGGCATAGTTTTTGTTCTCCAGCATTTTGGTTGTACCCAGAGTACACAAGGAGGGTTTAGTAACCTCTTTGTTTGTACCTCCCTATAGTTCTGAGAATGCTAGTGGCAGGACACAGGATATAAATGAAGGGAAGGACCCAGGTCTGCGGAAGCCATGAATGGGCTGGTGGGAAGGTAGATCTTCTAAGTCAGCCAAATCAGGGTTTCATGATGGGCCATCCAAGCCAGTGTACACTCAAGCATCAAGACTGGGGTAGCATGTGGGTTATAGCTGATCGACAGTTTAGGAGCAGGAAAGTCATATCTTGGATCCAGGAGGTCTGTAAACATGGGAGAAGCAGGTCAGAAGCAAGAATTTTGCTCCCTTTAACCCTCGTGCCCAGAACAGTGCCTGGCACATAGTGGTGCTCAATCAGTATTTGTTGAATGAATGAACGAAATAAGACTTTAGAGATCAGGGACTCAGAGAAGAAGGCTGGACAATAAGCTGTCAGAAATTTAGGCAAGAAATTGGGATGGAAAAGCTCCAAATCTTGTGTCGACCCTGGCCTCCCGCCCCCACCAAACCAAGTCTCTTCTCACGGGGTCCACAGAGCTGTCTTGAGTGAGCCTCTAACCTTCTCTCGCCATGAAAACGGGATGGGGTGGGGGGTGCTTGAAGGGCAGGCCAAGTCTCTCACCTGACATAAATTGATGGAGACATTTCCATTTCACTTCTACAATGGCTCAGATTTGGGAACCACCCCCAGTTCTCTGACCTGACTCAGAGGAACCTTGGCCCTACAATCATTCAGGAAATAGTCATTAAGATGTCAGACACGTGCTAGTCCAGTTCTCAACTTCAAAGCAGATTCCTAAGCTCCCAGATCTTGAATATGCCATTATCCCAAGGGTGTGGCTGGGCTCCTTGGAACTAATCCAGAGCCACAAGAATTCCATTTCCATACAGCTCTTCCCCCAGATCTGGTTATAGGGGACAGTTGAGACTATTTTGAGTAAGGTGGGTACACCACTGCTTGAATCCTTTCTAATCATCTGTCTAGGCTACTGAAGACAATTTGTGGCATTAACCTGTCCCTGAAAATTTGAAAGCCGGTTTCTCCATACATAGAATATACATTTTTTTGCCTTCGGCCCTTTTTTCTTTCTGTCTCTGAACTCTCCTGCTCTGATCTCATTGCTGGCAAAACTGAAGCTGTAGCTGTGATAAGCCCAGGGAAGTGTGCCTGCCCCCTCCCTGCCTGCGCACCTGCCTATCTTTGAAAGACACCTCCAGGCTGCCACTGTACTACTGGCTCACACAACCAGCAGCAACTATTATAGGCAGAATCTTTTTCAAGTCAGTTCTCACCTTGGTGATTTTTTTCCCCTCCTTCTTTTAACACCTTCCCCAGCAAATCCCATCCATCCTCTGGCTTATCTGGGTCAGCAAGGGTCTGATTTTATGCATGGCACTGTCAAGCCATAAATCCGCGGCTTTGCCTCTATCCAGCCGGTCTGCTTCTGTCAGCATCAGCAAAATGCATAATAGAAAAAGTAAGCCAGGAAGGCCAATAACACTCATCTGAATAAAGTAATCTCTTTGGCTGCCTCAGTTCACTTCATTTTAATCAAGGTACCAGGCAGGAATTTAGGTTTAAAAATCTACCCTCCTCCTTGTCACTAGTTTCCTGTCCACCTATCACTAAATGATCCCTTTTATTTTTTTTTATCCTCCTCATAGTTGGGTACTCAATAATCTATATTGAATGATGTATTTGTTTAACTCATCTGGGTGTTTGTATACCCTCACATGTATGTCTGTTTTTAAAAGTGAGAAACCACATTCTTCTTAGATGTATTGACATTTGCCATCTTTATATACAGACTGACTGACAGGTTTGATAGGAATGTTGGGAAAGGGGGCTCGGTGGAAGCTGCAGAAGCATCTAGGGTTCTGGCAATCTGGGCTCCCTTTGGCTTCTTTCCTGTCTACCTCAGCACAGTTTCCTGTGTGGAACGCAGGACTGATCCTTCCACCTTGCCCCTTGGCAGAAGGACAGTGGAAGATTAAATTCTGCTCTCCTGTTGGTACCTCCCTCATGTCTTCCCAGAGACTTACAGCTGCTTGGTTAATTGCCTGTTGCTGTGGTCTGATCTCAACCATTATTTGCTGAGGGCTGTGCATTTGCAGCAGGCTGAGCTCTTGGCCCTGACCCAGGGCCGGGTGAGGAGCATGTTGGAAATTGATGAATGCTGAATCCTAGTTTGTTTGGAAATAAAAATAATATTTCTTCACATTTGTATAGTGCTTTACTGTTGATGTAATTTTTTTGCATTCATCATCTCATTTGAGCCACACAACAGCTCCATGAGGTGGGCAAGTCGGAGACCATTGGCCCAAAAGGAAACATACCTCAGTAGAACAATGCAGAAGCTCAAGCCATCCGGTAATGCCAGGCTTGTGTCATGCAGCCCATCTGCAGAGCTGTGAACATAGTCATCATTAATTAAATGGCACATTAATTAAATGGCACCTTAGGCCATAAAGAGTACTTAGGCCAGGAGAGCGTGCAGGATTTTACAGTCATCCTTTGAAGATCTTTGGGGAGCTAGATGAACAACAACAGGACATGTGTCCATTTTATAGATGAGACAACTGAAACTGAACAGAGGAGATATGCAAAAAAGGGAAGTGTTCTGTCAAGGCCAACTTGGACCTTTATGGAGTTAGCTCTTCACCTTAGGTATTTTATTATTTATTTATTTATTTAGCGGTACGTGGGCCTCTCACTGTTGCGGCCTCTCCTGTTGCGGAGCACAGGCTCCGGACGCGCAGGCTCAGCGGCCCTGGCTCATGGGCCCAGCCGCTCGGTGGCATGTGGGATCTTCCCGGACCGGGGCATGAACCCGTGTCCCCTGCATCAGAAGGCGGACTCTCAACCACTGCGCCACCAGGGAAGCCCCGGGTTTAGCTCTTTTAGATCATTTACAATGATCATTCTGTGGATGCATAGTTGGCTCGTGACTTTCTGAGCCTCCTTTTTCTCCTGGTTTTGTTTTTTTTTTTTTTGACTCCAGAGTCATTCCCTCTCAATTACAGTATTACGTTTTCTTGATCTTCCTCCTGAAAAAATGTTTAAGTAATAAAAATACTTCTGGATATTTTGTCTGCTTTTTAGGGATTAGTGTTTGAGGAGGTTTGCAGCTGTTCAGCACATGCCTAAGGGATGCAGACCCTTTTCTTTAAATGCCCAAGTATCACACAACCTAAGACTCCGTGGGTGGGGGAAGTAAGGAAACTGTACAAACAAATGATAGATGGAAAAGATATAAAGACAAATTTCAATCTCCTGACCAAATGAAGCTCTCTTGGCTCTAGCAGCCCCAAATAAAATCAGGCTGCAAAGCTGCTGAAGCAGGAAACCACTCTCGCAGAACCTTAATTTGCTCCCTATGAAATCACGTCTCGTTGACTTGCTCATTTTCCAGCCTGAAGTGTGTTTCGCCTTTGTTCACGGTGGCTGGGAAAATTGCCTCTACAGTGGAATTGTGTTCCCCTCCTACTGCATGCCCCACACCTCCCCTTCCCCACCACTATCCCAAAATAAATAAATGAATTAATTAAGACACCTCCGTTGGAAGGAGAAACAAGTCTGAGAAAGCATACAAACTCAAAGAGCCAAAAATATTGTATGAAAACTACAGTAATCGTAAAAAACTGGGAAACCCTGGGAGAAACAGACAACAGAGTCTAGTACTTTTTTTTAGGGCCATAGACTCCTTTTTTAAAATAAAAATCTTACATAGAACTCCCATATATGCAACAGATCAAAGCAGTGTTTCATAGGTGTAAATCTACTTTTAAAGTGCCAATTTATAAAGAGTACTTATTACAGAGTTAATCAGTAGAAACAATGAGGCTGGGTTTATGAACCCAGATTATGAATCAGAGTTGCAGTTTTATATCAGTTTCAGCATCCAAGTTATTTCAGGTTCTGGTTTGCGTTGCTTGATATCAAGAAATCTCGACTCACGCAGACTATCTTGAGATAGTTTTAAATTGATTTAGATGCTTGAAAAAGAAGGGTTTTCTGTTTTAAAGTTGAATCACTGACATTACCCAGAAGCTATTCCTATTCTCCTTCATCAATATTAATTGGATAAATGGAAATGTATAATAAGCTTTACAACAACTGATAATGAAATGAGATGATATTGAGCGGGTATATCCTTACTACCCAACTGTGGTCTACCATGAACTCAGCATAGGCCCCTAAGCCTTCTGTGGCACGTAATTGAACTTGGCCACTGTGTCAAATCATGTGCTCACCTGAACAGCTTTACTCAAGGAGGCACACAGGTTGAATTAAAAACTAAACCTGTGCAGAGCAACATACATTTTAATCGATAGCACGTTTTCCAGCAGTCTGGATACATGCATTGATTCTTTATTCCAAAGCTTGCATATAACAAAGCTCACCTCAGCAGCCCATGAGACATTGTGGTGGTATCTACTGCAGGGAAACTGGGCCTGGGTCCTTTACATATTTCAGTGGGGGTTGTTCATTTGAATGGGTATATTACAGTTGTTTGAAACTGAAATAGGATTCTCTGTAACTCCAGCATTACTCAGAACACATTTTAAAGCTTCTGCTCACTGAAACTAATAATGGCTGTCCCACCACATGCTGTAAGAATGGAAATAAATACATGTAAAAGTTTTTGTAGCACCTTAGAAATTTTTAATAAATATATATTTATGAATGTTAAGTGATAAGGCATTTTAAAAGAGTCCCACTTCTGCCCATCCTTCTTATTAATTCATCTTTGTTTACTCAAGGGTCCCCTTGAGATTTATGCTCTGCATCATCTTGCATGGTATTGAATCGGTTTTGCCTCTCCTGCCTCACTTGTGATCTGTGATGTACATTGGTGAGCTAGGAGGCCCCTTGTTCATACCTTTAACCTTTTGTTATATTATAGGTCTTTCTTTGTCTCCCACACTGTACTGTGACATCAGCACTTTTATAACCACTAAAGCTCCTACTACTGTACTTTGTTCATTTAAGATACAAGTGTTTATACATTTATAAAATTGAATTGTAGTATGTTTTTATGTGTGTAAAGCACTCTAGGAGAAGAACAAAGAGGCACCACCAACCCACATTCATCTGCAAGAAACAGATTGAAACCATTTGTAAAGTTAAGGTCATGGGAGATCTGCCCTTTTAAAAAGCAAGTGTAATTGCCTGGTATATCCCATGCTTACTGAGGACATGGATATCTTGCCACCCCCCAAAAATTAGATTACTTAGGATTTTGTAACTGAGACTGATTTGGAATCAATTTGAAAGTTTTCTTGCAGTGGAAATATCAAATATTGCTGAATGCTTGTGCTCAGATCTCACCATTTTGAGTTTAGGATTGTTTCCCATTTACCTTTTTCTTTTTTCCCAGATGCTAGAAATTTTGAAAGGAGTGGACTAATTACATGTATCTCTCTCTCTTAGCTAGTATATATTTTTAATTTCCATAGAAATCTTTTAATTTCCCTAGAAATTTTTAATTTCCATAGAAATTTCCATAGAAATTTTTAATTTCCATAGAAATCTTTTAATTTCCCTAGAAAGATACAATTGTTCCCACAGTGGTCAGCACATATATGTTAGGGATTTTGACCACAGAAGTGTGGTGCCTGGGGCAGCGGGTCGGAGAGGAGTGCAGTTATAGAACAGTTTCAATTTGGACTCTAATATTCATTGGTTTGAAGCAGCCTGTTGGTGCTGGTCAGACAGATATTTTGATTTAATGGTGTGTTCAGAAGCCAGAATAGGTGTGGCGGGATTATTTGTTAATAGTTACCTTACGACTGAACTGAAAGAGCCCTTCTAAGTTGAATTCCATGCTCTACAAGTCACAGGTGCCTGGCAGCAGGAAGGGAAGTGGTGCAGACTTGCTAACCAAGCCACTCTCAGCTCACTTTCTTTGCATTAAGAGTCTGTCTGTAGGGAGGGGAGAGGGGAAACGGGAACAAACTGGTTGTGATACTTTGCAGTGATTACAAGCATTCTCTTTTCAATTACAGGGCTTGTTCTTGAATGCCAGCATTGCCACTTTTTAGCTATGTGACCTTGAACAAGATATTTAACCTTTCTTAGTCCAACTTTCCTCACCTGCTGAATGTGGTTGATAACCGCCACTTCATCAAGTTTTGTAGAGTTCAAGTTAAACAACATGAGTATAGGGCCCAGCCATGGGCCAAGTATACAGTAAGCGCTTGATAAATAACCCCTACCTTCTGTTTCTCTCCTTTAAGAAGTCCAACTTGCAGATGTGAAACTTTGTGTTGCTTAAATTAGTGCTGTGAGCTGATTATGTAATCAATAATTCTTTTGGATCACAGCGATTTCAGTAGAAATGAGCATCTAGGTTTGGTGCTTTACTGTTCCACTCAGGCTGTAGACATCTTTGGAACACATGTGTTCAGATACGGTTTATGCTCTTGGTTGTATGGGACATAGAAAATGGCTCAATCAATGAAATCCAACCTCTGTAGATGCGTTCTGTGAGGCTGAAGAGTTTTCGGTGACTTTTTTATGGCAAATGCCTCCACCAGTTGTCTTCATTGAATCCTATGAGAGATGAATGTGTGGGGATTTATTTAGTCTGTAGTGTAGATTTTTGTCTAGAGACTAACTTTTCCCTCTAATCCTAGACAAAAACCAAATGATTTAGTGGTTGAGGTCATGGAATTTGGAATCAGACCTCCTAGAATCATTCTAGTCAGCACAGAACTGTGGTTCTAGTCCCTGACTCCCTTTTACTGTCTCTGTGACTCCTTAATAGCTGTGGGCAAGAGACAACCTCTCTGAGTGTTTTTTTTTTTTTAAATCAGTAAAATGGAGATAATGGTAGTTCTTTTCTGACAACAAAATGATGGAGCTTAGATGAGATAATGCCTATAAAGATTTTACCAAGTTTCTAGAACATAATAGATGCTCAACAGATAATCCTGCTTCTTCTAATCCTCTTTCCCTCTTCCTCTCTCCTCCTTCCCCTTTTCATTAATCTTATTTTCTCCCTTTTTCCTCCACTGAGTTTTTAGAAAAAGAGAAAACTAGAGGTGCAACTTCAGGAAAGACATCTTTATTTCTGGTTGGGCTCTGATTGCTGTGATTTTGTGACATGGACTGTAGTCATAGATGTTGGCCCTGCCTGCTTACCAACACTGATTTTTTTTTTTTCTTGCTGTTTCTCGCAGGAAGGATCAAAATGTTCTCTCTCCAGTCAACTGCTGGAATCTCCTCTTAAACCAGGTGAAGCGGGAGAGCAGGGACCACACCACCCTGAGTGACATCTACCTGAATAATATCATTCCTCGATTTGTCCAAGTCAGCGAGGACTCAGGAAGACTCTTTAAAAAGGTAAATAGCTATTTCTAGTCAAAGACACAGTCTTGTAAATAAGAGAAAGAATATCTTATTGGCCCACTTAAAAGGCTTTCCATGGGTCTTGCCCTGCCACGTACTTATGGAGAAAAAATTTGAATTGGCTTTTTTTCTTCCTTTCTGAGTTGAATTTATAGTAGCCCTGAGAAAGTAACCATTTGCAAGGTACAACCCCAGGACTGGCAGCATAATTCATAATTTGCATATATTAATAATGACTGTGTTTGGTTGATTTCCTAAGTGGTTTGTGAAGCTGTTGGGATGCGGAAACCTTCTGTGTCATTTCATGATTTCTTCTTCTAGTTCATTTAGAAAATCCATGTATGTTTATGTTTTTGGTTTAGTTCTCTTTCCAAGTTCTCATCTTGGACAAGGTGAACTCATGAATTTGGTTATTCTTATCATGACGTATCTTTGTCTTTGGGTCCCTGAATGCTTTCTTCCTCTTTTTTTTTTTTTTGGTACCCCAGGTGGGATTCAAACCCATCCCTGAATGCTTTCTGAAGCTCAGTTTTTTGTCACAATTCCTTGGGTGTATGTCGAAAAATTTGACTAAGGAAAAGCTCAAAATTTATTGTGATAATCTTAAGAAATTTATACCAAATTCACCTTACCTGTCAGTAGTGGAACTAGCCTTTTGGAAACCCAAGAAGCTCTTTTCTAAGCTATCTCAACCTGAGCTCTTAATGGAGTCATTTATTTATGACTTTTGGTTACAAATGGTGGCAAAAGCCCCAACCATTGTACATGATATACCATGTCCAACATTCAAGCTCTGACATCCCCAGAATACTTTTTAGAAGGTGAATAATCTTCCCACAAGTGGTATGTAGAAAGAGGATATATAGAGGGCTATCATTGATTTCATATATAGGGAATTAACTGGTTCGCAGTTGACAAAATCCAGTGTTAAAATTTGACGCTGGGAGAGAATGGACTTCAGTAAACAGGACTGTGGTCGATAGTAGCCTTAGTTCTTGGTCAGTTTTCTAATTCTTTTTTTTTTTTGCGGTACACGGGCCTCTCACCATTGTGGTCTCTCCCGTTGCGGAGCACAGGCTCCGGAGCACAGGCTCAGCGGCCATGGCTCACGGGCCCAGCCGCTCCGCGGCATGTGAGATCTTCCCGGACCGGAAGATGCAGGGGACCGGGACGAACCCGCGTCCCCTGCATCGGCAGGCGGACTCCCAACCACTGTGCCACCAGGGAAGCCCTCTAATTTTTAACATTGGGAAGTATACAGTTCTCAGTAGGTCTGGAATTAGAACCCAATTTCTTCTGTTTATACCAGCATGAAAAAAGAACTGCTTTAGAATCATCCATCTACAAAGTTGCATCTGTGAAGGGGCTTTCCCTGTGTCTTACAGACAGGATATTAAGGGTACAATCATCTCAGAATGAAAAGAAGGAAGAGAAAGATAACTCCTTGCAGAGCTCACTAGCTATTTTTAGTGGCCCGGCTGTGCTCTCGTTGGGGCCATACTTGGTTTAGGGGCGAGGGTACTTTTCACCGTGTCCTCATGCTTCCCAGCATCTGCTCTAGCTTGCTTTTCATTAACTTGAATCATTCTGCAACACTTGGTGATGTTGTATGTGACTAAAATTAATGACTATAGTTAATAATACTGTATTGAATACTGGAACTATGCTAAGAGAGTAGATTTCAGGGGCTCTTTTCACACACACAAAAAAAGGTAACTATGTGAGGAGATGATATATTAATTATCTTGACTGTAGTAATCATTTCACTGTGTATGTGTGTATCAACTCATCTTGTTGTACACCTGAAATATATACAATCTTTATTTTTAAAAAACATATTTTTAAACCTATTTAGGTGGAACCTTGACAGCGATCAGATACCACTTCTCTACGATCTTGACAGCCACTTAGACTATCTTGAGAAGAAAAGGGGTTGATGGATAGTTCCCTCCTCCATTTTCTCTGTTCATCTGAGAAAAACTTTTATGAGACATTTTCAGCTATCTAGACTTCACCCAATCTCTCAGCTCCCTTTTCTCCCAGCTTCAGAAAGTTAGAGAAGAACCAAGCAGAGAGAGTTTTATAACCCCTCCAGATCTCAGAGATGTTTATGCCAAAGGCAGCCAGCTATCAAAGACATGTTCCTGGTTCCTCAAATGCCATTCACATTTCACAAAAAGCCTAAGTGCATGGCATGTATATAAGACATGTTGTATATCCCTACCCACTCATGAATGATATTCCTAGCTGTGGTCTAAGCATTGACCTCCTTAAGCCATGCATTTCTATGCTGAGGGTGTAAGGAAGAATTTCTAATTAATCACAGGACTGTTTATATATTACATTTCATTGAAGAAAAGTGCATGTATCATAGGCTTACAGCTAAATGCATTTTTACAAACCGAGCACACCTGATAACCATCTCCCAGATCAAGAAACAGAATATTTCAGTACCCCCAGAAGTCCCCTCATGCTCCCTTCTAGTCACTGGGGTGTTGGGAGGGGTGGGCCCAACACCCAAGGACAACATCAGTCCAGGCTGTCCACAGCAGAGATTAGTTTTCCTTGGTTTCATACTTTATATAAATAGAATCATGCAGTGTGTACTCTTTTGTGTCTGGTTTCTCTCATTCATTATTGTATTTGTGAGATTTGTTCATATGGTTGTATGTTGTTACAGATCATAGGATTTTCTCTTGATCATTATAACTTTTCATCAGTTAAATTATAGCTGATTAGAGATATCCGTAGGATTGTCGAATAGCCAATGTTTACTATCCCACAGGGTTAATAACCTCTTTTTTCTCTCCCCTGGCGTCCAATGTACGCAGAGAACTCTAAGGTAGAAGCTGGC
The DNA here is from genome assembly GCF_059928025.1 of Delphinapterus leucas. Lineage (NCBI taxonomy): Eukaryota > Metazoa > Chordata > Mammalia > Artiodactyla > Monodontidae > Delphinapterus > Delphinapterus leucas. The sequence continues at coordinate 41,222,685 of NC_143129.1, forward strand.
TTGGCTGATTGTAAGAATAGGTTAATTCTTTTTGGCTGGGCGAGAGGCTCTCTGCTTTCTAGTAATGGACAAAGAAGCATTTTCTCTCCATACCTTAAATTTTCAGTCTCTTTTGTTTAGAGTATGTTGCACATGAAGAATTAGAATCCCACTGGTTGAGCTATAATAATCGGGTAAGAGAACTGAGGAATGTCCCTGGTCACCCTGGAAGTTATGTGAAGCTTTCTGGGGCTTACTTTATGCTATTAGAGCAGAGCCCTTCTCTAAGGGACCCTTTCCCTTCTGCTCAGCTTTGCCAGTAACTCTGAAACTCTGGACAATTACCTCTCTTTTTTATGCCTCAGTCCCCTCAAGTTTAAGGAAAAGTATTTGGGCTATACGACCTCCATGCTACCTTAGAAACCGAATACACTGTAATTGTGTGATGACAAAGGCGTCCTACACTGAGGGCTTCCTTCCAGTTGTTGGATGACCTTTGTTAAATTGTGATAGGTGAGCTACAGTCCCCAAGATAAGAGTGAACAAAAGTGGGTCTGCGTATGGAGAGGGCGCTAGCTTAAGCAATGGAAGACCACATTTCTTAAAGAATGAAGCATTGTTTCAGATTCTGTTATCTATGATGGCCAGCAACCAAGAGACACCACACTTAAATCCAAATATATAAAATAAATATACCTCTTATCTTACCTGTAACTTTGGTTCCAGTAGCAAAAGGAAAACCCACATTTCTCTGGAGACACAGACTTCAGAAAAGATACCTTTGTTTCTGGTTCAGCTATGGACACCTGTGAAAATTTACCTGCGTTTTAGTGAATTTGAACCTGCTTGTCACTGGCAAAAATCACGGGTTTTCTTCCTTAAAAAAAATTTTTTTTTAATCTATAAAACTTAATGATCCTTTGGCAAAGGCTATAATCATCAAAACCAAAATTTTTGGAACCCTTATGTGCCAGGTAATATCTTAGGCACTTTGTATGCATTATCTTATTCAATCCTTACAATAAGGTGGTTATTACTATTATCCTTATTTTATGGAAGAAACTGAGGCTTAGAGAGATTAAGCAAAAAAAGAAGTGAGACTAGTATATTTGAATACAGTCACCTGGCTCTAGAACCCAAGGTTTTCCACCTGCGTGTTCTATTAGGCCTCTCTAGGTGTTGTATGCAGAGTAGAGAGTACTCTGGATTTTCTTGCTCTTTTTCATTGAATTCAGATATTTCACTTAGTTACAGAATTAACCTAATCTTTTCTTTAGCACACAACCCTTCAAAGGGTCTGGAGGTGTTAAACATCAACATTGGGTTGTTTCTCTTACCTGGTGTCTGGGCAAGCAGCTGGAAGTTGAGAATGAAATAGGGCAGCATGTTTTTCTCCCCAGGGGCAGAATCTCTAGTAAGAGGGAAACAAAGACTCATTAAATATGAGAACTGACCAAAAATCTGGCTCACAGCTAACTCAGCTAATTTGGGGATGTCAGGGTGGCTGCACAATTGGCCCTTCTATGCTACTGAACCCCCTTAAGGGATGCTCCCTGCTGGCCCTCTGGTTTGTGGTTATGTCTGCTGGGACATATTTTACATGTTGCATGAAGCCCTGGTAGAGACTCCTTTAGCTAAATATAACATCTAGAGAAAGTAACCTCCTGTCCACAGCTTAGAAACAGGCCCACTTTGTCTGGGACTCCAGGGAAAATTGTGCCTGTTTGGTGCTCCTGACATCTCCTTTCATTCAATGAAAGCTCAGTCTGTCTAACCCCTGTCGGAACCAAGGTCTGGGGAAATATTATTGCTGCCACCTTCATTTGTTTAATGTGGTGACTTCAAAAATGGGGGCCAAATACTGCCAACTCTGACTCCCAGCTCCATCTCGTCTCTGTGAAAGGCATGTTCTAAAGGATCCCACCAAGAATAGAAATCATTTTTCTCACTTTCTCAGTTTAAATTGAAATAAACTTGGGTGTGCTTTTTCCCACTGGGGAGAAGACAGTCCTGTCCTCTCCTCCTTTCACTTAGCTGGGATACCCTAAAAGTACCTCCAACCTGGCTTTTCAAGTCACTGTTTCTAGCCCTTAACAGCTGCTCACACTTAGGCTTGGAAACCAGTCAATTCAGACAGTCCTAAGACTCTGAATTGCATTCTTCTTTTTATGGTATTCCAGGTAACTGTACTCCTATTTTACCTTTATTACCCTAAGGTCCTATGGCAGAAAGTCAGGTTAAATTGAGAAAGCTAGGTCAGATTCCCAACAGACCTGTAGTTCTCAACTTCTTCTTTGCAAGAGAGTCACTTGGGAAGTTCTTAAAAAAAAATCTTTGTGACCTTGAAGAGACAAAGATTTCCTAGGATATAAAAAGCATGAACTATAAAAGAAAAATAAAAGGTAAAATGGACTTCATCAATTCTTGGACTTTTGCTCTTGGAAAGACATTGTTAAGATAATGAAAGATAAGCCACAGACTGGGAGAATATATTTGCAATACATAGAACTCAATAATAAGATGACAGAATACACACATTTTTTTAAATAGGCAAAAGGTTTTAATAGACACATCACTAAAGAAGATATATATAAATGGCCAATAAGCTCATGAAAAGATGCTCAATATCATTAATCATCAGGGAAATGCAAATTAAAACTATACGGAGATATGCAACATACTCACTAGAATGGTTACAATTAAAAAGACTGACAATACCAACTGTTCGGATGGATGGAATTCTCATATGTCGCTGGTGAAAATGTAAAATGGGACACAACCACTCTGGAAAATAGTTTGGCAGGTTCTTATGAAGTTAAATATGTACTTACCATATAACCCATCAGTTCCACGTCTAGGTATTTATCCAAGAGACATAAAAGTATATATCTACACAAAGACTTGTACCTGAATATTCATAATAGCTTTTGTTGTAGGCTGAATAATGGTCCCACCCCAAAGATGTCCCTGTCCTAATCCCTAGAACCTGTGAATGTTTACTTTATCCATAAGTCTTTACACATATGATGAATTTGAGGATCTTAGGATGGGGACTTTATGCTTCGTTACCTAAGTGGGCCCTAAATGCAGTTACTAGTGTCCTTGTAAAAGGGAGGTGGAGGGAGATTACAGACAAAAGAGAAGGCCAGCCATGTGAGAGAAGCGGAAGGAAGCAAAGTCACAGAGAGAAGATGCTGGGCCACTGGCTTTGAAGATGGAGCCAAGGAATGCAGCTCTAGATGCTAGGAAAGGCAAGGAAACAGATTCTCCCTGAGAGGCTTCTAATGGAACTCAGCCCTGCTGATATCTTGGTTTTGGCCCAGTGAACTTGGTTTTGGACTTCTGACCTCCAGAACTATAAGAGAATAAATGTGTGTTGTTTCAAGCCACCAAATTTGCAAAAATGTGTTATGGCTACCATAGGAAATGAATGGTAGTTAGTTTGGGCTATTTATTTATAATAATCCATCAACAGATAGGTAAGCATATTGTGGAAAACCGTATTGTGTTACATCCATATATGACTCCTACTCAGCAATAGAAAGAAATGAAATGCTGACGGATACAATAATGGAGATGAACTCACAAAACATTATACTGATAAAAAGAAGCCAGACACAAGGAGTACATTCTGTATGATTCCATTTATATGAAATTTTATAAAAGATAACCCTAATCTATAGTGATAGAAAGTAAATTAGTGATTGCCTTGGGGCCAGAGTGGGGATGGAGGTTGACTGCCAAGGGACACAAGGGAACTGGGGGTTATGGAAATGTCATACAGTGTTCATTATGGTGGTGGTTACATAAGTGTGTGCATTTGTCAAAATGTATCATAGTGCATACTCAAAATGTATACATTTTATTGTATGTAAATTATGCCTCAATAAAGTTGATTTAAAAGATAATTTAAAAATACCATGCCGAGGCCCCACCTCAGGGCAATTGAATCACGTTCTCTGGGATAGGGCCCAGCTGATCCTTTCATATAGTCAGGGTTGAGAATCACTGCTGTAGATACTCTGGTTTCCATCTTGGGGAAACCCGAGAGCACAGCGGTACATCTGAAGCCATAAGATCCCATCTGTCTGTCTGTGAGCCATGTTTTCCCCTGCTACAGACAGTGTTGAAGCATCTAGGTCAGTTTGTCAAGGCAACCCATTATAGTTTCCCTGCTTTATTCTTGGAGGGTGAAAGAGGGTGAATCTGGCATCAGGTAAATAGTTCACACTTCAAGAATTAAGAAATGCAAGAAGGGTGCTGAGGAAGAAACATAAGAGGTTCAATTAATAGTTTTCTGCAGGGCCCTGAGGTGTTAATGTCCTTTTCCCAGGAGATCAGTCACAAGAGAATTGACATGACCAGTCAGATTTCCTTTGGCACCAAGGAAATGGCTCTGGCAGTAAAAGAGGATAAAGGCGATTTGAAACTAAAAGCAGTACTTTTGGCCTACCTACCCATTTATCCCCTTTGGATAGGATTTCCTATGGAGTCTTTGAGTCCAGCTGTTTGGCATATGTGAGGGGAGAGGATGATGATTCTGCAAGGAGGCGTGTTCTATGGTGGTGCTGTCATAACTGAGAAGAGGAGAAGAAATGACTCACGATGCTGGTAGAGTTGAATGTCCCTGGTAGGTACCGTGGATTGAATCAATGGAGAGAGAATGGATTTCCAGAGTCTGTGCTCTGCCCTCTTGAGAAAGGGTTTAACTTGGCGGTATCTCTGGGAGAAAGAGTAGATGATTGATTTATCCCTTCATCTCTTCTCCAGTCTACCCTACGCCCCCTCCCCCATGGATCTCAGTATCTGATATTGATTGAATTTCCTCCATGTTATAACATGGCCACTAACAGTGTTGTGTGGTGCTTTATAGACAGCTGCTCCAGTTGCCTAATTTATCTTGTTGGTAGCAAAACTCTGTTCCAGTTAATTGAGTTTTATTCTCTCATATCTGTTGGAGAGATCCCCTTTGGAAAAAAGAATAGGATGTGAAGCTGAGCTTATTTGTGTAGGGGATGGAAGGCTGCCAGCTACTTCAAAGGCATCTCTGCTGATAAGGGTCGTCAGGTTTGCCGCCAAATCCAACACTGAGGGGAGCTTTGCAGCTAGTGCTGTTTGTGGCGTTTTAGCTTTGGTTTCTGTGACACTAGGTCAGCAGCATCTGTATCCTGCCCCTTGGGGCTTCTCTCTGGGTGGTCCAGGCTTTTTTTGGACTTAGGAAGATTCAGCTAAGAGGGAATGTGTGTATCAAAGATGCCTGCTGTCTTTGGCTTAGGTTAGTTTATACGTTTGTCTCTTTGGTGTTTCAGTCCTCAGGTATCTATCTGCCTTTTCTGAAAGAGCACAAGGTGCTATATTCAGAACATTCAAAGGTGTAATGGTACTTTGATCTTTATAAATCAAGGGATGATTAAGAGTATCAGAAGAACAATTTTAAAATATGGAGTATGGAAAAGAGAGGTGCAGTGGACAGAAAACAAGTGTCCACATGCAACCTTGTACCTATTTGAGTACTACCCTAAACTAGAAAATCATGTAGTCAATAAGTATTTTAGTGAAAACTATATATACAAAATAAAACATCATTTTCAATTAAACTATATATACAGCATTATGCTAGGTGCTAAAAAGCACTTAAAATCAAATTGAGGAGTAAGGTTTGCCCCCATTGAGCTTAGGGCTTTTCAGTCCACTTTTTAGTCCATTTAAATCTCCCAAAACTTTTGGTGGGAGGATGATAATAATAATACTAATAAGTAACAAGCTTTCCTCAAATGCTTACTATAAATATTATATACTGTAACAGAAAATAACTGTATTTTCTCTAGTCTTTTCATGTATTTTGCAAGTTTTTTTTTCCCTTAACTTTTTACATAAGTGTAAGGTAGTTAGAGAGAGTGCACATATTATAAAGTTCAATGTATTTTTACAAATGGAAACAAGTATGTAATTATCACCCAGATAAAGAAAAGAATGTTACCAGTATCCCACAAGTCCCCTCTTTTGCCCCCTTCCATTCGTTATCCCCTAAAAGCCACTATCCTGACTTCTAACAGTGTAAGTATTTGCTGATTTTGAAAAAAAAAATTATATAAATGGAATTACATAATATTCTTTCAACAATTTAAATATGGCATTTTTTTCTTCCCTGGTTTTCACTGTTTCTTATGAGAAGTCAGCTATGATTCTTATTGTTATTCCCCTGGATGTAATGTTTTGGGGACTTGGGGGGCTGCTTTTAATATTTTTTCTTTATCTTTGGTTTTCAGCAGTTTGACTATAATGAGTCTAAGTGTGCTGTTCATTTTTTTTAAATTTGGCTTTTGGATAAGTACAATATCTAAATAGTGAGGATCCATGGATAGTGGTTTTTCCTCATTTGGGAAAAATTATGGCAAATATTTTTCCTGTCCTGTTCTGTCTTCTTGCTTTGACTCCAATTGCACATTTGTTAGACTGCTTGATACAGTCCCATAGGTCACTGAGGCAAGCTCTTTTTTTCCCCTGTGTGCTTCAGTTTAGATGATTTCTAAAGTTTACCAATCCTCATTCATTGTATCCAATCTGCTATATTAATAGCATCCAATTAATTTTTTATTTCAGATTTTATATTTTTTAGCTTTATGATTTCCATCTGGTTTTTTTTGTACAGTTTCCATATAACTCCTGAAATTTCCCTTCTCTTCAGCCATTATTTTTATTTATTTATTTATCTTGCTGTACGCGGGCCTCTCATTGTTGTGGCCTCTCCCGTTGCGGAGCACAGGCTCCAGACGCACAGGCCCAGCAGCCATGGCTCACGGGCCCAGTCGCTCTGCGGCATGTGGGATCTTTCCGGACCGGGGCACAAACCCACGTCCCCTGCATTGGCAGGCAGATTCCCAACCACTGCGCCACCAGGGAAGCCCCCAGCCATTATTTTTAAAACATATTTGGCAACTATTTAAAAATTCTTGTCTGCTGATTTCAACATCTACATCATCCGTGGTTCTGTTTCTATTTATTGATTTTTCTCTTGACCACGGGTCACATTTCTTTATTTTTTCACATCTACTAACTTTTTATGACATATTAGACATTGCAGGTGTCATTATTGAGACTCTAGATGTGTTTATCATCCTTTGAAGAGTGTTAAGTTTTGTTCTAATAGGCAGTTAAAATACTGGTTGATCACCTTGAGCTTGTGGAAAATTGGTTTTATGCTTTGTTAAAATGGGTCTATTTTGGTTTTGTCCTTAGTCCTGGAACATATTCTATACACATAAGGTGTGACCGTTCTGGGGTTTCCATGGAAAGCCCAGGATGCTTATCAAGCCCTCTAACTTGGCAGGCTTTGAACTCCAAATTCCATCTTCCCTATAGTGGGCAGCAGCTAGGATGACCAGCAGTCCCAGTTTGCCTGGGGATGAGGAGGATGTTCCTGGGACATGAGACTTTCAGTTTTATTCATTCTACTGTTGATCACACTTGGATAAGTTTCCAGTTTGAGGCTGCTATAAACGTTATATTAGAAGGTTATTCTTCCCACTGCATAGCTGAAAAAAATTAAAGCTTACATTAGTAAAATACTCTTTTGTAAGACCAAGAAGAGGTGACATTGGAATTTGAACTCCCAGGCTCTTTCTACAGCATCACCCCGCCACCCGTGTTTCAGGGTTCATAGATGGTATCCTTAAAACATAGTTACTGCCAAATCAGATTGTTGAACAAGGTCACAGTCTGAGCTTTAAGGATAATGAATTCAAAACCTGCTTTTCTCTCTCCCTGCTTCCCTCTTCCTCTCCCCTTGTCTCCCTCTCCCTTTTCTCTACCTCTCCTTCTCCCCTTCTCTTTTTTCCTCTCTCCTCCCCCTGGCTCTCTATTCTTTTGAATAACCTTGTAAAATTTTATAGCACATGTGCATTGTAGAAATTAGAAAACATAAGAAGCAAAAATATGATAATAAAAAACCAGATTATATTACATATGCTATTTTATAATCTGTTATTTTAGTCAAGATTTCTACTTTTCCATTTCAGTAAACTTTCGTCTCATCTGATACCCAGGCCATGTAAACATTTCCCTAATTGTCCTAAAAATGTCCTTGACAACTGGTTTTTCCAATCTAGTATCTAATATACACTGGTTTTATGTCCCTTAAGTCTCCTTTAATCTAGCACTGTTCCTTTTCCATTACACTGATTTGTTGCATAGATGAGGCCAGTAGTCCTACAGATTTTCCCTCCTTCTAGATTTGTCTAATAGATTCCTTGTTTTGTTGTTTAACTTCTTCCTGTATCCTGACTTTTCTGTAAATTAGAAGGTGGTTCTAAAGGCCAAATGTATTCACGTTATATATTTTCGACTAGAAGACAGAATAGGAGACACTGGATACTTCATGTTGCATCACATCAGGAAATAAACCCACCAATAATGATGCCAATATTGACCCTCCAGATTAGGGTGGTGACAGTCTGAACCCTTTATTTTACAGTTACATTTTTTCTCACATGATAAGAAAGCCTATTGTATTGTATTATGTATGGTGCTATCATACAAATTTTGGGTGCCAATTCAGTTGTCCATCTGATATTTTTAACATCAATTGATAATTCTAGACAAGTTACTTTTTACCATCTCTGTACTTCTTATACTTGACTATAAGATACCTCTCTGAGAAAAGAAGATTATTAATACAACTCATCAGGCACCGTGAAAAGAGACAGTAGTTTGTAAAAACATATTACTCCCAGGAAAAACTACAATAATGGTGTGAAAGCTGACTAGGTATCAATTGTTTATTATAAGATTCACAGCAGGGCTTCCCTGGTGGTGCAGTGGTTGAGAGTCCGCCTGCCGATGCAGGGGACATGGGTTCGTGCCCCGGTCCAGGAAGATCCCACATGCCGCGGAGCGGCTGGGCCCATGAGCCATGGCCTCTGGGCCTGCGCATCCAGAGCATGTGCTCCGCAACGGGAGAGGCCGCAGCAGTGAGAGGCCTGCGTACCGCAAAAAAACAAAAAGATTCATAGCAATAATAAAAATAATAATTGTAAATAATACTAAATGAGTGCTAACCATGCTAGGGACTATGCTACGTACTTTACATGTATTAACTTATTTAATCATCACAACAACGCTTTAAGATGGGTACTGGCTTTATCATCTCCATTTATAGATAAGAACATGGACAGAGGGGTTCAGCAGTTGACTGAAGGTTGTACATCTGGTTGGTAGCAGAATTGCGACTTGTAGCTAGATGGCCCCCTTCCCCTGCATCATCTCTTCACATCACTGTGCTCTGCTCCTTCACACGTAGAAAGGTGGTAGTCATCATATTGGGAAGCTAAAGGGCCAGTGCTTATGCAAGGAATCAGTGACTTGTGCATTCTGCAGTAAATACATTTAGGTGCTCTCCAGGCCATGACTTCCCTTGTGCTGTTCTGATTCAGCTTCTTGCCCACCTTGTCTAGAGAGAGTAGACAGCTTTGATTTCTGCCTCCCTTCTTGCAGGACTGGCTTCTTTGGATTCTCCTATTTGTCTTTGTCAGGAGTTTCCCTTTGAATTTCTCCCTGCTTGCCTGAGCATGATTTTTAATTAAAAGGTGAAAAAAAAATTAAATTCTCCTTCTTTTGAGATAACCTCTTCAGTTTTTCCATTCTCTTCTTCTTTCCTTAAGGTATCGGACTTTGTCTGATCTTATGGTTTTTCTACCTGATCCTGCCCAGCTGTTAGCCTTTTTGTTTTTTTGTCTTTCCTTCTTTGACTCTGTGCCCCACAAATCATTTGGGTCTCTGTCCAGCTTTTCCTAGTATTTACCCAACATGAAATTTTCAGTTATCAACTAATTTTTATTGTCTGCACTAATTCTTGTCTTTGAGAGTCCGTAGGAACTTTCTCATGTCTCAAGAGCTCTCGGAATCAGCCTCTTGTTGAGCTGAGTAGTTGTTCTTAAGGCCCAGGGACAAGACTGAGAAGCAACATTTTCTGTCATTATTTTCTATTTCCTTTGATTTGGAAGTAAACAAAAAGCCCTTTAGCTTAGTTTCTTTTTTCCAGTCGTAAAAGTAATACATATTCTTCCAAGACATTGTGGGGAAAACAAAATAATCCAAACAAACAAAAAAAAGAAAATAATGATTACTTAGAATTAGTATTAACATTTTGGTGTATTTCCTTCCAATCCTTTTTTATATGCACACTTTTCTTTAGAAAATTAAGATTATATTATATATTAAGTTTTGTGCAATTTATTTCATTTACCATTTTAAGTGAACATTTTCCCCATGTCATTGCATCCTCTTTAAAAACATTGTTTTTAATGATTAGACAGCATTCTATATGCTAGTTATCACACAGTTCATTCCTACATTCTTTACGGTTCTTTGGCTGTGCTGTCTTGACTGTCTGCTGGAACATGTTCTGGTACGACCAGAAACAATCCAGAATCTCATTGGTATCTTCTTGGAAGTCACTTGTTTGTAGGAACGTTGGGTGACCTGTGCTTTCATTTGGAAGTACCCTACTTCTACTTGATATAAGGCAAGGAGAGAGGGTTTCCCCTCTTCTTCCTCTTCTATCTTCCTCATTGTCTCCAAGTTCAGCTGGGAGTCTAGACCTCAGACCTATGGCTGACCTGGGCCCTGGCTGGCTCAGTGGAGTTCTTTCACTACAGTAGGTTTCAGTTTTCTCATCTTTACACTGGAGAATATTACTCATACTCTCACTTTTCCTTCCCAGAATGTCACAGGAATCAGTAAAACCTGGGAAGAAAGTGCCCTGCAATTATCAAAATGCCAAGAGATAAAAAATGTTGAGGAGGATGTGGAGAACAGGGAACCCCTATACACTGTTGGTGAGAATGTGAATTGGTATACAGGCATTATGGAAAAGAGCATGGCACTTCCTCAAAAAATTAAAAATTGAACTACCTTATGATCCAGCAATTCTACTCCTGAAGGAATTGAAATCAGTATCCGAAATCAAATTGAAATCAAATCCAAAGGAATTAAAATCAGTACCTGAAAAGGTATCTGCACTCCCATGTTCATGGCAGCATTATTCACAATAGCCAAGATATGAAACAACCTACATGTCCTTTGACAGATGAATGGATAAAGAAAATGTGGTGTATATATATATACACAATAGGATATTATTCAACCATACAAAGAAGGAAATCCTGCCATTTGTGACAACATGGATAAATGGGAGGGCATTATGCTAAGAGAAATAAGCCAGGCAGATAAAGGCAAATACTGTATGGTATCACTTATATATGGAATCTTTTAAAAAAAAAGCCAATTTCATGGAAACAGAGAGTAGAACGGTGGTCACCAGGGGCCGAGAGAGAAATGGGGTGATGTAGGTTAAAGCGCACAAATTTTCAGTTATAAGAACAAGTTCTGAGGATCTAATGTACAGCATACAGTTAATAATACAGCATGTGTACTTGAAAGTTGCTGAGAGTAGATCTTAAGCATTCGCACCACATACACACAAAGAGTTAACTGTGTGAGGTGACAGATGTGCTAATGATCTTGATCTTGGTAATCATTCTACAATGTATATATCAAATCATCACATTGTATACTTTAAATATATAGTTATGTTTGTTAATTATTCCTCAATAAAGTTAAGAAAGAAAGAAAGTGCTCTGCAGAGCTTTGGTTATGTTCACGTAGAAGAGTGTGGCCCTCGTGCCTTCTCCCTGCTAGGGTGGTCCTTGCCTCTCTAAGCTAATCTTTTTTAGCATTGTGTTATCATATAGGTAGCAAGGAAATACAGAAGGCAAACTGGGAGATCCCGTCTGTAGCTTTAATCGTCTCTTCTCCAAAGCCAAGATAATCCAATCCTTCTGCCCACATAAGCATCGCATCCTTTCCTGCCCTGCCTCTTCCCATGACCTTGTTTTCCTTTCGATATTCATTTTGAGGGTGGAGAGTAGAAAAAACTTCTCTTTTCGCAGCTCTGTGAGTCAGTGCCTTTCTGGGTCCTTGAGTTCTCAGGAAGGAAAACTGCAGAGCCCACCTGATTCTTCTTTCAGAGACACTTTAAAAAGAGAGAGAGAGAGAGCCCTGCTTTATTGAAATCCAGGAGCACAAGTACCACTACCAGTTCATTCAGTTCAGTTTAATAAATATTATTTGATTGTCTTTAATTGCTTGGTATTCAACTTGGCACTATAAAAGGGCTGCAGAACAAGCTTAAAACATGGTTCAAGTTCTTAGATTTCTTACGTTTCAGTTGGTTAGACAGGCCATAGACTCCAGAAGCAGGTTACAACTTAAGACACCAATTTAATGAGTGGTACAGATAATTAGTTGTCTATAGGAGTTTGGAAAAGGCACAGATTCATGAGAGGTGAGTCAGGTAAGCGTCATATGGGGGAAAGAATTGGGCTGATGTTCTTTTAATTATATGCTGCCAGGATTCTTAATTATCCATCCATGTCTTATCTTCTGGAAATATCTTTTGAATATTTCCATATTACCTGGTGCCAACTTCCTCTCCTGCCTCTTTGTCCCCATTAGAGATGCCACCCATGAGACCAGTCTGACAGCAGCAGAGACTTTCTGTTGGCCAGCAATAGGGGAAAGATGTGGGATGAGGTTGGAGCCTGAGTGTGGAGGGCTTTGAATGCCACCTCAAGGAGTTCAAGCTACTGGTCAAAAAAAGCCATTGACCATTTTAGGTAGGGCAGTGAAATATCGAAAACCATGGTCTCCGGTGGCATTGGTGGCAATGTTCAGTGTGGTTTACGGTGGAAGAAACTATTTGGGAGCCCACTACAATAATCCAGCGGGTAATAGAACCCAGTTCTTGGATAATGGCAATGGAAACTGAAAGAATGGGATTTATTAAGAGGCATAGCAAAGAAGTTGTAGGTAGTACCAAGTGACCTGATACGATGTGGAAGGAGGTAAATGCTAGAGAGGATCAAAATTCATTTGGTCATTCAACAAACGTTTACAGTGTGCTTCCCACATTCCAGGCACTGTGGTAGGCACTGTAATACAGCAGATAACAAAAAGAAAAAGTCCTTGCCTGCATGGAGCTTATTTCTAGTCTGAGAAACAGGCAGTGTACAAATAAACCAGTAAATATATATTAGATGATGACAAAATAAAGTAGGGTAAAGAGGATGGGGGTCCTGGGGACATTGCTGTTTTATATAGGGTGGTCAGGGAAAGCTTCATTGATAAATTGGCATTTGAACTGATTCTTGGAGGAAATGAGGGATCTCGCTATTTAGCTCTCTGAGGAAAGTATTCCAGGCAGAGGAAACAGCATGTCTAAGGCCATGAGATGGGAGTGTGCTTATCTGATTAGAGAAACAGCAAACGGCCTCACGCACAGTAGACAAGAGAAAGAGTGGTAGGTGATGTGGCTGGGGATCGGGGGGCAGGCTGCCTCAGGCAGGGCCTTGGAGGCCAGTGGAGAGCCACACTGGGATTTGGAACAGAGGAATGATACAGTCTGACTCTTGTTGAAATAGGATTGTTCTGGCTGCTGGGTTAAGAGAAGACTGAAGGAGGAGCAAGGCAGGAGCAGAACAGGGAGACCAGTTAAGGAGGCTCCTATAAATAATTCAGGCAGGAGATGATGGTGGTAGAGATGATGGTGGAACAGAGTGGTAGATGTGGAGATCGTGAGATGTGGTCAGAGTCTGAGATGTATTTTGAAGATGGAGCATTTGCTGCTGAATTGAATGTGGTATGTGGGGGAAAGAGGAGTCAAAGATGACTCCAAGCATTTTGGCCTGATCAATTGGAAGTTAGAGTTGCCATTTATTGGGGAAAGTATGTGGAAGAGCCACTGGTTGTAGTCCAGCCCTTTAATTATTAGTGAAGAATCTGAGAGTCAGGAAGAAGTGACTTGCCTTAGGTCACCCAGTGAGGTACTAGCAGAGGTGGGACCAAACTACCAGGTCAATACCACACTTTCTGAGTTCAGTTTTAGACGTGGCAAGGTGAGAAAATTCAGTGAGGGTTAAGGCTGGAAGGGAAATTTGGAAATTAACCGCATAAAACTGACAGTTGAAGGCATGAGCGTGAGGATTCGGAGGAAGGGGCAGTTGAGGCCGAGAGAGAGGATTTTGAGGAGCCAGCAAAGAGGAGAGAAGAGCAAATTAAAATGGGCAGAAGGAAAATGAGAGTAACATGGTTCCGAGAACCTAAGTAAGAAGAAGAGGAAGCAATGGTGGGTACTTTAAAGGGATTGGGAAGGATGGGATCTGAGCAGATGTCATTCGATTTGGGTTTCGGGATCTTGGGAAACTATGGCGTCCTCAACAAAGTCTCCACTCAGATTTTACGCACTTTTCTTATCCTTTCAGCTAATAGTGAGAAGGAGTACAGTAGCATAAGCCTGAGACAGGGGATTTTTAAAAAAGTCCTTCCAACTCTAGCGTTACGTTCTTGTGAGTCTTACAGAAGAGTTTGACCTTCCCAGACTTCTGTGTGCCCTGCGGTAAACTGAAGGAGAAAGCATTCCTTCTTGCCCACTTGCTCCTGGAGGTGTTGTAAAGATAACGGCGGAAAATGATATGAAACTGCTTTGGAAGAGAAATGGTACATAAATCAAGATTTCTTTTCTAGCTGATGTTAACAAGTTTTTAATTTGAAAGCAATCTTGATAGAGGATAAAAAAACTTTACATTAGGGATACACCCCTTTATATTAGGGATACACTGACTGATAAAATTGATATTCCTCTTTGAAACAATATAAAATATTTCAGTTATCATTTGGATTTAAATCTTGCTTGATTCCTAGGTCCATTAGACTCATATCAAATCCTGCCTGGGCTTTTAAATGTGATTTAATTTCAGTGACCCTTGCCCCCAAGGCCACACAGGTCCTTCAAGCATTCATAGGTTAGCATGAGTCCGACACAGGGTGAGGTTTTCCGTGCTGAGTTCTGAGCAGTGTGTCTGTTTTAGAGCTGCAGGCTGAAGCCCCAGTGGAGTTTAATTTTGTCCTTCCAGTCCCCTTCACATAACAGTGTATGAAGAGCAGGAATGGAAATTAATTGTACATGCTGGCATCATTAAAGTTATCAGTGCGTATCCTCTCCTGGGCCAGGAAGATTAAAAAGGGTGTTGCAATCAGAGGAGATGATTTCTGACATCTGATGATTTCTGAGGGATGGGCTTCCTCCCCAGGTTCGATGTAAGGATGTGATCCTTGTGTGTTTCCTCTGGCCTGATACCACATAGCTTGGGGCTATGCAGAATCTCTGCCTCAGCCTCCCACCAGCCCTGGAGGAAAGCCAGGCTCCTGCTCTCTCTGGATCATAGGCCTCTTAGGTAGAAAACCAGTCCTTCTCACTGAAGACTGGCCTATTCCAGCTGTCCATTCTTGACTGCAGGATGCAGTCAGGTGTCTTGGGTAGGTCAGGCCTGAGAGCCAGTCACATCTTGTTCAGGTGCAACCTGAATGAAGTAAGGAATTGTGCTGCTCCCTGGTGATTCAGTTCGTTTCAACAAGTGTTTATTAAATGCTTTCCCCAAGCGCCACGCTAGGCCCAGACACTTTTGCCTGCGTGCGTGCTGCAGTATTTTCTTGGTTTGGAGGAGAGAGGCCTCTGTTGTAGTTTACGAATCAAAGAAGACCCTGATCTGGGAGTGAGGGTCTTTTCCCAGCTTTCACACTGACTCACAGTGTGACCTCACTTTTTAATCTTTCTAAGACTTGGTTTTCTAATCTGCTAAAATAAGGGTTTGGAGTCATCTTTCTACGATTTCTTCCTGAAATTCTGTAATGAAGTGTGGGAATTTTTAGGAAAGTGGTAAACCGTTAGAGAGTTCTAAGTGAAGACAATATGTTTGCACAACAAATAGTGTTTGAGTTCTGACTCTATGTGGCCCTTTGCTAGGGATTGGGAAGATGGCATGGCGAGGTTCCTGACCTAAGAGCAGAGTCTAGTGGGAGAAACAGATCCACAAGTGAACCATGATAGTACAGTATAATAATGGGTTCCTCATGGAGGAAAGCATGAGCTGAGGTTTGCCTTACCAAGTTGTGTGAGTCTTAGTGGGGGAGAGAGAGGGGGGTGTGGTGGTGAATAGGGATTCCTGGGAGATGAGACAAGCAAATAGTGTCCTGGAATTAATAGGTGCTATGGGTGAGGATGGCTGAGCACAGAACCCTTGTAGGAGATGGCAAGTGATGAGGCGGAAGAATCAGGCTGGCCTTGAATGCCTCACTAAAGAGCTTAGAGTCTGAAGCCAGCAAAGGGGAAGCCTCATAATGTTATTGTGGTTTTTGTTTTTTTTTTTAACTTTTCATTTGGAAAATAACTTCAGACTTAGAGAAAAGTTGCAAAAGCAGTACAAAAATTCCTGTATACCCTTCACCAAAATGTTAAAATCTCTTATAACTACAGTACAATGATCAAAATCAGGAAATTAACACTGGTCCAATACTATTGCCTAATGTACTGGTCTAGATCAAATTTTACCGGTTGCCCCACTCATGTCCAGTTTCTGGTTCAGCGGCCAGGTCAGGATCACACATTGTGCTAAGTTTTGCTGTCTCCCTAGTCCCCTCTAATCACTGACATTTCCTCTGTCTTCCTTTGTCTTTCATGACTGACACTTTTGAAGAGTGCTGGCCAGTTATTTTGTTGAATGTCCCTCAGTTTTGGTTTGTCTGCTATTTCCTCATGATTAGATCTGATTAAGCGGGTTTTGGCACGAACACCACAGAAGTGATACTGCGTGTTTTATCAGGAGCCGCTTCCCGTTGATTTTTTCCATTACTAGTGGCGATCATTCTGATTGCTTGGTTAAGGTAGGTTTCTGCCAGATTGTTTTACTGTAAGTTACTTTCTTTCCCTTTGCACTTCAAATAACTTGTGAAAAGAATCTTTGAGACAATGTAAATATCCTATTTCTCCTCATCTTTGCCCACTACTTATTAGCATCTATAAATGCTTCTTAACTGAAACAATCCCAGTAATGGGTTTTACCAAGGGAGTACCATGGACAGATTTGCCTTTTAGAAAGATTACGCTGAAATGTTTGGATGTGAGAGAGTTTAGAAAAGCAAGAACAGTTATAATAAAACTATCTTGATAGTTCTTGTAAGAGATGATGGGGTCCTGAATTAAGGCAGTGGGAGGAGGCATGGAGAAGATGGGGGAGAGACATTCCAGCTGTATTTAGAATCAGAGTGTGCAGGGCTTACATTTGGGGCTATAGATTTAAATGCTGGAAAAATTTTGAAATAGGAAAAAAACAATCACATTTTCTCTAGATTATCTCTATATAACCACTGGGTTACTCTTGTAAGAACTAGAGTAGCTAACTTTATTAAATATATTGTACATCTCGTTAAATGAAGTTTCACAAGGTGTTGCTTCTCCTCTTGGACAGCTCTTAGACCAAATACCTTTTGTTCAACCCAGAGCCGTTTCTAATCTCCAGTGCAGATGTGCTCGCCGTTTGGTTATAGAATATGGTAAACTGAGATATTGTTCTCCATATCCCAGTGGCTGCTTCCACTGGCCCTTTTCCCAGATTTCTGCCACTTGTTAGCTTAGCTGGTATCCTCTCTTTGCCTTAACATAAAAGCCAGGGCTATAGGCCGTAGTCATGATTTGACAGTATCAGGGAAGCATTTCTTATCAGTTTTTCCAGAAAATAGAGAAAATATGCAAGTCAGCAAAAAGAGGTGGGGGGAGGGCAGAGGCTCAGTTCTTACCTTAAGCTGCTTGGAGAAGATGTTTGTTTACTAGAGGGTAGTGAACTTTTTTAGCACAGCTTTGCAAGGGTGCTGAAAATCATTTTAGTTTTTCATGCCTGGGAGGTTAATTGGGTTTGTAGAATTACATGGGAATTTAGGGATTAGTCTAAGCATTTAGGGTTATTCCTGATCCCAGGCCAATTGCTTACTTGATCTAGGCAAGAGGAGATAGAATTGAGCTCAAGCTTCTTTTTGCTCCAAAAGCTGTGGAGGATACATCCCTCTTGTAATCTAGAGTCCTGCTTGCTAGGTTTCTGAAAATCCTCTCATGGGTTGTGAAACAATAGCCCTTTGACTATATTTCTGTCCATGGTGATGTGAGCTGATTAAACTGGCAAGCAGATAATGGAGGGGAATTGGTTATATGTCCCCAGCGGGAGGTCATGACGAAATGGATCTGTGGTTGACGAGAAGAATTTCAACACATATCCAAATCAGTTCCTCAGATAGGTTGTCTGAGATCCCCAGGCCTGCCTCCTGCCTTCCTTGAATTTGACTCCTGGCGCACAAGACTCAGGCTTCAGAGGCTCAGCTGGGCATCCACAAATCAACTCAGGAAAGTGGTGCTGAGCAGTGAGGTTCTTTTGGGGAGATACCACAGCATAGGAAAAGAACATCAGACTAGGAATCAGGTAACCTGGGCAGGGACCCAGAACTCCAGATGGGTTCCTTGTTTATTTTTCTTACTAGTTTAATTCCCTACCACAATTTTGAGATTCACTTCTGGCTGTGGTCTAGAGAAGCAGCTAAGAAAGGCACATCTGAATTAAAATCTGGTTTGTAGGTAAGGCAACTGAAGTTTTCAAATTTTGCAAAATTATGGATGAGTGGAGTGGAGACTAGGAGAGAAAGAGCAGGCAACGAGCTGCGCTTTTCTAGTTCTGCATTCTAGAAACAGTGCTGACGAGTAAATCCTATCCTTTATTTTAATCCTACCATTTCTATTTTTCCTTTGTTTTTTGTTTGGCTTTCCTTCTCTCTTCCTTTCTTCCTTCCTTTCTTTCTTCCTTCCTTCCTCCCTCCCTCCCTCCCTCTCTCTCTCTTTCTTTCTTTCTTTCTTTCTTTCTTTCTTTCTTTCTTTCTTTCTTTCTTTCTTTCTTTCTTTCTCTTTCTTTCTTTCTTTCTTTCTTCCTTTCTTTCTTTCTTTCTTTCTTTCTTTCTTTCATTTCTTTCATTTCTTTCTTTTTTTTTCTCTCCTGATTGCCTGTGTACTTGCCTAAGAAATATTTCTCAACCTTACTAGAATATTTAGGGTTAATTAAAAATTATAAGAGTATGTCACAAACCTAGTGCACTCTTTAAGCCTAGTGTTTACACAAAAGGTTGGCATGCTCTGGCTTGGAGACCCTGACCCCATCTCCTCGACTTGCTGGTTTCAACTCTACATATTTTGCTTCAAAACCCTAACGCCACAAAGAATGCGGAACTGACGAGTCCTCCCCATCTACCAGCTAGGACATCTTGATTAAATTAGTGTCAAGGGGGGTGGAGAGAAAGGCACAGTGACACAAAGGGCGTTTTGAGGAGCCCTGTAGAGCCTGTGGAGAATGAATGTTCTCGTTAAATATGGCCATGACCTGCAGCTCCACGCATACCAGAGACACAGCTCAATTGTCCCCAGGAGTTGGGGGGTGGGGATGATCAGGGGGAGAGGACAGCCTGGCATGGAAAGACAGAAATGCGGGAAGGCCCGTTGTTGCTTTCTTTCTGCTGTAACTTCAGCAATTGATTCTTTGATCATAATCCTTGTTTTTGGAATGGATCAAAAAGTGGTTTCCTTTCCCCTGGGTGTTTGAACCTTCCCTCTGCTCCTCTCTTCTCCTCTGGGTACTAAGGGAACTCCTGAAAGCACCCATTGTCTTAAGCCTCTTTCCACTCCCTTCCTTGGGGCTCCCCAAGAAGATTGCTGCCTGAACTCTGTAGAGCAGTGCCCCCAAGACAGTGCTCGCCCTTGTCATTTACCCCCATCCTCATCCTATTCATCCTGAAGTCCCAAGACCAAAGCAAAGAACAGATGAACTGTTCAGGGCTTGCAGAGAGCCACTGCATTGGTGGGAATGCAGCAGTCGGTCACCCCTTGGCTCGATTCTGTCTGCACGATGGCCAGGGCGCTTTACGAGATATGCGTTTGCCATTTGCCCTTTGAACTGCCAGCCATCCAAATACAGCAAATGGATTTAAAGCTCATTAAGTTTTGGATTCCCTCCTTGTAACCATAATATCCTAGCAGCTAATATTTTTTTTTTTTTTTTTTTTTACCGGTACGCGGGCTTCTCACTGTTGTGGCCTCTCCCGTTGCGGAGCACAGGCTCCAGATGCGCAGGCTCAGTGGCCATGGCTTACGGGCCCAGCCGCTCCGTGGCATGTGGGATCTTCCCGGACCGGGGCACGAACCCGTGTCCCCTGCATCGGCAGGCGGACTCTCAACCACTGTGCCACCAGGGAAGCCCATAGCAGCTAATTTTTATGGCTAACATATATAATTCTCTTTTTAACAGATAGGATCATAACCTTTTATACATATACCTGAGGACTTAAAAACTGATGCATCAAGGATATTCTTTTGTACTATCCCTCTCTTTCTTGCTGTGAAAGCTTACAGCCCTTCATCCTCTCATGTTCACTTAATAAATAATTATTGGGTGCTTACTATATGCAAGGCATTGTACAAGATGAGGAAAATACAAATCTGCCATAATAGCATTGAACAGGAATTTGTGGGTTCAAATTCTAACTCTACCATTTCATAGCTCTTCCCTTGGACAAATAACCACTGCAAGATTTAGTATCTATAAGATGGAGATAATAACAAATACCTCATAGAGTTATTACAAAGATTAAATAAGGTTATGCCTATAAATGGTTAACTCACACTAAGCACTAGGTAAATGTAAGCTACAATTAACTCTTTTTATTAATTACTAATTGCAAGAAATAGTTCAGAAGCTTATGCTATAGTTGAAAGGGAAGAAGACATTTGCATAAATAGCTTTAATCAAGGCATTGTAGATATCATGTGTCCAATAAATGGCATTGATAATAATTGCTAGAGAATACGGGACAGGCAGTAAAGGAGGAGTCATATTCAGCTTGGTTGTTGAAGGAAGGCCTGTGAACCAATGTGTATCAGCAAAAAGTTCATTCCTACATTTGTGATAGATATCACCAATCAATCATGGAACTCTTCTGTTTTTCAGTTTTTAAATTTGAAATATAGGTATAGAAAAGTATGTAAAATATATGTGTATATGAGTAATAATAAAGCAAACACCAAAGTAACTAACCACACAGGTCAGTACATAATCTTATCAGCACCTCAAAAGTCCCTGCTATATTCCCCAGTCACAGCTCTCTCTATTCCTCCCCACTATCCTAACTTTGTGATAATTATTTTCTTGCTTTTCTTAAATTATAGCCTCTAGGTATTCACCTTTAAACAGCATAATTTAATTTTGCCTGTTTCTGAACTTTACATAAGTGGAATTATACTGTATGCATCCCTTTGTGTCTTGCTACTTTTGCTTGCCACAGTTTGTGAGAGTCATCCATTCTGTTGCATATAACTGTACCTTGTTTATTTTCATTGCTGTAGGGTTCCATTTATGAATTCACCACAATTTACTTATCCATTTTGTTATCAATGGGCATTTAGGTTGTTTTCAGTTGGGACTAATGCAAACTATGCTATGGTGAACATTCTTGTATGTGCATACCAGTGTACATATGCTCAGATTTCTAGGGTGTATACCAAGTAGTGGAATTGCTGGTTTAAAAAATAGGCATATCTTCTTTTTTATAATGCTAAACTATTTCCCAAAGTAGTTATTAGTAACTTTCACCCCCACCAGCAATGTATGAGAGTTTCATTCTTCTACATCCTTGCCAATGTTTAGTATGGTCAGATTTTTAACTTTAGCTGTAGTTTTACTTTTAATTTTAGCTATTGTCATATTGGTTTTAATTTACAACAATCTGATAACTAATGAGTTTGAGGGCCTTTTCTTATTTTTATTGACCATTTAAATATATTCTTTTACGAAGTGCCTATCTGGAATATTAATCCTTTTATTGGTTATATAGCTAGACATATATTCTCCTACACTAGGTCTTGTCCTTTTCCTTTTCATATTTTCTATTGGTTAGTAAAAGTTCTTCATGTTAATGTAGTTACATTCGTTTTTCTTTATGGTTAGTGCTTTTTCTGCCATATTTAAGAAAGCCTTTCCTGCCCTAAGGTCTTGAAGATATTCCATTGTATTATCTTCTTATAGTTTTGTCTTTCACATTACAGTCTTTAAGCCATCTCCACGAAATCAATTTTTATATATAATGTGAGGTAGGACACAACTTAATTTTTTGAAAAGTAGACATGCAATTTCCATATCACCATTGATTGAAAATTATATCCCCGCCCACACACACACTGAGTTTTCTTTTAAGAATATATATTGAAGATTTATCCTGTGCCAGCTACAGTAAATGCTTTACATACAGTAAGTAGACAGGTGAAATTTGAAAATGAAAATGATTTCATAATTAGAGATGGAAAAGTGAGGAGCTCATGAGTGTGGAGGGGGAGTTAGAGTGGAAGGACATTGCGTATGGAAAGAACAGATTTCAGGACAAAAGAGAGCGCAGGAATGTGTGAGGACTCTTCAGAGGGTGGTGAGTAAAATAGTTTGGCTAAACCAGAGTATTTATGAGGAGAGCACTTGGGAACCAAGGAAGATTTATTCATAGGAAAATGATATAATAGAGCTGCTATTTCAGAAAGACTGGGCCTCTAATGCAGGGGCAGGGTAATAAGGGCCCACTATGTGGTAGCAGTGGCAGGAGGAATGGAAAGGAGACAGATGTTACGTATATCGTAAAGGAAAAATCAGCAGCATATGGCCACTTATTGGAGAATTAGAAGTCAATGATTACTTTTTTCTGTTTTTATTCTAGTGTCACTTAAGAAAGGCCAGTGTGCTGTTAAGGAATTCAGGAATTCCTTTTCATAGTTGGTGGAGCTATTTTCACATATGTCCCAGGAACTAGATGGCCAAGCCTCTTCAAGCCCCAAATGGCCCCGTATGAGACTTTTATATGTGCTCATTTTCAGAACTTCATGGGGAGTTCCTCCATTTGGTGGACTTCGGGTTACCAGAGAATGCCTGAGATTTAAATCTGGATTCTCAATCACTACAGCTAATTTCAAATATGCCCTTTATATGAGGTGGATTCATCCCTCTCCTATCCTTTGATGGATCGTGGTTTTTGAAAAGCCTCTAAGGAAGTAATGAAGAACCATATTTAAAACCTCAAGCTTGCTTCTCTCTTGTTTTACCAGAGTATTTTGGTTACCATATCCTGGGAAATGAACAACTTTAAAACATAAATGTGGTAAGCCTTCACTTTCACCAGTATCCATTCTTTCTTTCATACAAAGCATACTTATTAGGTATCCAACATTGAGGGCTGGTGAGGGCTACACATAAAGATAATGTCTGTCTTCAAAGTTTAAACTTTGAGTTTTGCTACTAGAAATGACAGTTTAGGTAACTCAGACTAGCCCTTCTGCTTCTTTGAAGCTGCTTTTGCCTAAGAGGTATCTGTTATTCTAGAAGAGAAGCCAAGCAGAGCTTTTAATAGCCTTATAGGGCTAACAGGACAAAAATTGGAATTCAGGCTGAGGAAGGGGAGCCCTGGTAAACTTCCTCAGGCTTTGGAACCCCACAGGAATATAATTTAGTAGTAACAGTGAACCAGAAACAGACTTTAGCAGGCTCACAGGGACTGAAACCTAGCTTCAAATTATCTTAATCTCTAATTGGATTAAGTTGATCTAAGATATCTAGTGGCTATAAGCAAATTTAAATCCTCTCTAGTGGACAATGCTGTCACCCTAGGCCTAATATCTCTCATTGTTTTGTATATGCAATGCTAGTCAGAAAAACAATAGACCTACAGGAGGTCCATATAATGGTTATCAGACAAACTTTAAATTAACTATGTTTATGAAAACAAATAATAAAAAAAAACTGGAAAGTTATAAAAAAGAATCAAACAACTCAAAATAGGTTGAAGGTATAAATGTAAGAGCTAAAACTTTTAGAAGAAAACATAGGCATAAATCTTTGTGACCTGGGATTAGGTAATGGTTTTCTGGATATGACACCAAACATAAGCACCAAATGGAAAAAGTACATAAATTGAAGTTCATCAAAATTATAAGCTTTTGTGCTTCAAAGGACACTATCAAAAAAATGAAAAGACAACCTATAGAATGGGAGAAAATATTTTCAAATCATGTGTCTGATAAGGATCTAGCATCCAGAATATATAAAGAACTCTTACAACTCAACAATAAAGAGAGAAACAACCCAATCTTTAAAAAGGCAAAAAGCTTGCATAGACATTTCTCCAAAGAAGGTATACAAATGGCCAAGAGGCACATGAAAAGTTGATCAACATTGTTAGTCATTAGGGAACTGTAAGTCAAAACCACAATGAAATCCCACTTCACACCCACCAGGATGGCTATAATTCAAAAATAAAAATAAGAAAAGAATAAGTGTTGGCAATGATGTGGAGAAATTGGAACCCTCATACATTGCTGGTGGGATTGTAAAATGGTGCAGATGCTATGAAAAACAGATTGGCAACTCCTCAAAAACTTAAGCCAAACTTATGCAAAAACTTAAGCATAGAGTTACCCTATGACCAAGCAATTCCACTCCTAGATGTATACTCAAGATATCTGAAAACATGCCCACACAGAAACTTGTACATGAATGTTCATAACAGAATTATTCATAACAGGCAGTTGATGAACATTTGGAAACAATCCAAATGTTCATCAACTAATTAACAGGTAAACAAAATGTGGCGTATCCATACAATGGAATAGTACTCAGCCATAAAAAGGAAGAAAGTACTGATATGTGCTACAACATAGATGAACCTTAAAAACACATATTATATGATTCTATGTATAGGAAATATCCAGAATGGGCAAATCCATAGAGACAGAAAGTAGCTTAATGGTTGCCAGGAGTTGGAGGAAGGGCTCAGGGGAGAGAGTAACTAATAACAGGTGAGAGCCTTCTTTTTTTGATGATAAAATGTTCCGGAATTAAATAGTGGTGACTGTTGCACAACCTTGTGAATATACTAAAACCACGGAATCATACACTTTAAAATGGTGAATTTGGGCTTCCCTGGTGGTGCAGTGGTTGAGAGTCCACCTGCTGATGCAGGGGACACGGGTTCGTGCCCCGGTCCGGGAAGATCCCACGTGCCACAGAGCGGCTGGGCCCGTGAGCCATGACTGCTGAGCCTGCGCGTCTGGAGCCTGTGCTCCGCAGAGGGAGAGGCCACAGCAGTGAGAGGCCCGCGTACCGCAAAAAAAAAAGGTGAATTTATGGTATGTGAGTTTTATCTCAATGTTAAAAACAAGAAGAATCAAACAGAAATTTTAGTGCTGAAAAATATAGTAACTAAAATAAAGAGCTCAATGTGGATTAAATAGCAGGTTAGACAAAGCCGACTAAAGAATCAATGAATTGGGGACTTCACTGGTGGTCCAGTGGTAAAGAATCCACCTAACAATGCAGGGGGCGTGGGTTTAATCCCTGGTCAGGGAACTAGGATCCCACAGGCTGCAGGCACCCACGCACCACAACTACTGAGCTTGCACACCTCAACTAGAGAGCCTGTGTGCTGCAAACTACACAGCCCACACACTCTGGAACCTGCGCACCACAACTAGAGAAGAGAAAACCTGCATGCCACAACCATAGAAGAGAAAACTTGCACGCCACAACTAGAGAAGAGAAAACCTGCATGCCACAACTAGAGAGAAGCCCACGCACCATAATGAAAGATCCCACATGCCTCAACCAAGATCCCGTGTGCCGCAACTAAGACCCGATGCAGCCAAAAAATATATAAATAATAAATAAATTTTTTTAAAAAGAAAAGAATTAATGAATTGGAAGATAGGTCAGAAAAAAATGCATATGGAAGCTTAGAAAGAGAAAAAGGATGGAAAATACCAAAATCAAAACAAAACAAAAAAAGAGCATAGGAGACTTGTGGGATATGGTAAATAGGCCTAATATGCATACATTTGAAGTTCCAGAAGAAGAGAACGGGGTAGAAGCAATATTTGAAGAGATAAAAGCTATGAGTTGTTCCAACCTAAGAAGAGACATCAAGTCACAGATTGAAGGATTATGAACCCCAAGCAGGATAAATACAAAGAAAATTACATGTAGGCACATTATAGTAAAGTTGCTGAAAACTATGACAGAGAGGAATCTTAAAAACAGCCAAAGGGGGGAAAAAAGGCATATTACCTTCAAAGGAGAGATAGCAAAGCTGACAGCTGACTTCACAATGGAAACAATAAAAGAAAAGAGACAGCAGAGTGATGCTGAAAGAAATAACCTTCAAAAATGAAGATGAACTAGACAGTTTCAGACAAGAAAAATCGAATATAACTTATCGTCAGCAGAACTTGCACTAAAAGAAATACTGAATGGTATTCTTTAGGCAGAAATAAAATGAGTCCCAGATAGAAGCTTGGAGATGCAGGAAAAAGTGAAGAGAAACAAAAAGTATACATCTAAATGAATATTGACTTTAAAAAAATAATTTATTGCAGGGTTTTAAACATACATAAAATTAATGTAAATGGCAACAATAGAATCTGTGCCCAGGCAGAGATGGGGAAGTAGGTTTAAAGGTATTGTCCTGGAAATGGTAAGAGTATTAATTTATATTAGACTTTGGCAAGTCAAGGATGTATGTTATAATTTAGGGTTATCACTAAAGAAATAGTATCTCAACCAATCTAAGAGAGGGGGAAACTTGATAAATAAAAACTAGCCAAAAGATGGTAAGAAAGATTCTGGTAAAGAGAAAACTATAGGAATATAGAACACAGCAGTGGCTTCCAGGGATTAAGGGTAGAGGAGAGTTTGACAATAAAGGGGCAGCATGAGTGAATTTTTTGGTGGGTGATGGAACTGTTCTATGTCTTAACTGTGGTGGTGGTTACCCACTTTGTACATTTGTGTACAAACGTACACAAATGTGTCAAAGCACAGAGAATAAACCAAGAGTGACTTTTACTGAATTTTTTTAATTAGAAGGAAAAAAGAAGGTAAAAAATGAGAGAAAATAGAACAAATAGCATACAGCTGGTTGGTGGATTTAAACCTAAATGTATCAGTAATTACAATGACTGTAAATAGACTCATGCAGAATTAAAAAACAGATTTTAAACAAACAAAACTAAAACATGAAAAGCCGCACCTTAAATATAAGGATACAGACAGAGTTAAATATAAGGATATAGAAAGAGTTAAAGCAAAATGATGGGAAAAGATAGTTCTGATAAAATCAGACAAGATAGATTTTAATGCAAAAAGTATTATTAGAGATAAAGAAGGGTATTTCATAATAATTAAAGATTCAAGTTACCAGGAAGAATTAATAATGCGAACTTAAAACATATAAATCAAAAATGGATGGAATTAAAAGGAGAAATAGACAAATCATCAACCCCAGTGGGAGGTTTAATACACCTGACTTAGTGAATAATCAAATAGACAAAAAACACACACAGAAAAAAAAAATCCGTAAAGATAAAGAAGATTTGAAAAACAATGAACAAACCTGGCCTAAATGACATATATGGGCCCTATGCCTGGCAACTGCAGTCAGATACACGTCCTATTGGTGGACCTGGAAAATTTATAAAGCCTGAAGTGAAGAGGAAAAATTGAAGCACTTAGAGCTGGGGAATGGAAATCGTCAGTTCCAAACTCTGGACATCCTCCTTCTCACAATTCACTGATTTTTCACTGGGGATGAGGGAAGGTGCCCTTCTCCAAGGACCTAGATTTTTTTAACTGTCCGTAGACTGATGGGAGTGGCTGCACATGTGGACAAAGTGTAGACAAAGACGAAAGGGTACAGACCACCACTGTCACTGAAGAAAGCTGTCCAGACTCAGAGCTCCACCCCAGCCCCAAGGAAATGCATTCTAATCTTCTGCCAGTGAAGAACTCTATTTATCTCCCAGAGTTGGCTTTTTTGCTCCTCTCCGGTCCAGCTCTGGCACCTGAAGTATCAAGATGCTCTTTCCATAATTAAACCCTCTGCTCCTCCTTTTCTCTGGAAGGAGGGATTCTAAGACAACTCCAAAAGTAGAACTACACAGATCCCTCAATGAACTGACTTTGCTGCCAGGTTCCTCTTTAAAGTATCTAATCAGCGATTTTCCCAGCACCCCAGGCATTTCCTGTATGGGTGCTGCTGACTATTTTACTTCCTACCAGGCCGCCTCCCATGCCGTGTTCATGCTGCCAGCTTTCAGATGAGCTCTATTAACTCCTATGCTTTCAGCCTCCTCGCGGTCAACTGGGAGCCACAGGGGTATTCTTCCCATCACCCAGCTCCTGGAACTCCTTACTGTAGACGGGCATATGCTTACATCCGCCATATCATTCTGGCTTTTTTTTTTTTTTTCTTTCTTGCCCAGTTCCAACCCATTGATTATTTTTCCTCTAGAGTCCATTTTACAGCTGCCGAGAGATTTGTGCTCTCATGTTCCCTGTTTGTCTTTGTGTCTTTTGTCCCCTGTGTCCCAGCCTACCCAAGGATGCCATGGTCATCAAGACACCATTTCTATGCCTTTAGTGTCCTGACTGGGACATGGGGTGATCACTCATCTTCAATACGACCTCAAGAAATCCTTTGGCGCTGGAGATCAGGGCCTAAAGTCATTATTACACTCCCACTGAAATCATTATCCAGAAGAGTTAAAGATGGAAATTTGCCAAGAGAAGCATCATAGCGGTGGTTTAAGAAATGAAGCCTCAGACTTGATTGTCTCCTTTTAAGGGATGTTGCTTTCAGCTTATTTTTTAGTATTAGAATAGGCCATTCCAAGAGATTGAAACAACTATGGGGGGACATTCAGATTCTTATAGGTCTTTGTTTTAGACTCTGCCATCCGAGGTCTTGGGAGAGCAGAGGACCTTCAGCCTCTTCCTGTCCCCCTACCCCAACCCCACCCCTGCCCCAGTCCAGTGGGACTCAGCCTTGTCCGAATCATATGTTTCCCTGACAAGAGGCTCTGGTCAGTTGTAACAGAGCATAGTAAGCGTCCACAGGAGGTAGAAATTGAATCCATAGCGTTCACTGTCATGGCAAAGAATGGATTTTCTCCCAGGGCCCACTAGCATTACTGTGGGTTATTAAGTCTGACTACTCATACATTCCAGAACTTCTGGGAAAACCTTAAGGAAATCGCTTTCAGAAACAAGTGCCCTAGAGGAGAAAGCTCTTGGATTTCATTAAACCAGAACTTAGTAATGGGCATTCTTTGTCTTCTCTGACCTAGACAGTAGGGAGCTCCTACCTTTGGACATTTAATTTATGACCCCAAATGAACCAAGTCCCAGTTGTGCATCTGAGAAGGATCTTTCCTGTTTAATCTACCTAGAGAGATAGAAAGTAAATCTATTCTTTTTATTTTGCTTCTACAGCCACTGCCCCACACCCCCCGCCAATTTCTTCCTTTTTGCTAAACACCTACCCTTCCCCCTTAGGAAATCTTCATATTTCTTACAGAGCTATTATTACTTTGGTTCTTACTGAAACTGGGGAGGGGAATAGATTGTGCATCAGCAGCATGAGGAAAACCAAAGATTCTTCTTCCCTGTGGTCGATAGAGCCCCTCCACTGGAGGGATTTAGCTGCAGTTCTGCCTGGGGATTAGCTTCTGGGAGCCTTCCCAATTCCACATATCAGGATCATTACATGTTTTGGGGGTACATCAGGAGGCAGCACATTGGTGGAAAAGAGCTTTCAAGTGGGTGTTAAGAGGGCTGGATTATAATATTAATAATAGCTAACAGGGGCTTCCCTGGTGGCACAGTGGTTGAGAGTCTGCCTGCCGATGCAGGGGACACGGGTTCGTGCCCCGGTCCGGGAAGATCCCACATGCCGCGGAGCGGCTGGGCCCGTGAGCCATGGCCGCTGAGCCTGCGTGTCCGGAGCCAGTGCTCCGCAACGGGAGAGGCCACAACAGTGAGAGGCCCGCGTACCGCAAAAAAAAAAAAAAAATTGTTAACATTTATTGAGCATACTAAGTGCTAGATTCTACCTCAAGCACTTTACATGGATTATCTCATGATTATCCTATTTTACAGATGCAGAAGCTGAGGTGTAGAGTGGTTAAACAATTTACCCAAGGTGATACAAATGGGAAGTAGAAGCAGGAGTCAAACCCTGCTCTAGTGCCTGCTTGTTTCACCCTCTTTGAATACTGCATGTGGTCCCAGACAGGATACTGGATAACTGTGCGACCCCGGAAAAGTCATTTCAACTTTCTGGGCTCATCTGTGAACTGTAACCTGAGGGAGCTCATGTGGATAACTTCTGATGGAGTTTCCACTTTCAGTAATCAACGTGAAGTAAACGCAGTTATATTGTTGTATTCTTGTGATTATGTGAAAGCATAATGTTTAAGTCTAAAAGTTTACCTAATTGATTCAACAACTGGTTACCTTAACTGGCTGCTGTGTACAAAGCAGTGGGCTGGGCACTTAAGAAATATGGTTTTAAAAGTTATAATCTGTCGCTTTCATTAGTTTTAGATGGTTTCATATTTTAGTAGCTTTGGGAGTTTTTTATATTAAGTTTTTTAGATAATTAAACAGGAATCTAATTGAGAAACCAGTTGTGTTTCAAAAGACAAATTCTGAGATATTGGGTCTCAGACTGTGTCAGGTTTCTGACATTTTCTTTTATTCTCTTAAAATATGACTCTTGTTACTGAGAGAATTTAACTACACCCATTCACTTCTGAGTGAAGGAGCACCTGGTGAGTTTTTTAGTTTGTATGGTGCTGAGAAGCTCAAGAGACTCTTTAAAAATGAAATGTGACTGCTTTGGGAGTCACTTATACTGAAGCAGTATCTTTACAACCTGAAATATCTGTTAGAAACTTAGAAAGGCAAATTCAAAGAAGGGATTTGCTATGTAATAGCAAGATTTTTTGAAATCACATTTCTGTTTCTGGCAAGCTAGATTCAATATCTAGCTTGCTCTGGAGTTAAGTGTGGAAACCTCCTGGCTGAGATAGAAACAAATTCATCTTGAACTAGAAAACTAACTTAAGAAATTCCATTTCTAGTAATGCTTTTGAGACTGGAAGAGTTGCATTCTGATAGGCTCAGATATCAGCTTAATGTCCGTCTTTCTCAGTAGACTGTAAACTTTTAAACTGTTTTGTATACTACTATATTTCCAGTTAAACCACAAGTACTTGACACATAATAGGTGTTCTATAAATATTTGCCAATGGACTCTTTATTGATCATTCCTTAAAAATACAGCATTTCCACCTTTGCCAGGATCTAGTAATTGAACCTGCTTCAAAACATGCAGTTAGCCACCTTGAGAGCCAAGTTACTTATCACTTGTCTTGGTTGGTGGGCTTCAGTCCTTAATCCACTATTTTCTTTATCAATGCCCCAAGTAGTGTGTCCAGTATTTTTAAACCTGTGTATAATGACTCATTGATTAGTTGTAAAATGAATTTAGTGAATTATGACTAACATTAAAAAAATTGAAGAGGAGAAAAGAATAGGAAAAATCAGAATGCACTGCACATAAAAAGTACTTTTACTGTAGACACACACATGTTATACTGGATTACAATTTTTAAAATGTATTTTTTGAAATTCTGTTCTACCCTATCTTCAGAAGGTAAAAGCACTTCAGGTGTCTATTTCGTGGCAGCTCCCAGCCTACCTCTCTATAAGTGTCTTGCAATTCAGTATATTTGTATTTTATGCTACCGTGGGCTCCCCAGAGCATAACCGGAGCATAGCCTTGCTAGAGCCACCATGTGCTATCTTAATCAATGAGTGAAAGCTGAATAGAAAGAGTCCCCCCGCATAGATACAAGTATTGTGGCCATAGGGAAATCTAGAAATCACTCCTGAGCTCTGGCCTGCAGGATCACCACCCCCTGCACCCTCATGGCTGCATCCTGTACCACCTATTTTGATGGGCTGAGGAGGGGCCAGACACAGTGCCCACCATCACCTAGCACTAGCCCTGCTGCCACACAGCCACTCCTTTTAGCCCTGTCCTCCCCACCAAAAGTATTTCAGGCAAAGCTCCAGCTCTTGAAACTTGGCCACTTTGAAGTGGTGAGCCAGTGCCCCTGAAACTGTCACCCTACATCTGGTGGCACTTCTCCTGCTGTCAGAGCTTCGTATAGGGTTCAATGTCTCTTTCCTCTGAAACCTGTAAATGTAAATTCAATTTTACATTTTTTTAGGTCTTTTTAACAGTTGGTCTCAGAAGTATATTTGGGGTAGGGAAGGGGGTGTAGCACTGGTGGAGGGAGATATATGCCCTTGAAAATTGGATTCCTTTTTGGAAATCTGCTGACACCGGCTAATCGGCAGAGAACTAAATGATCCTACTGTTTCTACCTGCTGACGGGCTCAGCCTTGGGACAGGGCTGAAATTAGCTCTCACCACATGGCAGAGACATGACTTCCTCTTTTTTTTTTTTTATACAAATAAGGGGTAATTTTGTCCCCTTCAGATAATAGAGCTTTGTAGTATAGATGGCCAATAAACAACAGCCCCTCCTCCCCAACTTGGAAAGCATACTAGTGCTGAGCTAAGTACCTAGAGAATCAGGTAGTAGGTAATCTCCCTGATGCTCACTGGTTTGAAAACCCTTTCATAATCAGTGTTCTTTGGGAAATGCTCATAGACAAACCCATCCAAGCTCAGGAAATGTATTGCTCCAAAGTTGAGTGACCAGTGTCCCGGCAGCCCAGACCACAGAACCTCATGTGTCCTTACGTTTCTGCTGCTGCATCCTTTTTGTGAGTGAGGAGGTTTCAGGACTTGATGGTCTTTGGGAAATGAGGCTGTGTGTTTCGGTTCTGTTGGCCAGTGCTGTTACCTGTTGGAAAAGGAGGATTCCCTGCCCATTTTGTAAGCACACAGCTGGCAGGTCTGTTACAATCTCACTGCCTTCCAATCAGCCCCGCCCCGGCAGCAGGCAGAGTGGGGGGCCTGTGAAACACACTGGCCAGACAGTTGTGGTGAGTTTCAAAATAAAAGCTCCCTCCTGAGCACACCATGGCACTTCCTATCCCAGAGAACCGACATTCACTGTGCCACATCTCTGGTCTAAATTTAGGCATCTCTTCTTTCTTTTTTTTTTTCCAGGCAAAGATTACTATGCGAACATTTAAGAGAAAAATTTTGCCCAAAGTAATTTTTTCCCTCGACTTCTATTTGGTTTCCTGCGATGTTTAGATGACTCATTCTCTTCCAAGAAATTTTAAAGAAAAGAGATGCAGGCTGTATGATAGGGCACAAAGACTGCTCTGTAAATTCTCTTTCTCTTTTCTGCCTAGAAATCCCTTAGCTTTTTTTTTTTTTCTTTTTTCCGGTACGCGGGCCTCTCATTGTTGTGGCCTCTCCCGTTGCGGAGCACAGGCTCTGGACGCGCAGGCTCAGCGGCCATGGCTCACGGGCCCAGCCACTCCGCGGCATGTGGGATCATTGCCGGACCGGGGCACGAACCCGTATCCCCTGCATCGGCAGGCGGACTCTCAACCACTGCGCCACCAGGGAAGCCCCCTTGCTGTTTGTTATAGGAAACGGAAAGGCTCCACAGTCTGCATTGTCATGGACTCGGCCTCATCAGGTCCTGTTGTTCCCAGGAATAAATGTCTTCCTTGTCTTTGGGTGGGTCCCCCTAGTAGCGTCCCAGCTCTGACAACTGCTCCACAGCAGCCACCAGCACAGAAGCCCTTTTGGGATCGCTGGGGCCACGCTTGCCCCCAGAGGCACACAGTTAAGGTTTCTGAAATAGAGAACGGTGGCCTTTTATCGTCTGCGCAAGGAGAGGTACAGGCTATTTCCTGCCTCTCTCCTCGAGTCAGAATTTCTCCCAATTGCTGGGGACTTTATCATAACTGTAACCTGGCTAACAGCACGTGTGTTCCCAGCCCAGCCCGCAGCCAGAGGAGAGTAAGTCAGAATCACTTCAGCAGCCTGTTCAAATAAACAGGGATAATAGTTGAGTCGGTCCTTTTCCAACTAATCAGTACACGAAAGGAAACATCTGCCCGGGCTTAATTGCTGTTTTATTGGTTATGCTTTTTCTACCCCTCTCCTTCCCACCTCCTCTGGGGACTAGGTTATTTAAGTCATGGGTAAGCAGCAGGGTAGAGGAATGGGAGCTTTCTCCTGTAACCTCTGCCATCTAAACACCAGGAGGTGTAAGGGAGGCTGGGAGGCTGGCAGGGGGAGTTGGCCTGGAGGCAGGAGGGCAGGGTGTTTGGAAATGATACTCATGGTCACTTCCTGGCCTTGTTGCTGATCTGTGGCTGGTTGGTGAGTCATTTTGCCTCACTTCAACTCCTTGGGCCTCTGCTGCTTCAATGGAGCTCAGCTCTCCTCACAATGGGAGGGAGAGGTTGGTATGTGAGATCCTGGAAAAAGACGTTTCCTCTTACGGCTTCTTCCAGCGGTTGAGGGCATTGAATGAGAGTCATTTGGGAATAGTAAATTTAAGGCTAGCAAGATACTCCTGAAGCCATCCATTTGGTAGAGCATCTTTTTTTTTTTTTTTTTTTTTTAATTTTATTTATTTATTTATTTATTTTTGGCTGTGTTGGGTCTTCGTTTCTGTGCGTGGGCTTTCTTCTAGTTGCGGCGAGCAGGGGCCACTCTTCATCGTGATGCACGGGCCTCTCACTGTCGCGGCCTCTCTTGTTGCGGAGCACAAGCTCCAGACGTGCAGGCTCAGTAGTTGTGGCTCACGGGCCTAGTTGCTCCGCGGCATGTGGGATCTTCCCAGACCAGGGCTCGAACCTGTTCCCCCGCATTGGCAGGCAGATTCTCAACCACTGCGCCACCGGGGAAGCCCTGTAGAGCATCTTGGTCCCTAAGGAGAACGTGCTGATTATCTTGTGCTCTGTTGAGGAAGGCCAACCCCCTGTACACTGAAGTGGGGGTGTTGGAATCTAATGTGGACTCAAGAAGCCAGGCAAAGGATGGCAAAGAATTATAGAATGGCAGAGGTTGGAAAAGACCTTAGGAAAGCTTAAGCCAAAGACTTTCATTTTATGGAAAAGAAAACAGAGGTCCAGAGAGATGGACCAGGTTGTCCAAAGCTATTTTCCTGATAGTGGAGGAGCTGGAAATAGAAGAGTCTTGTGATTGCCAATTCAGGGCTCCCTCCATCCCGCTCCACACTGCCAGGTGTAAAAATTCATGTCTGCTCACAACAAAGGTCACACATATGTTACATTCCATAATTACTTCCTTAATAGAAAAAT
Source organism: Delphinapterus leucas (assembly GCF_059928025.1). Classification (NCBI taxonomy): domain Eukaryota; kingdom Metazoa; phylum Chordata; class Mammalia; order Artiodactyla; family Monodontidae; genus Delphinapterus; species Delphinapterus leucas. The sequence continues at coordinate 41,257,778 of NC_143129.1, forward strand.
GGTGAAGCATAAAGGAAGAATGAAAATGACTGCTAAACATGTAAAAAAAAAGTTTAGGCTCACTAGAATTAAAGGACTGCAAATTAAAAGAGGATACCATATCAAATTTTCAAGACAAAAAAAAGTAAAAAACATTCTTATATGCTTCTATTGGTATTTTAAATGGGTACAGTTTTTTCCAAGGGCAATTTAATGGTATAAGTTAGCAGTCTTTGACTCAGCAATGTTACTTCTAGGGGAAAATAATGACAGGTGTGTGCATAGATTATATACAAAGTAATTAAATACAGCATTTTTTAGTACAAAAAATAGTAAGCAAAGTAAATGTCCAAGAATATAGGAACTACATCAATATAATCTATTATAATACTATAGAAGAATAATATGTAGGGAAATATTCACAACATATGTCTAAGTGGATAAGTTACAGTGTGTATAATGCAATCCCAATTGCATAAAAATTGTAGAGAGAAAAATGTATAACAAAGTCTAGAGTGGTGATTTCTTAGCAGTAGGAATTAAGGGTTGCTTTTTCTTTTTTGAGGTTTTCTACAGTTTTCTTATTTATTACAATAAACGTATATTCCTTTTGTAATCAGAAAAAAAATATTTTTAAAGTCATATATCTTAAAAAAAAAAAAGCAAGATCTTAAATTATTATGTTTCTGACATGCAGGACATCTTCCTTTCTTTGCCTGGGAGCTGAGCTGTACCAGGGGGTAGGTAGTATTATACCTTCTGTTAGAAAGGCATTGTTGGTATCTGATTTTTAGTAGGAAAGAACTAGAAGGAGCTGGCAGAAGATAAAACAAAGGTTTCCCCTCTCAATGACCCAGTGATGCCAATCAGTTTTATGTCCTGCTCTCGTGGGCTTGGCATAAAACACTCAGCATCAAAGGCGTGACTCATTTCCTTCCTGCTTCCTTATTCTTCTCTATTTCTACCCTTTTCCCCATGTAGTTAGATGCCAGCCCTGGGCGGAAGCAGCGAAGAACCTGAGAGCCACCACTCCTTAAGATTAACCTGTTGGAGGCCCCTTAACGTATATCATCAGTATCAATATTAGCAACCAATCATGTTTGAGGTACCACTGCCCTGGGAGTTTGAGGTAGAAATAAAGCAAGTAAGAGGTATAATTTCTTCTTGCTTGGAGGCTCCTATTTAGTCAGGTACTTTGAAGTCCTTGGATGTTTATATACGCATGCCTATCTCATCCTATTTCACATCTTACTTTCCTCCACAATTCTCAGGAAAGCCTGACTGCAAGGATTCAAGAAAGCTCATCCCACCTAACAACTGTTGCCAAGTGGGTTGTGGCTTTCAGGCCTGCTCTTCGGGGACCAGTTGAAAAATCAAAGGCTACAAGCCATTTTCCCTCCACGCGATTCCCTTTGCTAGGCTCTAGAAGGGGCACGTTTCATTTTATTAAAACTCTTTTAGTAATCTGACCATAATTTGGTCTGATCAAAGTGGTTATCTGATTTGCTGGGTTAAATAATGGGCCTTAATTGAGTCTGTGTTATTTGTAGAGCCCGTGCTGCCCTTGCCTTTGTTGCCCCCTCCTCCCTCCTTCTGTTTCCCAATTAACCTTCATTCCTCTTTCTTTGCAGAGTAAAGAAGTCGGCCAGCAGCTCCAAGATGATTTGATGAAGGTCCTGAATGAGCTCTACTCGGTAAATCAGCTGGGTTGCTTGGCTCTTTCACAAGCAGAGGGAAGCAGCATTTGGCAGCTTGTGGCCATGCTCACGTCAGCAGCAGAACTGAGCTGAGCTTGAGGACAGTGCATGGTCCCCGCTAGGGATGACTTCACCCATGTCTTTTTTCACACTCTTATTTTCAAACTGGAATGAGCCCAAAGACACTTTCTCAAAATAAGATCTCTCCATCTGTACAAGCTAACTCTGGCTTCTTTGGGGGCATCATCACCAGAGGCCAGCCAAGGCCTAGGTCACCAGCACAACTGACCCTCATTAACAGCAAACCAGGGACCCCCGAACCTAATGGCAAGGAGCATAGCTTGCATTGCTCCATGAATGATACTCGCCCTATTGGACAGGACCTGTTGTTCAAAGTTTTGCATCAGTTCTTGGATTGATCTCCTGGTTTGAGACTAGAACGAGTGCTCTACAGGGACGCAGAGTCCTAAATGCCCTTAACATAAGGGACCAGTTCAGGCAGAGAGAGCTTTGTATCGACTCCCTGGGGCTTTATAAAGGCCACACGTCCACTAGTGAAGAGCCAGGCTTTGGGTTTGGAGAAGAAAACACAATTTGTTCTGAAGTGACTGGCACTTCAGGCCCATGATGCCTGTGGCTGATGCGTGTTTCTTCATGCACTGGGAGATGGTGGGGGCTGTTTCTCCCCCAGCTGTGTTTCGTTAATTATAATTAAAACAAACACGCACACCTAGGAAATGCCTGCTGCCCTATAGGGAGTATTCCTATTGTGCAGCTAAAGCCTTTCAGGGCCCCCTTCTCCAGCTGGGCTGTGCCAGGCCTTTGTGTCATTCTCCAGGATTGCCCCATGCTGTTTTGGAGGTGAAATTGATTTCCTGTGTTTACTTGCTTATTCACTGCATTTTTTCTTTTTCTTTTTCTTTCTTTTTCTTTCTTTCTTTCTTTCTTTCTTTCTTTTTCTTTCTTTCTTTCTTTCTCTCTCTCTCTCTCTCTCTCTCTCTCTCTCTCCCTCCCTCCCTTCCTTCCTTTCTTTCTTTCTTTTTTTAAATTTACAGGAAGACAGGCAGTGGAGACATGTATCACAGGCATTTGGGATCAGAGAATTCCGTGTTCTTGATCCAAAAGCCTAGGTGTGGCCACTTTGTCATGGCAACTGTTAAGCAAGTAAATAGGGTAGGGTGGTCATCAGCTTTGTCTCCAGTGATGCTCAGTTTGTTTGCAATTTCTACTCTGTGACTCTTCTGCTCTGAAGCCAAGTAGATAGATGGTTCCCTTTGGTTCAGTTCCCAAGTTTTCATTTCTTTCAAATGAAGTTAAGGCTGTTTAAAAATAGGAGCATGTTGACGTGAACCTTTTTCAGACTGGATGAGTTTCCTGAGCCCTCTGGTCTTTTAAATGCTTTACTTCTGTTCTTTATTTATTTTTAGAGCATCTTCTAGGCACGAAGAAGAGCTACTACTCCTTTCTCCTGGCAAATAATTCACTAAGATAGAAAATAACGCACGTAGTCATTATATGAATCCTTTTGTTTTCCCATAAGCATCTTGGGCCTCTGCTGTTGCCCTTTCTGGGGACGAGTCGGGTGGGTTATCAGCAAACTGCAAACCAGTATAAATCCAGTGTGCCACGTCTGCAGTGGGATTTGAGGCAGCAGAGGAAGAGCAGCATCTAGGGATCTGTTAGCTTTCCTCTGAATTCTAGGTCTCCTAATATGCTGATTTTTTTAAAAAAAAATAAATAAGTGAAAAGGCATAATATGTGTTGGAGTGAGAAAAAACCTTGGAACTCACTGCTCTAAGGAGGGCCGAGCTGGCACCTTGGGCTATAGTCTTCAGGCCATCTGAAGTTGCCTAGGACTTCACTGGCCACCGTGAGGCCATAATCCACGCAGAGCATAAAGTCTTCCCATTACTGTGCAAACCAAGAATTGGCTGGGCTTGGTGTCCCCTTTCATTAGGTGAATTAGTACACACTCTTAGAATCTATCCAAGGCCCAAACAAAAATTTGACATTTTCCTCTAGTAGGCAATGGGAAGAGAAAAAAGAGTAGAGAACACTGGAAAGTTCCAGAGAAGGAAGAACAGTCTGGTGCAGTGATTCTCAAGCAGGGGGATTTTTTCATGCAGGGGGACACTTGGAAATGTCTGCAGATGTTTGTAACTGTCACAGCTGGAGCAGAGGGTGCTGGAGGTCAGGGTGCAACTGAAATCTTATCATGCACAGGACAGCCCTCACAACAAAGAACTGTCTGGCTTAAAATGTCAATAGTACTAAGACTGACAAACCCTGGTCTAATGACTAGAGTCTCCTGAATTAGGCAACCCAGATTCTACCCAGTCTCCACCAGCTATATGATCTTGGGGGATGCTCCCAACCTCTGTTGAGCCCGCTCTCCACGTACTCCATGTGCTGGTGTCTCCATTTCCTTGGGAGTGGGGAGTTTGGGGGAGTCATGCTTCATGAAATATCAGACTATAGTTAAGGGTCAGATGAGTTTGCAGATTCTATAGGCCATTAGAAAGTTCAGAGAATAGAATGATGAGTTGTTTCTTCTGGAGGGTGAGATAAGTATAGGACTAGTCTGAGAAAGACACCATGGCATTAGGGTGACTGACTATCTTGTTTTACCTGGAACTGAAGGCTTTCCTGGGACATGAGACTTTCAGTGCTGAGCCTAGGAAAGTCCTGAGTAAGCCAGGATGATCGGTCACCCTATATAGGACAGTGGTTTCATCAAGTAGGAACTTGGGACTATTGTATGCTAGCTTTGAGGAGATACTTGATGTATATACTCTCTCTGTGTCTCTGCCTCTCTCAGAGGAGTTAAGAAGGGAACAAGGGAGGACTTCTTTTCTTTCTTTTTTTTTTTTTAAATAAATTTATTTTATTTATTTATTTTTGGCTGCGTTGGGTCTTCGTTGCTGCACGTGGGCTTTCTCTAGTTGCGGCGAGCAGGGGCTACTCTTCGTTGTGGTGCGTGGGCTTCTCACTGAGGTGGCTTCTCTTGTTGCAGAGCATGGGATCTAGGGCACGTGGGCTTCAGTAGTTGTGGCGCACAGACTCAGTAGTTGTGGCTCGTGGGCTCTAGAGTGCAGACTCAGTAGTTGTGGCACACGGGCTTAGGTGCTCAGCGGCATGTGGGATCCTCCTGGACCAGGGCTCAAACCCGTGTCCCCTGCATTGGCAGGCACATTCTTAACCACTGCACCACCAGGGAGGCCCGGGAGGACTTCTTATAAGGAACTTTCCCCTTATTTGATCTTCAGTAATAAGCAATAGAAGTTATTCGTGGGCATGGGATAAAGGAAATCAAGGATGTAAAGACCCACCATATTCAGTGCTCTTCTTACCTTGTATCTGCCCTTAATGTCCACAAATACCTCTTTTTGGGAGACTGATCACCTACGGGTTGATAATTTAGGTATTTTTGAACCTTGATGATCCAAGGGGCAGGACCCAGGTGTTCCCAAATAAAGATGCCTTTGGGCGAGAGGCCCAGACTCTCACCATAAGGGGCCAGCTGCCTCTCTGTACCTTCCTTTTATCTGCCTGAAAGGCCTTTGATTTTCCTGACTCGGCACTCTGTGCCAGGGGCCGCTTGCCACAGCTGCTCCTAGAGAGCAATCCCAGTGAGCATTCTCCTCCACGTGCTTTTTACCCCCTAATGGGCTGGCTAGTTTACAGGCCATGGCATAAGTGGTTTTCGTTTTCTGACTGATGAATCAGGAATGCCTTTGAAGTCAGAGCACACTGCTTCCCAAAGAACTCCAGAATTCTCTGCCTCAGTTATACTCAGAGGCTGTATCTGGAAAAGCCCAGCAAGGTCCCATAGAAAGGACTGAAGGTGGGGCCACTGAGCCATGTGGACTGGCTGAGTAGGAAGAGCCAAGGAAGCCCTAGAATTGAGAAAGAAAGAAAAGGTGTTGGGACACTGGAGCTGTTGTTGCCCCAGAGGTTTCAAGCTTCTGTCCTCCCGTGAATATATGTCCCCTTGGTTTGGTGCAGCAGCTGTCTGCAGAGCCACTTCAGACTGGAATTTAGCACCTGCTCCCCTGAAACAACGTCAGTTAATAGTCCCCCCACTCTGCCTGCCTGTTTGTCTTCAGCACTCGGCACTAAGGATACAAAGACACGTAAGAGATGTCCCTGAACACAAGGCATTAGTTTTAATAGAAGAGACAGAAAAGCAAAGCAGTAAGTGAAATACGAGGTGATGAATCTTTCACATGTCTACACAGAAGAAGGGCATGAAGCCAGGCTCCTTGGAGAGATATTTGAATTGAGTCTTAATCGCCAAGAGCTCTTTTATTGTTCTCTAAATATTCCTTTTTTGCTGCATCCTGCTCTTGTTTCATGATGCAATGTCTTTTCATTTCTCATTGATCTCTCTGGGGATATTACTGATGGATTATTTTTGAAGTTTTCTTCTTACTGTGTACTTTCTGTTAACTCTCAATTGTTTGCTTTGGTCTTAGTCTTTCACATTAGATATTTTCCTTAAATGTTTGGTAATTTTTGCTGCCTGCTCATATTTTAAAGTGAGACATTAAAAATCTGCTTGGAAGTTCTGCGTCAACTGTGGTCTTTACTGTAGGGTGATCTGACTGGACTGTGTCCATGGGGAAGCCCTGATATCAGTATTTGTAGATCTTTTATGTCAGATGGGCAAATTCCTCAGATAAGGCTCTTCTGATCTCCTGCCTATGTCTGGGGGCTGAGTCATGAAGAGGCCTGGCCATCTCAACATTCAGTGTAGAATTTTCCTGTTTTAAGTTCAGTACCCCTATCCTCAGCTGAGCCTGGTGTCCCCAAGCCATAGAAAATAAACCTCTAGTCTTCCACCACAGAGGGGGAGGGGATGGGGTCTGGGAGTCTAACTGTTCTCAGGTGCTCAATAGTTTCTCTTGTTCTTAGCTCCACCTTCATCCCACTGCCACTGACTACTCTCAGGGCTTCTGTGATTTACTGGTTGCTTCTTGCCTCTCCCTACTTTTGGTTTAGGATTCAGTAGGTCAGTTACTACTTGCCTCTCCCCTTTTCATCTTCTGCTTTCATTCTTTTTGTTTTTCTTAGTTTATACCTAAAAAATAATAATAGAAAAACTCTTTTCTATTATTCTAGTGTGGCTTGGGGAAGGAGCAGAGCTAAAGGCATGAATTCAATATTTAGTTTTTCAAAGTAGAGTGAATTCCTTTGTAGAACTGCAAATTTAGACTTACTGAGTTTTTCCCCTAGTTCGTTTTGCCTCACTATATATATTTCTCCAACTCCTATCTTGACTTCCCTATTTCTCCACTTGTTTTGACATCAATTACTCAGGCTTCAGCCTCAGGATACCTAGTTTTCCCTTGAGTTGAAAGACACTAGTTATACTTCTATATTTGCAAAGAGGAGAGATTCAGTGTCATTAAGTCATTTGGGCAACCACACTTATTGTAAAACTACCACTGTGTATATGTTTCTTAACTGTGATGCAGAAAGGAAAACACAAAAGAAGTGGTGCTTACCCTTAGGAATTTATAGTTTCTTAGATGAGGTAGTGTTTTACTCTTTTAAAGCAAGTTCTTTAAGTTCTTTAGCGGAGTTCTTTAAAGGAGTAATATAAATTGTTGATTTTTATTACTTCATTTATTGTCCTGTTGACACTATTCCTTTGACCCCTTTTTTTTGTCTCTCATGTTCATTCATAGTGTTTTATTTATTATTCATAGTTCTTTATTTATTATGCATCTTCATGGAATAAAAAATCACTTTCTTAAAATCAATTTACTTTTATAACTGTTCACTCAAACTTTTGAATCCCTTGGTCACATTCAGGTCAAAAGAGAAAAAGGAGCCTCCTATCTGCCCTTCTTCTGCCAGGATAACAGATGCGTCTTTCTTGCTTTTTAGTCAATCTGGAAAGACTGAATTACTTAGGAAGGTTTTTAATGCTGTCAGTTGTTAAATATTGCTTCTCCTGTGTACAGAATATACAGAGTAGGTCTTATACTTATGGGAAATGTCAGGTTCAGAATAAGGTGAAGCTGATTTAAAACATTCTGCATCGAAAATGAGACATTATTTAAAGTCTAAAGTACTTTGATTTTGTCAGTGTCCCAGTATTCTTTACTCTTTCCTCCACCTCCAGCTAAGAGAGGAACATACCCACAAAACCCCTCTAACCCAGGATTTCTCAGCCTCAGAACCATGGGCATTTGGGGCCAGATAATGTTGTGACAGTCAAAATTGTCTCCAGGCGTTGGTCCTCCGGGGGCCAAATTAGCCCCCATTTGAGCCTACTGCTCTAACTCACATTTATAAACGAAACCAGATTCTATTTTTAAGCCTCTCTTGACTAAATTTAGCCTTTCCTCCCAACTAATCCAGCCGTAGACAGAGGAGAGACACTGGTGCTTAGTGGCTAAGAATGTGGACTTTGGTCTGACAATCCTGGGTTTGAATCCTGATTCTGATTCATTTACTAGCTGTGTGACCTTGGGTATGATAGTTAATCTCTTTGAGTCTCAGCTTCCTCATCTTTATATTGTTTATTTTTAAATTTTTTGGCTCTGTTGGGTCTTCGTTGCCGCACATGGGCTTTCTCTAGCTGTGGCGAGTGGGGGATACTCTTCGTTGCAGTGCATGGGCTTCTCACTGCGGTGGCTTCTCTTGTTGCGGAGCACGGGCTCTAGGTGCGCGGGCTTCAGTAGTTGTGGCTCGCGGGCTCTGGAGCGCAGGCTCAGTAGTTGTGGCGCACGGTGTTAGTTGCTCCGCGGCATGTGGGATCTTCCTGGACCAGGGCTCGAACCCGTGTCCCCCGCATTGGCAGGCGGATTCTTAACCACTGCGCCACCAGAGGAGTCCCTCGGCTTCCTCATCTTTAAAAGTGGAAATAATAGCATGTCCTTCGGACTTGTTGTGAACATTAAGTGAGGTGACATACATAAGACCCCTGACACACAGCGTGTACTGATAGAGATTATTATTAGTATTACACCCTGGCTCTCCTCTGTTGTTCAGTCATTCCCCACCCTGCCACACACACACATATACACCCCAACCCCTACACTCTCTAATTCTCCCTCTCATGGCATCAAAATGTCAGCACTCTTGAACTTCAGCTTCCTTGGTTTGTTATCAAGCATTTTTAATTTCCAGATAGAAGAAGAGGCTCCCTGTGTGGAAACAGAGAGCTCCAGCAGGAAGGAGCAGGCACCTGGTGGCTGGAAGTAGTATGTTTGGGAGGAAATGAATGTAGGTCCCAGGCTTTCCAGCCTTCTCATTAGGAAAAGGGACTAGACTCCCAGACAGTTGCTTTGAAGGAAAATTTGAAAACTGCATCCTCTCCTTTGATACTACTTCCTTCCTGTGGCAACTCCAGTTTCATTTGATGTGGATTTTGTTCCTTCTTAGGCTCTTACCTGAAATTGTCTGCAGGTTTACCGTCTTCATGGGGTTGTTGTCTAGATCACAGGATTGCTACAAGAATGAAACGAGAAAATGTGTGTGTAGCACTTGGCACACAGCCAGGAACATACTAAGTGCTCAGTAAATGGTAGCTGCCCTTGTTCTTGCTGCTGCTGTGAGAGAGGCTGTTTGATTTGGATAAAGCTGACAGACAGATCCCTAGGACGTGAGGCCAGTAGAAAGCGGGTTTGGAGCTCTTCCTCTTCCCCATTTTATATGAAAGTCCCCAAAGTATAGGCTACTCCACAGGCTGTGCTGCCCTCTTCAGGGTCCCAAACAGCCCGGGAAGGCTTTGCTCCTGGGGTCTGAGTGGTGGTGTTTCCCATCTTAGTCTTGTGAGATGACTAACCGATGGAAATTACTTGGACAATATAAAATAGAAATGCTTATAAATGTTAATAAATAGAAGTAAATGATCACGGGTGGAAGACGTAAAATCATTGTAATAATAAGACATGTCAGCTCAGTTCAAATACTGCTTTCCTGTGCTTTGGAGTGGTCTTTCATGTAGAAAGATTTGCTGAACCAAACCGTATGAATTTTGCCCTTAAGGATATGAGGATATTGCTTCATGGGGGAGAGGTCCAGCTGAGTCTCTTAGCCTGTAAAACAGAGAATTGACCCCATTGGCTTGACCTCTAGGGGTGGGGGTGGGCGGTGTCTTACAGGTCATGAAGACATATCACATGTACAATGCCGACAGCATCAGTGCTCAGAGCAAGCTAAAGGAGGCGGAGAAGCAGGAGGAGAAGCAAATTGGAAAATCCGTAAAGCAGGAGGACCGGCAGACCCCACGCTCCCCTGACTCCACATCCAACGTCCGCATTGAGGAGAAGCATGTCCGGAGGAGCTCAGTGAAGAAGATCGAGAAGATGAAGGAGAAGGTGTGTAGGCTCTGGCAACTGTAGGGGCTGGGGAGGAACATTCTGGAAGTCAGGACCTATGGGAATTTTCCAGTAAGCCCTGTGGAGAGCAGAACAAGGAAGCTCTGGGTTCCTTTAGTGCCTAATGACCTTGCTGTCTGCCCTGGAAAAAATCCTAGGTATTGGAAGAACTTGGGCATCTGTAGCAGACAAACAAGAAACAGTAGTTGCCTTTCCTAAGCCTGGGAGGGGAACCGTAGGGTTTGGCTTCAGATGTCAGGTGTTCAGAGGCAGATATAGTGACACCTCCTTCAGGGTCGCGGTGTAAGGATGGAGAATGGAATTTACAGATAGAACCAAAGTGGGACACGCATCTAAAGTAGGGAGCCTCATTAACCTTTCCTGGATTGATCTACATTATACCCTTGAATCTCATTAAACAGAATTAGAACCCAATTTAAGGCATATGCGCATAGGGAGTAGCAGCACAATTGTGGTTCTCGAATGTGCTGTACTTTCATCTTTTAGAGAACAATCTCCCCTCTTTAAAAAAGAAAAAAAAAAGTAAAATTGAACTTTTGTTTCCTTTTCAGCGCCAAGCCAAGTATACAGAGAATAAGCTGAAGGCCATTAAAGCCCGGAATGAGTACTTACTGGCTTTGGAAGCAACCAATGCATCTGTCTTCAAGTACTACATCCACGACCTGTCTGACCTTATTGATGTAAGTGCTTAAAGCCAAGGGTACAAGGGCGCCTCTTTCCTGGATTCGAAGATCTGGTCAGGAGTCCCCCAGTTCTGTTACTCAGGCATCTTAAAGCATTTTGAGAACAATTATGAAGATGGTAGCCATGATCCCTCAGGGGCTTGCCATGTACCAGGTACCAGGTAAAGCACTTCATAATTTTTTTCATTCAGGCCTCACTGGAATCCTGGAAGGAAGGCATTATTACCTCCACTGTTACAGATTAAAGTTCAGAGAGTTTAGATGACTTACCCAGAGTCAGCTAATAAGTGACAGAAGGAAAATTGGTACCTAGGTCTGATTTCTAAACCCAGGCTCACAACCACTGTGCACTTCTGTCTCCTAGGAAATATTCCCTTAGATCAGATACTTGCCCATAGAAGTGAGTGACAAGAGCTAAAGTGTTAGAATGTCATACCTTATATTTATATAGCACTTAATATTTCTCAATATTATCTCATTTGATTGTCTTGTCACCCTTTGGGATCAATATTACTATCTCCAATTTGTAGATAAGGAATCTAGGTAGGGGTCAAAAGGGTTCCTGCCCAAAGTTAAACTGCAAATTAGAGTCCTGGTCAGGAAGGTATCCAGATGCCTCTGACATGTGACCCATACTTCTCGCTGTGGCACAAATATGATGAGAGAAGCAAGATATGAGGCTCATGTGTTTTGCATGGGGCAGGCACAAGGGATAAGGGTTTTGTCTTTGGCCTTATGGGTCAGCCTTGGCCTTGTTTCTCCTGCTGCTTCTCCTCACACCTTATAGTTAAGTCTTGCAGTCGATCTCACCTGCAAACTCCAGTCTGGCCCAGTTCTGAGCCAGCCCTGACTGCAGCTGCGTAAGTACACACCCTTCCTCACCTCTCTCTCCTGTCATCAAAGTGAGGGGCCTGGAGCCAGCCGACTCAGCATAAGCATGCCAGGGCTTCAGGCAGACCCTGGCCAGTCTCCTCTCGAGGCCTGATATTTGCCTCTGGCTGTCAGCAAGCAGCAGCTGGGTTTTGCAAGCCTCTGGCCAGACCTCACATACTTGCCTGTCTACCTTGGTTTCTCTGTGAATGAACCTGCCACACTTCACAATGTCATGTGTGGGTCTGGTCTAAGATTCACCATTGCGTAACTAGCTGGGTGATCCGGGGCTTGTCGTGGAACTGGTTTGGAACTCTGCTTTGTCTCCCCTCCACCCTCTGGCAAACTGAAGAATTAGGCTAGATCATTGGGTACTTAAATCTGGCCTCACATTGGAGCTGCTTGGAGAAAGTTTCTAAAATACAGATTTATGTTTCCCTTCAGCCAGGGCTTTTTGAGTCAGTAGATTTCAGCCCCTTAATGCCCCGGGTGTCATTGTCTTGCTGGGGAAGTGGAGCCCTGATCCCTGTTCAGGCCCTGCTTTGTTCTCTCTGCTTGTTGATGCCAATCTGAACACTGTCCTTCAATGGAGGTCAGGACCCTAGACAGGATCCTTTCTCCTCCTCAGGGGAACAGCTCCTCACTGTTGGGAGAGAGGGCTGTTCTCAGCATGAGGAAGAGAATCACTTCTTTCTTGTGCTCAATTTCTGCTATTTATCTCACATTCGATAAAAAAAATCAGCCTGGGCGGTCCGCCACACCTCTGCTACTGGTTTGTCCTTTTCTCTTTCTTTTGTCCCCAGGGTAGGTTTTGTTACCCTTTCACCAAAACCCTGACCTCAGGGGAAGAGAGGGGCTACTGCTAAGTCAGTCACAGAGCCTCCATCAAATGTGAGTGGGTATTTTAAAATCAGTCCAAGAAGCAAGCTATTTTGCTTCTTATTCTCATCATTTGAAAAAAAAAGAAGTTTGTTAAGAGCCCGTCTTCACAGGGTGCTGTGTGAGGTGCCATGAAAAAGCAATCTGCCAGCCTCCGTGGTGCTCAGCCAGGGCATGGGTCTAGGTCACTATGAGCAAGTCCAGGCTGGTAGCATTCCAGGCCACACGGATAGTTGCTCTTGTTTTATTTTGTTTGTTTGTTGTTTGTGTTTTTCCTGGGTGAAATTAATTACTCTTTTTTAAAAAAGCTTACATTATTCTGCTCTACAAATGTTCGTTAAGTATTACTTGGGATGAAGCTATGTGCTCAGCAGCATCAGGGGTACAAAAAGAATAAAGTAGTTCTTACTTTAGAGGTATTCACAGACATACAGACAAATCATTTCTATGTAACTGGCTAATTGCAGCACCAGGGCTAAGCACAGGGGGCCCTAGGACAGTGTTTTTTCAAACCGTAGGTCATGATCCATTAGAGGAGTCATGAAATAATTTTTATGGGTTTGATTTATTATTTTTTTTAATGAATAAACTATACTAGGATAGAATAGACTAGAACAGAATGGGAACAAAAATATCAGGGTGCATCATACTAGTAAGGTTAAGTTTTATTCGGTGAAACTATTGTGTTGGGGTGTGTGTGTGTGTGTGTGTGTGTGTGTGAGAGAGAGAGAGAGAGACAATATAAGATGTATTTCTTACTAAGTTGGAGGTCAAAAATGTTTGAGAGCCACTGCACTAAGAACAGAGGAATGTCTTTTAGTCTCTATAAGCTCCATGAGGGCAGGAACCAAGTCTCCTCTTTATCTTAATACACACATACATAAGTATAGGGCTTGCTGAATAGCTGAGCACATAATCTGTTTATTGAAGGAAGAAAGGAATAGAAGGAGGAAGAAGATGATTTCCTAAGCCAAGATTTTTTTCCTTTTTATGCCTTTCAACACTGTTCTCATTGAGATCTAATTTGCTTACAGTGACTGAACTTAAGTGTTAAATTGCAAATTGTGGAGTATCCTATACCCTTTTAACTTACATCTCTATCAAGATGTAGAATATTTCCATCACCTCAGAAAGTTCCTCTTTTCTCTTCCCAATCAATCCCGTACCCTGAGGCAACCACTGTTCTGATTTCTTTCACTGTGAATTAGTTTTGCCTGTTGTAGAACTTCACAAAGATGGGATTTTTATATAGTATATATGTTTTTATATCTGGTTTCATTTGCCCAGCATGATGTTTTTGAGCTGCATCCATGTTATTACATGTATCAGTTAGTTTCTTGCTTTTTCTTGCTGATCTGTTGCCATAAAAATGGCCAAAAGGACGCTTTGGCCATGAGCCAACAGTTAGAGCAGGAGTGAGTGGGGAGCCCGGGTCCCGTGTCGTTCTGATCTCGCCAGTATCCAGAACTTGCTTTAAGATGTGGGATGAATCTTGTGCCAGTCCATTGCCATCTGTTACGGACACCATTCTGCCTCCTTCCTGGCGGTGTCGAAGCTCAGTGTGTGGTAAGGCATCGAGGATAAGTGAAAGAAGTGATTTTTGTCGATGTCGGTCTGTTGACACAAGGACTAGCCCTTGACTTCTTTTTATTATATAGTATAAGATTTAATCTCAGATTTTAGGAATCTACATGAGGCATCTGACACACACCAGGAAAACCAAGAAGATATTCTGAAGTGACTTGAGATAGTCTAAGAACCACAGGCTCCTTGGAATGTGCTTCTCTCCCCCAGGAGCAGATGGAGGAATGAAGAACCGGGCATTGTCCTCATGGAGTGTTGTGAGTGCTGTGTGCGTGGGCAGAGAATCTGTGACACCATGTGCACCCAAGTCAGACAGGAGGGAACCCAGCTTTCTCAATAGGACATTTTATTAAGGGCAATTATTTCTTGCTTCCGTAGAAGTTTGAAGTGGGTGTTTCCTTTCTAGGCCTTCTCTAGAGTCTCTGGGTGAGACTATCAGCTGGTAAGGGGTTAATGAGCTGTCAGTTGACATCATCACACATCTGGAAGGGCTATCATTAAGTTCTTATAAAAATTTGATTTCCCCTGAGTTTTCATCAAACATTTATATAACCCAGAAATGGCCAGGGGAGCCCGGCATGGCCACAGAGCTCATCAGAAGCCATGGAAAGCATACTTTGTCCCCATTGTGAGCAAAATAATGTGCTGCCTCTACTCACTGGGATTCTACCGGGAACAGGGATGAAATATTCAAATCTTGTTTACCTAACCTTGCGAGAAGTTGCTTCTTTGTTGAAGCCTCAGTTTCTGGCTCTTGCCCTTTCAGATATGTGGAGAGCCAAGGCTCTGGAAAACCTATTCTGAATCTCCCTGGTTGGCTGGAGGCATAGAGGAGCCGGAGGGCACATTGTGAGTCAGACCCCCACGCGCTGACACAGAGAAGCTACAGAGCAGTTGTATAATAGAGACAGTGGACTGGCCCAAGAAAGTTCCATGTCTTCCAAAGGCCATCCAGACTGAGTAAAACAAAAGGCTTCAGTGGCCGCATCTGCCCACCTGACTTAGATCAGTATTCAGCCTAAGTAGATTATTTCCTGGGAGGCTAGAATCTGTATTCCTGGCATCAATCAATCAACTGATGTTTATTAAATGCCTACTATGAGCAAGGCCTAATGGTGAGGGATGCAAAGAAGGAACAAGACACTGGCCAAGCCCTCTTGCCTTCTGTTGGGGCGATGTGAAATGGCGAGTCACAGAATGAGGGAGTGTCATTCTGTGTCACATGAGGGCTACAGAAGAATGTTGTTCTGAGTGGAGGCCAAGGTCAATATATGCCAGAGTTGCAGGGCTGGCTGGCTTCCTAGGGGCTGAGAATTTGATTTGGATCTTGAAGATTGGGTCAGTTCCCAGGTGAAAGGAGTGAGAAACATTTTAGGAGGAGAGAATGCTGGGAGCTGAAAGTGGATTTGGAGATATTGGCGATTGGTGTTTGTTTAAGTGTCTGCATGGTGCCAGATATGTTTAAATGTGTATCAGCCACACAACAACCTCTGGGGCTGGCGTTATCCCCGTGTGGGGCTCAGAGAGGTTAAGTAGCTTGCTTACAGTCATACAGCTGATTTGAGGCCTATGGTTTTCTAATACTTGACCCTGAACAAAGTATATCGTTGGATTAGAACAGAAGAGTCTGAAGAAGAAAATAGAGGGAGATGATGTTAGACGGTCAGACTGAAGACAACTTACACTTTGTTCTGGCTATTGACCTTGCTTAACTTCACTGAACCTCAGCTTTCTAGTCCAGAAAATTAAAATAATACCAACCTCACTGGAGTTACTATGCAGATTAAAATGTAGAATATACATAAAGCTCTTAGCACACTGGCATATATATAGTAAGCACACTTAGTAAATGGAGGCATTTTTAAAAATTTATTTTAAATATTTATTTGCTTTTAAATTATATTTAGTTTTATTTATTTTTTGGCTGCGCACGGGCTTTCTCTAGTGGTGGCGAGAGAGGGCTACTCTTCGTTGCGGTGCACGGGCTTCTCATTGCGGTGGCTTCTCTTGTTGCAGAGCATGGGCTCTAGGCGCACGGGCTTCAGTAGTTGTAGCACGTGGGCTCAGTAGTTGTGGCGCATGGGCTTAGTTGCTCTGCGACATGTGGGATCTTCCCGGCCCAGGGATCAAACCCGTGTCCCCTGCATTGGCAGGCAGATTCTTAACCACTACGCCACCAGGGAAGTCCCTGGAGGCATTTTTAAATTTCCCAACTGAGGAAGGTGGACGGTACTTTGGAAGAAAAATGAGAGCTATTATAGGTTCTTCAGCAGGGAGTAGGCATAACAAAAACCATATTTGAGGACAGTGAAGCAAACAGCAATGTAAGACGGTAAGAGTATGAATTAGGGTAGAGGGAGTGAGAATGGAGAGGAAAGGGGAGTTACCAAAAATATGTAAAGGTTACGAAGACTGCCTCCCTCTAATTCTCTTCTGCCCTGAAAAGCTCCCCCCACCCCCACGTACCTGCTCAGCCCTGTGGGCAGCATTACTTCTGTTCATCAGACTTACAGGCATGGAGTTCATCATCAGGGTCTACACAGAGCTAGTCAAGAAGGTTTACAGGTTCAAGGGAAGCTTGGCTAGACCAGCAGCATCTCCCAGAGGAGGAAGTGCCCCTGCACGTGCAGCCTCCCAATCAGCCGCTTTTGTCTAGCTTCCCTCCCAACTGAATTTAATGTCTTTCCATCCTCCGCCTCTAGTTAAGCTGTAAATGCTGTTCTTCCGCACAGCCAGGCACCTGCCAGGGCCCACTGGCACTGAATCCAGAGCCCAGCCCGACAGGCACTCTGTCACAGAGCTTCTTGTTAGACGCTGGGAGGAGGAGGCACATCACATGCTTTTTCTTCCCCAATAGTGGCTGGTCCCAATGTGATCATGAAGAGGGGGAAAGGCTGGGGGAAGAGTTAATGCCTGCTTATGGAATGAAATGGCAATCAGGCAGATGGTCTTACTCTATCCATAGATTCTTCTCTGATAATTCTTCTCAAGTTCTGAATCTCAAAGCTGTTTAAGCAATAGAGGGGATAAAAGATGGCCAAGGAATTTGGATCTCTGGGTCCTTTGGGAGGGATGGGGAATATTGTCATAGAGTTACAGAATGCCATTGCTGAAGAGGGCCTCAGGGATTATATTTAGTCCAAGTATTTTCAGACATTTTCTCTAGCAGAAGACTTCTTTCTCAAACCAGGCCTTACATAGAATCCCAATATATTAAATAGAAAACAAGAGCAGAGCTGGTTTGGTTGAAGCAGGGGTAGGAGGCTCCAAGTCCTGCTAGTTGGGCTGCCCTGTTACCCCCTTCTCAAGGGCAGCCTGAGCACAGAACCATAGAGCTCTGGGCTACAGCTTGAAAACCACTGACCTGGCCAAATCTGTTCATTTTACAGTTGAGGATACGGGTTCAGGGATGTGGAGTGGCTTTTCCAAGGTTGCTTGACTTCCAGTGTTTTTTTTATACTATTGCCTCTTTCATAGCACTTTTTTTTCCCATGTTACTTCAATCAGGATCCTTTAGCTGATGTGAATTTTCCCAGTAAGGCTTATGTTTAGAAATTTGTGACCTCATAAATGCTGTCAAGCAGGAGCTTTAGTACAAAACTCCTAATCTACAAGTAAGGCCTGTCCTAGAACGTTGGGAGTTTGCCGGAGGCGGGGGTTGACGACCAGTAGGGTCAGCGCCCCCCTCCCAACCCCCCCCCACACACATTCGTTTCTTCTCTCACCTGGAGTTCTCTTGCACCACCTCTGATTTCTGAACCTGAATGCTGAAATGGCCTGGCTTGATTGGTATATGGTGACTAAATCACAGTAACCCTGAGGCAGTGGCAGGCTATATTTTTATGTTGAATTTTGCTACAGTGGTATCCCCAGAGGAACCTGAAAATAGAAGAATATTCTCCTTAACTCCCAACTCTTTTATGTTTACTGAAGAGCATGATTATGTAATTTCGTTTTGTCCCAATGAGTCCTCTTCATTCCACCCACCTCACAGTCCTCTAAGGAGTCCTCCATATCAAACTGGGAGTCAAGAGCTGAGAAATATCACCCAGATCGTGGAGGGTCAGCCCTCTTCCGGCTGCACAGCTAGTCTTGTTGACAGAATCAGATCTGCCCTGGGGGCCACCCTCCCCCTCTGCCAAGCCCTGGGGCTGTCCATGGTTTGCTCACGTGCCTTCTCCGTTCCACAGCAGTGCTGTGACTTAGGCTACCACGCCAGCCTGAACCGCGCGCTACGCACCTTCCTTTCCGCTGAGTTGAATCTGGAACAGTCAAAGCACGAGGGTCTGGACGCCATCGAGAATGCTGTAGAAAACCTCGATGCCACCAGTGACAAGCAGCGCCTCATGGAGATGTACAACAATGTCTTCTGTCCACCTATGAAGTTTGAGTTCCAGCCACACATGGGGGACATGGTGAGACCCTCTTCCCACCCGCACGTACCCAAGGGGCTTGAGCTCACTTGTGTCTAGATTTACTGCACTCAAGCCATGTTATTCGGGGGAAGGCGAGGCCTGGGTCTGGCTTCATGTCCGGTGGGTGAAGCCCTTTCCAGCCATTCAGCAAACAGCTCCTGGGTGCCTGCCATCCACTAGGCTTGACCGTAGACAAGGGGGATTAGAGCCCTCAGGCAGCTTACAGTCAGCTGAGTTGAGAGTTAGAAATATGCACAGGGAGGGGCATCCAGAGGGACCAGCAGGATCAGAGGAGGTGAAAAACAGCCAGCGTGTTCTAAAAGCTACTAACAGTTCAGTATGGCAAAAGGGAAGGAGACAGGTGGAGGCCTCCAAGTGGTGAGGCTGAAAGAAGTGAGAGCTGAGATGGGGCCAGATACTAAAGGCTTCTGATGGGGACGGAGGGCTAAGCAGGGTGATGACGTGATCTTTTGTCACTCAGCAGAGTTCTGAAGGATCTAATTTTCTTGGGTTTAGAAGATTGTGATAAAAGGTATAGTTTTGCCTGGGTATTGAACAAAAAAAGAATGGGTACCTACAGGAAGGGCAGGAGCCAAGATGTCAACCCTAAGAATGGCTATCCAGGCAGCAGTGCACGAACATGGGAGCCCTGTTTATGACTTTTCACCTCCGATGACTAAAACAAGAAGGGCCTAAATAAACCGAAGTGAGAGGAATGAGAAGCTCTTTGGTTTTCATTACTGTGAACCTTGTGGTTTCTCTTCTGGTGGTTGTACATACAAATCAAAGTGAATCTTATTGCTGGGGTAGGAGCCACCATTTGACCTGTGGGTTAAATCAGGAGGAGGATGTATATAGGCTTACATAATAGAAAAGCTCAAGATGGATCTTCAGGCATGGTTGGGTTTAAGAGTGGGAATTTTATCAAGACTTAGTTTTTCTCTTTCTGCTTCACATCCTGTGTGTTGGCTCTATTCTCAAACAGGCTTTTATCCCGTGGGGGCAAGGTGACTATATTTCCAGCCTTATCTCCTTGTAGATTGAAATCCAGCAGAAAGAGTATCTGCTTCCCTCCTAGAAGCCCCCACAAAAGTCTCATTGTGTCTCCTTGGTCCTGACTGGGTGATATGCTTATCCCCAGTCACTGTGGCTGGTATCTGCAGTCGGCTGATTGGCTTATGCGGAGGTCACACGCTGCATCCCTAAGTTGGGGAGAGCCCCATCCAAAGCACATGGCCTGAGTTGTGAGTGGAATGTTCCCCGCAAAGGACAGTCAGTCCAAAGTTATCAGAAGAAGGAGGAATGAATGCTGGGTGATGGAAAAACAACAATGCCCTTTCAACAAGGGAGTGGTGCTTCCGTTACGATTAGCATCCAGATGCTTTTTAGAAAACCCTCCTCCAGAGTGACAACTGTTATACTGTAACCAGCGGATTTGCTCTCATCAATAGGCCACTATGGAGAGTGGGACATTTCTATCCTAAAGACAAAAATATGGAGATGATTTCTTTCCTCCTCTCCTTCTTGGGGAAAACCAGACCATTTACAGTTTGTTTCCATTGCTGTGGCTTAGGAAATGCAGCATCTGAACAGATGGGGAAGTGAGATGGCAGCATGTGCAATTAGAATACGAGGGTGTATTGGTGTGTCACCAAGCCCCAGGAAGCCCCATTCCTCACCTGCCCTGGCTTCTGGTCAAACTTGCCTTCCAAGTCCCTTCTCCAGCTGCCACAGAGATTCCTTCCCAAGAAGCAGTGGAACTTGGGGACCAGCTGAGTGGAGTGATACATTTTCTGGTGTTGACTGAGATGCCTTCTAAGCCAAACAGCTTGTCTCCATAAAGGGGGATTCCAAATGCTGGGTGCTCAGGCCCCCTCCTAGCCCTGTCAGAGCCTCATTTCCATACTCCAGAGCACAGCTGGAATGCATTACCTTGCACCCCGCTAGAGGACCACTGCCAAAGCATGCATCAGCAGCCCTGCTGCTTCTTAAAGAAACTAGCATGGAGGTGGTTTTCCCTCCATGATTCCTCCCTGCTACGTTGAAGTTACTTTAAAAATCAATAGTTCAGTCTTCTGCCCAGGGCCTCCCTTTGTGTGATATAGCTGATCAGTGGCTGGGCCAGGCAGGGGCCAGGGCCAGTCCTAGATCTTGCAAAGGTTTTGCATTCCGGCCTAGCCTTCATGTGAGTGGAAAAGCAGCCATCTATCCCCAGTCATTGAGGGCTGTCTGTAGACTGTGGAGGCAACAAGAGGGAGCTGCCTGGAAGCCCTTGAACTAGGGCCAAAGTTCGGATGGCATTTTGAGCGGAAGCCCTGAAATTGGCCAAGGCCCGACACTGATTGGTGTTCTGGGGCACTCAGCACATGAATTGATGCCAAGCACTCTCAGATGTACTAGGAGGAGGTGCTTGGCTCTACCCTTGGTGCCCCCAGAGACTTGTGGGGCTCTGAATGCCTGACCAGTGACATCAGGCAGCCAGAGAGTTTCACTACTGGCACTAACCCATCCTGGCCACTGAGCTTTCTCCATTGTGTCTGCTTATCCAAGAGCCAGAATGAAGTCAGCTCGCTTCAGATCTGAGAGCTGGCTCAGGCCAGCCTCTCAGCTGGGGGAGGAGGTCAAGTCAGTTGAGAGCTTAAAAGCCAATGGAGGAAAAGGTCAAGCCCCAGCCCCCTCCATTTGAAGAGAGGTTTTGTCTTTTCAAGCAAGAGAATGGTCTTGGGCATGTGAATGTGCCCACTGCTGGGGAAGGAGGAGGCCAGTTCTATCCAGATGTCTCTTCGCAGACGAGAGGCTAAAGGACACGTGGTGGCAAGGTGACAGGAGCTGCCTCCACGTGGTCCTGCCTCCCAGTCTGCCAGCCTTCTGTTCCTCATCTGTCATCCTGGGGATTGTGGGTGACCTCACACCTATGCCATCGCCATGGGCCCATCAGGAGACAGTGGCTCAGCCATCCCCTCACACAGGGGGAAGCTTGTTGACAGCGATCCTTGGGGGGAAGGGCAGACTTCTCTCCCACACAGATCTGGTGAAGATCTGTAGTAAAACGATGGCTTTTTGAAAATGCCAAGTTCCACAAGATTCCGTGCCCTCTGGGGCCCTCTAGCAAAGCCCGTGGACTTGTTCCTGGCTTCACGCTTTCTCTCATTGAGTCAGAGCTCTCATGCACGGCCCAGATTTATAAACACATGCTGGCTGCCAACAGCGACATGTTAGCCTCCTGACCCACTTCTCTCCTGCTTTCACTCTGGTGTACAGCGGGGAATGAAGGAGGGGCCCGCGAGGTGGCCACTTGGACCTCTGGCAGGAAGTCCTCACTGTGCCAAAGCTTTGTGTATCTGGAGCTGGGCTGCCTAAGGCACTGTTCTCTGCCCTAACTCCAGCTTCCTTGGAGCCGAAGGCCCTGTATAGACCTGTGTCTGCCAAGCACTAGGCTGGAGGTGGGCTCCAAAGAGAGAGAGAGATCTTTCCAAACAGGTTCCATTGCTCATTCCTTTCTTGTGCTATTTGGCCCTGGAAGAGGTCTACACACTTTGGCTTTGGATTTTGTTTTAACATAGAATTTGCGAGCTTTACAGCTTGAATATAAGTAGTTTTATTAACAGTAATGGGACACTGACAAAAGAACTGTGTCCCCTTCCTGACCTAGTATTGCTTTCTTTTGGCAGGCTTCCCAGCTCTGTGCCCAGCAGCCCGTCCAGAGTGAGCTGGTACAGAGATGCCAACAGCTACAATCTCGCTTATCCACCCTGAAGATTGAGAACGAAGAGGTGAGACTCAGAACCACCCTCTGAGTTTCCCTGTCAAACCTCTTGCTGCTGCCCGGCTGGGAGCAGGTGGACGGAGCCGTGCAGAGAATGTCCGGGCTGCTGCAAACATTTCGTAGCCAAATGTAGGCTTGGATTTTCCCCTTCTGCTACATCCTGCCCTTGAACTCCAGGAAGTTGCTCTTGCATTGCCAAAGGTTGAGCTCTATTTTGAGCTTTTGCAAAATGCTTTTTTCCCCCCTTTGCACATTTAATCAAAATGGCACTTGGCAGCTGTGTGAACAATATTGTGTCTCTGAAACCACCCCCTCATGCCTGGCTTTTTCCAGCATTTTCAAACAAACAGAGGCCTTTGACTTTGGCACTTCAAATATCTCCATCCTCTTAGAAAAGGGTGACTTTCTTCTGGGCCCAACGTATTGGCTTTCAACAACCAGTTAAAAGGGCAGTATGATTAATTATCAGCTCCTTTCTTTTGAGCTCATGTGACTTCCCACCTGGCATCTCAGTAAGTCTGGCTTTCCCCGGTAAGATCAGGAAAGCCTGGGGATGGGTCACTTAGTTTGCACGTGGGCAAACAGGTTCATTCATTTGTTGAAGGTCAGGAAACAGAACCTGGGGCATTGCGGGACCAGGCCCATCATACATTTTTAACCAGCTCTTTGTATGATGGGGTTGGTTTGGATTTGTTTCATCCTCTCTCCCTTAGCACGTCCAGCATAACGAAGAGTTAATCTTTTTTTTAATTTTTTTTTTTTTTTTTTTTGCGGTACGTGGGCCTCTCACCGTTGTGGCCTCTTCCGCTGCGGAGAACAGGCTCCAGATGTGCAGGCTCAGTGACCACGGCTCACGGGCCCAGCCGCTCTGCAGCATGTGGGATCCTCCTGGACCGGGGCACGAACCCGCGTCCCCTGCATCGGCAGGCGAACCCTCAACCACTGCGCCACCAGGGAAGCCCACGAAGAGCTAATCTTAAATTTAAAAAGTGAACATTAAATAGCTGGGTCAAGCATGTAGTGTGAAGGGAGTAGTGGTTTTAGGTCCTCACTGGAGAGAGTAGGGTCCGTGTGATATTTATCACTCACTTAGCACCGTCCAATGGGAAGCAGACCTGCACCCTCTGACAGTCCCCTCCCTCCTTCCTCAGCCCACTTCTCTCCCACTTCTCCAAGCTTCTCCATCACCTCTTGTTTTGCAGCCTGCCCCTCATGCATTATGTTGGCCCTTATCATGGCAGGTAAAGAAGACAATGGAGGCCACTCTGCAGACCATCCAGGACATTGTGACCGTCGAGGATTTTGATGTGTCCGATTGCTTCCAGTACAGCAACTCTATGGAATCCGTCAAGTCCACGGTCTCAGAAACCTTCATGAGCAAACCCAGCATTGCCAAGAGGAGAGCCAACCAGCAAGAGACAGAGCAGTTCTATTTCACGGTGAGGGGGTTCAGTGGCCTTTAAAGATCATCTTTAGGCACTGCAGCACACACAGGCCATTTGGATCCCAGTGTCCTTGTCAAGTGTCTGCAGGATATCTTATCCAGTGTCTTGCAGGATATCAAGTCTTTGAATATCTTGACTTGGATCTGGGCAGGTTCAGAGACCACCCCTACACTTAAAGACACAAATATATACAAGTTGTATATCTAACAAGGACCCCCAAGAGAAAGGATGGCCCCAAGTACACTACCAAGAATATTTTCTTTTTGAAGACTTTTTTAACCAGCTAGTAAGCTTTTGTTTGAAAGTTTCCTTCTCATCCCTAGGGGTCGTGAAAGGGGAACTGCATCTCTTGGTTCTTAAGAACTACGTCGAAATATTTTGGCTAACACATGTCTTGTTTTTAAAGTCTGTAATCTTTCCTAGTTGATATGATATGATATTACTTTATAATTTAAAGTGGGAAATTATTTTTCATAATTATGGCTTCAAAGGGAAGCCATATGAAATTCAAAGGGACAGGTAATGTGTAGCATTGTTGGTTTGCATAGAGCTCTAAAACATTATATTTTGTTATTCATGCATCTCCCAGTCCTCTTTTAGACAGATGAACCCAATTTTTTTTAAGTAGTGTTAGCAGTCCTTTGGAAGGTTGCTGGCTGGTCTTTGGTGCTACTTTTTAATAATTAAGTTATTTTGAGCTTGCCAAGTAGGATTTATTGCCTGAACTAAAATTTATTTCCTAATCTTCTGACGACTAAGAAGAAATTAAGTTTGCAGATGTGAGAGGAAATATAGCCAGTGAATATGCATACTGATTCTGAATGAGAGGAATTAACTTGTTTTTCAGTCAAGAAACACAATCTGCATGTAGTAAATTGAATTTTTCCTCCAACTGGAAACATTTGTTTAATTCTTCTTTGAACACTGCCCTTTCTCCATTAAGAACACTAGTGATTTGCTATCTCCTTCAAAGAAGAAATCTGTTTTTTCATGTAATTAAGCTCAGAATTCTTCAAAATTTTTTTTTTTAAGCCCTGGAGAAGACTGTTGAGAGGGAGTGATTTAACAGTATTATTCTTTTAAAATAACTTTTTTTTTCTTGTAATACAAAAGAAAACATGCTTATTATATAGAATCTGGAAGTAAAAAGAAACTAAAAATCAGCCATAATCCCAATAACCTAGAAATAATAGTGTTAGAATATATTCTCTTCCAGGCTTTTTTCTATGCGTGCACACAGATGTGAGCATATATTTATAATTTTATTATAAAAAATGGGATACTGCTGTACATATTGTTTTGTAGCGAGTGCTCAAAATTGCTGAAAATTTATTATCTGCATCATCACTATTAATTTATTCATTGACTATTATTAAATTGTTTATTGATCATTTATTAAGGATCTACTATGTACCAGACACTGTGCTATATAAGCTGGGAATGCTAAGAATATAAAATGAAGAGGAGAATGATGGAATTAGGCCTATGAAGGGAAAACTTTCTTTTTTACTGAGTGTAAACAATTACAATACAATTACAATAGGTTGATTTGGGTAATTAAAAAAAATAAATGTAAAAATGTTAAGTGCATACATGCACATGTGCATGAATGGCAATCAGGATAAATGGAGTTAGGGAAATATTACATACAAAGTAACTTCTGTGCTGATCAGGCAATGAGTGAATCAAGAGGAGAAAGGCATTCCTTGAGGCAAGAGCAGCATGTGCAAAAGCATGAAGGCATGAAAAACCTGGGACAGACATGAAGAAAACTTCCTGTCTATAGTGAGGGCTTCGTACCTCCCCAAGCTTCTTTATCTCAGGAGGTTGTTAAATACTCGAGAGGCTTTTGGGATTGTCTGGCTGGTCTGTCTGGACTGCTTAGATATAACGCTACTTAAATGACCCAATCTTGTTACATTGCAGAACAAGATTAAATAAGAATTTTGGACATAAAAATCTGTATTTAAGACTGTCAGAAATTACTTTTTGGCTTTAAGCGAAGCTATAACATTTGTATTCAAAATTGACCTTTAGTAAGAGCAGGAATGACCATATTCCAACTGGTGACCCCCCAAATCCCACCCATCCTTTCACCTCTGTCTGAATACACCGATGTCCTCTAACTCATTTCCTGTCTTTTGTGGCCATAATGCTACTTATCACAATTGTGTGCAAATTTCCTTGGCTAACAGGAAGGTTCTTTTGTCTGGGCTTGTCCAGTAACAGATTTACAAGAGAGTTCATCATTTTTGTGATTGGTGTTTGGAACGCGTCAGATAGTTCATGATAAAAAGACTTTTGGGAGGTGGCAAAATGGACATTCAAGAAAAGGGGGCGTGCATGTTCCCCAGGACAGCTGCAGGTGCTTGCCGAACCCTACAAAGCCAACACAACTGCAGATGTGCTTTTCTTAGTCTTTTGTCTCCACAAACATTGCCCATGTGTTTCCCTGCGCCCTTCAAAGACATCAGAGTAGCACGTCCTAGAAGTTGCCTTCTTCTGGAAGATTGGGAAGAGGTCCCTTGTCATGGCTTTCTCTCCTGGTAGTGTGCCTAGTGACCCAGAGGGCTGCTAGGAAAGCTTTCTGACCACTCTCGGCTGTCATCAGATTCACCTGCCCAGATGACATCTATTGGAAATTTGAAGCATGACCTACAAAGGTCAGTCGTTTGCAAGAGTCCCAGGAAAATAATCATGGAATTTTAAAGCTTGAAGTGTTTTTAAAAAATCATCTAACCAAACCTTCTCATTTGAAAGATTTTTTTTTAAAAAAACTGAAAAAACAAACAAAAAATCCAAAAAGTATGGCTAGCTTGTTTAAAGTCCTCAGCAAGAGCTGAAACCAGAACTCTGATCTTCTGGTCTCCTGGTCTCAGGACACAGGCCTTCTCTATGCCCTGCTGAGGAAGCTGAGGTGAGGGGAAGGCTCAGGAACAGCTCAGCTTTCTGCCCTTCTTTGCTCTAAGTGAGAAGACATTTTCTGACCTCCTTGGCTTTGTATCACTTGTCTTCTATAACAAACAATCCAGCACTGTCTACCTTTTTCCCATTGCCTTTTTTATTTTAAGTGTTAAAAAAGATGCAAAGATTTCAAAAGAGAATACAGAAAAATGTCAAGCCTCTACCCATCCCCAGCTCCCACTTCCCCTCCCCTCTGACAGTGATTGAAACCAGTTTCTTGTGTCCTTCCAGAGGTATTCTGTGTGGAGACAACCACTGATGTATCCTTTAATATAATATTATTACATTAGAAATGTAAGGAAATAAAATAAATAGGAATACAAATAGAAGTATACCATCCATACTGTTCTTCACTTTGCTTCTTTCACTTAATTTATTTTGGGTATTATCTTCACATTAGTCCAAAAGATCTGCCTCCTTTTGTAATGGCTGCAAGAACATCATTGTATGGATGGATGTTCCATCATTTATTTAACCAATTCCCTGCTCATAGGCAGTAATGCTCACTGTTTTTAGCCAAGTACTGTCAAACCCTTATAGGTATTTCCTTGTATGGGGGTTGGAGTATGGGGTTCTTGAATGGGGGATGAAATGGTGGAAGGAGGGCTTATAGCTGATAAAATAAACAAAGCTAAACTGCCTGAATTCGGGAGGACAGATTCAGGTAAGGTAAGAGGTTGGAGAGGAGCCAGTTCCTTGGCCATTGAATGGACCGTGCTCTAAGACTGCTAGACTTGGTGAGGTCCAAGACCTTTTTTTATCTTGGTATTCTCCAAGAATAAACAGATACTTGATAAATGTGTGCTAAGCAGGTACAAATGCATGAATGCCCCTGCCCTGTCAATTAAAGTGGGGAGATGTGCTCCTATTGGAATATTTGCTCTATTATGTATTCTGTCTGACAGCTGTTTCCTGCTTTAAAAATTGACGGGGAGGAGGGGAAATGTCAGCGTGCTTGGTTGGTGGGGAAGCAGCCACAGCAATGACATCTGTGTATCTCTGTGCACGGGGCTGGCTAGGCATAGCTCACTCCTCCCACCCACCCCACCTTCTGGCAGCAGTGGATACTTATGGCCTTGGGTTCACAGATTAAATTCAAGGTCTAGGCAAGGTCCGTGAGTTTTACACCACCATGGAAAGAATATATTCAAAGAGAAGAGGTATTTTAAAATGAAATTTGAAAACCATTCTTGTGCCTCAAACGTTTTTTTTTCAGGCCAGAAACCATGCTTTGATTGAGCTTTCTTAAGTATTAGCACAAAGCAAAGAAGTTTAGAGAAGGACTGTTTTTTGGTTGAGCAGGTGATTCTGTATAAGGAACACTTCTGAGCACCTGCTAGTTGCCAGTCCTTGTGTTAACAATCACAGTCATGCTTGTTATCTTATTTCATCTTTAACACCCTTGTGAAAAAAGATATTATCCCCATTTTTCAGATGGGGAAACTAAGATTCTGGGAGTTAAGTGACTTGCCCAAGGTTGGAAGAGTTAGTAAGTGGTAGGACTAGAATATACCAACTCAGACTTCTCCGTTTTACTGCAACTGAAATGTCTGTCAGGGAGGGCAGGCTCAGAAAGAAAAATTATTATACTAATCCTTTTCAATAAATAAAACTCATCACTGACAATTAATACCCAATTAGGAATTATTTAGAAAGAAATCAGTGAGATCGTAAAAACTGAATTTAAGGTTTACAATGGCAAAACCCCAAACCGCCCAATAGACTCCTGCCTCCCTTCCTACTTTTGGAAAAAATTCTCAGTTTTGATAATATTGCGTGTAAAATGGAGTAGGGGCATATGGGGGTGTGGCAGTCAGACTGTGTTTTAGGAATTTGATTTCATTTTGGTGATCTGGAATAGACCATGATCCATTCCTTTTTCCTCCACTGAGGAAAACTCCAGGTAATCACTTTACCTTTAGGTGTTTCTGGAGAGGAGCACGGTACAGGGAGTGGAATGAAATAAAATTAATTACCTAATATTGGGACATGGTTTAAATAAGGAAAGTGACCCTTATTGCCCAAGGAAGGATTTTGAGATTACACATGAACAGTTCTTTTCCTAGCCCCCCTGGCCTCCAGAAATCATTGAAAAGCTACCTATTCCTCCCTTGTCGTCAGCTGTCTCAGCTCCCTTTGCTGTGTGTCTGGACAGCAGCAGCTGAAGCCTTCTAACTAAGCTCCTCCCAGGAAAGCCCAGGTTACTTCTCCCAGTTTACCTCTCATAGAGATGAGCGTGGATTTATGGGCGGGACAGGGAAGTGACAAATGACATGCCTGCGAATAGGATGCTTTTACCTTCCCATACCTGGGCTGACCTAGACGGAAAACTTCCAACCACTGTTTCCACTATTAGGCAGGCAGGTCATACCTTGACACAGTTTTTGATCCTTCAGGATTTAGTGGAACCCAAAATGTTAATTCATCATACCTCTTTATCAGATTGTTATTTATTTTAATGGTTCACTGAGTGACAGCCAGAGTTAACTAGTGAACTGTGAACATGAATGAAAAAGATGATTTCCAGAATCACAAGTATACACGAGTGAGAGGAAGGAATTTGCATCCATCTCCTTTCAGAATTTTGGCTGTTTTCTGAGCACTCTGGTCTTGCTTTAAGGGTTACAGTGTGTCTGAGTGAATTTTCCCTCATTAGGACACCTTTAGAGTCTCCTTGGGATAACCTTCCGAAGAGGGGGCTCTCGCAGTTCAGATGTTAGCAGTGGATGTCTCCTGAAGGTGTTTCGCCTCTGGGCCCTGAAGTACTGTTCCAAGCCTCACAGTTAGGCATTGGTTGGGGATTAGGATGTCACCCAGGGAAGACTGACAGCAGGTGAGCTGGCAGCTGGAGCAGATGGGATGGGGAAGGTGACAACAGAGCCTATTTTCATGCAGGTGTTCTCACGCAAAAGCACAAAGGAGCAGAGGGAACAGGTCGTGAGGAAAGCAGCAGAAATGATTTGTCATAGGGCTTGTTTTTTGTTTGTCTTCTATTTAATTCAGAGAGTAGGGGCATACTTGGGGGCGTGGTATGTAACTGCTGAGGAAGGTTCTATCCAGAGGAGAGTGAGACTGTTCATTTATTTACTCATTTTCACACATTTATTGAGCGTCTACTATCTTCTGGGCACAGTACTAAGCATCAGGGATGCAAAGAATAGTGAACGCCACAGTCTCTGACCATAGAGAGGATACCATTTGGAGGGAAAGACGTAGGAGCAGCAAAGCCTCCATGACAGGGCTGGGTGAAAAGTGCTGTCAGAGATTTGCGAAGCTCCACACAGGAGCATCTGGGTGAACAACGGAGGGCCTCCAAAGGCCTGGGATCCAGGTTTGACACCGCCACTTACTGGCTTGTGTCGATCAACAATGCCCCCTTCCCCTTCTCATCCGTAATCAGGAAATAATATGTCTCCCCTATGTGCTGTACAGAGTTATTGTGAGAGTCAAATACATGCTAAAGTACTCTAAAAATCCTTAAATTGCTACACATATGTAAAGAATCAATACTATGAAGTTTTGTTCTGCTTCTCTCCTTCTGCTCTTTACCATAATGGGTCAAGCACGTTATCATAACGATTAAAAGCACACAGTGTACTGTCAAACTGCATATGTGGGTACTGGTTCCACCACTCACTAGTCGTTTGACCTAGAGCCACTTATTGAATCTCTCCAAACCTCAGTACCTTCATCCATAAAATGGGGATAATGATAATCATAGTTCATAGAGTTGTCTTGGAGATTTAATGAATTGTCCAGGGAAACATAGTCTCTCGCTGAGCAGACAAGGGTTGAGAGAGGTCAAATCACAAAGTACAGCACAGCAATCATATTTGGACTGTTAGAGCAGATGGGATCGCATTTCCATAAACCTCATCTTGTGTTTGGAACCGCCAGTATGTGTGTATACAGGTGGAGGGTGGCAGCCCCTGTCTCTGTGTGCTCAGAAATCCCAAGCTTTCCACAAAGACTCTGCACAATAGAGGAGGAAGCGATTGAAATGATGAAAATATGGCTCAGAGATGCGCTGAATGCTGTGCTTGGTGCTTGCAGCCCAGGCAGGGGCTGAGCCTTGACATTGCTCCTGGGGTGAAGGAATGCACCCTGGGAGGGGCCGGGCAGGGCTGGATGTCAGTGGAGGTGATGAGCCACAGGTGTGTATCCTTCACACCAAGAAGGCGGGGCTCAGTGAGTCCCTCCACGCCCTGCTTTTCTTCCGAGGAGCTGAAAGAGATGGATGAGGGGCCCGAGGAGATAGCTTCTTATGGTGGCTGACGCGGAGCTCCCAGGAAGACATAGAGCAGGATACTAATCCACCAGGAAAACCAGCAGCTGCTCAGCTCAGGGCCTTAAAAAAATAAAAAATGGACCCGGTGGAAATTGGGTCAGAAACCAAAAGCCCTCTTAGAAAGGGAATTGTACAGCTGAGCGTCTGTGATTTTTTTTTTTCTTTCAGGACTGATTGTTCTTTATCCTCCTCCCTTACAGAAAATGAAGGAGTACCTGGAGGGCAGGAACCTCATCACCAAGCTACAAGCCAAGCACGACCTTCTCCAGAAAACCCTGGGAGAGAGTGAGTGTGGGCTCTGCTGGAGATTTGGCGGTGAGGGAAGGCCGAGCCCTGGGCCCAAGTGCTGAGCACACGCCTCCATCCTCAGTCTGGTTATATGAATGCATTGCTTTTCCTCGCTCGTTTGATGTGGAAGCACACGCCCCAAATGACCGCTTGAGTAATGGGGAAGGGCCAATGCTTAATGAAGCACTAATGTGCATCATCTATTTGTTTAAATGGAGCGTGCCTGCTCTCCACCCAGCCCCACTCCTGCACCTCCTCTGCCACTACTGAGGCCAAGGAGCTGGTGGGTTCTTTACTGTCCAGACACTTTGGGAAAACTCTCAGCTCCTCTTGTAGCAGGACCGAGGCTGAAGCAAGAAGGTGGGGAGCTGTGAGGTGAGCTACACAGCTGCTCTGAGGAGAAAAGAGGAGAGGATTCTCAAGGGCAGAGGTGATGGGCAGACTGCAGCTGTCTGTAGCTTCAAGGTGGGGCAGAGGTTTTCTTCTGCTTTGAAAGGTCCTGGTGCTAAGAGGCAGCCCTCTCCCTGCTTTGGCCAGGCTGAAGCTGTGGTGCTGAATCGACTATCTGGTCTCATAGGATGATTTTAACCAGACCCTGGAAAGTAGCAAGGCAGAGGACTGGACTGGCACTCTGGACTTTCTCTCCTCAGCTGTCAAACAGAAGGCAGGGGTTGAAAGAGAAGCTTCCCTGGGGTTTTTGGCACCTTGCCCAGGTCTCCTGCCCAGCTCTCAGCACCCTATGATTAATGGGATTCCCAAGTTGGGGACACCTCTGAAGGCCCTGCCCCTCCTCCCTCCCCCACTGATCTCCTCACTTAAAGATAGGGAGGGGGAGGCTACTGGTGTTCTAACACCAGTGAAAGGCAAAACCTGCACCCACAGAGGTCTAACGCTCTCAAATAAATCCTTCAGACCAACTGCAGAATCTAGGGAAGTGTACAGCACTCACTGGCTCAATGGCCCCAGAAATCAGAGCCTCCTACCCGCCCTTCTTACCCTGTTCTCCTGCCCTGAACGATTCCCCCAGATGATTAACTCTTTTATCTCTAATGTCTTTGATCTTGTGATTTTTAAGGCATTTTCTTTTATGTGAAGAAAGCCTGTTAAGTAACTTCTGTTGTCTTCCCTCCGCAACACCCAGGGGACTCAGGCTGAACAGGCCTATGCATTGAGATCCAAAGTTTGCTTATAGAAAATCTTTACTCTTGAGTTATCAGATTGCTCCGTGGGGAATCGGAGGAAGAAAAGCCCAGAACTATTTGAAGCAAGTTATAACTGTGATTTCTTTTTGCCAGGATAATCTAAGCATGACCCATAAGTGAGATGGGGAACAGGGCGGGAGAGAGAGAGAGAGAGAGAGAGAGAGTGTGTGTGTGTGTGTGTGTGTGTGTGTGTGTGTTTGCAACACACATACATGCACCAAGTGTGCTACTATGAAGGGGTGAAGGTTGGTGACTGTTCATCAGTGCTGCAAGTTGCCTTCATCTAAAGATGACAAGTTCTAGCAATAATGAAAAATATAGGTCTTCCTGTGTTCAAGCCATCATGTCCCTGCCTTCTGTATGTATTTGTCACTAACGCAAGAGCCCCTTGTTTCTTGCCACAGAGGGATAATTGATGTGTATGAATATTCCAGAATGGAAATGGGACAGATGTTAGAAATAATGGCTCTGAATAATATTTTTGCAGACGAAAGCTGAGCCTTTGGTAAGAGAGGCTGTTGGGGTGGGGGAGGTGTTGCTCAAGATGAGCTGAACTGTAATCAACAATTAGCAACCTTTAAAGGCAAGAAAAAGCCCTGCCCTCCCTCCTCCCCCTCCCCCCCACACCTCGGCCCTTGGAGTCGCCTTTCCAGGAAACTGGATGAGGAGCTTGGGAGCCAATCTCTCCTTCCCCGGCTCAGCGCCTGCTTACCCTTTCCCTGGTTTATCTAATACGGTCTAATATAGACCAAGCTGGGTTAACTGTGGACCCAAAAAAAGCAACACAGATTACATAATGGCCCAAGTGCACGTGCATATTTTTAAAAAACATAAGAATACTTCAGATGAGCATTAAGATTTTCAATTCCATTTTTTAAGACTGTGTATGATCCATCCAGCTTAGTATTAGGGCCCACTGTTGGGTTGAGAACCACAGTCTAAAAGCAGTAGCAGCATTTTAAATATTTTTCCCTTGTCATTTCAGCCCAGCGTAATGGAAGTGAGAATTTAGTATGAATCTAAAACGAGAATTTCGATGTATGCTTCCTCCTCTCCCCAAATAGCTATTCCTTCCTTCTTCCCCTTCCACCCTCAACTGTGTGTGTGTGTGTGTATGTGTGTGTGTGTGTGTGTGTGTGTGTGTGTTCACAGCCTGAAGGGCAAGCAGGTTCATCCCTCCCTCCCCACCACACACACACCCAGCACACATAGAAGAGAAGCTGAATTTCATCTCTGGGAAAGCTTCTAATAATTTGTTCTCTAAGATATGCTCTGCCTTGCTATTTTTCCCCCGATCCACCCGTTTTCCCACTGGGAAGCAGAGTTGGCAATCCTAAGGTTTCAGGATACCAGCAGCCCTAGGCTGGGAACAAGCATCAGAAACGAGGCCCAGAAAGAGGACCTGGGTGCTCTCTTCTTTTTTGCCTGGAAGGCTAGTCACACGTGATCCTCGGGGCTCCCTGGGGAGCCGGGCAGACACAGTCATTCCTGGGAGCAAGTCTCCCCCTTTTACCCCGTCTGCTTCAACATGTGCTTTTTGCCTTTGTATTTCCAACAGGTCAGCGGACAGATTGCAGTCTGGCCAGGTAGGTGTGGCCTGAGACAGCCCTGGGAAGGGATGAAGAGAGGCCGGAAGGGTAGAGCCATCCCAACCTGGGAAAGAGCCAAGGAGTTGAGTTGTAGAGGTGTTGGATGACTTTGCAAAGGGGTAGCCTAGGGCAGGGGTGGCTTCCATCCCTTTACCTTGCTGACCCCATCTGGCCTCAAATGGAAATGGGATTTGCTGAGCAGAAATAAGTGAAGAGAGTTACTGTTTGCCAAAATAGTCCCAGAGACCCCCCCAAAACCACTGCATTGCACGGAAAAGAAATGTTCGACGCTGGAGGATCCTGGTAACCTAACCTTAGCTTTTAGACTTCAACATGTGGGTTTTGGGAAGTCTCTGACCTAGGGAACGAGGATCAGAAGATAGCATTTGACCTGAAATTTTTTTTATACGTGGAAAAGATGACAGCCTCTAATTAGCGAGTGTCGCTGGATAATGAAATATTACATTGCATTGCTTGCCAACAGCATTGGTAGACATCCTCGCCTGATGTACAAGTATGCAGCCCTCCCAATCTTTCCCCACCTTCCCCGCCCTCCCCCACCCCAGCCAAATATTTTCCCTCTCAGTCATGGAGCTGCTATGAGAAAACTCGTGAGTTGGCGGCAAGCAAGGCATTCATTCAGCCGACGGTTCTCAGATGCCTAAAAATGTGCTGATTTAACTGGGGAAAGAGCTTTAATGGGCCAGACTCCTTAGAGACCCTGCGTTAGCCCATTATATAAACCACTTATATCTGGCGACACACACACACAATAGTCATGAGGCCATTTACAATTATAGGCTCATTACTTAAAAATAGCTCCATTTGGCTTTCATCGTTTTGTCATTGCGGATCACAATTAATATACTAGTCTTGTTGACTGGAGGGAACCAGGATAATGGAATTCTGTAGAATATATCTTCCTGGTGCTAAAGTCTTAGTGTAATTTCACCTAAAGTGCCATAACTGCAGAAGGCTCTATGGGAGTGAAAAGAGCTGAGCTGAATTCCCTTATGCTGTGTTATTCACTGTGTGACCTTGGGCTGCTCTTTTCCCCTCTCTGAACTCCGGTTTCCTCATCCATAAGACAAGATAGAGAGGGACTTCCCTGGCAGTCCAGTGGTTCAGACTCCATGCTTCCACTGGAGGGGGCATGGGTTCAGTCGCTGTGAGGGGAAATAAGATCCCACAAGCTGTGCAACGTGGCCAAAAAAAAGACAAGACAGAACAATCACCTAGATCCAAGGAGCTCTAGGATTCCAAAGAGGTCCTTAAGAAGAGCCTAGTGGAAGTGGCAGAAGGTGCCCAGCAGCTGGGCTCTGGTCCTTACCTTCTACCCTCACTCAAAGAGGCATCACTGCTCTCCTTGCTTGGGTATTGTTGTCTGAGTCAGATTCCCTTGGAGAAAAGGCTTCCAAGGCTAAACACAGCTTGAAAAGCATTGACCTATGGAATCGCCAAGGTTCCTTCCAGTCTGGACACTCTACTGTCTAAATTCCGGGAAAATCGCTCCTTATCTTTTCCCTAAGGATTTATTTCCAAGAGAAAGAAAACCATAGCTTCCTTTGGTGTTTACTAGTGTCTCCTTGCAAATGGAGAAATCTTCATGTTGTCTGACCTATATATATTTTACTGCAAATTGAACCAATTCCCTCCTATTCTACTTTTGAATGGTGGCAGACATTAAGACCAGAGACCTCTAAGCTTTTGTGAAAAGCGCTTTACTGGGCTTCATTTGGAGGGTAACTTATCAAGTCTCTTAGCCACTTCTGGGACTGAGCTGATTAATGCAGTTTGTTTCATTAACTACCTCACAGATTGTTTTTAATCTCATTTTCTCTTTTTCCTCCCTGTTGCTGGATTCAACCACAGGCGTAGCTCAACTGTGAGGAAACAGGTAAGGGCCCAGCAAGAGGCAGGCTTGTCTGGCGTGAAATGGTTAGATCCCAGATATTTATGGAACTCCAGTGTGGATGGGACAGACACTTTTTTGACTTCATGCTTACATTTGGAATGTACCATTTAGTCATAGTATGTTTAATATTACGGCAACTTCATCAAATTAGCGAGGGGGGCAGGGACTTGTTCCTCTCCTCTCTAGTCGTTTATGCTCTTACATGCTAGAGGTCTGGTTTGACTGTGGCAGACTGTGCCAGAACTATCTTTGGTGCTACTTCTCTAGGAGACCGTGAAAGAGACCTCACACTTCATACATGGGTACCAATATGACAGTAACTCACAGCATCTAATCACCTAGACCAAGTTTGCAGGTTTTTGTTTGTTTCTGGTGGCATGGCCATCTTAGATGTATTTCTAAGACATACTAAAAATGTAAAGATAAGTCTGGTCTAGGAATGATAAGCAAGAGACGTTGAGCTCTGCAATTATGTGCACCATCTTCAGAGTTGTATTCAAATCTGACACTGAGCTGTAAGCAGCTAGCTCTCATGACCCACCTTAGGAGGGATCTTAGCTCGGCATGGGCAGTCCACATCAGTGGATAATCTAAACAGCACTTATGCTTGTTTAAAAAGAATTAATTGAAGGGTTTTTTTTTGCAGTTGCAAATTGGACTTCCTAATTATACTTTATGGCAAATACTAAAATGGTTTTGTATCCCCTAAGCTCATACCAGCTATGCAGCAGGCAGTTGGCAGAGAGGGGGTGGAGAGAGCTCAGAAATGTCTTTGTGTCTACTCAGGGGAAAGCTGATCCAGGCTTTAAAAAATCATTTTGGGTAATTCACAGTGGCTGTAGCCACAGGGAGTTAATGGAATGTAGAGGGCACATGGTTTCTGCGATGGTGGTAGCCCCTGCAGGGTCTTCAGTCCAGCCGGGGAAGTTGATAACATAGCCCGCACTTGTCTTAGCTTTGCTGTCACTAGTTTTTTCCCTTCTCTATTTTGGATCTTCTTTTAATGAGAACACCATCAGATGCAATTACACATTTTTTAAATTATAAAGATGTCATTGCAGTTCTCTTTCCTCTATTCCTCTTCTTTCTTTCTGCTTCCCCTTTCTTTCATAATTTCAGTTAAAAGTAGAGAGGAAGGGAGTGCCTCCCCGGGATCATTTATTACGTTTAAAATTAATAGGTGGATATCTTAAAGAGGGAGCAAGGTTTTTTATCCCACCCCCCTTCGAAAATAAGAACAGGATTGACCTTGAAGTTTGTTCCTTTCAGTTCCTGCACTGAAATTGAGCCCCCTACATATAGATGGAGCCTAGGTGCGACCACTCTGGCTGCAGGAGTGCCAAAGGCCACGGTTTGGCAGGTGATATGTGTCCCTGGTTGGGCTCATAATCAGAAAAGAACTGCACCCATCTGGTTTTCATCCTGCTGTGCCTAGGCAGTTGCAAGCAAAGCATATTTGCCAGGTGCTAGATTTGTGTAAGAGTTCCAGCATGCACCAGAAACCCCAATCAAGTAAAGACCTTGTTTTCATTCACTTTTTTTCCAGCAGCTCAAATCTAATGGTGGATCAGTGAAGAGTTTTTCTAAGATAGTCAGAAAGGTAAATAGTGGGTAATTTGGAAGAGGAGTAATCATGTGTACATAACCAGGAAATAAAATTTGTTTGGTTGTTTATGGCAAATCAACCAAACAAGAGGAAGAACTGTGTAACTTTTGCTTTTGAGTCTACCCAATGCGTTCCAATCATGTTTGACCCTAGCAAAGCCTAGGTTCAGACCATCTGACTTTTCTTCAAAAAGAGATGCCTCAACTGCTGCTTCCAAGCATTCCCTGCTCCCATCAAGCCCAGAATTTTCTCATTCCTATTACTTCCATATCTTCTTTGCTGGCCCATCTTTCTCTGTTCCTCGAAATGTAAGCATTTCCCCAAGGCTTGGTCCTCTTTTGACTTCCTTCCATATTCTTTCCCTTGTCACTTGTGTTGCCTTGGATGATTCTGTCTCTTTTCTCTCCTTCCCGAAGTGTCCACTTGTTCTGTAACGTTGTCGTTCTGAGTCTTTGGATCTAACTCCTAATTGATGGGCAGGATGTTGATGCTCAAGAGTTGCGGTGGCACCTCCTACCCTCAGCATCCATCTCCTCACCTTCCAACCACATTTTCATTTCCTTAGCACCTCCCCTTACTTCTCGACTCTTATGGAGACCCTCTATTCTTCACAATCCCTGAAGCCCTACATCTTATCTTTGATGCCTCTTTTTTCCTTATTACCCACATCTAATCAGGGGTCAAGACTTGTGTTTTCTCCCTGGTGAAAACGTAAACCTAACAAATGTAACAAAGATCAGTACCTGGCAAAAATCGTAACTCTCTCACGTGTGAGAAATTATGCCAAACAATGGCATATTTAGACATTATCTAGCCACCTTCTTGATTGCTTTCTGCTGCAAATCACTGGACCCCTGCTTTACTATCTCTTCCAAGTTATGTTTGCTACTTTTCTTCCTCCACTTTTGGTTTAAAGTTCCTTTAATCTGATTGAATGGGGATTTGACCCGATCATCCTTCAAGGGCCCTTCCAGCCCTGGGGTTAAATGACCAAAAATATTATGAACAAAAGAATCAAACTGACATGGATTCTAACACTGGACGAGGGAAAGAGAGAGGAAGAAAGGGAGAGACAGACACTGAATAGGAACACACATAGACACTGCTCGGTCAGTTGTATGCAAGATCTATGGTGAAGTGAGGGTCTTCACCAGGGCACGTCCTGGGGAAATGGATTCCCTCGGAGCTCAGAAACATTACAAGGAGAGAGTCAGAGCCCTCATGACTTTTTGCCCCTGCAATGTCCTTTGTCCTTTGTTTTCACTGGACTCTGACTTAGGCTCCACTGGAGCAGTGGGGACTAGGAAAATACTCCTCTGCAGTAGGACAGGTCATCTCTGGCCCACTCTTGTCTGCCACAAATTATCCTCTGGGCCACTTCTGGTAACCATGAACATGCAGGTTAATGTCTTTGATGCTTTACTTTCTGCAACCCTGCATGCTTCCCTTTAGCTATCATTGATATTCCTTTTACCACAAGTTGAGGCAGAATTTTGCACTCACGTAACTTATTGAAACCATAACCTGTGAGCTTCCCAACCTCCCTCCCTCTGGGTCTTAGGACCAGAAAAACTTTACAAACCCTCATATCACTGTCCTCATTATCACTGCTACTACTGTTTGTAGATGAAAAGTATAATAACAATGTTTGTAAACATAAAAAGACCTCCAAAAAATTAAGTTTGGGGTTTTTTTTTATAGTGGAACCCAGTTTCTTCATTAATGTAAGGAAGAGCTGAAAAAGATTCTTCCTCTGACACCAGCCTAGACTGACTGGTAGAATTTACTGTTGGCAAAAAGAAGGCAGACACTGCCTACTGAAGCTGGAGAGGTGGAGGAAGCAGACGGGTCTGGGGGTCATGAGACGAGCATTTGGGTCTCTGAGACCCTCCTGACTCCAGCTGCACTTTGGTACACAGTACGTCCTCTGGCAGCATCCTGGCTTTCCAGCAAGCTCAGGAGCTGGAGGCCACGCCAGCTCTTCTCTCAGCCTGGCATCTTCATGAGACCCAGCTGCTTCCCTATTAGTGGCCAAACCTGCAGCTACAGTTGAAAATTTAGAGTCGGGGGAGAGGCACAAACCAACCTGTGAAATGGGCAGAAGCCACAGGACCCATCCTACTGGAGAGCCCAGTCTCTGTCCTGAACATCTAAAGCCCTTTCTAACTAGGACTAAGGTCACTCTGCCTGGTCCCTTCCTTCCCTGTAAGTGAGTGGTTGTGCATTTAGATGCACTAGAAAACCCTACTGGTTTTCAGTAACATTTGGTATTCACACCTGACTATGTTTGTCAAGCTCCTAGGACGCAGTATGGGTGGTAGTGAGATGCTCAGTCTCAGGGGGAGACTGCCTGGGTTTGAATCCTGGCTCTTCTACTTAGCAGCTGTGTCACCGTAAGCAGCTATTTCACCTTGCTAAGCCTTCATTTCCTCGCTTGTCAAATGAGGATAATAATAATACACATCCCATAGGGTTGTTACCAGGACCAATCCATCTAAAGCACTTAATACATGACCCAACACCTCTATAAATTCTTTTGTAAATGGTAAGCACTGTGTTCATGTGCCAATAGGAAATATTACTCTCCTCACCACCAATCCCCCTCCCCAGTTAGTAGATACCAAATTAAGGCCAAAAGAAGTTAAATAAATGGCAGGATTGTAGAGCAAAAATGGCAGAGCAAAGATTGATATCTGGGAGGCCTGCTGCATAAGCTAGTACCAATTAGTTTCCACTATTTCCAAGAGTTAGGTTTTTTTCTTTCTTGCCTTTTCTGCCAAACAAACCCCCTCTCTGCTGCTCCCATTGATTCATTCTGCCACCTTCCACTGATATTAATTGAGCACCTGCTATGTGAGAGCATCATGGCCAGAGATGGACACCGAGAATTGACATAGGATCTGCCCTGTGGAACTCGAGCTACAATGGTGACAAATACAAACAAATATTCATACCCACACAATTAAGTCACAGTCAGGCTGTGAAGGCCAAGTACAAGGTGCTGAGACCCCATAGACAGGGGCTCTGATCTCATCTGGGGAGTCTGGGAAAGCATCCCTGAGGAAGTGATACTTGCACTGAGACCCTGGGGGTGGGGGTCCGGGGTGAGGAGAGCATTCCAGCAGCTCACGCAAAGCCATGAGCAAAGGAGGACTTACTGAGGAGCAGAAGGAGACAAAACTGGAGGCTAAGACAGGACCCCAGACAGGCAAGGCTGCATACAGAAAGTAACGAGGAGTCCTTGAAAGAGTTTAGCCTAGAGAGTAAACGATGGAATGTG
Source organism: Delphinapterus leucas (assembly GCF_059928025.1). Classification (NCBI taxonomy): domain Eukaryota; kingdom Metazoa; phylum Chordata; class Mammalia; order Artiodactyla; family Monodontidae; genus Delphinapterus; species Delphinapterus leucas. The sequence continues at coordinate 41,298,582 of NC_143129.1, forward strand.
CACTTTTAAAGATCACCTAACCAATATGAGGGAAGAAAAACTGGTTTGGAGGACGACAGGGATGGGAATGGAGATACTGGTGGATTGGACTGGGCTGGTGGCAGTAGAGATGGAGAGAAATAAATGGATTTAGGAGGCAAACTTGACAGAATATATGTATGTATTGATTGATTGTATGGCTGCGGTGGGGGGGGGACCGTGGGATAAAAATGATCAGTTTCATATAGGACACACTGAATTTAAGACATCGGTATGAGGCATTCCAAGTAGATGGTTGTGCATGTGCTTTGGAGCGTGGAGGCCAGGCTGGATGCTTCTTGTGGACCAGCCACTGATCCAGCTGAGACAAGTTCCACGTGGTTTTGGCTCATTTTCTCTGACCCTGGGCTGTCTCTCTTTGAAGATTCTAATGTTGTGTTTCTTTGGCTTTTTAGGATTCCAGCCAGGCAATTCCTTTGGTGGTAGAAAGCTGTATCCGGTTTATCAGCAGACACGGTAAGCAGGATTACAGCCTTGCCCATATTTGTGCAAGAACTGGGAAGAACTTCCAGGAATTCTTTATGGAGTAAGAATAGAGATTGACTTCCCATCCTGACATTCTCCAAAGAGGAATAAAATCTTATTTGTTCACATAATGTTTGCTACCTCAGAATGGCCACACCTAGACATTGAGAGAAAAATATCACGTATTTTTGACCCCCAGGTGCCTGAGCCACTTACCACACTCCCTTTCCTAGCTTAGAGTGAGTTTTTTTTGTTTGTTTGTTTGTTTTTTGCGGTACGCGGGCCTCTCACTGTTGTGGCCTCTCCTGTTGCGGAGCACAGGCTCCGGACGCGCAGGCTCAGCAGCCATGGCTCACAGGCCCAGCCGCTCCGCGGCATGTGGGATCTTCCCAGACCGCAGGCGGACTCTCAACCACTGCGCCACCAGGGAAGCCCATAGAGTGAGTTTTAAATTATAGCTGTTATGTGAGTAAGTCTAGCTGGTCCAATGTGGTGACGCTAGTTTCACCATTACTCACCGTCTTTGCCCATGTTGGTATCTCCCACTGCATAGCCTGGACCTTTGTTGTCACATTGGCTTTCTGCAGCAGACTGCTTTGAAAACAAGCTCCTTTTACAATATTGCATTGATTCCTGGTAATATTCAGTTTTTGTTGTGGTTTGGTCTCACTGTTTAGGACATCTCCAGAGCTCAGTTAGTAGCTACTCTTAAGGTTGTAGCCAAGATTTGAGAGTCTGGCAGGGCTGGCTCCTTCTCAACTAAGTCACGCTGTCTTCTGCTTGGATGACGCTGAATCTCATAAATCCATTCCTCACCAGCTCCTAGGCTGGTTGGACAGAATTTAGGGAAAGAGGTGAATTGAGTCTTCCAAGTGTAAGAGTGTTTAGAAAACACAGATATCTGAGCAAGCACCATGAAGATTTCTAGGAACTGGGCATCAGAAATTGTTTTTAGATGTTATCTTGCCTAGTTATAAGAAAAGTGACAGAATGACCTTCTTGGCGCTAAGGAGGTATGTAGATGATCGCTGGTCTCAATTCAGAAGCAGCCATTCTCTCCCTTCCTCTCCTTCCTCTGTCCCAATAAACTGGGGCATTGCTTGGGTTCATTTTTGGAATAATAATTATGTTAGCATGTTTACAACTTATGCCATTCCAATCAGCTACAATTTTTTCATTGTCTCTCCATCCACCAGAAGTAATAGCATTGTACAGCACTATTGAACAGTCAACAAATATTTATCAAGCCCCTGATCGGTGCTGAGCACCATGCATTGCCAAATAGGAAAACAAAAACAGGGGTAACCCTGTCTTTACCTGGTTTTAAGACACAGTTGGGAGAAAATAAATAAGCAAGTAAAAAGTTAAATAAAAAGAGATAAGCTGTAGTAATTCGGAATAGCAGTATAAGAAATTTCACAAGATGGTAATGATTAATAGTCAAGCAGTTGGCAAAGATAAGTCCAAACTGAGTTCAGGCGAGGAAGAATTATCTGTGCCTAAAGGACAATAGGAACAAGAGAGTCTGAACTCGGATTCTCTCATCCATACATTCTGTTCATTCATTCATTCAGCAAGCACACATCTTCCTATGATAGGGTTATATCCCGATCAACCCATCGTAAGTTGAAAATATCTAAAGTCAAAAATGCATTTCATACACCTAACCTGCAAATCTTATACACAAACATGTATAGCTTAGCCTAGCCTACCTTAAACGTGCTTAGAACACTTATATTAGCCTACGGTTGGGTAAAATCATCTAACATAAAGCCAGTTTTATAATAAAGTGTTGAATGTCTCATGTAATTTATTGAATACTGAGTGAAAAAGAGAGTCGTTATCTGGGTACAGAATGATTGTAAGTGTATCGTTTGTTTACCCTCGTGTTTGCATGGCTGGCTGGGAGCCGCAGCCCATGACTGCTGCCCAGCATCATGAGAGAGTACTATACCACGTATCAATAGCCCAGGAAAGATCAAAATTCCAAGTACAGATTCTACTGAATGTGTATCGCTTTTGTACCATTGTAAAGTCGAAAAGTCTTAAGTCAAACCATTGTAAGTTGAGGACCATCTGTGTGTATATTGTTTGCTCATTGTGTACCAAGGAAAAGTTCCTGTGTTCATGAACCTTACATTCTACTAAAGGACCAATAAATAGATGATCAGTTGATAAACAAATTAATATATATCAGGTGTTGGTGAGTGTCATGAAGAAAAATAAAGCAAGGTGAGGAGATGGAGAATAGAGAGGGGATACTGTTCTAGGTGGATTGTTCAGGGAAACTCTTAGGTCACCCAAGAAGGTGACATTTGCCATCCTGAAGGAGGTCAGGGAGTGAGCCACATGGGTATCTGGGGAAGAGTGTTCTGGGGAGAGAAAACATCACATGCAGAGATCCTTGGCATATGCAAGGACCAGCACGCAGGATGCCAGTGCGGCTGGAGCAGAGTGAGTGGAGAAGAGAGTGGCAGGAGATGAAGCCAGAGGCCAGACTCTTAGAGTTTTGTCGACTAAGGTAGGTGTTTGGATTTTATTCTAAGTGAGTGGGATGCTGTTGGAGAATTTATGAACAGGAAGTGATCTTTCTAAAGGATTCCAGGCTGCTGTGTAGAGATAAGACCATAGGAGGAAATAGGAGGCTGCTGTAGTAGCCCAGGGAAGACATGGCATAGGGTGTCAGCCGTGGAGTTGTTGAGAAGTGGTTGGGTTCTGGATATCGTGGCTTGAATGTACCTGTCCCTGCCCCTGTACAGGCACAGTACATGAGGAGACCAAAACTTAGCATATATCTGTGGTGAGGCTCTGGGGAAACAGGTATGCTCACATATTGCTGATGGGAATGCAAACCCATACAACCCTTTTGGAGGGGAATTTGGCAACATCTAACAAAACTACATATGCACTAATCTGATCCAGCAGTCCTTCTAGGAATTTTCCATGAAGATATACCTCCAAAATATGAAAGTACATTTGCACAAGGTTATTTATTGCAGCCTCATTTGTAATTGCAAAATATTAGAAACAAAGCAACCTAAATGCCATACATGGAAGAATAGATGAATAAACTATGGTATATGCACACAGTGGGAGACTATGCAGCTGCAAAAAAGAATGAGGAAGATGTCCATGAAATGACCTGGTGAGATTGCCAGGATATATTGTCAAGTGGAAAAAAGCAAAGGGCAAAAGAGTATCTATAGCATGCTGCCTTTCATGTAAGAAAGAAGAGGGTATAAGAATATACATGTGCCTTGTCACTTCTGCAAGAAGAAATACAGGAAGGATGAATCCAGAAACTAATATTTGACTGGTTATTTACATGAATGGGTCAAAAGAGTGAAAAGAATGGGGGAATGAGAAATGGGAGAAGAGTGACATTTCTCTGAGTATTCCTTTTTGTGTAATCTTGACTTTTAGAACTACATGGGTGTTTTCTATACTCAAAAGATAAATAAACAAATATATAAAACAAGGATGTGGGTAAAACTCCAAATGGAATACAAAAGGTAACAAATAAACCTAACTGTATTACAGACGAATAACATAGGCACACGGAGGAGATGAGGAAGAAAATAATCTAAGTTTCTTTGAAAAACAGTATTTTGATTATATACTATAAGTCTAACAACAAAAAGAACTGTAAAATAATGCACAGTAGTCGGTAATTGTTTTTATCACAGGGTGGTGAGCTAGCAATTCTGAAGCCATTTTATGTGTAAATGTTATAAGATGAAGCAAATAAATATATTGTTGATTTAAAGAAGAAAAAAAACCCTTAGTCTGTAGTAGCTGTTCAAAAAACATTTGTTCAGGGAATCCCCTGGGGTCCAGTGGTTAGGACTCCACGCTTCCATGACAGCGGGCAGAGGTCCAATCCCTGGTCAGGGAAGTAAGATCCCGAAAGCCGTGTGGTGTGTCCAAAAAGAAAAATTGTTCAGCAAATTGAATTTTTTCCCCCAGATAGGGACTTAAGGTATTCCTGAACTCCCTAAAGATGATGGATAAAATGTTTGTATATGTGCATTTAATGGGGACAGGGTCCATAAATTTTGTCAGCCCCCAAAACATCTGTGGCCCACCAACTGCCAAAATTTGCACATCATTACTATCTTCATGTTCCCTTGGAGGTAGATGTTCTAGTCCCCATTATATAGATGAGAAAGCTGAGGCTCACGTGTAAATGGTGGGTCCGGGTGATCCAGGAAGACTTAAACGAAGAGAAGGGATGTGAGGAACAACTGAGACTCAATCAGGATGGAAAAACCCCACCATTTCCATGAGGAAGGGAGCAGAGACACGTGAGCAAGAAGAGGTGATGTTGTAGCAATCATTTCAAGACTTCTCTAGCAGAGCAACTCTGGGCAACAGCTGGATCCAGCGCAAAATGGACAGTTTTGTGCCGTTTCCAAATAACTTACCCAAGTCTGATTGGCTTTATACTTTTATGTTAGTGAGCACTAAGGAAAAATGAGAAAGGTCATGCATGTGTCAGCTTGGTTATGGGAGGCCTTACCTGCGTTATAATAAAAAGCCAAGTGCTTTTCCCCTTCATTTTCTGGAAACCGACCATTTATTAATGTTCCTACTTTCAGAATCATCAGATTAGACACTCTAAAGATTCTATCTGTTGAGCAAGAGCACATGTTGGCCCTTCTAAAGCCTCGGTTCTCGAGGGGAAATGGAAACCAGACAGAAAGGGACCTCGGTGTGCCTCAGGCCTGCTGCCTGGTTTCCAATAAGCTGTCCTCTGATTTCTTCTTGTTCTGGGCCCGTGGGCCAAATTGGCTTGTCCTTGATGTCTAATCTACCAAAAAGTACTGAGATGATCCTCTCTCAGCAAACTGTTGGCTGCACGCATGAGACCGAGTAGCCTGGTCCCTGAGATGACAGTTCCTTATATTATACTGTGTTTCCGACAAGTCGCTGAGTAGGTGACTGTTTCTGTCAGAAACCTACTGTTTACATTCTTTGTTTATACGGCATTACCTGGCTGTTACACCCCATTGGTGACTAATATGGTAGTTACATTGGGGTCTTAACATTGCCTGCCATTCTGTGAGGGATATTCTGGAGATTCCCCTAGAGGAACAGGCAACTTAAGTCCTATTACAAACCAGATAATTAAATTCCCCCTGCTTACTTCTTACTATTGCTACAGTTGGATTCGGGATTCAGTTCTGGCCTGTGTGGTTTACTGCAAAGGTCTAGCTGGTAGAATCCAGTCACCACCACCACACCACCCCCATCAAGAGGGGAGTCGTAAAACAGTGGAAAAAATGTAGCATTATTCTATTTTGTTTTCCAAAGAAGTAATTTGAGATTCAAAAATTTTGATGGATCGTGCTGTAACAGAGGGACTTTGACAAAATGCCCAAGTTTGAGCCACGGTGCTCTTGAGAAAAACTGGACAGGCCTGATATGATAAAAGATGCTAGCTCAGTCCAGCCCCTGGGCTCATGCTTCCTGGATCCCTCCCCAGTTCTGAGTTGCATGTGGGCTGCTCTCTGTGAGCCGTATCCACCGTCAGGCTGACAAATGGGATCCCCCACCCTCTGCGCTTTCACTGCAATAGGATTCACAAGCCTGGCATTGAGGAAGGAGTACATGATTGCAGTCAGAAGGCCTGGGCCCCTGGATCTGGTTCTTATCACCTGTATAACCTAATGCTGGTCATCCCTTATCAATCCCCTCACCTAGAAAATGGGCTTGCTGGTAACCCCTGCTTTATGTGGCTATAAGCACGGAAGCAATCACCACACATGCATTAACTTTCTATTATTATTTTTACCCTAACAAACTTCAAAAAGACATCACTTTCATGCACATTATTCTAGTGTGGCATTGAGGCATGTTGCCTTTAGAGTCAAACTGCAGTCAAGGACCAGTGGCTGGCACAGTGCCTGCAATGCTGTCTGTTGACTGATCACTTGTCTTTTCATGTCCTCCCTTTTTCTTTCTTTCTCTTTTTTTTTTTTTTAAATTTCACATTGGAATATAGTTGATTTACAATGTTGTGTTAGTTTCAGGTGTACAGCAAAGTGATTCAGTTATACATATACATGTATCCATTCTTTTTCAGATTCTTTTCCCATATAGGCTATTACAGAATATTGAGTAGAGTTCCCTGTGCTGTATAGTAGGTCCTTGCTGATTATCTATTTTATATATAGTAGTGTGTATATGTTGATTCCCAACCTCCTAATTTATCCCTCCCCGCCATCTTTCCCCTTTGGTAGCCATAAATTTGTATTCGAAGTCTGTGAGTCTGTTTCTGTTTTGTACATAAGTTTGTACCTTTTTATTTTTTAGGTTTTTAAAGATATTTATTTTATTTTTTGGCTGCATTGGGTCTCAGTGCGGCACACAGGGTCTTTGTTGAGGCGTGCAGGATCTTTCCCTGCGGTGCGGGCTTCTCTCTAGTTGTGGTGTGCGGGCTCCAGGGCACGTAGGCTCTAGTTTGTGGCATGTGGGCTCTCTCGTTGAGGCGTGCGAGCTCAGTAGTTGTGGCATGCGGGCTTAGTTGCCCCACGGCATGTGGGATCTTAGTTCCCCGACCAGGGATCGAACCTGCGTCCCCTGTATTGGAAGGCTGATTCTTTACCACTGGGCCACCAGGGAAGTCCCTGTATCATTTTTTTAGATTCCACATATAAGTTATATCATATGATATTTGTCTTTCTCTGTCTGACTTAACTTTACTTAACATGATAATCTCTAATTCCATCCATGTTGCTGCAAATGGCATAATTTCATTCTTTTTTATGGCTGAGTAATATTCCCTTGTATATATGTACCACATCTTCTTTATCCATTCATCTGTCAATGGACGTTTAAGTTGCTTCCATGTCCTGGCTATTGTAAATTGGGAGTCCCCAACCCACAGGCCGTGGACCGGTACCAGTCCACGGCCTGTTAGGAACTGGGCCGCACAGCAGGAGGTGAGCAGCGGGCGAGCAAGCGAAGCTTCATCTGCCGCTCCCCATTGCTCCCCATCTCTCGCATTACCGCCTGAACCATTCTGCCCACCCCCACCCACCATCCATGGAAAAATTGTCTTCCACAAAACTCGTCCCTGGTGCCAAAGAGGTTGGGGACCGCTGTTGTAAATAATGCTGCAATGAACGTTGGGGTGCATGCCTCTTCTCGAATTATGGCTTTCTCCAGATATATGCCCAGGAGTGGGATTGCTGGATCATATGGTAATTCTATTTTTAGTTTTTTAAGGAACCTCCGTACTGTTCTCCATAGTGGTTGTACCAATTTATGTCCTCCCTTTTTCATAAGTAGTGAAAGCATTGTCCTCTAGAACAGCCGAACAGTGTTAGAACAGCTAAAGCACTAAGTATGATCTCAGACCTATGAAACTCTGGTGGTGTGTAATGGCTTGCCTGCCATGCCCCCAAATCTCATCCCTGACCCTTAGGGATAAGCAGGTGCCAGGAATCACTTCCCTACTTTGCAGCTGGGGACAGAGAAGCAAAGGCTGGAGAAGGAGCCTGCCTCATAGACTCTGTCAGAATCAGAAATGGTGTAGACATTTCTTCCCTTAAGTCTCTGACTCGGTGCTTTCTTTAGGCCAATGCCTCATATTCATTCCAGTGACTTTTCCACCATCCTTGTATAGGCTTTCTCCTCTGGCCTGAAGAAGAGAGACAGGATGCTTAAATACACACTGGCTGAGGGAGACAGACACTCAGCTAGGCTTGGAGCCATGGTGGTGAATTTGCTTTTTTGTCTCCTTGATCACTTTTCCCTGTCTTTCTAGGACTACAGCATGAGGGAATCTTCCGAGTGTCAGGATCGCAGGTGGAAGTGAATGACATCAAAAACGCCTTTGAGAGAGGTGAGGAAACAGCCTGAAAGATAAGACCAAATGTTTGCCAGCCCCCCAGGATACTAGCTCCACGCTTTCTCTCTGAGAGGTACCCAGAGGTTAGCAAGCCAGTTTGCCTCCGTCTTCAGCCCAGCACCTTCTCTCTTGTAGACATCCCCCCACCCCCACCCAGATATGCAGGGAGGTGCCAGGGTACATCCCAGTTTCCTCCTTCTCAGCCCCATTCATCCTGCCCCTCTCCTCCAGATGATCTACCCAAACCCAAGAAGTTAACTGTGATATCTGGGCAGTTTATGGCTGTATCCAGAACCCTTGGTGGCAGAGCGAATGTACCTGTTCATCTTAGCCCATTTATTATCTTGTGGGCTATTAAGGTAATGGACAAGCTTTGGCAATTTCCGTCACTGAAATGGATATATATAGTTTCAATTTGAGGTTGGTCCTATCATTAAATCTAATTACATCTGATATGAAATTTTCCATAGGGAACTCCAGTATGATTGTTCTCCTGTAAGTAGGTGTGCTTTGTTACAGGCCAAGAGGAGAGAGAGCTAATCAGAGGGGCTGGCCTCCCTGGCCTCATTTCCCTCCCCTAGGGGCTCAGTCCCAGCCTGGTTTCATGATCTCATGAGAGAGCCAATTGCTGTGTCCCATCCCCAGCCCAGAGGGAATGTCCCTGAACCAGTCTGGCACAAGCAAATTTATGTTAATGGACTTTTGTGCCCCTCCTCTGGCCCTGGGGCCCCTGAGCCTAAGCAGTCTTTGCTTTTGCTAGTCCCTGGTTGCCCTACTCATGGCCAACATGCTGGGCAGAAAGCTGATGGACTGTGATGAAGATTTGAATAGGCCACTCCTTCCCCACCACCTCTGCTTCATCCTGTTTGTTTTTACCTCTCTCACTCTCTCTTTCCTTTTTGGGGGGATTGCTTATCCTTAGGAGAGGACCCCCTGGCTGGAGACCAGAATGACCATGACATGGACTCCATAGCTGGCGTCCTGAAGCTTTACTTCCGGGGGCTGGAACACCCTCTCTTCCCCAAGGACATCTTCCATGACCTAATGGCCTGCGTCAGTAAGTATCATCCTGGCCTCAGATTGGCTTCTGGGCCACAGCACCTCATAACAACAGATAACAAATTTCCACAGGGTCTTTTTTTCTCATAAGCTTTCCAGTAATGTTTTCCTTTTTTCCTTTTCCTCGGTGAAGTTTCTCTTCCTTGTTGTCACTCCTTTATCCCCTAGTAGGGGAGGAAAAAGAATGACTTTTTGGGAAGAGTCTGGATCACAAGTCAGAACTCCTGGCTTTTTTCTTTCTGATACACTTTAAACTCTGTTGCTTCGCTGGGCTTTATCTTTCTTCATTAAAATACATTTATGTTCATATATAAGACACAGTCCTTTTCAGCTATTAGAAGCTCATATATTAGTGCTTGTGCTTTTCATGATACAAAGGGAGAATACATAAGTGTTACAAATATTTCCTGCTTGTTGCTTTAAATATGGCATGACTTACCTGTGAGATGTGTTAATATGTGTTCTTCTAGGAATAAAAGCCTCTGCACATTTAAAAGTAGTGATATGATGTTTTCTCAGAGAGAGATAGTCCCTACTTGATCTTTAGATAAAGCAGGTATCTTAGAGGTTCTCTGCCTCTTACTCTAAAATTTAGGGCTTGAAAAGCTATTCCTGGCCATTTAGTTTAGATCATTACACTGGACCCCCCTCTCATTTGTTGTCCACGGAAACTTGGATTAGTATTAGGTCATTCTGGAAGCAGACGCCGTTGAAATGGTGGCTTCAGAGGCTGGAGGAGGCAATGCCTTTGAAATGGAGAAAAGTTTTTCTTCCCAGATCAACCAAGGTCTTCATCCCCCACCGCCCACCCCCGAGTTTCCAGTTTGATTCCTGAGCACTGTCCCTCTCTGTTATTCTGAGAGAGGGGCCCAGAACACTCAGGAAGCTAGCTCTCTTGTTTTATTGGTTTACTCAGTCTCTGTGGGAGTCCTAGTGGAAATGTGTTCTGTGGGTGACTGAATACATGCATCCCTCCTACCTTCATGTCTTTTTCCAGGGCTGGGCCTAGGTGGAATACCCTAAGTGGATGGGGGTTGCCAGGACAGTACAAGAGACCTTGGCTGCCCAATCCTCCCCTTGAGATCTGTTCCCGATCTAGTACCTCCCATTTCTTTTTCATGGAGAGACTCTCCTAGAAAATGACAATATCCACATGGCACACCATGAAAGTGGGGAGGCGGGCCATGAGGGAAGCACAGGCCTAGGGCCGTACCTGGAATTAATCAGTCCACAGCACAAGAGTCAGGAGAGTTCTCTGGTTTTCTCCCCAGATATCACTGCTTACACAGGGGCCTGCCATTTCTTGCCTCTGGCCACATTCTCCTCATCCCCACTGCAGATAAGGGAGGGGGGGAGATAAGCCAGACTTGTCCAGGGGATGAGGTGATGCACATGTGGAGTGGGCAGGACAGGACCTGCGCAGCCCCTCCCTCTCCCCTCATGTAGGCCCTCCAAGGCTGGGTGTCGAGCAGTCACAGCAGTTTCTGGTCAGCTTCTTGCCTGTGGTATTGTAATAAGGGGGTGGTTGATGCTCTGGGGAGCATCTCCAACCCCTTCTGTGCCCAAGGAGCATACATCTTAAGTCCTGACCCGCAGAAGGTTCTGGAGCCTGCATGCCCCATCACAACAGCCCCACCCCAAGGAGCCACAGAGATGGAGCTCCTTACACTGGCCCAGTGCTGTGTGGACTTGACCGGCTGCTCTCCATATTGCACCCGCTGCCAGTCAGAGCCTTCTGACCACTATTTCCTGGGATCTCAGTTACAGTGGAGGGTAACGCATGGCTTTTTTCTTTCAGCAATGGACAACCTGCAGGAGAGAGCTCTGCACATCCGGAAGGTCCTCCTGGTCCTGCCCAAAACCACTCTGATTATCATGAGATACCTCTTTGCCTTCCTCAACCAGTGAGTAGACTTCCCAGGGAGCAACAGATTGGGCCTTAGCTTTGGTCACTGGAAGTTTACGTAGGGACCTATGTTGATTCCTCCAGCCCAACAGATACTTACTGAACACCTGCTGTGTGCTGGGCACGGTCATAAGATGTAAGAATACATTGTGAAATAAGAGACAAAAACCTGGATACCATTTAGCTCATGTTCCAGCGGAGGACACAGACAATTACAGAAACATGAGGTAGTAATAAGTGCTTAGAAGAATAAGGAAGTGTAAGTTAAGGGATCGGAGCAGAGGTAAAAGAGGGAGAGACACTGCAGAGGGGCCTTCAGCAAAGGCCTCTCCGGGGAGACGGTATGTAAGCAGCAGCCTAAATGAAGTGAAAGAAGGAGCCACGGGATGGTCAAGGTCATCAAGCCCCAGAGTCATGGCAACAATGAGTTTAGATTTGAAGAAGCCACTGGAAAGTTTTAAGCAGAAGAATGTTGTGGTCTGATTTTTTAATATATTTTTAAAATCTGCTTCATGGAGAAGTTACCATAATGTGGAGAGAAGCGGGAGAGACCTCACCAGAGGTTATTGTGCGGTCTCGGTCGGGAGTTGTGGTGGCTTAGACCAGAGAGGGAATGGTGGAGGGTGATGAGGGGCCAGGTGTAGGATCTATTTGGAATACAGCTTTGATAGGACCTGCTGACGGGTAGGATATAGAATGTGAGGAAAGAGAAAAATTCTACATTTTTGACATGAGCAGCAGGGAAGCCGTGATGCCATTTGTAGAGCTGGGGAAGACAAGATGTGGAAGAAGCAATCAGGACAAGGTGTTGATGTGGCCATGTTAACTTGAGGTACCCGTTAGCCCTCCAGGTGGAGAGTCTAAGTAGGCAGCTGAACATAGGAATCGGATGCTCAGGGAAGAAACCTGGAGCAGAGATACAGTGTGAGGTCATTGTGTACTGATGGTATTTAGCTGGTCAGCCAGGGAGTGAATGTAGCTAGAAGAGAGGTCTGAGGATCAGAGGGACCTTGGGCTTAGCCAGAGTATTTCTCCCTGTCTAAGCAGTGTGTCCTCGCCCAGGGCAGGCATGGAGGGCAGCAAAGACAACGAGCAAGGACATGCTTCTCCCCTTAGGCACCTCTGTCTTTCCACGTTGCTTTCACTGCAGCATCTCCCTCAACAGCCTAGACCAAAGTCTGTCAGTGGGCAACCCGAGGGCCAGATAAGGCCTATAGATGTGTTCCCTTTAAGTCCACTCTGTCTTGAAAACATTGAACCATTTAAATATTGGGAGATTTTACTTTTTAAAAAAATCTAGATTTCTAGCTTCTCTTGAAAACATCACTAGGTCTAGTAGCACTGGATCTGCATGCCCACACGGCCGCAGTTCCCTGTGGAGTACGGGCTGCTGCCTAGATGAGGCAGTCGGGCGCCCCCAGTTCACCACAGTCCCCAGCTCTCCCCGAAACTCCCCGATGCTGAGGCTGAATTCAGTTGCCGTTATCCCTCTGGCTTTATGGCTTTTCATAGAGTGGGGAAACATTTCTTTAGATCCATGAATCTATTTTTTTGAAAAAGGGAAAACAAAAAGTAGACCAAGGGGCTAGGGTGTTTTAGCTCATATTGCTTTGTGAAAATGAAGACTCTTCCTAGTGGGTTGCTCCCTACTTCAAAGAAATACAAGTTCAGAGGCCGTCTCAGCCTCTGCTTACAGACCAGGGTCAGCCTGACCTTGAGGCATCTGGGCTAGCAGCCCCCGCCTGAGACCTTTCAGGGGCAATCACACTGTCCTCTAGCCCTGTTGCTGGCCCTGCAGAGTGACAGAGGGTCCTGGCCCAGCAGCCTGCTGCTTCCACGTGTCTGTGTCTGCACCATTCATTAGCCAAGCCCTGACTCAGCACCACAACTGCCTTTAGTTGAGAACCCCTCATGACTCACACAGGGTTTCACATGCTGCCCGTTTTAGGCAGACGGAAACTCTGGTAATGACTCTCAAGCCAGTCGGTCCCCTCAGGGCCACCAGGCCTTGTCTCCCCTCATTGACCGATACCTGCCCTCAAAGAGCCTAGTCTGCTCCCGCAGAGCGAGGAACATGTCGGTCGTGGGTAAACAGGCAGGGGAGCAGGCAGGTCCTGGGGTGACTGTGTGTGTAAGCACAATGGCCTCATCCTGCCCACATTTTCCTCCTGCTAAGTGGAGGGGTGAGGGAGTTTGTGGGTGGGGAGAAACGGTAGAGGAAGCATCATAAGAGCTGGAGAGGGTGGCCACTGTCGAAGGAAACATGGAAAACTGCACCCATTCAAATGATGACTTTTGTTTTGTTTCACTTCTTTTTCTGGTTAAAAAATGATTAACTTGCTCATCAAAGTCTTTCATTGAAAAGATGCAGCATTAATAACCACAGTGTTTCCTGAAATAATAAATGGAGTGCAGGACACAGGCGATAGAGAAGACCACCTGCCTGCACAGGAAGGTGACAGGTGATAAGTATGCAGACTGGGCCCAGTCTGGAAACTCTCCCTGGGCCCAGACTTTTAGGACCCCTCTCCTTTGCTGTTACATGTCCTGACAGTGTGTACTTTATTTCTGGCTATTGTCGTTTTCGGGGTTGTACACATCCTCCATCTCAAGGAACCCCCAGAACTGAGATATATGTGTGGAGCTCCTTACCCAGTGCACCAGTGCTGTGTGGACTTGACCTGGTTCCACATATGTCTATATAGCTAGTGTTCAATCCACTCCATGAGCCTTGGGTACATGCCTGTCCAGCAGGCCTTGTTAATTGTTAATTATTAACGTTATCCTTTCTTAGCATCTGCATTGATGACCAATTGCTGTGTAATAAATTACCCTAAAACTTAGCAACTTCAAAACAATAAGCATTTATTTTTATGTCACAGTTTCTGTGGATCAGGAATCTAGGTGCGGCTTAGCTGGGGCCTCTGGCTCCAGGTTTCTTGAGGTTGCGGCGAGTGTACTGGGGGCAGGGCTGTAGTTTCTTCTGAAGGCTTGATTGGGAAAGGATCCACGTGGTGTTGGCAGGATTCAGTCCCTTGCAGGTTGTTGGACTGAGGGCCTCATTTCCTGGCTGGCTGTTGGTCAGAGGCCTCCATCAGTTCTGTACCACATGGGCCTCACCATAGTGCTGCTCATGACATGGCAGCTGGCTTTGCTCCAAGCAAGTGAGTGACAGAGTGCCCAAGAGAGCAGCCAGTCTTTGTAACCTAATCTCAGAAGTTACGTCCCATCACTTCTTCCATACTCCATTCACTAGAAGCGAGTCACTAAATCTAGCCCACACGCAAAGGGAGAGAACTACACAAGGGCAGGAATACCAGTAGGCAGGGACCATAGGGTTCATTTTAGAGGCTGCCAGCCACAGCATCTGTACTACTCAGTGGGTTTTCACCCTGAAACAAAGTGCAGGTAGCTCCCCCTCACTGCCGCTCACTCTGCTGCTTGCCTTTTGAAACCTGATTTCTTCAGATGTCAAACAATATAGACTTTTAGTCTCTTGCTAATCAAGCGAGGTCCATAGACCAGCAGCATCAGCATCATCAGGGAGATTGTTAGAAATGCAGAATCTCAGTTCCTCCCCCACCCCACCCACAACGACCCATGAATCAGAATCTGTATTTTGACAAAATCCCCTGGTGAGTCATAGGCACGTGAAGGTCTGAGAAGCATCACTCTATATCCTCAAATATTGCTCCATAATCTGAAAGAGGGAATTGGTGGTGCTTCTTTCACTGTTAAGGCACCTCAGCAGCTCTCCAGAAAAGCTGAGTCTTCCTCCAAACTTCACCATCTCAAGTGCCTCCCAGTTTGGAAAGATTCTGTCTGTGCTGCTCTTCTGACTTTCACAAGGAGTGTTTTAGCTTCTGTATGAAAATGGACAAGTAGAATTGTGGCTGGATTGTCCTAGAGTCTCACAGATGCTCATGTATTTATTCACTTATTTATTTAACATGTATTTATTAAGCATTTACTGTGTGCTAGGCCCTGTTTTAGTTGCTGGATATCTAAGATTGCACCCAACAGTCAAGGTCTCTGCCCTCATGGAGCCTACGTAGCACATAGAACTGGAGGAAGACAGGCAAAACTGATAAGGACAGATGTCATGGGACTTCCCTGGTGGCACAGTGGTTAAGAATCCACCTGCCAATACAGGGGACACGGGTTCAAGCCCTGGTCCGGGAAGACTAAGCCCATGAGCCACAACTACTGAGTCTGTGCTCTGGAGCCCATGAGCCACAACTACTGAGCCCACGTGCCACAACTACTGAAGCCCACACGCCTAGAGCCCGTGCTCTGCAAGAAGAGAAACCAACGCATTGAGAAGCCTGCTCACCATAACAAAGAGTAGCCCCTGGTCGCCGCAACTAGAGAAAGCCTGCACACAGCAGTGAAGACCCGACACAGCCAAAAAGAAAGAAATTAATTTAAAAAAAAAAAAAGAGGCTTCCCTGGTGGCACAGTGGTTGAGAGTCCGCCTGCCGATGCAGGGGACACGGGTTCGTGCCCCGGTCTGGGAGGATCCCACATGCCGCAGAGCGGCTGGGCCCGTGAGCCATGGCCGCTGAGCTTGCAAGTCCGGAGGCTGTGCTCCGCAACAGGAGAGGCCACAACAGTGAGAGGCCTGCATACCACAAAAAAAAAAAAAAAGAAGAACATATGTCAGAGGATAAGGGCTGTGGAGAAAATTAAAGCATGTTACGGGGGTGCTTCCCTGGTGGTGCAGTGGTTAAGAATCTGCCTGCCAATGCAGGGGACATGGGTTCGAGCCCTGGTCCATGAAGATCCCACATGCCACGGAGCAACTAAGCTCGTGTGCCACAACTACTGAGCCTGAGCTCTAGAGCCCACGAGCCACAACTACCGAAGCCCACGTGCCTAGAGCCTGTGCTTCACAACAAGAAAAGCCACTGCAATGAGAAGCCTGCGTACCCCAAGGAAAAGTAGCCCCTGCTCGCCACAATTAGAGAAAGCCAGCGTGGCAGCAACGAAGACCCAAAGCAGCCAAAAATAAACAAATAAATAAATAAAGCATGTTAGGGGACTGGAGAGTGTAAGGGGTGGGTGTGACGGTTTCCTCTTTAATATACAGTGGTCAGGGACACCTCATTGATCAGGTGACAGTGGGCAGTGGTGTAGGAGGACCAAGAGGGAACGGCGTCCCAGAAGCCGCATAATGTGTTTCAAGGAGGGTGTGATAACTGGGATAATATGATGACAGGTCAGCTAAGAAAAGGACTGAGAACTGATTTAGCAGCATAGATGTCACTAGTGACCTTGATGGGCGTTGTCTTGGTGGAGGAGGAGGGGCAAAATCCTGATGGTGTCAGTTCAAGCGAGAAGGGGTGCTGGTGCTGGATAAACAAAATGTGGTAGATCCGTACAGTGGGGTCATATTCAGCTAAATGCTACTGGACCGTACACTTTAAAATGGTTAAAAATGGTAAATTTTCTGTTGTGTGTATTTTACCACGATAGAGGGGTTGGGGGACCGCACGGGAAGAGAGTAGGTGTGTGAATCTGCTAGGGCTGCCGTAACAAAATACCATAGACTGGGTGGCTTAAACAACAGAAATTTGTTTTCTCACAGTTCTGAAGTCTGGGAGTGCAAGATCAAGATGCCAGCAGGGTTGGTTTCTGGGGAGACCTGTCTCCTTGGCTTGTAGACAACCACCTCACTGCGTCCTCACGTGGCCTTTCTTCTGTGCACACACTGGGAGACAGAGCTCTGCTCTCTTTTCCTCTCCTTATAAGGACTCCAGTCCTGTAGGGTTTGGGCCCCACCCATATGACCTCATTTAACCTTCATTACCTCCTTAAAGGGCCTGTCTCCAAATACAGTCATTACAGTCAAGTTAGGGCTTCAACATATGACTCGGGGGGCAGGGAGGACACAATTCAGTCCATAACAGAACCGGTAAAGAAGAATGAGAGAATCAGAGACAACTCTCAAAGAATTTTATTATAAAGAGAAGAGAATGGGACCGTAATTCAGTATGGATACGGACTTAAGGGAGAATACTGTTTTTAAGATGGGTGGTATCGCTGCACATTGGCATGCTAGTGGGGGTGACCCCATAGAGAAGAACTGATGGTGGAGGAGAGAGCAAGGTAATTGCTGGAGTGCTATTCTTGAGGAGGTGAGAGGGGATGGGATTGGCTGCATAGGGAGGAAGGCAAGTCAGTTAATAGATGTGGGAGCATGGAAGTTGGGGACAGGGGGCTTTATAGGCAAGGGGAGTGAGGGAGTGCCTTTGAAGGGCCATCAGGAAGAGTCAGCCACAATTACCTTCCACTTCTTATCTCTTAAGGAGGCTTTTGGGAAAGTCTGTTAAACCATGGATTTACAGATTCTCAACCCCACGTTTTGCCTGGGGCCATGGTGAAAAATACAATTTCTCTTCATCCCTTTCAAACCTGAAATCAACCCTGATGCATAATATCTTACCCATGGTCTGTTGGGTGTTGCCAAATCAAACCCCTGGAGGCCGTGAAGTTGAAGGTTTTTAATGGAAATGTCATATGTTTAAAACAGTGTGTTCAAAGCTTCGTGCTCTCCCTGAGGATTTAAGGTTTTGATTTGGGTATGCAGAGCCCTCAGCTTGTTAGATTATGCCTGTCAGGAGAAGAAGACGGTGGACACCTGTAAGTCAATTACTGCCAAACGTCAGCGGCCCTGCTTTTCCATTCCCTGACTGAAATCAAAGGTCCTGTGTCGGGCTTCCCTGGTGGCGCAGTGGTTGAGAGTCCGCCTGCCGATGCAGGGGACACGGGTTCGTGCCCCGGTCAGGGAGGATCCCACATGCTGCAGAGCGGCTAGGCCTGTGAGCCATGGCCGCTGAGCCTGCGCGTCCGGAGCCTGTGCTCCGCAACGGGAGAGGCCACAACAGTGAGAGGCCCGCGTACCGCAAAAAAAAAAAAAGGTCCTATGTCAAGAAGCAAACAGGACATTAAAATGACAGAAAATATTTCTTAAACATCATCTATGTGCCAGGCACAGTGCTAAGTGCTTTGCACATATTACCTCGTTTAATCTTCACAACAGCCCATCAAGGGGGCACATAATTGCCCCCATTTTATGAAGAAACTAGGGAACTAGTACAAAACGATGGTAAGCAATGGAGCTGGGACTCAAAACCAGGTCTGCTTGACTCCAAAATTCTTGGGATGTTTTGTTTTTCTTTTTAAATGTAATCAGAGATACAAATGTGCATCGTGTTTTTTAAACATCTTTATTGGAGTGTAATTGCTTTACAATGTTGTGTTAGTTTCTGCTGTATAACAAGGTGAATCAGCTATATGTATACATATATCCCCATATCCCCTCCCTCTTGCGTTTCCCTCCCACCCTCCCTATCCCACCCCTCTAGGTGGTCACAAAGCACCGAGCTGATCTCCCTGTGCTATGCAGCTGCTTCCCACTAGCTATCTATTTTACATCTGGGAGTGTATATATGTCCATGCCACTCTCTCACTTCGTCCCAGCTTCCCCTTTCCACTCCCCGTGTCCTCAAGTCCATTCTCTACGTCTGCGTCTTTATTCCTGTCCTGCTCCTAGGTTCTTCAGAACCAACAAATGTGCATCATTTAAAAGTAAAAAGTCCAGAAAAATGCATGATGAAAAACAGTTTTCCCACGCCAATCCTGATTTTCTCATTCCCCCCAAAACCCACTACACTGGACCTTTTTAAGGTGCTCAAAAGAGGATGAGTTCAAATCAATTAGGAAAGTTCACTCGTGTTATGGACAGAACCTAAAGAAATATAGTACAGTTCTTAGAGGAGATGGCATGTGTAGAAGTCGATACCAAAAAAATATTTTTTTTAAAGAGGGAGCTGTTACCAGTATTATCCATTTTAGATATTTCTTCAAAAATAAAAATCCAGTATTTGAGGTCTTATACTAGGTACAGCCATCAGAGTCTTCAAGGATTATTAGCACCATTATATTATATACAGAATTGTGTGCATTTGTTATGTGCTCATATATTAATTTCCCTGGGGAGAGAATCCTTAGTTTTTGTCAAATTCTTGAAGGAGCCTGTGTCCCTCAAGTAGTTAAGCACCATGGCTTTACCCCCAGAACTTAGGTGTTCCAGTAGATTGGAAGAGAAAGAAGGATCTTGGTCTGTATTTTAATGGGAATAAGAAATGGACCTGGACCCATGAGAAGTGGACCCCAGTGCACAAACACAGGTCCTCTCTGGCCCTGGTCATTGTAGCCACCTAGGAGTTGAGCAGTCCTTGCCTTAGAAGGCCGGGCAAGATTCCTCTTCTCTCAGTGAGCTTAGCCTGGGACCCTCAGGCCTAGAGTTTATCTCCCTTTGACCACCAGGCTCCCCAGAAACTACTGCTTTCCTTGCATGTTACCAAAACGTTGTCAGATCACACTAAAGAAACGGGCTTCCTCCTGCTTGTCCCTCCATGACTCGAGGAACCAGCCAGCCTGGGATGGGTTACAATTTTAGCCCCGTGGCACCTCATGCCTCCGTTGTCCCTGCTAAGGTTCCCAAGCTAATTATCTCTCCTGTCTCTCTCCAGTTTTTATTTGACCAAGAAGTAGACTTGGAAACATCTACCAGCCTTTTCTGAATCTCTGCTCTCTTTTAACTCAGGAGCCAGAGAAGGATTATAAAATTAAATCTTTAAAACCTCCTATGAAGCAGTCCGGCCACTGAGATCCATCAACGCACCCATCTCAGGCCTCCCTGCATCTGACCGGGTCCTACAGAGCAGTGGTCCTCAGCCATGACAGTTGTTTGTCACTGTCCCACTTCATTGTCCCACTTCACATGTTCTGCAGTGATTCTGTGGGGGGACCGGGGACGTACCTGAATCTTCAGGGAAGGAGAGAATCACTGAGATAGAGACCAGCTTGGTCATTTGAGTCTGGATGCTGGATACACTAGAAGTCAACTCTGCTCAGTTCTGAAGAACAGCTACTCAGATGAAGACAGCTGAGTCCCAGGCCTCTGGCTAAGCACCATGGCTTTGGTATCCTCTCAAGATCTGTCAGAATCCAGATGCCCACGAGGGAGGCAGAGCCCCGTAGCAGAGCTCACATGTCTGCAGACTCCTAGGGGCGGGGTACATCCAGAACTAGCCCAGCCTTCAGTGCCTGGACAGACAGACCAGTGGGTGCTCACCACTGAAGGGCTTGGGTCCTTTGCCAGGGTTGGAGGTATGGCTGGAGCAGCTGCTGGCTGGAAAGGGGGAGTTCCTGGAATAAAATACCCAATAATGAAGTCAAACTGCATCCAGGGGAAGCCTGAGCAGGAGCTGAGCTACATGCTGACCTTTTCCTGAATAAATCCTGAATGTAATAGTGGAGGAGGATATTATGAAAATGGAAAACAATTGCATTAGCTATTCCAGGAAGAAATTCACGGGCTTGATGGAATACAAAAGCTAATCGGTTGGCTATTTTTTAAAATAAGTCTAGAGCTTAGAATGGAATATCCCTAATAATTTGATTATTTTGCCATTCAAGAAGGTACACAACGCACAATGCCTGCGTCTTCTGACCGTGTCATTACCAGGGCAGCCCAAGGGGCTCCGTCTGTTCTGTCGGCTTAGTGGGTTGGTCTGTGGGAGCGTATCCAGCTCTGCAGAGTGGTGTGTCCTCAAGGCAGGGTAGATTTGGTGGATATGGTCTAGGGTTGGGGTGGAGATTGGGGGGTAAGTAGGATTTGAACAGGGAGCTGGAGAAAGAGGAGGGGTGAGATCTGCAAGGAGGGACCTCCACTTGGCCTTCCCTTGGCTCCTGAATAGTGTCCTGGTGGTCATTCTCTTCTCCCCCTACCGGCTTTCTAGAAGGGCTCTGACGCCCAGAAAAGCAGGGGGCCGTCTGTGCTGCTTCTGTTCTTGCTCCTGGCAGTGCCTCCTGTGATTGTGTTTTCTGGGCATTCATGCGAGTTCTTTTCAGCTTGCCCCCTTTTCCTTCTCCTCCAGTTTATCACAGTTCAGTGAAGAGAACATGATGGACCCCTACAACCTCGCCATCTGCTTCGGGCCCTCGCTGATGTCAGTGCCTGAGGGCCATGACCAGGTGTCCTGCCAAGCCCACGTGAATGAGCTGATCAAAACCATCATCATCCAGCACGAGAACATCTTCCCAAACCCTAGGGAGCTGGAGGGCCCCATCTACAGCAGAGGAGGGAGCACGGAGGATTACTGGTAGGGGGCTCAGGGTTGGAGGAGGGGAAATGTCACCAACACGCACTGGCGTGGGGGCCAGATGGCCAAGCGAGACCGAGGGAAACACCCAGATCCTCCCCACCTCCCACTCCGAGGCACTTCAAGCTGCCAGGATCGGGGGTTGCTGTAGGCAGGGCCCCACCTCGACCCAAACTACTCAGTGCCACTTCAGGCTGCCTCCTTTTTTACAAGTTCTGAGTGATGAGAGACCATTCTGAACGATAACGACAGCAATAACAGGAACGTTAATGATCTCCGGGAAAGGAAATTTGATCAGGTTGTACGCAGAACTGCCGTTCATCCGGCAGCAGTGTCTCTCTGGCTCCTGCTCGAAGCTGGCTATTGTGAGAAGAACAGTCCTGCGTCCCAGGGAATTTCTGTCTTATTGGGAAGATTTCAGTTATGAAGCGTAATTTCCTGACTGTGAGCTTATACAATGATAATTTAATAATGATCTCAGACATTTGTGATGAGAAAGTGGGGTAAGGTCCATTTTCGGCAGGTTAGGCCCAGTGCCCCACTGAAGCAGGTTCGTCATGACTTCACCTGGAAACGGAGATATAAAAGGAATCCCTAGGGCACATCTTTACTAGACCCTTCCGTTAGACAAATAACACATTTCCATTTTATAGATTAAGTCATTGCAATCTAGAGAGGCCAGGGACGATCTTTGAGGCCACCCCAGTGGTGGGGATCCCAGCCCTGACCCCTTGACTGTCAGTGCAGGGTACAACCCACTGCCCCACACTGCCCCCATCGTGCCACTTACAGGGCCATTTTCCCAGTAAACGCAAAGACAACTGCCTCTCTCTTTTACTCCCTAACATCCCTTACCTCTTCCTCCTCCTCCCTTTCCCTTCTTCCCCTAAACAGTGTTTCAGCCTGGGCTGAAAGCATAAGCCAGCCCAAATCGGATTCCATCTGAATTCAACATCTGGAAGCAATTCAGCCAGCCCCATTGCTATGGACTGAGGTAGGGGAGGACAGGGGAGGTTGCTCACTTAATGAGAGGCCAGTCAGTCCATGCTTCTCCCCGATCCCCACAGAAGGAGCCTCCAGCTCAAGGAGTGAGGAAAATGCTATTCATGTGTCTGTGAACATAAAAATACCACTGACATCGCTGAGTTCGGTCTTCTCTGCTGTCCTGTAGATCCCGGCATCTGAGACTGAGCTGGAGAAATCTAGGCTCACCAGCTCGGAGAGAAAGCTTCCGGTCACTGACAGATGGCTGGTGGGGACTAGGGATGTTGTTCGAGTCTCAGCCTACTGGCTGGTGGGCTCCAGGGAGCTGTCCTTGTGCATGTGACTTGGAGAGTTGGTTTCCCTTGCATGAGTGTTGAAAAGCTGTGGAATACTGTTCCCGATTCCTGCTTCACCTGCCTTCTCACATATCAAACCGCTACAGGCTCTGGACCCATTCCAGGACACAGAGCCCCACCTCACGGCCCGGTGCAGCAGGGCCCTGGTAGGGCTCACCGGGCACAGATGGGAGGGCACCTACCTCTCAGTTCTGTCCAAGGTCTTCTCCCAGCACAACACCACCACCACCCAGCCCCATTGGTTGTGCATCTGCCATTTATTAGCAGCCTCTGGGAAAACCACAAGATTAGTCAGGGCCTGTTACTACCACAGACTGGCTGGGAGGCCAGAAGCACCCCAGGATCAAGAGTAAATGACCTTGGGTAGGAGGGACCATCTGACTGCTGGGTTCATAGCCACTCAGAAGGCTCCCAGCCTCTCCATCAGAAGAGAGAAGTGCCAGCAAAGTGAGCTAAGATGGATGAAGGAGGGGAGGGAGGGGTGGCAAAGGGGGAGTCAGAGCCCAAGTATACTGGAGATGGGCCAGGAGACCAGAACAGCCAGGAAGAGGGAGCACCAAGGCCGCTTGGCCTCCCCACAGCCCCACTGCACCACGCTTACCAGCCCTGAAACCGGAACCCAGTTTTCCAGGACTGCCTGTGGTGCAGCATGCTGGGCTGCTTCTGAGACCGCAGGTGTTAGGTAGGCTGGGGTGTGCGTGTGGAATGAGAGAAGCATAGCATTTCAGGGCTAGAAGGGACCTTATAAAGCATCAGCTTGTCTTTACCTTAGAGCAGTGGTTTTCAAAGTGGGGTCCCTGGACCAGCGGCACCTGCCTGACACGGGCTGATTAGGAATGCAAGTGCCCCGACTCCACCCAGACCTAGTGAATCGGGAACTCTGGGAATGGGTGAGGCAGTCTCTTTTTAACAAGCAGTCCAGGGCTCCGTGAAATTTGGGAGCTGCCGCCTTAGCGGACGGCCAAAGAAATGAACTCAGAGGTCTGGGGAAAAGTGAGCCTTTGCCCTGCACACCCCTGGGGTCCCAAGGGTTTCCAGAATGTCACCAAACTCATTCAGAGGGTTTTGAGGCCCAGAAAACAGTGAGAAAGTGTGCCCACATTTTCTGATAAAGAGGAATCCCTGTTGATGTTCTCCCATAATGTTCTCTGGGATCTGGAGAGCCTCCTTGGAACTGCCTTGCTTCACACGGGGTGAGTTCTAAATTCGTCCCCTGGTCTTTGAGGAACTTTCTAGGAGCGAAGGACCCGTCCGCTGAGGAGGGAGAGGCTGTAGGCTCAAAGGTAGAAACTGAAGCCAGGATGTGGGGTTGAGGGGTGATGGTGCTTCCATAGAACTGCCTGGAAAGTCTCACTGGTTACTACCTACCACCAGAGGAAGAAACTTTAGAAATGAACAGGGTTTTTCTCTACTTTTCAGGAAGTCAGAACTTCCTGGTGCCCCTCCCCATGCACTCTGAAATCCAAGAGATCAGGAGTAGAAATGACTTTCCTAATAACTTCCCTGCTCATTCTCGATTCTCCACCCTGGGTAATTTGAGGCTCCATGAATTCTGTCAAGAACTTGACCCAGCTCTCATCCGCTGCCCTCTTGCAGTGTCCAGCCCACAGCAGACTTTCTTCCCCTGCTTGTGTTTCCCACTCATTTCTATGACTCACCTCCTACTTTCTCACCAGTACTAAACCACAAAGCAGCCAGAGGCATCAAGCAAAATGAGAAAGAAGGAAAGAAAGCACTGCTTATTAATCACTCCCTCTTATTTCATTGAATCCTAACACAACTCTGTGAGATATATAGACCATTATCCTCGATTCAGAGATTAGGTATCTGAGGCTGAAAGAGATTGAGTAATTGCCCAGGGTCGCACAGCTACCAGGTGTCAGAGCTGGTATTTGGATCCAGTTGTATCCGATGCTAAAGCCCAGTGTTGCCCTTCCACCACGCTCCCTCCAGGAACTAATTCACCTAGAGAAATAGCCCTTGAGGAGCTAAGTTGTTCCGTATTTTCGAAAAGATTTATAAGTTCAAATGGGGTTCCCCTTGTCTCAAGATGTTGTAAGTCCCATGTAGTCTCGAGTAGTTTTCGTAGCGGGAGCTAGCCTAGAGAATCCCGAGAGCCTTACATTTCATTATAAGCATCTGTCTGGAGTATGTGATCAGGATCTAGAGAGTCTAGGATAGATCCCATGTCCAAGGAAGCTGTGTGAAAGAGAAGACAAGAATTTTGTAAGCAAATGCTGAGGTCCCAGTTACTCTTGGTTCTGTTGCAGTGACAGCCCTCACGGAGAGACTACCTCGGCTGAAGACTCAACCCAGGATGTGGCCGCAGAGCACCACACAAGTGATGACGGTACGAGGCCCCACTTGGAGTCAGTGGGACAGTGGGGTGGTGAAGCAGAAAGGAGAGATTATATATCCTGTGCTCCTGATGACCCTTCCTGTCCAGCAGTCCCCTCAAGACGAGCAGGGAGCTCTCCTGCCTCCCAGCTTCATTCCTTCCCTTTCTTGGAGAGACAGCCCACCTTCTCAAATAGAGTGGTCTCTGTATTAAACCAGAGGTGAAGAGCTAGACCTTAGCCCTTCATCTTTCACCCTTCTCACCCCACCTCACTGCCCCTCATCCACCTCCCAGCTCTTTGTCTCATCTGGCTGTCTCACCAGCATACTATCAGTCCCTTGTCATGGCCCAGACTCCTGCCAGGTAGCTGGAGACCAAAGGGAAGGAGAGCTCATTTGAAAAACAGAGGGCCCAGGGAATAGTGAAGCTGGGTGCCAAGAACCCGGCAGAAGCAAGCCAGAGGGGGATGGGAATCAGGATGCAGAAACCACATGCTCTCACGCCTGCCGACTGGAAAAATTGACCCTTTCCAAAGCACAGACATGCGCTGCACAGCCTGGCGTGTGTGCGTCGAGAGCTGGAATGCGCAGCTGTCGTCCGTGGGCCTCGGCGGTGCCCATGATTTATTAGGGTCTGTCCAGCCAGCACATTCCCCCTCCTGCCAACAGTTCTACACCTCCATTTCTGGATCGCTTGGGCTCTGGAAGTCTCAGCAGCTGACAAGGGGCCTCAGAATTTTCTGGGCACAAGAACAAAATGGCACAGGCTGCAGTGCTCCCTGCCTTGCTATGAATTCTGCAATCCTAAGCCAGCTTTTAAAGGAGAAAAAGAAATTAGGATTGCTGATTTGGCTCTTAAGGTCAGATGGATCAATATGGTAATTTACCACACAATGGGAAGGGATTTGGTGAACCAGGGAAATTCGTATTTGATTAGAGCCTACGTGCGCCCAGCACTGCTAGAGGCTGTATATGTCTTATCTCTTAATCCCTAGTGAGATTGATACAGCTGCTATTTAATAGTTAAGAAAACTGAGGCCAGAGAGGTCGAGTGACAAACCCGCAGCTGTATGGAACTGACATTGGGATATTTAGACGGGCCCCCTGTAGTGAAGTCCCCAGCCCTGCCCATTCAGGAGCAGACCCACCTGCCCCGGTTGTCTAGGCATAGTCTTGTTTGTAAGTAGCCTTTCTCTCCACTACTCAGAATATCTGATTTTAACCCTGGGTTCCTGATTTGTGGGAGCCTTCCTTTTGCTCTCTGACCTCTACCTGCAGCCCAGAACAGATAATGACAACGATGACAGTAATAACAGTAGCTGACACGTGTGTAGCACTTACTGTGGGCCCACACCGTTCTGAGCACTTTTACAAATTGTTATTTGTTGACTCCTCATACCAACTTCCTGAAAAAGGCACTATTATTATCCTCATTTTATAGATGAGGAAACAGAAGCGCACACAAAAGTAAAAATACATTGCCTTTGCACACCCCTTTTAATTTTTCAAATCACTTACATGTGCATTTTTCCATGTATTGACCACAACATATATTTCCATATTTTGCTCCTTGGAAAGTTGATTGGGCAAGTTATTTTCTCTTTATAGCAACTAAAAGCTCATGTTCTAGTAGGGAGAGTGGATAATGTAAATAAATTATTCAAAGTACAATATGTTAAGTGTTCTAAATTAATGGAGTTATTTTATAGTCAGAAAGGAAGTAATGCTTACAAGTACAGTATGGCATAAAGAGCTATGAGAACACCAAGGAAGTTACTAGAGGAAGCAGGTGATGTTTGAGTTGTGATTCAATGTGTTTCATCAGGCACGTGACAGAGAGAGGGATTCCAAGTGGAGGGAACAGCATAAGCAAAGGCAAGGAAGGGCATACAAGTGCTTTCAGGGGTTTGCACAGCCTGCATGGGAATACCTGCTTTATAGATCATCCGTGACTTATTTTCACACTAGGTTATCTTCCCACCACTGTAAGTTCAGCTAGCTGGGCTCTTCTACCCAGTTTCCTGAGTCTGTGAGTCCCAACAGCATGTGTTTCCTTCTTTTCCACCCCTCTCAGAGTGTGAGCCCATCGAGGCCATTGCCAAGTTTGACTACGTGGGCCGGACAGCCCGAGAGCTGTCCTTCAAGAAGGGGGCATCCCTGCTGCTCTACCAGCGGGCTTCCGACGACTGGTGGGAAGGCCGGCACAATGGCATCGACGGACTCATCCCCCATCAGTACATCGTGGTCCAAGACACGTACGTTAGGCCTCCTGCACCTTTAGGGGTCCCTGGCCGCACTGTGGGAGTGAGACTTTATTTCTGGAGCCCAGGAGGATGAGGGAGACCAACCCCTAGGGGGCGCCGACACAGTCCTGAAGTGTCGCGGTTCCTTTAAAGGGCCCCCAGACTCAGAGACTGAGTGGAGAATTGTTTTTTCATCTCTCCACTCTCTACTCCCCCGCCAATCACATCTCCACCACCTTCCCCCACCCCCAGTCATTTTAGAAACTTGCCAGCCAGCACTCATCCACATTTATACCTGATGAGTGATAATGAGGGGTTATTATTTGACCACTTATATTTCCTTTCTGGAAAGATCAGGTTGGGAAAACATTTTGATTTCTCTGTCTTTTTTTTTAAACAACCTGATGGCACTTTTCCACTTGCAAATGAAAATGTTGAGTTCGTTTTCTAGTAGAAATCTAGCTTAAGCAGCCAGCCTTGTGGAAATAACCCAGTTCATTTAACCCAGATGAGGTTGACTTGGAGAAAGACAGGGGAGAAGAGGGGAAAGGATGTCGGGGAACAAAGGGAACATGGACTGGCTCCAGAGAGACTTCATCACATGGGCTGTAGGTTGGTTCCTGCTCTTTGAAGCAATGTTTTTGCATCAGGAAGGCTTTTCCCCGTGGCCCCTCAAATCTGCCTCCCTGCCCCATTGCCCTGCCTCTGACCCCGACTCCCTCCCCTTGGATACGATGCTGTCAGTGTTTTTAGTCCTTCCCTTAATATTATTTTTTAAAGGTTGATATCCTGAATGAGTCTGCACCCTCCCAGCCTCTCCCCAGCTCGTTCTGCGGGGAAATCCTCCCTCTGTTGATAACATCGCATACCTGGTGGCCATCTGTGCGTGGACCCTCCCAAATTTAGCATTATGACTTCACTCCAGGACCGAGAGAAGATGAATTGTGGGGGAGAAGGGGCTTTCTTTGTCATCAGTAGCCAGAGGGGCCGGGAGAGCCGTGGAGAGACCTGGGACCGGCTTGGACGCTCTAAGCAGGGCTAGATGCACTACGACAGAGTGTGGCAGTGTCCTGCCTCAACGCCGGCATCTCCAGAGCCACGGCAGAGCTGACTGCCCTTGCCCAGCTGTGCTCGGGACCTGAGCACATAAACGGCCACCTGGACCTCCTGCAGGAGGTGGCCCCAGCACAGCTGCCCCGGGAAAGCAGCGAGGGGTAGAAGGCAGACACCTCGAATCCAGGAGTCCCCTAGCCCAGCTTTCGGAGGATCTGAGGACCCCGCAGAACTCAGCAGGATTATTTATCTTTATTTAAATGACCCTCCAAAGGCCCGTAGCTTTCCTTGCCTCCGCTCCCAGAGCCCAGCCAGGCGTCGCTGCTGCCTCAGAACCGTCGTGGGGTCGTGTGTGTGTCAGGGGGGCCATCTTGCCGATTTAACACTGCTTTTTGTGTTGTTGTTGTTCTCCCCTCCTCCCTGCCTGCCTGCCGCTTCTCCCCCAGCGAGGACGGTGTCGTGGAGAGGTCCAGCCCCAAGTCTGAGATTGAGGTCATTTCTGAGCCACCTGAAGAAAAGGTGACAGCCAGAGCGGGGGCCAGCTGTCCCAGTGGGGGTCATGTAGCCGATATTTATCTTGCAAACATCAACAAGTAAGCTCTGCTTTTCATTTTCTGCTCCCCTGAATGACTTGCGACACCCCGCCTCACCCTCTGGCCTAACCGCCTTCTCCATCCCTGTGCTGCATCCCCCCACTTCCCGGCCCGACAGCTTGCATGTGCTCGTGGCTGCTCCAAGGTGGACAGGGCCAAGGAAGCATCCACAGTCCTCATCAGCAGGCCCAGGTCTCCGGCTAGCGGCCGTCACGCTAAGGACGGGTGTGCCCCTCTGTCCCTGCAGCGTCTGTCCGCTCAGACCTTCCTGGCCATCTGACTGCTGAAAACTTGGCCAAAGCTGTAGTCACTTCACGTAACTTGGTTTTGTACTGTTTCTCAGAGGTGCCTTCTCTTTTCCAATTCTGACTCAACTAATAATCTTTGATGTCTTCCTTGGCCCTTGTCTGTCCAAAGATCCAAAGTCTCGTGCATCTTCTACCAGGTTCATGTCACCCTAGATGGTTTATTTAGATATCACATGTCTGTTTCTCCCTCATCCTGCATTCGCTCCCCTGGAGGAAAGGCGACCACTACCCCCACCAACCCCCACAAGGAAAGCTTTGTCCTGAGCTCTTTCTTCACTGTCTAACCCCCCAGCTCCCTTTTCTCTTGCCCTTTCACACCAGTAGAAATAATTTGCCATTTTTTTCCCCTATTGCTTTGGCCCTGTGTATTATCCTTCCCTGTTAGTCCCTTTGCAGATTCCCACTTCTGTCCAGCAGGCTCGTAACTGTGCCCCCCAGCTTTCACAGTGGCTGTTAGCAGCATCCTGGGGTTTTAACTCCACCCACACCCGATCTGACCGTCTAGAGGGATTCCACGCCTGTGTGCTGCTGCCTCCCCTAGAGACATTCAGGTTATTGGAGAACTAATCTCATCTCAAGGGGCCAGACACCAAGCCCCAAAGCCTACAGACCTCTTTCCGCCAGACCCTGAACCTTGGCCCAGTGCCAGCAGGATGACAAGCCCCAGGGCGCTCCCGATGAATATGGATTGGAGATGATGTACAGTTTTTATTCCCCTCTGGCTTTGGAGGAATGAAATGATTTGCACATTGAAAACCTGTTAACCGTAGCCTCTGGACACTGAAACTGGAAGGAGAATAAAAGATGCTTGTTGTTTTTAAACTGCACCAGGTCGCCCAGATCTCTTGGCTTTTTTCCAACCAGACAGTAGCAGGGGGAGTGTTTGGGGCACATGGTTCTTTTCCATCTCTTTCACCCTCTACTTAGTAAAGTAGCTGATTCAGCGCACTTGGTCAGTGTAGTTACAATTTCAGTCAGACCGGTAAGAAAGATCGAGGATTTAATTGATTTCCCTCCAGCACAGTGTGCCCTGTTGGGGGGCCAGCTAGTAAAAAGTTAACTGTGGGCCAATGACATTTTCTTCATTATTTACAAGTCTGCGTTAATTATAAGCCTATAATCATAAGGTTGTAAGCCTGTAATTAACCCAGAAACCAAGGCGAGGTTGGTGGAGAGAGAGTTAGCTAATTAGTCGGGTACAGATTTTTAAGCCATCATATATTTGTTGCCATTTGTACAAAGGAATTGTAGCGAGTAATACCTTGAATACTCAAAAGATGAACATCCGGTAGAAAGTCAAGGCGGTTCCCGTGAACTCCTTGGTTGGTGGTATCAGGATGGGGTCTTGGAGGATGTGGTCTGCCCAGACGCCAGCTGGTCCGTGGGTGAGCAGCCGCCCCCCGGGATGTCTTGCCCTTAGGACTGATCGGCCTTCGAGCCACACCTCCTGCCCCACACAGCTCTCCTCCCGAGCTCCTTCTCTCTCCTGAGTACCCTGGGTTCTCTTTCACCCCTGGACCTTCACATCTGCTGTCTTCTCACCTGGTCGACTCCTCTCCCTTCGAGACTCAGTCCGAAGATTTCTTTTTAGGGAAGCCTTTCTGACACCCCTGAATTCCTCAGGGCTGAGTTAGGTGCCCTTATTCTGTATTCCCGAGGCAATCTCAGAACACAAGCTGCCCTTGGATCTCCCACCAGGCTGAGCTCCTTGAAACCAGGAACTCTGTCTTCCTCCCTCTATATCCCTGGGGCCTGGCCCACACCAGCCACTCCATAAATCTGCCTCGTTAGCAGTTTGGGCCTTGTAAGTCAGCCCTCCTCACAAGAAGGAAAAAGGAAATCAGCAAGGAGTTATTAGGGTGTGGCCTCTCAGTTCAATTCCACACATTTACTGAGCACCTCCTGTTGTGCCAGGTACGCCTGCCGCTTATTCAGGGACGAATAAGATGATCCCTGGCCTCGGAGCTCACAGTTGGGCAAGGTGAATACCACAGAGACAAGTCACTAAAAAGTGGTTCCATAGATGCACTGAAGGAACAGAAGGGGGAGTGATCAAGTCTGCCTGCCCATGGGGGGGGGAGGTCAGGGAAGAATTTGCAGAAGAGGAAAAGTCATTTCAACTGGACCTTATAAGACTCTGCAAACATCCTTTATCCACTGGAGAGTGGCTGACCCCCAAGGCTAAAGCTGCCGAGCAGGCAGCCTCACGGAGTGGCTGCTGTGTGCCAAATCCCGAACCGGGCCCCGGGCATGTATGATGAGGAAGACCTCCGCAGTGGCCCTGCCCCAAGGACCAGCTCCTTATCTTCAGGTCCTACCCCTTCCCTTCTTCCGTCCTCAACTCCCACCTCAGCCTCAGTGGCCCTTAGTAGATTCAAGTTCAGAGCTGCCCAGCTGCCATCCCAAACCAGAAGTGTCATTGCCTCTTAGATTAGGTCCTATAGTATCTGATTCCAAGAGATAATGAGATTATTCAGCAGTGGGCAACACCCATATGAATAAGATTCTGCCAGACCATTTCATCTGAGAGCTTTAGTGGTCTGAAACAGATCGACTCAGAGCCAGGGTTCAGCCCAGTGCTGGGTGACTTAGGGTCACGTAGATGTATTTCCACCCTAGAAAATGCACAAACGTGACCCAAACTCTGCAGCATTGCAGCCTCTTGAAAAATATTCTGTTCCATGTCTGCAGAATAAGCAACCACAGCCTCTGGCCAAAGCCCAAAATAATTACTCTTGTCAGTGGACTAAGAAACATGCTAAAATTTGGAAAAGTCAACTCTCCTCTTACCAGCAATTCCCTACCTCCTTGGTGATGGTGAGACTTTTTCTCCTACCTGGGGTCTGGGGCCTGCTTTCTGTGCAGAGCAGGGTAACGGAGGGTACCTTTTCATGAATCTGTCTCCCATTAGAAACTTTTGCTTAATCAGACATTTTTCCTGACAGCACCTTACATCTTGAGAACTCAAAGCCCACGACCACCAAGTAAGTATCTATTTCTCCTTTGCCCAGGTCGGGGGTGGCAGGGAGACAAAGACATGGAGAAAGCAAGGGAAGGTGACACAGGAGAGGACATGCTCTGTGTCCTCTCCTTCCAGAAGTCCCTGGGTACCAACATCTGCCCCTCCCTCACTCATCCTAGCTTCCTCGGAGCCAGGGCTCCCTGATCAAACCGCCCTTTCTGTTTGTCATTGAAGGCAAAGGAAGCGGCCAGAATCTGGGAGCATCCGGAAAACATTTCGGAGCGACGGCCATGGGCTGAGCAGTTCCCTGACTGATTCCGCGTCCCCGGGGGTGGGGGCAAGCTGCCGCCCATCTTCCCAGCCCATCCTGAGCCAGAGTCTCCCCAAGGAAGGGCCAGATAAGTGTTCCATCAGTGGGCATGGGAGTCTCAACTCCATCAGCCGTCACTCATCCCTGAAGAATCGGCTGGACAGTCCACAGATCCGGAAGACGGTGACAGCAGGCAGGTCGAAAAGCTTCAATAACCACCGGCCCATGGACCCTGAGGTCATTGCACAGGTAACTGGGGGCTCTTGGACAAATAGCTACCACAGATCTACACTTGTCACTGCTGCTTAGCGTGGCCCATGCTCGTTATGACGGCACTTGAAAGAGAACGGTGCTTTGTACATTATACACTGAGTTCAGGGACTGTTAGACATCTAGACCCGATAAGATGGCTTTCCAAGAAATTTGCCGATCCCTCTCTCCCCAAAAAGAACTTGAAGACAAAATAAAAGAAGGCAGGCTTCTTGCTCATATATGGGCTATTTGCAAGCCTGTTGTAATTTTTAAAGCCAGTAGTTACAGATTGAGTGTTTCTGATAGAATCCATTCAGCCCAATTTTGAGTCTTGAGACCCTGGTAGATTTCAGTGAAGCTGCCCGAGTGGTGAGGCTCAGAGGTAGTTCTGGCCACATTTTCATATCAGTGTGCCATCCCCATCATCCCTGAGGCTAATCTCTGGTCCCTAGTGATAGATCAATGATCAATCAACAATCTGCTCCTGGTTGTGAAGGCCCTGAATTACTCTGCCACTGCGCACTCCGGTACCAGAAAGGTTTCCAGCCCAAGCCTCCAGAGGCAGTGGAGATGAGCTCCCTTGCTTGCTACAGGGTCTTCCTTCCATGTGTGCATCTCACTGACGAGTCTCTGTTTTCCATGAAATATTAGAGATCCAACCCCACCTCTAAAAATACGACTCTCGGGGCCACTCCAAGCAGTTCACTCAGACGTCTCTCCCAACTCTATAATTTTCATTAGACCAGGTAGGAACTAAAGGCTCATCGTTGCCCTTTTATGTCTCAACTGAGTTGAGATTCTCCTCACCCCAACTTCCAGGGTAGAGGCTGGGTGTGGCCTCTGTTGGCTTAATCGCAGTGCTCTGCTTAGGGATGGTGTGCCTGGCAAGCACAGTATTAAGCTACAGGCCTGAGATGTCTTGCTTTGCTAGCCTTCTGTTTCTGTGCCTCTCCTTAAGCTCTTGGCTGCAATCTGCCTTGCACCACGGGAATCCTCCCAGCTCCCTCTTTGGCCAGGTGTTAGGAACGTCGGAATAGCTACATAACTGGGACAGACTCTAGCTGCAGAGCAGGACTGAGGAGGGAGATGGAGTTCTTTCTGCACAATTTTAAGGTTTGAGAACATCAGAGGGATGAGTGACATTGAACCCCTCTCGGCAGAAAGCATGGATTACCCTGTAGGGCAAAGAAGCCTTCACCAGGGGCCTTTGCTTGAAACATGCAGTCTTTCCATGTGAGTTTAATCCCAAGGGAGGAGCCCTGCGGTGGTTTGGGGGTGCTAGACACAGTGTGTGGAGAGGTGGGGAGGGATCTGGGAGGTCTCCCTGGGAGGCAGCTGGCTGCATACAAAGGGTCTTTGGTTCTGCCTTGAGCCCCTGAGCTAGGCCTGCTGTTTCCTAAGATCTGGAGTATTGCACTGTGAAACTCAATGGAGATTCACCTATGTGGGCTCTGGCTCCCCCTCCTGGTCACCCCTTGGTCCCCTCTTAGGGTGATGGGTGGAAGGAAATGGCTTCATCAAGATGAGCACTCTGGATGGGGTGGAGCGGGGGCAGGGGTGGGGGGGTGTCCTGATGGATCCTCAGGGCCAGGGCTCTTGAACCTTCCCTCAGTCCTTGAGGAGGAAGGACTAACCCTCTTAACCTTTGGCCTTTAAAGTCCAAGATAACAAAGATCATACTTCATCTGTACCACTTTTTAAAAAAATTGTTTATTATGTACAGTTTCAAACAAACGTAGAATATGAATCCCATGTACTCATGACCAAACTCCTGGCCACCCTTAGTTCATCCACCTTTCCTGTCCCTGCTGGATTACATGTCATCTCAACCATAGATACATCCGTGCATGTGTCTAAAACCTGAGGGCTCTATTTAAAAAGCATCTCAACCACTCTGTCTAAAGGGTAAAAAAAAAAACCCTCATGAGAACGAAAGTCCTTTTGCCCCCCTTCCCTCCCATTCTGAACATCCAGATGTTCAAAGATTTTGGCCAAATAAAATCATCTGGACATCTCCTTACAGTCGGTTTCTCCATGATTTGGCCCAGGTTGTTGAACTAGGACCCTGGGGGCTTCTCCCTACGTGAGCCTCACTCTCTCCTTTCTCCTGTCCGCAGGATATTGAGGCGACCATGAACTCTGCCCTGAACGAGCTGCGGGAGCTAGAACGGCAGAGCAGCGTCAAGCACACCCCGGACGTGGTTCTGGACACCTTGGAGCCCCTCAAGACCTCCCCTGTGGTGGCCCCCACATCGGAGCCCTCCAGCCCCCTGCACACTCAGCTCCTCAAGGACCCTGAGCCCACCTTCCAGCGTAGCGCCAGCACTGCTGGGGACATCGCCTGCGCCTTCCGGCCTGTCAAGTCTGTCAAGATGGCGGCCCCAGTCAAGCCGCCAGCCACACGGCCCAAGCCCACTGTCTTCCCCAAAACAAATGCCACTAGCCCCGGTGTCAACTCCTCTGCCTCCCCACAGTCCACTGACAAGTCTTGTACTGTCTGAGGGATGTAATTTAATTGTTCTAGACAAGGGGACTGGAGGGACTGACTGTTATTAAAATCTTCCTATTTAACTAGCTTGGGGACTTCAGTTGAAAATTAGGTTCTAAGTTGTTCTTGCAGGAATTAGCCTCCCCATCACCCAAAACCTTGAGAATGAAGCCCTCGTTATCGCCCAGCCCTCCCCCACCCTTCCAGCTACCTTCTGCTTCCCCCAGTTGTCGTAATCCAGCCAGCTACAGTACATACTGTTCTTAGGTTAGCCAGAGATAGGTTTTTCCATTATCAGGTCACTGTGAAATCTGGCAAGGCAAGTCACAGGGCCGTGGGCTGAAGTCTCAGTCCCCTCAGACACAAGGGATGCCTAACCAGATGGTTGGCTGCTGACGGCCAGCTCTCAGTGGCATCTTGTTTTGGGTACTGATTATAGAGAATCATATACAGTTCATTCTCTGTTTTACACACACACACACACACACACACACACACACACACACCTTTTTCTAGTCTCTGGCATGTGTAGCTTCTCCTGGTCCTAGATAGACTGGTCTCTTTGTAAGCTATTGTGGCAGTTCACACAGGAGCCACCAGGGGTCTCTGTTTCCGTTACAAATCTCAACTCTGTCTGGGCCAGAGAACCTAGCCTTTGACTCTCTCCACCGTGTGAAATTTAGCAGGATGGGACTCAATCCTGTAAACTGTTTGGGGTTGGGGGCTTTCTCTCTGTCTTCTTTCTATTGGTGTGAATTGATCATTGGTGTTTGCTTTTGCTCTCCTCCATTCTCTGGAACTACAACCCAATCTTCTTACAGAACTTCTAAAGTTTTTCTGAATGTATAGACATTTCTCGGGTTCCTATCTTTGTCTCTGATGTACCGTTTTCCATTTAAGACATTTTCCTGTATAAGACAGTTTTATAGTTGGTTGCTTTTAGGGTAAAGAGGCTTAAGACAGTTTTATTGTGTTTTTGGCAGGTTTGGAAAAGGTAAGAAATGGGTCCTTCCTCCCACTTTTTTGGGTACTTAAGACATAAAATTCATAATCCTATTAAAAATTAAATTCAGCTTTGCTAATCCTAAAATTGTTCCCAAATGAAAATGTATTCTAGGTTTATCCCCTAGTTGGGTTATTCCACAAGGCCTCTCTTCAGGGACCAGCGGGGGCTTAGGGAGCCCTAGTTAGATTAAAGAGAGACATTGCTCCTTAAAACTGGTCTTCAGGGGCTTCCCTGATGGCGCAGTGGTTGGGAGTCTGCCTGCCGATGCAGGGAACACGGGTTCGTGCCCCGGTCCGGGGGTTCCCACATGCCGCGGAGCGGCTGGGCCCGTGAGCCATGGCCGCTGAGCCTGCGCGTCCGGAGCCTGTGCTCCGCAACGGGAGAGGCCACAACAGTGAGAGGACCGTGTACCGCAAAAAAAAAACAAAAAAAACTGGTCTTCATTTATCCAGACAAGCACAACTAAGAGAACTCTTCGCCCCACGGGCTTTAAAGTCTTTCCAAGGCCCGAATCTAAGAAAATCAAAAATTGGATGCTGAATGTTTTGGCCTTCCTTCGGCTGTTTTTCTGGTTCACCTCCAAAAAGCAAAAATAATACCCTTGTCTGCTTTAATTTGCTTTCCAAATCTGGTGCCCATGGTCCCAGCTCCCCTAACATCATGCTATCCCAGGAGGACCAGGGCTGGGGACAGTCAAACCCCAGGCTCGTGGGTCTCAGACAACTACTTGAGTTAAAGTTGAAACTCATTCCTCTTCTCTGTTTTCTGGTTTTAAAGCTGTGCTTTTTGCCTTATTTTCCACCGTTTAGGAGAGATAGCGGGTTGCCATTCAGATAGGAAAATCTGAATTTTCTTATCTTTGGCCCAGAAAATGCTCTTCAGACCAACATTTTGAAGTTGGTAGTTGGCTCTATGGAAAGAGGTAGGATTCTCCTCCTTTTGTGTGAAGGAAAAGAGAAGCTTTGTAGGAAGTTGCTAGTTAGAAAAGTAGCCTGCAACACCAGGAAAACCATCCCAAGAGCCAGGAGGGAGAGATGAAGAACTCCTTCAGTGCGTGTGTCAACCTGTGAGAGGCAACCCACAGTCCTCCGCATTCTTGGCTTTTGTTGATCTGTTTAGTGGCCTGTCCTTGTCTGTCACCTGGACTTGCACAGGTCCTGAGCCAATAGGGGCCTTTCATACCCAAGGATCTGTTTCCTTGCTGGAAATGAAACCCTACCCTTCACTTGACATTCCTTTTGATCCAACTGGTCAAAATTGGTGCCCATACCTGCCCTTCTCCTCTTTTTCCGGCACATCCTTCTCTAAGAAAGGAAAGGCAAAGCTCCTAATGACAACACCTTGGGCCTGTTCTGTTGCTCCTGCCTTGTTTCTCTTTCAGCCCTGTACATGACTTGCATTCACCATCCCCTCGGTCAGTGTCCATCTGCTGATTTGCATCATGAACTGGACAGTGTGTGAGAGGTCGCCTGCTACCCCCGCTATGGGAGCCGAGTTGTCTTCCCCTCTCTGGTGCTCCTGACACCTGTGAGATGGTCCTGTCCAGAGGACTAGGAACCCTAGGAGGAGAGTCCTTCTCGGCAGAGCTCATTGCAATCAACTGGAATCGAGGTTGCACACTGTGATTTTTACACCGAAAAGCCAAACGGAGCTGGCCACCCAGGGCCTAGGGAGACCAGTCTTCCTCGGATATGCTTCCTAAACCAGCATGATGCTTCGAAGAACCCCAATCTGCCCCTGGAGGCATGGATCCTTTTCCCGGTGTGGACTCTGATGGTCAGTCTTTGGGAAGCAGAGGTGGGGCGGGGCTACCAGCATCCCAATTTGGAAAAGAGAGGAGTTTGCAGCCAGCAGCCTGTAAACTGGAAACACTGGTCTCAGCCAACCTCCTAGGGTGCCCTGGTTTCTCCCCAAAGAGATGAGAGATGATGCCAGCAACAGGATGAACAGACCACGGGAAGGGCTGGTGTATATGTACTTCACGTTCAGAAGAGAAGTTAGATCTTCCAGGGAATTGCAATTTTGTGGCGTCTGACTTGTATGTCACGTTTGTGTAAAATGGTATATTCTTTAAAATAGTGTTGATAACTGGAATATTGTATGTATGCTTGGAGATGCTTTGTGTGAACCTAAGACTGTCACTCAACAGATGTTGGATTGGGGAAAATCCAAAGCACAACTTCGAAATAAAATACGTTTTTAGGTTTCGATGCTGCAGTTTATATCCTTTCTCCACTCCCTGAAATCTCCAATCCAGGAGTCCCGCTGCCCAGGAGGGATTTTGATTCGTCTGTGGTTACGGAGCCCTGCCTGGCAACAGAAGGAGAGTTGGGGTGACCGCAGGAGCCAACCATCTTCTCCCTCCCCCAGCAAGACAACAGCAGAGGTGCATTTAGAATGTGGATTCCCCCCCACCCCAGCATTTTCCTTTAGCCCATGTGTGGAACCTAAGGGATTGCGTAGCAAGTCTTCCCGCTCACCATTGGGCAGTCTGTTGCCATGAGAACCATTTCCTCCACAGAATCCACCTCCCCTGTTTTCAGTGAGGACTGTTTTCATTTCTGTCACTAGTCAGATTTCCCCATTTGCAGGAACGGAGCCTGTGAAGTTGCTTGGAAGCTTTGTCAGCCACAACTGAGGGTGACTGAAGGTTTTAGTTCCTCCACAACCAAAGCCCTGGGTCATTCTGCCCTTGGCAGCCCCCTGCCTCTGGAAGAAGAGCTTACCCATGTGTTTGTGCTGTGGGTGTTGAGTACGGGGGTGGGGTGGGAGCATACCGAAAATGCTTTCTCTCCCTTAGATTTTGATTCTAGCAGATCATATATTCAAGGGTGAAGTTATTCAAAGGTGATCGTTTGAAATGCATCCTGGAGCCCCTAGGGCCCACACTTATGTTTCGTGGGCTTATTCTAATACCAGAGGCCCCTGGGGTGGATCAAATCTCTCATGCCCAATGTTCAATGGTAATACAAGGAATCCTACCCCAGACGCGTTACATCCTCTCCTTAGGTTTGCCATTGCCATCTGTTATTTGTATATTTTTTATTCGACTTTCTCATGCCCTTCTAATGTGTCATCTTTTCTCGCTCCCTCACTTTATGGTAGAGCTCCAGCTTGATCTTCTCTTGCTGGTCCCTTGGTCTTAGCTAAGTCAAAGCTGAGGCTGTTCTGCCACCCTGTGCTGTGGAATGTAGGTGACGAGCTGTGAGATGGAGCTAGTGCTTAAGCTGTGAACAGAGGACCCAAAATCCTTTTCAGAGAGTCCTAAGGCAAAGGCGGGCTATCCTTTCGGGGTACTCTTAACTCATCTCATATATTCTGATGGGAGCTTGACGGAAACCAGTGACAGTCAAAACAGACCCATTCGATCCAGATAGAAACCAAAAAAGGAGACCAGGTGGGTCTGAATTTAGGAAACGGTCTTTATGATGATCTAACCTAAATGTTTATATCCATAGGCATATGAAGCTTCCTTTTACTCAGGAGTTAGAAACCCTGGCATATTACGTATGCCAAAGACTCGTTCGTTAGTCAGTTAAGCCTGACCGTGTGCCAAGCACTGTCATATAGTATTGAACAGAGGAACAGATAATGGAGCTTTCTGGTTTCAGGGAGAACAGATAAATAAGCAAAATAGTGTTACTCTAAAAATGAAACGATATAATAAGGTAGTGAATGCCTGGGGGAAGAGGTAGTACGGTTAGTCAAGAATTCTGCTTGGCCTGGTAAAGTTGAGATGACTATTAGACATCCAAGTGGAAATATCAAGTAAACTCTTGGATATATGAATATGGAGTTTTAGGGACAGATCATACCTGAAAACAAATTTAGGAGCTATTGCATTATAGATGTAGTCAAACTATGAGATCCCCAGGAAGAATATACAAATGGAAAAAAAGAGAAGGTCCCAATGATTAGAAATCCAGTGGATAAGAAGCCAGCAAAGAGGGCAGACAGAGCGAGTGACAGAGGTAGGTGTCTGGGAGAGTCACAGAATCCGGAGAAGGAAATGTTTCAACAAGGAGGATCGGCTGACAAATGCCCGTGGGGTAAGATGAGGCCAGCGAAGAAAGGTCACCCTTGTCAATAGCACTTGCCGTACAGGGGAAATGAGCTGACTGGAGTGAGTTGGGCAGCACGTGGGAAGGGGGAGTCAAACTCCTGGCAGCTCATCCAAAGGCTTTGCTTTGGATGGGGAGCATCAAAAGGGGTCAAGGGCCCAGGTTTCTCTTTTTACAATGGACAGTATTGAGGCATGTTTTCTCAAGGGCAGGACCCAGTAGAATGAGGGTGAGATCACAGAGCATAGATGCAAGGGCCAGCAAGGGCTAGAGAGGAGGCGCTTCCTCATTTCCTCCATCTCAGGGGAGGGAAGGCAGGCAGTGGATGTGGGGCGAGAAGATGAGGGAGTTCCTTCTTGATCGCTTCTTTTATTGCAGCGGAATTAATTGCAAATCCTTTAGCTGAGAGCGTGGGAGGGAATGGTGAGTAGGAGGTTTGAAGGGTTAAGAGAATGAGTGAAATACTCACTTTCCCATACCAAGAAAGACAGTACACAGTGGCCTGGTGCTGCACCCACTGCATCTCTTCCCGCTGCCTGGGGGTGGTGCCAGGTCTGGCTGCAGTGTTTGTTCCTCCTTCCGCACCCAAAGCTCCTGGCCAGAGCTGACCTGTGAAGGGGGCAAGGAGCAAGGTTCCAAGACCTCAACACTCAGCCCTTCAAAAACGCCTGGGCATGCTGAGTACACACTGCCCACCTCTTCCACACACCCATTGGCCCTTGTCCTTCTCTCCCCTCTTCTTTAAGGCACTGGACAGGTGAGGCAGCTGTGACAAACAGGCTCAAGCCACATAGGGGCAGAAAAGGCACCTAGTATTTATTCAGGACCTACTGGGTAGCAGGCACTGCATCTCATTTT
Source organism: Delphinapterus leucas (assembly GCF_059928025.1). Lineage (NCBI taxonomy): Eukaryota > Metazoa > Chordata > Mammalia > Artiodactyla > Monodontidae > Delphinapterus > Delphinapterus leucas. Next base: position 41,339,889 of record NC_143129.1, read on the forward strand.
GGTTTTGCACCAAGTCAATGAGAAAGGTTGAGTGACTTTCTCAAGTCAAGACTCAGACCTCTGACTGTAAAGCCCTGCCCCTCCTATGACACCACTTGGCCTCCCTCTGGAGAAGGCAGATGTGAGCTTTCTCCCTGAGAACTACCATCAAAGACCGCCCCCCATCCCTCCCCGTGCCTCTGGTCCTAGCGCTACCTCTGAATTGTCACTTCTATTTCTATGAGTCCTCAGAGCCACTCAGGAAAATGCGGTGAGGCCTCTTATAGGCGTCCTCTTCCCCTCAGGAGCCTGCCAGGCTCCTGTACCTCCTCAGATGAAACAACGGACGTGCTGCCCAGCTCGGGCCAGCAGCTCAAAACCACCGGCAAGACATTCATTCCTTTTGTCCACACAGAGGATGTGACCTCACAGAGGATGCCCAGCGAAACTTGGTCTGTCACCACACAGCAGCTCACTGCCCATCTTGTACTTCTGAGCCTGTGCATGTGTTCCCAAGACCTGGGATGCCATACCTCCGACCCCCTCTTCTCTGCCCAACTCCCCTCCCTTCAAAGTCTGGTTGAGTGTCTTTTCTTCTTGCAAGCCCTTCTTGGCCATCAGCTGCCCCTTCCCGCTGCAGTCCCCCTCTACTGGGCTCACAGAGTCACTCCCTGCTGAAGTATATAGCTCACAACATTCACCACGCTGTCCTGAACCCCGGCTCCTGGCGGAGGGGGTGCCTAGGTCTCCCCTTTGTGTCCTCGGCACACAGTGCCTGCTTCCTAGTAGATGCTGGACACACAGTCATTGCACTCCAGGGCGCTGAAGACTCTGGGAAAGAGAGCGGGCTTGCTGCAGAGAGAGCAGAGTAGGGATGCTGGTGAGGACCAGGTAGGTTCGTCGGGGGCGGGGGCGGGGGGAACAAGTAGAGCTTTAGCCATAGGCTGGGTTAATGTTGAACATCCCACTGGCTTAAAACAACAAAGGTTGGGGGCTTCCCTGGTGGCGCAGTCGTTGAGAGTCCGCCTGCCGATGCAGGGGACACGGGTTCGTGCCCCGGTCCGGGAGGATCCCACATGCCGCGGAGCGGCTGGGCCCGTGTGCCATGGCCGCTGAGCCTGTGCGTCCGGAGCCTGTGCTCTGCAGCGGGAGAGGCCACAGCATTGAGGCCCGCATACCACAGAAAAATAAAAAGGGTTGATTTCTCACCAAAGCTACGTGTCCCTTGTGGGCCAGCAGGGGAGCTCTGCTCTGTGGTCACTCGAGGACCCAGACTGAGAGGGCAGCCACCACATCTAACAGAATCACACTGTCACAGGGGCTGGGGGGGAGCAGGGTGTCTTGCCTTAGCAATTAAATGCTTTTGGTTAAGAAATCACATGGCCCCGCCTAATCAAGGAAATGGAATTCTACTGTATGCCAGGCAGGGGGAAAACTGGGAATCCTGGGTGAAGAACAAGAGGTCTAAGGGACGTTTCTCCTAGTTCTGCTGTCAGACACGGCAGGACAGCATCTCTGGGTCGCACCCAGCAGCCCTGGCTGCTTGCGAGGAGGGGGGTGGGCATCAGTAAGTGTATCTATGTGAGCACAAGGCAGTTCTCAACTGGGATCCCTGTTCTGGTGTCACTGTACTAGGGGTGGGGCTGCCAGAGGAAACCACCAGGTGTCGCCATGGGGAAGTCCCTCCAGCTTTCTATTGAAACATGGAATTTCCTGGCTTTAACCATTTCTTATCCAACTGCCATCTTGGAGCTGACCAGAGCCAGGCAGACCTTTTCAGCCTCCTGGGAAACTTGGTTTGAGGCAGTGAGTCCTGAATGGGCAGTTGGCACACCTGCGTTCCAGCCCCAGGAATCTCTGAAGATCACAGGCAAATTACCGAAGGTGTATGAGCCTCAGTGCCTTCTGTAAAGCACTTTCCAGTTGCCCATGCATTTCCAAATATACTGTCCCATGTCACTCACACAACCAATGGTGTCATGTTACCATTCTCATGCCTTGGGTGAGAAGACTGTCTGGCAGGGTTCGTATACTGTGCTCAAGGTCATACTGGAGGGCAGTGCTTGCTCTTGGACCTCTGCAGGCTCACTGGGAAGATGAGTCAGATCCAACTTCTAGAAGTGGCTGGTCATAGGCCCTGGACCTCCCTGGGACCCCTGGGTGTGGGAAGTTCACTTTCCCAGGCAGCTGTCCACTTGGTTAACTGGAGCAACCTGCTCTGTAGGGGCTGAGTCTGAACTTCCCTGCTCCAGTGAACCACGACAGGTACAGAAATAGCATCCAGCGGCCCACCACAGCCACTCAGCCTCAGTGCCCGGCCTCTCTGTGGTTCAGACTCTGGGCCTGTTGCCTCCACTTAGGAACTCAGAGCATCCTCTTTCTCCTTCCTGCCGGGGGGGTGGTAGTGGCGGCAGCCCAGCTGCCTCTGTCTCTTTAAGAGACAGAAAGATCGAAATCAGGAAGTGAGAGAACTGAGAGCCGGCAGGGAGCTGAGCTGAGTGTTGGCCTTTGCTCCCAGTTCTCCCAGCTCCCAGGGTGGCACGTGGCCACTTCAACTGGCCCATCTTCAGGTTCCCAGGGCCCGTGGCCACCAGGATGCTATGGGCGCTGCCCATGAATGACAACAAGCCCTGAAAGCTCGGGGGGCGTCACGCAGTCCCACAAGCCTGCATGCCCCACAGCCGAGATGGGGTGAGTCCATGGGAGGGAGGGCGTTGAATGGGGAAGCCGGGGCGCCAGGCAGCGGCAAGACAGCCCTTAGCAGAGTGCCGGGGTGCTGGCCGGTCAGCAGCTGCTCTCCAGGCCGGCCCACGTCCCCTCCCTGAATCTCTCTGCGGCAGCGGCTCCTCCCTACGCCCCCAGAGGTGCCCTGTGCTCCAGCTCAGGTGGGCACCCTTGCCAAGGACTGTTTGGAGGCCCATGAGAGGAAAGGAAGGAGTGGCGTAGAGGAGAGCTGCAGTCCACCTACGATGCTCCCTTCCGGGGCTCTGCTTCCCAACACCCGAAGCCAGCCTTCAGCTCTGCCTCTGTACTGTTCTTCTGCCTGGCTTCTTCTGGTGCCTGCCCTCACCTCTCCTGGGGTCCTTCCCACTGGCCCAGGTCCTGGGGGTGGGAGTGGCGAGGAGAGTCTCCTGGAGCTGGGGAATTGGGCTGGAAACCCCCAGCTCTGTGGGGGACGGTGACAAACAGGAAAGGGTTAAAGGGCTGGGGCCGGGGGCCTTTGACGGAGGCTGAGAATCAAACGGCGCCCAGGGGTGCCTCTCATCCGCCTTCCTCTTTCCGGTGTAGCTCAGCTCCTGGACTTGCCACAGACAGAAAGCATAACACACACTTGCTGGGGAGAGTCTTTGCCTGATCGGGGGCTACTCAGAGCACAGGGTAAGTGCTTTTAGGTACTGCAGAGCCTGGAGGAGGAGGAAGGTGGGTGGGACGACGGGGGTTCCTGGCTCCCATCCATCCAACCGCTGCTGTAGGATAGTGAGCCCTTCTGTGCACCAGCTGCTGGGCTGGGAGGCACAGAGCACGCAGACCCGACCAGATGTGCTGCCCATCAGCTCCTAAGCATAGCCCTGGCAGGGCCAGGAGCAGAGCCCAGGGCACGCCAGCCTGTCTAGGCTCTGCCCTCTATGCCACACTGCCCATTCCTTAGACCTTCCGCTGTGCTCTGCCCCAGCACCAGCCCTGGGGAGGATTTTGAAGGTGGTGAAATCTCCCCTGGCTGGGCCCTTGGCCTTGATTTCAGGATGCTCTACCTGGTTTCACGGCCCCAGGCCCGCGGGCTGATTCCTGCTCAGCCTCAGAGGGGAAAATCTCACCAACTCATTCCTGCTAAGCTATTACATTGTCTTCATAAAGACTCTCAGCCCCTCAGCTGCTTCTATAAAATGCAAACACTAATACATCTTCTGAAACTGGAATTGACCTCTGATCTCGCCAAGTGGCCTCTGGCTCAAACAATTGACCTCCTCAGGATTTCCATTTAAAAAAAACAAACAAAAAAAGATTACAGAGAGAAGGCTCAAAGCTAAGGAACAGTGAGATTCCAGGCATGGTGACCCTAGGATTGACAACCTTTAAGGTGATAGAAGAGGAAGCAGCCCTGTCTAGTTCAGCCTTATTTGAGAGTATTTAAGGGGTGGTGGACCTTCTTATGTTCCTCCCAGCCATCCCATAAAGACCAGCCATGGCCCTATTCTTCAGAGAAGCACCGAATGTAACTTCTGAGGCTACGCTGTCTGCAGCCAACTGCTTTAGAGGAACTGGCCTTTGGAGAGAAGAGGATGAGGGCAAAGATGGGAAACAGAGTTGTAGAGCGGTTTCAGATCCTTCCACAGGCTCCTGAGCTTTTCGATTTGATGGCCTCCTGCCTCTCCCACCCCCTCCACACACACACACACACACACACACACACACACACATGCTCACTCACACACTCTCACACTCCCACACGCTCTCTCCACAGCAGCGCTTTCTTCTCCTGAGCAGCTCTGACCTGGCCATGTTAGCTGACAGCAGCAGGAAGTGGTGGGCCCAGGCGAGCAGTGGGGGGGGCTCCAGGCTCGTGTTGCAATCCTGGAGATTTGTGGTGATGTGGTTGACACTGTCTAACCTGGGGCTCTTGCTTCAAGCACTATTTCTGCCTCCTGGGACAATCCCAGGCCTGGATGCCAAACCCCCCAGAACTCGCAGTGCCTGGGAGAAGTGACAGAGAAAAGGGTTTGTCTCCGCAGAACGACCTGTCTGGGGAGGGCGTTGACAGGGACCTGGGGAGTCGGGACAGGTAGAATGCCCTGCAGTGGGACAGGCCCCAGCTGTGGTCTGAGGGCCCAGTGGCTGTGCTTCTTTTTGGAGAAGTTACTTAACCTTTCTGTGCTTCACACTTCCCCTGCCCCCTTGCCTCTGGAATGGCCACATGGAGCCCTTCATGGGGTGGTCTTTGGCAGGGCTACTTGTCAGGCCACCAGCGTCCACCCCAGGTCAGGGGTGGAATCCTAGACCCCAGTATGTTCTTTTTCTGAGCAGAAGGTGGCCGGCCAGCTGGGAGCAAGAGATGCAGAGTACCGTCAATTACCTGTGGCACACGGATGACCTGCTGGGTCAGGGGGCCACTGCCAGTGTGTACAAGGCCCGAAACAAGGTAGGATGCAGCCCAGCCCACCCCAGCCCCCTCGCAGCCAGGAAGTCGGCCCCCAGTGGGCATGAAGGGTGGTGTGAGATGGCTGGGCAGGGTTCTCTGACTTTGTTCTGTGCCCTCTGAAGTGGAGCAGAGGTGTGGGGATCTGAAGAGGGCTCCTTGGGATGAAGCTTCTGTCAGGCACGGTTGGGGGCTGGAGAGAAAGGGCTGAAGACACAAGCCAACATCCAAGGGAGGTGGCAGCAAATCTAGGAATAGCAGAGGTGGGAAGTGGGACTCGTTTGGATTTATCCTGCCTTTATTCTGATGGAGAGCTGCACTGAATATGAGACACACTGCACTATCTTGTACTTGAGAGCTGAAGCCAGACAGAACGTGGCTGCTAAGGCCAAGGAGTATTAGCTGCCACCGTAGTTACTGCCAATAGCAACAGTAGCGGTAACAACAAACCACCCCCTGCAGGGTCCCAGGGGTGCCAAGCTCCTGTCATCTCCCAGTGCTGCGGGACGGGCTGTGCACCCTCTGAGGAGGGGAAGGAGCTGAGGGTGGGAGCCCCCAGCCCCAACCAGGCTGCCTTCGCTCATCCCTGGGGTTAGGCTGGCGGGAGAGGCTGAACGGAGGCCTGGGAGGGGGTGCGCTCCCAGGGCAGGGGTGCCATTTATGTTATCCCCCATGGCAGAAATCCGGGGAGCTGGTTGCTGTGAAGGTCTTCAACACGGCCAGCTACCTGCGACCCCGCGAGGTGCAGGTGAGGGAGTTTGAGGTCCTGCGGAAGCTGAACCATCAGAACATCATCAAGCTCTTTGCGGTGGAGGAGACGGTGGGTCCAGTGCTTGGTCAGAGGAAGACGGTCTTGTCCTCGACTCTGACAGGCTGGGAAGGGTCAGGTCACATAATAATAGAGACTTGGGCACATGCTCACCTGCAGGTCGGCCAGCAGGTTGGCCAGAGAGGGGTAAAGGGTGCCAGGGGCCTGGGGGCAAAGTAAGGATGGGGAGTGAGGCCTAATCAAAGAAGGCTTCCTGAAAAAGGTGACCTTGGGCTCAGTTTGAGGCCGAAGGAAGGAAGGCCAGCTAGAAGCGGAGACCTAGAGAGATGGAGGCTCTGGGCTCTAGGGTGAGCCACCCCGTCTTGAGGAAGGGGAGGAGAAGCGCCCTCCTCCCCAAGCCTCCCTCTGTCCCCTACAGGGGGGCAGCCGGCAGAAGGTGCTGGTGATGGAGTACTGCTCCAGCGGGAGCCTGCTGAGTGCGCTGGAGAGCCCTGAGAACGCCTTTGGGCTGCCCGAGGACGAGTTCCTGGTGGTGCTGCGCTGTGTGGGTAAGGCCCTCCCTGACTCCCACCGGGGACCCCCCTCCCCACCTCAGGCCAGCCACAGACCCAGCCCTCAGCAGCAGGTGAAGTCCCAGAGGGGTATGGCATTTCTGGAACAAGTATCCAAACACAGTAGAACATTGCAAGCTAAGAGGCTCCCCATTCACAGACCTGGCACAGATGCTAATGGACAGACAGAACCCAAGTGTCTGACTCCTCTGATCAGCAGTTTAAACTCCGATTTCAGAATAAAATTTAAAAGAGGTTGTACACCAGTGTCCACAACAGCTTCATTCACAGTAGCCATGAGGCAAAGACAGCCCAAACGTCCCAGACAGCTGAATGGATAAACAAAATATGGGATATACGTATGATGGGATGCTAGTCAGCCTTAGAACGGACACATGGATGAGCCTGGAAGACGTTGTGCTGCGTGAAAAAGCCAGCCGCACAAGGACAACTACTATATGATTCCTTTCATGTGAGGGACCTAGAGAGGGCAGGTCCACAGAGAGAAAGTGGCACGTGATTGCCAGAGGCTGGGGTGGGGGGATGGAGAGTGAGTGTTTAATAGGTGGAATCTCTGTCTGGGAAGCTGGCGAAGTCCTGGAGGTGGACGCTGGTGATGGTAGCACAGCAGCGCCAGTGCATTTAATGCCCCTGATGTGCACACTTAAAAATGGTTAAAATGTAAATTTTATGTTAGGTGTATTTTACCGCAATTAACAACAATAATAATAATTTTTAAAAAATGGTAGGGAGGAGAGTGCCCTCCTCTGGGAGACACAGCCGCCATTCCTCTCAGTTTCTTAGGGAGCCCCAATGGGACCTCGACACCCCACCTCCTTGGGACCCCCATCCTTTGCTCTGTGCCTGTCTCTGTTCTCCTGCTGCTCCTGTGGCCCCAGTTGCCACTCTCTGTCTATGTGGATCCTTCCCCCGAGATGAGCCTTGACACTGGGCTGTCCCTGGCCAGAGCCACTAGCAGTCTTCCCTCTGTCCCAGTGGCCGGCATGAACCACCTGCGGGAGAACGGCATCGTCCACCGAGACATCAAGCCCGGGAACATCATGCGCCTGGTCGGGGAGGAGGGGCAGAGCATCTACAAGCTGACGGACTTCGGGGCAGCCCGGGAGCTGGATGACGACGAGAAGTTCGTCTCGGTCTACGGCACCGAGGAGTACCTGGTGAGCGGGCGTGGGGGATCCGCTGCTCGAGTGGAGGGCTTCCCCTGCAGCTGGCTGCCCCTCACCTTGTGACTCTCAGTGCCCCTCCGAGGGGCTCTGTCCAATCTTCCTGTGTCCAGCAGGGTTATCTCTCTTTCACCCCCTATCCCCAACCAGAACAATTTGTTCTGTTCTCTAAGGCCGAAAGGCAATGCTGCAGCCTGCCCAGGTCTCCCCTGTTCAGTTAAGTCCTTGATAGGATACTCATGGAGGATGGAGCACTGATGGTCACCTCTTCCCTCAGGGCAGAGGCTGGGGTTGGGGGGAGGGGCGCTTTGGATAAGCACATGCCACACCCATTTTTGAGATGACAAAGGAGATGCATTCTGACGGTTCTGTTTCCTCCTGAAGGTGGGAGAAGGGGGTCTGAATGGGGTGTGCTCAGGCGCTCGCCCCCTTCCCCCTCCATGACAGCTCTCTGGTTCCCCCTCCTGCAGCACCCTGACATGTATGAGCGGGCGGTGCTTCGCAAGCCCCAACAGAAAGCTTTTGGGGTGGCCGTGGATCTCTGGAGCATTGGGGTGACCCTGTACCATGCGGCCACTGGCAGCCTGCCCTTCGTCCCCTTTGGAGGGCCCCGACGCAACAAGGAGATCATGTACGGTGGGCCACCGGGCAGGGGGCGAAGGGGCGGACCCTGGGCCTTCCCTTCTAGTCCCTGCTGTGTCCCCTGTTCTGCCTCTGACTCCGCGGTCCTCCTGGTCTGCCCCCGACGCAGGCTTCTTTTGGATCCTTGGATATCAGTCCATGAAACAAGAGGCTGAGCCCTGTCCCTTCCTGATGGGAGAACTTAGTTCAGGGCTTCCCTTGAGCACCCCCCTCCATTTGTGGCTCACCACATCTCAACTGAGGCTCCCAGAGCGACTTGGCCAAGGTTGCAGAGCCTGCCAGGGGCAAAGGGGAAGGGCAAGGACCTAGCCTCCTGATCCCAGGTTCCGGCTCCCTCATGGTTTTCTGCTGTCTGATACAGAAGTAGCTGGAGACCCAGAGCAAAAGAGATTTAAAGGGGATTTGCAGGAAGGTCAATGCCCCTTCAGCTCAGGGGTCAAGCTGTGACTTGGATGGGGGCTGTCAGGGTAGCTGGACTTTGGAGGGAGGGGAGGTCGGAATAGTGAGGTGGAGGGGAGGCTACGGGGGCCGACCACAGTGCAGGCGCAGGTGTGGAGGCAGGTGGGCACGGATGTGTGGTGAGGGGGCAGAGGAAATGGACAGAGGAGAGAGTGGAGAACTTGACTGGGGAGCATCAGGACTGCTAGCCAGACTCTCAATTTCCATTCTCAGGGTGCCTCGGGGCAGCTGGGTGACTTGCCCCTGTGCCCTGAGCCCTCCGGGCTGAGTCCATCATCCCTTGAAGTGTGATGGGCTGGAGGCTCCTGCTGACTTGGTCCTGTCTCCCCCCAGGTACCGGATCACCACAGAGAAGCCAACCGGGGCCATTGCAGGCACTCAGAGGCTGGAGAACGGGCCCCTGGAGTGGAGCTACACCCTCCCCATCACCTGTCAGCTGTCCATGTGAGTGGGACCCTGCGGGAGGGGCAGACACAGACCCAAGTCTGGGCCGATGTCCTTCTCTCAGCTGAGGCCTGGTCCGGCGGAGCACCCTGTGTGCTGGCAGCTTGGGTACACCACTCTCCCTTTCTAGCCCCAGTTTCTCCATCTGGATGCTGGAAGACCCTTCCAGCTCCTCCTCTCCATCCCACCCTGCCCCACCCCCTTGGCCCTGGCCCTCCAGGACATTCTCATGGAAGGCCCCTGTTACCTACTCGAGGAGGCCAACTCCGGGCCCCGGCCCCTGACAGTCTCCATGTCCCGGGGGGCAGGGGGCTGCAGAGCCAGCTGGTGCCCATCCTGGCCAACATCCTGGAGGTGGAGCAGGCCAAGTGCTGGGGCTTCGACCAGTTCTTTGCGGAGACCAGTGACATCCTGCAGCGAGTTGTCATCCACGTCTTCTCCTTGCCGCAGGCCGTCGTGCACCACGTCTACATCCACGCGCACAACACGTGAGTGGGCGCGAGCGAGGGTGGCGCGAGCCTTCTCTCCCCGAGCACAGGGGCGTGTCCTGGGCAGTGCTCTGTGGGCAGTTTAGATTTGGAAGCTTCTGGGTCCAATCTTACTTTGGAAAATTACTAGTTCCACCAAGTTAATGTTAAACAGGCCTCCTTGCTGCTGGACTTGAGAGATTCGGCAAACTTTATAAAGCTGATGCATTATAAATCTCCTGAGGGGTGTGAGTGTGTGGGGGGGGGCAGTGCATTTCCCCAGTGTATTACTCATGGAATCCTGTATTTCTGGAGCATGCTATGGGACTAGGTGAGTTTTAATGGAAGTGTGGCAGGAAGAGATGTGAAGGCTTCTTGAGTTCTATCCCCACTTTGTCTCCATCCACTATAAGACATGAGCTCTGTCCTTCATCTCCCCGCCCTAGAGAGAAAATCACCCAGCCCCTCCCTCTGAAAAGCAGAACCCAAAGTCTTAGCTGGGCTTCGGGTCACCCTGACCCTGTATCCTGCCTGCTGACATGCCCTCCCCTCCCCCTCCCCTCTCTCTGCCTCTGGTGTGTCTAGGATAGCCATCTTTCTAGAGGCCGTGTACAAGCAGACCAACGTGGCCCCCCAGCACCAGGAGTACCTCTTTGAGGGTCACCTCTGTGTCCTCGAGCCCAGCCTCTCAGCACAGCACATCGCCCACACGACAGCAAGCAGCCCCCTGACCCTGTTCAGCATGGTCTGCGAGACCCCCAAGGGGCTGGCCTTCAGGGACCGTGAGTAGGGCCACCCAGGCTTTATCTTTTCTCCTCCTCACATTCTCTTCCAAGGGGCAGGGGTTTATAATCCAGGATACTGATTCAATTTCTTGTGGGTGTTTCTTTGGGTCCCCAGGGTGTAGAAGGCAGATCTGGGTTCTAATTCTGCATACGCCTCTGAAATGCCATGTGACTCGGGCTGGTGGCCTGCCCAACCTGCTTCGCAGCGTCCAAAGATCTGGGAAAGGAACTCCAGTGGAAACAGGGAGATGTGGATTCAATGTGGTCTCCACAGTCCGTGGTTGGTGGGGAAGCCTCCAATAGTTTGGTTTGGAGGAAGCAGGAGCCTAAGCTGCTGGAGAGAAGAGAAGGTGGTCAGGGGTCCAGAGCTTTGTCCTCCAAGTTCTAGCAAAAATATCACTTCTTCTCATTTGAATGATGCCTCCTCTTCAGGGTCTCCAAGGCTGGGAGGGGAATTGACCTTGAAACCCCGGAGTGTGAGGGGTGCTTTTAGCCTATCTTCTGCTGTTGAGATGGGGCCTTGGGCATGAGGCTGTGGTTCTCCAGAGTGGACACAAGGGGGCAGTGAGGGACCGCAATTGTAAAGAAGCCCATTCAGTGCCTTTAAGGCTTAGAAGGTCGGGGCTCTAGGTGAGTTGGGAAGCTTGAGGTGGCAGATAGGTGGCGAGGGCTGAGCGTGAGCTGGAAATAAGGAATGATGAGCTCAGACCTCATCCGGGGCCGGACAGGCAGCCCCCTCAGACCAGGTCTTTATCTGCAGCTGCTCTGGACATCCCCAAGTTTTTCCCCAAAGTGGACCTGCAGGCAGATTACAACACGGCCAAGGTGAGGGGTGGCCCCCAGGTGGCAGGGAGGGGGTAGTTCATGCAGGGGTTCGGGGTATGGGACCTGACCCTGCCCACCTCTGTGTTTCAGGGTGTGTTGGGTGCCGGCTACCAGGCCCTGCGGCTGGCACAGGCCTTGCTGACAGGACAGGAGCTGATGCTTCGGGGGCTGCACTGGTTCGTGTGAGTACCCCCAAGGGCTGGGTGGGGAGGGCAAGGAGGGTGGGCAGGGTAGGACAGGCAACCCAGACCCCTTCCAACACCGCCCTGGGGCTGTGCTTATGGGCACAGTGCCCTCAGTCCCCTGGGAGAAGGCAGCTCTGACTCAGGCTCCCCTTGGCAGGGAGTCACTCCAGGCCACGTGCAGGCGGACGCTGGAGGTCACGAGGATGGCCCTCCTCTTCCTCAGCAGCAGCCTCGGCACTGAGAGGTGGGTGTTCCGTCCAGGGTGGGGGCCGCAGCCGGCATGAGCCCCGCTCAGACCCATCAGCCCTTCTCTCTGTCTGTTCCTCACCCCAATCTTTCCAACAATGCCCCTTGTCCCCTCCCACCCAGAGCTCCCGACTCCCCTGCCATGCTAGAACGGAGAGGGCGCTCCCGCCCCATCCCTGCCCCCACCAGCCAGTCCCTCACCTCAGGGGGCCGGACCTGTGAGGGCACTGCCCCGCCAGGTACCGAGGCAGCCTCCCTGCCCCCAGGAAGCGGCCTCTGCCCTACCAGTGCCTCCTCTGAAGATTTAAACTGCCCACCTGCACCAGGCCCTGGAGCAGGGCTCTGGGAGAAGCACTCACACTCACACACGGCCCCCTGGACTTGACGGGGTGGAGACCTAGGCGGTCTCATACACCTCCTCCTGCTTCCTCTGGGCCTGAAACTGTCCCCGCCTCCCGGGATCCCCTGCCCCACTGCTTGGAAATCCACACCCTCCACCCCTCTGACTTGGGCTAATTAGGCGTGATGGGTTACAGAAAGGGAGAGACTGGGGAGGAGGACATCAAGCTGGAGGGTCTGGAGATAAGCAGGAAGACTCCACTGGCCAGCACGCTGCTGAGAAGGCGGCAGGGGCTACGGTACAGGTGAGAGGTGGGAGCCCTGTGGCCCAGGGAAGCTGATGGTGGCTGGAGCCTCTCCCGGTGACAGGTGGTGGCAGAAGAGCAGAGACTGTGCCAAACAGGCCCGGTGTCCTACCCGTCACGTCCCGCAGCCCTTGTCCTCAGGAAGGTCCTGGGAGTTTCCCAGGAGCAGGGTGACTCACTGCAGACTTGCCCTCCACCTGGTGCTCGGCAGCAGCGACACTGACCGTGGGGTAGACAGGGTGGTGGCCAGGCAGGGAGGAGAGTCTCCAGATGAGTCCCCGGAGTGGCTGAGCCACCTTCAAATGGGGACAGAGAAGAGGGGCTGCAGAGGGCAGGATCCACCGGCAGCGCTGTGGTGGAGTCCCTCTGAGCAGACATCTGCCCAGGCACAGAGCGGGCTTCCAGGGCTGGATGTGGCCCCAGGCCTGCAGACGGCCCTGGAGGACAGCCCTTCCCCAGCATGTGCGCATGGCAGGACGGTTGGGTAAAGGGAGACGAGAGATGGGCAGATGCAGCCAGGAAGACCCGGAAGAAGGGAGGCTGTCAAGGCCAGAATGTGAGCAAATACCTGGGGTGGGAAGGCCCTATGCAGAGACGTGACGGGAGGGGTGGGGAGGTGCTGCTGAGGTTTGCTGAAGCCACAGTCATAGTGGAGCATGTCCCAGAGTGGAATTGGAGAGGGACAGAGGGAAGGGGAGAGTGCAGGCAGGTCCTAGGGTCCAGATGAGAGGTTGGACCTCGCTAACATGACCAACAAGGATCTATTCCAGGTTCTTGAGTGAGAAAGAAATGTATAGAGAGAGCATCTGGTTGTTTGCCCGCCTTCCCTGGGCTGACGAGTGTGGAGAGCGACAGGCTAGCCCCAGGGCTGGAGTCCCGGGGTCTGCTGGCCGCTGTTTCTCCCGTTCTGGCTCCAAGGCCTCCTCTGAGGTGTGGTGGGTGTGGAGAGCTCAGGGTCAGGCAAGTGCCTGCTTTGAGGCCTGTTTCATTCTCCCACGAGGAAGAGCACTGGGCCGAGGGTCAGAAGGCCCAGCCCAAGCTCTTCATTAACTCACTGTTAGCCTCAGACCATTGTCGCCTTTCCTACCTGGGCCTCTATTCCCTCATTTTCAAAATGAGGGGACTGGATGACCTCGGAGGCCTCCCAGCTCCCATGCGTCACAGTCTCATCCTTTTCTGAACATGCTCAGACCTGTCGGTTCTTCTAAGGTCCGAAGCCACTAGCTCCTCCCACAGCGGAACCTGAAATTTTTTTTTTTTTTGTGGTACGCCGTCCTCTCACTGTTGTGGCCTCTCCCGTTGCGGAGCACAGGCTCCGGACGCGCAGGCTCAGCGGTCATGGTTCACGGGCCCAGCTGCTCCGCGGCATGTGGGATCTTCCCGGTCCGGGGCACGAACCCGTGTCCCCTGCATTGGCAGACGGACTCTCAACCACGGCGCCACCAGGGAAGCCCTACTTGCTGTTTTATAACCTGCTTTTCTCAGCTTATGATCTCTGCCCCCTCTGTGTCAAAACATTCCATCTCCTCTGTAGTACCCATCCATACTCAAATTTGGTAATCCCCCAAGTGTTCTTTTCTAGCTATTTTCATCCCAACCAGGATCCAATCCAAGACACACTTGGTGTCTGGTTGTCATGTTCCTCACGTCGATTTTAACCCTTCCCTCGAGGTTCAGCAACGTGGCTGGGGTGCCTGAGATCCAGGAACTGAAGAGGGCCGCAGAGCTGAGGTCCAAGCTGCGGACCGTGAGTGAGGCTGGGGCTGGTGAGGGGCTGTCAGGCGTACAGCGGGGTGCGGGGAGGCTTCCCATCGAAGCCTCCAGCTGAGGCCCCCATGGGGGTCTGCCTTTGTGTCCCGCAGTTGGCTGAGGTCCTCTCCAGATGTTCCCATAATATCACAGAGACCAAGATGACCCTAAGCAACCTGAGCTCTGAGCTGATGAAGAACCGGGATCAGGTACATGCGGACAGAAGGTCTGTGGGATTTTCTTCTTGGTGGGGGGGTTTGGGGGTGCACAGAAGGCCCAGTAGCCTCTTTAGGAGTCAGCCTGCCTTCTCCCTTATCTTGGCAAGGATGCTGGGACCTGGGGCTAGGGGTAGGGGATCCAGGAATGTACAAGACCCTCCCATGAGACTGGCCAGAAGGAGAAAAGGATCTGGGGTCTCACCTCCACCTGGGAGTTAGAGAGTGAATTACAAATATTAGCAGGTGCAATAGTTCTAAGTAAAAGAATAATTGAGTTCCCTACCTCTTCTGAACCCTTGCTCTGCGTCAGACCCTCGAATAGGTCCTCCTACTTCTATCATTTAATCCTTAAAACAATAACGATACTACTACTCTTATGCTCCTTTTATAGGTGAGGAAGCTCACTCAGGGAGCTTAGTTTGCCCCGAGTCACAAGGCAATAAATGACAAATGACAGACATAAGGCTCCGGGTCAGGTCTGCCTACCTCCAAAGCCTACGTGCTTGGCCTGCGCCAGGGATTTTCGAGCTCTGAATCCCCAGTCTCCCTTTAAACAGACAGAAAAATCCCCAGCACCCCTGCCCTCACAGCCCGGTGTGTGGAGCCCCTGCCTCCCGCTCTGCTCTGACCTGGACGTGGTCCGGCTCCTCAAACAGCCCCACACACCCCCCAGTCAGCGCCCTTGCAGAGCCGCATACCCGGTCCTCAGTTCTGAATTCAGAAAGCTCTGAAAACCACAGGGTGTTTCTTCGCTGTTTTGGCTGTAAAACCTGACCTCAACTGACACGAAGCCCTTCCTAGTCTTTACTTATCTCACTTAGGGTGAATATTCTTTCAGCTCTCTGAAGACTGAGGGTATGTGATGAGGGAGTACTGCCCCAGACCATGCCCTCCGAGGGAATTCCACAGTATAGTGTATGTGTACTGGACCACCTTTCTCAAATCAGAAGATAGTTCTGAATTTGGAATACATCTGGCTCAAGCCCTTTGGCTAAAGACTGGACCTGGGGTCTTGTCCACCCCAGGTTCCAGGAGGGCAGGAGTCTGGGGTCCGCAGAATCCTGGGAACATGCTTGGTCTCTGCCCCAAGTCCAGCTTCAGAAATAGCTGAGACAGGGTCCTGGGAGGAGCTGCAGGGAAGAAGTGGAGCTAAATAGGCCCGAGGATGAGGGATAAACCCCCACCCACAAACACCCCCAACATCTCAGACAAAGTGTTTGTATCCTGAAAAGGGGAAGGAAGAAACAATAATGACCTTAAACCCCAGGCCAAGAGGGTAGAGAGGTCATGTCCCGAATTCCCCTGCCTGCAGGCAGGACCAAAGACCTTGATTCATTCTTGTTTTAAACAAGGGTTGTTGATTCATGATTGAAGTCCCTTCTATGTACCAGGCATTGGGTATTCTCAGAAAGCACGACTTCTGCCCTTGCCAGGTGACAGAAGGAAGTTCCTGTTCTGCTCCCACACGCAGCTGCCACCACCAGGCTCTCCTGTTTCAGGGTCCAAGGCTCCTTCCCGGAGCCTGTTCTCAAGCCCTGTTGTGTAGCAAAGGCCACTTTCCTGTCGCCTGTCCTGCTTGGCTTCTTCCTGTGTGTGTGTGTGTGTGTGTGTGTGTGTGTGTGAAAGAGAGAAAGAATAAACACAGGAATGAGAGGTGACTGGATGGCTAACCCAAGGGTACCTCAAACAAGTTTAGAAACAGAAGAGTCACCCCCACTCCCAGATTGGCCCCCAAAACTATGGCAGTGAGGCTCCTATTGCAGGGAGACAGCTTCCCTCCTCCCACCGCCATCCCTTCCCCTCCCTCACCCTTTACCTGTGCTGTTTGATTCTTCCATCACCTGGTCCCTGTCTCGTGCCCACAGCATCCAGCAGATTCAGTGCTGTTTGGACAAGATGTATCTCATTTACAAACAGTTCAAGAAATCCAGGATGAGGCCAGGTGAGCCACAGGGAGAGCAAAACACTCCTCATGCTCTCCCCTCCCTCCCCCCTTCCTTCCCTTGGGTTAGCTGGCTGTCCCTAACACTCCATCCAGTGGCGTTGCTGGAGGCCCACTACGCGGGTGGCGCTCCGTGGTGCCCGGGTGCCGCTGGTCTAGGGCAAGGTCGCTGCCTGCACACCAGTGAGGGACATGAAGCCTTTCCACCTTTGCCTGTTGCCACATTGGGGCTCAGCTGAGGCCTGGATGCTATAGACGTGGTGGCCTTGAAAGAGACCCCTCACCTTTGCAGGGCACTTTACAGTTTAAGGAGTGTTTCCCTATCCGTTGTGACTTTGGCTCACAGAAGTGTTAGTCAGGCTTTCCAGAAAAGGGAGGATCGGGAGAAATACCATAGAGTCATTAGTCCAGGCACTTGGCCCGCATTATCTACGGAGCCTCACAAAGACCCTCTGGGCAGGGGCAGCTCATTTACAGGCCCAGGGATGGGAAGCTTCTCGCCCATCATGGGGTAGGGGAGGGTCGAACCCAGGGCTGGGGCTGACGGCAGCGGGGGTTGTGGGGGGAGCCTGGGGAGGCTCCAGGTGACTCTCGGGGCTGGGGAGCTAACACTCCAGGAACTGATCACCGACACTCTCGCCCACCCATGCCCCCCAGCATTTCCTAATGTGCAGGAAATCCATACTTGAGGGCTTGCGCCTGACTGCAAATTCTCTGCTGTCCCTAGGATTATCTAAAAAGCCCTGTCCCATAGGAATACAATGCCAGGCACATTTGTAATTTTAAGTTTGCTAGTAGCCAAAATTTAAAAAGTAGAAAGAAACAGGTGAAATTTATTTTAATAACGTATTTTATACAACGCAATATATTCAAGTTGTCATTTCAGCATGTAATCAATAGAAACAATTATTAAAGAGATATTTTACATTCTCTTTTGTGCTAAGTCTTCACAATCCCACGTGTGTTTTACACTCATTGGCCATCTCTATTTGGAAGCTCATTTTTTAACAAAGTGAAATGTACTCTTACCAAAATAATAAAGCTGTGTTTGATGGGGAAAAAACATTGTACACTGCTTCAGTTTTTAAATTTAGTCGAATTCATTAAATTAAAATTAAAAATTCAGGTGCTCAGTCACATTAGCCGTACTGGCCACATTTCAAGTTCTCAGCAGCCACATGGCCACAGCATTGGACATGCAGATTCTAGAAGATGGGAAACTCAGTCCCGCCTCTGGATCTGACCTTGGAGGGGGAGCATCACAGGAGACAGGAGAACTGAGACTCCCATGTTCCCTGAAACCAGGGGGACCTTGGGCTCAGGAAGCCTGGCCTAACACCCAGTTGGCCACCTTTGCTGTGATTTTAGGAGACCTTCAGAGGCTTTTCTGCCTCCGTCACTGGAATTCCGTCATCCTATGACCATGACACTTCTGAGCACCTCCCAAGTGCTGGGCACCGTCCTGTGGGCTTTGCGTGTTCTTAATTTATTTAATGCTCTAGACACTGTTACCCTCCCCGTTTTATAGATGAGGAAACTGAGACACAGGTTAAGTAACCCAACCTAGGTCCAGGTGCTTTTAACCACCCCATTTTACAGCCTCAAAAAGAGTTTGATTTGTATTGGTTTGCAAGAGTCCTTTATTAAAGTTAAAAATGAACCGGGAAGAATAACACTTAACCGCCAACACTTGGAGTGTGGAAAGATGCCATTCTGGAAAATGCTCCATCGTTTTCAGGGCACTTTCTCACTTTACCCTCACACCCATCCTGTGTGTTACATGTGATGGATGAGGCAAAAATCACTTGCCTATAGCCTCCCGCTAAGAGGGGGCAGAGCTGGGCCTCATCCCAGATCAGTCGCTTGGACTTCATAAGTCAGCTGGCTGAGCGCAGGGCCCAGGACCAAGAGGCCAGGGAGGTGATTCTGCTATTAGGGGAGTGGTGGGGGCAGGCAGCAAGGTGAATCTCCTCATCGCTTCATTTTGGCCTTCAGAGGCCATTCCCCTGAAGCCCAGGAGGGGGCAGCATCTCCCTAGCGCAGAGAGCATCAGGAAGCTGCCAAGGTAGTGAAAACTTCAGCCCTACTGGCAAAAGTTCTTCTTCTGGCAAAAGTGGCTGGGCTGAAAAGTGGAGGTCGAGGGTGGTGGCATGGCTTATCCAGCGCATTGCTGCAGAGCCCAGGTGGCTTTGCCTGCAGCCTGAATATTCAGCGATGGGGTCAATAGGCTGTAGGCATCAGCCACACTGGGAAGGGGATTGGATGAGGGGTCAGGGCTGACCACACATCCTTCAAGCCCCGTCTCATCCACCACTGTCCACCTGAAGTGTTCCCCGAGCACCCATCCCTCCACTCCCTACACTGCGGGCTTGCCTGGCCCAGGTGGACCCCTACCTGGTCATAATGCAGTGTCTTGGGCTTGTTTCCCTCCGTTTGTCCTTCCTGGCTCCGCTGGGCTGTGAGCTCCGTGGAGCAGGGCCCAGGCTGCTGCCTTCGCTTTGCAGTCGTTGCCAGCCCTTGAGCCATTCAGTTCTGTTGACTGCTTGAATAGGTGACCTTGGCCCTGTCTGTTTCCTTCAGGGCTTGGCTACAACGAGGAGCAGATTCACAAGCTGGATAAGTGAGTGCCTGTCCCCCTGGCAGGCGGGTGAGCAGGAGGGTGGGTGTCACCAGGGCAGAGCGAGTCTCTGTGCCAGACAAGAGGTGGTAAAGGGCCCTGATCCCAGGCCACAGCTGGGCAGGAGGAAAAGGGGCTAACTACCTCTGGGGAAGGTTATCTGGGGCCAGGGGAGGGTGGTTTCTCAGCAGCAGTCTTGATGGAACTGGATTGACTTCTGGTATGAACACGATTGTTTGAAGGATTTCTTTCCTTAGGTGTCCTCGCTGACTTACCACCTACTACTTTCTGCTTCTGGCCTCTGCCTGGGCTCTCCTTTGGGCTTCCCTCTGCTCCTCTGTCTCCTGGACACTCTATTCTTCCAGGAAGTCCTCCATGATTTTATGCTTTTTTGGGGACTCACTCCCCCAGTTCTGCCCCCACCCCTGACTCCACACACACGACCATCTCTCCTTCCCTCTGGGGGCTGAGCTCAAGAGTGTGTGTGCTCCCTGAGGTCCATTGTCCTTCTCCCACATCCCTCTGTTGGAGTTGCTTTGTGCCAGCCACTCTGCTCGCCATGATGCACATTAAGTGGGACAGGCGCCTTGGGAGAGGCGGCCCTGCTGTGGAGCCAGGGGCTGGACATTTGGGTGAAGAAGACCCAGGGATGCTAGGTTTGTGCTCAGGTGGCTCTGGCTTCTCATCTCTGTGCCTCTGTTTCTGTCTTTTCAGGGTGAATTTTAGTCATTTAGCCAAAAGGCTCCTGCAGGTGTTCCAGGAGGAGCGTGTGCAGAAGTACCAGGCATCCCTGGTCACGCATGGCAAGAGAATGAGGTAACATTGGCCCTCACTCTTGAACTCATGGTCCTCAGGGCCCTCCTGGCCTGGCCTTTCCTGGCTTCAGACAGCCCTGGGCTTTGCAGAGCCCCAACTGAGAGGGAGGTGGTAGTAAAGGAACAAAAGCAATAAAAAAAAGGGGGGGTGGTTTTTTGGCCCTGGGTGGACCAGGTAGTATGCTGGGTGATTTCTATACATTAACTCATTTAATCCCGCAATGTCTACCCTATGCAGTGGATACTGTCACCCCGTTTCACAGATGAGGAAACTGAGGCTCAGAGAACAGGTTGCTTCCTTAATACGACACCGCTAGTAAATAGCAGACCCAGGACTGGCATATGGGTATGACTGCCTCTAAAATCTAGATTCTTTCCATGTCCCAGGTGGTTGTGTTCAGAAGTCCCCTCTCTGGGGAAAACACAAGATCCCTCTGGGATGAGGACAAGTGGTCTGGGAAGCAGGGGCAGGCAGAGGCCCTTATATAGAATCCCCCTTGCACACTGTCCCTTATAGGAGTTTTGGCTTCTGCCTCTCAGGCAAGCGCCTTCCCCCTTCCCGTCCTGAGGCAAGAGGACAGTTTCCCTGGTGCTGCTTGTTCTGTGGCCCACGTGACCTGATGGGGCTGAGACTCAGACACTCACCTACCCTTACATTAAAATACCGTTTCCATCTCCCCCACCCAAGCCACCCCAAATTCTGACTTAATTGGTCTGGAGTAGGGCTTGGATGGCAGTATTTAAATGCTCCTTGCGTGATTCTAATGTGTAACCAGAGTTGAGAATCGACCACTGGTAGAACCCCTCCAGGACATGGTGTACGTTCTGTGCCATGGGGCGATGTTCTTCCTCTCTCCCTCCACTTAGAGAGAGAAGAGAATTCATAACAGAGTCTTGACTTTGATCTGCCCTGGAAATGGGAACGTGGGCAGTTCCCGTTTTAAGTGTCCCAGTGCAGGCGGTCCCTGCCTCTCCAGAGCCTGACCCGGGCCCTTGCTCACCCTCGCCGGCTTGTGTGGCCCGGCCTGAGGCAGGTGTATTTGCAGCTCCCACTGTGGTTCCGCCAGGACCCTCACTAGCCTCGGTCAGAGTGCTCATCAGCCTCCTTAGGTGGGACAGGTGAGGGCTGAGGGCACAGCTGGAAGGGCGGAGGCGGAGAGGGAGGCCAGTGCCTGGCACCCACCAGCTCCAGCCTCGGCCACCTGGAAAGCCTCTCCTCCGTGTCTGTGTGGTGACCGAACTGCTGGGTGGGCCCCGGTGAGAGTGAGTGGGCCGGGCTCTGACATTTCTCTGCTCTCTTGAGGGTGGTGCATGAGACCAGGAACCACCTGCGCCTGGTGGGCTGCTCCGTGGCCGCCTGTAACACAGAAGCCCAGGGAGCCCAGGAGAGCCTCAGCAAGGTGGGGAGCTTCGGGGCCCCGGGGCTGCTGAGGAGAACTGGACCAATCGGGCACCTGGAGGGCATCCGGGCCATTCCCCTGCCTCGGGGCAGAGCTGCCCTTGACCAAGTCCAAACACTTTGGTGTGGATGGGAGGTCTCTGATCCACCAGTGTGGACGGCAGTTCCTAGTGTTCTCAGACTGAAGGCCACTCGCTGCGAGGGCAGAGGCTCCAAAATGCTGAGACGTCTCCCTCTCTGCCCTGTGCAGCCTGGGAGGCTCCCTGAGGGGGGCGATATGAACGCTCCTTGTCTTCTGATCTGCTCTCCTAGAAGAGACCAGCTCAGGCCGCTCTGAGAAGCCACTTGCTTTGCCATCAGGGACAGAGAAGGGCTGTTCTTCAAGGAGCAAGGCCCACATGCTCTTCCCCAGCACAGGGCATATTCTTTCCGAGATGGTGCTGGGCTGCCCCCACCCCTTCTCTGCAGCTCCTGGCTCCAACTGTGTCATGACAGGTGCAGGTCAGCCACAAACGGGAGCTTGGCAATCTGCACCCCTAAACACAAGTGCACACAGTGATGGTGCTTGTGCCAGCTGTGCTCCCAGGATGAGAAGGAGGGGCTTGTGGGAAATTCCTGACACTCCAGGGATGCGGGCTGGGGGCCATTGTATCACGGATTTCTTACCCCTCCCCACACCTCCGCTGCCCTCCACACATGAGCTGGCTTATCCTTTCTGACTAACGTGTGGTTCTTTCAGATCCTTGACTGGCTATCTCACCAGCTCCTGCAGGACAGAACAAAGGAGGCTCAGGCCTCACCACCCACTACAGCTCCTTATCCTAGCCCTGCACTAAAGGACCTGGTTCTCCAGTAAGTGCCGGAGAGAGGGGTGTGTGTGTGTGTGTGTGTGTGTGTGTGTGTGTGTGTGTGTATGTGTGTGAGGGGCTTCGCCTCTTGCCAGGCCCAGGAGGCAGGAATGAGGCTCGGTGGGGCTGTGGAGGAAGGGGGGCCTCCCTGGAAGGGGTCTGGGCAGAGCGACTTGGGCCTTAGCCACCGCCGCCTCTCTCGCCTCTGCCTTGGACAGCATGCAAGAGCTCTGCAAGGAGATGAAGGTGCTGGCGTCTGACCTCCAGGACAACAACCGCGTCATCGAAGGGTGAGACCCCGCTGTGCGGGCAGTGGGGAGGCTGGGCCCTCAGACTGCCCTCGCCCCTGGGGCACAGGCCCCGTGCATGCCCAAGCAGGCTTGATGACGGGGGCCCATATTCCAGTCGCATCAGAGCCTTGTGCACGGGTGAGTCGGCGTCCTCACCAGGTGTAGGCTTTCACCGTAGTCTGGAGGATATGCGCCTCGGTGCAGTCAGAGATGGGGGCTGGGAGGCACGTGGATTTGCGGCTGTGTCCAGATCTCTGTGAACGTGGACTCTGCCTCACGCCCCATGCAAACCGGCTTCTGTCACCTTTACGACCATCCTCAGAATGGTGATGAACCAGGAAACGAAGCCCAGAGCTGGGGAGAACGGCGCGGGGCTGCAGGCCCAGTGTTAGAGACTCTGCAGCACCACCTGATCGAGTCCCTTCCTTGCGGGGCAGGGGGAGTGGGCAGGTCCTGGGGAAGATGCTGGCGGATGCAGCAGGGCTCAGCCTTTTGGATTTTGTACACCAGTAAAATTCACAAAAGAAAACTGGAAAATAACAGAGTGACCAACTTTTCATATTACCCAGTAAGCAGAATTGAAAGGGAAAAAACCATGCCATCTAGAAGTCCCCCTTTATAAGGTGCATTTTAACACCAAAGAGAAGGAAGAATACAATCTCAGAATCAAGGATGGTCCTCGCCCTGAAAGTCAGCCCTGTTTACACATATGTACGCTCACGCGTGCATGCACGCACCTCCCACATCCTCCCCATCATCCTTATGTCTGTCACTTCCCCGTTTGGGAACCAGTGGCACGGTGGAAAGAGTCTGCAGAGATTCCAACAGGGTTTGACCCTGACTCTGCTTCTTACAAACTGTGTGACCCTGGGAGGTTTGTTTGGCTCTGAGCTGAAAAATAGGCCTAGTGATTCCTACCTCATTGTGTTAATGCAGGGATTAAACAGGACGAGATATGCAATGTGCTGGGGCGGGGAGGGTGCACAGAAGGGGGACTCACCAAATGGTAGGTGCTCCCCAGAGGTCACGCCAGTCTGGGGTGCCAGAATTGGGGCCAGGAGGTAGGGAAGCCAGGAGCAGAGCTCATGGGTTGTTCCTAGAGTTTCAGAGGGTCCTTGGGTTGAGGACATCCCATGTTCCATTCCAGCAAGGGGAGAACCCATCCTCTTAAATGTCTGCAAAGAGGAAATTTGACAGCTTCTTAGAAAAACTTTCCAAATTAGCCCTCAGGGGCAGGAAGTGATAATTTTAGTGCTGACATAAATTTCTCTCGCTGTGATATGTATTTACAGATAGCTATTTACAGATAGCTCAAAATTTTATTTTAGTGAATTTTTGCTTCCTTGTTCAGAGCTGTAACCAAAGGGCCTAAAGAAACAATTTGAATTCCTTTTCCCCTCCTCTTAACCCTTGGCTGCGTTGGAGTCACCAAGGGAGCTTTTAAAAGTACAGATGCCTAGGTCTTGTCCCCAGAGACTCTAGGTGCAGCTTGGATTTGGGGATTTTTATAAGCTTTCCAGAAGATTCTAACGTGTAGTCAGGGATGGGAACCAGAGAGTTCCTGTCGGTGGACACAGATGCTACAAGAGGAGAGCTGGGGATTCGAATGGCTTGGTGTTCTGGAAGTTGATTGTGTTGGGCCCTGGAGTATGGTCTGCAGGCTTCTCTACCTGGGCAGAAGTTAACCTGAGCCTCTCTTTACAGGTTAAGTAGGGTCCCATCGGCTCCTGACATCTGAACTCTGGGGGGTGCACGAGGAATCCTGAAGCATTAGAATCGTTCAGACACTGCTCTCCTGCCTGCACTGGGGGACCCGACACAGGACGATACCTGGTCACATCTCATCAGCCTACCTCTCTCCTGCCTGACGGCCAGGAGATTTTGCCAGCATTACCTTCCACTGCCTCTCTTCGGGAAGCAGCACAGCAGGACCTGGGGCACCAGGCCATCTCTGGATCCTGGCCCCACTGCCCAGGCTGACCTTTGAATCTTACGTAGACTCAAGTACAGCTCCTCTGTTGCCCTGGCCTGTATAGCTGAACCTGGCCGGGCTGTGGGGAGAAGAGGCTCCGACCCCTCCCACCCCCTCTGGTTTATAGGGCTTTACTCCTCAGGGAACAGAAGAGGAGGCCTCCTGGGGTCAAACAACCTCATCTCAGTCTTCCTTCCTCTTAAGGTGTTCTACATTGAACACACAGCCCTCTCCCTGCTCCCACGATATCTGAGGGTTACCACACGTGGCCCCAGGCATGACAGAGCCCAAGTTCCCTTCTCCTCTGGTCTGGCTGAGCCTAAGGCTGAGAAAGCAGGTGGTCGAGGCCGGATGCCAGTGTCTCGGGGACCCTTTCCCCTGTCCCTCTGAGGCACCACCAGGTTCTGGGGTTTGTAGCCAGCAGTCTCAACAGTAGCCGTGCCAATTAGCACAGGCCCGTAAGTCCAGAGCCCTGAGGAAATCAAGGCCTGCATCTTCAAGAAGTGAAATAAACTTGACATTCTTTTCTGTTTGAGTGGCTCTCACGGGCTGCATCTGGGAGGTGGGAAAGGCTCGGCTGGGTGTGCTTGGCAAACAATCAGGCACTGCACAGGGTGGGGATCTGTGAGGGGGAGGATTGGGAAATGGGGGCAGGACTGCTCGCTTCCTGATTCCTGCCTTCCTGCCTCCCCCCAGATGGGCCCTGATTTCAGAGAGGAGCCCAGGGACCATGCCCTCCTGCTGGGAGGGCTTGCCTTCCCACTCCTTCTCTTTTTCTGTTCCCTGTCATCTGGGGAGCTCTGTGAGGGCCTGGAACTTACAGAGAAGGGTCTTTTTTCTTTTTTGCGGTACGCGGGCCTCTCACTGCTGTGGCCTCTCCCGTTGCGGAGCACAGGCTCCGGACGCGCAGGCTCAGCGGCCATGGCTCACGGGCCCAGCCGCTCCGCGGCATGTGGGATCTCCCCAGACCATGTTCCCTGCATCGGCAGGCGGACTCTCAACCACCGCGCCACCAGGGAAGCCCCGGGTCTTTTTTTTTTTTTAACCTCAAATCCACCATCTAATTGCCTATTCCTTTCCCCCCACCCCCGCTCCACTGTTCAAAACATAGGCTGTGTCCTGAACATCAGGTGAGAGTAGTACTATGGGTCGTTTTGAACATTCCTCATTTTGCCTAGAAGCTAGAATGATGCCGGGGTGAGGCATTCAGATTTGTGCAGATTTAGTCCTTCCCCTGCAATATATCCAGCTTTCCCTTAACCAGGGCTGGACTACCCACCTAGCCTAGGGATGGGGAAAGGGTGATGCAGTAAAGTAGCCCCACCGTGGGAGGGAAAAGAGTGAGAAGCCCTACTTTGTGCTTTGAAACATGAAGACAACACTATGCTTTACCCCCAGATAACCCTAGAAATCCTTCCTGACAATGTTTTTGGAGCCTTCACATCCTCAGAGGCTGTTCTAATGGCCCAGCAGGGCAGAGGTGAGGAAGGCTGGGTCCTGGAGTCTGACATCCTCAGGGCTGCTTCTCTATGGAAAGATCAGCACCCTCTAAAGACCCGGGGGAGGGTTGCTGGGTTTGCTTGCATCAGGCCTAAGTGGCTTCATGTGTGCCATTTGGGCCTCATGCCCATGGGTCACTTAAGCCCAGTGGGTTCAGGTTCGGGGTTCTCAGGAGCCAGCTGCGGCTCCCATGGCCCTGGACACTGGGCCACCTCTGGGCGGCTCCGCCTGCGTTAAGTTCAGGCTGACACTCACGGCTCTTCGATGGCCCTGCAGGGAAGTCCCACAGTGGACTTTCCCTGGCAGCTGAGGCTGCTTCTGGACCCCACATGCTTCGTGGAGCTCAGCAAAGGAGCTAGGGGACCCCTGAAATCCAAGTGCAGATTGGCTCTATGATCTCACGAGCAAAGCCCAGCAGGGGACATACTTGAAAGCTTCAATTTGTTCCTATGCTGCAGAGCCACTGACATGGGTGACCCCACCCCCCCCAATAGTTCTGCAGAGCTTCTGATGCCATCTCAGTAGGGAGCAAGGAACTGGACCAAGGCCCATGACCTTGTCCAGTTCCTCCAGAACCTTGTAAGGTCCTCACGTGTCTGACAACCTCTGTTCTCTGTAGTGATTCCTAACATGACACTTAAAATGAAGAGCCCGTTCAGCTGCTCAGATGTGAACCGGGCACCTGCAGTGTGCCAGGGCCCGGGCGAGGGGCTAGAACTACGTGGGTGACCAGGGTGCCATGCCTGCCGCTGAGGAGCTTACCTCGATGGGGAAAGGCCCTTCAGCATCATGGGAGCGTTCAGAGATAGGAATGCACAGCTCAGGTGTGGGACTGCGTCACCACCCTCACAGGGGAGGGTGCTCAGGGCGCCGGGAGGGGGTCAGGGAAGGACTTGGGGAGCAGGCTACTCCAGAGTGGGGTCTTGGCAGGTAAGCAGGGTTACCTAGCAGAGAAGGCACGGAAGGCACCCCTGGCAGTGGGAACAGCACCAGCCCAGGCATGGAAAGAACCACAAGTGTGTGTGTCACTGGAGAACAGGTTGAAGTGGGAAGCAGTCGTTGGGAAAAGGGAGGGGCCAGGCCCAAAAGCTCCTTGTGGGCCACACGAAGGAACCTGGGCGTTACCTCAGGGAATCACAGAAACGGGTTTTAGGTGAAGTCCAACTGATATTTTAAAGATAGAGCCCTTGGGTGCCCGTGTGGAGGGTGGATTGAAACCCCATGCCTCAGGTCCTCATTTGTAAAATGGAGATGATATCTTTCAAAGTTATGGGTAGGGATAGATTCTGTACTTCCACAAGGGGCCTGAAACACCACGTGGGTTCTCTGCACACCCTCCCAGCCCCACCTCCCAGGGCTGAGGCCACCATGCAGGGTGGATGGAGAAACAGGAGCCCTTGTCTCAGAAAGGCTCAGTCGGTGGCTCAGATCAGTCACAAACATCTGGGAAGAGTCCACGCAGCATTCAGATTCATGGTGAGCATGCTCTGAAAAACGGGCCGGCTCCGTTTAAAGGGGCCCAACTGGAAGGAAGCAGGGGCACGTCGGGCTCCCCGGGGGGCTCTGGAGGGGCTGGTGCCTCTTTCCGTGCCCTGGAGCCTCAGGGCGATAGTTTTTGCATCTCTCTCAGAATCTACGCAGTTCCTTCCCCCTCCTTTTTTTGAAATTAAATTATTTATTTATTTATTTTTGGGCTGTGTTGGGTCTTCGTTGCTGCACACGGGCTTTCTCTAGTTGTGGTGAGCGGGGGCTACTCTTCATTGCTGTTCACAGGCTTCTCATTGTGGTGGCTTCTCTTGTTGAGGAGCACGGGCTCTAGGTGCGTGGGCTTCAGTAGTTGCAGCACACGGGTTCAGTAGTTGTGGCACGTGGGCCCTAGAGCACGCAGGCTTCAGTAGTTGTGGCACACAGGCTCAGCAGTTGTGGTGCATGGGCTTAGTTGCTCCGTGGCATGTGGGATCTTCCCGGCCCAGGGATCGAACCCGTGTCCCCTGCATTGGCAGGTGGATTCTTAACCACTGCGCCACCAGGGAAGTCCCTACGCAGTTTCCTCTTTACAGACAAGCATTCTGGTTCAAAATCCAGATTCTGTGACCCCACCCACCTCTTGATTTCAATTGGTAAGGGTGTGGCCCAGGAACCGGCATCATTGATGAGTTTCCCCAGTGATTCTTCCACAAGCTAAAGTTCAAGGATACTGAGGCAGAGTTTTCCGTGTCCAGCAGAGGACATGTGAATACCCAGTATAGACCTGTGGGCAGTGGGTGGTACACTGGACCAGGCGCCACCCCCCAACCTGACAACTGAGGCCAGGGAAGCCAGTCTAAGGGATAGCGACGTGCCCTCCCTCCTCCTGGGCCCACCATTTGCTTTCTGGGGCCTCCTCACTGCAGCAGGGGCAGCCCCAGAGGATCACCACAGCTGGTCATCAGGGATTCACTTCCAAACTGCTTCAGTGATTTTGTAAAGGGTGGAATTCCTGACTTCTTTTTCCTTCATCTCACAAAAAACTCCATAATCAGGCAACCCCGATGGGAGATGGTAAGGAATGGGCTAGTGTGACCTGAAATAGCTTCAGTTTATTCTCCTTGGAAGCTCAGAATTCCAGGAGCCACTTGAAGCAGTCAGTCCTTTCCCTGCACGCTTCACGAGAGAGAAAAAGAGAGAGAGAAAGAGAGAAGAAGGGAGTGAGAAGAGCTGCGAGTGAGGAAAGGAGAGAGGGTAGGAGAGAAGGATGGAGAGGAAGGGAGAGATAGAGGGATGGAGAGGGAAAGACAATGGGAGGGGAGGGGGAGCAGAGATAAGAGGAACAAGACAGAGGCCCAGAAGAGAGACAGGCGTATTGTGTGCATGCACTCACACATGCTTCTAGTGGGAGGTCGTCCAGGCCACTCTGCTCGCACTGGTCTGTCACTGCTCTGGTCCATGGCCGCCTGCCACAGCAATGGCTCAGTGCTGGAACGTCCGTGGCTGTGGCTTGCAGCCTCCCCTCTGGCTGAGGGCAAAAGCTGCTGACAAATCTGCCTGGAATATCTGAGTTTTTCCAACACAGAAAGAAGAAACATACACACACAAACCAGTCTTATCATATGCCTGGCAGCTGGGGATGGAAAAATTCCATAATTGAAATGCAGATGGAGGAGGCACCACTAAACTGCTGGACAACAAGCCCCTCCCCACCCCCCTTCACGGTGACACCGTTCCAGCAGCCCTCATGTCCCTGATCACATTCCCACCCTGGTTTGCCCTCTTGTCCCCAGGCACTGTCAAGGACCTAGATGATCCCCACAAGAGCACTGGTGTTGCGTGACACACAACCCAACCCTCTGAAAGGAGAGATGGTACCCTACCAGCCCTCACCCTTAGCCAGTTACTAGCACATGAAGACAGGAAATCCCCCCGCAGTGACCAGCAACTTTGGAGGATGTGCATGAGTCTTAAATGGAGCTCCCAACACCACCCCACTTCTACCCAGCCCCCTCAGGGCTTTGAGTGCCTTCTATTCTTCCTGAACCAGACAATTCCTTCATCTCCCCCTCCCTGGGTACAGAAGCCATAGCTTGAAGGGGTATTAAGAGATAAATTCTGTATTAGGTACAGGTTGGGAGCCTCCAGCTTTCATTGCACTAAACATTTGATGAGCACCTCTTATTTGCCCTGCACAGTGGGATCAGAAAGACTGACAAGACCTAAGTGAGGGAAGCAAAAATGTACAAACTACATTTGTACGAAATGTGAATCCTGTTAGGACGATGTGGATGCCAAAGGCACAAGCAACTTGCTGTGGGATCTTGGGAGAAAGAGCCGTGAATTAGGTCTGGGTGACTGTGGGAAGGCTCTATGGAGGGCCTGGTATTTGGACTACACTTTGAAAGTTGGACAAGATTTCAATAGAGAGAGGAAAATGGGGAAAGATTTTGCTGATTCTTCAAACAGCACCTACAAAGTGAGATCAGAGATTTTAAACACTGCTGTTTTTACCACACCCGCTGGGCAGTGCAAAGGCAAAATCACAGATTGCAGTCCAGACTGTGACACCTTTGGGGGCCAGTCACATGCCTTCTCTGAGCGCCAGTTTTCTCATCTGTAAAACGGGAATGCTGACCACTTCACAGAGTTGCCGTGAAGATGAGGTCATTCAAGCCGAGAGTACCTGCCACACAGTAGGTACTCAATGTGTCTTCCTAGAGTAAATACGTATAACACATAGCAGGTGGCAAACATTTTAATTCCCCGACAATGTTTTGTCACAGTCCCGGCTCACAGTCTAGCAATGGAAGGTATTACTGACTTTCTGGGGGTGCTGAACTCTATATGCCAAAGCTGCCCAGGCGGGAGAGGAAGCAGCTCAAAGAGCTGTCATCCTGTAGCTAACAAGAGTTAAGAGCGTTTTTCTTCGAATGTCTACGAAGGGGCTCACACAATCCCACTACCCACTGCCTTGGTCCCGTTTTCAAAGCGTGGTCTGTGAGTCACATTCATCAAACTCACAGAAAATACAGGCCAATATCCAGGCTTACAGAATCAGTCTCTGGAGGGAGGGTCTGGGAATACATATTTTGAACAAACTCATATTCACAAAGTTTGGGAGAGTCTGGGGGCTGCTGTGCCCGCTGTTCCTTCGTCCTGGGCCACCCTTGCTCAGATAGACAAAGGGCTGACTCCACTCAGGTCTGTGTTTAGATGTCTGGTCCGCAGAGAGGTCCTTCCTGACACCGCCCCGCCCCAATCCAATACAGTAGCCCCTGTTGCTTTCTATCCCTCACTGTACTTTGTTTGTCATCATAGTGTGTGTGACCTGAGGCTCTATTACACTTAGGTTGGTGTGTTTATTACCTGGCTCTCCCACTAAACGTAAGCTTCAGGAGCATGGCTACTTCACTGTGGCATCTTTAGTGCCTAGAACAGCACCTGAGATATAGCGGATATTAGGTAATTACTTGTTAAATGAACGATTGCTCTGTGCCCTTAAAGACTGCAGAGAATGGTGCTGTTCGTCAAATATTTCCGGCTCTTTCCCCATTCTGAGCACGTGGAAAGAATACACTTCCTGCTCCCCTTTTGGAGGGTGGGCTATAGAACTAGTTCTGGCCAATGAGTTGCGAGCAAAAGTGACTGGAGCTTTTCCATGCTGGTTGGTGTAGGAGCCTCTGGGCTCTCTCAGTTTTCCTCTGGCTTGGTGATGGGCAACATTCAACCCATCAGCCTGGGTCCCTGCGTGAGTCTCATGACCAGAATCTCCCTACCAACGGGCAAAGGACATGTAACGTGAGTGAGAAAGAAGTCTCTGGTTTACAGGCACTGGGACTTGAGGGTTGTTTATTACTGCAGCGTAACCTAACCTGTCCTGACAGGTCCATTGATCCCATGCAGTTAGTCGCACTGTCAGAATCACTGGGAGGTCCCTAAATTCCTTGGGGATTTCAAGCAACTTCAAGTGCCTCAAAGCCAAACAAACCCAGAAACTTCCCCTTTAGAAGGTCAGGCCACATTCTGTCCTCCCCTTTTCCTTCCTACTGGGAAGCTCCCTGGGGGTGAAGGGATAGCCTTGAAACAACTCACCCAATAAGGGATCCGACAGCCTCTGGGACCACCTCTGAAGTGACCTCACACACTGACCACACACTCAAACTCACTGTCACCATCCTTCCCTTTGGTCAAAAATAAAAACAACACACCCACTCTTCTGGGAGTGAGTCACAGACAGAAAAAAATCAATGGTTCTGAGCCAAGAGGATCTGCTAACAAGGGGAAAAAACTCCCAGTGGAGGTATCTTAGCAGACGCTGTGGTCTCACCCCTGTGGCCTGCATGACCAAAGACCAATCCAAACAATTTTGAAGTTCAGCCATCAGACATTATTACCCCAGGTCCTAACCCTACAATAAGACTGGAGTTTATTTAGTACTTCTTCCCTGGTGAAGGAGGAATGGGTTGTGTGTGTGTGGTGGGGGGGGTGTGTGTGTTGTGGGAGAGGATGCTCTTTTGGGGAAGAAGGAGACTGGGCTGGGAAAGATGACATCAGAAGAGGCAAGTTCCAAGCAGAGAGCCTCCTGCTGGGGTTCAGAAAAGGCAGCTGCCTCTCCGACCTCAATTGCTTGGCTCAGGGAGATGAACCTTAAGATAAACTTGATAAACTTTTTGGATTGGTTACATGGAGTTATGTTATCTCCATTCCCATCCCAGAAGCCAAATGTAGGGCTCTGGCCCTGCTCGATCTCCTCCCCTCTGCAGTGCTGACAGCAGCTCGTATTACTCCTCCAAATCAGGGCTGGAGCAGGAAAACAAAACCAGAGCATTTTTCTGTACAGCTCAGGCAACTGGGAAAAAGGGGTTTATGCCTGATTATTCCAGATGGTCCTCAGTTTCCCAGGGCCAGAGGAGACACTCATCCCATGAGCCTCCCTCTCCTGGGAATCTGGGCTGAGCTGCCCAAACTCATGCTTGGGGGAGGGGGATACAGGACAGAGATGGATATTGTTGGCAATTTCACAAATGGCATTTCAAAACTGGCCTTCCCGTGATGCACTCTTTGACAGGTCCCTTCTTCTTGCCACACCAAGCTGTCACCAGAGCACAAGCTTGGTCCACACCCTGGACCTCACCCAGCCCACTGCTCTCCCAAAGTTGGAGGGAGTGATCTCTGAACAAGTCTCAAGCCTGTGAAGATGGATGGATAACAGAGGGTGGATACAAGCAAATATTTATATGTGATACAGGGTTCTGCAACAAAAGTGTTCGCAGAAGAAGTGGGAGAGTTGGGAAAAAGAGACCACAAAGGCGAACTGTGCTTTCCTCTTTCAACGTTCAGCAGAAAGCATTGTAGAATAACACCCCATTGGGTTTTTTCTCGGTTGTGTCCCACTGAACTTCAGCTGCTCTGTGGAGCAAAGAACAGAGAAGCCCATTCTCTTATCACCAAATCTAAAGTAGTGGGGTCCTTGGACCAGCAGCATCAACACTGCCTGGGAACTTGTTAAAAATGGAAAATCTCAAACTATTATATAGAGAATGGATAAACAACAAGGTCCCATTGTATAGCACAGGGAACTATAATCAACATCTTGTAATAAACCATAATGGAAAAGAACAAAATGCAAAATCTCAAACCTCAGCTCCAGACAAACTGACTCAGAAACTCAGGGGGTGGAGCCCAGTAATCTGTGATTTAACAAGCCCTCCAGGTAATTGTGATGCATGGCAGCTTTCGAAAACCACTGATGTAGAGAAAGCAAGGGAGACAGGGGAGAGGAGAAGTGGAGGGGGAGAGCAGAGGGAGTGGCTCTGGCTCACACTCCCCCATCTCAACTCCTTCTGCTTCTTAGCACTGTGCTATTGGCTCCTGGGGGTCATTCTTCTCAAGTACCCAGAAGCCACCTCATGAGGTGAGAAGCTCCAGTCTCTGGTGAGACCCAGGGGACCAGAGGATTCCATGATTGTCACCACCATGAGGGAGAAGCCATGGGCCAAAGCAAGCTTGGAATTCCCTGACCACTGGACTCTTGACATTTTAGGAATTACCTAAAAATTACCACCAAGGGGAAATCGAAAAGCAAAAGTGAAGATTCCCCTAGGAGACACTAGGGGGAGACCCATCTCTGGTCTGGGAAGAGGAGGGAGCAACTCAGGTCTAGAATTTAGGCTGCGTATTTCCAAAGTGGATTTGCTGGTGACTTCTTGCTAAATCAACCAAACTGAACCCCAAGTTTTGAGAGGACAGTCAGTGATCACTGAGTCAGAGTGGTGGAACCGGAGAGGATGGGAAAAGCATCTACCTGTCTCCCCACTCCCAGACCAATTTACAGCTAAGGACAGTGTAGAAGCTAGAGCGGATCCAGGGTCATACAGTGGGTCTGACGGGACACACAGGTTCAAAGATCCAGCAGTCCCGTTTCCCTATCTATGAGAGATGGTCAGGACGGGTTACGCAATGCGTGGGACCCAGTGCTGAAAGAAAATGCTGGCCTTTTGTTCAAAAATTATTAAGGTTTTCAAGGCGGTAACAGCAGAGCATTAAACTCGAGAGGAGTGGGGAGGTTATGAAGCTTCCATATCCAGGTTACCCTGGATCTGGAACTGATAGATGGGGATCGCTCTTTGGGCCCCACAGGTGAGCTGTCCATACCGGATACAAAATAAGGCTTTTGCGGTCGGGGGTGGTGATGGTGGATGTATTTCCACAGTAATGACTAGAACAGCTATGGGGAGAGGCGGGTTTGACTTAGGAACAAAAGCTCTCCCAACCCAGGCGCGCTGGAGCGTTCTCACAGTCTAGGACCCAGGACCACTATAACTCCAGTCTTCCGGGAAAGGACTATCCTACCCGACAGGGCTGCTGAGAGAGGGGAAATCCAACCACAGTGAAAGTGGCGCGGGGACAGCCTTGCGCGTCGCGGAGGCGGCTTCTCGCCATCAGCGTGGCAAGGGTTCCCCGCCGCGCGTCCCTCCGCGCCAACGGGACTCTGAGCTGCTGCGGGCCCGCGAGCCGGAGCCGGGCATCCCCTACCCACACCTGGCTCTGCGCGCAAGGGGACGGTGAACGGCGGAGAGGGGAACAGCAGGGGAACAAATCCCTCCGGTCGGCTTGAAAACCGGGAGGGTGGCGGGCGGGCACTGAGCCGGTGGAAATCTTTCTAGACCCCATCCTCAGCTAGCTCCTAAAGCCTTCCCTTCGGCCCGCTCCCTCCCCTGGGTGTGTTGGGGTGCGGGTTTTGGGGGATCTGGCGTTGGGGGAGATGATGAGAGAGGGAAGGAGGCAGGGCTGAAGGCAGGCGACCCCCAACAGAATGCCTCTGCTGAGTTGTCCTGTATAGAGCCTTTCCCATACGCAATCCTTCAGCTGCCCCAGCTTCCTGAAGACGCCCCTAAATCCACACTCGCTCAGGCCCCCCCCGCCGCCACCCCGGCCACTTGGTCGGGTCGGTTGTTCCTTCGGGTCTTCCTTCCTGCCTCTCCGAAGTCTCCCCGCCCCCGCCCCGCCCTGCAGGCTGCGGTCCCTTTAAAGGCGCGCTGGTCTGGGGCTTCCCTTCTCTCGAGGCGGACTCGGGAGCAGCGCCGACGCCGAGAGCTGCCGGCGCCGCCGCCGCTAGCCCGGCATGGCCATGGCGTCCCCGGCCATCGGGCAGCGCCCGTACCGGCTACTCTTGGACACAGAACCGCCGCGCTATCTACAGAGCCTGAGCGGCCCCAAGCCGCCGCCGCCTCCGCCGCCCCCGGGCCGGTCCTCGCGCCGCTGCGCCCCCGCGCCCCTCTCCACTGCGCCCGGGGCGCACGAGGGACGCGGTGCCAGAAGGGCTGCCCGGGGGGACTTGGAGCCACAGCCTCGGGCTTCCCGACCCGCTCGTCCGCTCCGGCCTGGTCTGCAGCAGAGACTGCGGCGGCGGCCTGGAGCGCCCCGGCCCCGAGACGTGCGGAGCATCTTCGAGCAGCCCCAGGATCCCCGCGTCCCGGCGGAGCGAGGCGAGGGGCACTGCTTCGCCGAACTGGAGCTGCGGAGTGGCTGGGGCTGGTGTGACCTGTGCGGACGAGAGGTGCTGCGTCAGGCGCTGCGCTGCACTAGTGAGTGTGAGGGCAGGGTAGGGAGGGGCGCAGGGGAAGACCGCAGTCCATGGGCGAGCAACTGCGAGGGGGCTGAGGCAGGCAGAGAGGGGGCACTGCCCTCTCTGGCTCCAGGGGAGACTTCGACTTTAACTGAGGTAGGTAAGTCTTGGAGACGCTCTGCGCCTTAGTCCCCTGCCCGGTATCCTCTAATGACTGCCTACTGCGCAGGTATGCTTATGAGGCCTTTAACAAATACCTCTTCCCCAGACAGGTGCACGCCTCGCCCCTCCCCAGACACATATGTACACACACAGACACACACACGTAGGTTGGGGTCGATACCTGAAGCTACAAGGTCATTGCCTAGTCTCCCGTGCACCTTCTTGCTTTTGTTGTAAGTTCTTTTGAGTGGGTTGTAAGGCTGGTATTGAGATGGCCATTTGCCCCGTGCTTATTAGGGTAATGGCAGAATGACTTGTGTGTCTGCCTATGGTACAGGCCCATGGTACATGCCTGCCTGTGGTACACCCCTATGGTACATGCCTGCCTGTGGTACACCCCTCCTCCAGGGCGACCTGTTGGGTTAGGGAGGAGATCTGGTTAGGCTATGGATGGAAACAGGCTGTGAGGTTGAAAGAGCCTGAGGTGACCCTGGATCTGTGCCCTCTCCTGCCTTCCACCTCTGGCCCCTCAGACCTTTGGACTCTGCTCTGATGTTTGGCTGTGCCCTGCCTCCTCCTCCTAGGTCACTGCTGGAAAATGACCCAACTGCCTGCCCTGTCCCTTCCTCCCCAGAGTTCTCAGGTCCCTCCAGCCTCCTCCTGAGCCATACTCTTCTCAAAGCCTGACTAAAACACTGGGCATCCAGTGTATAGATTTTCTGAGCAAATTTGCAGTATTCTTGAGGGTTTATTATTTTTCTCTTCCGACAGTTAGGTGTGTGTATTTCTTTAAGAGATGTCCTCTTCCTACCCCCCACCCCATCCCACATTTGCTGTTACCATGTTTGGCAGAGGATATCCATACCCATGTGTTTATACAGATAGTTTAAATATCTGAAGCACAAAGCACAGACAATGGTACAACCTCTAGAAAGCATCCCTGGAAATGGCTTGTGGCTTGCATCTTTCAGCAAAGCCTCTTCCCGCATGACAGCAGCCCCACAGCTACCACCCAGCTCCAGCATTGTACAGCAGCAACTACATCCACGTCAGGAAAACCCGACCTTGCCTCTCTCTGTGGCCAAGGCTGTGCAGTGTGCCTCCCACTGCAGCTGGCTTCAGGGAAGGAGAGCTCAGACTCTAAGCCAGGGTCAAGTGGAAGAGGACGATGGGAGGGGAAAGTGGTTACTGCTCCCTCCACCACCAGAACTCAGTTCAGGTGCTAATTAAAAAGGAAAGGGCAAAAGATATAGAGGTGTGTGACGTGGGTGGAAGGGCTGCTGTCACTTGGCAAATGTCCCTGACCTTCAGTAGAATCAAATGCAACTTTCCCACAGATGTGTTGGCAGCTTTTGCCCTCTCAAGGGTCCTGGGGTGCTTTACTGCATCCGCCAACCCTGTCAACACAGGGAGGGGCAGTATCCTCGTTGTAATGGGTTTTAATGTGCCAGAATCCTGGGAGAGCCGCTTCATTGGAATTCTAGTTTGTATGAAGACATTGGGGGAATTCCCTGGCCGTCCAGTGGTCAGGACTCCGAGCTTCCACTGCAGGGGGAACGGGTTTGATTCCTGGCTGGGGAACTAAGATCCCGCATGACGGGCCACGAGGGAAAAAAAAAACAAAAAACTTTACAAGCAAGAGCGAAAAAGATATTGGGGGACTATTTGGCCTATAGTTTTATGATTTGGGGGGTGTTGTGGATAATGGTGTCCATGTGTGTGTTTGTATGTGAATATGCCTGATTCTCCATAATTAAATGAATTTATGCCCACTTCACATTAGTTTCTGGTGGCAGGAAGCACCAGGTGCACGGGCATGTCCTCTGACTTTGTGTGTGACTTGGTGGTCCCCAGCCAGGTGGGTTAATACCAACCAGGGATGTCTGAACATCAGAGAGGGAGCAGAGTTGGAATCAAGGGGCTATAGAGAGGAGCCTCTGTTTGTTGTTATTAATATTTAACTGTGGACCTGTGGCTGGATGGGAACAGTTGAGAAATGTTCTGATGGTTGGCAGGTAGAGACACAGCCCGCCAAGCTCACCAATCATCTTTCTTTCCATTGAAGTTCTAATTCCATGGTGGGGTTGGTTTGTTTCATCTTTGTTTCAAAAAGCAAGGGTCAAAACCATGACTTTTGAAAGGCAATACTCTGCAGTGCCTAAGCGAAAGGTCTGGACCCAGAGACCTAGGTTTGAATCCTGACTCTGCCTCTTGGTCTCTGTGTGACCCTGGGCACCTCTGTGTTCTGCTTCCTTGTTTTAGAAAATGGGGATGATTGGGAATTCCCTGGCGGGCCAGTGGCTAGGACTCCGTGCTTCCACTGCAGGGGAAACGGGTTCGATCCCTGTTTGGGGAACTAAGATCCCACAAGCCTAGCCTCGCTCCCCCCCCCACAAAAAAAAATAATAATGGGGATGATAACATTACCTTCACGATCGTGTTAATGTGAGAATTAAATGAATTAATGTATGGAAAGGTCTTAGAACAGTGCCTGGCAGAAGGCAATATAAATGTTTAATGCAATATGAGTGTTATTATCCGCTCTCGTCAAGCAGCTGTAACAATTTGGGCTCCTGACACTTCTTAGGTTCACCTTTCCACGCGGTGAGTACAGTTTTCCACCTCTGCTTGGTTGCTGAGCTGAGTGGGAAAGAAGGTGCCTTGAGCATCCCAGGCAGTGTGGACACTAATCGTCCTCTAGCATTGCCACTCCTGCCTGCTGAGGCTGACAAGCATCCTCACAGGGTACCCATGGCTTAGAGGTCACGAAGACCCAGGCGCCTTGTCTTTGTACCACTTGGCCCCAGCACAGCGCAGTCTCAGTAAGTAGTGGTTGATGAGGGTGGTTGCCTGTTGTTACCATTAAATCTCCCTGCTCTTGGAAACAAGCAGAAGAGCCGTGGGTATATACGTGACATCTGCCTGAGCAGGAGGCTGACACTGGGTGGGAGCCGTGTTGGCAAAATGGGCTTTTTATAAGGGAAGCTTTTAGAAAACTGTCTTCCCACTGTCTGCCTGCCTTTTTAGTGAAAATCCCTCTAACTTAAGCTTACCCCTACTTCAAGGTCTATAACTGAGCTCTGGTTAATGCTGGATTTGCCAACAGGAAAAGTTCAAAGTTAATATTCATTTCCAGGATTAAAGAAGTCATGTTTGTTAGATAGAGAAGGAAATCCAGTGGGGATTGGGAGGGGGAGAGAGAGGTAGATTGTATGAATTCGTGTGTGTGTGGTGTGTGTGTGTCTTGGGGTGGGGGCAGTTGCAGCAGTGAGAGCCCATTTCCAGCCTTCCAGGAGGGATGGTCAATAGCAAACAACCCTTAAAACTCTCACAGGCTGCCCTATGGCTTTGTTCTCAGGGAATGTCCCTTACAGGTTGTGGACCCTTTCTACTATAGAAGGCACATGGAGTTGACCTTTTACCTTTCATCACATTTTGGTGGGTATGTTAGCCATCCTGGATCAAGGAATGCTCTGGAAAATGGGGAAAGCTAAGTCCAACTCAACATTCAGGGAGGGATGTTTAGACATGCCTTGCACGTTGCTAGTGGAGCCGGTCCTCTTTCGAGAGGGTGCCATTCAGAGCTGTGAAGTGTTACGTGATTGGGATTATAGGGTGGAAGGGGGACCCTGGGGCTCATCATCCTGACCTTGCCCTCCTGTGATAGACTTGAATTATGGTGTGAGTATGAGGTGTTTGCCATGGAGCCCGCAGGGATGGGGACAGGGGCCTTCTTGGTGAGCGAGGCTGGTATCTCACAGAGCCCCTTGTCCAGACGTTGTAGCTCTGTCTCGTCGCTGCATCAGTGGTTGAGCTTAACCCACCTCTCTGCACAGACTGGACCCACTCATGTGACAGCCACAGGCTCCTACAAACCCACCCCCTGTCATGGGTTCTTTGTAGGAGAGGTTACGGGGACATGGACATTGAGTGTCCCTGCGGCAGACCCAGGAACCTTGGGCACTTGGAAAGTGTTTTATTTGTCCAGGATACTAGGTAGCACTGAAGTATATGACCTGAAGTATTTTCATTAATTCAGGACCGTGTTTGGCTTTGGAGGTTAGGAAAATTAAGCCCTGAAATGGTTGTTTTCTTGTTAGAGACAGTGGAATCCCCAATCCCTCCCCTGCCCCTGGCTCTGATTGGGGTTTTCTTCTTGGGGAACGTCCTAGTGGAGTGGGTTTGGGGGGGACAAGGGAGGACAGAGAAAGGACCTGGAATGCTTTGACAGAGGCCATTTGAGCTCCCCAAGCTGTTATTCTGTTTCCTCTCCTCCCTGCTTCCTGTATTTTCAAAAGATGAAAGTGAAAGGATTAAATGTGGGTTTAATTTTTCCCCCCTATTCATCAGAGCATGAAATTTTCTGATTATTCAGAAAATTACTTATTCGAGTAAGAGGGGCTCGAATCCCAGGTACAGTCAAAAATGATTAATGCCACTTGTCTGCCCGCCTAATTAGACTTGGTAATGAACGTGTGTGTCCTCCTGCTGATCCTGCGGAGTCACTAGGTGGAAGTAAGTTGACATCTCCCCTCAGCACTGCGGGTTTGAGCCGGTACCCTCTCTCTTTTCCCCAAGTTTACCAGTGAATTCAGCCGGTGCCAAGCCTGGCAGGTAGGCCCTGAGTGACAGGGAAAAGAGAGCCCCCAGCCCAGCTGAAGAGCCCTTCCTAGCTGGTGAGTTGACCCTCCTGCCTCAGGAAGCCGGCTTCTGCGTGGTGACAGGGGCCAAAGGCTCAGGAGAGCGGCTGAGGCTCAGGGCAGACCCAGCCTAGAGAATGAGCAACGGCAAGAATTCTTCACAGGTCCACGGTGCCTTTTCTCTGAGGAGCACAAAGGGTTTGCATACTGCTGCCACGCTCATCCTCAGAACAGATTCATGAGGTCAGAATGCAGGGAGGCTTCTGCCGAGGTCTCACGTGGAGAGAAGGAGTCGCCCGTCCATCTGGCCAGGGGCAGGGGAAGGTTAGACCCTCATGTTGGGCAAACCCGACTGGCCTTGAAGATGGCCTCTGACTATCTCGGGCTGTCAAGCCATTTCCCTCCTTTGGTCCGTGCCCAGCATCTCTGGGACAGGGGCAGCCCCCCGCTGGGCCGGCCGTGGGAGCGTCCTGGGTCTTGCTTCCCAGGTGCTCTCCCACGGGGCCCTCGCTGGCTCCCGACACCCACCCCTCCCCGCTCAGTCTCCCCGTGGAGGGAGCTGCGTGCCGCCTTTGCCCTGCCTGCTGGGGTGCTATGAAGGCTGATGAGGAAGCTGGAAGCACATCTCTGGCCTGACCAGGGGCCCTTCCTGTTCGCATTCCTCTGATGACAAGGTGAGAATTCTTTGGCAGGTGAGTATTTGTGGGTGTGCAAGGCATGCAGACAGAACGTTCCGCCTCCCTCCATCCCGGCTTCCAGCAGCACCAGCTCGTGTAGTCCTCTCACCCACCATGGGCTTGCAGATCTGCCGGTGCCCGTGGCAGGATGCTTTCTGACCCTCCAGAGGGCCTCATCCCACCCTGCCACCCACTCCTCCCGCAGGCTCTGTTCGGCTCTCCCCTGGCTGGGTCGGGAAGTGGTGGGAGGCCGCCGACCCTGGGAAGGCCAGCCCTGACGGGGGAGATAGCTCTGCATTTAGTCACTTTCGGTTTTTTTCCAAAAGTCTTGGCAAGTTTCTCTACATCTTCAGGGCTGGATCTCGGGGCTAGGAGGAGAGCAGAGCCAGCTTTTAGGCTTTGGGGAATGAGCAAGGAGGCCGACGTGATGACGTCAGGCAGGGCAGCAGGCTCGATTCCCGGGTTGAAGTGGAATAAAATCGGTACCAGGGAGGAGTCAGAGGGAGAGCCACTCCAAGGTCAAGACTGTCTTGACTCAGACCTAGGGGGTGATATTTGGGTGTCCTTTGAGGCACCCCAACACCATGCCGAGGAGACATGGGCAGAGGCTGATGGACCCCGAGAACTCTCCATGGTGTAGTGGTGGTGTTGGCCAAAGTGGCCAACAAGTTCATGCAGGGCCTGTTCTAGCCCGCCCGTGGTTCCTGGCATGGAGAACATTCTTGAGAGATGCACCCATAAGAAAAGCTGTGACATTTGGTTCTCTTTTGCCTTTTTGGAGAGGAAGGAGAAAAAGCAGTAGGGGTCTGTCCTGGCACAGTTGCCCTGTGCCCAGCCTGCTGGTGGAGAGTACTCTGTGCTAGCTGAGGGGTCTGTGACCCCTGGTTGCTGTAGTGCATCCCAGATTTTCTTCAGGATATCCCTACCCACCCCTATTGCCCTAGCCTCATTGAGGGCATCAGGGGGAAAGCACGAGCGGACATTGTGCTGAGGGTTGGGAAGAAGGGTGGTGTTGGAAAGTTCAGTCAGTTCCTGTGTATCACTGGGTGGGCAGGCAGGTGACTGGTATGTCCCTCACCTGTGACCACAGTGAGACTGGGTCATGTTTACCCTTCAGTGGAGGGCC
Source organism: Delphinapterus leucas (assembly GCF_059928025.1). Lineage (NCBI taxonomy): Eukaryota > Metazoa > Chordata > Mammalia > Artiodactyla > Monodontidae > Delphinapterus > Delphinapterus leucas. The sequence goes on from NC_143129.1 coordinate 41,381,696, forward strand.
TGCACGCCACCTTCTGCTCCCCATCCCTGTTTCTTTTTTTGTTTGTTTGTTTGCGGTACGCGGGCCTATCACTGTTGTGGCCTCTCCCGTTGCGGAGCACAGGCTCCCGACGCGCAGGCTCAGCGGCCATGGCTCACGGGCCCAGCCGCTCCGCGGCATGTGGGATCTTCCCTGACCGGGGCACGAACCCATGTCCCCTGCATCGGCAGGTGGACTCTCAACCACTGCGCCACCAGGGAAGCCCCATCCCTGTTTCTTGAACAAACACTTCCAGGGCAGAGCAGATCTCACCCAGATGTCTGCAGTGGCTGTTGGCTAGGGCTGCTAGAACGTGAAAATGTGGCTTACATGAACCTTTCCGAAATCAGACCACAGGTTCACAAAAGTCAGCCTTGAAAGAAGAGCGATGTTCCTCGCCCATTTTGTTCTTTATCCTTTTATGGTTTGTTTCTATCGGATGCTGGACCTGGGAAAGAATTGTCGTGTTTGCTGAAGATACAAATTGGTGTTCTGTGAGCCTGCAAGGATGGAGATATTCATGTGGATCAAGAAATACTGAGAATGGCCAAGAAGTTGTGGGAACAGAGATTACTTTTATCTCAGAGATGACTTGGCTGATCTAAAGTGTTTTCTTGCCTACTGGCTCTGCTGAGCCTTGCAGTGCCCTTGTGAGGCAGGCAGGGCTGGGTGAATCATGACCATCTCACAAATGAGGAGAGAAGTCACTCCCTGGCATTCAGGGAGTCAGTGACTTCTCTGCGATGACCTGGATCATTAGCAAAATCAGCACCAGAACCCAACATAGCGTTTTGCCCCATGAGCTAATGTCATTGAATATGCAAGTTAGTGGAGTTTCCTCATTCATCTGCTTCCCTTCTGCCAACGAACGCTGAAATGTCCATAAAAAGAGGTACAGAAAAAGAGGAGGGTGAACCAAGGGGCGGGTAAGCCATGTGCAAGCTAGAGGATCAGTCAGGTCCTGGACAATTGAGAGCTGGCGCACTTCAGCCTGTTTTCCATGTTTGGTTTTTAAATAGGTTTTCAGCATGTGTAAATCATGAGGTCTTGAAACAAGAGGTGAAGTTTTTCTTAAATCATAAAAGAATCAAGTGTGTCTGTCCCCTCCCCACCCCACCCATTGGTATTAGGTGTGTGTAGGGCAGGTGGGCGTGGAAATGCAGGTTGAAGACCTTTTCCTGGAACTGAAAAGATCCTCCTTGTCAGGACCCAGGGTTCATGACACAGGACTAACCATGAACCAAAGAAAAATTAGGTTGTGTCTCAAAGGGGACAGCTACGGGGCAGAAGAGTTGGATCGGGCCTGGAAAATAAACTGAGGTTTACATGATGGCCCTCCGCCCTGTCCCAGGCAGTGTTGTGGCTGAGCGAGGGGCAGCAAATCTGGGGAAAGCCCCCCCACTCCCACCCCAACTCTGTGTGCCTCCAGGTCAGGCTCACGTTTGGGTATCGTCACTTTTCTTGCTGACTTGGAGGAAGCTGTTTTTTCCATTCAAGTTGAATAGAAGCTGAAGGTTTTGTGGTTTCTGTTGAAACAATTATGTCCTTTCTGCAACTGAGGAAAGTATTAAAAATCCAAAAATAAACCTCAGAGATGCCTTACTATTCAAATGGAACAAAAGAGTCCAGCTGTAACTTGAGAGTTTTTAGAAAAAGGGGTTGAGCGTACTCTCTGTAAATGTCTATTCTAGTGATGAGTGTTTTAAAAAGCAATCTGGAAGGACCTTTATATGAATAGGGTTTCAAGGTGAGAATATGTTGTAACCCCAGCACTTAAGATGGTGAAGCCTGTTTCTTCAAGTTAGGTTCGCCCTGGCTGGAGGTCAGAGGGTCAGTGCTTAGATGTTGGGGCAGCAGGAGGTCACTGTGCTCCTCCTGAAATATCCGTACAGCAGAAATTCTATCCAGGTTTTCTAAAGGTCAGGAGTGAAGATTCTAGAACCTCCCAAAGCCCCATCTGGATTCTCAGCCAGTTCTTTCCTGCTGGCTTCCCCAATGGCTTAACCTGTCCACAAAATCATCTCTGTGATGAGGAAAAGGAGAAGTGAGATCAGTATATCCTCCAGCCCAAGTGGGGCATTCAGAAGGGATTTTCCCCCGTGACACATGACTCATGATTTAAAGTTTCCCAGCATGTGCGTGTCCTCCTCTCTGAGCATGGGAGTGGGAATGCCACCCTTGCCCGTGCTCAAGCAGGTGGGAGTACCTGGGCCCTCGTGAAGATCTCATGTCCCAGTGGGGCCAGGAATCTGGGCTCCCAGCTTCACGTGGCGGCCCCGGTGTCATCTCAGGACCTGGACTCACGAGCCTTGCCTAGGCAGAGCTCCTGGGTAAGCTAGATGATCACAAAACAGACCACTGGCAGCCCAGTCACCCCCGCAAGGAAGCATTAGGGAGAAAGACCCAGTGTCCCAGCCCGAGGAAGGGGGCATTTGGGGGCATCTCTCTATTAAATAGATGACTTGTAAACAGTGTGCTTTATTGTTCCTGCACCAAGGACTGAGGGCCTCAGCAGGGAGGGGTGATCTAGCTGGGGCCTCCTGGCCAGAGATCCTGTGAGGGGGCAGGTGATAGGGGAGCCTATTTGGAAGGTCAGGTGCAGCTTGGGTTTGCTCTACCATTTTCTTCACTCAGTGACCTGAGGGCCTGGCCTCTGGGATATGATGCCATTCAACATTCTCTGTGGCCTGGGGAAGAACCACAGCACAAAATGGTGGAAGCAGGTTGGCAGCTGCACGAGGGCCAACAGGGCTCACATCTGAACTCATGAGTGTTCACCTTCTGGACCCAGCACTAGGTGACCAGCCCCCAGAGGTGTAAATGCAGCTTCATCGGCCCTCTGTGATGCCTTTCCTCTAAAGGACAGCGCCCCTGCTTCATCTGAAGCTGGCCCCCAATGGCGGTTGGCGGGCGACTTTTGGAGTCTCTGGGCAGCGTGGGAGCAGGCTACCCTCTTCAGCGGTTTTCCTGGAAGGCTTTGCTGCCTGTCCCGTGCCAATCGCCCGTCTTGGCCTGGGTGACAGGGCCTCTGGGAACTTCCCCACCAGGACTTGGTTGCTTCTGGGAGTCACTGTTTAGGGGACACCCTGTGAGCCCCACGTTAGGGCAAGAGAACAACCTTTCTGCCGTCTTCATGAGAGACTCTATTCTTCTCTTCTCTTTCTTATTCCTACTCCTGTCGCCTCTTCTCTGCGCAGGTATCTGCTCTCAGATAAGGGGTCTGACCCTCTTAAGGCAGCACCGCTTCCTATGGGCCTGGGCAGCTGAAAGCCCTTCCCCCGTCCTGGGCTTAGCATAGGAGGATGTGAATTAGTGTGGTTGTCCCTTGGCAGCCTGTACAGCTGGTAAAGCGTTATTAATCCGACATCCCCAAAGAAATCCATTAACGAGTTCATGGGCCAGGCACCAGCGTGAGGTAACGGATCACTTCTGTCGTCTCTTGAAACTTTGGAGACATTGATTTTCAGACTCACAGGCGCTCCTGAGAAGTGAGGCCCAGGGCAGGCTCTTTCTGCAGCCTGTTTGGTGGGGGCATGTTTATCTTATCAAGCTAAAAGCCCCAGGAATAGAAAGTTTTCCGCTGGGGGGAGGTGGAGGGGATAGGACCTCAGCTGGGAAGAGAAGGCATCGGGCAGGCTGGCTGGTGCCGGCCCGGGGTCCCCAGTGCCCGTGACTTACTTCGGAGGAACAGGGAGGCTGGGCTGATTTGAGCAAAGCCTGGCTCACACGAGGCCCGGAGTCCTCCCGGGGCCAGTGATTCCCCCCTTCGTCACTCTGTCCCTGATGCCAGGCCTGGAGAGAAGCTATTGATATCCCGTAGCCCAGCGGGATGACCGAGGGCCGGGCTGAAGAGGCGGCCTCCACCTGCTTCGGAACGGTCACCTCACGGGTCCAGCGCCTCTTCCGCAGGCTCCCTAAGAGTCATTTGGGATCAGTAAAGCTCCAGGCCCTCCAGAGGTTCCACCCCAAGGCCCGGCTTCCTCGAGGTAGGTCTAAGTCATTCCAGATGGGGGTGCTCAGGGGGTCTTGGATTCGGAGGCCAGGCCTATCTAGTGGCCTCTCCCATGGACAAGGCAGTGCAGGAGCCCCCTGGCAGCCCGGTATTTAATGCTGAGCTCAGCACCACTCCTTGGCCCCCCTGACTCCCCAGGCCCAAAGCTCAGGTGCTGCCGCCCTGCCAGGTTTAGGTGGAACTTCAGAAGCCTGTGTTGGCCGTGGGCTTTAACAGCCTTTCCCTGACTGAGAATTAGGGCCAGTCAGTCATCCTTATCTGGTCCCTGAGCAGGCAGAATATAGATGGGCATCTTGGGTGGCCACTCTTTTCCATGCTGCCCATCCTGTAGCTCCCAGGGGCGTCACACCTTGCGAAGCTGCTGAGCCAGCCTTCCGAGGACCCCTGAGCAGTGAAGTTTCCTAGGCAAAGGCATCTCACCTGCATGGTTAGTGGAAGTGCCTATGGGGGGCACACAAGCAGACTGTGGGGCTACAGAGGCTGCAGGCGGAACACAGCTGGACAGGAGCTCCAGCCTCAGGCAGTGACTGGGCTGCAGCTTCCTTCCCAGAGCACTAATTAGGGTGAGAACAGCCCTTGCTGGGGAAGGATAACGGGACAGCGTGGGCTGAGTGAAAGGTGAGGAGGAGAGACTGTAGCAATTCAATTTTCATAGAATCTGAGGTCACTTACTCCTTTTTTCAAACGAAGGAGGCTGAGGCCAACAAAAGTTGGTGGCGGCTCCAGGACCAGGGTCTCGGGCGCCTGCCTTCCAGCCTAGCATTCTTCCTGCTGGATCAGACTAGCTACAGCATCTTATATTTCTGCAGTGCTCTTCTGCTAAAGGTACAAGGGATTTGTGTTTGTTTGGGTTTTTTATTTGTTTTAAATATCATTTATTCCCTCCAGATCTCTGTATGTTAGGGGTGGGAAAGGGGTTATTCTGTTTCACAAATGAGATGGCCCAAAGAAGTCAGGCCCCTGGCTAAGGCTTAGAGCTGCACAGTCAGAACTGGAACCCCTCACTGCCGGGTTCTACTCATCTTACTGGCCTCTAGCTGCTTCTCTTTGATGGCTGGATCTTTGGAGCACATCAGCTTTCCTTGGGTTCCTGGCCCCATTTGTCTCCATGCTGTTCTCGCACACATTTGGGGACAGGTGGACATTTGGGTGGGTCCCAACACTGAGTCTTAGGGATGGAACTAAACTAAAAAGTCATCTCTGGGTTAAGTTTGTGAAAGCAGCGTTTGAAAGGCAATGTGATCTTAACTGTGGAAAACGTAATTTTCTTGATTACAGTTTTACATCTTGAAAGGTGGGAATTTCACTTCCACTAGATCTAATCCCCATTTGGAGACAAATACTGTTTAGCCAGCCTGAATAATTTATCCTCATCAATAGCCTGATACATACTGTGACCCTCACGCAGAGGGCAGCTGGAGACTGAGTTCCTCGATTTAATGTTCACTCGTGTCTTCGTGTCCATCCTCCCTCCTTAAGAATTATTCAACAGAGCATTTCCTTTGCCCCTTTGCTCTTCAGCCCAAGGAGTTACAGATTTAATGAAATCAATCAGGCCTGGAGTGGCAGCATTAAGGTCTGGGTAAATACTGCACTGCAGCCACTGCTCGTTTAACTTGTGTTAGCGTTTGGGTTGAACTGATTGGAAGAGGAGGGGCGAGACAGGATGCTCAAAGATGATGGGGGTGGTAGACTGTGGACTGTGGACCCTGCAGTAGCTCTGTGAGTGACCTGTAATGTAGCATTTAAGAGAATGGGCTTGGAGCCTGGTCAAATTTTTTAAAACATTTTATTGAAGTATAGTTGATTTTCAATGTTGTGTTTAATTTCTGCTGTACAGCAAAGTGACTCAGTTATATATATATATTCTTTTTCATGTTCTTTTCCATATGGTTTATCACAGGATATTGAATATAGTTCCCTGTGCTCTACAGGAGGACCTTGTTGTTTAGCCAATCTATATATACCAGTTTGCATCTGCTAACCCCAAACTCCCAATCCTTCCCTCCCTCACCTTCCCTCCCCCTTGGCAACCACAAGTCTGTTCTCTATATTTGTGAGTCTATTTTTGTTTCATAGATATATTCATTTGTGTCGTATTTTAGATTCCACATATAAGTGATAGCATATGGTATTTGTCTTTCTCTTTTCTGACTTACTTCACTTAGTATGATAATATCTAGGCCCATCCATGTTGCTGCAAATGAGCCAGAGCAACTTGAGCCTGGACTGTGGATGCCAGGTGGTAGGGCCTTCCTTGTACAGATTAACCTCTCTGAGCCTTAGCTCTTCCCATTGTAAAATGGAGCAAAGAATCCCCATCTCAAGCAGGTGTCGTGTGTTAAACGTGACATTGACGGAAACCATTCGACATGATGCTGGTCACTGAGCAGGCCCCTCGTCGGCAACTGCTCCCAGAAAGACTTTTTTTTTTTTTTTTTTTGCGGTACACGGGCCTTTCACTGTTGTGGCCTCTCCCGTTGCGGAGCACAGGCTCCGGACGCGCAGGCTCAGCGGCCATGGCTCACGGGCCCAGCCGCTCCGCGGCATGTGGGATCTTCCCGGACCGGGGCACGAACCTGTGTCCCCTGCATCGGCAGGCGGACTCTCAACCACTGCGCCACCAGGGAAGCCCCCCAGAAAGACTTTTAATGATGGCTTACACTGGGTCATCCGTGCAAGCCCCCAGCACGCTGTCTGCTCTCCTGTCTTACCTGGGCCAAGGTGGGCCTCCCACGTCTCAATGAAAGAGATAGGGTTTGAAGGTTTGCCCAGGCAGAAATAGAGGAGGAGCACAAAACTCTTAAACACATTCTCTGGAAAAATTCCCATCATTGAGTTTACTATGTCACTTAATTAACAGGCAGGGGTTGGATTAGCCCACCGGGCGTCATTAGGAGCTAAGCAAGCATGCTGCCAAGGAGCAAGTCGTATGTCATTTTAAAAGGCTGCTCGGGGGTCATTGGGATACAGGCCTGGCTCTCTCCAGAAGTCTCTGGTGGTCCTGGCTACAGGGATACAGCTGTAAAGAAGCCCTTGTATGTCTTCTGCAGAGAAGGCCTCAGACGTAATCTATTTACTTTTCTCCTCCTACAAAAGTCTCCTTTCACCCCGGTTGGTTGATGGTCAATTGATGATTGGCACTCTGAAATCAAATGACATCAGAGCAGGTGTGGAAAAACCAGTTGGATGCAGCAGCCTGGCTGTCCCATAAAGGACTGAACCTCTCTGCTCCTGGCCTCTTGTGACCTCCTGGCACTCGGATTGGGCGTACCTGTGCGCATGCACCTGTGTGTGCATTCACATCTGCACACCTGTCGAAGCTTCATCTCCTGCCCTGTGGCCTGCAGATGCCTAGGCGGGACTTCTTGCAAAACTATTTGGCTGTCCTTATCTTTGGGGTCTGTGGAACACTACCAAAAATATACTCAAGCTTAGCAAGAGGCTAGGCAACCCTTTGCCCCCTCTCTAAGATGGTGTTTGCTTTAAAAACAAAAGCTAAAAACCAAAAAAAGCCTTCACGTTCCTCACTCCACCTCTGCCCCTCACTACTAGGCCCACGTCCTTTCTCTGCCAGCTGCCCAGATTCCTCCGTGTGTCTCCTCAGGGGCCCCAGGGATGGGTGCAGGAGGCTCTGAGTCCTGGAGAGGGGGACCCCACCTGCTTTGTCTCTCCTACACCCAGAGCAGAGTGACACATGCTTACAGGGAGTGGATGCCCCTTCTGAGGTGACCTGAGCCAAGAGGGCATCTGGCAGCTCCACACTGGCCTTAGTTTTCATGGGCTTGTTGCTGGTTGTAAAATTCCCTTAAATCCAACTGTCTACAGTGTTTTATTTTATTTTTTTAATTTTTATTGGAGTATAGTTGATTTACAGTGTTGTGTTAGTTTCTGCTGTACAGCAAAGTGAATCAGTTATAGATATACATACATCCACTCTTTTTTAGATTCTTTTCCCACATAGGTCATTACAGAGTATTGAGTAGAGTTCCCTGTGCTGTACAGTAGGTCCTTAGTAGTTATCTATTTTATATATATACGTCAGTCCCACTCTCCCAATTTATCCCTCTTCCCTGCCAACCCCCCTCTCCGCTTTCCCGCCTGGTAACCATAAGTTTGTTTTCTACATCTGTGACTCTATTTCTGTTTTGTAAATAAGTTCATTTGTATGATATTTTTTAGATTTCACCTATAAGCAATATTATATATGATATTTGTCTTTCTCTGTCTGACTAACTTCACTCAGTATGACAATCTCTGGGTCCATCCATGTTGCTGTAAATGGCATTATTTCATTCTTTTTTATGGCTGTCTATAGTGTTTTAAAATATTTTTTCTTAAGGTACTCTGGCAATAGGATTTATCTTTTCCTGTGGTGACAATCAAAATAGGATTTTAATATCTGTATTAAAATATATAACTTTGAGTATATATATACATATATGTATATATGTGTGTGTGTGTGTGTGTGTGTATATATATATATATATATATATTCCTTTCATCCACTTGTTCCGTTTACACAAGCCTTTGGATATAACTGGCTGTCCTTTGGAACAGTACTTGACCTCTGGTAGGCCCCCAATAAATACATGTTGAGTGGATGCATGCTTGCACACATGAAAAACTGACTAGTAATTAGGTAGATGTGGAAAGATAAGAGACATAATTGTCATAAAAATGTTTAACTCTCTCTCTCTGAGTATGTGTGTCCTGGTGGGTGCACATACTTTAATTGTCCCTGTTCAAATATTGTGCCATGTCTTTGCACTTCTCTCTTCATGGCCACACCCTCAATACAACTTGGACCTTTTTGGATGTGGTGTCAGAGGGTCCAGATGACAGGTCTCCTACAGACACTTGCATGTGAGGAATGAGGTTCACTTGGCTTTCCCACCCTGGACCCCACCTCATGTCATTTACTTGTACATTTTTCCAAAACCTTTTGCCTGCTACCACTATCGGCCAAGGGGAGCTTTTCAGAGATGCTCTGTAATATTGCACTGAGGGCCTGCAGACTCGCGTATCTCTATTTTCTCCATCCACATCTCCTGATCATTTTCATGCATAAGGCCCCAGCACCACAGTATTAAAATGACAATAAAATGGGGCACATCTCTTTAAGGTGCTTGAAGCATCATTGGCAGACATAAAGCATATAAAATATAATACCAAAAATTTCAGTCAACTAAAAGAATAATTAAAATTAAAAATAGTTTTGCTGTTGTAAAAAAATGGAATTAATTTAAAAGTAGAGTTAATTTTAGACAACCGTGCAATTTATAGTTACAACAGAATGTAAATATCATAAACATTGGAAGTGTAAATAATATAATAGAGTGAAAATCAGGGCGTGTGGGCAGCGTTGACAGGAGGGAGAGTTCTAGCGTAGTCCTGGCAGGGAGTTAGTTAATACTATCTAAAGTGGAAGCATGAATTGTTAAAAGTAGGTTCAACCCTATTAATTTTTTTTTTTTTTTTTTTTGCGGTACGCGGGCCTCTCACTGTTGTGGCCTCTCCCGTTGCGGAGCACAGGCTGTGGACGCGCAGGCTCAGCGGCCATGGCTCACGGGCGCAGCCGCTCCGCGGCATGTCGGGTCTTCCCGGACCGGGGCACGAACCTGTGTCCCCTGCATCGGCAGGCGGACTCTCAACCACTGCGCCACCAGGGAAGCCCAACCCTATTAATTTTGTTTATAGTTTTAAACATATATACACATCCACACAAGGCAGGGTGGGGGGCATGGTTCAGGGTGTAGCGCCCCCAGAGAGTGAAGTGGCATGAAACAGACCACATGGGAATGTGCCCTGGGGTCAGGCCCTGTCCCCTGCCTCGCTGGTCACAGGGCCGGCACGCCTGACACTTCCTTTGCTCCCTGCATCATCCATCTGAACTTGCCGGGAACTGTCCTGCCCTCCCTCCCTCCCCCGGCCCCTTGCACTGAGGGCCTGCAGACTTGCCTATCCCTATTTTCTCCCCCACCCAATACTCTTGGGCCGGCCTGACCGCAGTGGCTTCCCTTTGTTGGTGCTTTCAGCCTAGGGGTGTGTGGTTGTGTTGGAGACAGATGAGTAATGGGCCTGCCCGAGAGGCACACCCACCCACACCCACCCATCCACCCCCGTGGGGCAGGATCGTGCCTCTGCAGGCCAGCTCGTGTGCCAAGTTTGGGAAGAGGGTGCAGGGGTCACATCTGGCCTGCTTAGAAATGTGACCACCAAGAAGCCAGGCTCAGGGAATAAAGAACGGACCCTTTAGATCCAGGGACCAAGGCCCCAGGAAGAATTTTAATACCTGCTTTGGCCCCTGAGCAACAACTCAGCAGGACCTTTTGCCTTTCCCTTGAGTACAAAAGGGTGGCTTGAAAGTGCATGTCACCCCTCCAGCCCTGCCACACACAGTGCTGTTAGGTCATTTTGTGAGAGAGTGTGGCCCAAGGTCTCGGGGTGGCCTCATGTCCTCAATTCATTCAAGGCTCCTCAGCACCACCCTCCCCGGAGCACTTTCTCCCTCGACCTGCCTGAGCTGGGCGCCTGCTTCCCATAAAGCCCACCCATCCCCGCCCTCCATTTTACCTGGGGACCCAACATCTGATCAAGACTTGAGCGCGTTCAGCAGCATTCCCTTGCGGCTCTTTGCACAAAGACGACACCCCGGTGAGTCCAGCCTTCCACAGGAAGGCTGGCTTCTCTGACCCGGGACATGGGCCTGGCTTCCAGGCCACTCCTCTACCATAACATTGACCCTTCCTGTTGGCTTCCTGGCCTGCATTCTGTCACAGTCTGTAGGGTGTGTGTGTGTGTGTGTGTGTGAAGTGTGCGCAGGGGCAGTTGTGTGTCTCCAGGCCCTCCAGGCTGGGGTTCGGGGTGCTGGGTGCCCTCAGGGTTGGCCTGTCCTCTGAAACAATGAACTACATTATATGGTCTCCCTAGAGCTGGGGTTCAGGCTCCTTCCTGGAAACATAAAGATGCAGATGTCCTGAGCTAGATGTCTGACCCCAGGAGTGGGGAGTTTCCATTCTCTTGCTGCCAGCCTCACTAGAAGTTTAACCAGGAGTATGAAAAATGTATAGGTTGTGTTGATTTTGGCAATGGCCACAGCCCTCCAAGCTTGACAAATCTGTCTGTCTACCTTCCCTCCCTCCAGCATGACTCATCCTCTTGTCTCTCTGCCTCACTCCCCTGGGCCATCAAAGGCAGGGCTGGAGGCAGGTAGGGGCAGGTAGGAGGAACTTAGGTGAGCAAAAAAGTTCATGATTCTTCTTAGTTAATACGTTGGAAGAGGACCCCAAACTGAGAGATTTGAGGGCTAGCATCACATGCTAAGTCAACAGGAATCCAGCTACCCAGACTCAGGAGTCCCAGGGTTGAAAGTGAGAGCTACCATCTGGTGCAGGCACTGTTGGATACTTCACATACACTCTCTCTAACTTTGGCAACACATCTGCTGGCAAGGAAGATATCATTACTTCCATTTTACAGATGAGGACATTGAGGCTGAAAATAGATTCCATATTTTACTAAGGTTAAGTAAATTGTCCAGGCATCTCATACCCAATTAGAAACAGGGCTTGCCTTCAAACCCTGATCTGTGTGGCTCTGGAGGCCAGATTCTGTGTACTCCGAAGCTCCTGGTTTAGTGTTTTGCCACTTGCACCCTTTCTAAAAGACCTCTATCATGCACATTAAACAGAGTGCTTCAGGGGCCACACGGCCTGTCTGAGGATGCCTGACTTAACAGATGCCAAGTGGGTGCGTTTTGGTGCTCGGAGCCTCTGTGCATTCTGAGCTCTCCCACCATCCTCATCTCTCCACGCGATGGGGCAGTTGGCTCTGTTTGGGTGTCACGGGGAGCAGAGTTGCAGAGGCTGGGCCTCTGCGTGGGGAAGGCCGAGCGCCCACTACTTGTGGCGCTTGACCTTGACTGAAGAGCTGGCCTTTCTGGTGCTCTGAGGAGCTCAGCGCAAGAACCTCCGACTGCTGCCCGAGTAGTTCATAGTCTCCCAGAGATGAAGGGGCCGTGGATGGAGGACCAGTCCAGAGCAGGCAGACAGTCCATGTGGGTTCTCCCAGGCCGAGTGGCTTGGCTGAGCTGGGACTCAAGCTGTGAACTGGCACTTCTCAGAATGAGGCAGAGGCCTTGGGGAGGGACGTTCTTGCTGTTACCTGCTGGGCCGAGGAGAAAGCACTCCTTGCCCAAATCCCTCTGACCCATGCTCTCTTCTGGCCTTGGGCCCCCTAACCCCCATCCCTAATAAAGCCCATCCCTGGCCTCAAATAGTGCATGGTAGGGAGGACCAGGACCAAACGGAGGGGATGGTTTCCCAGAAAACAGGGCTATTGAGAAGCAGCCAAGTATGATAGATTTCCCTTCGCAATTCTGCCGCTCACCAGCCGTGCGGCTCTCAACAAGTCTCTTAACCTTTCCAAGCCTTAGTTTCCTCATCTCTAAAATAGGAGTAGAAGAATGGAACTGGAAACTTACGTCCACGTGAAAACCTGCAAGGAGCTGTTTACAGCAGCTTTATCCATAATCGCCAGCTCTTGGAAGCAACCAAGATGTCCTTCATAGGTGAATGCATAAATAAACTGTGGTCCATCCAGACACTGGAATAATACGCAGAACTGAAAAGAAGTGAGCTCTCAAGTCATGAAGAGATATGGAGTTGCCTTAAATGCGTATTCCTAAGTGAAAGAAGCCAATCTGAAAAGGCTACATAGTGTATGATTCCAACTATGTGATATTCTGGACAAGACAAAACTATGGAGAGAGTAAAAAAATCACTGGTTACCAAGGGTTTAGTGGGGTGAGAGGGATGAATAGAGCACAGAGATACTTAGGGCAGTGAAACTATGCTGTGTGATACTAAATGGTGGATACATGTCATTATATATTTTTCCAAACCCATAGAATGTACAACACCAGGAGTGAACCCTAATGTAAATGATGGACTTCAGGCGACAGCGACAGGTCAGTGTAAGCTCATCAGAAAAATGTGCCACTCTGATGGGAAATGTTGGTACAGGGGGAGGCTGTGCACGTGGTGGGGGGGCAGAGGGTATACAGGAACTCTCTCTATACTTCTGCTCAGTTTTGCTCTAAAAAATAAAGTCTGCTTTTTAAAAAATAGGGGTAGAAACATGTCATACAGGCATAGTACTGATAACGTGAAGTCATGTATATAAGCTGTCCAACACATTGTAGGTAGTGAATAATGGTAGCCGCTGTCACCACAATGTGGGTTCATGATTTTTCTTTGTACCTTTAGTAAAGAATATATATTCATTATAAAAGAATATATATTCATTATGAAATATATATTAGTAAAGAATATATATTCATTATAAAATTATAAAGAATAAATATTTATTAGGACTCCCCTGGTGGCGCAGTGGTAAGAATCCACCTGCCAATGCAGGGGACACGGGTTCGAGCCCTGGTCCGGGAAGATCCCACATGCCGCGGAGCAACTAACACCGTGCGCCACAACTACTGAGCCTGCGCTCCAGAGCCCGCGAGCCATGACTACTGAAGCACGCATGCCTAGAGCCCGTGCTCTGCAACAAGAGAAGCCACCGCAATGAGAAGCCCGCGCACTGCAATGAAGAGTAGCCCCCGCTCGCCGCAACTATAGAAAGTCCGCGTGCAGCAATGAAGACCCAGTGCAGCCAAAAATAAATTAAAAAAAAAATATATATATATATTTATTATAAAAATTTAGACTATAAAGAGAGGAAAAACACTTGAAATCCCATTACTCAGAGCAAGCATATCACCTGCCTTCCAAATTTCTCTCTATGCATAATATATATGTAAGTATGTGTATGTTTTTATATAATTAGGATCACGAAACACAGCCTTTTTCTCTTTCAGTAATACGCTTGTGGACATCTTTCCAAGTTGACCAATCTACATCATCTTATATAATGGCTAAATATACCATAATTGTAGCTGGCCCCCTGTAGATGGGTGTGCAGTATTTCTAGTATTTTGTTGCCATAAGTAACTGTGTGATGAACCTTTTAGTGGAGACGTATTTAGATACAAATAAATACACACTGAGGATAAATTCCTGCAGGAAATTGGTACCACCAATAAGGCAAGAACCTTCTCATTTACCCACATCCTCTTTAATACTGGAAGTTATCAATTTTGGTTAACAATTTTCTTTTCTGAAACTAGAGCAAGATTTTAGAAGTTCAAGTATTGGAGGGGGTGGGTAGGAAGGCAGGGAGGAGAGACATCCCAGGTGGGCAAAGGTGCCTCTCCGAGGTGGGGGAGAGTTGCCCCTCACCAGCCTGCATACACACCTGGCACCTCACCTCTGCAGGGAGCCGAGACCAGGGGCCTCCCTTGCTCAGACTGGGGAGAGGGGCTCAATGGGGTCTGAGGATGCATCAGAGCCTTTTTTATCAGGACTCAGTGGAGGTCTGGAGGAAGGTCAATGGGCAGTGATGGGATGTGCACAGACGGGCTTCCGGGATGAGGATGCCAGATGCTGTGGCTACTGGTGAGATTGACTAGGATTTTAGCCAGTTAATATGAATAGCTAGGATTTATTGATCTCTTAGTTTGCATCAGGTGTTGTGTTATGATTTACGTAGTTACCTCGTCTAATGCTCTTAGCAACCCTGTGAGGCAAGTACTGCCATCGGCTCCATTTAGAGAGGAAGCTGAGGCACGCAGGAGTTAGGACACTAACCTAGGGGTAGGTCAGCACTCACACTCTGGTCTCTCCACTTCAGCAAAAGGCAGAAGACCATTCATTCCTGCCTCTGTTCACTCAACCAATTCATACTAACCTCCTTCCAAATGCTTAATAGTGGCTGGTCCTCTTGAACACTGAGCAGGGTCCAGAGCAAAGGGCTGGGAAAGGGTGGACTTCAGGAGCTGCAGCCCTGGGGGCTTAGAGGGGCGTGTGGTCGCAGAGGACACTAGAGGGCCTGAGGTCCGAGGGGAAATCTTGGAGCCATGTGGAGAGAGGTGCTTCTGGCTGGGGGAGCAGGGGGTGTCGAGGTTGCAGGGTGCAGTGGGGCTGCAGGTGGTGAAGCAGGGCCGGGCCGGCCTGGGACAGACAGGCACAGAGAGCATTCTAGGTGGTGTCTGAGTGGACATGGTTGGTCTTGAGTGGAGGGACCCCAGCACAAGATTGGGGGACTCTTGAAGAAATATCTGAGAAGGGAGCCAAGGCAGGGACCCCAAGACTGAGGACTGTCCCCACTGACTTGCTCGGAAAGACCTTACTCCTGCTTTTTAAAAACTTTTGTAACATTGTAATTTTCCAATGCACTTTTTTGTGTGTGTGGTGGTGGTGATAGTGGTTTTTGTTTGTTTGTTTTTTAATTTATTTTAATTAATTAATTTGGCTGCTCTGAGTCTTAGTTGCGGCAGGATCTTCATTGTGGCATGTGGGATCTTTAGTTGTGGCATGCAGGATCTTCATTGTGGCATGCGGGATCTTTAGTTGTGGCATGTGGGATCTTTAGTTGTGGCATGTGGGATCTAGTTCCCTTACCAGGGATCGAACCTGGGTCCCCTGCATTGGGAACGTGAGTCTTAACCACTGGACCACCAGGGAAGCCTCTTTTTTAATTTTTAAAAAATTTATTTTATTGAAGTATAGTTGATTTACAGTGTTGTGTTAATTTCTGCTGTACAGCAAAGTGATTCAGTTATACATATATATATATATACACATTCTTTTTCACATGCTTTTCCATTATGTGTTTTTTCAGATTTTTCTGTAGTGCCTAAGAACAAAATGATTTTAAATCTAAAATCTATTTGTGTGCTTGGTTTGGAAATGGCTAGCTAGGGGGAGCTGGTGAGACTACAGATGACCCACCAGCAGCTCGGTGGAGCGGGAAGGAATCCACACCACAGAGTAGTGTTGGGAGAGGTGGGATGGAACATTAACTGGGGGCCTCTGTTCCCAGGCCTCCTGTGCAGTGCTTTACCTAATGGACCCCATTTAATCCTCATGGCAGCCCTATGAACAGGCTATTATTCCCACTATATAGCCGAGTAAATTAATGATCCGAGGAGTTCAATAACTTACCCAAGGTCACAAAGCTGGTTGAGCAGTGAGTGGAGGCCAGGCCTTCCTCCCAAGTCCATCCTCTTTCCATTTTCCCGTAGCACAGGCCAGGTCCCGAGGGGGAACGGGGGAAGTGGTAAGTTTGTTCTGAGGTTGACCTTGTCCAAGAAGGCCTGGGGTACCCAGAGCATGGACACAGGGCTCCTGGATTCAGAGGCTGTCATGCTTCCCCTTGGGCCTCAGTAGTGGCTTTGGCCATGCAGGGTGAGAAGCTGCTCTTCACTGACCTGGGAATGACCGCAAGGGAGGCCTATGAGCTCATCGTAACCCAGGCTCTGAATCCTGGGAACCTGCCCCATCCTCACCCCACATCCTGGCTTCAGCTGGAGGAGGGGGAGAGTGAAGTGGAGAGCGCCACACTATCTTAGGATCTTGCATACAACCCTGGGGTGAAAGGGCCTTAAGGGTTCCTTATCAACAGAATGCCTCTGGTTCAGAAAAATTAGCCTCTTTGTGTGCCTGTGTGTGTATGTGTGTGTGTGTGTGTGTGTGTGTGCATTTGGCAACTGGGGTCAGGCAGGAACTAACTAGGGCAGCCCTGGGGACTAAGGGGAGGTTTGTAGCTTTTTCATTTTAGAAAACAATCTCCTAGCACAGTTCCATCTGCTGAATTCACCTCCTCTGGGCTGAAGTGGAAGAAAGACTGTATCTTTGGACATAGGTTGCCATGGCCTCTGGGCCTGACCTCCTTGTTCGAGATGGTGCCTTTGGTGGTGACCTTCAGGGACCGAGAAGGCCAGGAGCAGGGCTAGTAGAAGTAGGGAGGTGGTCCTGGCCTCAGCTCAGCACTTCCTGGCCTCCTTCCTCTGCCAGTCTGCTGCTGAACTCTGGAGATGGTGTCCATGAGAAACCCGCATCCGTTCGAGACTAAGGGCTCTGGGTTCCCAATATGGCCCAGGGTCTGTGTGATGGGTTGAATTGTATCCCCCCCCCTCGCAAAAAAAAAATATGTCAAAGTTCTAACCCCCAGTACGTCAGAATGTGACCTTGTTTGGAAACAAGGTAGTTGCGGATGTAATTAGTTAAGGAAAGGTTGCACTAGAGTAGGATGGTCCCCTAGTTCAATATGAATACGAATCCTCATGACCATGTGAGGACACAGGCACACAGGGAGAAGGCCATGGAGGTGGGAGTGATGCAGCTGCAAGCCGAGGACAACCAAAGACTGCCAGCAAACCACCAGAAGCTGGGAAGAGGCAAGAAACGATCCTCCTACAGGCTCCAGAAGGAGCGTGAGCCTGCTGACAACTTGATTTCAGACTTCTGGCCTCCAGAACTGAGAGACAATAATTTCAGGTTTTTTTTTTTGTTTGTTTGTTTTTTTTGTGGTACACGGGCCTCTCACCGTTGTGGCCTCTCCCGTTGTGGAGCACAGGCTCAGCGGCCATGGCTCACGGGCCCAGCTGCTCCGCGGCATGTGGGATCCTCCTGGACCGGGGCACAAAACCACGTCCCCTGCATCGGCAGGCGGACTCTCAACCACTGTGCCACCAGGGAAGCCCCAATAATTTCAGTTTTAAGCCTCCTAGTTGGTGGTGCTTTGTTATAGCAGTGAGGAAACCAATACAGCCTGGGTCTGAGGGTAGCGCACAGGAGCCCTCTCTGCATCCTGGCATACAGTTCCCTCTTTGAGAAGGGCCCCTCTGTGCTTGTGTCTCCATCATTCCTCCTATCTTGAGGGAAAGATGGCCTGTGGGGGTTTAAGCACTGGGCTCCAGTGGAGACAACCCTGCCTTGGCAACCTCATGAATGTCCCCACTCAGAGCACATGAGGCCTGCAGGCTACTGGTTGTGGCTGGGGGGGCTTGCTTCTGTGTGTGGAGAAGGGATGGGGACTGTGACCTCATCTCTGCTGGCCTAAAAGCCCTGGGCTTAGCATTTCCAGGGGCCAGGAAATATCAAGACGTGCTTCAGTGGTTTTGCTACAGTCTGTGATTACATGGTCTGATGGGACAGGCTCATTGGTGCTCAAATGTGCTTTTTATAAAATCCCAAACCACTCCTCTTGGAGTCTTCTGTTCCCCCGCTCCGTCCAGCTCAGCGTGAGGCTGTAAAAAAAAAAAAAATGTTCCTGTGGTTTTGGTGCTCTGTGTGTGTGTGTGTGTGTGTGTGTGTGTGTGCATGTGAGAGGCAGAGCACAGAGAGACAGACAGAAATGGAGAGATTCAGATGCACAGGTGGACACAGAGTGCCCGTGTCTGCAGCACACAGAGTTGAAATAGGAGACTGGAAGACTTCTTCCTTTCTCAAGACGCTCTCCCCTTTGGGAGCCGGTAGCAGCTCTCACTTGAGGTAGAGCTGGCGAGTTTCCACTCCTTGGCAGCCCCGGAGAATTCTTCATCGCTCAGAGCTTGGCCAGGAGCTGGATAGGTGTGTCCCAGGAGCAGAGCCCAGACAATGCCTCTCTGTGTGGGCTCTGGCCTCGGTGCTCCCTTATCAAAGCCCTGGCATTTCTGGGCACTGCGGGCAGGGGAGATGCGGTCTGCATGCCACCTGTGCCCTTCACCCCCACCAGGGGTGAGGCCGTCCTCGTGCCAGGCCGAGATCTCCTACTGGGGGAGCCCAGGAATGCATGTGGGCGTGGGCGGGGTTATGGTGCGTGGCTCAGAGTGAGCTGTACCCATCCCCTCTCCAGGTGAGAGCATAGCTCCTCCGGAGGAGAGCTGGGAATGCCCAGAAGAGGGTGGGGTGTGAAGGAGAGGATGTTGCGTGGGCCTCACCTGCAGGCACGAGGGAGGTGAGCAGTAGGGCTTCTAAATGCCATCCCAGAAAGGTGGTCAGGACTTCAGACCACTGAGTCAGAAGGTTGCAGGCTTCTGGAATCTCTTCATGTCCCCACATTTGCTGGGTGCTCCCCTGCAGGCATTAATGGCAAAACCTGTACAAGGAGTGTGGTCCAGGTGCTCATCTTTGGGGATGTAAGGGAAGGGGGCAGCTGGGGAGAGTGGGGGTCTCTTCCCAAAACTCCCCGAGAGCGTGGGGAGAAGAGGAGACCCACCCCTGCCGCCGCCCCACGACGGAGTGCGCTTCCCAGCTTTAAGAAGATTGTCCCAATGTGCCGAGGTTTTGGAACTTGTTAAAAGGAAGGAAAAGAGTGTCAGGAAGCTCAGCCCTTATCAGCCAAAAGTTGTCCCCTCGTCCCCAGGTTATACAAACAAGTCCAGGCTGTCGTGTCCCCTGCCGCATCCCCATGCGCCTGGCATCACAATCGAGCAGCCTTCTCATGGAGACTCCGGCAGCCTCCCTCAGCTGGGCCTTCTGGCTGAGCTGTGGCACCTCCGGGACACGTGACCCTGGCGGGCCCAGCAGCTTCTGTGAGAACCGACCTCAAATCTGAGCATGTTGCCTGCTGATGGGCTTGTGTTGATTTCTCTTGCTGCCCACCTTTTCTTCACTCCCATCCTCCATACACACTCCCCTCCCCTTGCCTGCCCCAGCCTCTCTGCCTCCTGCCCCCTTCAACTTCACCTCCCTTCTGCCAAGGAGGCTCCAGAGAGAGCCCTGAGGACGCTGGAGACTGCTCGCAGCCTTGGCTCTGCCACTGAGCTGTGTGTCGTTGGGCACCTAACTTTACCTCTCTGAGCCTCAGCTTCCCCATCTGCGAGGTAGTCCCCCAGACTCTTTGAAACTCTGATCATTAAGTCTTACTTCCGTGGAGGTGAACATTGTCTAGGAAATAAACGTGTGCTTTTCCCCGAAGCACCTAGTTTTGGACGTTGTCTGTAAGCTATGTCAGCTGGGTTAGAGAAGCCACCCCACATTTCTAGATGGGGCAGGGTCAGAGACAGGTGACAGCCCTTCCTGTTGATAATAATGCTTTTGTCCCTGGAGGCACCTTTAATTTATTAAGACCTGTTCTCCCCCATAACTATAAACGTCCTTGTGCACTAGGCAGGGCACTTAGTACCTATATTTTACAGACTGCAGAACAAGGCCCAGAAAAGTTAAGTCCTTCCCCAACGATCCGTGACCCCTGGTGATTAACGTAAATTAGTAGAAAGAGAGCCAGCCAGGAGCCAGATGATCTGCCCTTAGAAAATCACCAATGTCCCTAAGGCCCCAGTTTCCTGTCTATAAAGTGGCAGTAATAATGGTTGCAGGGTCACGCACAATAACAGAGGTGCGAATAGTTTGCAAACTCTAAAGCACCTGTTCACCTTCACCATTCATGGTGGCGCAGAGAGCGGGTGACATTCTCACGGTGTTCTCCCCCCTCCGCTTCCCTCCTGCATGCTATTCCCTCCAGGAGATACACGCCATCTTCCAGGGTATTTCTCTGGGCCTCCTATCTGGCCCCTAATCCCCCTATGGTTCTCTCCCTCCAGACTGTAAATTCACCTGCCACCCGGAGTGCCGCAGCCTGATCCAGCTGGACTGCAGTCAGCAGGAAGGCCCCTCCCGGGACAGACCCTCTCCAGAAAGCACCCTCACTTCGACCTTCAGCCAGGTAGGCAGCAAGGGCTCAAGGACCAGGCTGGGAACAGCCTCCGAGGTGTCCCGGGCTCCCCTGTCCCTCCCAGGAGCTCTGGTGAGTGGGAGGTGGCATGAGTGTTCCACATACACTGGATGTTGAGGTCCCCTTCTGGCTGGATGGGGTCCACAGCACACGCTCTGATTCTGCCCCCAATTCTGATGTGGGGGGCAAGGGTCCCACACCACCAAAGCAATCATCTGACACCCACTGGGTGTCCTTCAGTTCACCTCAATTCTGGCACCATCTGTGCGCCTCCCCACCACCACTTCAGATACCAATTGCAAGGCCGTGTTGTCACCTTCTACAACTCCCTCCTTGGGTTCAATTAATTTGCTAGAGCAGCTCACAGAACTCAAACATTTTACCTACTAGATGATCAGTTTATTATAAAAGGATCTAACTTAGGAACAGCCAGATGGAAGAGATGCAGAGGGCAAGGTGTGTGGGAGGGACACAGAGCTTCCATGCCCTCTCCAGGCGCCACTCTCCCTGCACCTCCACGTGTTCGCCAACCCAGAAGCTCTCCAAGCCCCAACTTTTTGGGTTTTTATAGAGGCTTCATGATACAGACATGATTGATTAAATCATTGGCCATCCGTGATTGATTCATCCTCCAGCCCCTCTCCCCTCCCCAGAGGTCAGGGGGTGGGACTAAAAGTTCCAGTCCTCTAACACTTGGTTGGTTCTCCTGGCAACAAGCCTGCATCCTTAGGTGGCCTCCAAAATCACCTCATTAACATAACAAGAAACACCTTTGTTGCTCTCCTCACTTAGGAAGTTCCAAGCGTTTTAGGAGCTCTGTGCCAGGAAAGGAGACAGAGACCAAATATATATTTCTTATTAAAAAAACACAATATCACACACCCTCTTCCAGGTGGCTGGGGGGATGGAACAGAGTCGGTGACACAGGGAAGTCTGTCACTATTGAGAAGTGCCCTGTAGTCCACCCCAAGCACAGAGCCTGCTTTGGCCTAGGGCTCCAGCCATAGGTGTGGGTATGGGTAGGGGCAGCGGTTGGGGTCCCAGAGAAAGCTCCTGAGGATCCTCTGAGGCCTCGTAGCCCTGGGGCAGTCGGGATGCTGGGGCTGAGGCTTCTCAGCACATCATCCTGCCTGCCAGTCAGCCAGCCAGACCAGATCAACTTCAGAGGGACTGTGCAAATGTTCTTTCCCTGTGTCAAAGGACCAGGAAGTTAATGCCCAAAGCAGCTCTTGGTTCTGGGCTTTGCCAAGCCACTTGAACTAGGGTGTGTCTGACCTTTGATGTCGAGGATTTGGGAGGGAAACAGGAGAGCGTTGTTTTTAATTCTTGCATTGATGAAACATTGATTATCTACTATGTGCTAAGCACTGGTAAGAGTGGGGATAATAAATGATACGTCATAGTTCTGGTCCTCAGAGAGCTTACATTCTGGCAGGGGAGGCAGAATACAGCCAAATAGTATATAGTGTGATGCATGTTTCAATAAAAGTATGAATAAAGCATTTTGAGTATATGGTGCAATTGTTTCTGTTGGGAGAAATCAGGGAATACTTCCCAGAGGAGGTGACATTTGCTGTAAGCCTTAGTGTATCGGTCAGATGTTGCTGGTTAAGGAAGTAAGGAGTGTCCATCCTTACTGTAAGGACATCATCCATTTATTAATTTAACAAATATGTTTTGAATGTAGAGCATGTGCCAGGCCCGGGAATGCCAGGGACTTAGTGATGCAGTAAAGTAGGGGAGCAAAACTTTAATTAAACCCCATGTTTCTGAGAGAAAAGCCCTGGGTGCTGTGAGAGACAACACAGATGCTGAATGACTGGTTATTTCCTCAAGAGAATACAAGTGGGCCGGGGGAATCAGGGTCCAGTCCCAAGTCCCCAGACTAGCCATCCACACGCTTTTTCTGACCATGATGTACATGTTCAACAATGTTCAGTCACCTGGTCCACCCATGGGTGCTACCGGCCTCCCTGCTGTTCCCCAGGCCTTTTTCTCCCACTGGGAAAGTAGTACTAGAAAGCAAATATGATGTGTATTTTTATAAGAATGATATTGAATTCGTTCTAAAAAATATATTTTTTAAATTCTGTACATCCGAAAGAAACTTGGAGCCGCCCCTCTCCACTGCTCCCGCGCCCCGTGGCCCAGGCCTCACTGAGCCCTCAGACACCCTGGCCGTGGGGCGGCCTGGGCCATCCGCAGTGTGAAAGCGGGCAGGCGGGAGGCATCGTTCCAGCCTCGGGCCCGGCCACTGCTACCTGCCCCGGCTCCCAGCATCATGCACATAGCCGTGGAGTTCCACATCCGGCACAACTACCCCTGGAGTAAGCTGCCAGTCCACGTGAGGCAGCGTCTTGGAAATTCACAGAGAGAATATGAGAAGCAGGTTGTCCTGTACACTATTCGCAGTCAGTTACAATATAGAAATACTTAAACATGTCAAGAAGGTGAACCCAAGTACTATGGGGAACTGTGCAGTCGCGAACATCTCATGCTATACCCTTGCCATTTATCAGATATGGTGAAGGGCCTGAGGATAACACCATGTTCATATTATCCACCATATTATCCTGGGATCATGGATGACATTATGAACAGTGAGAAAAGTTATGATTCATTGCCCAGTTTTACTGCTGCTGCCTGCCTAAGGCTTCTTGGCATAGGAAGAAACCAGTACATTGATCTGATGAACCCGTGTAGATCATCAAAATTTTTTTTCACAAGGAAAACGGCCCATGATCTTTTACCAGTAAAGCCAATGGAAATTGCCATAGAGGCATGCTGAGTGGTGTAGCCTGGCTATATCACAGAAGATGACATAAAGATATGCAGTTTGCCTGAGAAATGTGCTATTGATAAGGTCATTGATGCAGGCCCTCAACTCTCTGGGTCACTAGATTACAATGTAGTACATAGTTCATATAACACAGGATTTATTTATCTGGATGTGCTAAAATCTGATGACAGTTATATAGTAGTTCCTCCTCTTGCAGGCTTTGTAATGAATCGAGTGCAAGGTGATTGTTTTGAAACTCTGTATTTGTTTCTATAGATGAGCATACTAGTATTGTGGGTCTTGCAAATGCACTTGAGATAGACCTATCCCTGGTTAAGGATGCTGTGTCATTTGGGGTACTGCTGATTGGGCTTTGCCCACAAGATAGGACTTCCCTGGCGGTCCAGTGGTTAAGACTCCACGCTGCCAACGCAGGGGGCGCGGGTTCGATCCCTGGTCAGGGAAGTGAGACCCCCCATGCCGAGCGGTGCAGCCAAAAGATTTAAAAAAAAAAAAGGACAAGTAATAAATTTGGATCAACTTCGTTCATCGTGGAGGAATGCTCCATCCGTAAACAGAATAAAGTAACTCGTTTATTTACTATGAGAAAAAAATTATGTACATCCTCCACACACTTTGGAATTGGAACTGTTTATAACGTAGTCTGAATGCAACCAGACCTCTTGGGAGGGCCTTGCCCTGTCCAGAGTGAGAAAAGGAAGGGAGACAAATCTGACCCCCAAACCCCTGGTGAATGATGCAGATTTTTGCTGAAGGTTTTCTTTAGAAGATGGAGGAGGGAAGTTACATAGCACACCATATAACAACGTTTACCAAAAATCTTATTTAAACGACTCTTTATTTTCCCAATTTTCTTTCCCATTGGGAACTTCCAAGTCTCTCTTCTTTCTGTTCCCCTTGAGCCTACCCATCCCCCATCCCAGAGCCCGCTCACCCCGCTCCATCTTGCATTTCTACTTTGGGTCTCTATTTCTTCCTCTAGAGCAGCAGGTCTCAAATGGGAGGGGGTGATCTTGCCCCCCTCCACCAGGTGGGACATTTGGTAGTTACTGGAGACATCTTTGGCTGTCACAGCTTGGAGGAGGCTACTGGCACCTAGTGGGCAGAGGCTGGGGATGCTGCTAAACAGCCTCCATTGCACAGAAAAGCCACAGCCCCGCAACAAAGATTCATCCGGCCCTAAATGTGAGCAGTGCGGAGGTTGAGCAACCCTGCCCTAGAGTGGCTTGGCCAGCTCTCACGTGGGTGGGAGGGAAGGCCCCAGAGCAGGGCCTGGGGTTTGCTGCATGCCTTGTCTCATTCCCAGAATTTCAACAGTGAACAGGTGTTTCCAGATCTGAGTATTTGGAAGCCGAGTGACTCCCTTCCCTCTGTTGGAGAGATGAGTCAACCTTGGAGTTTTCTGGCAAGCTAACTCAGGGCTGTGTCTAGAGCAGAACCACCACTGAAGTATAGAGGACACATAGAAGAAGCCAAGAGTCCCTCGTGGGTGCAGCAGAGCAGCACGCCCACCGGCAGCCAGCCTGGAATGGGGTTTGCTCCCGGGCCGGCTGGGTTGGGCTGCAGTGTTTGCCTTGGACAGGCCTGGCTGCATGCTTCAGGCACAGCTGGGACAGGACCTAGCCTTCTGTCAATAAAACCTGGGCCCTGCTCCAGGCTAACTCGCCTTTTTCTAAAAAGCTTGTTTGTGCTGATTTCTGCCTTGGCTCGACTTTCTGTTGCATACCCGGATGGAGCTTTCGTTCACCTTGACCTCGTCACCTGGTCTGAGCTAACCAAATGTGCGAGTGCCGTTTTCGGGGTGGGGGTGGGCATTTGTTGTGGCCCGGGCTCTGGTCAGAGCTCTGCTAGTTTGGAGGCACATGGTTGTTAGGAGGTCTTTCCGCTTTGTTCTTTAAGAAAAAGAAAATCATTGATCTTCCTCCATCCAGAAGGAACCACTGTTAGTTAACATTTTTATATTTTCTTCCTGTACATTCATACATTTTTCAGAACACAGTTGAGATCATCCTGTAGATAAGTGTTTGGCCTCAACCTTTGAAAAGCAGTAATCCCAAGGTTCTGTCTGTCTTCTCTCTGCCATGCCAGACAGGCGGGGAGGGAGGAAGGGGAGGGCGTGTGAGGGGGCAGGGATGGGCTCAGAGCCCCAGCTGCACTCACAAGGTGTGTGGTTCGTGCATGTCTCTCTCAGGTGGAGAAACAGAGGAAGAGTGGATGGGAGTTGCCTATGTTTTTGTCAGTCTCTGCTTGGAGATCTCAGAGGTCTGTGATGTCTGGTTTTTCTCCTGGGCACCCATGCTGACCAAGCAAATCCCCTTCAAGTCTACCCCAGATCCCCTCTTCAGTTTAAGCCTGTTTCCTAGAGGACATGGTTGCCATTGGCTGAAGATCACAAAAGAGCTGCAGTTCCTTTATTTGGGGGCATGCTCCAAAGATGTTATACTTCAGGTGGTCCTAAAGGTGCTCTTATCCTGTCACCCCTGTGACGAATAAAACTCCCAGTAGCTCCCCAGTGCCCTGGGGATGAAGTGAGACCTCTGCTGGTTTGGTTCAGTCCTTTCCTTGCCTTTGGGGAAGCAGATCCCAAGAGAGGAAGCCCTTGCCCACAGCTGTTGATGTTCATCATAACCCGTGGCAGACCAGGGGGGTCCTGGCAGCTCTGTTCCCCAGGCCTTTGGTGCCACTTTTCTTGGTACATGGAATGCACAGATGACAAGACCAAAACATAAGCACTCTTCCTTCCACTCAGATCACTTGCAGCCAGGAAATGAATCTTATATCCATCAGGCCTCGATTCCATCCCGTCCTCCTGGCCCTCCAGAACCCAGGAGCAGCATTTAGAAACCAGGCTCCCAGGTCCCCGCCTGCCAAGTCCAGCCCCTCCCACAGCAGTTCCCAAACCTCACTTGGGCACTTTCCACACTTGAGATTCTGGCCATATCAATATTCCACCTCTGCTACTATTTACTTAATATTTCTCTTTACATAGATTTATTTGAGTAAACTTAAACTGTGTTAAAGGAAAAATTTTAAATCCTTCAATCACCATTGATGTACTTAAGATTTTTTTCCTGACACACATTAAATTAATATTTAATCTCTAAAATTAAAAACACAGTATGCCTAAGGACTGTCTCAGATTCCTTCCACACATAGTTATGGAGCCAGGCATCGTTCTAAAATCTTTTCAGGTGCCCTCAGTGGGAAATGCTGCCTACAGAGGCTGCACTCTGGTCATCTGGTGCCCTGACTACCAGGGCACTGGGTCCAGCCCCTTCCTAAGGGGCACTGTGAGCAGTGGTGAGAGCTGCGGGGGTGCCGGGACGGAAGTTCCAGCCACCAGCACTAAGGCCAAGGTGCTTTACAAAGGAGGGATGGATCTGTATGTACTGACAAGGAATAGTGCCAACAGAGACAAGTCACCCAGTGGTACATGCAGGACAAGCCCATTTGTACTTTGTACATATGTGTGTATGTGTGTATGCGTGTGTGTCTAAATGCAGCGTGAGGGCCTGGAGGGCGCCCAGACAACTGTTCGAAGGGATTTCACTTTGGGAGGGGGTGGGAGGTGATGGGTAGAATGAGAGAACTCTCGACTTTTGCTGTTTGCTTCGGGGCTGTTTGAATAACCAGATGCTGTCATGTGTTTCTAGTGTAACATTTCTAAAAGGCAATACATATTTTCTTAAAGAAAAGAAAGAACCCTGGCCTGAGTGACAGGAGAGCTAGGCTCTAATTCAGTTTGTGTAGATGACGATCTTGGCATGTGACTGGGAACAAGCCTCTTAGTTTCTCTGAGCCTCAGGTTTCTCCTCTGAGAAATGCTGGTTGTGTGGCTCCGGTGAGAAGATGTATGTAAAAGCATGTCAGTATCACCGGATGACATTCCAGGGCCGACTCTGGTGCTTCCAACAGCCTTACTGGATTTTTTTTATCGTGTCACCCTGTGATGGAAACCCTCAGCGGCTTCCTATTACCCTCAAAATCAGTCTAAATCTGGATTAGCACACAAAACCCTTCATGGTCTGGCTCTGCCTACTCTCCACAATACCAGAAAGATGGATTACTCTCCTGGATATAAAGCCAGGACACTACAGCTTTGTGGTTTGGCGGGTACTTGTTGCTACAAGACTTAACGATTATCGCCTCTTCTGCGGCCTGAGTTATTGCTCTGCTCTGTTGATAAAAAGACTCGAGACCCTGTCCCCATTCACCACAGGGACAGACGGCTTCCAGGGTGGGTCAGCCCGGCCTGCTGGTGTTTCAGCCCCACAGGTCAGGTCGCTGCTGCCTTTCTGCCTATGCACGCCACCTCCACCCCTAGCCCACCGCTGTCATTCCTTAGCAGGGCCCCCGCTGGAATCCCCTCCCTCAGCCCCTGCAGCCACTGAGCAGTGACTCAGCTGGAGTGCAGAGCCGAGTTTCCTGGCTCCCAGCCCTGTGCTCCCTCCGCAGCCACACCAGTGTCACCATACTGGGAGCTCTGCTTTTCCAGAACCCTCCAAAGGAGGAAGCGACTGTGACCGGTCCTGCCCCGGCCCTCCTCCCAACGTCACGGGCTAAACCCAGAACTACCACACGGGGGAGCCAGGGAGCCGGGAGGGGAGAACCTGGGGAACCAGGTCTATCTCTGCAGAGAGGCTGGGGCTCCCTAAGTAATGCTCTTTTTTTTTCTTTTGCAGTAAGTCTATTTTTCCTTTGAGAGGGTCACTCAATCCTTTCGCGTCCCTTCTCTGTCATGCTCTCTGCAGAAAGGATTGAGCTTATCATATGGCCTGCATGAAGGAGCTTACTTACCTTCACTCCTAATATTATGAATTGTAGCAAAGATTTTTCATCTTAAAACAATATAATAATATCATTACTATTAAGCTAAATGCTTTAAAGTCACAAAACCCAATAAAGCATTACAAGATGTCTTCTATTTAGCACTCAAAGCCTTCTATACCAAAGCCTGGTATGCCATTTCTTCCTTTCACCATGATACACTTCTAGTCTGATTTATCATTTCTTTGTGCCTATAAATTCACAACTTTTTCTCCTCTGCACACGGATTCGGATAATGACGCCTAAGTAACACTCTTGATTGGTACCTGCACACCTCTCTGGGAATTCTGGTCCTGGGTCTCCTCTGAAATGCTTGATAAAGGTTTATCGAACTGAATTGTGACTGATAACAACAGTAGCTAACATTTGTTGAGGCATACCATGTGTTCTGTCTGCCTGTTTTTTCAATTATTGAGAGAGGGGTGTTGAAATCCCAAATATAATTGTGGATTTGCCAATTTCTCCTTAAAGTTCTATCTTGTATTTTGAAGCTCCATTATTCAGTGCATAAACATTTAACATAATTACATTCTCTTGATTAATTGACACTTTATCATTATGAAATAACCTTCTTTATCCCCGGTAATATTCTTTGTTCTGAAATCTACTTTGTCTGATGTTAATATAGCCACTCCAGCTTTCTTTTGATTACCATTAGCATGATATTTCTTTATCCATTTTTTTACTTTTAGGCTATTTGTGTCTTTATATTTAAAGGGCATTTCTTACAGACAGCACATAGTTGAATCTTGTTTTTCTTAATCCAATTGGATCATCTCTGCCCTTTAATTGGGTTATTTAGCTCATTTGCATTTAATGTGATTATTGATATAATTAGATTTTAAGTCTCTCATCGTGCTGTTTGTTTTCTATTTGTCGAACCTGTTCTTTGCTTCCTTTTTCTTTTCTTCCTTCTTTTGGATTAATCAAATACATTTTATGATTCCATTTTATCTCATTTTTTGCCAGCCCATCCTCAGGTGCCAAAGGAAGGAGCCGGTCCCCAGCTGCTCTGCTCCAGTCTGGCTATATCTGGGACAGTTGCTCCCCCATCCACAGATTTCCCTCCACGCTCTAGAAGCCAGGAGTGCTGGCCAAAGCTGTCAGTGATTCGACTCCACTGAACAGCTGCCTCTAACGGGAGCTGCCCTAAGGCCTCTCTCAGCAGCCCAGGCCAACCCAGGGGAGCGCAGTTCTGATCAGACAGAGGGGAACGGCTTCCCACCAGAAGGCACTTGATATCCTGGCTCCAAGGAGGGACAGAGGTCTAGTACTTATTTCTCGAGAAATCCTTAAGCACTGGAGACATTTCTCCGTGCTCCTCACAGCCCCACCCACTCCTTCTATCCTAGCATCAGTAGGCGTCTGAGATGACCTCTGGCTGGCCAGGTTGTCCTGAGGCTCTAAGGAGGCAACAAGGCTCTCTTTCTATGTGTAGTAGTGCAAGAGTTATTCACATGTCTCACGCCTGTGACCACATTGCCCTGGCTACTGGAAGACTGCAGAGGGCCACGTGAGGGATGGGGTTGTTGATCAGAAACATCTTTTATGATTCTCTAGTTTCCCTAAAGGAGGGCAATTAGATGGCAGACTCCCGGTGCCTGACTCAGACCCAGCATGAGCTCTTCAGGGCCTCTGCTTCTTGGTATGGGCTGATTTAACTGCCTTTGGTGTTTGTAAGTGTCAGGGCTTTATCGAAGCTGTCAGCCTTGCAGCCAAGCGAGAGAAGTGTGGAGTGGGCTAGAAGCCCCGAGAAAGTGGCTCTCCTGTGAGTCAGCCTAAGTAGTGTGCAGCCACGTACCTCTTACAACAAGAAGTCACCTGGGGGGAAATTGAGCTCTGTGCTGTGCACGGCGGTTTAATGCTGTCAAATGCTGCTCTCAGGATGGAGGGTGGCATTCTTAAGATTCACCCCAGAGAGGACATCTGAAAAAGGCTGCTTCTGAGAGGCACCGGCAAGGTGGGGGAGGTGTGGTCGTGGTTGGTGAACGTGTGTCAGGAAGTGGGAGGACACAGGAGGATTTTGACAGGCAGAGGAAACAGCAAGACCACAAGAGGGCGGGGCGGCTGCTGGGAACGTGAATCAAATGTGCGTGGCTGTAAGGAGAGATGCTTGATTGTGGCTGGAGATGGGTATGACCTGTTGGCTGGGCACATGCTGTGAAGGACCTTGAAGGACCCACTCTGGAGTTCAGGATATTGTTGTAGGCACTGGGGCGTCACTAGAGGAGGGACAACTGTGATGAAAAATTGTCAGACACAGAGGCCCTGGGTTTGAAATCTGATTCCACCATTTACTAGCTCTTTGACTTTAGGCAAAATGAGCCACCCTGAGCCTCGGCTTACTCATCTGTAAAATACGTTCTTGCGGGGTTGTAAGGATTAAGAGAGAGAATGTGTGTGGGAGCTCGGTAACTCCAATATAATGTCTAATTTCACGTCGTTCCACTACACTGGCCGTTATGAGAAGGGAGGAACTATGTCTTCTTCAAAACATCCAGTCTAGTGCCTGCCATGTAGAAGGTGCTTAGTAATTATTTGTTGAATAAATGAATAAGCTTGATACTAGGTCGTGAAACTCAGTACTTATTCAATAATTATTAGTTGACATCTGAATGGAAAGGTTTTATGATAGAACAACACTGATCAGATCTTGGTCTAGAAGGGTAACTTTGGCAACAGGCAGTGAGGAGTTTGGAGGAGGCGGAGGTGGGAACAAGGGAAACTACGGGAAGGCTTTGCAATAATCTATGTTGATGGCACTCATCAAGATAGGAAATTCTAGGGCTTTCCTGGTGGCGCAGTGGTTGGGAGTCCGCCTGCCGATGCAGGGGACATGGGTTTGTGCCCCGGTCCGGGAAGATCCCACATGCCGCAGAGAGACTGGGCCCGTGAGCCATGGCCGCTGAGCCTGCGCGTCTGGAGCCTGTGCTCCGCAACGGGAGAGGCCACAACAGTGAGAGGCCCGCGTACCGCAGGTGGAGGGCGAGGCAGGGAATATCAGCTCAATTTGGACCTGTTGAGAGTGAGGCTCTAGCGGGGAGAGTTGGGTACCCAGCGAGCTGCTACAGGTATTCATCTGGAGCTACCTGGAAGAGAGAGAATTATGAGACACGTGTGTATAAAGTACAGTTGATACCATTGGCCTAGGTGAGACTAAGCTTCCAGGGAGAGCACGGGCACATGGAGGGGGGTGGAGAAAAGAGTCAATGGCTGAACTCTGGAAACCCCCCATGAGCCAAAGGGAAGACAGGGTCGTAGGAAGACTGAGAAAGTAGCTCCTGACCTGTTTGTGTCGGACTGCGATTTCAGGCGGTGTGGCTGTTCTGAGAGCAGCCAGGATAGATGCTACATCTCTGCAGAGCCTTCAACAGCTCGGGGTCTGGAGTCAGACCAGCCGGGCTGATTCAGCTCCACCATGAGCTAGCACGTCTGACTATGTGCAAGTTACTTAACCTGCCAGAACCTTCTCTTCCACTCTGTAAAACAGAGATAATCGCTGTAGCTTCCTCGTTGGTATGCTGTAGGGATTAAATGGAATGAAGCACATAAAGTTACTAGGACAGCAGCGCCTGCACAAGGCTGCTAATGATGATTTCAAAACAGGTTTCGGGGAAGCCTTGGCCCCTCACCCCATGTTCAGCCTCTGAATATGTTGGTCGGCCATGAGGCCCCCAGTCCGATATCTGGACTCCTCAGTTGCTCAGATGAGGAGACCTGAGGTCCAAAGTTGCTCACGATCCCACAGCAAGCTAGAGTTGGAGCTGGGCCTAGAATACCAGCTCCCGGCTTCCATTTTTGCGCCGCAGCTTTTCTGGAACACAGACCCACAGGGTGGATTTAACAAGGGGATCTGGCTACGTGTCAGGATGGCATTTGGGAGAGGAAGACAGCTTAAAATAATGTCTTTCATCATCTGACGCTCTGAGACAGGGAAGCCGCCCATCTACCATTTCAGTGGGGCTTTCTGAAACCCACCCCGCAACCATGATGCCATGGCTTCGCGGCTCCGGATGCTGCGCCTTCAGGTCCAGACTCCTCTTCCTGGGACCAGGGACAAGAACAGCCAGTTCCTGTCCTTGTGTGTTCCTGTCCTTGAAAGGCTGTTGCCCAGGCTCTTCCTGCCACCTTCCCTCCTTCCCTGGTCAGGTTACCACTACTGTTGATTATTCATGGGGAAGAGCTACAGACAGAGTCACTGGACACTGAAACGAATCCAGTCTTCCTCCTTTTGGGACTGTGGAGCTTCTATCTGGATTTTTCCTCCTGGAGGCTGGCCAACTTATTGTATCGTATGTGATCTTTGCTGGGTTCAGGAGCATCCCAGGGTCCTCGCCAGCACAGTCTCCCTTTTGCTGGCGTCTTACACGTGGCTTCCTTCCACGCCTAGACTCACTGACAGGTGGAGTGGGGGTAGAGACAGAGACACTAACTAGGCTTTGAGAGTGTGTAATGAGCTGTGATGGAACATGCTGCTTCCCTCAGTTTCCTCATCTGTAAAATGGGGGTAAAATCTGCTTTCAAGGTTGTAGAGCAACCTAAGTGACGAGGT
The DNA here is from genome assembly GCF_059928025.1 of Delphinapterus leucas. NCBI lineage: Eukaryota > Metazoa > Chordata > Mammalia > Artiodactyla > Monodontidae > Delphinapterus > Delphinapterus leucas. The sequence goes on from NC_143129.1 coordinate 41,414,459, forward strand.
AAAAGGGCTTTGAAAAGCTCTATTCAGATGTCAATTTTCATAATATTTGGACTGGCAGGGAGCAGCACCCTAAAAGAATGCAGTGTCACTTAGACCTTTCCTGAGTAGGTCTGGCATCTAGTGTGCTGCTCACAAGGAGAGACTCATGCTGACTCCTGAGGTGCTTTGGCTTGCGGCTCAAAACGCTTGTTATTAGCTGTATTTTAAGATTGTACATCTAAAATGTGTAGCACTGTAGCTTCTCTGCAGAGGTCACTGTGTGGTTCCAAGGACACAGTGTGGCCAGAGAATCTGGGGCCTGCTTTTTCTTTAAATATTGGATTCCCAGTGAGCAAGGAGGTCCTTTTATAAAGAAACGTGCGTTCCTTCCCTGGCTGAACAAAGCAGGTAGGCTGTTACTGATGGCCCAAGGGTCACGCAGGTCCCCCCTCCCTGCAGCATTCATCATTGTGGCATTGGCCTTGGGGGTGCTGCTGAGGCCAAAACCTTTGCCTGGACCACAGTTTCTGGGGTAACCCCCCCCAAAAAAACCAGCCTTTAAAATATTCATTTGAAGACAAGATTGCTCTAGACAAAGCCAAAACCTACTTCCAACCCCAGTAATGTGAGTTCTTCCCTGGAAACACCCCGTAGCTCACCTCAGCCCCCACCCCCAGCCGTTTACCTCCACTTATCTCCCTGCCAAGGTATCTCCTAGCTACCAGTATTGACCATTCTCCAGAGCTGAGGCTGGTCAGCCGGCTGGGGCGCTGGCTCTCAGCTAGCTCGTGTTCGTGCCTGCCAGGCACTCACTGGCTTCTGGAAAAAAAGACTGTGTGGGAGGATGGAGCCAAATTGGGCTGCAGTTTGAAACCATCCTGAGAGCTGACAGATTTGACTAAGATGGGGGAGGAAGAGGGTTCCTCACAAAAGTAGCCAGAGCTTAAAATGGAGTTGGCAGCTTGCAGTCTGGGGGCTGAGTCTAGCCCTCCACCCAGCTTGTGCCCCAGGACTGGATTGTTTCAGAACTACAGGAGACACAGACTTGGAGAAAGTCCTGATAACCCCTCTCAGCCACTCTCTGGGGTGCTCCCAGGGTCCCTCTGGGGTCCCCAGGCCATCAGACTCCACAAGCATGGTGCCCCTGGCATTGCCAGGCTCTGAAGGCTTGTTTTTTTTCCTGAGACTCCAAGCCCCACTCTGTTGAAAGATGTCAGCACGCACACCAAATCAGTGCCATCCCTGCTGAGAGACTGTACATCACAGTGGCTAGAAGCACAGGCCCTAGAATTGCACACACCTGGTTCTGAGTCCCAGAACACGCGTAGGAACACGCGTCCTACGCGTGTCTATCTCGAGGCTATTGGGAAAGTTAAGTGACAGACTGCATGTAAATCACCAGGCATAGGCTGTAACTACTGTGGATGAAGGATCCGAAGGATTCAGCCCATCAAGGGAGGTGTTCCTTCATCCAGTCTGATGGAGAAATGTAATTGAGCTGTCCTTGATAGGAATCACAAGATCTAGCAAAGACCCCTCTTGGCCAGACCACCAGGAAGATGCACCAATAACCTGGGTGGTGTCTGCAGGCTCCTTTATTAACCTGAGGCTTCCTGAAGACCAAGTTCCCTGTGTGGGTGGAAGGGCCTGCTTGCTCTGCAGTTTGCCATAACTTTGCATATGATTTGCATATGCTTTGGGGGGCCCCTGCCGTTTCTTCTGGCATTTCCGAGTTAAAATATTGCTGCTTCTCCAGACAGGCCCAATATTGATTTTCTTCTAATGCAGTCACTTCTCTAACTCTGATTGACCTGGCTCCTTCACCCAGTGAATGGGGAATGAGAGGGTGAGGTGCGGCATGGATGGGGGGAAGGGAGGAGGGACACTGTCGACCTTAGAGCACGTGCTACTTCTGAACCTGAGCCATCCTGGGCGATGAGAATGAGCTGCTTCCAGAAGGATGAAGAAAGGAGAGAGGGAATTTTCTCCCTCTGGTCCATCCTAGTCTGTTCCTGCCCTGCATCCCTAATCTGACTCGTGATGCCCTAGGTCCACTTGCCAACGTGGTCCAGGGGCAGGGTGGGGAGGCGCAGGCCTGGGGCGGGAGGAGGGGGAGGGGCGCCGCGACAGCCAGCGGCTTTGAGGAACCTTGCGAGAGGAAGTGGCTTCCGAACTCCTCTGCGTGCAGTGAGAGGGGCAGGAAAGACGCGGGAGGCGGGGGAGGTGTCGAGATGGCGCTCGGCGCACGGGGTGGAGGGGGGAGCCGGCGAGGAGGGGCTGAAACCGCAGATGCCTAGTGAGTTGGAGAGCGAGGTGAGCGCAGCGGGGTCCAGGTCCGACCCCCGTGCTGGCAGCCGCTGGGGAACAGGTTACCCCGCCGCCCGAGCCACTCGGGCCCCAGTGTAAAAAACCGAGGCAGCCGGCTCCGGGTCTGCCCGGCCCGATAACGGACTCGCTCCCCGGCGGGGCTAGAAGCTCACGCCGCGGCCGCCTGGGGAGGGATCCCCACCTCCCTCCGCCGCATCCCGAGAGCCTGGCCCCATCAGATGCGCCCGCTGCCTCCGGCCGGAGCTCCGGGCTAGATGACAGTGGACAGCAGCATGAGCAGTGGGTACTGCAGCCTGGAGGAGGAACTGGAGGATTGCTTCTTCACTGCCAAGACCACCTTTTTCAGGAATGTGCAGAGCAAACATCCTTGGAAGGTAAACTTAATAATACAAGAGACTTTCATTGTGGGGAAATAACCTCTGTGGTCTAGAAGGGAAATCTTGCACCTGGCAAACAGGCAGTCATGTCTTACGGGCGTGGGTGGGCAGTTGCCCTGCGCACCCTCTTGAACTTGTTGGCCGAGGAGACCACGGGTTGGATCTGGAGCCCTTTGGGGGCCACCGGCAAATGCTCCTTTCGGCATTTCTTGTCCCTGGACCTTTTCAAAATGGCCCTCTAGGATTTGGGGACAGCGCTTGGCTGGTGGTTTGGGGACATGCTCACCTGTGCCTGGGAGGGTGACCTTCCCCCAAATCCGAGCTTTGAAGCTCTCGATGGCAAGTGGATGGCACCCAGTCCCTCATGAAGATAATCATTAACAGGTTGAGACTTCCGTATTGCAAATGGCCAGAAACCATCTTAAAACACAGTCCCGCAACTTTGCAGAAGTCTAGGGTGTTTTTAGAAGCAAACAAAACTTCTCTCCTAGGTCATTGTCCTACTACCATTTTGACTTCCTGGGTTAGTTGGGGATAGCCTAAAGGAGTTTGCATGTGTTCCCTAATGGGGCTGTATGTGCTAGACACCCAGCTTGCCTGAGTCCCCTGACCTCGCCCTCCCAGCGCGGCCGTGTATCTGCCACATACTTGGTGGGAGTGGTGGTAGAGCTCCGTTTATTTATTTGTTTTGTTATTTAGATGAGAGGGCTCCAAGCCAGGTCCTTGCCTAAAAGGGCCTGTTTGTAGACTGAAGTGAGCTGTTAACTTTCACAGGTGTGTGCAGGCTCATCATTAATTTAGCAGTCCTACACCCAGTAGAACTAACCAAAAACTTCCCCAGGCCTGACTCTGGGGCCTCCGTGGTTAATAATTCATGTTGCCCGTAGGGCCCTCATTGGCTGGGGTCTGACCTTCAAATAAATGCCCTGGACTTTTCAATTGCGAGAGGACGCCCAAGAATCAGAAGAGAGGTTTTGATTTTAGTGTTTGAAGGATCAACTAAAACAGGCCCCTGGAACCAGCACCTGTGTTCTGGGGCACCCCTTCGAGAAGCTGCACTTGTTCTCAAGGACTGGGGGGGGCTGGGGTAAGGAGGCCTCATGCGGAAAGCATGGCTGCAGAGTGAGGTGTCCAGCTCTCTCTTGGGGTTCCTGCCTCATTGTGAGGACCCCCTCCCACCCCACCCCCACCCATACACATACACATAAGGGCACTCCAGCTATCTGGGGTCTTTATTTAGACCAGTGGTTCTCCACCTTAGCTGCACACTGGATTTACCTGCTGAGCTTTAGAAAATGTCGATACTTGGGTCCCACAGCAGGGGAGTCTGATTTCCTTGGTCTGGAGTGAAGCCTGGGCATGGAAATTTTGAAAAGCTCCCCAGGTACTTCTGAGATGCAACAGGTTGAGAACCATTGCTCTAGAGAGTTTTGCTGCTGCCTGGGAAGGAAATGGTTCCTGTTTTTAGAACAAAGTTTAGCTGCTGCCCTCACTCCCGCCAGGCTGTAAGCCCTCGGTCCCAGAAGCTGGGTTTTTTGCATGATTGGGTAGAGGAAGGGGCACTGCAAAGCTGAGGTTTCTTTCGGTTGGCAAATGAAAAAGGTATCTGTTTCTGGTATTTCTTGGGAGAAACAGAGATATTTGACAATAAGATATGCTGGGGTGGGGTGGCAGTGGGAGAGGTGACTTGTTCCTTGGCCCAGAGAGCCTCCTCTCTTCACTGTCCCCCCAGATCCCCCTGCAAGCATCACTCCTGAAGATACACCTTCGGTTTGGCACACACATCAACTCTACTTTGTCTGGTTCTTGAATTCATTGCATGTCTTGAGGCCTCTGCATAGCCCTCTACCTCATTTTGCCCAAGTCTATAAGCCCTCAGGGGGCGAGAACCCCTTCTAAGAAACGGGTTTTGTTGAACCCCACACAGGATGATAAGGATACATGCTTCAAAGAAAGACAGAGAGGTGGCCATGGCCCCTCTTATCCCCGGCCTCTGCCTGGCTGCAGTGTGAGAAGAGTCTTGACGGAGGTTCAGAACTGCTGTCGGGGACTGTTTTTCTCAGTACCAGACTTGCCATGCGCACAGCCCTCTCCAGGGGGTGCAGGGCTGCCTCTCATCGGGGAGCACGCACTGGGGCGGCCCCCGGCTGTGACGGGGTGTGTGTGGCTGACTCAGGAGCTGGCGAGCTTCATCCACATATTTCAGTCTCTGGTCCTTCTGGGTGTTTTCCCGCCTTTAATAACATTTTAGCTCTCTCTTCTCCCTTGCAGCCACTTCTGGAAAGGGTTTCAGAGAGATCTGCCATCTCCTGACCCCATTCTGACCCCTAACATTGCTTTTTTCCTACCCAAAGAGAGATCGCATATGAGCTCCTAGGAGAATTTCTCCTTCCTGTCTCCAAGGAAAGGCGTTTATGTGCTTCCCGGTCGCTGAGAGACTGAGGGCCGTATTCGGGAAAGGCCAAGCCGGCTTCTATAATTAGCCTCGTCAGAACAGCCTGTATCTGCCGCGTGCGCGCCCCTGGCTGGCGCAGAGCTGCGGGGAGCCTCCTGCTGTTCTAGGAGCCTTCCCTGGCCCGGCCTCCGAGGAGTCCTGGAGGCCTCTCACCAGCCCCTTGGGCAGGATGTGGGAGGGTGGGGAAGGGCCCTCATTCACAGAGAGGAGGCCCTGAAGAGAGGCAGCAGCAGAGGAAGTGGGCCTAGGCCCTGGGCCCCGGCTTGTTCTCTCCTTTCAGAAAACAGCTGCTTCCTGGGGCCTAGGGCCTTCTCTGAGAGGGGCAAAGAGACCCAGTTTTCAGTCTTCGTTTCAGCGGGCTGAGGTGGGGCCCTCCGGGGACTTCCCCCTTGGCTGCTGGGCGCGATTAGATTGCTTACCCGGGGTCACGTGTCCAAATGGGGCTCTTGGTGGCTTGGGGGAAGCCCAACCTGTGTGCTCAGAGATGCAGACCAAGCTGCTCTCAGGAAGGTGCACACACGGTCACTCAGTCCAAGACACTGGAGTTGGGGTCGGGGGTGGGGGGGTCATTCGAGGTCACACAGAAAGTTCATGACGGACCCAGGGTTAGAACCTACATCTCTCATCTCCCAGCCCAGAGGTTTTTCTACTTTAGTCCCACAAAGGGCAGGTTTCGGTGATGTGTGGGTCTGGTGACTGGGAACTCTGGGCATCCCTGCCAGCTGCTCCTTTCTTCCTGTCTGGGATCTGACTCTGGAAGTGAGGCCAACTTCCACTCCCATCGGTTCCCCAAATGCCTGCAGAGGGTGGCAGTTTAGTCCCCCTGAGCAGGGACACGGGCACTCTGAGCTCTCTCTGCATGTTCCACAGGCTCCGGGACCCCAGGAGCCATCCAGAGCATCGGGGTGAACGCTCTGGGGACACAGAAAGCCCGCTGCTTGCAGCACGTCAGAGCTGGAAGGACCCGGATCTGGCACCTCACTTTACAGATGGAGAGGCCGAGGCCAGAGAGGCGCGAGGACTTCACCAGGCCAAATACTGGGCTGGGTGGCGCCAGGACTAGCACCCCTCTTAGAAACCTTGTTAAGAGCTCTCCTTGGTCTTTTTCGCTCCGTGTGTGACAGGGATGAACTGCAGTCCTTGTCCTCTCAGAGCCTTCTACAAAATGGAAAGACCTAAACAACCTCGGGCTAGGAAAGAGCTGCTGGGTCCTTACATCCCTCCACTGCATAAGGCCCTCACCGTCCCTCCGTTCCTAAGGCACAGCGGCCCAAGAAACATTCACTCTACACTTGACACTAGCAGGGGTCCCTCTCATCAGTCCCAGAATCTTACAACTTTACAAGTTCTTCTTCGTGTCTATCCTAGAACACTGCTTGCTGTATCTTCATCATGCGTGTTTTCTTTGTGGATATGGAGGTGCAAGTTTGGCTCCACCTGTGGTTAAATATTATACTTAAACACAGCTGGAATACTTTCCCATGCCACCCCCCACCCTACCCCCCATACCCAGGCCCTCCCTGGTCTACACTGACACCATTGATTCTTGAAAAATTCAAGGAAGACGCAGAGAGGAAGGCGTGGGGGGCGGGGGTCTCAGAGGTCACAGTCCGAAGCCATTCCTGGTTCCGTCCCTGCACTTGCCCCATCTCCTCTTGGGCCTCTGTGGCTCCAGGGACGTCATCCAAGCCTGACAGCCCTGGGACCGGTCAGGGAAATCCCCATCTCTCTGCCAGCAGCAGGAACACCCAGGTCTCGGGCTCAGCACCTGCCCCTGACCTTCTTGGCATGAGAGAAAAGAATACTAAAAATAAGTAGGTTCCAAATTTGAGCAATAAAAATTAAATCTTCAGAACCGTTGGACCATATAACTGCTTTTCTATGTGCTTTCTCAGAAGCCTGCCCAGCTCAAGACTCACCTCAAAAGATTCTTCACGCTAGCGCAGCCACGCAATAACCTCCCTTTGGGGCTGGAACCTGTATTCCCCTCCTGTGGAATTTACTTCTCGTTGCTTCTCTGGCCCGTCCCAGTGTTCCTTTTCTCCGTGAAGATGGTAAACCCTGTAAGATCAGAACTCGCATCCCCTTCAGGTGCAGGGCAACACCAAGTACTGGTTACAAAAGCAGGCACTGACTAAATGCTGGTTGAGTTTAGTTGCTGCATCATCTCTCTTGCATCCTGTATAATCAGGGTGGACCAGCTGTTGTAACAAACAGCCCCCGTTATTTTCAGTCATTGGATATAATAGAAGTTTATTTCCCTCTTTAAGTAAAGTCACGTTGGCAGGTGGGGCTCAGGATAACACATGAGAGGTTTTGTGGGCCAGGCCTGGAAATGGTGTGTGTGTTTTACACCCACGTGCTATTGGCCAGAACTCAGTCACGTGGCCACACCTAACCACAGGGAGGTTGGGAAATGAAGTACAGCTGGGAGCCCAGGCAGACGAGGAAGCTGGATGTGGTAAACACTTAGCTGTCTCTGCCGCACATCCTCCTCCTACCTCTCTGCCCAACCACCGCTGGAAGCTCTGCTCTGCTTTTTTGGTGAAGGGCCGTAACCTCTGTCTCTTTGACTTTGTACCTCTCCATCTGTCACCAAGGATGTGCTCTTCCTGGGATGGGGGTGTGTGTCCTGTCTCCCCCAACTACACTGGGAACTTTTTGAGGACAGATGCTTTTCCTTACTCAGCACTGCCCCGGTTCCTCTAGCATCCGAAGCCTTCAGTGGTGCTTACAAGGTTTGCCCTGGCTACTGACATAAGAATCTCTCTTTGGCTCACTCTTTGAAAATGGAGTGTCAAGGGTCCACTCTAGACTTCTTGGCTCCTGAATCTTTGGAGGTAGGACCCTCAAATCTGCTTTTTTAATACTTCCCCCTGGTGATTCTCATATATACTGAAGTCTGGGAACCACCTGTTTAGGAAATGTTTGGTAATTGATGACTTCAGTTGGAATTCAAGATGAGCATTTATCACAGATTCCAGAGAGCCTCCTAGGCTGGAAGCCCAGAAGGTAAAGGGTTTTGTCCCTGGTCACACAGCTAAGTAGAGACAGACCAAGGACTCAGAGCCCCTGGGCCCCTGCTCAGAGCGGTCCCCATTACTCTCACCACAACGTGCTAGCAGGGATGTCGAGGGGACGGCCCTTGGTGATCGTGACCGATGCGTGATGTAACGGAAGCAGCACAGAACTGTAAGCAAAGTCCTGGCTTCTCACCTCAGCTCCAGCTCTTAACTGAGGGGCTGTGGCCAAGACGCTTCAACCCTCCAGACCCAGGCGCCTCATCTGGTCCTTTTAGCGAGTGCGATACGAGCCTGTCCTTCTTCTTTATCTGAGAGTCCCTCACCACTTTGCATGGGAGCAGAGCCTTCTTACCAGTTTCTCATGGGACTGGCAGGGATAGATCCTGACTACCAAGTTCTCTAAATTGTAAGGACTTCCCTAGGGTGGGGTCAGGAAGGGGGCCTGAATGGCTACATGAGCCCCCTCTCCAGGACCACCTGGGACTTACCCAAGACATCCTCGCCTTTGTGTTCCAGATTCCTCCCCTCCCACCCACCCCTCTCTCTTCACAAGTTTAGACTGTTTATCCTGACTCAGCTGGCTTTTCCCTCTAAAGCAATTCCAGTTATAGCTCAGGGCACATGCAACAGCCATTCACCCACGCAGTTTAGGGAGAAAGGAAGATTTTACACTGGTATCAACCTTGAATCCTAGCTCTTAGTTTACACCATCAGGTTAGACTCTGGATCCAGCTTCCACCCCATGAGCTTGAAAGGGAGGCATCGTCGGGCCCAGCCTGGGTGCCCAGCAGCCTGTGTTCCCGTCCCTCTGCTGCTCTTGACTTGCCAGGTAACACACACCTGTGTGCTTTCCAGCTTGGGGATCCTCCTGTGTGGAGGACTCAGACCTGTCTTCATTCAGGGCCTCGGTCTCCTCTTCTGGATGGCTCAATCTACCCATAAAGTAGCATCCCGGTCCTGGCATGACATATTCTCTGCAGATAAGAGGCCCAGATAAATTTGCCAAAAATCGGGAGCATTTAAGTTCAGGGCCGGGAGGAAGAAGGAAGCTGTAGTGGCAGAAAACTTCAGGTTTCCCTCCCTCAGCCTGTGGCTTCTGTCCTTGGTGCTGTCCTGGTCCCTGTCTCTTCTTTTCTCCCACCCCACCCCAGCTTTACTTATCACTCCCCAGCCTACATCCCCCATCTCACCTCTCTTCTTGGCTCTAGAATACATTTTTTTTTTTTTTGTCTGCTTCAGGTCGTTGAGGCACGTGGGGTCTTTTGCTGCGGCACACAGGATCTTTGTTGCGGCACTCGAGCTTCTCTCTAGTTGTGGCGTGTGGGTTTTTTGGTTTTTTTCCCCTCTCTAGTTGTGGCGTGCGGGTTCCAAAGCACGTGGGCTCTGTAGTTTGCAACCCTCAGGCCCTCTCGTTGAGACGCGCGAGCTCAGTAGTTGTGGCGTGCTGGCTTAGTTGCCACTTCACCTGTGGGATCTTAGTTCCCCGACGAAGGATCGAACCTGCATCCCCTGCATTGGAAGGTGGATTCTTTACCACTGGACCACCAGGGAAGTCCCTAGTATAGATTTCCTATAGCCTATTGGAGGTCTCCCATGCTCCTCAGATGCCTAAAATTTAGTATGTCCAGAACCAACTCGTAGCTCTGCCCATGACTGATTTCTCTCCCTGTCTCTACCCCACCCTACTAGTCCCCTCCCTACCTTTGAAACCTCAGGGGTCTCCCCGCTCATCCCTTCCATCCAGTCTGTCACTGTGGCTTCTGCCTCCACAGTGTCTCAGATGTCAGTCTCTCCTTTCTGTCCCCCGCTGTGCCCTATGTTGGGGGCTTGTCACCTCACCCCTAGATGCTCCAGGAGGTCACCCAACCAGTTTCCATCCTGTTTCTTCTCCTTCTATATATCCTGCATTCGATGGCATATCGGTCTGGTGTCCTGAAGCCTTCGGAGCCCCCCATTTGCTTCCAGAGCAAAGCCCACACTTCGTTCCTGCTCGTTATGTAGCATCCAGGGCCCCACAATGCCTGGGCTCAATCAAAATGTTGTGTTTTTAAGTTTCTTATAGCACCGAGCATTGGGGTGCTGGGAGATACAGAGGTGGATAAAATGCAGTCTCCACACTTAAAGACCTATGGCCCCAGCCACGTTGTGTAACAGACCCTAGTTGCCCCCCTTCCCCACCCATGAAGTGTCTGGATGGGGGCCCCTGAGCAAAGGGTCATCCAGGGGGAAGACACGCTGCACCTGCCCTGCAGCCGTGTGACTCTCATCAGGACCTGGCAGCAGCTCCCAGAATCAGAGCGCCTGGGGTATAGCTTAGGAGGGGCTGGGGACAGGCTGGCAGTGACAGAGCTGCAGCAGCCACTGGGAGGGTTGGAGGAGATTGACTTAACCTCTGAAAAGCAGAGACTCCTGGAGCTGGAGGAGACTGTCAAGGGTCTTTACCGCCATTCCCCTGCTTCCGAGCGGGCCTGCATATAACTGATACAGGCAGGGAGGGAAGCTGTGCTCGTTACCACCATCCTCCTCCAACCCATTCATCAGTCCTCCCTTGTCCACGGTGCTAGACAACGTGACTCCAGCTGGGTGGACCCCTGCTGTGTATGAGGCTACAGTTCGAGGCAAAAAAAATCAGGGAGGGTGGTAGCAGAGCGTTTCCGCCTCACAGACCACGCTGGCAGAATTTCTATTGCTGTCAAGCCGAAAGGTTGGCATGTTCAATGAGGTAGTATGTGAGAGGGGCTTAGCCAAGGGCGAGGCCCCCACCCCACGCTCACCCGACCCCAAAACACATGCTCTTCCCACCACACACATGGCATCTCGGGTGAGAGTCAAGTTCCGAAAGGCTCCAGCTAAGCTCAGATCTCCCAGCTCTAATCTGGTGACCTGCTGCAGGAAGCTGTTTTTCTCATTCAGCCAATTTCCTGATGCTAAAATCCAGGCCGTTTTTCCCTGTTCTGGTCTTGGGAAACCTGGTCGCCATACTCTGCCACCAGCACCTCATCAGCCTCCAGTCCGTGAGCCCCGCTGTATCCTTCTCATCTCCTGGCTCTCCCCCAGGGTGAGGAGGAGTGGTGTTGGGCTGTCCCCCGCGCCGTGATGCAGGCGTCGAGGGGAGCTGGGGCCACAGGGCACCAGCCTTGCGGCGGAGAGTATGAGAGGCAGGGCCCTCCGTTGGCCAGAACACGTGCAGAGGCGGTAGGCAGGCGTAAACTCCGGAGTCACACATGGCTGGGAAAGTGTGGGTTAGCGAGGAGGATGTGGGAGCTGATGGGTCCAGGGTGTTTAGAGAGCATTTCCAGTTGCAACTTGATGCTTCCTTCTTTCTGCTCCCAAAACACTGGTGTATCCTTCTCCCCTATCCCTCATTTTGATGGGCTGTACTTTTCTGGAAGAGGAACCAGATCTTGTTCATCATCGTGTCCCCAGCACATGGTAGGCACTTAATGCGTGTTTGATAAAAGGAGGAGGGAGCTTGGAGGTTCTTCCTCAAAAAATTTCTTTCCCTAAGAGGCAGCGGGGGCTCCCAGAGGACACACACAGCACTTTAGGCAAAGTATGTGAAAACGGATCTCAGGACTGTGAGAAAGGGAAGCTTGCTGAGATTCTGGGTGAGGAATCAATGGATTTTTCCAGTGACTCTGAAAAGAAAAATCTCACTGAGTGAGCAGAAAATGCAAGGACAGCTTTCCATCCACCCCATCTGTGATTGCTCAGCTATTTGCCTTGGAGGATGAGGGCAGGCAGGGCTGGGTTACTAAGCAACCAGGCCCTGGCACCTGCTGGCAAGTGTTGGTGTGGTCCTTCCTCAAGTGGGGCCTCCCTGGAGCGGCTGAGGCAGAGGGGTCCATGTGGGGAGGCGGGAGAGCCCACTTTGATGGATTTCTCCTGTCTGCCTTTCAGCCATGGGAATGGCAGGTTGAGGGGGGAGGAATCAATATACTTCTCATTTGTTGAACTTTCCCAGTTTAACTCTAAGCAAGTGAAGATCCCAGTTTGGTGAGCGTTCTCAGACAGCCCAGGTAGAGTGGGCGGGGGCCCCAGGCCCTCGAGTGGGCCCAACACTGGGCCTGGCAACCCAAGCCGTCAACCTTCACTCTGGGTGACCTCAGGAGGCATGCTCACTGCTCTCGGTCTCACTTTCTCCTTCTGTAAAATGGGGAGACTTGGCCTCCAGTGGAGACTAATTGCTAAAGAGGGCCCAGCATCTGGCTGTGAGAATGGGTGGAGAACTCCTGGGCTTGGGATTATAAAGGCTGTTTCGAGGAATGCAGATGGATGTTGAATTGTGACGTGAGGTGGGGTTCTTGATTGCGGTGCGTGGAGGTATAAGGTTCTGTTCACAGAACAGAGAAAGGGCAGGAGCTAGGGTTCTGCTGGGAAATGGTTAGAATGTAAAATAGTAATAGTCAGTTCCTGGGCCTTGATGTGTGCCAGGCGCTGTTCTAAGTGTATAGACTCATTTAATCCTCACGTCATCTACAGTTGCCGCATGAACAACACGGGTCTGAACTGCATGGGCCGCTTATATTTGGATGGTTTCAACAGTAAATACTACTGTAGTACACGGTCTGTGGTTAGTTGAATTCGCGGATGCAGGATACCAAAGGCCCACGGTACGTTATATGCAGATTAACCCCAGCATTGTTTAAGGGTCAACTGTGTATATGGTTTCCATTTAACAGTGAGGAAACTGAAGCACTGAAGGGGTTCAAGGGTCACACAGTAGTAAGGGGCAGATCCAGAACTTGGGCCCAAGTAGTCTAATGCCAGAGCTCCCAGCCCCTAAGCTATGGTGCCTCTCCTGTAGCTCTTTCCAGAATTACCCAAGTAACCGAAGCCCCAGCAGTGAGGCCAGGAGATGCTCACAGATGCAGCCCCATGTCAGCAGCATTCGTCTTGGAGTCACTGAGGACAGCACACTCTACCAGGCCATTTAGGAGACAGGAAACCAGATGTCCCTGCCCCTGAGCCTTTAGGATACAATGAGAAGACACACACGTGGAAAGACTCTGAGCTACTCAATGACCAACTAAGACACGTTTCAGTATCACAGAGTAATCCCGGAGCACCAGCGTGGGCTGGGTTAGCAGGGCAGGCAGGCAGCGCAGGGACAAGAGGGCGTGTGTGGGCCAGTGGCGAGGCTCCAGCACCCAGCACCAGCCCAGCCGGCAAAGATGAAGACACAGGCGGGGCTTCCAGTTAGAGGGGAGCCGAGAAGGAGCCACTCCCCGCAGCAGGGCAGTGCCACGGGTGTCCCAGCCGCCCCTCCCCTCTGAGCGAGCGTGGCAGTGCAGGGATGCGGGGAGCTGGCACTGGCTCCCACGCGCCCGCTCACCGCCTCGGAATTCTCTGAATCATTTACGGAGGCTCGGCCCCAGCCGGAGCCAGCACGTGGTGGGAGAAGGTGCGCCTGCTGTCCCGGCACCCACGGCCTGTGATTAGAACACACGAGCTGGACTCCTAGAGCCGCCCATCTCTCATGGCCCCGTGACTCTGCAGGGCTTGGCTTGATGGCTCTCAGAGCACGTGGGATCCTAGAAGCTGTGGGACCCTGTGGTCAAAGCATTCTTGTGCAGAGATGTCCACTAGGGTGAGAGTGAGGAAGGGATTCGGAGGTGGGGATGGAAAACTCTGAAGGCAAGCCAGTTGCGAGCTCCCAGCTCGGCGACTTCAGCAGAATTCCACGACTCCGTGGCCTGCACAGGAAAGATGAGACAGTGTTGCCCCAGATCTTCCTTTTGCTGTCGCATCCATTTCTCTAGGATGTGTGAGGTTGGAAAGCCGGGGTAGCTCCTTGCTCGTGGCCAGCTGTGACAGGGTGCGAGGAGAGCATCTGAAGCAGGGTGGGAAGTACCCACTGCTTGAATCGCCTAACGATTCAGGTTTCTGCAGAATGTGGGTGATTGGACTGTTCGTCTCAAGGCCCGTTCCAGATCTCTGAGCCCAGGCTTCTGAATTGCACCCGAGCTCCCCTCTGGAGGGTCGTCTAAGAAGCTGTAAGACCCTCTCCTAGCTGCAGCTGTTCCTCTGAGCCAGGCTGGGCTGTCCAGATCATCCCTAGGCTTCAGCCATTTCTTAGTGCACCTGGCAGGAGAGTGGCCAGGCCTAGGAAAAGAGCCTGGTCCTGGAGGTCCTGGGATGAGGGCCCACTTGCTTAGAAGTAGGATCGACTCCTCACTTTCCCGGAATATAGAAAGTAAGGGACACTCCCAACTTTACGGGAACCAGGTGAATCCATGAACCTGGTTACATGGCCCCCAGGTTCCCCTGCCCTTGGAATCTTCTTTTTTTATTGTAAGAAAATATATATAATGTAAAATGTACCATTTTAACCATTTCTATGTGTATGGTTCTGTGGCATTAAGCACCTTCACATTTTTGTACCACCATCACCACCATCCTCTCCAGAACTTTTGCATCTTCTGAACTCAGCACCCATTAGACAATTAACTCCCCATTCCCTCCTCCCCACAGCCCCTGGCAACCACGATTTTACTTTCTGTCTCTTTGAATTTGATTACTCTAGGAACCACATATGAGTGGAATCATAAAATATTTGTCTTTTTGTGACTGACTTATTTCATTTAGCGTAATGTCTCCAAGGTTCCTCCATGCTGTAGCATGTGTCAGAATGTCCTTCCTTTTTATGAATGAGTAATATTCCATTGTGTGTTTGTACCACATTTTGTTTATCCAGTCATCCATCAATAGGTTGCTTCCATGTCTTGGCTATTGTGAACAATGTTGCTATGAACATGAGTGAACAAATCTCTGTTCAAGTCCTACTTTCCCTTCTTTTGGGTATATATCCAGAAGTAGAATTGCTGGATCATATTGTAATTTCATGTTTAATCTTTTGAGGATTCGCCATACCATTTTTTTATAGCAGCTTCATCATTTTCCATTCCCATCAGCAATGCACACAGGTTGTTATTTTCTGTGTTTTTGAAAATAGCCACCCTAATAGGTGTGTGATGGCATCTCACCATGGTTTTGATTTGCATTTCCCTAATGACTAGTGATTTCAAACAGCTTTTCATGTGCTTATTGACCATTTGTATATCTTCTTTGGAGAAATGTCTATTCAAGTCCTTTGTCCATTTTCAATGGGGCTGTTTGTTTTTTTATTGTTGAGTTATAGGGGCTCTTTATGTTGATATATATTCTGGATCTTGATCCCTTGTTAGACATATGATTTGCAATGGAATCCTCTTTAAATTGATTCTAAAAGAGCCAAGTCTCACATTTGAAGAGACTGGAGTCTAGGATGAGTTATTGGAACCCACTCACTCACCCTGCCCACCATCATCCCTAATTCACTCCGCAGTGCTCTGGTCCTGGGTACTCTGGGAATACAGAGATGGGAAAGGTACAACTCCTGGTGTTGGGATGCTCATGGTCTAGTCGGGGAGACAGGCTGAGACACAACTCATACTACTGTATAGAGGATGAAACCAGTGCTGGAATAATATTGGGGCGTAAGCTCATGCTGTCGAAGGCCCACTAATTCTAGATAGAAGTGGTGGATTAAGGAAAGTATCCCCAAAAGATATGTCAGTTCCGGGGGGCAAATCCTCTCGGATGAGGAGGAGGACGTCTCAGACTGAATGATCAAACTAAGATGTCAGGGAGACTGAAAGGAGACGGGGACCTAGCAGGAAATCCAGTGAGGAAAACTAACCTGAAAAAAGACCTTCTTGGGCTTCCCTGGTGGCGCAGTGGTTGAGAGTCCGCCTGCCGATACAGGGCACACGGGTTCGTGCCTCGGTCCGGGAAGATCCCACATGCCGCAGAGTGGCTGGGCCCGTGAGCCATGGCTGCTGGGCCTGCACGTCTAGAGCCTCTGCTCCGCAGTGGGAGAGGCCGCAACAGTGAGAGGCCCGCGTACCGCAAAAAAAAAACAACAACAAAAAAGACCTTCTCATGCCCTAGAAACTCTTGAGGGCACAAGAGAATGCCCCAAGGTAAAATTCCTGTTGCCACTGCAGTAGAACAGGTGTCACCCTATTCTGCTTGGATTCACACTTTAGACCTCTGAGCTAAAAAGGGGGGGCTTCGTAACGGTCCAGGGGAGGGGAGAACAGAAATGGAAGGGATTTGCAACATCTACCCTCCGAAACAGTCAGAGTGCAGGAGTCTCCTCTGATTTCCAGTTACTGTCTCAGAAGTAGATGGGTGCCGTGGAGCAGGAACCCTATAGGACCCTTATACAATTCTGGAACCTTTCATTTCCATAGATTCGATTTTGGGTTGTGTGTGTGTGCGCGTGTGTGCGTCTTATTGCTTCTTTGTGTTTTATTCAATTCATTAAGCAAACGTTTAACGGCCCCTCCTGTGTGCCAGGCCCTGTCCCGGGAACTGCGTCAGTGAACAAGCCTTTCTCTGCCCTTGGGAAGCTTCTATTCTATGCTCAAGCTGCAGGGATGTGTGCCGATCTTGAGAGGCAGCCAGAGCACCTGTGTCCAGGCCACAGCCAGGCTGGGGGTGGGGTCGGGGGAGGGACTGTCAAGAAAACCTCCAGGGTAGAGTACAAGGATGCAGTTTTACAGAGGAAAGAAGAACTGTGCCCTGGGGCCTGCAGTAGACAGAAAAAGTGAGGGCGGGTGTCCGTCTAGGACTGAGAGGGGATACCTGGGGCTACTAGAGTAACCACACGTGCTGGTTTGCCCAGGACTTTCTGATTTGGGCACTGAAAGTCCTGCATCCTGAGAAAACTCAGTCCCAAGCAAACTGGGACAGCTAGTCACCCTACCTGGGACTCAGAGCTGAAGGCACCGCCTACTTATCCATGGGACACACAGTGGGCATGTAGTGCCAGGGGCCCACAAAAATGTTTTAATTTCTTTTAAAATCAGGAGAAAGAAATGAACTTTCAGGTTGAAGAAAGTACTCTAATATATGACATTTATATATTTGTTTTTATACCAATCATAAAATATAATTTCCAAGACTTTTTCATGGAGAAAGGGGCCCACAGCCCTGAGGGTGAAAGTGCATGGACAAGAGTCATAATGTGGCCCAGGCTGAAAGGCCTGTCAGGGGCCAAGGTTAAGGCGAGAGGACTCCCGCATGGGGTCAATACCCACCAGTCAGACTTCCCTTTGCCAGATGAACGACCTCTGAGGCTGCTGGTGGTTACCATGGCGGTTATTGACTGCTTACTGTATACTTACATTGTGCTAAGCACTTCCAGATGTGCAGTCTCATTCCGTCTCTGCAATAAATGTATAAAGAAGGCCTTCTTATCTGCGTTTCGCAGGCAAAGCATCCCGAGTCTCAGTGAGACTGACTTGACCACGTTCACAGACGACCAAGGGTAGGGCCAGCAAAGGCCAACCTATGGCTGGACGTGCAGGCAGCGTGGCCTAGTGGGTAATAACATACCTCCATCATTGAGTTATTTCAAGGATTAAATGAGATTGTGACTGCTAAACCCTGCGCAAGCCTGGCTGTTGAGATTTCTATCATGATAATGAGGCCCTACAGGACCTGAACTTAAGTGCGAAGCTCCAGGGCCACAGGGCTCTCCCAGCCTCCTGCGTGGGGCTCCTGCCACCCCAGGTGACGTGCTCCTGCCAGTAGACAGAGGTGGCCAAGTGAAAGGGTGAGGGACGCCATGCCCAGGCTCCAGGACATGCTGGCAGCCCAGAGAGTCGACAGACATGACGCCCACACACGCGGAGCTGGGCTGGGCTGCCTGGGAAGCCGCCGAGGCTGGTGCCGGGTTGTGCCGTGCTTATCCCGGTGTCCATGTATGTGTGTCTCTGTCTTCCCTCCTCAGATAACCTGTGAGCTCCAAGGACAGGAACCACACCCCATGGGTTTCATGTCCCAAGGTGCCTTTCACAGTCCCCAACCCATGGGCAATTCAGTCAGTTGCTGTTGACTGTCTACATTGACCATGCTCCATATTTTTGTCTTTAGGGACTTCAGTCTCTAGTTTTCATGGCTCCTCCTCTACATCCCCCCAGAGCAGCTCAAATTCCACATGGTTCTGCTTGTATGGATGGCTCCATCCTTCCTTCCTTCCTCTGCTGGGAATAACCTATCAGGGAACACAGTTAACGAATTTGATTCTTTTATTTCGGGACATTGGACAGCTCCATAGAGGGACTTGTGGGAATCAACACCTTCACTGCCCTGGGTGGGGCTGGGGAAGCCATTCCAGAACACAGCCGTCAGGACTCGGAGGGGGCCCTGTAGTGAAGCCCCATGGGACTTCCTCTTTCCCGTCTGGTTGAGGCCATCACAAAGGGGCCAATGAACCCTGAATGTGATCTGAGCATCGAGCAGGGTGTGCCCAGCCCGGACAGACGGGTGCCTGCCCCTTTCCTTCAGAGAGTCCTACTTAGGATGGGCCAAACAGAGACAGCAGGTGTTTGGGTCAGGCCAGCTGCTGGGCAGAAGGCATCTGCAGGTGGTCATTCTCCTGCAGCCGATGCCTGAGGCTCTCATCCCAGACAGAGGCCTGGAGATGCTTCCCACCCAAGGGGCAAAAGAATTGCTGCTGCCAGATTTGCTAAGAGCTAAGAAAGAGGAAATGTGGCAAAGGCTCACGGTGACCAGCTTCCGGGATAGTTTTTGTTTTGTTTTCTTGAACTGTGTGAGTTGAGAAGGTGTGGACCTTACTTGAGCTTGGCCAATGTGGGGTCTGGCGGACGAGTAGAGAAAGCCAGTGGTGAGTAAGGAGCAAAGTCAAGTCGAAGAGAAGCGTTAGGCACGTTCTGTAGACCAGTTGTCACTGCTGCAGTGCAGACCTGCTGAGCTCCCAGCTCTCCTCCCAGAGGCCCCCATCCCCACACCCAGTTCTCTGAAACAGAAGAGGAAGCAGTGATGAAGGAAACCACCCTATCCTATCTTCTGTGTAAAATCTTAGAGCTGCAGAGGGGCCTTAGAATTCTGCTGGTCTCGCTTCGTGATTTCACAGATGAGGAAACTGAGGCCCCAGGAGTGAAAGTGACTCACCAGAGGTCACAGGTCATTGGATGGGCTTGCGTTCATTCTCACCAAGAAATTGCAAAGAGCTGAGACATGGGACGGGCTTCCAGCCAAAGCCCACAGCCCCACACAGCCCACACCTTCTCAGCCTCTGCTTCTTGGGATGCAGGTTGGTATGAGGTGCTCCTGGACCTGACTGCTGTCCACGCTGGGCTCTGGGCTGAGTATCACCTAGGCTGGTCCATTCTCTCCCTGCCACCCAAGCAACAGGTATTTTTCTGACACATCCTTGGAGGTCAGCCCAGTTCTCCGCTGAGCCCTGCAGAGGGTGCCAAAGAAGAATAGTCATCAGATATCCTGTCTGAGTCCGTCCAGGGAGCGTCTAATTGGGGAGATGGGATTGACACAGGTGAAACAATAATTAAACAGTAAAAGGCAGCATATAATCAGATGCTAAAGGTAGCCATACAGCTGTGAAGGCACCTCCGTAGGTCCTGGCAGTGGTGGAGGTAACATTAGCAGGCAGCTGCGGAGGTCCATGGCACGTGGGAATTTGCAGCTCTGCTATGACAGGAATCTGAGGGTTTGAGGCCATGGGGCTGGTGTTTGGAAATGAGTCCCTGAGCTGGTGAGTGAGCTTAGCTGCCCACCTGCATCCTTCCTCAGGCAGCTTGCTGCCTCCCAATTAGAGAAGGGAGGAGAGAAAGCAGAACTCCAATGAAGTGATAAAGCTTTTGTCTACTTGTGAAAAGTGTCCATTAAGTAAGAGTGAAGTTACCAAAGGCCCATCCACTGGTGGCGGGAGGAAATACACAGGAAACACCTGATTCTTGATACAAGTATGATATTAGGAGAAAGGCGGGGACCAGCACAAACCTGTATACTGTATACCTTTCTCCATTTGGGAATTAAAATGTCAGGAACCTAAAAGATTAGGAGAGCAGAAAATGAGGAGATTGCTTTGGGCCAGAGGAATTTTCTCAGGAGGCTACACAGAGAAGATGGAACTAGAGGAGATGGGGGCTATGTATTCTAGGCAGAAAAACTGCACAAACGACAGTGTAGAGCAGAGGTGGGCAAACTACCGTCCGTGGGCCAGAGTGCACAAATAAAGTTTTATTGAAACACAACCACACTCATCCTATGGTCGCTCTCTGCTACAGTGGCAGAGGTGAGTAGCAACAGAGACTGGATAGCCTACGAAGCCTAAAATATTTGCTCCCTGGCCCTTTACAGAAAAAGTTTGCCAAGCACTAGTGTAGAGAAAAGAATGAACAAGCCCTATGACATGTGAGCCAATCCAGAGGAAGTGCTCCAGGAAAGTGAGAAATGAAATTGGCTAACAGAGATAGGACTTTGTATGCCCGGAGTGATGGTTACAGTACATGCCTTTTGGATGGGTTCAGTCATTTCCAAAATACCCATTATTTCATTTGATTTTACCTTTGCATCAATCCTGTGAGGCAATAAAGGATTTTTATAGATGAGGAAACTGAGGCTTAAAGACATGATCCAACTCTCTCAAGATCACTTTGTTAGTAATGGGAGTCAGAACCTGAACACATGCTTATGTTCACCCCACAGGTATTGCCTGAGCCTCTACCATGTGCCAAGCTGGAACTGAGCTCTGGGACCCCATGGTGGAGCAGACAGGTGCTTCTCTCACAGAACTCAGTCCAAAGGGCAATCCAAGACTTACTGCACTATAATTCCTAGCAGAAAGCAAGATCATTTTTCTCCCCCTGTAGGCAATGGGGAACCACTGAAGGTTCTTGAGAAAGCATATATATTATCTGCTTCATGCTCAGGGCCACTGGGCGTGGAGAAGAGATAGAAGTATGATGTAAGTCAATAAG
The DNA here is from genome assembly GCF_059928025.1 of Delphinapterus leucas. Taxonomy (NCBI): domain Eukaryota; kingdom Metazoa; phylum Chordata; class Mammalia; order Artiodactyla; family Monodontidae; genus Delphinapterus; species Delphinapterus leucas. The sequence continues at coordinate 41,435,415 of NC_143129.1, forward strand.
GAGCTTCAGTCTAGTTAGGAAGAAAAACCAAGATGGATGGTCTACTTGGAGGTTAATATTAGATGGATATTTAAGTGCAGGATAGTATCGTGTTAGTTTTGGATGTAGGTTAGCTCTAACCTTGCTGGGGCTCCATTTCCTCATCTGTGAAATGGGCATAATAATAGTACCTTCCTCATAAACTTGGGGTGAGGATGAAATGAGCTGATACATGCTAAGTGAGCAGAACAGTGCCTGGCACATAGCCTGTTAATAACAGTCAAGGATCATCGTCTTCATCATGCAGGGCTGAGGTGGTCAGAGAGGCCTTGACAGGTGAAAGATTTCAGATAGACAGACAGCAGTAAGATGATGAAAGCCGTGTGCAGGAGGAAGAGGCTGACAAGTTTAAAAAGAGGAAAAGTGAAATTTCTTTTTTTTTTTAAATATGTATTTATTTATTTATTTGGCTGCATCGAGTCTTAGTTGTGGCACGTGGGATCTTCATTTCTGTGTGTGAGATCTTCGTTTCGTCACGTGGGATCTTTTAGTTGCGGCATGTGGGATCTAGTTCCCCGACCAGGGATCGAACCTGGGCCCCCCTGCATTGGGAGCACAGAGTCTTAACCACTAGACCACCAGGGAAGTCTCAAAGGGAAAGTGATATTTCTGGCAAAAGTGAGGTTTGTGTGATTTAGGTCCAGAAAAAAATGGGCCCGAACGTATCTGATGGTTCCAGCACATTCTCCTCAGCCCACTCCTGACCCTGGGGGTCCCTCTCATCACTGGAGCTTTCATGGGCTGCCTTGAGCTCAGCTGCGGAGACTAAAAGCCACAGGCTTCACTCAGGGTCTCTTCTTTGTTGGGTCGCTTCCCAATAACTGAAATTAAGACTTTACACATGTCATTGATTTGGATGCAGAATCAGCCAGTGTTTGGATTTTTTCTTAAAATAAAGTAAAATTCAACTTAGGGTAAATCTGCTCTCAGATAGGCCGCAGACCACAAGAGGATGGTCCTCTTTGTTTTGGTGTAATCATATTTTAATTGAAAAGTCTGAGGATCACTGTCACAAGGGCCATCTCTGCTCTGACCCCCAGCGCCCAGCCCTCTTCACTTGGCTGCATCCCAGTAACCCTGAGAGTTAGAGAGGACACAGACCTTTCCATGGCTTAGGACCTGTGAACACAAATCTGCTTCTCACCAGTGCCCTGGATGTGCTGGCTGCATTGGGAGCAGCTCGACCGTCTGCCACCAATGCCAGGAGCTTAATCAGAGCAGATGCATCCCGTGCCAGATGCACTGAGATGTATAAGCCTCCTAGGAGAGACACCTCACAGGGCAATGCCTGTTATCTTTAAAATCACAACAGAGTGAGCTCCCCATTTGTCTCCATCTTGGGCCACCCCAGGAGACAAAACTCTGTCTGGTTTCTAGCTTTGTACCCATAGATGGAGACAAATCTTTCACTCTGAGAACTTGAGAATCTGGCAGGTGAATAGAAAGTGGGGTCTTTGACTTATCCTCTGAAGATTGCAATATTATTATTTTTTATTTATTTATTTTTTTGCGGTACACGGGCCTCTCACCGCTGTGGCCTCTCCCGTTGCGGAGCACAGGCTCCGGACGCGCAGGCTCAGCGACCATGGCTCACGGGCCCAGCCGCTCTGCGGCATGTGGGATCTTCCCAGACCGGGGCACGAACCCGTGTCCCCTGCATCGGCAGGCGGACTCTCAACAACTGCACCACCAGGGAAGCCCTGCAATATTATTGATCTGTTCACACCCTGGATACTGCCTTCTCTGTTAACCTTTGGGGGCAGTGCATATCTGTGAGTGCAAAAGTGTTAAGTCTGCAGCTGGATGGGGACCCCTGAGGTCTGAAATTGCTTGGGAGGGGTCTATACCAGTTCTTCTCCAACGTTGCTGCACATTAGAATCACCTGGGAGATTTTTTAAAATCCCTCTGCCCAGGCTGCACCCCAAATCAATTAAATCAGATCTCCAGGATGGAGCCCAGGTGTTGTGTTTCTCAAGATCCCCCAGAGGAGTCCACGTGCAGCCAGGTTTAAGAAGCACTGGTCGAGGTTTTCTACCATCTCTAGGATGGGAAAGAGTGGACTCCCGTAGCTATGGCTGGCTGGCTGGCTGGCCTGCTTTGGGAGGTGATTCATTCAGTCCATGGTCAGATCTTGTCTGCCAGATCTGGTGCGGGCAGCAGCCAGGGGTGCTGTCATCCCAGGGTGGGAGATTCAGTGTGCTGGCCAGACAGGTCTCCTGGCACTCCCAGACGGGATGGAGATCAGGATGGCTGTTTTCTGCGTGAGTCCTGCAAAGGGTGCCCACGGCCACTTGTGTCACTTCCCCAGGTTTGTGGTGGGAAGGGGGGAATAGATGGGTTATCTGCTGAAGGAAAAGAGAACAGGAAGAAAAAACCTTAGGTTAAGGCAGCTCTGACTCTTACTGTATTCAAAAACAGGCTGGAATACTGGCCTTTGAAAGCCATGATGCAGCTGCCTTTTCTTACCGGGAAATGGCTATAGCTCATTTGGAAACTATGAGAGATCTTCCAGGAGCTTCTAAACCTTCTAACTCTTTTTTGTAGATAAGTATGAGAAAGCTGTTAACTCCTAAGGAGCAACAGCCTGCATGTTTCAGAGACGGACAGAATGGAGTGTATGTAATGGTAACGGGATACTGGTCTTTCTGACTGGAAGCTCCCAGAGGGCAGCAGGCACGTCTGGTCCCACAGAGATGTGCCCAGTGGGGTGGGTGCTGGGGGCGGGTTCTCCAGGAACTAAGCGGGGAGGGACGAGGAGTGAGAAGCTCCACTGTGATGGTCCCTGGGTGAATAAGTCGACAGCGAAAGAAGACACTCTGTGTGGCTCACACCACTTGCTTCTCAGCTCAAGAAGATGGCAGATGCCTTGGGGAGTACTTGCCCTTGGGTGGTCCTCAGTGGAATCAGGGTCCTGTTCCAGAGACCCGAGTGACCACATAGGAAAAGAGTGGGCCCTGCATCCTGGTGCCTGCCTCCTCCTGCCAGAGGCTAGAAGTCCCTCCTTGACATCTTTATAGGTGACACGGTGGCCCCAGGTCCTGAGGCTTCTGGGGACCCACTGAACGTTTCACAGGTCACGTAACTTATAGGTCTTGGTGTAGCGGCTGCTCATCCTAGCCCTGTTGCATGGAATTTCAGTGATCGCTATGGGAGTGGCTGAAGCGGCTGTCCTAGGGTGACCACATGGAATTGAGAAGAGCATGGGTTCCAGACTTTGATGGACTCGGTTCCAGGCCCAACACAGATGCTTACGAGCGGTGGGACCACAAGCGTGTTTCTTAATCCTTCTGAGCCTCTGTCTGTAATCTGTAAAACAGGAATAACGTACGTAGTATGTAAGGTATGTGAGTGTACAGTACTGTTCTGATCGAGATCCTCAAGGAAGAGTACATAGGGGAGCAGACAGGCCAGCGGAAGATGCTGTGATGGAAAAAGGATGTCAGCTCGTTTCCATGCTGAGGGGTGGGTGTGGGAGGCCACGCCCGCTCCCCTCGGCAGCCACAGAGCTTGACATCTTATCGGCTCTGTGGGACTGGAAAGTGGGAGGGGGGAGTGAAGGCATCCTGCTGAGTGTGACTTGTCTCCCGTGGGCGGGCGGGCTGGAGGGAGGAGGCTGGACAGCTCTGCCATGGGAGCCTGACATGTTCAGCTGGGTGGTGCTGTGACGGCAGCATGGCTGTGAAATCCCCCAACCAAACCAGACACCCACAGGGCAGTGCTGGGTGATGTCAGCCTGGAGAACACGGTTGCCCCACCACTCTGGGCCTGTTTCCTCATTTGCCAAAGGAGAATCCTGACCCACCCTGGGTCCGCTAGATTTCTAAGACCAGGCAAATTCTTGGCAGGTTTTGACTGACCTATTTATTCCCCCAAACCGTGGCTCCTGCACTCCCGGCCACACAGGACAATGTGAAGACAAAGCAGGGAAGGTGGGTGGCAATGGACTTGAGAGAAACCCAGGGAACTGACAGACGGACAGGTTTGCTTAGACCCCAGAATTCTCCCGAGTTCTGTCCACAGTGTGAACAACATCGACCTGCATCTCCTTGGCTTCCTTCTTCCTAGAGGGGGTGTGGAGGTGGGGGGGTAGTCAGAAGAATAAATTGTGATGTCATGGGAAGAACACAGCAGAACGGACTGGCATCCCTTTTAGTTCTGCAGAGGCTGACTACAGGGCTTTAGGCACGTTCCTAAACTCCTCTGAGTCTCCGTCGTGTCACCCGTGAAATGTGGGTAATAAACTCTTATCTTGCAGTTTGGATTCTGAGGATTAACTGAGATAATGCAAGCCAAGCACTCGGCACAGAGGAGGTGCTGAGTAAACGCTGGCTGTCCCTGTGCCCCAGCGGAGATTTATCCCCTCAATTATCAGGGAAGGCTACAGCCCCCTGCCCCTACTAGTTCATGCATTCATTTGATAAATATGTATATGTGTGTGTGTGTGTGTGTGTGTGTGTGTGTATTCTTACTATGTGCAAAGTGCTGTGGCCAGTGACATGGGGCCTGGACTAATGTCCATGTGCCCTTGGTCCTCTCGATCTGGGAGAATTGCTGTCATTCCCATCAGCATATACTGGGATCACGTGTATGTTCCTGTCTCTCCAGCTCTATTGTTACTTCCTTGAGGAGATGACCATGGCTTGCATTTCTTTGCATCTCCCATAGCATCTAAATGGACACCCTCCATAAGCAAAACAGCTCTGCTGACTCACCAGATTCATACCCAGTGCCTGTGTGCCGGGCCTTTTCACCTTGGTCTTGCAACAAGCCTGAAGGGTAGGTATTGCCCCCATTTCACAGGTGTGGAGACTGGGGCCGAGAGAGATTGAAGTCACTTCCCCGGGGTAGCTGGCTGCGCAGGGGTTTGACCTTTGATTTTTCTCAGGCTGAGTCCATCCCATTCACTGCGTGAGGCTGGTGCTCACTTATTCTCGGTTGGAGAGGCCTTTGGGAGGACGAGGTCATTTCCTTCCTCATCCTGAGAGCCACTGTACATCCACCCTCACATCTGTGTCTGTTTCAGAATGACTGTACACCCGCAGAGGAGCCGTGGTGCCCGCCCACGCTGCAGGAGATCAAGCAGAAGATCGACAGCTACAACACCCGGGAGAAGAACTGCCTGGGCATGAAGCTGGTGAGGGGGCCTGCCCCACACTGTCCACCCCCTTCCTCTCTCCCCCTCCCAGCTCCATAGCCCCTGCCGGTGTGGCTCCCCTGCTTTCCCTCTGCATTCTGGGGGATACCCCCACCAGGGCCCTCCCCTTTCTTTGGGCTCCTGGAGGCCTCCAGGCTTGTGTGAAGCTGAGAGCCTGGGTTATCAGGGGTCTCTGTGTATTTTAGGGAAATAAAATGGGCTTTAGAATAAGATCCACATCTAGTCTCTGGCTCTTCCTGTTTTTAACTTGTGGCTTTGGGAAACCTTAACCTCTCTGAGCTTCAGTGTAAAATAGAGATATTAGTTCCCATTTGTCAAAGCACTTGTGGGAATTAAATGATAATGCAAGTGACTGAGGGCCCAGGAGGCCCTGGGCAAGGGGAGCTCGCAGCAACTCCTCCTCCCCTTCTTGGTCATTACAGCCTGTGTCTGGGGAAGCGTCCTTAGACTGTGCAGAGCTCAGAGAGGGGAGGGCACCGACTTTGTGCCAGGTTTGGAAAGGCCATCTTCAGTGGGGAGGGGAGGAGACAGTAGAAGAAACCTGCCCCCTGCTGGTGGCTGGCAGCAACTGGCTCTTTGGGGCTTCAGCCGGGTGGGGCGCTAGAAAACCCAGTCGCGGATAGGCCTGGGTTTAAGTCTTGCAGACTGCCGGCTTTTGGAAAGAGATGCAGGAGAAAATCCAGTGCGCTGGTTCTCCTAGGACCTTATTACACAGCCTTCCTGTTCCTCCTCGGTTTGGAGCGGCAAACTAGAGAGGCCACTCCAGACCCTGCCTCTTGGCCTGGGGACCCACCAAAGGCAGTCGGCATCTGCCTCGTGACAGGGCATTTGGGGCAGGCAGCCTGAGCCTGTCGGGAGGGTGTTTGACTGGGATGGCACTGCTGTTAGGAAAGGCCTCTGCAGCTCACCGGATCTGGGGCCACGGCCCAGAGTGGCAGACAGGATCAAGCAACACAGACCCTCCCGGACCCCACATGACTTCCCCACCCCCCCGCCCCCCACCCCGCAGAGTGAAGACGGCACCTACACGGGTTTCATCAAAGTACATCTGAGACTTCGGCGGCCAGTGATGGTGCCTGCTGGGATCCGGCCCCCGTCCATCTATGACGCCATCAAGGAAGTGGACCTGGCAGCCACCACGGACAAGCGGACATCCTTCTACCTGCCGCTGGACGCCATCAAGCAGCTGCACATCTGCAGCACCACCACGGTCAGTGAGGTCATCCAGGGGCTGCTCAAGAAGTTCATGGTCGTGGACAATCCCCAGAAGTTTGCACTTTTTAAGCGGATACACAAGGACGGGCAAGGTATGAGAGAGCTAGCTCCCACCCAGAAACTACCTTTCCCAGGTCCGTCTGTGCTCCCCAACACACTGGAGTGGGAGGATTGGGCTTCTCGTGGCACCTCCGTCCAGCCATCCATGTGGCATTAGGTCTGTGGAAGGGCCACACGCACATTCCGCCCCGCTCTCTGTGCCCCTCCCTCCACGTGTGACTTCAGGAAAACCACACCCTGGGCTCTCACTTCCTAATCTGTGGAATGGGACGGAACCCGCCCACCACTCCTACTAATCTTTTAGGGGATGACGTGAATGGAAACATGCTTCACACTCTAGCAGACACCGAAGATAAAGGTTGTTACCCTATTTATTCTTGTCAGGTTCATTTCGTTAGGTTGAAAGGATGGCCACTTCCATTTAGAAACACCAGCCTCTGCGTTTCCAATCGGTCCCACCCATCCTGAGCCCCTGCCCTTCTTTTCCAAGATGAGTGCCCAGCCCCCTCTCTTGGTTTGCAGTGCTCTTCCAGAAACTCTCCGTTGCTGACTGCCCCCTCTACCTGCGCTTACTCGCTGGGCCTGACACGGATGTGCTCAGCTTCGTGCTAAAGGAGAACGAAACTGGAGAGGTGGAGGTAGGTCTGGGACCCTTTGTTTGGTGCACAAACCCAGCCTGCGGGGCACGTTGGGCGGGCGAGGGTTATCCTCACCACCCAGCACAGCAGGAAAATGTCTCAAGGCAGTTGGGCTGGGGTGAGTGCCGGCTGAGGTTCAGCATTTAAGCCAGGATTGTAAGCGCCCTGGGGTAGCAAGTCAGGGCCTGTGTCTGGCAAGGCCTGTGGAAAGACAGGACTTCATGCGCTTTATTTCTGAAAACTCAGGGTGGAGGGGCGCTGAGAAACTCCCTGTGTTCCACCCAGGTTCTTTTGCTCCAGGATGGCCTGAGGCCCATCAAGCCCCATCCCTGGGCTCCACTGGGCATGGGTATTTTTGAGTCATTTGTCTCTCCCTGGTTCTTCAAAGCGGACCTCGATCCCCCAAGGGAAGCTCACCGGAGTCCAGTCTGTGGTGTGAAGTGAGGTGAAACCAAGCTGGTGGCCCCCGCGGCCTGGGCCGCGTGGCAGGTGGGGTCACAGAGGAGTGACCGAGAACAGGGTGCCTCTCACAGAGTTTGTCACACTGCATTCACTGGAGGCCTGGGGTTCGGGGAAGCAGTCTTGGGAGCCACTGTGGAAATCTGGGGGGTCCAGGCGAGCGGGGCCCTGTCCTTTCCCGGCCTCCACCAGGTAGCTCTGCTTTCCATCTGCTTTATATAGTGGAAGATTTCGTTGGGAAAAAGTATTACCGCTGAAGCTGTTTGAACACTGCTGGCCCGTGGCAAGCTCACGGGCCTGGGGGTTTAGAGGCCTGGCTTCTAGTTCTAGGTTTGCTGCTACAAGCTTTGTGATTGTGGTGCTTGTGTCTGTGATTGTGGTTCCCTCTGTGGACTCCAGTTTTTTCATTTATCCAATGTGGGGATTAAACCAGATAAACCTTAATGTTCCTTTGTGCTCAAAGAGCTTAGGAGTCGAAACCCCTGGCCCCATGGGGCCCTCAGTTCCTGGGTCAGCCTGAGAGAAGTCAGACTTGCCTTCTTTCCTGAGAGGCCAGGTCCCCCGGGCCCGCCAGGCTCTGCAGAGCTGTGCAACAGACTCACCTCATCATTTGCTCTGCCAGCCGAGGGAGGCAGGTACCCTAATTCCACGGCAGGTGAGAAAACAGGCTGAGAAGGTGGACTTACATGCTCAAGGCCACACAGTGGAGCCAGGCTGACACCCAGTCTCCTGAGTCCAAGTCCAGCTCTCCTCCAGGTGCCACTTGAGGGTCCGCATGTTGGGAGCCTGTTGCTGATCACCCCAAAGCAGACAGCTGGGTCCCAGGCAGCTCCCGCATCACTGTTAAGAGCTCAGCGGCTACAGAGAAATTTAAGATTGTTGATTCTCTGAATAACAGTGTGGCTTGTGGACTAGTAACTCTTGGCCACGAGATGCCAGGATTTGAAATTCTGTCGCTGGTGCGGCATGGAAACCCCAAGCTTTATTTGTCACATCTGCCTACTCAGTAGCAAACCATGTGCAAACTGTGTGAAGAGTGGGGACAGCAGGGGCCCTTGGATCAGGCGACCACTAACCTGTCTCCTGTTGTTTCTCCCCCAATCTCCCTCTTGCCCCACAGTGGGATGCCTTCTCCATCCCCGAGCTCCAGAACTTCCTAACAATCCTGGAAAAGGAGGAGCAGGACAAAATCCAACAAGTGCAGAAGAAGTATGACAAGTTTAGGCAGAAACTGGAGGAGGCCTTAAGAGAATCCCAGGGCAAACCCGCCTAGCTGGTCCTGCTTCCTCTTCTCCTGATGCCCACGGATTTATTTTTATTATTATTATTTTGCCACAGACACTTTTTCTCAGGACACCTCTGTTGGGTGCATCTGTGCCCGCCCAGCGGTTCCAGACGTGGCACAAAATCTCTGATGGACACGTGTGTGCGTGGAGTTGGGGCCTGCCCACCGTCACACTGTGCCCTCTGCACACTGCCCAGGAGCAGCGCTCGCTCGTGTGAAAGATCCACCACGTCCTCTCACCATCGGCAAGCCTTTCACAAACCAAAGAGTTGCCTCTCTCCACACCAGCCGGCAAAGGAAAGGAAAAAGATTTTAGAGATATATGTTCTTTCTCTGCCTTTTATTCTTTTTCAATTTCTTTCTTATTTGCCATCCACGGTTCCCTTATTTATGAGTCCAAGAATTGTAGCATATTCCTTTAGCAGGTCTGAGCTGAGCCCCTGAGAGCACGACAGTGCTCATAAAAGGACTGTCCCCCACTTTCCCCAGGTGCCCGTTGTTCATGCTTAAGGGAAGGTCATAAAGCCACTGGCTCGGGGCAGGAGCCCCGAAGCTGAGATTGCCTGAGAAATTTCCAGAGAAGCTGCAGCCGGCCCTGGCCCTGATGGCCCAAAAGCCTGTGCACATGTAAACCCAAAGGCATACATATCTGTGTATGTGTGGTCTTCAGCCATATCTTTGTCAACAGCTCTTTGTTTCTGAGTTACAGTTTTGAATTTAATATTGCCATCATCCTTTTGTGTTTCCACCAAAGGGAAACCAGCCATTTACCATTTTTAAAGTCTCCTGCTGAGTACGGAAATCAGGCAGTCAGAGCCAAAACATGTTGCAGATAAAGGTGTCCAAGCTGTCTTCAGCCTTTCCCGGGCTAGAGAGCAGAGGAGGCCTGGCTGCCTTGGTTTCCCTTTGGCCTCCAGCACTGCCTCTCTCCTCCCACTGGGACTCTGGGATCTCCCGATACCGCCAGAGGAGCTGCCTTGAGTACAGAGGGGGGAACCTCCAACTCAGCCAACTTGGAGACCTTTATGTTCGAAGAATGGCCAGCCACGCACGGGGCTGGCCTCCTGCTGACCTCAGTGCCTTTTTGTTTTCAAAGAGGGACAGGAGCAGGGGCATTTGCTTGAGGCTCTGCTGCTGGCTTGCTCGTGGCAGTGTGGGAGACAAGGCCAGGAGAATCTTCCCTCCAAGTATGGGACAAGGGTCGCAGACCTCCTTCCCGTCTAAGGTCCTGGGCTCTGACTTCCAAGAAGTGAGGTCAAACTGCCTGGACAGGGCGGATCAGATTCCCAGCTCTACATGTGTACTGGCTCCTTGCTTAGGTTCAAACTTAAAACTAGCCAAACAATTCAAGCCAGTAGCCAGGACTACAGAGACACTCCTGCACAGAGGGAGAAGGACTCTGGACTTTCAAAGCGGGGCCAGTTTTCCAGTGCAGCCTCTGAGAGACCATTTCTTTGTCGTCCTCTGCCTTCCCAAGTCCCTGCTGGGTTGGTTTGAGCCCACGCTTCTTTGTGTAGCCTCAGCAGTTCCCTCCCTCCCTGACCCTTGCTGAGTCCACGTGCCCCTGATCACAGAAGGAATGCAGACCCCTCAGCATGCAAACACTTAGTCTTCAGAGCTGCAAAAACAGGACGAGTTAAGCAGCTCAAAAGAGATTTTTTACATCATAAAAACCCTAGTTATCTGCCATCTCCTGCTCAGCCTTATCACGTCCCCCGCTTTAAAAAAATCTCTCTCCCTGCTGTATATCGACAGGGGTGGGTGCAGAGTCCTCTTTTCTTCAAGCTGCATGTCTGTAACATGAATAGAAGGCATGGATCCCGTGCAACCGCTGTGAATGCTGCTGAGAACCTCCCTCTGATGGGGTGGCTATTTTATTTTTGAGAAAGAAAAGAAGTCATGTACATATATACATAAAGGCATATAGCTATATATAAAGAGATAGTGGTGTTTATGAAATAAGGAAACTATGGGAAAATTCAGACTTTCTCTAAAGCACAGTTAGACCAGGACCTCCGAAACAGTAGTGTGTAGGGAGTGTCCCTTCCCTCCCAGGGTGGGCATGACTGCTGGAGTGCCTTCTACTGTTGTGTTGCCCAGTGCGTAAAATGTTTGTTTTGGGGACGTTTTCTTTTTAAATGTCTTTCTTATATGGGTTTTAAAGAAAGTAATAAAAGCTGGTTGCAAAAATCATTCAGACCAGAGATGTGTTCCTTGAACTTCCCCATCTCACGGAAATCGGGAGCTGGGAGTGGGGGTGGGAATAGAGGAACGCACACTTTGTGTCCAAGTCAGATTTCCTTTTGCCAACGAACGGAGGAATGAAGGCTACTGTTTAAATCAGCCTGAGAAAACCGTCCAAAGGCATGGGCTGGGGTTGCTGCCTAGGTGCCTGGCTATTCTGCATCTGCACAGAGCAGGAGAGGAAAGGGGACTTACTACAGGGAGGAGGGGCTTTCTGGAGCTAAGGATGATTGAACACCAGAACAGGCTACTGAGTTAAGCAATGATCCTTCTATTTTCAGAATTATTTAAAAATTAGATAGGAATGTGTCTTTGAAAGTTTGAGATCATCTCACCTGGAGGAAGGGGGCTAGATGACTAAAACAGTCCCTTGACCTTAGCTCTGACATCCGTCAAAGGAACATCTCGGTAACCGTGGTAATAACCACGTAAAAGTTATTAGAAAGAAATTCTCGCCTGCCTTCCGGTATTGATCACACACAGTGCAATGAATGGGGGCCTCCGGAGCTCATCCAGTCCACTCCCAGCCTCCCTCTAGGAGAGCGCCCCCTGTCCAATAGACATTCTTAAAAGTGTCCAGGAATGGGGCACATCTGTAATGTGTGCTCACCTAGACCTCCAAGAAGTATATTTTTCAATAATTTTGCCAAAACCCAGAAATGAAAAAGTTTCTGCTTTTCACTGAAACTCATTTGGTTATAATATGGGATTAAGCTTAAAGTTGTACATTTGACCTTGGTATAGATTATTCAGTTTAGCACACAGAAAAAGGAATCCTTTGCACAGCCTAACTCTCCCCTGCCTCCTCACATGTACCTATGTTATTCACAAGGAGGAAAGGGAAGATGAGTCATTGCAAATGTGTCACCATTACTGGAAAAACCGTTCGAAGCACAAGTCCTGACAACACTGTTTCACAGCAGAATTCTGGGTCAAACCACAGTGAAGAGTTGGATGTTTATTTTAGATCCAGCCTCACCATCTACTGGCTTGTGTCTTTAGCAGGGATTAACAAGGCAAGACACAACCTCTCTCTGAGGCTCCAATCCCTCCAAGGTTGTGCAAAACAAATCACGTCTGTGAAAGAACTTTATAAAGTACTACATGTTATTTGTATTCATATGAGGACCGTATTTCATGACTGCTGTACATACTGTGCTCCCTTAGATGAAACTCTGTCTGTCCAAGGGTTCTGCTGTAACAGAATCTTGTTTGGGGTCAATTTCTAGAACTCTCTTTCTCAGTTTCATATTGCTTATGTCAACAGAGTGGATCGGTAAGAAAGGAGTTTACTTATAGTGAGTCAGCAGTGAAAAGGACAGTTATTCGGGGCCTAATAACAAAAGGCAAGGAACCTCACACACACATTTTCATACTCATCCCCTTCTTCTTTTTCAAGCCCCAGATGGGGAATTTGTGAATACTGTAGATAGTTTCAAGCCTTTATCTTGGTTTAAAAAAAACAAAAGTGGTATGACCAAGGGAAAAAAGGAAGTAAACTGAAGTGTGTTTTTTTGATGGTCAAACCAGAGAACTCTGCAGTTATTCAGCTCAGCCCTTCTTCCTATCGTACAAGGAGAGCCCTGGTACAGAAATGACTGCCACAAACTGAGCAGGGACCACAGCAGGGGTTCTGAACCTTTTTGGCATCACATGATCCTGCTGGGAATTTGACAAAAGCATGGTAACCTCTTTTAGGAAAATGAGCATACAAAATCTTGCACACTCTTTCGGAGAAGTTCGTGGACCCTCTGAAGATCAACTGAAGACCTCTTCCATGAGCCCCAGGTGAAGAAGTTTGAGGCTAAAGAAAGCATTTGTTGGCTAAGACTTCACTGCAGCAAAGCCATCATCTTGCAGCCACATCACAACTTACGGCTGTTAGTGGCAGTTGCCAATGTTGGGGAAAAATCATTGCTCTATAGAATTCCATGTCCTAATATGCTTTCACTGTTTCTTATTTCTGTATAGCCTAAACTTTGCTATAACTTAAGGCCAACCCTTCCGTCTTTTGCCTTGATTGATGACAAATATAAATATCTATATAAATAGCCCTTTAAAGAGGTGAAGGAGTGATTTTGGGCTAGGAGGTTAATTAGGTAGTAAGAATAGCAAGAGGCTATTGAATATTTGGTAGAGGGACTTTAAAAATGGGAAGGGCCCACCTGCCTGAACTCCGGATGGGCTATTCAGCCTTGAAAGCAGAGGACGAACTAAAATGACTGAAACCACGTGAATGGAAAAGGCACGCCACAACGGCCTTGAGTGTCCATTTAAAATGGCTTCTGATCTGAAAACTTCGTACAACATTTTAGCTAAGTGGAGGAAACAGGAGGGAAATCAAATTTAGATTAGAATAAAAATTTATTTTGGTAAAGAATTATATATTTTTTAATTTGCAAAAGCAGAAAATACTCATATAAATTACCAGCCCACAGCTTGGATTTCCTCTGGATCAACCACATGAAACAAGAGTCTGTCACTTCTTCTTGCCAGGTTTGGGGGCCTTTTCCAGGCCCTGGATGTGTTTTCGAGGAAGCCGATACTCTTCTACAATCCAAAAGGCAGAAACTCCTCAGTGAGGCATGTGTATGCTCTCCTCCCCGCAACTCCTTCCCCTTTGTCTACAATGATCCTCCTTGGCCCCGACCTCCAAGGTCCCCAATCTGCACAGCTACCTCCTGGCCCTCTTGCCCCACTGTGTGCTCATTCCTGCTGTCAACTCTCAGTTCAAACCATTTCCATCATATGACCTGCTCTTCTACACCCAGCTCAAACTCAACTCCAACGGGAATGGACCATTTATCCTTACACCTCGAGGATGAAGTGTGTATTTCAGCAATTTTCACATTGATAGCTACCTTCTAGGTGTACTTCAGGCATTTATAATTTTCTCACGAGACAGAATGTGTGTGTCTGAGTTCAGTCATGTGTTTATCTTTTTTCCTCTGTATTTCGTATGGGGTTTTTCACTTAAAGGAGCTCAACTGTAAAAGTTAACTGCTGTGTACTGCCTTAGACCATAAAATAAATTTGCTTATTGAGCATTTACTATGGGCCAGACCCTGGGCATGAAAAAAGGATGAAAAAGGTAAGGTCTCTGATTCAAGAAGTTCGGTCTAACAAGGAGTTCAGACAACAGAATAAATTAGCCAAGTTGTAGACACTAACCAGAAATACAAACACAATTGGAAAGTACTATGTTAGCAGTTTTTTAAATGTCAATTTAAGGAAACAGAAAAAAAAAGAGGGGGACACGTTCCAAGACAGGCTTCCTGTGACCCCTGAGCTGGGCCAATGAGCCTTTAAGGTCAGGCTGTGAGAGGCCACGCAAGGTGAGGCGACAACACAGAGGAAAGCACCCAGGTGTGAATATGCAGGTGCACATGGGGAACAGCAAAGGAGACCAGCACGGCTGAAGCCTGGCGTGGGGATCAGGGACCTGCCAGAGAACCCGGATGGAAGATGGGGTTGGGCTGGGAGGGTCTTGTTTATTGAGCTTAAGAGTTTATTCTGAAGGCATTAAGGAGATATAAAAAGTTTTTCAGAGAGGAGTGATGTGATCACATTGTTTCAGGAAGCTGACTCCGGCAGCTGGAATTGAGGACAGACTGGAGGCTGGGTGACTCAGGGTTGGCAGAAAGAACCTAGGCTTGGGAGTCAAGCAAATCAAAGTTCAGAGCCCAGCGGCAGCACTGAACAGCTGAATGTCTCAGCGCAATGTCCTGAAACTTAGTTTCCTCATCTGCAAAACAGGAACAGTTCTGCAGCATCATTATGATTCAGAGACCAAGCCTGCAAAAAGCCCAGCAAAGTGCCTAGCAAAGTTTGGGTGCTCAACAAATGTCTTACAAAAAAAGGAAAACCAGGAAGAAAACTACTAGCATGGTGGAGAAAACAATGAATTTGGGGGCTAAAGGATCTAGTTCAAACATTAGTTCCACCTCTCTCTGGCTGCTAAAAGCTACATATATGGTAAACTCACTAGAGAGAGTTTAGTTGGTAGGAAGATCTTTGCCAAGTTAGACCAATGTGTCTGCTTCTTAAGAGGGGATGCTCACCGAGCAACAGCCGGCCGAGATGGTGGATCTGATTTCCCTGGATCTGAACCTGCAGGATGTCCTTGGTCCCAGGGGCAGGAGTGACAGTAGTGCTAGCCTGGCATCGCTGCTGGAGGATGGTAGCCACTGAGCATGGGTCCAGACCATAGGCCTCCAAGTTCCGGACCACAGTCACCTGTGGGGGACAGAAGACTGATGGTGGGTACAGACCACATGCCCTCCCCTCCAGAAACCTTCCAGGGCCTCAGAAGCCTCCTCACCCGCTATGTTCACCATCCCTACAACCATGGTACCTTCATCCAAATAATTAATTTTTGTGCTTCTAAATTGATTTTTTCTTTCTACCCCATCCAATACAGGCACACCTCAGAGGTACTGTGGGTTCAGTTCCAGACCCACCATGATAAAGCGAGTATCACAGTAAAATGAGTCACATGAATTTTTGGTTTCCCAGTGCATATAAAAGTTACGTTCTCATGAAAATCAAAACCACAATGAGGTACCACCTCACACTGTTCAGAATGGCCATCATTAAAGTCTACAAATAATAAATGCTGGAGAGGATGTGGAGAAAAGGGAACCCTCTTACACTCTGGGTGGGAATGTAAATTGGTACAGCTGCTATGGAGAACAGTATGGAGGTTCCTCAAAAAACTAAAAATAGAACTACCATATGATCTAGCAATCCCACTCCTGGGCATATACCCAGGCAAAACTATAACTCGAGAAGATACATGTACCCCTATGCTCGTAGCATCACTATTTACAATAGCCAAGACATGGAAACAAACTATCTATCATTCTATTTACAGATGAATGGATAAAGAAGATGTGGTACATATATACAATGGAATATTACTCAGCCATAAAAAAGAATGAAATAATGCCATTTGCAGCAACAATGGACGGACCTAGAGATTGTCATACTAAGCGAAGTAAGTCAGAAAGAGAAAGACAAATACCATGTGATATCACTTATATGTGGAATCTAAAATACAACACAAATAAACCTATCTATGAAACAGAAACAGACTCACAGACATAGAGAACAGACTTGTGGTTGCCAAGGGGGAGGCGGGTGGGTAAGGGAAGGATTAGGAGTTTGGGACTAGCAGATGCAAACTAGTAAATACAGGATGGATAAATAACAAGGTCCTAGTGTATAGCACAGGGAACTATATTCAATATCCTGTGATAAACCATATGGAAAATAATACAAAAAAGAATATATACATGTATAACTGAGTCACTTTGCTGTACAGCAGAAATTAACACAACATTGTAAATCAACTGTACTTCAATGAAATATTTTTAAAAGTTATGTTCTCACTATACTGTTAAGTTTGCAATAATATTATGTCTTAAAAAACAAAGTATATACCTTAATTAAAAAATACCTTATTGCTAAAAAGTGCTACCCATCACCTGAGCCTTCAACGAGTTGTAACCTTTTTCACAATGGTAACATCAAAGATCACTGATCATCGATCACCATAACAAATTTAATAATGAAAAAATTCATATACTTTTTTAAAGTTTTTTTTATGGAGAATTTAAAATATAAATAAAAGTAGAATAGTACGATGAGCTCCCATGTACCCATCATGAATTTTAACAGTTATCAACTCATGACCAACCTTGATTCATCTATATCCCCACCCACCCCCATTCCTGTGTTACTTTAAAGCAAATCCCCCTAGACATCAGATCTCGTCTGCAAATATTTCCGTATGTATCGCCAAAAGACAAGGGCTCTTTTTAACATAAAGACAAAACCATCATCACACATAATTACACATTCAAGAAATGGTGGCTGTTGCTAATCATTAAGGTTATCATTGTTTGGTTCTCATTTAGTGAATGTTTATATGCCAAGTACTATTCTAAGTGCTCCGCCTACATATATTCCTTCATTTGAGCCTCACAGTGCCTTATGAGGTAGGTATTATCCCCATTCTTCAAATAAGGAAACTCAGGCAAAATAACATTAAGTAACTTGCTCAAAGTCAAGCAGCAAGGCCACACTGGAACCCAGGTCTCTAATCTCAAAGCCCACGTTCATAACCACACACTACTAGAAAGTTCTTTATTTTGAACCCAAGTCTGGCTTCTTGGGATTTCTACCCAATAATCTTATTTCTGTCTTCTCAAGGCATACAAAATAAGTGCACTCCTTTTCCAAGTACAGCTTTTCACATATTTGAGGACAGATGTAATTTGTTCCCTACGACTTTGTGTTGCCAAGCTAAACACACTCAGTTCCTTCAGCGATTCTTTTTTTCTTTCCTTTCTTTTGGCTGCGTTGCGTCTTCTTTGGTGCGTGTGGGCTTTCTCTAGTTGCGGCGAGCAGGGTCTACTCTTCGTTGTGGTGCCCGGGCTCCTCATTGCGGTGGCTTCTCTTGTTGCGGAGCACAGGCTGTAGGCATGCAGCCTTCAGTAGTTGCGGCACGTGGGCTTCAGTAGTTGCGGCATGTGGGCTCGGTAGTTGAGGCACGCGGGCTCTAGAGCGCAGGCTCAGTAGTTGTGGCGCATGGGCTTAGTTGCTCCACAGCATGTGGGATCTTCCCAGGCCAGGGATCGAACCCATGTCCCCTGCATTGGCAGGCAGATTCTTAAGCACTGCACCACCAGGGAAGTCCCTCCTTCAGCGATTCTTTAGTAGTTATTTTCACTGAACAAGGCCCAAGAGGTAACAGAATGAGTAAGAGCTGAAAGCCCCTACCATAGTTCTAAGAAAAAAATAAATATAAGATCTTGTTTACTTTTAGAACCAGGCTCTAGCAAGTTTCCTAGCACAAAATCCTAGAGAGCAGTGAGGGAGGGGGTCAGCTTTACCTGTTTTACATAGGGCCTAGCCCAGTCACACAAACATGGGTGTTTCCTAAACAATCTTTGAGGCGTTTAAGGCCAATCTAAAAACCTCCGATCACATTACAGACTAGAACTTAGCAGGGACATTAAATCACCATCTTCAAACGTTGTGTCTTTTAAAAATTACCTTTTTGTTAGAAGCTCTCTGTGCTAGGGTGATGTCAATTGGGCAGATTTTGCCTTTCTTCACAATGGGCTCTTGTCCCGGAAAGGTCACTTGATAGGCAGGCTGCAATTTTTCCAAACATCTGAAACGGGAGTTAATGAGTTGGTGACTGATAAAGCCGGCAGAAACCATTTCCTCATATCCCATTCCCAGCAGACAGCTAGATGGAAGCTGATCTTACAGGTGGCGGTTCACCTCTGCCTGCACAGTAGAATCATTCAAATCAGCTAGGGAACTAAACCCCAGACCAATTAAGTCAGAAACTCTCATCAGGAAGATTCATTTTTTAAAGCTCCCCAAAGCGTGGCCACAGTCAAGACCCCACTGACTCAGGGAAGGGAACATCCGAGACTCGAGCCCCTAGAAACTGTCCACTTGCCTGACCTTCTGAAAACCTGCCCAGGCGGGCTTGTGGAGTTTACTATCTCAAGAGTCTCCCTTACCCAGCAGAATAAAGTGCTGCTTCACATTTCTGACATGCTGCAATCATGCATCATTTATAGACACCTTTACCACAAGGAATTTCTACCTTTTGTCTAACCAGATTTTCTTTTGCTAGCATATATATTGAGATTGACAAACTTTTTCTAGAAAGGGCCAGGTGGTAAATATTTTAGGCTTTCAAGGGCCATATGGTCTCTGTTGAAATTACTCAACTCTGCCATTTAGCAGGAAAGCAGCACAGATAATATGTAAACAAATGGGTGCGGCTGCGTGCCAATAAAACCTTATTTACAAAAACAGGTAGCAGGCCAGATTTGGCCCACAGGCTATAGTTTGCTAACTCCTTATAGAAGTTATTTTCAGTTTTGGGTCTACGGAAAAGAAAGAGTATAAGAATCCTTCCTTTGAAAAGACTTTAAGACAATCCCCACCCACCACCCACACCTTCTTTTTTTGAAGCTCTTATTTCTAATTAATGTTCCTCTTCTCTCTCCTTCTCAAGTTCTTCTATACTGTGTTGGCTCATATCGCTCCAAAGACCCTCCACATCAGAATTACCCAAGCCTGTGTTTATGTAGACTGACATGGTGTGAATTATGGAAAGAAAGTCAGAGATGATGAGAGGGACAATTCTGAAGTCCAATGTGATAGACATCAAGGGGAGGGGATGGAAACATTGGGGAGGGGCTACCAATCCCCACTACCTGTTCAGGAGACTGTCCCATGGAAGCTTCATGACTGTGTGCTGTTCACCTTTCTCTAAGATGCAGTCACATAGGATGGGATCCAATTTCACAAGACTAAAGGGAAAGAAAAGGCAGTAAAGAACTCCTAGCCCCACCCCTTCTGATCCCAGGGTCCACTCAGGATTCATGTGTTATGTGTTGTTTAAAGTCATTCAACATTATTAGAACCAATTAGGGGTTCACAGTCCATGAAGCAACGTACCCTCTGGATGGGAGGTACACGTCTGCTTTCCTAGAACAAAGGAGAAACAGGCAGTGGAGGAGAAAGTGGGATGGGAAAAAAATCCGGAGACCAGGATCCTGGCTCACTTCTGCTACTAACTAACCATGATTAAACCAGTAGTTCCCAACTTTTTGATCATGAGGGTATCTTTTGAAATTAAAAAAAAGTAATTAATGAAACACTCTTCATTTAGTTTACCTTCTATATCCACTTAACTAAGAAAATAGAGAATACCAAAAAGCTAAGACGGCATTGGTAAAATTTTTTAAAGTTTGCATTTCGTTCCTCACAAGGGCAAGTGCATTTGAAGATCAACAGTAGATACATATGAGATGATGCTTACTCAGGCTACAGTCAATGTTGACAGCATATCTGGATCTGACTACCTTAGACCACAGCTCTAAGTGTCCGCAGCCTATGGTTTAGAAACCACTGGCCTTGATTATTTCTAGCAGTCTGTGATCTCCTGCACCCCTCCCTCCCAGCCACCCCCCACATGTTCTGAAGATGAACACTGAAAGACATGGGGCAAGCTCCCCTCCCCATCCACTCACTTTTTGTTGTCTGCATCAACCAGGTCATTTTTCTTGGCGTAGTTGATGACGATTGTTCGGACCTCACTGCCCTCGAGGATGCTCCCCTTCCTAGGTGAGAAGTGACGGGGGGGCGTTATTCACGCTATGCTGGGAGACCAACTGTAAATACCAAGATTCACTTCCTGCCCAGCAGGGCGCTGTCCTCAGCTTCTCGACCTCTGGGTTCTTCCCTTTTCCTGCCAGGGGCCAGCAGGGCCGTGTGAAGAATAATTACAGGTAGAAAAGGGAGAGACCTACTCTCTCATTCACTTAGTCCAGAGACCCTTCCCAGGGGAAGGAGGCTTGAAGCTGGATCTGGGAGAAAGGGAGGAGGGGGCAGAGCAGGTTTTGCCAGTCACAGAAGAACACTACTCAGGCTGAAAGGATTATAGGCCAGAACACCAAGCAGGCAGAGAAGGGCTGCTCTCCAAAAACTCACTTGTGGCCAGACTCCTGGAAGAGCAGGGTCATGCTGGCTGGGACACAGTAGAGGGATTTTATATCTGGAGGGTGATAGGGCTGTTCCCTGCTACCCTCCTGGATTGTCTGGGAGGTCGGGGAGGGCTCGGGTATGACGAAAGATGTGATCCTAAAACCCAGCAGAAGGAAAGAAAAAACACATTTTATACTAGTGTCTCGGGGATTCCCGGTCCGTGGCCCAGGTGCCCTGGGGCCAGCTGAGCTGCGGTGACCAGGCCCCCTGCACTCACCTCGGGTGCTTCCAGTCCACAGCCACAATGCTCTCCACCCCTTTGCTCAGCTCCTGCACCTGTATAATCTGCTCCTGCTGCATGTGCTGCAGGAACTTAGAGAGCTAAGGGAGAGAGGGCCAGTGGTAGGGGACCTCATCGACTCTGCACACACGCTGAGCACCTGAGACATGCCAGACACCGAGCTGGGCAGGTCCCGGGGAGGGACGTGGGACAGTCCCTGTCCTCATCCAGTTAGGAAGGGAAGGGCCCCTGCCGGTGAAGCCTTTCAGAACTTGGATCAGATATAAAGGGGTGGGAAGGAGAGAGGGGAGTGGGTGCCCACCCAACTGCCTCAGCCCAGGGAGAGTTTTCTTCCGCCCCCTATACCTGGAATCAAAAAGCTTAATTCTAGCCTCAGCCCTGCACACAGGGCTTCCCCATGTCCACCAGCTCACGCCACGTGTGCCCCTACACAGCTCCCTGTGTGGGTATGCAGAGAAGGGACCCGCTTACCTTTTTGTAGCTTGACTTCTTTATGTCCAGTTGTCGTCCTTCGGGGCTGATGGCAGATGGAAAAGGCAAGTTAAGCTAACAAAGCAGTAGTGGTACGGCCTGCCTGACACTGAGAGGAGGACATTTTCCTCAGCCTTCCTCCTGCATGTTCAGAAAGAGGCCGCTGTTCCAGAACTCTCTGCCCATCGGCAGCATCAGAGAGAGATGCAGACTTTAGCTCCTCCAGGTCCTTGCTGTCCAATAGGCCTTTCTGTAAAGATGGAATGTCCTCTGCTACCAGCGTGGTGGCCACTAGACAAATGTGGCTATTAAGCACTTGAAACGTGACGAATGTGACTAAGGAACTGAATTTTAAATTTTATTTAATTTAAATTTAAATAGCCACACATGGCTTGTGGCTACTGTACCAGATACAGTTTTAGATTCCTTTCAAACTAGACAGCCTTCTGTGGCCTCAGAAGTTTCACCTCCAGGTGAGCCTCTGCAACACCAAGCTCACTGTGGCAGCAAGGCAAATCACATCCTGCAGGCCAAATCTGGCAATGCCCATTCATCTACCGTCTATGGTTGCTTTACTGCCACAATGGCAGACTTGCACAGTTGCAATAGAGACTGTAGGGCCTGCAAAGCCTAAAATAATTACTATCTGACTCTTTATAGACTGTTAGCTTTGGGGGAAAGATCCCTAATGAAAGCTGTAATCATTCTATCTCCCCAGAACGTACATCTTCTCTCAAAATGTGACAAGCAAAAGCAGTGGGATTCATAGGGATCCCTTCTAGAACCCACCCCAGGTTAAGAACCTCTACCCCTTTCCCAGTTACTTGCAACCCAGCAACGTCAGGACAAATTACCAAGTATCCTGCCACGCACTCCAGACCCCATACTTGTATAGAATGCCTTAAAGAAGCTCACGTGTAGAGGAAGAGAATTACATTAAAACCACTTTTTTTTTTTTTTTTTTTTTTTTTTTTTGCAGTACGCGGGCCTCTCACTGCTGTGCCCTCTCCCGTTGCGGAGCACAGGCTCCGGACGCGCAGGCTCAGCGGCCATGGCTCACGGGCCCAGCCGCTCTGCGGCACGTGGGATCCTCCTGGACTGGGGCACGAACCCGTGTCCCCTGCACTGGCAGGCAGACTCTCAACCACTGCGCCACCAGGGAAGCCCCTTAAAACCACTTTTTTAAAAAACAGAGCAAAATTCTCAGAAAGAAATTCAGACTTGAGGTGAAAATCAATAAGCAAATCTCCTGGCATGATAATATTTACTGGGTGCTTTTTAAATGTCAGGTTATTTGATCTTGACAGCAATCTTACAAGTGTTAGAAATCAGGGCTCAGAGAAGCCTGGTAATGGGCTCAAATACACCTTTGCTCCAACACCCTGGGGAGCTGGCTTTTGAGCCCAGATGGCTCTGTCTTCAAAGTCCAGGTTCAACCCACATGTAACACTCCCTCTGCTGGTGGCTGTGTGTGCGGGTCGGGTGGGGGGTTCACACCGATTCTTCCTGCTGACACAACCTAATCTGGCCCACCTACTCTTCAGAAAGGTGTGAGGGGATTGAAGCCTCCAGACAAACAGGCTGCCCCAGGGCCCTTCCGGGGCGGAACATGCTGCCCGATCAGTAAAAGAGCCCAGAATCACCACAGCAGAGGCAGTGCTCAAAGCGCCTTGCGAATTTTAACCTTCATTTCCTCAACATCCTTTTACTAGCTAAAACTTAAGTCTTTAAAACTCAGTATTTGCTAGATCAACCCTCCACTTCACTCTTTCCACATCATGTCCCTAAAACAATTCCCCCATCAGCCTTGTCCCATCCTACCACCAAAGAGCAAGAGACAGACCCGCTGCCCGGCCCCCAGCCCACACCATGCCTTCCATACCAGCAGGAGAACATGTGGCTGCCCAGGAGAGTGCTGGTGAGTAAAGGGAGGTCAGCCTTTTTGACGCGGTACTTCAAAGCATGCAAGAAGCATCTCTGCAACAGTTCGTCCATTTGCTCTGCAAGGAAAAGACAAGAACCACATCCTTCCTGAGGGCCGCAGAAGGCCCGCGCAGCACAGGTAAACTCCCCGCACAGTGACATCCGTACCTTACCCCTCAGCTCTGAAGGAGCCCATTCCCAGGCACCAAAGCTCGCAGACTCCTAGAACACTGAGCCTTTACAGAGGTCTCACCCCACAGAAGGGGTCAGGCCACAAAGTCCCACCCAGCCAGGCGCAGATGCTTCTCTGATAGAGAAGTCAGAGCCAGAAGAAAACTAAGAGGGCCGTGTAGCTGGGAACAGTCCAAATAGCAGAGTCGACGGGTATCCAGGGAAACGCGACATATGCGGAAGACTCCCAGGTAAGATGGCAAAGGGCTGTGGCACCACCCTCAGCAAAAATAAGGACTTTCCCCTCCCCTCCCGGAGCTGTAGTGCCGCTCTAGTCAGAAGCAGAGCAGAGCACTTAAGTCTCCTACACTGAGAGGAGACTGCCCTACTTCTGCCAGAGCTGTACCTTGAAGGGTCTTGCTGTCCGTGGGGTCTGGGTTCAGGCCCCCGACACTGGGGTCTTCTGTGGCTTCTGACAGGGACTTCTCCCCACACCTCTGCTGAACCTCCCCCTCCTCCTCCTCTCCCTCCAGGGTCAGGCGCCTCATGTCTCCCTGCAAGGTGGTGTCTGCGTGGACAGACCCCTTCTCTTCACTGAGATCTGGGGGATCCAGGGCCAGTGGAGCAATGGATGGTGGAGAGGACTTGTCTCCAGATCGCCTGCAAAAACCTCATGTCAGAAACACTGAGCAGCAGCCGCAACACTCTCCAGCCCCGGTCAGGGGGTCAGCGGGGGTCCAGAGAGAGTAAGACCCACAGGCAGGGGTGTCCAGCAGAGGCCAGAGAACCTGGGTGTGCCTCTCAAAATCTGTTTCCAATTCTGGGCCCAGAGAAGTCCCATGCCTCAGTTTCCTCATCTCTGAAATGGGGAGAGTAATTCTTGCCTCCTCCTTAACCCAAAGGAATAATAATATTAACAGAAATTCAGGGACAGAGAAAAATTAAAGACAACATAGTTAAAGTGGAGCTCCCCTTCCAAAGTATTCCCTTCACATAAATTAAAAATAAAACTATTTTGAATTAAATAACCAAATTAAGATTGCAAACGCATCTGTAGTACCAGTTTGGTGAAATACAAACCCAAGGTTGAGCGTATGGAACAAATTACAAACACCTGGACTGCTCAAGACTGCAAAAACAGTTGCTTCTGTGTTAAATCAGAATGCAATCTAAAATAGATAAATGACAAGGACCAACTGTAGAGCACAGGGAACTATATTCAATACCTTGTAATACCCTTTAATGGAAAAGAATCTGAAAAGGAACATATATGTATATATCTATATCTAGAATCACTAGATATACTAATGATCACTAGAATCACTTGGCTGTACACCTGAAACTAACACAACATTGTACATCGACTATACCTCAATTGAAAAAAAAGGATGCAATCTAACCTGTGGAGTAGAGATTACAATGGTTTTATGACATTAAGCCTTATGAAGACAGGAAAAAAAGGGATGCCACGTAGCAGAGCGGTAAAAGCCAAAAGCTTTATGTTAACTAAGATTATGCAAGTCGACGTTTTACTAACAGCTGCAGCAAGGCTTATTAGTATGGCTACTAGTGAGGCCACAGTGCATGTTCAGGCTATTCTGATCAGGTAAATACCACAAGTACTTTGAAAGGGTGGGAGGAGGGGAGGCTGAGGCAGCCACTGATAAGACAATTTAGACAACAGGACCTTAATTGCCCAGACTAAGAGTCAGAAAACAAGGTGCTGGGAGTGCGTGAGTAAGCAGCCCTCAAACGCCTGCTGAAACCCAGGCTGATGAGGCTGGACCGCCAGCAAAGCAGGGCTTGGCCAATACTTGTAAAACAAGTAACTCCAAGACGGACTAAAAACGTAAGGGTAACTCTATACCAACAGGCCACCACACTTGGCCAAAAGACCAGGTATACTGCTTTCGAGAAAAGCACTACTTACTATTTTGGTTAAATGACAAGAAAATAACCAGAAAATAAACTCACATACAGCTCCAGAGAGCAACTGTCACAGTGAGAAAGTGCAAGTTCCATAATGAGGACGAGATCCGAAATGTGGAACTTGAACAACATGAAAGTAATCAGGTTATCACCCAGGTGCCTGAGGATCTACTCTACTTTGATTTGGATTCAGATGTGAGAATTCCCGAGCACTCGTCATGGGGTCAGAAAATGCCTTAATGTACACGGCAGAAAAGGCCACATCGACCAGTGCCATAAAAATAAAGAATATCACTGTACTGAGAGGCAGAGAAGACAATCCCTAAGGCCTTCTTCCAGCCCTAGGATTCTACAATTCACCTAGAAAATAAAGTTCTCCGTAATTTCTTTTCTAAACAGGCAAAAATATATATTTTTTTTTTTCTCCACATTTTGCAAGGAAATTAATGTCTGGGGTCAGCAACTTGACTAAGGACACAGCAGGGATCAAAACTCTCGCTTCTGAATCCAGGCCCTGTGCTCTCTCCGCACACCCAGCTCCCTATAAAACAGAAAAAGCATGGAACCCACCACAAGTGGTCCTGGTAGGTGTGGAGCACAGAGAAGCCCCTTCCCTTCAGACCTGAGGTCAGCATCTCGGCTGTGGACATGGCAGCAACTCCGATGGCAACGGGGGCTCTGAGAGGAGGAGGCCAGAGACAAGGGTCAGGGAAAGTCTTCCAGGAGGGCACATGTCAGGACCAGCTTTCTACACGTGTTCAAAGCAGCACGGTTGCAAATCTGAAGCATCCACTTGTATCACAGAGCTAAAACTCAGTGCAGTCTCAATCTTATTCAAATTACCTACACATATGACTTTCAAAAATTCCTTGACCAAATATTCCCTTCTGTGTAAGTAACTCCTCTACTGATGTTATCATTGTTATATTATTATGAATCAAACCCAGGCAGGACTCAGAAGGATATTTAAAGTTTCCTTTCTTTAATTTCAAAAATATAAATTATCTCCCCATTTAAAAAAGGCATAGCCATCCTATATGGAAATTCAGAAGGGAGGCCATTCATATGCCATAAATTAGGCTGAGGGATGCCACAGGGAAGAGAGAAGAGAGATACAGTGGTACCAACTAAAGGTTCCTTCTGAGTTGGTTCTTTGTAACAGGGCTTGCTCTGTATAACTGTCTATCTAAGAACTGGATGTGTCCAAAATATAAAAAACAACCACATTTACAATAACTACAAAAAACTACCAAAGCCCAAATGGAAATCTCTGTCACCCCACTGTTACTCAGCAATGCTCACACATTGCCTGTAAGGATTGGTGTCCAGCTGGCTAACAGGAGGGGAATATACAAGCCTGGCAACGTTGCCTGGACCTAAGGTAGACGATTCAAGGGCAGATTTCCCAACACCTGAACTTCAAAAAAATGTTTGCTAATCCGGTGGCTCCACTTACTGTGCCCATGGGTCAGTTCCTGCCACAGAATCTTTGAATTTGGCTTCTTTCCCAGTTCCTAAAAGATGGGTCTTTGTCTTCCACCCTTGGAACGGTCAATGGCTCAAGAGCTTCGGTCTCGAACCTGGCTTGTAGTTTTAGTAAACTCCCTTGTACCCTCACCCCCTTCCATAAACCACCTAGGCTTCATTCCCACATACATTCTAAATGACAAACTGAGAGGCCAAATACACATTTATGTAGTTTTCTCCTATATTGGATAGAATACTGGGGGGAAAAAAACAATAATTTCACCATTCTTTTCAACTTCAAGTTTTGCTACAGGTAAACAAGGAAGGAAATATTTCTAGGTGCTTGGTTCCAAAAGGTTCAAGGAAAATAGGAGAATATGAGCAGCAAAAATAAGATCTTTAAACACTGAGCCCTCCCATGCCTACCATGTTTCTCTCTCAAAGAAGCAATGAGTAAAATAATAAGATGTCATTTTTCATTCAGGATGATACAAATGAAAATGACCCATCATATCCAGTGTCGGTGAGCATGTAAGGAAACAGGCTCCATATACCCTGTAGGTAGGAGGGAAAACTGACACAGCATTTTTATAGGGCAACAGAAAATATGCACGCTCTTCAGCCAAACAGTTCTGCTTCTTAGTATCTACTTTAGAAAAAGACTGGCACTAGTGTCCCTAGAGGCATCAGGAAGATCTTGTTTGTGGTAGAGACAAAGTAGAGGCAACCACAATGTCCACTAGAAGAGGGCTTTTCCCATCACCCCACAGCAGGTAAAAAGATTCAGCTTATCTGTGCTTGCTGACATGGAAAATGTCCCCACTACCTGAAGTGAAAAAGTAATAGGGATAGTTTGTTTATTTGTATTTTTAAACATACACACCCCAGACCATACGTTTTATATGCACGTGTATATATGCATTGAATAAGGCTGACAAGGACATGCATCAGAATGATAATGGTTACTTCTAGGAGAAAAGGATTATGGGGTGAGAGGGTTTTGATTTTTCAGAACTGTTCATACGATTACTTCCTAATTTATTTTAAAAAAGAGACACTGTGGTGATGGCTGAACAACCCTGTAAATACACTAAAAAAAATCACTGAACTGTACATTTGAAACAGGTGAATTTTATAGTATGAAAACTATATCTCAATAAAACTATTAAAAATAATTAAAAGATGAGGATGATGATGTGGATGTTAGACAAAAATAATGTTGAAGCCATGAAAGGCAGGAAAGGCCAAGAAAATGTCACAGACAGGAGACTAAGAAGGCATGACAACTAAATGCAATGTGGTACCTAGACTGGATTCTTGAACACAAAAAAAGAAAAAAAGACATCGTGGGAAAACTGGGGAAATATGCATCAAGTCTGTAATAGTGTCAAAAGGACTGTACCGATGTGAATTCCTTAGTGTTGGTAACTGTACTGTGGTTATACAAGATGTTATCATTACAGGAAGCTGGGTAAGGAATATTTCAGGGCTCTGTACTATACTTGCCACTCTTCTGTAAATCTAAGAAAAACATTTTTAAAGGAGAAAAAAACCAAATAAATTTTAAAAAAGAAGCAGCAGCAGGAGCAAATACACTTGGCCCAGATGTATGGATACCCCAGAGGCTCACTGCCATTCCCCACTCTCTGATTGTTCAGGAAGAATCTGTTTTCTCTTTTAATCCTTTATCCATATGATGTGAAGCTGTCATTCCCACCCCTCCCAAGTTTTCCCTAAGTTTTTTCCCCATAGGCACAGCTGACTGGCACAGTACCTGTTCCCCACCAAGGCAATGGCACAGAGGTCACCCTTCTGTACCTGAGGCAGACCAGCAGGGGGCACCACTAGTCCTGGCAGCATCAAATCTGCAGGAAACAAAAGCATTGCAACTAACTCCACAGTTTACTTCATCATTTATTCATTTGCTCAACAAACATACATTTATTAAGCATCAACTACATTATTCATAATGAAAATAAAAAGTGGCAAACTGAGGATCAGACCTTTTCCTTCTGGGAGACTAGTGGTCAAACTGAAGCACCAAGCTGAGGGTCCAGTTCCATGATCTATCATATTCTGGTTTCCTAAATTCAGTTTATTAATCTAAAGTATAGCATATGGCAGTTCACAAAGCACTTTCATGTCACTTATCTTATTTAAGCCTTACAGCAGGGTCAGAGAGGCCCAGAGAGCTCATAGAAGCAGCCAAGTAAGAGATGCAACAGACATGGGGGAAAAATTCTATTTTTCAATCATATGAATGCACAAAATGGGTACATTTATTAAAGTAGTTGGCCTTTACTAAGTAGGTTTCAGCCAGTATCCAGAATATAGGAAAATACTCTTACCTGCTCCCCCCACCAGTTTTTCAAGCACCAGGGGCCATGTTGTAAATGTTGGTAGAAGATCGGGATAAGACCACAGGGTGTACACTGTCCAAGAAGAGAGCCAGAAAACACTTACTGCCCAAAAGTCAACCTCCTGGGGAATGGCAAAGCCAAACACTAAGGGCACATTAATCAAGATGTAGAAAAGAAACTCAACTCAAAGCTAGAGAGAAGGTTGTAAGGGGATGCCCAAAGAAGTTGCCTTCTTTTTTTTTATTAGGTTACCCCAAGTTTGTGAAGCGGTTTATATGTTATATGCTATTTACTTTAGAATCCTTGCTCCCTTTAGCCTTAGAGACCTGCATTCTTTACATATTTATATTGAGCTCTTTGCAGTAGTTTCTCTCAATCTATGATCTTGAGAAGTTATCACTTTTACTGGTCGGAAGACACATGAAGTGAGCTACAGCTTTAAGAGTCTGTTTAATTGCCAAAGTTGGATATTTATGTGTAAGGCTAAAACTAGTGATGAAGTGAACATCTGCTTTTGCCTGTCCAGTATCCTTTTTCCCCTCTCTGGGAACTGAGTGCCCCTTTTCCTGTGGGAAACACATTCCATATAGTTTACATCAGGCTGACTCCCTTCTCAACGAGGCTGCAGTCTTGAAGAAGGCGGAGACTTAAGAAACTGGGTGTCACTTGAGACTTGGAGGCACCTATTGTTCCACCTGGATTGCAGCAGCCAAAAATGGCCATAGTGGATAAAAGTAGGGACAGAGGCCCCACGAGGATTCCTTTTATGACCTCAGAAGCAAGTAATCCGAAACCAGGGCACAAGCCTGTAAGAAATTCTGAAACTTTCCCATGTTTATTATTTTTATTCTCTCTGTTTCCACAGGGATTAGCAGTAAAACCCTTAGATCAAAAAGGGCTTGTATGTGTACAGCAGCAAAGCAGGGTGGGGGTAGGGGTGGCCTGGGGTAGGAGACTGCACTGCACTGCTGCAGCCAAGCTGGGAGGAAGAAAAGCCCCCAAATGACAAAGTAGGTGTCAGCAGCCAAGGAAAAGAGAAAAGGACACTGCCTCTCTGAGATCTGTGACAAAGAAAGCAAGCAAACAATCCTGAGAGCCAGACAAGAGCCTAAGAAAGAATCCCTGTGAGATATCTCAACCAAAGTCCACCACTAAGACAGCTGGGTGTGGAGTTTAACTAACCCAGCTTCTTTCCCATCACAGTATCTCTTCAGTATCTTAAGAAAATTCCACTAGTGAACGTTTTAAGAAGCATTTTCTACATGCCCTGAAACTCCACCCTTTTCACGACCTCTGCTCCAATCCCTAGTTAACCCACTAGAAACAAGTGTTTCTTCACCTCAGAATTTCCCTTGGCAACCACCTTCTTTTTTGTGTTAACCCTTTTTTCCCTCACTTTTATAGCAGTTTCTGATCTTGAAAGACCCAATTCTAGGGACACTAAATCCAAAAAGATTCTTAGGGAGATTTTGCATTTATTTGTTTTAAGGAAGACAGATTAATGGAAGAAACAGATATTAGGCAAGGACCATAGTAATGGCCATCTCCATCCCATTGCCATACCTGTCGGATATAGATTTTTCTCCAGTTCAAATAGGATGGGGTTACCACCACTCACGTACACAGTCACTGCATCCCCTCTGTGAGCATACAACTTCACAATGTTGAGTTCTTCCTTTCCAGGTACTAACTCAGAGACCTGATCCGTTCCAAGAGTGGGGAAAACAGCTGTCACATCGGCCCGAAGCTTTCTCCTGCAGAGAGCACACATACCTGGTATGTATGCTGCCTGGATGGATTTTAATAAATATTGAGGACTCAAGACTTACTATAAAATCACGAGGGCCAAGAAAAAGACTGGTTGATGATGCCCTATTCTCACTCTTCCAAAACATCCCATTCTCTTTCTCATCCAATGTCTCATCTATTTTCACATGTTCCTGGGGCATGTCTTTCCATTTTACAAAGAAAGGAAAAAACTGAGATCTGGTAAGCAACCCAAGTTAGCCTGCCACTGGAAACTAAGCCCTACTTTCCTGACTCCACACATAGCTCTTGGACCCACTCCTTTCTCATATATGCTTGACAAATCTGTCAACCTATGATTAAACAGCTCTGCCAGGGCACCAAGAATGACAACTATAGAACACTGGCTCCAAAATTCCCAAGGTGATACCTTCATTTGCAAAACAGCTCTTACCACATGTGCCTTATCCTCTCTCACCTCACCCTCCATCTGTCTCTCCTGCCAGTGGTAATCACTAGATACTTCTTCTCGTATACTTGTAGTTCTCCGTGCCCCATCTAATCTCTCCCAAGGGACTCAAAGCTCTTGGTAGGGCAGGGACCCCGTTTTCCTTCATTTTTGCATCCTCCACGACACCTTAAACAGACTGCAGTCAGTACGCGCTGATTGAATTACGCTTTCTCGTAAACTCACTAAAATATCCAAAAGACAGCCTGGGAGATAAATCAGGCCTCCTCTCCATCTTCACTCTCAAAACACGTCTAACTCACCCTTGCCCGCCCCCCGGGGTCCCTTCTCCGGCTGTACCCCTCGGCCTCCACCCCAAGTCGGCTGACCCAGCCCAGAAAAGGCTGTGAGCCAGCCAAGCTTGAGAGATGTCTGGGTGCCCTGGTGGGCAGAGCAGGCTCTTCTCTCCCTCACCTGTCCGACCCCTTGATGGCCGTGTTGGACTTGACCCGAAAGGCCTTGGCAAACATGTCTGCTGGAGTGGCCTGGGGAAGAGAAGGAGACCACAGCAGCCAGGGACTGTCAGGAAAGCGCGAGCACGGCGGCTTCCCGACCCGCAGTCCTGGGGGCAGCCATGCTTGGGCCCGGCTGGGAAAGGGGCCCGGCTGGAAACCGGGGCCGCGCAGCTTCGCGGCCGCCCCTAGTGGCAAGGCTGGGAACTGAAGCGTGGGGGGCGGGGCCGGAGAAGGCGGGGCGGATCCCTGCGCGGAGCGGTGCACCCTGGCGCCTCACCCCTTCTCGGCTCTGCGCCTACACGAGTGGCTTGAGCGGGCGCGTCTGTAGTTATCTCTGGGGCCAACAGCGATTCCGTTCATTTTTACGCCATCAGCGTTATAGTGTGTTGAGTAGGAGCTCTGCCAGCTCTCATTCCGTTCAATTTAGTTCAGCTGCACAAAATTAATTGAACTCGTGTTTTATTAAACTTGCAGGCCTCTTGAATGCTTTTCTTCAGGGCTTTTGTTTATTAAAATCTTTACATTTTATTGTACACCTGGGGCCTCAGCTAGAATTCTTTCCGAGATTTTCTCCTTCCTGTTTTTTAATTTACATGAGGTGATAATAACAATAACAAGGAATCCACTTTAGTCCCAGGTTTGACCTCCTGTTAAGAGGAAAAAACTATACAAATGATCTTCAAATCTGTTATTTAAAACATTTTTGGTTAAAAAACCCCACAGTTTTGGACATTTTTATGTACCTTTTGCATTCTGGCATTATTTGGGGGGATTTTGTTTCCAAAGCAATTTTTAAAACTCAGAGTGCTTATAAAAAAATAATTTTGAGGCATAGTAAGATCAAATTATGGTTTGGCTTCTCCCTAGCAGTTTGATCTTGGGCCAACGGCTTATCCTTTCTGAAACTCTTACATTCTCTGTAAGATGTGGAGGTAATAATACATACTTCACTGGGCTTCTGTGAGAAACCACTGAGATAACGTATGTGATATGTTGCAGGGTGCTTTGAAATTTTCCAATAAATAGTAGATATTAGTCCAAAACAAACAAACAAAAAACAGTCTCAGGCAGGGGTGAGGGATTGGGTTTCCCTGAAAGGGACTGCTGTGTACCCTGGATACAAGGATTTTAATACCTGGGGTCCTGGCCCCTACTAAACTTAATTTTGCTTATGAAAATTTCAGAGCAGAGTGTCCATCCACCAAGAAAAAAAAAAAATCCTAATTGCTTTAATTTGGTGATACAGTCACACAGAGGAGAAGTCCATCTGGGCTATAACAAAGATTAGGCCTTCCACAGTCTCTGTCCACCACCATCTCTGCCCTTAATCTGAGGCCAGCCACAACTCCGTCTCCTCCTGCGCTTGCGCTTCTGACCCACCATGCCTTTATTCTGAACCACCCCAGCCATAAAGCCAAAGTCAGAGGAGCCCAGAGGAGGAGAGTGCCACAGATCCTTGTCCGCTTGGGCCCCCACCCAGCCACACTCAGGGGGTGTGATGCCAGACTCTGTGCTGTTGACCAGGCCTATTGCAATACAGCCACGGAAGCAGTCTCTGTCCAAGGAGCCGAGGAAGGTTATTCAAGGGAATACTAGAAATTTCAAGCTGTGAAAACTATTGTACACACCAGATGTCCTGGCTAAGAAGGCACAGATTAGCAGCCTAAAAATTAATTCATGGTCGACAAGTAGGAGCCAAGACCCAAGGAGATTCTGTACACAGCATCCTGCCTCCCTATTGGCAGAGCAAGATCTCCCTTTCCCCAGGAGGGCGCCATCCCAACTTCTCTGCCTGCATCAGGGACCTGTCTGCTCCCTGCCCATGGCCCTGTTGCTAGGCAAGCTGGCTGAACCCTGAGTCCAGCAAGCCTAGATTCTTTAACTTTCCCTTTGTGGCTCCAGTACAGCCTCACAGGGCTACCAACCTGATGCCCACTCTTGGGTAAGCTGCAAACACAGGCTCTCTTTTATTTATTTTTTTTAAAAAAGGAAAGGTAGAAGTTAGAGTCCAGAGGGTAGAGCCAAGAATCGTCATTCACAAGACTTCAGCCATAATCAAGGAACTGGCAACACATGCCTTGATGGATTTCGTATTAGCTATAATCAGTGACTCCTGTGTGCCTCCCATTTTCCTCCCCTTTGGGGAGTGTCTACAATGGTTATAGGTGGTTATAATATGCCTGTCCCAACATTGTATGTCAAATTTGTTTGGGGCAGAAAGCTTGTGTCTTTTGTTCACAGATCTTCAGATCAAGAACTGTACTCAAGCAGCTATAGTCAAGGAAATACACCTGAGGCTCATTATCCACACCTGGACCTGATTTAGATGATGAGAGCCTTAATTTCGAACAGATAAAGGAGTGAAATTTGAGGGGACCTGGGGAAGGAGTTAATATGTTTTGCATTTAAGAGGCGCATGAATCATTGAAGGGCAGAGGGTAGATTATGGTAGCCAGACTCCAAGAGGGCTCTCAGTGGTCTTCATGTGCTTATGTGGTCCCCTCCCACGTGAGACCAGGCCTGACTTCTGTGACCATTAGCATATGGCCAAAGTGATACTGTGTGACTCCTTATGGCTAAGTCATTGCCATTTCTACCTTAGTCTCCTAGATTTCTTGCTCTGGGGGAAACCCCCCACCATCTTGAAAGGACACTCAGGAAGCCCTGTAAAAAGGTCCGTGTGGAGAGGAACCCATCTCCTAGCACCAACTTGCCAGCCATGTGATTGAGCCACCTTGGAAGCACAGCCTCCAGCCCTGGGCAAGTCGTCCCATCCCACATGCTTTCAAGCCTTCCAGCTGAGGCCCCAGCCACCAGGGTTCAGAGACTAGCCATTCCACTATGCCCTGCCTGAAGTCCTGGTCCACAGAAGTCATGAGATGGTAAGTAATTATTGTTTTAAGTTATTAAGCTTGGGGATGGTTTGTTATGATGCACTGGATAACTAATACAGGAGCCCAAGCGTTTCTCACTCCCAGTGCATCCTGAGATAGCCAGTTGGTCCATGTCACTGTGATTGAAGCCACAACTGTGTACAGTCCAGCTGTTCTCCCAGGAAATCATCCTCCACTGGCTCTTTTGCTTACGATGTAGAAATTGAAAACCTAAAAGCCTAAGATGTTGAACTCACAATATAAAAGGGGGACACAGGAGGCAAAGATACGCACATCGGATGCTTGCACTTGCAAAATAAAACCACAAGGCAAATCTGAAGAAGGCAGAGTTCCACTATGCCCAGCTCAGCACTGATGTGTTGCCTGGTATTCAGGGATAGGTGGGTGCCAGCCAAGACCAGAGCACCCAGTCTGAGAACAGCTGCATCCACTTCCCAGCCAGCCTGCCCCACATGCCCTGGGAGCCCTGAGCTGCCCCCTGCTTCAGCAGGGTGAAGACTTTCTTTGTGAGTTTGATGCCCACCTGTCCTTTCTCTTTTCTTGGGACTGCTCAAACTAAATATTCAGCTGGGCTTTTGGAAATCCCCTTTCCTCTTCATTGCCTCCCCCAAACTCACACACCCAAAAGCTAATGAACCTGCGAGATCCCAAGTGAGGCCTGTAGGAACCCTCAGACACTGGCGATTGGGCAAAAAAAGAGTGGTATAGCTGCTCAAAAGTAAAATCTTTTACATCTCAGAAAGTTACAGTTATTCCTTGCCTGGGATAGATCTGGAAGGGACTGATCTAAGGTTTCTGTTGCAGAAACCTGTCGTTGGAAACTCTCAGAACCTAATGGGAAAACACCACAGATGACCTGCATTCCCAGGGACCTTTGAGCTCAGAGCTGGATGTCTGTGGTGAGGAGGAAGGAAAAGCCAAGTGCATGGGGTGACTGAGGAGGAATGGAAGCCCTGCAGCCAGCTGTGGGCTTCTTATTGTGGCTGTAAGAGGGAAGACCAGGCAGGGGACAGGCAAAGTGTAGATGCAAAGCCCTGGGGCTGAGTCAAGATGCTTCCTTAACTTCAAAGTCAGGATTTCACATAGTACCAGACCCTTAGAGAAATGTTCCTTTTTAACTGATGCCTGATGTACTTCTGGATCCTGTGATCAAACCTAGAGCTAGAACTGCCCCGATCACACAGCAGAGGCTGTAGATGAAAGAGGCCCAGGGGACAAGTGCTGCGGGTATATTGCTGAATGTCACAGTTCCTCTGGTTTTGTGCTGTCCACAGCAAAGCCAAGCCCAGACAGTCTGGGTTTTGTTTATCATTTCATTTCTAGAGGGCTTGAAGGCAAGAGAATTTCTAGAATCTGGGATGGGGCAACACTTCTGGAGTATGGGAAGGCTGGATGTTTAGAGGTGGATATACAGAGAGGGGAAACTCTGGGGAAGAAGGGCAGGAACATCGGCTTCATGTCTGCCAGCGTTGATGTCTGCTTCCTTTGCTTTGGAAAGAAGCAGATGAACGTCTTTGCTCGAGTCAGTGATGTCAGCCCAGCCTAGGGTTCAGGTCCAGCCTTCAGAGAGCCTGTAAATTAAGGGCGGG
Organism: Delphinapterus leucas; assembly: GCF_059928025.1. Taxonomy (NCBI): domain Eukaryota; kingdom Metazoa; phylum Chordata; class Mammalia; order Artiodactyla; family Monodontidae; genus Delphinapterus; species Delphinapterus leucas. The sequence continues at coordinate 41,471,844 of NC_143129.1, forward strand.
GACAGGATTGGACCCCAAAGTATCCATTACATCTAGTCACAAGGCCCCATTGCCCTGCTTATCTACCCAGTCCACTGCCCCTCAGGCTACACAGGATTAATGACAGGGAAGAACACCGTGTGACAGTGGAGGCAGAGACTGGAGGAATGCAGCCACCAGCCAAGGAATGCCAAGGGTTGCCAGCAGCCACCAGAAGCTAGGAGATGGACATGGAACATAGCCTCCCTCAGAGCCTCCAGAAGGAACCAACCCTGCTGACACTTTGATTTTAGACTTCTGGCCTCCTGAACTGTGAGAGAATAAATTTCTGTTGTTTTCAGCCACCCAATTTGTGGTAATTTGTTAACCGCAAACAAATACAAGAGAAACGAATACAAGCCCTGTGAAACTAATACAAGAGAAGTAAAAACATATGCTCACAAAAGGATCCATACACAATGTTCATAGGAACTTTATTCATAAAGAGCTCCAAACTGGAAACAGCCCAGATGTTCACTGACAGGTGACTGGATGAACACGCTGTGCTAAATCCAACTCAGTGGACTCCTACTCCTTGATAAAAAAGAATCAACAACTGAGATATGCACCCATACGGGTGAATCTCAAAAGCAACTTGTTGAGAGAAAGAAGCCAGACACTAAAGAGAACATACTGTATAATTCCATTTATATGAAGCTCAAGAACAGGCAACATTAATCTACAGTGGTTGTCTCTGGGGTGAGGTAATTAACTGGAAAGGGGCGCGAGGGAACTTTCTGGGGTTATAGAAATAGTCCATATCTTGATTGGGGTGTGTGTTTCACAGGGGTGCACATTTGTCAAAACCCATCGAAATATACATTTAAGATATGTGCATTTTACTGGGTGTAAAATTTACCTTAAAAAATTAGTAAATAAAAAAATCCAGGGCTTCCCTGGTGGCGCAGTGGTTGAGAGTCTGCCTGCCGATGCAGGGGACACGGGTTCGCACCCCGGTCCAGGAGGATCCCACACGCTGTGGAGTGGCTTGGCCCGTGACCCATGGCCGCTGAGCCTACACATCCGGAGCCTGTGCTCCGCAACGGGAGAGGCCACAACAGTGACAGGCTCGTGTACCGCGCAAAAAAAAAAAAAAAAAAATTAAAAAAGAAAGTGGGAAACAAGATTATACACACTTGAGTGTTTGTGTTTCAGGGGAAAAGGTGGGAGAGGGGAGTTACTCAGGGTGATTTTTCCAAGACCAGATTTCAAGTCTAATCCAAAGTAGTTCAGATAAAGATTTTATTCCCTACCTGTAGGGTTACCAGCTTTAGCAAACAAAAATAGAAGGTGCCCAGTTAAATTTGAATTTCAAATGAAAAATGAATAATTTTTTGTATCAGTGTGTCCCCAATATTGCATAAGACATACTCATACCCTACCTATGTATTGGGTCATATGGTGGGAATATGCTGATGACCTGTGAGGTCCAACCCAGGAAAGGCAGGTAAAGCCAGAGAAACAAGGAGTATTTACGAAAAGTGAATGAAAAGTGTTCAATTCCTATGGTAGGTATAACTTCAATAATACGAGCTGAGAACTGACTCTTAGTGTCTGAAAAACAAAAAGGGGCAGGGGAAAGAGGGGCTAGGGCATGGGGATTTTGGTGTGTGGATGAAAACCTAGATCCTCTGTGCACCTAGCAAAGGGCCTTGCCTATAAAAGACACTTGATAAACTCTGATTTTGGTGCACACACTGGAGGACAGGAAGCAGAAACTATGGGTTTGAGATCACATTCATGTTTATGGTATTTCCTGGAATGCTTAGGCCGTCTACAAATAAAGCTATTTGTTTAAAAAAAGGCTGTATGAGGGAAGAGGATGCCTTGCTTTCTAATCATCAAATCCCAGGGAAAATGAAAGCATTCTCATTGCTCTTTTAGAGATCAGTTTCAAAAAGTCAGATTTCCTTTCCACTACTCTTCAGTTCTCAGGACCATGGTATTTCTGGGAACACTTGATATGAGGACATATTGCTCTTATTTCAGTAAGGTTTTGTTTGTTTGTTTGTTTTGGTTTTTTTGGCCACACAGTGCGGCTTGCAGGACCAGGGATCAAACCCGGCCCTAGCAGTGAAAGCGCTGAGCCCTAACCCTGGACCACCAGGGAATTCCCCCAGTGAGCCTTCTTGAACTTCATGCTCAGTAGGGTGAAGGACCACAAATCAGAATATAGGTGGCATTTTCTAAAGATATCTTTTTCCTTATTGAAAGCTGTGATTTCCTAATTCACCAGTGCTTTCTGCATCTGAGAAGGGCAGCAGATGTAAAAGACTCAGGGGAGGGAGCAACCCCTGGGGCTTTGGACAATGGAGAAACCCACCAGGAGCTCTGGAAGGCTGAAGAAAAGAAGCCTGAAGAAAAGTATTACCACTTTCCAGAGCCCATTGGCAGCATGCTTCCTGCTCTCTGTGGCTCTTTGAGGGGCCTCAGTCCAGAAGGACTGTGTTTCTTCATGAGCAAGACCAGGCTTTCGTCTTAAAAAGCAAAGCAAACAAACAAAAGTGAAGACTCCCCAGCATCAGGGTGATCAGCAAGTACAATTTTGAAGGGAGTAGTGGATATTAAGGCAGGTTTCCATTTATCAGGGAGTGGTTTCTAAAATTCTGGTGACATTGACATCTTTGCTGAGAGCCTGCTATATGCCAGGCACTGTACTTGATGTGGGGAATATGAAGATTATCAATAAAACAAAGTTCCCGTCTCAGGGAGTGAGACAGACCCATGCACACATCATTATAATCAGGGCCAGTGGAAATACCCGGATTTCCCTCAGACCCAGATATGTGCTTATTTGTTTAGAGGAGAGGGACTGAGCTCGTCAGGGAAAAGGGCAGAGAAGAACAGCTTTCAGACCTAAAATCCCTGCAGACAACTGGACCCACCCTCCACAGAAGGCAGTTTCGACATCATGTTTTTCTGAAGGTCTCTTGGGAGTCCTACACTTGTCCCCCAACTGTCCCCACAAGGCACTTATCCAAGAATTTCTTCCAGGCACATATGGTTGTCTCCACAAGAGAAATCCAGAGAAAAACAATATTCTCCATCTTTGTACATTTCTGGTTAATTTTAACCCTCCTAATGGACTAACTCCCTGGGAAAATGTTTGACTACAACATCCCTTAATCCAGCTTTTATTGTAATACAAAGAGGTACATGAAATTAGAGGGTTATGAACATTGAGACATATTGGTAGGGCCCTTAGAGTTGGGATTAAATTATCTCTCATATGAAGTGCTTCACGAGTTGTTTTACAGAGCATAGGGGGCATTTTTGACGGAGAGGGCAACCTGCTTTCCTCATTCAGGTGACAGGTGAGATGCATTTCAAAGCCTAGTGTCCAGGCATTTGAGGTTGGGAAGGTGAAGATTTCCAGTAGCCAGGTGGCTCAATGTGGATGATCAGGATTTAAGTGACCCAGTAAAGCTAATCTCCAATGTCCAGCTAGTAAATGTCAGCTAGTTTTGCTGCCCAACATCCATTCATCCCTTTTCTGGAACCTACTATAGCAATTTTTCTCTGGAGAATTGCTGTCTCCCTAACTCCTTGTCTAATGTACTTCAGATGACACTGCTATTTGCTCCAGGTGGCTCTAGCCTGACCAATCAGAGTACTGCATTTTCCTGGCCAGAGATTTGTTTCAAGGATGGACCCAATCAAAGCCCACAATATATAGTGAGACTGTGGAAACCACTGAGAGAGCTTTTCCACGGAGTTGATCCTGGAACTGCTGGTACACATCTTGTTTGCACAGAAGAAGCCTGAGAATGAAGCCAGTGTGAGACAAGCAATGGGGAGAGAACAGAACATGCACCATACCTGAATTAAGCCCTACTGCTTTTAAAAATTGTAAAAAAAAAAGTTTATAATACATCTTCTTTAAGCAGTTTTAGTTGGGTTTTTTGATACTTGCAATAGAATAAGTCCTGACCTGTACACTAGGTGATAGAGAATTGGTGTCCTTGGCCCAGGTGCCATGAGTAGAGCAGACTTAGTAGGCTTCCAAAGTACAGGTGACCCAGTAGAACTTGGTCTCCAAGGTCTACACTAGTGAGTTCCAAACCTTGTTGATGACCAACAGACACAACAAAAATATCAGTGGAGCTCCTTACCAAGAAATTCTTGATCACTATATCTGGTGAAATGGAGGATAGGCAGAAATTGATGTTTTTCAAAAGCACCCATATCATTTATCTATTGCAGCACCCCAAAACTTAATGGCTTAAAATAACAATACCTATTTGCTCGCAGTTCTTGAGGGGCTGCTGACTTGGTTCTTCTGTTAGCTTTGCTTGGGATCCTCATGTGGCTGCTGTCATGTGGCAACTCATCTCCTGTCTCAAGTGCTAGCAGTTGATGTTGGCTGAGGATTCTCCACCAATCTAGCTGAAACTTGTCCATATGGTGGCAGCAGCTAAGAGAGGAGAGAGAGAGAGAGAAGGAGGGAGAGAGAGAGAGAGAGAGAGAGAGAGAGAAAGAAACTGTAAGGTCTCTGAGGCCTAAACCCATGATCACACAAGACCAATTCCATCACATTCTATTGGTCAAAGCAAGTCACATGGCTAGCCAAAGTCAGGAACTGGGAAACGAATCTCCACCACCTAATAGGAGTAGCTGCAAAGAATATGCGGCCGTGTCTAATCTACCATAGTCCCCAAGCTTCTTAAGCTTTAATGTAACAAGTACCACAAACTTAATGGATTAAAACAACACAGATTTAATATCTTACAATTCTGGAGGTCAGGAGTCCTAAAATCAATTTGTTGGCAGAGCTGTGTTCTTTCTGGAGGCGCTAGGGGAGAATCTGTTTCCTTACTTTGTTCAGCTTCTAGAAGCCACCTTCATTCCTTGTTTTGCAGCCCCCTCCTCAAGCTTTAAGACCAAAACCAAGCGTCAGATCTCCCCACCTCCCCGACTTCTGCTTCCATTGTCACATCTTCTTCTCTGACCCTCCTGCCTCCCTCTTCCATTTCATAAAGATGCTTATGGTTACACTGGGCCCATCCTGAAAATTTAAGATCATCTCTCGAATTTAAGATCCTTAATCACATTGCAAAGCCCCTTTTTGCCATATAAGTTGACATACTGACAGCTTCTGGGGATTAGGACATGAATATCTATGGAGGGTGATTATTCCATCTACCACATTTGGGAATCTTAGATCAAGGGAAACTGTCACATAATTCAAAGGATCCAGTGATCTAGTCTGGGTTACCCTGACAGGCTCTGCGTGCTCAGGCAGCGTACAGGCAGTCAAAGGACTGGGCTCTATTTTTTTTTTTATATTTATTTGTTTATTTGGCTGCACCGGGTCTTAGTTGTGGCACGCGGGATCTTCGTTGCCGCATGCAGGATCTTCATTGTGGTGTGCAGGATCTTTTAGTTGCAGCATGTGGGATCTAGTTCCCTGACCAGGGATTGAACCCGGGCCCCCTGCATTGGGAGCATGGAGTCTTAACCACTGGACCACCAGGGAAGCCCCAGGACTGGGCTTTAGATTCAAGCAGACCAAGGTTTGAATTCCAGTTCACCACTGTCAACTGAAAAAAGTACACAGCGTGAGAGTTGTGATTAAGTTTTATTTGGGGCAAAATGAAGACTATATCCCAAGAGACAGCCTCTGAGATAACTCTGAGGAACTGCTCTGAAGAAGTAAGGGGGGAGGTCAGAATATATGTGATTTTGGTGAAGGAGGATACGTGCAATCAAGCACACATTTTGGTAGAGGGTTACTGCTAGTCACAAGGAACAAACGTCTCCATTAATGATTTTAGTGCTTTTCTAGATACGAGAAGATACAAGAAATTGGGCTCGTAAAATCTTCTCCTAAAAATATCTATCTGAAGCCCAGTTCTGCCAGTTTTTCCCAGAGCACAGAGTGCCTCATCCCTTATCTCTCCCCTGAACTCCTTTCAGGGTGTGTTGAAGGTCAGCCACTGCAGTAGCTAGTGACTTCATTCTTGTGGTGTCAGATGGCAAGTGACAATTTTGGCAGTGCCCGATCATGGTCATAAACTCGACCATGGTTTGGGAGGCACTTCGTGACCATTTTGTCCCAGAATGCTAGGACATTCCTGCAACAGGTGAGGATTTTGTCAATAGGCAACTCAATGTGCTGTTACTGGACTAGGCCCTATTAACAGTAGCCGAAGTCTCTGGACCACAAGACAGTCTTACTAGTCTGTTATGGTACAGGAAATGATTCCCTCTTGTTGCCTTTTCCCATATCTAGAGTTACACTATTACGATCATTGATCTGATATAGAACTATATATCTGGTCAACTGCTTCAAGTTTACCTAGTCATCATTTTATCAAAGGCTCAGTCACACATTTGATAATGCAAAAAACAACAATTTTAGGGCTTCCCTGGTGGCACAGTGGTTAAGAATCGGCCTGCCAATGCAGGGGACACGGGTTCGAGTCCTGGTCTGGGAAGATCCCACATGCCACGGAGCAACTAAGCCTGTGCACCACAACTACTGAGCCTGCGCTCTAGAGCCCGCAAGCCACAACTACTGAGTCCATGTGCCACAACTACTGAAGCCTGTGCACCTCAACAAGAGAAGCCACCGCAATGAGAAGCCTGTGCACCGCAACGAAGAGCAGCCCCCGCTCGCCGCAACTAGAGAAAGCCTGCGAGCAGTGACGAAGACCCAACACAGCCAAAAATAAATAAATTTATTTAAAAAAAAAGATTTTGTAAAACAGGCAAAATACAAATGATATAGCTAGTAGTATTAGTAAGGTTATAAATAAGAATTTAAGCCTAGAACTTCTATTAGGTGCGGCCCAGTATATCCCCAGGTCATCTGACTTAGCCTGTTCTATACCAATTCTTATCTTTAAAGGAAATTATATATTGGTATTGTTTATAAGGCACCCAACCCAATTTCCTATTGTTGTTAGCTGGTTATCCTTAGTATGATTTAATATACTAAAGGAGCCTTTAATCTTGAGCATAGCCTGGTGTTAGCCACATAGATACATACCAGAACTATGGGAGGTTTCCTTGTCATAAACAGGAGGTTATGGTTTTTGACTGAGATTCAGCTTGGTGTTCTGATTGAGCTTGAGTGACCCTAAAAGAAAATTCATATTTATGGTCAGAGTCGGAGCAGGTATTATTTTAATTGGCCAGGTGAGGGATCCCACCTAGTAATATCAATAGTGGCCTAAAGAGAACTATAATTGCTTTCTTCTAGGATAAATTTCCTAAGGGCTATCCAATTAGAGCCTTGGAGTGAAGAAATCCACCAAAGTAATCCAGAAGAACTGGATATAGGTAATTAGCCATAAAGCCAACAATTGGATTAACTTTAAACTCAGTATAAGATTGTGAAATACATTCAGTTCATAAGCAAAGTTGTGAGCAATTATCAAAGTAATTGGTATACAGGCCTGGTCCAGCATCTTGGGTCAGATGTCTATTTCAGATGTCATCTTCTTCTCATCCTAGGCTGGAAGTTTCTCCTCTGTTAGAGTCTTGTTTTAAGGTGATTTTAAGGTCAGCAGTCCTCTCTATAGGCCAGTCCAGTGCAGGGGCCCTTTCTAAGTGGAAACATTAATCCAAGAGTCAATTCCCTTCAGTTTCGCTGTGCATGATCTAGTTAAGAGTACCTGATAAGGGTCTTTCCATCTAGGTTGGAGATAGTCCTTTAAACGATGTCTTTTCCAGTATGCATAATCCCTGGCTACAGGTCATGAGGCATCTGATCTTCATCCAAAGATAGATTACTGAGATAAACTTCAGAAACAAATTAGAGTGTCCTTTTAGTAATTCAATTAAACTTTACAATGATATAACATAATAGCAAGGAGCTGAATCGGAAGTGAAGCTTAGGCAGTAAATACAGACCTCAATTAACAAAACTAGAATTTAATATCCACTAAAACATAAACTTTTTCTCTCTAAAGTTACCCTCATTTTTACCAAATATAGCCAAATTAAGATTAATTTGTTTGCATATTAAGTCTAATTTTAATAAACTTGGCCTGATTACTTAGGTAAGTGTAATTGATCATATAGGGTCTTTTATATTGGCTGTTGGGAACTTTTCATAAGGAGTCTCAGACTGAATTTTTTTTTAAAAAAGCCCTCTCAGGGACTTCCCTGGTGGTCCAGTGGTAAGAAATCCACCTTCCAATGCAGGGGACACGGGTTTGATCCCTGGTTGGGGAACTAAGATCCCACATGCCACAGGGCAACTAAGCCCGTGCACCACAACTACTGAGGCTGTGCGCCACAACTAGAGAGAGAAAGCCCACGTACTACAACTAGAGAGAAGCCCTTGTGCTGCAACTAGAGAGAAGCCCTTGTGCTGCAACAAAGCACAGGCCAAAAAAATAAAGAATTTTATTTTTTTGGAAATGTGCTTTACGTTTCTCAGGAAATTCTCAGCACAGCCAAAAAAATAAAGAAAATAAATAAATAAAATAAAGTAAATGAATATCAAAAAAAATAAAAAGGCCTCAAGGGCAAGGAAAGCAATGCCAAAGGCTTGTCACAGATTTTGCCTTACAGATTTGGGTGAATTCCTCCCTTTTCAAGATCCCCACAATATCACCAGCCAGGAGGTTGCCTTCCTTATTTACCTGATAAGGCTACTGGGAATCTATGAGTTTCCAATTTCTGGAGGAATCAGGTAGACAGAAAAGATAAATGTTTCAATTCTGTTTACAGAGGTATAACTTACCAAATTGCTGTAAGTCATAACTAGCTTGAGGGAAGGGTCTGCTTATATCTGGAAAACAGATTAAAAGCCAGTAATGTTTTAGACAGAAACCATAAAAATTATAACCACATTCATCAGTTCACTCAGTCCTATGTAACTAATCATTTCTGTTAATAGTTTCATGAAGCCATCCAGTTTTCCACTAGAATTTTTAAATTTCTTACCCAGTTCAGCAGTATGATCTGAAAGTTATCAGAAACCTGTACTTGCCAAAAAGTCCTTGCTATGAATCTTCTTGAAGAGGAAGCATTTTTGCAAAGGCATAAGTGTAAGACAATAACTGTCTATGAATGACAAAAGACTTAAGAAGGCACAGTTAAAGACCTGATTACAATGCTATTGACAAAGAAACTTGGTTACTGCTGTGACATTTTAGGATAATAACCAGAATTATGACTGATAAATTTTACCAGGACATACCAGATTTTTAGGAATTTTAGGTAATTTCTAGACTATGTATATTAATAATATTTACCCATACAATACAACCTAAGACGATTTATTACTCATTTGACAATAGTTCCCATGTAATTTAACATACCAAATGAACCTAATTAGTTTAGTACCTCTCTTTGTGATGTTTCAGGGAGCCCTTTGAAGCTAACTAGAGGTCAAAGTTAGCTAGAGGTCAAGGGAACTTCATTAGAATTTGATTTGGGAACTTTGTCAAAAAATATCGAAAAGGTTTTAAAACTCTTGGTCAAATAGGATCGTAGGTCACTGTGAAACAATGTTTATCCACTTAACCAAAGTGACAAAAAGATTTCAAAGGCAATTACAGACAGTTATAACATATTACCAGTTAAATGTAAAAGAAACTTTACAATCTGTTATCAAAAGTGGATCAATATTCTAAGAAAACTTTGTCATCTGAACAGAGAGAAAAACCAAATTCAGGTTTTGCACCAGCTTATTTCTAAAATTCATTTACTCAATTAAATTTATTCTAAACTTAGCCAATCCTGAGCATGCACAGAACTTTTTTCTCAGGATTCCTTTTCCATAAACCTTCTGTAACTTTCTGTATCCATACTAGTTTGTCCCTTATTTTTTTCCCATCCATAAACAACCAGCTCTAGGACAAAATTACTTTTTTTCCCCTTAACGAAATGCAATTCCATTCCTCATACCTTCTTTTACTGAAAACACACATCCTACTTTGCTACTATATGCTGAAATGTTTCCTTTATTATTTCTAGTAGCTTTAATTACATATTTAAATTAGAATTCACAACTCTTAAAACCTTAGTTTCTAGTGAAGACTAAGAAGTATGCAATTATGAACTGTTGTTTACATTTTCATTCTGTAGATTGGCAAACGTAAATGCCAATAATAATTTGTAAAAAACATGTTTTCTTATAGAAAATATCTCAGTGTGGCACCAGACATGTTTATTAATAGTACTTAATGCCTTTAGTTTCCCTGTAAAAGGAAGCCAGTGTTCAGTAACTAATGTTTCATTATCTTATTTTATTTGGGAATGACCCAGTTATTCAATAAACTTCCATCATTTAACTTAATTTAGTACAACTCTAAAATTTAAAGCTGCCAAGTATCTGGAGAGAATATTTTTTTTTTTTTTTTTTTTTTTTTTTTTTTTTTGGAGAGAATATTTTTAAATAGATATTCCTAAAACAATTTTCCTAAAGAGTTCACCCCAAACCTCTTTTCTCATTTAAATTTAATCTACTAATAAAAAATTTCATTACACCAAGTTATTTTTATTGTGGACAAATTTGCAACAGATATAATAAGATCTTATTTGACTTTTATTAAACCTAGGTACAATAAAAGTATACTTAATGTTGATGACTCTAAGACATGTCTGTATTAATTAAATCTACAAACAAACCTTAATACCAGGTATTAATTTAATGCTGAATATTTTCCAGTTCACATGAACTTGAAATTCATTCTAGATAATTTCCTTTTATATTTCTGAGAATTTTTATAAATGCTTAATTTACTTTAAGCCAATTAAGTAGATCTCATTTACAAATTAATTTTGATAATACCATCCAAAGGTAAAGACATATGTGCACACATAGACATATAGACAGACACAATCAGAGATCTCATAGTTTTATTTTAAAACTTAGTCATGAATCAGGTGTTACAATATAAAACTCACTACTTTATAACAGTTAGAATAAGTCAAATTTCAAAAGGCCTCTTTCCTCCCTTTTTTTCTCCTCAGTCTCTGGAATTAGAGATGGTCTAGATAACTGTTCCTGAGAGCCCTGGTCTCAAGGCACAGGGAGAGAAAAGCATGCTCTCCTAGAAGGACCTGTTCCCTCAAGGGTCAGAATTCTGAAAAGATGTTTTATTAAGCCAGCTTTCTCTAACAACTGCATACGCAATAAAAGAGCCCATATTGGCTATTTTCAGGGCAAAGTTTTCCTTTAATTCCAAATAAGTAAGTACTTGTAAATGTAAGTTTTGTACATACATAAACCTGGCGGGGGTGTTAGTCAGAGGCTGGCTTTCTGATGCTCCTCATTTCTCTGTTTGAGAGGCTCTATTTCCCATTTTAAAGTTGAATTTGTCAGGGGTAAAACTTACTAATGAAATTGTGTGATGGACCAGTGTGCTGCTTGTAAGCTTAACTCCTCTAGGCATCACCCTAGAGTCATTTCAGCCCTCTTATGTGGCTCAGTTTCACCCTTCGGTGGTCTAAGACCACTGTGAGTGCTCGGATCACTGAATGGCCAATTCTTATACATGATTCCTGGATGAGCAAGTCTTTTAATTAATGTGTAGATTTCCCTGTGGGACCACTGCACCGTATGAGGACTCTGCCTCCACCACTCCCGCACATATCTCAGTTGCCTGAGAAAGCTCTAACTGACCAGGAGGAGCCTTGTCCCTCTTCTTTGGAGCAAAGCTCTCATGTAATATCTTCACTTTTATCCTGACAAATTCTATTAAGGCAGCCGAATTGAGGAAAAGAGTCAGATCAGCTTCTTAGCAAACTACTCAGCCCAGACTGCTCAGTGTCTTTAAACTGAGCAAACCCCATTGTTTTTCAGCCAGCCCACCCCCGCCCACCCCGGAATCTTTCAACGGGGGCCGGTGGGGGCCAGGTACCTGTTATACACTGCCAAATAAAACTCAGGATCATCAACCAATACAGGAGATCCAAGAACCAGGAGAGACTCACCCAAATTCGTCTGGACTCTCCAAGGAGGTGGATGGGCACAAGAGGTCTCTGCTGGTATCAATGTTCCAGTTTCTCCCAGAGTTCAGGTAAAGGAGAGAAGTCTGCTCTGCGTCCCTTCGTGGTCGCCAAAACTGTCGACTGGAAAGATATGCACAACATGAGAGTTGTGAGTTAAGTTTTATTTGGGGCGAATGAGGACTATAGCCCAGAAGACAGCCTCTCAGATAACTCTGATAAACTGCTCTGAAGAGGTAAGGGCGGAAGTCAGTACATATGTGATTTTGGTGAAGAGGGATACGTGCAGTCAAGCACACATTTTGGCAGAAGGTTGTTGCTAGTCATGAGGAGCAGATGTCTCCATTTATGATTTTAGTGATTCTCTAGATATGAGAAGATGCAAGAAACTGGGCTCATAAAATCTTCTGAACATATCCAACTATCTGAAGGCCTGTTCTGCCAATTTTTCCCGGAGCACAGAATGCCTCATTCCTGATCTCTACCCTAAACTCCTTTCAGGGTGTGTTGAAGGTCAGCAACTGCAGTGGCTTGAGACTTCATTTTTGTGGTGCCAGATGGCAAGTGACAATTTTTAGTTGGCACCACACACCAGCTGGGTGAACTTGGACAAGTTGTTAATCTTTGAGAATGTTTTCTGAATTGTAAAATACGGATAATACCTATCTCACAGGACTGTTATAAGTTTTAAATGAGAAAATATATGTAAAGCACTTCTGATGGTACCTGGAACATAATAGACTTAATAAATGGTAATTAGGGATTTCCCTAGTGGTCCAGTGGGTAAGACTCTGCGCTCCCAATGCAGGGGGCCGGCTTCTATCCCTGGTCAGGGAACTAGATCCTGCATGTATGCTGCAACTAAAAGTCTGCATGCCGTAACTAAAGATCCCACATGCCTCAACGAAGATCCTGCGTGCCGCAGCTAAGACTCAGTGCAGCCAAAATAAATAAATAAATATATTTTTAAAAAATGGTAATTATATTAGAAAGAGTCCTGGTTAGGTTTTAAAACTTCAGAAACATAGTTTCATATGGCCCCTCAGGTCTGTTGGTGGAACTGGTCGTGTTGACTTGGGAAGAGTAAGTGAGAAGAGGTGACAGATATTTTGGGAAAAGATAAATATTTCTGGGGTTAGGGATTAATAAGGACAAACTTCAGGATTTAGGAGATATAGAATCAAGTGTCTACAGTATTGAAAGAAGCATAGGGCTTTTATTTGTTGTTGTTGTTTTCAAGATACAGAAGCATTAATGGGACAACTTTCAAAGCTTGGGGAAGAGAGAGAGAGGGAAGAAGTACAGGAAGTGAAACCTTGCAGGACCCTGTAGGGCCCTCCAAGGTATAAATCCTTTCCATGTTCCCTGTTTCTTATCTGTAGGAAATAGTCTTCAGTCAGCCTCCTTGATCTTTCCTGAGTTCCAAAGGGCAGATTCAAACAGTTGTTTATCAGGGGAGGGAGGGATAGCAGAAAGAAAGGAGGAGCAATCAAGAAACAGTAGAGCAGCATGGGGCAGGTTCCTGGTTCCTCTTCAAGGAATATACATATCAATATATGTTTGAGTTCTTCTGCAGGAACTAAGGCCCCCTCCCAGGTGGAGGATGGTAACTTCAGGCTAAGCACTAGATTCTGGGAACACCACCCTCTTACCTCACCACCAACCAATCAGAAGTCTGTACAAGGTAGAAGATAATGAAGACTCTGACCCCCTCCCCAAATGATTCTCCTTTTAAAAACTTTCATGGTCCAGCAGAATCTCTGGAGTTGGTTTTTGGACACAAGTCTGCCTTCTACCCAGGTTGCCAGCCTCCTGAATAAAGCAACCTTTCCTTTCCAACCAACTCTTGCCTCTCAAGTATGGGCTTTCGAGTGGTGAACAGCTGAACCTGAGTTTGGTAACAGAAGTCCATGAGGTTCAGAAGAGTGACAGCTTTCTGAAACTTCGGAAAAATGACATGGTTTTAGTGTTTCAGTGAGTTAAATCTCTGTTTCTGAAAATAGCTATACATGTTTCTGGAGCTCAGGTGAACTTGAGGTCGACATAGCTTGGGGAAAATGGTGAGTTTCATAGGTTCTCTCTAAATGATTTTTTTAAATGCATTCCAATTTTGTGATTAATATGGTATACTATGCATTATGCCACATCATGCTGCAAAGAATAATTTACAGTTATAGAAAAGAATTTAAACTTAACCAACCAACAGGTGTTTCATCACAAAATTCCAGTTGCATGTGGCCATTGGAATGTTTTCTTAATCTATACATTTGAAACTGTTATAATCGAATTCTGAATGTTCTGATGATTTTTGAAGACCCTGGAATAGTTCCATTTTTCTTGTTCATTTTTTAGGGGTTCCTTATTTTGCAGATGTATTAGAACTGGCTTCAACAAGCAAGAAGGTATCTTATATGATATTTGGCTAATCCACGATAGGTAAATCTGGCTTTAGCTGCACTGAGAGAGACAATGGAAATTTTGAACTACTCTTGAGTGGGGCTAGGGAGCATAAGCAGATAGGGTAGGGGATCCTTGGAGAAAAAGAACCAGGCATGGCTTTCTTGACAGAAGCCGCTCTGTTATCTAAGCCTGGCCACAATGCTTGCCCTTGAACAGGTCTCAGTAATTAATGATCTTAAGGGAAGAAAAGAATGCAGAAACATTGCCTGTTATTAGGCAAGAGAAGTTCTAAAGAGTCCCAGTTCTCCTTCAATGGCAAAGATTAGCCTGGAGTGCTCAGCTACCAGATCAACTGGAACCTAAGGGATAATGATGTTGACGTTTTATGACCTTCATGACTTCAATCAACTGAAGCTTGAACTCTGTCAACCACCCAAGCCCTTTCATGAATATGCTTAAAAGCTCTTCAGTTTTGGGCTTCCCTGGTGGCGCAGTGGTTGAGAGTCCGCCTGCCGATGAAGGGGACGTGGGTTCGTGCCCCGGTCCGGGAAGATCCCACATGCCGCGGAGCGGCTGGTCTCGTGAGCCATAGCCGCTGAGCCTAAGCGTCCGGAGCCTGTGCTCCGCAGCGGGAGAGGCCGCAACAGTGAGAGGCCCGCGTACCGCCAAAAAAAAAAAAACCAAAAACCAAAAAACCCCCACACTTCTCCAGTTTTACAGTTCTGGGAGACACTGCTTTGGGAAAGATCCCCAGGGTTCTCCTTACTTGCTGCAAGTAATAAATCCTTCCTTCTCTCACTCTTTGACTTTGTTGCGTCTTTTGGCTCAACACTCACCAAGAGGCAAACCTTGCTTTTTGGTAACAGGAAGGGAAGAAAAGGCGTAAATGATGTAGAAGCTGCTCAGGAGCTGGAGAGCACAGGGCAGCAGTTCAGCTGGGGTGTGGAGGCTCCTGCTAGATCCCTCACTGGGCTTTAATCCAGCCACACTGTTATGAAACAGGGGCTCTTTGAAGAAATTACTTGGGTCACTAAGGTCGGAGACTCCTGAAGTGCCAGCACCCTCGTGCAATCCTCCCTCCCGTGACCTTGGGATCAATAGCCTAAAGACAAAGGAGGCCTCTGTTCTTCCCACCTCAGGGGCAGGAAGGGGAGCAGAATGCTTCAAGGTGGCTTACAAAGCTATGTCTTAAAACAGACTTGGAGAGAGCAGTGATTCAGAAGGAGGTAAGAAAACTTGAGGGGGGGGGCAAGTCCTATTGAAACGTTTAGCGCAGTAAAGTGGTCTGAGGGGTCCACATAAGTACTAAGAACAATGATTATTTAATACAATTTTGCAATCTTAGAGCTGGAAAGGACCTCAGCAACAATCTAGTCCAAACCTTTCGCTGCCATGGAACTCTTCCTTCAAACAAAATATTCCATAGGAGTCTAAGTACAAACCCACATGAAAGCAGGATTGTTCTGGTTGGGGAAGGGTGGAGGGAGGGGCTGGGCGAGGTTAGGAAAAAAAAGCTTATTCATAAGATTAGAAAAAAATTTTAAATCATCATGGAAGAAAATCTTTGAATTTATATTTTTATCATAGGCTAAAGAAAACATTGATTGCAAAGAGTAAAGTTCCCCAAACTGACACATTGTTAATTTATAAAGTGAAGTGCCTTTGGATTTTAAGGGCCTTTTTACTAAAGCCATGAGAACAGGGACTATGACTTTTAGTCACACGGAAATGAGCCTTGGATGGAAATTTGCAGGTTTATGGACTATGCAATGAGTCCCCAAGTCCCACCAGGTGGCGCCCGTGTTCGGCATTTCCATAACGTTTAGTTCTCTCCTCAAGGGTCAGACAGCCTGCCTCGTGTTTTGTAGGTTGAGATAATCCGACTGGCTGTTACGCTCAAGAAAACAACATTGTGTTCTTCTGTTTTAACCTCCTTCCCTTTCACTTTCGTTCCAACTATCCAAAACCGCTTAACCTTGGTGTTGCCGAGGCATCTTAACATTTCAGAAAAGTAAAGGGAAAAACCCCACCCATTCCAAGGAAAAAGACAGGAAGAGCCTTCTTTCCAGGGGGTCTGGTGCAGCAGGACGAAAGCTGGGAATTTGGAGACATTTAGTTCAGGCTTCGCCAACCACATGATCTCCTCTGGCCTCAGTTTCCTCATCCTTAAAATGGCTCTGAGCCCTACCATCCGTGGCATCCCATTGCAGGGGAGTCAGACATACCTCAGCTTAAATTCCGGATCCTAGTTAAATCTATATAAAAGAGGGATGTCATCTAGTATGGTTACCGAGGTTAAACGAAAATATTCGTGGCGCCGGTGGTGTCACAAAATGGGTTCATTACTATTGGTTTCCTTTGTTAACTCATTACCCTCCGGAGGGACGCCCCTCAGTGAAGTCTGAGAAATTACTCATGTCTTTCGTTCTTATTTTATTCATATTCAAGGGAGGTTTTAGAATTCTAGGCTGCAACTTGCTAAGAGATAGCTGACCGTGAGGTGCCGGCTGCCACTTCTGAAGCAGAAATCGGGGGCTGCTATTTCACAAACCCTCCGTCAGGGCCTTTCTCCCTCCCCAGCCGCGGCCCTCAGGCCTCAGCCAGCGACCAGAGATCCTCAGGCGGCGGGTTCCGAGCCTCCCGCCTCCCACCTTCCGGAGCCAGCTAGAGCTTCCGAGACACGCGCCGCTCAGTGGGGAGAGGCCTCGGCCCCGCCCCTGTGCGTGTCCGCGTAGTTGCGCAGAGGCGTTTCCCGGGGCGTGCCGCGGTTGCTAGGCGACCACACCACTCCCCTTCCCGCCCCTGCTGCGCCTCTGGCTGTTCTCGACCCCAGCCAGTCCCGAGCGACGGCGCGCGGAGCTGCAGTGTGTGCAAGAGAGTGTTAACCGAGGAAACGTCGCGGCCCGGGAGGCAGCCGCCCCAGCGCAGGTGGACGCTGCTCGCCTGACCGTCCGACCGCCGCCCCTCCCTCCGGGGGGTCCCGAGCTGACGGATGGGAGGCACAGCTCGCGGGCCCGGGCGGAAGGATGCGGGGCCGCCTGGAGCCGGACTCCCGCCCCAGCAGCGGAGGTAACGGCGCCGGGGGATAACGGTCTGGGGCGCCCGAGTGAGCCCCTGAAACTGGCAGGCGAGGTCGGGGGGCGTGGATGGACTGGACTGGAGGTTGAGCGAGCCCCCAAGCAGGAAGGACGAGGGAAGGGGTCTGACTCCCTCCCTGGGACTGGCCCACCCTTTTCCTCTCCATCAGCTCCCCTGCCCCCAGCCCAGCGCGGGAGTGGGCCAGAGCGGAGTTAGGGAAAGAAGAATTCCCACCCTGGGGATTATTTCTGAAGTCCTAGATCGGGGGTATATCGTAAGGAACTCTGAGAAGCTGGGATTTTTTGTGGGGCTTTTTAGCAAACTGGGGGATACAGGGAGCAATACCTTTTCAAATAAGCCCTGTTGCTCAGAGCAGATAACCAAGGGCTTTGCCGTGAGGGGCTCTGCTGAGTAGGGCTTTCTGTGGATCATGTTTTGAGAGATTCTTCACCTTGCATTGTATTTTACACCTTAATGGAGAGTAGGGACCACCTGCCCACTTCATTTGCATGGAGACTACCTTTGGGTAATTTTCTTTGGCTATTTATAGGAAATCTTGTAGGTCTTCAGTTGGTCTTTTTCTCTGTAAATGTGGACGTCTGTCCCATTTTGTTTGTTTTATTCATGCTGTTGGCAAAGAACCAGTCACATCCAGAATTTTTGGTTCTTGTCAATGAAGCAGTTCCCGTTAAAGGTATAATTTTATCAGAATGTAAGCATGTTTTTTAGAAAGAACATTCCGAAAATATTTGTAGTGGATTTTCTGTTTGGTTTTTGTTTTTCGTTTTTTTTCTCTTTGTATTCCTATAACACATCGATTAAGAAAACTCTAGAACTAATTTGACAAAACAGTTTTTATAAGCCACTAAAATATTTCAGCATAGTTTTAAAGATTAAAAAAAATTCTTCCCTTGCAGCTGGCTCATTAACATTGTATTCATAGTCTATCATGTAAAAATGATACAATGAAATGCTGATGTGTGTTACTGGGAAATCCGTGTTCTTGGTGGCAGATGAAATACATTATTCAGAGCCATCTTGTGGATTAAATAAATCCTCTCCGTCTTTTGTGTTCCCTTACAGCGGTGGAGGCACAGTGTTAAAGAGCAGAGAAATGATCATTTGGCATTTAGCTTCCACCATCCACCAGAAAATTAAGTGGGTAAAGATGTGGAATCCAGTACATTTTGTAATTTAGAGAATCCCTATAGTATTTGCTGTAGAATTCACTGTATTTTTCTACAAGTTAGATAGATGTTAAGTAGGAAAGTAAATAAATAAATAAATAAAGAGAAAACAGCCCTAAGAAGGCCATTTATTTCTTGCTTGTGAGACCCAGAAGTGCGTAGACTGGAACTACTCTTCCCTTTACAACATGTGGCCAACGGCTCAGAGAGGAAGGTAGAGTAGCCAGTGGTAGAGCTGAGATTAGAATCCAAGTCTCCGACTTGAAAATACAGTTCTCTGTCTTGTTTGTTTGTTCTGGTTAGCTTTTAGGCTTCGAATTTCAACTAGCCTTCGTTTTCAAGTAGTAAGTTAAATGAGATTCTTTTGATAGCCCCTATTGTTAACAACATTCAGAAAGTAAGACTTATGTTAACGATTTCAAAATATAAACCTAGAAATGCTGTCCTTTCTTTAAAAATAAAAAAAGGAGGAAAAGTTGGGTTTCCTCTCTTCCTCTGCCAAATACCCCTGTGTTGTGTATTCAGTGCCAAAATGCAGGGTGGACATTTGTTTGTCTTAATTATTCTTTGTAGCAGATATGAAGCAGTTAAGACACAGGGTGTCTTGGAAATACAAATTTATATACTTCAGTTACTGACAGATTTTATCTGTAATCCTTTCAACTAGATTGGGTGATGGTGTCTATGATACCTTCGTGATGATAGATGAAACCAAATGCCCACCCTGTTCAAATGCACTCTGCAATCCTTCTGAACCACCTCTACCCAGAAGACTAAATGTAAGTAAATGAAGTAATTCTTTGAGCTCTAATGGGCCTGGAAAGGAGGAAGTGCTACTTTGAATGGTCAAGGTACAGTTACATCTCACTGGTAACCCAGGCTCTTTTTTATTCACTTTTGGTTTCTCTTGACTTTGAAATAACAATTTCTGTGGTCCAAGTTCAGCTTTTCAGAATGATTTTGATTTGGAGCCCACCTATTCCTTTCAGTCACTGGGGTAAATAGGGAAAAAAACAACATGCTACTTTTATCTAGATAGTGGTTATTTTTTTAATAGAATGATATGTACAGTATATTATGATGGCTCATTTTAACAAGAACAAGAAACAGAAAATACCTCTGAACTTACAGATCTGCAGATTTTCCCTGCACGGTAGGAATGCAGTCCTAGCTTATTAGTATGCTTAAGAGAACCATTTTATAGATCATAAATAGAACTTGAACAATACATTTTGGTTTCGATGCATTTAATCATTTTGGAGCTTGCAGACATTTAGCTTTTGACACCGTTTTACGTTTAAGAGAATAAATTAATTCCCATTCCCTCGGCACTCATGGAGTGGTAGGGAGAGCAGGGTTTGGACAAGTTCCATGATAGGGAGAATCTCTCCTGTGACTTTAAAATTTGCTGCATGTATCATCAATGAACAAACTGAATAATTGAGTAGACTAATTTATCAATAAGTCTCCTTCATATTTCTGTTTAAGACCTAAAATTATTTCTATGTAAAAAACTGCTTGCATTTTTCATAGTCCTTCCCAACCGTTTGTCAGCTTTTGCCATTGAAAATCAACCCCTTCACTACTTTCAAGGCTAATAATATTACAAAATACGGGCTACGTATATTTGGAAGGCTGGTCACCCTATTTTTGATCTCCTTTCTGAAGTGCAGTAAGTTTCCATTCTCCACAAGCTTATTTTTTTTAATATGTAAAAACCTCTAAGAGCTCCAGAGCCACCTATATACTCCTTGTGCTGACTATCAGATTTCGTGGTTACTTGCTGACAATTAGCGCATCTCTCTGGGAAACTTTTACAGTCGGTCATCATGTGACTTAAAGTCCATTTTAACTTTACTTCAGAGTTGGCCAGTGCTAATCACCATATAGTAGGGCAATTAAATTCTATGTTTCAGGATCAAAATGAATTTTTTACTGTATGGTATTCAGAGTAACACAGCTTGCAAAACACAAGATTTTAGATTCTAAACCAATGGTGTCTTTGCAAATTTTGCTGAAAAAAGTGCTTTTGACCTCTTAGTAACACTTATAGTTCATTATGCCATGACTCCATTGCGAGACGCTATTGCTCATTTCACAGAGTCCTTTGGCTTCATTGTTTATCCAAGATGCCCTTACATTCTTGTTGTAAACTATAAAGCATCTGCTCATAGGCTTTTATTGGGTTAGCTTTGTGTTGCAGAGATTTAGGGTGGAGAGCGAGGGAGAGGGTGGTGTTCTATATCTGGATGAGAAGGATACTCCTTTTCTGAATTTCTCAGCAAGATCTTTAAGACTTGATTAACACAGTTGAAGATTCTATTTGAAATGTCAAGAGTGCTCCAAATTGATCAGCTCGGTGCTTTGTGACCACCTAGAGGGGTGGGATAGGGAGGATGGGAGACGCAAGAGGGAGGAGATATGGGGATATATGTATATGTATAGCTGATTCACTTTGTTATAAAGCAGAAACTAACACACTCTTGTAAAGCAATTATACTCCAATACAGGGGTGTTAAAAAAAAAAAAAAGAGTGCTCCAAATTAAAAATGTATATGAAGCATTCTTAAATAAAACATGATTAATCTGGCATCATTTGTCTCTCTGGATATAATTACATAGTTAAAATATTTGAAGTCGATTGCAGACATTGGTCAGTTATTGTGATTATAACCCTAGACTAGAAATATATAGTGTTTTGTAACTACTTTAACATGTGTGAAAATTGTAGATTCTCCTAGAACAATGGAAGGAAGATTTTATTTATAGCACAGCAGACTTGATACATAATTGATTCAGACCAGTATTTGAGTTATTACAGGAAAGGAAAGAAAGCTAAGGCGAGAACCCCCTCCCTGTGTGGAAAAATTCCTTTCTGGAATTCTTCAGATTCATTGGAGGTTCAAACCTTGACAGTCCACAGAGGACTAGACCTGAAGTGTCTTGTTCTGTTCTGGGAGCCACACTTGCAGAGAGACATAACGTGCAGCCCATAACGTGTTGAGAACGTGAATAGGATATAGTAAGGCAGCCTGACCCAGGCTGTGTGAGGTGGAGGATGTGATGGGTATGATGAGCCTAGAGAAAAAGTGGTGAAGGCAGGACAGCCCCTGTTAGGCATCTGAAGGGCTTTAACGTGGAAATTTGGACACTCCTGTGTAGTTCCAGAGGGCAAAATAAGACTTAATTTGCAGAGAGAGAGATTTAGGCTCACTTTAAGGAAAAACCATGAGTCAGGAAATCCAAATGGCATCCTTAATCTTATTGTAATAGTTCTGTGGAAATTAAATTTCTGTTCTTATTAACATTCTGTACCTGAGACCCTCTCTTTATCACAAACAGAAATGAATACCTCCAGAGCCAGCACAGCCTTACATGTAAGGCAGAGTAGGTGAAATACCCAGGGGTGGACCCTGGACCACAAATACCTTTCCTACCAGCTTGTCGTTGATGACTGCGGGTCCTAGAGAGTCATTCCCTTGGGTTAAGGCATTGAGCTTGTTAAAGGACAAATATCTCTGGAGAGATAACCCATTAAATTGCATGGCAAGTTGAAAGGAGGTTTTATGTGGGGGAGAAAGTGGGTGAGGTGTTTCCATGCATCCTAAGGGAAGGCTGATTGTGCAGGCCTTCATGGAGCAGAAGGCATAGTTAATGCCAGATGTCTGGTGGAGGGAGTCTGGAGCTGCAGAGGAAGGTACCACAGAGAGAAAAGCTAAGCTAAAAGGGGAAAGGGAGGGTGTATTGGAGTTTAAACAATATACTGAGAATTTTGCCTAATTGTTACCAGTGTTTTTAACATGTTTTATAGTTTCTGAGGGTCTTTCACATATATTATTAATTATACTTTGATTCACACAACATCCTGCAAGGAGGTATTATTATCCACATTTTAAAGATAAAGAAATTGAGGCTAAGAAACTGGGCTAAAGGTTAAGCCTACCCTGGGACCTACAGTTTTGGAGCAGTGTAGCCAGGACCCCAACCTAGGCCTCTGACTTCACATTTCTTCAGAATGTGTCCCCAGGACTTTAGCAGTAAATATTTAGATGCATTTAGGTTAGGTAGTAAAAATTTAAGGAAAACTGGTTTAGATGCATGCAAATATTTGGTTTTGTTATGTAAATCTACCTAAAACCAAATAATTATAATTCCCTAGTTCAGCCAAACCTATCTCCTAATAGATTGTAGTGCCTTGAGGTAACCTGTTTTCTGGCACTTTTATAATTGTGAACAATTAGTGCTCATGTGAATGTTAGATGGATGGATGAGACCTTTTTTTTTTCATCCCTAAAAACAGGAATGGTTATTTGACTTCATTGCTGATAAAAAAAATGTTGCATTATATTTACATTTTAGCAAGGTATTTAGGTTCTGTCTGCAAGCCTATTTTATTTTCTTGACTAATGATAGTTCTCTATTTTGGTATCAGAGATCTCTCCTGGTCCGTATCTTGCCTCTTTATTTAGAAACTCAATGCCAAAGTATGGCTACCGTCGTACTGGCTGCTTTGCTTATACGTAAGATGGTGCAGTGCCTCATTTTTGTAACGGTAGTACTATATAAATGTTTAAATTGATTAAATGACCTAAAAGAAGCAGGCAGGAACTAATGTCGTGCTTTTATAACTAAATTAGGGGCTGTCTAAAGTATGCCAACACTTAATTTTTTTTCATCCCTTTTTTGTTTTTTATGTTTTCATCTTTTATATTTTTATTTATATAGGTGATGGGTCAGGTGTTGTTTGCTTAGGTTATATTAAAATTCTACTTTTTAAATGGTTGGCCACTTTGGATCATTACCTTATAATTTGTGTTATATTTTAAGAGATCATAAATATAGCTCAGAGCTTCTCTGGAATTATCTACCCCTGATCATAGAGGCTCTCAATCATACAAACCAGGGGTACAGTTATTCAGGGTCTGTTAAGAAAAATAGTTGTTCTTTGAAGTATCCCAGACTTTTTTTTTTTTTAGTGGTACGCGGGCCTCTTACCGTTGTGGCCTCTCCCGTTGTGGAGCACAGGCTCCGGATGCGCAGGCTCAGCGGCCATGGCTCACGGGCCCAGCCGCTCCGCGGCATGAGGGATCTTCCCAGACCGGGGCACGAAGCCGTGTCCCCTGCATCGGCAGGCAGGCTCTCAACCACTGCGCCACCAGGGAAGCCCAGCCGGCCTTTTTTTTTTAAACAACAGATTTAGCACTTTTTTTCTTCTTTCCTTCTAGCACATTCTTATATTTTTCTTAGTATTTTTTTTAGTGTTTGGCTTTTTCGTTGTGTTTCCCTCCATCGAGTTTCAAAGAATTGTATTTCATTTCAGAGGTATTTAATAAGTAGAGTTTTCTTCTGTGGGTTATTGTTCCTTGCAGGGAAAGGTGATGCCAAATCAAGTAAAAAGAGTTGTATGCCTTTGTCACGTAGGCTTTTGTTGAGGGAGACTAGTGTATGTGTCTATGAGCAAGGGAGGGAGAGAGAAAGGAGACTCTTTGTCTTTAGGAGAGTTTTACAAGAAGCACCCTGGGGCCTTAGATTCTCACTGCTATTCATCAGATACATAAAGAATTGGCCTTGGTGATCTCCAGAGAGCTGGATTAGAAATTTTGTGATTCAATGAACTGTGTTAGAAAGATGTGATCATTTATTTGGGGACCCAGGAGTAGATGATGAGCCTTGGTTGATTCCAGGCCAAGGTCAACGTTCAGCCCTACTGGAGAATAGTACAGGCACTAGGAGAACCTGGTACCAGGTTATGTTAATGTTCTGGACCAAGATTCAGAAGACCTGGGGGTCACTTCCTGCCTCTGTCCCTTTATCATTTACAGAATACTTTAATATGTATTAATTTGCTCCTGGTACATGCCCTTAAGATTTGGGAAGATACTTGAAACAGTTTGTAAACAATATAGGACAGTATATATATAACAAGTGCCAGATTACGTGGTAGACTCGAAAAGCTGCAGTTAAGATGTGAGTGGAGCCATAGTTAGTACGGGCTTGGAGTAGTTCTAAGTGGAAGAGGGAGGCCTATGTAGCGGGGTTGGGGTGGCCATAGCAGTCAGGGAACCTAAGGATTAACACAACACGAGTTTCTAGAGACTCCTGCTTTTCTTATCTCACTTTTGGGTCTTTTAACTACACAACTGGCATATTGTTTTGTTCAGTCAGGGGGACGATTCTTTCATTCTTCCACCGTTTTTAGTGACTCTAACATGGATTCACTTCTCTTTGCCGTAGATCACCACTGAGCATTTAACAAGAGATCCTACTCAGCGCTTTCTGAATGGAGGTGAGATGAAGGTAGAACAACTATTTCAAGAATTTGGCAACAGAAGATCTGATACTTTTCAGTCAGATGGCGTCAACGACTCTGAAAAATGCTCTCCTACAGTTTCTCAGGGTAAAAGTTCAGATAGTTTGAATACAGTAAAATCCAGCAGTTCATCCAAAGCACCCAAAGTGTTGCCTCTGACTCCAGAACAAGCGTTGAAGCAATATAAACACCACCTCACTGCTTATGAGAAGCTGGAAATCATCAATTATCCAGAAATTTACTTTGTGGGTCCAAATGCCAAAAAAAGACATGGAGTTATCGGTGGTCCCAATAATGCGGGTTATGATGATGCAGATGGGGCCTATATTCACGTGCCTCGAGACCATCTAGCTTATCGATACGAGGTGCTGAAAATTATTGGCAAGGGCAGTTTTGGGCAGGTAGCCCGGGTCTATGATCACAAACTTCGACAGTACGTGGCCCTGAAGATGGTACGCAATGAAAAGCGCTTCCATCGCCAAGCAGCCGAGGAGATCCGGATTTTGGAGCATCTTAAAAAGCAGGATAAAACCGGTAGCATGAACGTCATTCATATGCTGGAAAGTTTCACGTTCCGGAACCATGTTTGCATGGCCTTTGAGTTGCTGAGCATAGACCTTTATGAGCTCATTAAAAAAAACAAGTTCCAGGGTTTTAGCATCCAGTTGGTTCGCAAGTTTGCTCAATCCATCTTGCAATCCTTGGATGCTCTCCACAAAAACAAGATCATTCACTGTGACCTGAAGCCAGAAAACATTCTCCTGAAACACCATGGGCGCAGTGCGACTAAGGTCATTGACTTTGGGTCCAGCTGTTTTGAGTACCAGAAGCTTTACACATATATCCAGTCTCGGTTCTACAGAGCTCCAGAGATCATCTTAGGAAGCCGCTACAGCACGCCCATTGACATATGGAGTTTTGGCTGCATCCTTGCAGAACTTTTAACAGGACAGCCTCTCTTCCCTGGAGAGGATGAAGGAGACCAGCTGGCCTGTATGATGGAGCTTCTAGGGATGCCACCACCAAAACTCCTGGAGCAATCCAGACGTGCCAAGTACTTTATTAACTCCAAGGGCCTACCTCGCTACTGTTCTGTGACCACTCAGGCAGATGGGAGGGTTGTGCTTGTGGGAGGTTGTTCACGGAGGGGTAAGAAGCGGGGCCCCCCAGGCAGCAAAGACTGGGGGACAGCACTGAAGGGGTGTGATGATTACTTATTCGTAGAGTTTTTGAAAAGGTGTCTTCACTGGGACCCCTCTGCCCGCCTGACCCCAGCTCAAGCACTAAGACACCCTTGGATTAGCAAGTCTGTGCCCAGACCTCTCACCATTGAAAAGGTGTCAGGCAAAAGGGTGGTAAACCCTGCAAACGCTTTCCAGGGCCTGGGTTCCAAGCTGCCTCCAGTTGTAGGAATAGCCAATAAGCTTAAAGCTAACTTAATGTCAGAAACCAGTGGTGGTATACCTCTGTGCAGTGTATTGCCAAAACTGATTAGCTAATGGACGGCTGGTGTGCTCAGAGATGATATGTAGGTATTTTTAATTATCTTGCAAACCTGAAAACGGAAGAAAAACCCAAGCCCATTCATGGATATGGTTCTGGTAGACGAGATATCTTTTTTTAACGAGGCAAAGCATTTTTATATGACTGTAAAAGAACTCTTGAAGGGCTAATTACCTAACCAGCTTGTATTGTCCATCCTGGGATACATAGTAAAAGGCATTTTATAGGCCAGTGCATCTTTTGTTATTATCGTCAGGTGTTCATCAACCTGTGTATTATTCTGTTGGTTTAAATCCCTTTCTCTCAAGGTAGACGATGTACCAGAAAGTATATCCTGAACATTCACTTCTAGTCTCCCTTGGCATCTGTTGCAGAGGGTTAATTTGGGACATGGCCGTAGTTATAGATGAGACTCAAAGCTAGATCTCTGGCGCCAGCAGCCTGTCCTGTGGGCTCATGCTAGGTGAAAGGGCTCACAGCAGAGTATGGGGTGGGAGAAGCTCCGGGAAGCTGTGGGTCCCCTAGAAAAGTCTCGTCACTGCCTTCCAAGTGGCTCATTTCTCTGCCCTTCAATCCTGTGATGCATGGTGTTTTTATTGTATGTTGTCGTTACTATTTTTATTTATTATTATTTTGCCACTGGTTTGTTTCCTGGGCACTCAAAGCATTTTACAGACATCTTACCACTTCACAAAGTACTGGCTTTAAAACAAGTCATATGCATCCCTCCTCCCATCTCTAAGGAAGATAAAGAAGTTCTTGGCCCCAGAACGTTAAAGGTAGAATCAGCCTGCAAACTGCAGTTCTGCATTTCCATGGACTCTTTCCGTATAAAAGTGATTGCTATCACATAACCCTAACTACAGCTTCATTGCTTTCGCTCCTCTTTCCAGCTATCTGCCACCTTAATGTGCCACAAT
This sequence comes from Delphinapterus leucas, assembly GCF_059928025.1. Taxonomy (NCBI): domain Eukaryota; kingdom Metazoa; phylum Chordata; class Mammalia; order Artiodactyla; family Monodontidae; genus Delphinapterus; species Delphinapterus leucas. The sequence goes on from NC_143129.1 coordinate 41,499,170, forward strand.
TTTCTCACTTTCAGTTTAAACCGAAGACTATTCCCTAGACTGGGAGTGAGCTTCAGATATAAGAAGAAAATCCAGAAACTGGTGGTAATCCATTTCATTTTTTCTTCACTTCAACGTCCTCTCTTTTTCTCTGCTAAGATTTAAACAGTGAGGGCAGGTGATAAAACTACTTGCTAGCCAGATGCCTTATTCAGAAGGACGGTGAAAGGGACAGTAACTAACTCACTGCTTCCCCCTGCCGTGCCTCTACTTCCACCCTCCTCCAAAACAAGAGTCCACCTGAACTCTGTCCTGACAGTGTGTCCTTCAGAGTAGACTGTTGCTTTCTCTAACACTGTTCTCAGGACTATCCAGTTCCATTTTTACGATAGAATTTAGTCTCTACAGATTCCATAAGGTCGGAACGAGGCTGTTTTTGTTGGGCAGCACAGTCACAAAAAGAAGGAAAATGCCATGGGCATGTTACTTAAGGGACTTGTGCCTTAACCAAAAGTATTCCTCACAGCACAGGCTGTGAGAACAAATGTCCAGAGCATGGCCCCAGCCTCTCAGGCACAAGGACCACAGGGCAGAGAAGGGTTCAGACTGTGACCTCAGCCTCTTGAAAGGGGGATGTCCTGGTACTTCTGGGGACTGAGCAAGTGGACTATTTAAAACCTTAATTATTTCCCCTACCCCTAGTTTAGGGAAGGCAATGGCATATGCAACTTCTTTCAGCCCCCTAACTCCTGCTGAGTGCTCTAACTTACAGAGAAGTTGTGTAAGGCTCCTGCCTTATCTAGGCAGAGCATATGGTGAGGTGGCCTTTCCAGTCGTTATCTGTGTGGGAGACCTGCTCTCTTAAGCAAACTGTGTTGAAAGGACTGCAACCCCAGACGCATCTGCCACGTGCAGGATTTCGATGTTTGTGTTGTCAGTGAGATGTCTCCTTGGTCAGCCAGCATTGTGTATGACTTGGGAGAGAAGGGAGCCTGTGGCTGAGGTTGGCATGTGGTCTGTTTTTGTGTAGTGAATGGACCATGAGGTTACAGAACCTGGGCCAAGCGACAGGATATAGACAACCCATGACATTGTACCAATTCTAGAAAGCTCTGGGAGGGTGAATGGGTGTGTTTATGCCTAAATTTGGCAACCTAGAGGGTGACGCAGAGCAGAGTCATTCAAGTTGGCATGACTGTCTTCTGCAGGCCGGTTCAAGTTCGGGGAGAGTGGGCTGCTCTAAAACATGGCATTTGTGCCAGATGGATTTGAGGAGGTTTATGAGTGTGTTTCAAGTTTAGGGACAGTTGTAGTTTTTAGCAGCTGTCACCCTTTTTCCAGCCACTGTCAGATTTTTGCTTGGACCCCTGCCCAGCCGTAGCACTGAATGACCAAACTGGATCAGAGTTAGTACAGAGGTTCAGGCTGTGTCTTACAGTTGCTGGATTGTTCTTCAGCCATTTTACCATTTCAATTAAACAGGTCAAGTTGGTTGACTTTTTTTTTTAAATATTTATTTATTTATTTGGTTGCACAGGGTCTTAGTTGTGGCAGGCGGGTTCCCTGGTTGCAGCTCGCGGGCTCCTTAGTTGCGGCTCGCTGGATCCTTAGTAGCAGCGTGTGGGTTCCTTAGTTGTGGCAGGCAGTCTCCTTAGTTTTGGCTTGCAGGCTTCTTAGTTGTGGCTCACCCGTTCCTTAGTTGCGGCACACGGGCTCCTTAGTTGTGGCATGTGAATTCTTAGTTGCAGCATGCATGTGGGATCTAGTTCCCTGATCAGGGCTCGAACCTGGGCCCCCTGCATTGGGAGCGTGGGGTCTTAACCACTGTGCCACCAGGAAAGTCCCACCTTCTTTTATTGATTTTTTTTTTTTTTTTTTTTTTTTTTACAGTGTGGAGTTGGAGAGCAGAAAGGTACTCCAAGGTTTGTTCCTGGGTGTGGGTTTGGGGGGCTTGGAACTACATTTGTTGAATCACAGTAAATGAAGTAGTATGCAACATCATGAATGAGGAACACTCTGTATTGCTATTTGGAAACTTGATATGAGGCTCCCAATCTCAAAATCAATGCAACTTTCTCCAGGGGTCAGCTATTCAGAAAATCTTGGCTTCAGTAGGAGGTCTAAGGTATATGGGCATTCAGGAGGATCTGCCCAGTCTTCCAGACAGAAACATTTCCACTATCGTGACAAAGGGATGAGGGCAGTTTGGCTGGGTTGCGTTGTTCCCTGAAGTGTGTGGGTAGAATGGCTTTTGTAGGTAGAGGGCAGGGACCGGGCTGATTCATCTTTGCAACACCCTCACTTGGGAGCAGCAGCCAGCACCTTCCCCACCCTTCACCACCACCATCATCACTCCCTCCTCATCTCACTTGGTTCCTCTGAATCTGGATCCCATGATTGTGTCTCGTTGGCATCCTCAATTCCCCTTCCTCCTTGCCCTTCTCACTGGACTAGCCTCATAATGCCTCAGCATGGACCGATTATACATCTGGATTCTCACCTGCATTGTCCACTTTTGGGGGAAAGGATTTTTCAGTTGTGAAAATGGGTACCCCACAAAATACCAGGCAATGAACCTGCAGCATTGTCTCATTTGCTACCTCTGCAGGATGGGAGTTATTATCCCCATTAACCAGATAAGAAAACTGAGGCTCGGTTAGTTCTTTTTCGGTGGTAGATTTGAGGAGCATCTTGGGGAGATAGAATTATTTATGCCTGCCTTGTTTGTCAGCTAAGAATAGCTGCTGATATTTTAATTTTATAATGTCAGTGTCTGTTTGACGCGCCGCCCATCTTGATTAAATTATCACTTTATTTGGTCAAGATTTTTTGGAGCCAATGAGAAGGATGACAGTAGAAACCAAAAGTGTTTGTTTTCCTTACATCTCTGAAGGTGACAAAATCTGGAAGAGGAAATGAGGGTGAAGTCCCAAGTTTCTGATTGAGCTCTAGGAATGAGGTGGCAGGTTTCTTTATATCACCTGTTATTATCATTGTCACTAGAATACAAAGGTCATTGAATCTTACTGCATGAGTTAGTTTTATCTTTAACCACTCAGCTCCAAGAGAATGCCAGAAACTGTCTGCTAATTGTCTTCCGTGTGTCTTCTCCATGTCTTACTTCTGGAGATGATGTTCAGGTTTTTTAAAGATACACCGTTTCTAAGTTGAGAAATGGGAGAAACCGTGTTCTAATGTATTTCCTTGACTGATCTGTGAGCACCGCCTTCCCAAAGCCTTGCCAGCTACTACATGGCTTGTCAGCAGTCCTTTGGGTGTTTCCCAAAGTTCACTCCAATTCAGTAAGAGTCAGCAGTGAGGTGTAGCACACAACAGGGGCTTAGCAGGGAATGCAGAGATGGGTGGGTGATACGGTCCCAGCTCTTCCTGACCCAAACTTGCTGTGACTGACTTTTAGCCAGTCCACTTCAGTGTCTTCACTAGCAGGCAGTGGACTTCTCTTGCTGCTCAGAGTGGGCTGTGGGCCAGACCAGCCTCATTAGCATCTCCTGGAAATGCAGAGTGCCGGCCCCATCCCAGACCTTATCAATCAGAATCTGCCCGTTAGTTAACAAGATTCCCAGGGGGTTCACGTGCACATCAAAGTTTGAGAACTGGATTCTGAAATACACGCTAACAACCGTCATTCTCCCCTTGCCCCAGGAATGAATAAAATAGTGAGGAGACTTGGGTCTGACGCCTGACTCTGAATATATTTCATCTCTGACTTGGGCAAGCTGCTTCCTCTGGAGCATCACAACATTGAGATGTTTCTCCTGATTCAGGAGAATGGAGCTTAAACGCCCAACACCCACACAACTCTGACCCGACTTTTCTAACGGTAAAGTGAGAAACAAAAGCCAGGACGCAAAGGATGGAGCGGGGGTCACTGTTTTTCACTTTATTTTAATTTATAGGAAAATGTAAATACAATTCTAGGTGGAACTTTTAAACGTGTTTTAAAAATTACTTGAAAAAAAAAAAAGCATTTAAGTCAGATCCATTTGGCTTTCCTTGCAACCTTCCCAAGCTCTTTCCATTCCAAACTGCCATCCAGGCAGGGACTCTTCTCACCCCTCTTATTGATTTTTAAATTTACAAAATCAACCGAGTTTCCAAATTGTTATTGACACAGTACAGAGCTGGGTAGGAATGTTTGTTTTATCTCATTCCTAAAATCATGTTTTTCCTTCAACATGGAAAATTGGCTAACGCAGCCAATACCTGCTCCTTTTATTAGACTCCACCCCACTTTCTACCCTCACGGTGATTGATCTGTCCATCATGTGCCGTCACGACTTCTCCTTGTGTTAAGAGTGCCGGCTTCAAACGGGCACTCCCGTTCATCATGAAGCTCTGAGTCAATCGGTTGTGATGCTACCGAGCATGTGTAGATGGTGAGGGTTCGTTTCCAGCCGTGTACCAGGAGTGTGCTCGCCTCTTGTCTTCTTTCAAGTTGACCTGTGTAGTCAATCTCCCACCTCTTCTTTTTGAGAGAGGGTAATTGGAGAAGGGTTATGTGAGGCCACCTTCTTCTGGTCCGGTATTTGACACTGATAATAATGAAAAGGAGAATGCAACCATAACCTATGATATAAAGATTCTGCTTCTGTCTCCCAGGGGCTCTGTGAAGAAGGAAAGAGTCTAACCCGCATCTCCTTTCCCAGATGAAATTAATTTATGACCATAGTAGTATACTTTATTCCTAGGTGTTTTAAGGTGCGGATTGGGACAGACAGGTTAGCTGGCTAATGTCATTATATTTTAGTTTTCATGACACTGAATCTGTTAAGAACGGGGTTTCTCGCGTGATCAAAAAACTGAACAAAAGATTAAACAAAAATTTCAACTGTGAAACAGTCTGGATCTGTAGCAGCTGGTCATGTTGAAACTTTCTGTTTTGCTGAATTCCTAACTAGGCATAATTAAAGTTAAATGCGAAATTTTAGGTAGCAGCCGATAAATTGTTCTGGGATTTCCTAACAGAATACTGCTACTACTTTAGTGAATCATGGATAACTCTTTCTCATTTACTTTTGATTATTTCTCTTTCATCTATTATTCAATGTCATGAACACGGAAGTTGGAAGAGTGACAATGATTGTTCCAGACTGCGTCTGTATGCTTTTTCTCCTTTGAGAATTAAGGATAAGAGCTTATCCTTTGAACCAGGTAGAACTGCCGGAACACGCTCTCCTCTGTCTCTTCAGTCTCGCCAGAGGTGACCAGTCTGTACAGCCCTATAACTTAATATGCACAGAGCAACTGCAGGCATCCACAACGTGAACAACCTGGAGTCTTCCAAACAAGGAGAGAGAGACAAGGCCAGGGATCAGCAAATCAAGGAAGAGTTGTCCTCTGCCAGGAAACAGCCTCTCAGTTTTTAATAATATTTTTCATATCCTCTTTTCAACATAACATGTCCCACTTTCACCTTCAAGCTGTGCTTCCTAAAGCCCAAGATTTTAAAAGAATTTACTTCCAAACCTGGCCTTCAACCAGAATGTGATTAGGGGTAATCCTCTCCAAGTGTCTGTCAAATTATGCCTGCTAATTTCAGCGAGAAAAGTTTTTAAGTGAACCCAACCATGTAAGGACTAAAAGCTCTCTGGTCCCTGAGAGCCATAGCCCCTGAGATAAGCCAGAGCTACAAATATATCGTCTAGACTTTAAAGAAAGGATATGATTCTTAATATAGCTCAGCAACCACTAAGTGAAGCCCAAGCTCTCATAATTTTTTCTATGACGGGAGAAGCCTGCCTGACAGTTGACTCGAAAGATTCTCACCTCTTCTGCTACCACAGAAATAAACCAAAAAGAAAGGACTCCCCTAAATCAGGCCAGATGGTGACCTGTGGCTATTTCAGCTCAGGATGTCAGCCTCTAAAGCATCAGGTTTGAATCATTTGGGATCATGGGATTCTATCATTGTTCACTTGAATCTGCTGACACACTTCCTCTGGAAAGCGCAGTTTGGCATGGATGAGTCAGTGTTTTTTTGGTTTTTTTTTAAATTTTAGGTTGTTCGTTTTTTAAAAAATAAAAATTGCTTTGAGAATTTTTCAGCATCTCATAACTGTTTCAAAACCAAGGCTGACAACTTTCCCAGCAGGCCCTGAGTGCTATACTCTGAAATGTTCCCAGTGTGGTAGGCAAGTTATCAATCACTGAATTTTTAGGGCTGTGCTGCAGGTACAGCCTCTCTTAACTTGATGACAATGACAGAGAAAGAAAATGCTCGAAAAAGAAAATATTGGGATGAGAAAAGGAGTGGAATGAGAAACAGCCTTGTAGAGATTCATCCTATAATATCCTTTTAGTCCCCCAGAGCGCCTGTCCATAAGCTCTGGCATTGTTGTAAAGAAGGGAGATTGGGAAACAGGCGCAGTACTCAGGGATGGCCTGCTTCCCGGAGCCCTAACAATCAGCTCTCCCATCAGGAGAGAGTTATCACGTTTACTCTCCTGGGGCCTAAGCTTAGCTTAAGGATGAGGTCTGGCAAGCAGTTTAAGGAATGCAGCTTATTTGGGAAGTTTCCGGGGGGCTTTTGTGTGTGGGTAAGTAAAGCTTAAGGGAACTGAGCAAATGGAAAGGGAAAGAATGTTCTTAGGGGCCCTCAGGCACCTTAGCTGCTGCCTGCTTCTGATTGGCCCTGAGCCCTTCCTGCCCTGGCAACAGGAGCTAAGTGGACACAGAAGAACTGCCTTCTGCCACCCTTGAATTGTCCCTTGGATTCTTGAATGGGCTTCCTGCTTTATGAGAGCAGGGCCTAAAGCTAGAAAAGGACCTTCCCATAACTCACATGAAGCTGCTGCATGTTAGAAAAACTAACTTCGGCTGGAGAAACTACAGGCCAGGGGGAAGTTAAAAGAACATAGCTGTTCAGATTTCCCCATGATCTAGTACACCCCAAGCCAGGACACTCCTATGGTTTTTTGTTCCATTTAAGACAAAAGCTTATCAGAGCTTAGAAAAGGCAGTGAAATGGCAATGAGAGCTCAAGGTGTGTTGTCCTTTGCCTTGCAATGTCCGGGAAGGCATCCGTCCAGAGGCACATGAACTGACTGTGGCTAGACGGTGCCAATGCTGAGGGCTGATCTTGACCTTTCTGTAGCATGCGTTTGGGTGCAATGCGCCCTGCTTGTTTACAGAGGCTGCTCAGCCCTGCCTCTGCAAGTGGCTGCTGACAGCTTCTGATGGCAAGCAGACTCGGGACACCCAATCCAAACCACCGCGGAAAATTCTTCATCATCCCTGGGGGGGAGCCCTGGCCCAAACTAAACTCACCTCTGCCCTTCTGAAGCCCGTCCATACAGGCCTTCATTGGTGCATTTATTCTCTTGACAGTGACTTACTGAGCAACTGCTGTGTGTGTGAAAAAGTGCACTCGAGTGGCATTTGCCAGGGATGGAGCGCGCCAGCAGCACTGTCGACTGTTCAGAATTTTAAAAAGCCAGGCAGTGGAGTTAGAGAAAATGCCAAGTTATCCACAGTCCGTTCTGGTTTTAAAATTTGAATAAATCTGCAAGTGAATGGGGTGGGAAGGGGAGAGAGTTTCAGAAGAGAATGTTCTGAGTCTGCCGAGAGTTGGAGTCTTGTGTTCGGAGCTGAAGGCTGAGGAGGAAAGATGGTGTAGAGACACGCTATCCCCTTGCTACGTGGCTCTCACTTCCCTCTGTTTCTGACCTTGAAGGTGAGATGGGGTCACCCTCGGGGTTCCTCCGACATGATTTCAGGTCAGGGGTGTGACGCTTGCTGTTCCCTCCTCAAACATCAATTCTATTTCTAAGTTGCCATCCAAAGCAACCCCGGGGGAGGAGGAAACGGCTGGCACCAGGCTTCCCCACCTCTCTTGCCTCTCTCTCCTTTATTTCCCTCGACAATAAGCTGGCTTGCGTTGCTGTTTTCTCTGGTTGCTAAATCAACATTCTTTACTTCTGTCCCATCATCAAACCCTGTCTGAGCCCAAGACTGAGGTGAATACATGGGAAGGAGTCAGGAACTTCATCCCTGAGATCCTTTCCTACAGTTTTTGAGCAGCCGTCCCACACTGTCCTGGTCCCAGTGCCCTCTCAGTAAACCCTCGTCATCCAGGAGTCCCTTTTCTCTCTTAGAAACCCAGAGTCCCTCTCTGCTTTAAAATGTCAGAGCGATTTCCAGGCAAAGCAGCATGAGTGACAGGGAGAAGGCTCCAGACCTCTCTAGGAGACCACAGGTGCTTCCCCTTGATCCTGCTAAAATAAGGGTCCAGGGTTTCCGCGGTGGATCTTCCTGCAGGGACAACTGTTTCCCAACTGCTGTGTCACACCCAACACCCCTACTACCTCAACCTGGCAGCTGCATGTCAAAGAGTAATCCCTCCATTCTTGATTTAGTCCCAGCCTTCCATTCTACTACGTCCAGAGGAGAGAGGTGCAACTTTAGTGGGGAAAGCCTGGGTGGGGCTGAGGCTGGAGGAGGTGCTGCCGAGGCTGAGAGCTCTTCAACCACAGAGTCACAGTTTGTAAAGTCAGAAGCTGGAGCCCCGGGCTCTGGGAGCGTCCTCTCCCTGCCCCCAGCTGTTTGTTCTGCAGGGGCTCCCCCAGTGGGCAGCAGGTCCCCCCTACCACCTTCTCTTCATTCTTTCAGTAAATGAATGTGCCAGGCAGTGTGCTGGGCGATTCACACGTGATTAAGACGTTTGTCCTTGCTCTCAAATTCAGTGGAAAGTTAAACTCTGGTGAAGAACTGACATACAATGGGATACATATGACGATAGACGCAGACTAGATGCCCTATGGAGTCTCCTCCTGTCCAACCCTCCCCCCAAAAGAAGAAGGGTAGGGGTGGACGTCAGCAAAGAGTTTTTGTGGTGACTGCCCTGTCCATCACTAGCCATGACCATTTCACCCACTGACCACCCACTATCTACGATGCCTCCTGCCTCAGTGACCATGGGTGAATGGTGCCCAGGCTCTTCGAAACTGAAAATGTGGGAGACTGAGGCCCAAACTGGAGAGAGCAAATACCCATGTCCCTTTGGTCAGTAGCAGAGCCAAGGTTTGGAGCCAGACTCTCCACTGCTGCTATCAAAAAGCCATGCCCCATCCAACACCTGGCCTCCATGCAGTGTTTACACTGCGCTCCCAGCAACCCTCCTTCCCCAGTCCCCAACCAACTCCCCAAAGGTGCCAGAATGGGGGGGTTATTTTTACCGACAGGGTTGGGAAAGGGGCAAAGGCTGAGGCTGGGGCAGTTCAGTGGCGCCAGCTGAGGCTTAAATACAATGAAAAAGCCCCACCCTGCCAGCTCTGCCTGAAGAGAACCCAGCAGGAGATAAATAGCGCTGTGTGCCCTGCCTGGAGCGCTGGCCTGCATGTGTCTGCCTGGATGAAAGCCGGTCACATGAGCCGAAGCTGCTTAAAAGGAGCTCCGGTAATCTCCCGGCTCAAGTGTCTCCTCTGGCATGGGGAGCTACGTGGGCAAGGGTGCCAGCTCTTCTTCATGGGGCCTGGGTGGGCAGGGACGAGCAGGGGGAAGGGGCAATTCGGGCCAGGGAGAGAGCCGGCCAGTGGGCCTTGACTCCAGGCAAAACCATCAGTCCGCAGGTCCGGGCACTGGGACAGGGTGATAAGTCTGGTGAGGGCTGTGTGGATGGAGAAGTCGAAGGGAGAAACGCTTGGCAGAAGTTCCCTGATCAGGTCTTAGTATGGCCAAAGCCATTGTTGCCAGCATACCCCTTGCCCCCTGGTATGTGTGTGCACACCGCCCCACCCACGGTATAACTTTTCTCTCCCATAGCTTTGTCCCCCTGCATGCATTCCTGCCTCACCTCCAACCCCCCCACCTCCCCCAGCTCAGAATGTCAGCATCCCTCTCCCTTCAGCAGTGCACCTGACCCTGCTCCCTTCTCCCACCCACCGGCTCCTGTGACACAGGCCAGTGGCTGCTTCTCTCCAGGCCTCAGTTTCCCTCCAGGCTGCATGTTTCAGATCTGGTCCTCAGGGCTCTCCAGGCAAACTAGGGCAGCACACAGAGAGGCTCCCGAGAGGAGAGTTTTTACTCTGGAACTGATCTTTTACTGAAGTCCCTGAACTAGGTGAAATGATTCAGCAAAGCTCAGGACCTTCTTGTTCAGATATGAGTTCCCTGAGATGTTGGGGAGCCTTGAGCCAAGACACTCATTTGCTCAGATCCTCCTGGTGAGAAAACACCTTGTGTAGAATGGCTGGAAGCGTGTAACCCCATTGCAGTGGGGTGGCTAGATAGCAGCCTGGGGATAACAAGGAGACACAACTTGTTCTCTGCAGGACCACACGGTGCTGCTGTGGAATGGGGAGGCCAAGGGAACAGCTTGACCTCGAGGAACCTGAATAGGGTGATGGCCTGGGGGTGGGCAGGCGGGGCTCGCTCAACAGCTCTGGAGATTCTTACTGACTAGATGGTTGATTGTTCAAGGGGGAAATCGGGACCTCACCTCCCCCCCCCCAAAAAAACCCACTCCCAGTTAGCAAATCTAACTGGTCCAGAAAAGCACTGACCATATAGGGAGGCAACAGGATCATTTGTGATTTCAAGAACTATCCTGGAACTCCAAACTCCGTAGAGTTTCCTCCTAAGGTCGGGGCCAGATGCCCGCATTCTCTGGCTGGAAAATTTATGAAATCAGTGGGGGATTGGGACATAGGCAGAAACATCTAAGTTCTTGTAATTAATACATTTGCTTCTGAGCCAACTTCAGGCACCAATGTAGAGCAGGATCTGAAGAAGCCGGAGAGGCACCAGGCTACACATGAGGATGAAAAAGTTTCCTATGGATACTGGGTCCAGTCCCCACTCAAACACGGAGGAATTGGGGAGAGTCTGATGAAGAGGCCACTTACAAAATGTGGACGAGCACACAGGCATAGCCTCATGTCCAAGAGAACCTTAGAGAACATGGCTGTGGGTGAGGCTGCAGGAGAGGCCCCCTCTACAGGAGGCCCTTTGTAGAGGAAGGTGGCCCTGCCAACCTCTGGCCAGCAAGGAGGAACCAAGGGGACAAGTATGCTGCCATCTCCTCTCCCTCCTGTGCCTCCATTGACCAAACCTAACCAAAGCCAAAGGACGGGAGAGTCTGACTGATGCAGTCCCAAAAGGCCAACTCCCTGGGGCACAGAGCACAGTGGAGAAGGCTGGGGAGTGGATCCAGAGGGGCAGAGTAGGTACAACAGTCTCCATGATCCTAAGCAGGCAATTCCATCAGCATCAATGAACACTTTTGGAGCATAGAACATGCACCAGCACTGTGCCACCCACCTGGGGTAAAACTTCAAGAACCTGGGACTCCTGGGGAGGCAGGAGCAGGAGTGTCCAGGGAAGCCTTCTTGGAGGAAGTGGGAATGTGAGATGGGGCTCGGAGGAGAGGTGAGACAAGGGCTGGGAGTTTTTTCCTTCTGGTAGCAGAATGCCACTTTGCAACTGGATGCGTCCCAAGGTCAAGTTTCAGATCTTCTATCCCTGAGATTTTACATCCTAGCCATGGCCAAAGATACCCACCTGACCGGGGCTGTCTTAGTCCACACGTTACTTCTCATCTCCCCCTGGGAAGGATCAATTTGCCGAACTGTTTATTTTCCCCCTGGAGTTTCTGAGGACAGGTTTCTCCACCTCCAAGAGTGATGTCCTAATTCATCAAGCAATTCATCAGTAAAAATTCACTTGGACTTCCCTGGTGGCGCAGTGGTTAAGAATCCACCTGCCAATACAGGGGACATGGGTTCGATCCCTGGTCCGGGAAGATCCCACATGCCGCAGAGCAACTAAGCCCGTGCGCCATAACCTCTGAGCCCGCTGTGCTGCAACTACTGAAGCCCGTGAACCTAGAGCCTGTGCCCCGCAGCAAGAGAAGCCACTGTGATGAGAAGCCCACACACTGCAACAAAGAGTAGCCCCCGCTCGCCGCAACTAGAGAAAGCCCACGCCCAGCAATGAAGACCCAATGCAGCCAAAAATAAATAAATAAAAATAAAATAAAATCATATTAGATGATCAGGAAAACTAAAGGGAAAAAAACACATTGTTTAAAAAAAAAAAATTCACTGAACTCCATGCTGGGAGTATGGGTGAATAAAACACGCTCCTTGCCCTCAGGAGGTCATATTTTACACAGAACAGAGACATATAAAAAAATTATTAGAATGTGCTTGACAGGCGGTGTCATGGAGGTATGATCCAAGTTCTAGGGAAGCACAGCAGAGAAAGTGACTAATTCCTGGAGGTGTTAAGAAAAAGACTTCAGAGAGGTAATATTTGTACTGCAAGTCCATTAATGAGTAGAATTTGCTAGACTGAGAAGGGAATTCCTGGCAGAGGACTTGAAGTGTGTTGAGACAGCAAGAGGTGAAAAGGGATGGTGAAAAACTCAGGATGGCTAGTGTATAGGATGGCAGGAATTGAATCTGGTGAAAAAGGTTTGGGCTGGTTTAAAGGGTCATTAGGAGTGCAGTTAAGGATTTTGTCAGTGAGGCAGACAATTAAGGAACCAAAGGATGGTTTAATTGTAGAGAAGTAATATGATGAGTTTTCTTTTTGGAAAGAAGGTAATTTTCTGGAAGGAAACAGTATTTGTTCAAATGCAGGTAGTGGAATGTGAGCTAGGGGTCAGGTACCCCTGCTCCCACCCCACATCCTACCCCCGGCACCCTCCCCGACTCCTGCCATTTTTCTCCAGAGACCAATCTATATTTGGTCTGCTGGTGCTGCTCTGACTTTGCAACAAATAAGCCAAATAAATCAGCTTGTTTCTTCTAGGACAACGTGGGATGACAATACCCAAGAAGATATGTCCCCTTCTTTCAGATTTTATCCCATCCCCTAATTTGATGACCCAGGGAATGGGATGGAACCTTAACTGGAACAGCCAGCCTATGGGACTTAGGACCTGACAATCCTAGAATAACCAGCCAACCCCAGAGCTTTTCAGCCTCCCTGTGGTTCCTTCCAAACTTTGTGGCTATTCCTCCAGGTCTTAGCTGAAAAACACCAAAAATAGGCCAGCTCTTTTCAATTTAATTAGCCATTCCTCTGAGGACACCAGATGGAATGAAGCAGAGACAGATGCATTGGGGGCAAGGAGGGGTGGGAGTCGATGTTAAATGGGGTTGTCTCATGAGCCCAAACTCACCTCCACAAAGGGTGCCTCTTAAAGCAAGGAGCTCAAGAGGCAGATGAAGGGGCTCCAGCCCTCGGGCTCACAGGCAGGGGTCTGTTGCTCTCAGGCCTGGTCTGCGAGGCAGCCAGAGGATGGAATCAGGTACCTGGGTCTCCTGGGCAGGAGAAGGAAGCCGCCTCCCTCCACAGGGGCTAATGCACAGTTGGCCTGCCCCGAGGGGGTTCATCTGCCCTCACCTGGCTCCTGTCTCGGTGGCTGTAGGCAGCCCACACTGAGAGCCTTGTGACAGAGTCAGGCGCGTTGCTGGAGTTTATTTCTGGAGCTCTTTAAGAGCGGCGGGGGGGTGGGGGGGGCGCGGGAAACAGCCAGCTGTCTGGGACCAGATGATCCCTGCAGTGCCTTCCTTATCTAAGAGTGAGGTTTGATGAGTAAATGCAGGCAGCTCTGGGGCAAGGGAGAGCTAAAATGACCCTTAGAGCCTCAGGGGGTCTCACCCTTCGCACGTACCTTCTCAGCACTGCAGGGACCACCGATGTGGAGCAACTGCCCCCTCTGGTGGTGAATACGGGGATAAAGTTACACTGCCCCCTCTGGTGGTGAGTGAAGGGATAAAGCCACTTCACCCTCTACCTTGGTACGCAGCAGGTTCTTCTAAGCTCAAAAAAAACACCAAAAAACAAAAAGGATAACTGGAGACTGGAGAGTCCCTCTAGCTCCCTCTCTATTTCCTGATTGCAGTTATGGCCTCTAGCCAGGATCTTCTTTCAATTTTACAGATTGACATATTTAGTGGAAAAAACACTGGAGCTATGCTGTGAATAGCAGCCTGGTTCCAATGAGAACATGGAGTCACTTTTCCTCTTTGCTCCACGGAGGAAAAGAACTACCTGTTTGTAACTTTAGTCAAGCCTAGCACTTTCCATATTTGTAACGTGGAGATGATGGAGACACTGCCTGCCCACCCTCCAGAGGGGCCACTGCCTCTCCTAGTGTTGCAGGTAGGAAGTGGGGAGTCATTGTATGTATGGGGAAGGGGGGCACTTCCTGATCCTGGGACCCAGTTAGTCCCATTGCTGGGGTGGTCTTCCCTGTTGGAAGCTGGCTGTCACTCCAGCCTGGACCAAGACACCCCACATGGCTCAGACCCTCGTGGCTGCCAGGCTCCTTGCATCCTGGTCAGGAAGTCACTTTTTCCAGCTGCCCAGGGCTGCCTGCCAGGGAAGGTCAGAGTGACCTGGTGATTGTGGCGCTCAGGCTGGAAAGACAAAGTCCTGGGTCTATTTTGTTGTTACCGTTGTCACTTAGTCTGTATGATTTACAATTATTTTTAGGAACCTTACTGGACATTTTAAAAATGTGCACTGTGACTCTATCTATCAGACACTGGATGCTATTGGTGGGAAACAAGCCAGAAGAATAAATTCTATGCTTCAACTATGGTTGTGACTCTTTCCATGTGTAAATTAATTGAGGTTTTGCTACTGTTTCTCCCCTTCCTTCCTCCCTCCCTCCCTCCCTTCCTTCCTTTTTGTACTGATAGCTCAAAACTAAAATGAATTGAGTACATGAATGCTCTGAATGGTTAATTCTTTGGATAGGTGTATATTTAGGAGCAATGTTGCACAGTGTGTTTCAAGATTATTTTCAAGACTTTATTTTGCTACGTGTACTTTAATTTTTTTTATTGTGATAAGATGTATATATCATGAAATTTACAATGTTAACCTTTTTTTTTTTTTTTTTTTTTGCGGTACGGGGCCTCTCACTGTTGTGGACTCTCCGGTTGCAGAGCACAGGCTCCGGACGCGCAGGCTCAGCGGCCATGGCTCACAGGCTCAGCTGCTCTGCGGCATGTGGGATCTTCCCGGACCGGGGCACGAACCCACGTCCCCTGCATTGGCAGGCGGACTCTCAACCACTGCGCCACCAGGGAAGCCCTAACCATTTTTAAAGTGTATAATTCTGTGGCATTAAAGGACATTTATAATGTTGTGCAACTACCACCACTATCCATCTCCACAACTTTTTCATGATCCCCCAAAGAAACTCTATACCGGGCCTCTTTTTAACACTGGACCCTGGAAGAGACTGCTAGAGTCCAGTTTGACCACTGAACTTCTTGGTTACTCTGCCTTCTACTGTTCTTCCTAGCCTGGGCAGAAAAGTAGTGTCCACCATGTTCTGGCCCCTTCCCCAGTGGCAATTCATCAGATACGGACAACAGCAGAGAAAGAAGCTATGGCTGCCTTGGTTTCCTACAGTTGCAGAATTCTGTAGCCAGAAGAGACCCCTAGAGGTCTTTTGAACACCCCTCCCCAGAGCAGAACCACAGCTAACCTACAGCCTAGCTCTGTGTCTGACATATAATGGGCTCAAATAAAGATTTGTTTAATGAATGAATGAGCCTGTACAGATAGATCACTATCGCTGGAAAGGAGACTTCATGGCTGTTCATGGTCATAGGGAGATGACAAAGCATGTGCTTTAGGGTCAGAAAGATCTGGGTTCAAGTGCTGGCTCTGTCCCTTACAAAATATGCAGCTAGGTTTTTCTTTGTTAGGTCACAAATGGGAACAATTCTTACCTTATGGTGTGAGGCCTGAATGAGGCAATGTATATGACGTATTTTACCTTAGAGTAGATAGAAGTTCAATTACGCTAATTCTCTTTCCCTTCCACCTACGAGAGGATCTCACAGATGCATTTCCAGAAATGACTTTCTCCTTTTTGATTCCATTTCTTATTGGCTCCTTTTGTGTCAGGTCCTCTGACAAAGAAGAAAGAGCATCTTCCCCATCTTCCCCATTGTCTGAGCTCTGACCTCAGCCTTTTAACGTTGGAATTTTAATAATGAGAAACCATGAAAGGGGAATGTTACTTTCCCCTTATCTGACATTGAGCCTCCCGATTTCTATTTTATTGGATATGGTTGTTGTGATTTATTTGTTCATGTTACGCGTTTTTTCTCTCCTTCCACCCACTCCCCATACACAATTACCCACACAGGCCACTCCTCTCATCCTTTAAACTAAACTTTCACATCTTTTACTATTTCCAAATCCAAAACCTTGGTTCCACTCCCCTGGGACAGAGGACATAGGGCTTATTATGGGCCCCAGGTTTTAATAGTAACAAGATCCTATCAATCATTCATTGGAGGCAATGCAGTTATATGGCTTCTGCAGTGAGTTTGCTGGGGAAGGGAAGGGGAGAAAAGGGGCAGGTGTCAGGGAGAGGCAGGCCTGAGGGCCAAGGATACTTAAATGTGTTACAGGATCAGGAGAAAGAGTCAGTTGAGTGGGAGTGGGGCAAATACTGTCAGTTACCTACTCAAAACCCATACCCCTTTTTCTTCCCTTGGGGAGCGCTCCTCCCTCCAGGCAGGGGAGGAGTTGGAGAAATTCCACTTCCTCTGTCCAGTGATTGGTTGAGGATGAGCATGTGACCCACTTCTGGCCAATGATATATAAGGGGGAATCTGTGGAGGTTCTCTGGAAATATGTTTTCCCATGATAAATAAGACAGTCACCGGAGGAAAAAAAAAAGCATTTAAAATTTATTTGTATTCTCTTTTTCACTCCTGCCTCTTTCCTTGCTCAGTTGAACCATGTCCTCTGAGGATGAGAAACTTGGAGCTGCTGCAGCCTCCTTGGAACAGTGAAGGGATGAGCTAGCTGGAGGGTGACATCCAGTCCGCTGAGGATGGCAATACAGGAGGATGGTAGGACATGGATCCTTGATGGTACTTGACGAATTTGTTGAGCTGCTGAGAAACCTGAGATCACCTCTGTTAGGTCTTATTAAGAAACTCTTACCTGCTTTATGGGTTAAACCACTGCTAGTTACCTTTCCAGCTGAGTTCATCCTTACTGATATGGGGAGGTTGTTATATTCTGGACCCAAGGTAATTTAGGTTGGTCTTAAAATGGGATCAGGGTACCAGTAAAACTTTTAAAGATGTCAAAGTAAAGCATCTCTGATTGGGACTTCCTCCCTAAAGTAGCAGTCAAGACCATCACTCTTTAAAACAATCCTGAGTTGCCGATTACTTTGTGATGGGTGGTGAAGATTATGGAAGTCAGATCTCTTTGCCTTTCTGCTTGAAGCCAGGCTAAACAAGCCCCTACATCTACAGTTCTAAGCAAGAACTGTCAGTTAGCCCTCTCCATGCCTTCTAGTCCTTATCGGTCGTTCTTGATCCACTGCGAGGCAGATTTTCCTAACCCTTCCAATTGGCCACACTTTGATCGTAATAGGAGACAGAACTTTGGGCGCCATACTTTCCTCTGGAGTTTAGACAGAAGAGCAGTGCTCTCTTGATTGAGAGTTCAGTAGGCTGGGTTCCAGTCCAGAACATGGGCCTGAAGGAAGAGGAGAGATGTGCAAAGGAGGCATTGCAGAAGTAGCCAGGAGGTACAGGCTGCTTTTCTCAGGGCTACTGAGGAACGTATAGGTGACTGGGAGTAGAGTACCCACCCTGGAGAAATGTACAACCTAGGGGAGAGGAAGTTTTCAAAAGTAACTAATAAAAGCTTAAGCGTTTCTGTTTCATTTCTTTCTGCTCTGATCTTCATAATTTCTTTTCTTCTACTGACATTGGGCTTTCTTTGTTCTTCTTTCTCTAGTTGTTTTAAGTGTAGGGTTAGATTGTTTATTTGAGATTTTTCTTGTTTCTTGAGGTGAGATTGTATTGCTATAAACTTCCCTCTTACAACTGCTTTTGCTGCGTCCCATAGGTTTTGGGTCGTCATGTTTTCATAGCAAAGATTAATAAAACTAAAAGCTGGTTCTTTGAGAAGATAAACAAAATTGATAAACCCTTAGCCAGACTCATCAAGAAAAAAAGGGAGAGGACACAAATCAATAAAATTAGAAATGAAAAAGGAGAAATCACAACTGACCCTCAGAAATACAAAGGATTATAAAAGACTACTACAAACAACTATATGCCAATAAACTGGACAACCATGAAGAAATGGACAAATTCTTGGAAAGGTACAACTTTCCAAGACTGAACCAGGAAGAATTAGAAAATATAAACAGACCTATCACAAGTAGTGGAATTGAAACCATAATTTAAAATCTTCCAACAAACAAAAGTCCAGGACCAGATGGCTTCACAGGAGAATTCTATCAAACATTTAGAGAAGAGCTAACTCCAATCCTTCTCAAACTCTTCCAAAGAATTGCAGAGGGAGAAACACCCCCAAATTCATTCTACGAAGCCACCATCACCCTGATACCAAAACCAGAAAAAGATAACACACACAAAAAGATTGTAGACCAATATCACTGATGAACATAGATGGAAAAATCCTGAACACAATACTAACAAACAGAATCCAAAAGCACATTAAAAGGATCATACACCATGATCAAGTGGGATTTATCCCAGGGATGCAAGGATTCTTCAATATATGCAAATCAATCATTGTGATACACCACATTAGCAAATTAAGAAATAAAAACCATATGATCATCTCAATAGATGCAGAAAAAGCTTTTGACAAAATTCAACACCGATCCATGGTAAAAACTCTCCAGAAAATGGACATAGAGAGAACCTACCTCAACATAATAAAGGCCATATATGACAAAACCACAGCAAGCATCATACTCAGTGGTGAAAAACTGAAAGCATTTCCACTAAGATCAGGAACAAGACAAGGATGTCCACTCTCGCCACTTTTATTCAACATAGTTTCAGAAGTCCGAGCCACAGCAATCAGAGAAGAAAAAGAAACACAAATTGGAAAAGAAAAGTAAAACTGTCACTGTTTGCCGATGACATGATATTATACATAGAAAATCCTAAAGATGCCACCAGAAAACTACTAGAACTAATCAATGAATTTGGTAAGGTTGCAGGATACAAAATTAATGCACAAAAAACTCTGGCATTCCTATACACCAACAACGAAAAATCAGAAAGAGAAATTAAGGAAACACTCCCATTTACCATTGCAACAAAAAGAATAAAATACCTAGGAATGAACCTGCCTAAGGAGGTGAAAGACTTGTACTCAGAAAACTATAAAACACTGATGAAAGAAATTAAAGATGACCTAAACAAATGGAGAAATATACCATGTTCTTGGATTGGAAGAATCAATATTGTGAAAATGACTATACTACCCAAAGCAATATACAGATTCAATGCAATCCCTATCAAACTACCAATGGCATTCTTCACAGAATTAGAACAAAAAATTTTACAATTCATATGGAAACACAAAAGACCCTGAATAGCCAAAGCAATCTTGAGAAAGAAAAACGGAGTTGGAGGAATCAGGCTCCCCAACTTCAAACTATACCACAAAGCTACAGTAGTCAAGACAGTATGGTACTGGCACAAAAACAGAAATATAGATCAATGGTACAAGATAGAATGCCCAGAGATAAACCCACGTACATATGGGCACCTAATTTATGACAAAGGAGGCAAGAACATACAGTGGAGAAAAGACAGCCTCTTCAATAAGTGGTGCTGGAGAAACTGGGCAGCTACATGTAAAAGAATGAAATTAGAACACTCCCTAACACCATACACAAAAATAAACTCCAAATGGATTAAAGACTTAAATGTAAGACCAGACACTATAAAACTCTTAGAGGAAAACGTAGGAAAAACACTCTTTGACATAAACCATAGAGAGATCTTTTTCCACCCACCTCCTAGAGTAATGGAAATAAAAACAAAAACAAATGGGACTTAATTAAACTTAAAAGCTTTTGTACAGCAAAGGAAACCATAAATAAGACAAAAAGACAACCCTCAGAATGGGAGAAAATATTTGCAAATGAAACGTCAGACAAAGCATTAATCTCCAAAATACACAAAGAGCTCATGGAGCTCAATATCAAAAAAACAAACAATGCAGTTAAAAAATGGGCGGAGGACCTAAATAGACATTTCACCAAGGAAGACACACAGGTGGCCAAGAGGCACATGAAAAGATGCTCAACATCACTAATTATTAGAAATGCAAATCAAAACTACCATGAGGTATCACCTCACACCGGTCAGAATGGCCATTATCAAAAAATCTACAAACAATAAATGCTGGAGAGGGTGTGGTGAAAAGGGAACCCTCCTGCACTGTTGGTGGGAATGTAAATTGATACAGCCACTATGGAGAACAGTATGGAGGTTCCTTAAAAAACTAAAAATAGAACTACCATATGACCCCACAATCCCACTACTGGGCATATACCCTGAGAAAACCATAATTCACAAAGAGTCATGTACCACATGTTCACTGCAGCTCTGTTTACAATAGCCAGGACATGGAAGCAACCTAAGTGCCCATCGACAGATGAATGGATAAAGAAGATGTGGCACATATATACAATGGAATATTACTCAGCCATAAAAAGA
The DNA here is from genome assembly GCF_059928025.1 of Delphinapterus leucas. NCBI lineage: Eukaryota > Metazoa > Chordata > Mammalia > Artiodactyla > Monodontidae > Delphinapterus > Delphinapterus leucas. Next base: position 41,519,659 of record NC_143129.1, read on the forward strand.
AAAAGTTATTTGTAGAGGGGTGGATGGACCTAGAGTCTGTCATACAGAGTGAAGTAAGTCAGAAAAAGAGAAGCAAATACCGTGTGCTAACACATATATATGGAATCTAAAAAAGAAGACAAAAAAATGGTACTGATGAACCTAGTTGCAGGGCAGGAATAAAGAGATAGACATTGCAAATGGACTTGAGGACATGGGGTGAGAGGGCGAAGCTGGGGCGAAGTGAGAGTAGCATCAACATATATACACTACAGAATGTAAAATAGTTGGGTGGTGGGAAGCAACAGCATAGCACAGGGAGATCAGCTCAGCGCTTTGCGATGACCTAGAGGGGTGGGATAGGGAGGGTGGGAGGGAGGCTCAAGAGAGAGGGGATATGGGGACATGTGTATGCGTATGGCTGATTCCCTTTGTTGTGCAACATCAGCTAACACAGTACTGTGAAGCGATTATACTCCAATAAAGATCTATTAAAAACAAACAAAAAAAAAAGCCTAAGCATAACAAGCAGAGAGAAAGATGGATTGGAAACAATGGGGACTGAAAGCAAGGAATCTAGTTAGCCAGTTACTGGAATATTCTAGGTGAGAGAAAACTAGGGCAGTGGCAGGGGAGATGGAAAGGAGAGGAGGATACAGGAGGCCTTGCTGAGACAGAAGCAGCAAGAACTGCCAACCAGTTGAATGTGGCATGTGAGGAAAGGGAAGAATAAAAGGACAAATCTCCTAATACAGCATTGGGAGAGACCTTAAAAATCAGCTAGATCAAGTCTGAAAACCAAACCTGGAATACCTTCTTCAACAAAGCCGTACACACATGCCCAGTGTATGTGGGATACAATGTGTTTTTCTCTCTCCCTTTCCTTTTTCAGGAGTACGGCACACACCAGGGTCGGATAACAGAAGATGCCACAACTGTCCTGTGCAGGGATTCAGGGGTATTGCTGCAGGGCCAGCTTTATGGGTGTGTGACCCATGTGGTCCCACAGGGACCTGTGCCTAGGGGGCCCCATGTTTGGCTTAATGCTCTTCTGTTGCTCCCTTGGAATTCTTCCTAATTTCTGAACAAGGAGCCCTGCATTTTCATTTTGCACTGGGTCCTGCAGACTATGTGGCTGGTCCTGGGAAGAGAGGCAGAGGTGAGGGTTAGATAACCCAGTCCGTCTACAGGCTCTGAAATGCGAGGGCAGCCAGGGTTGAAATGAGCGTGGATGAGAAGGGTGTGGATCATAAGAGTCGCAGCCTATCTCACAGGCTTGCTGTGAATGTTAAATGAGCAAATGTATGTAAAGGGCTCGGAACAGCGTCTGGCACGTCGTGATTGCTATGTGCATGTTTAGTGTTAGTATAATTCCCTCCCTGCATGGATTCCTCACTTGACGGCCCCAGGTTGATTATTCACAGGGTCACAGTTAACTTCTCATTTTTACATTGTTAGCCTGGCATTCACCATCCAGCCCTAGGCTTATGATTGTCTTTTGGGGAAAAAAATCCAACAATAATAAATATCACAATAAATAAACATGTGATCTCACATCCTCTCATCCTTAGTGTAGCTAAATAGTGCTTCAGCCTTCGTCTGTCCGTGTGGGATGTGTGTCTGTGTGTGTCTTTGTGTCTGAGAGGAAGCTTTTTTTTTTTTAAAATCTTAACTCAATTAATTAGGAGTTCTCTCTGGTGGTTTAATTTTTTTCTTTACCTGCGTTTTTTGTTCATATAGAAAAGACCCTTGAACCACCTGCTTCCTCCCTCCCTCCACTTGTCCTCAAATCCCCAAGGGGAGAGCAGGATCTAAAGGAGGGACTATGTCACTATTGTCATCATGATAATGGCCCCCTCCCCCACTTCCCTCCACTCCCATCTGAGTCCCCAGAGTCTGTAAAGTGCTCAACCTTTGTCCTTAAAGTACAGCTCCTTTTACTGGCGGTAAAAAATTAAAATACTGGCCCGACACTTCTATTCTGTGAACAGTTGTCCTGATCAAAGTCTGGAAGCTGTTCCCCCTGCCCTCTCCTAATCTTAGATGGTCCCAACCCATTCCCAGTAAGACGGAGCTCTCTCTTAACTATCCTGGGGTTTCAAGTCTATGGAGGACTGCATATTTTTTCCTTAGCAGAAATAGTTGTGGTTTTTCCTAACAGCTTTGCAAGTTCCCCATAGAGCTGGAAATTCCCTTCCTGGTTACAGCTTTTAATGGATGCGCAAGAAGCCTGGTCTGGTCCTATCTTTCCTGCTGTGTGACTCTAGGAAGTCAGCTTAAAGTCTCTGGGCCTCAGATTACAGGGATTTCCTAGATTAGGATGGATTGAAGGCTGAAAAGGAAAGGATTTATTTTTGGAGGGCCCTGGGAGAAGGGATTTACAAACATCTCTGTGGTGAGAATAGCCAATTGGGGAACTACCAACACACTTAGATTCCTCTTCTTGAAAAGAAAATGAGCTTAATAATTTCCATTGCTAATTCCTATCCCTTACCCTCACCTCCATGCCTGCCTCCACCCTCAGCTGTTGACTGATAGGGTAGATAAACTGTACTCTCCCCCCTCCCACTTATACACACACTTCTGGGAGGCCTTAGATAAATAGGAGGCAGAGGCAAGCCTGAGGAACTATTATTACTATTATGATGACGATTATGCTTTCAGCATGAGAAACGGGAAGTGAAATTGACTAAAATGCCCAATGATAAATGTCTAGCCCCATCTTCTCAGCCAGACCTAAAGGCAAAGAAGCCGGCCAAAGAAAACTGGGGTCCCACCACAGGCTCTATCAACCTCCTGTGTGTGTGTGTGTGTGTGTGTGTGTGTGTGTGTGTGTGTGTGTTACAAGGAGTGTCTTTAAATAACTAGTTTCCAGGACTTGTGATCTTTCTACCTTATTCTAATGCCCATGCTTCCTCTTTCATGTGATACCCTCAGGGTCCTTCCTTACTACTTCCTTCCCCATTTCCTAGAGAGAGCTTCCAAAGGCTGTCAGATGTTAAAGGACATGTCCAGTGATTAATTGGTTCCTCTACACACACCTTATCTGCTGAGGCCAGGTCTGAGCCTGATGCTTTTCTCTGGAGCCTGTTTTGTCCCCACCACAGACATTCCCTGAGCCAGAGGCCTTTCTTCTCTCTCCCTTCAGGGGAGCTATGTTTTCTCTTCTGTCCTGGCCGCCCGACACTCCATCTGCCTGGCTGATTATCCACATCCTTTGTCTTTCTCAGGAATCGATTATGGATAAACGGTAGTCGGAAAACGGCATGGGGCCATGTAACTACCCCCCGTTGACATTTCCATTCGCAGCACCAGGGCCCCTGGAAACGCTGAAAAACAGTAGAAATGACCTGATTTTCAGACTGCCTTGTTAGCTCAACTTCCCAGGGAGAAATGAGCAGACAGCTGTGTGGGAAGTAAATGGAGCAAGCTGGTGTTTTGGAAATACCCCCGCATTTGGACAATGTTCTGAAAAATGCAGAGGGAACAGAAGAGAAAAGGCTTCAGGACAAGGAGCAGGGAGAGGAAGAGGGAGTAGGATGCTCAGCTCTTGTTCTCCTCCCAACACCTTTAGTGGCTTTTGGACCAAGATCTTGATCCAGAGGAATAGATGATTGGAATTTTGGTTTGGGAAAAAATAACCATCTTAGTTGCATTGCCATTTTTTCCAAGCCTAGAACAGGGTCAAGTGGAGCCCATCCAGGGTTGGCATGGGGGTGAGGTCACAGCAGGGTAACTGATGGGAGAAGAAACTCTAGGATAGAGCCTTATGCCCCAAGCTGTCTATCTTTGGTGGCCTCTGCTCCCTGCTCAGGAAAGCATGGTGCCTAAGAAGACAGGGTTGGGTCCCAGCTTCCTGCCTTCAAATCCCCACTCCAGTCCTTACTTTAAGTCACTTAAACACACTGGGCCTCAATTTCCTCATCTGGGTCCCCGAAAGGATATTAGTAACATCTGCCTTGTAGGGTTGTTCTGGGGATTGATTAACACATGGTGAGCATTTAGACCCATGTCAGGAACATAGGAAGTGCTTGATCAATTGGCATGATTATTATGACTTTTATTTGTCTTTCCCTGAGTGCCAGCCACCATCTTCCATTCCATCTGCCAAGCAAAAATAAGCGTCCTATTCTGTGGCAGGCGCTGGACAGTCACTAGGGATGGATAAGAAGTTTGCAGGAGGCTCCACTGCCTGCCAGTTCTCTGTTCTTTCTTAACACAGTGCTTAGCGCACAACAGGTAGTGTCATCTTGACTCCAGTCTTCCTGGTTCCTTGCCCCTGGTCCTTGACCGTTCACCTTCATTTGCTTCTTCTGCTGCCCTGCTCTTTCTTTTCCCAGCTCTGTAGAAGATGGTCCCAGGTGTCCCAGCCCAGGCCATGCTGGAGTCCCGCCAGGCCCTTCCCTGACTCATCCTGGTGAGGAAGCCCGCTAATCTTCCCACTCAGCACGTCTCTCAGGCCCTGGGTTCCCCACACACTCCCTGAGGAAGCTGGAGGAGGGCCGCTTGGCTCTGTAATCACCACACTTCTTGGTGGTAAACAAGAACCAGATTCCTGGGGAGTGACGCAGGCAGGAGCTCAGTGGCCGGGGCAGCTGCGATCACACCGAGAGTTGAAGAAACACCTCTGCTTGGGCCCTGACCCAGGGGAAGGCTGCCCACACACCCCGCTTTGCTACCCTTCCTATTGACAGGGGCTTTTGCACCAGATGGCTCTGCAGACACAAGGGGGGCAGCCAGTGGGCCCAGATTCAGAGGCCTCCCCCACAGAACTGGGGAGCATAGCCCCATCTCTCCTCTTCCAGGATTGGTCTCACCCTCTTCCCTGATCTATACCCAGCTACCACCCCAGGCCATCATCGCTCACTTCCTATCCCTCCCCTCACCGATGCTGGGAGAAGCCTCAGACTCCAGAGGATGCCCTGATCCCAGGAAGCACAGAGTAAAGGCTACACTGAAGGCTGGCATGGCCATGAGCTATCCAAGCCTTTTGACTTTGGGTAACATGGATGATCTAGGGCTTCCCTCTTGACAGTGTGACTTCGGAGTTTAGGATCTGGTGTCCTGGGATTTAGGCCAAACACAGTCCATGCTAGTTCTTAAGCAAAAAGCTGGACTGGCTCAGATACCTCTGGAAGGATGCACGAGAAAATCGGGCAGAGAACTGGGTGGCTGGGAGACAGCTGTTTACTATATGTCCTTTGGGGCTTTTGCATTGTGTACCATGTTCACGTACTAAAGCAGGGGTCCCCAACCCCCAGGCCACGGACTGATACTGTCCCGTGGCCTGTTAGGAACCGGCTTGCACAGCAGGAAGTGAGCGGTGGCAAGCAAGCAAAGCTTCATCTGTATTTAGAGCTGCCCCCATCGCTCGCGTTACTGCCTGAGCTCCACCTCCTGTCAGCGTTATGGTGTGTTGTATAATTATTTCATTATATATTACAATGTAATAACAATAGAAATAAAGTGCACAATAAATGTAATGAGCTTGAATCACCCTGAAACCATCCCCCCTCCCACCGGTCTGTGGAAAAATTGGCTTCCACGAAACCGGTTCCTGGTACCAAAAAGTTTGGGGACTGCTGTATTAAAGGTTCAGAGAGAGAGAGAGAGAGAGATGGAATATTCTGTAATTTTGTAAATCTTCTACCTGTTGGATATAGGGAAGAGTCCTTTGTCTCGCTCCTCCAAGGCAGAAGGGGCAGTGAGGCAGCTGCATCGGGGAGGCCTCATCTGGGTCTGACTTCAGGCTTAGAAGGGGCTGTCAGAGGCAGGTGGCTGCTTGGGGAGATTTTCCAAGTGTCTGAATGAATTGGAATCTTGCGCTAAAAGGTGACACGTTGCTGAGTGCAGTGATCCAGGAGGAAGGAGGGGGGACCTGCGACCCTCTAGGCCTGGAAGGCCACTCTCCCATCTCATGGACAGTTAAGCCCCTCCGTACCAGAGAGGTCGACCTGGGCAGGTCATTCGGCCACCTTTGCACTGGGACCCAACACCAGGGGGCTGGCCTGAACCAGCACCCCGGGGGCCCAGTGTCCTTTCTGGTAGATGCCAGAAACTGCCTCCAATTTCCAGGTAATGTGTACTAGTCTTAGTACATTTGTTTCTTTATTTTATTTTTTTAAATATTTATTTATTTATTTTTGGCTGTGTTGGGTCTTTGCTGCTGCGCGCGGGCTTCCTCTAGTTGTGGCGCGCAGGTTTTCTCTAGTTGCGGTGAGCGGGGGCTCTTCTTCGTTGCGGTGCGCGGGCTTCTCATTGCAGTGGCTTCTCTTGTTGCGGAGCACGGGCTATAGGCGCTTGGGCTTCTGTAGTTGCAGCACGCGGGCTCAGTAGTTGTGGCACACGGGCTTAGTTGCTCTGCAGCATGTGAGATCTTCCCGGACCAGGGCTCAAACCCATGTCCCCTGCATATTGGCAGACGGATTCTTAACCACAGGGGAGTCCCCATTTTTTTCTTTAAAAACATTTCTTTCTTTTTTGTTCTAAGTTCTTGCATTTATATCATGTGTTGAAGTTTGCACAGCACTTTCACATAGTATTACCAATGGCTCCCTGTTGCCCAAAGTCCAAAGCCTTAGTGGAATGTCTAGCCCTTAAATCTGCTTTTCACCCCACATCTTGACACTCTCCCCTGCACACCCTGCATTCCAGCCTGTGCTGACCACCTGCTGCTCCTAAACAGGCTGTGCAATTTCTCGTCTCCCTTTGCTCCATTGTTTAGCGTTACCCCTTTCTCCTCCTCTGCCTGGAGAATTCTTTTTTTTTTTGCCGTACGCGGGCCTCTCACTGTTGTGGCCTCTCCTGTTGCGGAGCACAGGCTCCGGATGTGCGGGCTCAGCGGCCATGGCTCATGGGCCCAGCCGCTCCGTGGCATGTGGGATCTTCCCGGACCGGGGCACGAACCCATGTCCCCTGCATCGGCAGGCGGACTCTCAACCACTGCACCACCAGGGAAGCCCTGCCTGGAGAATTCTTGCCCATATTTAGATCCCTAGGTCAAATGTCATTTCTTTGGTGAGAACTTTCTAGATGACTCTCTCCTGTTTGTGAGCCCTGAAGACCCAAACTTAAACCCTCTCAAGGCCACACCCATTAGGACGGCTATTACCAAAAACAAAACCCAAAAAACCTAGAAAATAACAAGTGTTAGCTAAGTGGAGAAATTGGAACTCTTATGCATTGCTGATGGGAATGTAAAATGATGCAGCTGCTATGGAAATTAACATGGCAGTTCTTAAAGAATTTCACATAAAATTAGCATAGGATGCAGCAATTCAACTTCTGGGTATATACCTAAAAGAATTGTAAGCAGGGACTCAAACAGATATTTGTACATCCATGTTCATAGCATCATTATTCACAATAGCCAAAGGGTGAAAGCAAACCAAGTGTCCATCAAGAGGGATGAGTGAATAAATAAAAGGTGGTATATATATATATATATATATATATATATATATATATACAATGGTACAGCCTTAAAAAAAAGAAGGAAATTCTGACACATGCTACAACGTGAATGAACCTTAAATACATTATGCTAAGTATAACAAGCCAGTCATAAAAAGACAAATACTGTATGATTTCACTTATATGAGCTTCCTAGAGCAGTCAAATCCATAGAGACAGAAAGTGGAATGGTGGTTGCCAGGGGCTGGGAGGAGGATGGGAGTGGGGAGTTATTATTTAATGAGTTCAGAGAACTAATTTAGGAAGATGAAAAGTTCTGGATATGGATGGTGGTGATGGCTGCACAACGTGAGTGTACTTAATGCCTCTGAACTAGTTAATAGGTAAAATGATGCATTTTATGTTATGTATATACATAACTGTCACCATTTACATATATATGTAACTTCTCAAGGCACTCAAGGTCCATCAGGGTCCTCTGAGCATTCCTATGCCCAGTACAATACTTGACCTGAACTGGTGCTCAGTAAATGTTTGTGGATATGAAAGGGGGTGCAGAGTTGATGGTGGGGGTCAGGTGCACGTACCAGGCTGGCCCACATGCCAACTTCTCTCTTCCAGCACATCCAATTTTCCCCTGCACCTACTGCTCCAGTGAAGGGAGGGTTCTAGACATCTATCCAAAGCTGTGGGGAGACCCCTGGCCAGCATCAATGAGCGAGCTTCCAGGAATGAGAGGGACTTGCCCGCAACATGTACTATATAGGTCACACAAAAGGAAGAACTTCCTTTCATGATATAGTGAGACATCGGAAGTTCTGAGAGCCTAAAGCTTTTAAGGTCACACACCTACTTGTCTACATGTAGGTGTGATCTTTTGAGAAAGTTGACAGATCAGATGGTCTTCATAGGTCCTTTTCATCTCTACAATATTACAGTTTTCATAACCTAAAGAGAAACATGGGGGAAAAAGTTATCTCCTACCTCTGTCATTTAATGAGCAAAACCAAAACAAAATGTGGGTTATGCCACATGTACCTCATATATTTAAGTCATTTCTCAAAAGCTTATACATCCTAGGATCCTAAATTCATTACTGCTTAAATGACTTTATTCACTGCCTTTAACTCTCTGTCTTGGAGGAAGAGTCTTTGGAATTTGAGTAAGATGCAGGTTGCAGACTGTTTCCTTCTCCTGAGCCAAATGCAACTTACAGGAGCATTTAGGAACATGGACTTTGACATGTGCGGAAACAGCATGAGTTTTGAATTCCAGGTCTTCTGCTCTAGTGTGATGACTTTGGCCGGGTATTTAACCTTTCTGAGCCACAGTGCTTTCAATGATTGGAATAGCAGAAATAATACTAAGTACAGCCTGTCGAAAGGATTGAAAGAGATGACTGGTATGAATGTACCTGCTGCATAATAACTGCTCCACAGAGGCCAATCAGTATGTGTCAGTAACAGCTCAAAACTTGGCATGGGAATATTAATCTAGGGAATATTATCTCCCCCTTCATTATACAAAAAGAATGCAGAGGTGCAGTTATTATAGTAGTTAAGTGGTAGAGGTGGGATTTGAACCCAGGACTTGATTCCGCCATGTTCTGCTGCCTCAAAATTATGGTCTCATGGGAAGCTGTTTATTCTTATACACTTAGGAAATCGCTACCCAGTCCCCCACCCCCACACATCTCTTCCTACCTTTCCTACCTTCCCACTCCCATTTACTCATCTTAAGTGAGGGATGGAAAAAAATTCCAGGGGTCAGCAGGTTACCAGACAAAGACCAATGACCCTTTGGGTTGACACACCCTGGTTGTGCTCCTGGATGGCAAATCCCCTTTACCTTTCTCCCTTCCCCATTTCACTATCCAGGCTGAGTGCTCATCTGAATTGCAATTGACATGCCAGATACAGGCTAGACTGGAGGGGCAAAGCTTTTAATATGGGACAACAGTCTTGGGCTATCTTGACTACGGTGGAATATTTACCACTTTCCTCTCCATTTCCCATACTAAGGCACAGAATTTACAGTTAGGCAACCTGTAGTCTTAATTAGTCCCGTTTTCCGTCCCTTTGGACCAGGTCATGTCTGTCGATGTTCTGAGGCTAAGTTTCTGTTCCCCCTTAGGTACTTCCTTCTTTCTCTTTCCCTCTGCTCCGGCTGCTCCCTGCTGTGGCATTAAACAGTTAAAGGATGGGGTGCAGATAAGGGCATTGGGGCGGAGGAGCAGAGCATTTCTTCCCCTCTGAGATGTCCTCACATAGGGCATTGCCCACAATATTTACTTTGGGTAAAATTTCTTTCTGTGGATCAGTCCCTAGCACTTTCAGAGATTTCAGAAATTTTGTGATGAATAATTCTTATATATCTGTCATTTTTGCTTTGGAGAATTTCTCAATCTCTCAAAGAAAAACTAGCCTATAAGATGAAGACTGCTTATCTCTCCCTGGCCTCAAGTCATTTTCCTTTCCAAGAGTGAGCTTTCAGTGAAGAGAGCTTTTCCTGTGAATCGTGCTGCCTTCAGCAGTATTTTGTGTGCCCCAGCAATAGATACAAAGGCCACTTTATCTGTGTGCATATATCTATCCAACAGCTTGGGGATGATCGTATTTCATCAAGAGCGTGTTATCTGAAAATTTGCAGGAAATTCACCTCCATAGATTTTCACCCTTTGTCATCCATTCATAATGCCATATCACAGCAAAATAGGAAATTTTTACTCTCTGATGGTGGAAGGCAGGACGGGGGAAGCCTTGAGAAGAGATATTGCCACGGATTCACAAGGAATCCTATCATATAACCCAGTCATGCAAATTAACACAGACCTATACTCTGTAACAGATTAGGTCAAGATTGAAGGAAATTGAGGTGTGGGAGATTTAAAGTTTATCTAAAATGGAAAGTATAGGCCATACCTCTTTAGGTCATTCCTGCCCAGAAATGGCAAGATACCATATTTCGGACATCAAGAAGGATATGTGGGTGTATGTCTGCTTAGGATTTAGAGTGGGGGCCATGAAAATGGACTTTGGGTCAGAAAGACCTGGGTTCTGTGCTTTGCTAACTATGTACCCCTAGGAAAGTTATTCAATTTCTCTAGGACTAAGTTTCCTCATTTTTAAAATAGATAAATGAGGATAACAGTACGTATCTCATAGGGTTGCATAATAGTTAGAATGGGATTTGGATGTGAGTGATAGAAAACTTAGAACATCAGTTGCTGTAATAAGAAGGACATTTATTTCTATTTCATATAAAGGCTGGGTAAGTTGTTTAGGGCTGATACGTTGGATCCAGGCTCCATCTTCTATGCATACTCCACGGATAGAAGGACATAGACTCTTTCTATCCTTTTGCTCTGTCATCCTCAACCTGTGGCCTCCAAATTCATGATTCAAGATGGTTGCTCAAGCTCCAGCCATTACATAAAAATATATATATATATATTTATTTATTTATTTATTGACTGCATTGGGCCTTAGTTGCTGCACGTGGGCCCTTCGCTGCAGTGCTCGGGATTCTCTCTAGTTGTGGTGCGCGAGGGCTCCAGAACTCGGGCTCTGTAGTTGTGGCGCGTGGGCTTAGTAATGCCCTGCGGCATGTGGGATCTTAGTTCCCCAGCCAGGGATTGAACTGGCGTCCCCTACATCGCAAGATGGATTCTTAACCACTGGACCACCAGGGAAGTTCCTCCAGCCATTACATTTTTATTCCAGCCACCAGGAAGGAGAAAAGAGGACGAGAAGGAGGAGGACTTACCTTTTTTCTCAACAGCTTCCATTTACAAGTCATGAACACAGACAGCTGTAATGGAGGCTGGGAAATGTAGTTTTTATTCCGGGCAGTTATGTGCTTAGCTAAATACTGAAGATTATTTACTATCAAAGAGGGGGAAATGGATACTGGCGGAAACAACCAGCAATCTCTATCACAGACCCTCATGAGATTTAAATGAGGCAATGGGAGGCTGAGCACAGTGTTGGGTATAGAGTAAGCACTCAATAATCGCCATCATTATCATCACCGTCACCATCATCATGAGGAGGTGGGGAATACTCTGAAACTATGACACGACATTTCCTTATTTTAACCTCATCTTTCTGACAAAGTCACCTATATCCACCTCCCTTTTTTTTTTTTTTTTTTTTTTTTTTTTTTTTTTTGCGGTACGCGGGCCTCTCACTGTTGTGGCCTCTCCCGTTGCGGAGCACAGGCTCGGACGCGCAGGCTCAGCGGCCATGGCTCACGGGCCCAGCCGCTCGGCGGCATGTGGGATCTTCCCGGACCAGGGCACGAACCCGTGTCCCCTGCATCGGCAGGCGGACTCTCAACCACTGCGCCACCAGGGAACCCTATCCACCTCCCTTTTAAGACACTATGAGCTTCACCTTTTATGAAGGTCAGACACCTTTATGTGTCCTTATGAAATAAAACTACATAAAAGGAAAGCAAAGGAATAATGAACCTAGGATTCAAGATAATGGTTATCTTGGCCAGAGAAAACAGAGGTGGGTTGGGGATGAATGGAGGAACCACCTAGTTAGATGTATGCTACTGTCAAAGTGCTAGTTTTCATTTTGGGTAGTGGATTCACAGGTGCCTACTGCATTATTAAAAATAACTAAGGACTTTCCTGGTGGTCCAGTGGTTAGGACTTGGCTCTTTCACTGCCATGGCCTGGGTTCAATCCCTGGTCAGGGAACTAACATCCCTGCAAGGCGCAGCCAAAAAACCTGCCCCAAAACAAAAGAAAACAAAACAACCAAACTAATAGCTAATTAAATAAAAGCAGAGATGGACCAATGATTCAATGATGAGGAGGATTATAATTAACCAAATTCTATGTACCTGAGGTCTTTCAATTGTCTTTGTGTGTACAGTATTCATGGCATGTGTGTTTGCATGTCCATAGTAGACAAAAATAGTACTTTCTATTTGCATAGACTTTTAACTTTTGAAGTGCTTCTACATATCCATAAAAATTGTTTAAGTAGTTCATTACAGATGGTTGAGAGCTTGGTATTATACAAATAGGACTTTGGACTTCCATGTCCTAAGGAAAAATATTTTATTTTATTCTTACAATAGCTCTACAAGGGAGGCAGGACAGATGTTAACATCACTATTGGACAGATGAGAAAGAGGGAACTGAGAGGGCGCGGGACTTGCATGAGGTTACATAGTTAGTTAGGACTGGAATGGAACTTAAGACTCTGGATCTCTTGCCCGTCTTAGGTTCTTCCTTTAGCCCATCTCACTCCCCAGTTATTATCCATCCATTAGACATTTATTTCATGTCTGTTACATGCCAGGCACATTGCACTCATGTCTTTGTGTTGATATATGTATATGTTTTCTGGGTGCTGTGTGTGCAGCTTCTGTAATCTCTATGTACTGAGTCCTTGTGTGCCCCCTGGGCCTAACTGGTCCTTGTAATTCCAGAAGGAAGCCCCAGCTGTGGTTTCAGTTGTCTAGTTATTCCTAGGTCACTGGGCTGCAGCATCTCCCCAGAGTCCCAGCTAGATAGGAAGGCAGCTTTGATATCAGGCGCAGATCCCCATGCAGTGGGCACAGAGCAGAGAAGCAAGCCAGCAATGCCTCAGTCATTATAAGATTTACTATTTCATGATCATTTCTAGCTTTTGGGTAGTTCTCATGAACACTACCTCATTTAATTCTCACTCAGCCCCGATATTCAATTTTATTATTTTTCTCCTTGTTTCAGATACAAAGAGGAGAGACTTGAACTCAGGTCATTTGTCTCTAAATTCTGTTCTCTTTCCACTGTGCCTTCTGTCTCTGAAAGGGCAAAAAGAGCTTATCCTCTTTCTAGCCTTGTGGAGGGAAGCAGGTGAAAACTCAGTACCAGGCAGTAGGAAGCCACCGGTGACCCTCTGCAGAGGAAAAAAGACCAACTCCCAGCCCTGCGCAGCCCCAGCCCAGCTGAGATGAGAAGCAAGGAGCAGGTGCTTCCACCTCCCCATCCCTGCGTCCTTCTCTCAGTCCTTGGTCTTCTCCCTTGTGCGCCTAAGGGAAGTGATAGTAGTGCTGCAGAACGGGTGAGGTGTTTTCCAATCTCTGTGGCCGTAGGCTGTCTTTTTATCTTTGAGGAGTCAGAGGAATGGGGAACTGTCTAACTTATCCACCCTCTAGCATGAGAGGAGAGCTTCCACCACCTGCTATTGCAAAGGAGAATCCCTCTGCCCTCACCTCCCAGACTTGTGTCAGTGCCACTCTCTTGATGCTGTCTGCTTGTACCTCTCTTCTCCCCCACAGATCAACACCATCCACCACTGCAGGCCTGAGCACGGCACCTTGCACAAAGTCAAGGTGTACACTAAGTTAACTGTGCTCAGAAAGAGCGAGTATTTGTGTTAGGGGAATCATATTTCTCCTTGGTCCATGGAGTGGGCCCTGGAGTGAGTCCCGGGAAGGGACTCTGCTGGGAGGGTAACTTCTACCTTTCAGGCTACCCTTCACTCCATCCTTGCCTGGGCTTGGTCCCCAGGGCACCTCTTCTTAGGATGTTCCCTCCTCTGCTTCTCCCTGAGCTAGGTCTCCCTGTACAAGGGGGCTCTAGAGTGTTGGAGGAACGTGTTAGGGGCCACGTGTGGCCATAGGTAGAGTCACATTCTCTAATTTGGCCTTATCAGTAATTAAGCTGAGGTTTTCTCTTCACCTCAGGCTCCTTGTCTTATTTCTGAGCTGTTTTACTAGTCAGAGTGGGGAGGAGATCAGCAGGAATTTATTTCATGATCATCCCCCAAACCCCATCAGAATATGTATCGACACCCTCTGGCAGCTTAAATTTAGGGCCTCCCCAATCTCCTCCCCTGATCTGGGCTATGCTTAGGTCCAGCTAGATCCTTAGTATCTTCCTCAGAGACAGGGGGCTAAATTGGGCTAGAACTTGGCTTCTTCAAAAATACCCATTTCTTATGGCTGTAGGTTTAGGGCCTAACTTTTCCACATTGGAAATCAGGACCTATTCCCCAGACCTTCCCTTTTTGGTACATTGTCTCAGGGAATTCTCTCCACACCCTATTCTTCCCACTGGGAGAGGTGCACCGAATTTGTGAGAAAAGAAATGCAAAACTCAGAGGAAAGTGTTCAAGTTAAAATATTCCATATTTGCCTCACCCTATTCCGAGAATGAGTGGCCTCTGTAATTCCAGGTCACCCCGGAGGTCTCATCTGGCGCACACTTGCTAGTCATCCCCCGCCTTCGAAATACACCCTCAGCTGCTGCTCTCTAAAAGAGCCAGACAATTGGAGAAAAGTGGATTATCTATCTGATTATGCAGCTACTTTCATACGCCTCCCCTTTCCCTTTGCGTGGCCCTGATTATTTAAGAACTAAGATTTCTCGGTCCCCGCTCCTTGTCCCCAGCCCCAGTCCCTAGCTTTGGCCCTTCACGCTCCGGAAGCCTCGCGTCCTCCCCTTTAAGGCCAGCCCCTCCCCCACGCCCACGCCTCCCCAGCTCCGTCCCGCCTCCCCAAGCCCTGCCCCCTCCGACCCTCCCCTTTAAGGACCGGCCCCGGACGCAGACGAGGCTGTGACGCGGCCGCCGGCCCTCGGGCTGGGTACTTCGTCGCGCGGCCGCTTCCCCCCCGGCCGGGGCCCCTCCGTCCCGCGTTCCACCGAGCGCCTGGCCCCCGGGGGGAGGGTGGGAGGGAGGGAGCAGGGCCGGTGGGCGCCAGCGGCGCACAGCGGGACCCACGGAGCCCCGCGACCCGCCGAGCCTGGAGCCGGGCCGGGGCGGGGAAGCCGGCTCCAGCCCGGACCAAACTTCGCAGCCGGACTCGGGGTGGCGGGGAACCCGTCCGGAGCCGGAGGAGGGGCCCGCCGCGGGCCCTCCCGCCGCTGTTCTCGCGCCTACGGGCACCATGCTGTCCAACTCCGGTGCTGTTCCCCAGCCCGCCGCCGCCGCCGCCACCGCACCATGCTGTCCAACGCCGGCGATGTTCCCCAACCCGCCGCCGCCGCCGCAGCCCCCCGCCCCGGCCCAACCTCACCCCCCGGCCCAGCCGCCGCCGCAGCCCCCGCAGCAGTTCCCCCAGTTCCACGTCAAGTCGAGCCTGCAGATCAAGAAGAACGCCATCATCGACGACTACAAGGTCACCACCCAGGTCCTGGGACTGGGCATCAACGGGAAAGTTTTGCAGATCTTCAACAAGAGGACCCAGGAGAAATTCGCCCTAAAAGTAGGTTTGGGGCCCGAGGGAGGGGAGGACGGGCGAATGGGGTCTCCCGGGGACACCCCTGGCACTCCGCAGCGGCCTAAGCTCTCGGTGGCTCAGCGTGGTCGCGCCGACGCTTTCCTCGGTCTGGCGTCGGAGCCGCGGAGGAGTGGCCGCGGCGGGGCTGCCCGTCCCGCGCGCGTGAGGGGGTGCCAAGTGCGCGGCAGGGGGCGGGGGGCAGCGGGAAGGTCAGGTCCCGGCGGACCACACAGCCGAGACCGAGTTTCCGGTCACCTCCGGGTGTGAGTGCCGGGGACTCGAGAGGACTCGTGAGGACCCTGCCATTTTGGGTTTGAGCGGCATCCAGCCGAGTCGCAACGGTTGGCTTCGGGACCACTTCTGCTAATTTTCCCCCTAGTCTCAAGGAAGTGATTTTCGAGGGTTGTGGTTCCCTATCCTCTCCTCCCTTCTTTCTTTCTGTGGGCACAAAAGGCCCATTACTCATTGAGCTGGTTGGTCGGTTGGTTTGGAGAAGTCGCATCTCAGAGGTTTATTTAGCCTCGCTCCTTATTTGGGAGCCGGAATGTGTGATTTCACTTCCCTGGGCCTTGCGAGTGCGGCTGTGCTGCCTTGGGGCGCGCCGGCCGGGGAGGTGCAAGGCTGGAGATTCCGCTGGGACACCGACACCCCCCCATCCCCGCCGCGACCGCCCCGGGCGCGGGGGAGGGTTTGTTTTGATCCGAGAGCGTGCCCCCTCCTACCTTCAGTGTCTGTGAGGCTCCAGATGGGAGGCCAGCAGGCTCCTTTGCGGTGTCTGCTGTTTCCATAGCTCCATTGATCATTGTAAACCGGGTCCGTAAACCACGGCTTGGCCCAGTGCTGATTCCGCAAATCGGAGATGGCCACTTGAGTCCTGGACAAGGGCGATTGGTGGACAGAGGAGGGAGCGTTTTCCTAGAGCTGGGGAAAACCAACCTCTTTCTTTCTTTCTTTTTCTTTTCTTTTTTAAGGGGATCTGGTAGGGGGGAGAATGTGGATTTCAGTGAGAGTATCTACTTCGGAAGTTAAACAGAATGGACTTGGAGGTCTGATGAGTCGCCAGTGCAGTGTGAGCCAATGTTCAGGGTCATGAAAAAGGTTTTCCCCAAAGAGGGGTTTCAGATCAAACCACATCTCTAAAGGTGACCAAAAACGCCTTTTTCCCCTGGGGTGTCTTAATGATTGGAGGAGGAGAAAAATACTTCCTGTGTTATATTTTCTTTTCCCCCTCAATCCCTGTGGCTAGCTGTGTTTCACCTATTCATACAAAACTCAGATATGTGTTATGGGTGGAAATGTTGGAATATATAATTAGATAGAATAAGACTCTGGTACTTGGGGGTTGTAGAAGACAAGCATGTTCAACTTAACAGATTTTAAGGCCTCTGAAATTATTTTCTTGCTGCTTTCATCCTCCCTTTTGGGGGAGAACTTCAGCTAGCCTCAACACTGTCAGATTTGTTTGGTTTTTACTATAAGCTGTTGCTGAGGGCTTTTGGTTGTTTGGTGTCGACTTTTGGAGAAGGAATATATCAGTATCCTGAACCCTTTAATACTTGTGCCTTAGACCGTTCTTTGCCTACTCATAACTGGGGGCAGGGAAGGAGAGTGGTTGTTTGACCCCGTGGCTCTGACCTCGGGGAGTGGAGTTGAGTGAATACTGTTTGACCACAGTTAACCTGTACTGTTGAGGAAGTGACAGACATTCTTTCCAGGAGAGTTTTCTATCCCCTCTGAGACGCCATCTGCCTTCACCCATCAGCAGTTTGGGGACACTGGCTGCTCATCTTCTTGGATAGCTGGAATATGGTATAAAGACTTCAGAACAAAAGCTCTCAACTTCTGCTCCTTATTCTATTTAATAGACACAGAAAACCACCCTCTAAAATGCTTTTGGGTGGCAATTCAGATTTCTATTGTAATTAATAGGAGAGAGATTTGGATTTTTTCTCCCTTTGAATGGTTTTGAAAGGAAAGATCCAGCAGTATTTTATTTTATTTTATTTTATTTTATTTTTTTAACATCTTTATTGGAGTATAATTGCTTTACAATGGTGTGTTAGTTTCTGCTTTATAACAAAGTGAATCAGCTATACATATACATATGTTCCCATATCTCCTCCCTCTTGCATCTCCCTCCCTCCCACCCTCCCTATCCCACCCCTCTAGGTGGTCACAAAGCACCGAGCTGATCTCCCTGTGCTAAAGATCCAGGAGTATTTTAAATAACACTCATAGTTTGTCCTTCTCAGGTTAGAAGTGGATGAAGATTGAAGTCAGAGTGTGTTTTGACAGGCAGCCTGCTCCCAGATCTTACAAGTTGACTCAACTGTTAAACTGTAGATTTCCCACATATCTTTGTGTAAAAACTTAATAATAGAGGAAGACAGAAGGGATGAGGCATTCAGAGACTGATAGCAGTGTCAACAGCGCTTCCAATATCCAAATACTGGCTGAGACATAATTATAGCTGTGGGGGGAATCTGGTTCAAAGAATTCTGTTCCAGAGACACACACCAAAGAGATTTCTAGATCTTGAATCTTGATTAACTTAACCGTAGGTGCTGAGTACTGAAATGATTTTCAAAACCAGGAGTGTTTTGATTATTAAGCAAGGGAGGAAGATGTGGTGGGGCAGGAGGGATTGCCTCATCGGAAAGGTGCCTGAAGAAAAAGGGAGGAGACCTCTGCTCTACCCGGGGTGTTAGGCCATTCCTGGGGAGTTAGGTCAAAGAGCTGTAGAGTAGCAGCAGGGCCTGTCATGGGGCTTCTGATATCTGCTATCTCACAGCCCTGAGAGTTGGTGAGAGGTGGCGGCTGCCTTGATGCCCTGCTCCCTGTCTGTGGTCTGGTGACCTCTTAGTCCTATTAAATGTAATCAGTGCTTTAAAAATAGTCCCGTTCCGCCCTGCTATTTCTCTACCTCCACCTGAGAGAGGTAACATTTACATGCTTTTTGGTGGGTGCTATGACCTTGCCTCACCATCTCTCCTGGCTGCTTTTGCGAAGATCTGAGTCTTACACTTCTCTCAGAGTCGGAAGGGACTTTAGAGGTCATCTCATCCAACCCCCTCATTTTGCAGATGAGAAAACCAAGGCCCAGAGCAAAGGCTTGCTTGAGGTAATACAGCCATGCACTGGGCAGAACCAGGATTAGCACCCAGGATGCCTGACCGCTTCCCACTTGGGAACTGCACTGACATCAGCATGCTTGGCCCTGGGACGGGCTGCTGCTCCAGAGCCTCTCAAGCCCGAGGAGCTACTGTCACCGCAGGCCCTCCTTGACTGTCGGCCAGGGGGTGCTGGGTAGGGACTTAGCGGCTTCCCAGCAGAGGTTGCCAGAGTTGGAGAGGCAGCTTATAAACCAACTCAGCAGCTCCATGAGTTTTGAATCTTCAGTAACAAACATTTTTTTTTTTTTTACCACACCCTCCCCTTTTTAGGAAGTGTTTGCTAGAAACCTTATTTACTAGTATTATTTTTTTGTGCAAGAACATGAGAATTCTATTCACTATTTCTTTGGTAGGGATGCCTGGCCTCAGCTCACTTGTGCAGTAATTGGTCCTATTCCCTGTGGGGTTCCTCAGTTGCTTACTGCTTCATTGTGTCATGGTGACTCCTAGGTATTAGCTGAACAAATTTAATTAAGGCCAGCACCGTTGTCCCTCTCTGCCGTGTGACTCTGATTCGGTGAAGCATATTGTTGCTTTACAAAATATAGAATGTTGTCATAACTTATCTCTGTTTGTCTTTCCGTTGTGTGGATTAGAGGATTTCTGTTCCTTCTCCTTGCCTTTCTCCAGCAATCCTCCCTCTCCAGGTGACTTTGTGTCACCGCCATGTGGCTTCCTTGGTGTTCTGAAGGGGAGCTGATCAGAACCTCTCATGGTTGAGAGGGAGAGCCAGGGCTCCCACATCCCCACAGTGCAGGCTGCACCCTCTCCAGCACGCCTCGTGCTGTGTACCAGTCAGGGAGCAAGAGAGTTTGTGGCTGGGTGAGGGGCAGTTTGCTGGATGGAATCACAAGGTGAGGAAAGTTTCATTAATCAACCAATCTCTTTTATCTCCACTGTTGTTACAGTAGTTAACAATTCTCTGAGCATCCTACCATATGCTTTGTTGTATGGAGGCTACAGACATTGAAAGTGGCCTTAAAATTTTGGAGGTCAGGAAGCTTATTTGGAGAAGGTGAAATTAACAAATGTAGTCTAGGGCTGTACTGTCCAGTATGGTAGCCAATGCCCATGTATAGCTATTTAAAATTAGCTAAAATTGATTAATTAAATTAAGCTAAGCTAAATTTAAAAATCAGTTGCTAGCCACATGTCAGGTGTTCAGTAGCTACATGTGGCTAATGGCTACTGAATTGAACAGTGGAGAAGAACATTTTTGACCTTGTAGAAAGTTCTATTGTACTTTGCTGGTCTAGGGGTTAAATTGTGTGGTTGGGAATAGAAGAACTTTGAAGAGGCAATCTGTGAGGACCGAAGGAGCTGAGGGCAGTCTCTGAGGAATGAGCACATCTGCAGGAGGTGATGGTGGCGTTGCCCTCGGGGCAGCTGAGGGGAGAGTGGGTCAGTTGGTAAGGAGCAAGTGGGGCTGGTGACTCAGAATTGAGCCTAACCGATCTTTGTGTTAAAAGCAGGTTTTAAAGTGTTTGAGGAGCATGAAGTAAACTAACAGGATGTTATAAAGAAAGGTTACAAATCTCTGAGGTTGGGGCTTGTGGTTTTTTGAGGGAAGGTGTAGCTTCTGGGTTCAGAGACCCTGTTCCTTGCTTTGGGCCCTACCCTGGTTGCTGTCTACTGCAGCAGGGCTCTTGACATCCACTGAGGCAGGATCAAAGCTGGGGCGGCTCATGGTTCTTTTTCACTTATGAATTCTGGGCTTTGATAGAGCTTGAAAATAATCTCCAGCTAAGATGTGGCATCAGTGGCTGACAAAAGGGGGAGAAAAGCAGCCCCAGGCCTCAGGACCAAATATTGATGGGTGCCTGGGAAATGAAGGGGTCCTTTTTAGAGGATGACGGTATTGGTATTCATAATTAAGATTTTTTGACTGCTTGGAATGTGAGGAGTTGGGCCATCATCAGTTGGCGGTTTTATTTAAGAAGCAGGTGCAGGGCGTTCAGGGAGAAGCCTGGAGGAGCCAAGCTTCACGACTGCTGGAGGCAAGCTTAACCCCTGGCCACATCCTGGGGATGACGGAGGCCCCCTCCCTCCCTGCAGAGCCCAGGGATGTGTGGAGTCTGTGCCAAGAGGAATGCCAGCCGTGGCGGGGAAGACAGGGCATCAGTATCTGCATCTGAGTCCTCTCACGCTTCCCAAGTGGCGCTCCTGTGCTCTGATGCAGGACTCTCCCTGGTAGCTCGACATCTGTGGCACAGGATTCATACTTTCCTACTCCCTCTCCTCTGCATGAGGCCTTCCCAAGGATCCTGTGGGGTCTCTTTTTTCCCCTCCTCCCTGTGCTGCACCTTTCCAGTTGCTGCAGTGTCCTGGACAGAAGTGGGTGGGCAGGGCAGAGCTGTTCTTCGTGTATGAAGGGGCTGCAGCTGCTCTTGGTAATGAAATAAGGCTCAGTGGCAAAGGGACCCACAGCTCATAGTTCCTTAGAGCTCACAACACTCCCTGCTTATCTTTCTTGACCCTTTCCACCTCACCGAGGAAGAGGCTGGGCCAGTCCAGAAAGATTCAGTGGTATATCCAAGGTCTTACCTGGTATCAGCATCAGAGCTGTGTCTTGGGACCTGGTTCACTGGGACCTCCTCTTGGTCTGGGTTCCTTTGGTGTTTTGGTTGCTAGAGGTAAGAGTATGGGGATTGTGGACCTGGCAGTGCAAAACTCATCTCTACTAACTGGTCACTAGGATCTTTCTACATTAGTCATCTTAGAAACGGGGACATTGGCATTAAGATGGGACCATGCCACTGAGCAGCTTGATGTACACCAGATATGTAACCAAAATCAGATTTTATACCTTTTCTAGTCCTTAGGGGAATAGTGATATTTTGTGTTTTAAGCTATGTATGGATATAAATATCTAGGGATGAACCCGATACCATGGGTTATGTGCTAGATTCGAAAGAAAGAGAGAGAGAGAGTGAGAGAAAGGAAGAAAGAAAGATAGAGCTAGTCTTGGTGCCCTGCTAGCTAGCTGTGTGACTTTGAACAGGTCAGTTAAACTTTCTAGGCCTCAGTGTACACATCAGAGGGCCAGGCTGCCAGTGGCTCCTGGGACACGGCAGTGTGGATAGTGGAGGGCTGTGCTGGAGGCAGGAGGCAGGAGAGCTTGCTGACTTGCTGCACGTCTGACCATCGGCAGCGTCTGGGCCAGCCTGGATGCCCTTTTGATAGGCTCGCTGCTGCGTTGCAGGGCAGCTCCCGTCCACTTAATTAATAGCCATCACTGACCAGCTGTGCCTTCTCTTGTGTGAAGACTTGGTGAGTGTTCCAGCAAGTGCCTCAACAGAGAGGATGGACTGTGTAACTCAGTGGGGTGTGAATCCTCTCCTTCCTTGAAATCAGAAGAATCTTAGCGTTCTGGTGGCTCAGGGTAGAGATGGAAACTCTTCATTTTTTTTCGCCATCTGAAACTCCTTCCCGTTTGAAGTTACGGGGCCAAACGTGGCTGCTGTGGTTGGCTGTGCAGGCTGTGCCCGGCACAGGGCACCTGGCTGAGGGAGGAGGAGGGCTCTAATCCAACTCACTGTCCATTTGTCAGGCTTTGCCTTGGTGTGTGACTGGGTCCATACAGATGGGTGCCTTCTTCTAATTCACTTGGAGTTGTAGTATGGGTTTGGGGCTGTTCTGAGGTGAGAGCTGGGGACTGATTCCCAGAGCTTATGGGGAAGTTAGGATGTACATCCAGGTACCACTTCTTATCCGTAGGACTGGGTACTAAGGGATGTAAGGAGACTGAGGAAGCAAGAGGAGTGGGAGATGCCTAGCGAGGTCTGTTTTCGTTTCTCTTCTTCCTGCCATTCAGGGCTAAAGCAGTGCTTTTAGCCCTGGAGCTTTGGACTGAGGTCCTGAGTGCCAGGCCACAAGACTTTGTTGGAGGAAGAGGAGACTGAGTGGAAGCGGGGATAGGGTGGTGCTCCCCTCTGGCAGTGCAGAGTTCTTGGGGGTCTTTATTCTCTGAACCGGTAAACACCTTAATGTGCCATCTGCCAGGTCGTATAGGCTGGGACGTGGCTCCAAGGTCAACTTTATCTGTAACTGATGTTCCGTTCTAAGACCAGCCAAGCTGTGTGTTCATTCCGCCAGGAACCTGAGCTGTCCAGAAGGATCGTATGAAAGGGCATCTTACTCTTGAGGGACGTTTCCAGGCATCTCCAGGGCCAGTGTCCATCCAGGGCTCTTCCAGGGAGGTGAGGAGTGAAGGTGAAGCCTTTTCTGTCTCAGGGAAGGTGTGGCGAACATCTCTGTTTGGCTTATGTCCGGGATGGTTCTTTTGAACCTGAAGCAAAGGCGAAATCTCTCTAGTCGCAGGTAGAGGGGCGTGGGAGGAGAGCCCTTGACGGCCCCGCCAGCTTCTCCACCTTCATACTCCTGTGGGGCTCCTTACCCTCCCGGGCCCTCCCAGGAGGTGATTGAGTTGATCACTTTGCTGCCATTTTGATTATTCATATTGTTATGAGGCTCCCAGCCCACACTGGACATGTGTAACCGGGCCTCCCGCCCAGGGCCCAGAACTGTCACTCAGCCCCTCTGTCTCAACGGCTAAAAATAAACCTGCCACTGCTGCAGTCTCCCCCCACAGCCAGGCCCTGACGCCTGTCCCAGGTCTTCCTGCCACACTGCTGAGCTGTGTCTCACACTCACTTGCGCGCCCTCCCCACTGGCCCCCTTCTCTTCCAGCCTGAGCTTGGTGGGTGGTTTGGGGCCAACTGGCTTTTCTGAGTGCTGAGAGTGAGCCGTGGCTGCTGCTTCTCCAGGTGTCGAGATTTATGTGTGGAGGCTCCGTGGAGCTCGGGGAAGGATGAATTAGCCAGGGAGGAGGTGAGCGGGCTTGGCACCGTTAGACTGTGTGTGTGCTTGCATCCAGATCTGGCTTCCTCCAGACTCCACCCGCAAGCTAGCCTCCCTGGCAGAAGGAGTGTGGGGATGAGTAGAGGAGTCCAGCACGGCTGTTCCAGGCCCTCACCCAGCCACACGCCCTGTGGCTGAGCATGCTACCTGCCCCAGGACTCCTGCCCTGTTGCTAAGCTGTACTCTCCACCTCCGCAGCATGGGGCTTCAGGTTACCAGATTCAAAAGTGTGACCTCATCTCTTTGGCTTCCAAGAATAACTGGGTCCTGGCTCTCAGGGCCTGTTTCATGAGTCAGGCCATGGCCCCTCTGGCCCTCCCAGCTCGGCCACCTGCAGGATGTCACAGAGAGCATGGGTGTCTTCTGCCTCCTGACTGTGGGGGGCAGGGCTGTTGGTGATCTGTGTCCCTTGAGGTCCATCGAGGTGGCCTCTTCTCCTACTGCCCGTGGATCCTGGGGCACTATAGAACAAGGAGAGGAAACGGGCTCGGGTAGCTGAGATACCTACTTAACTGATAGATACTGGGCAGAGTATTTCCTTTAGTTGACTTTGACACTCTCTTCTTTCTGATTTTTGTAATCCTTGGACAGGTGTTGGTACTAATCCTGTTGGATAGGAGAATTCTGTGTTTTCTGGTATTAGGGTTTATCTGGGAGAAGGAGTGCATGGGAGAGAGCCGAGGTAGGACTTGGGGGACCCTCTGCTTTCAGCTAGAGTTACATACCCAGACCACGTCTCCATGACTGCCTACTCCTGTCTTTCCCCCTGGGGCCTCATTTCCTCTGCAGGGAGAGATTTATCTGCCAAGGCCCATTGGCCTCTGGAGGGGAGGAGTTGGGTGTAAATTGCTAAGAGTTTATTTTTAACTCTGACAGAAGGAGTCCCTGTCCTTGGAGTAGCCATGCCCTCCCTCTTCTCTCCCTCTCCTGGGCCTCCTTGCCTGGCTTCTGTAATTCTTAGAGGAAGGGATTTTTAAAGGAAGGATTTTAAAGGCAGGCTTCACAGGAGCCTTAGGCGAGGGAAGCGTTTCTAAGTGAAGAATCTACAGATTGCTCTTCATGCCTGATTTCTGCAGAGTTCAAGGAGTTGGGGGGTGGGGCAGGAGAAAGAGGGGGAGCCCTGGGCGCTTGAAGCCACGTGTGTGGAACTTAGAGCATCCTAGGAATGCAGGTGGCCTGGTGAAGAGCCCAGTGTGCCCTGGAGCTTGCTGCAGTCAGGCTGCTGCCTGGGGGAGCAAGGTCTTCTTGTACCTTTCGTTGTGCTTCTCTCCTCACTGGCCCCCGGATCTGAGGAAGGCTGGAGGCCACGGGGCAAAATGAGTGCGTAGAGTAACCTGCTTTGCAAACTCTCACACTTACAGAAATGTCGTTTTGCTATTCCCTTTGACTGCCAGGCTCCCCAGCACCATATCCCTTCCACTGGAGCCCATGTGGGATTCCCAGGGACTTCCTCGCTTCTGTGTCCCCTCCCCCTGGCCGCACTCCAGTCACCTGTGCTCTTAGGGAGGAGGAAGGGGCTGTGAGTGCCCCTTCCTCTGTGCCTCATCTCCCCTGCTTTCATGGTCTCTTTTGGTTACCTTGCTTTAGATTTTTTAAAAGAAAATAAAATTGAGTTGGAGGTGTAATTAGAGAAGGAAGGGCTAGAGAGTAGAGGTGGGGGTGGGCTGGGCCTTCGAACATGTGGCCGACCCTGAGGACCCTGGCCTGGAATGAGGTCTTGCCCCCTCAGTTCCTTGGAGAGCATGGGGATTAGTTTACCTAAAGCCCAGCTCTGATCATGTAGCTTCCCAGCGTAAACCCTTCCATGGGTTCCCTTTGGACGCAGAGTTCAGGAGATTTCCAAATCCTTCTCAGATCTGACCCCAATCTGGTTTTTTCTGAGTGTGTGCTGTGCCTCAGCTTAAGTGGCTTATATATGCTGTTTCCTTATGGGGCTCTTCTTTCCAGCCCCACACCCTCACCCGTGGCCTGTACCCCATTCGTCCTATGTCGCCCTCACCACCCCCACCCCGTGCTCCCCGTCCCCAGCCCGTCTGTATCTGCCCCTTCTACCCGGTACACATGCTGCTCCTTCCTTCGTGAAGCCTTTCATGCCAGAAGCAGGTCTCCGCCATCCCTCCCTGTCACACTTGCCAAGACACTCTTACATTTTCTTTCACATTTTAAATGTATTTCTCCATGTGTGAAGTGGAGATATTGGATTGTAAGTTCCTTGAAGACCCACGTCTCCATTATTTTTGTATCCTCTCAGTTCTATGTAGAGACTATATGCCGCCATTAAAAAAAAAATTCAGAGAGTATTTTGGCATTGTGCATTATACCTAGCTGCCTCACAAAGGTGGGAAAACTGAGTAATAGTGCATGCTGCCTACATAAGTGTAAGGTACTAGCAGTGATCCTCAGGGTGGAGGGGGGTGGCCCTGGGTGAGGGGCAGTATTTGCCTGGGCTCTCTGAGAATGAGCCAGGGCTATAGTGAGGGTCCCCCTAAGTGTCTCTCCCTGCTCTTCCTCCTGTCTGCTAAAAAGCCATTCTCAGGACAGCCTTCTGGGTGTTCTTCCCTTTACCCACTCGGATCTGCTGACTCAAGCTGTCACCTTATGTTTCTGCTAACGGAGTTCTCGTTCTTGTAAGGGCCCTGACCACAGTTTCCCATTGATGCCTCTCCTCTTCCTCCCAGTTCCAGAGCCCCTCCTTTTCCTGTTGTGCTGTGGAGATGACCCTTCTGCCCCTTGGAGAACTTTAACTGAGGGAGGGACAGATGTGGAGCTTGCCAGCTCTCCTACGGTTCTTGGCATCTTCGAGTCAGCTCCAGACACAGCAGAGACACACAGATGCAGTCCAAGGTGATCTATCTGTCTGCTGGCCTTGTTCCTGTGTGTTGCAAGAGGACCAGTATTGAGCCTCATGTTGCTGGGACTGAGGTCAGAGGTTTGAACCTCGTGGGACCAGTTAATTCCATGCAGGGGAAACAGAACTGGACTGGCATGTGAGAGACCTACCTGGCTGTGTGGTCCTCAGCAGTCCTTGAACCTTTCTGGGCCTCACTTATTTTCTTCATTTGTAAATCTAAGGGCTCTCCTGTATTGAAGGGCTTTTTTCATTACTGCTGCTGCAACCCTACTGCTGGGAAAACAACCCGATGCTGGGAAAGAACCTGATGCTGGGAAAGAGGTGGTCAGCCCAGGTTCCAGGGATCCCGGGATTGGGAGCCATCCTCTCTGTCCTCACTTTCTGCAGGCCAGTGTTCTTTCACCCTTCTCCGGGCTGTAGTATTTTTATTCATTCAGGCATTCAACCGATGTTTATAGACATGGATTCTTCTCTGTGCCTACCTCCTGTCTTCCCTGCTGACTGGCCATCAGGAGGCCCAGATGTCAAGATTAACCTAGAAGGTCGACTAGTCAGGGTCATCCCCTTGGGTTTAGACCCCTTAATACCTCTGCTATATGAGATGAGAGGGATTTAGAACAATGAGGGTTGGTTCTTTCTTGCAGCTTAGACTAGACCCCTGCCTTTCTAAGTGGGATTTGCCTTAGGGCGCCTTCTAGCCCTCTGAGATCCAAAGCAACCCACTACTCAAGAAAATTAATTAGAAATGCCAAGAATGACTTTTGCTGCCTCCCTAAGGATAGATCAGAACAGCAGAATGACTTTGATACCTACAACAATCTTCTATCTTCTGTCTCCTTCAGATCACTGTTGAAAGCTTAGCAACACTGTGAAAGTTTCCCAGATTGGTAACAAGTCTTCATTGAGCAGATATTATATGTATCAGGCATTGTACTAGGTGTTTCACGTACACTCTTGTTAATCCTTAAAATAATACTGCAAAGTAAAAGTCCCCGTTTTACAGAAGAGGAAACATGTTCAGAATCATTCACTCGTTAGCAATTATTTATTGAGCACTTACTAAGTGCTAAGTGTTATTTCAGGCTCTGGGGATACATCAGTGTACCAAGCAGACCAAAAAAAAAAAAAAAAAAAAAAGATCCTGCCTGCGTGGAGCTCGCATTCTAGCAGGGGGAGACAGACAGAATATAATCAGATAAATGTCCGATGGTGACAGGTACAAAGGAGAAAGTAAAGGAGGGGAGGAGACCCTGGAAGGCAAGGAGCTTGTGTGTGGTGTTGAAATTTCAAATAGGGGCTCAGGGAAGGCTTCACTGTGAAGGTGACATTTGAGTGAGCCTTGGAAGTGATTGGGGTGGGGGCAGGAGGAAGGAATAAAAGTGCAGAGCCCTGAGGCTATTAATGATGGGCATGCCTGGCTCCCTATGGCTTGCAGAACTGCCTCTCTTAATAGTTCTTCCCTGACTCTGCTGTAGTTCAGTACTTAGTTGATTCACCTCTTTATTTTATCATCAAATATGTATGGAATGCTTATTTTGTGCAAATTGCTGCAATGATAAGATGGAAGTGCTGCCTTTGGGAACTTACAATTTAGAGGAGGAGTGAACACCCTTGTGTATAAAAGGAGTAAAACTAGACTGACCCCCCAAATCTGGACTGTGTGCCTTCACATGTCCTCCCTCTTGACCCTCTCTGACAGAGGCAGTACCTCTGACAGAGGCAGTCCAGGTGGTCTGATTCCAAGTTTTACACATAAAGAGGTTCAGGGAGCCGGTGGTGGGAAAGTGGTGGAATCAGGGCCACAAAGGATACAGAGACTCAGGGAGAGCTCCGGGGTGCGGTCACTTTTGCCTGGTATGGACTCACACCTGTGATAGGGCCCGGGGCCAGTGCAGACAGAAGTTTGGCCAGTGGGAGGAGTAGTTTGAGGGACTCCACTGGGGCTCCCATCTTCTGTTTGCTGAGGAGGGAAGACCCAAGGTCTCCCTAGGGATGTTTCTGGTAATGGGAAATGCTTGGGATTACATTGACTGGCTATCGCCTGGAGCCGGGGAGGAAGGGGTGATGAGAAAGGGCTGGCCGGGCTGCAGCTGTGGCTGAGGCTCTTGTCCTCTTCTGGGCCCTCCCAGGGTTTCTCTTTTGCTCTGAGGAGTTGCATCCTTCCTCTGTTGAGCCTCCCAGGTAGACCAGTGGGCAGGTACACTCAGGGTGCTCTCTGAGCCCCAGCTCTGGCCATCTTTGCCTCCAGCCTCTCAGGAGCTGGGCGAGCGGAAGTCAGGGCTCGGGATGGAGCTGACCGTTAGCGAAGATGGGAAAGTGAAGCAATGGGTCAGGTCTGTTTTTTCCTGAGCATGTGCTGTGACAAAGGAAGTTGCAACATTTTTTTCTCTCTCTTTCTTTTTATAGAGCAATAAGGGGGGAAGATAAGTCTTCCAGTAAACTTCAGAAAAAAGATCTGGTCTTTGAAGGATGGCTGTTCTCCCCCTCCCCCGCAGGGATTTTTTAGTTTGTAGTCTTTCTCCCATCCTTCCTCACCCGCCATCCCTGCCACCGTCCCTCTTCTCTGAGGGCCTGTGTCTCTGCAGCAGGCTGAGCACCTCTCCCGAGCGGAGGCAGTCAGTAACTTGGTCTGAGGGAGCCTTGAGAAAGCATCTTGTCCACTGTGAGTGTGTGTCCAGGCAGATGCTGGCAAAAGGGTCCCGAAGCCTGGGAGCAGGAACCAAGGCTGCAGGGCCACACGCGTGGAGCTGGAGTCCTTGGTCAGGCTGGAACCTGGCCTTTGTGCTGCACCCGGGCAGGAATCCAGTTGTGTTTTTAGTGTGCGGATGATATATTTTCCTGATGAAAACTTCCGAGGTCTGGAAAAGTAGTGGAACTTTTTTTTTTTTCTTGGCGAGATTTATTTCTCCTCCCTTGGATTTCTGTACCCCAGAACAGCCAAAAAGTTCCATTACAAACCAGCTTTGAGACTCCAGCTTTAGTCAGCTAAGGGATGTTTTAGGTCATCCTTGAGAATGAGGTCTGCTTGCTCTGGGGAAGCTGGGTGGTTGCACCAGGCAACAGGCCCCGCTGTCCGGGATGGGGTGACGGCTGCTGGCACTGTTGGTGTTAATTGCTTTCTTGGGCAGAGAAGGGCAAAGCCCTGAGGGGTGAAGATTTTTGTTCAGGCTCTTGGTTCTCTGTACCTGTTGTCTCTGGTACAGCTGTCACAGAGCTCCTCCTTTCCTGCTGTTTTCTTTGAATTTAATCTCCCTGTCATCAGGCGGGTCTCTTCAGGCTGGGGATGAGCTCCAAGAGGTGGTGGTGGAAGGAGCAGAGTCACAAGTTTGTTGCTTGTGTAAATCTCAGAGTGAATACATAAACCCTCTTTCATAGCTAGCCGCACTGGCTGGTCCAGTAGCCACTAGCCACATGTGACTATTTAAATTTAAATAATTAAATAAAGTTAAAAATTAGTTCCTCTGTAGCACTAGCTACATTGCAAGTGCTCAAGGGTCACATAGAGCTAGTGGCTACCGTGTTGGGCAGCGCAGATAAGAGAACATTCCATCATTGCAGAATGTTCTCTCAGACAGCACCAGGCTCTGAGGTCATCATTCTACACCCTGGTAAAGATTCAGCGGAGCTGGAAGGGGATTTGTGTAAGAGCATGAGGAGAGGTTTTGGGGCCCAGTCGAGAGGGTAAAAAGAAGGTGATCGTTTAGAAAGGGACTTTCAATAGTATTTTGTTTGTCTTGTTTAGGGCTGCATTCCAGCAGATGGTCATCTAGCCCAGTTGCTCCCAGCCAAGTCGACTGTCAGAATCACCTGTGGGTAACATTTGAAAATACAGATTCCTGAACTCCACTCTTTGTATCTTATTGTACAAGACTACAGAGGTGGTGTTCAGGAATGTGTGTTTTTGTCTGTGATAATTATCTGTGTTTGGCAACCTTTTGAATCTATTCTTAAATTCCTCCAGTGTTAGGGGAGCTTATCCCTTTTCAAGAAAACCTTACTCTTAAAATATTTTTTTTTTCTGGTTTTAAAGTTTTATGTTTGGAGGTTCCTTAAAAAACTAAAAATAGAATTATCATATGACCCAGCAATCCCACTACTGGGCATATACCCTGAGAAATCCATCATTCAAAGAGATACATGCACCCCAATCAATGTTCATTGCAGCACTATTTACAATACCAGGTCATGGAAGCAACCTAAATGCCCACTGACAGATGAATGGATAAAGAAGATGTGGTACATATATACAATGGAATATTAGCCATGAAAAGGAACGAAATTGGGTCATTTGTAGAGACGTGGTTGGACCTAGAGACTGTCATACAGAGTGAAGTAAGTCAGAAAGAGAAAAACAAATACCGTATATTAACGCATATATGTGTAATCTAGAAAAATGGTACAGATGAACCGGTTTGCAGGGCAGAAATAGAGACACAGATGTAGAGAACAAACGTGTGGACACCAAGGGGGGAAAGCGTGGGGGGTGGTGGTGGTGGGATGAATTGGGAGATTGGGATTGACATGTATACACCGGTGTGTATAAAATAGATAACTAATAAGAACCTGCTGTATTAAAAAATATATAAAATGCAAAAAAAAAAGTTTTATGATCATCAAGTCAAAATTTAGTCCCCTGAAGTTGTATCATCCCTTGGTGCTAGTGGTGTTTTCTGGAGCCTCACAGAATGCATCAGTCACATCTTCCTCACTCGGCCTTCTGCAGATAATTGCGCAGGGCTGTGCGTGCTCCTCTGCTGCCCCAGCGTCATGGCTGGGTTTCAGCCTACTCGACCTGCCAGGGGCCCTAGAGAGGTGCAGGGATGTGACATCATTCCCAGGATTCTTCTGATCATCAGGCCTTGCTGAGAGATTGAGGAAAGGTCCACATCTCAGTGGAACCCGACAGTGGAGAGTCCTAAGGGTCATCCAGCTGGTACAGGCCGTGCGTACCTTCCCCCTCTTTACATCCTGCTTCATAGGAAGGAGTCGCTGTTTCTCTGCATGGTTAATGCTTGCTTTTTGAGGCCACTGATCTGGTTTTCTTCAGAGGCATTGAGAGACTCAGCCATCTGTACCCAGGCAGATGTGACCACAAACATTACTTCTATTTAGAGACCTTCAGTGGTCTCCCCTTGCCTCCAGTGTGTCCCTCGAACTCCTAAACATGGTGTTCAGGCAAGCTGGCTTTGACCTTTCTTTCTTCCCCCACCCCCAACACGCACACACACACACACGCACACGCACACACATGCATGTATGCGCGCGTCTCTCTTTCTCTCTCTCTTTCTCTCTCTCTCCTTCCAGGAGAGGAGAGGGCTCCATCCCACTCTGCAGTGCGTTCTTCTGCTTCCAGATCTTCTTTTGCACCTTTCACTTCTTCATCCTTTTATTCCGGGTAGAATTGTTTTTCTCCTTCGAGGCTTAGATTTTACCTGTCCCCCCACCCCCAATTCCAGGCAGAATACCTTTCTGCCCTATACTAGTGGTAGCTCACACGAGCTCTGTGACTGCTCTGAATTTAAATTATGGTCACTCCCATATCTCGGCCTGCTGGACTCTGAGCCCCTTGAGGACAAGAGTGTGTCTCGTTCGTTTGGTGTCTGCGAGTGCAAGCACAGTGCCAGGCTCTTAGCTGAGCTGCACCGTACCCACAGAAGTGGGTTAGCTTCTTGCCTGTTTGTCTTCTTCTGGATTCTGACGAGACTGCCACAGAGGAGCTGAAGCCTCTTTTCCAGCACCAGCGTTTTTACCCCCAGTGGCCTTGGGCCTCATCAGCTTGGATGAAAAAAGTACTGTTTAGCAGCTGTTAATTAAGGAGCAGAGCAGAGCCTTGGCTGCCTCAGAGGCAAAACTGGTATTTAAACAATAAAGTTTTTAAAATCAAGAATTAAAGTGTCAGCTTCAGAAGCCACTACATCCAAACACAAGCCCTCCCAGTTAGAGAAGGTAAGTGGAATAATGGAGCCAAAGAATTCTTTGTAGCCTTGAGGAGTCCAGGGGGAAGAGGCTGGGGTGGGGGTGGGGGGCTCGGGGGGGATGGGGGTGGTGGTGGCAGGAGCGGGAAAGGGGCTTTTCTGTTTCTGCTCTTGGAGGTGGGGTCTGGGATTGCTTGGGGAGATGGGGGGATGCTTCACTAGAAAGAGCTCTCAGTGTTCCCTTTCACTCCCAGTTTCTATAGATTGAACTAATTTTGCTAGGTGGGCAAAAAGAGAAATTTGGAAAGGTAGGGTAGGAATAAACTCTGGACTTTTTCCTAAGGTGATGAAACATGCACTTTTGTATTCGGTGATAGACGGAGACTGTTCAGTATTACCTCGTGGGATCTCACCTTGTTTCCTTCTGATGCTACTAGGGTTGGGAGGGAAGAGCTGACGTAGGGCTTCCTCCCTTCTTGGGTCAGAACCAGAGCCTGAGGAGTTCCCCAACCTCTTGGTGCTGCCCAGATACTAACCACGATCTGCATCTCCACTGAAGGTGTTCTAAGAAATATGCAAGCCAGGAGCAGTCCGTGGCTTCAGAACAAGGGCAGAGGTTTTAAGAGGCTTCCTGTGTGAGGGGTGGCGGGCTGGAGAGTGCCTTCAACTTGCTATCAGGGGGCACCTGCCTCTGTGCTCAGCTGCAGAGGTCAGTGGGTGATGCCCTTTCAGAGTCTGCTTTATTGTGAATGAAACAGAAAGCCCACACCAAGAAACCAGAGAGGCTCCTGAAGGGGCTTTTCTACAAGTTCACCCCAGCGTACACAGCCTCTATTTTTCCAACGCAAAGGAAGGATCTGTCAGACAAACCATTTTTTTTTCGGGGGGCACTACTTCCAGGTCCAAGAGATGGTCTGAGATATATAGTTTGAATATAAAAATACTGTACTTTCTGGG
Source organism: Delphinapterus leucas (assembly GCF_059928025.1). Lineage (NCBI taxonomy): Eukaryota > Metazoa > Chordata > Mammalia > Artiodactyla > Monodontidae > Delphinapterus > Delphinapterus leucas. The sequence goes on from NC_143129.1 coordinate 41,553,033, forward strand.
AGATGTTGACAGTTAATGTCATGTCTGAGTGTCTTGTCACTCTCATGATGAGAGGAAGGTTGGGTGAGAACCCTTGCTAGTCGAGCTTGGTTAGCCTGCTATTCTTTTAAGGTTTCTCTTTGGGAATTGGTGGTATTAGTGGCTGAGCTCACCCAGACCATGTGTGAGACTTATGGTGGTGGCCTCTCCCTAACCACAGGTGTGTACGTTGAATGCAGTCACCCAGTTACCATTATGGACAAATGCAAAACAGTTGGGGGAGTCTAGGGGGAGACTTGGTAAGGGAATAAAACCAGCTGGCTTATCTGGCGTTGAACCCTTGTCCTTGGTGACATAAGCACATATGATTCACAGCCAGTGTTGGCTTGAGTGTGTGCAGAGGTTCAGTCTTTTGGATGAAGTTCTAATGGTCCTTGCGGAAGCTTCGTCACCGGTTGAACTGAATTGTGAAGATACCACAGCGTGTGCGTGCTCGTGAATCTGTTCATTCATCTGTTCACTGGAAGCTTATTGAGGGGGGAACATGTAAGCAAAATATTTCTTATATATTCCAAACGGTAGAAGAGCTGCATACTGGGGACTGGGTGAGCATGGAAGAAGGAGCCACCCATTTCTCCAAACACCAGACAGTCTTGGAATGTGTTGGTGCGTCACCAACCCTGAGACACTCTGTGATCAGATGAATCTGGGAAACATTCTGCAGTGCACATTAACATTCTAAAGGCTCTGAGAAGTTCTGTAGTAAAAGAATCTATTTGACTTCGTATAACCTGGTGCTTCTGACACATTTAGGGCCCCCTTTTTACCTATCACTTATTAACATCCTACAGAATACTATTTGAGAAATGGCAGTACAGTCTCCATGCTCTGGGAAAACTGTCCAGTGATTCAGAGAAAAATTCACCTGACTATGTGTTAACATATATGTTAACACAGGTTTGAGAGGCTTAAAAAACTGTGTGTGTGCATGCTGGGGGTGTGGCAGAGAAGGGCCCCTGGCAGGTGGCTTCCATTGAAGTTGGCCTGTCTGCATTCCTGCTGGCTTTGTGCTTCTGGAGAAGGCTTTTGTCCTGGCTTGAACATACTGAATAGCAGTTACATCTGTCATGCCTGGGAAGTGGCAGTGTGCAGTTTGGGGGGGGGGAGGGGGGAGGGGGGCGACGACAAGCAGTGAGCAGACACCCCTGCTTGAGGCCCAGGCTGCTGAGAGCTCCTCACCATCGGAGAAGGGAGGGCCTGCTGATCCGGAGGCAGCTGCTTGCTAGGACTGGAAGTGTGAGGGCGCAGGAGTTAGCTCCCTTACCTCTGTGCGTTCTCCTTGTCTGATGGGGCAGGACTTTGAACCTTGAGGTGGCAGTGTGGGAGAAACAGGTGGGCTGGATATTTCCTTCCCTCCCCACCATCCAAGGGCATCTGGAGGGCAGACCAGGGTGGAAAGGCACTTGGCTTTTCATCACCCAGGGGAACTGAGGTGAAGGCATTTTGGTTTAAATTTAAGGAAGAATTCAGAATTGGGAAGTGGATTTACTAAATAAAGTTTGTGGAGTTTTAAAATTCAAGAGTCTCGGCTAGAATTCTTTTCAGACCGTTGGTGACTTGTCGGTGGTCCCCCTGATGGCCGGCTCCCGAGGAAGGCCTCACTGGCTTCTTCACTTGGAACAAACCCAGGCCCAGGGAGTTCCCAAGCCCACTGTGGGCCTCTGCAGCCTCCTGGTGCAGCTTTGCACGGAGGTCATGGTTGCTTACAAGGAAATTAACCACTGAGGGAAAAAGGGAATGTTAGTGGGAATCAGTCCCTCTTCCTGGAGATTATGCACTTCCAATGTAGGTAGAGCTCAGTGTCATGAAAGCAGGCCCAGGATTTCCTGTTTGTAAGTGTGTATGTGTTTATATTTTTATGTTCTGTTTCCTCTTTTGACCTCCCCAAAGGGAAGGGAGGTAGTCTGTCCTCAGGAACTACGGTGAGCTGTCCCTCATCTCCCAGCTTCTCTGGCCATCTCCCTGTCTTCCTCAGCCATAGCCACAGCGGCGGCCTGGCGTTGCTCAGATGGGGGGAGGAGCAAACCCAGGCCCTCTGGTTGTTGCCTGTGGGAGTAGAGAAAGGGCAGATGCTGCCCTCAGTTCCCCCGAACAGGAAGCCTGGGTGGGCCGGGCTTTGGTTTGGGAAGCAGGAGTATTAGAGGCTGCCGCCAACTGGGGTTGTGTTTGCAGACTCCCAGGCTCTGGCGTCCCCAGAGGGACCAGTAGCTCTGAGCCCTGAGGACTGGCGGCCCCCAGGGAGGGAGCCCTTGCCAGGAACCTCTGGTGGGTCTTGGGTAAGGGTGGAGGGGGGCCGGGCAGTAGGAGAGGAGGAGGGGTGACTCCTCCCTCTCACATCAGCTGGGATGCAGCACCACTGCTGGGAATGCACTCCCGCCACTTCTAGGCAAATTGGTCACTGTGGAAATTCTTTCTTACTCCAGGGTGGAGCTTTCCTTGTTTAGAAGAATCTTCAGGTATGTTCTTTCCAGGTCCTGGCAGCGAGGCACTAAGCTGTTGACCTGCTGCCCCCTCAAGGCTAGAAGGCAGGGCAGTGTTTGAGCCCCATTCCTGTCATCTCTCCTTCTTGTTCTCCCTTCACCTGTCCTTCTGTCTTCACCTGATTCTAGCCTGGTGCGTAGTAGGCATGGATTGGGGGAGGGGTGGCACTGCACGCCTGGTGTTCCTCTTTATCACAGGTCCTAGCCTTGTTGGGTCTCCATTTCCTGTCATGGCCCTCCTTGCATCTGGGACGCGTTTGGAGCTAGACAGGGTGTCCTGTTGTCCTGCATGATGAGGATTCCAGATTTCCCCTAGGTGATTGGCCACAGTTACTCCAGGGGAGGAGTGGGATTTCCCCCACCCTCAGGCACTCCAGGCTCCTATAAGAGTCTTGACCTCCAAGCAGCCTGCCCCCCACCCCCTCCCCACAAGGAGAATGGTAGGAAGGAAGTCCTGCTGGAAGTTGTTTTTTGGTTTGTGAGGTAACTGTCTTTGGTTTGAGAAGCACATAACATATCCTCCTTCCCTTTAAGGTCTGAGGCCAAAAGTACTAGATTCTCTGGTTTCCAGGGAAACCAGAATGGATAAGGCAGAGAAAGAAGGGACTGGTTGTAGGTACTGAAATCTAAGAGGGGTTCCTGGGGTCTCCTGTGCTTTTCCAGGGAATGTGTGTGGTCTTCTCAGGGCCCTGGGTTGTACCCCTCACTCCATCAGCAGCCAGTGTGGAACCTTGGCAAACATCCTAAACTCTCTGCACCCTAGTTTCCACGTGCCTGAGTGAGGATCTTGTCGGCCGCAACCGGATTGTGACTTTAAAGGGCTATGGAATATGTGAAAATTGAACACATTTTCAGGTTATATTACCTACCTAGAAAGAGAGAATCATATCAAAGAATTTAGCGTCAGAAGAAACCTTTGCCCTCAGGTAGGCTAGGCTTATCTAAGATTCCACAGAGGAGGAGACAGAGTGCAGGTTCTCAGCAAGGTAACTAACTGTAGAGCTGGGACTAGAACTAGGCCAGTCAGCTTTCCGGCGTCTCCTTCTTTCACTTGGCCAACTCCAGGACATGTGTCCTCCGGGTGGAGAGCCAGAGTAGGCAAATCATACCACAGAAAATCTGACAGTCTTGTATGCAGTCAGGTTTACATGGTCTATGCCATTGTGGGCAGGGGAGCAGGGATAGTCAAGTAGATAATCTTCAAATTATTGAAATTGGACTTTTCAAAATATCAGTGACTTTTTTTGTTTTTCTCCAGCAAATATATCTCCTTAATTCTCTCGGGTTTCCATAATGTTCTGTGTCCCAGAAACCTGCTGGGTCTTGGGGGGCAGGGTGCTTCTGCTCATTGGTTCAGTGTTTGTGGTGGATAATCCACAAAGTGGATTATTCTCGTTCAGACAGAGCTATTTGTACCCAGTCCCTTTTTTTGAGTACATACTGATATGATAGCAATCTTCTTGCTGTAGGAAACTTGCCTGTAGGAAAGTGGCTGGAGCTTGCTGCAGCTCTAATTGCATCTCTGCATCCTTTGGCTCCTGTCTAGAAACATGGTTCGCAAAGATGTGGTGAATAGTTGACTGTCAGAGCTGGTCCCTTCACTGTCCGGGGGTGAATACCAAGGCCAGAGAGGGGAAGGGCTAGAGCCCGATAGTGATGGAGCTGGTCCCATGGGAACAAGAACTTACGACAGCAAAGGTCTGAGCACTAACCTCACATAGCCTCCATCTTGGCTAAGATTGCCTGTCTCCAGGTCAGCTGCGCCTTTTGCAGTTCTGCCCTTGAGAGGCCCCTGTGTTGTCTGAAGGCCCTCTTCTCCCCCTTGCTGCTGTCCTCCCATGACCTCCCGGCCACCTCTTCTTTCCCTAGTGCTCCCTATTGGCTGTTACTTCCTCCACCGCCCCCCCGCCTTTATTATGAAATACTTTAAAAGGCAGTGAACTTGAAAGAACTGTGCAGTGAACACCCATATACACAACGACCTAGATTCTACCATTAACATTTTACTCGCTTTCTCATGTCTTTCTCCATGTTTCCATCTCCCTATCCATTTATCAGCCTATCTTATTTTGGGAATGCATTTTATAGTAAGTGGCAGACATCAGTACCGTTCGCCCTTAAACATAGCATACGTAGGCATTAATTAGAGTTCAATGTTTGTTCATGCGTTTAAGTAATTTTTTTTTGGTGGTAAAATTTATATAGCAGTGAAATGCTCAGATTTTAAGTGTATCATTTGACGAGTTCTGATAAATGCTTCCATCTGTGCAACCCGAACCTGTGTCAAGGTAGAGAACAAAAAATTTTATTACCCTGGTAAGTTCCCTCATGCTCCTTCCCAGGCAATCACAATTCTGGTGCTTGTTTCACTAGAGATTAGTTTTGCCTGTTCTGGAATGTCCTATAAATAGAATAATCACGATGAACTCTTTTATGTAAAGTTCATCCACCTGGTTACCTGCATTGGTAGCCCGTTCCTTTCTATATGGAGTAGTTTTCCGTTGTATGGTTATGATACAGTTTGCTTATCCATTCTTCTTCGGAGCATTTCCAGTTTTTGGCTATGATGAATAAAGCTCCTATGAATGTTCTTGCACGGGTCTTTTTGTGGACATAATGTTTTCATTTCTCTTGGGTCAATACCTAGGAGTGGGATTGCTGGGTCAAAGGAGGCTGTTAATTTCTTGTTCCTGAAATTACACCCTGTATTCTGCACCCAAGATCGTGAGTATTAGAAAGTGCCTTATTGCTCATCTAGATTCTTTCACTCAATGTAGGAATCCCCTGAGAGCCCACCTGAGAGCTTCTGCTTGAGTGTTTCCAGGGATAGGGAGCTTACTACCTTACAGGCCCCTGCTATTGGGGGATAGCTCCTTTTAATTTCTGCCTTGGGGAGCCACATAGGGCAAGTCTAATAATTTAGCCTTCTTCTCTGTGACAGCCCTATAGAATTTTGGGACTGTTAATCACATTCAGTCCCTCAGCTGCTCCTTCGGGGTTTCTCTTCTTCAGGATAATTGTCCCAGTTTATTGACCCGTTTCTCCTGTGACTTGCTTCTGAGACCTTTTATGCACTGCTCATCATTCTTTGGAAGTTTAATACTTTTTTTTTTGCTTAGCAGGTGACACTGGATTCTAGATGTGGTCTGAGAGGTACAGAGTGTGGCTGGATCTGGACTCCTGTCTTGATCTAGGTACTTGATCTGCTAGTGAACTGAAGGTGATGCTGACTCTTTGGCAGCCACATCATGGTGTTGGATCAGACGAGTTAATGTTCGTAAAAAAATACCGCAAATCTAAGGTGATATTAAGGTACTCATGCAGCTCAAAGTCGTTTAGACAGAGCCTCTGATATTAATAGCATCTACTGTGTACCTTCTGCTTGCCATCATCCTGTTTAATCTTTGCCACCACTTTATGAGAAAGGTGCTATTAAAAAGAACTTAATAAAAACGATTTGGTTTAACACAGGGCTTGTCAGCTTTGGCACTATGGACCTTTTGGATCAGATAATTCTTTGTTGTGGGGATTGTCCTGTGCTTCTTAGGAATTAGTATCCTTGGCCTCTACCCACCAGATCCCAGATGCAGCCCTCTCTGTGCCCTGCCAAGTTGCGACAATCAAAAATGTCTCCAGACATTTTCGGATGTCTCCTGTCAGGGAAAATCATCTCAGGTTGAGAACCATTGCCACGGTGTAGAACTTAGTCATTGAAATAATTTAAATAATGTAGCTCTTCCTGAAGGGTAACCGCTGCTACACCTTAGCATATATACTTCCCTATTATGTTCTTTGTAAGGGCAGTCCTTGCTTTTCACAGTTACAATATACATGAATTTCATTTATCACAGTTTAGTTAAATAACACCAGTCTCCCAACAGCATGGTTCCAATTCCAGTTGCCATGGTATATGAACTCTGAGTGATTGCATAGAGTACAAACTTTGCTACTAGCTCTTCAGTCCACAAATCACTAAGTACCTAACAGGTGTTTGTTATGATCAGTGACCAGTCACAGCCCTTCTTTCAGAGTCTGTTGGTCGTGGTCACCGCCCATCTGTTGTTGAGTTCACACATACACAGGACAGTGTGCAGTCGTGTTGCCTCCTTGTCCCCTAGCGATAAACTCGTGTGACATTTTACAAAAATGGATAATCAAAAGAGGAAATTGCCCACCGTTGATGAAATTTCAGCAAAGAAATGAAAAGTGAAATTCCGTAACTGAACATAAGTGAAATTATAGAGTAAACAGCTGATTGTAGGAATGTTGACATTGCCGCTGTTTGAGACTCTGCGTATGCAGCCAGAGGAACTCGGTGAAGGCAAACTCGTTGACACAGTGGTTGTGATGCAAAGGATGAAGAAGTTCCAGAGGAAGTGACACTGGGAAAAAAAACTTCACGTTGAAGGCACTCTTGGAGATATTTTGCAACATTGAAAGCACAAAGGATAAAATGTTGGAAACTGATCCAAACTTAGAAAGGAGCGTGGCAGTTTGCAAAGGCGATGCTTGCTCGGTATTGTGTGTTAAATAACAAAAAGGCAAGCCCTGTTCAGAGGGCTCTGGATGAGTCTTTACAAAGCAACAAAACACTCATTCTCAGTGTCTGATATTTTTCAGTTACAGTGTGCTAAATAAATATTAGTTTTATACTAAATTTTTTTTTTCATTTCTCTATTCATTTATAGCTGGCAGTAAAAGAGTTTTTAATGTTTTGACAAAAATTTCTAAAGGTCATGGAACAATCTTAATTTTCCCCATTGATGATTAAGATTGCTTTGTGTGGTCATTTGTATGGTTCCATGTTACTAAGTAAAGCAAAGGCTGTCTATAGTTACAAAAGTTTGGGTAAATACATGTGCGCGCATGCGTGCGTGCACACACACGTACGTCTGCTTTTTCTTTTTCAAAACATTTTACAAAAATGGGACCAGACTACATGTATCGATCTGCAGCGTGCCTTTTTCACGGAAGAATATCTTTTTTGGAGAAGTTTTGATCTCATTTGTCTGGATCTACTTCCTTCTGTTCTATAATTGCATATTGTTTAATGCACCATTATGGGTATACCATATTTATTTGACCAGTATCTATTAATGGGCATTTAGTTTATCTCATTTTTTTTTTTTCCCCATTTGAAATGCACTTGGCCCTTGAACAATGTGAGGGTTAGGGGTGCTGACCCCCATGCAGTCAAAAATCCACATATAACTTTGCAGTCGGCCCTCTACATCTGCAGTTCTGCATCCGTGGAATCAACCAACTGGGGATGCTGTAGTCCTGTAGTACGTATTTATTGGAAAAAATCCGCATGTAAGTAGACCTGTGTAGTTTAAACCCATGTTGATCAAGGATCAACCGTAATGCTAAAGCGAGTATCTCTGACAGATACTATCATTAGCCCCATTTAATGGATGAAACAATGGAGATTAGAAAGTGAAGGGAGTTCCCGGTGGTCCAGTGGTTAGGACTCTGTGCTTCCACGGCAGGGGGGCCCGAGTTCCATCCCTGGTCAGGGAAATTATTTAAAAAAAAAAAAAAGGAAGAAAGAAAGCGAAATAACTGCCTGAGGTCAGGCAGCTACTAAGCTTAGAGCTGGCTTGAATTTAGGATAGTCTAATCGCAGGGCCCTTGCTTTTAACAGTGCTCTATAGCTTCTCCTCTCTTAGAAGTAGCTTTTAACAACAGAAACAACAATATCACCAACAAACAGTAGTAGAGTTGATTGAATTAAGTACAATTCTAAGTGCAAGTACATTATTGTTATTTTTACTAAACAACAGCCCTATACAGTAGGTACTATTATTATCCCTGTATTACAATGAAGGGAACTGGAGGTATAAGTTAGGAAACTTCCAGGATCTCATGGTTAGTTAATGGAAGAACTGAGACTCACCCAGGCAACCTGGCTTCAGAGCCTTTGCTCTCACTCATCGTGTGGTATGGATCTGACTTGAGAAAGGTCTCTCTCATCACAGGCCGTTATAGATGATTTTTTGAGCCCCAACATGTGGCTTTTTTAGGGGGTCACCTTGGCCCATATTTTCACCTACTGTGATCTGTAAAAAATCTGTTACCTGGCACACTCCAATTTTGGAGTCACTTGCGAGTCTGATGAGCTTGCTGTCTACTATGTCTTCAGCCAGCTTATTGGTAAAATTCTAGGCAAAGCCAAAGATTGCATGCCTTGGTTTGTCGCTGGAGGTGTTCTCTGGGTTTAGTCAACAAGCAAATATTGAGTACGTCCATAATGCCATGTATTAGACCCAGGATTAGGAATCAGAAGGTGAACAAGACATGGTCCTAGTCTCCAAAAGGCACACAGTCTATTCAGCAGAAGGAGGACCAGTCTTGTAAATAACACCAGTGAGTGCTGCAGTAAGAGTTTAACAAGAGCCTTGTGGGAGCAGAGAGGAAAGAGGGCTGACTGTGCCTGGAAGCACCAGGGAGGATTCACAGAAGAGGTGACATTGCGCTGGCGCTCAAAGGATGCAAAGACGTGGAGTCGTGACAAGGCATGGCATGTTTGAGGACAGTGAAGTTCAGTGTAGCTTAAATAGAATGTGTTAGGAGGTGGGGGCAGAGATATTACGGCTAGGAGTTAGGAAAGACCAAGCTAAGGAATTTGGGTTTTATCCTCTTAGCCAATGGACATCTTTAAGGAAGAAAATGTCCTGCTCAGATTTGCCTTTCAGGGATTGATGTGGGATGTATTGGAGAGCAGATTAAGTCTACTGTCTAGAAACCAGTTAGAAAGCACATAAAAGAAAAGGGAACCAAGCAAGTGGCAGCAAGACTGGAAAAGGGAAGGTTAGATTTGGGAGATATTTCTGTAGACAAAATTGGATTGGTTCTGTGGGTGAGGGAGGGAGAGAAGCTGCAGATGACTACTTCAGGATTTATATGTGGGAACCTGGCTACATGGTGATGTCATTGTCATTTACTGAGACCGGGCAACAAGTCAGAGGGAGCAGTGAGTTCAATTTGGTGCATGTTCAGCCTGTCCTAGGTCCATTAAATAACACTTTTATTATTGGTCATTTATAACAATTACAAATATCAAAATGCTTTTTCATCTCACCCCCTCTTTCTTTGTCATCCCAAAGGTCTGGCAGGAGACTTTGTCCATGTACTTTGTAGCAGTCAAGGACCCTGGTATCTGCTGTTTGTTTGCTCTATAATTTAGTAACCCTGCTAGAAAAGGTAACAAGACTAGTGTGCCATGGCTTCTTAGGGAAGCAGGCTGCGTTGTGAAGGTCCAATTCATGATCTGCTCCAGAGCTCTGCCAGAGGCAGATGTGAAGTTAAGCAGTTCTTCTTCTTAACAGTTCTGTGTACATATTGTTTCTTTTGCCTTGACTCTGTTTCCTTCACTAGACTGAACTCCTTGAACCCCCTGGTGCCTGGAGCAGAGTGGGTACTGAGGGAATGCTAGCTGCCAAAAAGCAGGGCGTTGCCTGTTTTCCCCATGGCCCCTCAGTGATTACCAACGGTGGTTCGGGAATCATACCTGCAGGTTCCTTCTGTATCCTGGGATGTGATTCTTCTAAGGCGGGCGTTTTAACTCAGTCATCTTTGGGTGATTATAAGTTGGTTGGTTCTTGGGCCATCTTGGATTTGAGGTTTCCCTTAAGTGTGTCCCAGTTTGAAGTGCTTTCTCCTTGCTAGAAAAGATGGAACACTTTGGAGATGAACATTCCCCCCTTCTCTGTCATTTTGGTAGATTAGAGCCTCTGTCCCCATGAGGGGCCCACTTCCTCCCTGCTGCTTCTTACAGCTTTGCATGTAGCCTTTAGCCACATTTCTCATAGTTCTTGCATTTTCACAAGCTCTGCTTATGCTGTTTTATGAGCCCACACCACTGTCTTTGGGTCTGTCCTGGATTATGGGCAGGTGCTTGTGTCTTTGGACACATCCTTAGAGCCCCCTGTGCATGGCCTTGCCATTGGCAGCTGCTTCCTCCTGGTTCCTTTTTCTGGGATTATCATGCTTTAGATGATCAGAATCCACTTGTTGGAGGCCAGGCCTTGTCCTTCAAAATGCCTCCCTTTTGGGATCTCTGATCATACTATTCCTTTGTCTCAACTTCTAAATACTGATTTTCTGGAAGTCTAGGCTAAACAATTGTTTTTGTCCTAAGGCTTTTTCTTCCCTCCTTTGAACTCTGAATTGACAAGGTTACTTCCTCCCAATGTGGTATTCTTCTTGTTATTGTTTTGCTAATTAAGGTTTTGTTTTGTTTTTTTAAACATAATTTACTAGACTTTGCTTTCTGGTCAGAATCAAGTTCTGGGTAGCAATTCCCTTCTTCCATCTTCAGCTGTGTGAGAGGCAAACTCTTTAGTAAGGCAAGACAGGAATGTATCAGGTGCCCTGCTCTTGGCAGAAAAAGACTTAGTCTCTCTCGCAGATGTCCTCGTGCTCATGGTGGGTGATTTGAGTTCTGTCTTGCATCTGGGCCATTTTGTAAACTGTGTAGGAAAGAGTGGTTCATATCTTCTACCACGTTACCACAATAGCTACTTATTGTTCTTTTTCCTTCTCTCTTCACGCAGCTGTCCTCCAGTCTTAGGTGTGTGGAATTGTTGTCAGGGGTGGTGTGTGTGTGTGTCTCTGTGTGTGTGTGTGTGTGATTTGTAAGACCCTTCTCCTCTACTTTCTCTCTCAACTCCCTCCACCTCCCGTTAGATCTGTTGATTAAGGTATACATGCCTTGAGTCTCATTCCGCTAAACTGGGGTGATGAAGATGAGTGGCATTTATCACTTCCAATTGAAAATTTATATTTGCTTTGTCAGTTGTATAGGGTCAAATGGATGGGAGCTACGTGTGGACCAGAAGCTGTGTTCGTGACCTCCTTCTGTCTTATTTTCTCTTAATAGTCCATCTCTGTGGGTTTCGTAAAGTCATACCTACATACTACAAAGAGCAGAGCATTTTTTCTCCCTGCCACTCAGATTTTAGCTTACAGCCAACTTGGAGAGCCTAGTGTGTTTCCTTCCTCCCGTCATCTACCCTGTGTCCTGGGGAAAGATGCCTTGTATCCTGCTGTAAGCCATGGCCTATAGAATTGTTCTGATAACACAGTCTGCCCATTTAATCAGTAAGTGTGTGTTGCAGCTCCTCTGCACTAAGCTCTGTGCTGGGCCTGACGGATGCAGGGATAAATGGGGCTGACCAGCAGACAGAGCAGGGAAAGGAGGCCTTTAGGAGGAAGGAGACAGGGTAACAGTACACTAATATCAGCAGCTCAGGGTTTGTTTGTCAAAGCCTCGTTTGTAGTGAAAAAAGGGACCTGGAGGTTAGAGTCTGAATTGGGTTGAATCCTGGCTCTGTCAGTCACTAGCTGTGTGACCTTGGGCAAGTTACCTCGCCAGCCCTGGTTGCCACACCTGTAAATGGAGTCAGCCATTGGCTCTATTCCAGAGGCCTGTTAGGAGGCTTAAATATAGCATATTTTCTATATATAAAGTGCACCTGACGCATGGTTGGTGCGGTATACACGAAGATTCTTCTTTCTCTTTCAAAGTCGGCTGGAAGAAACAGAAATATCTGTGTCCTGTAGCCTTTCACTTTCCTTTCCAAGACGCCACCGTGGTTGACATCCCTGCTGTGCGCAGGACTCATTTCCAAATAAGTCGGAAGTGGTCAGCAGTAGCGGTTTGGGGCCTCAGCCTGCTCTTTATCATATTTGGGCTATACTCTCCAGGAAGATTCCAGGTCTTTCTGTCACCTGGGTTCCCCTCATACTCTGAGTTCCAGCAGGTCCTCTTTCCCCCTCCGAGGTCAGCATGGTATCCCCATCTCCACCCACCTCCTGCTCTAACAAGCAGGTCAGCTTGCTTCTGGGGCACTCAGGCTGGGGGTCAAACATAGGACCAAAGCATACTGCCCCTGAGAATCCCTAGACTTAATTTTTAAGAAGAAATACACGCAGATGGTAGAAACCCAAACAATACAGAAAGATATAAAATGAAAAGGGGAAAAAATGGAAAATGGTACTAGCTTCTCTCTAGTGCCTACTCCCCTGGGGTCAACCCTGTCGATGCTTTAGGGGGTAAATACCTCCAGAAAAATGTTAAGCATCGACGTGTCTGTATATCTTCTCCCTCTGCCTTAAACAAAACAAAACAAAACAACAAAACCACCCAAGTGGTATATTTTACATTCTGTTTAGTACATTTTTATTTTTGGAAATTTAAGAAACACAAAAAAGAAAATGCTACCTATATTACCGCCACTTATGAATAACCACTAATGAACCTTTTGGTGTGTTTGCTTCTTGTCTATGTGAACATACTTTAAAAGTTACTTAAGTAATGTGAACGCAGCTCCATTAAAAAAAAAAATTAGAACAGAAACAAAAAAGCCAGAGTATCATCATGCTCTTTGTCTGCTTTTCCACTTATTAACACCCAGTTCCCCTCACAGCGGCGGATGCAACCCTGCCGCGCTCTTCCAGCAGAGGCTGTGCCACATTCGGTTACATGTAGATGCTGCCATTTACCTGACCGTCTCCTCAGTGGCAGACGTTTAGGTTCTGACCAGCTTTTTTGCCATTAAGATACTTTAGGAACGTATTTGTAGGATGATTTCCTAGCGAAGTAATTATTGGGCCTAAGGTTTGAACATTTACAATTTTGATAGATATAGCCAAAAATATACTAGTTTATATCCCTGTTGAGTGTATGAGAGAGTGCCTTTTCCTCAGCAATCTTTGCGTAAACTCAGGAGTTTGTTTGTTTGTTTTTTGGCCTCACGGCTTGCAGAATCTTAGTTCCCCGACCAGGGATCGAACCCGTGCCCCCTGCAGTGGAAGCTCGGAGTCCTAACCACTGGACAGCCAGGGAAGTTCCTCTTTTGTTTCGTTTTTGGTCAAACATTAAAAAAAAATTTGCCATTCTGGTGAAGTTATTGTTACTGTTTTTTATAAACATTTCTCTTTTAATGAGTTGCATCGAGCATCTTTGGTTTGTGTTTCTTTTGCTTTGGACTGCCTGTTCTTATTCTTTGGCCATTTTTATATTGGATTGTTAATCTTTTACCATTGATTTGCCAGAGTTAAGTTAACCTTTTATCTGTCATGTGTTGCAAGTATTTAAAAAACGTTGTCATTTACAGTGTAACTTCTAAGTCTTTTGGTTGAAGGTTGGTCCTTTGTGGCTCCCCAGGGAAGGTCCTGGAGAGTAAGAGCGAGGGCGAGGGTGGGGACCACAGGGAAGGTCATGCTCATCTTCTGGGCAGTGTGGCTCAGTGCTTTTAAAGGCTTTTTGTACTGGGTTCCTTCCCCATTTTAAGTTTTAGCTTTGTTTTAGGTCGGGATTTTCCCCCATCACATTAATGAAAATCAGTTAGCAAAATAGAAAACCGCTTTTACCTCCCAACCAAATGTTTGGGAATGTGTGTGCCAACATGAAGGACCCGGTGATGTACTTCTGTGTGTCTTTATTTTCAGTGACCTTCTAAGATCGAAAAAAATCTGCTGTTAGATTTGTTTGCTTAGATCACTTCCTAGGGGAGGCCCATCAGTTGCTCCTCTCTGAGCTGTGCAGAGGTTCTAGAAGAGGGACATACTCTTGCTGCCCCTATAGATGTAGAGGAAAACCATCATTTCAACCAAGACTTATCTGTTTGTCATGTCTTATGCTCCCGAGCTGGGCTAGATGAAAAGAGGTGTGACACCTCTCTCCAGCGTTTCGTCTCTCTGAAATTTGGGAGATATTGTGGCAGCGCACAATTTATGTCCTTTATAGCACAAAACATGGTGTGTAATTAAAAAATTTTTAAAAAAATCTTGTTGTGTACTTCCTGCACTAAAATGTAAGCTCCATGGGGGTACAGGCCTTATTTGTCGTGTTCTCTGTTGTTTCCCAGCACCTTCCAAACCAGCGTGTGGCACGTGCCAGGCACTCCGGGTTTGCCAAGTGATGGCAATCTGGGTAGGTGAGGTCAAGTGCTGTGAGTGCCACATGTCTCTCCATCCCCTGGATGGCTGCAGAGCCAGGGACGGGGGCTTTGGAGGGACCTGGCTCTTTAGAGAGATAACACATAATGCCAGGACAGCATGTCCTGGTCCTGCAGCCTTGTGACTCCTCATAACCTCCTTGTTCACTGTTCAGTGCTCTGGGGGCCCAGTGTTGTAGGTTTCAGGTTGAAAGTAGGGGTCCAGGGATTTTTGAGCCAGACATGGATGCCCCACTCCTAGCTGGAGAGCTGGGGAGGCTAGGTCAAGGGCCAGGTGGAGCTGGAGCAGGACAGAGAGTGACTGTGTAGGTTGCACTACAGTTCTGCTCTTCTCCTCTCCTTAGAGGAGGACTGTGCAGCATCCAGCGCCCACTGGGCATGAGCTGCTTTCTTGCTCAAGACTCGACTGGGCAGCCCCTGGTCTGTGGCTAAGCCACCTGGCAGAACTGCTTGGAAGCCCATAGCTGCTGTTCCCTGGCCACAGGGCCTGGGGGTATGGGTGACAGCCTCCAAGTAAAATTGGGAGAGTAAGCTTCTTTGCCTCTTTAAAAGTATATATGCTAATTGTAAGTCACTTAGAAAATTAAGTTATAATAAAGAAAATTAAGGCACCTGTAATCCTATCTTTCAGATATATAATTACCAATATTAACATTGTACTGTGAATGCGCTTCCATATATGTGTATATATATACACACATACACGTACTATATACATCTGTGTACATATACATACACACACGAATATAGATAGATATACATATAGAACTGTACTGTACATAAAGCTTTGTAGGTTGCTTTTTCACATACTGTCAGATAAATTTAAGGAAATTTCAGATTGGGAATTGTGCTGCAAAAGAAAAAAAATAAAGTGCTACTGCTGATAGCGACAAGGTGACTGAGACATTTAGGAATCCATTTCGCATTAAATATTCTTCCGAAACATCATTTTAATGATTGAAGAGTGTATAGATAAACTCTTTTTGAAAAAGCAACCTCTATTGCTTGTTGCTGGGCATTCGGTTTGCTAGCCATTTCTAGTTAAGGTAAACAACTCTTAGAATATACATAGCCTTAAAGCTCCACCTATGATTAGTGCCATAGGGTAAGTTCTAAAATTCTCCAGTTCTTGAATTCTGGAATTTCAAAGTTAAAGGTTGGTTTGTACTTTAAGGCCTGTGTACAGCCCCCGTTTTGGCTGTTGGTATCAGGGACAGTCTTGGGCAGATGTTGTACCCTTTGCCTTACCACGGGGTGGTGGGAAAGAGGCTTTGGGAGCGGTGAGAATGGGGTTCAGATTCCAGCCCTGCTGGGGACAGCCAGCTCAGACCTTGAAGTGATCGCGTAGCTCCTCTGAGCCTATGTTTTCTCATTTATAAAATAGGATGCGTCCTCCTGGGGCGGGTCTGAGGGTTCCCCGTTGGAAGTGCTTAGCACACGTTTTAACTCAGAGCGCTCCCTGGAAGCAGGGGCTCCCTTCTCCCTGCTCCTTTTCGGCTGCTCCTTGCTTGCTGCCAGCTCTGTGCTAAGGAGCTTGCTAGGACTCAGCCCACAGCAGCACCTCTCCTTCCCAAGTCCTCCTCGTTTCTTCTGGCCTGCAGAGTGCCCAGGTCAGCCCCCTCCTTGTGGTGGGGAGGGGAGTGGGTGAGCCTGGCCCACAGCAGGGTTGGTGCCCTTCCTGCTGGGAGTGCAGAGGAGGTCTTATTTACCAAGGTGCACCACACGCCCGGCACCACGCTCTGCCTGATTCAGACTTTTGCATCACTCTTGGCACCAAATCAGTCTTGGGAAGGGATGGATGGCTTCATTCTCTCAGGACATGTGCGCCCCACCCCCAGCTGTCTAGTTAGGTGGTGTGGGAAGGAGGCTTAGGGATGCCTAAGCCCGCTTCTCTCCCAGTGTTCTGGGTCCCCCTCCACCCAGCGCCTGGAGCTATTAATAGCACCTTAAATGAGATGGGTGTGAGCGAGATCCCAGCTGCCCACCCCAGTGGGACTCTGGCACACTGGGGGGGGTGGTTTGGGGGGCAGAACAATATATTAGCAAACACTAATGCAGTGCTTACTATGTGCCAAGCACCGTTCTTAGTAATTTACATAATGCATATGTATTAATTCATTTAATATAGGTAGGTGCTATTATTATCCTATTTAAGAGGTAAGGAAACTACGGCACAAAGGGATTAAACACGTCCCCAAGTTCACACACTTGGTAAGCGGCGGAGCTTGTGAAGGGGGTGATGCCTTGGGACCTGGGGCTTGTTCCTTCCTGCCTTGTCCTCAGAGCTGCCTTGCCGGTAGCTGTGCGTCAGGCCCCAGCCGCTGTTTCTCTGCTTTTCTCTGGCTCACCTAGGCTTGGGAACTGATTACTCCTGAGCCTTTGCATGTGGCCCCATGATGGAAGCTTTGGGGGCGGACGTAAGGGGCACCATCCCCTGCCCTCCACGTTCCGGCAAAGACGGGCATGGAACAGTATTTTTTTTTTTTTTTTAATTCTATCGGTGTATTGTTGATTTACAGTGTTGTGTTAGTTTCAGGTGTACAGCAAAGGGATTCAATTATACATCTACATGTATTCATTCTTTTTTAGATTCTTTTCTCATTTAGGTAATCACAGAATATTGAATAGAGTTCCCTGTGCTGCCCTTGTTGTTTATCCATTCTATATATACTAGTTTGCATCCCAAATTCCCACTCCATCCCTCCCCCACCCCGCTCCCTCTTGACAACCACAAGTCTCTTCTCTGTGAGTCTGTTTCTGTTTCATAGATAAGTTCATTTGTATCATTTTTTTAAGATTCCAGGTGTAGGTGAGATCATATGATGTTTGTCTTTCTCTTTCTGACTTACTTCACTTAATATGACAATCTCTAGGTCCATCCATGTTGCTGCAAATGGCATTATTCCGTTCTTTTTAATGGATGAGTAGTATTCCATTGCATATATATACCACATCTTCTTTATCCGTTCATCTGTTGGCATGATGATTTAGGTTGCTTCCATGTCTTGGCTGTTGTAAATAGCGCTGCTGTGAACATTGGGGTGCATGTATCTTTTGAATTAGAATTTTCCTCTTTTCTGGATATATGCCCAGGAGTGGGATTGCTGGATTGCATGGTAATGGAACAGTATTTTGGGAGAGCTCCCACAGCTCCCTCATTGCCACCATTACCCTAGAGGTTCCTCCCCAGGCAATGGGCTCTGTGGCCTGGTCCCTGGCCCCCGCCATACTTGGTAGGTAGGTGACCTTGCCTATTGCATTGCTATCTAGCACATGCAACAGCTGACCTTCTCTACAGAGCAAGGGAATTTCAGATGCAAACTACAGGGGGGCTGAGGCAAGTTGCAGTATCCATTCCAGGCTTAGCATGGGCTTAAAATATTTTATAATCCCTTTCAGGCATTCCTTGTCTCAGGGCCTGTGGCTTTTTGGTGGGAAGACCCTTCTTTCCTTCAGACGTGAGCCCTCAAGGCTGTGGTTCTGGGCCCTTTCGCCCCCACTGTCCTTGTCCAGGCCAAAGAGGTAGGAGCCTTTCCCACGTGACTCTCTTGGCTTCTGGTTGAACCTGCTATGTTCCTCTGCTGGTGGCCCCTGGCAGCACCCGGGGAATCCTGTTTTCTCTCCGTGACTCTTCTCTGGCTCAGAGCTCAGCAGCCCCCTTGCTGATCTTTACTTAGCCCGGTACTCCAGATTAGCACATTCTTGCTTTCCTCTCTCCAGGCTTCTGTACCCCACAGCTGTCTACAAAGTCTCTTTGGCTCTTAATGGCTTTGCCCCTGTGATGTCAGCCAGCCTGTCCTCCTGACTGGGTTGAAGGTCTTGCCTTCATTGCGTGGGCTGGTTTTTATATCCATTCAAGGATTTCTGATAAATACATACCTGGCTGTCAATTACCAGTCTTCACGGGAAATTCTTACTATGTTTCTCTTAGAATTTAAAAATACTTGCTTTTTCCAATTTTCTTACTTTGCCACATTGAATCTAGTTTTACAGATGAGGAAACCCTTTTCAGAAATGTAGATTGGCTTGCCTGACAAGCTGGGAAGTGCAGAACTGGGATGCAAATTGTGTGCGATTGCCAAGACCAGGTTTGTTGTGCTAGGCCAATCCAGCTCCTCTGCCAGGTAAGGAATTGTGTGTAAACCTGGAGGTGGAATGTGAACCCAGGCGTTCTGGCTGTAGATTCTCTGTTACCTAATGCCACACACGCTAACGTGTCTATAGCAAAGAGAGCAAGCAGAACCTGCGGTGCGTGCTCTGAGTTTAGGAGGGGCCGAGGGGCGTGCACTTGGGTTTGGGCCTTGGTGTGTCCTCATTTAGCACAGCTGTGGTTGGTTACAGCACAGAGCTGGTTTCCAGGCGGTGGGCACAGGGCTGCAGACAGAAACCCAGCCTATAGTCTTGCTGGTGACTTGTATATATCAGGGTTTCTTGGTTGTATCAGGATGTTCCAGCCTCAACTCAGAGGTGATGGAGAGGGCCCCTGTGCAGTGGCAGTTATGCTGATGGTTTACAGTGGTGAGTGCCTTTCTGATAACAAAGCACACTTAGAGGTATTCTTTCATTAGATGCTTGCAATGGCTCTCTGAGGGAGGGGGCCAGGCAGGTATTTTCACCCCCAACTTACAAATGTGGAACAGGCTTAGAAAGGTAATAGCCTCTCCAAGGCTATGCAACCAGAAATTGACAAATTCCAGACCAAGCCCAAGTCTCTCATGATTGTAAATCCAATGACCTCATGTTGCCTCTGAGTAAATTTGACAACTTCAATTCTTCCTCTCTGGGCTTCAGTTCCTATGTGCCTGTAGGGGGCGATAGAGGTCTTTCTATTTTGGGTGCTCTGAGAACTTTTTCTCTTGAACCCTTTGAACTTATCAGTCTTATAGCACATTATCTCTGGATTAGAAGCATTTTCTGTGTGTCTACCTCCCCTCATGCCCTCACCCCCCAGTTTGAGTTCTTTCAGATTGGGACTCTTCTCTTTGGTCTTGACATCTAGCACAGTGTGTGGCCTAGTAGGAGCTCGATAAATGCTTGTTGAATTGAAATACATGCAAATGAGATTGGCCAACGTTTCCTCCTCCTTCTCATAGTGCATGGGAAAGGAAAATAACCTTTTTCCTTGGTCCATCCAAATAAATGAAGTTGAAGGTGGCAAAACTCAGGACCTGTGCAGTGTCCTTATATGGCCACCAGGTGGCAGTGTGACCCCATGGCGACCTTGTCTTCTGCCTGCTCCCTAGGAGACTGAATTATCTTGGCCCCTGTTGGGAGATTGCCTCTGCAAAGCCAGTTTGCATTTGGTGATCTGAGACTGACAAGTCTCGGTCTCTGCCCCTCCTCTGAAAGTTGCGTGTTATCGTGGAAAAGGTTTACGCTTTGGAATCCACCAGGCCTGGTTTCCAACCCCGGGCTCTGC
Source organism: Delphinapterus leucas (assembly GCF_059928025.1). Classification (NCBI taxonomy): domain Eukaryota; kingdom Metazoa; phylum Chordata; class Mammalia; order Artiodactyla; family Monodontidae; genus Delphinapterus; species Delphinapterus leucas. Next base: position 41,572,934 of record NC_143129.1, read on the forward strand.
CTTTCCCCAGGAACTGAGCCTGGGACACACTACTTCTCTGAGCCTCAGTTTCCACATCCTGTAAAATGGGCAGCCATTGTACAATTAAGAAAGGACCAGCATATCATAGACCATAGCATAACTGAATGTTAGTTTTATTTTTGGAAATTCCTGTGTTTGCTTTTCCCTGCCCTCTGTAATCTGGCTCCGTCCTGGCCATCTGATCTTGCTCACCAAGCTTCATGCACTTTCCAGAAGGTCTCTTAGTGCTCCTGATGCATCACCCACCACCCCAGGGTACCTCTTGGTACCAAGATGACTGCCATGGCACCAGGTGTCATATGCAGGAGAGATGGTGTGCATTCCTGTGCTCCTTTTAAGAGGCCTCTCAGCAGACTTCCTATAAAGTTCTTCTTGACCAGTGTCGGGTCTTAGTAAAGGGCCTGGCTTAGACTAGTCAAGATTCAGCCCTTCAGGACAGGAATAAAGACGCAGACGTAGAGAATGGACTTGAGGACACCGGGGGGGGGGGGAAGGGTGGGCTGGGACGAAGTGAGAGAGTGACATGGACATATATATACACTCTCAAATGTAAAATAGATAGCTAGTGGGAAGCAGCCGCGTAGCACAGGGAGATCAGCTAGGTGCTTTGTGTCCACCTAGAGGGGTGGAATAGGGAGGGTGGGAGGGAGGCTCAAGAAGGAGGGGATATGGGGATATATGTATACGTATGGCTGATTCCCTTTATTGTAAAGCAGAAACTAATACACCATTGTAAAGCAATTGTACACCAATAAAGATGTTAAAAAAAAAAAGATTCAGCACTTGAGGCAGGTGAGGGCGCCAGGCTGCTTTAATACCCCTGGCCACCTGGTGCATGGAAGAAGAGGGGACAAGGACGAGGACCGTGAGTTAAGTAACTTGCTCAAGGTTGCAGATCTAGTAAGAACCAGGATTCAAACCACACCGGGCTGACTCCTGAGGCTATCTGTTTGTTGAAAGGACATTGCTCGGGATTTGATATGCTGGGTTTAGGGATCTTGGAGGTACCTTTTCTAACTGATCTGGAGTCTCCCCTGTCTCTAGGCCCCTTTCCATTGTTGTCTGGGTTTTTCTCGGTCTGTCTTTCTGCCCAGGTGTCCTTTACCCTCTGTCTCCCAATGCTCAACTCTGCTCGCCTTCTGGAATAGACTTCATGCCCATAGCTGGGCCTTTCTCCTGAATGGTCAAGGGTGGTCTCAGAGTAGCTGTCGAGACCCCACGAGGGGTCATCTTGAGGTTCCTTTTAGAGCAGATGAGGGAGCTGCAGAGCTCTGAGTCGGGGCTTAGGAGAAGGAAGTGCAGGGAAAGTGCTAAGGGCTGGTGTTGGACCCAGGTAGGGAGAGTCGGTGGTGTGTCGGTGGGGACGCGGGCGAGTGCGTGGGCCAGGCCTTCCGGTAGGTGCAGGCGGTGCGGCTGCCCCGCTGAGGTTACTCAGGAGGCGCTCGGCTTGCAGATGCTGCAGGACTGCCCCAAGGCCCGCCGGGAGGTGGAGCTGCACTGGCGGGCCTCCCAGTGCCCACACATTGTGCGGATCGTGGACGTCTATGAGAACCTGTACGCGGGGAGGAAGTGCTTGCTGATTGTCATGGAGTGGTGAGCAGCCCTTCCGCTTTACTCCTGGCCCAGCCTGATCCCACTCCCCACCCAGGCCCCCCACCTTCTGAGGACTGCCGGATGGGGACTCTGAAGCTTAAAATGTAGATGCCTGATTTTTGGAGGGGCAGTGGGGAGAGTGCTAGTGGGATGCTATGTCCTCAGATCTGACTGTGGCTTTGTTTCAGTTTGGATGGTGGAGAACTCTTCAGCCGAATCCAGGATCGAGGAGACCAGGCATTCACAGAAAGAGGTAGAAAGGGTCTGTTGTGGGGCCTGGGCTCGGGCAGGCAGGGGCACGGGGTGTCTGAAGGGGCTCTCGTGAGAGGTGCGGAGGCCTGCTGCCTTCTCCGGCTCACCGCTGGGGCCTTCTTCCTCAGCTGAGCCAGGGCTGCTCCTCATTCCCTGGTTTCTGGGGGGCGGCGGTGGACGTAGGGAGCCTTAGGCTGTGTGGGGGGATTGGTGTATTGGGTGTTCAAACCTAATGACACATCTTGTGACTCTCCTTCCCGCTCCCCCATTCCCTCTTCTCTGCAGAGGCATCAGAGATCATGAAGAGCATCGGCGAGGCGATCCAGTACTTACACTCAATCAATATCGCGCATCGGGATGTCAAGGTACCAGCTGTTCTTTTTGTCCCCCCCCTCAGTCCCCCGAACTCAGGTGCCATGGAGGCCATAGGGGTCAGGGTCGTGGTGACCCTAGGGAGGGTCCCCAGAGTCATCCTGCGGTGCGTCCCCGCTGCCTGGTTCCTGAGCGAGAGTGGGGCGGAGTGCCACTCTCTACCCCACAGGCCCTGCCCTTGCTGGCAAACCCCCACCCCAATCATGAAGCCCTGTGAGGCCACCCTCACCCTGCGGTGCTCCTCAGCCACACCTCACCGCCGCACCTTCGGTCTCTGTGTCACTGCAGTGTTCACTGCGGTTCTCTGCATCAGTGTCCGACTCCCATGCACGCTGTAAGCTCTTGGGAGGCAGGGAGCTGAGGGTCGTCACCGTCAGCTGTGCAGATCACAGGGGCTGGACAAATGGTTGTTGAATGGAGGCAGAAAGGAAGGAAGGGAGGAAAGGAGGGAGGGAGTGATAGCCCCTCACAGGTTCAGCAGAGGTTCTATTTATTTCTCTCTCTCTGTAGCCTGAGAATCTCTTATACACCTCCAAAAGGCCCAACGCCATTCTCAAACTCACTGATTTTGGCTTTGCCAAGGAAACCACCAGCCACAACTCTCTGACCACTCCTTGTTACACGCCATACTATGTGGGTAAGTCCAGAGGAGGCCTGGGGAGCTTGTCTTCCCCAGAGCTTTTCTCAAGCCTTCCTCTTGCCGGTCCCAGGGCCACAGGTCCTAGGAGAGTTGAATCCTCAGGCCCTTTCTAGCACTGGTTCTGGTGTGACCTGACCCAAACTAGGGCTCGTCAGAGCTCAGCTGGGACTGAAGCATTGCAGGAAATCATCTGCCTGGATTATGGGCGGCATTTTGCACACGTGCACGCTTTTCCTGAGTAGAGCTGCCATTCCCATCAGATTCCCAGTGGAGTCTGGGATGCAGATTTGGTTCAGGAGCCCCAGCTGACTGGCACAGAATAAACTCTCAAAATGCGTTTGTCAAATTAAATGGCAGTCTGAGATGCTCTTGCAGTTCAAGACTTGTTTTATCTTGAGATTCTAGCCCTAGGGCTCTCTTGGAGAAGGGTCTTCTGGTCTCCTTTGTCCAGCCCTGGGTCTGGGCTATGACTGTTCCCCTTCCCAGCCCAGCTAAGGTCCCATCAAGATGGGCTGAAGGGTTGGATGGGGAGCACCAGCCGCCGAGGAACTGCGGTGGATCCCAGTGTTCTGAGGGCCAGGCCCACCCACGTTGACCTTTGGTTTGCAGCTCCAGAAGTGCTGGGCCCAGAGAAGTATGACAAGTCCTGTGACATGTGGTCCTTGGGTGTCATCATGTACATCCTGTGAGTGCGTGGGGAGGGGCCTGGGGGAAGTGGGGCTGGGCTGGCCTGGGCTGGGCTGGGGTAGGGGTGGGATGAGAAGAAGAGGCAAAGATTAGCGTTCCCCTTCTGGATGGGAGATGCCCTGAGAATCCCCCGCATGTCCCCATCTCTCTGCGTTTAGTGGATTCTGACAGCTAAATGCTATAAATTAGCTTATGGGCAGGAAAATGTGTGGTTTACATACTGTTGCATTCCCGGGCCCTCCCTGTCCTTGACTTTGTATATTGTACCTGAGTCAGTGAGTCCCAATTTCTCTGCGACCTTTGCAAGAAGAAGCCTGTGTTGCGCTCTAGTCCTGGTGCAGGACCCTAAATAACATCAGCTCTGTCCCTCTCTTCCCACTTCCTCTCGGCTCAGGCTGTGTGGGTATCCCCCCTTCTATTCCAACCATGGCCTTGCCATCTCTCCGGGCATGAAGAGTCGCATCCGAATGGGCCAGTATGAATTCCCCAACCCAGAATGGTCAGAAGTATCAGAGGAAGGTAGAGAACCCACGTGTACATGTGCGTGTGTGCAGGTGTGTGTGCGTGTGCAGGGGCGGTCTCACGTGGGTGGCGTGGCTGTGGATCTGCACCCGGCCCACAGCTGCTGGGTACGTCCTGTCTGTGTGAAGGGCCTGTGGCAGAGCTGGGGTATGGGGCGCGTGGGGCTGTCAGGGCTGGAGCCGTAATGGTCTTCAAGGCTAGCTCCTTGGGTGGTCTGTGTCCATGCCCCTTTGAATCAGGTTTTTCCCTGAAAACTGTGGGAAGGAGAAGCAGAAGGGGGGTGGCCCCTTAGCCATCTCTGTCCCCTCCCTGCACCTCGCTATCCCCCACAGTGAAGATGCTCATCCGGAACCTGCTGAAGACAGAGCCCACCCAGAGGATGACCATCACCGAGTTCATGAACCACCCCTGGATCATGGTAAGCCTGGCGGGCTGGAGGGGCCTGGGTTCATGCGGACTGTCCCTTGGGGCTCCACCCCACCCAGGCTTTCACCGTGACCCTTTTCTCTGTCCCCAGCAATCAACAAAGGTCCCTCAGACCCCACTGCACACCAGCCGGGTCCTGAAGGAGGACAAGGAGAGGTGGGAGGACGTCAAGGTGAGGGCACCACGGGCCAAGAGGGGCTCAGAGGGTGCGCGCCGAGGTGCTTGGGTGTGAGAGGCAGTGCTGGCCCAGAGGGGTCGCTTCTGTACTCGCTGACCCCAGGGGGGCTCTGTTACAACAGGAACAGTGGCTCTGAGCCACTTCCCTGCCGGGTTGTGGGCAGAGGTCCTGTGTTTGGTCTAAAGTTGGCCGTGGCTGTTTTCTACAAGCCCTCTACTGTCTGGGTCTCTAAAGGGACCTGAAAGGTCATCTGGTACCATCTCCTCACTCTGCAGACGAGGAAGTTGACGCCCAGAGGGCGGTGACCTGGTCGAGGTCACACAGCTAGTGATCGGCTGGGGCAGACATGAACCCAGGTCTCCTGACTCCTGGTTGGCGCTCTTTCTGCCTTCCCGTGGGGCCGCTGGAGGGCTCTAGGAGAGCGCTGGCAGCACGGTGGCCAGGCTCTGTTGACCCAGCCCTGGGCCCATCACCCAGCCTGCCCTCTGTCTCCTCTGCTCCCGCCCGTCACCCGCATCCTGCCCTTGCTTTGCCTGTCGCCTCTCACGGCTCTCTCGGTCACTGCCCCCCCCAGGAGGAGATGACCAGTGCCTTGGCCACGATGCGGGTCGACTATGAGCAGATCAAGATAAAAAAGATTGAAGACGCATCCAACCCTCTGCTTCTGAAGAGGCGGAAGAAAGCTCGGGCCCTGGAGGCTGCGGCCCTCGCTCACTGAGCCGCTGGGCCCGTTCCTGCTCCACTGGAGGACAAGCAATAACTCGTGACCTGAATCTAGTTTTTAAATGAAGAGACACAGAACTGTCCACTCCCGCCTCCCCTCCTCCTCAGCCTCATGGAGCCCGGACCTCGTCATAGGCTGAATTCTGCCTTTGGTTCTGGCCACCCCTGAGAGGGAGAGCCTGGAAGGCTGAGAGGGCGTGGAGAGAAGGAGCAAGGTGCTCTTGAACCTGTGCTCATTTTGCAGTTTTATCAATAATTTGACTTAGAATTTTTATGAAACTTCTTTTATTGTTCTTGCCCTCATTCCTGCTCCTTCCCCCCAGACCCTTTCCTGTCTGGATACTACAAGGGTTTGGGGTTTGTTAAAGGGTATTTGTGGAAACTGTTGTAGGGGGCGTCCCTGTGTCGTGCCACCAGCCCTCTAATTTCCCCACTACAGCCCCAGGTCCCCGCTGGCTGAGGCCTTCCGGGAGCTGCAGGCCGTGGAGGGCTGGGGCCGGGAGGCCACCCACCTCCTCTGCTGAGCCCTCAGACGTCACCGGTGTGCCAGACGGATAGGAGTGAGTGTGGTTGTGTGTGTGCGCGTGTGCCCGTGCCCGTGTGCGTGGATCAGTGCCTGGGCCTGTGCATTTGAGGGGCCAGGGGCAGGCAGGGCTGCAGAGGGAGGGCCTCCGTTGGGGCTCAGGAACTGTCTCCCTCCTCAGGCCTGCCCTGCCCGCGCTGGCTCTGCCAAAGTGCCTGGGAAGCGTGTCCAGATTCTGAGCCAGGCCGTCCGTGCCTGCCTCTGTGAGCGGGTCCTGGGAGGTGGAGAGGAGTGACTTAGCACTGGCACAGCGACCAGGAAGGCTGGAGCCCCGCCCAGGACCCCACTCCCCGCTGAGTGCTGGTCCTGGTCCTCCGAGGCGCTCATCTGCCACGTCATCTCTCTGCTTCCCCTTCCTGCCACTATTAACCCGTTCGTGTTTATTTTCTTACATTTTTGCTGTTTCTCAACAGGCCCACTCTCAGCCCGCATGGGTGAGCCTGGGCAGTCGATGAGTGACACAGAGCTGCTGCGTTTCCTGTGCCTCCCGGGCTCTGGGGCATCGGCAGCACCCCCTGGTGGGCAAAGACAGCACCACTCTTGCGGCCCTCCTGCAGATCTCCATCGTGCGGCCTAGCGGGTGGGCGGTGGAGGCTTCACACCAAAGATGTCCCGATCCTGCCCCCTCCCCATCAGCCCCTTCCCCCCGACCCCAAACAACTCAGCGTCATGTGTCCAGGCCAGTGGGGGGGAGGGGGGAGGGGGAGGGCCCTCCCTCCCCAGTATTAATCTGCAGCAGTGTGGGGAGAGGTCCTCTGTGCCATGGTCCCTTGGGACAGGGGTGACAGTAATGCTTCAGCTTTCATCTCCCTCAGGGGCAGGGTTGGGGGGCGCACCCAGGGTCTTCTCTGGGTGTGAGGGAAGGGCTCCGAGTGCCCGCGGCGCCTCCCGTCTCTGATGGCGTGTCCAGCACTCAGATTGTTGTAAACTCTTATTGTTTTGTATGAGCAAAATTGTCTTTACTAAACAGATTTAATAGTTGAAAGGTTTTCTTTCTCTTCCTTCGTGGGGCTCAGCCCCTTGACCCCCCGCCTGTCCTCTTTCCGCACGTGGAGAGCGGTTCTGTGAGTTGGGAGGGCAGAGTCCGTGTGTCCTGGGAGAGGAGGGGAGGGCTCCCGGGCGAGAGGGAGCCAGCGCACGCCCCACTGAGGGCCTGGCCAGGACCTGGTATGGGGACACGAAGAGCAGGGCCGGTGCCCACCACGGTGCGGGGAGCCCATGCTCTTTTGCCAAGTATTGAATCAGGAGCCAAGCTGCTTCTCAGCCCAGTTCTTCGACTTGTTTAGCCACAAGCAGGAGCTGACACCCTCAGCCTGGGGGGCTGGCTGGTGTGAGGATTGTGAAGAAGTTGCTGGTGGTGAATTGGTTCAAATCCTGGGAAAGAGTCCAGAGGAGCAGGTCAGCGTAGTTCCTGCAAGTTCCAGGAGGAGGTGATAGGGGTCAGGCAGAAGCCAGAATACTCTACCTCAGACCTGGAAGAGGCCCCAGGGCTCCTATGACCCATTCCCCTCGATTCACAGATGAGAAGGCTGAGGCTCAGAGGTGGGGTATCTGAGACGCACAGTGAATTGGTTCGCAGTGGGGCCCAAGGTAGAAATCGGTCTATTGACCCCACTGCTCTCCCTCCCAGTCAGATGGAAAAATGGTCATCGATAAGTTCAACTGCATTTTCTCTTGATCCTCAGAGCTGTCGGGGAGAAAGGCAAGGCAGGATGGTTATCCCTGTTTTATGAGCGAGGAAACCGACCAAGGGAGTGAAGGGATGTGCTGGGGATCCCAGAGCTAATGGGTTTGGACTAGAACTCAGGATCCCAAGGCCTGGGGTGGTCGCACCCTAGGACCTGGTCTCCTGCCTGGAGGAGAGGCCTGCTCATCCCCCCAGTCATCAGTGGGATCGCATCCCCCCTGCTCGGGTTTGTGGCAGAGGCAGGGCATGCCTGGGGTCCCATGGCCTCCCCCTCACAACTCCTGAATGTGGCTGGCTCCTACCTTGAAACTCTACCCATCACTCTAGAAACCACCATTCGAACGAACCAGCATGAGGTTTTGCTTTCAGAGAAATCCAGTCACGTTGTCTGTGCTTATGTGGGTATCAGAGGTGATTGATAAGAACTCGGGGGAAGAGGGGATAAGGGGTGGTAGGGCGGGAATTGGGGTACAGGGGAAGGGCGTTATCAGTGCTCTGCTCTCTTTGGAGGCCATGTTAGTTTTCTGTTGCTGTTGTAATACATTTTGTGGCTTAAAACACAGATGTAATATGTCAGATTTATGAGGTCAGAAGTCTGATATAGTCTCCCTGGTCTAAAATCTAAGGTCTCAGCAGAGCTGTGTTCTGGAGGCTCTAGCAGATTCTCTTGCCTTGCGTTTCCAGCTTCCAGAGTTTTCTCCTTTCCTTGGCTCACGGCCCCCTTCATCCATCTTCAAGGGCAGCAACATCGCATCTCTCTGACCTTCTGTTGTCGCATCTCTCTAACCTAGCCAGGAAGGAGTCTCCACTTTTAAGAACCTGTGTGATTAGACTGGGCCTACCCAGATAATGCAGGAGGTCCTTCACCTCAGTCCCACCTGTAGAGTCCCTTTGCCATGTAAGGCCACATGTTCCCCGGTCCAGGGATTGGGATGTGAGCATCTGTAGGGCCGCTGCTCTGCCACAGAGGCCCATCTCACAGCCTTCTCATCCTCTTGCCCCACGCGTTAACACTTGTGTTTTCCTTCCTCCTCCATCTAGGTCAGCCCAGTTCACAAAACTGGATCTGACATTCAGGGAATGTGGCTGGGATGAAGGGCAGGAGGGGCCTGGCTTGGTGAGTGGGGTCTTGCCATGACTTTCTACTCTCTCCACACCCCTGACCTTCCACACTGGTGTGGCCCTGTGATTCTTTGTCTCTAGGAAGAACTTAAGCTCCTTCTGCTAAACTCCCAGGTGGGATGGCAGTGGAACTTCCGTGCCTAAAGGCAGATGCTGGCTTGCATGGTTCCAGGGGGCAACAGGAGATGGTTCTTGAACACCCTTCAGCGGTGTGAGATGTAAAGAGGGCTTATGGACACTTGCAGGTACCTAGGAAGCACTGGTGCTGTGCTGGGCTCTTTCCCTTGATCTCATCACCATCATAAAAGCCCTCTGACAGAGTCAGTCTAGCCTCCAGTTTACCTGTAAGAAAACTCAGCATCAGAGAAGTAAAGTGACTCTCCCAAGGCCTCATGACTAAGCAGAGGTCAATCTGGTTTGGGTCTCTTGCTTCCAAGTTTAGAGTTTTTTAAAAAACACCACCACCACCAAAGTCCTCTTGATGAGGGAGGGGGGAAGGGAGGCCAAGCAGGGAGACAGCTGGATTCTTCTCCACTGAGTAGAGGTGAATTTCCTTTTCTAGGGAATGGGGGTGGCACTCCTAGGCCCTGTGACTGTTGAGGAATGCAGCAAGATGGTGGATTTAAATGTTTGGTCAGGGGCCAGGTGGCCTTTATCACTATTGGTGTCCTACTCTCTGGTGGGCTGCCCTGCCCAGAGGGCACAGGGAAGCCCAGGTTTGGAGCGGAGTTGGTGGTCTAGGCTGAGTCCATGTTTCTGTCAGCTTGAGGGCATCACCTGTGCCTTGGGGTGAGGAGGCAGTTGGGTTGGTAAACAATAACAGAAAATTTGGGGTTTTCCTTTTTTTTTTTTTTTTCAGGTATGCGGGCCTCTCACCGTTATGGCCTCTCCCTCTGCGGAGCACAGGCTCCGGATGCGCAGGCCCAGTGGCCATGGCTCACGGGCCCAGCCACTCCGTGGCATGTGGGATCCTCCCAGACCGGGGCACGAACCTGCGTCCCCTGCATCGGCAGGCGGACTCTCAACCACTGCGCCACCAGGGAAGCCCTGGGGTTTTCTTTTGACTGGGTTGGAGACAGGAAACGCGGAGGGCTGGGAATGACAGTGGGTAGAGTGGGTAGGCTGGCCTGCTCAGGGTGCGCAGGAAATTCAGTTATTCAAGGAAGGAGGGTGGAGTTGGTGAGGCTGGGGAAAGTGGCTGTCTCACCCACCCCCGGTGAATGTAAACCTGCTGGGTGCTCTCCAGGGGGCCAGAGGGGGCTGGAGGAGGCTTTGGGAGCCAGCCTCTGATCAGCCCCAGGGATACAGCCTCTCCCCGGCTCTGTCTCTTGAAGCCCATGTTTAGGGGCTACCCCAGGGGGAGGCTGGTTGAGTTGGGGAGTAGCCATTCTTTGGAAGGGGCACCAGGCTCTGGTGGGGCCTTTCGGTGGACTCATTTTCCTTTCCCTGCACTCAGTCGGACCCAACATACTAAATCACCAAATAAATACCCAGGCACTTACTATATGTGCTATGCTTTGGGAAAAACCAAGTGTAAGACCCAGTTGCTGCCCAGTGAGATACAAAATCTGCGTGCAACCATCAGAGGCCTTGTCTTTTCTTTCTCTGCATCCGGAGGCCTGGACACATACTTTGTGGTCTGAGTCGATCCGTTCAAGACTGCCCCAGCCCAAGTGGCCTCTTAGGGCCCTAGAGGGTTTGAGACTGGAGGGATGAGTGAAGTCAGAAGGTCCTGGATCCTGGATCCTCATCTCCTGTTGGACGAAGCCCTCCATGCATGCCTTGCTCAGGACAGCAAGGGTCGGTCCTTCCTGACCCAGACACAGGAGGGTGACACGTGGCCATGCCAGGACTTCAAGAGGAGGAAAGCACCGGCTGGGTGTGCAGGGCTACGGCCCCTCCCCCAAACAGGCCGCGCTTTGCAGGGTCAGTGCCTTGGCCTCCTGGGCCCGAGCTGTTCTTTGAGACTCCCTCCAGGAACAGAAATGCCACGTTCCCATTCAGCTCGTCTCGAGCACCTGCCATGTGCCACACCCAGCGCTTGGGACTTTGGGGAGACACAGCTGAGTTAGAAGTGGGTCCAGCTCTCCTGGGACTCAGAGGCATAGGTGGGGGTTAATATGATGGAAGGCAGGGAGGATCAACGCTTTCATGGGACAGGGACAGAGCAGGGGGCCTCAGTGGGGAGGGTAGAGCTTTTCTGGTGGAGACTCAGGAGGCCTTCAAGCTGGCAAATTTGACAAATTTGATGGTAGAAAATGAGGGAGCAGCATGGTGGAGGTGTTGCCGTCAGATTTCTGCTCCGGTTTCTGCGGAGTAAGAGTCAGCTCTTCCTTTCTGGTTTCACCCCTCTGTCTTCTGGTCTGAACTGCTGTCTGCTCATCACTTCAGCTGGACCTTTAGCCATCAGATCTGTCCATGGGAAACCTGACTTCTCCTCAGTGGGGGGTCCTCGGTATTTTCTGTTCATTTTCTCTTTTCAGCCCCTTCAACCTGGATTCCCCTCTTTTGCCATGTTTGTTCCCCCAAAACCAAAACTTAGCCTATCAGGGATTTCCCCACATATTCCTTTTTTTTAAAAAATTGAGGTATAGTTGACTTACAGTATCATATAAGTTTCAGGTGTACAACATAGTGATTCACAATTTTTAAAGCTTACACTCCATTTATAGTTATATAATGTAGGCTGTATTCCCTGTGCTGCTCTATAGATTATTTATTTTATACATGGTAGCTTGCACCTCCTAATCCCTCCATCTTGCCCTTTGCTCCTTCCTTCTCTTCACCCCCGCCTATTCTTTTTTTTTTGGCTGTGCCGTGGGGCATGCGGGATCTTAGTTCCTCAACCAGGGATCAAACCCGTGCCCCCTGCAGTGGAAGCTTGGAGTCTTAACAACTGGACCTCCAGGGAAGTGCCGCCTGTTACCCCTCACCCCCAAACCCCCCCCCCCCGGCCCAGTCTTTTGAACTAATTAGTTAATTATTTTATTTGTTTATTTATTTATTTTGGCCGCACCGCGCAGCACGTGGGATCTTAGTTTCCCGACCAGGGATCGAACCCACAGCCCCTGCAGTGGAAGCGCAGAGTCTTAACCACTGGAACCACCTAGGAAGTCCCCCCCAAACCCCGCCACGACCACCTATTCTTAAGTTCATTCTTTTTTTTTTTTTTTTTTTTTTTTGCGGTACGCGGGCCTCTCACTGTTGTGGCCTCTCCCGCTGCGGAGCACAGGCTCCGGACACGCAGGCTCAGTGGCCATGGCTCACGGGCCCAGCCGCTTTGCGGCATGTGGGATCTTCCCGGACCGGGGCACGAACCCATGTCCCCTGTATCGGCAGGCGGACTCTCAACCACTGCGCCACCAGGGAAGCCCTAAGTTCATTAATTTTTAAAGAATCCTTACAAGGTTATACGTTAAACTTAGATCATTTTTAGTTATGCATTTTACAGATCATTATAGAAAAGGATAACGTTACATGAGATTAGGGGGTCCTGGAAAATTGGAGTGAATGGTTGTCAAGGGCTTCCTTGCCCCTCTCCCCTCTGAGTGTCACTGAAAAGCCAGAGTTCTTTGCAGGTCTTTCTCATCTCCATTCACCGTGGTCCCTACACCATGGGCTCCATGTGTATTAAACCTGAAGCCCTTAGGAGCTTCCCTGTAACAAATACACATTTTAGTGTACCTAAGCTTCCACACTTTTTGTCACACACCAGCATCTCAGGCCTGGAGTTACCTTGGAATGTCCATCCACACTCTGCAAGGAATAATGATTGCTCTGAAGGGAAGTCAGTACCCAGAGCCTCTGGTCAGGAAATCTTGGCCTTCAAGCCTGTAGGATCTCATGTGGGGCTCTGGGGGGGGGGGAGTGGCTGCTCCTGAGGCCAGGAACCTGCATGTGGTAAGTCATTTTAGGGGCCAGGCTGCCATGCAAATATATTCGTTTGCATAACTTTCTTGCTCTAAGGGGCAGTGAAGTTTCCTACCCCATCCGACACCCCTGCCAGTATTTGCAAGTGAAGTACTGGGACTGGCTTTCTCCCTTTGCCATCCCCCTCCCTTCATGAGTCCTCTCGTCCCCTGAGTTTTGTTTCTGTTCCCCAGGCCCTGTGTGACCAAATACTGGTCTTGACCTCTCTGATCCTAGGGTAACAGTGTTCCCGGGCCCCATGATGCAAAGTACTGCAAAAATCATGCAAATGAGTCTCCAGTCTGGGTGGCTCTGGCCCAAGCTCCTGCCAAGTTGCTGGCTCAGGTCACTGCTGCCTGGGACCATGTGAAACGTGATCTTGTTCCTTCCTCAGTTCCGGCAGCTGGTTGTCTCTTGTTCCTCAAATAGCTAGAGCCTCCTGAGGCTGTGAGGCCTTAAGGTTCAGAAAGAGCTGAGTTCTCCCAGCCCTTAGCCTCTGATTTGGAGGCCAGTGGTTCTGAATTCACCAGGCGGAGGTTTACTTTTCAAAGGAATCACAATCTCATCTGACTCTGAGAACGAAGCCTCGGTTAGTTGTGACTGGAGCCTGTGGTATGGGGAGATCTGGTGTTTGTAGTAAGACCTAGAGGGGCCAGTGGCTCTCTGGCACTCAGCTGTCTCCTTTTCTGATCAGAAACCTGCTTTATGGAAATGGTCCTCATAGTGAGACTCTAATCCTACCTCTCACCCCACCCACCCACAGTGGGACGAGGGCAGGTCATTCTCTGAGCCAGTCTGCAGGGAAGAAGAAGAGGTAGACGAGAAATCCAGTTTCATCCGCCTATTCCAGGCTCTTTTTTTAAAAATTAATTAATTAATTAATTAATTTATTTATTTTTGGCTGTGTTGGCTCTTCGTTTCTGTGCAAGGGCTTTCTCTAGTTGCGGCAAGCGGGGGCCACTGTTCATCGTGGTGCGCGGGCCTCTCACTATTGCAGCCTCTCTTGTTGCGGAGCACAGGCTCCAGACGTGCAGGCTCAGTAGTTGTGGCTCATGGGCCTAGTTGCTCCGCGGCATGGGGGATCTTCCCAGACGAGGGCTCGAACCCGTGTCCCCTGCATTGGCAGGCAGATTCTCAACCACTGCGCCACCAGGGAAGCCCTGGTTCTGAGGATGACAGCTCACCCAGCGAAGGTGCGTGCGCAGTATCTGCTGGCTGGATGAATGCGTCTAAAGAACAACACAAGCAAGCCCAATCATTCAAAGAAATTATATACACACATAATTACACATACATACAGAGTGAAATGTGAAAGCTTTCTCCTTATAACCCCTCCTCACCTAACTATGCCAACTTCCTCTTCAGAAATAACTACTTTTAGCGGCTTGATTTTATTTTGATTTTATCCAGTCTTACCAAAAACTCTAATTATTTGTCTACATACATATATGCTTAGAAACACAGGTGAGAAATTCCTTTGAAGGCTGTAACAAGTAGCAATGAAATCATTAGGTATATTGTTCGGCAACTTGCTTTTTAAAAAAATTGTGGTGAGAGAATTCCCTGGTAGTCCAGTGGTTAGGACTTGGTGCTTTCACTACCAGGGCATGTGTTCAATCCCTGGTCGGGGAACAAAGACCCACAAGCCACATGGCGCGGCCAAAAAAAAAAAAAAAAAATATGGTGGTGAAATACACATAACATAAAGTTTACTACCACCATCTTTAAGTGTAGAGCTCAGCAGTGTTAAGTATGTTCACATCGTTGTGCAACCGATCCCCAGAACTTTCTCATACCGTCAGTCAACACGCAACTTGCTTTTTTAACTTAGCGTTTCTTAGTGGGTGCCCGTGACTGAACTCAGAACCATTATATTCATTTTTAACAGCCCGTAGTGTGGCTATACAATAATTTATCTGCTCCTGATGGATGTCTCATTTTTTTTAAACTGTTAGTATTAATGTTGCAAACACCTTGTACAATATCTTTGTGCACGTGTGTAAGGATTTCTGTAGGATAGATTTCTAGAAGTGGAATAGTTACATCAAAGGGTATACACATTTTAGGTTTTGGTAAGCACTGCCAAAAAGACAGTATCGATTGTGAATGAATGCACTTTGCATATTGTTTTCGGAATGAGAGGTCCATGAAAGGATTTGCTGCCAGCGGTGGGGTAATCTGGGGACAGAATAAGTCAGCTGAAAATAAGAGGACATTCAAAGCACTTCTCAAAACCAAAAGATGCATACCATTGGCCACATTGTGGGCGACTGGAAAAATCAGATATGGAGGGGGCAAGGGGATTCCTAAAACCTCTCCTCACACATCAGCAGCTCTGCTCACTCAGTTATGGTTATTTGCATAAATTTTGGGTGTGTAGGCAGAATGGCTCAAAGACAATTCTGAGGTTCAGCCTTGTTCAGCCTCCTACTGGTATTTGACTTTGAGCAGGTTACCTGACCCACTCCTCAGACTGGGAAGCGAGTGTCCCAGGTGGAGCACTTGGGAGTTTGCAGTGTGCAAATGACTTTGACGTAAGATAGACTGGCGGGTGCTGTAAGAGGCCCAGAGTGCCATGGGAGGTTACCTGGGAGGCATGGCCCCTCTGACTAGGGAGAGTGGGGAAAGAAAGGCACATGGCATAGGAGATAGCTCTGACTCAGGGTCCTAGGTGTTATGGGGGACACAGGAGACATGCAAGGATTTTTTCTTACTATTCAGGAGTTCAACCACATTTCCCCCCCAAAACCCTTTCTGTGACAGTGATTGTGTACTCAGCCATCTGCTGATTACCGAGTCTGAGATCAGGCTTGTGACACGATGGTCAATAACTCAGATGCACACTGCACAGGAGAAAGCTTTGGAGTTATACTCAACTGGGTTCAAACTATGGACAGGTGACTTGACCTCTCTGAGCCTCAGTTTACCAACCAGTACAATGGGGATAATAATTGTGGCACCCCACAACTATTAATTAAATATTAATATTTATAATAGTTATTAATTATGAGCAGATGCCTCACAGATATCCAATTACAGCATAATCATCCAAGGGCCCCCAGCTGCTTGCTCTGAAACCCACTGTTGCACCTGCACTGAGGCCATCCTCCCCTGCATCTGCCCCCAGCCAATGACTGGGCACAGCAGGGATGCTAAGGCGCATGGGTTCCTAGGGGAACCAGAACTCTAGTGACTTTGGCTGGAGGACTCCCTGGCAACTCTGTGGAACCTCTAGGCCTCCTGTGCCCAGACTCCTCTCCCTCGCTCCTCGATGGGGTCAGACGTGGTATGATGGCTCTCTCTGCCTGGCCTGGCTCCCACCCTATTTTCTCTCGTAAAGGCATTTCCCCTCGTAAAACATTTGCATATTTAATCCCATTTTGTCATCTGCTTCTCGGAGGACCCAGACTAACAAAATAATATCACTGACCTCATTCAGTTGTTGTGAGGAACAAATGAAAAACTGTGTAAGAGACATGTAAAAGCTTGAGCATAACGCCTGGCACACAGCACTTGTTATTATGTATCATAGGAAGTAGTCTTATTATTGTATCAGTGCAAGCAGGTTGACTTAACTAAAACGGAGAGTTTGGGTTTGGGAATCTGGAAATGTGTCTTCCTGCCCCTTCCCTTATCTATTCCTTCTGAGCTCTCTCTTCCTGCTGACCCATGCCCTTTCATAACAGTGGCAGCTGTCCCAGCAGTGTCTTGGACTGCACCCGTTGCTTTCTGCCTGGGTAAAGGTGATTAACACTGGGTGGCTTTGGTTGAGCAAGTCTGCTATAGGGTCTGGGGCAGGGCTGTTCGGACCCACTGGATCTGTTGCTCTTCAGCCCGCAAAGAGGACCCCCGCCCATGCTGGGACGTGACTTGCTGGGAGGCAGCGCGAGTAGCTGGTGGGGGGGGGGGTGCGGTAGTGTCACGGGGGGGCGTTAGCAGCTGGGCAGAGTTGTGGGCCAAGGGAGGCTGATGGGAAGACGGTGTGCCTTCGAGTGAAACAGGGGCTGTGAGAGGTGAGGTTGAGTCACAGGGTTTCTCTCAAAAACCCTGTGCTGGTGGTATCTAGCATCAGCTGAAAGTGGAGCCCGCCAGCCCCAGCCTCGGCCCCAGTTCTAAGAATGCATCCCCTTCCCTCCCTCCCACACTTGACAAAATTAATCAAGTGCCTGACTTTGGAGGTGGAAACCACTGGGTTATATCCCAGCAAAGGAGGCCACAGAGATTGGGGCTGACTGAAAGGAAATGTGAGAGAAGCTGTGTCTAGGTTGGGTTTCAGAACCTGGTTCTTTGTGCTCACACCAGCAAATACAGTGTGGCTTGAGTGATTGAGCAGGAGAGGCAGTGTGGGCCAGCGCCCTGGACTCCCACAGATCCTGGTCACGTTCTGGCTCTTCCACTTGCCAGCTCAAAGCTGTCGCCCTCTGTAAGCCTCAATTTCCCATCAGTGAAACAGTGACAGAAAGGGCATCTTTGTCATACTGTGTTGTGAGAATTAAATAGCTAATCAGTGTAAACCCTTAGCCCAGTTCCTGGCACACAGTGAATGAAGGAACCGCCCAGCTCAGTTCAGAGGCCCCCTCCCCCTT
The DNA here is from genome assembly GCF_059928025.1 of Delphinapterus leucas. Classification (NCBI taxonomy): domain Eukaryota; kingdom Metazoa; phylum Chordata; class Mammalia; order Artiodactyla; family Monodontidae; genus Delphinapterus; species Delphinapterus leucas. Next base: position 41,590,235 of record NC_143129.1, read on the forward strand.
TGCGACCTCTCCTCTTGTGGATTTTGACCTCCAACAACCCTATGAGATAGTGGTGTTATCATCCCCATTTTATAGACTTGTAAGTGGAGGCTCAACTTGATTGAGTGCCTAGAAAAAAATCTTCTGGAGTTCAGGGCCCTGACATGGTCAGCAGGAGTTTACAGCTTGCTTGGAACACCTCCCAAAGGCAAAGAGGAGGCAGTGAAGTCATCTGAGGCTCAGAGAGGCTCACGGCCGCTTGTCAGTGAATGAGCCAGAGCACTCATGAACCTGAGGGCTGGAAGGGCACAGTGCAGCACCTCCCGCCTCCCGCCAGCCCCCAGACCTCCCGGATGGAACGCTCCTCCTTCAGATAATCTGCACAATTTATTTCCTTTACGTTCTGTTCATGTGTCACTTTTTCAATAACGTCTGCACTTATAGCTCTAGTTCAGACTGCCGGCTTCCTTCGCACCCCTAACTCCTTACTCTGGGCACTGGATTCTCCTCCATGGCTTTATTTTTAAAAACCGTTTTTTATTGATGTATGATGTACATACAAAACAATTACCCTACTTAATCCCCCCCTCCCCCATAGATCTGATCACCTTCTAAAAAGCCATCTAACTTATTTATAATGACTGGAATGCAAGCTCCACAAGGGCAGGAATTAGTGTCTGCTTTATTCAATGATACATCCCAGCACCGGGCACACAGTAGTCCCTATTTGTTGAACGTTGGCGGGAACCTAGTAACGTCCTAGTAACAAGCGCAAGACGGAGACCCCACCTCCCTGACAGTTTGGAGGAGGCAACACCAGGCGCTGTATGACTAAGCGCCAAAGGGTGTGGCGGAGACAGCAGCACTTGCTGGGGCTAGGAGCAGCCCCCAGAGGTTGGTGAGACACAGGGAAAGCCACCCTGGATCTAGGTGCCAGAGGGCAGCTGGCACCTTGATCCTTCCAGCTCTCCTGTCACCTGAGTCAGCTCCTCCTTCCCAGACAGAGGGGAAGCCTTCCCTCTGCCAAACCCCCATCCCTCCTGCTGCTGCTTCAGCCCATTTCCTCTCGTTCTGCCCTCAGTGGGTCTTGTGGCAGTAACCGCACCAACCATTCCAACCCATCTCATTCCTCAACCTGATGCCCCAGCAGGCCAAGCAGGGGCTGCCACAAAGTAGCCACAAACTTGTGCAGCTCGGGAGGGCAAGCCGAAAACGCTTTGCCCCTGGAGTAGGGTGAACCCCTGGAGGCACAATCCCCGACACCTGTCGGAAGCGGACCCACAGAAGATGCTCAGTAAATATTGGGTGAGTGGATGGGTGTGGCTGAGCGTTAAAAGATGCCCTGAGAATTTCTTTTAATAACCTAGCGTCTGCCTAGATTTCAGCAGCTACATCATTTAAACAAATTTTTGGTTATTTCACTTTATTATTTATTGTGTTTAGTATTTTATTTTTATATCACTTTTCTCCATAGAAGCTTCCCAAACTGTATTCAATGTGGTATAATAAAGCTGAATAAAAATAAATAAGAAAATCAAGGAAAAAAGAAAAGTGGGGTAGTAAGAACATCCCGTAGAAGCTCTTACTCAGTAGAGCTGAAACCCAGATATTTAAAGCCCTGCTGTTGGGACTTCCCTGGTGGTCCAGTGGTTAAGAAGCCACCTTCCAATGCAGGGGACGCAGGTTCGATCCCTGGTCCAGGAACAAAGATCCCACGTGCTGCGGGACAGCTAAGTCTGTGCACCACAGCTACTGAGCCCAAGTGCTCTGGAGCTCATGTGCCACAACTCCTGAGCCCGCATTCCACAACTAGAGAGCCCATGCTCTGCAATGAAAGATCCCACATGCCTCAACTAAGACCCGACATGGCCGAATAAATTAAAAAAAAAAATCTTTAAAGTCCTGCTGTTGTCTATAAGGAGAGTGGAGGGTCACACTTCTTATGGGATCCTAAGACCCCATAAAACCTCTCTGGTTTGTATCACATGCTCCTATCCAGGTACATCAGAGAATAGGTTGAGTGATGGGCATTCTGAGAACATCCCTGAATCAGAGAATCTCAGGGCTGGAAGCCTACAAAGGGATACTGCTGTTTCCCAGACTTTCTGAAATCATAGACTACCAAATAATGTTGCTCATGCTTCACCCTTATAAACCTGTTACTTAAAAGGTATCCCTGCTCCAAGCCACTGAGTAGCTACATATAGAGCAAAAACCAAAGGGAAGTAATTTCTTTAGGGATTGTTGTCTCAAAAGTGGTAACATTTTATCTGTTTTCACTAACAATAATATGACAATAATAACAAGAAAATATGTAACAATATTTTTTCCCAATTCTTATAGCACATTTGCCATTGTTTTCATAGGATCTGGACTGGAGTTCCATGAACTCTATAGCTTGTCACCAATGTCACAGTTTACTCCACCCAACCCCTCACCCCCCGCCAGGAAAGAGTTCTGTAGCCCTGTCAGAACCCACAACGCTCTCCTCTTGGTTTGTCCTCGGTGACCCTGAAGAGTGGCAAGTGGGGGCCACTTTAGAATCGTCCTGCGAGGCCTTCACAGTGAAGGTAATGGAGCTTCAATTCAGAGCCCTGAGTTGCGCAGGCCTTTTCTGATTTTGTACCTGTAACTTTTTTTTTTTTTATAACTTTATTTATTTATTTTGACTGCCTTGGGCCTTCGTTGCTGCACGCGGGCTTTCTCTAGTTGCGGCGAGCGGGGGCTACTCTTCGTTGTGGTGCACGGGCTTCTCATTGTGGTGGCTTCTCTTGTTGTGGAGCACAGGCTCTAGGCATGCGGGCTTCAGTAGTTGTGGTACACGGGCTCAGTAGTTGTGGCTTGCGGGCTCTAGAGCACAGGCTCAGTAGTTGTGGCGCACGGGCTTAGTTGCGCCGTGGCATGTGGGATCTTCCCGGCCCAGGGTTCGAACCCGTGTCCCCTGCATTGGCAGGTGGATTCTTAACCACTGCACCACGAGGGAAGTCCATACCTGTAACTTTTAATTTATTTTTTCTTAGAGACAGCCTCCAAATTATTCAAGCTTTGGGCCCCACAAAGCCTAGATCCCTCACTGCTTGCAATTCATTGTGGCAGGAAAGGCTAGCTCTGCACTGCAGATTTCTGTCCCTTCTGTTGTTGTCGCTGGGAAGTGGATGCCCAGCCAGGGACTACATTTTCCTCAGTGACTGAGTTCTAATCAGTGGAATGTGGGCAGAAAGGAAATGCCCACATTCCCAGGCCTTACCTATAAAAACCTCCATAAATCTTCCATTTTCCTTTCCATTCAATACCTTCTCTTCGGGCTGCCATGTCGACAATTCAAGACAACCACGAAAGCTATGGGTCGACGATAGCAAAGTGAATTAAGTTTGACTCCGTTTTTGATGTTTGCTGACATCCGTAGAGGCTGCGACTCCCCTTGTCTCTTCTGCCCCGGGAGACTGATAAGAAAGCTTAAGCACACCCTCCCTTGGCACTGGTGGGAGGTTCAAACCATGCAGGTCTCAGCCTGTGCCTGGGAATCCTTAGCAAGCCCCCTCACCTAACTATCACGAAACCCCAAACCCCTGCTCTCTCCCAAGCCATTCCTGGACCTGTTTGAGAAGCCACCTTGTTCCCCACAGAAAGCCTCATTATGTAATCAATAAACATTTCCATATCCTCTTGAGGTGTGTGTGTGCGCGCGCGTGTGTGATGATCCGTCTCGTCATCTGAACCACATTTTGGGTGTGTTTGGGGTCCCTCCTGTCTCTGAGGGTGACTCTGACACAGAACCTCCATCAGCAGGGATGACCATGTAGAACAGAGTTCTTGTCTGTATCTCTCCACACACACCCCCGCCCCGCCCCCCGCTTGCTGCTCCCCTTCTACACACATTCTTTCCGGGAGTGAGAAATCAATTTCTAATGTGTTAAGTTAGTGAGATTTCAGGGTTTATCTGTCACAGCAAGCTATTATGGTATTACCTTAACTAACATAGCTGATGATAAAGCTGACTCTCTAGTTCTAATCATGTCTGTCTAATTATGTCCTAATATCCTAAGAAGCTTCTGGGAAATCTGGAACAAAAACCCAAAACATTGGATCTCTTCTTTTCTGGCATGAGAGAAGGTGCTGACTGCTTATCTATCAAAGAGATTGTGGATAGGAAAGCCATTTGATTCAGGATATAGGAATAAATATGTGGTGATTCTGGAATGGTGGATTATTTATTTGTATTAATATGACTTTATTCATTCATAGTATTTTCCCATGGAAGTAAGAGGAGAGGGACGAGAAAGTTATCATGTGTTATAAAACAGTAGGGGAAGGGAGGGAATAAAAGAACCCAGTACAGCAAAATCAACCCCAGTCATGCACCAAAGCCCAAGGGAGCTGCAGGTCAAGAACTTCCCTAACCTCCCTCCTCTCTATGAATTCAAGATCTCACCCAGAGCTTTGGTTTCTGGCAGTAAACATGGAGTTGTATTTGTCCCATCTCCTACTGAACAAATTTCAGCTTCTGTGACATCTTTTTCCTAATATGTGAGCATCTTTCCTTTCTCAGTCTCCCACTCACTCCCAGTTTCTATGTGGAAACACTGCCCCCACTGCCTCTCTCTACCTTTGGAGGGGAGAGGAATGCCAGATTATTAAACCAATGGTGTGTGAGCAAGTGGAGGAGAAGGCAGCTGTCACTAGGATTCAGTAAATTTTCACTGTTGAAGGTTTCACCTTTAAGGCTGCCATGCCACTTGTCATTAGGGAGACACCTGAGTCAGGAAGAGTCGGCAGATGCGGGTGCAGACTCATATGTTAGAGGGGCCTTAAACTCATGCCTGGGAGACAAAGTACCTCAAATCTGAAGGCTGGGGCAAGATTGTCAGTGGGTCAGAGAAAGTGAGGCTCGCTCAACAAAATGAACAGATGCTTTTACACAGTGCCTGTCTTGTGTGGACAGGGCAGATCTGAGGTCTTTCTGCTCTAAATAAGCTATTTGTTTCCTATGGTCATTGGACTGGTAGATTTGAACTTCCATTATGCAGACTTGAGTATCTTGATTTCATCAAGGCATCTGAGAAAGTCAATGTCTGGTTAAGCTATAGTTGTCTATTATCTCTAGCTGACAGAAGGACCTTGATTGTTAGCTGATGCGCTGTGGCCTTGACACACCATGTTTAATGTTCTATCAACTTGGGCAAAAGTCTAGAAGCCATATTTATCAAAAGCTAGATCAGTTGTCCAAATATCTAAGAGTAAAGCAGACCTGGATGAGCACACGCCATAAATTTACTGTAAAAATCTTCAGTGTATGGAGAACGGACTTGAGGATATGGGGAGGGGGAAGGGTGAGCTTTGACAGGGCGAGAGAGAGTCATGGACATATACACACTAACAAACGTAGTAAGGTAGATAGCTAGGGGGAAGCAGCCGCAAGGCACAGGGATATTAGCTCGGTGCTTTGTGACAGCCTGGAGGGGTGGGATAGGGAGAGTGGGAGGGAGGGAGACGCAAGAGGGAAGACATATGGGAACATATGTATATGTATAACTGATTCACTTTATTATAAAGCAGAAACTAACACACAATTGTAAAGCAATTATACCCCAATAAAGATGTTTAAAAAAAAAAAAAAAAATCTTCAGTGTACAACACAGTATGAGGTTGAGGTAACTTGGTCTTAGTTCAAATTTAGAAGATTGGGATTTTAGCTGACCCCAGGGTATTAGTTTCCTAGGGCTTCTGTAAAAAACCACCACAAATTGTGTGTCTTAAAACAACAGGAATGTATTCGCTCACAGTTCTGGAGGCTAGAAGTCCAAAATTAAGCAGTCACCGGGACCATGCTCATTTTGAAGGCTCTGGGAAAGACTTCTCCTTGCCTCTTCTGGTTTCTGGTGATTGCCAGCAATCCTTAGTGTTCCTTGATTTGTGGCAACATCACTCCAATTCTGCCTCTGTCTCCACATGGCCATCTTTTCTGTGTGTCTGTGTCTCTGTGTCCAAATTTCCTTTTTGTTATAAGGACAACAGTCATTAGATTAGGGCACACAAGACTTCAGTATAACTTCATCTTAATTACATCTGCAAAGACCCTATTTTCAAATAAGATCACATTCCAAGTACTGGGGGTTTAGGACTTGAACAGATATTTATTTATTTGTTTTTGGCTGCATTGGGTCTTCATTGCTGCACATGGGCTTTCTTTAGTTGCAGCGAGTGAGGGCTACTCTTCGTTGTGGTATGCGGGCTTCTCACTACAGTGGCTTCTCTTGCTGTGGAGCATGGGCTCTAGGCGCGTGGGCTTCAGTAGTTGTGGCACGTGGGCTCAGTAGTTGTGCCTCGTGGGCTCAGTAGTTGTGGCTCGTGGGCTCAGTAGTTGTGGCTCGCGAGCTCTAGAGCTCAGGCTCAGTAGTTGCTGTGCACGGGCTTAGCTGCTCTGCGACATATGGGATCTTCCCGGACCAGGGATCGAACCCGTTTCCCCTGCATTGGCAGGCAGATTCTTAACCACTGCACCACCGGGGAAGTCCAGATCTTTTTTTTTTTTTTAATTGAAAGGACTTGAACAGATATTTTTGGGAGACACGCTTCAACCCACAACACCAAGTACAGCCAACAATGTAGTGTGGCTGCAACGGAAGGATCTGCAAGACAGTGATGAGGCGGCATCATGGTAGATAATCCTGGGGAAAGAGAGTGGTGGTCCTAATCTGCCAGTGGGCACATCCTGAGGATTCTCAGCAGCACTTCACTCCTCCTGGTCCCCTTGGCTTCCATGCATCACAATCCATTTCTCTTTTTATCCTTCTGGCTCTTCCTCCTTGGTCTCCATTTCTGATACCTCTTCCTCAGCCCACCCATTAAATGACTGTATCCCTCGGTGCTTTAAATCTTCTATTCTCATTCTCTATAGTTTTTCTGAGTGAGTTGACATCCTCTCCCGCAACTTCACTAAGTGTTTACATACCGATGACTCCAAAATCTGTGCCAATATCTCCTGAAATCAAATTAGATATCCATTTAGCTATCTTAAGGTATCTCAACTGAATATATCCCAAATTGGGATTTGCATCTTCCTGCTTTTTTAAAACCTGGGCCTCCTCCAGGATTTCCAGTCTCCGTCTATGGCACCACCATTTGTCTCAGAGATCCTTGATTTCTCCCTTTCCTTCATTCCCCACATCCAGTGAGACATCAAATCTAATTGATGCTACATCTGAACTGTTGCACAAGTATGTCTATATAATTTCCTTTTTATTTCACTGCTACTACCTTGGTTCAGGCCACTGTCTGATTTTTTTTTTTTTTTTTTTTTGCGGTACGCGGGCCTCTCACTGTCGTGGCCTCTCCCGTTGCGGAGCACAGGCTCCGGACGCGCAGGCTCAGCGGCCGTGGCTCACGGGCCCAGCCGCTCCAAGGCATGTGGGATCCTCCCGGACCGGGGCACGAACCCGCGTCCCCGGCATCGGCAGGCGGACTCCCAACCACTGCGCCACCAGGGAAGCCCTTTTTCTTTTTCTTTCGCTTGGATAACTGTAACAGGTTTTGAATTGGTCTCTGGTCTTACTCTCAGCTAATCCACTTTCCACACAGCAGCCAGAATGCAAATATAATCATGTTATTTCCCTGCTTAAAACCCTTCAATGGATTCCCACACTCTTTAGGATATGAGTCAACCTCCCCAACATGGTCTCATAGAAAGTGTATGGCCTGACTCCTGCTTACTTCTCAAGATTCATTTTTCTCTATTGCCTTTGACCCTCACACCTTCCTCCTTCTCCTCCATGTCTTTGTACCTGCTGTTCCCTCAGCACAGCAGGCTGTTCCTTTCTCTCTTTGCCTAATTAACTTATATTTCAGGTCTCAGTTTAAATATACTTTCTTGTAGGGAGGCCTTTCCTGATGCACTCTTGCTCCCATCAGTGACTGGTCTACCCCATTGCACAACTCCAAGGGGTGAAATTTGTGTTGTATTATGTGTGAATGGTGCCCCCAACATTGTGCAATGCAGTGACCAGGCAGACACACTTGGTTCCTCAGTGTCGTTTTTTACTTGTCTTCCCTCCTGAGGCTGCAAGCTCCACGTCTGATTCTCTGCTATACGCCTGGCACACGGGAAGAACTCAATCAATACTTTTTGAATTAATAAATGAGGTGTAAGAGAGAAATGACTCTCTTAGTGAGTGAATATGAGAAAAAAAAGTGGGAATGGAAAAGATGCTGAAAACCACAACTTCTACAGAATAATTTGAGTAACTGAAGATAGCTTGAAGAAATTAAGACTAGAACAGGTAGAATAGCTGCCTTCAATATTTGAAGGGCTATCCATGTGAAGATGAAATACGTTTATTCTATTGTATCCCAGAAAATAAAAGTGAAACAACTGAAGGCAAGTTATAGGGAAACAAATTTGGGCCTGATAATAAAATTCAAATAACTTTTCAATAATGCGAGCTGTCCAGAAATGAAACAGATGGCGCACAAAGTGATGGGTTCTGCTTTATTGCAAATGTTGGAGAATAAGCTTGAGGTCTATCTGTTAGGATCATTGTGGCTGGCAGTCGGGCACTTGGACAAGAGAGCCTTTGAAGGTGTAACTCAAAATGTTTGTGATTTTATGATTAAAGAGAAAGTTTTGTTTTTCATTGAACACAAGCATTTATTTAATGCTTTCTCTGTGTTGATGCTCTTGGGGATATAGGACTAGTCAAGACCCCGCACTCAAAAGTTCACAGTCAGGTTGGAGGAACAATGTCAAGTTTATAGGAAATAACTAGAAGACAAAATCTTTCAGACTCAACAGTTGTCTAAACACGTTATACAGAGGTTTGGTCAATGAGTGGAGTAAGAGCGTGGTCTTCCATTGTGGTAGAAGGCTTCATAGAAGAAGAATCATCTGAAAACGCCCTTAGAGGATGGGAAAGAGCTGGAAAGGAGGTTCCACCTCAGGAGGAAGGAGGTGAGTTGGTAGAGCCCTGTGAGAAAGGCAGATGTGGGCAAGATACAGAAGCTGGTGCTGCACACACATTTCATTCCTGGCATCAGCATATGGACTTAGCTCTGCAGAGCTCTGGTTTCCTTAGATGAAAGCAGTCAGAAGGTGGGATGAGGGCTGGCTTAAAAATTTGCTAAAACTCAGGATTCATGTCCTGTGGTGAAAGGGAATGAACTCCTCGCCTATCCTGAACTCCCTCAAATATTGGGGGTTCACTGGATGAGTCAGAGGTGACTCAGCCACCCGGAAAGAGGAAGGGATAAGGGGAGCCTCAAGATTGAAGTGCTGGACTGTTTATAGCCCAAGAGTTCATGCATATTTTTCATACAGATTTTGGCTGCAAGTAACCTAAAACCCAAATAACAGTGACTTAGTCAAAAGGAAAATTATTATCTCACATATTGAAAATTCTGAAGTAGTTCTCAGAAGCTGATTGGTTAATTGATCGATTGGTTAATTCATGGACTTAACAAAGTCATCAAGGACCTAGTTCTTTCCATTATTCTGTTTGCTATTTTCTGCTTGTTGATATATCCTCTTAGGCTGAGTCCCCTCTTGGTCTCAAGAAGGGCTCAGGGCTTCCCTGGTGGCACAGTGGTTGAGAGTCCGCCTGCCGATGCAGGGGACACAGGTTGGTGCCCCGGTCCGGGAAGATCCCACATGCCGCGGAGAGGCTCGGCCCGTGAGCCATGACCGCTGAGCCTGTGTCTGGAGCCTGTGCTCCACAACGGGAGAGGCCACAACAGTGAGAGGCCTGTGTACCACACAAAAAAAAAAAAAAAAAAAAAGAAGACATACAGATTGCCAGCAAACACATGAAAGGATGCTCAACATCACTAATCATTAGAGACATGCAAATCAAAACTACAATGAGGTATCACCTCACACGGGTCAGAATGGCCATCATCAAAAAATCTACAAACAATAAATGCTGGAGAGGGTGTGGAGAAAAGGGAACCCTCTTGCACTGTTGGCGGGAATGTAAATTGATATAGCCACTCTGGAGAACAATATGGCGGCTCCTTAAAAAACTAAAAATAGAACTACCATATGACCCAGCAATCCCACTACTGGGCATATACCCTGAGAAAACCATAATTCAAAAAGAGTCATGTACCACAATGTTCACTGCAGCACTATTTACAATAGCCAGGACATGGAAGCAACCTAAATGTCCATCGACAGATGAAAGGGTAAAGAAGATGTGGCACATATATACAATGGAATATTACTCAGCCATAAAAAGAAAAGAAATTGAACTATTTGTAGTGAGGTGCATGGACCTAGAGTCTGGCATACAGAGTGAAGTAAGTCAGAAAGAGAAAAACAAATACCGTATGCTAACACATATACATGAAATCTTAAAAGGAAAAAAAAAAGGTTCTCATGAACCTAGGGGCAGGACAGGAATAAAGACGCAGACGTAGAGAATGGACTTGAGGACCCGGGGAGGGGGAATGTTAAGCTGGGACGAAGTGAGAGAGTGGCATGGACATATATACACTACCAAATGTAAAACAGATAGCTAGTGGGAAGCAGCCGCATAGCACAGGGAGATCAGCTCGGTGTTTTGTGACCACCTAGAGGGCTGGGATGGGGGCATGGTAGGGAGATGCAAGAGGGAGGAGATATGGGGATATACGTATGCATATAGCTGATTCACTTTGTTATACAGCAGAAACTAACACAACATTGTAAAGGAATTTTACTCCAATAAAGATGTTAAAATAAAAATAATTAAATAAAAGTAGGGCTTCCCTGGTGGCACAGTGGTTGAGAGTCCACCTGCCGATGCAGAGGACACGGGTTCGTGCCCCGGTCCGGGAAGATCCCACATGCTGCGGAGAGGCTCGGCCCGTGAGCCATGGCCGCTGAGCCTGCGCGTCCAGAGCCTGTGCTCTGCAACGGGAGAGGCCACAACAGTGAGAGGCCCGCGTACTGCAAAATAAATAAATAAATAAATAAATAAATAAATAAATAAATAAATAAATAAATAAATAAAAGTAAAGAGGAAAAAAAAAACGAATAGGCACAGAAATTGTTATCCCATTCCTACAAATAAAGCCTGGGTTATTGTAGAGGCTGAGGGAACACAGTCCCTTTGGTAACTTATTCTAGGGATTAATAAAAAATAAAAAAGAGTGAGAAACACGTTTCCCTGTAGTCCCTCAGCCAACCTCATATTTCTTTGACCAAGTTATATCACAGACCCTTTTCTAAATCAGTTACTGGACAGGGAAAATAAAATTACCATGGGAGAGGCCCAGCTCCCTTGAAGCACGCGGATGCCTGACATCTGAACAAAATAAAGGTTCTTTATCAAGAGAGAAGGGAAGAATGACAGCCAACGGCAGCTGCCATATTTCCTTCCTGGTTAGGATGTTAAGTTCTTTTGGTTTAATGGAGAAAAGGGAGAGATGACCTGGCCAGTACAACTTGGCTTGCCTGAGCTGGGTTCCTTGTCAGGATATGCTGCCTATGCTAGGTACCTCTGGTTGGTGCGTTGTTGGGGCCTGAGATTCTAATTGGAGCAATGGGTTGTGGGTTCAACCCCATGGTCTTTAAGGCAACTCACAGTCCTTACTGTGGGCCTGGTATTGTGCTAGGCCACTAGCACAGTATTTCACATAATCCTCATCTTAATATGCAAATCAAGGACTATTTTCCCTACCTTCAGATAAGGAATTGAGATTAGCCAATTTACCCAAGGTCAACAGTAAGTGGTAGAGTGGGGGTTTGAAATTGGGTTAGTCTAAGTATAATATATGTATATATATATATATATATATATTTTTTAAAATAGAAGTATAGTTGATTTACAGTATTGTATTAGTTTCAGGTATATAGCAAAGAGATTTAGTTATATATATATATATATTTTTTTTCAGATTCTTTTCCATTATAGTTTATTACAAGATATTGAATATAATTCCCTGTGCTATACAGTAGGCCCTCGTTATATATATATTTTTGGCCATGCCACGCAGCTTGCAGGATCTTAGTTCCCTGACCAGGGATTGAATCTGGCCCCCAGCAGTGAAAGCGCTGAGTCCTAACCACTGGACCACCAGGGAATTCCCAGTAGGCTCTTGTTATTTATCTATATTATATACAGTAGCGTGTATCTGTTAATCCCAAATTCCTAATTTATCCCTCCCCCTCCGCTTTCCTCTTTGGTTACCATAAGTTTGATTTCTATGTTTGTGAGTCTGTTTTGTAAATAAATTCATTTGTATTTACATTTTAGATTCCACATAGAAGTGATATCATTTAATGTTTTCATACAATATTTGTCTTTCTCTGTCTGACTTATTCACTTAGTATGCTAATCTCTATGTCCATCTGTGTTGCTATGAATCATATTATTTTATTCTTTTTTATGGCTAAATAGTATTCCATTGTGTGTGTGTGTGTGTGTGTGTGTGTGTATGTATATATATATATGTATATATATATATACACACACACATCACATCTTCTTTATCCATTCATCTGTTGATGGACACCTAGGTTGTTTCCATGTCTTGGCAATTTTATTTTATTTTATTTTATTTTTTTGTCTTGGCAATTTTAAATAATGCTGCTGTGAACATTGGGGTGCATGTATCTTATATTTCTACCATTTGTATCTCACTACCTCTTTCTTCTAATTTAGAGTTTCCATGAGTCTAGGAATAAGCTTGGCTGTGTGTGATTTAGAACCTTGCTTCTCAAACCGTCTTAGGCTAAGAACCAGGTTGAAGAAAAAATTCCAATCCATTATGGAGCAACATTTTAATAAAATACAACAACAGGAATTACTAGGAAAATGAAATTAAAAAATTATAAAAAAAATACAAACCCCATTTTCAATGATTCAATCTAGCAAACAAAAAAATACCGTCAAGTTGCTCTGAAGTTTTTTAAGCACTTACTCTTCATTTCTTTTCTTCCCTTGCCACGGTCTTGTCACTGTTGGTAGTCCAACAACGGTCTTCAGGTCACCCAGAGCAGCACTGATTTAGACAGCTTTCTGCACAGCAGAGGGAAGATCTGTGTTTGGAGGTTCCCAGCTGGATGTGTCATTGGATGATGATTCATCTTGGCAAAAATGATACGCTTCTTGATTTGAGTGACTCTAAGGCTGTGTGTGGTTACTACTTGAACATCGTTATTTTTCTGATGTAAAAATGACTTCAATCTGGTGAGATATATTTACAAATATATGGGTCCTTTTATTTATCAGGAAAGTCCAAGAAATCTATATTAGGGAATCTTCTAAGGAATGTAGATCTCTTGTCCTCTAAGATTTGGAAAATCTAAAATGATCATGTGTCCATTGTATGAAACTCTGAGAACTGTACGTATGTGGAAATAAGAATCCACCAGATGCTCCAGGACACTCAAACATCTTCCACCTCTCCCTTTCATTCTCAGCAGAACCTCCAGTCCATTGCCTGACTTATCTACATTATCTCTTTTTATCGGTTCTCTCCTGTCTTTGTTTCCCTCATTATTCAACTTTGAATCCTGGATCCATCTTTCCAATCAGGCTCTTACCTGTATTCTCAACGCCCTCTTCCCCTTGTCCTTTTGTGGTATTCATGGGGCAAAACAATTCTACCTTCTCTATGTTCACCCCAGGCTGCCAAGAGGATCCTGAGAAAGATTACATAACCTGGCAGACCGCTTCAATTCAGGCTCACCTACTTCAACTGAGCTCAGCACTGCCTGGAAATCTGCCACGTTTCTTGAGAGTTGTTTGCTTTCCACATTTTTGCCAACATCATTTCAAATCTTTGTTTCTCTCCTCAAACTTCCTTGCATTCTCTCGTCCTTACTGACTCTTGTCAGAGAAAATAGAAACCATCTGATGGAAACAACCTCAACTTCCTGCCAACAAATCTTCAAACCAAACTGCTTTTGTACCCACTGTCCCTACTTCCTTCCTGTTATTCAATGAAGGAGTTCCTCCTCCTTTCAAGAGCCTCCCTTCCTTTTACCTGCATCCTACCTTTCCTGCTTTCTGAAGAATCTGTCTTTGAAGGAGTTCCTCCTCCTTTCAAGAACCCCCCTTCCTTTTACCTGCATCCTACCTTTCCTGCTTTCTGAAGAATCTGTCTTTATCAGTTCTCTCATCTCTCTCCTCTGTCTTCAACTTCTTTTCCTCCTCTATTGGCCCAACATCTTGAAAGAGCTGTCCACACAAGTCATCCCACTTTTCCACCTCCCATTTATACAACCATCTATCTCCCATCTCCCGCTATTCCCCTGCACTATTCTTGATAAAGTCACCAGTGACCCTACTTGCTATATTCAGTAGGGCTATTTTGTCTTGATCTTATTTCACCTCCCAATAGCATTTTATCCAGCCAACCAATCCTTTTTCTTTGAAATAGTTTCTTTCCTTGTCCTCAGGGATACCACTCTCTCCTGTTATTTCTCTTTACCACTCAGGTCACTCTTTCAGGTTGTTTTTACAGCATCTTCTGCTCTGAATGATAAATATCTGGCTTCTCTGGGGCTTGGTTCCAAGCTCTCTTCTCTTGTCACTCTACACTCTTCCCCTTGGTGATTTTCTCCAGCCCCAGGATTTCATTTTCCATCTCTGTAGCAATGACACCCAACCTACTGTGCTTTATCTCCAGACTACGTCTCTCTGTCCAGCTGACCACTCTGGACATATTCACTCAAAGTCTCAGAGGCACCTCTAATTCAATGGGGCCAGTGTAGAGTGTATCACCTTCCCCTCCAAACTGGCTTCTTCTCTACCCCGTTGTTCAGGCCAGAAACCTGAGGTGCATTTTGGTCATCACCTGCCATCACCACTCTCATCTAAGTAGGTGCTGAATATCTGATCACTTGCACTTCTCTCAATTCCTATTTCTTTTCTTTTTTTTTTTTTTTTGCGGTACGCGGGCCTCTCACTGCTGCGGCCTCTCCCGCTGCGGAGCACAGGCTCCGGATGCGCAGGCTCAGCGGCCATGGCTCACGGGCCCAGCCGCTCCGCGGCATGTGGGATCTTCCCGGACCGGGACACGAACCCGTGTCCCCTGCATTGGCAGGCGGGCTCTCAACCACTGCGCCACCAGGGAAGCCCTCAATTCCTATTTCTTACCACCTTAGTCCTGACTTCAATTTCCTCTTGTCTGGACTGCTAGCAAATGGTCCCTAAATGGTTTCATTCAGAAAATACATATTTTCCTCTCTACTTAATAGCCTTCAATGGCTCTTAGGTTAATCTAAAAATTTTAACGCAGCCCATTGCTTCAAGCTCATCTTAAATCTCATGCATGTTGTCTCTCTCTTGCTGTGCTTCACTTTTTATTTCCTTAAACAGTTTAAGTTCTGTCCTACTTCCAGGCCTCAGAGCATGAGAGGGGATGGAGAGGTCAGAGGGTCTGAAGACGGCCTAGGGCCTGGCTATCAATACAGATTGGTATCAGTACACGTGATACTACCCTTGCTTCAGAGACACCCCCTCCCCTGTTCTTTGTAGTTCTAAGGGGTCTTTAAATATGTGGCTCTCTCTGCTAAGGTTCTCATCACCTCCCTCTTTGTTGTCCACCTCCCACTCATCCTCCATGTCCGGCTGAGTGTCACCTTCTCATGGAAGCCTCCCCCCAACCCTCTGTCTAGGTGAGTTGCTCTCTTAAAAGCTCCTACTTCTCATTTAGTAGATATCACAATTATAATAAAACTGTGTCGTTAACTTTGTAATGTCTATTTCCACTCCTAGCTATGGAATCTGTGAAGGTAGATTCCACGTCTGCCTATTTACTGCTTTTTCTTCAGCACTCAACATAGTACTTAGAGCATAATAGGTTCTGAGTGAATAAATGTACATCTCATAATGACTCTGATTTGAGGCAAAGTCCAGGGAGAAGCCAGTTTGACTCTGTTTTTTAAAAATTAATTATTTTATTTATTTATTTTTGGCTGCATTGGGTCTTCGTTGCTGCACGCCGGCTTTCTCTAGTTGCAGCGAGTGGGGGCTACTCTTCATTGTGGTGCACGGGGCTTCTCATTGCCTTGGCTTCTCAATGCGGTGGCTTCTCTTGTTGCAGAGCACGGGCTCTAGGTTTCCTCTGTTTTTATTTGAATCTCATCCTCATTACATATGCAAGTAGAGATTATTCTGTAAGGAGACTGATTAGTTATTTATGTTGCATACTAACCTTATTTACTAGCTCAGCCCTGGTGGAGAGATATGGTAGGATCCGGTTTGGGAAATGATATCCCCCTCTTCTACGTAATCCAGAAAGATGTCTTCAAATAGACATGACATTCTGGGTTGTATATGGGACAAATTCTAGGCTCTATTATACAATGGCTTCTTGATCGTGGAAAAGAAGATATTTTTCTTGAATAATGGTGAGGGAAAAAGAAGGGTAGTAGGCTGTCTCATTTTTCAGGTTGTTAGCACATAAGCAACAATGATGGATAATGAACATGTATGAACAACGTTCAGTGTTGTAATTACATAAAGCCTTCTACATAGTTAATCTAATCTATATTTAAGGTTATGTTCAACTATTATTGCTCTGAATGAAATGAGGCATTTATGTTAAGCAGTGGGTTGTAATTGATATGTATATTTTTAAAAATTCATCAAGCAAAGCTTTTCTGAGACCAACTTCAGGCACTCAAAAAAAAATCATTTCCCTTTTTCACTCTCAAGTGAGGAGATGGTCCATTTTTGCTTTCCACTTAGAAATGGTGAGTAAGGAGGCAGAAGGTGTTATCATGAAAGTCCAAGTCTAGTGACTGGCACACGAGTTGTGTCCAGCTATTTTTTTATGGTGTTAGCACTGATCTTACCATCTGGTCCCACTTGAGCATTTTTCCAAATGTCTAAGGAATAACTGCTTTAATTATTTACTCTGTGCTTTATGTGTATTTATGCCTTTATTTCTTATGGCAACAGCACCTTGGAAGAATGATTACTCTCTATATTATAGAGAATAGCAGAAGCAGGTGATATCTCAAGGTCATGTAGCTTGGAGCCAAGGTATGACAGATTCCAGAGCCTGTACACCTCATCCCTGTGCTGTGGAATAAGAGGTAATCTGTGTTACTTTCCCTCAGGTCTTTTATCTCCCCCAGATCCTCTCCAGCCAGAGTGTCAAGCTTCTGGAAGCTCAGTGCTCTGTGGCTGCTCAACCCCGCTTGGAGAGGGGAGCTGCTGCTGACATGCAGATGACTGGGAAGCTGTTTGGAAAATGCCCAGTGCAGACCTTGTAGACACAGGAATATGTCCTGGAGGAGGGTCCAGGTGAGAATGGGTCTGGCTGACTGAAGGAATCTGATGCTGGAATTAGGAACTGTGGGCTTGAAGGGAACTTAGTGGTTTTAAAGCTTTTGATCACAAGGGACTGCAATTTTCCTGAGTCTATTTTAAGCTATTTTGGCTGGTTAAATTTTTTTTAAGGAAAAAATTCCATCTTCTGATTTTGTTAATCAAAGATGTGATATATGACTACCAAGTAGAGCTTCCAATCAGCAAGAGGTAACCTGTTTTTCCATGCACAGTGGCTTTTACTTCAGCCCAGCATGTAGCAGTGCTTTTTTTTGAGCCTGTACAGACTTATGGGAGGTAGGGGTGACAAATGTACAGTTCTTACTAGGCTTTTTCATATTTTGGAACTTATTCAAAAACAATCCTCGCCCTCACCATGAGTGCCTTCAAGAACCCATGTGAATGGCCCTAGTTGGAAACCATTAATCTAGACCTAGATCCTTACTTTATTATTGAGGAAACTGAGGGCACGTAAAATTTCCGAAGTCATCAAGTGAGTTAGTGCTTAAAAAGAGTATTGAATGGGACTTCCCTGGTGGCACAGTGGTTAAGAATCCGCCTGCCAATGTAGGGGACATGGGTTCGATCTCTGGTCTGGGAAGATCCCACATGCCTCAGAGCAACAAAGCTTGTGCGCCACAACTACAGAGCCTGCGCTCTAGAACCCGCGTGCCATAACCACTGAAGCCCGTGCACCTAGAGCCCGTGCTCTGCAAGAGAAGCCACCGCAATGAGAAGCCCGTGAGCCGCAAAGAAGAGTAGCCCCTGCTCGCCGCAACTAGAGAAAGCCTGCGTGCAGCAATGAAGACCCAAGGCAGACAAAAATAAATAAATAAATAAAATTTAAAAAACCTAACTTCTTTAAATAAATAAATAAAAAATTTTAAAAACTAGCTTCTTAAAAAAAAAAGATATGAATAATGGGACACATATTACCTGGGACCCACCAAACACTCAGAGACACAGAGTTGACAGGTTCATTCTGTAGGCGGTTCTGTAGCTTATGCAAGTTCAAAGATCTTCCTGACATTTTAAATTCTGGGTATATGCTCTTATGCTCCAGTTCCTATTTCCTTGTAGTGCTATGTCTGATTTTCCCTAATTCACCCTCGGCCTAGAGCTGGTTCCCATATTCCACAATTAAATCCACTCACAGAAGTGTTTTGAGGGGAAACATGCCATCGAATGGGCAGCTTCTGCCATCTGGCCAGTCCTCCTCTTTCTTCTTTCTTTTTGTCTCTGATCTCATTCCCTTTCTTCCAGATTGTGCCTCACTCCCAGGATGGAAGAACTCATTTTCTTTCTCTCTGTTTGATTCTGCCCGTGGTCAGATAGGGTAACCATGCTGTCAACATAGATTAGGGGAGCTCCTCTTACTGGTCCCACCCTCCTCACTTCAGCAGCTGGGACCACAGACAGAGATTCTCTTTCTCCACTGACAACCAAACTCTGCTTGAGGGGACCGATGGACAAGGGAGGAGGTGGTTGCTCTTCTTAGAGAATAAAGATTTGAAAAAAAAATCTCCATCCAAACCTCATCTGTACACTTCCTATCCAAAACACATGTACACCTTCATACCTGACACTCCATTTGACTCTTATATGACACCTGGCGTATCAGTCAGCTCAGGCTGCCATAACAAAATACCGGAGGCTGAGAGTCTTAAACAAGAGAAATTAATTTTCTCACAGTTCTGGAGACTGGAAGTCCAAGATTAAGGTGCTGGCAAGGTAGGTTTCATTCTGAAGCCTGTTCTTTTGGCAGGTGGGTACAGACAGACATCTTACTGTGTTCTCACGCAATCTCCCTTTTTGTGCTTGGGAGGATGGGGGGAGGGGCAGGTGGGGGGAAAGAGAGCGAGAGCACACATATGTGAGCTCTCTATGTCTCTCCTTATAAGGGCACTAATCCCATCATGAGTACCCCACCCTTATGACCTCATCTAATCCTAAGTGCCTCCCAAAGGACCCATCTCCAAATACCATCACACTGGGGGTTCGGGCTTTAACATATGGATTTTGAGGAGACACATTCAGTCCATAACACTGGAAAAAGGGAAAGAAGTTTTACCTGTTTTCCAGATGAGACACCGAGGCTCGGAGAAGTAACTATATTAGACTAAGCCTATAAGAGAGAACTGAAGGAGGGCAGTGTCCAGGATGCTGACCCACCCATGCACTCTGATGTCTACCCAAATCTTCCCCTTCCCCTCACCAGTCAAGGAGTCTGATGTGCCAACCAGCTCAAAGCTATTTCTTCTAAATTCTTAGAAGGGTGTAGTAGTTTTCAAACATGTTCACAGATTCTTTGATACTCTTCTCTTCAAAAGGTGGAATCTAATTCCTCTCCCCTGGAATATGGGCTATCCTTACCAATGTGCTTCTAACAAATGGAATGTGGCAGAAGTGATGGTATGAGATTTCTGAGATTAAGTCTAAAAGATACCATGACTTCCCCCTTGCCCTGTCTCTTGGATCATTGGCTCAGGAAGACAGCTGCCGTGTCGTGAAAATACTCAAGAAACCGTGCAGAGAAGCTCATGTGGTAAGAAGCCAAGGCTACCTGCCAATGGCCAGTGAGGGACTGAGGTCTCCTGCCAACAGCCCTGTGAATGTGCCATCGTGGATGTAAATTGTCCAGTCCCAGTCGAGACTTCAAGTGATTGCTGCCCTGGCTGTCATTTTGACTACAGCCTCATTAGAGACCCTTGCTGCTCCAAGATTCCTGACCTAAAGAAACTGTGGTATAATAAACGTTTATGGTTTTAAGCTGCTAAATCTGCAGGGCAACAATAGATAATTGGTACAAAGGGAAAAGTGTTTAATGCTGCTATCCTCACTTGTCCGTCCTCCACATCACCCACATGGCCGAGCCCTATCAACATTTCTGAGCATCAGTTCCCTCTTACAGAAAATACCAATAAAATACCATGTAGTATAACTGATACATACGTGCCTAGTACTGACTCACTCAAAATAAGTGCTCAAGAAATTGTAGTTTTTGTCAGCATCTTGTCAGCTATGCAGCTTCTCCATGTGAGTTTCTGTCTATTGGTTTCGGATGCCCACTTCCCTCACGTGAGGTGCCAACCTCAAACCAAAGTCAATGTGCATTGCCTGCCAGAGACCCCTAACCGCTTAATCCTTCCCGGGTGAGGGACTCATGGCTTCTTCTCCATTTCAGTACAGAGAGCTTTCCTCCCTCTCTCACTGTCTTCTTCTAGCCTCCATTCTTAACCCTAATCTTTCATCTCAGAATTTCAGCTTTGATCCTTCCCACTTCCTTCCTATGGTTGCTTTAACCGAAGTGAGTCAGGTCTTACTGAAAAACTGACCACAGCCACTCGGCTCCCACCCTCCCCCAGACCAGGGCTGCCTGGGCAGAGTGTGAGGGGGATCAGTGTTTACTCAGCCCATTCTTTCCCTTCTCCACCTCAAGTCATAGGGCTTTGAGTAGGGCTTCCCCAGCCACCATGCCCCGCCTAACAGACCGCAGTCAGCAGCCTATCTCACACTTGTCTGGTGGCTCAAGGAGAGAACAGAAGTGCAGCAGCTTTAGTCCTTGGGTAGCCTATCAAGTGGGCTCATTTGCTTATATTCTACTCTATTAGGTCCAACCTGTTGCCTCTGCTCAGCTCCAGGAGGATTTGGTAGAAGATTTTAGGTGTGAATTCTAATAACAGCCAACTGTGTGCACTAGGACCATCTCCTAGTGTCCGGAGACATGCAGCACTTTATCGTAATCCTCACAATAACACAGGCAAATTAATATTCATCCCTGGAGCTTTGGAACTTGAAGGAGCAAACAACAATAACAAAAAAGAAGACAAAGAAAAAGCCACCAAAACCTAAAATACACTGAAAAACTTCTTCTGCCTTGCTTTTTAATTTTGGTATGTACAGAATCTCATCCTTAGCCTTGAAAATCAGCATGATCATGAAGGATGATTCTTTAAAGGACTGAGTTTAGGGGAAGAATATGGTGGTCTTTGCTATTGGCTTTTGAAGGGGTAACAGCTTTTCCCTGATCAGATTTGGAGGTTTCCGGTTTTCTGGGAGAGGGTAGCTGGCTTACTTTCTCTGGAATGTAGAATTCATTCATCTACTCTCTTCTATCTTGGAAACTTTGAGAGAATATTTTTAGCCAGACAGAAGTCAACTGACACCATAACATGATATTAATAAGACCCATTTATTTATTCAAAATTAAAATCTGCTATGAAGACAGACAAACAATGTAACATTCCCAGAGGAATTGAATTGCTTCTAGTTCAGGCTGAGTTCTATTAGAACCAATTTTAGGTTGTTATAAATAACAAGCTGGCCACAGCTTTCAAGAGTGAAGTGGCTGGGGAATGAGGTCAGGGGAATCCCTCAGAGCCACTGGAATATTAATTGTCAAAGGCGCTCCCTAGTTTCTCTTCTTACGAGCGTAGGAGTCTTTGTAACACTCCGGGAGCCCCAGGCTCAGGGACAAGAGAAATTAGAGGGAGGTCAGGGAAAATAGCCCAACAGCTGTCAAGTGTGGTTAGGCTTGGAAATGAAGCTGCAGT
This sequence comes from Delphinapterus leucas, assembly GCF_059928025.1. Taxonomy (NCBI): domain Eukaryota; kingdom Metazoa; phylum Chordata; class Mammalia; order Artiodactyla; family Monodontidae; genus Delphinapterus; species Delphinapterus leucas. The sequence goes on from NC_143129.1 coordinate 41,612,025, forward strand.
TGACTCCTCAAGGAACAATTTTTTTCCCTTATATAACTTACAATTTCTCTTAAAACACTCGAATACCATAGGGTATCACCCTATGGAAACAGCTTAAACACAGGTGAAAATAATAAATATTGAAAAAATGTATAATATTGGGCTTCTTTCTAAATATTTCACAGAGAAGCTCAGTAAATAAATAGAAATGGGAGTTGAGGTATCAGAGGTAATAAATATTCTAGGAGAGAGGTACAGTAGGGTTTTCCAGGGAGCTGGTTCTGCTCTCCCAGAACCCTGGATCAGATTTCAAAGATCTTCAGTTTATGTCCTAGGGTCTAGTAGAGTCGCCATCCTGGATGGTTTCCTCACTAGAATGCTTCAGTTTTTCATCTTTGTTGTCATGTAGGCTTCTATGTAGTTGATGAAGATGTCAAACTCACTCATGGCTTTGTAGACACCCTTCTCTTGGAGCTGTGTAGGAAGATAAGAAATGTTTAGTGAAAACCCCATCTGAGCAAGTAAGTGGGTTCTCCGCTTGGATGGTCATGACCCTGGGACCCAGAAGCTGTACTAGCTCCCTTGTGTTGGGGGATGAAGGACAGACCCTGGGGACCTGAGGATATGCCCTGCTGTCAGGAAAGGCTGTGCATTGGCCTGGACCATGGCCAATAGGCAGCAAGAGGAACATTCACTTTTGCAAAGCACAGTCTTTCAAATGGTGCCTTTTCAACAGTTTTAAAGGTCATGTACTCACATGATGCTTATTCAAAATTTGATGAAAAGACATTAGGGGAACCACTTTGAAAGCAAGACATTGAGAGAAGGAGAGAAGGGAGCCTTTTTTGTGTTTATGTTCCCCCACCCATGGATTGAGGAGGTCCAGCCCTGTTGCTCTGGCCTACTGTCGGGGGATTCATGCCCCCTGGTGTTGGAACCCTGCCCAGTGTCTGTCTCCAGCCCATGAAGAGGACATAGGCCCCATGGCTTCTGGGAAATGTGGTAGAAGAATTCATGGACAGTTGAAAGAGTGAAACCCCACTTGGTTTGAGAGCTGACTTTCTCAGGCACCTTGGGAGGTGTGACTGGAAGATGGAAAGAGAAGGGAACCAAGTCCACATAAGGGAGAGCTCTGCTTCCTGCTCTGAGTTTGGGGGAGTTCAGGCTGCACCCCTGGGTGTGTTTGTAAGTGCACGTTCACGTGTCAGCTTCCTGCACGTGTGGCTTCAGACCTGATTCCCAACAAGCTACTTTCTGTTTCCTCTGTCACTCTCCCCAGCACCCAGCTCACTGTGTTCACAGCTGGCTGGCCAGCCCAACCCGCAGGCCTGCAAAGGCAGGGAGCAGTCATTTAGAAACCCCCCAAAACACTTCACAGAAAACAAACAGAACTGAGATGGCAGCTCCTCACTGGCTGAGGAGGTCACACCATTTGTCGGGTTCCCACACTCCCTCCGAGCGAAGTTCAGGGCCTGCTGAGCACCGGCCAACCTCCGCCCCTCGGGAGTGGGCAGAGGTCATGGCCCCCAGGCCCTCCCTGCCAGCATCCCAGGCTCACCTTATTGAAGACACTCTTCACCTGCTCCACCGCTTTGCTCTTGTTTTCACAGGGCAGAAATCGATGCTGTGGAAGGAAAGAGAAAGTGTGAACAACGCTGGCGCCCGGGTCCTTGGGTCCATTGTGCTTGGGGGACAACCCGGGAGCAGCGACGGGCCAGACTCATCTTGGACGCCTACTCTCCACAGCTCCTGTGAGGACGAGCCTACCTCGTCCTTCCCCACCAGACAGAGAAGAAACACAGCCCAGGGAGATTACTTGTGTTTCCCTAGGAGCTGCTCCCAGCTGCGTACAAGGCTGCGTCAAACACCCAGGTCTTGCAGTTTCCTCCCCTGGCACGTCCCAGTGCCGACCAGAGCCTGAGCCAGTCCTTCTGTCCTTTCCTGCTTTTGTCCTGTCCCTCTCCATCAGCCCCAGCCACGAGGACCATTTCTAAGTCTCCGAGGAGCAGAGACACAGTCTCAGCCCTGCAGGCCAAACCCGTTGCATGGTCCTCTTCTACAATTACAGCCCAAATGATTTCTCAACATCAGTGAGGGAACAAAGGAAGCCAGTGGTGAGGACATCATTTCAGTTGGAGAAATAAATGATCCTGGGGGATTATTCACAGACACTAGCTTGGGGCCGAGTAGCCCCCTGGTCCCTCTAAAATGCCCGGGGGAATCCTGTCAGTCAGTTGGGCTCCACTTGAAGCTCTGCTCTCAAAAGGTTAAGAAGACATGGGGAGTGGAGTTTCCTCCCCCGGGACCCTTACCTCTGGCCCCTCCTGCGGGGCCCAGGTCCTAGGTCCCCAGGGACGAGGGAGCCCTGACTGAAGCTCTGGGCCCCTTTCATGTAGAGAGAGGGGAATAGCTAACTAATAACCCACAAATGACTCACAAATAACAGGAAAGCTATTGCAAACCTTCACATGTAAATGCCTAGCGGCCACCCCACCCTCTGCTCAGAGAGAAATGAGCAAGTGATGCGACTTCAGCGCCTGGCCGGAGGGAGAAGGCGCCTGCCAGCCTGTGTCTTTGTGTCTCCGGGTGGGAACCGGGTTTGGGCAGGATGTTTCCGGAAGAGCCCAGAGGAGAGAGAGCAGCCTGCAAGGGAAAGAGCCGGCCTGCTACTCACACAGCGCCTCAGCCGCAGCCTGAGGGTCTTCAGCTTCTCCCCCAGGGAGTTCACGTGCTCTTTGATGTTGGGGCCATGGTCCTCAGCCTGCGGCATCACCTCCTCCAGGTAAAACTGGATCATCTCCGACAAGGCTTGGCAACCCAGGTAACCCTAAGGGCGGAAGCCAGGATGGGTGGTGACCCGGGAGGAAGAGCTACTGCTTGAGAGGACGGCTTTGTCCCCGGGGACCTTCTTAAGTGACCACCTCCCCCCAGGACCGAGCCCTTAGTGACAGACCCCCCTCCCACTACTGACTATGTGCTGAGTTAAGATCTTCCCACTTCTCCTTTTCAAAGTGAGGGAAGTGGACCCAGCTCCTTGCAGGCGAGAAGCAGAGAGGCCCTTAGTCACGCTGCACACCGCACCCCCGTCCCCGCCCAGCCCTCACCTTAAAGTCCTCCAGCAGAGACTGGCTCAACAACGAGTTGTCCAGCTGGTCATTCATTTGCTGCAAGAAGAACACAAGGAGAATGAACCCAAGGTTTGGGGAAATAACTGAAATTGACTGCTTTTCTCATGCCCTTTTATTTATAGAGTTTTTGATTTTTAATCAATGCAGACCTGGCCCCAAAATGGAAAAGAGAGCTTTCAAAACAGGACATGCAACGGTGCTGGAACTCTTAGTTAAATCAAGTCCTTCCCCTTGGGATCAAGTTCTTTAAAAAAAATCTGGCTGATTTTGAAGGCAAGGCAGAAGCTTGCCTGGGTCCTGGACTTTCTGCAAAACTGTGTCACATGTGCAAGGGTCCCCATACCAACCCCTTGCCTCCCTTTGCTTTTCTGTCTACCCGCTGCCGACATCCAGCTGCAGCACTGAAAGTTCTCCGCAAGCGGGAAGCATCTCCTAATGCAGGTTTCCCCTGTATGGTGCTACCCCAAACCATCAGTCTTTCAGGTTCTGGAAGCCCTCTAAGCTGAGGCAATTTATGTTTCCCTGCCGCAGGGTATGGGGAACATCTTCACCTCCAGTCAGACCCTTCGTGATCTCTCCCAGCCTATGAAGTATTGAGCTCCAGAGAATTCTTATACAAATTTCCGAGCATAGGAGAGATAGGAGAGATACCTTTCTGAAGGGAGCTTTTCCTGCACAATTTACGGCAGCACCAGGGATTAGATTGACTCACTGAACCCGCAGCTTGACCAGGGACTCTTACGAATTTCAGTTTGGCAGGGAATGGGTGTTGGGGGTGGAGGTGAATGAAAAGGAGGCTTTATAAGCTCCAACAGGATGCCTCGTCAGGCAGTCCCAGGGAGGAAGGAAGGACAGGAGAGCATCATACTCACAAAGAAAGTCTTCACGCTGCTGAAGGCAGCTCGGAGCTCCCGCAGCATGTGGGGCAGGCTGTCTGGGAAGTGGATGCAGCTGTCCTTAGCCTGGGTGCCCTGGTGTTGGCCGGCTGCCACTCTGGCCAGGAAGATCAGGCAACAGAGCAGTGCTGAGCTGGGCATGGTGGTGTTCTGCCTTCTTCGTTCAGTCAGACTTGTGGTTTGGTTTTGCAAGAGCAAGCCCCTGTTGTGTAGACCTTCACCTACTGGGTCCCCCTTTTATATTGTGGGGCCTCGCCATTCATAAAAAGCCACAGTGTCACAGATTTCCTGGCAAAAGTTTCTTCTGATTAAAGCTCCTCCCTTCCCTAGACCTCTCCAACTTTGTATTCGTTGAAACTCTTACTCAAAGGTTTTAATTTTGCATCGTAAGCAAAAGAGATGGTTGAAAAATGAACTTCTGCATATGGTTATTTTTAGGAGGAGCTACCTCTCTCTCCCTTTTAAAATAATTTTTCAGCTTCTCTTAATAAAAAAAAAAAAGTTGATTTCCTGGGGTGAACAGCTGTTCTGTGCGCAGGGACCCACAGTTGTGGGTTCCATTCACGTGTTCCTAGGTCACAGTGACGTGGACAAATTGGCCATTCCAGAATACACTGGGATTGAGAAATAACTGGGTCCCCCTCCCCAACCTGGGTTGATACTCAAGGCTTCTCCTTACTGGATTGGGAAGTCACCTCAGCACTCCAGACCTCATCTTCCCCAAATGAAAACAGGAGTGTGAGCTAAATATCCTCAAAGCTGTCTTCTGCTTCTTTCATTTTATGTTCCAAGACTACTCCTTAAAGAGGCCAGCTTCCCACAGGACAGGCAAGGGTGTCGGACGAGCTCCACGTTCCTTCTCTGGCCCTGGATTCATTTAGACTCTCAGATCCATGTCTCCAACCTCCTTGGCTAGCCACATCCTCAGGGGGAATTAGTAAGAGTAGTCCACGCTTACTGGAAGCTGTACCTGCCAGTCACCATGACCCTCATCTCCATTTTACAGTGAGCAAACCGAGGCACACAGATATTAAGCACCCTGCACATGGGTGCCGAATGAGGGAGCCAGAATTTGCACCCAGGCCTGCCTGATACTCAGGCTGTGCACCTTTCCCTATTCTACACTGGGCCCAGTGTGCAGAATGGAAAATTTGGCTTAAAGAGTCACTAGGTTTCTTCTGGGTTGTAAGCTTCAGTGGCTGGAGACTTAACATTTGAAAGATGGGGAGGAAGAAGTAAAAATAACAAAGAAAATAAGTTGGGATTCCATGAAGGCTGGACAGGAGGCCCTTTTCTCCTCGCTTACCTATCCCTTGTCTTCCTTCCAAAGAAGCCTTAGTTGTCTTGCTTTGGATTTGCACATGTGAGTGTGTGAGTGTGTGTGAGTGTGTGTGTGTGAGTGTGTGTAGGGGCAGAGTAGCCAGGTATGGTAAGGAATGTTGCACTACCACTAGAAGGAAAGGATGGTGTGGTGACATTACTTCTACAGATATGAAGAAAGTCTTTGATTGGGCCTTGACCTCCCCCTTCTGCAGGGGCTTCTCCCACTGCCCCACTGAAGAGCTCTGATCTGGGGGGACAGGAGGCCGGGGCTCTGCCACTCAAACCTAGGGCAAGTCACCTGACCTCCCTGTGTCTGTTTTCCATCTATCCCAAGGGGACAGCTGTACCTGCCTTCTGTCTGCCGGGGGCCTTTGGGCTTCACATGGGATGGGGCCTGGGGAGGTAACAAGTGGATTCAGATGTAGGATATCTCCAGTGTTTCTGTTATTTTCTTGCCTTCTTGCATCAGCACTGGGATACCTCAGGTGGCCCTGGGCTCTGAGTGTGCCCCATTAAAGAAGCTCACTGCACCAGACAAGGGGGGCAGACATGCTGGGGCTGGGCTGGAGGGAGTGGGAGGGAGGAGGCAAAGAGCCCAGGCTGCGGATGTACCTTGTGGGTCAGGATCAGGGGACTGTAGTCTCTCTTCCCAACTCTCTGGGGAGTGTTGGTGCAGAAGCCTAAGAATCACAAAGGGAGAAAGAACCTTTAGAAATAGGCGCGGAAGGGAACTATATTCAGTATCCTGTAATAAACCATAATGGAAAAGAATATGAAAAAGTATACATATATGTATAACTGAATCACTTTGCTGTACAGCGGAAATTAACACAACATTGAAAATCAACTGTACTTCAATCAAATTAAAAAAAAAAAAAAAGAAATAAGTGTGGAGCTGACTCAGGAATTGCTGCTCCTGCCAGATTTACACTGGCCTTAGGAGTTCTGAGTGTTGCCACGAGGAAGAAGAGGAAAGGGGTCAGGGGCTGGGCTTTGCACCCCTTCCACCCTACTCCTTCCCTCTTGGCTCCTGGGTTTTCTGGGCTGTGTGTGCTTCAGCCCGTAGGGCTGACCCCTCTCTGAGCTGGGTGTTCTGGGTACCGACTCAGCCTGGCAGACCAGTCAGGCCAGAGGACCCAAACCCAGGGCAGACTACGAGGCCCCGGTTCTGGACCCAGACAGCACAGATTCCCCTCTTACCTTTGTTTGCCACTGTGCCATGTGCTTTTCTCCACTACTAAGTCTACAACAAATGTCGCTGTCATCCATGTGCACAACTGCCTCAGCCAATCAGCTGTGAGCTCCCTGAAACAGGGCACTGTTCCATTACCTTTTGTGTATCTGGTGCCGAGTACAGGGTCTGGCCCATGGAAGGTGCCAGGGACACAGCTTCCTTTTTTCTCTGTTGGGATGGGCATAGCAGAGTACCCTGTGGGCCTCGACCAGGGCTGGTCTGGGCAATGGCAAGCACTCAGAGCAACTCAGGAAGGCAGGCAGTATCTCTTCCACTTTCTTCTTACAATTTGAAATATTAAATACACACACACACACACACACACACACAGAGACACGCATGCACGCATACATGAACATAATGGCAGGAGAAGAGAGTTGGGCAAGAGCCATTTCTATCTTTCTTTATTCCATAAGCCATTAGGTAGGGTAAGGGTTAGGCTCTAACTTCTTTCTTTGTTTTGGAATGTTTGGTAAATGTTGCCAATTACCTCAAGCCATTTGTTGAATTTTTCATCCTTTCTCTGTTGATGTGAAATTGTTGTCCTCTCTCATCTCAAAATTTTCAGAATCTAAATGGTCAGAGACCACTTAGGCAACTTCCTTGATGCAATTACTTAATTAACAAATGGAGATAACAATATCTTCCCTACCCACATATCTCACAGGACTGAAGTCAAGCTGACACAAGAGAATAGGTGTGAACATCTTGGGAAAAGTTAAGACCCTTTGCTTATATATTGACCAAACAGAAAGAACAACAAAGATGACTCCTGTTTCTCAAGACTGTGAAGGTACCATTCATCTGAAAAGTCATTAGGATTCACCGGGAAAAATCCCAAACTCACAGGTCATGTAGATGTGACATAAATGTCAACAGTCTGCATGTCAGATTTGAGTTGGGGTTTCAGTCCAAGGCAAGAGCCCAAGTAGGGAAGAAATTGAGCGAGCAGGCACCAGTGGTTGGATGGTGTGTCAGTCTGGGCACCATTTGGCCCTGTGGATTTCAAGACAACACAAATGCCACTCATTAGACTGTGAGCTCCTTGAGAGCAGATGGTCTGAGCCAATTCTCCCTCAGATCTAGATTCATAGCAGGTGTCCAATACATGCTTATTAAATTGAATTTAAATGAATTTTTTCCCTTGGGGACTCACTGGGAAATCAGAGGAAAGTGTGGGAGGGGAGATATCTCTTCTCTTCCATCCCTGCTCCAGGATATTCCCTAATGTTCATATTCAGCTGCAAAAGAAAGAAAGTCTGACTCACCATGGCTTAAAAAGGAAAGGGATATTATTTTTTGGTCTTCCGTGACAAGAAGTTCAGAGGCAGGCAGTCCAAGGCTAGTACAGCACTCCAGTGTCATCCAGGGCCCAACTTTTCTGCTTTCCTGCTTTTCTATGAATTGTTGTAGGATGTCAGGGAGGAGGGACGTGGGTAGAGTCTAAAGGTCCAAAGGCATGTCAGCCCAGGAGATCCTAATAATTTTTCTGGAAAGCTCCATCTATGAGTTTCACCACTTTAGCTGCAGACGACTCCAGGCAGACAAGAATTGTGAACAGATTTTGGAGGGTGCGGTCTATAATGCACAAGAGCTTATAAGGAATCACCTCACAGCTAACCTCATGCTCAGCAAAAGGGCAGCCTTCTTGGTGTAACTGTCCTCTATCTTGCAACAATTCTGCTGCTCAGACCCAAGAGTGGGGAACAGACTGGGAGCCCTGTGGGGCTGCACTGGAGTCACAAAGAGAAGGCTATGGAAACTGAGCTTGCTGGACTCAGGGTTCAGCCAGCTTGCCTGTCAACAGGGCCACCACAAGCGTAGCAGGCAGGTCAGTGATGCAGGCAGAGAAGGTGGGAAGGTGCCCACCCAGGACAAGGGAGCTGACTGTCTCAATGAAGAATCCCTTGGGGGCTTGGCTCCTGTGTGCTCACTTGTAATCATTATTTTAAGGCTGATAATGGGAGTTTCATTTCTTCTTCTTCAGGACATCTAGAACGTACAATAGTTTCCCCAGCTTGAAATTTCTAGTATTCCCTTGAATAACCTTGCTCAGCTCCCTGGACCGAGGCTTCCTCAGGGGCTTTGCTGCAACAGGCCTGGTCAAGAGCACAGAGTGTGGCATCACACCCCCCAAGTGGGGCCGGGTGTGACCCCAAGGGACAGGGTTCTGTCTTTGAATTTGGCCTTGTGGTTGAGGTGCTTCAGAATAAAGTCCTGGTGGGTCAGAGCTTTAAAAGGAGCCCGAGTTGGGGCTGGCCCCTAGGCCGAATCAAGCAAGGGTTATGCAAACTGGAGTGGGTGCCCTTCCGAGGACTGTGGCCGGCAGACGCTGCAAACCACAGCGGAAGGGCTGATCTTTGGACAGCCAATGTGGAATTCCCCTTTGTACAACGGTGGCGCCATATCAAGCAATTTGGATTTTCCTTAGGGGACGGACACTGTGCTCTGTAACTTCTCATACGAGAGATTTGGCTACAGGGGCCAGGACACTAGGTGTTGGAGTCCTTGCCACCCAGAGGATACAGCTGTCTCTGCTCTGTCTGCATGACTACCTAGAATAACTAGTGGGTTCCTGAGCCTGGAGCACAGATAGATTCCTTCAGCTCCAGGGCTGTCCCTCTGATGGGATTTAGTTTACTCAAATTTCCCTGGATGGCTGACACATTAAACCTAGTGTGTCCAAGCAGGACACGTGATCTGTGTAGTCACTCAGAGGGCCCCATGCTTGGAAGGGCCCTGCCTTTGCTCTGTTGTCACTGTCTTGAAATTCTTAACAATTGTTGAACAAGAGGCCCCACGTTTTCATTTTGCACTGGGCCCCCAATTTATGTAATTGATTTTTTATCAGAGACTAAACTCATCCTCTTCTTTCTCTCATCTCAGCTTCATCCAGTGACATGGCACCCTAACTCAGCAAGGGGACCACCATCTAACCTAACATACATACAAGCCAGACACCTAGAAGTAACTTGTCGGTTCCTCCCTCTCCCTTACCAACCTATGTCCAATCTATTAGCAGGTCTTCCAGATTTTTCTTCATAAACATCTTTGTAATCTGCTAACTTCTCTCCATTTGTATCAGCAGCAGCAGCAACTGTCTGGTTCAAGCTTCCGTCTTGTCTCTCCTGGGCTCCGGACAAGCGCCTTGTTGACATTCTAATATCCATTCTCCATACTGTCCTCCACTTTGTATCCCAAGTGATTATTTTCAAATACCAATCTGATCATGACTCTCCCCTTGCTTAAACCCTTCAATGACGTGTCACTTTCCCTTCCTGGGTAAAATAAGGACCCACATTCTTAATACTGTTTACAGCTCCCTTTATTATCTGACCTTGACTACTTCTTCTGCCTCATCTTCCAGCACCCTCCACTTCCCTCTGCGTTCCAGCCATATTGGCTTTCCTCTTTTGTTTTTTCCCAAATCATCCATGCTCTCTCTCCTACCACGGGGCCTTTGCACCTGTAGTTTCTCCTTTCTGGATTGTGCCTCCCCCTCTCTTCATCCTTTGGTTCTCAGCTTAGATCTTACTTTCCCATATGAGTTTTTCCTTATTCTGCAGTCAAGGTCAGGTCATTTGGGTATATCTCCTCAGGACACCTTGCTCCTTTTCTTTATAGTACTGGTGTCAGTTTGTAATTACACACGTGGCTATGTGGTCTCTTGACTGATCTCCATCTCTCCCATTAGACTGCCCTCCTCAAGGGCAGGGCTCACGTCTATTTTTGATCATCGTTGTTTGCCTAGTACTTAGCGCAATTCTGGGCTCATCCAAGGTTCACACTAAATATTTGTTGATGCATTGCATGACTGAGTGTGTGCTTCCTAAACTTTTTGTAGCTGTAAAATGGCTACGTTTGCCTTCTATCTCATATAGAGCAGAGGGTGAATTCACTTGGGGGAACACCTACCCTCACAAACTCTATGTCTATTCCCATTTAGCTTTTCCATGTTTGAACTATCAATACTATCACTAATCTATACTCTTCCTGGCAGATGTTAACCAAATCCCCCACGGTTGTTGGAACATTAAAAGGGTCCTGTGTCAGGAGATGTCAGAAGAGGAAGGACCTTAGACATTATCTAATCCATACCTCTTATTTTACAGATGGGCAAACTGAGGCCCAGAAAAGAAAGTGACTTTCCCAGGCACTAGAGACAGTTAATGACAAAGGTGAAATCAGAACTCAATTCCTTTTGTATTATTCTTCTCAAATCAGTACCTAATTCCTCGACTCAGATGGGTGTTCAGTCACTGAATTCTCATGCAGCACCAACAACTGGGGGGAGTTGCCTAAGACGTGAGCAGCATGAGGGGCAGCAGTGGTGAGGAGAAGCTGAAAGCCTGTGAAAATAAGTTTTTCCTCCATAAAACAATTATGAATCTATTATGTACTTGCAGGATACATAGCCCTATGATTAGAAGCTGGAGATGGGGGTGAGTGTTGCCTAGGTATTTTTGTCTTAGGGAAATATTTCAATCCTTCGAATATTTGCAGACAGAAAGGAGTTTCTCCTGTACCTTGTCTGTCTCTAAGACACAACTGCAGTGATATTAAAGGCATAGTTTGGTATGCTCTCCCACCACGGTACCCCTAAAGCACCATCTCCTCCATGAAACCTTATTCAAGAGAACAGAGAGCTGAGGATTTCCCTTTATCTTGCCTATTCTGATCTCTATCCCTAAGATGTACCCCTGACTGTAAATCCTCAGCCACACTCCACGTGTGCTTAGGTGCATAAGTGCATGACATAGGAAGAACCAGCTGCTTCGTGCATCCTGGACTCACATCACTTCTACTGTGAGTGTGTCATTTACATACCAGCCCGAGGTCATATGCTCTCGGGGGCAGTGTGCCACTGTGTTCAGCGTGGTCCTAGATTCCCTTAGTCAGCTCTTCTCAAACTATTTGGATTCAGGACCCTTTTATAGTCTTGAAAATTGTTGAAGACCCCAAAGAGCTTCTACTTTGTTGGGTTCTATCTATCAATATTCATCATATTAGAAAGGAAAACTGAGAAATTTTTTAAAAAAAACATTTATGACATTCTAAAGGAATAATAATTTAAAAACCCACTACATCTTAACATAAATAACAAATTTTTAATGAGAAATAACTGTATTTTCCAAGTCAGAACACATTTAGTGAGAAGAGTGCACAGTTTGACATCTGTCACAAAGTTCTTTAAATATCTGGTTTAATAGAGGAACTTACATTCTTACATCTGCTCCTACAGCCAATCTGTTGTGATAGGTTTTTGGGTTTGAAGCGTGTGAGAAAATCCAGCCTCATAGAGGTATACGGTTAGAAGAGGGAGGTCCTCCTAGGAGTCCTTGGACCACACCTTGAGAACCGTTGGCTTAAGCATTTAACAAAAATGTCTGGGTGAGGATGAATGGGAGGAAGGTGATCAAAGTTTGGCTTCCAAGGAAGGGGCGGAGGATGTATGCTCAGGCACCTGTCCTGCAGGGAGAAGGGAGAAGCCCATTGCTTCACTGCCGTCTCCTTTATTCAGAGTTTCCCAATAGCCTGTGTGGTCCTATAGCGGTTCACAGTGCAGCTGCTTCTGTGAGCATCAAGTGTGTCATGGAAGCTGCAGTGCCTCACACGCCAAATTTGTACTTTCAAGTCAGAACCCAAGGGAGTTCGGGGGCTGATTTGCAGTGCCCTTCCTGTTACTGGTAATCCCCTTTTCCAAGGCGCCTGGGGCCCAGGATCAAGTTGCAGGGCTGGGGTGGTCAGGGGGCACCGGGCTGTGGGAGGGACTCTACTGTAGACTTATTCTTGGTTCTACTTTCCATTTCCACTTTTAATTCTTCTCTCGTTCTCGCTCTCGCTCTCTCGCTCTCTCCTTCAATTCTGAGGGGCAGTTAATAAACCTGCTTTCTCTTTGGCTACCTTTGTTCTTTCTCAGTTTTCAGAAAAACCTTGAAAATAAAATATTAGGAGATTGGGATTGACATATATACACTAATATGTATAAAATAGATAAGTAATAGAATCTGCTGTATAAAAAAATAAATAAAATTTAAAAAGAAAAGAAAAGCAAAGCAGACATTTCCCAGTCTAACAGGCCAGGATTAATCCAATCAAATCAATACACTTTGCTTTCCATTCTCTTCTGTCCTCCTGCAGAGTTGAGTGGCAGATACAGTCAGTGGGCTTTGACTGATCTGGCTAATTCAGAAATCACTTTGAAAGGTGGGCACCCTTTTAGGAACTGGGTCAGACATGGTGTGTTCAAATTAAAGCTTGATCCCTGGTGGCCCATCTGACTATGGGAGAGTCTATGCACTGAGTGGAAACATGTTCTTTTTTTTTTAACAGAGCTGGACTGAGAAGCCCTAAGATGCTTCAACCTTCAAATGTAGTTCAGAATAACATGTCACTAAACTATAAAAGAAATTTAAGGAAGCCCAGCAAGATTCTGATACTTTTGATGACTACATACATCAATGCTTGAGTCTGTCATACAGAGTGAAGTCAGAAAGAGAAAAACAAATACCGTATGCTAACACATATATATACATACCTATATGGAATCTAAAAAAAAAAGAAAAAAAATGGTTCTGAAGAGCCTAGGGGCAGGACGGGAATAAAGACACAGATGTAGAGAATGGACTTGAGGACACAGGGAGGGGGAAGGGTAAGCTGGGACGAAGGACATATATATACACTACCAAATGTAAAATAGATAGCTAGTGGGAGGCAGCCGCAGAGCACAGGGAGATCAGCTCGGTGCTTTGTGACCGCCTAGAGGGGTGGGATAGGGAGGGTGGGAGGGAGACACAAGAGGGAGGGGATATGGGGATATAGGTATATGTATAGCTGATTCACTTTGTTATACAGCAGAAACTAACACACCATTGTAAAGCAATTATACTCCTATAAAGATGTTAAAAAACCCAGAAAACCCCCAAAAACATGATTCTTTCAAAAAACTGAGCAAGATCTCTTTGTGCCTGGCTTTTGGGTGGTTCGGGACTGTTCCTAGTCAGATGCCTCAAGCACAAGGTTGGTTATAAAGTAGTTGACTGATCGGTTTCACGAAACAGTGGCTAAGAATTGTGCACTCAAGCTTCCCTTGTGTGACACAACTCATACGACCTCTGACAGCAAAGGCTGGATCTCTGATAGCAAAGCACTCATCTTCCTCACTTGCCACCCCACAGCCCCCTGGGTCCAAGTGTTCAGTTACTGGAAACCGCATGATGTGCCCTGCCTTTGGACTGGTCTTTGCAGGAGAGTGTGGTGGTTAAATCTGTAGGCCCTAGAGTCAGACTAAATTTGCAACCCAGCTCTGCCCCTTACCATTGGTGTGAGCCCGGGCAAGTTACCGAGCTTCCCTGAACTGCAGTATCTCCAGCTGGAGATGATGACTGGCACTGTGGGGCTGTTGTAGGGACCGAGTGAAATAGTGCACGTACACAGGGGCCTAGGTGATTGCCCGGCACTTAACAAGCAGTCAGTACACCTGAGATGCAGTGGTCCATGCCTTTCCGTGGGAAGGCGCAGCTGCTAGAGCCGGAGGTATCTCTTTGTGGACCTAAAGTCTGGGAACAGGAGTTCTCCACCCCAATATTCTGAGGACGTCCCGGGGGGCAGTGAAGTCAACCCCATAATAGAAAGAGTTCTGGCTCGGCCGTCCAGGAGGACGGCTTCCAGCCCTGGCCTCCCCTGTGAAATCCTGGACGCATCCTTTCTCCATCCCTCGGCCTTGCTTTCTGCATCCATAAGTGGGAGGCTTGACAGAGTGGTTTTGCTAGGGTACTTTCCAAATCTAACATCCTAACATTTTGTGATGTTCTTGTTGCCCTCCCCTGCCCCGTCTACCCTCCCTGGCAAGAGTTAGCTGGCATGAGTGACTCCGATGCACACCTTCCTCCCTTGCCAAATCCACTAAGTCAGCTCGACATGGGGCCCTTCTGGCCATTTCTAGTGCAGAGAGGCTGCCCAGCCCTGGAAGTGCCCTTCTGTAAGAGGAACAAAAACCTTTTCTTCGGGCAGCTTTGCGTGTGCTCACCTGTATTTCCTTCTCGCAGTCCTGGCCCCCGTGTGCTTGAGGTTGCAGTTTCGTTGTGAGTCAGGGCTGCTGAGAGCAGTGGAAATGAGGGGCCTCCTAGTCGGGGAGGACATGATGCTACCTTTTCCTCAAGAGCGAGGCCTGGGGGGTGGCGGGGGCGTGGGATGGAGGTGAGCACCTTCCGGAAGTGGATTTCTCACAGTGACGGTCTCTGGGAGGAAAGAATATTACTGGAAAGCCCTAGAGATCGCTTCACATCTCTTTCTGTCTCTGGGAGGAAAGAATATTACTGGAAAGCCCTAGAGATCGCTTCACATCTCTTTCACATCTCTTCACGTTCTCAAGAAATTATCCGCACCGAGAGGTAACATGTCTCTGTCGTTTGGTGTCGGCCAGGAGCAGGCCACGGCCAAGGAGGAAGCGCTCTGGATGTGGCTGGCTCACGACCTGAGCCTCAGATAACAGGTTTGCTTGGTGACAGTGGTGTGGGTGCTGGATCCCCATGGCAGAGCACGGCAAGTCAGGTCGGGTGCTGCCTCAGGCCGTGGCTTGCCAGGGCTGCAGGCTTTGAAGCGATGAGGAGGTCCTTCAACCCCTTGGTCATATCCCACAGGGAAAAGGAGAGGAGAGAGGGGGGAATGACCAGTGCCAGAAACAGGACATCTGACCATCATGTGGAAACCATTGTGGAGGAACACTCACCTCATACAGGCGCCAGAGCAGCAGATTCGTGGAGCCAATGAAGGAAGCTCCACGGATCAGCGGACTGAAGCCCCACTGGACAGAAACATGTAGATGGTGCCAAAGGACATACAGGCCACCCCCAACTTACAAATGCCCATTTCTATAGACTCAAATGGCAGCCATTGGTTCATTCTTACCCTTCTGAGTAAGGAACCCCTTACTTCAGGATTCTGCTTCTGAGAGATCCTTTATGAAGTAACCAGTAACTTCTAGAGGGCCGCTGGCGTCACATTCAGAGGCGGGGAAGAAGCAATGGAAAAGAAGCAGAACATTTAGGTGTGCTGACCCCAGAGGCTGGGCTCTGTGTGGGGCTGGGTTGTGAGCTGGGACAGGTGGACAGGAGAGTAGATCACCTGAGAGCTCTGGGTCAAGCAGGGCAGAAGGCAGGTGTTTCAATAGAGGGGTTTCAAGTGAGGGTCCCTCCCCTCAGAGGGGAAAGTGACAGGGGCCTCCCAGAGGGGTCTTAGGGAGAGGGAGTAGAGTGTGATAAGAGGTGACCCAAGACAACTTTGCCTATTTCAAATGTTGCCTAAGGCTGGTCATATATCCAGTAGGAGAAAGAAACTCCCCCTTGTTAATCTTGCAGACCCCAGCTCCCAAGAACCTGAGCTGAGGTTGGTGCTATTTATAGTATAACACAGTTGTATCATAGGCCAAGAACAAGGCTTTTTTTTTTTTTTTTTTTTGGTATGTGGGCCTCTCACTGTTGTGGCCTCTCCCGTTGTGGAGCACAAGCTCCGGACGCGCAGGCTCAGCAGCCATGGCTCACGGGCCCAGCCGCTCCGCGGCATGTGGGATCTTCCCGGACCAGGGCACGAACCCATGTCCCCGGCATCGGCAGGCGGATTCTCAACCACTGCGCCACCAGGGAAGCCCAACAAAGCATTTTTAAAAGGAGTTTCTATGAAGACGTTGTTCCAGGTTCCAAAACAGTGACTTACACACATCTGTGCCTCAGGCAAAAGCTACCTCCAAAAACACATACCTGGCCAAAGGGGCTGCAAAGTTTGACTGCGTGTTGGGAAGGGATGGTGATGGGGGCTTGGGGCTAGGCACGTGGAAGGGAAGGGATAACTGGACATCCTCAGTGGGGTGTCATGGGCAAACTGGCCTGGTGTCTCTGCCACTGGAATCCAGAGCCCCATATACATGTCTACCAAGGAAACCCTATCATATCTGTAAGACGGAAGAAATAGTAATACCCATCTCCTGGTCATGAGAATAAAATGGGATAAAAACTTGTCACAGTGTCTGGCATGTAGTGAGCGCTCAACGACTATTACCTGGCGGACAATCCATGGCTTCCATATAACTATGTTACACCTACCACACCATGACTACCAGAACAGCTATGACTGTTGATACTACCACAATTTTGCTTTCCCTTCTGGGCCTCTTGAAATGACTTTGAACATCCAAAGAGTGGTGCAAGTGGAGCGGGTGCGGGCTGCAGGGGACTAATGAGGCAGGGCCCTTGGTGGAGGGAGATGAGCTGGGGAGCAGCACATGGGAGCTTCTGGTCACTATGATCACAGCTGGGGCTTCTATTTCATTTCAGGTAAAATCAGAGGGCTTTAGAGTAAACTGGAGGTGAGGAGGAGCTGAGTTGCATGGAAGAGGCCGCAGGGAGCCAGAGCTTGCTCCTGCATAGGCTGCAGTGGTGGGAAAGCTGGGGTTGAGGCTGCTGGGGCCACTGCAGCTGAGATTTAGGGCTGCAGAAATGGTGAGGCTGCTGAGTTCTTCACATTGACCCCACCCCTGGTCCCTGGTGCTTCCCACCCCAGCTGAGCTAAAGGCCACATGGAGGCTCAGCTGTAGCCCGTAGTTACTGCCATTACCATTCTAAGGACAGCCAATTAACTCTTTATGCCGGTTGTTCCCTTCAACCCCAGGAACGCCAGAATGCCTTCTTTACGTCATTTTTGATTTCTCCAGACCACAGGCTCATCTTCCTAATGCACCAGTATCATCACCAAAGTCCCATTTGCAGGAACCTTCGATGGCTGCCCAGTTCCTTCTGAACAGACCCCAGCCACCCAAGCTTCGCATTCACACTTCCAAATGCCTTTGCAGCCTTCTTTCCCACGGATTTTCTGCACAAAGTTGCCGGCCAAAACAAGAGGGCTCTCACCTGTTGTCAGAAGATGCCCTGTTCTCTCTCAGCATCTTGCTTCCACCCGCGGCTTTACTGGTCTGCAATGACTGCACGCCTCTCGGCTTTCATCCGACAGAATCCTCCAGAGCCACCTCTTCCATGAGCCTTCCGTTACCAATCTGGTCCCACTGAGCTTTCTTCCTTTTTCCTTCCCTCCCTCCCTCTCTCCCTTTCTCTCTTTCTTTCTTTCTTTCTTTCTTTCTTTCTTTTTTTCTCTTTCTTTCTTTCTTCTTTCTTCCTTCCTTCCTTCCTTTCCTTCCTTCCTTCCTTCCTTCCCTCCCTCCCTCCTTCCTTTCTTTCTTTCTTTCTTTCTTTTTCTTCCTTCCTTTCTTCCTTTCTTCCTTCCATCCTTTCTTCCTTTCTTTCTTTCTTCCTTCCTTCCTTCCTTCCCTCCCTCCCTCCCTCCCTCCCTCCCTCCTTCCTTTCTTTCTTTCTTTCTTCTTTCTTTCTTTCTTTCTTTCTTTCTTTCTTTCTTTCTTTCTTTCTTTCTTTCTTTCTTTCTTTCTTTCTTTCTTTCTTTCTTTCCTTCCTTCCTTCCTTCCTTCCTTCCACTCCTCCACTGCTCATGACCATACTTGGCCACACTTGGTGTATACCACCACCTAGAATGGTGAAGCACCTTTTCCTATGTATGTATTTGTGTGTGTTTGTGTGTGTGTATGTGTGTATTTTGTCCTGGGAGCCTGGACCCATGTTTTGCATACGCCAGGGATGGGGAGGAGACAATCTAGCTTTTGGGGTAAATACTTTGCTCATTTTGGCTAGCAGTTGGGTTTTAGATTCTCAAATGGTAAAGATCTGGGCCCAGGAGAAGGAGATCTGTTTACGTTTTAGCCTTTCTTCTGTGTGGCTATGGAGATGTCTTCCAACTTCAGTGAGCCTCATTTTCTCTCTCTGTGCAATGGGGAGACTCCTCCCTGGCAGAGGATCAAAGAGGCCTGCCAATAGGTTGAAATACTTTAAGGTTACAAAACAGCCAAAGACATGGAAGAGTCAGCTCCTTTGTGGTCTTATCCTTGACTCAAGGAGGGAGGCCCTGCTGGCTTTTAGAGCCAGCAGCAGTAGTCAGATCCAGGACTGTCTTCTCCCTAGCCAGGCTCCAAACCACCAAGCCCCACAGCCCTTTCCTGGGCTTTAGCCTTCCCACTGCCCTGTGTGGTGCAGTCTGTCAGGCCTCACTTTCCTTTATACAACCACTTTACAGCCATGGGGATCTGAGTTTTTCAGAGAGCTTCCTTCTAAAATCCCCCTCTGCCCAGGGTTCCCAGGGATACTGAGGACCTTCCTTCTTGTGACACGGCTGGGGAAACACACTGGTCTTCAGGCCTCTTATTCATCTTCTCAATCCGGAGATGGTGAGGTTAAGCAATCTGATCTGTTGTGAATGTGAGTGTGTGCTTGTGCGTGTGTGTGATTCTGTGAAGCTCTTTTATGAATAACTGATGCTACATGTCTGCTACCATCTAGTGTGTGTCTACTGTGTGCCATGGACTTGACATAGCCTGACCCAAGGCCAAGAGCCCTTGGACCCCTGCTGATACCCACGGTTGACTGCTACCTGGCCTAATTGGTTTTCCTTTATTACTCTTTGATACCTTACTATGTGCCAGGCATTTTATTAATATTATTTCACTTTAAGTTTCACAACAACCTCAAGAGGTTATCCAGTTATCAATCCTATTTTAAAGAAGAGTAAAATGAGGCTCACCCTAGGTTATAGAGTTCACAGTGATTGAGGCAGAATTGTGAACCCATATTTGACCCCAAAACTTAGACCTTAAAAGAAAAAAACTATACCATGTAGATTCTTAATAAGAATAAGAATTTTCTCAAAGTAGCCATACCTGCTCACTGAACTTCTTTGGGGAAACTATTAAACTATTCCTCTACATCCCTTCTAAACCTCATTCACTCCTACTCCAACCACCCTCCCAACCCATTGCTTCAGACAACATTGCCCTTGTACTCACACCCTCTAAAAGCATCTTCTAGGAAGCCTCTCTCTGATTCCAGTAAGCTGTAGAGATCAAAAATGGTCCAGTTTAAATCCAAAGGGCCATTGTCCATGTAGATGGTTTTCCCAGAGTAAACCTTATGTAGGAGACTTAAAAATTCTTATACTGGAAGAGAAGTAGGAGTCGTCTATCCTAAGTCCTTGCTTTCAAGACATAACCAAACAACCTGGCACCAATCCCTGTCTATTTTTTTCCTGTGGCCTTTCAGAAAAGATTCCATAGTGTCCAGTGATACTGGTGCTCAGAAAATTTTCTTCAATCCAATCTCCTGCTCTCTATAAGCCTGTTGCTAGCTTCACGGAGCACCAAGAGGTGCAGATAACTAAAACCTTCTACTACTATTTGCCCTGGTAAGTGGAAATTATACAAACAGTCTGCACATGTCTAGAGTGTAAAGGTTTACAAAATGCCCTTATGGGTATTGTAACATCTGGTCCCCCCAGCCACCCTAGGAGGAAGGCAAAGCCAGGGTTCTTAGTGCAGTTTTTACAGATGAAGAAACTATGGCTTAAAGAAGTTAGCTGACTTGCCCAGAGTCAGATAGCCAGGAAGCATAGAGTTAAGGCTTGACTGTTAGAGCTTGACTGTTAGAGCTGGGAGGGATTTTGGAGTTTATTTTCTAGTTCATTTCTATATTAATCCTCTCCTTTTACAGATGAGGAAAATGGAGTTCAGAGCGTTCAATGAATCTATCTGCCTGAGTGGCAGACTAGGATTTAGAAGTTTGATCTAATCAGTTCATTTCTTTACCCATATCACCATACTGAGATAAATAATGTAGCTTCAATAATTTAAAAAAATTTAAAAATGCCACTACACCTGAAACATCATATAAAACTAATATGATGTTATATGTCAGTTTGAAAAAAATGTCAGGAAAAGAATCTGAAAAAGAATGAATATATATAAATGTATAACGGAATCACTTTGCTGTACACCTGAAACTAACATTGTTAATCAACTATACTCCAATAAAATGAAAAAAAAAAAGAGAGAGAAAAAAGAAAAAATGTCACAAGCCTGTGGTCCTTCCCTCCCACCATCCTCTCAGTATCCCGGAAGAAAACCCCGAGCCTCATGAGATTTCATCACTGGTTCTAGTCAGCCTGCTTCTCTGATTGTGGCCTGCCCAAAGGCATGTAACAGCAGCCCCCTCCACTGCAATGAAAGGAAAATACGTGCCACCTCCCAAATAGAAAAAGAGTAAGAAAAAAACCCCAAGCTCGGCAACCATAGAAGATAAACAACATTGAGCCTCAACATGGTTCATTGGCAGAATTTTCCCCAGAGCCAACGGCCTGTGGCAGAGCTGTATTTTCCACTTTGGCTACTGTGATTTGGTTGCAGCACACTTGCTTTCTTTCCTTTCGTTGGAGACAGACTCTGACGCAAGTTTAGGGCGCTGGCAGGTGTCTGGGGGTTTACATGCCCATCTCTGGCCTCTGACACCTCATCCTCTCGCCCCACCTCCCCTCCCCCTCCCTCCCTGACACGGCCCGACCAGCTGGGACAGAAGCAGTTGGATGGAGCTGTGGCAGGGAAGTAGGGTTTTACCATCTCCAGAATCCCCTTAGCATGTGCCTGCAGCTTGAAAGCAGATCTGGCAAAACAGAAGGCAGGAGCCTGGATTCCATAGGGGTTTCTCTTAGAAAGCATTTCAGAAAGTTTAAGGGGTCTTGATAGAAGACATTTGCCATCTTTCCTCATTCCTTCTTGCTCAGTTGTTCTCTCTTGTGTGGTGCTTGTGTGTGAGACTTTTGTGGACAGGAGGGCTTTTCCAGGGCTGGTCAGATTTACCATCTCATCTGCTGATCACCCGTCACATCCAGCAATAGTCAGATTCCGATTGGAGGGCCAGGTTGACCTCTTCCACTTCCTCCTTGGGAAGAAGAAGGCTGTTTCCAGGGACAGTTATAGAACTGGATAGAGAGAATTAATCAGTGAACATTTGTTCACGATTAGGGCAAAAGGCTGGGCAAATTCCCAGCAGCCCTGCTGCTGGCTGTATCCAGGGGGTCCCCAGGTTTTGACTTTAGTTCTCTGCATGCTGTGCTGAGTGCCAGCTCTTCCTGTGCCCCACGCCCAGCCCTCTGGGACCTTGTCCTCAGCTCTCTGCTTTCCAAACCTCAGTGTGGTTTCCTCTGCCAACAGCTTCACCTTTACCGGGTTCTCCCTTTCCTCCTCCTACAAAAGCCCCATTTTCTTAAAGGTAATTAGCCAACCGAACACTAAGAAACAGGTTATAACTGCAATTTCTCACCTTCCCACGAAAGGTCATATAGTTTTCACTGGTAATATCACACATAGGGTATCTAAGTAATCGAGCGTTCCTGGCTCTGTGTGTGTGTGCGCGCGCGCACGTATGTGCGCACATTTGAGGGCAGGCCCAGGGCTTTCCCAGGCTGGTTGGAGTTATCGTCTCATTTGCCCTTCCCAATACGAAAGATGAATAGTGCCAGTCATGGGGCAGATGCCTACTTCTCTGGAATTGCCCCATCCTGGTGACATCTGTGGCTTTTAAGGGCCAAGTGTGTTCTAAGCTTCTGAGGAAGCCTGGGAAAGAGCAAAAAGTCCACCCTGGAAATAATATACAAGGAAACCACCCACCCACTACCCACTTCATGAGTGAAAGTGGCTGAGTATTCCTGAGCCTGGGGGGCAGGTCTGAATTCCTTGGACTCTCTTCTCCTTCCCCAGTCCCAACCTGGGCATGGCCTCGGCCCCCTCCCCATAGCATTAAAGGCTGTGTTTAGTCAACAGTGGTGGATGTTCTTGGACCGGGCCGGCCTGGGAAAAAACTGGGTAATTATGAAAACATGATTGCCCTGGCTGCCCCATTGAGGTTCAGCACATTCACGTTAGTTCCCTTGTTCCTTTCGCTGTCCCTCTGTTGGGAATGGTTTGTATTCTAACAATGGAGGGATGAAGGGCTCTCAGGATCAATTACAGAGCAGATCAGAAGGATTTGTGCTGTGAACGTGCTTGTAGAACACCCAAGCAAGCCACTGGTAATCACCTGGGAGGTCCTGGAGTTGACACCTGACTCGGCCTTCTGCACATGACTTTTCTAGCTTCTGACATTTCAGTCTCCCCATCTCGGTGGAGTTTGTTGTCTGAGGCAGTTGGGGGGTGACAATTTTAAAAATAATATGAGGCAGCACGTGAGCCGAGCCCCAGGAGGGGAAAGCTATGAATCAGGAGTCATGTAGCAAGACAGGGTTTTCCTTCAGACGGGCTTTGGTCAGCATGGGTCCACGGTTCCCTTGAGGGATTCCCCGACGACACAACCCAGCGGCCACGCTCTGCTAGAACGCCTCCAATTCCCCCATCTGACCTGACTCACCCCAGCCCCCAGATTGCTCAGTGATGCTCAGACCCCCATCAAGGTACTGCCTGGAGAGTCAAACAGGGCTCCAGCTCACAAGGCTGGGTGGGAGGCTGAAACAAAATGGCTCATCCTCTCAATTCTGGGAAAGAAAGGTTGGACCTTCCTTTTACTCTCCAGCTCACACTGGGAACCTCAAAAATAGGAAAAACACAAAGCCTGGAAAAATACTATAATAATTATCAGTGCTTTCTGAATCTCTGACACTGCTCGTTTAGTCATAGCCGCAGCTTGCGTGGCTGCGATGATAACACCTCGTTGACCTCCTTAACAGTTAGTAAGTGATGATTATTTACCTCATCCAATCTCTGAGCAAGGGAGGACGGAGATGCTGAGCACCGGGCAAAGGAAAGTAGGGCTGGCCTGACACCAGGTGTGGGCAAAGGTCCTAGGGCCGAAGGCTAATTCTAGAACACCTGAGTCATGAGGGTGAATCCCAAGGTCACAGATCGTCACTCAATGTCCCAGAGACATCTAGAGGGCTTCTGGGTCATGTCTCCTCTTGACCTTAGGATGTAGATGGACAATATTCTCCAGCACCTTGGATACCATAGCCAGGCCAATCTTTTTCCATCACTGTTGCCCTCAAGCTCCTGCCCAGTTTGGCCACTGGCAGAGACTTCTCATTGACCACCAGGTCAAGTCTAAATTCATGTAAACACCTCATTTTCCTCCTCTGCAAAATGGAAATAAAGATACTACCACTCTTGTTGGGATAAAATGAACTAACAGGTGGAAAGCCCCTGGCACAATGAGTGACATAGAGTGGGCACTCAACAAATGGTGGTTTATTTCATTTCAGTTTCTCTCTGTGTCTGTTCCAACCCCTGCTCCCTAAAGCCCTCCTCCCGCCTTCTTGCCTCCGGACATTCACTGATTGCCACGCTGCTGTACCCTAGATACTTCTCTCCCGTGGGGCCTCTTGCCACTGCTTCAGTTTTCAATGACATGCCTTTCTCTGAGCCTCTTATATTTCACTTTGGCCCTTGATCATTGTATACCCTCTTGGCTCTTCTATACTTGGGGCATGAATGTAAGTTCATCTTCCCATGCAGGCTGTAGTTTCTCAAGTTTAGGAACTGGGCTCATTGCCTCTTTTGATGCCTATACTTAGCAGATCACTAAGAGAACAGTAGGTTCTTTACAAGAGACGGAGGGGGTAGGGGTGGGTGTGTGGCAATGGAAAGTTACCCAAAATGATGGGGAAACCAGCTGGGGCACTTCTGTTTGGGGATTTCCCTGGACCATGTTTCATGACCTGTCCCTAGCCCCTTGGGCTTTAACAAGCTGTAATCCTGCCACACTCCCTACTTTCTATACCTATAAAGGTGCTGTGGGATGGAGAATTTTGGGAATCTCAGGGCAGGATGAGGGGCCCCAAAACCTTGCGTCCTGCTGGTCACTCAAGGCCTCCCAAACCCCACCCCCATATCTCTGTGGCTATTGAAGCAATCCTGGCTGTCCTGCTCTGGGCGAGGACTCTCTCTTGGGCGGTTCTCTCCTCTCTGTGCAAACAGCTCAGACACAAGGGCCAGTCTAGGTCCAGACCTTGGGGCTCACTGAAGAATTTGAGAATTAGAGTAAGCCCTGGACTCCAGGGCTGGTACTGTTCACCTGGCAGAGGTCTGTGGGGAGTGGTCTGTTGTTAGAAGGGATGGATGAGTCATCTTAAAGCCATAGTGCTTTGCTAGACCCAGCCCCACCTCCTTGACACATTTCAGTTTCTTTGCATCCAGCTGGGTTTATCCTGTCACATATGCATGTTGCCTTCTGCTCTGGGGCTCCTTTACAGGGACCAGTCCTGGATGATGCTTGGTTGGGGTAGACTTTGAGTTTGCTCAGTCCTAGCTGATATACCTAGATTATACTCAGATTAGATGCCTCAAGAACCTGGCCTATTCTCTCCTACTTCCCACCTATTCTCTACTCTACCCAACCCAGCTCACCCATGAATTCTTCCCTAAACTTTAGGATTGTAAAATGCTGGGAGGGGCTGTAGAGACAAACCAGTTTACTTTCTTCCTCATTCTATAGGTGGGGAGACAGACCCATGACTTGGGAGTAACTTGCTGTGAGCCCATATGGCCTCCACACATGGATAGCTGTGCACTTGCCTACCCCGGGATCAGAGACCTCCCTCAGGTTATTCCCCACAACCCACTCTCATTCTCTCCATTGTGTCCGAATCAATGCCTCTTTCTCCTTATTCCTTCTACTACCAGTCTTAAAACTCACCTTCTCCAAGAAGTCTTCTCTGATTAATTCAGTTCATTCTCCATCCTTTATCAGGTGGGTGGCTCGAGCTATGTTAATTTTCACCTAGTGTTGTTTTTTTTCTCCATGAGTTCCTGTAGGATTATTTCAATGTGTTCTTTATCATCCTCATTAGTCTGGCAGCTCCTGGGGGGTAGAGTCCATTGGCTTGCTTTCCCCATCATTCTAGGGGCCCTTGAAAGGCATCATTTTCTTCCTGTGGATCATCACCCTCTGTCCAGCTCAGGGCTACAAGCCCAGGGAGGCTCACCGTCCAGGAGGTGGGTAGCATTGCCTGATGACCCAGGTCACAAAGGCTCTTTGTGCTGAGGGTGAGGCTGGATAAAACTTCGAGGAAGAAGAACCTTCCCTGACTCCTACACTGAGGTCAGCCTCTAAGGGTCAAGGCCCACCTGCTACAGTGCAGAGGCTTTGTTGCTGGACAGGATGTGAACATCCTCGATTTTTACTTAATGGTCAAAGTTAAGTAACTTGTCTGGGGTCACACTGTGACACATTCATTGCCAAACCCGTTCCTTTTGCCAAGTCAATCCTCCTTTGCACTTTCTTGCTCAACCCATGCAGAATTCTAGAATTCTCAGGAAGGAAGGGAATCCATGGTGGGGGCTGGATGGGGTAGGGATCATATTCTACATGATGTTCCATCCTTCCAGAAGGCATGGAAGTCAGAGGCACCAAAGAGCTCCACTTTTACCTGCGGTCACCCATTTCAGCATTGCACACCTCAGAAAGTTCAGCTATTCTTGCAAACGACTACATTTCTGCTACTGTAATTTGACTCTGAGTCCCTCACTGTGTTTTTCCTGCCACTATACGAATGGGTAGGTGTGTGTACTATGTGCCTAAAAAAAATATTAATTGAAAAATTGCCCTCCAACTTGAAGCACCACAGTTCCCTGTTTTTTTTTTCCTTGCTCAAGTCCTAAGCAATCTTCTTGCTGCCACTTCCAGACCCACTGCTGTCACTCACAAACACTGCCAAAAGGTGACGACAGGTGGCCATTTCGAGCTATATGCCCTCAGGGATCAGAGCTCTCTGGGGCATGATGAGGGCCCAGATTTGGTATAATAGTTTGTAGGAAGTGCAACATTCTGGGGTATGGGCTCTCACTCTTTCTCCAAGTGACTTTGAGATGAAGCAATTTCTGGAGAGGTTTAAGAAACTTGGATGTCATCAAGCCCAATCTCTGACTTTAGAGACAAAAGCACTGACTCTTTCTGCAAAAGACAAAAACTGCAGTCTGCAAAAGACAAAAACTACACCGCTCTGGAGACTATTTGTCTTTAATTCAAGGGACCAGCAAACACTGGTTACTGCTCTGAAGTCTCCCATCCCAGTTCCTGGGACACAGGGCTCTAACCAGTGGCAGAGCTAGGCACTGATCAACGCTCAGGGAACCCAGAACCTGCTATGTTTGGTTGTGCTGTGTCAGAGCTGAAGGAGAAAACAGAACACACCTGCTGCAGGCTGTGGGGACAGGTGATTTCCCCTGAACCACTTGCTGCCTACCCCTGCCCCTCCAGCTGGGTCCCAGGCAGAGTCAAAGCTTCCATGGAGACAGTCCTCACCTGCTTCCCAATCCAGAGAATCATACTAAGGGGCCATGGGGTTTGGGTTTTACTTGTAGACATGCTTTTGTTTTTTCTGAAGCTTTGGCCCTGCCCTTAGCAGCACTGGGCCTTACCTCAGTGAGCTGTAAAATGGGGAGAATTGTCTTAAGTTCCTTGACTATTGCCCCAAGGCAGTACCTCTGAGAAATGATCTAAGGTCTTCAGAGAGAGGGGCGAGGGAAGAGACTTCTCCAACAAGAGGGTACAATCTTCACGAAAGTCGGGGGCCCAGAGCGTTCAAGTGCAACTGTTGTTGGCCTGCAGTGCTGACGAGTTATGGTGCATGGGAGTCAACCTGACAAGCATTTACTGCGTTAGACATTTGTCTTGAATTATTTGCACTATAACTCTAAGAGGTGGAGTCTATTTTTATCTCAGTTTTACAGAGAGGAAACTGGAAATTAGAGAGAAAGTTGAAATAACTTGGTCACTCAGTTAAGGAAAGGCTGTGATTCAAACCCAGGCAGCCTGACTCCAAGCTCACGTTCTCAGCTACGTTGCGTCCCTAGACCACGGCTCGAGGTGGTATTGCAAGATGGATGGTGAGTTCCCCTCGCCCCCCCGGACCCTCCATAGAAAGGGATTTTGTGTCCTGGAGGTTGAGGAAGGGCGATGATCTGTGAGAGGTAAAAGGAAAGGGATCAAGCTGAAAAAGTCTGGCAACTGCTGGGTTAGAGAAGCGGCAAGAATGGGAGAAAAATGGCTCATTCCTCTCCCTCTCAAGCTGCCTTGCTGGTGCTCCTCACCTGGCTAGGTGTTCCCTACAGGCTCACCCTCCCTAGCCTGCAGGGGGCTTGTCCAAGGCCCGTCACAACCCAGGCATCACCTTCATGAGGGAAGCGCTATATGCTACATTCGTGGAACCACAGTCCTCTGGGGACTTCAGTTGGTATGGAGATGACAAGGACAGGAGAAAGGAAAGAAGTTTAAGTTTGAGCTCTCGCATGCCCCAAGCTAAAGCTTCAGTGTCTCTCACTTGCACCAGCCATTTCCAAAGCCCTGGACCTAGTTTTAATATTAGTAATTACATATATATATATATATATATATATATATGTATGTATTTTTTTCTTTCCTTAAAGAGAGCACTCTCTCCAACTGTATATGCCTCAGGGCCCCCATCAAACCTGCCTTGCCCCTCCCCTACCTGATCGGCCAAATGTCAGAGTCCCACAACCCACCTGAGAAACACTACAGACCCTTCTTTTCCTCGTGGAGCCCTCCCACACAGTACGAACCTTGACTGAAGGCATGATTCACCTCTGAGTAGCTGGGTTAAGTTTTTGTAAAGAGGTTGCTGTGTGAACACTTTTGCAGACCTCAAAGCCACCAGAGGGTGGGAGTTGAGGCTACTTTCTTCGTAATGATGACTCTCTATGATTTTTCTCCATAGATAGATGCTTTCGTGCACTCATAGGATTCCAAGAAGACATACAGAGGGAACATTTATGTACGAGTCTACATGTCCTCACCATGGACACGTGTGGATGTGTGTAAGCATGCATGTGTGCAAATACTTCTGAACTCTGTTCCATGGGATGAGTCACTTCTTTTATGGGGATCTTGGATGTAGAGTCACTGTATGGGACCAGGCATACCCAGTTTATTCTAGGGGTCTGGAAGACTGGGCTTCCAGATACCCGTACATCACCAAGGCCACCTTTGCCTGGGCCATGCCAGTCCCTGGCTGCTGGGCTGCTGGCCAGGTTTAGAGGAAGGGGAGGGCCCCTGGATGGGAGATGCTGAGGGGAGTGAGGGAGTGTGGAGTGACATGAAGGTCAATAAGCTCTCCTATCACACCCCTTTTCCAGTAGCCCCATCCTGGCTGTGGCCCATTTCTTCACATCTTCACAGACTTCACCAAAGTTTTTGGCCACAGTGATACAGTTTGGCTAGCTGAAGCAAAAACAAGGTATTTATTGTAAGGAGCCTGGGGTGTCTCAGAATATCCATGGGCAGGAGCTGCTGCAGGTCACCAAGGGCAGGAACCAGGAACCAAAGTCTTCAGAAAGTCAGCCTTCCACCTTTTGCTTGCTGAGGCCACACGGCCACCCCTTTCTGCTTTTCTTGGTGCCCCTGCATTCTGTTCTCTCCCCAGACCAGCTTTCTCTGAACCTCTGAGCAGTCTGCAAAAGACAAAAACTACACCGCTCTGGAGACTATTTGTCTTTAATTCAAGGGACCAGCAAACACCAGTTACTGCTCTGAATTCTCCCATCCCAGTTCCTGGGACACAGGGCAACTGGCCACCCTCCAATCAGCTACATCCAGGACCAGAGTCATGTGGCTGCCAGGGGTCACACTGGGAAAATATTGTAAATGGTATCCCAAGTCAAATAGCTTGTCCTCCATGAAGACCACTGAGCAGTCTGACGGAAGAAGTCTCTCTCCTGGGTTCCCATAGTACTTTATTTGCCCTCTTCCACAGCACTTATTGCTTTCTATCTTGTGTGAGTATTGTTTTTATAAACATCTTATCCCCCATCCCATGTATCTATAAGCTTCTTGTTTATCTTCATATGTCTCACAGCTTGTGCAAAAAAACTGGGCATGTACTAAATACACATTTGAAGTCATGATAATCCCCCAATAAATAAAATTTCAAGAAACTCAAACAACTTGGCCAAGTCTTTTATTTCACCACACTGTCTTGAGTTGATTAAAATTCAATTCATTCAACCAAGTTTTATTGAGTACCTTCTATAAACCAGGCACCACCTTGGCTATGCAGAGGCTACAGCACCAAACAAGACAAAGAAAGTCCTTACCCCACTGAGCTTCCAAATGAGTGGTGGAGACCATCAACAAACAGTGGTTCTAGGAACTAGGCTTTACGCTGAGTGCTAAGGCTAGAGATGTGTAAGTCTCCAGCACTGCCTCGAAGGAGCCTACTTTCCTTGGGAGTCAAGACGCATCATCAGGTATTTTACTGCACAACAAGACAGTGCTATTAAAGGATGGAGGAGAAGTGCTGTAAGACTTCAAAGAAAACGTGATTTATTACATGGGGGAGAAGAGGGTAGCTGAGGGTGGTTTCACTGAGAACCGTGACACATGACTGAACTTGAAGAGTGAGTAGGAGTTTGCCAGGGAGAGCATGAGTTGGGGGTGTATGTGTGTGTGTGTGTGTTTTGGCAGGGTGGGGGGTGGGGGCAGGGGAAAGGAGGTGAGAGTGACAGTGATCAGATCCATAGGCAGATGCAAAGGAGATTTTAAGCATTATGAAAGGGCTGCTGGTCCGGAGAAAACTATAATTTGAAAAGATACATGCACCCCAATGTTCATTGCAGCACTGTTTACAACAGCGAAGACATGGAAGCAACCTAAGTGTCCATCGACAGACGAATGGATAAAGAATATGTGGTATATATACACAATGGAATATTGTGTATTCAGCCATAAAAAAGAATGAAATAATGCCATTTGCAGCAACATGGATGGACGTAGAGATTATCATACTAAGTGAAGTAAGCCAGACAGAGAAAGACAAATACCATATGATACTGCTTATAGGTGGAATTTAAAAAATGATACAAATGAACTTATTTACAAGACAGAAATAGACACATAGACATAGAAAACAAACTCATGATTACCAAAGGGGGAAAGGGAGGCGGGGATAAATTAGGAGTTTAGGATTAACATATACACACCTTTATAAATAAAATAGATAACCAACAAGGACCTACTGTATAGCACAGGGAACCATACTCAATATTTTGTAATAACTTATAAGGGAAAAGAATCTGAAAAAGAATATATATATATACACACTCATATATATATTTATATATCTGAATCACTTTGCTGTACACCTGAAACTAGCACAACATTGTAAATCAACTATACTTCAGTTAAAAAAAGGAAGGAAAGGGCTGCTCATTTTGGAGTATGGTGAGATAGTCAGTGTGTATGGAGCACAGGGGACATGGGGAAAAGAATGCTGAACTTGGCCAGAGACCTTGCCTGGCCTTGTGTGCCAAGCCAAGGAGGTGATAGGTAAATATCAACAGGCAGTTGCCCTGGCATCTGGAGGACAATGATGTTGGCTGGTTCAAGTACGGGACCAGGCAGAGCCTGGAGACCAGCAACAACTCTGGGCCAGGAACATATTCTAGAAGGCCCTAGAATGAAGCATTGCACTGACCTTGGGGCTGCTGACCTCTGGCTCATAGAAAGAGATGGCTGGATGATGAGATGAAATTTTCACTCCCGAATTGCAACGTTCCGCAGAAAGCACCAAGTCTTCCTACTTTTATCCCCTTGTGATGGAGTGGGATTTTCTAAATTTTGCAATTGAATTTTAAGAAATCAAAAGAAAAGCTGTACTTTTTTAAAAAAAAGCCAGCAGCAGGGGGCCTCCATACTCACATGTCCTTTGAGTTACAATCCTACAGGCCATGACCCCTTAGCCAATGACAAAATGAAGGCTAGGTTTCTAGAAATTGACCCTGTCCTGGGAATGATGTTCCTCGTGGAACCTCAGGTCTGTTCTCCACTATCCCAAGATGCCTGGGCGAGGGTGGAATGGGGTCAACCTCTTGGGACCTTTCCCTGATCAAGGGCAACGTGTTCACACCCTGGTACCCTCTACCTCTCTAGCTCTGCTTCCATCCCCTCCCTATTCCAAGTTAGCCTCCAGCCATACTGACCCTCATGCTAGCTCAGATGTTCAGGTCTCCAGGACAGTCATAGACAACCTTTTTCCACATCTCTCCTCATCAAACATCACTAATCCTCCAGGTCAAGCCCAGAGGTCCTTGTCTTTGTAGAGGCTTCCCCAGCCCATCTGACCCAAGAGCCCCCTCTTCTGTGCTCTCCCAGCGCTTTAGACTTACTTCTGTTACTACTCTTACCTCATAGCATTACAGTTATTTGTTCTTATGTTAAGTCAACTGAATTTATTGAGCTCGGGGACTAAACCTCAATCATCTCTGTATCTCTAGGCACTAGTAACCATACTTGACATACGACAGGCTCTCAATAAATACTATATTTGTTAATGAAGGGTGGTTCATCTCGGCATCTTGTCTGTCGGGGTTGGGTAGTATAAAGACAACTTTGGGAAGAATTCCAACAAGCAGAAAATGAGGAAAGGGCATTACAGGTGGAAGAAGCAGTATGAGCAAAGTCACCAAGGAGGAGAGCACAGACAAGGATGGGAGCCTGGAGGGAAGGAGAGGAGAGAAGGATGGTAAGTGCTAAGCATGGTGCTTGGCTCCATATGCATCGTTGTACTAGGTCATTGTCATACGAAATTTTGGTGAGGGGGCTACTATTCCCAGAGGAGGAGACTGAGGCACAGAAAGGTCAATCAGCTCATGGGCTGGTGACAGAGATGGGATTAGACCAATTCTGTTAGACTCTAAAGCCCATGACTTATCGGGGCCTTAGGGAGCCTTAGTAATTCAGGTTGGCTGGAGCCTAGAGTAAGTGAAGGGAGCAAGGGGAGAGTAGTGTGGAAGGAATACATTACATAGTTACATTATTAATGATATCTAGTGTTTCTTGACTGCCTATCACATGCCAAAACCTGTGTTAGGCACTTTAAATGTGTTATCACATTAAAGCTACAGCAGCCTTATTAGATGATCAGCCCCATTTTACAGGTAAGGGAACTAAATCTCAGAGAGGTTCAGTAATTTCCCCGAGATCACACAGCTAATAAGTGATGGACCCATGACTAAATTCAGATCTTTTGATTCCACAACTCAGCTCATAGGGAAAGAACTTAATGAGTGAGTCATCACTTAATACTTCGATTCTGAATGACATAATAGGGGTATGGATTATTATTGTTTTTTGACATAAGCAAGTTCCAAGCCTGGGCTTGTCTTCCAACACTGTCCTTTCCTCCCTGTACAGTTCTGCCCACTTGTCCTATCTCCTTGCTCTGTCCCCTCTACCCAGATGAATGGAGCTGGACTTCCAGGCAAGGTTAACCACTAGCCTTAAAAAAAAAGACCAATCTTCTGGCAGATTAGAACTTTTCCTGAGGAATATAATGGGTAGTAAGGTGAGGGGAATGTCAAAAAATAGGGGACCTGGCCCAGATCTCAAGAAAAGATGGAGCAATGGCTTTGGGAGAATGAGGGAAATTGTTCCTGTCTTCATATATTTTCCTTTTTAGGGATTTAGTCCTGAAAGGGTGGAGTTCAAAGTTAGCCTCACTCAGAATTACCTGCTCCTGCTTGTTCAAAAGGCAGGTTTTCAGAATGCTTTTTTTTGTGAAGCCCAAGAGGCTATCTTTCTAAACAAGCACCCCAGAGATTCTACAACACGGTTATCCCCATGAGCTTTAGCCGTTAGTGTTGAGAGAACTTGAGGTGCCAGGAACCTGGGGCTGGATGCCTTCAAGGTCCCTTCCCCAGTCAGAGGCATTGACCTGGAGGCTTGTGTTGGAGTCCCCGCATTTCGGAATTAGTGATGTGGTTAGAATAGCAACGTGACTCTGTAGGCGGAGGAAGGTAGGTCGGATGTGAGAGTCTCCCTCCGTGAGCTCATGTGCGTCATCTCAGTCACAGCTTTACTCTCAAAAACAAGTCATTTTTTGTTCCTGTCAGCATCTTGGCTGGCCTGCAACAGAGGGCAAGCTGGGATGGAGAGGCCCAGATATGGACTTCAGGTGATGCTCCAGGGCATGGCCAGGGCTGGGGAGAGCAGGGAAGTATTAGTCAACCAGCTGTAGGTGATTCAAAAATATGATTTCAGGAAACGCTGACAGAGGACATAAGAGATATCTGCTTGCATGAATTTTAGGGACTGTAGTATTTTGGGTTTTGCTTTTTATTACCAGGGATAACAGAGGCCAGAGCTCTCTAAGGAAGTAAATTTGAACCTGGAGGCACTGCCAAACAATCTGAAGCTTTAAAAATTAGAGTGGTCCTGGCCTCACCCCAGCTCTACTAAATTCAGGTTTTCAGGGCTGGGACTTAGGAACCCATATAAAACTCCCTGGGGATTCTGGAGCAGCTGGTCTGACACTGCTCCAGGGACTGTCATTTGGAAGCCACTCCAGAAAGGTGAGAGGGAACATCATTCCAGCTTGAATATCACAATATCGAGTCATCTTTTCTTTCTTTGCTCCATCTTTGTCTTTTCCTTTCCGTTCCCATCATAACATGGCAGGAAGCTCAGAAAAGCTTTACCTCTCATTTCTCTTATAGGGCAGCCCAGGGACTTCCCTAGCTGTGTACAATCCGGAAGACTTTTATACATTTGAATATTATATGTATATAAATTTTCATTATATTTAAATATGGGTTGCTTGTCATTTACATCGGCCTGCTGAGTTTGCAGATGACAACTGCAGGATATGGGCTCCCGGGTCCTGGAAGTCACAGAGGATGACATCTGTCCAAGTCAAGAATTACAGGACCTGCACTGGGAGAGTAGGACCAATGAACCCTGAAGTCCTTTCCAACACAGGCATTCCATGGCTTCAATGTTAACCATGTCAGGTTGTTCTTTCCTTGATTTTAATCTGTTTTCCATACCTCCATAGATTCCCTACCTGTGTATAACCCCCAAGTTGTGCTCATTGGAATCAAATGGGTAGTGAGAAGCTGCGAGTGACTAGAGACGGAAGGAATTAGGGCATGTGAAGTCTCTCCAAGTGTGCATCATCTGAGTCATAGGTTGCACCTTTAGTCTCAATAACAAGCTTTTATTAATGTCATCATCTTTCCAGGCACAGCACAAGCTCAATCAGGAGGAGATTTGGTGTTTGAAAAGTGTAGCTGACTAGAGATGCCTGACACAGTGACCCAGGAATCAAACAAGAGAGCAGCCCACCGAAGAACCAGGCTCCTTGGCTGCTTTATGCACCCTCACTGGGGGTGTGGAGGAGAAGAAGCATTTTTTCAACCTAAAATTCTCTATATGTTTGGGCCCTGAAATTCCATTACATCATAGGAAAAGTAGCTATGCCCTTGAAGGACTGAACGGGTGCTGACTGCTGTGGGTGGGGTGATCTGAAAACCAGAGGAATGCTCTGGAAGAAGATTCCACCAGCTTCCTTCCTTTCCAAATCATACCCCTTCCTCAAAGTTGCACTCAATCCTGGGTTTGTCTGTGGACACTGTTCTGGTCATTCAAGCACTAACTGATGTCCCCTGCCCACACCGGGCTCTGATTCCAGAGTACACCTGCATTCAAACAATTATTCAGCTCTTCATCATGTGTATATTTCTGATAGCTCTCAATTAGCTGTCTTGGATTGTTATTTATCTTTCTGCGCTAATTTACTTTCTCAAGGATACTGTGAGCAAATTAATGCATTTACATCATTTATTTCCATGTCCAGCATGTTGAACTGTTGAGTGTCAACTTATGCCAGGCATTATTCAAGGTCCTGGGAGATATATATATTTCAGATGGTGGGTGCTATAAAGACAAAGAGGCTAAGGAAAGTTAAACAATATAAGAGAAATCGTTGATCAGGAAAATGAATGACAATTCCATTTATTTTTTGTTTATTTATCAAAAATACCATATGCTAGTTGCTTAAAAAAGTTTACATCTGTGTGACTAGAATAAGCCATTACAGAAAGGAAACAATACAAGTGGAAAAATATTATTAGCCTGGAAAACATGGTTATTGAATTAAACTCTAAAATGGAAGCCATGACTTACAAATGGACACTGCAGGAAACTAAATTAGTGAGTAAAAGGTCAGCTCAAGATTAGTTTCCTAGAACACAAAAGCAAAAGGTAAAGAAATGAAAATGAAAGAATAGAATAATTGCGAAAGACAGGTATCAAAGAGCCAACCCACAAGTAACAGGCGTTCTTAAAATAATTAATAGAATCATTTGTAGCAGAAGCCATATGTAGAACCTTTATTAGCCTTCAGTAACATTGTGTTTTTGAAATTGAGTGTGCTTATCGTATTAATTAAGAATCTTTGCGCTGTGTTAGGGTCCCAGCTCAAACTGGCTTAAAGAGAAAAAGGGATTTTATTGGCTTATATAATGAAGTCCACAGGTTCACCAGGAATCCATCTCTCCATCTCTGGTTTTCCTCTGGCTTGGCTCTTTTCTTGGGTATGTTGTTGCCATGGGGTGGCACCCAATCGCTCCAGACTTATATTCTTCTAGCTTTCCAAGCCCAATGGGAGGAAAGAGTTGTCTACTTCTAATACTTGAGACATTAACCTTGGGTTAATTCTCACTGATTCTGGTCTGGCTTGAGTCATGAACTCACCTTTGAATCAATCCAGGTGTCTGAGAAGTGCTGTTGCATTAGTTTCATTGGCAGCACACTCTCCCTCCTAGAATGAGGGGTGTTCAGCTCTATCCAGTGCCCACATGGACTGCAGGTGAGGGAGAGACAGTTTCCCAGAGGATAATGTGGTTGCTGACTCCAGAGGAAAGGGGAATGGATACTGGGTAGGCTAAATAACAGCATGGTGGGCAGATTAATAAAAAAATTACTCTCAGACCTGTTCATGTAGAATTTGTAAATCTAAAAGATTACCAAAACCCTATAAAGAAATATGCCTCAGATTTCTCCTCCTAGCTCTAAATGCTAGTGGAATTCCTTCCTTGAATTGTGAAGGAAAGAGGTTGTGTGACCCAAAAATTCTATACCTGGGCAAACTGTCACTCATAATATGTGTACTCTGAAAATAAAGTTCCCAGGATACTCCTTGAACAAACTGGTAAAAAATGTGTTCCAGAACAATAAGGATAAATTAAAATTAGGTACAAATCATCACCACGTCCTGTGGTTCCACCTCTGAAATGGGTTCCCTTTCCACCACCACCTCTAGTCCAAGCCACCATCATCTCTCATCGGGATCATTGCCAGTCTCTTAACTTGCCTTTCTCTTCCACTCTCAACCCTTCCAAGCCATTTCTACATATTATTCAATGGTCTGCTAGTAAATCAGATCATACTTCCTTGCTTAAAATAATTTGTGGTTTTGTGTGGCACGTAGAATAAATTCAAGCTCCTTATCATGGCTTTCCAAGACCTGGCCTGCGCAGATTCAGCCTCCACACATTAACCCCGACCCCATTGTCCTTTCTTTGCTCACCTCACTGCAGACACATAGCTACTTATCAGTTCTTTCTTTGAATGTGTCAAGCTCCTTCCTCTGTCAGGGCCTTCACACACGCCGCTCCTTCCACTCGGATCTTTCTTCTCTCAGTTCTCCTTGGCTGTCTCCTTTCATGGCATCTTAACTTACTTACACCCCTTCCTCGGATGTTTCCTGGTCTCCCAACCTAATAATAGGAGTCCTTCTATTTTTCTTGGCATCCTTATCTCAAACCACTAATCACAATCTGTAATCATACATTGACTTGTGTTTACTTGTGTTATATCTGTCTTGCCCGGGAGTGTGAACCCCATGAAGGCAGGGACCGTGTTTATTTTGTTCACCACAGAATTCCCAGGTCTCAGCACTTTGTGGGATACAGGAATGGTGCAAAATATATATTTTTAGGGAGGAGGAGAGAAGAAACATTGAAATGAGGCAACTAAATAGAAACAAATACATATGGAAAGATGATGAGGTGGTCGATTTAATTGTAATTTCTAAGGTGAGGGCAATTTTTTTTTTTTTTATTAAAGAGATGATGCAAAAAAGTGGAGTCGGGGGCTTCCCTGGTGGCGCAGTGGTTGAGAGTCCGCCTGCCGATGCAGGGGACACGGGTTCGTGCTCCAATCCGGGAGGATCCCACATGCCGCGGAGCGGCTGTGCCCGTGAGCCATGGCCGCCATGGCCGCTGAGCCTGCGCGTCCGGAGCCTGTGCTCCGCAACGGGAGAGGCCACAACAGTGAGGGGCCCGCGTACTGCAAAAAAAAAAAAAAAAAAAAAAAAAGAGTCGGGGCCAGATTTTAAAGTTCTAGATTAAATGAGCAAATTCAGTATATACTGCTGATTTAGGGCCAGAAAAAATGGATACAGACTGATGCGACACAGAAGCTCAGAGCAGAATTAGCTGTGCACACAGAGTGACTGTGGCCTTGAAGGAAGGATATAATTCAGTGAATCAGGGAGAGGTGAGAAGGGCCTTTCTTGTGTGAGTGTGTGAGTGTGTGTGTGTGTAGGGGTAAGGTAGCAAAAGACTAAGCAATGAGAGCTCTGGAATTGAGACAAGTAAGTGTGTGAGGGGAAACAATGAGGAGTACAACGAGGCTTCCATGACCAGAGTGCTCACAGTGGGTTAAGACTCAGAGGAAATTGGAAGTTGCTGCCATGTGGGCGAAGCTTCCTTCCTGGAGGGCTTGGTGGTCTGAACAAGTGTCTGCAGCAGGACATTGGTCTCTAGACACTAAGGACACCTTGTGGCACAATAAGGAAGAGACAGGGCAGACGTAACAGAGAGGCTACAGGTGCTGGAGGGGCTGCCGCAGAAAGGAAGGCCTGGGAGCAGGGGCATCACCAATGAACGGGCACACGAGGTGCCTGGATGACAGAAAAGGAAAGCAGAAGGCTCTGGAAGCAAACTTGCCTACTTGCCTGACTCCTTGTGAACCCAGGAGTAGGTCTTGTTAGAGGGAGCGAGAAAACTGCTCTCTCGTCCCAGAAAACAATCTTTCTGTATGTTGAAAATGGGTCCCTCAAGGTGGCCCCCGTGGGTGTTTCTGCCTGCAGCTTGGGGCACCTTAAGGAACAGTGAAGAGAGGCAGATGTAGCATTCATAGGCAGAAGATCCGGACTGGCTTGCCTGTCTCTGCCATTCTGTATCTCTGTAACCTCAAACTAGTTCAGTATCTGAAGCTTGCTCTCATTGCAAGGAAGGCACGATAATTAATGTTCCTCACATCCTTATGCGTGATGCCTGTGTGTAGTAGGCTTTGTAACCTGTAATGTCAATTATACTTGGTCCTGGATAGCGTGGGGGGAAGTGGGCATTAGTCTCTGGAAATGCCATCTGTGGGCCTGGACTCCACTGGTTTTTCCTGCCAGGTCCTCACTTTAGCTCAGCCTCAAAGAAAAACTCTGTTGGCCAGCTGAGCAGAGCATTCTTCTGTCCAGTCTTCAGCTCTGGTAGGAACTTCAAAAGATGATTTTATGTTTCACCGCGTCTCTGAGAAAGTCTGCGATGCACTCTCCCAACCTCTGGGCATAGATCTAGTTTTAGGAGAATCAACAGAAAAATGAATCTGTGTCCTCTCCACCTGTTACAGAAGCATGGGAGGATAAGGTTTCTAGGGCAATTGCCACTAGATGGCACCATAGCAGTCTCTGTGCATCAGATGAGAATCACTTCAGACAAGAAATACGGTAGCTGTGGGAGTGGGCTGGGGGTGGTGAGAAGGACACATTTCTATTAAATGACTTGCAAGATACTTTTCTTCAATTCTAATGAGATTGACAGGAATTTCCTCAGATTAATCAGTGAATGGCATGTTGTAGCTCAGCAATGCCATGTATGGAATCAACCATCCCATCTGTGCTTTTGAAAACCTGATAGCAATTTTATCTGGGAGCAGTTGCCATCAAGGGGATGCCCATTCCTGTCAAGACCCATCCCAACCACTCTTTATTGCCACCAGACTCAGAATTAGGGTCAGATCACAGCTTTGCCTAGAGGAGACAAGTACAAAATCTGACTCAGGAAGAAATCGTTTGTACACTAAAAGAAGTGCAAGATTTGGTAATATGTATTGGAAGAAACCTGGGAAATATATGGAGGAGTATATTCTAAGGGTACTAGACTAAGGATGATAGAGTACAGCACTTTATCAAATCAAATTTATTGGGTACATTTATTAAATATTCTGGGTTTAATGTATTAGCCCTTATAACTGGAAATAGCTCTAAAATTATCTTGGTTGGCTGACTCAACCTTGGACTCAATAGTGGCATATGCTTAGGGACTTCCCCAGTGGTCCAGTGGTTAAGAATCCGCCTTCCAATGCAGGGGACGCAGGTTTGATCCCTAGTTGGGGAACTAAGATCCCACATGCCGTGGGGCAACTAAGCCCATGTGCCACAACTACTGAGCTCATGCACCTCAATGAGAGAGCCCACGTGCTGAAAACTACAGAGCTCACGCGTCACAACTAGAAAGAGACAACCCTTATGCCACAACTAGAGAGAAGCCAGAGCGCCACAACGAAGAGCCCACGCACCGCAACGATAAATATCCCACATGCCTCAATGAAGATCCCACGTGCCACAACTAAGACTCAATGCAGCAAAAGAAGAAAAAAAATTATGGCATATGCTTAATAAGGTTGGAATGCTGGGACTTCCCTGATAAGATGCAGAGAAAAGCATTCAAGACTTAAGG
The DNA here is from genome assembly GCF_059928025.1 of Delphinapterus leucas. Taxonomy (NCBI): domain Eukaryota; kingdom Metazoa; phylum Chordata; class Mammalia; order Artiodactyla; family Monodontidae; genus Delphinapterus; species Delphinapterus leucas. The sequence continues at coordinate 41,652,048 of NC_143129.1, forward strand.
AGAAAGGAATGAAGTGACTTTATCACATGAGATCCACACACCTACCCCCCAGTACATCAACCCGAGGGCCCAGAGGACAATTCATTTAGACATTGAAAAATAAATTTCTGACGGTAGCACTTGCGTCTCTGAAAAACTCCGTGGTGGCTGTTTTCTGTAAGCCAGATGTAGTGGTGAAAGATGCCTCTGTAACTTGGGCTCCCTGTTTTCGCTGGGAGGGATGGCATTCCCTTAAAATAGAGGCCAAATAACAGAACATAGCCACCAGAGACAAGACCATGTTTATTATAAAAAGCAACAGAGGCATAGTGGCAATCATTCTTTTGAAACCTAGGGATTTTTAGTGGGACTAATTGATCATGGTACACCTAGGAATGAAAATGATGACAGCCTGGGCTTCCCTGGTGGTGCAGTGGTTGACAGTCCGCCTGCCGATGCAGGGGACACGGGTTCGTGACCCGGTCCGGGAAGATCCCACATGCCGCGGAGTGACTGGGCCCGTGAGCCATGGCCGCTGAGCCTGCGCGTCCAGAGCCTGTGCTCCGCAACGGGAGAGGCCACAGCGGTGAGAGGCCCGCGTACCGCAAAAAAAAAAAAAAAAAAGAAAGAAAAGAAAATGAAGACAGCCTACTAAAATTGTTGCTTAATCTATATAAAAAGCCTAGTGGCCAAAAACCTGACTTGAGTGACCTCTCAACCAATTTCTAGACCTAAGGCAGTTCCAGATGAAGAGTCCCTTGATTGAAGGGGGACAAAATCGCCCACACTGTGGCTTTCAGTTAGAACCTTTCTCCAGCTGCTCCAGCGCTTGCTTAACGGGCCTGTGTACAAAGTGGCCATAATGGCAGAGATGGGGACTATGTGTGGGTGCCCTAATCAGGGCTTTTCTGACTATCAACACTGCTGATTGCCTAACTTGCCAACTAAACTAAGCCCCTGATATGGCACCACTCTCCAAGGGGCAGCCCCCAGGGGCAAGTTGATTATGTTGCACCCCTTCTGTCATGCAGGGGAGAAAAAATTTTCCTCACTGGAGGAGACATGTATTCTGAGTACATATTTGCTTTCCTGCCCAAGACTCTTCTGCCAGAAACGTCTGTGATTACAAAATATGGTGTACTGTACATATCATTGCTGCTGATCAAGGGAGTCATTTCAAAAGAAGTGCAGCAAGGGGTTCATGCCCATGGGATTACACCACATACTTCACCCCCCAGAAGCAGCTGGCCTAACAGAAAGATGCAATAACTTGCTGCAGCTATGGTACCAGTTGAGAAATTACACCCTGAGAGGACAGAGTTTCTTCCTCAAATGATGTAGATTACATTTTGAATCACAGGCAAATATATAGTCCTGCGTTGCCCATAGCCAGACCACATGGGGCTGGGAATTAGAGGTGGAAATAGAATGGTTCTTCTCACTCTTAAATCTCATAGTCTGCCCACAGATTTTTGTTTTGTTTTGTTTTTGCTTCCAATCCCTGTGACTTTGAGCTCTGCTGGTTTGAAGTCTTGATTCCCAAGAAACAAACGCTTCTACTAGGACATGCACAAATGTTGAATTGATTTGGAAGACTGACTGCCACCTGGCCATTTGGGGTTCCTCATGCTACTGAACCAACAGGAAGAGAAGAGTTACTCTGCTGGCTGGGGTGACTGATACTGATTACCAAAGGAAAATTGGGTTGCTGCCACTCAATGGGGACAGGGAGAACTATATCTGAAATACAGCGTGCTTTTTAGTATTTTCATGTCCAATAGTAAAAGTTAATAGAAGATGACCATTTTCCCACCCCACTGCCAAAGCCATAACCAGTGATGATTCAGACCCTTTAGGCAAGATAGATTACCCCATCATATTAAAAAAAAAATCAACCATCTTAGGTACTGGATGAAGACAAAGGAAATATGAAATAGAATATGGAAGAAGGAAGTTATAATTATCAATTATGGCCTGATGACCACTTATGTGCTCGCTTACTATGTGAATGTGTGTGTATATATAATTGTATACATTAACCATTTTATTCTTCTCTCTCCTTATTATTTGGAAGGATAAATTTATTCTTATAAATTTGGTTTTTAAGAAGCATATATTCAGATGAGATTGTGACTGAATTTGAGAAATAATGGATGCTGCTCAGAGATGGGTGCAATGACAGTTGGGGCTTTACAAATCTGAATTTGGGGAGAAGGCAACACTGTCTTGGTTTATATGCAGAAAAGTTGCATTTTGAGGAGGAAACGAAGAGTTTTTTTATGATTATATCAAAGTTCAAGTTTTTGTAGAGTAGTGTTATGGATGCTGAATAGCCAAAGGTGGACTGTATCAGTTATTAAGTTATTGTGTCTCAACTCCAAACCTTTTTATTTTTTTGAATGTGACAATAACTTTGTTTTGCTTGGGGGGAGTGGGCAGGTGTCCAGTCTGAGAGCTTCTGGAATTGTTTCTTGGTGCCAGTGGCCTTGGTAACCTTGAGCACAAGGATCCTAGAGCTAGGACTCTGAAAATCACAAATTTGCTTTTCCAGTTGGCTCTGTTGATAGGAACACTAGATGGAGACTGCAAGGCTGAAAGAGGAACAAGGGGTTTGCTCCTTGCTGTGTATTTCTTGAGGGTTTCCTGTCTGATTGTGGTTCCTGTGAGTATTACCCCAGAAAACTTCATCATAACATAGGCATTTTCTTCTTGTAGCAGCAGCTGAATCCAGTTTATAGTTTTTCTAAAATTTGCAGTATCAGCCTCATTTGGTCTCCCTTGGGGATGCCAGCAATAGCCAGCCAGTGTCCCTTCTGCAGAGATCTGGGTCCCAGTCCCCTGGGTCCCCTCTTCTGAACTCAGTTGTTTAACACTGGCTGAGCAATGCCTCCTACTAAGAGGTCTGAGTTTCAGTTCCTCAGGGCCTCTCTACTAACTTTTAATAATTTCAACCTTTTCCCTGTGCATCCTCAGATCTTAACCATTGCAACTTCTATGATATTTCACAGTTACCTTTTAACCCTTTTTGTTACTGTGATGGTTAGTCTTATATGTCAACTTGATTAGTCTATAGTACCCAGTTATTTCATGAAATACTAATCTAGGTGTTGTTCTGGAGATATGCTGTAGATTTGGTGAACATCTATAATAAGTTGACTTTAAGTAGAGATTACCCACCATGATGTGGGTGGTCCTCATCCAATCAAGTTGAAAGACCTTGAGAGCAAAAACTGAGGTTTCCTGGAGGAAGCAAAAATTCTGTTTTAAGACTGCAACATTAGCTCTTGCCTGAGAATTATCAGCCTGCCAACCTGCCCCACAGATTTCAGACTTGCTAGCCCCCATAACGGTGTAAGTCAATTCCTTGAAATAAATCTATTTACATTGTAAATCAATTACATTTCAATAAAATAAATAAAACTAATAAAATCTATTTATATATTAAAAGATTTTGGTTCTATTTCTATGGAGATTCCTGAATGATATAGTTACCTATTTTTGTATCTTTAACTTTATAACTATTAACTTTGTATCTATTAGTCATGATTAGCAACATGATTCCGGGGATTGGAATCAACAAAATGCAAGCAGCACAATCTTATGTAAAACATAGCCTTAGCAAAAAAAATGACACCAAGGCAAATCATAAACATGTCTTAGAAGCATTCAGATAAAAAAGACACATTGAGTACAGAAGAACAAAGGTAAGGTTGATAGCAGATTTCTCATTGGAAACAATGCAAATGAAAAGACAGAGGGGCATTATCTTTAAAGTACTGAAAAATATCTGTCAGTCTACAGGTCTACAACTAGTGAAAGTATCATTTTAAAATGAAGGTAAAGGGACTTCCCTTGTGGCGCAGTGGTTAAGAAACTACCTGCAAATACAGGGGACATGGGTTCAATCCTTGGTCCGGGAAGGTCCCACATGCCGCAGAACAGCTAAGCCCGTGCGCCACAACTACTGAGCCTGCATCTAGAGCCCAGGTGCCACAACTAATGAGCCCAGGTGCCACAACTACTGAAGCCCGCATGCTTAGAGCCTGTGCTCCACAACAAGAGAAGCCACTGCAATGAGAAGCCCGCGCACCACAACGAAGAGTAGCCCCCACTTGCCGCAACTAGAAAAAGCCTGTACGCAGCAACAAAGGCCCAACACAGCCATAAATAAATAAATAAATAAATAAATTTAAAATAAAATGAAGGTAAAATAAAGACTTTTTTAGGTATACAAAAGTTGAAAAAATTCATTGCCAGGAGGACCACACTACAAGTAATGTTAAAGAAAATTCTTTGGCAGAAGAAAAATGATACTAGAGGGGAATCTGAATGCACACAAAGGATTAAAGAGCACTGTAAATGTTACTACATGAATAAATTATCAGATTTTTTTCCTTTAGAAATATCTTTAAAACAATAACTGTTTAAAAAATAGAAATAATGTATTTTGCAGTTTATAAAATAAGAATGGGTAAAATGTGACAAAAATAGCATAAAGGCTGGGAGGGGAGAAATGGATGTGCACTATTGTAAGGTTTTATACTTAACTTGAGGTAGTATAATATGATTTGGAGGTAGACTGTGATGAGTTAAAGATATCTACTAAACCCTAAGGCAACCACTAAAATAACAAAGCAAGGAGTTATATGTAATAAGCCAACAAAGAAGATAAAATGGAATCATTATCATCGCGTCGTTGTCATCACCATCACCATCATCACAAACTCAATGAATTCAAAAAAAGTTAGAAAAAAGGGGGGAGGGAAGCTTTAAAAAACAGATGGTACAAATAGAAAACAAACAGCCAGAGGGTAGACTTAAACCTAACCATATCAATAATCACATTAAATGGCTTAAATACCTTCATTAAAAGCAGAACTCATCAGATTGGATTAAAAAATAAGATTGAACTATGTGCTGCCGTCTATAAGAAAAGCACTTTAAAGGCAAAAAATAAGTTAAAAGTAAAAGAATACAGAAAATGCCAAAAGATACACCATGCTAACACTAGTCAAAAGTAAACTGGAGATTACACACACGTACATGTTTTCTGATCACAATGGAATTAAATTAGAAATCAGTAGGAGAAAAATATTTGGAAAATCCCCAAATACATGGAAACTAAATAATACACTTCTAAATTTGTGGAATGCTACTAAAGGAATACTTAGGGGGAATTTATAGCACCAAATGCCTGTATTAGAAAAGAATTTCCTCGATCTGCTAAAGGGCAACTATGGAAAACCTATAGCTAACATCATACTTAATGGAGAAAGACTGAATACTCTCTCCCTAATATCAGGAGCAATACAAGGATATTCACTCTCACCACTTGTATTTAACATTGTATTTGAGATCCTAGCTCCACTGCAATAAGGCAAAATAAATAAATACATATGTAAACAAACAAACAAATGAAAGGCATCCAGATTTAAAAGGAAGGAATAAAACTGTCTTTATTCAGAGTCTACATAGAAAATTTTATAGAATCTACAAAAAGCCTAGTGGAAATAGTAGGTGAGTCAAGCAAGGTTGCAAAATATCAAATTAATATACAAAAAATTGGTTATGTTTCTAAATTCAAATTTCAATTACATTTCGATATATAGAAACGAACAATCAGAAATCAAAATTGAAAAGTACTACTTACAATAGAATAAAAATGTGAAATACCTAAGCTTAAGTTTGATAAAAGATATGAAAAATTGTTCAGTGAAAAGTACAAAACATTGTTCAGAGAAATTAAAGAAGACCTAAATAAATGGAAAGATGTACCTTATTCATGTGTCAGAAGACTCAATGTTGTTAATATAGCAATTCTCCCCAAATTGATCTATAGATTCAATAAATACTGATCAAAATTCCAACAGGCTTGTTTGTTGAAATTGACAAGCTTATTCTGAAATTCACGCAGAAATTCAAAGGACTGAGAATAGCCAAAGCAACTTTGAAAAAGAAGAATACATTCACAGGGCTAACACTTCCTGATTTCAAGGCATATTACAAAGCTATAGTAATCATGATAGTGTATAAAGATAAATAGATCAGTGAAAGAGAATAGACCTGCACACATCTGGATAACTGATTTTTGACAAAGATGTAAAGGTATTCAGTGAAGAAGGGATAGTCTTTCTGCAAATGGTGCTGTAACAACTGGATATCCATAGTTAAAAAAAGTGAAACTTGATCCTTACCACACACCATATACAAAAATGGATCGTAGGTTTAAATGTACAACTTAAAATTATAAGACTTCTAGAAGAAAACATGAGAAAAAATCTTTGTGACCTTGGTTTATGGAAAGATTCCATAGATATCACACCAAACACACAGTCCATAGAAGAGCAAGTTGATAAATTGGACTTGTTGACCTGAAACAAACAGACCACCAGATATTTCTCCAGCAAAGATGGTTTTAATTGGGATCAGCAGAGAATTGCACTTCTAGGTGTGCAACAGTGGAGAGCCACATGCAAGTCCCTACATGGAGAGGGAAGGAGACCACTTTCATAGTGAGGAAAAGGAAGTTGGGAGGGCTGTAGTAAACAAAGAGTCCATGGCTTATCATTGGCTGAGTCCTTGCCTGGAAAGAAGAGTCTTCTTTCTTCCTGTTGGGCTCTGTTATCATCACAGGGCGTGGGAGCTCCCGCTTCTGGACTCCCAACTCTATTTAATTGAGGTTTCTGTTTTATTAATCTTTTACAGACTTCACCAGTATAAAAAATTTCGCTCTTTAGAAGTCGCTGTTAAAATAATGAAGACAAGCCACAGAATGGGAGAAAATATTTTCAAAGTATGTACCTGATAAAAGACTTGTATTCAGAAAATAGAAAGTACTCTCTAAACTTTGTAATAAGAAGCAAACAATTCAATTTAAAAAAAGGGCAAAATATTTGAACAAACACTTCACCACAAATGTTATACTGGATGGCAAATAAACAATGGAAAGATGTTCAACATCATGAGTCGTATGGGAAATGCAAATTAAAACGTGACAATAACAAAACAGAAGCCGACTCATAGATATAGAGAACAAACTAGCGGTTACCAGAGGGGAGAGGGAAGGGGGAAGGGCAATACAGAGGTAGGGGATTAAGAGGTACAAACTCTTAGGTATAAAATAAGCTACAAAGATATATTGTACAATGCAGGAATATAGCCAATATTTTATAATAACTATAAATGGAGTATAACCTTTAAAAATTGTGAATCACTATATTGCATACCTATAACTTATATAATATTGTAAATCAAGTATACTTCAATTAAAAAAACTGACATCTTCAACCACACACACACACACACACACACACACACACACAAAACCCCACAATGAAGTACTACTACATTGGAATTTATTAGAATGGCTAAAATTTTAAAAGACTGGCCTACTGAGTTTTGGTGAGGATTCTCATTGGTGGGAATGCAAAATGGTGCAACCACTTTGGAAAACAGTCTGGCAGTTTCTTAAATAACTAAACAGACATCTACCACATGATCCAACCTTTTCACTGTAAGGCATCTACTCAAGAGAAAAGAAAGCATGTGTCAATACAAAATCTTCTACACAAATAGCAGCTTTGTTTGCAATAGTTTGAAACTGGAAACAGCCCAATGTCCGTTAGAAGGTAAATGGATAAAGAAATTGTGGGGACTTCCCTGGTGGCACAGTGGTTAAGAATCTGCCTGCCAATGCAGGGGACACGGGTTTGATCCTTGGTGCGGGAAGGTCCCACATGCCGCAGAGCAACTAAGCCCGTGCACCAAAACTACTGAGCCTGTGCTCTAGAGCCTGCGAGCCACAACTACTGAGCCTGTGTGCCACAGCAAATGAAGCCTGTGCGCCTAGAACCCGTGCTTCTCAACAAGAGAAGCCACCGCAATGAGATGCTTGGCCACAACAATGAGGAGTGGGCCCTGCTCGCCGCAACTAGAAAAAGCCCGTGTGCAGCAACGAAGACCCAATGCAGCCAAAAATAAATAAATCTATTTAAAAAAAAAAGAAATTGTGGCATCCATGGCTCAGTAGAAAAGAGAAATGAACTACTCATACATGTAACACCATGGATGAATCTCAGGGATGCATTACAGTGAGTTAAAGAGGCCAGACAAAAAAGACTATATCCTATATGATGCTATTTATAAAATATATTAGAAAAACCAAACTAATCTATGCCATCAGAAAAGCAGACCAGTGGTTGTCTTGGCAGGAGTAGGAGTGGGGACATGAGTAAGAGGGGCAGGAGAGAAGGATTACAATGCAGCAGGGTAAAACTCTTGGAGGTGCTGGATAAGTTCATAATCTTGATTGAAATGATGGTTTTATGAGTGTAGACATATATCAAAGCTTATCAAATTCTACACATTAGTCATAATAAAAAGGTCAACCAGTTCAGAAGTTCACCAAGAAAATGAGTGAAGATTTTCTCTTCCCTCCAGATTCGGCTTAGGTTTAGAGTTTAGCATGTCTTAACATCATCGAGACCTGGGCTGTCCAATTTGGTAACCACTAGTCACAAGTGGACATTCAAATTTAAATTAATTACAATTAAAAATTCATTTCCTCAGTGGCAACAGCCACATTTTAGGCCTCAGTAGCCATATGTGGCCAGTGGCCACCATATTGGTCAGCGCAGATTATAGAACATTCTGCCATCAGAGAAGGTTCTCTTTCCTAGACTCTGTAGGGATTTGAGGGTTGCCATAGTCTTATAAACAACTTTGCAAACAACTTAGATCTTTGCTGGCTGTTTATTGAGCAATTAATTTGTACCAGAAACTACCCTTTAAATGAATTATCTTTAATTCTTACAAGGAAAGACTAAGGCTTAGAGAGGTTTAAATAAGTTTCCCGAGGCTCACAGTTACTAAGTGTTATAGCTAAAACGTAAACCTATATCTCTCTAAGCCCAAAGCCTGCACTCTTAGGTGATTCTCATATATCCTCTGGTTAAGCCACACCTTTTAAATTCTATACTTGTGAAATTTTCTTTTTAGATTCAAACATGGAGACTTATATTGTCCCTCCAGATGGGCAAAATATCTTAGGATCCTCATTCTCTCACTTCATATGCCCACTAGCCTTCCAAGTTTCATGTCTTTAGCAACTTTGACAAGTATGGTCTCCTAAACTGTATTTAACCAAGTGATTGTTAAAAATCAGTGACAGGATAAGGGAAAGGGTGGAGGTCCATGGCCAGCTATTAGAATACCCCATTTAGGTTGACATCACTTTATCAGTCTGTACCCTTTGAGCTATTAGCATGCTACCCCATTCTTGTCCATATATCCAGATTCTGGGGTTGTGCTCTGTATTTGGAGCCTAAAGGCCCTTTAGCACCCTCTAAAATTATATACTGATGTTTACTGGCTGATATAATTGCTTTCAGATGTTGGCAAACAATGTATGCTTCTAACCAAACATAGGGCCTGGGAGGATCAAGACACCGATACCTAATGGTGATGATGCTTCTCATTTTCCACTTAGCCCTCCTTTTCCTCCTTGGGTACCCCCACCTTTAAAGTGATTGTTTTGATCATCTGTTGTCCAAAACAAACCATCTCAAAACAGTGACTTTAAACAATAACAATCATTTATTTGCTCATGAATATGAAATTTGGGCATGCTTGGTGAGAATAGCCTTTATTCTATGGGGCAACAGCTGGGATGGCTTGAAGGACAGGGAGAGACTGGTGCAATAAGGCTCCTCTGACACAAGCTCATTAAGTATAAACTGTGAGGATCTAGTGATCTTGCCTCATGCCTTCCTGCGACCCTCCTTCCCACCCTGCTTTCAAACTCTGCCCATGTTGACCAATATGTGTTTCCTAGTACTTGCCATCCTCAGCCATCTCCAGGCCTCCATCTAGCATGCCTTTCTTTCTCTTTCCTTGGCTAACTCCTATGCATCCTTGAAGACTCAGCTAAGGGGTCACCTTCACCTGAAAGCCTTCTCTGATATCCTTTACCCCATACACTTTGATTTGCATTAATTACCTCTCCACTGTGTTCCCACAGCACATATGTTCCCCTTTCAAGGCACTTCTGTGATTGATTGTCCTTTTATTTGCCTGTCTGTCCCACTAGACCCTTAGCTCTTTACAGGAAGGAACTGCCGTGTTTTTATATTGCCAGTGTGTGATGATAAAATAAACTTTCATATATTGAGGTATGGGGAAGTCATTCTGGCTTGTACTTGAGTTAATTTGAACTTTATGCTAACTAGAACAGCCTGATTGTGGTCTATCAAAAATACCTTGTACATCTGCTTTAATTATTAAAGAAGAGGACACACTGACCAGAAGTAAAGAATGTCCACGTTAAAAATAAAGATTAACAGAGGGCCCTGCTCAGTTTCAGGGCAATGAGACAAGGAATGTGGTGGTCTCTAGAAGGTCGCAAGGAAACAGATTCTGCCCTAGAGCATCCAGAAAGAATGCAGCCTTGCTGACACCTTGGTTTTAGCCCAACGAGATCGAGGGTGGACTTCTGACCTCTAGAACTGTGAAGGGAAAATACTTGAGAAATTGGGGATTTGCACCATGCCCAGATTTATTCAGTTTTTGCACAAGAGCATGAGAATCAAGAAGGATCCTGGGCTTGAGGTAAACAACCTGCGTTTTGGGACCACACCCACGAGGCTGTTCCAGCCCAAGGTGGCCTCCCCCCAGCTACTGGAGAAGCATCATCTTATTCCATGAGGGCACCATATTAGGGAACCTGGAGAAAAAGCCACATTCACAGAAAGATAGACAAGATGAAAAGGCAGAGGGTTATGTACCAGATGAAGAAACAAGATAAAACCCCAGAAAAACAACTAAGTAAAGTGTAGATAGGCAACCTTCCAGAAAAAGAATTCAGAATAATGATAGTGAAGATGATCCAGGACCTCAGAAAAAGAATGGAGGCAAAGATCAAGAAGATGCAAGAAATGTTTAACAAAGACCTAGAAGAAGTAAAGAACAAACACAGATGAACAATACAATAACTGAAATGAAAAATACAATAGAAGGAATCAATAGCAGAATAACTGGGGCAGAAGAACGGATAAGTGACCTAGAAGACAGAATGGTGGAATTCACTGCTGCAGAACAGAATAAAGAAATAAGAGTGGAAGGAAATGAAAACAGCCTAAGAGACCTCTGGGACAACATTAAACGCAACAACATTAGCATTATAGGGGTCCCAGAAGGAGAAGAGAGAGAGAAAGGACCTGAGAAAATATTTGAAAAGATTATACTCGAAAACTTCCCTAACATGGGAAAGGAAATAGCCACCCAAGTCCAGGAAGTGCAGAGTCGCATACAGGATAAACCCAAGGAGAAACTTGCTGAGACACATAGTAATCAACTCGACAAAAATTAAAGACAAAGAAAAATTATTGAAAGCAGCAAGGGCAAAATGACAAATAACAGACAAGGGAACTCCCATAAGGTTAACAGCTGATTTCTCAGCAGAAAATCTCCAAGCCAGAAGGGAGAGGCATGACATATTTAAAGCGATGAAAGGGAAGAACCTACAACCAAGATTAATCTCCCCAGCAAGGATCTCATTCAGATCCGATGGAGAAATCAAAAGCTTTACAGACAAGCAAAAGCTAAGAGAAATCAACACCACCAAACCATCTCTACAACAAATGGTAAAGGAACTTCTCTAAGTGGGAAACACAAGAAAAGAAAAGGACCTATAAAAACAAACCCAAAACAATTAAGAAAATTGTCATAGGAACATAGATATTGATAATTACCTTAAACGTGAATGGATTAAATGCTCCAACCAAAAGACACAGGCTCGCTGAATAGATACAAAAACAAGACCCATATATATGCTGTCTACAAGAGACCCACTTCAGACCTAGAGACACATAGAGACTGAAAGTAAGGGCATGGAAAAATATATTTCATGCAAACGGAAGTCAAAAGAAAGCTGGAGTAGCAATACTCATATCAGATAAAATAGATTTTAAAATAAAGAATGTTGCAAGACAAGGAAGGACACTACATAATGATAAGGGATCAATCCAAGAAGAAGATATAACAATTATAAATATATATGCACCCAACATAGGAGCACCTCAATACATAAGGCAACTGCTAACAGCTGTAAAAGGAAATTGACAGTAACACAATAAGAGTGGGGGACTTTAACACCTCACTTACACCAATGGACAGATCATCCAAACAGAAAATTAACAAGGAAACACAAGCTTTAAAGGACACAATAGACCAGATAGATTTAATTGATATTTATAGGACATTCCATCCAAAAACAGCAGATTACATTTTCTTCTCAAATGCTCATGGAACATTCTCTAGGATAGATCACATCTTGTGTCACAAATCAAGCCTCAGTAAATTTAAGAATATTGAAATCATATCAAGCATCTTTTCTGACCACAATGCTATGAGATTAGAAATCAATTACAGAGAATAAAATGTAAAAAACACAGACACATGGAAGCTGAACAATACGTTACTAAATAACCAAGAGATCACTGAAGAAATCAAAGAGGAAATCAGAAAGTACCTAGAGACAAATGACAATGAAAACACAATGATCCAAAACCTATGGGATGCAGAAAAGCCGTTCTAAGAGGGAAGTTAATAGCAATACTCAAGAAACAAGAAACATATCAAATAAACAATCTAACCTTACACATAATGGAACTAGAGAAAGAAGAACAAACAAAACCCAAAGTTAGCAGAAGGAAAGAAATCATCAAGAATAGGCAGAAATAAATGAAATAGAAACAAAGAAAACAATAGCAAAGATCAATAAAACTAAAAGCTGGTTCTTTGAGAAGATAGACAAAATTGATAAACCATTAGCCAGACTCATCAAGAAAAAGAGGGAGAGGACTCAAATCAATAAAATTAGAAATGAAAAAGGAGAAGTTACAACAGACACCGCAGAAATACAAAGCATCCTAAGAGACTACTACAAACACCTCTATGCCAATAAAATGAACAACCTGGAAAAAATGGACAAATTCTTCGAAAGGTATAACCTTCCAAGACTGAACCAGGAAGAAATAGAAAATATGAAAAGACAAAAAAAAAAAGAAAATATGAAAAGACCAATAACAAGTAATGAAATTGAAATGTGATAAAAAATTTGAAAAGACCAATCACAAGTAATGAAATTGAAACTGTGATTAAAAATCTTCCAACAAACAAAAGTCCAGGGCCAGATGGCTTCACAGGTGAATTCTATCAAACATTTAGAGAAGAGCTAACACACATCCTTCTCAAACTCTTCCAAAAAATTGCAGAGGAAGGAACACTCCCAAACTGATTCTGTGAGGCCACCATCACCCTGATACCAAAACCAGACAAAGATACTACAAAAAAAGAAAATTACAGACCAATATCACTGATGAATATAGATGCAAAAATCCTTAACAAAATACTAGCAAACAGAATCCAACAACACATTAAAAGGATCATACACCATGATCAAGTGGGATTTATCCCAGGGATGCAAGGATTCTTCAATATGCGCAAATCAATCATTGTGATACACCATATTAACAAATTGAAGAATAAAAACCATATGATCATCTCAATAGATGCAGAAAAAGCTTTTGACAAAATTCAACACCCATTTATGATAAGAACTCTCCAGAAAGTGGGCATAGAAGAAAGCTACCTCAACATAATAAAGGCCATATATGACAAACCCACAGCAAACATCATTCTCAATGGTGAAAAACTGAAAGCATTTCCTCTAAGATCAGGAATGAGACAAGGATGTCCAGTCTCACCACTATTGTTCAACATAGTTTTAGAAGGCCTAGCCATGGCAATCAGAGAAGAAAAAGAAATAAAAGGAATACAAATTGGAAAAGAAGAAGTAAAATGGTCACTGTTTGAAGATGACATGATACTCTACATAGAGAATCCTAAATATGCCACCAGGTAACCACTAGAGCTAGTGAATGAATTTGGTAAAGTTGCAGGATACAAAATTAATGCACAGAAATCTCTTGCATTCCTATACACTAATGATGAAAAATCTGAAAGAGAAATTAAGGAAACATTCCCATTTACCATTGCAACAAAAAGAATAAAATACCTAGGGATAAACCTACCTAGGGTGACAAAAGACCTGTATGCAGAAAACTATAAGACACTGATGAAAGAAATTAAAGGTGATACCAACAGATGGAGAGATATACCATGTTCTTGGATTGGAAGAATCAATATTGTGAAAATGACTATACTGCCCAAAGCAATCTACAGATTCAATGCAATCCCTATCAAATTACCAATGGCACTTTTTACAGAACTAGAACAAAAAAATCTTAAAATTTGTATGGAGACACAAAAGACCCCAAATAGCCAAAGCAGCCTTGAGGGAAAAAAATGGAGCTGGAGGAATCAGACTCCCTGACTTCAGACTATACTACAAAGCTACAGTAATCAAGACAATATGGTACTGGCTCAAAAACAGAAATATAGATTGATGGAACAGGATAGAAAGCCCAGAGATAAACCCACGTACCTATGGTCAACTAATCCATGAGAAAGGAGGCAAGGATATACAATGGAGAAAAGACAGTCTCTTCAATAAGTGGTGCTGGGAAAACTGGACAGCTACATGTAAAAGAATGAAATTAGAACACTCCCTAATGCCATACCCAAAAATAAACTCAAAATGGATTAGAGACTTAAATGTAAGACCAGCAGACACTATAAAACTCTTAGAGGAAAACATAGGGAGAACACTCTTTGACATAAATCACAGCAAGGTCTTTTTTGATCCACCTCCTAGAGTAATGGAAATAAAAGCAAAAGTAAACAAATAGGACCTAATGAAACTAAAAAGCTTTTGCACAGGAAAGGAAATCATAAACAAGATGAAAAGACAACCCTCAGAATGGGAGAAAATATTTGCAAACGAATCAACAGACAAAGGATTAATCTCCGAAATATATAAACAGCTCATGCAGCTCAACATTAAAAAAACAAACAACCCAATGCAAAAATGGGCAGAAGACCTAAATAGACATTTCTCCAAAGAAGACATACAGGGACTTCCCTGGTGGCGCAGTGGTTAAGACTCTGTGCTCCCAACGTAGAGGGCCCGGGTTCTCTCCCTGGTCAGGGAACTAGATCTCACATGCATGCTGCAACTAAGAGTTCGCATGCCACAACTAAGGACCCTGCCTGCCGCAACCAAGACCTGGTGCAACCCAATAAATAAGTAAATAAATATTTTTTTAAAAAAGAAGACATACAGATGGCCAAGAAGCACATGAAAAGTTGCTCAGCATCACTAATTATTAGAGAAATACAAATCAAAACTACAATGAGGTATCACGTCACACCAGTTAGAATGGGCATCATCAGAAGATCTACAATCAACAAATGCTGGAGAGGGTGTGGAGAAAAGGGAACCCTCTTGCACTGTTGGTGGGAATGTAAATTGATACAGCCACTATGGAGAACAATATGGAGGTTCCTTAAAAAACTAAAAATAGAACTACCATATGACCCAGTAATCCCACTACTGGGCATATACCCAGAGAAACCCATAATTCAAAAAGACACGTGCACCCCAATGTTCATTGCAGCATTATTTATAATAGCCAGGTCATGGAAGCAACCTAAATGCCCAACGACAGACGAATGGTTAAAGAAGTTGTGGTACAGATATACAATGGAATATCACTCAGCCATAAAAAGGAACGAAATTGGGTCATTTGTAGAGACGTGGATGAATCTAGAGACTGTCAGACAGAGTGAAGTAAGTCAGAAAGAGAAAAACAAATATCGGATATTAACGCATATATGTGGAACCTAGAAAAATGGTACAGATGAACCAGTTTGCAGGGCAGAAATAGAGACACAGATGTAGAGAGCAAATGTACGGACACCAAGGGGGGAAAGTGGCAGGGGTGGTGGTAGTGGTGTGATGAATTGGAGATTGGAATTGACATATATACACTAATATATATAAAATGGGTAACTAATAAGAACCTGCTGTATAAAAAATAAATAAAATAAAATTCAAAAATTCAAAAAAAAGAATGCTGCATAGGAAATTATTAGGTCAACTAAAAAATTGGCATATGGTTGTTTACTTGGATAAAAATATTGTATCAACATTAAATTTCCTGAAGTTGAAAACTCTACTGTGTAAACATAAGAGAATATTATTATTTAGAGGAAATGCTCACTGAAGTATTTGGGGGTGAAGGGCTTTATGCAAGTAACTTACTCTTGAATCATTCAGAAAAATGTTATGTATATATATTATTTGTGTGTGTGTGTGTGTGTGTGTGTGTGTGTGTGTGAATACATGTCGATCTAGATGTATATGGAAGAGAAACAGCAAACAATAAAGCAAATAGAGTTAAATAAATAAATAAATAAAATAGTAAAGACTAAATGCCTCCCTTCCTGGGATGCCAATGCTGGTACTCCTTTAACAGAAAGACTCCCTTCCCAGGTGCCAAGGCCATACTGACTTGCTGTGTATGTGCCGGTCTGTTTTTTTGTTACCTTGAAAGAACGTACCCATGATTTGTTTGATGTTCTTTGTTCTGACAAGATATAAAACTGCTAAAAACCAGGTTCCTCCAGAGCAGTTCCTCAGAGTTATCTGAGAGGCTGTCTTCCAGACCATAATACTCAGTTTGCCTCAAATAAAACTCTTTTCTATTCCTATTATAGATTGTTTACTGATATTTTTGTCGACAGTGGGCTATAGTAGATATTTCCCAGCTCGGTATGTTGAATCGATGAATGATGTGATGATAAAGCAGATTTTGTAAGTTAAAATGATGCTGTCAGAATACCAGATTAGCAACAGGACCCAGCACCTGTAAAGGGCCTCAGGGAAGCAGGTTCTCCTGGACCCAAGATTAAATGAGTTCAAGTACATAAAGCCTTTTAGAGCAGTTGCCTCACACTTAGTGTTTGCTGCTATTATTACTGCTACTGCAACAACCATGATGACTTCTTCAGCTTTCAGAGGCAGAGCTGTCCTTGTCAGAAGTTCTTTTTGCTCTCACATCAGGCTTTTCCCGTGAACAGGGCCTTGGATGACACCACTGGCCCCCTCCCAGCTGCTCCTCCCCCACTCCCACCCCCCAACCCCAGGCTCTGGGAGTTCCCTGAGGCTAGAATTCCCGAAAGAGGAATCCTGTGGAAGAGGAAGTATGTTCAGGGCTAACGGAGTCTGGGTGTGTCTTCCTTTGGCAAGAGCTTAATGCCTGCTTCTGTGCCCTCACTTCTCCCCTATTGGCTTCTGTTACAACAGGTGGATACAGGTATTGCCACTTGCCAGGTGTTTCTGAGCTCCCCCAGGCCTGGCAGAGATAAGGAGAGGCAGAAAGGGGGAAGTGAGTGACAGGCTCCTCAGGTATTTGCCACCTTGGGATCCTCATCCACCTCCCCTTTGCCCGGGGAACCTGGGGTCGTTTGGGGGAAGCTGGCGGGAAAGTGCACCCATGGGAATGAAAGCTAATTGCACTTGGGGAGAAGGCTTGGTCTGCACCTTAATTTGGGCAAGGTGCCCAGGCTCTTCAAGTTCCCTCAGGCCTTGCTCTTGCCCTGCCTTTCTGAGGTGGCTGGAAGCTGAAAAGTCCCAGATTTTTCCTCATCATGTCCCTTCCCTACCCTGCCTGGAATTTGCGGGAACTTGAGCATGGCAGTTTTAGCCAGAACTATGATTAATAATTGGTGCTGGGAAAACTGGGGTTCTGAGCAAACTTGAAAATTTTGTGGGGAGGGGAGAAGGGAAATTTCCAAGATTCCCCAAGAGGCTTGAGAGCAGTGGGGCACTGAGGAGGACTCATGGGGAACACTCAGGACAAAAGGGCTGAAAAGCAAGAGATGTAAGGATGGCAGGCCCTTGAAGAGCCACAGCTTGGGGTGAAGATAGGGTGGGACTCCTGGGGGAGAACACTGGAGTCTCGTGGATGATCTGGAGGAAAGGATGGATTTCCTCCATCAATTTTTTCTGCTGCTCCTCCACCATGTTTCCAATTAAATCTCACTTCCGTCAGGAGGCATTCCTTGACTTGTGCACCAGGTTAGGCCCCCGTACAGCTTCCCACAAGGCAGCACTGTTATAACCCTTGCCCCAGCCCAGAGTCAGATTCTGTGGTCCAGACCCCATGTCCTCGCTTACTAGCTCTATGGCCTTGTCCAAGCATTCAAGCTCTTTTTACCTAAATGTTCTCAATCTGTAATGTGGCTGAATATGGGGCCTCTTCACAGGGTTGTAAGATGAGATGAAACAACACATTGGAAGGGTTTTAGCACAGAGGCCAGCTCTTGAATGGTAAGGGTGATGTAGTGACCATGGCTGGTTGATGGCTCGTCTTCCCTACTCCTCCGAGGCCTGTGGGGCAGGACTGTTTGTGTTGTCCACCGTCATATCCCCAGAACCGAGCACAGTGCCTGGCAAGTTGTAAGAGCCCAGTGAGTATTTGGTGAGTGAATGTACCAGTGACTAGGGTGAACTGGAGTTAGGGTCCTTGTGGGATTAGGGCCTAGGGTTACCTAGGCTGTGTGTACCCCCCGAGTATTGTTCTCTAGTGAGCCCAATTTAAAGAAGACACCAAGGTTATTCTTGGATAGAATGACTACGAGTGACCATTTTCCTTTTCTTCTATTTCTCTGTGGTCTCTACAATTTTTCTGTACCAAAACAAGGATGACTTTTCCAATGGTTAAAAAAGAGAAAATTCTATTGAGCAAACACTCTGCACTGTCTGGAACGGAGATGTGACAGCAGGATAAGAATGGGAAGGTGATGCAGGGGATGGCTTGTGTTTCTGTTCTCCTCCCCATCAGCCTTCTCAGCCCTCCAAGGCCCCTTGGGGAAGCGGGGGGGGCGGGGGTCTTACAGCTTGATTCCTGCCCAGGGAATTCTCAAAGCACAAAGCCATGGGGATGAGGTTCCTGCTTTTCTTTTCTTGAGAAGGATACGACTGAAACGAGTTTGAGCTCTAATAGGATTTCCATGTTTTCAGAGGGAAAGAACATTCTCAGTCCTGAAGTCTTGTGATGCCAAGAAATGATCATGAGTGTGTGTGGTGAGGGGTGAAACATCTTCCCCAGGGCTCACCCTGGCACTGCCTCTTAATATCAACAGAGTATTTGTCTCCAGAGGCCTGGGGCCCCCAGGTTGGGGAAAGGGCTAGCAGCTGCTCCATGGAGGAGGGGAGGAAAGTGGTCTTGAAGAAAGAGGCCTAGACTAAGAGCCAAGGTGCTTAGGTTGGAGTTCCAACTCTACCTGGCTGCGTGATCCTCTAGTCACTGAGCCTCAGGTTCCCCATCTGGAAAAAAGAGATGAGGACATCTCTCTACTTACATGGAGTTTTGAGTATAAAGTGATACCGAATGTGGAAATGCTTTGGAGAGCATGGAATGATGGACAGATGCTATTTGTGAATGGGAGGATTATTATTATTATTATTTTTTGCGGTACACGGGCCTCTTACTGCTGTGGCCTCTCCCGTTGCGGAGCACAGGCTCTGGACGCACAGGCTCAGCGGCCATGGCTCACAGGCCCAGCCGCTCCACGGCACGGCACGTGGGATCTTCCCGGACCGGGGCACGAACCCGTGTCCCCTGCATCGGCAGGCGGACTCTCAATAACTGCGCCACCAGGGAAGCCCCAAATGGGAGGCTTATTGATGGAGAAGAGGAAAGCATAGTGAGTTATGTTCCTATTGCTCGCATTTTCAGATTTAAAAGCACTTATTGAGTTTCCCCCTTCAGCTAGGAGTTGTCCTATATATCATATTGTCAGTCTTCAATTGCCCCATCTTACCGAT
Source organism: Delphinapterus leucas (assembly GCF_059928025.1). Taxonomy (NCBI): domain Eukaryota; kingdom Metazoa; phylum Chordata; class Mammalia; order Artiodactyla; family Monodontidae; genus Delphinapterus; species Delphinapterus leucas. The sequence continues at coordinate 41,671,819 of NC_143129.1, forward strand.
GAGAAAACTGAGGCTATTCAAAGACAGCCATATCTTACCCAATGTCACAAGGCTAGTAAGTGGCAGAACCAGAGCTCAGATCCAGCTCTTCTTTCTCAGTCCAACTCGTGGCGACCAACTTGTCTCGGTTTGCCCAGGATTTTCTGTCTTTAAGACTGAAAGTCCCGTGTCCCAGGCAACTCCTTTGTCCCAGGCAAACTGGGATGGTTGGTCACTGTAAGACCAGGGCTCATTCCATAAGTCAGCATCATTGGCTTTGCCAAGCGTGGTGGAGGCTGTAGAGCTAAGAAGAGCCCGAAGTTATTCTCCCCGGCTTCTTCCTAAGGAAGAAATGACTCCAGCCCCCAGCCATGGGAAGATCCTTCTACAGGCAAGACTATCATGAACAAACCCAACAGAAAGACTGGGTGGGCAGCTCCCGTCTAGCATCAGATCAGTTTCTCTTTCTGTGACTCCCATCACTGAGCAGATTGTAACCTGCTCTTAGGTAAACAGGTAGAGAGAAAAGGCACTTCTTCCTTTCTAGATGAGCATCCCTCCCTGTGTGCTCATCACCCCTCACACATGCATACAGCGTATGATTTGTAATGCAGGCAGGCAGGCAGAAAGTATCACCCCCATTTCTCCAGATGAGGAGACTGAGGTACAGAGAGGTTGTCCTGTCCAACGTTATACAGCCATCAAGTGTCAAAACTAGACCCAAATCCAAGTCTTTTAAAGTTTTAAATTTAGAGTTCACGGACTCCTGAAGGTCTGTAGATGGGCATCAGAGGAAAAGTTTGTGTGTATGTGTATCTTGGCAGAGGGAGGGGGGATCTCATATATTTCACCAGTTTCTCAAAGAAATGAATTAGACATCTTGGATCTATAGTTTGTGCATGATTAACTTTTTTCTGTGTTTAAAGATTGACTTTGTTACAAGAAAAGCTTTAAGGATGGCAAGTTACTCTGGTACTTAAAATGTGCTTAAGTGTTACTGTGTTTCAAGTGCACAAGGCAAAAATGATTAATTTTACTTTGACACAGCTGGTGAAATTGAATTTTTTCTCTCTTTCTATTTGAAAATTCTTCACTGTCTATAAAATGTCATGTTCAGAATTTTTTCTTCTGTTACCACATTTTATTTAATTTCTCAGCATAGATGCACACACCAAAAGAAAAAAGGCCTATATAGTTCAACTCTTCAATAGCCAGGGTTGCCTGCCTCCAATCTGTCCTGGGGTCTGGTTGTTTTGGACACTGAGAGAGAAGCATGCAAACACTTTGGGTCTGGCTTCTCTGATTTTTCTATGGAAGCGCTTCACTTAAGGGACCCAGAAAAATAGTGTTTCTGTGGTACAAATCCACAGGTCCCTTCCCACCAGGCTCCCAGCCTAACAGGCAAGCTGTTCATGTTGAACTTACCAAAACCCCATGCAGGTGGATGTGGGGAAACACCAAAGAACCATGCAATTGTCTCTGTCTTTGGGAGGTCCCATTCCCTCTCATTCATTCATTCACTTAAGAAACGTTTATGGAGTGCCTACTACATGCTACATTTTGGAGGTAAACTAGCGAACAAGACAGAGAAGATCACTGCCATCATGGAGTTTATATCCAAGCAAGAACTTGACCTCAGTTTCTCAAATTAAAAAGAGTCATCTGGTCACTAACTTGAACACGCTCTCTGATGGGGAGATACCGTCTCAGTCCTTCTCAAGTTTCAAGTCTTTTGGGAGAGAGATTTCAGGATGGCTCAACCAACCTAATGTGAAAGTGACCAGAGCACATAAGTGCGCAAGTGCTAAGGGGGGACCAAGGGGAAAGAGTGCAGGGAGGATGGTGAGAGAAATTCCTGGAGGAATTGCGTCTTGCTTTAAGTTTGGGCCTTAAGCTGAAAATCCTAGCTTACTTCTGAGACAAGCCACAGCTGGCTCCCACTCAGCATGCCAGATTGAATGAATCTGTATCTGAAATATGATGGAGATTTAGCCAACCTAGGGGAGAAAGTCCTCTAGGAAAGGAAATGTAAACAAAGCCTCTGGCTTTCTGAATGGACAGAATCCTAAGAGCTAGGATGATACCATGGCAGAGTTCTGCTGGTTGGGGTTTCCTCCAGGAAACAATGTGAAAGCAAGATGCAGTTCTCGTGCCCGACCTGCTCTGACACCGCAAGTATTTCAGATCCATCAGCCTTCTTTCTGCTGCCCACTTAATATACCTGTGCAGCAAACCAACAGCCTCCAGCCCAACATCCTCCTCCTCCCAGGTGTCTTGAGGTGAAGCTCTCCTCAGGAACTCCTTGGTTCCCAGTGCCCAAGGGAGCAGCTCTTTTCAGCTGACAGATCATTTTACCAGTAAGGGAAAAACCACATCCAGTTTCCACAGAATCACGGTTTCTGCTGACATGCCTGGATTTGTTGGTTGGGAAGGGCGCTCTCAAGCCAGACTCTGTACCATTTGTTGCTCTGCTTTTCCTTAGCTTCGAGAGAAGAGGTGTCTTTATTTCTGTAGGAGGAAGGTTTGAAATCAGAAGAGGCAGCAAAGGGCATATGAATGAAAAGAGCACTGGACTGAGAGTTTGGGGATGTGGGTTCTGGTCCCCACTCCACAACTACTCAGCTTTGGGCAAGACACATCTTCTCTTTGAGCCTCAGCTGGTTCCTCCTCTGTAAGTGAGAAGGCTGGACCAGCTCCTTCCTGTCTGGTAGATTGAAGTGGTTAAGGAAGAAGGTGCTAGAGTCGGGTTGCCTAGATTACATCCAGCTCTGCTGCTTACTCCCTGGGTACCCCCAAGCAAGGTTCTTCATAGCGCCTAAGTCTTAGTTTCCTTCTCTGAAACAATAGACACAAAAATATTACCTGCCTCATGGAGCAGGTGTGAAGAGTAAAAGAGACAATGCATGTAAGTGCTTAATGCAATGTCAGGGCTGATCAATGTGCTCACGACTTCTTAGCTACTGCTGTCAGCCTTGTTCCTTCAGCCTATGAATTTTGAGTTTGTGACGATGAGTAACACCAGATGATGGAATGATAAAGAAACATAAAACGTTTGACCCTGATAGCATTCCTCTGATTCTCCCTGGAGCGAGTTGAGGCATAGGACAAGAGAGCAGGACTTTGCCTTTTCCCAATGGCTTTGGCTGCCCTCGGTGGACTTGGATTGAGTGATGTGTTGCCTTGGAAGAGGAGCTCTGATGGTATGTTTATGTTGGCAGGATGGGGAAGGGAACTGAACGTGTTTGTGTACGGTATTATAAAGAAACTAAATCTTTATCTTCTGTTGTAGTAAGCCAATAGCTCATTTCTAAAACGAAGAGTTCAGAAATAGTGGTAAATGCGTGTTCTCTAGAATTATGAAGCTAAATAGCAAAAGGGGAAGCTGAAGGTTGAAAGCTGTTGCCTACAGGGCATAGGAATGGTGGGCAGGGTGGACTGGGCAACGGCCTGCAGGTTTGCATCATATACATGCCTTCTAAAGTCACATACCTGGAAATCCTCAATTAAAAATAACATTAAATTAGAAAATACAGATAAATGCAATATACTATCCTAGGGTCTGTGGTCAGGGGGATTTATTGTTTAGCTAAGGAAGTTTATGTGTTCACATGTCATATGTTCTTGTAAAATTCACAAAAATAAGGCATATTCACCTTAATCAGTTAAGATCAGTGTTCGTTTCTACTCTGGCCTCCCCTCAGGTGACACTGGAGAGGCCACAATATCTAGGGGATCTGAGTAGGGAGCAGTTGACTTGGAGATGTGTTTGGCCCTTAGAGAGATGTATTTCTATGTCTTGTAATCACATCTGTGTGTGGTTAAGATATTGTTACTCAGCCTGGTGTAAGAATCGCATCCAGGAATATTCCTTCCACCCACTGTACTGACTTTTACTACTGGAAGTCTGTGGATATTGGAAGAGAAGCATGGAGCCAGAAGAAAATGAGTTGAAAATTCTTCCAGGCACCAGACATCTAAGGCTGTAAGCCAAAGATTTGGTTTTCATTAAAATCTAGTAAAAATGGAAACATTTACTCAATAATGCAATATATATGATTAGAAATGAATCACATACTTTTTTCTTTTCTGATGGGAATCTCGTGAAGCAGAATTTATCAGAATTTCTGTGTTTGTAGGGCACCAACCTATAGCATCTTTCATGCATGCCAAGTATCGGTGACAAAAACCCAATTCTGAACAGCCATACTTAAGGAAAGACTAATTTTTCTTTAAGCCTCTTTATAGAAAATAACAGTTAAAAATCATTGTCATAGAAGAAGCAGACAAAGAGTTGTCAGATTTCTGAAAGTGTTGGGCTATCTTTCCGGATTTTGTGGTGTTTTTGGTACTTGTCAGCTTTATAAGATTTGTAATTTTCCATGATTTATTTCTGATTCTAAATAATTATTCAGTTTTTTAATTTTTTTAACATCTTTATTGGAGTATAATTGCTTTACAATGGTGTGTTAGTTTCTGCTTTTTAACAAAGTGAATCAGCTATACATATACATATGTCACCATATCTCTTAATTATTCACTTTTGTCCCTAATTTTCTGTTTTAAAATTCCTTTTCTTAAAGAGCCACCCATGAGCTACAGGCCCCATACAAGCCATGTCTGGCCATGGCTGGGGCTGAAGTCTGTAGAGGGTCCAGTGGAGAATTACCAGATTTAACAAATGAAAATACAGGATGCCCAGCTGACTTTGAATTTCAAATGGATAAGCGCTAAAATGTGTTTATCTGAAATTCAAAGTTAACTGGGCATCTTGTATCAATTCAGCAGTAATAGGAAAGAAACAGGAGTAAATTCAACCAGGGTGGGGGTAGGAAGGTGGAGGGGAGGGGGAAGAGGGAAAGGAAGAGGGGAGAGACTTCACGAGAAAGTCACACTGGGCTAAGTCTTACAAACTGGGTAGGCGTTTGCAAGGCAGAAGAGCAAAGGGAGTGCTTTCTAGGTGAGAAGAGGTAGTGAGGTATGGAGCTCATCAAGAGGGGTGAGGTTGGAGAGGTGGTCAAGGTCCAGGTTGTGATGGGTCTGGAGTGCCACAGGGAGCATCTTCCTTTACCCTGGAAGCCCCTGGGACCATGTTGGGAGTTTTAGGCTAGAGAACACTAAGATTACGTTTTCATTTTAGGTAATCTGGCACCTGGGAGAGGATGGGTTATCGAGAATGAGACCAGGTCAGTGATCCAGGAGAGGAATAGGGAGGCAGTGCTTAGACCCTTTCCATTACCCATCCCTGGCTCTTCCTCGCCAGTCTCCACAGGGGCTGTTTCATGGCATTTGAGCCATAGAACCTACTGACGTAAAGTGTCAAAGAGGATCTGAGGCTCTAGGCCACCAGGCTGTGACTTAGAGCCCTGGGGGTGAAAATGGAGAGGGAAAGGCCAGGTTGATGTAGCGTAGGTGCCCAAGGCAAGTTTGTCCTTCCCTCCCCACCAGCACAGGGGCAGCCAGCTTGAATCTCCTCCGGTCATTAACTTCCTGGGTGAAGGCAAGTCAGAACAGCTTGGCTTGGGGGAGTTACATCACCTCCCCTGCTAAACAGGCTTGATGTTCCCCACAGATTTATGTTCCGTTCCACTCCACCTAGGCCTGAGATGGGAAGGCAGCGTGGGGTTAGAAAGGGCACTGAGCTGGAAGCCAGGGCGCGGAGATTTGAGAACAGTATGCCATGTCTTTGCTGGGTGATGAGAGGGCTGGTTCACGGCTTCAACGGGAACGTTGAACCGGTGCTCTCTGCTGTCTTTTCTGACTCTCATTTCTAAATGCCAAATAGAGGAGAGACATTTCATGTTTAAAGTCCCCGGGGGGCTGGCCAAGAAGGTGGAGTAGGAAGACCCTGCGTTCACCTCCTCCCACTGGCACACCACAATTACAACTATTTACAGAGCAACTCTCAATGAGAACAGCCAGAACTGGGAAATTTATCTTTTTTTTTTTTGCTTTATTTTAACAGTTATATACAATTCAAACATATTATTACAATCCAGATATATTTAGCAAGACATTTAAACATTTATATTCCCAGGTATATCTCCCTGGGCTGCACAGTAAGTCCTTGTTGGTTACCTATTGATGCTTTATATAGAGTAGCGTGTACATGTTAATCCCAAACTCCTAATTTATCCCTCCCCCCTTTCCCCTTTGATAACCATAAGTTTGTTTTCTATTCTATACTCAGTATTTTGTGATAACATATAAGGGAAAATAACCTGACAAAGAATATATATATATGTCTGTATGTATAACTGAACCACTGTGCTATACACTTGAAACTAACACAACATTGTAAATCAACTATACTTCAGTTAAAAAATAATAAAAAATAAAAAGACAAAAGAGTTAATAAACATTTATATTCTTTCTGCTTTTAAGTCCCATTTACTTCCCAAATGAAATATCCATCCATCAGTATCAGTATTTCTTTCTTTTACAAATTCTTTCTCTATCGTATTTTCCAGTGTCATATAGTCCTCACAACTATAGGTTCTTCCTCAGATCTAACTGAAATTATGCATATAAACCTAATCCATTTTCTCCAGGTCACTCAGTAGGGCTGCACTTTGCTCAGCTCCATGGAGCCTCATTCCCATAAAAGGCAATGGGCATGGTGCCCTCTGGAGTTGCACAATGCCTGGCTCACTTTCTGTTTGAGCTCCAGGACTTAGCACTTAGGAGTGGCAAGCTCCACTCTTTTATGGAGAAGAAATTGCTTTGGCAGCATCATGAATGGTTCATGGAGGTGGAGTGGATTGTGAGTGGAGATAGGGGATTGGAAAGTGTGAGAGAGCTGTGTCCAGCACACACCAGACTCAGAGCATCTCCATCCTGGCTCTCTGGTTTTCCTTCAATCTGTCTGTATTCTCATTTATCAAATGGGGACTTGAGCTCTGGTATCCCAATGGTGGGTCAACTGGCTCTAGAAAACCCAATTCTAAGGCTAGGCATAACCCACATCTATGGATCAAATACACCATTTAATTGCAATCCTGGGAGGAATGCCATTCCATCTCAATCCCTATGCTTATCTTTTTATATTAGATGTTAGTAGCAAGGCTTAGGATGGAGAGAAATCATTTCTTATTGTCTCTCCTTCCTCCCAATTTAGGGACTTAAAGGGGGGCTGGAACATTAATAAAAAAGCTTATTATTTTCTAATCTCTTATTATGTGTCAGGCACTGTGCTGAAAACGTACATTTAATCATTTAATCTACCCACCATGCCTACATGGTGAGTATTCGTTAGGCATAGTTAGCACCATTTTGCAGATGAATAAGCAGAGGCACAGAGATTAACTGGCTTGCCTTCAGTCTGACAGGTGTAGGGAGCACAGGCAGTCAGCCTACGCTTGGCTGGAGGTACAGTTCCGGTCACTATGATACAATGTATGCTGGAGGGGAGCTATAAACATGCTAACGTAGTTTTCCTTTCTCTGCAAGCTTCCTGATGTGAAATCTTTGTCCTGAAATGAAAGTTGGGTCAGAACACACCATTTGAGTGCAAGCTGTTGAATACAGGCTGTGAGTCAGCACAGACAGTTTTGCAGTCCTCTCACATATGGGGCCACCATCTGTGAGCTCTGAGCCAGGCAGCTCAGGCAGTGCTGGGAAAAACAGCGTCCACCCCCCCTGCCCATCTTCCTCCCCGGGGAAGCAGGAGTGGGGGAGCCAAGATCTCTGGACTCAAGAGTAGCTCATTCTCTCCTCCCCAGAAGGAGGAAAGAGACACTTATTAAGTCCTAAAAAGGTGTCTTCTCTTTTTCCAGCTGTCTGGCATACAGCATAAGAATAAATAATATTTACGGAGTACTTACTATGGGTCAAGTCCATTAGATCATCCAAATCCTCATGGTTTATTTTTATCTATTTTGTGGAGCCTCACAAAGGTCTTGAGTAGCTTGTCTAGCGTCTCACAGAGAAGAGGGAGAGCCTGGGTTTAAATCCAGAGCTACACTGTGACCACTACAATCTGTTCTCCCTCAACATGTACTATTTCATTATGTCCAAGATGCTGAACAACAAGGCTTCCAGCCCCTGTGGCTCCCTTCCCTTGCATCTGTGCCCATGAAAAGTTTTCAGTCCCTCTGTCCCTCTTCCTTCCCTGCTAGTGCGCTGCCTACCACTCTGTCTCCCCAGTCTGGCTGCAGGGCAGATTTTGTTCCAACCCGTTGTCCAAAGGGCCCATGGGGTCTCTTGTAATTGCACCCCACCCCCAAGTTGTTTTATTTGGTAAAAACAAACTCTGTTTTGGGAATTTGTGTTTGGAGATGAAACTTTTTAAGCCCTGTCTTTTCATCACCATCTCTCCAAACCTCGATTCTTGAAGAACATGGTGGTATAGAGATTGTGTAAAAAAGTAATTTAGATAGAGAGTCTTCCAGCCCGAGAGCAAGGATTCCAGGTTCTGTTCCTGGCTCTGCCACGGACTGCTAAGCCTCTCTGACTCCCAGTCTCATTTTCTCTCTCTGCATTAGTTGAGAATGAAAGGGCTGTCCAAGGGACAAGATGGAGAGGAAAGAGATGATGTCCAAAGATATCCTTGCATTTCTGAGAACGAAAGAAAAAAAACTTCCCTATGAAGTTAAACAAAATAATGCATGTAAAGCATTTAAGCTATTGCCTGGCACACGTTAGGTGCTGAGTAGCTCAGGCAGATGGAGCGTGCAGGGGCTGGGGCACCCGCAGTCTCAGGGCTGGCTGTGGCAGGGCGTGGCTGTCAGAAGAGTGCTTCCCTGATTTTGCCTGCAGGGTACGACTGGTGACATGCCACAGCTCTCAGGAAAGTGACCTACTTGGGTTTTTCTGTATGGACACAGGATTGCAAGAAATTCTCATTTGCATAGAGATGGGGAGTTTATTTTTACTAGAAGCTGCATGTCAAGACTGAGAAGAAAGAGGCATTTCTTAATAATCATTAATCAACTGTATCTGAAAAGAAAAAGAAATCAATTCAGGAAATGAGATGCTAAGGAAATGAGGGGGAAAACAATCTCCCCCTACATGGACCCACCCAGTGAGCCTTGACAGCATTTCCTTGTATCCACCTGCATAAAAGTGACCAGCCCTCTACAAGTGGCAAGGAACACAAAGAGCGGAGACACAGGAGAAGCCCAGGAGCACCCCGTGAGAGGTCGTCCTTCCTCAGAGGATTTGTTCATCAACCATCCCAGCCCTCGTCCTTTACAGCTGCAGAGAGGTGACCTGCTGTCACTGTGGGTGGCCTATTATATCCCAAGTGCTGGGCATTTTGTAGAATGGGGAGGGGTATTCTGTATAGAGGCTGAACTTTCCAGTACCTTATTCTCAATAAGAAACAGGAAGAGTGGGAAAGGAGGAAGGAAGAAAGGGAAGGGGAAGGAATCTATTTTTTTTAGAAATATGATGATTTTATTTTTTATTTTATTTTTTAAATCTTATTGAAGTATAGTTGATTTACAATGTTGTGTTAATTTCTGCTGTACAGCAAAGTGATTCATTTATACATATTCTTTTTCACATGCTTTTCCATTATGACTTATCACAGTATATTGAATATGGTTCCCTGTGCTATACAGTAGGGACTTGTTGTTTATCCATCCTATATATAAGTTTGCATTTGCTAGTCCCAAACTCCCAGTCCTTCCCTCCTCTCTCCCCTTCCCCCTTGGCAACCACAAGTCAGTTCTCTATGTCTGTGAGTCTGTTTCTCTTTCGTGTATATGTTCAATTGTGTCATATTTTAGATTCCACATGTAAGTGATATCGTATGGTATTTGTCTTTCTCTTTCTGACTACTTCACTAAGTATGATAATTTCTAGGTGAAAGTATGTTACTGCAAATGACATAATTTCATTCTTTTTTATGGCTGAGTAATATTCCACTGTATATATGTACCACATCTTCTTTATCCATTCATCTGTTGATGGACATTTAGGTTGCTTCCATGTCTTGGCTATTGTGAATAGTGCTGCTATGAACATAGGGGTGCATGTATCTTTTTGAATTATAGTTTTGTCTGGATATATGCCCAAGAGTGGGATTGCTGGATCATATGGCAACTCTATATTTAGTTTTTTGAGGAACCTCCATACTGTTTTCCATAGCTGCTGCACCAATTTACATTCCCATCAACAGTGTTGGAGGGTTCAAGGGAAAGGAATCTAGCGTTTACTATAAACTTTTTGTTCTAGGAACTGTGCTGGGCACTTTAGAATATGTGTATTTTTAATCCTTTGGAGTATTAAATATCTTTTTAAACATAAGGAACACCACTGGTTCAGTGGGATCCGATCAGAAATGTGTTCCTTTTTGTCTGCTGTAAGGAAATCTGCTGGATCTCCAGTTGCGATCCCAGGAGGAACAGACCTGTAGGTGGGGGTGGTGCAGTGGTAAGGGGAACAGGCCACCTGCCTTCAAATCCTGGCTCTGCCACTTGTTGGCCATGTACCTTGGGCAGGTTTCTCCACCTTGCTAAGTGTCAGTTCCCTCTTTGGTAAAATGGGGATAGAAACAGAACCTGCCACATAGGATGGTTGTGAGCATTAAATAAGATAATTGTGGAAAATACTTGGCATGGAGCTCCAGGCACGTGGCACGTATGATAAACGTTAGCTACTACTGTTACCTGAATCAGCCGAGATGTCTGGAGTCGCCTCACCAAACTAAGGGGGACCTCTTTTTTCTCCACATCCTTCTCCTGTGAGGCTCCCAGCAGGGGATGAACCGGCAATGCCCCACTGCTTCTGAGAGTTGTCAGAAGAAAAACTGTGCCCCCTTTTAGTCACTTGGCTCTCTAGAAGCACCTTATTTGCCTTTCGAGGGGATAGAGCTCTGGGGGACTCTATAGTCTCGCCTGTCAATGGGGTCTATTTTCCTGTTTTGTCAGAAAGAGGTTGGAAAAAGAGAAATCAAGTTCTTTAACATAATGCCTGCTCTACAGTGAGGTCTCAACCTACACCTGGCCCTCACTGAGAATGATGCTGAGTTAAGGAGAGAGAAGGAGAAATGGTTTTCTAAGCAGGGTTTGCTGTTTCTCAGAGAAGAGCCTGGGATTCCCGAGGATGATCGGGGTGGGGGAAGGGGAGCGGGGACAGGTGTGGCTCATGCTCTCACACGTGTGTGCCTAGAGCAGCTGTAACTATAGTTAGGAGTGGGGGCGTCCACAGCCCCCTCAGCTGGCTTCCTATGCTTGCTGCCTCCCTCTCTTCCACTGCTGCACCCACTACGTTTATGCAGCACAGGCCTGGCTGGGAATGAGTGCTCAGTCTGCACGTGGAGGAGGCTGGGCAGAGCTTGGTCTATTCCCATGGGTTGCCCTCTGACTTACCTTTAACGCTCAGCTCTGTTTGTGAAACATGCTAGTACTGGAGAAAGTCAGAGAAGGAGAACTCAGCAGGCTGTGCAGTTATGCTTTGGGCACTTTTCTCAAGGTGTGTTACACGACACTATTGAAAGCCGTCCAATGAAAAGAGGCAGAGAGAAAGGCAGGAGGGGCGCGAGAACTAGAAGAGGCAGCAGGCATCTCAGGTCTGGCCCTGCCTAGAGGCTAGCGAGCTGCAAACCTGTCCCTGGTGCCTGCTGGCTCAGTGTGTGATGGAGGGGAAGCCGCCACCTTGCCATCTGGGGGTCTCTCTCTTCACTGTGGCTAATTAGTTATTAGATGCCCCGCACCTCCCTTTCCCATCTTCTCCAGAAGGTGACATCTTCACAGCTGACTTCAAAGGAATGATTTTAAGCAGATACACAGTAGGGGTTTATAACAAAAGGGTGTCGCCTATTTGGGGGGCAAACATAAAAACCAAATGTGCTTACAGCTCTATTTACAATAGCCAGGACATGGAAGAAACCTAAGTGTCCATCAACAGATGAATGGATAAAGAAGATGCAGCACATATATACAATGGAATATTACTCAGCCATAAAAAGAAATGAAATTGAGTTATTTGTAGTGAGGTAGATGGGCCTAGAGTCTGTCATACAGAGTGAAGTAAGACAGAAAGAGAAAAACCAATACCGTATGCTAACACATATATATGGAAATATATATATATATATATATATATATATATATATGTCATGAAGAACCTAGGGGCAGGATGGGAATAAAGACGCAGACCTACTAGAGAATGAACTTGATGTGGGGAAGGGGAAGGGTAAGCTGGGACGAAGTGAGAGTGGCATGGACATATATACACTACCAAACGTAAAATAGCTAGTGGGAAGCAGCCGCATGGCACAGGGAGATCAGCTCGGTGCTTTGTGACCACCTAGAGGGGTGGGATAGGGAGGGTGGGAGGGAGGGAGATGCAAGAGGGAAGACATATGGGAACATATGTATATGTATAACTGATTCACTTTGTTATAAAGCAGAAACTAACACACCATTGTAAAGCAATTATACCCCAATAAAGTTGTTAAAAAAAAAAAGAAAGAAAGAAACAAAATGTGCTTTTATAATTTTTCAGATCTGTTGCCTAACTCCTAGGGCATATTACCAACACTGTTTTTCCTATTTAATTTATTAGAAACAATGCTTCTTACCCCGGTTGAAAAGTGAGCCATGTTGAGTCATGAGAGTGATTTACACACGAATTTACTCCCTGGGAGTTGGGAGAGCACTGGATCAGCCTCTCTAGGGGTGGAGCGGGGGCAGGGGGGACAGGGAAGGGCTCATTCAATTGATTAAAAAAAAAATCCAGAGAAGGAGACACATGCCCCAAGGTCCACAGGCTGAGGTACTGAGTCCTGTTTTCTCGGCTGCCATCTGGCCTGCCCCACGAGGTCCACAGGGGAACTCAGTTGGGGTCTCTTTCCTTGCTTTTCACTCTTGGCTGGGAAGCTGACTTTATCCCTTCCTGTAGGACATGCAGGCACAGGGTGTTTCTCTCTGCCTCCTGGGTGTGATGCTCTTTCTGTGCTCAGCGCATGCCCGAGGTCTCAGGAGATGTCTGATTTCCATGGACATGCGCCGTATGGAGGAGAGTTTCCGAGGGATCAAAAACGCCATTGTGAGTACGGGTTTGGGGTGAAGGTGTGGGCAGGGGGGCGTGCCTCACTTTACATCTTAACATGGGGAGCCAGTTCTTTCTCATTACCTTTGTGCCTCTGGAGAATGTGGAGTACTCACTGCTTGTGTCTGTTCTTATATTTTCCTCCACAGCAAGCTAAGGACACCTTCCAAAATGTCACCATCCTGTCCACATCGGAGACCCTGCACAGCATTAAGGTATTGGTCTGTGTCTGCTCGTTCCTCTATTGTCATTTTTACGGTGAAGTGGCGCAGGGCTGAGGGAGAAATCCTCACCCTGTGCTCTTCTCTTTCCTAACCTCCAGTGAACTCTGATGCGCCGGCTTCTCACATGTGAACTGATGCGTGAGGGTGCACTCGCGTCTCAGCGACCTTGAACCCCATGGGAGGGTGTTCACTCAGGGAGTGATTGGGGTGCCACACGCTCAAATGGGACAGGATGTCTAGGGCTTAGGGTGACTCTGGAAGGTTTCATGGGGAAGTTGAGAAAATGAGCAGTGACTTAAAAGCTGAGTAGGCTTGGGGTTAGTGGCTAAAAGAGATGGAAGGGTTTTGGGGAGAATGGGTATACAAAATCAATGGATACATGTCAGGGGACATAGAGGCAACCAGGGGGAATTCCCTGGCATTCCAGTGGTTAGGACTCTGTGCTTTCACTGTTGAGCACGCAGGCTCAATCCCTGGTCAGGGAACTAAGATACTGCAAGCCGCGCGGCACGGCCGAAAAAAATGAGACAACCAGGCTCGTGGTGTGAGGGACATGAAGGCAAGTGGAAGAGAATGAAGTGCACAAATACATTGGAGTCATTTTACCAAGAACCTTAAGCCAGGCCAAAATGGAAACTGACTAGCTGAGCCTCGGCCTTCTTTTTTTTTTCTTTTTTGGCTGTGCCGTGCGGCCATAGGCAGTCCCTGCAGGTTTTTGAGCCAAAGACTGTATGGCCACAAAGTCTTTTAGACAGTCTGGTGATGTTCTTTACAACCGCCAGCTTGAGGCACGAAAGCAGGGAGGGGATCAGTCTACTTGTCCAGAGAGAGGTGGTGAGAGTGTGTTACAAAACTGTTGGCTTACGAGGTGATAATTCACTTTACAGAAGGGGCCACTGAGAAGTGCCTTTAAAAGTGAGCTCCTCCAGACCTTGTAAGCATTCTAGAAAGATCCAGTTCTTTCAGGCATTTATGTGACAGAGTGTGAGGTACATCCACAAAGAGTTACTTTTTCCTTGGGCTTCTCTGCACGAGATAATTCTTCTAGGCAGTATTAGGCCTGATTTATGTATGGTAAACACATGGGTCCACTTCCTAAATACTATTCCAGCCAATGGTATAAGAGACTCAGAGGATATGATAGCTGGAAGGGACCCAAAAGGTCATTTGTTCCCAAACCATCATTTTCAAGTGACCAAATTGACATCGTGGGAGAAAGAATGACTAGTTAGTGGTTGAGCCAGGAATAGACCCCCCAAGTCTCATGCCTCTGTCTCTAGATTCTTTGTCCTCTCAAGGTCTAGAAATAGCTGATGTGGCATAAGGAAAGGGGTCAATGAGGATGCAGGTCTTTGCCATATTTCTCCCCTCCCCACCCTCTCCCTCCTTGATAAAACAAAGGTTGCAACTTTTTGCCCGGTTGGTTAAGGGAATTAGCAGGAGCAGAGGAAAAGGAGGGTTTTTGTGTTGCAAGGTGAGTTTCCACGTCAGAAAATCTGCCTGTCGGGCCAAGGAGGCTTTGCTGCTTTAATGCTAATGAAGATAAATGCACCAACTGCCTGTAGCCACTTCCCTTCTCAGACTGAGCCATAAATCTCCTGCTCTGGCTCTCAGGGCTGAGTGCAAACTGCTAGAAGGAAACTCTGCCTGGCCAGCTGCTTTAAACTGTGCCTGGGGAAGTCAGGAGCTTTCTGTTAGGGAGAGCTGCACTCTGCCCGAGGAGGATCTGCCCAGATGTGTGCATTTCGGCAGCTGTCAGTTTCCATTCTTGCACATCTCAGCTCCATCCAAGTGATCCCTGAAGTTTAAAAAGGACAGACTGGGGGCTTCCCTGGTGGCGCAGTGGTTGAGAGTCCGCCTGCCGATGCAGGGGACGCAGGTTCGGGCCCCTGTCTGGGAAGATCCCACATGCCACAGAGCGGCTGGGCCCATGAGCCATGGCCGCTGAGCCTGCGCATCCAGAGCCTGTGCTCCTCAATGGGAGAGGCCACAACAGTGAGAGGCCTGCGTACCGCAAAAAAAGAAAAAAAAAAAAAAAAGGACAGACTGGAAAAGAGCTGAGCAGGGTGGCCAGGATAAACACAGTGTCATTACACAGGAAGGAATATGTGCCCAGCACAGGCCTGACATGCAATAGCCATCGAATAAACACATGTTGGTGGCTAGGAGATGTTCCAGAGAGGCAGACTTCAGCACAATGTAAGGAAGTACTTTTCAAGAAAGCTGCTCAGACATTGGTCCTTTCAAAAGGAAGGTGTCTGATGGAAGCGGTTAAGCCGAAGTTAGGGATGACTTGTTGGAGATGCTGTAGAGAGAATTCTAGTCTCTGACTGGGCTCCATCCCTTGTGAATATATCTCCTGGCCATGTAAAAAGAGGGTAAGAACGGCAATCTCTCCTTGGTGCCTTTGTCATAAGTAGCTTTGTTGTGGTTAAGAGGATCCTCTGAGAGCAATATGAATTTAAAAAAATGACTTCTAGTTATCTCACTCCTTCTTGTCCCTACCCAAGCAGGCTGCTTTGATCTCTAAGATAGTAAGAGAAGAGGGCCTCTGGAGCTTTCCCTAATTTGTGTCTGTAGCCCTTAGATGTGTGCTGCGTGACCAAGAACCTCCTGGCATTTTACGTGGACAGGGTGTTCAAGGACCATCAGGAGCTGAGCCCCCAGATCTTGAGAAAAATCAGCAGCATTGCCAACTCTTTCCTCCACATGCAGAAGAGTCTACAGCAATGTGTGAGTCCCCAGCTGCATCTGCTTTCCGTCTGCCCCAGGGCGAGCCCAGGGCATGCTGGCCCCAGTCAGTGTTCCGAAATGGATCCTGGACTCAACGGAAATTCCCGGTCCTGTCGCCCACACGGAGAGCTGTTGGGAGCCTCTTCCAGTGGTGCCTCCTTGTCCAGGGCTTCCTCCTCACCAGACCCAGTTTCCTCATGGATAATCTTCCTGTGGTGACCGACTTATGTCAAAGCATCTCTTAAGTGATGCCGGGGCTGGCCTGTGAGAGAGGCATACTGAGGATTCTGGGCTTATCACAGGCATAACCCTAGTTTCTTTGTTTCTGGCCCTTTGGGGTTTCCATACCAATTAACCTCTGGGTGGTTCCCTGGTATAGCCTCTCCTAAGGATCACCTATTCATTCACTGTGATCTATTAAAGACAAACCTCAGAAATAAAACCAAACCAACAAAAACTTAGAACGGGAGAAAGCCTGGACTCTGGCCCCATCTCTGCTGAAGATTTCGTTTGTAACTTTGTGGCAAGTTACTTCACCTATCCGTGCCTTGGGTTCTAAAATTGTTAGAAGAGGTCATGACCCCTATCCCACTTACATTAAGATTCATTTAACCAATTATTTAATTAACTGGCCCAACATATTCATTGAGTGCCTACCTAACGCTGTACTGGGTGGTGACACACAGACTTGGAACCTACTCTCCAGGCCTTTCCAGCCTTGGGTAAGTGCAGGGTGACTCCACACGCAGACCCTACTGCCCCCTTCTGCCCCAACCTGGGTTTACTCACCTGACTCTCACCTTGGGAGGAAGGAGAACTATCATTCCTCATGAGGGAGGTGGCGGTGAGAGTGAGCTGGGGTGGAAAGGTCCTCTGATGGGTGCTGTCTCTGCTTGATCACAGCAGGAGCGGAGGTTGTGTCACTGCAGGCAGGAGGCCACCAATGCAACCAGAATCATCCATGATAACTACCATCAGGTAAGGGAAGGGAAGAGGATGGGGAAGATGGAAATGGGGTGTCAGAGCCTGATTGGGCAGCCTCCTCTCCATTCAAATTCATTCATTTACTCACCAGTATTTATTTATTTATTTATTTATTTATCTTAACATCTTTATTGGACTATAATTGCTTTACAATGGTGTGGTAGCTTCTGCTTTATAACAAAGTGAATCAGCTATACATATACATATGTCCCCATATCTCTTCCCTCTTGCATCTCCCTCCCTCCCCACCCTCCCTGTCCCACCCCTCTAGGTGGTCACAAATCACTGAGCTGATCTCCCTGTGCTATGCGGCTGCTTCCCACTAGCTATCTATTTTACATTTGGTAGTGTATATATGTCCATGCCACTCTCTCACTTTGTCACAGCTTACCCTTCCCCCTCCCTGTATCCTCAAGTCCATTCTCTAGTAGGTCTGTGTCTTTATTCCCATCTTGCCCCTAGGTTCTTCATGACCATTTTTTTTTCCTTAGATTCCATATATATGTGTTAGCATACGGTATTGGTTTTTCTCTTTCTGACTTACTTCACTCTGTATGACAGACTCTAGGTCCATCCACCTCACTACAAATAACTCAATTTCAGTTCTTTCTATGGCTGAGTAATATTCCATTGTATATATATGCCACATCTTCTTTACCCATTCATCTGTTGATGGACACTGAGGTTGCTTCCATGTCCTGGCTATTGTAAATAGAGCTGTAATGAACATTGTGGTACATGACTCTTTTTGAATTATGGTTTTCTCAGGGAATATGCCCAGTAGTGGGATTGCTGGGTCGTATGGTAATTCTATTTTTAGTTTTTTAAGGAACCTCCATACTGTTCTACATAGTGACTGTATCAATTTACATTCCCACCAACAGTGCAAGAGGGTTCCCTTTTCTCCACACCCTCTCCAGCATTTATTGTTTGTAGATTTTTTGATGATGGCTATTCTGACCAATGTGAGATGATACCTCATCATAGTTTTGATTTACATTTCTGTAATGATTAATGATTACTCAGCAATATTTATTGCGGGTCTGCCCAATTCTGTGTCTGCAAAGAGTGTGTTGGTCTTACCTCATCTGCTAGTTTCCTGGGCTCCCCTTCCCTATCATCCTTCCAGCATTTTCTTATGCCCTCACATATCAGACCTACGTTAAGTTTTGAGGGAAAGCACATACTGTTTAAGATGGGGGTGATATCAGAGGGAGCAAAGATCTCCAGAGAACTGTAAGCTGTTATACATGAAACATGCTACCTTCTGGGTGTCACTGTGGCCAGTAACTGACACCAGCATCCTGTGTGGTGACGAAGCATAGTGCTTCTCGTGTAGGTGCAGGTGTTGAATGCACACCTCACGTAGAGGTGGAGTTAGAAGCAGTGTTTCTTATGTGCATCATTTCGAGATTCTGTTAAAATGCAGGTTCTGGCTGGTAGGTCTGTGTTTCAACCACACTCCCAAATTATGACAATGCTTTGAATAACAAGGAGCTGGGGAGTCCGTTCAGACCTCTGCTTCTTTGCGGAGAGGTTCCACAGGATAATATAACAATGGCTGAAACGCATATCGTTCTTCCTATGAGCCAGGTATTGTTCTAAGCACACTAAATGTATTAACACACTTATTCCTCACAACAGTGCTATGAGCCATTATCCGCATTTGATAACTTAGGAAAGCAAGGCACAAACAGGTTAAGTAACTTAACTAAGTTTATACTGCAGCTAAGTGATAGAGGTAGGGCTCGATCCCATGCCATCTGGCTCCACAGGACATACTTTTGGATCTTACCATCTCCTTCTATTCTGCTGAGGAAGAGCTGGAATAAGTCAGGAGAACTGGGTTCCAGTTCAGCTCTTCTACCGACCGGCTGTGTCACATTGGGTAGGACACATCCTTAGGGGTTTCAGTGCTTTAATTTGTGCAGTGGAGGCACCACCTTCTCCCTCCCCACTGCTGGGCACCTCTGGGATTGAGGCTTTCTGGGAGAACAGAAGCACTAAAGCAAACTGATGTGAACAGGAAAGTAAGCAGAACTGCCAGAAAAGCAAGTTGTTTTTTTCTGGGAAATATAGGAAAAAGAAAAACAGATGGCAAAGAATGAAGACCTTTTCATTTTGTTTATAAGTTGCTGACATGATTTAACTGCTTGTTTGTGGAAAGCAATTTAGGTCACCTATTAAGAAAATAATTTGAGGTCTGTATGCCCTGCAGATATAATGGTTGAATAAAAAGCAAACCTCATGGGGACCAGAACGTGGGGAAAGTGATTTGAAAACTATGACACGGTCTAGAAAGGCAGGTTCTTATGATGATTTCCATGGTTTCAGTTGGAGGTCCGGTCTGCTGCCATTAAGTCTCTGGGAGAGCTGGACGTCTTGCTAGCTTGGATTGACAAGAATCATCAAGGAACTTCTGCTGCCTAAAGACAAGAAATCTAAGTTTGGGGGATGAACAGCCCCTGAGAGGTTTCCAGTTGGAGACAGCCATCTTTGAAGGGGAGGGACATAGGGAAGGCTCCATTTTTATGCAAATTGGGTCTTTTTGAGGAAACCTTCCTGCCCATTTGGAATTCTCTTCTTTGGGGCTGAGGTATTGTAGGGGAAAAATCTAGGTTTGAGCACATCTTTCCCTGTAGCTACAAGTCTCACTGGCTGGGCCCAAGCTGTCTGATTCCACCTGAAAGTATCCAAGCAGTCTACTGTCATATTTATATGAAATATGTCTGTCAGAAGGTCCTGTGGGCCATCCTGTGGGGAGAGGGTGAGTTTCCCCCTAATTTATTGTGAACTTGTCTATCCCGTGTCTGTGATGTGATCTAAGTGGTATTCTGTAGTGCATATTGTACTGATTGATTTTTTATAATAAACTCTGTTCTTTACCAATTAGTGGAAGTGTCTTCTGATCCAGGGAGAAGGAACCATGAATGGTGACTATTAGAATTAAAAGGGCCTTAAAGAACAGAAACAGATGGGGAAACTGAGACCTAGAGAGGAATAAAAATTTACCCAGAGTCCCAAAGTGAGTTAGTGCCGAGGGTTTCAAACTGGACTCCATCCAGCACCCTGTCCTCCACATAATGATCAAGAGGATGAACATAGGGCTTTGATCATGACTCCTTCTTGCTACCACTCCATTTCTGATCTCTCTTTTTCTGTGTTTCTGTCTTTTCTCTCTGTCTCTCTGTTATTGAAATTGGGTCCCACTGCTCTACAAAATCAATACTCACAAATGTTGATAGAAAGGAAATGTGCCTTCAGTCAGAATGCTGGCAATCTGGGGAGATGGACTCAGTATTCCCCAGAAACCACCTCCAAAGATTCTGCTCGGACGTGAAAGCTTCTAAAGGGAAACAGGGAAGTAATCTCAGTTTATCACTGAGTTAGCGGGTCAGAGGGTGAGTTTCCCCCTAATTTATTGTGAACTTGTCTATCCCGTGTCTGTGATGTGATCTAAGTGGTATTCTGTAGTGCGTATTGTACTGATTGATTTTTTTAATAAGCTCTGTTCTTTACCAATTAGTTACCAATTTACAAACTCATTCTCAGCCAAAAATAAATAAATAAAATAAATAAATTTGTATATAAAAAAAGATCCCCATTTCCACCTTCAGCCCATCTTATACCCCTTTCCTGCTTCCCCAGCATCCTATTTTATTATTATCTGTTTCTCCACTCAAATGTAAGCTTCATGAGGATAGTTCAGTTTCTTCACTGCCTGGCACTTAGTAAGTTGTTAAATTCACATTTCATGAACACGTGATCTGGATGCATTAAAACGATAATAACAGCAAACATTCATACAGTGCTTTCCACATGCCAGACAGTCGTCTAAGAAATATACATAATGTAATATATTATGAATATATATTTCATTTAATTTTCATGACAGTCCTATAAAAGAGAATGAAATAAAATGAAAAAGGCCCCCTGTTTGAATGTTAGCAATACAGATCATTAAACCTTAAGGAAGATCCTGGGCACAGAAGTTAACACCTGAAGTCACACAGCTCATAAGCAGCAGAGCCAGGCTTCCAATCCCGGCAACCCGATTCCAGGATGAACTTTAATGTCAACAACAGTGTACAGGTGTTGAGCACTTATTATGCGCCAGGCACCGAGGTGAAAGCTTCTTTCGTTTTCTCCTTTCCTCCTCACGATAATCCTCTACGGGAAAGGTTATTAACAACCCAGTTACACAGATGATGAGGTCGGAAGCTTAGCGAGGTTCGGCAGCACGCTGAGGGTCACGCAGTTAGTTGTGGAACTGGGATTTGTTTAATTAAACAAGGAGATCGTTACCCTTAGGTGGCTGTAATGCCCTGGTGGGTCTGTGTAAGCAAACCAAAATCTAAGCACGTAAACGCCTCAAGGTTATGAAATCAAAATGCTAAGGACCAATCACAAACACCAAACTAGGCTTTAAGCTGTAGCCAGTCGAATAGCTTCCTTTCTTTGCTTCCTCACCTTCTCTATCTATGTCCTTCCAGGCTTCTGATCGCAGAGAGCTCCTAACCACTTCCGGTTTGGTGCTGCAGATTCCAATAGATTTTGGCCCAAATAAAATGGTAAAAAATGTTTAATATGTATCCGTTTATCTTTTAACAATACCCAACGCAGGTGTTCTACCCCACCTTGAATGCATGGTGGACAAGAGAAGAGGAGCTTTACTGGCATAAGGAGCTGTACCTGCAGGAAATAAATGTGTTGTATCAATGGTTGTAAAGTAGAGGAGGAGGATATAGGGCAGGAGAGGGAGGGGGAAGAAGCACTATTGACGGGGAAGAAGCCCCACCCCCATATCTCCTGCCTGCTCACTTCACTTTCACCACTTCGCTCGTCTACCTGTCCTTGCTCTCCTTCTGGACTTGAAGAATGTGTCCTGGCTCTTGTGTAGAGTCCACAGAGGGCCTGGTACAGAGTTGTGTTTTTTGTTCTTGGTGTTGTTATTTTTTGTTCTTGTTTTCACAGAGCTGGTGCTTCATAAATACCTGCTAAGGAACCAAGTATAAGATTCACTCCCAAACCATACCTTCTGAGTCCTTGATTAGCCCCTAGGAGGAGCCCTTGAGAAATCTAGGGCTCATCTTCCACCGCTCAGGTGCAAGGGGAGGGAATCCATAGCTTGTGGCAGGACCATGCTTGTACTTTATGTATATGACCTCACTTAAGTCTCAGAGGAGCTGAGGAGGTTGTAGGTCTCATCCCCATGGGACCAGCAGAGGCATCTGAGGCTCGGGGAAGTGGGAGGACTTGCCTGAGGTCACATAGCTGAGGGACAGCAGGTCCAGAAAGTGAACCCTGGTCTGATCTTCCTGGCTCCAGTGCTCCCTCCTTGCTTTGTTTGGGCCAAGCTCTCTAACCCAGAGCCCAAGTTGCTACACTGCATGCCAGCAACACAGATCTTTAAACCCAGGTGCATAAAAAGGGGCCTGGACTTGTCAGCAGCAAGTCTGTGAAGTTACACACAAATTTATGGACCAACACAGAGCAAAGAAGCAGAGGCTGACTTCTGAATGTGTCACAGGATATTCCGGGCCCAGACGAGCCTGGGCTCCTCCTGGAGGACATTCTATCCCCCTTCCATCTTCCAGAGCAGATCACTGACAGCCACACAGGCTCAGGGCAGCCTGTCTTTTAGAAACACGGACTTGCCCAGAAGTTTGGCCAAATGGATAAGAGGATAGGTTTGTGTGAAATCCTGGTCCTGCCACTTATTGTGTGATCTTGGGCAATATACTGAACCTGAGCCTCCCTTTCCACATGGGCACAAATTAAGGAGATAGCTGCCTCATGGATTGTTATAAGGATTCAAGGTACCATTTATAGTAGCTGTGTAGTAGGTGTAGAGTAGGTGCTCATTAAAATGATGGTTGTTACTATTTAGTGATTTTCAACTTTTCTAATCTTATTTCCCATAAAACACTGTTGTTTTGGGAAAGCCTTCCTCTTACATGTTTTTTAAACTAGCAAGTGAGACAAGGCAAACTGTGCCGCTTTCTGGGTCCGCACTTCCAGGAGGCTCTCAGCTGAGCCCCCTCACAGGGGTGCTTGCAGTTTCTGTGCGGCCAGGCTCCAGGCAGCCTTCCTGATTCTCCTGCTACTCAGCCCACCCCCTGAAGGCTCTTCTGCCCGCGCCCTCCCTCTGTCACAGACTCAGGCCAGTGTGAAACTCTTCCCTTGACTCTATCTGAACCTTGCTTTGTTCACGCCTAGCACAATCCCTGTTGCATCCAAATCACTTGATGTCCCCTGCAGCTGTGAACAAATGCCTCTGCTCGGTGGCAGAAGCCAACTGATCATTCCTGGAGATAGACTCAGGGGTCAGCAAATCATGTTTGCTCAAGGAGTTTCGGGGAGGATATATTCTTAAAAAGACATTATGAGTTCTAGAGATAGTATATACTTGCAGTTCTGTTACGGAAAGATATTCAGTTAGCCCAGTCTCAGGCCTCTACCATGGAACCACCGTCAGTGGAGACTGAATGTTGTGAAAGAGACATTTTCTGTGCAGGCACAGGCTTGATCCAGGCACCAGGACCGGGTGAGGGTTCAAAATCCAGCTTTCATACCAGGAGATAAGTTTGACTTAGCACGCCTTTGGTCTGGATGTCTCTCTCTGGTCACTTTCTAGACACTCTAAGAAGACTCTATGCCTCAGTTTCCTTATTTTGGAAAATGAAGGGAAAAATCATCCCTACCTTAAGGGTTGCCTGAAGATCAAGTGAGTTAATATTTCACGAAGTACTTAGTGCCTGGCATGTGGTAAGTGCTATAAGCGAACAACAGAAGAGCCTGTGGCCACATTCTGCTGCTCTCCTAGCTCTACCCCAGCCTAGACTTAACTTCCCGAGAACCATAGTCCCACCACCAGGGCAGAAACAGTCTTCCTCCTGCTTCTTCCTATTCACCTCCACCCCCATCGTCATTTGTGTTCCTGGGACCCAGAGTGATTTTCCAGTTTTTGACAAGTCAGAGACATCTTGCTTCCATCTCCTCTCTCCAGACTGAGCTCCTCAGGACAGCTACTTTGTGAATGGCTGCACTCAGTAAATAAATATTCTTTGAATGAATGAATGCATGCATGCCACAAAGGCAACCCCAGCTGTCCTCTAGGCAGCTCATTCTTGGCCTCTTGGAGTAAGCCTACGGCTTTGCCGTTTGGCTTTAGGAATCTCTCTGGCTTCCTCTTATCCTCCAGGACATTCCTTGCTAATGTCCCCGTCTCTAGCCCATAGCAAAGATTCAGTTTTCCCCTCTGTCTGGCCTCCCTGGCTTGGGTTTCGATTTTGCCCAATTGTTGTTTTACGGTCCTTAACTCTATGTCCTGAAGCCTGAAGCATTAGTGCCTCCCATTCCACTCCTGGGCTACCAGCCCTTTGGCTATCGCGCTAACCTGGACCCCCGCTCTCTTGGGAGCCATGTGGTCCTGCGGCCCTGTGGGTGGGGAGAAAGAACTCAAGAAGTACCAACTTTTCCTCCTCTTTCTCACCTACTCGACATCTCTAAAACATCCCTCACACCTAGCCCAAGGAGAGCAGGTGTACTCTACATGAGGCACCCCTGAGGCAGGGTGCAGACGACATCCCTCTGTGGTCACACCTGGGGTGGTGGTATTATGCCTGGGTGGCTAGAAGTGGTGTCTTGTATGAGAGTTGTTGGCAGTCAGAGAGCTCAGTCTCTCTTCAGGGAACCAGCACATGAAAAAGTGCCTTGAATTTAGTTAGGGAAACACATCAGTAAGCAATTCTGTTGAGTTCCTGGGATGCATGTGATGGTATCTAGATCCTGAGCAGCTTACCAAAGGAAAACACTCACTGATTCTTCAGAAATGAAAAGTTTCAGAGTGGAACGTCCTCAGATTGATGCTCACAGTTCATTGCATTTTGACTCTTTTCAACCTTTTTTTAAATTACCTACCTCCCTTCCCTACCCAACACCCACAGGAGCACCATCCTCCAGGTACCAACTGGCTCTCTGGTCTCAGGAATTTTGTTGCAGCTTTTCTTACTCTAAGGAGCAAGGGTCCTTCTGCTCCTGACACAGTCTCTCCATCCCCAAAGCTCATAAATTATTAGTTCTTCAAAGTGTTGCTCAAACTGAACTTTCTCCAAGAAACCTTCCCAGAGATACTCCTTATCCCTCAGAAGTCATCTCAGCACTCCCTTCCCCCAATGCCTATGATGAACACAGACCCAGAATTGTTCCAGGGAAGTCCTGGTAACAAACACTCCCATCATCCCTATAAACAGCCTCATTCTTCTCAGACTGCATGTCACAATTGGGAAGATATGGTTGCAATACCCCTGGGCCTTTGCGTCTGCCATTAGAGCAAGGGCTATTAACCTTTCATGTGCCATGGCACACCAGCAAAGCCTATGGACCCTCCTCAGAATAATGTTTCTAAATGCATAAAATAAAATATATAGGATTGCAAAAGAAACCAATTTTATTAAAATACAGCTATCAAAATATGGAAATGACCATGGGTATTATATAATAAATGTGCTTCTTTATTAATGCACTAATTAAGATCTAGCAGTGAGGTGCAAATTACTGACATTTCTAAGTCATGAAGATTGTAAATATGTTGAGATATCTGAAATGACCATAATGGGATACAAAATATCTGTGATTTGTATCAGTGACAAAGTCACAGGCACCATTAATACTATTGCGGTCTGTATTTGTTTCCTATCCTTTTAATTAAAAAAAAAAGTTAAATTTTGATTAGAGGTTATTGCAAAGATAAGATGTGGCTTTTTCCCATCTGCCTTCTGCCAGATTGGGAACTCCTACATTAGAACATCTGTTCCCCTCACCATGCTCTGAGGTACCCTGAGAGGTCCCAAGAGACCAAGCCTGTTCCTTCTGGCATTCTTGGGTCATCCAGCTCAGTGCCTGCACACAGGAGACTCCACGCTCGTTCGTGCAATTAAAAGGAAAAGAATTGAGTACATCCTTATTCTCCTAGGTGAGAAAACTTAATTCAAGTTCATGTCTGGAGTTTTGTTCCCAGACTTTATGTCCAGGAGAGGGTTTTCCCAGTGGCTCCCACTTTGTAGACAGGGGACGGGAGGGGTTAGCTAACTCTGGGGGACCCAGGTACGTCAGAGGAAATACCAGGAGAGAGGATGGCAACAAGTCGGGCTGATTAAACAGACAAGATGGAAAAAGCAGGAAAGGGAAATGATGTCACTCATTCTGTCAGCTTTGAGGAGACGGAACTGAAAATGCACTGCTTCTGAGGGAATCGGCTGCGCTGCCCATCCCCACCCTGCAAGGGGGTAGCAGGGGCCTCAGGTGGGGCGAAGCTTCTAATATTGCAGGCCCGAGAATGGGAGCTGAGGTCTTCCTCCAGCAGAACCCTAATGGCTACGTGCTTCCCTGCAAAGTGATGCATCTGGGCAGGAAGCCCAGATGCCAGCAAATGTGATGTCATCATAGACAGGGAAAACCCTAAACTGCCAACTCAGGGCTTGCTGTGGGAGAAGAGGAGTGGCTGGGTTTTTTTTCTTGGTTTTTAGAAAATTGTTTCCTGCCGCAAAATGGCTTGGTTAAGAAGCCAATTTCATTTCATAAGAAAGAATTCGTTTTCTCTCTCCTCTGCCCAGCTTATCTTTTCAACTACACAGGCACTGATTACATGCTGACCCCTAGTTTTGAAACCCTACTTCTTAAAGTTAGATTGATGTGCTCATGAAATGTACCCTCATTTCTCTACCAGAGCCGCATCATCCCCAACCATTCCATTTGAGCACGGACAATGTGCTATGCACTGCGCCGCCCTTGAAAATCTCCTGCTTAGTGCACAGCTGTTACTGTGTCTCTCTCCCACTATAAGACCCTTCATGGCTCCCTATTGCCTCAGGGCAAAAACAAAGAATTACAGAATCAAAAGGTCCAGCTGAAGGAGACTTAAGAAGTCATTTAATTTATTTCCCCGCAATTCGCAGATGAGGAAACTGAGGCCCAGAGAAGGGAAGTGATTTCCCCAAGACCACACAGTAGGATGAAGCTGAATTCAGAGCTAGAACTTAGGTTTCTAGTCTAAATTCACATTCCTTGGCATGATATGCTTGCTCCTTGATGATGCGGCCGTATTTCCAACCTGATCTGCCACTGCTAGTTCATTTGCCTGTCCTCAAATACCTTGTGAGCTTTGCTGCCCCCTCATCCCTGTCCTGAACGCCATTTGCCGGACTTCACTCCTCCTCCCTACCTCTCTCCAGAGTCTTTGTCCGTTTAAAGGTTCAGCTCAAACCCTCCTCGGTGTTATCCTCCCTCCTCTGTGCTCCTCAGCACGTACCCTCTGCTCATGCAGAAGTGTTGACTTTGTCTGTGGTTCTGCAAGCACGTGCTTATCCCCTCATCGAGGCTATAAGCAGCCAGGGACCAGAGATCCCCTGAGGCATCACTAATCCTCACAGCCTTCAGCAGTGTCTTGCAGATAGCAGGCATTTAGTTAGTAAATGTTTATGGAAAGAACGACTTAAAATCTATTCTATCAGACACAAGGAGTAATAAAATTCTACTTTCGAGCTTAAAGATTTGCATAACTATGCTTATATTTAAATATTAGAACTGGGTGTCCTGGCTCTCAGTCCCATTTGGTGTCCAGTCAACCCCCTCTATGTTCTTTCCATAGAAGAGTCATTTCTTCTGCCAGAGTTATGATGGGAAAAGCTTCTCTCTTGGTCTCATCTTCAAGGGATGCTACTTACTCTAGAAGAATAGTTCATAATGGGTTAAAAGTGTCATTTATTGGAAAGATTACTTGATTGATTTCAACTTCTGAGTCTTTTGCCAGCTGAGTGACCTTGGGCAAGCTACTTAACCTATCTGAACCATAGTTTCCCCATTTGTGGAATGAGGGAATTGGACTAGATGTCCTTGAAGTCACTTCTAGCTCTAATACTAGAGGAGTGATATTGTGGCAGGGGTGCCCCTGGGCCCCCCACAAATTAAATTATGAAACGCATGCACTGCAGGCCACTGTCTTCTCTAAAGGATCTGGGATTGTACCAGCAGGCAGGGGCCAGCTTGCAAAGGGAAGAGATTCACAACAAAACTCTATTTCACTTTTCTTCTTATGTGACAACTTAAGGGGGTCATGTTACAGAAGGTGTGGCAATAATTTGCAATTATTTCCAGCAATTATTTGCAATACTGAGCCAACATGTTCTTAGAATGATATGATTAATATTAATGCTCCAAGAAAAAGTGAATTTCATTGTATTGGGAAGTTTGAAAACCTTCTGATTTCAGGACTTGAGGATGGGTTGCAACAGTTCCTTGCTTGTTTCATAAACTGGGTAACAACACCCATCCTGTTTATCGCCTGTGAGACAGGTCCTCAAGCAGCTGGTATTATCTACGATAGGATGGATTATCCCAGTGATTCAGGAATCCTGGGAGGGATGATGGCACATGATAGAATGAGAAAGATTGTTTCTATTATTGTGGATTCAGTGTCTGGAAGGTTCTCAGACAGATGAGATGGGTGATCTGTTCTTTTAACTGAACATCTTGTCAGGTCTCTCCCTTGCACATAGGGCCAGAAGTAGAACTGGGAATCCTGTCCCTTGGCATATTCCCCTTACTTTTCCTGGGCCTCCTTGCCTCCGAGGACACACAATTTAACACAAAGAGTAATAAATTCCAAATTAGGAGACCTAGGTTGATGTCTCCATCCTGCCACCAACTGTCTCCTTGATCTCCATGTTGCTTCCCTGGGCCTTAGTACTCACACATCAGTAATAACAGTAGAAAGAGATACTGTTTTTTGAGGAAGATCTGTCATTTACTGGCTGGGGGAACTTGGGAAAACCATTCAACCTCTAAGCTTAAGTTTCTTCATCAGAAAACTGGGTTATAAGACCTGCCTCAAAGAGGTAATAATTTATCCAACACATACTTATTAAAAGCTTACTATGAGCTGGGCTCCATTCCAGGCATGTGTAATATAGGGGTAGATAAGACAGACAAAATTCTTGCCCTCAAAAAGCTTATATTCTTAGTGGAATTTTATGAGAATTACATGACAATAAGTATAATATATATGTATTAATATATATATAACATATGTTATATATATTATGATTATAATGTATAGAGCATTTAATATCTAAGTCCAGGTACTAGGCTTAGGATACGCTCTACATTATCATTATAATAGTTATTAGGTTGAATTATAAGACAAGGCCAATATCAGACCAGTCTTAATTTTTAATTTTTATTTTATTGAATTACAGTTGATTTACAATGTTGTGTTAGTTTCTGGTATGCAGCAAAGTGATTCAGATATATATATACTTTTTCCTATTCTTTTCCATTATGGTTTATTGATGTTGAATATAGTTCCCTGTGCTATACAGTAGGACCTTGTTATTTATCAATCCTATATATAATAGTTTGCATCTGCTAGTCCCAACTTTCCAATCCCATTCTTCTCCCACCCTGCCCTTTTCTCTTGACAATCAAGTATGTTGTCTATGTCTGTGAGTCTGTTTGTTTCATAGATAAGTTCGTTTGTAATATCAGACCAACCTTGACCTACACAGATGGAAATTGCATGTGGTTCAACCTAGCAATATTTTTACTATCCTTGATTCCTCCTCTCCCTAACCTACACATTTAATCAGTCTCCAAACATTTAAAAAATGTATTTAGATTCTCTCAAGTCCACACACGTCTCTCTCTCTCTCTCTCTCTCTCTCTCTCTGCTGCTACTAGCTCAAGCCAAGGTTAAATCTCTTTCTGGGACTACTTCAATGGCTGGATTCCCCGTCTCCAGTCTTACCTGCCTCAAGTCCATTTTCAAGTGTGCCTCTCTAATCTCATTGCTCCTTGCTAAAAGCTTTCATAACGCCTTGCTTTTGGATGAAGTCCTAACTCCCTAACATGACCAATCTTACTTCTGACCTCCAACCAGCTTATCTTTCACTCTTGTGTCCCCATTCTCCTCTCTTGCTCTAATTTTAGGCCATTTGGTAATTACTGATTGGTTTGTATGTCTCCATTTTCAGGTACAGCTAAGCCTGAGATCCTGTGGTTTTAGGATACAATATAAAGAAGGAACAATTTGAAATCAACATGTTCATTCAATAGTCATCAAGTGTTTGCTGAGCACCTACCAGGAACCAGTGAGTGTTGGGAGCACGAAGTTGAACAAGGAGCTCTCAGGCCAGGGGGAGATACAGATATGTAACTCAAAAAATTGCAATTCATGGGCTTCCCTGGTGGCGCAGTGGTTGAGAGTCCGCCTGCCGATGCAGGGGACACGGGTTCGTGCCCCGGTCCGGGAGGATCCCACATGCCGCGGAGCGGCTGGGCCCGTGAGCCACGGCCGCTGGGCCTGCGCGTCCGGAGCCTGTGCTCCGCGACGGGAGAGGCCACAACAGTGAGAGGCCCGTGTCCCGAGGAAAAAAAAAAAAAGTTAAAGTGCTATGCCCTGGATCCCCCCCTAGTCTTGGGAAAACTGGGACAACCTACACCGATGGGGACTTGTAGAGCAGGCATTTGGACCTAGCTCTCAAACCCAGAGTTCTCTCTGAGGGTTTGGTTTGTTTATTCCTTTTTCCTACATGTGGCAGTATCCCAGGTGAATATGAATGTAAAGTATACCGAGCCTATTGATTGGAACGTAGGAAAAAAATCAGTAAGCGGTAACGATTACCAGTGCTGTACCAAGGCATCCTGGAACCTAAGGCAAACAGGAAAGATGTACACCTCTCTATATATGCTTTTTTAAAATTTTTATTGGAGTATAGTTGATTTACAATGTTGTTTTAGTTTTAGGTGTACAGCAAAATGGCTCAGTTATACATATACATATATCCACTCTTTTTTAGATTCTTTTCCCATATAGGCCATTACGGAGTATTGAGTAGAGTTCCCTGTGCTGTACAGTAGGTCCTTATTCGTTATCTATTTTATGTATAGTATTGAGTATAGGTCAATCCCAATCTCCCAATTTATCCCTCCTCCCCTTACACCCTGGTAACCATAAGTTTGTTTTCTACATCTGTGAGTCTACTTCTGTTCTGTAAATAGTTTCATTCGTACTCTTCAGCATATGTTTTTATTATTTTATGTGTATTATTTTCCCAAGACATTAAGGTAGTTGAAAATTATTGAAAATTTGATAATTAGCTGCATTACAACTCACATTATTTTTAAGTTTAAGTATGTTATTTATGTCCCAAACAGAATTTATTATAATTTTACTTTCCTGGTTTTAAGGGAAGAGAACTCATCACTAATATTTTCATCATATACTTCTGATACATAAAAACATAGATATGGATATAGATACATAGATAGATATAGACGGATGGATAAACATATGTAGATATAGATGGCTAGATAGATGATGTATAGATAGATAGATAGACAGATAGGGGCACTCATTTCCCCTTTTGTCCTGGGTTTCCATATGGCTCAGCATGACCCTGTCAGATTCTGTCTTTATTTAAATTGTTAATCTTCTGTTCATCATGGATTGTTTTCATTAATTTTGCTACTGCATTAAAATATTATTTATCTTGATTACTGAGACTTTTGTCTCCTTAAAATTTGTGCCTGAGGTGAGTGTTTCACTCTCCTCTCCCTAATCTCAGCGCATTATCATTTTACCTTAAAACTCAGCAACTACTAGAAAGTGCCCTCTTACAGAGCAAGCCTCATCCCAAGAAGGGATGAGTTCCTTCCCACCTTTTTCCTCTTTCTTTTGGGATGGCTTACTTGATCCTCAGCCTCAGTTACAAGGCTAGGAAAACGCATACTCTTGGATTAGTCCCAGGTATGCCTGACTGCTGCCTTCCTGCAGAGGGCGCTGTGGAGTCCAGGTACCCCAGGAGGGTGGAGAAGTGTTAGGTGGAATTAGGCAGATTGCCCATCAGAACTTGCCTTTCCCCGGCAGAAGGACTGTTATGAAATCATCGACTTTCTATTTGTCTTCGGGGCTGAAATAAATCTACTATCCTCAAATAACCAATCTGATCTCAGACAAATGCCAAATAGAGCTAAGTTCCTCTGCCCTGGGGATGGACGTAAAATCCAGACAATTTCCCCAAAATGTTTTTGGTGGCTTGGCAACAGCTTCTATGAGGTTCAGTTTTCCCCCAGTCCCTCTGTGGGTCTAAGGGGACCAGAAGGGTGAGCTACATTGGCATTCTGGAAGGGAAGACTATATACATCAACTCGCAAAAACAAGTTCTGACATTTTCCCTGAAATGTCATCCTCTATCTACTCATTGCAAGTGCCTGCTGCTCCAGGCCTTTCCTGCTGGGCAATAACGATGGGGCTGGGATGCGGAGAGAATAAAGGAGCCAGGACCTGTAGCACCAACTCATACTCAGACCCTGAACAAGCACCTGAAGCCTTCTCTTCTCTTTTTCTTAGTAAGTTGGATGAATGTGCCAGACCATCTGAAGTCAGATGAAGCTATTAAGTTTCACCAGGGGACATCGGGGACTGGGGGAGGCATGTCCCTAGTGACAGGATTGGCTTCTTAAGGCATGAGACGGGGAAATCAATAAGTCATGCTCTTTCCTTTGAATTCTTAGCTCCTGTGGTCTCCAGAATCTGGCTCCAGAATCTCCTGTGGTCTCCAGAATGAAAGGCTCTGGTCTTCCCCTCTGCCTTCTTTCTGCTGTGTTTTATGTCTTCTGGACACCTTCTGCCAGGTTGAAGACACTCCATTTGGGAAGCTGTGTGATCACCACAAGTCTTCAGGCAATTCGAAGTGGATTTTCAGAGATACAGGACAGAGTGCTATGTGAGGGAGGGACCCCACCTTTCGCTTTGTGACTGCCTCCCCACTTTTCTACTTATTTTTCTCTGTCTCCCAGCAGTGGGATCACAAAAAGAGGCAGACTGGGGACTCCTTACCAGGAGGATGTGTTCCCAGGAAATATCTGTAGTTCATAATTCAAAAGTGTTTTGGAGAGAGACTCTGCCCACTGTGCCATGGCAGGGAGGGGATGGGAGGTCTGGAGGTCTAAGATCCTGGCAACAGTTACTGACCGGTACTTTTTCATCTTGCCTTCCTCTGTTTAGCAACCCAAAGATGAAATCATTGACCTCAGAATCTTGAGGAAGACTCAGCCTTTGCAAGACACAAAGGTACATGCTTGGTCTGTATGATTTCTGGGAGGAAATATGAGTCGGGGGAATCTCCAT
This sequence comes from Delphinapterus leucas, assembly GCF_059928025.1. Taxonomy (NCBI): domain Eukaryota; kingdom Metazoa; phylum Chordata; class Mammalia; order Artiodactyla; family Monodontidae; genus Delphinapterus; species Delphinapterus leucas. The sequence goes on from NC_143129.1 coordinate 41,704,924, forward strand.
CACCCTTGTCCCTGGACACCCTCCACCCACCAACACGCCAGTCTTCTTTGTAGCCTGCAGGTCAGTGCTGCCGCCTCCGCCATATACTGAGACTCTACCTGGACAGGGTATTCAAAAACTAACAGACCCCTGACCACCGTATCCTCCAGAAGATCAGCGGTCTCGCCAACTCTTTTCTTACCATCAAGAAGGACCTCTGTCTCTGTGTGACTAAGGGTCTTGGGTAAAAGGATCCACGTCAGCACATAGCTTCAATGACTTAGCAATCAGGCTCATTCTTAGCCCCATTTAATGGATGGAAGAACTGAGTCCAAGAGTTCTAATAATCTGTGTTGAGCCATGTGACTAGGTAATAAGAACTCAGTTATATTTACTTTTGAATACAAGCTCCATGCAAAATGTCTACAGAACTATAAAGTGCTACCTATTTGATGTCACTGATAACTTCCTAGTATCCATGAAATTATGCTTCTTCTGTAGGTGAGTTATCCTGCGGCATACTAGTGCATACTGAGTCCAGGCAGATAATCAGCAGACAACCGGACTCGATCTCAAGATAGGACCTAGGAATCCAATTCTCTTTCCCATGGGGGCTCTCTGGAGGGAGCTAGACTAGAACTGGGTTGGGGGGTGTAGGCCAGATGGGATACAGTGATCACAAACTCTTTCAGTGCTGCCTGTTTCTAAAAAGAAACAATGAGCTCTATATGCTTCCTCTTCTAGCTGGTGATCAGTTTAATGACCCTAAATAAGGAGGTCTGAAAAGACTTCTATAGGTGAAAGGATAGAACTTCCACCTACTTCGTGTCAATGGCAAGGGCAGAAAATCAGAATCTTTAATAAAATCTATCATTCTTTGGTATTCTTTTCAGCATGCCCATATGACATGCCCTAGTGGGGAGGAAGCAATGGAGAAATACAGCCAGCTTATGAGCCACTTCGAAGAGGTATATGCAGTTTTGGCCTTGGTTGGGATGAGTGTGTTTTTAGAACTGAGATCATAGATGGGTGTGATAGATGTTCATACTCAAAGAAATGTTACAGCCCTCAGGTTAATGGCCCTCTGAGGTCATGTGGACTGTCCCTCTTCTTTAACCCAGGGGATACCCATTCAGGCTCTAGAAGGGTGCTGTCTCTGCAAGATGCTCTGGGAGTCAAGAAGGAATAGCCATGATTCCATCAAGTCACTCCAGAGACATCTGAACTTTCCAGCTACACAAACTAGAGGCGATAGTTTTCCGACATTCACACACTTGTACATACCCTCAAAAATAATCACTCACAATTTCATGCATGCCCATGCCATGCTGTTTCTCACCTCAATGCCTTTATACATCTGCCAGGAAGGCCGGAGTCTGCTCCACACTCACTAATTCCTACTCATCCTTTAAGACTCAGCCTAGGCATCACCTCCAGGAAGGCACTGGCTACTTCTCTCAGAGTTAAGTGCTCCAGTCATCCTGTGGGGGCTCCATCATCTATTTACCACACTACATTTTAATTGCCTGCTTCTGCCTGTCTCCCTCACTCAACTGTGAATTCCCTGTGGGTAGTGACGGTGTCATTCATTTCTGAGTCCCTAGCCAGCCCAATGCTTACTTAGCACAATAAATATTTGTTCCATTGAAGGATGCACAGTAGGCAACCCATACACACACACACATACACACACACACACACACAGACACACACCTTTCTTTAAAAAACAGCCTAATTACTTTGATCTCTGTGATTCAAGAGGCTTGAGTTGTAGTCCCAATTCTGCTACCCCCCGGGCCTCAGTTTCTCTATGTAAGACTAGGGTGATTGGAATCAATGATTTTTCCTCCCTCTTGTGAGATCTTGAGGTTCCATAATGTCTCTCGAGCTCTTCATTTTGAAAACGATGCTCTGTTTACAATCTCCAATAGACCTACCAGTGAAAGGAGAGGATTAACCTTGGAGCCCACATTGTCTCTTTATGAGTTGCTCACCACTTCACTTGGTATCTTCCAGCTTCAGCCTCAGGCAGCAGTGGTGAAGGCTTTGGGGGAGCTAGACATTCTCCTGAGCTGGATGGAGGAGATGGACTAGGAAGAAAGTGATACTTCTGAGAGTATTCTGGGCCCAGGCTCCCAGCCCTCAGTACCCAGGAGACATGACCCCAAACCAGCATCTCTTTGTTTTATAATTTAGTGCTGGTCACTGTGTATATTATTTATTTATTATTTGTTTCCTTATTGTGATTATCTTCATGTGTTCCTATTCTTAATCTAGAGTTTTATCAGATTTTAATAAGATCTTTTTTACTGTTGGGTGTATTTATTAGTTAATATATTTATTTTTGCTATTTAACTTATTTATTTTTATATTTGAAGATGAGACTTTTAAAAACAATTCACAGATTATATTTATAACCCAACTAGAGCAGGTTTTTCATAGAGTAAACAAACCTTCTAAATTCTAGAGGAGTGGCTAGAATTTTATTAAATTAAGGACATGTTTACTGACCACCAGTGCTTTAAGAGATACTTAAAACTGAACCAATGGCTACTAAGCGTGGGTTGTGGAAGAAGAACTTCTGATGTGAAATTACAGGCTTGTCTTACAATTACTGACCACCCCTACTCAACTCCCAAACCCTAGACTTGTGTATCTTCCATTTATGGAATCCTCTGGGTCCAGAATGTATTTTTACAAATAAAGTTTTCTCCGTATGATATCTGCTTGGAGTTTGAAAATGCTTCAGGAGTAGAAACACAGGTGGGGATGAGCTTGAATCTCATATTACGTAGGGACCTCTTGCTTCTTTGGGGAAGGAAGATGCCAGTGAGAACCTGGGCCTTCTCTCCCCTACCAAATGCATCCCCAGCTCTATCTCCTAAATCACCCACAGCTCTGATCCCATGACTCTGCCCTCCACATAAAAGGACTGTGACTGGGTGAAGGGCATCAGTCCTCTCTGCTTCCTCCTTGCTGGTGTTGAGCACTCTCCTCTCTGTACCACTGTTTTCCTTCTCATTTCAGGCTCTCATACTTCTGTGTCAGAGGTCTTCATTGCAACACAAAGTATAATGGGCAGGAAGCTCTATTATAAGGGCTAAGAATGCACAGGGGCAAAGTGTACTTCCCGAGCCCTGCCCAGGGAGGTGCATGAGCCCTCTTTTGAGGTCCTTCCATTTTGGATTCTGGCCAGCCTCATGGTATAGGTTGCTCCTGGATTAAGTCTTTGAGTTTGGAAACAACGATTAAGTCAGTGTTCTCGTTCCAGGTCCCTTTCATGCTGAGCTTCCCTGGGCTTGAAGGAGCCACAATTCTGGCCTGGACTGCTTGCCTCCTTCCTCCCCAGCTCACTCTGAATAGCACCTCAGCTTAGCAGTTTAGTTTCCACAGTTTCAGAAACAGCAGACTGATGCTCCTATAGTGAGCTTTCCCACTGCTTCTGGTTTCTGCTCCCAGCCCTCATCCTCAGCCCTGATGAAGTTTAAATAATTTTATTGATTTTTTTCTCATTATTAAGTAACAACTACCCAGTAGAGAAATTTTGGAAAATACAAAAAATATAAAGAAGAAAATGAAAATCACTCATAATCCTATCACCCATAGATAACCATTCTGAAATATTTAGGTGGTTTTTTAAAATTTTTTATTTATTTTTGGCGGCGTTGGGTCTTTGTTGCTGCACGCAGGCTTTCTCTAGTTGTGGCGAGCGGGGGCTACTCTTCGTTGCGGTGCGCGGGCTTCTTGTTTCTCACTGAGGTGGCTTCTCTTGTTGCTGAGCACGGGGTCTAGGCGCGTGGGCTTCAGTAGTTGTGGCACACGGGCTCAGTAGTTGCGGCTCGTGGGCTCTAGAGCGCAGGCTGTAGAGCGCAGCCTCAGTAGTTGTGGCTCACAGGCTTAGTTGCTCCATGGCATGTGGGATCTTCCCAGACTAGGGATCGAACCTGTGTCCCCTACATTGGCAGGCAGAGTCTTAACCACTGCACCACCAGGGAAATCCCTAGGTGTGTTTTTCTCCAGATCTTTTATCTTGGATTCAAATCATGATTCAATTCTGATTACCTGATTGATTTGGGCTGTAAAATTTAACCTAGGAACCTCTGGAAAACAAGATGATAACACCTACTTTTCAGGATGATGGAAGAGATGGTCTTTTATGTTCCTTTGAAACAGGGCATTTTTGCTTTTATACTCTCCATTATGATCACCCTTCTTCTATCAGATTTTCCAGTTGCCTGTCTTCTGGTTTCCCTGACCAGTCTGACGAACGACTCAGCTTTAACTCTCAAGGCACAGTTGCAAAGTCAACTTCACTGATCTCAGTGTTAAAATTAGAACCAACATGAGACATGCTGAGGGCGTATCTCAGGTTGACCCACAGAACTGAGGATGAAGCTCCTCCCTTCGTTTTCTGGGAAGCATTTCTGATTCTTCTGAGACTCTGGGCCATGGGAAGCCTTGGTCTTTTGGAACTCCACATTACCATGTAACCACTCCTTGACTGTTTATTCCTCTCCCCTGCAGGACCCTTCTCCTCCTCCAAGTCATTTTTCTGGTCTCTGCTTGACCTACCACAGTACCAACAATGGGGAATTCAGCAGTGGAGAGTCAAACCAGTTTGGAGACTAAGACAAAACTTCATGAAGGTGGGCCGTTAAGGGACAGACTCTAAAGAATAGTTTACAATTGTCACTTTCAATTCTAACAGTGAAAATGATCGTTGTCATTTATTAAGTACTTCTCATGTGCCAGGCACTGTTCTGGAAGCTTCACATACATTATCTTATTTAATCCTTAAAACAATCCTGTGAGGTAGGTTATTATTACCAGTTTGCAAGGGAAAATGTGCTCAGAGATGGTAATTTGTGCAAGGGCAGAACCAAGCTTTGAGTCCGGACATCCTGCTACCACGGCCCTCTATGCTTTCCCACTCTACTGTCTTCTTTCCCAAAAGTGGCATCTAGTGTTCAGAAGCTCAGTGGGAAGGGATAATAAGTTTGGGCTTCATAGAGACATGAGTGAAAATCCTGATTCGGACACTCACTATTTGGACCAGTGACAGTACTATCCTTAGTTTCTTCACCTGCAAAGTAGGATTATACTACTTATCACGCTGAATTGATGTGAAGACTAAACAAGATTGTCATATCTAACTTGCACAAGCACACGTTAAGTATCAGGTACTGTTTTAAGTGTGTTGCAAGGGCCTGCTCATTTAATTTACACAAGAGCACGATGAGCTAGGTGTCCTTGTTATCCCCATTTTACAGATGAGGAAACTGAAGACCAGAAGGGTAAAGTATCTTGTTCAAGTTTACAGCTAGTAATGGTGAGGGTAAAATATGATAGAGTAGGCAGCCTGGAGAACCGTGCATTTAACTACTTCACTTTGCTGCCTGGCTGGAATGCCCAGTACGTAGAGGGCACTTGATCAATAGAGGCTCTGGATATAGCAGTGCTTCTGCCTGAAGGGGAAAGTGATGAGCCTTCCTGCCAAGCTGTAGCACTAACTATTAACTTCCTGGTGCAACTTATCTCTGTAACATCTGTACTGAACTTCATTTTTCCATGGATCTGAACGTTGTTTCCTCAACAAGCAGAACAAGTTCCTTTGGAGGTGGTAAGATAAATATGCTAAATCTCAGGTTGACCTATCCGTTCTGATTACTCTTAGCTCTTAGACCTTGGATTAAGAATCTTAGACCACTCTACTTCTCTGGGCCTCAGTTTCTGATAAGAGATTGCATGTAGTAATAGACAATGGCTAGACCATGTATAAAAGTAGAACTCTGATCCACAGTCTGCAGCAACCAGCCCAGGAAACCAATCCATTATCTGCAGTAAACAGCCTAGGAAGCCAGTCTGCTATCTGTAAGTCAGACTTGTATGAAATCAGACCACAGTCTCTAGCAACCAGCTCATGAAGCCGAACAATAACTCTTGTAGCCACTGGATCCAAAGGGTCAGGAATTGATTAAAAACCGACAGCTTCCCTAATTTTTGTCCCCACTTCCAGCCTAGCATGAACCAGAAAAGGCCAAATAATGCGCCCCTAACCAATCGTATAGGATGCTCTGCTTCTAGTTAACCTACCGATGGCTTCCCCACACCAGCAGCCTCCAAGCAAGGCATACCTGATGGCTTCTTTGTTTTCTCCTGTAAAGCTTTCCCACTTCTGCAGGCCTTTGAGTCTCTGCCAAAACATGTGATGGTGGCTGACTCCCTTTCTATAACAAGCTCTGAAAAAATAGCCTTTGCCTGTTCTCATTTGGTTGGTCTTCATTTACTCCACACTGCATTCGTAGAATGAAAGAGTTGGGACAGATGATTCTGAACTCTAGAAACTGGATGTGCTATCGCTGTTTCAGGAGATCAGATGTAGCTACTGCTGCCTTAATTACCAGAGGGGTTTGCATGGTTCCTGTAACATCAGTTTTGGATTTAGAATTTTAGGTGAGCATATCTGATTGGAAAGACCTAGGTGATGCCCTAGATGCCAGGGAGACTGGACAAGCCTTCCCTCTGTTGGGGGGTGGGCTCAGAAGGAAGAGCATCCCCTAAACTTAGGAATGAGATCTAGTTGCAGGGTGACTAAAAAGGGTAAAAAAAGTCTGCTGTATCTCTCATTTCCACCGTGCCTTGGGATTGACCCAATTCCCTGTTTTCAAGGATTCATGCCTTCTCCAACATGGTCCAGTATAATTTTGTCTGCCCGTTCTTCTTCCATACAGATGGAGAGCAAACGGACCATTCCCCTGCTGGACTCTTGAGTTCCTGCAGGACAGGACTGTGTCTTTTCAGCTTTTTAGCCTACCCTATCTCAGGAAAAATTACTTTATTGATAAGGACTGAATTCAAAAGCAGGAGAATGGAATGCATTTTTAAAAATTAAAAACAAAAAAAATCTAAATGAAATTGGCTTCTCTACGTGTGTGGCCCTTAGTTAATTTTTTCATGAATTAATGGCTTTGGCTTTTGCTAGAAAATAGATAACACACCCTGCAGACTGGGCCTTGCCAACAGGAGGCAGCAGAACAACAGTTGGTGAAAGAATGAACTAATAGGGCCGCACCCCTAATTCACTGGAAGGTTGGCAGGTTGAACACTCTCCCGTTCAACCCAACCGTCAGGAGCACAATGAATCAGTCACTTAACGGGAAGAGGGTAGGACTCAGAGACCTACCCTCTGAGGCAGGAAGGAGGCAGGAAGCTGTGGATTAAAACCAGAGTGCTAATACCTTTCAGAGTACATTATTTGTCTCACTGAACATTAGAGGTGGGCAAGAATTTACAGATCACTTTACAGGGTAACTGAGGTTCAGAGAGGGAAAGTGAGTTGTCCAAGGTTACACAGTGAGTTATGGCAGAGTTGGCATTAAGACTCAGGTCCCTGTACTTCCAAGATCACTAAATCTCAATTCAATTAAAGAAGAAGTAAAAATCGCCCAGATTGGAAATGAAGAAGTACGACAGTCTTTATTCATAGATGACATGCCTATCCAGGGAGAAATATCCAATGGATTTATGAAAAGCTAGTAGAACTAATAAGAAAGTTTCATTTGGTAGCAGGATATAAGATCAATATACAAAGATCAACTGTATTTCCATGCACCATCAACACACAATTGGAACTTGAAATTTAAAAAAATACTATTTAAAATAACATCAAAAAGTTTGAAATCCTTGGAGATAAATCAAGAACAAAAAATGTAAAACAGCTCTACACTGAAAACTGTAAACCATTGCTGGGAGAAATGGAAGATTATGTAATAATGGAATGATGTACTATATTCATAGGTCTCAATATTATTATGTCAATTTCCCCCAAATTGATCTATAAGTTCAATGCAATCACAATATAAATTTCAGTAGCCTTTTTTTAAAGGTAGAAACGGACAAATCCACTTTAAAATTCATATTAAAAAGCAACAGACCTAAAATAGCCAAAATAACTTTGAAAAAGAACAAAGTTGGAGGATTAATATTATTAGATTTCAAGACTTATATAAAGCAATGGCAATGAAGGCAGTGTGGCATTGGTGTAAAAGCAAATAGATCAATAGAACAGAACGGAAAGTCCAGAAAAAGACCCACACAACTAGGGGCAATTGATTTTCTACAATAGTGCAGAGGTAATTTAGTAGAGATAGAATAATCTTTCAAGAAATGGTGCTAAAATAATTGGATATTGTATAGACAAAAACAAACTTGGATCTATATTTTACTTCATATATACATGTTAACTCAAAATGGACCATCAATCTAAATGTAAAATCTACAACTATAAAATTTCTCAAAGAAAATCTGAGGAAAAAATCCTTCTGACTTTGAGTTAGCCAAAGATGTCTTAGATACAACACCAAAAGGAGAATCCATAAAAAACCAAATTGATAAATCGGACTTCACTAAAGTTAAACACTTCTGCTCTTAAAAAGACACCTAAGAAAATGAAAAGACAACCCATAGTCTGGGAGTAAATATTTGCAAATCCCTATATATAATAAGGGATGTGGGTCCAGAAAATATAAAGAATACTCAAAACTCAAATATAAGAAAACAACCCAATTAAAAATTGGGCAAGAGATTTGAATGGACACCAAAGAAGATAAATATATGCAAAAATAAGAGAAGCACATGAAAAGATGCTCAATATTGTTTGTCATTAAGCATATGCAAATTAAAACCACAGTGAGAGAGAGTTGAAGATGGCAGAGTAGAAGGACGTGCTCTCATTCCCTCTTGCAAGAGCACCGGAATCACAACTAACTGCTGAACAGTCATCGACAGGAAGACACGGGAACTCACCAAAAAAGATACTCCACATCCAAAGACAAAGGAGAAGCCACAATGAGACAGTAGGAGGGGCGCACTCACAATAAAATCAAACCCCACAACTGCTGGGTGGGCGGCTCACAAACTGGAGAACACTGACACCACAGAAGTCCACCCACTGGAGTGAAGGTTCTGAGCTCCACATCAGGCTTCCCAACCTGGGTGTCTGGCAACAGGAGGAGGAATTCCTAGAGAATCAGACTTTGAAGGCTAGCAGGGTTTGATTGTAGGACTTTGACAGGACTTGGGGAAACAGACACTGCACACTTGGAGGGCACACACAAAGTAGTGTGTGCTTCGGGACCTAGGAGAAGGAGCAGTGACCCCACAGGAGACTGAACCAGACCTACCTCCTAGTGTTGGAAGGTCTCTTGCAGAGGCAGGGGGTGGCTGCGTCTCACAGTGAGGACAAGGACACAGGCAGCAGAAGTTCTGGGAAGTACTCCTTGGTGTGAGCCCTCCCAGAGTCCGCCATTAGCCTCACCAAAGAGACCCTGGAGGCTCCAGTGTTGGGTCGCCTCAGGCCAAACAACCAACAAGGAGGGAAACCAGCCCCAACCATGAGCAGACAAGTGGAATAAAGTTTTACTGAGCTCTGCCCACCAGAGCAACAGCCAGCTCTACCCACCACCAGTCCCTCCCATCAGAAAGCTTGCACAAGCCTCTTAGATAGCCTCAATCCCCAGAGGGCAGACAGCAGAAGAAAGAACTACAATCCTGCAGCATGTGGAACAAAAACCACATTCACAGAAAGATAGACAAGATGAAAAGGCAGAGGGCTATGTACCAGATGAAGGAACAAGATAAAACCCCAGAAAAACAACTAAATGAAGTGGAGATAGGCAACCTTCCAGAAAAAGAATTCAGAATAATGATAGTGAAGATGATCCAGGACCTCGGAAAAACAAGGGAGGCAAAGGTCGACACGATGCAAGAAATGTTTAACAAACAAAAAGTCCAGGACCAGATGGCTTCACAGGTGAATTCTATCAAACATTTAGAAAAGAGTTAACACCCATTCTTCTCAAACACTTCCAAAAAATTGCAGAGGGAGGCATACTCTCAAACTCATTCTATGAGGCCACCATCACCCTGATACCAAAACCAGACAAAGATACTACAAAAAAAGAAAATTACAGACCAATATCACTGATGAATATAGATGCAAAAATCCTCAACAAAATACTAGCAAACAGAATCCAACAACACATTAAAAGGATCATACACCATGATCAAGTGGGATTTATCCCAGGGATGCAAGGATTCTACAATGTATGCAAATCAATCAATGTGATAGACCATATTAGCAAGTTGAAAAATAAAAACCATATGATCATCTCAATAGATGCAGAAAAAGCTTTCGACAAAATTCAACACCCATTTATGATAAGAACTCTCCAGAAAGTGGGCATAGATGGAACCTACCTCAACATAATAAAGGCCATATATGACAAACTCACAGAAAGCATCATTCTCAATGGTGAAAAACTGAAAGCATTTCCTCTAAGATCAGGAATGAGACAAGGATGTCCAGTCCTACCACTATTATTCAACATAGTTTTGGAAGTCCTAGCCATGGCAATCAGAGAAGAAAAAGAAATCAAAGGAATACAAATTGGAAAAGAAGAAATAAAATGGTCACTGTTTGCAGATGACATGATACTCTACATAGAGAACCCTAAAGATGCCACCAGAAAACTACTAGAGCTAATGAATGAATTTGGTAAATTTGCAGGATACAAAATTAATGCACAGAAATCTCTTGCATTCCTATACACTAACAATGAAAATTCTGAGAGAGAAATGCTCCCATTTACCATTGCAACAAAAGGAATAAAATACCTAGGAAGAAATCTACCTAGGGAGACAAAAGACCTGTATGCAGAAAACTATAAGACACTGATGAAAGAAATTAAAGATGATACCAACAGATGAAGAGATATACCATATTCTTGGATTGGAAGAATCAATATTGTGAAAATGACTATACTGCCCAAAGCAATCTACAGATTCAATGCAATCCCTATCAAATTACCAATGACATTTTTTACAGAACTAGAACAAAAAGTCTTAAAAGTTGTATGGAGACACAAAAGACCCCAAATAGCCAAAGCAGTCTTGAGGGAAAAAAATGGAGCTGGAGGAATCAGACTCCTTGACTTCAGACTATACTACAAAGCTACAGTAATGAAGACACTATTGTACTGGTACAAAAGCAGAAATATAGATCAATGGAACAGGACAGAAAGCCCAGAGGTAAACCCACGTACCTATGGTCAACTAATCCATGAGAAAGGAGGCAAGGATATACAATGGAGAAAAGACAGTCTCTTCAATAAGTGGTGCTGAGAAAACTGGACAGCTACATGTAAAATAATGAAATTAGAACACTCCCTAACACCATACACAAAAATAAATTCAAAATGAATTAGAGACCTAAATGTAAGACCAGACACTATCAAACTCTTAGAGGAAAACATAGGAAGAACACTCTTTGACATAAATCACAGCAAGATCTTTTTTGATCCACCTCCTAGAATAATGGAAATAAAAACAAAAATAAACTAATGGGGCCTAATGAAACTTAAAAGCTTTTGCGAAGCAAAGGAAACTACAAACAAGACAAAAAGGCAACCCTCAGAATGGGAGAAAATATTTGCAAACAAATCAACGGACAAAGGATTAATTTCCAAAATATATAAACAGCTCACGCAGCTCAATATTAAAAAACAAACAACCCAATCCAAAAATGGGCAGAAGACCTAAATAGACATTTCTCCAAAGAAGACATACAGATGGCCAAGAGGCACATGAAAAGTTGCTCAACATCACTAATTATTAGAGAAAAGCAAATCAAAACTACAATGACGTATCACATCACACCAGTTAGAATGAGCGTCATCAGAAAATCTACAAACAACAAATGCTGGAGGGGATGTGGAGAAAAGGGAACCCTCTTGCACTGTTGGTGGGAATGTAAATTGATACAGCCACTCTGGAGAACAGTATGGAGGTTCCTTAAAAAACTAAAAATAGAATTACCATATGATCCAGCAATCCCACTACTGGGCATATACCCAGAGAAAACCATAATTCAAAAAGACACATGCACCCCAATATTCATTACAGCACTATTTACAATAGCCAGGTCATGGAATCAACCTCATTGCCCATTGACAGATGAATGGATAAAGGAGATGTGGTATATATATACAATGGAGTATTAGCCATAAAAAGGAAAAAAATTGGGTCATTTATAGAGATGTGGATGGACCTACAGACTGTAATACAGAGTGAAGTAAGAGAGAAAAACACATATCATATATTAACTCACATATGTGGAACCTAGAAAAATGGTACAGATGAATTGTTTTGCAGGGTAGAAATTGAGACACAGATGTACAGAACAAACATATGGGCACCAAGGGGGGAAAGCGGCAGGGTGGAGGGGTGGTGGTGTGATGATTTGGGAGATTGGGATTGACATATATACACTAATATATATAAAAATGGATAACTCATAAGAACGTGCTGTATAAAAAAATAAATAAAATTCAAAACAAACAAACAAACAAACAAAAAACCCACAGTGAGATACCACACTATACCTGTTAGAATGGCTAAAATTAAAAAGACTGACCGGGCTTCCCTGGTGGCGCAGTGGTTGAGAGTCCGCCTGCCGATGCAAGGGACACGGGTTCGTGCCCCGGTCCGGGAGGATCCCACATACCGTGGAGCGGCTGGGCCCGTGAGCCATGGCCGCTGAGCCTGCGCGTCTAGAGCCTGTGCTCCGCAACGGGAGAGGCCACAACAGTGAGAGGCCCACATACTGCCAAAAAAAAAAAAAAAAGACTGACCATATCATATGCTAGGGAAAGGTGTGGAGGAAATGAAACTCATATGGGCTGTTGGGAATATACAATGATACAACCACTTTGAAAATAGTTTGGCAGTTTTTGAAGAAGTTGAAGAAACAGCTGCCATATGACCCAGTCATTCCATTCCTAGGTATTTATCCAAGAGAAAAGAAAGCATATGTTCATGAAAAGACTTGTACATAAATGTTCATGGAAGGTTTATTTTTAATAGCCCCAAATTTGAAACAACCTGAATGTCTACCAACAAACAAATGGTTAAACTGTGATGAATATGTTCATTATCTTGATGATGGTGATGGTTTCCAGTTGTACACATATGCTATAACTTGTCATATTGTACATTTTAAATGTGCAGTTTATCGCATGACACTTGTATATCAGTAAAGTTCTTTAAAAATAATTCAATTTGAGGTAATTTCTCTTTCTAGGCTTTGTGGAGGTTAGAGGCATATAAAGAGAGTGAGGTTGGTAGGACAAGTCACTGCCAGCAACATAAGACTCAATGTAATTAAGGAAAGACCTCTATGTGGGGAGATGAGGGAAGGCTTTCTGAAGGAGGGATCCTTGAATTAGACCACGAAGGATGAGCAAGGATGTTAGTGAGTGGCATAAAAAGACAAAGGACCTGAAGTCCTGCTACCCCAGGGATGTGGTTCTGTCCTGTGCTAATATCAATATTCTCACACGTATAGCGTATGGCAGTTCAAAATACCTTTATTTAACTTATTTATTTATGTCCCACCTCCTATCAAAGTGATCGAGGGTGGCTTATAAGGATACATGCAATACTGCAGGATTTAAGGAAAATAGAGGAAACATTTGGAACACAGATAATACAATGAGGTTGAGCTAAGGTTGTTCCACAAAGGACATGTCATAAGGTTCTGGATCATAACTTGCTAGAAGGATCAAGATTTGGCTCTGAGATTTATCGAGGCTGGAACAAAGGGGGAAACATGGTTATTACAAAACTCACTAAGCACTTTGTCTGTGTTATCTCATTCCATCCTCACAGATGTACCCAGCAGGTGTGTCTTTCCTGTCGGTGGCAGAAGACATTGGTTTTTCTGAGCTGTTGGGGAGCTGGGGAATATGTGGAAGAATCTTCCTTTTTGTCTGTTTTGCCTGAAAGAAGAAACAGCTGCTGGCTTTTAGATGAGTCTTCTCACTGAGAAGAATTCAAGAACAGCTGGAAAAATCAGGAAACATGAAAAAAATACTGTTTGAAGGTTTTGAAGAGGTAACAAAACAGACATAATTCCAGGGCCAAGATTTGGGAGAGGGAAATCCAGAGAAGTGAGCCCAGCACTGGGTACTGCTTTTCCCTGAGAAAGGTCATCCAAATTCAGAAAAGTTGATGAAAGGTTGGGAAACAGAAGATGTCCCCAATTTGCCACAAATTTCCAGGATCAGGGTAATAGGAATGGGTGCTTGAGCCTGCTGATGAGGGGTCCTAGTAACCTCCCTGCCAAGCTTCCCATTGCGATCCCAAAGTGCTACCCCCAGGTGTCATGGTAACCCATGGTGATCCCCTAACAGGGACAGAAAATCAGCTTCGAATTATCTCATTCTGTGATTGGATTAAACTAATGTGGAATTACCAATCCCCTACCCTCCTTCCAGAAGCAAATATAAATCCACCTCAGAGGACGATAATATCCTAAACTTGAAATTATCTTTATAACTTTTCAAATACAATGTCGGGGAACGTTTAGAATAGGCAAAACCATAGGGACAGAAAGAAAACCAGTTTTTTCCAGGGACTAAGGGGAGAGAGAGTGTGGTGTGATCCTAATGGTTATGAGGTTTCTTTCTGGGGTAATGAAAATGTTCTGAAATTAGATAATGGTGCTGATTGCACAATTCTGTGAATATACCAAAACCCACTGAATTGTACACTTTTCAGTGAATTATAAAAGGGTGAATTCTATTTCAATAAAGCTATTATTTTAAAAATGAAGGGCTTCCCTGGTGGCGCAATGGTTAAGAATCCGCCTGCCAATGCAGGGGACACGGGTTCAAGCCCTGGTCCGGGAAGATCCCACATGTCGCAGAGCAACTAAGGCCGTGCACCACAACTACTGAGCCTGTGTGTCACAACTACTGAAGCCCGTGCGCCTAGAGCCCATGCTCCGCAACAAGAGAAGACACTGCAATGAGAAGCCCGTGCACTGCAACGAAGAGTATAGCCTCCTCTCGCCACAACTAGAGAAAGCCTGCACGCAGCAACAAAGACCCAACACAGCCAAAAACAAAATAAATAAAATAAATAAATAAATTTATAAAAAATAAAAATGAAGATGAAATAGAAACATTTCAGATCAACAAACTTTACAGGAAAGTAGAAATAGTTAAGGTATAATGATTTTAGGACAAAATGATTTGGCTTCTTAGGAAACGATTTAGTTCTCATTTACTTTCATTACAATTGTTAATCAAAAAAGAGACCACTCAATGAATTCTGGTCTTGACGTTTTCCTATATTCTCATGTGACTTCTCTTGGGGCTGGACTATTATTTTTGTTAAGTTTTCTAAATTTTTTTCCTTTTTTATTGACGTATAACTGACATACACTATTATATTAGATTTAGGTGTACAACTCAGGGATTCAATATTTATATATATCATGAAATGATCCCCACAATAAGCCTAGTTACCTTCTGTCACCATACAATATTATTACAATATTGTTGATTATATCCCCTATTCTGTACATTACATCCCCATGACTTACTTATTTTATAACTGGAAGTTTGTACCTCATAATCCCCTTCATCTATTTCTCCCACCCTTCTATTTATCATTTCAAAGCAACTTCACAGGTTCTCTAAACAGATTGATAAAAACTGGAATGGGCCATAGTATATTCTGGCATATTCTACTGTTTCCATATGGAATACTATTATGAGCACTTTAAAATTTTTTCCTAAACAGAAGCTCATATAGTTAGAGGTTAAATGTTTTTTTGTAGCTGTATCAAGCTCTTTTCATTAATAAAAGGCATTAAATGTGCCATGGTAATATATAAAAATACTATTAATAGTATTCTAAGAATAGCTAACTCTTTTTCATGCTTCCGAATGTGTCAGGCTGTCTTCTATGTACCTTGCATGTATTTTCTCATTTAATTCTCACAAATACCTCGGAGGCGGGTAGTGCTATTCTCACTTTCCAAATGAGGAAACTGAAGCATAGAGGAATCCAGTGACTTACCCATGGCCACACAGCTCTAAGTCTCAGAGCCAGGGGTCCACACACAAAGCGTGGCTCCACGGCTGCATGCTTTCCGGTGCACTGTACTGCCTCCCATCCACCCAGGCTTGGAGTCAGAGACCTGGGGTCAAGTCTAGGTAGTCCCATTTTCTAGCTCTACGAGCTTAGGCAAATCACTGTTTAGTGAAGTTTTCCTCTTTGCCTTGGCTTCCTCATTGTTAAAATGGAGATAATGATGTATGCTCTGTTTCACAGGGTTTTTGTGAATAGCAAATTGTGGAAGTATTTAGTAACGTACTACACAACAGGCTGGCTGGCTTACTGGACTAGTGCGGAGACCTACCCCTAACCATTCCCCCACACGCTGCTAAGAAATGATGAATTCCAGTCCCATGCTACCAGAAGCTGCCCAAACCCATCACTCTGGAGGTATGTGGGCATCCTGGGACCAAGAAAGTCTCTGACTGTAAACTGGAAAAATTGCTTCACTGAACTCTGTAATACCTTGGGCCCAAACATCCTATTGGGGGTGAATATGACCTTGCAACATTTTTTGGCTGGTGCAAATTGGCGCTGAGAACCTGGTGAGGAGAGTTCCATTCTCACCGTCCCTGGGGCAGCCCTTGGAGCTTGCCATCGTTGGCTCAACCAGCTCTGGTGGCATGGATGGTTCCTGGACAAAGATGTGAGAAACACCCCTTTGGGAATTCTCAAAACACTCTAGAGAGTGGAGCCCTGCAAGAGCCTGCTAGCTTTATATCAGCACTGGGGACCACAGCACTTTGAGATTTTTAATTTCTAACTTTTCATCCCAGGTTAATGAAATGTGGACTTTCAGATTCTGTTATTCCAGGTTATTTTTATTCTCATCTAATTGTGGGAAAGCAGAATTCATTCAACCAGGATCAAGCAATTAGATCCATTAGATCAGCTTTCTGGTGGGGCCATGTCTCTGGCCTGGGAAGAGAGGTGGTGACTTCTAGGCAGGAACTAGTCCACAGAGGGAAACACCCTCTCTTCATTTTCATGAGTAATAACATTTTCCAAGAGGATACGTTTTGGAAGTTAAAGTCAGAGTCTGAGTGGAGAGAGCCCCACTTGCTATTGCTGGAAGCAGCTTCTACTCTTCACCAGCTCTCTGACTTTTGATAATTCCCTGGATTTGATCATTTACCTGTGGGCTAGGGCTGAAGATGAGGAACCAAAAAAATCTATTTTGGGTTAAGAACCCAAATCGTTTCTCATTTCCGGTACCATATGTAAGCGTTTTCAGGGACACAATCTCTACTTTCTCACATTCTGGGACATGTTCAGACCTGCTGGGCCTTAGCCTGCCTTGCTTTGAAAGTTTTAAAATCCATGTAGTGTGTGGTGTGTGTGAGTGTGTGTGTGTGTCTGTTGGCTTGTCCAAAACTTTTTACTGGCACCTGTGAGTAGAAGGGTCCTCTCCATCACTCCTGCCAAGAGCACAGGGCTCTCTCTTGCAGACAAGGATTTCAGACTTCCATCCATGCTTCATTCCAGAGCTGTTTCCCCTTTATGTGACTCCTGAGTGACTGAGCAGCCAATTCCTGGATCCCAAAGTGGTCAGCATCATGCCGTAACCTGACCTCCTCCTGCCGAATGCATAGTTTTCATTGTATTCAAGGAGAAAGCAGTACTTTGCATCAAAGAAGAATTTTGAGACTCTCTGTGATTTATAATGAGTTGTCTAAATAGCATGTAGAATAACAGTTTTGTCTACAGCAGAGTCTACATTCATTTTCTGAGGGTTGAAAGGGACTTTGAAAGTGTTTAAATCCCTCTCTCCTCTAACATTCCTTCTGTATTAGGTTAGGCTATGTTATACTGCAGTAGCAGACAATACCTTAACCTTTCTCAGTGGCTTATTACGACAAAAAATATTTCTCACTTATATTACATGTCTGATATGTGTTAGCATGGGCAATCTGCTCATCATTGGTACTCAGAGACACAGGCGAAGGAAACACTTCCATCCCTTAATGCTGCCATCCCAACACAGGCAGGATAGGAGAGAGCATGGAGAACTGTGTACTGGGTTTTAAATGCTTCCACCTGAAAGGACACCTGACTCTTCCACTTATATTTCACTGGTCAAAATAGTCCCGTGGCCATGCTGAGCTTCCATGGGGCAGGGAAGTGCAATTTTCCTGTCTCCTAAGAAGAAGGAAACTGTAAATGTGAGGGACAACTGCAACGTCTACCATACTTCTCAGTGGATATCCCACCTAGAATACTTCCAGAGATTTCCACTTCCTTATTCATGTGATGAGATGACCCACCAAAATGCAGACTCTGAATCATTCTGAATACTTTTCATATCGAGTATCTTACTATTTGCTTATTTCTTTAATAACCTATTCTGCTGTGCTGAGCAATGTGAGGAAAAGAGAAGATCATATCTGTTCCTTTGCCCTCCCAAGGTCCTAGACCAGGGGAAAGGGGGTGGAGGTGGAGACAGAGGCAGAGAGGGAGAGGGACAAGGGAAGGGGAAAGATGAGATTCAGTGCCACAAAAGAAATTCAAATCCCTGTGGTGTTCAAGGGTGATAAAAATCCCTTGAAGCTTTTACAATAGCTTCAAGGAAGAAACCTTTAAAAACAGGTAAAATTTTAATGCAAATGTCTCTTTCACTCTCAAATAGTGTTTGGTGCATTCTTTTTACACCAGTTATACAAAATAGTCTGAAGATGAAAAGAAAATCTATCCAGCCTGTAATCTTACTCCTTCAAAATAAGTATCATTAGCAGGATATATGTGTGTGTGTGTATACACACACATATTATACATGTGTATATGCATGTATGTGAACACATATATACATGCAATCTGTTTTTGACAGTCAACAATATATCACTTCATCTTTCTATGTCGAGGCAACAGATGGTGGTTAGTGTTTGGCACGTGGTAAGCGTGTCCCAGATTCTGTGAACAGCAGAGCAGAGGCAGGAGTTGGAGGTGAGCAGCCCAGTTTGGCTGGGAGCATCATGGGCAGAGGTGTGAGTAGGCCAGGTCTCAGAGAATGTGTACTTCCACAACAGGAATTTCAATAATTTTCTGTGGGCAATGGTGAGACTAATGATTTATTTAAATTTTAAGTAACTTTTTAAAAACCTTACCCTTGTATTAAACTTGTAGAAACTTGGAAAATACAGATAAGCTCTAGAAAAGGAAAACACTCATGATCTCACCACTCAAAGATTCCTGTTAACATCTTGGTATTTATATTTCTAGATCATTTTCAACATGTACATATGCTCATTGTACTGTTTACAAAAATGGGACCATACTGCATATGTCATTCTGTAACCTGGTTTTTAAGCCTAAAATGTTATAAAAGGTTTTTTTGAAGAATGTAAAGACAAATTATATTTAGTGGTTGAATAGCATCCTATTACATGGACTCTTACCCATAGAAATAACCAGTTGAAGATCACATAAAAGTAAAAATAAATTTAATTTATCCTCTCCCTTAAATGCATTCCATTTACGTGGCTTTGAAATTAAGAATTTGGGCTTCCCTGGTGGCGCAGTGGTTGAGAGTCCGCCTGCCGATGCAGGGGATGCGGGTTCGTGTCCCAGTCCGGGAAGATTCCACATGACGCGGAGCGGCTGGGCCCGTGAGCCATGGCTGCTGAGCCTGCGCGTCTGGAACCTGTGCTCTGCAACGGGAGAGGCCGCAACAGTGAGAGGCCCGCGTACCGCAAAAAAAAAAGAAAAAAGAATTGATTAAAAAACAAGCTAAAATGTTGAAGCTTCTGTGCTAAGCACTGATGGATACAGAAATGGAAAAAAGAGCAATGGTCTGGGGGGAGCTTTCCTTACCTGAAACCAAAGATAATTTTAGGGGTTCAGGAGTAATACGATCAGAGTTGTGTATTTAGAAGGATCTTCTGGAGTAGTGTGCATTCTGTTGTAAAGAGGGATGAGAATGGAAGAGAGTCTATAAGACAGATGAAATAGGGACATCTCTCCCTTTGGCAGAATGGTGTGGGTGGCACAGAGAAAGCATGAAGGCAGCAGTATGGAAGCTCTAGGATGGGACTAAGAGTTTCTTATTCACAGACCCAGGACTCTCTCTTGTGCTGGCCTAATCACAGACTCTGTTTCCCTGGGATTCTACAATCAGATGGGTGGTTATAGTACAATTTCATGAGTTTTTACTCTCATACTATGGACACATGCAAAGCTGGTCCAGGTGTTTAATAAGACCATGGGATTCAAGACCGTGTCTCCCAATCCAATGGTTGTTGCCTGAGCAAACTGGTCAACACTTGGCAAAGACCTGTTTATAAACAGCCCAGGAGGCTATTGGGGCCTGTACATAATTAGATTTGGGGATCAGTCATATGAAATGCACTTATTCAACAAATGCTCACTGAGCACCTGCCATGTGCCAGGTTCTGAGGGCCATTCTGAGAGGGAGAAAACTCAGAACTGGTGCCTAGGGAGTTCATGGCCTGGTGGACAAGACAACCAGGGCACAGGGAGCGATGACAACGGTGCCATCAGAAAAGAGCACAGGACTAGAGTGACTGCTGCTGTCCAGGACTCTAAAAATTTCCTTGTAGGTCTAGAGAATGAATTTGGCTAGGAGGTAGGCGGAGGCGCTATTTCGGGAGCATTGATGCTGTTGAATGACTTGGGATGGGATACATCGCATTCCCACTGAAGCCTTTTCCCTCTCTTCCTCCTTTTCTCCCTCCCTCCCTCCCTCCCTCTCCCTCTCTCTCTCTCTCTTTCTCTTTCTTTCTTTCTTTCTTTCCTTTATTTTTTTCCTTTCTTCCTTTCAAAAAAAAATCTGTTAGAAAAAGCAACCTTAAAAAAAAAAAAAAAGCAACCTTGAATATGTGAGACACAGATTGGCACAGGGGACATGGACCATGATTCATCACCTGGATCTACTCAGGAGACTCTGTCACTATCATTTTCCCCAACCCTGTGCACTGCCGTGTACTTATTTAAAATACTCTTGCTCTTTGGACCCAAAAGTTGATGCTCTGCAGGCTGTGGGAGGGTACAAGAGCCTGACTCCTGGGAGGCAGTTGCAGCTTTCAGAACTGCATGTCTCTTGTGCTTCTCTTTCTTGTGACTGGCCAAAGTCTTTGCTTAGAAAGCCGAGACCCAAGTCCTTCACCCCACTTCTCCATTCCTGTCTGTAGCTCCCAAGGCTCAGTAACACTAGGTTACCTTACATACCCTGCAGCTGTATTTAAATTGCTGTTGTCCATTGATTTCCCTTAACTTTCAAGCAAAGGAACAGTTATCCTCCTTCTTCCAGCAACTTCCAGAACCTTCTTCTCCTTGGTCCCCTACAGCAGCTGTGTGGCCACAGAATTAGTGGAGGTCACAGTGGTCTCCAGCAGGTGCCCTCCCTTTATTTTTGCTGGCAAACTCCTACTCAGGCTTCAAGCCTTAAGTCAAATGTCACCTCCACTAGAAAGCTTCTCAACCACTTCCAGCACCATCCAATACACACCTCACCGAGATTCTGCCTCACATTTATGTTTCCATTGGTTCCATCCTTCTGTTAGTGGTGTTAACACATTCCCGTGACTCGTGTTGCAATTGATCTGTCTGCAAGTGTATCCACTCTACTGACTCATTAGAGCACAAGTACCGGGTCTTAATTCTTTTTTTTAACAGCTTTATTGAGATATAATTTGCATACCATAGAGTTCACTGTTTAAAGTGTACAATTCAGTGGGCTTTAGTATATTCACAGACTGCATCACTATAATCTAATATTAGAACATTTTTCCTTACCCCTCAAAGAAACCTTGTACTCATTAGCAATCACCCCCAATCCTTCTATCCACCCAGTCCCCAACTCCAAGCCCTAGGCAGCCAGTACTATATTTTCTGTCTCTATAGCTGTGTCTTTTCTGGACATTTTATAAATTGTTATCATAGTCATTCATCTTTTGTATAGACTTTTCTGACACTCAAATGTTTGTTCATTAAATGTGTGAATACATGCAAGATTGAGAAGTTGATGAAGGGTGGAACAGAGGAAAGAACACTGGACTGAGAGCCAGAAGACCTGCACTCTAGTTCTGATTCTGTCATTTATTTATGTGACCTAGGGAAGATTATTTGACTTTTCTGATACTTAGCTTTCTAATCTGCAAAGGACAGTTAATAATATCTATCCTCTTTCTCATAACATACTTGTGACAGTGAATATCAAATGAGAAATTTCACTTGGGGGTACTTTGTTCATCTGAGCATGCTGTACAGATGTAAGAATGATCTATGTTTGTTTTCGCTCTCATCCTTTGAAATGCCTGTAATAAGAAATCATTTATTACACTAGTGACAGAGGACAAGGTGGAACGGCAGAGTGCCAGCCTAAGGGGGCCAACCAGTGGACACCCACCCCTCATCTCTGCTCCTGGAACGGCGGCAGCTGAAACAGGGAAAAGGACTAACAAAAGCCGAGAAATCCCACATCTATCAGTGTGTGAGTTTCCCAGCCAAATAAGGAGATAACAATCCATTTTAGAGTGAAGATTAAATCAGCTCACGGGAAGAAAAATGGTGATGTAACTTTCTTTTATCTCTTGGCACTCAGGAAATGCTGATTCACGTTCTCATCACTTCTCTCCCGCAGGGCATTTCCATTAATCAGAGAAGGAGGGGGTATTCAGGTTTAGGAGTGAGCTCTTCACGGCCTCACCCAGGAGTGGAGAAGGGAACGTTCTCCGTCCTGGTTCAGTCCTTTTCTCTATATATAGGTTTAGGAGAATTTGTAGAGGATGTGGAGTGGGAACAGAGTTACTTCTCAAAGGTAAAATTCAGACTGCAGACATGATATGACATACGTGAAATGCATACATACATATACACATACATATGTGACAGGCGTGGCCTGAGAGTAACAGAATAATCCTCCTCAATCCAATAAGGTGTATTCAGGGAAGAAAGTGGCCTTGTAAATCAAAGTTTATCCTCAGAGGACCTTTCCTCCTGTCCAATATTATTGGGAAGGAAATTCTCCAAGTTTCCAGAGAGATTAGAAGAGCCCCTCGTCTTAGTCTGATCCAGGATGGAGTTTGGATGAAAAAACATGGACCTGGACTAAGGGATCAGCCTCCCTTTCTCCAGCCTCTCAAAGTCTGAGACATCGAGCTTCTCTGGGAAAGGGGCATGGGGGGAATGGTGGTGAGCCAGGGAGCCAGGCCTCGCCCATCTGCTCCCACCCAGGAGCCTTCGGTCACTGCCTTCCAAGTTGCTATCTTGATTTGTCCCCTCTCCTGATCATTTCATCAGTCCACTGCTTCACCCTGTCCCCCAAGAAGGGTACCCTTCTAATCCTTCTCTGCGCCTACATCAGCTCTTTCCCCACAGCCACTACTCTCCCCTAGTCCAGGATTTTTTAGCCTCAGCTCTGTTGGCTTTGGGAATCACACAATTCTCTGTGGTGAGGGTTGTCCTGTGCACGGTCCTGTGCACTGTAAAATGTCTCCAGACATTGTCAAATGTCCCCTGGGGGCAAAATTGCTCCACTGAGAATCACTGCTCTAGTTCCTTCTCCTTCACTTGAAGCCCCCATTTGTTAAGCATTTACCATGTGGAAGATACCGGATGGTCCTTCGTGTGTTTTATGTAAATGCTTCTCAAATTTTAATATACATAAGCATCATCTCGAGAGTTTTTAAAGTGCACCTTCTGGTTCAGTAGCTTTGGGGGAAGGGTCTGAGATTTTGCATTTCTAATGAGCTTGCAGATCTTGCTGTTTTGCTGGAGCACAGACTACACTTTGAGTAGCAAGGCTCTACCTCATTGGGTCCTTGTGGCCCTATGAAGACTCGGTTTTACAGTTGAGGAAGAGAAGACTCAGAGACCTCCTAGGGGCTCATCATGTTTGGGGCCCAGGTCTGCATGCATGCAAAACGCGAACTCATAACCAGTGATCTCAGTTGTCGTGGGACCAAGGTCTTTGGGTTCTCCCCATGCTCTCCCTTCCCTGGGGAGTCTTGCTACGATAAGCTCAGCCAAGCCTGAGAGGCAGACACGTGTTTGCCTGGAACGTCTGTATTATATTACTCCTTCCTTAGACAGTATGAGCAGCTCATGACCCCAGGTGGATATTCTGGAGCCTGCTGAGCTGTCTCCATGACCTCATGCCTCTGTCCTAGCCTGCTCTGCTAACAGCTCATCCCTCCCACCCTCCTGCCGACCGGTAGACAGTTGTCTAGGATTGCAGCTGGCCTAGGGGCTCACTTTTCCTCTCAGCTCACCTGTCTAGCCTCTCCAGCCCTCTCTTGCCTCCCTGTCATCTATTACCACAATACTCTTACTTTGTCTCATAAATGTCTCTTGGCATCTTCTTCCCATCATAGTCAGGGATTTTTAGTAATGACCTAGACACTGAAAGGAAAAAGGGTGGGTGATGTGGGCCCCTGCCTAGGACTAGAGGACAAGACTCAGGTCTTCCAGGATCAAAGGACTCACGCATGGTACCTGTAGCAGCAGTGGCAGCTGGCCAACCTGCTGGCTGGGGATTGCATCATGTATTTGATTTACTAAAGAAAACAAACAACACTGTGAGTGTGATGGAGGGAAGGGATGCTGGTGCCAGAGAGATTAAGGGTCCGCCACCTGGAGAGGTTGGAAAGCCTGCTCCTCCCAGGGTCCCCTGTTCTTTCTCCCCGGAGCCGGAGCAAGTTATCCTGCCCCTCACATCACATTTCTACTCCCATGGCTTTGCCTGGACCCAGGTTTAAGGAAACTCTTAGAATGTTTGTGAAAGAAGGTAATTCAGAGCAGGGCTTGGCAACCTCTCTCTGCAAAGGGCCAGAGAGTAAATATTTTCAACTTTGTGGGCCATATGGCCTCAGACCTACTCATCCTTGTCACTGTAGCACGAAAGCAACCCTAGACCACATGTAAACAAATGGGCTTGGCTGTGTCCCAATAAAAATTTATTTATGGACACTGAAATTTTAATTCACACACTTTTATGTGTCACAAAACACATGTTCTTCTTTTGATTTGTTTTCAATCATTAAAAAATATAAAAACTATCCTTCTGTCACTGGGCTAAGCCATTCTTAGCTTATTCTTGGCCGGTAGTTTGCCAATTCCTCATTCAGCGTCCAATGTTTCTCAAACTGTGTTTCCTAGGGTCAGGCTGGGTTAAAGAAAGTTAAACCCACGCCTGGCCCCCTGCCTCTACAGGGTACTATAGGTTTCCAAGAGGGGCTAGCACATGCCAGCCTTCTCTAATTTACTGACAGTGAAATCCCTAGTTTCATGGAGAGTCTTGCAGACAAGCATCCTTCAGGACTAGATTCTGTGGAACATGCTTTGGGAACACTGCTCCAGTCTGCCCCTCATTCTACAACCAGAGAACTGAAGGCTGAGTGCCTTGCTAGTTGGACACGTGACCAGGTCTCTCTTTTTTTTTTTTTTTTTTTTGTGGTACGCGGGCCTCTCACTGTTGTGGCCTCTCCCATTGTGGAGCACAGGCTCCGGACGCGCAGGCTCAGCGGCCATGGCTCACGGGCCCAGTCGCTCCACGGCATGTGGGATCTTCCCGGACCGGGGCACGAACCCGCGTCCCCTGCATCGGCAAGCGGACTCTCAACCACTGCGCCACCAGGGAAGCCCGAGGCCAGGTCTCTCGATGGCACTGGTGTTCCTGATGCTGCACTGACGCATCCCCTGGGTAACCCCAGGCAGAGCAGCACCGCTGAGGCTAGCACACCAGGGCTCCCAGCCTTCCAGACCTGGCCATGCACAGCAGCTTCCTTATTCTACTTGAACCTGAGAAGAGGCACATTTTGGTTGAGTGATTATACACCTGGGTGGCTGTATGTCAGGAAACACTCCTAAAATTCTTGTCCCTGACCGATTAAAGGAGAAGCATATCTTGGCCATCCTTGGCCTCTGGGTTACGGTTGCATCATTAAACAGGGCTTAATTATTGAGTGATTTTAGCAGTAAGGAGACTAGTGTATTCTGTACAGTAATAATTGGTTTGCCTGTGTATAGGGGTTACAAAGCACCTCTGTGGCACTTTCGCATTTACTCCTCACGCCTGCCCTCTGAGGGTGGCGGGATGGGTTTTTGTTTGTTTGCTTGTTTTAATTTTATGGATGCAGAAACTGAGGCTTGAGGTAGCTAGACACCCTGCCCCTGGCACACCGACAGTGGCAGAGCTAGAACTCAGACCCAGGTATCACCTCACCTCAGAGGCTGCTTTCTCCATTGCCCCATTGTCTCAGAGTGAAGGGTGACTAGGCAGTGAAGCAATTCTCTAGGAAAGCATGACCAATTTCCCTTTCTCCACCTCCCACTTCTTCCTCTGCCCCTCCCCCGCAGCCCCCATATATAGGAAGCTCCACAAAGCCTGGCTTGCCTGTGCACCTTTACTTTTGAAGCTGCTTCCATAGCTGGAACAGTAGCCTTCCATTCACAGTTGCACCCTGATCGCTGAATGGTAGGGGTGCCTGCCCAACCCTCTTCCTCTACAGCAGGAACCAGCCACCTCTAAACAGCAAACCCTCAAGCATCACTTCTAGGACCTGAGGTGAGTGATGGGAGAGTCTTGAGTACTTGGTTTTGAAGCCTTACACTGACCGCAGCCCTACTGGGAATGGGAGCTGGGGGATGGCAGAAGTCAACTTTTCCAGTGTTTATGTAAGGGTGAGATATACCGTGAGGCTGAGCTGCTTTCTCGGGTTTAACACCCAGAAGAATTTAGGTTGGAGGAGAGGAAGGCCAGGAGGATTATGAGGCCTAGAGATGAATTTGCAAGACAGGCTGCAGATCCTGTGGAATTTGAAAGAAGGGTATGGAAAGACTCTGAGTGAGAGGCTGAAGCACAGAGCTGCATGACAGGACAATGGGTGCTGGTTCTGGGCCCACTTCTCTGGCCCATGTGTTGGCAGGCACTCCAGAGACAGGCCTTCTCCCCGCTTCCTGACCAGTTTAGGGGTGGAAGACTGAGCATCCTCAGGTGTGAGACCAGGGCCAGGAGAAAGAAAGGGAGGGAGGGACTGAGCTCTGAGGAAAGAAGGAAGGAAGAAAAGCAAAGGACAAAGAAATTAGGGAGAAGAAATCTCTGCATACATTATGATAGACAGACAATGGGGTTCCCTTCCTCTGGCTTGGGGCTCTTCACAGAGTCTTTCAGTGGAAGGTTTTAAAGGTGATTCCTCTGGAAATCTGATTCCTCCACTTGTTCAGTTACCTGAAAATTTAATTCTTAGAGTCAAGAGCCAGTCCGTCAGTTGAGGTGGCATAGTGAGTATGTGACCGTAACCTATCAATCAGCTAGTCCTTCCCTGTGGGTCAGGATTAAACCCACGGCTCCTCATGAGTCGGAGGTGGCCTTCTCCTGGAAGAGGGGAGAAAGACCTGTCCACGTGTGCCCGGTGACTTAAGGGCAGAACTCAGACAGGCAAACGCCTAGTTAAGCTCTCTATCCTGCTGAGTTTGGGCTCCCTATAGGAGTTCTTTGGCACATTGTAAAAGAGTGAAGAAATGGCACTCCTCATTTCTTCACTCTTTTTGGTCAAATTCTGACTAGCAGGTTGTTGACTAGAGTTGACTGTAACAGAGCAAGGAAGGAGGTGCAGGGGTGTGTGTGTGACATGGATTGGCGGGAGGGGGTGGTGGTGGCACAGATAGTGGGGAAGCCAGATCAATGGGTATGAGACCGAGTGGCAGAAAGAACCTTGCGCCACCCCAGGGCACCTCAGCAAGGCCACATGTTTGAATTATTCTAACACCGGGAACCCACTCTAGTTTCAGGTTTCCCATCTGTGTGTCCCCGAGGCTGGCCAAGGCAGAGCCAAGGAGCATTACTCTGGGGTGTACCCCTTCTTCCAGCAGGATCGCCCTGGTCCTTCCTCTGCTGCAGATGGGCTCTCCTGTGCGCATGGCTGCCCTTCCCTGCCTGAGTCTGATCCTGCTTTTCTGGAGCCAGGGGCCAGGGGTCCGGGGCCAAGAATTCCAATTTGGGCCCTGCCAAGTAGAAGGGGTAGTTCTTCAGGAACTGTGGGAAGCCTTCCAGGCCATGAAGGACATTGTGGTGAGTGAAGCGCTGTTCTGAAGCCAGCCGTGGGGGTGATTCTAGGCAGAGGAGAATATTTTATGATTGTGGAGCCTTTTGCAGCATGATCATCATTTTCCTATCTAGGAACTTAGTGAAATCAGACGTATCACAAGTCTACATTTCCTCTTGCCCTTGGGGAAACTGAGACTCAGAAAGATGTGGCCAGTCTGTAGGAAAAGAAACACAGCCCACGAGGAATAAAGAAGGGAGCCCGATTCATTTGAGCTTCATCTATGTCCCAGGGTTACATGAGACTCCACCAATGGGAAGTCATGGGAAATCCTTCGAGACCCACCAGAGTTTTCACCTACTGCTTTGCCAGCTCCTACTATCCTGTTCCCACCTGCTTAGGCCTTGAGTAAAGGTCGAAGAATGTTTAATGCTGAGCTGGGAAAGAATGGTTAATAGAGCTTGTGACATGTAGTCCTTAAAGGACAATCCACATGCAAGGCAGAAAGAAGGAGTTGATGACGCAGCTAGGGAAGAGGGGAGGGTGCCGCATTGGAGACAGGGCACCTATGTATGATCTTGACCTTGAAACCAACCCGTACAGCAACCCCTACCTTCGCCCCCATCAGTTTCCTTATTTGCACAATGAGGAGGTGGGACAAAGGAGCTCTAAAACTCCTTCCTCTCAAGCATTCTTTGGCTCAACACTCAAGAACTGGGATGAGTGGTGGGCTGCAGGGGAAGCTCCAAGGGCAGCCCCCCGACCTGCCCCAGAATATGGGGGTAACATCCCATTCCTTGTGGTTCTTAAACCACATGAGCTTATTTCTTCCTGCCTCAAGTGACCAAAGGGATCAAACAGGTCCCTCGTCAAAGCTCTAAGAGCTCCTGGGATTCCGTCTGCCCCTGGGGGCCAAGATTGGTGATTTTCTGGGCCTGGAACCTTGTACCCCTACCCCAGGGGCCAGTTCAGCATGGCCTTTCCTGGGTCCTCCCTCTGGCCTCTGAGATCTCACAGACTGGATAGATTTAGGGGTCTGGGGAAGCAGCGTGTATTTGCAAGGTCGGTTTCTATGCTGACCCCCAACCTGGAGACATCTGTTCTTTCTTTTCCCAAAGCAAGCTCAGGATAATATCACGGGCGTCCAGCTGCTGCGGAAGGAGGTTCTGCAGAATGCCTCGGTAATCAGATGCTGGGGAAGGATGGTGCCTCCTCTGGGTGGCTGGTCTTCTACGGGTGACGCTGAGGGGTTGTCTAGGGGAGGCTGACAGAGGACTTCACTTCTGCCCTGGGCTGAGCCTGCACAGGACACGGCTTGGTAGTGAGCCAGAGAAGTAATATCTGGGGTTGTCATCTCAGTATCTGGGGTATGTGAACATGTGGCATGAGGAGAGGGGCGGGGATTGAGGCTTGTAAACCTCTGTCTCCATTTAGCCAGAGTTGCCATCAATCTAGATTTCTCTTTCGCTTTTGTCGGCCCAGTGAGCATGTGCTTAGGCCACTTCTATGCCCCTACTTTTTTCTCACCTGTTACTCATCACGCATCTAGGCAGTGAGCAGAGACGACTGAGCCCTGATCCCTGAGAGATGCTGAGCTTCCCTCTGTGGCACTTCAGAGGGCCAGTGTGCAATCCCTGTGCTCAGGGATACTTAGTTTTCTTTTCTCCTCATTTCCTCTCCTTCCAAGCCTTTTCCCTGCCAACTCTCAACCAATCAAGATCTGGTGCTTTTCAAGGTCCATCACCGCCCAGAGCTATTAGAGAGGCCATGTGGTATAGAAGAAAGAATACTAACCAGATGGGAGTCAGGAGTCCTGGGGGCTAGGCTGTGTCTGCTACTGACCAGCCATGGGACCCTGGGTGAGTCCCTCCTTTCTGGGTCTGCGGTTCCTCCTGTCAAACAAAGGGGCCTGGAGGCTCCTTAAGATCTAACATTTATCAGCATCTCCTAGAGGATTGCTGCCTCTACTGTGCTTATCTTGCCTTGCATGGCACGTGAGTGGTTCATCCAGGGCTGGGGTGGGCAGAGGCCTTGGCTCCGCAATGACCCCACCCCTCCCCAGGAGGCTGAAAGCTGCTACCTCATCCATGCCCTGCTGGAGTTCTACTTGAACACTGTCTTCAAAAACTACCGCGATAAGGCAGTTGAATTCAGGATCCTGAAGTCATTCTCTACCCTGGCCAACAACTTTATTGTCATCGTGTCCAAACTGCAACCCAGTGTGAGTAGAACAAAGCTGGGACTGAGGCCCACAGGAAATGCTACGTTTTCAGAAGACTCGTCTTCCCTTATTTGGCCCTGGCTTTTATTCCACGACAGGGAGCTGCAGGTGTCATGGAAAAGAGCACAGGCTCTGGGCACCAGCAGTTCTGTGCTCAAATCAAGGTCTGCTTCTAACCAACTGGGTGTCCATTGGCAAGGTGGTCCACCACTCTGAGCTTTGGTTTTCTTATCTATAAAATGCTGATAATCACCCCTACGTGGCAAGACTACTGTGAGAATTAAAGGACACAGTCCCTGCTGCATGGTGGGAGTTCAGCATTGGCTACCTTGGGGACGCGGGATTTGGAGTTGTCCTCTTAGGCCTTGGGCACCCCTCCGGCGTCATTAGGAAGCAGTGGGAGGCAGCTTGCCTCCGCTCCTACCCGACACTTGGCACACTTTTTTTCTGTTATCCAGCAGGAAAAGGAGATGTTTTCCATCAGTGAGAGTGCACACAGACGGTTTCTGCTGTTCCAGCGAGCATTTAAACAGGTAATCAAAGCCAGGAAGGGAGAGGTGCCCAGCTGGAAGTAGACTAGCCTGAAGTGTCACACGGTTGTTCCTCAGGGACCGAGTGCCAGAATCCAGTGCAGCTGACTCCACCTGGCTGGCCCCAAAGCCACCGGGCTTAGCACAGCTGTAGCTGCGTCAGTTGCCATGTCCTCTGCATAAATACCACAAATGGCAGCCTAGTTTTCTGCCAGTTTTCAAGTTAAAGTGCTATTATATTTCCCTACAAGACGATTTCACTACCAAGGACATTCCCAGGTGAGAGTTTTCTGGGTACTTGAGGTGGGCGATTGGAGTCAGAAGTGAGGGGGAAGGAAGGGAGAACCCCCGAGCACAACACACATTGCGTGTTTTCCATGATGTTCAAAGGGTCTAGTCTGTGAAAAAGAATTACGGGAATTATGTTGGCTTTTCCTAAATTAAGACAACAAAGAAAATCCGAATTTCATACCCAGCTCCCCCGCAAAGCAAATACAATTTTGATCACTTTTTGAGGAACAGATACCCCAGTTTATAAATAAATGGTGAAGAGCAATAATATACAAGGGAAAGGGGCCACCCGGGCCTCAGTTTCCTCACCTGCACAGTGGGCTCAGGGGGTGGACAGGATCCACCCTGCGCTGGGATTCTGATTCTTAGTGTCAGGGACTCCAGATGCTTTTCCCTTGCTCCTTAACC
Organism: Delphinapterus leucas; assembly: GCF_059928025.1. Classification (NCBI taxonomy): domain Eukaryota; kingdom Metazoa; phylum Chordata; class Mammalia; order Artiodactyla; family Monodontidae; genus Delphinapterus; species Delphinapterus leucas. Next base: position 41,736,315 of record NC_143129.1, read on the forward strand.
GTTGCCACTCACCAACCCATCTGTCCTCACCTCCGAAGCAGACGACACTCTTAGACGGGGAGTAACTGATGGGTAGGTGACTTTGTCAGAGGCCATCCCAAAGGGGACTCAGCTCATGATTTGGAGTCAGACCGGGTTCAGGTGTCGGAAGGAAACCTATTCTTGTGGCTAACATGACAGATCTTCAACTCTCCTTTCCCTTTAGTTGGACAGAGAAGCAGCTGTGACCAAAGCCTTTGGAGAAGTGGACATTCTCTTGACCTGGATGGAGAACTTCTACCAGGTCTGAAGGCCTAGGCCAGGATACCCTCCTCGTTCTCTGTGTCATTTCAAACAAGCGTTCCTCCCCATGATGTTCTCTGGGTGCTTCACATCCTTGACAATGGGCCCCATCCTTGGCACAGGCTTATCCTCAAAGACTTCATTCTTTAAGGGACCCCAACAACAGTTGTGGAAGGTTCCCTCGGGTGCTGCGAATAACCTACAAAGCAGATTCCTATATTTATTACAACACTATTTAATTCCTATCAGTGTTTTAACCGATGCCTTATTTATTTGTCAGAATGAAAGTTCTGTGAAGGCAGCAAGGACAGTGCCCCACGCTTCTCTCTGATCCTCCACAATCTTTGCCACCACGTGGGGTAGAGGATGGGTGCTCAGTAAATGCTTAATTGGATTTTTTTTAACCTGTCTTTGAATTGTTGAGGAACAATGAGGGATGTTGGGATGTGAAGTTGAACTTTAGGGCATGGAAATGACATTGTCATGACACCTGCAGGGGTCATACGCAGAGCACTGGGACGAGGGTGAGGGCACTGGTTTGAAATATAAATGATAAAAGATATAATGCAGGGGGGTGCCCAGAACAAAGCAGACCCTCCCTAAACACTGCATTTCTTGCCCACACTGCCCACCTCTCTCCCACCATCCCTGCCCGTTGGGTACTCTCTTTCTTATCCTACTCACTCGTCCCTTATCTGCCACTTGGGAGGGTGCCAGCGTCAAGCTGACCTCGTGGATGGTGTCATCATACCTGGATGACAGGTGTGATGGTGGTGCGAATATAATTTAGGGTTAGGTTAGGGTTAGGATTATGTGTTATCCCATCTGTGATGACATTCCCTGCTCATAAAAAGCAGGCACCTCGGGAACCTTTCCTTTCTATCACTGGACCAGTGCCCAGAGAAGCTGAGTTGTGTGTCTGGGAAAGGCCTTCTTCCTAAAAGCAAGACGGGACATTCTCTAGTCTCAAGCTTTGACTGAACTTTGTAGTTGACTGCAATCCAAACATATAATGTCTGCCTAACTCTGCCCTTGTACAGAACACTCAAGAGGATGAATGTACGTAGGAGGTGGGATGTCTCTTCTTCCATGACGTGAGTTCTCTTGCAGAACAACTGGCCTTCCAGGAATCCCATATCCTTGTTCTACCCCACCTGGCTATAAGCCACCAGGACTGGCAAAGAGAGGAGGTGCATTTCTGAAAGCAGAGAGATGTAATGGCTTTGGATAGCTCAAATAGACCAAGGCTAAGATAAGTGCACACATTTCAGTGCATGGAAGAAGGATAAATAGATGACAAAAACTATTCTATTTCTGAAAGAGGGCGAATGCTGGAGTCAGGGTACTTAGGTGCATCAAGGGAGGAAGACTTAGAATAAAGAGGGTATCCACATATATCACCATCACTAACAAGCATGGTTCTGAAAATTTACAACTCTTCATCACATCAAAATAAATTGCCCTCATAGGACTCCAGACCATAGGACTCCAGACAAATAGAAGATCACTAGTAAATGCCGGCCCTAAGATCTGGGCAAAGAGGTTGTAAGGGGTGTTTCATAACAAGGTTCCTTCCTAGCTCAGGGCTGAAGCATGTCCTCACAAAGAAGTTCAGGCACCTTCTACTGGTGGGAAACCCAAGACCGAGAAGGGCTTTCAAAGCAACAGCTATGCCTAGGCTCCAGTCCAAGGCCATGTGGTCTAGATCCAGGGCAGCAAAGACCGTGTGATCAAAGACACTCTGCAAATCCCACAGCCTGTTGCATGGCTTGGAAAGGAAGCAAGTGGCATCAGGACAAATGCTCTGCATTCCCGGAGCCCACCTGAAAACCACAGGGGGCTGCAAAAGTGTCCAGGAAGAACTGGGGGAGGGGGGACTGAGCAGTGCTCAGGGCAAACAAGACAGGGATGAGACTCAAGGTGGGACGTGGGAGTAATGAGGGTTCTGAAAACGGATGGAGCGGGTGTTGGAAACCAGCATAGAGACAAGACTCATTGGCACCAAGGTCTGGGCCCAGGGGGACAGCTGGAGAGCTGAGTCAGGCAGGGAATATTGACGTAGTCATCGGAATGCGTGTCCTCCATCTTGGCAGCAGGCTGGTGGTAGAAGCTCACATATTCACAGCTGATCTTCACAGATGGGGCATGGAGCCAGGGAGTTTCCGACACCTGGGAACAACCGGAGAAGCATCACTGGATCTGGGTAGGGTGATTGTAGCATTGACAGCAGGCAATGGGGTGGGGTGGGGGGGAAGCATGCATGTGGTTGCTGTCTTCTAGAAGGCAAAACACAGAGGTGGTTGAGCTCCATCAGGTGGCTCAGCCCTGGGGATTTTCAGGGTGGCGTCTCAACCCCAAATAACTGGAAAACACTTAGATCTAATGTGACAGGAAATGCCTTAAACGGGGCTCAGACTAAAATCATGTGACTAAGCACGGGTCTGAAGGAGAACCAGCTGCCGGAGGAGTTTCCCCTCTGGGATTAGACGATGTGACTTGTGGAATAAATATGCATCTTCTCAGGGAGTTATCAGAAGTAGCATGAGTCATCCTCTGCACCTCCATAGGGCTTTTATTCCATGGAGAGCTTGTGACGTGACATGACAGTGCATTCCAGGAAGGAGCCGGCTGGTGAAGCAGAGGAAGGTGGCAGGCCATGTGGAACTCCACTTCCCCAGAAAGAAAGTTCAGGACCATCTGCCTTCAGGACGGATCAGTTCTCGGAGGGCAGGGCTATGCCATGACTCTAACACGGCACAACTATTGTAACATCCACCCAGGAAGGCTGCAGTAGGGAAAGTCACACATTTTTGACACAAGCGCTGAGAACCAGAAGTTCAGCCCCCTGAACATAGTAGGCACTGAGTAAGTGCTCACTGAAAGGAGCTGTTACTTTCTGTACTTTACCAGAGAGGGAATGAGCAGCAGCTTGCTTCAAAAATATTATCTCCCACTGCCTGTTACAGTTCATCATTTGAGATTTATTTGGCTTAAAAAATTTTAAAAAGTCACTCCCTGTGAAGGCTTAAAATACTCAGTCATTAATCATAGGCACCTTGTTGTCAACTTGCTCCATCAAGATTTTTATCCCTGAGAGTGGGAATGTGAGTTTCAAGCAGGGAAGAAGGGTAAAATTTGAGCAAGGTACTGGGCCAGGTGAGGGCATGTGTGGTCACAGAGCAGTTCCAGAGAAAAGGGCTGAGGTAAGTGTAGAATAGATGGGCACCGCTGGACCTACCTAAGCTACTGTGAACCTTCTCCAGCAGGGCTGAGGGCAAGCTCAAGAAGCTGGGCATGACGGGGGCAGAGCTGTTGCTTGTTGCCAGGCATCACTCTCCCCTTTGTAGCAAGGCATGGTTACCGAGCCAGGGATACATTATTCAGCCTCCCTTGAAGGCAGGTGTGACCACGTGACTAAACTGTGCCCAGTGGGATGCAGGTAGAAGTGATGTGTGAAATTTCAGGGTCATGTTCTTAAAAAAGCAACTTTCTCTTTCTTCCTCCCATGCGCTGGGATGCAGACATGGTGCTGGTGATTGAGCATTGACCACGGACGGATGGACGCGGCAAGACTCCAGGGGATGGTGCAGCAACAGGCAGAAGGCATTTGAGTCCCTGGATGACCCCATGGCTCAGGCCACCTCCTCCTGGCTACCTGCCTTTGCTTGAGAGGAAAATAGGCTTCCAGGTTGTGGGCCGTGGTTTAGGGTTTGCTGCATTAGCTTAGCCTACCCCCTAATTAAATCAGGGAAACTTGCCACACTTAGTTTTTACTGGTTCCTGAAGTAATAATGTTTCTGCTATGGTAGGCTGCTTTAGAGAATAAAATGGTTTAGAGAATAAAATGAATAGTTTACAGGTTTTTCACACATCTGCCGAATGGCCATCAATAGAAAGATGAGAAGAAAAAAAAAAGAAAGATGAGTTCCCTATGTCCAAACCTAGATTTCAAGAGGAATATTCTTCATCCAAAGTGTTGAATCTTATCTACGTCTCTAGGCCAGGCTTAACTGCCTTCAGTGATGGGTAAACAACCTCCTCTCATCTTCGAGGGCTTACTAGAAAGTACTTCCTCATATTAAGGTGAAACTGGGTAACTTCCACCCCCTTAAGATCTCCTAGAAATCAACTCTTTTCCACATGAAAGCCCTTCACGTATTTGTAGAGGTACCATCTATTATCCTCTACTAAGCTCCCATTTATCCCATGAGAAATGCTTGGCTAAAAGCCGTGTAACTAAGTCTACCACAATCGTTGCGTAGTCGCCTACTCACACCATCAAAGGAGGAAACTGATACTAGTTCCCAGACTCAGGGCCCGGGGAGCCGCTGCGAAAGCCCCCGCCCTCCAGCTAAGCCGAAGCTCCACCGACTGCGCTCGGGTCCAAGCCCAGGTCTGGGGCCGCCCATTAGGGCCGCAGCTGCCAATCAGGGGACGGGGCGGAGCTTACCTGCGGCGGGGCTGGGGGCGCCAATGCTCCGGGGCCTGGGAGAGGTGCCGCCCCTTCACCTAATAGGAACCGGGAGGGCCGACATGAGGGCGGGGCCGAGGATCCAGCCCCACCCGCAGCTCTGCCGGAAACCCTGGGGAGGAGGAGCGGGCCGCGCTGCACGCGGCTGTTCTGGAGGCGGGTTTTTCTGGCTCACCTTCCGCGCCGCGCAGTGTCTGCTGCTCCAGCTCGCACGCCCGGCCCGCCCCGCTCTCCCCCAGCCCGCCTCCCTCTCCCCGCGACCTGTCCCGCTCTCCCCCATCTGCCCGCCTGCTCACCAGCAGCGTCCACCCCCCGAGGGCGCCGAGGGCAGGCGCTGTAGACGTTGTTTTGGGTGCGTGGCCGCTGCGACACGCGTGGCCGCTGTGACACGCGTGGCCGCTGTGACAGGGGCCGCTGTGAGGCCTCCAGGGCGCGCATCCTCACGGCCAGTCGGCGGACCCGTCTGGAGAGAGCTTCTCGGTAAAGCCACAGGGAAGGAGAGAGGAAGAGGGCGTCAGAGGCCCATGGGCACCCCCTCCCAGTCTTAGAAAACTAAAGGCTGTCTGTTTCCCTGGTGTTTGGCAATGTCTGACATGTGGGTGCTTACTGAAGACCAAAGGGCCCAGGCCGCGCTCCTCCCCGCCCCCATTTCCAGACCATTGAGCCCCGTGCCACGTTCCCCACACCCCAGGCTGCTCATCTAAAGCTCCTGAGTGTCCCCGGGAGGTCAGAGTGATCTGAATGCGCTGGGATTTGGGGGAAGCTCGGCTCTCCGAAACTTAGCCTGGCGCCCTCACCTTTCCTCCTTTGAATGACCCTCTTCGCCACCAGCCCCAGAAGTGCCAGCAGGATGAGACCCAGGATGGTGGGGGTCAGGATGTAGAAGCCTTGATCTTCCATCCCAGACACGGGGCCTGGGCCGTGGTTGAGTGATCTGAGGAGGGAAGGAGGGGGAGAGAGAAGGGAGAGGTCAGGAAGGGAGGGGGTTAAGGCAGCACGCAAGTGGCCAACTTTTTTGGAGGTAGCTCACAAGTTTGTCCCTTTGTTAACAGAATTCTCGCCCTGGACGGTGCAGGCCTCTTACCTCTGCCTGTGAAGCCTGGTTTGGTGGTTGTAGCTAGCCGTCTGGAGCCTGAGCAGTTCCTCCTGTGCTGAGGTTTTTGAGGCTGTGGCAGATGGCAGGAGGGTGGCGGGCTGGGCAGTTGCTACTGAAGATGCCCTGTAAACTCGAGGGCGGTGGGTGATTGAGGTGGTGGGGGAGGCATGGTGTGCTGGAGGGGCCTCGGTCCTTTGAGCTGGTGTGGTTACTACAGAAGACAGCAGGAAGAAACTCTAGTCTCCAGCAGCCTTGGGCCAACCATTTCTTTCCAGAGCACATGCTTCCCTTTTACCTAGACTACCTTTGTTCTCACGGTCCTTGTCACCTGAAATGCCTCCTGAGCATGCCATCTGCATCTAGTACGTCCTGTCTATATTTGCTTCAAACTCCATTTCCTACAGGAAGTCTTCCCTGACTTCCCAGGCAGAAGAGCTTGCGCTCCTCTAAGCATGGACAAAACCTTGTTTGTAGTTCAATTCCCACTCTGCCTTGTGCTGTATCTATGTGCTTGTCTATTCTCCCCCATCCCACACCTGTCAGTCACAACCTTGAGTATACAGTGAGCTCAGTTACACGATCCCTCTCTCAATGGCCGGCAGTCTTTTAGTGTAACAATAGTCAATTAATGTATCTACCTCACAGGGCAGATGTGAGGATGTGATGTAACTATTGCATGTCAAAATGCATTTAAGACAGGAAAATGGTATAGAAATGTAAAAGTATCATTAGTATAATCGTGATTGATCTTGTTATTGTAAAATAGAGCTGTTAAATCAGTATGCCAGCAAATGGAAGACAGCCCTATGGGGAGCAGGAAGCAGGAGGACCTCTGGCTGGGAAACGTCTGCCCAGTCTTGGTTTCCCCGCAGTCATTCATAAAAGAGCTAGATTTTGTGAATGGAGCACAAACTTCATTACATGTGGTGCCACCTGGTGGTGTTGGGTCATTTCTGCAACTAGTGCCAAGTGTACGGGCTGAAGGATGGGCTTGAAAGACTTGGAATGCAGATCTCAGGGAGGTACCCCCTCCTAAGGCAGGGAAATACACATCTGAGACGCAGCTCTGCTCTGCCAACCATCCTACGAGCTGAACATATACCCCCTCCTCCATTTTCACAATGCCATAGAATCTCCCCCACCTCCCCTACCCTACCTTTGGGGAACTGACCTTTGGATATGAATTCCAAAGAGCTGGCATGTTCAGGCATCTGGAACCAAAGAGGCATGCGCATTTGGAGAAGTCTGTTGAACCATGCTGGAGGCTCAGGCAGTGGCTCTTCTTCCCAGAAAGGCCCGTAATCTACCGGAGGCAAGAGGAGTCCATTGGTGGTCTCTAGGACGAGACTGAGGCCTGGGGAAGGGACCGCTGCTATGAGCTGAGGCTGACTCAGCTAGGGCAGATGGCAGTGAGGGGATGAGGGCAGGGAAAAGAAAAATAACCAGGCTGGGGGCTTCCCTGACAGAAATCCTCTTTCACCCTAACCCCGTCGGCATTCCCTGCAAAACCATCAGAGACCATTGGGAATCTAGGTTGTTGAATTAGTGCTGTGTATGTCTGAGGAAGTCAGTGGAGAAAAGAAAAAAGGAAGGATTCGGGAGAAATAAAGAAAGGATCAGATCATAAAGTAACAAATTTGGCCATCAACTGTGAAAAATGATTGTCTTTCCTTTATATTTATCCCTGATATCTCTCATGGGACAATTATGGTAATAATTATGTCCTTTTGCTTCCAATTTCCTTCAGTCTCAGAGCCCCTCCTCAATCTCACCCCACACTCGCCTTGTGCCCTGGGTAGGATGAGTAAAATACCACACAAGGAGAGCACCTATCCTGTCCCTTTCATACAGTTTGGATAGAAAATTTGGTGGACCGTGAAGTTCATTGACTCTATGAGGTTTCAACTCTACAGATCCCAGTTCCTACTGGACTTGCTAATATGGGAATAGTGTAAGAGTGTGGGGACTGCTGCAGTCCCATTGTTGTCCCAGCCTTCCTGAGTGGAAACGTTTTCTGGGTGGCCAGAGCCTCCATCGTGTGGGGCACCTACCACTGTGAACAGACAGGGTGATCTGCTGGGTCTTGCCCCGGTCTGTGTCCATGCCTGCCCCACAGGCATAGACCCCGCTGTCACTCTCGACCAGCTCTGTCATCTCCACCAGGAACAGATTCCTGTCTGGACACAGCTCCAGTGTGACTCGATTCTTGAATTCCTTCTTGACGAAGTTCCTGTTGGACACCACGGTGGCGCATCCTCCAGACGCAACAATTGTCCGGCACAGATATATCCTCACATGCATTTCAGGAAGCGGGCACTCGATGACAACGGATCCTCCCAGCATTCCCTCCACCTTTACTTCTGGAACGACCCTCAGGGCTCCAGCTACTGCAGGGAGAGGGAGTTAATGTAGAGGAAGCCCCAGCCCCAGCCCCATCCCCGACTCCAGCCCTGTTTCCAACCCAGGCCCCAGCCCAGCCTCATACTCATCCCTACTTCCAACTCCATCCCCATTAGCAGCCCAAGCCTCAGCCAACCCTCAGCCTCAGCCCTCTCATGATCTCTAGCCCTGGCTGCATCCTCAGCCTCTTCCCATCCCCAACCCTATTTATATTCTTGGCCCAGCTCTATGTCCATCCCTAGCCCTATGCCCAAGGCTGAGTCTCTCCCCAGCCCAAGCCTTAATGTAGTCCTCAGCCTTGTTACCAAACCTGAACCCATATGGACCCAGACATCAACCCCCTGAAAATACAGTCAAAGCCACTACCCCACTCCAGGGGGAGAGAATGTGCCACAGTGATCCCCCCAACCAGCCCATGATCCCTGAGTGACTTCAGGGTGGTGTCGGGAGGCACGGTACAATTTGCTCCAACAGGTTTTCTGTCTAGTTCTGTTTTGCTCAGATCCATCCAACCAATCAAAACAACCATTCACCTCCAGTCTTTTTATTCAATAATTCAACAAGTATCAGTTGAATGCCTTTCATGTGATAAGGTGCCTGGCATCCCTCCCTCACAGAACGCATCATTTATTGAATGATACAAATGGACGGCCACTATGTGACAGCAGAGTATAGTAAATCCCATGGCGTAGATACACAGAACTCCTTGGGAGCAGCAAGCAGGGGCGCCTGATCCAGTCTGCCACAGAGGATGATATAATTTGAGGAAGGCTTTCTGGAAGACGTGGTGTGTAAGTTGTGACCTGAAGGACTGGGTGTGGACGGCAACTCAGAGAATGATGGTGCTGTCTTCACTGAGGAAGGGAACACAGAAGGAAACAAGGGTATATTTGAGTGTGTGTGCGCATTGTATGTGCATTGGGGGTGGTGTGGAGCAGGGTGGAATAAAAGGTGTGGTTTCTGAGTCCCTGACATCAAAAAGCTTATGCTTTGGCTGAGAGAAGGCAGGTCTAAGCTGGAGAAGAAAGTAAGTCCAAGTATGATTAATTGTCAGCTAAGTGGGTCCCAATAAGTGTCTGTATATTTCTGGGAAGACAATTCGGAGGATGAAATGTGTGTGGGGGGAGGGGGCTGTGGACTAGGGTGGAGGAGAGACCCTTCTAGACGGTGAGAACCACCCCCAAAAAGGCTGGGACAGGAGAGAGAACATGGCATGTTCATGAGGTGGGGAGGGATGTTCACAAACTTCCTGAAATTCATCCATAGAGCAAACATTAAGAGTAGCTCTAGGACTTCCCTGGTGGTACAGTGGTTAAGAATCCACCTGCCAATGCAGGGGACACTGGTTCGAGCCCTGATCAGGGAGGATCCCACATGCTGCAAGCAACTAAGCCCGTATGCCACAACTACTGAGACTGTGTGCCACAACTACTGAAGCCCATGCACCTAGAATGCATGCTCCGCAACAAGAGAAGCCACCACAGTGAGAAGCCCGTGCACTGCAACAAAGAGTAATTCCCAACTCACCGCAGCTAGGGAAAGCCCACGCACAGCAACGAAGACCTGATGCAGCCAAAAGTAAATTCTCTTAAAAAAAAAAAAAAAAAAGAATAACTCCAAGGAGTCAAGGAAAGAAGTGGGACTGGAGCCTCCTAGATGAGCAGAGAGAGTCGAGGAGGATGTTCTGGGGAGAGGGAAGAACATGGACAACAGAAACAACCATGGGAACATGAGATGGGGGTAGAGGAGGCTAGAGAGGGACTAGCTGGGGACATTTACAGGAGTATGTTAAGATCTGAAAGTGTAGCTGGTAAGTGTGGTGGGGAGAAGAGGGGCCCACCAGACACGTATGATCTGACATGGAAACCCTTCATGAATAACCCAACACTGCTTTAAATCCCCTGGAAACAGACGTGTGAGGTAGCCCTGTGACTGGAATGTGCCAGTGGAAGGGTGACCCATCAAAGGACAAACACGCAACCAAGGGGATAGGTGAATCCCTGTATGTCCAGAAGGACCATACCTGTGTGTAAAGCCCAGCACCTGAGAATGAGCATGCAAACATTTTTGGACCAACCCAACCAGAAAAGGGCATGCCTGCTGCTTTCTCAAGGGTGAGATGCTGTAAAATGGGCAGGCGCAAGACAGAGCAGAGAGGGGTCATCACCTGTGCAGATGCCTCCAGTGGCCTCTCTCTGCTCAGCGATGAGCTGCTGGTAACCCCCTGGCTTGCCCAGATCCTCTGTTATGGACTGTATGTTTGTATCTCCCCAAAATTCATGTGTTGAAACTCCAACCCCCAAAGTGATGGTATTACGAGGTGGGGCCTTTGGAAGGTAAGTAGGGTTAGATGAGGTCATGAGGATGCAGCCCTCATAATGGGATTAGTGTCCTTGTTCTCTCCATGTGCACAAGAAGAGACCATGTGAGCACACAGGGAGATGGCTGCAAACCAGGAAGAGGGCCCTCACAGAGAATCATGTCTGCCAGCACCTTGATCTAGGACTTCTAGTTTCCAGAACTGTGAGAAATAAATGTCTGTTATTTAAGCTACGCAGTCTATGGTATTTTGTTACAGCAGCTGGAGCTGACTAAGACATCCTTATCGTGCAAACTTTGGATGGATGAAGCACAAGGAAAGCTGCTGGGCACACTGAACTCTGGTCCCAAGGAAGCACTAATGGGTGAGATGAAAATGACCAGATGCCATTCTCCTTGGAGTTCATAGTAGCTTCTAACCAAAAGCAGATTTCCCAAGTAGAAAAAAAGATAGATATAACCTCCAGGTTTAGAACTTAGGCACAGTGTGCATAAGACTCCTTTGGGGGAACTTGCTAGGATACAGATAACCTGGTCCTGCCCTTAAGCAATGTGATTATATCTGCTTAGGATGGGGCCTATGGATCTGCATTCTTAGATAAGCATCCCAGGTGCCCTTGAATTTTTGCAATTCTGGACCCCTTAACTACATTTCCAAATGATTCAGGGGAAAAAAGAAAGGGGTGGGAGAAGGTATCTAAAGGAACCAAGCTGTTTAATATTGACATTTTAGAGAGACTGCTAACTAAGTGTCATTAATCTTTAAGTTGGTGATTTGATTTTCAGTGGTGATGGTAGGGGAAAGGGATATATGTAGCTTAAAAAGTCACTCTCAACATATAGTTGGATATAAATATCCAATTTGAAACATGGAAAAAATCTTGTTTTCATAATGCAAAATAAGGTAAAGGCCCCCAAGGCCTTGGCTGGTGGCAGTGCTCTGGGAACAGACTTTGGATTCCGTGTAGCAGTGATTTTCTAGGTGGGAAAATCGATGAGGACCCTATCAACTCAAGTCACAGCAGAATCTCTGGAAGAAGGGAGCTGACCTGAGAGTTTTATGTTTATCCAATGGAGCGTGGATTTTTTTAAAAGGATGGGAAGCATCCTATGCTCCTTCCCACTTCTGCCCACACTAACCTGTGTGTGTCTGGGCCCGCTGTCTGCCCTTGGCCCTGTCGCTGTGGATGGAGTGTCCCCCTCCTCTCAAAAGCCAGTCCTGTCACCTTTATCCTGAATCCATGCCATCGCCTTCTTTAGAGCATGTCTTCTGCGATCACCTCCTTTCTCTGTCTGTCTCACTGGTTCTTCTCCTCCAGCATTGCATGGCTTACACACACGCCCTGATATGGCCCATATTGGAAAAACCCTTGGTCGACTTCTCCCCTCCCCTTCAGCTGCCACCCCTCTTCTGTTCACTTTCTCAAAATCACTGAATCCACTCCTCCATCTCCCGATTCCTCTTCCACCTATACCTGTCAGAATTATGGCTCCAGTATTCTGCTGAAACTGCTCCGGTCAAGGTCACCAAAACTTTCCTTGTTGCCATGTTGGATGGTCACTTCTTTATCCTTTTTTTTCTTGCTCTCCTGGGAGCATTTGGTGGAATTGAGCCTTCCTGCCTTGAAATGCTTTCCTCTCCTGGCTTCCCCGACATTACACTCTCAATGACTGTTCCTTTGCAATCTCCTGACTTATCTCTCCTTATCTGTTCACTTTAGTTCTCCTCCTCCTTCCTTCCTTCCTTCCCCTTCTCTATCAGCATTGGGCCTGACGCTGGGCCTGTTCTCTTCTCTGTCCTCCTTGCTTCCCCCCACACTAGCTCATTTACTTTCATGGCTTTTAATACCAGCTCTATATAGATCTCACCATAATATGGATCTCCAGTCTTGTCTTTACCTCTGGGCTCCAGACTTGCCTTTTTGACACCTGCTCTTGCACTTCACTCAAACATATAAGATATTTTCCAGACTTAAATGGCAAAAACAAACAAACAAAACCCTCTTGATTTCTCTTCCAAAGCCTGTTCCTTCACAAGCTGTTCCCATCTCCAAAAATAGCACCAACATCTGTCCAAGTGCTGAAGCCCCAAAGTCATCCCCATATTAAAGAATCAAGAATAAATTTTAGGTATGCGTATATGTACTGGGTCACAGCATCAAGTGTATGTATCATTATTATTATGGGTCAAGGTAAAAAAAGTTTGAAAGTGTATACCCTATGCTACTGCCTTGCTTTATTACGGAACTCCACTTAGGGCCCCAGGCGATGTGGCCTATAGTCTGTGCCTCATGCACTGGGCTCTGGGATCAGGACCACCCCCACATTTGCAGGACCTGGGGCAGGAATACAAATAAGACCCAAATATCATACGTCTAAATATTTTAAAGTTAATTATCAGGCTAAAAAACTGTTGAATAAATTATCCCCCTATCTTGACCAATTTACACACTCCTTGGATGTCCACTCTAATACATGGCTGTGCAGGGAAAAATGGCTCCAAGTTTCCTGCCTCTATCCTCTGGCCTCTCTCCTTTCTGTTCTCATCCCTGGCTCCTGCCCACTCCACAATGGTCCTGGTATATACATGGGGGATGACCCAGCTTGCGTGTACAAGCTCCATCCATCTCCTTCCCAAACAGCCACCTGTAGCCACCCTTTTATAGGTCAAGGGGTCACCCTAGGACAGAAGACCCAGGATAGAATCTCACACAGTCATTGAAGGTGGTTCCAGAGACATTTGGACAGGGAGTTTGAGGTCTAGAAGAGGGGGTGTGGGTGTGGGCTTGGAGTAGGCACATCCTTTTGGGCCTTGAACGCCTCACCCTGTGGAGATGGGCACAAGTGGAGAAGGACCAGGCCCAGAGCAAGGACACCTCTGGCTAGAAGGGTCGTATTGCTCAGGACAGACTGCAGGGGTACAATTTAGGTACCCTTCACTCCTAGACATTTTCCACGTCTACCCAATCCCTCTTCCCTCTCAGGTCTAAGTTTAGTTAACCATCCACTGTGATCACCTATGTCCTACCACCTCTCACAGAGTCTGTTTCATTAAAACTTCATTCCCTTGGGTTTTTAGGGATTTCCAATATTTGATTCAAAGATCTGACTTTCTTCCTAACTCCAGCCATTACAAAGAAAGCAAGTATGAATAAAAAACAACTTTGACCCCCAAGAAGCTTACCATTGAATCAATAAAATAAGGTGGACACACCTTGAGCTACAATACAAGGTAGAATGGGGTCAGCTACTGGGGTTCAGAAGAGGGGCCTGTGGAACATGTATGAGAAAGTGGAGGTTGAGATGGGATTTGAAGGACCCATAAATGGTGGAGGTGAGTGGAAGGCTATTCCCGGCAGCAGGAATGGCATGAGCAAGGGCATGGTGGCAGGAAAGTCTAGAACGTGTTCAAAGAGGCGTCCCATTGGCTGGAGGTTAGGAAAGTACAGGGGAGTATGATAAGCTCAGAGTATAAAAGGGGAGGCCAAGGGCTTCCCTGATGGCGCAGTGGTTGAGAGTCCGCCTGCCGATGCAGGGGACACGGGTTCGTGCCCCGGTGCGGGAGGGTCCCACATGCCACGGAGCGGCTGGGCCCGTGAGCCATGGCCGCTGAGCCTGCGCGTCCGGAGCCTGTGCTCCACAACGGGAGAGACCACAGCAGTGAGAGGCCCACATACCACCAAAAAAAAAAAAAAAGGGGGGAGGCCAAGAGAGGAGTTTGTATTTAAGGAGTTCGATTCAGTAGGCAGTGGGAGCCATGGAAGGTTGTTGGAAAGGATGATCCTATGATCACAGTCAAGATGAAGGAAGGTTGATCTGGAGCTACAGGCTGGTCAGGTTGGAGGAAGTGGGAGAGATAGTTAAGAGGTGATCCTGTGGTCTTCCTGTCCATTCCCTCTGTTATGTCTCTAGTAGGGGCTGCCATGGCTTCTCATCCTTGTAAATGTGAATCTAGAAACTACGTGAATTGGCCATTGATTAGGTCAAAGTCTGGTTGGGGATAAATAGGAAGAGGTGGTAAAAAGCTATTTTGGCATTTTACAGCTGATATCAGGGATAGTTAAGACAGAGAGAGTAGCTGATTTGGGTGGTGACCAGTGAGGAATTTGAGGTTAGGTGTTAGGCCTGTTGCCTTTCTGATCTTGATGGGATATGGAAGTGGGAGTGCCCAGGAGACAGCTATAACTTGAGATATGGAGCTCAGGAAATGGATTAGGGCTACCAAATGGGTTAGGGAGACTTCATTTACATTGGAACTTTGAAAATTCAGGCGTTAAAGAGATCCAGAGAAAGAGAATGTAGAAGTGAGAAGAAAGAACTTAGGAGGCACTTGCTTTGAGATTCCATATTAACAGGCCGATATGTCTGGAGAGGTGGCCCTTCAGCCCTTACCAGTCAACTCCTGAGCGAGCAGGAGGTATGTCTGGAGTAGAGGGAGGTGCACTAACTGGGAGTGGGGAGGGCCTCCATCCATGTCCTGCCCTAGGTACCGGTTTACAACTAAATCCATCCAGAAACTTCAGAGCTGGAGATGCACAGCAACTCCCCTACCTGTGGCCAATTAAGCCCTCATACAACGTCCAGTGTGTTTCCCCACAACACTTACCTGGCAGGAAGTAAAGCGACCAAAACCAGAGGTCCATGGCTCCTTCCAGACCAAGGTCCCATCCAAGAGCCCCTGGAGAGGGGGACAGAGACCCACTGCTCACCCAGGAGCCCTTCAGTGTTTGATGCTTGAAAGAGATTTCTGGCCCCCACAAGGCGTACGGCTTGAAAATGAGGAAATGACAACCTATCTTATTTGCTAGTTTTAGATGAAAAAGAATATACCAGCAAACCAAAGAGGAAGTCAGGAACTGAGAAAACATGTTGTGTTCAGTGAGAATAGGTCACCAGGGTTCAAAGTGCCTCGAGGCAGCTTCTAAAGACTATTAGAAACTACCAGTTCTGCTATTTCTTTGCCTTGGAGGGTCCTCCCATGCTTTATGTGCGCCACAGTCATTCCCCTTATGCCTGTCTTCAGGATAAAAGAGCCTCCTTACCAATTTTCTGCATCTGAGGACAGCTGTATGGACAGAAGCTTGGGCTTGAAGTCAGAAGGTGCTGGTTGTAGCCCTTGAACTCATTTGACAAATGCTTTGGGAGACCTACTATGTGGAAATACCAACTGTGGATTTTGAGCAATTCACTACCTTTCTCTGAGCCTGCATTTCTCTATCTAGGAAATGAAGGTGGGACTAGATGATCACTGGCATTCTCTCCCACAGAACATCATTCCTGGGGTCTTAACTGCAGCTCAGATCAGCCACCCTTCATCTTCCCCGACTCTTTCCCTAAGGTGCTGCCCTCTCACGGCGGCCCAGGTACAGTCCAGTGACCACAAGGGCAATGCCCGGAAAGGGTGTGACAGGTCACACGGCAACTCTGCCTAGAGCCACAGCAGCCTGGCAGAGCTACCCTTCAGGACCCTGACGGTCGAGGGTGAGGGCCAGTGGCCGGGACACTGAGAGTCATCATGGAAGGAGCTTTGGGCTCCAGTCAGAACCCTGGATTCTCTTGCTGGCTTGGCACTTTCTAGCGTGGGCCTCAGTTCTTCCACGGATAAAATGGGATGGTGCCTGCCCTGCCTCCCTCCCACAGTGTGCCTGAGGCCCCGCAGAAGCCATGGTCAGGCAGGTGTCTCTAGGGCCCCTCATGCGGAGGCGTGGAGGATGCTACTGATCGGAGGATTCAGCATTCATCCCTGGATGATTCATCCCTGTCCACAGGTTGGTTCCCAGGGCCCCCACCTCCAGGCGCTGCAGCCTCCTGTGCCCACAGGGGACTCTGGCTGTCCCCATACCTTTCCAGGAGGCCCCACCTGCCCCCACAACACAGGTCTGTCACACGCTCTCCAAAACACAGAAGACAACATCCGCAGTGGAAGTGGGGCGTGAGGCTCGGAGCAGGTGCAGAGGAAGTGTGGGTGGCGGGGCGCTGGGTCCCCACCAGCCCAGAGCAGCTGCAGCTGTGATATCTTCCCCGCCCCCGCCGAGGTGTCGAGAGCAGCCTCCGGGCTCTGGTTCAAGTGGGTGACTCTAGGGGGTCTTCCGTCAGCCTCCACCTTTCCCTATACTCAGGCCTCTTCCCAGCCCTGCAGCTGGTGCACAGCTGGGCTCTGGCATTGCCAGGCCCGAGGCCTGGGATGCCTTGGAGGGAGACAGAATAAATGAATGAATGAAATGTGTGTGTGTGTGTGACTGTGGGTGTGACAGTGTGAGGTGTGTGATGTGTGAGCGTGAGTGGTATGTGACCGGAATGTGTGAGTGTGTGACAGTGGGAGGAGCAGTGCGGGAGTGTGTTATGTGTGATGTTAGTGTGTGAGCGCGTGTGTGGAGTAATGATGTGTGTGTGTGATGTGTGAATGTATGTGTGGTTGTGAGTGTGTGTGTGTGGTGTGTGCTTGTGAGCGTGTGGGTGCGTGGCTGTGAGTGTGAACGTGCTGTGTGTGTGAATGTGTCTATGAAGACGAGGGGTCGGCTGGGCTGTGGCTGCGTCTGCCAGGTAGTGCAGGGATGTGTGGGATAAGAGCGTGTAGGAGGGAGTTTCACATCATGTGTGGCCCAAATAAAACTCTTAACAACATCACATTGGGCTCTTAAGAGCGAATATTAGGGATCTGAGGATGGCCAGGGAGGAAGTGAATGTTTGGAGTCTGAGGGACTAAAGCTCGCAGACCTGGGCCGTCTAGTCTCTACCTTCAGATGTTGCCTCCGGGTCTTGGGGGTGTGGCCCCAGGGGAAGGCTGACCCCTGGCTAAATTGCCAAGTGGGAAAAGTTAGCCATCCTCACTGTCTTCTCCCTCGCTTTTCTTTGCCCGTCTATACCCTATTTCTCCTTTCTGACCGACAGAGCTGCTGGAAGGCTCTGGTGCCCCCACTCACAGGAGAAGCTCTGAGGAGCTGCAGCGCCCCGACAGGCAGGGGACTCCGTGGCCTCATGTCGTGCCAAGGCTTGGCCAGAAGGGATAACCCAATGGAAAAAATTCAGAGCCCAGTGACCGGCGGGTGGAGGGAATAAATAATACCAGATAGATCAGGAACTGTGCTAAGTCCTTCAGGTAAATTCATCTACTCTCCATAATAGCTGAGGTTTTATTATCCTACCTCTGTTACAAATGGGGTGAGAACATTTCTCATAAAGTTCTTGTGAGGGCTGCAGAAGGCAGGCATTACCTAGGGCTGGAATATAGTGTGAGCGCCGAGGAGACTAGCCCTTGTCATCAAGGGGGACATTGTCTTACGGCTCTGCTTGGTTATCGCATCACCCTGCTTTGACTTTCCCCTTGGCCAGGCTCTGAAGAGCCATCTCCTGACCTTTCCAGACAGAGGGCTGAGATCCTTGGGTGGCCCTCACTATGACCCAGCACTGCTCTCCCCAAAGACAGACCGTGAGAGTCCCCTGCCCCCTGGACTCACTGGGGAGCCCGCCCAGGTAGAGGCACCTGGCTCAGGCATCCTGCAGTTTCCTCTTTCTGAGAACTTCGACCACAGGCTTGCCCATCCCAGAGGGAGCTGCTCCCCAGGAATGGGCCTTTGGGAAGGTTAACCTTTACGGTAAACAGACTCGTGACTTTCTGCTACAAGAAATGGTGGAGTTTGGGTAAAATTTCTTTCCTGAATATGGTCATGTTCCTGTTGGTGTTCTAAGGTTAGAACCCAAATATGTGGAAATTTTGGATGAATTTTAATGTGATTTGTCCGCAAAGACCTAGATTTTAGAATATTCAGCTTCATACACTTAAACAAAGACTTTTGGCTCTAGTGAGGGTGGATTGGCCACCCACTTCTTTATCAGCCTTAGGAGAGGTTTACAAGCTTCTAGAACTCCTTGAATTTTACAGCTCTACTATCTTCCTTCCCTTCCTGCTTCAGCTTCCTGTCCAGCTGGGGGCCGCTGATCTTAGTTTTATATCTTCTCTCTCGGTGTGCCCCTGTCTAGATATGTAGTCTTTCTGAGATGATCTCATAATTTTTATTGTACAGGCTCCATCATAGAGTTACTTCAGAGAAGCTTGGGGATGGGGAGCCCTACTTGTTTCTCTGCCTTGGGGACAAGCTTCACAGACCATATCATAGTCAGGTCCTCTCTGCTGTCTGCTGTTTTTAGGAGAGATGACCCGTCCTGAGTCTTGGGAAAGTCTTGGACAAATTATATATATATATATATATATATATATATATATATATATACATATTTAGCTTTGCAAACAAAAATCAACTGCTATAAACAGATTCTCAACCACTATTGGGTCTTAGTAATGTGTAATCATTGTTACATAATGGATTTTTAAAAAGAAAAAAATCAAGATAATTCAAGAACTTGAGGAAGGTTTTCTTGCCATCAGAAATATTGAAATAGTTCTCTGCGTGGTTGCTGGACACTAATCCTTGTTATTTGATTTATCATTATCAACCTCACAGTTGATTGTTACTCCCCTATATTGGGCTGAATAGTGTCCCTCCAAAATTCATGTCCACCTGGAACCTCAGAACATGACCTCATTTAAAAACAGTAACTTTGCAGATGTAATTCATTAAGATGGGGTCAAACTGGATTAGAGTGGGTCCTCCACCCAATGACTGGTGTCCTTATAAGAAAGCATGTGAAGACATAGGGCAACACACAAGGAGAAGGCCATGCGATGATGGAGGCAAGCCAAGGATGTGATGCATCCTTGTAGATGCATGTGATGCGTCTACAAGCCAAGGATTGCTGGCAACTACAAGAAGCCAGGAGAGAGACATGAACAGATATTCCCTGCTGACATGAACCAACACTGCTGACATCTTGATTTCAGACTTCTAAACTCCTGAATGGTGAAAAAATAAATTACAGTCATTTTAAACCACCCAGTTTGTGGTACTTCCTAGAGTAGCCCTAGGAAATTAATATACTCCCGCAAATTGGTGACTTTTTAACTTATTAGAGATCCCATTTAGGCTATAGACCAGCTTCCTTCTTCATAGGAGTGTTTTTCTGTCCAACATGCTGCATGCGGAGCAGGTGGATTTGGGGCAGGTCATATTACTAAACTTGCTATCACCTATTGACAACGTCAGTTAAGAATAATACAAGATTGCAGCTTTAGTGACATTTCTTGGCCTTTGATCCTAGGAACTGGGATAGACTGCCTAAGTTCAGGACTGGCTTGTAGGTTGTTGCATTAACACAGAAGCTGTATCTTAATTCCTCTGCCCCAGGCATGACTCTTTGGTGGGTCAGAGAGCAGCTTCCTGAGGGTAAAACAGTGATGGGTTCTAACATACCTTGTAGTTTTGGTTCTCCTGCAATGCTTTGCTATCCAGACTGGGGAAGCACATAGCATGGAAAGCATTATGTTCAAGGCCCAGATAGAAACATAGGTTCTATCCCACATCAGGTGGGCTAGACGGCCAGGAAGAACTCTCTCCAAGAGAGAACTCTCTACACACTGACACCCTGAAGAAGAGTCTAGGGGTGGCACGGAAGCTTATAAGATATGGCAAGGTTTAGCAGAACCTAGGAATGGCCTTAGGAGACGAGGGGGTCCTTTACCTAATCACTGTCCCCCAAGAGGCTTTGGGTCAACTATTCTAAAACCTAACTCATCATCTAATTAGCCTCTAGGCTATGGAAGGAGTCTATTCATTTGGTTACTTGAGTTTTCATTAATAGCCTCTTGATCTTGGAGGATACCCCAGGGAGGTATGAGATTTAAGGTCAGGTGTTCCATGGATGCTGTACCAAGATTTTTTTTAATGCCTAAGAGGAGCACTGGTTATATCTGCTTTCAGTTTATTCCATCATAGAGAGTCTTTCATTACAGAGCTTTGGCATCTTGGCCACTGGTGTAGACCCCAAAGTGTTCTCTTATTGAAGAGAATCTTGGTCCCACCTGCAAGCTGTCCCCTAGCCTCCCTCAGCCCAGCATTGGAGGTGGGGGGAACTCTGGTTTAGATACATGTCCTGGGGTGTCTAAAAGTGGGACTACAGCAAACTGCTCTGAAAGTGTTGCCTGGGAAACAAGTGGTATGGGGGACAAATGCAGTCTGAGCCTCCTTGGTGGCAATCACTGTCTTTAATTATTAATTAATTCACATTTTTGATTTGTTAGCGAGTGCCAGCTTGTAGGTGCTAGTTGAAGTGCAGAGCTTAGAGGGAAAAAGACCTTAAAACCTTAGCTCTTTGGAGATCAGCCCCTCCCTGGCACCATCAAACCCCCTCTTTTCTCCCCTTTCACTCAGAACTCTTCAAATACAGGGGTTATGAGTGTTTGACCATTCTCTTACACTATTAGGTCTCTGTGAGTGACAAAAAGGGAAAGGGGTGTCTTCCCTGAGGTGGGGCTTGTGAAAGTCGCTATTTACATTTTTCTCCTCCTCTTCCTCCTTCCTGTAGAATTCTGTCTCCATCAGGAGAGCAGAGGCTCTTATGTGGAGACAGGAGATGCGAAATCTAGCTTTGACACTAGTGTATATCATTTTTTGCCCTTGGACAAAATTCTTCACCTCTTAGGACCTCAATTTTCTCACCTGTAAAATGGTAAGAATGTGTTTTTGATTCCTTGTATGTATGCCCATGTTACATAATCCCCAAAGCCTCAGGACTCCAGACCTTTTATGGTTTCTCCCAATATAGGCAGAGGTGAGAATACCTGATGGGGATTTTAGTGAGTGTAAATACACAGAGATGCTGTGTCTTCCAGGGATTCAGTGATTTTTTTTTTTTTTCAGTGATGTTTTTAGAAAGGTTGCTAGCCGGGTTTGTGGCCTATGTGTCCCGGTGTCTAGCAGAGCACGTGGAATCTAGTGAGTATCCAAATGCGTATTTTTAATGAGGGAAAGAAGAAGAGAAGATGGAAGGGAGTGGGGGATTGGGAGACTCGGGGATGGAGTGGAAGGGAGAATCCCACTGACATCCCAAAACAAGGGTGCAGAGAAGCCCTGAATGGCTTTCTGAAATTGTCTCTCCACCCACTGTGGTCCCTTTTCTTTCTGAGAGGTCCCCTTAGATCGTAATTCTCCTTCCACATCTTAGTTCTTTCATTAGGAATAAGCTGTAGGTGGGAATGCCTCACGTCACCTCACCCCCAACAGGAACAAGTAAGCCAGGCTTGGATGCCACCGAGAAGGGACCAACATACCCTCTGAGGACAGGTAGGAAAAGCCTAGGTGGGGTGTGAGTGCAGGGAGTGGAGGCCCGGAGCTGAGGGCCCTGAGGATCAACGTGATTCAGAACGTGATTGCCACGTGCGGAGGGATGGGTGCAACCAGGGCTCTGTCTAGGCTTCTCTGGGGCCGTTCTGGGTGGCGGCGGCCATGTTGTTGGTCTGGAGCAGGAAGGTGGTGAAGGCCATGTCGGCTTCCTCCTTGGATGACTAGGGGGCAACAGGAGAGGGGTCAGTGTTTGGGGCGTTGGCTCAGAGGGTGGGGGTCGGAGGGAGGGGATGCACTAAGTATCCTAAATTCATAATCTTGGCCTAAACAACCCAAGACTCTGTTCACTCACTGTCCTCATTCCGGCCACCGTGCTCACCAAGAGGGACTAATTTTGAGAAATGGAAAGTTGCAGCTTCTAAAAATATCTCCCTCTGTCTCACTACCTCCTTCCAACACATGGAGTGGAACCACCTCTGTTGCCTGGACCAGTCCCCGGAAGCCCTGCCCCCGGTCACGGCCAAGGTGGCCTAGGCTGGCGTCAGCTACAAGGTTTACATTTTTCTTTCTCTACCAGTTCAGAGACACAACACCAG
Source organism: Delphinapterus leucas (assembly GCF_059928025.1). NCBI lineage: Eukaryota > Metazoa > Chordata > Mammalia > Artiodactyla > Monodontidae > Delphinapterus > Delphinapterus leucas. The sequence continues at coordinate 41,758,656 of NC_143129.1, forward strand.
GCTGGAGGGGAAGGCTGTCTCCAGGACTGACTCATTCCCCTAATTGTTCCCAGTGCTGGGATCTCTGCTGCCGCCAGGGAGAGTAGATATGATAACAAGCGTTAGTGCCTTGGGATCAGGGAAGTACGAGGAGAGGGTAACATGTGACCCAAAGGCAGGCAGGATTTCAAGTAACATGGCACTTGGTTGGGGTGGGAAGGGGCCTCTAGTGGCTATCAGTGCCTCCCACGAGCAAATGTCTTCCAGGCCCAGGGAAAATGCTGGTCCCCGCAAACCCTCAAGTGAGAGTGGTGACCTGAGTCTATGGGTCCCATGGCCAGCGTTTGACACTTGACCTGCCCACCCTGTGGCTGAATCTTTAATGCATTTGCCTTCCTCATCCCCTGCCAACCACTCCCCCTGCCCCCTGCCCCCCCACTGCCGTCTCCCTCCCTCCTGCCAGTTTACAGCCTATAAACACAGCTTACCTCCTGCCTGGGCCTCAGCCAGGTCAACACCACAACCAGAAAGATGCACTTTCCAAATACTGTTTACACCCCCTTCCCTACTCTGGTGCCAGCCCCACTCTGAGGTGGCTTTTCCTGATGTCTAACTGCAGTCCCTCATGCTGCATTTCCTCATCACCCACGTGAGGCCTCCTTCTCCCTCCTTGCTCTCACCCTTTTCGCCTTCCTGGGTTCTTCCTTCTCCACGGCATCCTCGGTAGTGGTGGCGAACTCTGTGTGAAGAGCAGGGGAGGGTGGGTCAGCCCTCCCCGGCCTCCTATTCCCGTCCCAGATGCGGAGTCAGGGCTAATTCTTGTTCCCCAGGGACTGGGCATTCCCTTGAGTGAGGGATGTACCGTCTTTTCCTCCGAGAGTTGTCTCCTGAGTGTCTGGAGAGGCTCCCATGTTGTCATGGGCTCCAAAATCCCTGGAGTTCTCAAAGTCTGACATGCTAATGTCCGTCCTGTAGCTTCTGATTGAAATCCGGTCTGTCAGGGGGCAAAGAGGAGTTGGTGTAGAGATGGGGGCCGGGGCGTCCCCAAGGGAGCCCCACAGGAGAGCTGAAGGGGGGCAAGTTCTTTGCTGCTCGTCTCTGACTAGGACCCAAGGCAGATTAGAAGTGACCCGAGTCTCCTCCCCAGTCCCTTTTCACAGACAATCTAGACTCAACAGTCACTGACCTCTCTTCATCACTCTGCAAACTTGCAATGCCCAGGACCTTGTTTTGTCCTCAGAGATGGTTATTCTTACCCCCGTCTTGAGCCGTGAGGAAACCAGAGGTATGAAACTGGGACACCCCGAGTCACACAGCTGACTGGTCCTCACACCAGGCTGGAAGCCCAGGTTTCCCAGCACCCTGCCCTCCTCTTCCCAGCAGCTATGCCTCTGAATTTAGACCCGCAGCAATTGAAGATGGACTTCCAGCAGAGATGACGGCATTTGGACCACAGCACTTGCTGTAAGTTTTGAGCATGTGTGGGTTTATTATTCCCCACCTCACTTTCCTGGACCCTTCCTTTGAGCTGATAAAAGGGAACAGATCATGGCAACTCCCCTCAGCGCCTCTGAGCCAGGACTGAGGCTCAGGGTTGGAGGTGGGGGGCAGGGAGCACCCCGGGACTCACCGACATTCTTCCTGTGTCGGGCTCTGACCACCGCAATCGCTACGGCCCCTGCAGCCAGCACCAGGGCCAGGGGCACCAGGGTGGAGAACAGCACTTTGGAGCTCCCACCTTGTTCTGCAGAGCTGGAGGGAGCATTAATTTAGTTAGTCCCTGCAAGGGACATTGGGGATCCCAGGAGGTGCTGGCCGGTTGTCTCCAGCCAGTTCTTCCTTCCTGGTTAATCCACTGCGTCCTCCTGATACAGCCGCCCGAGCTCTGTTCTTCTAAGAAGCCCTCCTAGACAGGACAAAGCTGAGGACCGGGCCTTGCCTGCATCCCCGGACTGGGAAATTGAACTGAATGGTGAGCACCGCACTGGTCGCGGGAGAAGGGCAGAGAGCACAGACCGAGGCAGTGAGGGCTGCCTCTGCTGTCAAGAAGCGGACAGGCTCTCCTCCTTGGGCCTGGTGGACCAACCTCAGGTCCTCGGTCTCCAGAATGTTCTCCAGGTGGGGATCCCCAAATCCCTCCTCACCTGCCGGGATCTGCAGGTGCTCCGCTCCCACCAGCTGGATCTCCAATATCCTTCACTGCTCTTTCCTCTGCAAAAAGGCTGGGACCCTGAATGACTTTGTTCTCAGTCTCCCTGGCCCTCGGCTCTATCACCTCCTCACCAGGAGCAGCATTCACTCGACTGGTATCCTGGGACCCTGGAGAGAGCAGAGGGGGCTGGATTATGGTTCTTTCTGTCCTTGAGTTTAGGGAGTCTGAGGAGTGGGACTTCATTAGGAACCCCAGGGTCAGGGTGAGATTTCAAGACTGTTAGGATAGGGTCTCGAAGGACACTAGAAACAGGACTGGTGGTCTTCAGTAGCTTGTCACAGATGACCTCGGTCCCATTCATAGCAAATTCACTTCCATCCGCAAGGTTCCGTGTCATTAGATCCAGCTATGCATAAGGGCTGACCCATCATTTGTAGACAGGGAGACTTTTCGCAGCTTTGAAACCCTGCCCAGGGCCTCTTGACTACAGGGCTGGGCGCCATAGTGCTGCCCCCTGGTGATAGCTTGGTTAGGGCTCCCTCAGTGAGCCTGACCAACTGGATGCTGACATAATCGGATTTCTGGAGGGACTAAAAATACCTTCATTAGGGATAAAACATTTCATGTGATATTTTAAAAAGAGGCTTGAAATGCAAACTTATTAGAAGATATTGCCCCGATTTTCTTTAGCAGACCTTGTACGTGAAGGTTGTCTGGCCCTCTTTTGAGCAGAGAGTATGATGCATATAACAGTGACTTTGACATTTCTACATATAGAAGAAGATCTCTCTGTATAGAAAGGGCTTCAAAGTGGCCTGAAGGAGCAACTATGGGACTTGTCTTGAAACTGAGGTTAAATGGCAAATCCACTATTTTTAATTAGTTTGTATATTTATTGGGATGCCCTTTCTGGAAGGCTAAATTAGACCAGGTGGGGGCATAATCTACCCCCCTCCCCACCCCCACCTCTTATAGCCAAACCTAGGGGCCACCCCTGATGGAGATGCTCTTAGGCAGCTTTCTGTGGGGTCCCAGGGTACGTGGGCATGGCCCTCGGAGACTCACCCTTCACCCTCTTCTCCACCGCCACATAGACAGCCACGGTCTCTCCGTATTTGTGGCCCTCCTTCACTCCGCACCAGTACCAGCCTTCATCCTCGCTGGTGACGGAGTTCAGGTTCAGGGACACGACCTGGCTCTTCTGGTTGCAGTTCACAAAGGCCTGGCTGGGGCCTTCGTCCTGGCTGGGCAGGGTCCTGCAGCCTTTGTTGCTCCACTTACACCAGTACTTCTCATAGGAGTAGAATTTGCAGGGGAAGTGGCAGGAGATCTTGAAGGTCTCTCCCAGCGAAACCTTGACATTCTTGGGTGCCTTGAGGCTTGGTTCTCCTGGAGCAGGGAGGGAGAAATAGGCACAGAAGTCGGCGCTGGTGATGCTGCAGAAAAGTGACGGGGGGACTAGGGGGGTGCTTTGTCCACAGCCTATTTCCTCTTTGGACAGCATGGTAAATAAACACACTATACTGAACACAAAAGCACTTGTAATTATGTGTCTATAATAGATTATTGGTGACCACCGTGAGTCACTCTAGTCTATCACAGACCATAGACCTTGCTAATGACTTCAGTTTGCTTTCCTCATTGTTATCTGCTCTCCTAGACTCAAGACAGCCATACTCTACTCAGCTGACGCCGTATATACTGTAAAAGAAGCCGATACTCTTGATCACTGGAGGTGTGGTAGTTTGAAGAGTGTGGGGCAGGAAAGGGTTTGTTACAGGTGTGAACGGGATGGGGATGGGTGCTTGATACAGGTATGAGCAGGTGGGCTCTCTCCATCAGCATGGAGGTGGGGGAAGGTGGGAGGCAGAGTGGTTGGGGGGTGTTGCTGCTGCTGACTGGAGGGGTACCTGGGGCTGCCTGCCTTCCCTCTTGCCCCAGTCCAGCAATTACCTTCCACAATCTTGAGCTCCACCGAGGACCTCCAGCGAGTATCGCCGTTTGTCAAACACCAGTAGAAGCCGGCGTCCTGGGTGGTGAGCTGGTTGAGGATGACGGTGTAGGTGCCATTGCCTGGCTCCTCGTACAGTGCGAGCCTGCCCTCGTACTGCTCCTTGACCAGCCCCTCGCTCTGCACCAGCTGCGGGCAGCGGCCACCCTGAGTCTCTTCCCAGTGACACCAGTACTTCAGGCTGTCTGTTTCCTTCGGGTTGTAGGCACAGGACACGGCCACGGAGCCTCCCACCACTCCTTTCACCACAGACTGACTTGGGGGAATCATGGTCTCTAGAAGCACAGACAGGGATGGGAAGGAAGAAGCAATGTGGTCTGGGCAGCCTCTTCCCCGTGGGCTCAGCCAGGGTGGAGAGTGACGTTTAGACCTCACCCTCCTGAGAAAGTGAAAAAGATTTTCCTAATGTCACAGAGCCCAGCACTGGAGCCTTCACCCAGCCTCCAGGAGACTTCCCCACTGGTCTGGCGACCTTGATTCCTTCCCCCCCTTATTCTGAGCAGAGAATGGAAGGGGTTTAAAGAGAGACTATTAGCCTTTCTCCTTAGGCTTCTTACAAAATCTCCCCCTAGGTAAGTTTTTGTCTGTTTATTAGCTTGTCCCACAAAATGGCCAGATGTTTTTTCTCCAAATTAAGAAAATGTATTAGAACAGTATGATTTAAAATATACACTATGTAGCACAGATAAGTTTAATTGTTGAGCACCCCGACTGAGGGCCATGTCCAAGAGAAGAAGCATGGCTTCTCTCCAAGAAGCTAAAGTTGAGGTTCCATGAGAACCCCAGATGACTGAAGACGCTGGGGGATGTGGTGAAGACTGAGCTAGATGGAGAAATGATGTCCAGGGAATGTGAGCCCCTTACAGGAAAGTCACAAGGGCAGTGACCATGAACTTCAAGTACTGGTTCACTGTGTCTCATGAGGGTAACTCTGTGTGGAGTGCTCCAGGGTGAGAAGAAGCAGAGATTTAACCTGCTGAATAACAAACAACCCTAAGAGATGTTGGAGGGGAGATTTTAGAAGCTGGGGCATTGCCTTCCTGGGAAAGCTTTGCGACCAGCGTAAATCAAGACTTCTTCCATCTGAGTGTGAAGGATGAGGTGCCATACTGCTCGAGGGTCGGGTAGCCTCCGTGTTATGTCCTCACCATGGCTCTCTGAAACCCAGGCAATCTACAGGTCTGGTCTCAATCAGGAGCTTCACTCCCCTCATTCCTATTGATCAGGGACGGCCATCAAAGGCCTTTGATAACAGAGAAGAAGAGTTAGGAGATCACACAAGGCAAAGGCTGTGTTGTATAGCTCTCGTGTACAGCTGCCCACAGAACATCTGATCCAGGGCTCGTCAGTGAGCAGATATCGTCAGCTGACTGACGGAGATTAAACAGATTCACAGGGAGCGAGTGAGGCTCTCCCCTGCCAGACTGCCCACCTCTTCCCTCTCCCCACTCTCAGGTCTCACCTTCATTGACGAAGAGTTGCCAAGCCTGGATGGGCCAGCCTTCCTTAGGCTCACCATCATGGTTGGCTCCGCACAGGTAGAGCCCCGCATCCTCTTTCCTCAGGCTGGTGATGTGCACACTGAAGAAATGGTTATCCTTGGGAATGAACAGGATCCTGCCCTCAAAGTCCTGATCCTTCTTCCCCAGCGTGTTGATGATCACACTGCAAGCTTCCGCATTTTTTACCCGGCACAGAAATTTGGCCTCATTTGCCTTCTCGGGGCCCAGGGCACAGTCAAAGGTCACTGAGCCCCTCAGTTCTCCATAAATCAGCTCACGCTCGGGCTTCAGCACTTGGAGGTCAGCATTGCTCTTGTCGGCGTTGGCATCATCCCCAGCCTGGCAGACGTACATCCCAGCATCGTTGAGCTGGATTTGGTTGATGTCAACGCTAAACACTAATTTGTTGGTACCCTGAATTTTGATCTGTACTCTGTTGCTGTAGCTGGGGCTCACATACCCAGTAGAGTCGGTGACTAGCACGCAGCTCTGGCCTGTCTTCTTGCACATAGATTTCTTCTTCTCAGAATTCACAGCCCTGAAAGGGCAGTTGATGGTCACTTTTCTGCCCAGTTCTGCTGTGTAGACGTGGACGCCATTTATCTGCCCAGGAGCTGCAGAATGAGGGGTGGGGGTCAAGTTGTGATTTTGCTTTCTTGCACCATAGGACTACTCAATGTTCCCCTTGAGGGCTGGGTGTGCCTGTCACTTGGAGTGCCCTCTTTTCCAGAGGGACACTGTCAGAATGTCTGCCAAGGCCCAACTTCACTGCTGCCTCCTCTATGAAGGCTTCCCAAGCTGGCACTAATCTCTCCCTCCTCTATTCTGTCTTGATACTTACACCTGTATCACTTATTACATCCAGTCTTGTGGACTTTGGGCAAGAACTGATCATTTTATTTACGCTGAGGGTTTTGATGGACTAATGGATCTCAGGTTAGAAAATATATTTTAAAAGAAGCCTTCTGGTGACCCAAGGTCTTGATCTGAAGGGTGCTCTAATAGCAAGAATTTAAGGATCCCTATGAATCTCTCCCTGCTCATGGGCCTCTTGTCCCTCCTGCAACAAATCTAATGAGAGAAGCTGTCCTCCTCATGCTCTTCTAAGTTAGAGCCTTAGTAAAACCTGAAATATTTCAGGCCCTGTAGACCTAGAAAAGTGCCCCCGCACCCCACCACTAAGTAGGTCCCATCTGTCTCGTTTCCATGTTCTATTATGCAAAGTCCTTTCCTCCAGATGGACCCATAGCCTTCCCCATGCCCTCTCAGGAGATCCTTCCTCAGGCCTCCCTGTTGCTCCTGGGATGATTCCCTCTCACTTTTCCCCAGAAGTCTAAGGCACCTGGATCCTTACCTTGACTGACTTCCAGGCTCACATCAAAGGACAGGCCTCGGCTGCTAATGCCCAGACCACACTTGTAGAGACCCGAGTCATTCCGAGTGAGATGGCTGATGTTCATCACAAATGTGCCGCTCTCTGGGAAGTTGGTGAGGTTGGCTCTGCCTTCATAGTCCTTGGAGACGTAGCCCTCTGAGGAGATGAGGGTAGTGCAGCGGCCCCTGGCTCCCTGCCGGCACCAGTACTTACGGGTATGCCGGTTGACGGAGGTGGCCGGGTAGTAGCACTTGATAGACACTGAGCTGCCTTCCACACTGCTTACCTCCTGAGGACCGAATATGGGACTCTTCATGGAGACCACTGTGGGGACAGAGACAGAGGTTTTCCGAGGCTGCAGGAGGGTAAAGCCCGCTGAGAGGATCCAGACAGCCCACGCCAAGGACATGAACGTTTCCTCCCAAGACATGTGCCTTCTGTGGATTAATTACCATGTGCTACAGCTAGGCAATTGCTAAATTGCCAAACTATTAAACAATTCTTAAATTTTAATCGTAATTCATTAATGATAACCATTTTAAGGAAAATGGGATCGCAAACTTATTTAATGATATCCCTTGTGTGTGTGTGTATATATATACATATATATATATATTTTTTTAAAACCACCCTCGTGGGGTGCTACGTTATTTCCTTTGTTATCTGTTATTTCCTTATATTTCCGAAAAAGCTTTACAGATTACTTTCTTTTATTTTTCCAGATAAAAATATTAAGAGCCACAAGGATAAGTCATTTCCCCAAAACCCCAAAACAAAGCAACTCATAGTGATGCTTCGTTCAAGGTCAAGGTCTTATTTTCTTTATTCCCAGTGAAGACCCTTCACCAGACCCCTGACCTTCAAATGTGGAAGTGCCATTTCTGTTCCCCATCCCCAGTGCTGGCTCACCAATCCATTTTTAGATGTGGCCTCTCTGCATCGTCTGTGTGGTTACTCCTCAAGGGAGTGCAAGCTTTGCAAAGGACATCCTTGGGGACGGGCCTGATTTCAGAGCCCCCAGGGAACTGGGTCTGGGATGGGGGTGGGCTGGGACCTGGCCGACGCACCTGGGAAGAGAGCCAGCAGGCAGGCGAAGAAGAGGCGCGACATCGCTGGAGGCTCCGGTGGGGCTGTGCCACCCAGGCCGCCTTCTTGAGTGGTTGCTGAAAGACAATAGCATGAGGTGATGAAGTGCCTTTGTCTTCCAAGACTAGCTGACCGAGTTCCTGCAACACCTGTTTGATTTTGTATCTCCAGTAACCGACATAAAACCTGTGGAAGAATGAATGGCTCCGCCTTTCTCATTACAGTTCAAAGTCCCATCATCCACAATGCTTTTTTGTTCCTTAATAGGTATAAGTAGATTTTCATCTTCTCAACTAAGCTGCAAAGTTCCTTTAGGGTAGGGACACGCACATGTGTCATTTCCTCTCTATCCCTATCCGGGGGTCACGGTCCTGGGCAAGATCCATTACAGCTCAGGAACAGCTCACCGGATAATTGGTTACTACCAAGAAATGGCTCCATCTCTCTGTTCCAGCTGCCCTCCCTACACCCCTGGGAGGTGGAGGGGGGCTGGCATATTTTGTGGCGTGTCATATGAGTAAGTAGAGATGCATAGAGGCAGCCTAGCAAGGATTAAAGCGATGATGATGGTCATAACCACCATGAATGGTCCTTGTACCATGTTCCAGGCACTGTGTTAAATAATGTACCTGTATTATCTCATTTAAACTTGATATCGCCCCAAGGAGGTGGGTATTCTATTTTTGTTGTTGTTGTTGTTGCTGAGGAGACGGGGCTTTCTTATCCACATTTTACACAGGAGGAAATGAAAGCTTAAATGTTAAGTGCTTTCCTCGCGTTCACACGAGGATTAAGCGTGGGGATAGGTAGGGTGGGAGTGGAGGAGGTGGGCGAGACCTGAATCCTGCTTTGTCTGACCCCCAGGGTCTAAGCTCTGAGCCTCTCTTACTGCACTGTATTGCTCGTCAAACAGAGTGGGATGCTTATCCCTCATGCTTATTCCTGTTATTTGTAGAGCCCCCTTTGCTTATCAAAGCATTGTCATTTACACTATTTCACTGGAGCTCTATAAGTTCCCTTTAAATAAGACAGAACAGATATAATTACAACCATTTCATAGATAAGAAAATCAAGATCTTGAGATGCTGAGTGATCTGCCCACGATTTCCCAGACACTCAGTTATGGGGTTGGGGTTCAAAATGTAGGTGTGATGGCCTCTGTTATCCTGGTTGCTGAGGTGGGTCCGACGAAGATGGAGAATCCAAGGTAAGGCCACTCAGAGGGTGCAGCACGTGTGGACCTTGTAACATCTGTGGACATAGCCCAGGGCTGGGGAGGGTTGAGGGCCCCAGGGCCCAGCCTGACCACAGCTGTCCTCTGGACCCAGACTGCAGCCTAAAGGAGGCGAGAGGCGAAGAGCGGAGTCCCCACTTTCCCACAGACTGTGACAGGATTTCAACTTTGGAATGGACTTGACGAAGAGAGCGTAAAAGGAGAAAACTGTGTTAACAAGTGCTGGGCAGTAACCAGCACCCGTAAAGAAAAGGAAGCTCTAAGCAGCAGGGAGAGTGGAGAGGCATCTCCCAGGCTCCCTTACTGCCTTGGCCCTGTTCCTACTCTCAGAGACGCCCTTCGCTAGCTTGAGCCAAAGGAAATAGAGCTGTTTATCTCGGTTATTTCTTTTCCGTGAGGGAATTTCCCAGCAAGGCACCTTTTTATTTCCTTGTGGAGATAAAGGTATTCTGTTTCTCCGGTTCTTCAGAAGAATAAGAGGAGTGGGTGGGGGCAGATATGGGTGTTGGGTGGCAGCTTGAGGCTCTCTTGATTCTGGTTAACTGCCCTGGACTTTTCATACCAGGCCAATGATTAACTTCTGGCGTAGGGCCTTAGCCAAATGCCAACGTCCCTCCCAGCCTGGATGTGCTCAGGCAATGCTGGCTGCAGGACCACCTGAGTGGGCACCGTGGTGGCCATGGGATCGACTCCCAGGTGGGGGCAGGGGTCAGAGGCCTGGGAAGTCTCTCTGCTCTGGAGCACTTGGGATGCGCTCGCTGCAGAGTCCCAAGGACTCTACCGCCCGCCATTTGCGCTGGCCTTGGATGCAGTGGCCAGTGGGCGGACACAAAGCCACGTGCTTTGAGGAGCCCAAGCCAGTAGCAGCTCTCTGGTTCTGGTCGCTGTTCTCACCTGACATCAGCAAGCTTCCTAATATTTCTGTGAGACTGGGGTCGGCCTTCCCATAGGCTGAGCTGGGGGATGCAACCCCCCCTTTGGATTGGTAAAAGCAATTTGCCTTGGGTTACATAGAGTCAGATGCCAGATTTTCCAAAGCGGGGGTCCCGACTGCCAGCCCAGGCTTCTCTCATCTGTGACATGCTTGGATGGCTGTGAAAGTCCACGTCGGGGGAGGATGCGCACACGTACCCATTACCCTTTGCATAACCTCACACCAGGGATGAGATCACCAGGCGTGCGCAGGGGGAGGGCAAATCTGGTAGAAGTTGACCTTGGTGAGGAAACACACAGTCCAGTCCCCAGGGATACTGGACTCTTCCCATGTCCCCATGCTCTCAAGAGCAGGAAATCTTTGCTCAAAGCTAAACTTGAAACACAATTTCTCTGTTCGCAGCTGAAAGGACCCTGGGCTTTGCGAATCATTTGAAATCCCTTCCTCTCAAAAGCAGACTTTCTCCCAAACCTGGGAGATTCAGGTCTCAGGGAGGCCCCAGTTCCATGGTAGCTGGGGCTGGAGTCAAAGGATTTGCTTTAGGAAGGAAAGAAAGAGCATAACATTTATTGGGCACCTAGTATGCACCAGATGCTTTGCTACCTTCTTTTCTTATATGACTTCATCCATCATCTCAGCCACCCAAGGGATAAATAATATCTTCATGTGCAGATGGGAAATCTAAGGGTTAAGAGATTCTTGGCCCCAAGACTCCACAGCAGAGTGGGGTCGAATCACTACCCTATTATCACTACTTGGATGCTCAGAGGGACCTGTTCTTTGGGGATCTACATGGGCTAGTATATCATGCGTGAAGGCACATTTTCTGGCTCTTAAAAAAGGAGCCATGGGCTTCCCTGGTGGCGCAGTGGTTGAGAGTCCGCCTGCCGATGCAGGGGACACGGGTTCGTGCCCCGGTCCGGGAAGATCCCACATGCCGCGGAGTGGCTGGGCCCGTGAGCCATGGCCACTGAGCCTGTGCATCCAGAGCCTGTGCTCCGCAACGGGAGGGGCCACAACAGTGAGAGGCCCGCGTACCGCCAAAAAAAAAAAAAAAGGAGCCGTATTTTCACTAGTCAGGCTGGGATATTCTAAATCATTCTCATTTTACCAAGTTACTGACCCTGATATATTCATAACGTATGTCTACACCATTGTGGGTTGGGGCAGGGTGTAAGCCCTGCTGAATAATAGAGTCTATCTCCTCGTAGAATTAATCTAGCTATAGCTCCCCTGAAGTTAGAGTGGTTGGTCTTCAGCTCTCATGGTTTGGAGTCAAATCTCTGTCCATCTAATCTTAGGTTCTTCTCCTTTTTCAGAGGGAGAAGGCTCTCCTGGACCAGGTCCTGGCTTGGCTGCTGGTGAGCACAGGCCCTCAGCAACTCTGGGTTCTTCACCTGTTTGGTACACAGCAGGGGGTCAGCTGAAGCTCTCACAGCCTCCGGGGCTTTAGAGGGAACAGAAGCAGGCACTATGGGGACCTGAAGCCAAGTGGGCAGTTTCTGACTTCCTGTGAACTTGGGGGAACAGGAAGCTTGGGGCTCAGAGGAGCAGGGAGTGGCTGGTCTGGCTGCGGAAGGAGCTTTCCTTGGCCTGGACTGAATGGCCAGGAGAGGCACTGACTGGGTCCATGTGGGACTATCACCCTCCTCTCCCATGGGTGCAGAGGCCGAGCACAGACTAGAGTGAGCCTGGAAACCACAGTATCGCTAGGGGAGGGAAGGCAGTCTGTGTAGTCCGGAAGGGCCTCAGACTTGGAGTGGCAGGCAGGAGCATAGGAGAGGCTATGAAGTTTATGTAAGCCCTGGATTGTGGGAGAATCTCCAAGGAAAGGCAGTGTTGGGGAAAAGGAATCGAAACTCCAGAGGGCAGGGAGACGGAGAGAGAGCAGCCACACGGTCCAAAGGATATATGAGCTAGAAAGACCCAAGACTTTCTGGTTCCATTCCCGTCAAAAGTCGGAATGCAAGACTTCAGCAGAAATTAAGCATTTGGGATACAAGCTCCGTGAAGCTCTGGGAATAAGACTTGTGGATTTTCAGATGGCTTTTCCACAGAGACTGAGAACCCCTGTTATTGACTCCATCCCATTCTACCCTGATGTGTAAGTGTTTACCTCACCACTCTACCAGATGGCAAGCTCCTGGAAGTTAAGAGTCAACTGAAATCAATCTCTCCACCTCCAGAAGGCCTTGCTCTCCAGAGAGTGCCTGGCGAAGACCAGCTGCTCAGCAAGGACTGATTAGATTGGGAATGGTTACAATCTCATTCCCTCTCTGAGAAGGGCAAAGTTAGGGCTGATTTCTCTCACTTTGCCCAATAGCTTCTTGGTTCTGGGCACTCAAGGGAAAGTAGCATGAAGAGGAGCATGGAGGATAGAAGGTCCAGAGGTCCAGAGTCCTGCTCTGTCACAGGCTACAAGAAGAGCTCTACCACTTGGGCAAAATATGCTGGCTCAACTTTCCCATCTGTAAAATGGGCATCATGGTCCCTGACTCTTCTAGTTGAAGGGCTACTGTGGGATGGGGGACTATGGAGTGGAATAACAGGTTAATATATATGGAAGCACTCTGAAGAGTGTAAAGTGCTCTTCCACCGTAAGAGGTTGCAATTACTCGTTAGCACAGGAGGGTGAAGGTCTGTGCACTTAACTTTTACGGTTGCTGTGCACTTGGAGAGTAGCACAGAGCATGGACTCCTCAGCCTGGCTCTCGTCTCTCTTACTTGGGGGTTGTGTGATTGGGGCAGGCTATTTAAACTCATTGAGCCCCAAGTCCTCATCTGTAAACTGGAGACAATTGTACCTAGTAGAGTGAGTCGCTGTAAGGATTAAATGAAGCAACATATGTAAAGTTCTAAGCAGGGCGCTGGGCTTAAAAAAAAATAGTTCCTTGCCCATATCCTCTCTAAAATCAACACAGTCTTCTCTTTTTCCTGTCGTAGAGTGACAGAACAGAAGTCTATTTGCTGAGCGTCCTTTGAAGACTGGGGGGAGCTGCTCAGATTAGACCAGCATGGCCTGAAAGAGGACTAGGTTAGAAGTGAGGGATCATAATTATAGCTAGCACGTACTGAGTCATTTTCAAGTGCTTTACATGTGTTAACTCATTTAATCTTCACAACCACCCTAGAAGGTAGGATAAAATGGGCAAATGCATTTCACAGATGAGACAGTTGAGGCCCAGAGAAGTAAGACATTTGTCCAAAGTTACACAGTAGGTAAGTGACTGGGATGGGATTCAAATACAGGCATTCTGGGTCAAGAGTACAAGATTTTAGTCACTATGCTGTACTGCAGAGGGTCTTAGAGTTGAGAGGAAGCAGTCAGGAGGGGAGGGAGCAGGAAATCCAATCTTAGAGGAGAAGTTAGTCCAGTTCTCGCCTCTCTGCTTTTCACAGGAAAGGTGGTTCCTGTGAAGAGACTCTATTTGAACCCAGAGGTAGGTGCCAACAGAGAAATTTCTTCCTGAAAAAATAATACTGGCTGCTATTTATTTAGCACTTACCACGTGTACAGCATGCTACATTCGTTTCCTAAAACCAGACACGTTGCCTTCAAAGCTTCTTTCTACTCCATCACACTGTGTCAATGCCAGGGACTTTGGGCTCCCAGCTTCAGCCCACCCAAAGAGGGGCAAGACGTAGATGAGGGGATCTCTGCTGAGCACATGCCTGAATAATGTTATTGTTTTTAAAGCTGGGTGTTGCGTTTTTTAGGTGATGTCAGAATGTCCCCATGACCATATCAAAATGACTGCCCCAAAATGTTGTCATTTGTGCTTGCTGGGTGAACTCACACCACTCACATTAACTCACAGTCTTAGTTTCCTCAACTGTAAAATGGGATTGTGATACCTACCCTGCCTACCTCCCAGGTTTGTTTCAGGTGGGAAGGGAATGAAGCTGTGAAAGCCAAGGGTAAGTGTGTTTACTACTTGGAAGCCGCTGCTATCACACTATTTGTAAAATAAAGCCACAGCGTCTAGAGGTGCTAAGAGACAGTCTAAGAGACAGCTAGCTGCTCCCTGGTTCATTGCTCTTTCCGCTACATCACCACACCCAAGGCCAGGGAGAGAGATGGATGGAGAGTTTCAGAGCTGGCTCTGGGCAGACCAGAGACTTGCCTTCTTCCCTAACCCATGAATTGGCATATCTCGTCTCCAGGTGTTCAGGGACCTGTAATTCCCCTAGTGAAGGGGGAGAGTGATGGCGAAGGCTGTGGTGCAAAACAGCGCCAGCAGCTTAGGTGGCCTGGGGCAGTTGCAAAAAGGGAAGTGGGGGTGGTGAGAGACGGAGCTTGCGCAGCATCTGTGCTTGTGCCGGAGGGTCCCCTGGCTGGCCTGGGGATGCTGTCGGGCTGGGCCAGGGGAAAGCCTATGTCTGAGGCCTCCGGGCTGCAGAGCCAGGAGGAACATCAGGACTGGGGAATGCTGCCTATGCCTGGGAGGGGTCTCTGCCCGCCTCACTCACTTTCCCAGGAAGGACCTCATTTTTCCCACTTTAGCAGGTGCAGAATGACACAGTGATACACACTATACCTCAAAGTGGCAGGAATCTGTGAGAGCAAAGCTGGGTTGAAATTGGAAAGGATCTCAGAGCCTCTTCGAAGCTGGGAATAAGGGGCTGCCTGTGCCCTCACCAGAAAGGTGGAGGTGGAAAGCTTCAAGGGCTAGAAGAGTACCTGCCTCACGCCAAGCACTGCACATGCCTTATCCTATCCAGGTCTTTCGGCTGCTCAATAGTCCTGGAATAACTGAACCGAACTGAAAAACACCGAACAACTGTTATTTCGCTCTAGAGTTTTCAAAGCAATTCCACACGTTTTCTCGTTTGAATCTCACGTCCACCCTAAGTGATTGGCCTTATTTGTATCCCCATTTTACACATTAGGAAACCGAGACTGAGAGAGCAATTAGGTGACTTACCTAAGGTCACAGTTAAGTTATAAAGGAGTTAGTAGGGAATTCGGAGACCAAACTTAGAGCAGAACCACATGTGCTGACCCAAGACATCCCTTCTTCCCACCTGCTGAGCTTCCACCCATGCGTCCTTACTCAGCTCTCCGAGATGCGCCTGCCTACTCCCCCACAACATGCTCGAGCACACAAGCAGCGACCACGCTCTCCTCACCCCACTCTCTGTAAGCTGGGAGTCATGCACGCAGAGAGCACTGCCTGAGACACCATCCCGGGCCCTTCCCAGATGGCATCCCTTTGGGGATCCCAGAGCAGCCACACTTACTTTTAACCACTTCCTTCTATCCTGTCAGCTTCTTGGGCACAGCCTGCTGACCAGTCCGCAACCCTTGCCTTTCTAGAAGCCTCTGGCAGGACACTGGATACTGCTGCCAAAACTGAAACTGTGTGTGGTGCTTGACCCACACCTGGGTTCTTAAAGGGACACTCTCCCACGGGCATGGCGGCTGGCCAGTGGCACGTGACTCCCACAGATCCCTCTTTCCTTTCCTTTTGGCTTTCCTGGCTGGCACCACTTGCTTCTCCTTGACCTTGGGAGACTCTGTTACTTGGGAATCCTACATCTTTACAGCTGCAGGATGTGAGATAGGGTATCAAGCATGAAGAGCCCGTTCTGTTGCTTTCTAGCTGCAAGATTCTAGGCAAGTCACCTTCATATTTCTTTTCAGCTGGAAAGTAAGGAGAGTAATACCAAACCTACAGGTTGAGGATATAACCAGATATTAGATGTGAAACACCTAGCCCAGGGCACGGCATGGAATCGATATGCATTGGAAGGGGTATAGGTGGCAGGAATAGCCTCACATCCTTGGACTCATATCTCCACTCACCTGGCAACATGTCCCCCACTCCCTGGGCTATTCAGCCTGGATTAAGTCCACTTGTTACGCACCTCCTGCAGAGCCCCTTTTGCCAGCTCCAGAGCTCCCAGGACCCCGGGGACCGTGCTCTTCCCTCCTCACTCACTAGAGGAATTGGAGATTCTGGCTGCCTCTGAGCTCCCCCGGGAATGGCAGACCTCAGAGTCTTGTTGGAACCTGGGCTTGGCGCCTCGGCAAAGAGGGCGCTGACAGGCAGAGCTGGGGTAGAAACCTCCTTCCCTGACTCAGTTAGTCCTTGGTGCTCTCCCTGACCTGACCCAGTTAGGACTCCCAGGAGTTCCCCAAATGACCTGAGTCACACAAGTGAACCCCACTCCCCAACACACATGTGCGTCCTCCACCCCTCACCATGCTCCCCCCACAGAATCCTGCCCCATCATACCTGCGCAGGGCTGGCCCAGGCTCTCCCTACAGCATCCTACAGACTGAACCCCAAAAAGAGGAAGGAGGAAAGGGGAAATAGAGTCCCGGAAAAACACAAGGCAGTCAGAGCCCAGGTCTTATTTTAGCTACCCACTCAGTCACAGCAGGCTATCAACTCGCGATCACAGGTTTGGATGGCAAGAAAAGAAACCAGGTTTTCTACTATGGAGCTTAATTTTAGACCCTAAACCCACAATCTGACTGATGTAAGAAAAAAGTTACCTAGTCATTTCTGGGCAAAGTTGGTCCAATTCAACGATATCTCAGTCACTTTACTCCCGATTGAAAACTCAGTCTCATTCTGGATTTTCTTTCCGTTTTGTCTCCCCTCTCTCCTCTGGTGATGATGTGAACCCTGGGGAAGTGGGCCTGGGTGAGGGGATGGCTTGTGCCAGTGTAACTGTCGAGGCAGTGGGAAGGAGGGCCCCATCACACTGGCCTTGCTTTGTCATGGTTCTATGTTGGCCTCATGCACCGGAAGGAAATAGTCCCATCCACTGAGGTTTAATGTGCCCTGCTGGTTGGTGGCCTTTACACTGGCCCATCCTGAGAGGTCTGTTGTCCACTCTGTGTTCTACTTGTCCCTTCATCTGGGCTCCTTCGGGTAGGACCTCCGGGCCCACTCAGCCCTTCCTCGCCCTTCTTGTGTATACAGGGCAAATGCGGCTCATCTGCATCTTTCTGATGCCTCCGGGAGATCGTGTGCCTCAGAAGCACGTTCTCCCCGACACCCCTTGTAGCCTTTTGTGCTCAATTGTCCCCATGTAACTGAGGCTGCAAAGGACATGGGCAAGATGCTGACCACCAGAGTTGCATACAGGACAAGCAAGGCACAGGCCCCCTAGACTCTGATATCTCCAAACCCTTCTGGACCTCTCCGTCATTGTCAACCTCCTCTCCCGACTGCAGCCCTGATCTAAGCCCGATGGTGGTGGGTGGGAAAGCACAAAGACACATCGATAGCTAAGCCATCTTTCTTCCCCTTCAGCAATTGTTCTTCCTCCCAGTTCCAGGGTCAATGTGAAGTGGGAGGATGTGAGGGGAGATGGAGATGGTTTGGGGACAGTTAGGGGAACATCCTGGTTCTGCCAGATTATAGCTCCTTTCAAAGGTTTCCTTCTCTCTCTCTCCTTTGGAGCTCAATTGTCAAGATATTTGTAGGTTTTGTTTTCTTAGTCTCATTAACCGATTTCCTCCAAAGCAGGGATACCTTGTGTTGTCTGGGCTGGAGTTGGTGTTAAGAGAGGCCCACTGAGGACTAAGACAGAACCTTGATGAGTGTAAGCCTGTGGGGAGGGAGGGAAGCACATCCATGAAACAATTGCTTCTCATGCTGCCTTGGGGGCCTCAGATCTCCACTCCTGTTCCTGTAGTCTGTGATGGTGGGAGGGTTCCTCGATCATGTCCTGCTGTATTCCCAGGAGCCCCCAAGACTATCTTAGCATACCGTTCCCCCACTCACCCCTGCCCCGCCCTACATATCCAAGACCCGCCTGGATTAGTGATCCAGCTTAGGGAAAGAAGAAAATGAGAAGTAGAACCCAGGGAAGAGCCACAAAGTCAAGACCCTGAGTCCTATTTTGGGCTCAGCCACATGCTAGTGGTGTGATTAGGGTCCCCCAGCTTCCCCTCTTTCACTGTGGTTTCCCCACCTGGAACCCACTGGCCCTAAGACATAACCCCTGCATCCCAGTCCTGAGAGAGGAGATACTGGCCAAGAGGGTCCAACTACCCAACTCAATAGTGATGATAGCAACAGGAATTATACCTCCAAAGCTGCCATCACTTCATCTGCTTAAAAGCTCCCCCTCCCTCTTAAAATAATCATATGAGAAGAATATAATAATGAGAATGGCTTCTCATTTGGCTTTCACGACTCTGGGACTCAGCATGAGTCAGTGTGGGGAAGTGCAGAGCCCTGGTCTGGGGACAGAACGCCTGTATCGTGGCTCTGGCTCTGCCTCTAACTTGCTGAGCGACCTTTGCCAAATCACTTCCTCCTTTAGGGCTGCAGTCGTTTCATCTGTTGAATGGGGGCGCTGGACCAAATGGTCTCCAAGGCTTTTCCAGTTCTAGGATTCTGTGTTTGATCGAGCACCCCATTAGAGTCCTGTGGCTGCTGTAACAAATTACTACAACCTGTGTGGCTTAGAACAGCTGAAATGTATTATCTCTTGGTTCTAGAGGCCAAAAGTCTGAAATCAAGGCATGGGTGATGTGCTTCCTCTGGAAGCTCTGGGGAAGAACCTGATCCTTGCTTCTTCTGGCTCCTGGTGGCTGCTGGCATTCCTTGGCATTCTTTGGCTTGTAGCCGCATCACTCCGATCTCTGTCCTTGTGTTCACGTTGTCTTTTGAAAGTGTATCTCAAATGTTTCTCTGCTTCTCTTATAAGGACACTTGTGATGGCATTTGGGGTCCACCTGGATAATCCAGGATGATCTCCTCATCTCAAGATCCTGAACTGAATTACATCTGCAAAGACCCTTTTCTCAAATAAGGTAACATTTACAGATTCTAGAGATGAGGAGGTGCACATGTCTTTGGGAGGTCGTGTTTCAGCCTACCACAAGCATCTACTATGCCCATGACCAGTTCGATCAGTTTGCCACAAAATTACGCCCACAAAAAGTTCGAGGTCCAGGGAGATTTGAGACATGCAGGGGTATGCATCCCTGTTCCCCAAGGGCTTATGGTTTAACTGAGGAGTCATCACCCCAACACACCACTGCCAAAGAGCGACACCAGCCAGGCAGTGTAGCCTTGTGGAAAGCTCCCAAGCTCCAGACCCAGAACGCCCTGGGTTTACGTAGGAGCCCTGCCACCTACTAGCGGGGGGACCCTTGACAAGTTTTTTAATGTCTCTGGACCTTGGTATTCTCATTTATAAAATGGGGCTAATTACACTTACCCCATAATTATGGTATGAAGATTAACTGTAATATGGACAGTGGCTGGCATCTAAAAGGTGTTTACTGTCCAGCTTCAAATGAAAGGGGCAGCATAGGCTTTTGGAACAGAGCCCCACTGACCCATGAGGAACCAAGGGCGGGGAAGTGGAATGACTTGCCCAGGTTTGCATGGTGAGTTGATGGCATGGATGGGTTGAGAACCAAGGTCTCCCAGCATTGGGCACTTTCCTCCACTTCCCAAAGCCTTTACTCCCCCAGATGAATCTTCTGAATTGTGTTTCCCCAGGCAGCAAAGGGCTCCCATTTGCATCCTGAACTGATCCAGGGAAGACGGGAGGGGGCCAGGTCCACACGCCTCCGCAGGCCCAGCCCTTCAGATTGGCACCACTAGCGCGTTGCTCCCAGACCCGGGGCTGACCCAGCCACCAACAGAGAAGGGGAGGCCAACGCCATCCAGTCCTCCCCCAGAACTCCACTGCCCTTCTGCCATTGCTCACTGTGGACGGTCTCCATGAATGTAGCTGGACAAGTGGGATAAGATGGGACGGATGAAATGCCTATAACTGCCATTTACTGCCTGCTCTCTGCTCCCATGTGCGGATTTTTAGCTGAGTCAATGTTTAACCCTTGTCTGGAGTCAATGTTTAATCGCAGGTCAGCCAGCCCTGAAATTTAGCATTCCTTGGTAAGCCAGTAATATATAGTATTTTAGTATCAATCACTGGAAAATAGAGTTGTGACAGTGGATCTACCAAAGCTAAATAGCAAGCCCCATCCCCCCCCCTTTTTTTTACGGATGTTGACTGTTTGGGATTGTTTACGCCAAGTATCCTGCCCTCGCCATCAGCAAATAACGATCTAGCATTTCCTGGCCCCAGCTGTCATCTACTGACAAGAGCACAGCATTGGTTCTTCCTGTTCTAATTTCACCTTTGAGGCTTGGGAGAGGGCATGGGATGGGGACGACTGTCCTTTTGGTCAGCTGAGCGCTGCCATCTGGAACGTAGTCCCTAGTGTGGTCACTGCCTGGAATCCCAGACTAGAACCGTCCAGTCGGCTGGGCTTGCTCGGGCAAGCTTTTGGGGGAGTTTCTAAGCACAGACTTACGTTCAGAGGCTCCCTGGTGAATCTCCCCATTCGGAAGTAGGTAGAAGGACATTTCATTATAAATGCTCTATGTTTGCCTGGCTACTGGGTGATTTCATAGGGGTTCCCCAGGGCCCTTCTTAAGGAGCTTGGAGCATAGCATCTATGATCTGGCAGCCTTGTGTCCATGACAAGAGCAAGCTCAATGAAGGAAAACTCAGAATGGCAAGCTGGGTGGTGGACACGTGGGGAGTGTGAAAGAGAGGGAGAGGGCTGCGACCAGATTAGAGGTTCAGGTTACTGGATGTGTTGGAGAGGGTGACTTACTGGCCACGTGTGTGCACCTGAGCCTCAAATCTTTTCTTTTTTCTGCATGAACTCACTGAGTCACCTCCTTCTCCCTGACTACCTGCCTCCCTATGTCACTGCGCAGATGTCCAATCCCTCATCTGTTTTCCTAGCTCTGTTGACTCCCAATCAGGGAGTGAAAACAACATTTCTTCTAGGCCTCCCGGAGTGGTAGTGAGGAGGATTGCCTGTACTCTATCATTGTGGCTGGTGGGGGAGTGAAGGCAGAGACTGTGGTGGGTGCCCCCTGAGCCTATGTCTTGTCCCAAGGAGGCTAGGAGTGATGAAGTGGAACATCAAAGAGTCTGGAAATGGAAAGTTGGCCTTGGTCCCAAGGCTCCCTCTATTTCCCCTAAGCCAGTCCCGGGACCCCAAAGAGCTTTTATTCTCTGGTTCTGAGAGGCAGGAACAAATGAACAAACCATTTCTGAGGTTACCAAACCACTCTCTTGCCCTCTACTACCTCCATCCCTTGGCCAGGAAGGGGCGGAAGAAGGAAAATTTTCAGAGTAGACATCCAAAGTCAACAGAGTGTCAGGTGACAGGGCCTAGCCCCTCTCATGAGCTACTGGTGTCCTCCTGAAGCCTTGTTGTTTCCTTGTTCCTGGTCTGAGCCTGGCCTTTAGCCCAAGGTTTGCCTAGCAGGCAGCCATTGGAAAAACATCGCCTGTGATCCCCTGCAGCCTGTGCCATCCGAGCCTCAACAGTCCCACCTGTATAGTGGTGTACAATCTGCTTCTTTCCGGTGACGTATACTGTAATTAATTTTCAGTTTTCTTTGTTACACAGGTGGAGGAGAGTGCTGGCAAAATGAAAAATTTAGACAAGTTGCATTTCCTAACCAGTCTGTCCTTCCCATGCCAGGCTCTAAAGAAGTGAACTCCTTGATGCCCTTTTTCTGAATTCGTGTCTGAAGTGAGGTGCAACATCTTCAAATTATGGGACAACTTGGAAAACGCCTTTGGTCATGGTCATCCTGGCTCTCTTCCTCTTGTCTAAGATACTCAGGGCTGGGGAGGCAGGACCCTGTAACATTAGGAGAAGAAGTGGCCCTTGTTGACTGACCCTCTACACTCAGAGCAACACTGGTAGATCTAGATCAAGGCAGCAAACAAGCCAAGGTTGGGAACTCGGCCAGAGGTTGGAAAAGGCAGAACACAGGAGATGCCAGATGCTAATCAGGGAACATATGTCTTCAACAAAATGGGACCAGAAGGCAAATGGTGGCCTCCTGACCCAGTGCCTCAGTGCTCGTGATTTCTACGAGCCTCTAGGAGTATGGCATATAGGGTCCTTTCCTGCAGCTGGCACCTCTCTGCTGCTTGTCTGGGTTTCAGCTGACCCCCTGGAGAGCAGGCCATGGGGTGACAGCTCATCCCCTTGCTGACGGTGAAGGGAGCAGGTTGGCCTGGGAGGGCCAGTGCCTGCAAGCCAAGCTGTGTCACTTCAAGAAAAATGGAGGGCTTGGTGGCCCTGGACCCTGCATGCAAGGCCACCCACAGAGAGTGTGTTTCCTTTCGTGTAGAATCTCCATTCTCCATTGAACGTTTGTCAAGCTGTTAGCCCTGGATTATCTACACCAATGGAAAATAATCACATAATCCATGTCTACTTGGCTGAAGTGAAGTATAAGTCTTTCTGTGGAAGTACCTTCCTCTTTATATCTGACTGGAGCTGTTATTTAACTGATTCTGTATTTCCCAGACCCCACTGGCTCCTGGAGAAGAGGAAGAAATCCCCGAAGTCTTAGTGGAGAGCATGAGAAGTCGTCTGTGGAGTTAAGCGTTTGCCCTGAGTTACCTGTGACAGATGGACACCGCTGCAGGCGATTAAGATCTGAGCTCAATTTGTACAAATGCCAATAAGGACCTCGGGGCTGGTGAGTGAATTTTTAGCTCTTAGTTCCAGCTCCCTGAACTTTTCCACTTCACTTAGCCAGGACAGGAGTAAGTCAGCTCAGTGATTGAAGAGAACAAATTATTGGAAATGGTTATGAAATTTTTACACCCAGGCCTAAAAGAGGAAAACAAGGAATTCTCTAGAACCTTAAACAGGGAAGGCCTGACCAGATATGCAGGCCATAAGTCCAAGTATGGAGGTGCAGCGCCATGATCAAGGATCTAGGCTGTAGCTGCTGTGCGTTCAGTGCCCAGGTGTGTAGCTACTTCCTGTCTCTGGCTTCAGTCTTCTCATCTGTAAAATGGGGATTATCCTGCTTACCTTACAGAAATGTTGCATCAAGTGAATATGGAATGTGAAGTCACCTAGGGGCGTGCCAGCTGTGTAGAGATACTTAACGAACAGTAGCAGCATTAATAGGTAGCGAGGTGAGAACGGGAGGGTTGAGCCCTAACCCGGAGAACATGCTTGATCCTAGGAAAGTCAGTGCTTCCCTGCCCTGTACCTTGGATTAGAAATCTCCATGAACACTTCCCTGATTCCAGCTTCAGAGATGGAGTGCCTCCCTGCCCCTCATCCCAGAGGTGTGGGTATCATGCTAGCTGGGGATATGAGATTACAAAACCAAAGCACTGACAATACCCAGCAGTGGATGTGGCCTGCTTAGCCTGCTTTGCCTCTGGCCCCTTAAGTCCAGGCTCCTGCCCCACTGCAGGCATCCTTTAGCCCATAAAGGAGAGCTGTAAGCCTTCGGGGCTGCCCCACTTCCTTCCTGGCCAAGGTTTCCCTCAGATCTTATCTCTGCTCAGCTCCAAAGACTTTGATCTTGGCTCTGCTCCATCCATTTGAAATTTTACTGGCTTCTCCTGCCTGCGGACCTCAGCTTTCCCTGGAACTCTGATTTGGCAGTCTTTCCTACTTCTGGAAGCTGTCCCTGACTCCAGCCCCTTGGCCAACACCCTTGCTGGCTTGTCCCCTCCTTCCCCCAGGCAGGGGGTCAGGCAGAATGCCCCAAGGCTGAATCCCAGACAGAAGGATTACAAGAGCTCAGAAGGAGGAGGAGGTGAGGAAAGGGGTGGTCCAGGGCAGCTGTTGAGAAGGAGTGATCCTTCATATCAGAGCGGGAACAGGAGAGTCTCAGTTGGTTTTATGGCCTAATGCAGGGATTGGCAAATTATGGGTCTCGAGTCAGACCCAGATCCAGCCTGCTTCTGTAAATAGTTTTGTTGAAACATAGCCAAAGTCATCCACTTAGAGATTGTCTCTGGCTGCTTCTGTGCTGCCAGGGCAGAACTGGGTAGTTGTGACAGAGGCTGTACGGCCTGCAAAGTCTGAAATATTTACTATCCGGCCCTTTCCCAAAAAGGTTTGCTGACCCCTGGTTTAGTGCATCAAGCTTCCCCAAACAAGAAGTGATTTGAGGAACCCAGTCCTGTGAGGTTGTTTCACCAAAACACAATAGTCCAAAACCCAGGGAAACACACACAATGTCCCCACCGCCCAGAGCTATTCACAATGCACCTTAGTGGATTAAAGCCTTCCAAAAATCCTGCACAAAACCTGTTTTTTGTTTAACCCACATTTCCCAAACTTCTTTGGTCTACCAAACCTTTTTCTCAGCATGCCTCTTAACAGCCCTCAGAAGCTAGCACTCTGTGGACACCTCTGGAAAACTCTATCAGGTGGAATGATCCTATACAGCCTGGGTTCTCTCCTGTTCCTGCCTCTAATGAGCTGAGGGACCACGGTTGAATTACATACCCTTCAGGGCCTGCTTCCTCATTGGTTGGATGGGATAACAGTGGCTCTCCTATCTCTTTTACAGGTGTTTCAGACAGGTCCCTGAGATCATGTGCACGAAAATGGTCTGGAGCTAGGGCTGTGGTGTCATTGATTTCTGAGGATGAGCTTTGCTCTGATACATTGTTTAGCAAAGGTGAAGTGGGGAAGCCACCAGGTCGAGGTCGTGAGTTCCCCTTTCTAGTCCTCACTCTGTTATTCCTAACTGAGTTAACTGAGTGACTTTCAACAAGTTACTTCCCCCCATGGGGTCTCAGTTATCTCACCCTGGGCAATGGATTTTAGACTGGTTAATCTCTGAGGATCTATTAGCTCTGAAATTCGGTGACTCCCTTTGGTTAGGTGCAGGCAACTTCCCTGCTTATCCAAAGCAGTGGGTCTTTCTCTCCCAAACCATGAAAATGGCATCGTATTGATTTTCTCTGGACAGTGTCTGGGTTCAGCTCCAGCTATGAGGAGGTAGTAAGGAAGGAAGGATTTCTGGTGCTGCTGACAGCTTAGGAGAGAGGGCCGAGCCTTCTGGGAATGTCTACCTGACAATTCTTGACTTGATACTGGAGCCTTTCTTTCCCTTCTCTTCCACTGCTCAAGGGCTGCTCTGTCCAAACATGAAGTTCAGACAGCTTGCTGACGGATCTGGCAAAATAAAAGAGCAGATGTAATTCCTGAAAAGACAGTGGGCCCAAGAGTGGAGCAAAAGTCCCCCAACAGGCATGAAATAAAGTGATTGTAAAGCAGAAACCACATAAAATTCCTCTTGGCCACCTTCTCTCTTATCTGTCCCTCTTACCATAACCACTTTCCAGCTTCACCATCAGTCCTTGATATCAAGGATTTACAAGCAGTTGAATAAGAGAAGCTTTATGAAGAGGATGAGAATCTACTGAAAAATACCCTCTTCCTTCATGAACTTAGGAAAATCCCAGAAAATCTTGACTGGGTCAAAAGGTCTACAGCATAATAAGTATGGGGCCAAACGGGCAGGGATGAATTGGGAATGAGGGTTCTTCCTTTTGGTCCCTGTGTAAGGACCTATGGGATCATCTAGGGGACTCCCAAATGAAGGGGGATTCAGAACATCTGTGTTGGCAGTGTCCCCAGAGGTCATGGAGCCCATGCCCCTCCAGTCAGCCATTCAGTCACAAATATTTATTGCGGGCCCTACTGAGCTGAAGTTCTTTGGGGACATAGTAAGATGGAGAAAACACAATTACTGCCCTAAGAGCTTAGAATGTACTTGAAAGGGTTATAGTTTAATGTGTGCAGCAGGCTGAGTGTTAAGAGATGTCAGAAAAAGGGGGCATCTACCAAGGGCTAGGAGTGATGGTTGAAATCTTGTTAATTCTCCACTCTGATTGGAAGCCTCTCATATTTTCAAACCTCCAGGAATGGAAATTCCACTTTTTCCAGGTCCACTGACCTCCTCCAGTAACTAATAGATCCTTTCTTGCAGCCTTCTTTGAGTCATAGTGTCACCTTTGGCCATGAAAAATGCTGGACCTTCCTTGGTCCAGTGATGGTCAGCCTTTGCTTCCCCAGATGGAGTCCCAGCTCCCCAAGCTTCCCTTCATACAGGCGGAGGAAGGAAGAGAAGAGGCTGGTATTCGGTCCTGGTTCTTTTTTCCATGGTGTCTGAGCGGCTTATCCTTCTATTCCTTGGGGTCCAGGGTCCCTCTCCGGGATACTCAGGCTGGCACGGAGAGGAGGAGAGTCATCTTGGAGCATCTTCCTTTCCACCTGGGGAAGCTGCTCTGGCTGGAGGCTCAGCTCCGGGAACTGTTTCATCTGAATCAAGGTGACCCCTGATGACCTTTCTGTCTCCTGAGCTGCACAGACACAGAGCACACTGTGAGCATCCTGGGCACTGAATTTGATTCCTTGAGAACCACCCTCACCCATCGCAATCCTCAAGGACTTCCTGACACAGAGGATTTGCAACTGAGCCCTTAGATCGGCAGGGATTGGGCCAGGCCTTTGGGGAGCTGGGTCTGAGAATCTTAGCCCCTTTGACTTGCTCCCAGAGCATCTCACCCTTTCTTCGCCAGATCTAAACGCCATGGAGCAGTCCCTTTAGGAATGTTTAACCCCGGGCCTGGTGCTTTAAGAGACTTCCAGCTGGGCCGTGCAGAGGGTACAAATGCAGTCTGGTTCCACATTTGGGCCCTGTACTCCGACCTGCTGTCAGGACTGTTCACGTGGTTCATATGACTACCAGCTGTCTTGCCGCCTTCTGAAGAGCTTCTCCTTAAGCTCTGGGATGCCATTGAGACATAAATACATAGACTACTTTCCCATTTGATTGATAAAGGAACCATGGCCAAGCTTGGTTAAGTGGCTCAGACTAGAATTTAGCACTTCTACATCCAGAGGTCCTGGTACCAACTCTGACCCCGACCCAGTCCTGAGGGTGTCAGATGGGAACAGGCGCTCCCCTCCCCGGCCTTGGGGTGACTTAAACTCCACTTACACCTCCTCTTTCTCCGGAGCTTCCTTTGCAGCAGAACAAGAGCCATCAGCATAAGCGGACACAGCACCGAAGAGACTGGAGTCAGCATCCGAGAGATGTTTTTCTCTTCCAGAGAAATACTGGAGTGGAAGCAGCAGGGGAGGGGATGGAAGTTGGAGCTGGGTAGGAGACTGAAGACCCTTTGGCCCTTGCCCCTCATTTTACAGATGAGAAGCTGAGGCCAAGGCAAGCTGACTGCCCGAATTCCCATGGAGGGTTAGTTGCCAAGCTGAGACTAGGTCCCCTGCCTTCCAGATCCCAAGCCCTGATCCTTTCCCTCCTCCACCAACGTGCAACAGTGGGCAAGAGAAGTGAGTGAGGGTCAGGGCATCTACGCTTGGCATTTGGCTTTGCCACAATCTGTCTTTGTAGCTTCAGTGAGTCACACCCCGACCTCGTCGGAGCTTGTTTCCTCATCTTTAAAAAAAAAAAGTCCCAACAGTCCCACCTAAATATTCCATTATTCTAGTGCTTATATTTTTGCTTGAAAATCACATGAAGATGCTCAGATAGCGTTCTCCCAGCAAGGACCCTTGAATGAGGGAGGATTCTGACTTTCATGTCCCTTATGCTTTACTGTCCTGAGGTTACAAAGGGAGAGGAGTAAGCAGACAGAGGGGGTCACAGAGGTTAGCTCACTGAGAAGCGTGCAAAGGGATGGAGCAGATGTGGAGTCCCAATGGAGAGGGCAGCCTGGGGGTTTACCTCTTCACTTGGGAGTCCTTGCCCAGGGGCCTGAAGGGCCTTGCTGCCAGGGCCTGGCTTGACGTCACTTGGGGACCACTGTCTCCAGCAGGGGTATCTAGGTCTCCTTCACTGCTTCCTTCCGCAGATGCCATCTCTATGCTGGTTGGCTCCAAGGTCCACACAACTGCAACTGGGGGGGTTCCTTCAACGGAGCCCAGGGCTTGTGGCTTAGAAACCGACATTTCTTCTTGGTGGGTTTCCCACATCCACTTACCTGAGACCAGGGTTGATGGCCTAATGGTCGCCATGACCTTCTCAGCTGTGTCTGGGGCTATTCTGACCCTCTCTGTTTCCTCTCTTTGCCTATCAGTCCCAGTAGTTGTTTCCCTCTCTCTTTCGCTGGCCCTAGTCCTGTTTGCTTCCAAACTTCTGGTGCTCCACACTCGATCACCTTCTGTTGTATTGGACACACCTCTGATGGCTGAAGCTGGACTCTGTGGAGTGGGGATGGTTGCCCAAATGGAACCCTCTAGCTGGCTGCCTGTTCCTGGAGCTACTACCCCAGTTGCTCCTGGGGTTTGTCTTCCCTTAGCTGAAGCTGTGGTTTTGCTGGTTCCTAGAGTCAGAGAAACTCTGTCCCATCCCGTCCCTTGTCTCTCTATAGTCTGCATAGTTCCTGGTGTCCGTCTGTTGGCCGCTGGCGATACTGTCACAAAGGATCCCGTGATGAGCTCGCCAGCAGCCACAGTGGCTGCGGGGACGGCTCTGGAAAGACCTGTGTGAACAGCAGAAGGAGACCAAATGAGAAGGCTATCCGGGCTGCCTACAGGACACCAGGCTGCAAAGGACACCAGGCTTGACATGTTTGCTCCATGGAATGCAACCTCACTAAGCAATGCAGTCTTTGGCCAATATATTGGATAAAATAAAAAATTGGGAAAACAAGATGTGTTCTCTAGTCTGTTGCCAATATTGACATTTTATGTCCCTATCTCCTTTTACGCCCACAAATTCTCTATCCAGCTGCCCCAGGACACCATGCTGTCCCCTTTCCCAGGGCCCACTTCCCTTCATGTACTGCTTTTCAAATAAGAAAAAAAGAAAACTCCAGTCACAGCAGAGCAGCCAATGTCAGCAGATGGTTAGATAGCAACATCTATTCAAACAAGTCCACTCTCTGGACTCCTGCCTGCCTGTGCCATCTCTCTGGTAGACCTGCCTTTCATAGCCTGGATGCCCTTCCTTGGACTCTGGGTACCTGACTCTAGATCAACTCTCCAGAACGAGCCACGCACGGCACTGGCCTGGTAGCTGTTGGATGTCTGCTGAGAGGCTCAGCCTTAGGAAGAGCTCAGTCTCCATTCTTCTGCTTTGCCTGTCTTATGTGCTCTGCATGTCTGAACAAAAAGACATCATGACCCTAAGAAGCCATGCCCTCCAATTCACCAGCTTCACTGAGCTCTCTTCAAATATATGTGCCACAGCTTTCAGGGGGAATTGGGTGAGATAGATTACGGGGATTCAGTTGGGACGTTTTCCCTAGTATCTACCTTCCCTCTGAAGGTGGTCTCCATCTGAAATAGAAGTCTATGTCTTAAAGTCCTTGCCTGACCCCAGCTTTTCATCATCACTCCCCTTGTGCTTAAAGCCCTCTTGGACCTCTGGGTCTTCTGTTGCCCCTTGCCCTTCCTAACATTCATGTCACCAAACTTGACCTGCCAGCCACCAACCCTTACCTGCAGAGATGGTCAGGTTCATGCTGAAGAATAGCATGTTGTTTGTGTTTCCAATGCCACAGCGGTAGTGCCCCACATCCTCCGGGGACAGCTGGGACAGCCTCACCACAAACAAGCCTCTTTGTGGGAAGTCTGTTAGGGCCACACGGCCACGGTAGCGAAGGTGAGTGTAGTGGTTGGTGGACACGATGGTGTGGCAGACCCACGTCAGGGGTCTTAGGCGGCACCAGTACTTCCTCTGGTGGCTGTTGATGGGCAAGGGTGGGTAATGGCACCGGATGGTGACAGCTCCCCCAGGCTCCCCAGACACCAGCCTCGGGCCCTTCAACGCATTTGCAGCTGCAGGCAGAGAAAAAAAAAGTCCGGAGCAAGAGTGCTGAATTTGTCACTGTTTGGGGAGCTATGAGCTCCAAACTCTGCCAGAATTAGGGAACAGGTCAGAAAATGCCTCCGTGAAAGTGAAGCTAGAAAGAATCAATATAGAAATGTCAGAGCTTAGCCACTAGGTCAGGAGTAGCTCCAAGGTATGAAATGGAGCTGTGTCCAAGGCCCCATGGAGAGATGAAAATGCATCAATAATCTTACCACTATTTAGCTAACCACTATTGAGCTTGTCATGTGCAGGTGTTCTTGCACATGTCTGTCCAAAGCCTGGATTCATGCCACTGTGCTCCAGTGCAGGTGTTTTTTAAAAAATGTTTAAGAAGCTGCCATCTAAGCACCTGTAAGAAGGCCAAGGCAAGAGCTGACAGAAGGGTTGTGGTTTATTTGCATAGAATGTAAAAGAGAGATGCTAAAACAACAAGGTCCTACTGTATAGCACGGGGAACTATATCCAATATCCTGTGATAAACCATAACGGAAAACAATATGAGAAAGAATATGTATATGCATAACTGAATCACTTTGCTGTACAGCGGAAATTAACACAACATTGAAAATCAACTCTACTTCAATAATTTTTTTTTTAAAAGAGGGATGTTAAATAGTAAAAAGAGATGAGTGTGACTTCTGCTGAAAGGAGAGGGTGCTGGAAGCACAGGAATCCTGCTCTGCTGGGTGGATAACTCCCCAGACCGTCGTTTTCAAAAACATACATACTGCTCCCTTCTCTAGAAATGGAAATAACCAAGCGTCACTGTCAAAGCACAGCAGAATTTTGAATACGTCTGCTTTGGGGGTAGGCGTGAATCACAGCTGAAGCACAGTCTATGGTCCTTTTACTGATTTAAATTTGATCCAATGCAAGCAGAAGCAAAGTTTACTCTTTCTCTCACTGCCTCTTCCTACTAGCTCTGGGATGTCCCTCCTTGATGAAATCTCAGACATAATTTCAAGTATAGTAGCTTCCATAGTCTCGCTTGGATAGGAAGATGTCCAGCCCAGTGACTGCTGCAACTCCAGCCTCTTATCCAACTGAAGCCTTTTCCAATTTCCCAGCTACACTTGGAGGCCTGATGTGGGGGAGGGGGACAGGTCGGGGTCTCTTGCTTTGCTCGACCCCTTCCCCTACTCAGAACTGCTCTGGGGCCCCTCTGGGATTGTGTGTGGAGGGGAGAGACGAGAGTTGAATGGAAAGTCGTGATCTGCTGGTGGCGCCCTCCGGGCATGGCAGACGTCCAGAGCTGGGTCCTTCCCTTTTGCCTCCCAGATCGCTTGTCCGTGGCCTCTGGCTGCAGTTCCCTCTTGGTAAAAAACTGCCTCTCCTCCTGCTGGGCTTTTATGACTCCTCCACGACCAAGCCTAGGACTTCTGGCCACGTGCCCCTCTCGTGGTTACAATCCCTTCTGGGTAGACCTCTTGGTAGAGGCACTGGGACAGCTCCTTTCTGTGGAACCTACATCACATTTGGCCCCAGGAAACACACTTTGTCCTGCTGTCAGGGGAAATCTGGGACATACAGCAAGCTTGTTGAGTGGCGTCCTAGAAGTTCCTTCTCTTGCTTGGCTTAAAGTGAGGAGGAGGTGATCCGCCTTGTCCCACAGGGGCAGGTGGTGGAGAGCAGAGCACGCTGTCTGTCTCCAAAGAGCTCTTCTCTTCTACCTCTGATGATTCTCCAGGAGACTACATGGTGGGCTATTTCTGGAACAACTAGCCTTGCCATCTCTCTCCATAGTCCTGCCCAGGTGGTTCTACATTTTGTTTTAGGATGTGGGTGCCTGGCATCTATCAATTTGTTCTATGTCTTCAGCACCTCTGAATCCAAGAAAGTTTCATCCTGTTGCCAGGACTGGCTACATAATTTGCAGGGTCCAGTGCAAAATAAAAATGGAGGATCCCTTATTCAAAAGTTACTAAGGATTTCACTATGGCAACAGTAGAGCATTAAACCAAGCACCTTCTGAATGGGGTCCTGTGTGACTGCACAGGGCACATGCCCATAAAGCTGACCTTGCCTGTTGCATATGTCTGAGGTCTCATTATAGGAAGAGTCAAGGCCGTAAATGTTAGGGATAAATCAATACTCATTGTAGGTTTAATTAAGCGACACACCACAACTATGCCAGTATTGATAAAGTTAAATGGCAACTCATCATTAAAAAGCAAGAATCTGGGCTTCCCTGGTGGCGCAGTGGTTGAGAGTCCGCCTGCCGATGCAGGGGACACGGGTTTGTGCCCCAGTCTGGGAAGATCCCACATGCAGCAGAGCGGCTGGGCCCGTGAGCCATGGACACTGAGCCTGCGCGTCCAGAGCCTGTGCTCCGCAACGGGAGAGGCCACAACAGTGAGAGGCCCATGTACTGCCCCCCACCCAAAAAAAAACCAAAAAGCAAACAACAAAAAAAGTAAGCATCTTCGTAATGACAAACAAGGACCACCTCAGGATGACAGTGATGGTGCTCTGATAAAGTGCTCACACCTCGTATTTCAGGAGTCTGCATGTGGTCTACGTGTGACGCAGGCAAGGGATTAAGGAGCCCCATTAAGCGGTGGACGGGCTGCTCTGACTTTGCAGCTGAGAGCTGATTAGGAACCCTTAGTCAACTTTTGCAATAAACATTTTTCTCTTTTATAAATGCCAAGTGTCACTTACCCTTAAGAGCTTAATCGCTGGATGACTAGTAGCTCTTGGTTATATATCATAAAGGTTTTTGGAATTTAGTACTGGTTGCCTGTGAGAATTAAAGAAAGGGCTGGCATTTTAGGATCAATGTGGTGCCTGCCAGGGGTCCCTTCGGTGGAGGTGGTGCCCCTGCTCTCATTCACCCGTCATCTCCCAGCAGCTGTCCACTGTACAGCTTCAGGCAGGGATGGGCGAGGGAGGCCTGCACTGGAGCTTGACTGGAGGCCATGGACTGGAGCTTGACCTGGTCTGAGGAAGCGCAAAAGGCCTGTGACACGAACAGGGAGAGCAGGGCTGGTGCCTGGGATGGATCACTCCTCTCTCCAGCAAAGGGGTGAGAAAACCGGGAGTGTCTCCTTGGCCCAGAGGGTGGGCCCGGAGGGCAGAGAGCCATCCCACAGCCACGTGAGACAGGGTCTTCCGTGTGGAGGGGCCAAAGCAGAACCTGGGGCACAGGGAGGAGATGGGCCCTCGAGGGATCCACAGAGGTATCCACAAGAGGAGGAGCCAGCTCTAGAGCCCTGCCAGGCCAGAGAGTTCCAAGCCATCCCATCAAGTAAGAGCTGCCTGGCTCCTGCTGTCCTCCCACCTGCTGCTGTGACCCTACTGGCGTCCCCAGTGCCAGCTGCCTCGGCGGGGAGGAGAAAGAGCAGAGGAGAAGGGAGAAGGCAGGCCCCAGAGCCCTCCCTGCCTTCCTGACTGCGGGCCGTGGGTGATGAGGGGGCAAATTTCTGAATGAAGTTTAAATTGCTGACCAAAATATTTAACCCGCCACTTACAATGATCAAATTAGAACATCTGAGACTTAAAGGAATTAGGTTAAGACTCTTATATGTTCAGAGAAAAATCATGGGCCTGCCTGAGTTTTCATCTGGGGGCCGGGGAAGCTTGCTCCTACTGAAAAATTTTAAAGGGGGCATTGGGAGATGAAAATAAAGAAGTGATGTGATTATATCACAGAGGGTTCTCGCCCAGAGATAAGCTACCTTTGATTCATTAAAATTCTGATTTGTTTGTAAGACAAACACAACTGTTAATCCCTTTTTTGTATTATCATAGCATTTATTTATTCATTTATTCTTTCGACGATTATTTGTTAAGCATCTACTTGGGTACCAGACACTCTAAGCACATACTCACTACATTCCTCAATGGCTCTCCATTACCATCAACATAAAACCAGATACCACAGCATGGAGACAGGATGATTGGTCCTCTGAGCCTGATCAGCACACCAGCCTGTCAGGACGTACAGAGCAAGAATTCTGTCTTTCATCCATGTGTCCCTAGTGCCTGGCACATGGTAGGCCCTCCATAAGTATGTGTTGACTAAATAAGTAAATGCGTAGATGTAGTATTTACCCATCTGGTTTCTTTGTAGACTCTGCACTCTTTGGAGTAGGTCAGGGTTTTTATGTCCCTAGTACTGGGTCTGCCACTTGAGCGTTTTTAGAATGAGTGGAAATAGAGCGGTGCTACCTCTGGCTTTTGCACACCCTGGAACCCATATCTTGCAAATGCAGCCAACATTCAGTCATCAACTTGAATGGAAGAGAGTAGAGACAGATCAAAACTGTGAATATTCCAGCAATCATCAAGTCAGACATATGCCCCCTCATGTGAGCTCTCACCTCCCTCATTCACTCTGACCCGGATCTGACCACTCCCTGGATCCAAAGCCATGCGGATGTCCAAACTACGGTGCGGGTACTGAATGCTGCTGAGGTGCCCGTCAGGCATGTCTGCAGCCTGGAAGGCTTGGGTCTGGGTGTACAAGCTCTGAAGCTGGGCTGTCTGGGACTCACCCTGCAGCAGGCACAGCATGAGGAGGACGGGCATTTTCCATCCTGCCCTCTGGTTGCTGACCTGCAAAAAAAAACACTGTAGATGAAGAGGCCTGAGAGGAGACGAGTGAGAAGCTGGGCGAGCAGCCCTGGGACCTGGGCAAGCACCTTCTCACTCTGGGATCTTGGTTTGCTCAGTGCTGGGGCTGGATCAGCTCCACCTAAGAGCAGGATGTACCTGCCCTCTGAGAGAAGCACAGCTCCATCCTTACGGCCCTCAACACGCACATTTGGCCTGGGTCACTGCCACCAAGACTAAAAAACTCCCTCTGGGGGATTCCAGCCCCGGCACTCACCTGCCAGCACGGAGCTCTGGATTTGGGGCAGCATTGCGTAGTGGAAAGACCCCAAGCTAGAAGTTTAAAACTTAGCTGGAATTGTGGGATCCTGGAAAGGTTACTCAGTCTTGGGGATCAGCTTCCTCTCCAGGGGGAATGAGAATCTGTATGGGGCTGTTGTACCAGTTACGTGAGACTGTGTTAGAAGAGTCACCAGCAGGCCTGGTACTGAGTCGCTCGCTTCCCCTTCTCTTTTGCAGAAGGAGAATTGCTTCCTTCAAGGGAAGCTTTCTATCTCACTGGTAGTGTGCCTCCAGTCAATAATAGGAGTAAATTAACTCTCAGGCCAAGTAGTTTTCTGCCCAAGGGTCCTATTTTGTTTCTTCTCCACAATTTCTAGAAAGCCCTCCCTGGCCCCCAGTCCACACTGATTTTCCCCTGCTCTGGTCTCTCTCACTGGCCTGGGGAGCTCCTTGAGGGGAGGACTTTGAGCCTCCAGGCTCTGAAACAGGATCTAGCCCGGTGTAGGTGCCCAAGGCACAGCTATTGTGAACAAGAACCTTCCACACTTTTGCCAGACACCATGCTGACCACTACTCAATGGCCTTCTGTTGCTTGCTAATTAAAAAGGCAGGGATGGTACATTATACTTCATTTGTAGTTCCCACAGGGTTTTCATGGATGCTTTTTGAGTGACTAAAAATCTCTTCTTTGAATCTATCTACTGTCTGCAGTTCCTGGGACCTGTGGACTTTTTTTTCTAAAGAAAGCAAAATTAAGTTAGCCATAGTTTTCTCCTTCCAATGCTAATACATGTCTCGCTAATGTTAAGAACAGGCTCTTAACAGTCAATGGTCTGGTCCCCTCCCCCCCATATAACTAGACAAAGCCACACAAGGCCACTGGCCAGTCTGGGCTGTGGGCTAAAGGGGGAGAAAAGGGAACAAGGTGAGGAGGAGAGGGGGAAAGCAGAGGAAGTAGGAGAAGGGGAAAGGAAAGGTAAGGTGAGAGTTGAAAGAAAGGAGAGAGGAGAGAGGAGAGAAGGAGATAGAGTCCATGGTTGGCCCTGTAATGCAAGCTGTCGACTCAGGGTGGCTCTGCCTAGCCACCTCCACTAAAGCCTCTGCCTGCTCTAGCCAGGTAGGGCCCCCAGAGTGGCCAGATCTGGAAAAGTCCACGGGTTCCTTCTGCTTCCTGTGCCCTCCCCCTAGAATCTCCCGGGTCTTGGGCACCATCATGGCAGCCTCAGGCCCTCCCTGCCCTCCAGAGCTGCTGGTTTCCTGCCTGCACCTGGAGGCTTTCCCAGGTGTGCCTGCAGCTAATCTTTTGTTTGATTAATATTCACCAGGTCCAGGCTAATTCTGAGGCTGGTGCCCAGGTTCCCCCAGGTGAGTTTTTCAAAAGTGCTAAGTGCTGACACAGCACATGCTGGGGCCAAAGTCTGCACTGTCCTGCTGGGGTTCTCTGAAGTGTGCACCAGTGGGTGCAGCTATCTCTTGGCTTCAGGAGCAAAAGCCGCCTCTGAGGGGCAATGAGGAAGCACAAGGTGTGAGATAAAATGCCTCCAAGGAGTTACCGGCCTTGACTAGAGGCTGCAAGGATAACATTCAACGGAAAGTCTCCAAGTTATCCACCTGCCGATAACCTTCAGAAGACCTCTCTCCAGGAGACAGGGAGCCCCAACTCAGTAGCTTGGGGCCACAGGCCTCTGTGGTAGTGCACAGCATTCTAGGGGACAAGGGCACATTGGGGAATTCTCTTGTCCCTCAGTCCTGCTGAGAAGGGATCTATCCCATCTTCAGCACAGGCTGGTGTATAACTCCCCAAATCCCTACTGGCCCCCTGAGCCCCACTTCTCTCCTATGCCCGCATCCCCGTGGCAGCAGACAAGAAAGGAAGGAGGCAGATGTAGAGGGAAGAGCACAGAACAAGGATTCAGGAGGTTCCACATTGCCCATGGCAATGACCTTGAGCAATGCCTCTTTCGTCTCCACTGCAACACAAGAGCTTTGACTGCAAGAGGTCCATATGCTTCCTTCTCCTTCTTAATATTAGTTGGTTCTAAATCCCTCAGGGGGCTGTAAGGAGTCATGCACTCTGTGGGAGGGAGAGTGGGGGTTAGCAGAAGAGCAGGGAGGTAGGAGGGAGATGCTGGCCTGAACTCCAGAATCCTTCCCTGGCCCCTGGGAGCGAGGCCAGGCTGCTCTGGGATGGCCGCTGCTGCAACTCACCACCCACATCCAGAGACAAGCCCCCAACCTCTCGGGGGAAAGCCTCACCACACCTTTTGTTCTCCGGGCTTAGCTGGGGATTCTCCATCCATCTCTGTCCAGAAATAAAATCTACTTGGACTTCTTCTGTTTTTGATATGCTGGTGATTGGACGCCTTCTAGTTTCTTTTCTTTAAACCTTGAGGCTGAGTTGGCTGTCTGATGTGACGGAAGGCAGCTGGAGTTAGCCCTGGAAGATGGAGGGATGAGGTATAGCCCTGCCACTCACCTCTCCACACTCCCATCAAGTCACTTCACGCTGGATCTTGGCTTTTATTTCGTATAAAGAGGGAGCCAGTCCAGGTCCCTTGTTGTTCTTACTGTCACTTATCCCTGCAGAACTTTTCCAGGGGTGATGACAGTGGCTTCAAGGGAAACACACTGACCCACATCCTTCTACCTCTCATTTCCCCTCCAGTCCAGGGTCCCAGACTTTTTAGGATGCCCCAGATCAGCCAGCCCATTCAGACCTCTCCCGGGTAAGTGATGCAACAACATATGGCAGAAGAGAAAATTCAGGAGAGGAATTCCCCTGCTTTCTGGCTGGCATCTTGTTCCTCCTAGCTGGCTGGGCCCCTTCAATTTCCATGGGGAGGCAGTTTGGGTCCCTGACTCCAGTTCAACTGCATGCCTGGTAGTTACCAGCTCATGCCCTGGACAAAGCACAATAGAGTAAATGAGATGATCTCCATGGAGAAAGAACACTGACAAGTGTGGCTTATCCAGATGGATGACACACTTCAAAAGTATCCCAATAAAGCAGCCGCATAGCACAGGGAGATCAGCTCGGTGCTTTGTGACCGCCTGGAGGGGTGGGATAGGGAGGGTGGGAGGGAGGGAGACGCAAGAGGGAAGAGATATGGGAACATATGTATATGTATAGCTGATTCATTTTGTTGTAAAACAGAAACTAACACACCATTGTAAAGCAATTATACGAGAAAAAAAAGATAGAATTTTATTTTAAAATAATTCATTAAAACTCCATTATTTAAAGAAAAAAAATCCCAATATTTCCCTTTGGAAGACATTTCATGGATGGGATTTTTTCCTTGTAGAAGATATAATTTGCCTGCCTCTGTTGGTTTTAAACTGACATCAAAACGGAAGGCATAGGGGCTTCCCTGGTGGTGCAGTGGTTAAGAGTCCGCCTGCAAATGCAGGGGACATGGGTTCGAGCCCTGGTCCGGGAAGATCGCACATGCCACGGGGCAACTGAGCCCATGCGCCACAACGACTGAGCCTGTGCTCTAGAGCCCGCGAGCCACAACTACTGAGCCCGTGTGCCACAGCTACTGAAGCCCACGTGCCTAGAGCCCAGTGCTCCGCAACAAGAGAAGCCACTGCAATAAGTCTACATGCCACAATGAAGGGTAGCCCCCACTTGCTGCAACTAGAGAAAGCCCGCGTGCAGCAACAAAGACCCAACACAGCCAAAAATAGAATAAAATAAATAAATTTATATAAAAACAAACAAACAAAAAAATGGCAGACGTACCCCAAGCACTCAACAAGGAAGGGGTTCCAGAGGATACATGTGCTGCAGACTACAGTTAAAGACTCTCACCAGGACCCCCTTGAGCCAATTAGAAATGACACTTCTTCCTTAAGAAAAATAAATTTAGTTGGTATATTGTTGCATAACTTGGATAGCCATTGGGGCAGTATGTATTACCTATGCTTTCCCCCTTCCAGGTTTGCAGACAGGGTAAGGGTAGGAATTGAGCCACTGAAAGCAATAGGAGAGGAAAAGAAACACCACCATGGGATGACTGGAATATGGCTGGGACAAGACTGTCTCGTGCATCCATGCATGCCAGTGTCCTTGTGCACAGCTGTGTGTACTGCTGTCCCAGGACTTGGTCATGAGCTCCAGATCTTCACAAATACCTAGGGCCTCCCATGTAAGTTTGAACACACTACAGTGTGGATGGCATCCCCTTAGGCGTGGCATGCTGGAGCAGTGTACAACCTGAAGAGCTGTACATGGTGGTCCTGCCTTCAGAGGCTTATCCCCAGGTTTGAATGATCTCTGTGCAGGTGGTAGAGAGGGTTGATGCCTGGCTAGATCCTCCCCTCCCAGCTCCCCAGAGAGCAGTATAGCCTCATGGTTGATCTCACAGACTTTGGAGTCAGGCTCCCTCCAAATTAATATCCCAGTTGTACTTTTTGCTGGGAAAGTGATATGGGTCAGATTACTTATCTTCTTTAAACTTCATTTTCCTAATCTGTAAAACAGGAGAATAATAGCACCTACCTTATAAAGTTCGTACGCGAATTAAGTGTGATAATCCATGTAACTCAAAGTGCATAACCTGCAGTAAATTCTCAATAAATATTATCTGATAGTATTAATAGCTTAGCTTATAGCAACAGGGAGCAAGTGTCTTAAAGACTATTTGATTAGTAAAGACGTTAAGTTATAAAGTCCAGTTAGTTTGGAAAGCATGGGCCAGCTTTCAGAGCACTGGTCCAGAGCCAAGCTGGTCCCCTCTCTGAAGATTTATGGGGGTGAAAACGGTACTGGCTACTTCTCTTGGGAACATAACTGAATTCTCCTGCCCAGCACAAAGCCACAGGTGGCCTCTTTACACAGGTTTATGACACTGGGACCTTCTGTTTACAGGGCCCAGACTCCAGAAAAAGGCAAAATAATACTTAGACCAAATGTCACATCTGGGAAGAGCTTTATCCACTCTCTGACCCCCCACCTCCAACCTCCAATCCCAGTTGTAGCAAAGGATTTTATTTGCTCAGTAGACACAGCAGAGGGAAAATCAGCAAACAGAATGCTAACCAATGCAAGAAAAGTCATTTGTGCTGAAACAATCTGTATTGATCTCTTTCCTCTCCAAAACATGTTTTCTAATGAATAAGAGCAATGTATAGAGATGTTTTATGCTTCCATGTCGCCGGTGGTCAAGACTTACATTCCTCCTTACACATCACTGCAAATTTTTCTGCTTCCTCTACCCACACATGTAAGCTTTTTTCTATCCTTGTTATTTACTGGAGAGACACATCCTTCCTCCCCCTCCCTCAGCCAAGCTCTGGTCAGAATACTGAAGGCTGAAGAAAACGTTGTTTTAAAACACTTGGATTACTACAAGTTCTTTATCACTTCCTTAGAAACTCATAGAGGGGACTTCCCTGGTGGTGCAGTGCTTAAGAATCTGCCTGCCAATGAAGAGGACATGGGTTCTAGTCCTGGCCCAGGAAGATCCCACATGCCGCGGAGCAACTAAGCCTGTGAGCTACAACTACTGAGCCTGCGCTCTAGAGCTCGTGTGCCGCAACTACTGAGCCCACGTGCCACTACTACTGAAGCCCGTGCACCTAGAGCCCACGCTCCACAAGAGAAGCCACCTCAATGAGCAAGCCTGTGCACTGCAACAAAGAGTAGCTCCTGCTCACCACAACTGGAGAAAGCCTGCGCACAGCAACGAAGGCCCAACATAGCCAAAAATAAATAATTTTTTTAAAAAAAGAAACTCATAGAGGAAGGTGAACTATGCAACTTGTCACTCCTCCAAATGATAACAGAAGAAAGTAATTGTATAGAACAAATAATCGTTTTATAATGCCATTAGCAGGCTTTTACAACTCCAACCATCATTTGGCTGATAGCAAAGATTACGATCCAGCAACATTCACACCTTCCAAACACAGAAGACGTTTGTTCTGGAGGCAGCCAGGAGAGCTCTGAGATGGTTAAGTTCCTGCTGGTAAAAGCACAGAGTAAAGAATCCCAGGATATTATTTCATAGATCATAGGAGTATACATACAGCCTAAGACCTTAGCTGAAACTCATCTCAGGACGTTGGTATAGATCAGTGTGAGAAAACATGCTCCACAGCTCTTAGCATAACCTTTCTGGAGTGACTTGAGTCTGGAGATTAAAACAAATATATTTCTTACTGGTTGGGATTATTTGCTTATGATGCTATTTGTAATAGACATTATCCTGTGATGACGAATCACTGGCCCTTGCAGGATGGAAGGGGCTCCAAATAATTAACTTGCTGTGGAGGACCAATTGGTCTCCCCGAGGAATCGTGCTGCACGGGGGACTTGGTGTTCAGCTCTGTTGCTGGCAGGTTGGACACTCGTTAGCAGCAGTGCTAAACTCAGCCTTGGTTAGTGGGAGCCCAGGCTGTTCTTGGGAGTCCACTTCTCTCTTGTGTCCATTGTACCAGCACCACGGTGGCCAATGCCTGGAATTGGCTGATGCCAGATGGCCAAATCATTCTGTCTGCTTGGTAATTTAGTGCCTCTTCCATGGTGGATACTTTCTAGTGGGCATTAGCCTATGATGATACAAAGAGCTTCACACTTCATACAGCTCCCTTGTCCAACCATGTGTCTTTAACCAATCTTTCAATCTTTCTCTATCAAGGCCTCCGTCTATATTCTAACATCAGGCCGTTTTCCCTTTAACACAGAGAAGGTGCACTGCCTAAAGTTCTACTTCCTGGAAGGACTTTCTCTTGCTCTCTCTGCTTTGCAAGGCCACTCCTTGTAACACAACTACTGGTTACTTTCAACTCGAACCCGCATATCAAACCAACTCATCTATAAACAAAGCCTGGGTTTTGTGTGCTCTTGTGTGGCCCCTTATGGAGGGGCACTGGTGCAGCAGTGGTCGTGGAGATGAGGGACAGGCTACTTGATCATGCAGCCTGCTTGTGTCCTCAAGCCCTTATTGTGCTTGGTCCCAGCTGTACCACTTCCCATTTATTCTGAGTTGCTGCTGGCATACTTGACCTTATGACTTAGTAGGTGTAATAGCTGTCAGTTCACGATGGGCAGTTCCACATGCATATTCATCTGGGGTCCTGTGTTCAGGTGTTACGTCTCTCCCAGGGCCCAGTATCACGCTAGCAGTTGTTTTTCAAAAGACACATGATTCTCCCTTGCAGGTGGCATGGCCTTGCCAAACAACCACAGGGGACTATGTGACCAGGCTGTGATTCTCCCACTGGGGCTTGTCATAAGCTCCACATAGCATCTTTTCCCAACACCTCTACCTCTAATATTAAGTGGCAGGACTGCTTCCATCTCAGCCTGGACCTGCTGCCAAGGTCCTGGATGTGGACCCTGATCTGGGCCCCGCTCAGAGGTAGAAGCATTTCATGCTGTCTGGTGTATGGGCTAGAGCAGTATTTTTATGTGGAGGGTATGCTGCCTCCAGAACCAAAGAAGCTTGTCAAATACGCTGCTTCCTTCATTGCGGTGGAAGGTACAAGATATAATATCTTGTCTTTCACTTGGGATGGGAGTTCCTGGCTGGCCCCTGATCACTGGACCCCTAAAAACATCGCTGATGTGGCGGTCCCCTGGAACTTCCATGAGGTTTTCCTCCCATCCTCTGAGGCATGTGTGTCTTACTGGGGCCTCCAACATTCTAGGTGCATCTTGCTCACCTGGCCTGATTAGCATAATACCATCAATAAATAATGGATCGATGTGACATTCTTTAGGATGTCCAGATGGTCCAGATCCCTTTGGACTATATTATGACATAGGGCAGAGGAGTTAACATAGCCTTGGGGACAAAATTGTAAACCTATGTTGTTATTCACCCGTATAAGTGCAAATGGTCTCTAATCCTTTCCTCTGAAGGGAATAGCAAAGAATGCATTCACCAGACCAAGCCTTCATACTATGTGCCAGAGGCCAGGTCAAATCTGCTGTGGTAGATAAACAGATACAGTGGCTGGAATTGGGGCTACTATTTGGTTGAGTTTGCAGTAGTTTATTGTCATCCTCCAGGCTCCACTAGGTTTCTGAAGGGGTCAACTGTTGAACTGAATAGTGACATTATGGGAACTGCCACTCTGCATCCTTTAGATCCTTAAGGGTGGTACAAATGTCAACAGTTCCTCCCTACCATGCAATAATATTTTGTATTTATTATCTTGGCTGAGGATGTGCCAGTTTCACAAGCTTCCATGTGGCTTTCCCTACTATGATAGCTCTTACCCACAAGCCTAAGACCCAATGATTCAGCTAAAAAGCATGTCAACCCCAGTTACACATTCAGGGACTGGAGAAATTACCACCGGGTATATCTGCAGACCCAGTGGGCACACTGTAAACCAGACCTTGGCAGGGACTTTAGTCATTACCCATATATCCCACTAGTTAGAACAGGGGGCTGTGATGATGCTTTGGTTCTCTGGGTATCATGTCAGCTCAGAGTCGGTGTCCAATAGTCCTTAGAACATTTGGGGGTCCCCTTCCCCCAGTTACCCAATCAAACAACTGTGGGTCCCTTTGGGAAGGACTTACGGAATCATGACTCTGTATGTTTGGTGTTGTAGGTTTTTCCCTTTTTTTTTCTCTTCGGGACCTGGCTGAATCCGAGTCTGACATTTTATTGGGGTTGCTGCCCTTAGACTCCTTGTCATCCATCCTTGACTTCTTCTAATGATACAAGCTAAGAAACACCCTTGTTGGTTGAGTGTTTATTTTGCCTCTAAAGACACCATATTCTTTTTTTTTGCAGTACGCGGGCCTCT
The DNA here is from genome assembly GCF_059928025.1 of Delphinapterus leucas. NCBI lineage: Eukaryota > Metazoa > Chordata > Mammalia > Artiodactyla > Monodontidae > Delphinapterus > Delphinapterus leucas. The sequence goes on from NC_143129.1 coordinate 41,802,159, forward strand.
CACCGTTGTGGCCTCTCCCGTTGCGGAGCACAGGCTCCAGACGCGCAGGCTCAGCGGCCATGGCTCACGGGCCCAGCCGCTCCGCGGCATGTGGGATCTTCCCGGACTGGGGCACGAACCCGCGTCCCCTGCATTGGCAGGCAGACTCTCAACCACTGCTTCACCAGGGAAGCCCCAGTTTCTTCACCTACCTTTCCTACCAGCAGCCTGGCTTACAGAGGAGAGCCCCTCTCGATCTTTTTGGTGATGCTGGTGTCTTTCTCACTAGCTCATTTCTTTTAGCTTTTGTGAATGGTGCATTCGCCGGGCCTTCTCATGGAACAGAATCATCTGGTAAGTCTTCCAGCCTTATAGAACATCCTCTCTAGCATGATCCCTTCCTGAACCTTTTCATCTCTTCTACCACTGCCTGCTGGGGCAGCTCTGGCATTTCAGCTGCATCTGGCTTGGGTCATCAATTTTTCCATGCTTCTAGGAGCCGTTGGAACAGTGAGGACTTCCTGAAGTCCTTGCCAGGGTGTTAACTCTTGTATCCTTGGAGAGCGCTCCCCAAACAAGAAACTCTTCCATAGCTTTTCTTATGTTTCAGCCCCCTTGGTTCAGCAGCTTCAGAATCCAGTCCCATGTGAAATCCTCTGACTTTTGCTCGTTCATGCTGGCTGGGACTTGCAGCTCATTTGAGGTCTATTCCCTTTCTTCCATTATCAGGCTCAGTATATCCCAGCTGGGCGATGCTGGGACTTACCTCTCATTAGAAGCCTAGTTACTAGAAAAGTAGATGGTGGGGAGAGGTCTCTGTAGTGTCTTCAAGCAAGGAGGGGGTGGTGGGGTTTGGGAGGTAGAGAAAGCGGTGCTAGTTCTTAATAGGGAGAGGTGGATCAATTCTGCACACTCTGAGAGTTTAGAAGAAGCTGAGACTTAAAATTTTGGAGGGGTCATCCACCAGATGTCCCATCTCAAGCTCCCGGGTCCCATCTCCCCCACAAATGTCTCCATGCTCTTTGGACTTAAGCTTGTATACGTGTAGGAAACAGAAAGGGCAGGTTCGGCTTTCCTTTACAGAAAGAATGTTGTGTTACTTGTCCAACTTGCCCGAAATCCCGCAGAAGCTGATAACAGGAGCCTCCCAAGGGCCATTTCCTCACCAAATATTGAAACAAGCAGATGGATGCATTTAGTTTCCAGATTTGCTACAATGGGACAGTCTCCACAATGATAGGACATTTCATTGAGTTGTAAGTTCTAAATAAAGCCTATTTGTTCACATTATCACCCTTTAAGCTCTACAGTAACAAAACATCTTAATTTGAGAAGGCAGATTATCTTCAGATAATCAGATAATCTTTTAAAATCTTTTAATTTTTTATGGCTTCTACAATGATGCCTCATTCTGCATTTCAAAAGCCGATGCCTAGGATCCTCAAAGTTCCTGGGGTTATTTCCTTCCTAACTGTTCAATTTTTGAAGCTGAGGTTTATCTTGAAGGAGAGAAGGGGCTGGAATCCTGCAGCTGCACCTACTTGGGCCTGGGAGCTTTGCTCTCTAAAAGCAAGACTGGGCTGGATCCACCTTTCCTCCCTGACCACTCTTTTTGCAGTGTTGCTGGGTGCCTGAGGGAGGCGGTAGTAAAGCATAAATATAAGGTATGGTCCTCAGAAAATGTACCACCTAATTGTGGAAGAAACAGCAAAACTCAAATATCAATACAAACTTACATATTCAAAAAAATAAGACCTCAAAAGAGTGAGAGAATTCAATGGGCCAAAGAAGTTAGGAAAGGATTCTCTTAGAACCATAAATTATCATAGAATCATAAGATGTGAGGGACCTTAGAAGTGACCTAATCAAACTTCTACTTAACGCACAATACCTTCAAAGACTTCTTTATTTATTTATTTAATTTTTATTTATTTAATTTATTTTTGGTTGCGTTGGGTCTTTGTTGCTGCACGCGGGCTTTCTCTAGTTGCGGCGAGCGGGGGCTACTCTTTGCTGTGGTGCGCAGCTTCTCATTGCGGTGGCTTCTCTTGTTGCAGAGCACGGGCTCTAAGTGCACGGGCTTCAGTAGTTGTGGCTCGCGGGCTCTAGAGCGCAGGCTCAGTAGTTGTGGCACACGGGCTTAGTTGCTCCGCGGCATGTGGGATCTTCCAGGACCAGGGCTCGACCCTGTGTCCCCTGCACTGGCAGGCGGGTTCTTAACCACTGAGCAACCAGGGAAGTCCCTATTTATTTATTTTTGATCTTTATATTCTTTTAAAAAAATTTACACAACTTTTACAGGTTACTTTCCATTTATAGTTATTATAAAATATTGGTTATATTCCCCGCATTGTGCAATATATCCTTGTAGCCTGTCTTATACCCAATAGTTTGTACCTCCCACTCCTCCACCCCTCCCACCCCCCGCACTGGTAACCACTGGTTTGTTCTCTATATCTGTGAGTCTGCTTCTTTTTTGTTATATTCACTAGTTTGTTGTATTTTTCAGATTCCACATATAAATGATATATGGGATTTGTCTTTTTGCTTCTGACTTACTTCACTTAGTATGCTAAGCTCTAGGCCCATCCATGTTGCTGCAAATGACATTATTTCATTCTTTTTAATGGATGAGTAGTATTCCATTGTGTATATATGTACCACATCTTCTTTATCCGTTCATCTGTTGATGGACACAGGTTGTTTCCATATCTTGGCAATAGTAAAGAGTGCTGCTATGAACATTGGGGTGCATGTATCTTTTTGAATTAGTGTTTTTGTTTTTTTCAGATATTTACCCAGGGGTGGAATTGCTGGGTCACATTGTACTTCTAGTTTGAGTTTTTTGAGAAACCTCCGTACTGTTTTCCATAGTGGCTGCACAAATTTACAACCCCACCAAAGTGTACAAGTGTTCCCTTTTTTCCACATCCTTGCCAAACATTTGTTATTTGTGTTCTTTTTGATGATAACCATTCTGACAGGTATGAGGTGACAACTCATTGTGGTTTTCACTTGCGTTTCCCTGATGACTAGTGATGTTGAGCATCGTTTCATATGCCTGTTGGCCATCTACATTTCCTCTGAAAAAATGTCTGTTCAGTTTCAAGGACTTCTGTCAGGGCCACGATCCCTTTGAAGCCTCTAGGAAATGATTACCTCTTTCACCCCAGGCATTCCCTGACCCGTGGTAGCATCACTCCAATCCATACCTCTTTCTCTTCTTATACGGACACAAGTCACATTAGATTATGGGTCCACTCTACTCTGTACGGCCTCATTTCAACAAATTAAATCTTCAACGACCTTATTTTCAAGAGGTCCCGGGGGTTAGGACTTCAGCCTATCCTTTTGGAGGAAAGAATTCAGCCCAAAAACAGGAAGAAAAAAGAAGAGAGCTAACAATTAAAGGATCATTGGGAAAACCTTCTTCATGGGCCAGTTGAACATATCTAAGTAGTGTGCACCTTCAGTGCAAGGACTAGTGTCTTTGTGGGTCAGGATCTCAGAAACTGCTGGTGGAGAAGACCCTTCCCTGGGTATCACACAGGAGTGCTTGAACCAAGGTCTGACTTCACACGCTAAGAGAATCCTATGAGCTTCTCTCATAGTTGTCAGGTCTGGGGGGTGGACAAGATGACCTCCTTGCTTTCTAAGCTACCCTCATTTCGTTGGTCTGGTGCTGTATTTCCAGCCCTCTCCTGGGTTAAGAAAGGGGATAGGTTCTTGCCACAGACGCTGGAACCACCCGCAAGCTACGGTGCTTTTTCAACCATGGGCAGATGCTGCCACCTTGTGGCAAAAGGGCTTCATAGCTACGGTGACCATGTCCTTTATTACTCAGATTAGGACACTTTTTAAAGTGAAAGGGGGCTTTTTAAATCATGGTGCCGGGCCAGCAGGTGCAAACGGGGACAGGGAATGTGAGGGGACAAAAGGACGTGCTGGGATTCTCTGGAGACAATTCTGGCAGCGTTTTCCAAATTGTCCCACTCTCCTCCGTTTACTCTCAGCAAGAAGCTTCCTTCCACGCTGGCCATCACCCATCTCATTCAATGTTAACAATACAAGAAAGAGTTTTGAGTTCCTCTGAGACAAAGTATAAGGAAATGCCAACTACGCCTATTAATAGAGGGGGAAAAAAAGAATTATGTCTTTCTACATTGCCTGTGGATTCAAAGTGCCCCAAGCACATTTAAAGTTTAGTTCTGACTTTAAAGGTACATTTTAGGGGTGGCTTCCCTGGTGGTCCAGTGGTTAAGACTCTGCTCTTCTGCTGCAGGGGGTACAGGTTCGATCCCTGGCTGAGCAACTAGGATCCTGCATACGGCGGGGCGTGGCCCCCCACCCAAAAAGATACATTTTAAACCAATAAAGGAACAAAAAGCCCAGAAAAGGCCTCAAGTGAGTGTGTGTGTGTGTGTGTGTGTGTGTGTGTGTGTGTTTGGTGGTGGTAGTTTCGAAATTTATATATTACTCAGAAACATAAAAGTAAAAAATTTTTTTATAATTGCATTTTATTCTGGACGTTAACTTCTGTTGATAGCAAAGATGAAGTGGCATTGGCAAGATACTTAAACCTGATGATTTAACGGTAACTTAACCTCTTTCATTTTCAGACCTCTTTTAGGTAAAGCAGTCAATTCAAAGCCCAAACTCCTAACAGCTTGAAGGGGTCCCTCTACCCCTTCTCAGGATGGTGTCTGGGTACAGTGACATTGCTCAGATATCACCTGGTCCTCCCCATTCTCCGCTGAGATATTCTTGTCCTGCGTGATACCTTTCAGAAAGCGATTTGTCAATGTAACCCAGGAATTTCACTAGTTGGAATTTATCCTATGGAAATAATTTAAAAGAAGACTCAAGTTATACACGCTTTTTATAATCCCTTTCATATTACACTGTGATGACCATTTTACACACTGGACTGTCCCATCAGACAATGGGAGACTGTGTTCTTTTCACCCCCCAAATTCCTGATGCTTAGCCCAGAGTCCAGCATATTGTAGGTGGCAAATACATGTTGCAGAATACATTTTTTTAATTTATTTTTTATTGAGGTAACATCAGTTTATAACATTATATGTTTCATGTATATAACCTCATATTTCTATTTCTCTACACCCTACAGCGTGCTCACCACCAAAAATTCAGTTTCCATCTGCCACTATACAGTTGATCCCCTTTGCCCATTTCAACCGCCCTTCCTCCTTCCCCTCTGGTAGCCACTACTCTGTTCTCTGTATCTGCTTGTTTGCTTTTGTTTGGTGAGATTTGTTCATTTATTTTGCTTGTTTGTTTGTTTTTTAGATCCCACATTTGAGTAAAATCGTATGGTATTTGTCTTTCTCTATCTGACTTATTTCACTTAGTAAAATACCCTCAAGGTCCACCTATGTTTGCACAAATGGCAAAATTTCATCTTTTTATGGCTGAGTAATATTCCATGGTATTATATACCACATCTGTTTATCCTTTCATCTGCTGATGGGCATTTAGTTTGTTTCCATATCTTGGCTATTGTAAAAAATGCTGCAATGAACATATATCTTTTTGAATTCGTGTTTTTGTGTTCTTTGGATAAATAACCAGAAATGGGAAAAGGGGATCATATGCTAGTTCTATTCTTCTTTTTTGTTTTTCATTTTCATCAAGAACTTTATTGAACAACATATTCACCCTTTTGTTCCACTACCTTCTGCCATCTTTCAGGCAATTTCATAATTCCATCTTCCCAAAACTTTTTATCTTTTTGAGTAAAGAACGGTTCCAGGTGCCTTTTACAGTCTTCCAGGGAATTGACATTTTTTCCAAGAAAAGAATTTTGTAAAGGCCGAAATAAACGGAAATCCAAACATGCAATGTCTGGTGAATACAGCGAATGAATCAGAACTTCCCAGCCAAGCTGTAACAGTTTTTGCCTGGTCATCAAAGAAACATGCGGTCTTGCGTTATCCTGATGGAAGATTATGCGTTTTCTGTTGACTAATTCCGGATGCTTTTCATCGAGTGCTGCTTTCCGTTGGTCTAACTGGGAGCAGTACTTGTTGGAATTAATCATTTAGTTTTCCGGAAGGAGCTCATAATAGAGGACTCCCTTCCAATCCCACCATATGCACAACATCACCTTCTTCGGATGAAGACTGGTCTTTGGTGTGGTTGGCGGTGGTTCATTTCGCTTGCCCCACGATCTCTTCCATTCCACGTTTTTGTACAATATCCACTTTTCATAGTCTGTCACAACTGTTTTAAAAACAGAACGTTTTCATTACATTTCAGGAGAGAATGGCATGTGGAAATATGGTCAAGAAGGCTAGTTCTAGCCTTAATTTTTTTGAGCAATCTCCATACAGTTTTCCATAGTAGCTGCACCAATTTACATTCCCATTAACAGTGTATAAGCATTCCCTTTTCTTCACATCCTAGCCAATACTTGTCATTTCTTACCTTTTTGATAGTAGTCATTCTAACAGGTTAGGTGATATCTCATTGTAGTTTTAATTTGCATTTCCCTGATAATGAGTGATATTGAAGTCTTTTCCAGTGCCTGTATGGCTGTATGTCTTCTTTGAAAAAATGCCTATTCAAGTCCTCTGCCCATTTTTTAATCTGGTTGTAATTTTGCTTGTTTGTGTGTTTGTTTTGTTATTGCTGTTGAGTCATATGAGCTCTTTAATATTATGTATATTAGCCTCTTACTGGGTATATAATTTATGAACATCTTCTCGCATTTGGTAGGTTGTCTTTTTGTTTTGTTGATGGTTTCTCTTGTGCTACGGAAGCTTTTTAGTTTGATGTAATCCCATTTGTTTATTTTTGCTTTTGTTTCCCTTGCCTGAGGATACATATCTAGAAAAATACCGCCAAGACTCATGTTAAAGAGCGTACTGCCTATGTTTTCTTCTAGGAGTTTTATGGCTTCAGGGCTTACATTCAAGTCTTTGATCCATTTGAAGTTGCTTTTTGTGTGTAGTATGAGATAGTGGTCTAGTTTCATTTTTTTGCATGTGGCTGTCCATTTTTCCCAACACCATTTAATGAACAGACTATACTTTCTCCATTGTATGTTCTTTGCTCTTTTGTTGTAAATTAATTGTCCCTATATGTGTGGGTTTATTTTGGGGCTCTCAGTTCTGTTCCGTTGATCCATGTATCTGTTTTTCTGCCCATACCATGCTGTTTTGATTACTATGGTTTTGTAGACCAGGGAAGCATCTGTTGCAGGCCTTTCTCTAGCTTCTAGTAGTTTCTTGGTTTGTGGTAGCATAACTCCAATCTTGACATGATGCTCACCCCCTGGCATATCTGTCTGTTCAGGTAAAGTTCTGTTTTTGTTTTTATAAGGACACTAGTCATATTAGATTAGGAATCCACCCTATTCCAGTATGACCTCTTCTTAACTGGACCTTGTTACCAAACCAGGTTCATTTTGCCCGATGCAAAACAAGCCAAAATGCTGAGACACTGAGGTTTGCAGCAAAGAGAGGGTTTATTCGCAAGGCAGCCAAGTGAGGAGACTGGAGAACAAATCTCAAATCTGACTTCTCAAAGGTGAGGGGCTTGAGATATTTATGGGATAAAGAAGCAGGGTGGTCTTAGGCGTGGGGAGAGGTAGGGAAAAGGTGAGGTAATCAGTGTCCTGTGCAGGCTATCTGAGTTACATGCTTCTTCATGGGATGTACGTTTAAAAATGGAGGCGCTTAGCACAATCTAAGGGTGGAGTTTTTGGCCTTCTGATGTCGAAAGATCATTCATCAGACACCTATGCATGGCCCAATTTTAGGGTTGGTGGTCCCAGCCAGTCTTAGCAGGCTCAGGCTGGAGCTAGACACTGCTGACTCCAAGTTCCTGGTAAACAAGTGGGGTACATCTTATTGTTTAGGCTACCTGAAGCTTGGAGGGTATGCAATTTGCAACAAAATAATTAAGGCAAGCTTGCTCATTGGAGGCAAGCTACAAGAGAAGGGGTTTTTAGCAAGCTGCAAGACAAACTCAAGGATTTCTATTAGTCACCAGTTTCTGTTAACCCTATGAGGCATGGCTTCAACCTCATCTACAATGACCCTATTTCCAAATAAGGTTACATTCTGAGGCACTGGGGGTTAGGACTCCAACATATGAATTGGCTGGGGGGGGTGGGCAGGGCACAATTCAACCCATAACTAGTAACAGCAGCTGAAAGCTGTTGTTACTTGACATTGTGCTCTGGATACCCTGATCAATTCCCAGTCCCCAACTCTAAAGGACTCTGGCTTTGCTATATCAGTGGACAAGTGTTTGTCCTGGGTCAAATTTCCCCAGTCTCGAGGATGGTGTTACACCTCTTGAATCATGCTTTTTGCTGAACACCTTCCTCCTGGAGCCCTTGGATGTCCTGCTCCACAGGGGGTATTGTTTGCTCACAAGACCTACGTGTGGCATAGCTGTCCCGGGTTGTCATAGCTTTCACGAGCAAGAGCCACTGTTTCTGGGGTCCCATGTTTCTCCTGTCTTAGCTGACTCCCGTATTTGTTGAAGTGTGTTGTTAATCATTTACTAACACAGGAGGTTTGATAGGTAAATTTCTTCAGCATTTCTAAAAATATTATTATGAATAAAACAATTAACAAGGTTGGTCTAATGGACATACATTAACTACTATACTTAATAACTAAAGAAAACAGTCTTTGAAAAATATATTTAAAATTTATGAATTGACTGCCATTGTAAATCATAAATCAACTTTCAACAAATTTCAGAGTTAGTATCCAGCAGATAGATCTTAATTCTGATCACAAAACAATTGTGCTGAAATCCAATAACAAAAACATACCTATCTTTTAAAAGCCATATGTTTGGAAAATTTAAAATAGATCTTTAAATATCTGATGGGTTAAAATAGAAATGATAATATGAATTAGAAAAATACTTAAATCTAAACAATAAAAATACCAACTTTCAAAACTAAAGTAGAAATGTGAGAGAAATTTATAATCTTAAATTGCTTATTTTAGAAGAGGAGAGAGGCTGAAGATTAAGTAATTATACTGGATTAAGTATCCAACTGAAGATGTTAGGAAAAGAACCACAAAGAAAACCAAGTGAAAGTGGGGAGTGAAATGCAAGACAAGAGCAACACATGAAATAGAAACGTAAAATAGAGAGTGACAGAACCAAAGTAACTAACAAAACTCTGGAATGATTCTTCAAATAAGGGAAGCAAAGGCACTCACAGACTGTATCGTGAATGAAAAACGAGGTTACTACAAGATTAAAGGGAGTGTTATAAATTATGCCAATAAACTTGTATTCTTAGGTGAAATGGACAAACTCCTAGAGAAATATAACTGGTAACAATTACCTTTACATAAAATAGAAAGCTAGAATGGTTTTATAACTGTTAACAAAATTGAATCATAAAGAAAACATGGAGCCCAAACAATTATAAAGGTGAGTTCTATCATGTGTCCAAGAGACAAAGGGAGATAACCCAAACTTACTCAGACTCTTACAGAAGGAGAGGCAATACTCCCAACTTCGGAACCTGATCCCCAAACTGCACAAAGACAGTCTGAAAAAGAAAAATAACAGATCAGATTCATTCACTCATACAGATGAAAAAAAAAAACAAAAGCCCAAGTTAAATGCTCCAAACATAATCCAGACATAAAAAAATAATATGAGTCTATTCCACAAAGTTATATAGGAAAATATCTTCATATAATTTATCCCATTAGAGATTTAAAGAGACGATCATCTCAATAGGTCTAGAAAGCATGTTAGATGATATTCAACATTCATTCATTGTTAAAAAATTAAAACCAACCTCTTAATAAATTTGAAATAGAAGGTAATTTTCTTTACCTGGTCAAGGAAAACAATTTTTTAAAACTACAGCATTAACATCATAAGTCATTGGTGAAAAATTAAAAGTATTGCTTTTAAATTCAGAAACAAAATAAAGATTGAAGTGACTATTTTAGCTAGCTCAAGGCAAGAAAAAGAAGAGAAAAGATATAAGAATGAAAAAGGATGAAATAAAAGTCTCATTTTGGCCAATGATATGAATATCCACATGGGATACTCCTAATAATCTACTAATAATCTTTATTATTAAAATTAATGACTGTTTAGCAAAGTTGCTAAGTATAAAACCGATATACAAAAACTAACTTCATTTTATACCAGCAATAAACAGAAAAATATAATTTCAAATTTCCAATGATAAAAACAGCAAAAAACAAAAATATCTAGAAATGACTCTAAAAATGTGTAAATCCTTCATATAGAAAGTAATATGACTTTTTGAAAGATATTACTTAAGACTTAAATAAATAGAAAGACAATATATTTGTGGGGAAGGAAAATCAACTTTGTAAATATTTACATTTTCTCTATCTTGACCTATAGAATTAAAGAAATTCCGATTAAAGGCTTAACATGGTTTTCCCTGGAATATGATGATCTTACCCTAAAGTCTATTTGGAAGAACAAAGGGCCAAGAATATCCAAAGCCCTCCTGAGGAAGGACAAGATTGGTGATTGGGGTGGGACAGCATGTTCTCTGCTGTCACAATTTTTAAAAATAAAACTAGAGTAATTAAAACAGTGTCATATTAGGAAAGGATAGACATATAAATCAATGGAACCGAATAAATAAGAAGACCCGGGAAGAGTCGAACACATAGATGAAAGCTTGATATATGAGAAGGGGGGTATTGCTGATTATTTACCTATGATGAAAAAAGAAATTAATTCCCTAACTACATCATACAGGAAAATAAATTCCAGATGGATTAAGAACTTGAATATAAAAAACAAAAAACTTAAATTTAGTAGATTATAGAAGAATTTCATGGCTTCAAGGAAAAGAAGGTTTTTTCTTTTTTCTTTTTTTGTAACAGGACACAAATCACAAACTAAAGGAAAAGGTGGATACATATGAATACATTAATACATTGTATATATTTTTATACATTGAATACTTTGATACAGGTTATCAAAGTATACCATAATGAGAGACAAGGAAAGCCACAAACTGAGGGAATATATTTGTAACACACATAGGTAACAAAAGAATTTTTATCCAGAGTATAGGAAAAACACCCACAAATCATAAGAAAAATAAAAATAAACCAAGAGGAAGACTGACAAAAGACATCTCACTTCTCACTGGAGAAGAAAGCTAAAATGTGAGCTCAGTATCTTCTTCAGAGATGTCTAACCCAATAGGGTACCCTGGGTTAGGTCCCCTTACTTGCTCTTATCATACTCCATATGATAATTGTCATTATTTATTTAATGCCTATCTCATCCTTTGCTGGACAGAATTCTCCATGAGGGCAGGGAACCTGTCTGTTCTACTGCATGAGGGAGTCAACTGTGTCCAATTCACTGAGGACCTAATACTCACGTTCAGCAAAGACGTACTGAGCATTTACTACTTGTTAGGCATGATGCAACTTCAGATACAATCTTATTTAATTTCATCTCCATGAACTTTTTTTTTTTTGCGTTATGCAGGCCTCTCACTGTTGTGGCCTCTCCCATTGCGGAGCACAGGCTCCAGATGCGCAGGCCCAGTGGCCATGGCTCACGGGCCCAGCCGCTCCGCGGCACGTGGGATCTTCCCGGACCGGGGCACGAACCCGTGTCCCCTGCATCAGCAGGTGGACTCTCAACCACTGCGCCACCAGGGAAGCCCCCATCTCCGTGAACTTTATGCTAGGATTTGAGGTTCCAGGAGCTGAGGTTACTGCATTGAGATTATGAGTATTAGATGAGCTCAATATGTTGAAAACTACAGGCCTGACACATAGCAGGTGCTCAATGAATATTTCTTTGATGGAAAAACACATTTGAAAAAAGCAACCCTCTGCTGAAGAAGTTAAATTATTTATTTTACAGCTGAGAAAAACAGATTTCCTAAATCAGACAGCTAGGAATTCCTGGGCCTGGGATTTGGACCCAGGCCTGGAGAGGTGAGTCCAGATCTCACCCTGTGTTCCCAATTATCTCTGCTGGTCCAGTGGGAACTCAAAATGGTAAAGACCTTGGTCTGCCCTGGAGGGACAGTAAAATTGATAAGAAAATGATATAGGCACAGGAAACAATCTGAAGACCTAGGTGCCTCTTGGTGCCAAAGCAACGGATACAAACAGGAAATGAAGTTGGAAATCAGAGAAGGAAGAGCTCCACATAGTAGTGAGGGATGCCTCCAGGGCTGGAGAGGCATGGAAGGGCATCCAGGAGGGGTGAGCCAGCGGAAGCAAAGGCAAAGAGGAACAACTCAGCATGAGTGGGAATTGTGCAACCAGACCAAGTGTGTTCCCGAGCAGTGGGAGATGAGGCATGGGGAGAAGAGGAGAGGGGGTGCCAGTGGCTGAGGGTCCTGCATGGCAGATGGAGAGGTGACCGGACCTGGCAATGGGAAGTCAGTTGAGATCTGTGATCTAGGGAGCAGCCTGATGCGAGTGGAGTTCCAGGAAGATCAGTCTGGGAGTTATGTGCAAAATGAACTGTAGCAAAGAAGAAAGAAGAAAAGGCAGAGGGGAGGAGGCAGGATGGACAGATGGAGGAAGAAGGGAGAGGTAGCCCTTGCTGAGAACCTAGTAGGCCCTTCAAAAGAGCTATCTCTGTTATTCTTGTCAACAACACTAAATGGAGTGTATTACCATCCATGTTTTACAGATAAACAAGCTGGAGTTGAAAGAGGTGAAATAACTTGCCCAGGATTACTTAGCCAGATAGGAACCAGGCCTAGTGCTTGAGTATTTTGTCTCCAAGTCCAGCAACCTTTCCACTGCATCACAAAGTGCATCTGACAGAGAGCCCAGTTAGGAGGTCACAGTGATGCTGAAAACTTGGCCTCTGTGCACCGGTGTTGAATAAAATCTCAGAGACAGAGTTTTGGGTGAAGTAGAAAAGAATAGCTTTATTGCTTTGCCAGGCAAAAGAGGACGCAGTGGGCTCGTGTCCTCAAAAACTGTGTGTCCCAACCCAGGGAGATTTGGTGAGGAGTTTTATAGCAATGATTCAAGGCAGGGTTGCTGATAAGGATCAGGGTGTGTACAGGGCCTGCATTCCTTTAATTTGGCCCCAGGTGGTCTCCTGATGAGCTTTTGTGGTTCTTGAGGTTATAAAACTATGACCTTCTCTCTGGAATGAAGAATGCTTCATCAAGTAGTTCATCTTCCATTTGTTGGGGGTTTTAGTTCTGCAGAAGAGCTCAAAGATATTTTTATGTGTATCCCTTGAGGTGGAACCAGGACCCTGCCCCAAGGCTGCACTAGTGTTTCTTGACTGCTTCTCCCTTGTCTCTGCATCCCCTCCCTTCCCTGATTAGCAACTGTTTGAATCTGCCCTTTGGAACTCAGGGAAGGTCATGGAGGCTGGAGCCTATTCCCTACAAATAAGAAATGGGGGACACAGAAAGGCTTCTGTGCCCAGGAGCCCCACAGGATCCTGACTGGTTTCAATAAGGTGGTGGCTTTGGGGACTTTTCTGAGCGAAAATGATTGTGTTTATCTCAGGGACCCAGCTCTAAAACACCATGGCAGGCATGCTCGAACAATTCTAGCAAAGAGTTCAGGAGCAGCACAAGGTCAGTCCTGGGAGAAGCGTCCCATGTGGAGCCACATGAACAGCTGAATCCAGAGCAAAGTCTCAGGATATGTAGTTAGAGCCAGGGAGTCAGCCTGGCCTGGGAGTCGGGATAACTGGGTTCTGGTCATGAAAGCATCCCTTTGGGACTTTGGATCAGTCAATCTCTTTGAGCCTCAGCTTCCTCATCTGTAAAATAAAATTAAAAATCTCAACTTCCTCATCTTCCATGTTATGAGATCCAAATGAAATTGTCACTGTGGGTGTGTTTGGATTACTGAAAAATGCTAGGCTGGTGGGAGAAATGGTTGTTGTTATCAGAGGTCAGGGGGTGATGGGCAGGTTAACTCCAAGGCCTGAAGGGGAGCATTTCCTCACCCAGGATCCAGTGGACACTTTCATTGAGCTGTTGCCCTGAACTGGGTGTTTGTCATCAACTATTTCTCCTTGACCATCACTTCCAATCAATTCATTGCCTATTTATTAAGCACCACTTTATTTAAACCACTGTCTGGACAAGTCTTGCTCCGATCCTCTTACAGCCCTTCTTTTACTTTTCCTCTTCACTGTGTATCAAAAGAGGAAGCCAAATAAATCCATTGTGCTGTTGGTAAATAGTGAGTTACTCATATCCAAATCTTGAGACAGATTAAGAGCCTCCTTTCACATTTTCCCCAGTCCATCTCCCTTCTCCAATGAATTCACCATCTGTGACATATTCGTGTTATAAATGACAGGCATAGCCTATCCGATTCCATTGTTGAAAGAAGAGAAAGGAAAAAAATACTTACCAATTTTCATTGCTGGTTAACTTTAAAACATGATGCATTTTATATGTGTGGAGGAGGGAACCTAGGCATTGGCCAACACAATGTCTCACAAATTTACTTTTCACAGAAAATGCATTAGTACAGGCAGTGCCAGCCTCTCCCATCTTGCATCTGGGATGGCATGGCTATGCACGGCCCACAGCTCCATCTGTCTACTGCCCATCAAATTCCATCCTCCTCTGGGCACCTTACATTGCCCCTCCTCACATAGACCCCTCCAAGATGGGGCCAGTCCGCAGTCTGCCTTCTTCAGATCCTGCTGGAAGCAAGGATAAAAAAGCAGCACCCACTTCTGGCTCAGGAGGGGAGAGTACCCAACCCTTTTCAGTCCTTCCTTACCCCTTCCACAGTTCACCGCACTTGCTCTCTTACTCCATTTCCTTTTCAGTCTGGGAAGAGAATGACAAGAATGCTTCCTCCTAGTTCAGCCGGGTTCTTCTACTTTCTTCCCCCCTCCCCAGAACACAGGTCTTATTGCCCCTCTTCCAAAGCCCAGCCCCAAGTGCCAGGCCCAGCAGAGTCCTGATTCTTCTGTTTCCAGGGAGGTGAGGCACAGGCATGGCTGGAGCAAAAGGAAGGCGGCAGGTGCTGATAATAAAGGGATGGGGGTGGGCGGGTCGGGGGGCTGTCACATGTATTTGTTCATATACTACTTCACTTTTAGAAGGCTGAGAGTCTTCTACAGTGGCCCTCTCATGTCCTTGTCCCCAGCAGTTATTCCTCCCAACCTCTCTTGCACACATGTCGACTGAAAAAGAACTACACAACCTAAAAGTTGAGAGTTTTGTTTTCTTCAGGGACCTTACTGAGGACTATAGCCTGTGAATCAGCCTCTCAGATAGCTCTAAGGAACGGTTCCAAAGAGGTAAGGGAGGAGCCAGGATGCATAGGAGTTTTTGCTAAAAAAAGAAAACAATAAAAACAAACAAAAAACATGCAGTTGAACATCAAAAGATTACTACTAATCACAAAAAACAGACATCTCAAGTTAATGATTTTAGCACTTTTCTAAGATGCAAAAGTCTGTGCTCCATGAAATTATTCCTTTGTTGTGCGTCTTAACTATCCAGGGCCAGTATCCTGTTTTATCTCCATCCTGATTTCCCCTCTGGGCACGCACTGGAGTGGCTACAGTGGCTGATGGCTTGATGGTAGGCAACATTCTTTGTTTACTGAAATGGCAGGAAACATGATTTTGTCCAAACACACATGATTTTTTTTTTTTTTATGTTTAGGATTTTGTATTTTATTCTAAACAGGACAGGAAGTCATTGAAGAATTTTAATGAGGACATGATTAGCATGATCCAATTTGAATTTTGAGGATATCAATATAAAGAATAGATTAGAAGGGGCAAGACCAAAGCACTAAGGAGCTAACTTAGGAAGTGGTTAACAGTTATATGCCATAGGAGAGTCCTGATCCGAATGTTTGCTGATATTAGAAAATGGAGGGGCTTCCCTGGTGGCGCAGTGGTTAAGAATCCACCTGTCAATGCAGGGAACATGGGTTCGAGCCCTGGTCCGGGAAGATCCCACATGCCCCGGAGCATCTAAGCCCATGCGCCACAACTACTGAGCCCTCATGCCACAACTACTGAAGCCTGTGTGCCTAGAGCCTGTGCTCCACAGCAAGAGAAGCCACCACAATGAGAAGACCTCACATGGCAACGAAGAGTAGCCCCCGCTCGCCACAACTAGAGGAAGCCTGCGCCCAGCAACGAAGACCCAACACAGCCAAAAATAAAATAAATAAATTAAAAAAAAAAAAAAAAGAAAACGGAAAAGAAAATTTAGTGATTTCTTTAGGAGACAGAAATGTTAGCCTTGGCAATGATTAACTATGTGTTGTGTCTGTTAATCCTGAACTCCCAGTCCTTCTCTTCCCCACCCCCCTCCCCCTTGGCAACTGCAAGTCTGTTCTCTATATCTGTAAGTCTGTTTTTGTTTACGGATATGTTCGTTTGTGTCATATTTTAGACACAGTTGTTTGGGATTAACAGATGCAAACTTTTATATATAGGATGGATAAACAACAAGGTCCTGCTGTAGAGCACAGGGAACTATATTCAATATCCTGAGATAAACCATGATGGAAAAGAATATGAAAAAGTATATGTGTATAACAATCAATTTGCTGTACAGCAGGAATTAAACACAGAATTGTAAATCAACTGCACTTAAATAAAATTTTAAAAAAACATGTGTTGGGAAGCAGAAAGTATGAATAGGGGAATAAGTACCGGATGATGCTAAGAGTCATTTAGTGTATGATGGTGTGATTCACTGAAATGTCATCAAAGGAGGTAGTTCTTGAGACCTAGGTAGGGGTGGGAGATGGAGGATGATGAGATTAACTTTGAAACAATTGCATTCGCATCACCTATGGGACAGTGAGATGGAGACTTCCTGAAGGCTTGAAACTCAGAATCAAGAGCTATAAGGTTTGAAATTCATCAGCAGGTAGATATTAATTAATAGTGGGGGTGTGGATTAGATCTCTTCAGCAAACACACATGATTTTAACCCTGTTTTTCTGCACCCAATTCCAATGTGTGTGTGTATGGGGGGTATGGGTGAAACGGAGCAGGACCCTGTGGGGACCTCCCAGGTACAAATCCTGTGTCCGATGTAAGGCCAACTGGCCCGAGGCAGGGGAACACAATCAGATTCACAGGTTGCATCAGACCGAAACTCTCCAGACCACCCAGTTCCAGGACCTGACCTGGGGACTTTGAACCCGGCCCAGCCTTCCCGCCTTTCGAGGGGCGGGACTAACGGTCCCCCAGGATACCCGAAAAGACCACCAAATAAGGAATACCCTGCGCCCTCCCAGATTCACCACACCCCTTTCCCTTCTTCCCCTATAAAATCTTGCCCAACCCTCGCCCAGGTGCGACTTCTCTGGCCCCTTTCTCTCGGACCAGTGAACCTCGCCCGGGAGTGCTCCCTAATAAAGCTCACTTGAAGCTTTCCTCTGTTTCGCGGTGCCCTTTGTTAAGATCCGACCTTACATCCACCATTTCATTGTTTGTAAGAAATAAGCTTCATTCAGCCTCTTTGACCTACCCTGAGTTCCAAAGGGCAGATTCAAACACTTGCTTATAAGGGAAGGGAGGGAATGCAGAAATAAAGGAGGAGCAATCAAGAGGCAATAGTGCAGCGATGGGGCGAGGTCCTGGTTCCTCCTCAAGAAATATACACAACAATACCTTTGAGTTCTTCTGTGGAACTGAGGCTCCCACCCAGGTGGAAGATGGTACTTCAGGCTGAGCACAAGATTCCTGGAATGCCACCCTGTTACCTCACCACCAACCAATCAGAAGAAAGTCTGCACACAGTGGAAGATAATAAAAGACCCTGACCCCCTCCACTAATGAGTCTCCCTTTAAAAGCTTTCATGGTTGAGCAGAATCTTTGGAGTTGGTTTTTGGACACAAGTTGCCAATCTCTTGCATAAAGCAACCTTTCCATTCCTACCAGCACTTGTCTCTCAGAAGCATTAGCTTTTGAGCAGCGAGCAGCCAAACCCGAGTTCAGTAACACGGGGGCAGGAGTCCACACACCACCAAGCAATTCTCGGACACCACCTGAGTTTCCTACAATCAACTCAATTCTGAAACTATCTACCTGGAGATAGCATCAGATTCTACAAGCTAAAGGCTCAGTCCTATAAGACTGCCCCCTTCCCCCAGTTGCCGCTTCAGACACCAGTCACAAGTCCAGGTCTTTCTGACCCACCAGCTGTAAAATCGCAGCTTCCAATGACCGCTTACTTGAGTTTCCGTACCAGGGAAGAGCTAAATCGGACTCCTTGTTAGATCTGTTATCTTTGAGTTTAACCTTTGCTTTTTGTTGCTTTTATTATTATAATCATACATAATGGCCTGCCTCGGAACCCTGACCCTCTGTCTGAATGTTAAACCAAAGTGCCTTTGTTCAGGGAAACATCTTGACCCAGTCTACCTGTGAATTGCTGCAGAAAAGAAGAAATTAACACCTCCCCTCCAGGAGGCTGGCCATTCTAGGAGATATTTGCAAGGCTTATGGCCTTTTTACATTACTTCCTCACCTCCTCCCCTTCTCTGTTCTATAAAAGAAACTGGCATTCAGACCAAAATAAGATGGTTTTTTGGGGACCCTTGTCCGCCATCTTGTCGGTCTGCCGGCTTTTCGAATAAAGTCGTTACTCCTTGCCTCAACACCTCGTCTCCTGATTTATTGGCCTGTCGTGCGGCGAGCAGAGCGAGTTGCACTCGGTACCAGTTCCAGCAACCCCTTTCTTGGGTTCTGATTAACTTACCAGAATGGCCCACAGAACTCAAGAGAAACATTTTACTTACTAGATTACTGGTTTATTATAAAAGGATATAACTCAGGAACAGTCAGATGAAAGAGATGCATAGGGCAAGGAGTGAGGAAAGAGCACGGAGCTTCCATGTTCTCTCTGGGCCACCACTCTCCACTAATTTCCATGAGTTCATCAATATGGAAGCTCTCCAAACCCCATCCTTTTTGGGGTTTTTATGGAGACTTCATTGCATAGTCCTGATTGATGAATTCATTGGCCATTGGTGTTTAAACTCAGCCTCCAGCCCCTCTTCCCTCTCCAGAGGTTCGGGGGTGGAACTGAAAGTTCCAACCCTCTGATCACAAGGTTGGGTCCCCAGGCGACCAGCTTGAGTCTTTATGTGAGCTAGGAGCATTCCAAAAGTCACGTAACGAAAGACACCTTCACAATTCTCCTCAGTTAGAAAATCCAAGGGTTTTAGGAAGGAGTTCCAAGCCAAGAACAGAGATTGGTGTCAAAGACCAAATATATATTTCTTTTTATGAATCACAGTGTTAGAAACCTCTAACTGTTCCTCTCCACTTCTCTTGATAAAATACAAATGGCTCAAACAGTGGGTGCTAATCTGCAAGCACAGTTCCTCCTTCTTCTGAGAACCATTTTTTTTTTTTTTTTTTTGCGGTACGCGGGCCTCTCACTGTTGTGGCCTCTCCCGTTGCGGAGCACAGGCTCCGGACGCGCAGGCTCAGCGGCCATGGTTCACGGGCCCATCCGCTCCACAGCATGTAGGGATCTTCCTGGACCAGGGCACGAACCCATGTCCCCTGCATCGGCAGGAGGACTCTCAGCCACTGCGCCACCAGGGAAGCCCCCTGAGAACCATTCTTAGTCAACTATTCCTGAGACTAGCTGAACTTCAGCTGACCCCTCCTGCTGAAGCCCTATAAACCGTTCTATTTCCCTCCCCAAGTTAGAAGGGCATAAATGGTCTTCTTCCACAATGCACTCCTTGTGATAAATTGACACAGTCCAGGAAAGGGTCTTCTATTTATCCCAAGAAAAACTTCCTGGAGGGATGGGGAACTTGAGGAGAGAGGAAGGGAAGATCATTCTGAAGCTTGTGGAAGGATTAGAAAGTGTGTTTCAGGGAGGGTGATTCTAGAATAGTCGGCGGGTCTAGCAGGCACCACCCCCGGGGGCTGGCCCAGGAGCCCTTTTTAGCTCCCCTCATCACCATATCCCCCCCCTCACCAGGCCCCTGAGTGGTTGCCTCCTCACCTCACCCCGGAACATTGGGCCCCACTTCTCAATGCACCTTCCCTGGCTCAGTCCTCCATTTCCCTGTAGATCCACACAACTGCTTAGTTTTCTCTTCTATGTTTTGTCTTGGAAAGGTGATTCGCTACTATAACTGAGGTTGACCAAGGAATTAGCACTTCACAGAGGGAGATGTGCCTCTAGAAATACAAGCTCATGGTCTCTAACCTGAGGGCAGGTCCTGAACCAGGCATTGTGCTTTGGGACCCCCCAGTGTGGATGCAAGTCCTGTTCGCTCTCCACATGGTTCCTGGCCCCAGACCCATCTCTGTCAGAGCAGGTACAAAATTCCCGGGTGTTTGTAGGACCTTATCAAGGGCATCAATGGAAACCTGATAACCAGGCCAGAGTCCAAACTGTACCCCATGCTACAGCCACACACGTCTGCAAGAACAAGGGGTCCCTCACTAACCGCTGCTTCCTGCTGCTGTGTTCCCTGAACGGAATCCAAGCTTATTCACAGAGAGGAAGAGGCTGCCAAGGCCAGGGTCCTATCAAAAGGCCTTTTGTCTCCTGAGCTAAACGTTGGCTCATTGTTACCTTTCTCCCTGGACCCTTCCAGAGGTGGGAGGACACCCAGAGCCTCTGGTTTCAGTTCATGGGTCTGAATGCAATGGAGCAGGAGGAAGAGAGTGGCCCAGCTCCAAGCAACAGGAAAACCTGGGTCAGGCTGATGTGATGCACTTGCTCAGGGCTTCCTGTCCAGGCATGACCAGGGTTCCACTGGCCGAGTGGACACACAGTTGCCTTTCTTCAGGATGAGGAGTTCTTACACCTTTTCCTTCCTCCCTTCCAAACTCAAACCTGTTAAAGACTCCTTTTCCCCTTGCTTTTCAGGTTAAGCTCTTCATCCTTCAAAAATGGAGCTCAATGTCCCTTGCTTTCAGTCAGCTTCCTCTGATCAGCTCCGCCATATTCCTTAGTGGTGACACGCCTCATCCGTACTGTGATCCTCTGCCCTCTTCTTCCTGTGGCACTGCTCATCTGTGTGCTCTGTCTCTGTTACCTGAAAACTGGATTCACTTCTCGGTGGGTGTTGAGCCAATAGAGAGATCCAAGCCAAAGACTGGGGGAAGGAAGGATTTATTACTTGCAGCAAGTAAGGAGAACTTTGGGGATATTTCCCAAAGCAGTGTCTCCCCAAATAGCAAAAGTGGGGAAGTTTTCAGCTAAGGGTATATGCATGTTCATGAGGGAGCTTGAGCAGAGAAGAATTCAGCAAAGAATTGGGGCCAAGGTTGACAGAATCCAAGCTTTAGCTGATTGAAGTCAGGAGGGTCAACATTATCATTCCACCCTCCACCTGGGTGAGGGCCTTAGTTCCTGCAGAACTCAAAGATGTATATTATGTATATCCCTTGAGGAACCAGGACCCTGACCCAAGGCTACACTACTGTTTCTTGACTGCTCCTCCCTTGTTTTTGCATTCCCTCCCTTAAGATCATTAATTACTGAGGCCTGTTCAAGGGCAAGCATCTCTCATGCTTAGGTCACAAAATGGCTGCGGCCAAAATGTTATGAAAGGCGCTCCTGGTTCTCTTTCTCCAGGGAACCCCCTAACCTATCCCACATTGGAAGGCTTTCTTAGGGCAGAATCCATGGCTTCCTTCTTTCCAGCTTGAAGCCTGAATACAACACATCATGTTCTTTAAATGTTTGTTAAATACCAATTCTAGCCACACCTCTTCCAAGGGCAGTGTTAGAAAGGTCTGTGTGCAGACTGTCTCTCTTTCTCTGTCTGTCTCTCAGGATTGGACTTAAGCTGTATGTTATTTCATGTAGATCAACCATCCATCCTTCACCAAGTTACTGTCCCTGAAACTGTGTAACTCTGATCGGGACTTGAACCCACACGCTGGGACCTGAATGCAGCCAAGACCCAGATTGGGACTTGAACCCATGATCTTTTAATTGAGATCACACACCTGGTCTCAGGACTTAATGAAACTCAGGTGCTTGAATTCAGAAAGAATTCAGTGAGAGACAAAGTGATGGGTAAGAAGTCGATTTATTTAGAGAGAAACACACTCCACAGACAGAGTGTGGGCCATCTCAGAAGGCGAGAGCGGCACCAGGATACGGGGTTGCCAGTTTTTATAGGGGTGGGTAATTCCATAGGCTAATGAGTGGGTGGAGTATTCCAGCTATTTGGGGGAAGGGGTGGGGATTTCTAGGAATTGGGCCACTGTCCTCTTTTTGACCACTATGGTTGGTCTCAGAACTGTCATGGTAGCTGTGGGTGTGTCATTTAGCTTGCTGATGTGTTACAATGAGCGTATACCGAGGCTCAAGGTCTAGTGGGAGTTTTCTCATCTGCCATCTTGCACCTATTTCATTCTAACCAGTTTATGTCATGTCCTCAGGCTATGTCATTCTTTTAAAGGTTGTGCCCTGCCCCCTTCCCTCCTGTTTCACCTTGACTATAGTAAATGGTACAAAATGAGTTTAGTTATATTCCTCCAAGACTTGAAATCCTGTTTCAGAAAGGGGTGAGGGTTATTTAATCACCTCCTCTCCACCCTGACACTCCCAACTCCCATAACTGAGAAATGAAAACTTCAGAGGGAGGAATTTGCTCTCAGCCTATGTTCTGCTGTAGTAGACCCCAGACGAGCTTAACCCTAATGACACCAAGGAAGGATCTCAGCCCAGTCCAAATGGAGGCCCCTACACCAGCATTCTAATCAGCAATAGCCCTACATTCTTTATTGGACACAAAATTCTGACATATCCTCAGAATTTCACAGGCCACCCATTCTATCCCCTGTGCTAATTGAAAGATGCTTCCCCAGCGCCCTCTCCTGGCCCCCTTATGTCAAGGGGCTGTGATGACACTGGGAGGCAGTGTCAGCATTCTGCTTACCCCAGACCATTTCTAGAACATGCCTTTTCCGCCCTCCTCCGCATAATACCAATCCTCAGTGCTTCCAGAGTAAGTCTTAAAGTCCCTTTTAAGCAGCCTTCAGGTGCTGAGAGCTTCTTCAGGTACTGTCAGGATGCTGGAGTGGTTCTCACAGGTTCTGGGGATGAGTAGGTATGGCTGCAAGAGCTGTGAATTTAGCTTAATTGGGTGGAAATTTGGGGTAATTGTTTTTTCAGAACAATTGTTTTCTGATGGAGATTTTTTTTTAAATTTTATTTTATTTTTTATACAGCAGGTTCTTATTAGTTATCCATTTTATACATATTAGTGTATGTATGTCCATCCCAATCTCCCAATTCATCCCACGCACACCCCCACCCCCACCACCCCCGCCCCCGCCACTTCCCCCCTTGGTGTCCATACGTTTGTTCTCTCCATCTGTGTCTCTATTTCTGCCCTGCAAACCGGTTCACCTGTACCATTTTCTTAGGTTCCACATATATGCGTTAATATACGATATTTGTTTTTCCCTTTCTGGCTTATTTCACTCTGTATGACAGTCTCTAGGCCAATCCACATCTCTACAAGTGACCCAATTTCATTCCTTTTTATGGCTGAGTAATATTCCATTATGTATGTGTGCCACATCTTCTTTATGGGGATGTTTTTATATAGTAGCTGTATAATGGTGAGTGAAGGGCCTCAGTCAAAGGACCAGGGATAGAGATAAGCCTGCACCCCCTCCAACCTGATTGACCCAATGCCACCTTCCTTTCTCTACATATTTACGCTTTTCTGGGTGGTTTCTGACCTGGTTTGTACCTGTGACATCACCACACATTCTTTTCTGTCATTTTTCCCAATGAACTTTGTTTCTCATCCCTACCACTATGGCTATTTTATACTTTCTCTCTTATCAAGCTCCTTACCCTTCCCCTACTTCCTTTGCTTTCAGCAGTTGACATTGCTTCCAAATTAAAAGGGAAAATGCAATTTATTAAGAGGGGACTCCCTTCCTTTTCCACCCTCTACCCACAAAGATTTTTGTTTTTTGTTTTATATCTCTCCATCTTTTCCTTCTTCTCTCTTACCTGAAGAAGGTACTGACCCTCTTTCCCAAGAATTCATTCACTAGATTCTGTCCCCTCTTTCCTTTAAGAACCTTGCTCTATAATGATGACATTTCCTGTATATTTAATTTTTTCTTCTGCTGACTCTTTCCTCCTAGCATATGATCATGCTCAAATCTATTTCATCTTAAAGCAAACAATTAAAAATAAACCCTCCTTGGCCCTTGATGACTCTCTGTCAATTGCCCTAGCTTTCATTTTCCTTTTATAGCTAAGCTTAGATCTATACTGTTTTAATTTCCATTCACCTGACAACCCTCTAAAGTTGGGCTTCCACACTCAACTCTCCACTGAAAATGCCTTTGCTGAGACTGTTGGTGACTCAATTTCCAAATCCAGTGGAGGTGTTTTTGTCATTGTCATATTTGATGCATCTGGGGTATTTGATACTGTTGACCGTGTCTCCTTCTAGAAGCTCTTTTTTCTTTTAGCTTTCAGTCTCTCTCTCCCTTTCAGCCTCTCTCTCTCTGTTTCTCTACCGTGTTTCAGAGAAATCCTCTCATATATTCATGAAGCAAATATTTGTTGAGTGCTTACTATGTGCTAAGAATTCTTCTACAAGGTAGGCAAAGTCCTTGCTTTCACAGAGTTTATACTTTTGTTGAGGGAAAGAGAAAATAAATAAAATAAGCAAACAAATAAACAAGAAAATGTTAGATAGCATTGAGTACTATGCAGAGAATTAAAGTGTGATACTATTAAAGAAAAGATTGAGCGTCATCTTTAGACTGAGCATTCAGCAAAGCCCTCTCTGAAGATCTGAAATTTTATCCAAGACTTGAAGGCTGAGAAGGAACCAGCTATGTAAAAATGAGGGGAAGAGAATTCTAGCAGAAGAAACAGCCAAGGCAGAATCCCAGAGTTGGGACAAAATTGATGTGTTTAAAGGATTTCCCCTTTGAACATGTAGATATATCTGAGCAAGGTAGTGCCCTGGGGCCCAAGAGAATGAACTGGCAAAGGCAACTGAGAAGGAGCAGACAGAACTCAGAAGACCAGAAATGAAAGTGTTTCAGAAAGAAGGAAGTTGTCAACTATTGCCAAGAGATAAAATAAAATGAGAGTAAAGAGGGCCATTGGATTTGCCAAATGGGTATAATGGTGACCTTGACAAGTGCAGTCTCAGGGACATGGAGGAGACAGATGTTTGTTTTCAGGGGGTGGAGGAGTGGGTGTGAGGTGAGAAAGGAGGAACTGTGACTGTTTCAAGGAGCATTTCCAGAAGAAGAACAGAGATGGTCAGAGCTCTAGAAATGCGCTGTACTGTATGGTAGCCACTACTCACATGTGGCTATTTAAACATTTTCATTAAAATGAGATAAAAGATTGAGCTCCTCAGTCACACGAACCACATTTGAAGTGCTTGACAGCTTGATGCAGCTAGTGGTTACTCTATTGACCAGAGCAGATATGTTTTTATCATTGCAGGAAGTTCTATTGGACAAGCTTGCAGCAGAGGATGTGGGATTAAGGAAGGTTTTTTAATTTTGTTGTTGTTATTCATTGGTTGGGCTGTAGTTAATTTTTTAAAAAATATTAATTTAATTTATTTATTTGGTTGTGCCGGGTCTTAGTTGTGGCATGCGGACACTTAGTTGCAGCCTGCTTGTGGGATCTACTTCCCTGACCAGGGATCAAACCCTGGTCCCCTGCATTGGCAGCACAGAGTCTTAACCACTGTGCCACCAGGGAAGTCCCTGTAGTTAATATTTTAATGTGGTGGATACTAGACACAGCAGTGATCACATAGAGACTGGAGGTACATCTTTCTTCCTGAACTTCTCTTTATCTCCCTTCAGCTGTTAGTGTGCCCTAGAGATCCATCCATGACCCCTGCTCTTCCTATTCTACCCATTCTCCCTTGACAACCTCATCCATGCTCATGATCACCCATCAATTGGCCCCATTATTTTGTCTCCTTCCTGGGCAGCAGATCCATAGTACACCTACCTAAAGATCATGTCAACTTAGAATTCCCACAGCAATTTCAAACTCAGTATGTCCAAAACTGAATCTCCAGTTCCTCCTGGTTCTATTCCTATAGCAACTCCTTGAAACCCACCCGCTTACCCAGGCCAGCAATGTGGGAGTCATTATGAATCCTTCTTTCTTATTCTTTATATCTGGTCAGTCACTAAACGGCTAGGTAGATTTGGGAACATACGTGGAATTGATTCTCTCCTCTCCATTTTCACTGACTTATTTAAACTCTCACTTGAACTGTTGGGGACATTGTGGATTGGCCAACAGAATACTCATACCCACCTGCTTCTCCCAGGCTAACCTCTAATAGAGAGGTTGAGGGAAGGGACACATTCAGCTAGGGAAGGCTTGTCTCATGGACCTAAAATGAAGCCTGTTGAAGAGTTTCTGGGAAAGATTTTGCTTTCCTGATCAAAAGGGACAGGTACAGCTGCTGACACTCTTTCTTTCCCTTCTTCCCCTTTAACTGCTGACATCATGACTGCCACCACCTTGCAATCACTGAGGGAAAGACAAAGAGAATCTTAGAGCCTTCAGCCCTGACAAGTGCCAACAGACACCTACCCCCAGATTTCTCATTGTGGAAAAAAAATAAACCTTTATTTAAGCCAGAGGGGATTCTGTTACTTGCAGACAAAAGCATCCTTGACT
Organism: Delphinapterus leucas; assembly: GCF_059928025.1. Taxonomy (NCBI): domain Eukaryota; kingdom Metazoa; phylum Chordata; class Mammalia; order Artiodactyla; family Monodontidae; genus Delphinapterus; species Delphinapterus leucas. Next base: position 41,828,783 of record NC_143129.1, read on the forward strand.
GGTAGTCTCCTACCTGGTTTCCTTGTTTGAATCTCACTGCAGTTTTCCATTCTTCACAACCTTGGCCAGAGTCACCTTTATAAAATGCAAATTTGATCACACTACTTCCCTAATTAAATCCTCCACTGGCTCTCCACTAAACAGGATACAGTTCAGACTCCTTTGCATGGCATGCAGACCCTCCACAATCTCCCGCGGTCTGTCTTTCCAGCCTCATCCCTTGGCACTGTCCATCACAGACAGTTCTCCAAGTAAACCATGTTCTTTCATGTTTTCTGGGCACATGCTGTTTCTTCTGCCTGAAATACCTTCTTTTCTTCAAGCTTTTCACCTCCCTCTCTTAGAGCTCTATCTTCTATGGTTCCATATCCTTACTATCTTTATCACGATCACATTTTATTGTCTTCTCTTCTCACTGGACTATGAGTACCTCTATGGATTTGTCTTATTCATCTTTGTCTTCCCAATATTGGTTAGGGGACTGGGACTTAGGCAATTGTTTGTAAAATGAATAAATAGATGAATGAATGAATGAGTGCCCTGAACCAGGGGTCTTGATTCCCTCCTTAGTTCTATTTCTCATAACCCCTTGCGTTCTCTGAAAATCATTTTCTTCATATGTAAAACAAGGGTATTAATTTTACCTTTGTCTATGTCTATTTGGAGTTCAAATGAAATTATGTTTGTGGCAGCTTTGTAATGTCAGAAACAGCACTGGCCTTGGTGACAAGCAGACACAGGTTAAAAACCACCTTTCTACTAATCACTAATTTACGAACTTGAGCAAGTTAAGCAAACTCTCTGAGCCTCAGTTTCTTAATTGTTAGGAGGTTGTGTATAAACCTGTGTGGTTGTTATGAGGATTAAATGAGATACAGGATGTGAGAATTTCTGGCTCATAACGGGGGCTCAGTAAATATTAGTTGAAGTGGAGGTGAGGAGAAGAGGTCTTCAACCTCAGTGGGATTCTGCCTGGGATGCCCATTTCCTGAAACCCAGCAGGACCCTGTGGGGCTCCTGGGCCAAACAGCCTTTCTGTGTCCCCTTCCCTGAGTTCCAAAGAACAGTTTAAACATTTGCTAATCAGAGAAGGGAGGGGATGCAGAGGCAAGGGAGGAGCAGTCAAGAAACACTAGTGCAGCCTTGGGGCAGGGTCCTGGTTCCACCTCAAGCGATATACATAATGTCTTTGAGCTCTTCTGCAGAACTAACACCCCCCCACCCCCCACCATCCCTTCCCCACCCCCCCCACCCCCACCCCCCCCAACCCCCGCCACAAATAGAAGATGAAGCACTCTTCATTCCAGAGATGGTCACAGTTTGCCCATCACCACCTGACGCCAGATGATCTCTGGATTGAAGGAATGCAGGCCCTGCATACACCCTGATCCTTATCAGCAACCCCGCCCCCTGGACTATAAGACTCCTTACAACACCCCCCCCCAAGGTGGGGACACACAATTTTGAGGGCTAATGCCTGTCGTGGCCCCCTTTGCCCAGCAAAGCAATAAAGCTATTCTTTTCTACTTCACCCAAAACTCTGTCTCCAAGATTTAACTCAGTGTCGGGGTACAGAGGCCTGATTCAGCTTTATTCCTAGAAGAGAGGCGCGGTCCACGTGCTGCTGGGCAGCCAAAGCCACAGAACGCTGTCTGCCTCCTTTAACTGTGCAAACAGCAGCTGCCAGGCCAGCTACTCCATGCAGAGCTTCTCTGGGTCTCTGCCCCCAGGCTGGAGGAATAAGAAGAGCTATTAACATCCTCACAGCACTGAAAAGGTCTCCTGGTGCTTTCATAAATATGTATCTCATGTAATTTTCAAAACAACTCTGTGAATCACCTCTTCAAGGGTGCGCAGCAGGTGACTTGGGGCAAATCTTTTACCCTTTTAATGCCTCAGTTTCCTCTTCTACAAAATGGCAATAATACTAGGATTGTTGGGAGGATTAAAAAGAATAATGTGGGTAAAATGCCTGCCTCTGTGTCTCCTATCTTGTACAGATTAACTGCAGTAAATATTACCTATCATTACAATTCTCAAGACGAGCCCCAGGATCTGATTTCCTGAGTTTTCCCTCTTAACTTGTTCTCTGCTACCTCTCAAGGCACGTGAGCATGGTCCTGGGGAGTTGGGATGAGGTTCCCCTTCTCTGTTTAGAAAGTTCCACAGTACAATCCAAGCCCAGGGTAGAGACAACGTCCACACATTTGCTTATGAAGCCTGACTATCAAGAGGACCACTAGGCCCACCAGGTTATCTAATACCTGGCAGGTCTCAATATGAATGCGGCATATTTGGAAAAATTAAAAAGGTGTACCTGAGACTTGGTTAATCAAAACTGACTCACTTTTTGTATGAACTATAGAAATGATGGGCCTTTGTGGCACCCTGCACCCTATTCCATCATTCATTCCTTCATTCATTCAACAAATACTCATTGCGTGTTTACTGCATGCTGGGAATTATGCAATGGCAGTGTATACAATGATGGGCAAAAAGAGACATGGTCTTGGATTTTGTGGGCCTTAGGCTAATGGAGGAGCAGACATTAATTAAATAGCTATAAGCAAATGCCCTTTGGGGAAGAGAGTGACAAATTCCATGAACTGAAGGAGTGACTTGCAGCTCAGAGAGAGTGCTTTGGAGGCTGGAGGGATGGACTGGGGCTGCCTATGACGGAACTTGGAGATCTTACAGTCCATGTTTAAGATTTTGATCTACATCCTAAGAGCAGTGGGGAAGCCAGGTCATGTATGCTTCAGTGTTCTATTTTGAAAAAAAATTCTTTCTTGAAACTTTTTGTTTTAAAAGAATTTTGGATTTAAAAAAATTTGCCCTATGAGTTCCCACATATTATTCCCCCATCTTCCCCAGATGTTACCATCTTACATAGTACTTATTAAAACCAAGTTCATTGCAGCTCTATTTACAATAGCCCGGAGATGGAAACAACCTAAGTGTCCATCGTCGGATGAATGGATAAAGAAGATGTGGCACATATATACAATGGAATATTACTCAGCCATAAAAAGAAACAAAATTGAGCTATTTGTAATGAGGTGGATAGACCTAGAGTCTGTCATACAGAGTGAAGTAAGTCAGAAAGAGAAAGACAAATACCGTATGCTAACATATATATGTGGAATTTAAGAAAAAAAAATGTCATGAAGAACCTAGGGGTAAGACAGGAATAAAGACACAGACCTACTAGAGAATGGACTTGAGGATATGGGGAGGGGGAAGGGTAAGCTGTGACAAAGCGAGAGAGAGGCATGGACATATATACACCACCAAACGTAAGGTAGATAGCTAGTGGGAAGCAGCCGCATAGCACAGGGAGATCAGCTCGGTGCTTTGTGACCGCCTGGAGGGGTGGGATAGGGAGGGTGGGAGGGAGGGAGATGCAAGAGGGAAGAGATATGGGAACATATGTATATGTATAACTGATTCACTTTGTTATAAAGCAGAAACTAACACACCATTGTAAAGCAATTATACTCCAGTAAAGATGTTAAAAAACAAAACAAAACAAAACAAATTGAGATGTTTTGCAAGATCCAAGCTAGGCTCCCACACTGCTTTTATTTGCCATATCTCTCTTATTTCCTCCAATGTGTGACAGTTCTTCGGTCTTTATCACTCAAGACCACCATGCTTTTGAAGAGTACTGGCCAATTATTTTGTAAAATGTCTCTCAATTTGTGTTTGCCTGATGTTTCCTCATTTAAGTTCAGGTTGTGCTTTTCTGGGAAGAACACCACAGCTGTGGTATTGTGTCTTTCTCAATACAGTGTAATAGGAGGTACCTTATGTCAATATGTGTCATAATTGGCGATGTTAACTTTGATCACTCAGTTACTTTTTTTCCCTTTTCAGTGAATAAGTATTTTGCAGGAGGATACTTCGAGACTATGCAAATATCCTATTTCTCTTCATACTTTCTTCCACTAATTTTAGCATCCATTAATGATTCTTGCCTGCAGTAATTATTGCTGTGGTGTTTGTCAAATTGTTATTTTTCTATTTCCATCATCCTTTCTACATTTTTTGCTGGAATTCCACTGTAAAAAAGAACTTTTTTTAAAACTCCACTTAATTACTTATTCAATTATTTATTTATATCAGTATGGAATCATGTATACTTATTTTACTCTCTGGATTATAGTCCATGGCTATCATTTATTTTGTTGCTCAACTTACTCCATACTTGGCTATTGAGGGACTATTTATATTGGTTCTTTTGTCCTTTTGACATTTATTAAAAATAAATAAGAAAGTGAGGAAGACTAGAACAAACCTTGTGATTTTGGATTGGAATTGGAGGTACTGATTTCAGGTAGCCTTGGCCTGCAGGCTTGAAGCAGGATTTTGGTTCCATGGCCAGAGATTGAAGTCAGGTTGCAGCAGTGAGCGTGCTGAATCTTAGCCACTAGACCACCAGGGACCAGCGGCCAGTAATAAGGCCGTGGCCCATCAGCTTTGTAGAAATAAGTTTCCACAAAGAGATATAAAGTAGTGAAAAAAATAAAGTGTTTATTAGGAGGAAAAAGAGTACATGTGGATCGACACAGAGGCAGACTCAGAGAAAGAGTCACACCCTCGTGGTAGTTTGAATCACTTATATGGGGCATTTCTTCTGGGTTTCCTTTGACCAATCATATTGCTCTTCCTGGTTCTGAGTTCGTATTTGGTTTATCTCAGGGTCCTCCCACGTATGCGCGCGCATCTCTTAGCCAAGATGGATTCTAGCAAAGAGGTCTATGGGTAGGTTGACATCACCTACTATGGGGTGGCATCCCCTACATTTTTAACCCCCGATAAGCCTTTCTGTGCATGTGTAGTCAGGAAGGTCTCCTTGACCTTGAGAATGAGAAATATGTGGTCTTTTGTCTCTTATCTGGACAGGGGCTCAGCTTCTCCTCCCCTTGCTATTATCTTCATCTTGGAGTATCTGTCCACAAGGGACAAAGTCCAGCTGCTCAGCCTGGGGCCCATCTATCTCCTGCCCCAGTATCAGTATGAACTCATGATTTTTAACATATTACAGATAGATAAAAGTAGACAAGATATAGATATGTGTAGATATGTGTATATATTCATACATATATTTTCTAGCTCTTTCTGCTGAGAGGGTCTAGAAGTAATGGGCACATCTAGCACCCAGATCTTAGTTTCCAAATATCATTTCCCAAGAAGAGGATCCATCAGTCCTTGGCGAGGAATTCCTGGGTAAAGACAGGGAAAGAACAGATGGGCCTAAAACATTTTGTGGTGGCAAAAAGTAAGGAAGTACTCAAAAAAGTATAGGGGCATGTCAAAAGGACAAGAGTCAAAGTAGGGCTTCCCTGGTGGCGCAGTGGTTGAGGGTCCGCCTGCCGATGCAGGGGATGCAGGTTCGTGCCCTGGTCCGGGAGGGTCCCACGTGCCGCGGAGCGGCTGGGCCCGTGAGCCATGGCCGCTGAGCCTGTGCGTCCAGAGCCTGTGCTCCACAACGGGAGAGGCCACAGCAGTGAGAGGCCTGCGTATCGCAAAAAAAAAAAAAAAAGAGTCAAAGTAAAGGATAAAATTCCAAACAGTAAATGTAGAAGGAATGGTAGAAATAGACAAATGACAATTTGCAAACAGCACAGTAGTAATTGTAATAATTGTTGCAGGCAAGTATCATTAATGGATGCTAAAATTAGTGGAAGAAAGTATGATGAGAAGATACTTGCATAGTCTCAGAGTATTTTTTCCCTTCTTATTTCTCTTTTCAGACAATGAGAAATCTGGTTCTTTTATACATAATATAGGTACTTATTGTTCAATCCAGTAATACACATAAATTCAGAATGCTAACCTGTAAACGTGAAAAACACATTCATCAAATAGAATCTGTCGTTAGCCTTTGACACTGATGCAGCCCCAGTGGCAGCAGAAAAGAGGACAGGTTTGAATGATGTTTGGAGGTGATATTGTTACAATTTGGTAACTGATTTCTGAGGGTGACGTCATGGATGATGCTTTGGTTTCTGGCTTGACTGATTGGATGGATGCTAGCATTGCTCTCTGAGATAGAGAACATTGTAAAAGGGTCAGATTTGGTGAGGGGTCCCTCACATGGGCCTGTGTTTGGACATGTCGACTTTGAAGTGGCAATGGAGTAGGCACCTGAGGCATAAAGCACAGAGGGGAGGGCTAAAGAGTTATTCCTCAAGCTGTGAATTCTGCCCTGATCTTCTGGTCAAGAAGTGAGTGCAACAGCATGGGGAAGAGGATCTGGTACCCAATTCCAGTGTGACACCAGCAGGGTGTCTTACAGTTCAACCCAATCCTGACACTATCCACCCTGAGACAGCATCAGATTCCACAGGTTGAGGGCCCAGTCCCACAAGATTCCTCTTTACTTCTGATGCCAACTGCAAGCTCAGGTTGTCACCTGTGCTTCTGACTGCCTGGTTATAAGTCAGAGGTTCCCATGACCTCTTCCTTAGGTTCAATTCATTTGCTAGAGTGGCTCACTGAACCCAGGAAACCAGTTTACTCACTAGAGTACAGGTTTATTACAAAGGATATTAAGGGATATGAATCAACAGCCAGATGAAGAGATGTATAGGGCAAGGTTCTGAACAAAGGAGCTTCTGTCCTTGTGGAGTTTGCAGCCTGGCACAGTGGCACATGGAAGCATTCTGGTTCACCAACCCATAAGTTCCCTGAGCCCCATCCTTTTGAGTTTCTATGAAGGCTTCATTGTATAGGCACGATTGATTAAATCATTGGCCATTGGCAATTTAACTCAGTCTCCCGCCCCTCTCCCCTCCCTAGAGGTATGGGTATAGGGTGGAGGGGGAGGGAAGGAGGTGGGACTGAACTCTCTAATCACCCGGTTGGTTACCCTGGTGATCAAGTCCCCATTCATAGGTTCTATAGGGGCTTTCCCAAAGTCACCTCATTAACACAAGGAAAGATACCTTTATTGCTTTCATCACAGGCTATTTCAAAGGTTTTAGGAGCTCTGTGCCAGAAATGGGGATTAAGACCAAATATACATTTTCAATTATAAATCACAGGGAGATATTCCAGTCCAATGCAGAAGAACAAAAACATAAACAAAACCTTGGTAGTCACTCCATCTTCTTGCAGAAGGCTGGCTGCTCAGGGCATGGTGTCCACCAGAGAATGTGCCTTACCAGTGGGTGATGTCAGAGGCACAGGGCAATCCCTGCCTCTCAAGGTGGAGGTGGGATGGCAGAAGATCAGGTCTAGAATTGTGCCTGATTTCAAGTCTCAGTGAAAAATTTGCCTGCCATATCAGTAAACAAAGGATGCTGTAGCCATCAAGCCATCACATTACAGCCATCCCTGAAGGTGGGCCCTGAGGAGACTCAAGATGGAAACAGGATGCCCACCACCAAGCAGTCATCCCTGCAACCACCCACCAGTGATGCACTCTGAGGAGACTCAGGTTGAGAAAGCACAGGATACTGGCCCCAGATAGCTGAGGTGCATATCAAAGGAATGATATTAGTGAGTCCAGACTCTTACATCTTCCCATACATAGAAAAGTGCTAAATTCCTTAACCTGAGATGTCTGGTTTTCTTTAATTAACAGTAATCTTTTGGCGTTCCAACTACCTGGTCTTTGTTGCAAAAACTCCTGTATATCCTGATTCCTCCCTTACCTCTTCAGAGCAATCCCTCAGAGCTACCTGAGAGGTTACATCCTGGGCTTAAGTCCTCAGTTTTGTCCACCAAATAAAACATACTTCTCAATTTTTTTAAGTCAACAAAATCACCCTAAAATGCTAATGATACCATATTTGAACTAACCAGCTAAATGACATTCCCACAGCCCACAACACTTACCTGGGGCCTTGGCTAACACAGAAGAGCCCCTGCCTGAAAAAGTAGGGTGGGGTGTCACTGGAAGAGAGGACCAAACTTCTCTGCTTATCCACAGAGCAACGAGCTATCCAAAGGAGGCCCTGCTGAAGCCCTTGGGAAGAATGTAGTGGGGTCGGTGTGAGTTGGAAGCGTAGATGTCACAAGCCGTCTTGTGTTGTAGACTCTCCGTGCCCCAGCCCACCCCCCAGCTTTCAAGGGTGAAGGTAAGGAGGTAGAGAACACTGCAGTCTCCAGAGCTCATTTCAACGAGACACCCCTATTCATGGATAAGAAATGTTTTGAAAAGTCTCTTGCGGCAAATGCTCAGAGCATGAGGGGCCCTGAGTGTGGATGGAGGTGAGAGTTTCCTGGGAGCGCTGTAACACACCAGAAGGGACAGAGAGGGAAAAAAGGGTGACACAGAGGTGGTGGTAGGCTCTGTGCCTCATGTTCGGTCCCTTGGCATCTCCCACTCAATCTTCAGTTAGAAGCTCAGAAAACAACAAAATGCTTAAACTTGATTTCCCTTGGGAATCAGTTAAAGGCCTGGGCTCTAGGGACAGTGAAGATGCTGTGGGGTGGGCAGTGTGTGGGGTGGAAGGGTGGGCAGGTGGGGGGAGGCCCAGAAGCAGCACCACAGATGTAGAGGGAACACAGGAGGATTGATGGTGAGGGCTTTTGACTGTTTCAGGTTGAGGAATTTAGGTGCAGGCTAGGATTAATCCAGTCCTCAAGGGGGACCCATTTGGTACCTGAATTAAATATGTATATGATGATAACATTAATAGAGTCCATTTATTGAGCAATGTGCTAAGTGCTTTTTATATGTATTATCTCGTTTGATTCTAGGCTCATAACAACTGTAACAGGTAAGTATTGCTATTGCTTCCATGGGGTTCATTCCTGTTATAAGTTCTTTTCAGATTATTTTGAACTCTGGATACATGGCAAGTGGTGAATAAAGACAATGCTCCAGATAGGCAATGAGCAAGAGGGAATGATGGGTGGGATTTAGAACGTCATCTGTTTTCACCTCACTTGTATGCTAAGTCAGTGATGGTGATGATGGTGGCGGTGGGGATGGTGATGTTGGTGATGACTCCTCCAGTTCATAGGGCCCTCATATCAGAAGGATTTGGAGAGTTCGCCCAATATACCTTCTTTCCTCCTGCTAACGAATGCCTGATTCATTCCTGAAAGATGCTTACCTTATTTTAGAAAATGCCCCAGGAATCTTGAAACCTCTGTCTCTTCCTGATTTTTAGCCAGAGTTCCCTCCTGTTATGTTTATTCTTTCCCTCCATTTGAAAAATAAATAACTATAGAGCATCATATAGTTCCCTGAACCACAGTAAAAAGAAGTTAAAGGAAGCAAACAGAAGTAAACTCTATGGTCATGGACAACAAGAGATTGATGATAAATGGCAATCTGGGTTTGGGGATAGAGAAGCTGAAAATAGCTGGTTCAGCCTTCACGGAGACAGAAACACCATATTCACTCTGATCCCTTTGTTTTCAAGTTCCGGGACTCACGGCTTGGGTGAAGTTGAGTCACTTGGAGAGCATGCCAAAGCCTACTTGTTAATTTGGACTTTTATCTGCAGCAAGCTCTCTCCGATTTCTTCAGAGCTGAACTGGGTGAGCTCTTGGCTGCCAACCCTGTCTATATTTGCTCCCTTTGAGAAGGAAGGAATAAGACCCAGAAGGAATAATTCTGTCATTTATCGACTCTCTATGCTATGTCAAGCACTAAGCTTTAGATTTTTTATATCACTTGTTCATCTTAATAATCTTGAAAGCCTGGTATTATTATACCCATTTTACAGATGAGAACTCTGAGGTTCAAAAATTAAAGTGTCATCCCCATGGTTCCCTCATTGGTAAGTGATGGAGGTAACCTGAGCCCAGATCTATAGGCTCCATAGTCACTCACGTGAAGAAAAGAGCATGGGAGCACTGTATCTGCCTTCCTTCTTAGATTCTGATTGCGGTAGATGTGCTTTTTCCTGCCCATGCCCCTGGTTCTTCCCCTCCTCTAGTTTATGAACCTACAGCTTCATATTCTGACAGTATGATCCTTTTCTTCCTACAAAATGATCATGGATCGAGGATGAAGTGGTTCATCTCACATATTTACACATATTCAAATTCTTCACCTCCGGCTCTAACTCATAACATCAAGTAGGGCCTGCTCTCCAGTCTTTCACTTGCTCTTCTTGCATGCAATAAACACCAACTTTTGCACACCTACGTACCCCCAGGGTGGCATCTGTCATACCACACTTCCCACTATGGAGCGGGCCACCTAAGAGGTGACTGGGTCCATCCCTTGACCTCTGTGTACGATAGTGCGTGGGCCTGGAGAACTCTCAGGGTGGCATATGAGTGGTGATTCAGAGGAGTGGCTGCCAACGCATCTGAGGGCACACACCCCACCGGGCTAGGCTGAGGAGGGGCCAGCTCCTGTATTTGGCAGATGGTTTGTTTCTGGCAGCAGCAAGACTACAGCAGGCAGGGGATAGTGGAGAAATAAGGCCATGTGAAAGTAGAGTTGTCACTGTGGTTTTTAAACTCATATTTCTGCCTAAAATCCTTCAAAGGGGATAAGAACAACCCTGACCCCACTTTCACCTCTCCCCCAATCAGTTCTAGCTGAATGAAGAACAGTCCTACCTGGGACAGGAAGATGGATACAACTCAGGACAGTGGATGTCCTCAATTGATGCTTGATGCTCTTCAAAATGAGGACAACCAGGTTTGGATTTATTATCCTATTCTTGAATCCCAAAGACCATCCTTAGAGCAAAACATGCTCTTTGAAGGCCAAGGACATGGGGAAGCATGGTATCTTTAAATAACAAGGGGACGGAGTATCTCAAATTGGGTGACCTGGGGAACCAGGCAGGATGAGAATACAGAGCAGGAGGGCAGGCTGTGTGTAACTCTGCTTTGTCTGGGAGAGAAATTGCCTTCGCCAGGGAGTGGGATTTAACAGGATGTGGCCCTGACCAACCTGCTAGTGAGGCTTGTGTTAATGCCAAGGCCCCAGATTCCTACCAAGTCTTACTTTATAGCTGGCCCCAAGTTTCCCTATTTATCAGGGAAATTAATAAATAATAAAGTGAGCATTCTTTAGGTTGTGTCTTGGGAAGCAGTCCAACCAAATACAGCATGTCTGACCAGTATTGCAGGAGGGGGGTCTTCTCTCTCTGGGGGGTGTCTGTGATAAGATGTGGCTCAGACAGTCATGGGTGACCCTATTGGCTGTGACAGGCCAGGTCCTCACCCAGGGCCAGGAGTAAGGCATCAGCTTTTGGGTGTGTGTGTGAGAGTGTACATAGAAACTGTCACAACCACATCCCACATGCCATAGCAGGGCGCAGCCATTTGTTGTCCTTACCTTAACCTCCTCACCACTTGCAGAGATACTGATCCTTGATATGCTGGGTCCCTAAGGACACAGCCCAGAAACGCTCAGCAGACCTAAAGGGCACTTTTTCAACCCGGTTCCCTTTATCTGCCCCTCACATCTGGGGACCTTGGACTCCAACCAGGTCACGTCTCTGAATCACATTAATTTCTTAAGGGGAAGCAGGGGTCACGCCCAGCCATGTCTGATCTCCAGGCTTGTATTCACAAGCCCACACCACCTACCCACAGTACGCTCTTCCAGCATGTGCTCAAGGTGCATAACTTGGTCGGGGAATTTGGGATTAAAAATGAGTTATTATATTGCTACTTTCCCAAACTAAGTAAAAACCCACAACACTGAATACGATCCTGAACAACGTTTAATCTCTGATGTTTCGGAAGACACTTTAGACCTTGAAGAGCTTTAGGGCTGGACCTTTGCTGGTGACTCCTTAGGATGCTGAGTGGAGGGACAAAGGGACTGCTGGAGGGGAGGGGCATGCGGCATGGGAGCGGCATCAGGCGCTCCAGCTCTGATCTCAGTTCTGTTACTAAACAACAGAGTGACCACGATGAGTCACTTCCCTTCCCCAACAGGGTGGGACTAGAGCGTCTCTAAGGCCCCTCCCAGCTCTGATATTCTATGAATAATTAGCAGAGAATGCACTGTGCTGATTTTCCATAGGAATTGAGGAAATCAAAAAACAACTTGCAATCGTGTAGACAAAGGCCTGTAAGAGTCCCTCGGTATTTACAAAGCCTCTGGGCTTGGGCTCCCATCTCACTGTTGGCCCAGCCCTGGGGTCACTGTGCAGGCTGAGATCGGAGCAGGAAGTATAGGCACGTCAGAGCCAGAGACCACCGTAGTTTATTACTGAATTTAACAAGCCCACAGACAAAGTCCTCTCCAGTGGAGGTGTACAGTGTGGGCACTCATCCTGACTTCTCAGGCCAGCAAGAGCTCTCCTGGTATCAGTCAACCAAGAGTTTTTAGTGGCGGGGATGTGTCTGGTCCTTGGGACTAGGGACAGACAAACCAACTCCTCTTGGCCGCAGGCCCCTATCCGGGAGGCCAGAAGTGAGAGGGGGATCCAGCAAGGTCTGTGCCAGTCTCCACCCACTGCAGGGGTTCTGGGAGACCCACATTTCATGGGATCCTGCATTTGCCTACTGTCACGGGTACATCCATTGTCCCATTTGACTTTTTTTTCTCAGGCTTAGCCACCCCTCTGCACTCAGTTCTGGCTTGGCTGAGCTCTACCCGATGTAAGAAAGTTTCCAACAAGTGAGGAATTCTGAGCAATGACTCTGTGTCATATAAACAGCTTCAGTGATAGACACAGCCTATACCACACGCACACACACCCTCCTGTGGAAATCATCTTCAGGGTGGTTCACGCAGGCACTCATTGGTACAGCCACTCTGAATATAAATGTGTGCTCCAATCTCTCCCTCGGAGAGGACACTGCAGAGAAGCTGACCCCTGCCCAGCCCCTGACTTGTGAGGGGGGGTAGACTAAGTGGAGGCCTGGGTCTCTTCTCGAATAACGGGGTGCGGGAGGCGTTGTGTGGGGGTGCTGGTGGCCAGTGCCTACTTCTTCAACAGGCCCAGCTTCTTGAGAGCCTCCCTTCTTTTTTCATCAGACACGCCTTTTGGGGAGATCTTGACACTGACACAATGGGATCCAGGCAGCATGTCACGGCTCTGTCCTTGGTAAGACAGGCGCTTGGAACCCAGCTCATGCTCCGGGTCGGCCAACTTGCCCACCTGGATACCCTCGAAGTCCTTCCTGGTGCCCAAGGAGGCTGGGCGCGGCCGGGAGTTACGCAAGACGTTGGGTGAGATCTTGTCCAAGAAGGAGCCTTTTCCCAGAGAGGTGCTGGTTTTGGGGCTGCAATCTTTCTCTGCTGAGAGGTAGCTGCTCAGCCCCACGCCTGAACGCTCCAGCGTGTTGGACTTGAAGTTCATCTGTCTCAGGCCAGGGATGCTGCTCTCCTGGAGAGTCAGCCCAGAGTCTGGCTTCGGCTGAGTGAGGGGACTATTTGCCTGTGGGGCCTTAGGGATAGGAATTGGCATGGATTTGTCAGCTGGAACTTTCCCTGGAGTGGGTTCCTGGGCAGGAACCAAAACATTGCCTGGAGAAGATGGCTGAGCTGGAGCCGGACCCGGAGCTTTCACTGGAGAAGGTCCCCGCATTGGTGCTGGTGCTGGAGCCTTTCCTGTCGCTGCTGAGACCTGAGCTGGAACCACAGGCGGAGCCGGGGAAGGGGCCTGAGTGCGAGTCTCCCTGAGCCTGATGGAGGGCCTACTTAAGTGGGTGCTGGCCTCATCTTGGTCCTGGGGCAGCCCCAGCTTCTCCAGCGCTTCCCTGCGTGCTCTCCTCTGCTCCTGCAGTGATGACGAGGTGGGGCCCGAGTCTCCAGGGCCAGCCTCCGAGTGGCAAGACAGCCGGTTCTGGGGATCACTGTGGAAACCACCCCGGCTGCTCTTCAGAACAATATTTGGTGGCAGCTTCCGTGGCTTAGGGGCTGTGAGGGGAGCCAGCCGGGCATTTGGACCCCCCTCTGATGGGACATGAACATCTTCAGCTTTTGCATTCTGAGAGGACACAGCTGGAGGAGGCCGAGGTTGTCCAGGTTCCCCGGTTGAGCCTTCCTCACTGGCTTTCTGGGACATGGCCTCTGAAGTGGTCTCCCTTTTTTGCTGGAGGCTGAGTGATGTGTGGACCTGGGGCCTGGGACTCAGCTCCCCTGGCTGTCTGGGCAGGCCGCGTTGCCCACGCTGCTCTGGCTGGGTGTCCCGGAAGGCCTCTGGTGGGGGGATGAAAGCCCTGTCCAGATCAAGGGCAGCGTCCCGGGGGCCCGTCGGTGCCTGGGGGGGCTCACTGCTCTGGCCCACCTGCTCTTTCTCAGGCCCTGGGACAAGCCCGTCAGATACCCCTGGGGTGTGGCTGTTAGTCTGTGTGGTGCTTTTTCTGAGGATCTGGTTTCTGCCGATGTGGATATTTCTGGGGAGGCTGCAGGAGCCAGACCTGAGGCCCAGGCTTTGAGGCTCGGGCAGATGAGACAAGCTGAATGGAGTCACTCTTTTTGGCTCTGTTCCTTGCTGAACGGTCTCTTTCGGATGTCCTGTGAGGGTCGGGAAAACAGGCAAAGAAGAGTGCGTGGTGAGAACCCTGCTGCCGGGGGGGAAAGAAAACACCTCCCAGACTCTGATCTCTAATTAGCAATGGATGGGTTTTGTTTTTTGCGGTTTCTTTGCTCTTAAAGGGCAGAACTCTTGTTTGGATGACATTTAGACTAACAGATCAGTACTAGCAGTTTCCCTTCAACCAAGGATTAATGTTTCCTGATGGCTGGGGAAAGGGCAGCCCCAGACAGGTCCATGTTCCTGACTCAGGCTCTTTCTAACCCCCTACAGAGGCAGGGTTGGTTGGGGTTCAGGACAGTCCCTCTAGCTATCCTGGGGCCCTCAGGTAACTGAGCCCAGTGGGAGCATTCAGCATTGAACATGGTCAACAGGTGATTTGCTCTTGCCGGACCAGGCTTCTGCCTTCTTCTGCCTTCACTTTCTATAGGCACCTGGATGACTCTGTAATGGCCACAGCTGTCCCCACACCACAGAGTGACAGGGCCTCTTTTCTTCCAGCGAGTAAGCACACGTATCAGGCCCACTGGACCAGGAAGTCAGCACCAGGCAGCAGAGGAAGCCCCACGTCCCCACTTCCTCCTCTATCTCAGGGAGGGTCTAACACATTGTCAATAAATATTTGCTAAATGAATGAATAAGTGATCACAGTCCTGATACCAATGGGTCTGTCTTCAGGAGTAAAATGCCCCCCTCACCCTGGGGCATATGGCCCTGCACTCCTGGCCACACTTACGTGTCATCTTGCTTCCCGTCTACTGAGCCTCAACGCCACTCCATACTCTCTCACAAGGCCCTTGAGACGTCACCCACTGAAGTTAAGGGAGCCCTTCCCTCTTCTTATCTCCTGCAGCCTCATCCCCTGGGTCACCCAGATTAGCTCCACAGACTGACTTAGTTTTTCCAGAGCCAACCACCCACCCCACCCTGAATCTCTCCCTCACCTCTGTGGTCATATTGCTTTAGAATCTCTCCATAAGAGGATGGGTGCTGGTCAAACCCCTTTCCCTCCCAGGCCTCTGATACTTCATAGAAAGACATAGAAGGCTGGCTTATCGGCAATCCCTCCTTCCCTGCAGGGACAACAAGGCTTTATTCCAGCCATGAGAATGCAGAGGAGAGCATTTGTTCCTCCTTCTGCCTGTGACCCTTAGAGCAGAGGGCAGACAAGATGGAGAGTGGCCAGAGGATGTACTGCTTTTTTGGGGGTTTTATTTTTTGGTTTTTTTTGACCTCACAGCATGTGGGGGGGATCTTAGTTCCCCGAACTGGGATCGAACCCGGGCCCTCTGCAGTGGAAGCACAGAATCCTAACCGCTGGACCTCCAAGGAAGTCCCCTTTTTTGATTTTTTTAGACACTCTCTCTTACCCTGGGCGGCAGGCTGGGTCGTGGGCAGTGTTCGGGGACCTCGGGGAGTTGTGGCTTGCCCAGACTTGTCAGTGGACAGTCCACCGTCAGCCTCGGTGTCCAATGAGCCAATGGTTTTCTCTAAGAAGAGCAGACACTCCTTCTCTTCAGCGGACAGGAAGTCGTAGCTGCTGTCACTCTAGAGCGAGGAGAGGGCGCTGTGAGAGGTAGCTCCCCAGAAACTGGCGGGGCCCGAGAACCACCCCGCACTGGGAAGGATTGCTGAAGAACTGGAAACCTCTCCATCATGCCACTCGGCAGACCTGCTGGAGTTGCTTCCTGAAACTGCAGGCACCAAGGAGGGCAGAGACTGTGGGCTGCTGTCCCAGTAGCACCCAGCTGGGCAGGCAGATGGCAAATGACCTTTCTTTTGTTCACTCCTGGGTGGAATGCTTAGGGGCAAAGATCAGAAGCAGTCCCAGGTTCTAATTCCACTTCTTCTGTGTAACCTATGTCAAGTATCTCATTTCGCATGTCTCCAATGTTGTTCTAAACTATATGGGCAGCATAATGATTTGACCTTAAACTTGAATGGTATTGCTTTTAGCTTTTCAAAGTACTTCTGCATTCTTGATCTGGCATGTCAAGGACAGTATGAGGACAAACAGGAAAGACAGCCAATTTATCATGACTAGTCACAGATCAATTTACTAAATAATTTACACTTGACTTTGAAATGCATTCCATACAGGATTTTTTTTTCCCTTTTGTGTATTTACTTTCTTGATAGCATTTGGCTCTGGCTAACATTCAAAAACGTGTGCATTTATTTCTTAAGCACATATTAACTTAAGGGAGGAAGGTGGAGAAACTGGTATGGGGTGAGGGGAAAGCAACTTAGTATTAAATATTAAGTAGAAATTAAAATAAATAATTTTCATTATGAGAAGGCACATAGGAGTGTTTGGGAGAACAGGTGAGGCCATTTCAGATGGTTACTGCCTATGTTCTACAAGGCTAGGAAGATCCATGGAATAACCACTCTCCAAAGTTGAAGGTTGAAGGGAGGACCAAAAGGGCAGATGGGAATATAGGAAATTTGGCCTGAGTCCCTTCCTGCCGTCTCTACCCCTCTTCCTATTATTGGAGATACTTCAGAGTTATATATTTTCCAGACCCACTCAGATGTCCAGGAAAGATTTTGAGAAAGCCCTAAAAAATCTTAGGGGGAGGGGAGATGGTTGTTGGAATAACTTCTCCAGTTCCCCAGGCTCCTTAAAGAATCATCTGTCAGTTGACTGAGGGAGGCTTACATTGTAAAGGGAAGTCCCGAATACAGCCCTTGGAAGCCTTGATGCAGACCCCAGAGGTTCCCTAAACAAAATCTTCTCTACTGCCCTCTTCCTACTAAAATAGTCTTCCAAAACTCCAATTCTGAATTTCTCCTTTATGGATGATTCACTTTGAAAACCTTTAATCCCTGTCACATTCTGTGTCCAGTGGTATGTAACTACTCATGTTGGCCTCTGCTTAACAGAAACTGAACGTGGTCTGTGAGGTCCCATCATCTAGGGTTAAAAAGAAATTATCTACAGATTGTCTGCACTTTAGGTTTTTTGTGTGCTGTGTGCTGCTTTTTCTACTTCATTTTTACATATCTAAACTCACCGACTATATCAAACATCTTTGACATTCGGTAGAGATCATTACGATCCTTAAATTATCAAATACCTCTACGTATAGCATACAGAACAATAAAGTATAAATTCTCAAGGGTTATTATGTATGTGATGAGTACCCATAACAAAGGAATGCTTACATTTGGACATAGGACAGATTTACTCTGTCACACCAACCTTATAAGAATTGAGATTTAAATTCATGCCCAGAAAAATTACAGTTTATTACATGTCACTCACAAATAGTTAAACACAGTGACTTTGGAAAATTCTCAGTCTCTACTTACAGATAGGCTATTTCTTTTCTACATAGAAGCACGTGCTAAGTGCTTTACATGCATTTCATTTACTCACCTCAAGAACCCTATGAATTTGGTATTAATATTATGCCCATCTTAAAACTGAAACTGAAGCTTAGAGAAATTAAGTAATTTGTCCAAGGTCATAGAGCTTATAAGTAGAGAACCCAGATCTGTTTGGCTCCAGAACCCAGGCTCTTAACTGCTCCGTGCTCTTTGATCTTTGTAAAAGATGGAAGTAACGCTGTTCTTTGCAGAGGACTTCAGGAATCCACGTGCTACAAGGATCTATGTTCTAGTTTCCACCGTGACCTCAGATCACTGACCCACTCTCTCATCTCAATTAAACCACCCAACCTAATGAAAACTGGGAAAAACTCTCATTTGTCCTATTACTCTCTGGGGTTGTCCCACTCTATTCTCTGTAGAACCAGGGGTGACTCAGAGGCAGAATACCAACTGGTGTGATTCACTCCCTGACAAGGAAGATGAAAGACAAGGAGCAGTGAGCAAGGATGGTGGTGGGTAGGGCAGGGCAGGGCAGGGGTGCGGAGAGCGGGCCAGGCTGCAGACAGAAAGTACGTACAGATCCAGAGAGGGTGGAGGTGGTGCTCATCATGCTATCGCAGCTGCCAATGTGGGTCACGGGTTCCAAGCCAGGCCCTGCTGGCCACAGCTCTCTCTCGGGCATCGCCTGAAGCAAGGTGCAGGGGTGGTGAAAGGGGCTCTCAGAGGGGAAGCGAAGGGAAGTGAAGAATGTCCCAGGCCGGGCCTGAAAAGAGAAGAATCAAAGCCATGTGTGAGCTGAGCCAGGCTCCAGCAAGGCTCTGCCCAGGCCCTGGAGCAGCATGGCAGCAGGGACACCAAGCAAACAGAGAGCTGGAAGGGGCCATGCTCAGCCATGACCCAAACCCAAATCCCCAGCCTGCAGGGGGACACATAAGCTGGACATGTAAGGACGCATAAGCTGGCTTACATACATGCAGAAGGTCAGACTTAGGTGGTGGAGAAGCAGTCTAGTCAGAAAAGAGATTCCATCATTTCTCTTGGTCACGTTTTTTTTCTCTGAACCAGGGAGCTTAACCTACATTTTCATTACTATAAACACTACATATTACAGGGGTTAAAGCTTGGGTTCTGGAGGTAGCTGGATCTGGGTTCCAATTCCAGTTCCACCATTTAAAGTGTTGTGACGAGGCAAATTACTCTTTGAATCTGTTTTTCTTCATTAAATAGGGTTAATAGTAAGACTAAATGAGAACCGATAGCACAGTTTAGTTTGTAGTAAGTAAGCAAACACTTAAAGAATAAATGAGTAACTACTACTGTTTTTGTAATAAGAAAAAGACAAGATCCATCTCGGATCAAAGTAGACTGAAGCAAGGGAAATAAAAGCTTTTTTTTTTTTTAAAAAAAGGAACAGGGCCCGTAATAGTACCTACCTTAAAGGGTTTCTGTGACTATAGAATGAAATACTCCACGGAAAACACTTTGCGCAGTGCACGGCCCTGTAACAGTCAGCTGCTACCATAGCCACATCATCAGCACCATCACGATGACCCCCACCCCAGCCACCGTCATCCCCCTGGTCTGGGAGGGATGTGCATGGCACCCCAGTGGTTGACGGAAACCCAGGTTCCCTCTTGTATATCACCCTCCTGATGTTGCATTTATTCCCAACGAGATTCCCTAATCTGTGTCAAATGGACAAGAGCAACGTTCTAGGTAGCTTTCTCCCAACTC
This sequence comes from Delphinapterus leucas, assembly GCF_059928025.1. Lineage (NCBI taxonomy): Eukaryota > Metazoa > Chordata > Mammalia > Artiodactyla > Monodontidae > Delphinapterus > Delphinapterus leucas. Next base: position 41,848,276 of record NC_143129.1, read on the forward strand.
CAACTCATAGGGAAAGAACAGTTTCAAGTTCATCGTGCCAACAGAAATAGCAAAGGAAGGTAGTGCCCTCTTCCTTCAGGGAATCCCAGGGATTTTCATATTCCTGTTTGTGGGAAAAACTCCACCAGAGCTGGAAAGGCCAAAGGTGACTCCCCTATGCTCAAATGAAATTCTAGAAGAATTAAGATTAAAAGACAGTTCTAAGATCAAGTAGGGACCTGGGGGAAGAGCTAGAATTAGAGTATACTTTGTCTGATTCTGAATCCATATTTTCCCCACAATGCCATGCTTTATTTTCTACCATCTTTCCCACCTTCTGACTACTAGGTAAAATGTCCTGGAAAATTGGGTTTTATTTGAGATCTTGAGACTTGGGCTTTAGATTCCAAGGCGGGTTGTCTTTTTTGCCTCTGCCAATAATTGCTTCCAGTGCCAAAGTCAGGTTTGGGCTGTGCTGGGTGAGTCAGTCTGCCAACCATCTAGAGCTGACAAACACAAGGCCTCACAGAGCTCCCCTCCTGCTTGGAAGGAGAGTCTCCTTCAACTGGGGCAGGTAGGGAGGGGGCAGGACAATGGGGAAGGAAGAGGTAAGATCCATTATGGGCAAGACACATGTAGTTCACGCGGGTCCAAAGCCTCTCAGGAGAGAGAGGGAGAACCAGAGGGGACAGAGATACCAAAGAAACCCAGTGATAAATCAACATGGGGTAAGATAACTCCTGGGATTCCTTTATGAGGTTAGTTCCCCATTATCCAGAATCCCAAAGAAACAGAAATGTGAGAAGTCATGTGGATGAAGTTCAGTCACCTCAGCTAGCCTCTCCATTAATGACTGTCTAGGTTCCAAAAGTACTAACTCATTCCTAAAATTCTGAAGGGTTGAGACCACTACAACAAAGAGGATCCATTTCTCGTTAGCCTAGGCACACAGAAGGCATTCAAAAAATGTTAATGAATAAACGTCATTTGTTCTAGTGTCTACTGAGTTGACAGTAGAACTCAGTAGACAGTAGAACTAGTTGAACTGTTGGAAGTTCTCTTTTTTGGCTTCTACCCTATTACCGTAATCTCTTTAAAAAAAATTTTTTTTTAAATAAATTTACTTATTTTATTTATTTATTTTTTGGTGCATTGGGTCTTTGTTGCTACACGCAGGCTTTCTCTAGTTGTGGTGAGCAGGGGCTACTCTTCGTTGCGGTGCGCGGGCTTCTCATTGCAGTGGCTTCCCTTGTTGTGGAGCATGGGCTCTAGGCATGTGGGCTTCACAAGCTGCAGCACACGGGCTTAGCTGCTTTGCGGCATGTGGGATCTTCCTGGACCAGGGCTCGAACCCATGTCCGGCAGGCAGATTCTTAACCACTGTGCCACCAGGGAAGCCCCATGTAAGCTCTTTTTTAATATTTTGTTTCCCAGAAAATATATGGCTTAATGGAATTTGGGCAATGCTTTCAGTTACACTAACATTTATGAGTACCTAATAGGCATGGGGCATGCAAAACTTTGTTAAGACAAAGGTATTGTTTCCAAGAAGTCAGTGTAGATCCAAGGGTCTGTTTTTTTGGCTCTAGTTTTCCTATCTGTTACACTGGGGCAGTAACTATTAAAAGTGACGCACTGTAGAATGTTCTCTGTGAATGGATGAGCAGATGCTACCTTTCCCTTTCAGAGAAAAATGACTACCCTTGTTCTTCCAAGCACACTTTGGACTTTACAGTGGTGTGCTAGCCTCTCCTCCCTCCCAGGGCAGCCTAACACATTCTCACTTTGGAACAAAGGATGGCCTGAAGCAGCTGGAAGAGACAGAAACAATATGAACAGCATTGCTTTAAAAAACATACCAGGGTATAGCTTACAAAGTGCTTTCAGATAACCTGATACCTTAGGCAGGATGTGGCATTTTCTCCATTTGACAGATGCAAAAGCTGGGGCTCTTTCTACCTCCCCTTCCTATGGGAAGTAGGAAATGATTTATAACTGCATCTGTTGGGCAGCCTGTGGCTCCCAGCCCTTCTAGAGGGCATTACAGCAGCTGTCCAGAGGCAAGAGGGCCGGGTACCTAAAGAAGGGCCACTGGCCACGTCTGACTAAACACTGAAAGCCCTAAGACCACTCTTCTCTGATTCAGATTTATGCATCCAGGCCAGCTTTTTGTCCCCACAATAGCTATTTCCAGAATAAGGAAAAGACACCAAATGCCACTGAAGCTCAAGTCATAGGCACAACGAAATCACTGCAGAGATTAACCTGAACCTGAAACCGAAGCTGAATGAGCTCTAAGGTGCTCACACCTCATCTCCACACCTAGTGTCCTGACCCTAAAAGTCTGAACCATAAAGACATCTTCTCTTCTTCTCACCACTCTCTCCTTCCCTCACCAGTCTGACCTGACCTGGAGGCTGAATTTCCTTCCACCAACTTTACAACCTTGAAACTTGGGGGCTATTTCAGGGCAGCCATTGAAACCTGAGGTATTTCTACTTGATAAGAAGCCTGAACAGCATGCAAAACACTCAAGGTGAGAGTTGTGTATTTTTTAACCCTTGACCTCTTTGGGCAGCTTGAGGGGAGGAGGGAACAGGTTAAGCAATGTGCACAGCCTATATCGGGGCCACCCATGCAAAGGTACATTAAATATTAACTACTCCCTGAAACCAGCCAAGCCTTGGAGGAGAGTAAATAAATGGCATGTGGAACTCTGGCATCTGGAGGGGGTGGGGTGGGAAGAGGGCTCCAGCTCCACTCCTGTTTGGCTTCTCTGTACCATCTGAACAGACCCGAGGCCCCCTTATCACCCTCTTCCTGTGAGCCCATTCCTATATCCTCCAAGAGCTGAGCTCTCTCCCCAGTGGTCAAAGAGGTTTCCTGTTTCTCTTAGACCGGGTGCCTCTGCTTTTTGCTGACCACCCAAAATGTGCCTTGGGCTGGAGAACATCCTAAGGAAAAGGCCAAGAAGACTAAAAGTTGCACTGTGTGTGTATCCCTCTCCACAAGCACATGGGCAATTTTCTGTTTGTGTTTAAGCAATGATATAATCGCCTCTTTCACCAGTGGGTTTGAGGGAGAGGGTGGGTGGAAATATCACCTGCACAGAAGAACTTTGCTTGACACTGCAGCTTACCTTTATTGCTGACGAGGTCGCCATGTATGGCAGCCCTCAGTCAGTGAGCTTGGCGGACTGGTTCTGTGGTGTGGGCTGAGCTAAATGAAGCCTAAAGCTTCAGTTGCTAGGACGAAACCCAATATATTCACTCAGGGCTTGTGTGCCAGGCCCTGGGATCCTGGCACTGGGTCTTCCCACTTCCCTCTTTCTGGAAGCAGGAGGAAAAGGGGAGAAGTTAGGGACCAGAGTGTTAATCCCCACAAGCTGGATGGCGGAGAGCTGACTTGCTACTCTGACTTGATTTCTACACCCAGCGTCCTTGTGCAGGGAATCCGGCCACACAGACTGCCAACTGGGACACCCGAAGGAAGTCAAAGCAAAACCACAACACTGGTCCGGTTCTCCTCTCTGGACTCTGCCACACTGCTTTGGCCTGAGCCCCACTCGGAATTCCTACTAGACTCAACATGCTACCAGGAAATATTAATGTAGGTGAGGCCCCGGTACAGTTGAGTAGCTTCCTGCTTGCCAGTCCCTGTGTCTATTAACAGGCAAAGTCAGAAATTTAATGAAGCTGAACTCAAATAGGCTTGACTTTGCAACTAGACTATCCGTGGGTTTTCCAGAGATGAGCTGGTAGCCTGAGCTGGCATTTTCCCAATGTAACCAAATCTCACACACCCTTACAAAAACATAGCATAGCTCACATCTTACACACCCATCCACAAAGAGCTCCATTATCACACTACCATTACTGAACACACACACACACACACACACACACACACACACGCTGCACCCTTCGTTTAAATAACAATAGACATTGAGTTCATAAAGCCATGAGAAATTTGCCTGTTAGAATGGAAAACCAAAGCACTTTTCTTCCCCAGGTGATTTTCCATTTTGACCTCCTCTAACAATTCTCTTCCAAAATCACAGTGCAACTTCAATTATTCAGAGATGGAAATTTCTAAAACAAATCTGTTTTCTTGTTGTCAGCACAATATGCTCATCCAACCTAAACAGGCAGATGAAAAAAAAAATGTGTCTCAGCCTGGGTCTCCACTAAGACACTCCAGTCTCAAGAAGCTGCCAACTCACTTTGATCCCGTATTGGACACAGGGAGTTGAGGAACAGAGAGGAAAGACCCCCACCTGGTGTATAAAGGGCTCCCCGCAACTCTGTAGCTCTGACTTCCCATGAAGCCCCCCCCCCCCCCACCTTGCTGCAGAATAAGCAATAGTTAGTTGGTTAGGAATTAACTCACCTTCACTGGGCGGTGGGCTGAAGAGAGGAAAGGAATACCCTTATATTTCAAAGGGCAGAGACGGAGACAGAGACTGCTTCCCCTGCTTCCTACTGTTTTCTTCTTTTGACCTCTCCCTGACTTACCTAGACAGGTAAAATCTTCATCCGCGCTGCCTCACCCCACCCTAGCAACTGACACTCAGCCAATCCCAGCCCTCCCTCCCTACTTTTCATTCCAGCTGTTTATCCAGGGAGGGCGTGGGAGGGGATGGCACAGGGCGGTGCTGCTCTCACTTAGCCAATCGTCTCTTGCCCTCCCTTCGCCAATCGTCTCTTGCCCTCCCTTCCTCGTTGAGAGCCAATAAAGAGCCTTTAATAATAGAGGAGGGCTGGAAGGAGGGGGACCGGTTTGGGCTGAGACTGGACGTAAGGAGAGTCGGCATGTTATTTAAAAAAATATAATGTTATAAAGAAACACAGTCCACTAGGCAGTATGCTTTTCCGTGTGTCTGTTTGAAACTTGATTTTCTATCTATAACTGCCTTCTTCCTCTCGAAGTATTCCCCTGAGTTCTGCAAGTTAAAATCCTTTGTGGCCAGTTTTGCTACCCGGTTTTTTAGCTTTTCAGAGTCACTGTCATCCTCAAGCTTTTTCCTAGCGGCTCACAATCCTAGCAACTCCACTTAGGACCACAGAAAAAGGCGTCTAAGGCAAGAGATGCTGGCACTGAGACAACCATTGCCCTACAGTTTGCCAACGACCTTCTTGGCCTCATTTACTTCTGGGGGAAATAAAACCATTTTCTCCCCCAAGAGGTCCCTGTTCTGATGAAAAAGCGACTGGACAGCCTTGAGGGAGGGAACATGCGTGCTGTCATTTGGGTCTCTGGTCCCTTTTAGCTGTGCATGGAAGGTAGCAATGAATATTAAGAAATGAAAACAAAAGAAGCTACCAACCAGTTTAGCAACTCCTATCTCCTTCCAGTAGCCGGTTTCTGGCACCTGTAGTTAAAACAACCAGAAGAGAGTAAGGAGAAGAGAGTAGTTGGAAGAACCCAAAAGTCAGGAAGGAATCTTCCTCCAGGAATGGAAGCCACTTTCACCAGATGTGCCTTTTGCTTGGAAGCTGGTTTTTCCTGGATATATGTTATCCTCAATACCAGAGGGCAGAAAGAAAAAATCAATGCACATAGTAATCGCCAACATTTATTAAGCTCTTGCTATGCACTGGGAATTGTGCTGTGCTAAGCATTTCATGCATCATTTCATTTACTCTTTATCTGAACTACAGAATGTAGGCACTATTAATATACAAATTTTACAAAGAGGTTAAATAACTTGCTCAAGATCTTGTAGCTATGATGTGGCAGAGCAGGGATTTCAACTCAGGCAGTTTGACATCAAGCTTGCCATCTATCAGCATGATGCCAATCAGCCTCTATTTTGGAGAAAAATCCCAAGTAGGAAACATGAAATACACAGATAATGTGCAGGTCTAATTCTAATAACTAGATTTATCCTGTCTTGTCTCATTTCTGTCTTGTAGCTATTCATGTCTTTTTTTTTTTTTTTTTTTTTTGCGGTACGCGGGCCTCTCACTGTTGTGGCCTCTCCCGTTGCGGAGCACAGGCTCAGCGGCCATGGCTCACGGGCCCAGCCAGTCCGCGGCATGTGGGATCTTCCCGGACCGGGGCACGAACCCGTGTCCCCTGCATCGGCAGGCGGACTCTTAACCACTGCGCCACCAGGGAAGCTCTATTCATGTCTTTTATAACAAGATGACACATGGCTTTCATCTTTTCTCTGTGTGGTCTCTGCAATGTGATCACTGCAGAAGTGCAGTGACCCTGGGGCTTAGGTACAGAAGAGGTAGGGCAGGACTAGTGAGGAGAAAGGAGGTTTGAGGAAGCCTGGAATAATTCAGCACCCTATCAGCGGCATGTGGATAACAGAACTGATCGAACATTTAAGGAGGATGACCTCTCTTCCTGATGTGTCATTCAAACATGTATGATGTCATAATACTAACAAAACAGGAAGTTACAAATCAGAAGTTCAATGCAACTAGTGTTACACCCATGGATGGAGTCACTGAAGTTCATCAAGCTTCATAGGTGTGTGATTTGAACATTTGCTAAAAAAATGAATTGACTTGTGAGCATTAACCTCAAAGATGAGAGGAGGCACAGTCTTGTTTGTGAACAGTTTTTCCGTTTATAATAAAAGTAGAATAATTAGGAAGGGCCCCTATGTTTTCCCAGGTAGTAGTAGGGACATAGACAAAATGATCTTTCTGTTACTCTTTCCTTTTTCTTTTTTCTTTTTCTTTTTTTTGTGGTACACGGGCCTCTCACTGTTGTGGCCTCTCCCGTTGCGGAACACAGGCTCCGGACACGCAGGCTCAGCAGCCATGGCTCACGGGCCCAGCCGCTCCGCGGCATGTGAGATCTTCCCGGACTGGGGCACGAACCCGTGTCCCCTGCATCGGCAGGCGGACTCTCAAGCACTGCGCCACCAGGGAAGCTCCTCTTTCCTTTTTTTAACATCTCTTTTTAAAAATTATGAAATATTTCAGATATTCTGGCATAAAAACACCACTGTACCTAATACCCAGTTCAAGAAATAGAACATTAACATTACAGTTCAAGCTGCTAACAAACTTTGCTCCCCACTCCTTCCTGCCTCCTCAAAACAGACATACACCCCCAGCTGAAATAAATCACTATTCTGAATTTGGTGTTTTTCATTCTCCGTATCTTTAAATGTTTTGCTTGGAATCTTTCTTCGTTTTGATTTGCTTTCTTTATTTTTGGCTTGGAGAAATACCAAGTCTCGGGACTTCCCTGGTGGCGCAGTGGTTAAGAATCCGCCTGCCAATGCAGGGGACACGGGTTCGAGCCCTGGTCCGGGAAGATCCCACATGCCCCGGAGCATCTAAGCCTGCACGCCACAACTACTGAGCCTGCGCTCTAGAGCCCGTGAGCCACAACTACTGAAGCCCGTGTGCCTAGAGCCCGTGATCTGCTTCAAGAGAAGATCTGCTTTCAAGAGAAGCAATGAGAAGCTGCGCACCACAGCAAAGAGTAGCCCCTGCTCGCTGCAACTAGAGAAAGCCCGCATACAGCAGTGAAGACCCAACGCAGCCAAAAATAAATAAATAAATTTACTAAAAAAAAAAAAAAAAAAAAGAAAGAAATACCAAGTCTCTAAGGTTCCAAGAGAATTGAGAAGGAGGTCTGGACCAGGGGAAAGAGAGGATTTCCCAAGTCAGAAACCTGAGAGACTAAGGCTCCCTGGTTGATGTAGATCATCATTTGAGGAGCAGTGTGTGTTGTTGCTCTTTGTATATGAATTCCTATTTGATGACCTGACCGTGGAATCTAATTACAGTCCAGTCCACCTGACTCATTTGTGTCCTCACTCCTTCTCCATCCTTGCATGCTGTTGTGGTGCAGTCATCTTCTCAACTGTCCGAAACTAGTTTATTTCCTTTCTCAGTACCACCTCCCCATTGAGGCAACTCACTTCCCCTACACACAAACACACACACACCACCTTAAAACCGAAATATACCACAATCAGTCATTGGTCAATCTTTCCTCTTTGGGCCCCTTATAAAGTTGGACTCTGCAAAATACAGTGGACCTCCACTCTAACCATTCATGATACTTATTCATTCATATTACAGTCACATCCTAGCCGTGCTTTTCTTTTCCTTTTCCTCTCCAAAGGAAAAATGAAGTTACTTTGAACATGTATTATCACCAGCCCTAGGAAATGCTGGGTACCCACTATGTTCATGGTGTAGGGCATGGTAGTCCGTGCTGGGTCTCTGAATGTACTTCTGTTGGGGAGAGGGAAGGTTTTATTCTTCAAGTAGTAGCGAGAACTTGCTTTAAAGAGAGAACAGTTGGGAAAGGATTCAGACGAGGATGGTTATAACTTGCCTATAAACTGTGGAATTGATAGGCCAGACTAAGAGATCAAATAGATCAGCAAGTTCTCACCAAACTGATATTAGTGTTAAGCCTAAACTAATTAGATGGGAACTAAAGGTGTAATTAAGTGGATTTGGATGAAGCTCTGAAATGACTTAATCATTAAGTAGTTGCTGGGAGTAGCTTTTTTTCTCCCTTTTTTCTTTTTTGAGAGCAGTGTTGGCCCACCTACCATAAAAATTTAGAGGATTCAGTAGTCCTTTTCTTCCCAGTGTTAATGAAAGTCTGAGGGGAGAGCTGAGATCATCTAGTAGCATTAGTGGGTTTCGTAAGGAATGCCAAATCTTAACATGTTCAAAATGGAACCTGTCTTACCTCTGGCCTCTCTCCTCTATCCCCATGCCAGCTAACTGCAGCACCCAGACTCAATACTTCACAGCAATCCTCCCATAGCTCCTGTGAGATCACTCTCATAACTGTCTCCGGCTCTTCATCCTCTCTACTCTGATCAGGACTTCACTATTTGTAGGATCACAGACCACTAAGGATGGAAGAAACTACAGAAGTTCCTTGTTTCACATCTTTCATTTTATAGAGGCACACCTGAATTGTCATTCCTCTCCTTAAAATACTTTGAGGTATTTTCATAGCATTCAGGATGAAATTCAAAGTCCCTATAAGACATAAAAAACCCTTCATAAACGGCCTACGTGCATTTCCCCACCACATGTTCATCCATACTCTTTACCAAAGTCACATCTAATTTTTCTGAAACTGTCATGCTTTCATGCTACTGGGCTGCACCCTTTGCTTGGACCCATTCCCACCCCGTTCTCCTGGCTTAGTCTTAGCCTTCCTTCAAGGTTCAGCCCAAGCACCACCTTTTGGAATAGGATGTTAGGTACTGCAATAGGATGTTAGGTACTGCTTCACCGTAATCTCTTAACACAATGAACATATCTCTAGATTTAACCCACTAGGATGTAATTGTCCTCTTTCTCTCCCTGAAAAATTTGAATTCATGAAGGGCACCAAATTTTTCTATGTATAATTCTTCTATTATAGTATGGTAGTTATATATTAATGTCAAAACTGATGATAAACTTTTGGGAAACTGAAGTCCTTTATTTAACAAACTTGCCCTAAAAAATTCATTTTTTGGAGATAGCGTCTGTAGATAACCCATCTACTGCTACAGTTTTGCTTATTGTTTTTTCCCCAAATCTTGTCCCTTGACATACTATTAAACTGTGCATAACTCTTAAAAGTAGTAGGCATTGGCTCATCAGGACTGTTTCAGAGGTTTTTGACTTTTTGATGTTATGAATATACCTATGAGTCTGAGATATTATGAAAGCCCCCAATTGACGATACTTTACATTGCAATAATTTAAAACGCATCTGGCAATGGGCTGACTGATTTCAATTATCTTTCTTAACATGCTTCTAACATTCTTTATGTTCTTTATTTATTATTATCGGTATCTGTATTGAAACATTGTTTAATAAATGAGAAATATCAAGTTTAATAGTATTTACAAAGAACTGTAGCTTATAGCAAATATTCAATACTGGAAAATACTAGGGAACATAAATGGATAATATTTGGATCTCCCAGCAAGCTCCTCATAGCTCTACACAAAGTCATTTGTTGAAATTGCCAATTCAAGAATATATTTTGCTTCTCAAACTTGTTATTTCTTGGAACACTTGTGATAGAATTTGCATTAAGTATACTATGAGTATAATATATTAATATTTATTTTATTCATTGTTAGCAGTATGCAGGACCATGGAATACATACTTATATTATAGTAACAGTTATAAGCCAGACAGATGGATTAGACTGTAACCATTTCCCTCCTATCTGCTAGTGTCTAGGTACCCAGAAATGTAAACTTTAACCTTCTACTCCACATGTCAGAATTTCCTGCTCTTGCTTTTTTTTTTTTTTATCATTGGATTCCTTCAAATCACTAACATCTCTTGTTGATCACACAACAAGAAGACTGACACCACGAATCAATCAAGATGGCAGAGTATGAGGATGTGGGACTCCCCTCCCCTCATGAACACATCAAAAATACATGTACATGTGGAGCAATTCTCTCTGAAAACTAACTGTAAACGGGAAGAAAGTCTTCTGTACAAACAAGGCTGTAAGAAAGATCCACACAAAATCAGATAGGAAGGAAAGAAAAGTGATCAGGTTGGGATCTGTGCCCCTGGAAGGGGACTCAGAGGAAAAGGGAGATTACACGGGCAGAGACCCATACTGGGGAGTAAGTGGTTTGAGCCACAGATTGGGCACCCCACTCCTGGGGTCCTACACAGGGGAGATGAGCCCCTTGGTTGGTCAGAGGACCACTGGGACTAACAGGAGGGCTGAGGGAAGCCTGAACTTTGCCCTTGAGGAGTGCATGCATGTTGGCTTGTCCCCAAGGCAGAGTAGAGAGGTTGGATTGAAGACTCCTCTAGTGGCTGCTGGGTTTCCCCTGACCACCTCTGCGTGTGCCCCAGTCTGAGCCAAGTAAATGGTCCAGTCTCACTTACTCCACGTTGTAGCTCAGCACTGGATCTAGGGCTGCCGTGACCAGAGAAGAATTTCGGCCGTGGGACACAGAGGCAACGGGGGTCACAGAGTGTCATCTGGGTGGGGTGGTGGTGGCCATTGTTGGCGTGTGCTCAAGCAGGGCCTCAGAAGAGACCCAGAACTCTGATGGTGGCCAGTCCACCACAGCTTACACCTTGATACACACGAAGAATCCATGTGGGTACCACCTGCCCTGCAGTGTGGCTCCACAACAGGGTGGGGGCAGTGATCAGCTGTGGGGAAAAAGTGTACTTCACAGTAATACAGTAATAGTAGGGGACTTTAACACTCCACTTAAATCAATGGACAGATCATCCAGACAGAAAATCAATAAGGCAACAGTGGTCTTAAATGACACAGTAGACCAGTTGGTCTTAGTAGATATCTACAGGACATTCCATCCACAAACAGCAGAATACACATTCTTTCCAAGTGTACATGGAAAGTTCTCCTGGATGCATCACATTCTAGGCCACAAAACAAGTCTCAATAAATTTAAGAGAATAGAAATTATATCAAGCAATTTTTTTCTGATCACAATATATAAAACTAGAAATCAATTACAGAAAGAAAAATAGGAAAAGCACAAACACGTGGAGACTAAACAACATGCTACTTAAAAAACCAGTGGGTCAATGAATATATCAAAGAGGAATCAGAACATCCTTCAAGACAAATGAAAATGGAAACACAACTTTCCAAAATCTATGGGATGTAGCAAAATCAGTTCTAAAAGGGAGGTTTAGAGTGATACAAGCCTTCCTCAAGAAACAAGAAAAATCTCAAATAAACAAATAACCTACCATCTAAAGGAATTAGAAAAAGAAGAAAAAATAAAGCCCAAAGTAAACATAAGGAAGGAAATCATAAAGATCAGAGAAGAAATAACTAAAATAGAGACCCCCCCCAAAACAATAGAAAAAAAATCAGTGAAACTAAGACCTGTTTTTTTTGAAAAGATAAAATTGATAAACCTCTAGCCAGGCTCACCAAGAAGAAAAGAGAGAAGACCCAAATAAAATAAGAAGTGAAAGGGAGAAATAACTGATACCACAGAGATACAAAAAAATCATAAGAGAATACTATGAATCGTTATATACCAACAAATCGAACAACCTAAAAGAAATGGACAAATTTCTAGAAACATATAACCTGACAAGACTGAATCAAGAAGAAACAATTTGAACAGAATGACTACTAGTAGTAAAATTGAATTTATAACCAATAAAACTCCCAGCAAACAAAAGTCTAGGACTGGATGACTTCAGAGGGGGGATTCTACCAAACATATAAAGAAGAGCTCATACCTATCCTTCTCAAACTATTCCAAAAAATTGAAGACAATGGAACACTCCCAAATTCATTCTATGAGGCCACCATTACCCTGATACCCAAACCAGGCAAAGACACTACAAAAAAGAAAGTTACAGGCCAATATCTCTGATGAATATAGATATTGAAATCCTCAACAAAATATTTGCAAACCAAATCCAACAATATATAAGAGGATCATACACTACGATCAAGTGAGATTTATTCCAGGGTCACAAGGATGAACAAAATTCACAAATCAATCAATGTGATTCACCATATTAACAAAAGTAAGAATGAAAATCACATGATCGTCTCAATAGATGCAGAAAAAGCATTTGACAAAATTCAACATCCATTAATGATAAAAACTCTCATCAATGTTGGAATAGAGGGCACATATCTCAAGGCTATTTATGACAAACCCACAGCTAACATCATACTCCACAGTGAAAAGCTGACAGCTTTTCTTCTAAATTCAGGAACAAGACAAAGATGCCCACTCTCACCAATTTTATTGGAAGTCCTAGCCACAGCAATCAGACAAGAAAAAGAAATAAAAGGAATCCAAATTGGAAGGGAAGAAGTAAAACTGTCACCATTTGCCAGTGGCATGACACTATACATAGAAAACCTTAAAGACGCCACAAAAAAACTGTTAGAATTAACAAATGAATTCAGTAAAATCATAGGATACAAAATTATTATACAGAAATCTGTTGCATTTTTATACTCTAATAGCAGACTCTCAGAAAGAGAAATTAAGAAAACAGTCCTATTTACAACTGCATCAAAAAGAATAAAATACCTAGGAATAAATTTAACCAAGGAGGTGAAAGACCTATACTCTGAAAAGTACAAGACATTGATGAAAGAAGTTAAAGATGAAAGAAATTGAAGATGCCACAAAGAAATGGAAACATATAATATGCTCATGGATTGGAAGAATTAATATTGTTAAAATGTCCATACTATGAAAAGTAATCTACAGATTCAAGGCAACCCCTATCAAAATACCCATAGCATTTTTCACAGAACTAGAACAAATAATCCTAAAATTGTGTGGAACCAAAAAGACCTCAAATAGCCAAAGCAATCTTGAGGAAAAACAAAGCAAGAGTTATCACACTCCTGGATTTCAAACTATAATACAAAGCTATAGTAATCAAAACAGTACAGCACTGGCACAAAAGTAGACACATAGATCAATGGAATGGAATAGAGAGCCCAAAACCAAACCCTTATATGCTCAATGATTCTAGAATAAAGGAGGCAAGAGTATACAATGGGGAAAATAGAGACTCTGCAATAAATGGTGCTGGGAAAACTGGACAGCTACATGTAAAAGAATGAGATTAGAACATTTCATTACACTATAAACAAAAATAGCATAAAAATGGATTAAAGACCTAAATATAAGACCTGAAACCATAGAATTCCTAGGAGAGAAAATAGAAAGAACACTCTTTGGCGTAAATCTCAGTAATTAAAAAAAATTTGTCTCCTAAGGCAAAAGAAATAAAAGCAAAAATAAGCAAATGGGACCTAATTAAACTTAAAAGCTTTTTTAAAAATTGAAGTATAGTGATGTACAGTATTATATGTTACAGGTTGCAACATAGTGATTCACAATTTTTAAAGGGTATACTTCACTTATAGTTATTATAAAATATTGACTATATTCCCTGTATAATATATCCTTGTAGCTTATTTATTTTATACATAAAAGTTTGTACCTCTTAATCTCCTCCCCCTCTTGCCCCTCCCCCCTTCTCTCTCCCTGCTGGTAACCACTAGTTTATTTTCCATATCTGTGAATCTTTCTTTTAAACTTAAAAGCTTTTGCACAGCAAAGAAAACCATCACCAAAATGAAAAGATAACCTATGAAATGAGAGAAAGCACTTGCAAATGATATGAGTGACAAGGATTTAATATCCAAAATATATAAACAGCTCATACAACTCAATATCAAAAATAAAAACAATTCAATCAAAAAATATGCAGAAGACCTGAATAGACATTTTTCCAAGGAAGACACAGTGACTAGTGGGCACATGAAAAGATGCTCAACATCATAATTTATTAGAGGAATGCAAATCAAAACAACAATGAGATACCACCTCACATCTGTCAGAATGGCTATCATCGAAATGATCACAAATAACAAATGTTGGCAAGGATGTGGAGAAAAGGGAAACCTTGTACATTGTTGGTGGGAATGTAAATTGGTGTAGCCACTATGGGAAACAGTATAGAGTTTCCTCAAAAAGCTAAAAATAGCACTCCTATATGATCCAGCAATTCCTTTCCTGGGTATATATCTGGAAAAAATAAAAACACTAATTTGAAAAGATACATGTACCCCAATGTTCATATGTTCATAGTCATTTACAATAGCCAAGATATGGAAGCAACCCTAGTGTCCATCAACAGACAAATGGATAAAGAAAAAGTGGTATGTGTGTGTGTGTGTATATATATATATATATATATATATATATATATGGAAAGGGGAGGGGAGGGGCAAGACAGAGGTATGGGATTAAGAGATACAAACTACTATGTATAAAACATATAAGCAACAAGGATATATTGTACAACACAGGGAATTATAGCCATTATTTTATAATAACTTTTAATGGAGTATAATCTATAAAAATACTGAATTCTATGCTGTACACCTGAAACTAATATAATATTGTAAATTACACTTCAATAAAAAAAATTCAAAGTAAAGAAGATTGGCGCTATTATAAACTCAAGAATAACAACCTCAAATGGGTACTGTATACTCCCAGGCAATTACCACATTTCTCTAGGAAGCTGGATTTCCCATTTTCCAAGACCTCTCTTTCCTCAAATTTTCCACTCCTCTTTTGCTTCCTTTATTTTCAGAAAATGAGTTTGCCACAAAATTAGAAAAAATTGGTAAGAAAACAGCAGCCAGTAGGCAGGAACTCCATATTTCCATCACCAAATTTACAAACCTACCTTCCTTTGCACCCATGTTATTCTTCTTTTGGTACAACAAAGGAAATATTCTTCCTATAAAACCAGATGATGTACATGTACTCTGGATCTCATCTTACAAACTCCATCCCTGTGATCCTCTCTTATACATCATCATTTTGACCTTTCTTCTATAATAATTCCCGTCAGCATTCAAATGTACAATGCTATAGTATAGTATATCTGGAGCCAAACTGCCTGATTTGCTTCCCTGCTTTTGCATTAAATAAATGCTATTGAGAGTTAATGCTTTGAGATATACTATGTTTACTCTTCCTTTTCTATATATCTTTTTTGTCTGTCCACCCCCACCCATTATGTAAATCTTCTCTCAATACATTCAGATTTAATAGTATTCTATTAATTTCATCCTGAAGAAATATTTTCCAGGACATTCTGATCTACTTCCATTTGGATAGGTTTTTCTCCAGCCTGTTGCATGTCTGTCATTTTGATATCTGCCTTTATCATCCTACTGGGAAAAATCTTTTCACCTCTTTCTTTTGTTGTATTACCTAGATCTCATATCTTCTTCCTCTTTCTTGAGTTAGCTCTCTTATTTTAGCAAAACACATTCTCCAGTAGCTTCCTGAGAAAGAGCACATAGGATCTTATATGTATGAAAATATCTTTTATTTCATCCACAGGTTTGATTGCTAATTTGGCTGGGTATAGAATTTTAGGTTAATGTCTGCTAGCTTTCAGTGTTGCTGTTGAAAAGCCAAAAGGATTTATGATTCTAAATTTAGGGCTTTCTCTTTGTTTCCAGTATTCTCAAATTTTCATGATGCTGTGTTTTGGAGTGGATCTATGTACTATGTTGGGTACTTGGTAAATCCTTTCAATCTAGAATCTCATGACCTGCAGTTCTGGGACATTTTCTTGAACTATTAGTTGTTGGATTCCTTCCCTCCATTTTCTCTGTTCTTTCTTTTTGGAACTTCTACTATTTGGATGTTGGACCTCCTGGACTGGACCTCTATCTCTCTGTTACTGGAAGCTTTCTTAAAATTTACCTACAGCTTTCTGTTGCATTTTCTTTCTGCTATTGTATTTTTAATTTCAAAGAATTACTGTTTGTTTTTGAATTTTTATCATATTTTTCTGTAGTTTCATCGATGCAAAATCTTCTCTTACTACTTTAAGAATATATGTGTAAATACAATGTTAGTATTTTTCTGTCATCATAGTCTCTGTTTATTCCATGTTATTTTTTTTCCTAAGTTTGTTTTCACTTTTGTGTTTCTTATTAAAAGTATCTTCAGATGTCTGATGATTCATGACTATCCACTCAAATTTAAGAATTTGGCAAAAACTAAGTTTTGTGGTGTGGATGGGGCTGGTTTACTGTGGAATTTACTGTAGAGTGATCATGTATGGCCAGCTGGTTGGAAAATATTTCATGTCAATATCATTAGTCTTTTTTGTTGGTGTGGTTCCTCAGAGAAGAGTTTTCCAAAATCCTGGCTGAAGGGCATAATTCTGGCAGCTAGCATTCTTGGAGCCTAGTGGCAGAAGAAGGTTTTTTGTCTCAACATTCAGCATATAAAAACACCGCGTCATCCTCTTTATTTTAGTACAGAGACCCTCTGTTTTGCCCTCAACTAGAGGCGATGTAGCAAGCACTTAGTTGCTCGGAGTGAGAGAGGAGATCTGAAAAGTATATTTCTTAACCAGATTCTCCATTTTCATGATTTTTTTTCACCCCTGTTTCCAGAGGTATTAACACCACCAATTCCTGAATTTGAGGGGAGCTCCATGGAAAAATAGGGTTGCTGCCTTAGGATTCAGCTTTTTCAAATCTGCTAGGTCAGTTATCACTCATCCAACTCCTGGCTATCTTCCAAAATTTTGTTAGTATTATTTATCATCTCTTTGTCCTTGAGAGTTTCTGCCTTTTTAAAATCCCATAATTATTATTTAATGCTGTTTGGGGAGAGTAGACGACCAATGAATATGTTCAACCTGCTATCTTTAACCAGACATCCTATTTACTCCAACCCACATCCATCTAGCTTCTTTCTCTACTATTTCCCTGAAATAGCTCTTGTTAAGTTCATCAGTGAGCTCTAGCTTGCCTAATTCTACAGACTCCTCTAAGATTCCTCTAATTTGACCTTTGTATAACATCCAACAAACAGTTCTGTTTCTTAAATAACCATATTCTCTTGGATATCATGACAAGAAATTCTTACACACCTCTGATCTCTTCTGAACTCTCAGTTATCCTTGGTGGCTCTCCTTCTTTAACAGACTTCTAAATGTTGGTAGTTTCTCTGTGGTTTGGTGATGAGCCTTCCTCTCTTTACACACTCTCTCTAGTTGATCTCTTCCACTCTTATATCTTGTAACTATTTATAGGTCAAGAAATTGAATATTTAGATCTTAATCTTTGGACATATTTTTTTAACTTCAGGCCTGTAGTTGCCTTTATGACATTTCCTTTCAGATGACTCACAAACATCTTAAACCTAACATGTCCAAAGTCTTATTTTCTCTCTTCCCTCCAAATATTCTTCCCCTCTATCTTCCATGAGCCAATAAATGTCACTTTCATCCACCAGATGCTTGAGTAAAAATCCTGAGAGACATTCTAGATGCATCCCTATTACTCCTCATGTCACCAAGTCCTGGAGATCCTATTTCCGAAATAAATCTTAAAATGATCCCCTTCTATTGACATTACCTAGTCCAAGCTATTATCCATTTATTGGCTTTTGATCCTTGAAGAAGTTATCAAACTTTTCTAATCCTCAGTAACCATACCTACAAAATACAGAATAATAATATCTATCTCATAGAGTTATTGTGAAGATTACATGAGATAATACATGACAATGCTCTGTACATTGTAAGCACTCAACATATGCTATTATAATTATCACCATCGTCATCACATATACATATTACTGCAGTAGCTTCCTCCTAACTGGTCCTCCACTTCCACTCTTGCCCCCTTAATCCATTCCCTACGGAGCAGTTAAAATAACTTGGAGAAACATAAATCTGATGCCTTCTTTAAAGTGCTTTGTCCTCCCAGTGCTCTTAGGATATTCCTAAATTACACGTGAACATCATTTGTTTATATGTTCATTTATTTAAATAAATATTGAATGTCTACTATATATCTAGTACCTTATTAGGTGTTCAGAATAGAATGGTAATAAGAAATAACTGGTTCCTGCCCTCATGGACAAACTATTTGGGGACACACATAAAATAAGCAAATAACATGTGGTAAATATGAATTAGGATAAGTGCTTAATATAGTGCTTATAGATGCTGCGAATCTGAATACTTGCTTCTAAAACTTCATCTCATGTTCCTCTTTCCCTGCTTACCACACTATGGCCAGGCTGGCCTGGAAAATATTTCATTTCCTCCTGCAACATGGTGTTTGCAAGTGTTATAGCCCCTACTTAGAATGCTCTTCTTACTCATCAGCTAACTCCTATTCATGCTTCAGGTTTAGCTCAAATGTCACTTTCTCAAAAAGGCTTTCCCAGATTAATCACTTTAGATTCTCCCACCCCATTATTCTCGTCATAGCACCTGTATTTCTATTTCTTTATAGCATTGTGTTTCCCCTCCCCTACCCTGTGTATACCCAGCACCTAGAGCAGTTCCTAGAACAACATGAACATTCAAAAATGCTTATTGAGTGAATGACTATCCCTGTAATCCTGAGGTAGTTGATACCATATGGTACAAGAAGTAAAATTAAAGAAAACCGCTTGACAATTTATCTGAGATATATTGACTTTAGCTGTTTCTAGCCAAATTCAAGATCATTTTCTCAGTCTTCACTGTTATAGAGTAAGAGTAAAAAAAATACGGCTGGATGTTAAAGGAAGGGTCTAATGGGAAGAGTCACTTTGGCAGAAGGTGAACATAATTCAAAGTCTGTTCCTTAGTTTTGTAGGTTTAAAAAACTTGATTAGTTTATTCCATAATATTCAAGCTCTGGGAGAAGTAATTCAGTCTAATAAAATTCATAAGAGAAAGATTTATCAATCCTAATACAAAGTATTTAAGTCATAGTAAAAGGAAGTTTGGAACTCTATAGTTGTAAAGTTATGTCCACAATTAGGATGGATAATTTTGTGAAATATCCCATGTAATAAACTCTAAAAATGATTCTTACTCTATGATAAAGGACACATTTTCTTTTTCTATTTAATTCAACATAAATATCCAACAGGATTGAAGTGAACTGTGTTAGACATATTCATTGTTACTTGATAAAGTACTTCTTCCTTTAAAACAAATACTGACAAATTCTCACTATCCCCCCCTCCATTGTTGATGGTAAAATTATTATTTAAAATAAATTTATTTTATTTTTATTTATTTTTGGTTGCGTTAGGTCTTTGTTGCTGCACGCGGGCTTTCTCTAGTTGTGGTGAGCGGGGGCCACTCCTCGTTGTAGTGTGTGGGCTTCTCTTATTGCAGAACACGGGCTCTAGGCGTGTGGGCTTCAGTAGTTGTGGTGCGCAGGCTCAGTAGTTGTGGCTCGCGGGATCTAGAGCGCAGGGTCAGTAGCTGTGGTGCATGGGCTCAGCTGCTCTGCGGCATGTGGGATCTTCCCAGACCAGGACTTGAACCTGTGTCCCCTGCATTGGCAGGCGGATTCCTAATCATCGCGCCACCAGGGAAGCCCTAAAATTATTAAATCATTTGCTTCATAAGTGATATTTCCATTTCCAACGTTATACCTTTTTTTAAAACACATTTTATGGTAGTTTTGTTTGAATATCATAAAAAAGGTGTTGCTGTGGACCTCCATTTCCAGTAATGTTGGGCTAGGCATTCAGACAAACCCTTCTTGCTGAAGCAGTGGAAAGCCAAAAATACAGTGAAGAATTTGAAGGCTTGCCAAGGCCTGTATCAGGATGAGGATAGAAGTCAGGTGTGATGCAACAAACATTTGGACCACTTTTATTCTGGAGACATTCCTCTATTCCAGAATGGGTGGCTGAGATGCTGAAGGATGCTTCTGATAGCTCCACAGAAGCAAGGGATCAGATTGGAGTCCAGATCCACTAATGGTTGGGACCTAGTGAACCACACTCACTGCAGGTTGGGACCTCAAAGAGCTGTAACCCAAGAGTGAGCATAAACTCTCCCAGCACTGGGATGGGGACTAGCTCTGTTGGACTTACTAAGTTACGGTTATGTCTATATACTCTACTTTGTGAGCCAGTTAAGAGGCTATCAGGAATAATTTTGTCTATATGTTGTATTTAACCTCAGCATTGATTTTGAACTTGACTCCTGAGTAAGCTTCAATTCCAAATTAACAGCTTTCAGCCTACTGCAATTATTCAAGAGGGCCATCATTAGGGTTTTAGACCTGGCCAAGTCACTGTGACACCTACTCTAATTATTAACAAGATTAATTAATGAAGCCCTTCAATTGAATACAGAGAAATGCCATCATAGTAAGATCAGAAAACTCTTCTTGTTATACAGAAGGAATTTTAGAAAGATAGAATGGCAGAGAAGCAGTTATGAGGAAGGCAGTTACCAAAGTAAAGACAAAAGACTATTCTCAAAGCTGGTTTCTCATGAATTCTTGATTTTTTACTAAACTCACACATATGGAAGTCATAAAAGTTTTAGTGAGTGTAGGAAAATATGTTCATGATACCCTGGCACTTGATGTCATCTGATAAATACCCTCAAAATCTATAAACACAACAGAGATAAAGACAATCCAAGTCAGAACAAATTTTTAAAACATAAATGTATTTGAGATGCTTTTCTATTCTTGAACCTCTCATTTTAGATTTAGAGATATAATAAACATAGTATATACTACTCCTAATTATTGAAGCCCTACTTTGTAGCCTCCACCTTATTACTAAATAAGAGTGTAAGCGATTCCTTTCCAAACACTAACTGGATGGTAAGAGCAGAAAAAGAGGGAAAAAAAAAAAAAAAGAAAACCACATGCTTTTTTTTTTTTTCCTAGCGAAGAAGTTCTTTTTTTAATTATTCATTTCATAACTAGCATTTGAAACAAAATTTTCAAGATGTCAGGGGCCTAATGACTTGTAGCTCTATTTTTCACTATGCAGGAGGTTACATCACAATATTTGACCTTAATATCAAAGCATCCCTTTCTATTTGTGTTAGGTTTTTAAGGTAAATTTTACTTTGTAATATTCACCCCTTACTGGTCTGAGTTCTTTCCTTCAGAGCCTCAGAGAATAAATGTACTTCAGAGCCTCGGAGAATAAATGTACTTCATCGTTCACACAACACTTTCCCAGATTTGAAGTTAGCCGTCACATCAATCTGAGACCTCTTTTCTCTTTTACAGTTAATTGTCTACAGTTCCTTCAGATATCCCATTACAGCTGTCAAACCTTCGATATTCATCATGTTTTACAAGTAAAACCCTCATCCAAACCAATGCAATGTGATTAAAGCAGGATACATTAATACTATTGCTTCCTTTTTTCTAGATCTTTTAACTATTAAAATGCAACTATTTCTGCAACCAAAGTCATATCACCCAGTTGGGATCAGAATAATAGTTAAGTACTATTGCTATTTCTTCCTCAATTCAACTATAAAGCCAGGTTTTACTCATCCTGGACTCACATAATGTGTTGTGTTAGAACTTAAGGGCAGGACTTCACATTTATGAGTATTCAATCTTAGGATTTTTCAGCCTGCTGAGATTTTTGAATTGTCATCTATTGTTATCTGTAACTTTAATAACTGTCTTTAAATAGTGGATGAAGACGGACTGCATGAGGCCAAGGATATAGGACTGACATAAGCCATCAGAGGTTTCTGGAAGTTGACACTGATTCGTTTATATAACCGTGGTCATAGTTGTGGTTCTCAAATTTTTATTATCATCAAAATTATTTGGAGGGCTTGATAAACAGATTGTTGGTCTCATTTATTTCTGACTTCTGAGAATTTACATTTCTAAAAAGTTCCCAGGCAATGTGATGCACACATTTTGAGAAGCATTGCCTTATGGGTAGTTAATTGTTCAACAAACTACCACCACATATCCCAGGAGACTCCTTACAAACCTTTTAATATGATGTTTGGCTTGACTTATTCTAAGGTTGGATTTATGTTGACCCCCAAAGACACATTTTGTCCTGATGCACAAATTGATCAGATTGCATTATGGTTCCAGTTCCATAATTTTTATGCTTTCATTGAGAAGGAAAGGGTAAGTAGTTCAGTTTAGTTAGAGAGCCGAAACTCTGGCCAATTCTAACTCCAGTGCTGTTTCAAATAAATGTTTAAATGTTGATATTATCAAAGATGAAATAAATTCTCCCAGAGAGATGTTGCAGTTTCCAAACAGATAGATCTAAGTTCACACAGACTTCAGTCTATTATAAATGAAAGGGAACATTCAGCCTTTCCACTTTGACACTTTGTCAGCAACAGACATTGAATTACAACTTTCAGGAGCTGATTGCATACCAGAAAGTTTGGAGTCAAAGACGGGAAATTTCAAATGCCCTCTGGTGTTAAAAAGAAAAAACATTTTACTTTCTCTTATCCAAGTGGTTAAGACTCCACCTATAGAGTGAGATTTGGCAGATATTCGTACATAAGTCAAAGCAGTGATGATAAATATGTAACTTGACTGTAGCAGCTGTTCACTGGCCCTCTGCCCTCCCCAAAATATGCTCAGACAACAATATTTTCACTTCATTTATTCCTTCAAAACAAGTCAATTCATACAATATTTATGTATTTAAAATTATACACCTCATAAAATCAATGCATCTTAATGACAATGGCAAAATCACATACGAGTTGTACAAAATGAAAGTAGACATCTCCCAAGTAGCAGCAGTGCGTTAACTTTGAAAAGATGCTGGCAAATAGGCAAAATATTTTTAAAACAAGAAAGCACTGTCCATCTTCATTAAGAAAAAATATTTTCTTATGCCAAGTGAAACAGAACTTTGTTGTTTGTCCTTCCCTATACTTTTCAAGTCATATTTTAAAGCTCTAAATTTGACAGTTTTATGGGTTTCTTCTTGCTTCAGGAATTTCAACCTCTACTGCATTAATATAGGAAATATAGGACTATTGTCATTCTCTATTCCTTTTGACAAACTATATGTACTTATTCTGTATTTTAAACTTAATACTTTTTTAAAGGAAAAAAAGTTACTCTTTGCTAAGGAAATTATATTTCCTGTAAACAGCTTATGTGATGAATGGCACCAAGGTGAACTGGAAAACTGACAAGAATTAGGTGCCCTGGTCCTTTTAAGTAACTTACAGGCTACAACTAACTACATATCCTATACCAGTATAGAGTCACGCTCATGTAATCTTAGTAGGAATTGTAAACCTTTCTTAGGTTAACCTGTCTGCCTACAACATAACTAAATCATATCTTCACTATCCCTAAACTCTTAGACATAGATTTGTATTTTTAAAAACAAGTATAAAAAAGCATTATAGGGCTTCCCTGGTGGTGCAGTGGATGAGAGTCCGCCTGCTGATGCAGGGGACACGGGTTCATGCCCCGGTCCCGGGAAGATCCCACATGCCACGGAGCAGCTGGGCCCGTGAGCCATGGCCGCTGAGCCTGCACGTCTGGAGCCTGTGCTCCGCAATGGGAGAGGCCGCAACAGTGAGAGGCCCGCGTACCACAAGAAAAAAAAAAAAAAGCATTATAGCAAAATCCTTGTAGTCATGGTTTTATACTGTACTGACAAGCCTTTCCATTATGGCCTTGCTACATTCTATGCCAAGAAATGGGGGAGGAGGGTTAAGGTGATGCAAAGGCATTGCTTGAAAAATTTTCTGAAAAGCATAATTCAAGACTAGGAATGCATTCATTTGAAGATCTCTTCTGTTTATGTGGCACTTTATGTTCTTGCCCCTTTCTCCCTTTACTCTGAAACAGCACAGCAGGGTTACCAATCTCCTCTAAATTCTATCAACCAAGACCTAAAGCAGTACCCCACAATTCAATATCAATGTAATAATTTCTTCTAAGTCAAATACTCAAAGCACTGTAAACAAAATGCCAACTAATTTCTGGAGAAGGAAAAACAAACAAACAAGCCCCTTTCCACAATTAGGTAAGTTTTATAATCTTTTAAGTTGGATGAAATGTGCCGAAATACCATAACTCTTAGTAAGAAAACATCTTTAGTTAATAAACTAGCTTATTCAAATCAAGTGTTTCACTTTAGACTTAATGATGTTGCTTACACATGATGCTTTTAAGGCCTTTGACTCAAAAATCAGCTCAAAATTGTTTTGCTTAGAAACAAATGAAGGGTTTTAAGAATCTAATCTTTTCAAGGTTGTAGTAGTCATCTTTGTGCTACAAGGACAAATTTGAATACTGCATTGTACAATGAATAAAGAACAATCACATTATAGAAAAAAGTAACACTTTGAATGCTAGGGCACAGAGCATGCTGCTAATAGTTACTGAAATGGAGTTCTACTGTTACCAAAACACCAGAATGTTGTACCATTGGATACACTATTCACTGATGGTAACTGTTGATTAAGAAGGACTGATAGTTGGCAGTTCCAGAATTATAGTTTAATGTCTTTGACAAGGTCCCCGGAGAGGGCTAACATGTAAACTTTTATTTCATATTTTTAAAGTGCTGCAAATAATAACAAATGTGTGTTCTCAATACATGAAAGAACATAAAAATCTTAATATATGGAAGTTTAGGAAGGCCACCTGACACATAAAGAAAAAAAAAAATCAGTCTGATGCTAATCTTCTATACTCCCTATTCAATTTTTTCAAAAAAGACATAGAAAACTATGTTCAGTTAGGGCAACTTGCAACATTCATGTTTTAATGCCTACACAAGATAGAAAGGATAAGCTAGACAGGCAAGTTAGGCACATTTACGGGCATGTATAGCTAAATAATATGTTAATTCATTCCTGATTATGATTTTGCTGGGACTTGAACTTCATGGAATAATCAAGTGGTATGACTATATTAGTTTTTGCCAACAGCCTCAAGCTGACCAGCCCCCAAACCTTTCAAGGGTATCACTTGACTGTGCCCATTATCCATTCATGGGAAACAATTAAGAAATCAACCATGAACCACTAACAGAAGATGTACCATACTGATGTCTTCACGTGGCTATCACATCACAAAATTCCCAGAGATATTAACTTCTGAAATCACTCTCTCTATCTAGAAGTACATTCATTGCCCTACATCTAATCTTTAAATCCAAAGAAGAGTAAGAAAAAGAAGAATAAGGGAAAGGAGGAGTGGGGGATGGGAAAGCACAATCTTCATTCATTCTGCTACCAATGTAAACTATCTTCGTTTTAATTAAAAAAAAAAAAATCTTGTATGGCAGTCAAAAACTGAATGAATAGGAAGAGGGGTTTCACTCTACTCAACAGCAAATTTAAGAAAAAGTTTCCTTTAATCCTGTTGCAAGATTTCAAAATTCTCAAGATTAGAATTTACAGACATTAATAAACTAATTTCAAGAGTATAAGAAGTACAATTAAAAACATCTAAGTTCTGTGAGGCTTACAAGCTTGAGTTCAGAATTAGCACAAGTTTAGGTTTTTAAATCCTCAATAATTAAATGATCTGCAAATAGTGCTGCATCTTGAATTCCCCATGATCAGAACATCACTTAAAAGTCCCAGTGCTGAATTTCAACAGCTGATTAATTTAAAAAGTCATAATTGAGAGCGATCTATCAGTGTCCAACTGAAGAATGCACAGCCTAATTAACAGGTAAAACAGAATAAACTAAGAGCCCCTGAATAAATATTTGACTCGTTATAAAAGCATAAGCTTAAATATGCAAACAAAACCACTTAAAATAACAGGTTTAATTTTATAAAATATCAGGTTCTATTTCTTTCCATTTCTTAAATTGGAAATTTGTTAAATTAAAATCAAATGTATTGACTGAAAAATTATATATATATATATCTCACTTTGCTGTACCCCTGAAACTAACACAACATTGTAAATTAACTATACTTCAATAAAAAATTAAAAAAAAATCAAATGTATTGATAGATAAAGGATACTCAATTTTAAAGCAACAGAAATTTATGCTGGGAAACATCAATATATACCTGACATTATAAATTACTCAATAAATATCTGTTGCATGAGTAGACTTCTCTAAAATTCCAGTAAGCAAGTATCAAGTTTGGCCCCTGAAATACTTAAGAAAGGAAGGCAAGGTTTATGAATAATGATGCATAAAGCTCAATTTGATGGGTGCTACCCAGTGGTATACTCTTAACCTACAGCTTTAAATTTAATATTTTCTGGGGGAAATAAGATACAAAATCCTTTTAGACCTGATGACAGGTGCAAAGAGATATTCAATCATATTCACTTGTACACATTATGATCGCCAAACATTAAGTTTCACAAACTCACAAGTGCTATTTTTAAGGCTTAAATAGAAAATTAAACACTTTTGAGCTATAGTGACCACAATAACTTATAATGCCTAAAAGACCTATTCACACAAAAGGTACTCAAGAAATGTCATCTAATGATTTCAAGCATATTTTGTGAATTGTTCCTTAAAGGTACATTTCTCCTAAATTGTTTACATATTCCTTAATTTTATATGGCTATCTCTACCAAGTGAAAGTGCTAAAAGTAAATCTCAATTTTGAAACATTTGCCAAGAAGATATGCTAAAATATACATGTGCTTTAAAGTATACCATTGGGTTTTTTTTTTTGGCCACGCCACGCGCCTTGTGGGACCTTAGTTCCCCAACCAAGGATTGAACTCGCGCCCTTGACAATGAAAGCACGGAGTCCTAACCACTGGACTGCCAGGGAATTCCCATACCATTGGTTTTCTAAGTGAGATACTTAATCAAAAATGAGACCAAGATAATAAAACTTTACAACATCAGGCCTCTTCACATTATGTAAGATAATGCATAACAAATTATAATTTAGCATCCCTGATCGTCAGAAGAATTAAGAAAAGAGGTAGAAAACTTTTATCTGGAAGATCTCATAGTGAAGCTAAGTTTTAGAGGGTGTGCCTTGTGGATTAGCCCACCAAGCAAATGGCTACACATCTAATATCAGTAAGAAGCAGAATTCTGAGAAGGCTGAATAAGGCAAAGATTTAAAAACTGTCATATTTTGTAAGTGAAACAAATTCATTCAATATTATTATCCCGATTACTTTAAAACTATGCAAAAGTCAAGGTAAAAGATGGTGGATAAAAGTGCTAATTTTCAGACACATGAAATCATTTAAAAGAGCATTAGTGGTGGGATAAGGCTAGCATGAAAACAAATTCTGTTTAGGTAGCCAAAGATCTCACAAAAACCAAACCAAAGCATGTTATAATTTTAGATGCAAAGTTTTTTTAGGAGTCGGAGGAAGTGCTCTTAACAAAAGGCTGAGGAAATCAAATCCCTCCAGGCAAATCTTAGGTAGAAAGGCAAAAATAGAGCATTCAAATTTCAAGGAACTACAATTAAAAAAAATATCCTGCTTAATTTTAAAGTTTTATCCAATGTGACAAAGATGAATAAATGAGTTGCATTAAAACATGAGGCTGGGCTTCCCTGGTGGTGCAGTGGTTGAGAGTCCGCCTGCCGATGCAGGGGACACGGGTTCTTGCACCGGTCCGGGAAGATCCCACATGCCGCGGAGCGGCTGGGCCCGTGAGCCATGGCTGCTGAGCCTGCACGTCCGGAGCCTGTGCTCCGCAACGGGAGAGGCCACAGCAGTGAGAGGCCCTCGTATCACAAAAAAAAACACAAAACAAAACATGAGGCCAACGGTCTTTTAAAGCTTCAGTAATCTGCTCAGGCACCTCCTCTCTAATACATTCTACTTTTATAACACTAGAAATCCTTAACTGGGCACTATCAGTTCTTGTTGTTAGGTAACATTCTCAAGGAGTAGACTCAACCCTGTAAAAATTGCTTCTTATGTACTTTTAACTGGTGAAGTACACATTTATAAAGTCTACCAAGTTGCAATATAAATCAGTTTTGACAATTCTGAGTATCTTCACTTGAGGAATCAATTCATAATTTAGAAACTATTAACTCAGTTTTTAAAAGGACTCAATTACCAGAGACACTGTGGTTTATGTCCGGTGGCCTCACCTGAGGCCTTTCGCATTACCCAAAATATGAAGTTGTTTTCTTCTACAAGTTAATGCTGCTGGGTGCTAGTTTATAATACTAAAACTCAATCTTCAGGTTAGTGTCAGTAGGTAGCAAGGACCACCTATATTCTGTCACTCCAGCAGAGAGAGGGCATGTATCACCACTGTAGACACACATCTGTAAACTTGCACACTAATTTTAATCTTAACAAGGAATTCAGTGTCTTAGTGGCTTTAGGTTAAAAGGATGGTTCAAGCATTGTGTCCTTTTGTTCTT
Organism: Delphinapterus leucas; assembly: GCF_059928025.1. Classification (NCBI taxonomy): domain Eukaryota; kingdom Metazoa; phylum Chordata; class Mammalia; order Artiodactyla; family Monodontidae; genus Delphinapterus; species Delphinapterus leucas. Next base: position 41,876,879 of record NC_143129.1, read on the forward strand.
TAGGGTTACGAATAGCTTATTGGAAAACCCAGAACCTTCTGGATCTGTGAGGTAGTAGGCGTCAATCCTCATTATGCATGGATCACACTTCTCCGAAGTTGGTATGGCCTGTCTCCTTGGCATGGTCCCTTGCTTCTGCGTGTCCAGTTAATCCCTTCTGACATACCATGCATCTCAGGGTGAAGCGGTTTACATCAGTAAATTGTCTCTTGCTTCTAGCTTCATCTGCTAATTCCAGTGCTTGCACAAGAACGATATCATCATTAGAGGAGAAAATGGTCAGAGGAGGGGTGTCTGGGTTGGGGAAGACACGCTGAAGCGGGTCATAGTGGATGCCATCATAAATAAGCAGGACCCTTTTGGTATATCCTGCATCTTCCCCAAAACGATCAATTCGTACTGTCTGTGTATCCACCACACATATTTCGCACTGATAAAACTTAGACAAAATGGATATCTCAATAGCTCCACCCCAAGTATCATCCCTTTTGATCCAGTCACAGTACTCTTGATTTGTTTTTCCCAGTATTGCCTTGCTATAGAAGTCTGGATTGCTTGCTACAATTTGTGCTATGAGATGTCTCATCTCAGGGGCACAAGCTGGATTCAAGACTCCTCCCTCAACAACATAGTACACACTGGTAAAGAGGCAAGAGTTGTCTGCTGGGACCACCGCTCTGGTAAGCACAGGCAAAGTTTCCCTGATGTAACTAGGAGCACCATGTTTTGTAAATGCAGGTGACATTTTGGGCCTGGTTTGGTCTTCTTCAACAATCAGCATGTCGCCTGTCAAAAATAAAACAAATCCAGAACTGAAGAGAAAGTATAGATGAAATTGGGTGTTCACTAACCAAGTCTGTAAATTACAAACAGAAGGAGTTAAAGTATAAGCTGGGGTTACTAGAGAGAATACAGCTTTGCAAACATGTGACCAGTAACACTTTCTGTTCACTGTATCTTCATAAAGACGCAAATGGAACAAAGAGCAAAACACTTTAGGCTGCACCTCATTTAGTAAAGGGGCCTGAATTATACACCTTCATACTTGCTTAAAAAGATACATTTCGAGAACAAAATTTTCTTAAGCTTGCTCTCTGCAGTTTAAAAACACTTCCAAAAGGTGTTTGTCACAGACTCGGCCACTAGGGGGTCCTCTCCTTACGAAACTTACATACCTACCCTGTTCAGTGTTTACAGGATCCTTGATACAACAACGGAAAGCTTTTAATTACCATTATTGCTGTTCAAGTTTAATACTGCACAGAAATAACTGCTGTTGTCTAGAACTTGAAAGGGCCTTTACTGGGTGTGTCAGAGCAAACTCTAAAATGAATACAACTGTCAAAGTAAGTATATATGAAGGTGATTGCAAAAATGAACCAGGAAAGCAAAAAAGTATCCTACATCCTTCAGACCGGCTGTCTTATTTCAGTGATATAGGGGAAAAGAGCCATCAGGACAGAGAAAATAGGTCCCATTTTTAAAATACTTTTGCGGACGCAGAGGGAAACAAAATGAATGAGACGTTTTCAAGAGAGACCAGAAAGCAGATTGAGGAAAGGTTAGTCCAAGGCTTTAGTCTTCTCACAGAGGCTGGGCCCTCCCTGCTAGACACTTGCCCTGGCCTCCGTCAGAGTTCTCTGTTCTTTTATCTTTCCTATCCTGTTCCTCCAAGCCTCCAGCTGACCCACACCACCTCGCCCTGTTTGTTCTCCCTTATGCCTCTCTCCGACCTCTCAGGACTAGCCTTGGCCTAGCCTCGATTCCCTTACCTGACTGAATGGGCAAATCCCCCAGAATGGTATCCCCGTTGCTGAGGTCCAGGCACTCGGGCGGGTATCCTACGAGGATTCGCTGACAGCCGGGGGCGATCCCGGTGATGGCGGCAATTTGGCCCTGGAGTTCCCGCATCCGGGTCCGGCTGGACAACCCCTGCAAAACATGGGTGCCATCCTTGGCCTTGCAGCGGAGCCGCCACATCGTGTCGATCCGGCCGCCCACAGGCCAGACACCCGTGGGTCCCGCTTTGGTCCCGGCAGCAGGTTGGCAGACGCCGCCGGGGTAAGAAGCTGGCGGGTGGACTCCAAAATAGCCACCCTTTGCCGGTCCAAACATCGCGAGATGTCGCTGGTTGTTACAGTTCTCGCGATACTCTGCGGCTTCTGTTTTAGCACACTCTTAAAGTGATAAATGATTCTCACCATCACCCCCTTCAGGAGGCAAAGGATGAAGATTTACCCGTATTCCTAACGTACGACTGGTCTTGCTACCTGTAGAGTGAGTGAGGTACCCTCCGCGTCGGAAGCGTATAAGCTTAAGGGAAGAGAGCGGCGGAAGGAGTTCCTGAATCGAATACAGTGGAATGTATCCTTGCAATTAGGTCGGAAATGATTAAATTGGGGCTTCCAAACTACACCGGGAGAAACAGAATCATAGTTCGGAATGCAAACGAATGCCAAGAATGGTCTGTGTCTCAAATGACCAGTCAAAGACAAACAAATACTCGTGGCTAGACTCATGGCTGCAGCAAACATTGACTCATTGAGGTTAAGGGGGCCGGAAGACTGGCCTTTCCACCTGCATAAGACTGTAACTTGAATCGAGAGAGAGGGTGGTGTGTAAAGGACACATAGCTACTGAATTTCATAGCAACGTGATAATGCTAGATTATGTGACCCTTTTCAACCCTGTATCCCTAGAACAAAGGACTGTGCCTCGCAAATATGTGCTCAGTAAATACTTGCTGAATGGATAAAACGGAGTTGTATAGGCACAGAGAGGGCAACTGTGACATACTGGAGTTGTAAAAAGCTTCAAAGAGGAGGTACTATTTGAGCTGTTTTGAAGGCTGAATTTAATCCCCAGGTGAAAGAGGAATAAAAACATCTCTGAATTTACCTCTCTTCCGAGAAATATGTACTTGTTCTTTTTTTATCCTGGATCCAGAGGAGCAAAGCCTACCCTGCTTAGAGGGGGTTTATCACCACAATCAAGCATCAAATGGGCCTGGGGGCAACTGTGAAAAGTTCGCTTGAAATGTGCAAACTCACCTCCACTGTAAAAATCTGCCTCTGAATAAGTTATATGGAAACTATGCATCTTTTCAAAATTTTCATGAGCCAGTTTTCTCCTGGAGCAATTTTCCTCTTTTGTTCTTCAAGATGGCCATAACAGACGTTACAGCGTGGGCTGTAAGCGGGAGAATAAATAAGGTGGTAAGTCCACTGGAGTATGTGCATGGGTCCAGGGAAGCCTCTGGTTCAGCGATGAGAGTAGTTGATTTTCTTAGTTTACAGTGTCTGACCTAAGGGAATACGCAAACACCCTAAGATGTAATCAGTTTAAGTACTTTGGTAGTTTACTCTAGCAAAGCCTCTTCTATAGCTTACTTTTCAATTCATGGATCTAACGAGGTCCCGCTGGCATTCAGGGAGGAGAGCGTTAATCTCCGCAAAAACTTTTCCCGTCACCAGAAAGTCACACCCTTTCAAGACGTCTACTAGTTCACTCTCGCGAGAGTATGAAAAACGTCGTGCTTTTAATTAACCCCGCCCCCATCCCTATTAGTTGCCAGGCAACGATGTAACTAACAGCCACAGTGCTGGTAAACTTGCGAGCTTGTGATCTTTCTCCTTCCCAGTTTCAACCTTCTTCCGGAGCTAGCGACAGCGATTCCGATTTGAGCCCCGCCCCCTGGAGCCTGCGGGCGCTCGATTGGTGGACGATTCTCTCCAGGTGAGGGCCAACGCGAGAGTGGGCGGAGCCAGGCAGGGCACGTGATTCGCCGGAGACTGGTGTGCCGGACCCCGGCCACCGTGTCGGCTCGTGGCTGTCGCGTTACCGGGTAGGTGCTGGGGCCACAGCCCGGAGGGATCTTAGGAGGGATCCTAGGGTGAGCGACGGCTGTACAGCACCTTGAAGGGGTTAGGCGGGCGAGAGAAGGGGGGCTGCGTGAACCCTGATGAGGAGCGGGAAGATGAAGCCTAGCTGTTTCGGGGAAGTGCGGGCCCCCAGGCATTGCCGGAGTGCGGACGTTTAAGGACCCAGAGCCGCAGCTGACGTGTGAGTTAGAGGATTTGTGTGGTCAGTGGAATAACAGTGCAAGATCCTTGAAGCAGTAGGACTTTCCTTCCTCACGAGTCCCTTGTCTGGGTTTGCGCAGCGAACTCGGGGCTCTCCCACCCCCGTTCGAGTCAGGACTTACCCCTTATTCTGAAAGTGATCTTTCAGAATAAGAGAAGTTATTTACCACCAGAATAAGAGAAGTTATTTGCCACCTCTTTGCTCCCCAGTGTTTCTTCCATAGACTGCTTCCTAGGAGATAGATGGGGAGAGGGTGCGGACAAGGGCTTGAGAGTAAAAACACCAGAGGAGAAATAGTGACGTGCTAGGGCTGTCCCCGGGACTAGCTACAGTTTTTCCTTAAGGGAACATGTTTGAGATTTCCCCACTAATTTTTTTTTCAGAACTGAATTCTACCATTGGACTGCAATTACTTTATGATAATGAACTTGATCTATTTGCAACCCATCCCGCCCCCAGCTGCTGCCACTACTCTCCCCAGATTCTTAAATTGGAATCTGAGGTCAGGAAGGAACTTGGATAAGCCACTTAGTTTGATAAACGTCAGTTTTTCAATCTGTAAAATGGGGAGAAGTAATAATGGTAGCAAAATCTGTTTTATTATGGGATTATTGGAAGGATTGAAGGAGATAATTCATGTGAATGTAAACTCCTAAGTCAGCATTATAGATCGGGGTTCTGGGGCAACTCTTCACAGATAAGGAAATAGAGGGCTAGGGACATTCATGACTTATCCTAGGGCATGTAGCTATTAACTGGGAGAAGGAGGGCTGGACTTGACCCTTGGCCCAGGGTTCTTTCACTTATACCTCACTGATCCTCTTTTGAGTGTTTTGAGGGATATTTCCTTCCTTCCCTTCCTTACATCCCCTTTGTCCCTTCCAGACATCCCCTGAAGAGCTGCCATGTCTGGGAATTCTGCCCCTTCCTCAGAACAGAACAACAACAACTATGAAACGAAAACAAATCTACGAATGTCAGAGAAGAAATGTTGTGAGTGTTGGTAAAGAGGAGGGGCTGCTGTCTCCCAGGATTTTACCTTGAGAATATTGCTGTAATTCTAGACTTTGCTGCTTGGTGGGAGTGAGAAATAGTTCTTCGACATGGTAATTTAAAACAAAGTCTACCAGGGGAATTTCCTTTCTGAAACAAGTAGACTCAGTGAATTGTCTGTCCTTGGGGCTAGACTGCTGGTGTAGCCCAGCATTTTCTTTTTTTTTTTTTTTTTTGTGGTATGCGGGCCTCTCACTGTTGTGGCCTCTCCCGTTGCGGAGCACAGGCTCTGGACGCGCAGGCTCAGCGGCCGTGGCTCACGGGCCCAGCCGCTCTGCGGCATGTGGGATCTTCCCGGACCGGGGCACGAACCCGTGTCTCCTGCATCGGCAGGCGGACTCTCAACCACTGCGCCACGAGGGAAGCCCTAGCCCAGCATATTCTTCCTGCTTTCTTTAACTGAATCTCTATCTCCCCCACCCTGGGGGTATCTGCACAGTTGATTGATGCTGAAAGTTAGAGCCAGTGTTATTGTACACGCAGTGAATAAGGCTGAGTAGCAGGGTGCAGGAATTCCTTGGGGTTGATACTGTTAACAGTTTCCCTTTATCTCTTGGGCTAAGTTTTGTGAGGGTGCTGCTCACAGCAGAAATTGCAGGTAAGAACCATTAGCTTATTTCTATAGACCTAAGGGGAATCGGCCCTGATATTTCACTTCTCGCCATGTCTTGGGCACCTTACTTTCTCACAGGTTTAGTCTTTACACTCTGCAGACTATTTTCCCTGCAGGTTCATTGCTCTGGGGATGGGTTTCACAGGAGCATTTCCATGCCCATCTTTTAGACAGAGACAGCAGGTGGGTTTGCAGAGAGATGAAGTGTTGTTTCCTGTCCCCATGCATCTGCATGCCTAAGCATCCTTATAGACTGCAAGACTGCAGAGCCTAGGCCAAAAGGTCCTGAGCAGTTTGTCCCCAGATGTTTTGGGGAACCTCTAGGAAAGCTAACTCTTGTCCCTGCTACCAGGTCCCTCTGGAACGCTATCAGTCAGTTCTTCTCACTTCAGTGGTTATATATATCAGCAGGTGGAAACAGCCAACTAGCATGAGACCTGGAATCATCTCATGTTGCAAGCTTTCCCCAGAGTCTCAACCTTGATGTCATGACCTTGTCAGTCTCGTGATTCATGATGGTCATCTCTTTTCACGTAGCACTGATGAGGCTTTTGGGGGTTTGGGCTGCAGCAGAGGCAGGTTGTTTGGGTGTGATACTGGGGTTGGTGCACCTCTATGATTAGGGTCTTCTTTCTCCGCCAGGGCAGGAAGCCAGGTACTGAGGGCAAACACCCTGTGGAAGATAACTAGTATAGCATGACGTTTGAGTGCAGCCTCTGGAGTCAGACTGCCTGGGTTCAAATCTTGGTTTTACTACTGCCTAACTGTGGGCTTTTAACCAACTTGCTTTTCTGCCCCATGCCCCAGTTTACTTTTTGATAAAATGGGGATACTAATAGTATCTCTCCCCAGAGTGATGTGAGAATTGAATGAGTAAATACAGGACAGCTTCTAGAAGAGTACTGGGCATGTGGCTAAACTGTGTTATTTTTCACTGGTGACTCTATTTGCATGTTGTGTTTGTTCCTGAAACATTATATATAGATTGAATTATAGTCTAGATGCTGTGCTGGGAGCTCACTTTTTAAAAGAGCTCTGTGAAGAATTATATTTTCAGTAAAAAATGTTTTCTCCTCTTGTTTGACAATATGGTAACCCAGATTTGGGGATATGGAATGCACACTTTAAATAGAGGTGCCCTCGTGCTACTAGGACATTTGAGCCCAACAAGAGCAGAGAACAGGTGGTGGTGTTTGGGGGTCAGGGGGAGTTGATAACTGTGGAAGTCTCTGACCCTGTGCAATGCTCAGTGTCAGTCCTTCTGGTTCTGCTTTTTCTCCGTGGGACTCTCCTACCTGCCTTCCTAACTTTTTTTGCATTTTTTTTTGCCTTGAGGGCTTTTGATTAGTCAAAGAAGCAGTAATCCCAGGTCTCTTTCCTTCCTCTAGACTCTAATTCCTGATCTCTCCTTTCCAAGTTCTACCCTCTTCTCCCCCACTGGAGGTATCTGGGTTATCCTGAAGCCACTGTCATTCATTTACCGCCCCCCCCTTCTCCTTTCGTGGTTGGACTGTGGGACTGTGACAGTCTATGAGAGTATGTGTTAGTTTATTTCCCTTCTCTCTGCTATTTTCCTGTATCTTGGAACAGGCTTCTTGGGCTGCTTCGTGTTCACACCCAGCAGTTGCTTTATTAATAGCTTTCCCGTTATCCCATTGCTGTTAATTATACCTGTCGTTGGCTGACTTTGACTTGGGAAGTGCCTGAACTAGAGAGCTGAAGAATGTCTTTAGGGAGCCAGAACCTCCAAAGGAGCAGTACTGGAATTTCAGCTGCTCCAGGGATGGGGGAGAAGGGGGGTTGGTGCTGTCTGAGGTGCCCTTAAGGTGCTCAGATAACTGGTTTCAGGGCTCAGTGAAAACAGGAATTAGGGGTAGCAGGGAAGGTCTACATGCTTTTCCTTCTTTGTTTCTTTTATTCTTTGATATTTTGAATAGGTCTGGAACAGACGAGTCCCTGTATGAACCTTCTCCTAATTATAAAAGCAATACATGTTCATGAAAAATTCACACAATACAGAAAGAAAGTAAAAAGCAAGAAAATCTCACCATTTCTCCTGTCCCTTTTATGTTTGATTCTTTCCAAAATCTTATTCTGGTGTATCCTATTAATGGAAATAGGTCCACACTGTACATATTTTGTTCTACCATCACCCCCCCACACACACTTTTTTTAAACTATATTCTGGACATTTTTTTCATGTTGATAAGTTCACATTTACTTCATCCTGCATGGTATTGCCTTGTGTGGATATGCCAGCCTCTCCCTGATGGACATTTACATTGTTTCTAATTTTCCACCGTCACAAACAATGCTGTAGTGAGCATCCTTGCATATACACCTGTTTGTGCTAGCAGCTTTCCCTACAGAAATAACAGGAGGAAAGGTAGACACCTTTGAAACATTGATCAGCATCCCTCAAAAGTTCTGTATTGTTAGCTGTTTTTAATATTTCAAAGCGCGTGATAGAAATTGGGCATTAAACTATAGCTTCGATGGTTAACTAAAACATAAACTTTCTTAGCGTTTGGCTGCAGAACTTCGATATGTTATGCTTATCAGTCAAACGGCAGGACATAATTGGCAGTTTTATGACTTCTGATGAATAAAAAGAAGATATTACTAATGAAGCACACTTTAAAGGGCAGCATATTTCAAAATATTGGGGCTGTTTAGAGCAAAAAGTGGAAGATGACTTGGTCATGAGAAAGCCGGGAACCATTGGCCTTCTAGACCACCCTTCAGGTTTAGATTAGAGAGCAGAGTTATGCTGGCCACATGGCTCCCTTTGTCAGGTGCTGACAAGAGCTGGTACTAGGACTGATTGGGCAGTCATGAAACCAGGAGTCTGGTCAGAGCCCTGACCTTGACTTTCTATTGAGGGACTGTGGGCCAAGCTCTTCCCTTTTCTAGGCTTGAGGTTTTCTGTCCGTAGGAGGGAAGTTATCACACCTTCATTCCCTCGAAGTGTGTTCATGAAGGGAAAATAAGTTTAAGATTGAGAAAGTGAGTTCAACCTTGTGTAAAGAAGGTAGAAGAGAATTTCAGGATTGAAACAGCTTTCCGTTCTTTGTCAAGGGGTAAGTTACATTGTCTCCAAAATTAATCAGCATACAAGTGTCTACTGTTCAAATTAAGGTGGTGATGGCTTTGTTTTTTAACAGGCAGGACAGAATGTACCTAGTTTTGCCCATGTGGCAATTAGAGATAGGAAGTGTGGTTTAGTTTTGTCCTCCGGAAATTGAGCAGCTCTGGTTGCAGCAAGTGTACGTGGGTGTGTTATGGGCAGAGGTGGGAGGTGTGGTGCTGGGGGCCACCATGGGGAGTCCTTGGTGGCCTGTGTTTTCTTTTGTTCTTAGAACTCTCTGTCCAGTTTGGTAAACATGGAGCAGCTGGTTCCCTGGTCGGCCTCAGAGCGTCTCCCATGTATCAGTTCATTTTCAGCTTCAGGGAGGATAACAGGACCTTTGGGAGAAGTGCCTAATGGGTTGGAAGGTGTGGACCAAGCAGTACTAGAAGTGCAGGTAATGAGCCAAGCCATGGTGATTGAGAAGAGTGCAGTGCAGGGCTGCAGAAAGTGAAGACTCAGGAGGATTTCACTCCTGAAACCTGAGGCAGCTGATCTGTTAGGGGTCAGAGATCAGGCATGAACATCAGCGGAGGCTGCAGCGTGGCGTTTGCTTGTCTTTGTGCTCCCTGTTTGGACAGAGATGGAAATCACTTCTGTTGCGCGTTGCCTACCTTGGAGGGGCTCCTGCTCAGGCCCGGGAATTTTCCGTGTGCGTAGTAGGTAAAGGACTAAAAGCCAACCCCTCTGACCCCAAGTCTGGGCATCCACCCCTCCCTCACCGCCAGGGCCCTGTTTGGCTTCTGGGTACTTCTTGCCAAACACCCCTAGGAAACTCTCTTCCTTCCGAGCTCTGTTCTCTACCCACACCTCTCTGCCCACTTCTCCACTGAGATCTTTTTACATTCCTCTCTCAAAAAAGAAAGGATGACGTTCCCATCCAAGTACCCCAGTTTTGCTGAATTGTTTCTTAGCCTGACAGGGTCACCTTGTCCCAGGGAAGAAGAGTGGCAACTACTTGTGGGGCACCTTCTGAAAAGCAGTGCTGGGAAGACGAAGACAAAAGTGGTTCTTCCCCATCTGCACACAGGGCCTCCCTCCTTTCCCATCTGAGCCCTCCCAGATGACCTCAGTTTGGGTCTTGGCCCCAGGAATGTGGCTGGCAGCTTGCAGGGCACTCTGCCACCACTCCTCCGTGGCAGGATGGACAGGAAGGAGCCAGCGCCTGTGAGCAAGCTGATGGCGGAATGAGAGGCTCTTTTTATGGAGAAAAGCTGCCAAGGAAGCACAAGATCAGGATTCTAGGGCCAGCCCTTCCCATGACTCATTGCGTGTCCTTAGGCAAGTCACCTGGCCTCTGGGCATCTACTTTGCCCCCAGCTGCCCAGTGAGACCTGTCTCTGTAAATGAGCATTCCTGAAATCAATTGTATTCTGAAGAAGGGCGGACCAATTGCTATTCCTCCTTTTAAACTGTCTTGCTTTCACTTGGGCCTTTGAGGCAGGCTGGCTGTGATGCCCTTGTGGGCCAGCTTTACCACGAAGCTTCCTGAGGTCTAGTCAGAACCTATGTCAGGTAGGCGTTGACACAGTCTAAATGGTTTAGAAGTTCTGGCTTAAACTCGTGGCCTGAGCACAAAGGCCAAAACGGGTTAAGGCCAGGCTCTTTTTTCGTGGGCAGACTCTTGCCTGTGGTTCTGAAGGGATAGATGGGATCCTCAGGATAGAAACTCTGTTGGATCTGTTATAGGAACTGGCTCAGTGCTGCACTGGTAGAATCTCCAGGCCCAAGACTTTCCTTCATGGCTTTATCACTGCCGTGTTACTAGATATTCTCATGCTAAGGAAGATGCTATGGTTACTGTCTTTCTAATCCTGGCCACTTTTTTTTCTCTTTCCATCTTGTGCACCCCTGTGAAGACCTTGGACAAGTGGGAAAGACGTGTCTTAGTTTGGGTACTTTCTGGAAGTCTACATGACCCTTTGACTTTCTTTCAGGAGGGTTTCCCCGATATCTGCTCGGTTTGCCTTTCCAGTCCTCCTGGACACTGGCCTCATTGAGGTGTATGAGGATCAAACCTGACCATGAAGTCCCAGCCCCATGCACAAACCTTACTTGACCCCTCTTTATTTAGTTTTGTTCTGTTCCATTTCCCTCTAGCGTGGGCATCCTACATGACCAACTCCCCGACCCTCATTGTTATGATTGGCTTACCAGCCCGGGGCAAAACCTACGTGTCCAAGAAACTCACACGCTACCTCAACTGGATTGGGGTGCCCACCAGAGGTAGGTGCAATCATGCATTCCTTGGGAAAGGAAGTGATCAGTTCCTGGGCCTCACAGGCCTCTGGGAGACTTATTCTCCCTGGCATCAAGGATACAGGGTTCTCTTGGCAGCAGTAGTGGTTGCTTCCTGGTTTACTGGATTTATTCCCTGTCCATATACTTGTTCCTCCTGGCCTGGCTGAATTGGCCTAGTTTGGGGGCAATGCCTTTGATAGGAGTATTAAGAATTAAATGAGTATATAGCTTTACATTTCCAAATCCCTTACATCTACGTTATCTAGCAGTATCCATGTGGAATAGCCAAAATGGCTGAGGAAATTGAAAGTCAGACAATTTAAGACTTGTCCAAATTCTAATAAGTCAGAACTTGAACTTAACCTGATTCTTAATCTGGTGTTGTTTCCAACATACCATGGTGCTTTTTCCATCCCCTTGGCCACTCTGACATTAGACCAAGAAGTCCCCTTTGGGACATCGTATTGTTTCACTGCTGGAGGGTATGGGTGTCTTCTGCAGTGTTTAATCTTGGGGTGTATCGGCGTCAAGCGGTCAAGTCCTATAAATCCTATGACTTCTTCCGGCATGACAACGAGGAGGCCATGAAGATACGCAAGTGAGTCTTCTAGGCCTGACTGCCAGGCCAGCTCTTTCTTGGCCGTCATGAGACTGGATGTGATGGGGCTTGGTTTCCCTTTCAGTAAATATCTTGTGGGGACTTTAAGTGGAAGTTATCTGCTGGGCAGCTCGCCATGGGCTTGGGTGGGTAGAACGGGGCTCAGAAAGTTGCGTGTGTGCTTGTAGGCTAAGCCTCCAGAGGGGTAAGACACGTGCATGGGACAGGGGAAGAGGAAAGACATAGGATGGTAGAAAAATCTCAACGGGCAAGTTGAAAGGCCTAATTAGGGAAAATTTTTGATCAGTGGGGAAACTGAACAGGAAGGGGTGTGATCCCTGTGGCGCCCCAGCTGTTCGTGTCTCTGTCTGTGCCTAAGCTTGGCCCCGGCCCAGTCCTCTGGCTGATTCCTCTGCTCTCTTGGCAGACAGTGTGCTCTGGTGGCGCTGGAGGATGTGAAGGCGTATCTCACGGAGGACAGTGGGCAGATTGCGGTAAGCCTCACCTGCCTCCTCCCCCGTCTCCCCGCTTTCAGCAGCCTGGCTGCACCGCCCCACCTGGGGTCCGCCTTGGTGGGATTTCATTTCTCGGTCCCCGTTCATCTGTCTTGTGGGCTCTCTTCCCAGGTGTTTGATGCTACCAATACCACTCGAGAGAGGAGGGCCTTGATTCTGAACTTTGCCGAGGAGAATTCCTTCAAGGTAGAATCTGCCTCCAAGCTGGAGGAGGAGGGGTGAGTGGAGGTGGGGAGTTAGGAGGGACACACAGATCTGTTTGATTCTGGTGGGTGAGGACAGGATTGGACATCTGATTCTCTCCTCTTGGTGAGTCACCGCCAGTCCTTGAGTGTTTTCTTTCAGGTCCTTTCTCAGCTCCTTAGCCTGTATGTATGAGGCCCTGGGGACGTGGTAAGAGCTATTTTTAAATGAAGAGGCCTTGAAGGTCACTTTCATGAAAGAAAATCCCAGGGGATGTGGTGGCTGCGGTGGAGCAGATATGAGCGTGTGCTCTTAATTAACAGCCTGGCCATTACTGACTCATTGATCACTGCCTTCTCTCCCTGGCCAGGTGTTCTTTGTGGAATCTGTCTGCGATGATCCCGATGTCATTGCTGCCAACATCCTGGTAGGTGACATCCCCTCACACCACCACCTCTTTATGCCTCGTGTGTGTGTTGGTGGGGGTGGTGTGGGGAGTCAACCCGGTAATGAAAGAGAGAAATAGACATGTTTAACAACACAGGGTGATCTTTTTGATCTGCCAGAACACCGTTTTGTACTTCCACACTCTTCCCTTGGGAAAAGAAAGAGGCTTTGAGGAAGAAAGTAAGAATTAGCTGTTGAACAGAGGCCAAACTTAAACTGTAGTAGCCCTGGCCCTGTGTTCTGGGTATTAGCTAGATGTTGAGACCCAGGTATGTTCTTAGAATAGATCAGACTCTTTATTATCTGTCAGGGCCACCTTACAGGAAGGTCATCTGCCCACCAATTGTCTAATATTGAGGTCAGCATTCTGTGCACTGGGCACCTCGTGCTGTGTGTGGTCGCAGCTTATGCCAGTGCCCATTTGATGGTTGTGCTGTGCTGTGCTGAGTGGATATCCATGCACTGTGTCATGGTGGTGCTCTCCCAGCAGTGTGGGAACTTGCTGAAGAGGTGTCTGGTCTGAGTCAGCAGTGTATCAGATCAAGCACCCTATTCTAATTGCCCTTGGGGAGAAATTGGATCCCATTCTGTTTTCCCAGGAAGGTACATAAAAGGATTGGGGCCCAAGAACTGCTTCAGCTGCGTGACTGCCTCTGTCCTTCAGCCAAGGGCAGGCACATGACTCCCCAATTGTCTTTCCCTTCTTGGTTGCCAGGGTCACAGGACAGGGTGGGGGTGCTCAGTGAATGGGGATTGCCAATGCTCCAGTGAAAGGCCACTTCTATGGCCTTCCTTTTCTTTATTTAGCAGTGGCTGTTGGCAGGAGGGCTGTTAAGGGCAGACCTCTGACTAGGCCCTGCTCTCCCTGTGATTCCAGGAGGTAAAGGTGTCGAGCCCTGACTACCCTGAAAGGAACAGGGAGAATGTGATGGAGGACTTCCTAAAGAGAATTGAGTGCTACAAAGTCACCTATCAACCCCTTGACCCAGACAACTATGACAAGTAAGGTTTAAGGCCAAGGTTTGAAGGGCCTGAGGCAGGGGTCTCATTTGAGAAAAGAGCCTTTCTCCCGTTGTCCCTAGACTTCCCTCTGACCATCCAGACCTCTGTTTACATCATTCCAGGGAAACAAGGTATGGATTTGTGGCCTCTAGGCAGATTGAATCTTATACCTGAACACTGGAGTGTTTTTTATCCTGAGTTCTTCTGGTCCGTCCTCTAGAGCGTGATTTCTCAGCCTTAGCATGATTGACATTTTGAACTGGATAATTCTGTGCTGTGGGGCTGTCTTGTGCTGTAGCTGTCTTTAGCAGGATCCCCGACCTGTGCCCACTAGATACCAGTAGCACTCCCAAGCTGTGACAACCAAAAAGGTTTCCAGACTTTGCCAAATGTCCCCTGGGAAGCAAAATCACCCCCTGTTGAGAACCACTGCTCTAGATCAGTAGTTTTGAATTAGGGTATTGTAGGACACCTCTTAGAGGTGTGTCATCAGTTTTTGATCAATTTTTAAAGTTTATTGTGTGTGTATAGGTATATATATATATGTACATGTATAAAAATATATAGTAATACATATGAATATATGTGCGTATATTCCATATGCAAAATAACATAATATGTAAATTTATTTTGCATAAAACAATATATTGTACATGTGTATGCATATATAAATATATATATTTAAGTGGTTTTTAGATATTACTTACTGTGGCAGTGCCTATCAGCAGTGTGGTATAGAACACAGGTTAACTTGACGTGTGTGGGCGAAAAGAGCCGTAGCAAGATGCCAAGTCCATGTTGAAGAATGACATGTGCGCAGGGAGACCCGTGAGAAGGTGGCCTTTGAAAAAGCATGCAGTCAGTACAGCTCTAGTCAGATAAGAATACAGCCCTGAAGCCAAGCAAATGGCAAGACAGTGTGCATAGCCACGGTTAAATCGCTTCAGTGGTCTGCTTCATCTTTCGAGTCTTTCAGTTCCTTCAAGTGTGTTGCCCACAATGTTAGCGTTTGCAGGTGTTTCTTCATACAGAAGTTGAAAACCACTGCCCTAGATATGGTATAATAGTATATTCCTCGGTTAGCCCAAAGTCCTACATAGAAAAATATTCTAGAAGAATGTGTGTGTGTGTGTGTGTGTGTGTGTGTGTGTGTGTGTGTGTGTGTGTAGATGTTACCTCTGGTGGTAGGGCTATGGGTAATTTTTATTTGCATCATTCTTTCTTAAAAAAATTTTTTTTGGAATAAACACTTATTATTTTTATGGTGAGAACAATTCCATGATGGCCACAAAGCAAACAGTCTATGTGAGTGCCTTTGAGAGAAACTTGATTTATGTAGATGGGGGGGAACGCACAGAGATCTCTGTCTATGGTTCTGCACCCCCCTCCTCGCCCCTCCCCGCTGGTAGATGCCACACTCTGACTCCGTCTTGACCGCCTCAGGTGGGCGCTGTGCTTCTCAACAAACTTCAGGGTTAGCAAAATCTTCAGGTCATCCATCTAGTCTAGCCCCTGAGGGGAAGCCTGAATTCTGTTTATCTAACTTAGCTACAGTGCCTGGCACAGTGTAGGCACTGAGGAAATGGTACTGCCTGATGAGAAGTTCAGGAAAGTTTACTGCATCTTTGTTCTGAGGAGCCATCCATCTCTTTCCATTTGATTCCTTACATTTGGGTCGGGGTGTGGCAGGAGAGGCAGAAGAGCTGCTGGGAGCCTTCAAGTAACTATACAGATCCTTTCCCCTCCTCCTGTTATCCTCAGATTTTCATACCCAGGGGACTTTTTTTTTTTTTTTTTCCCTGCTCTGTCCCAGGGATCTTTCT
Organism: Delphinapterus leucas; assembly: GCF_059928025.1. Lineage (NCBI taxonomy): Eukaryota > Metazoa > Chordata > Mammalia > Artiodactyla > Monodontidae > Delphinapterus > Delphinapterus leucas. The sequence goes on from NC_143129.1 coordinate 41,892,564, forward strand.
TTCATCAAGGTGATAAACGTGGGCCAGCGATTTCTAGTGAACAAAGTCCAGGACTACATCCAGAGCAAGATCGTCTACTACCTCATGAATATCCATGTCCATCCTCGCACCATTTACCTTTGCCGGCACGGAGAGAGCGAGTTCAATCTCTTGGGAAAGATTGGGGGTGACTCAGGCCTCTCTGTGCGGGGAAAACAGGTGAGTAGTTAGCCAGCAGGCTGGATTTCCCAGGCTTAGAGTTAGAAGGGCATGGTGGATGTCATCTCTTTGATCCCCTTACTTCTTACTGAATCCTATTGGAGTTTAGGCTGTGGTTTCAGATAGTCAAGCAAGTAAAGAGACGTTTGCTTATTCACTGGTTCTAGCTGTGTATTGAAGGGTGCGTAACTTGGAACCATTTCTGCTGTGATCATTCAGCCGTCCCATATTTATTGAGCTCAACTTGTATGCTCAGCACAGTACAGGATGCTCTGGTTAAAGTTCATTTCCTCTTGGGTTTATTATAACTATGTAGCACCTTTCAGAGTCTGACTGGGGTCATACACATTGTCCTTTTCAGGCTGAGTTAACAGTCCTCTGTGTGTGTGTGTGTGTGTGTGTGTGTGTGTGTGTGTGTGTCTGTGTCTGTGTCTGTGTCTGTGTCTGTATTTCCTTTCTTTCTTTCTTTTTTTTTGGCCGTGCCATGTGCAGCTTGCAGGATCTTAGTTCCCCTGACCAGGGATGGAACCCGCATCCCCTGCAGTGGAGGCGTGGAGGCCTAACCACTGACCGCCAGGGAATTCCCTGTGTGTGTGTTTTCTTTTAAAATTTTTATTTCACACCCCAGTTTGCCCAGGCTCTAAGGAAGTTTCTGGAGGAACAGGAGATAGCAGACCTCAAAGTGTGGACAAGTCAGTTGAAGAGGACTATCCAGACCGCTGAATCTCTGGGGGTGACCTATGAGCAGTGGAAGATTCTGAATGAGATTGATGCTGTGAGTAGGAAGGTCTGATGGCTAAAAAGCCAGTAAGGGTCTCCTATTCAGGCAGGAACACTCAGAAGTCACCATGTGGGCCGTTCATCTAGAAAACTAGAACCACCAAGTAGAGACTTTGAGGAAGCTGAATCTATGGCCAGTTTAGGGAATAAATGGGAACAATGCACCCCCAATCAGGGCTTCCTGCCTGCTTGACACACCTGTGCCAGTGGTGGGACCTGAACCAATTTTTGACCTAGCCCCTGGCACCTGGAGAGAGTGAAGCTCCATTTGGACCCTTCATATATTTTCCTCCTAGGAAAAAGCAATAGCTGACAACTCACTTCTTTAATTTCTGCTTAGGCCACCTGGTCAGCTATTCTGGAAAAGTCCTTTCCAATTTGTTCTTGGCTTTCTGTGTCCTTGAGCGCAAAAGTAGGCACTTCTTTTTCTTTCCTTCCTCTGTACCCTTTTATGCCTTCTACAAGAATTCCCTAGTGCCTGCAGTTTCCCCTCCTTCCCTGCTTCCTGTTCCTTTTATCCTGCTGACTTTTCTTGACCTCTAAGTTCCCCACAGCAGTAGGAGAAAGCAGCAGCTTAAGCTAGAGAGGCGGCCTCCTCTCCCAGGGGCCTCTCACCCTGCTAGTCGGTCAGTTGCAGTGCATGAAGGGAGCCAGCCCAGTACCTGGCACGAATGCCTAATATTCTTCACGGCCGCCTTTTCATTTGGGGGGCTGTGTGGGTCCAGTTCGCCTCTTCCAGCTGTGTGGCTCCTGCAGGGCGTGTGCGAGGAGATGACTTATGCGGAGATTAAGGAGCGGTACCCAGACGAGTTTGCGCTTCGAGATGAAGAGAAATACCTGTATCGATATCCTGGAGGGGAGGTGAGATTTCCCTCACGAGGGGTGACTGCCCCACCCTTTGCTAGGGGCTTAGCTTGAATTTTGGGGAAGGATTGAATGTGAGTTTGGGGACCGAGAAAGAGTACTTAAGACATCATTTAGTTTCTCTTCCTACCTTTGGGGCCTGCTGTGTTTAATTCAGCTCTGGCAGTCGGCAGTCCAATGCCTCATTGATTTGTTAAGATCTTCAGAGAAAGGGTAACAAGATAGCCTCTGTTGCTGAGTATATGTTAGAATCCACATGGTCTTTTGTAACTTCTTTTCTTTTCATTCCACCCCCACCCAAGCAGGTATAGGCCCCAAGTAAATATATGGGATATGAATGATTTTCCCCTCATCTGTGGTGTTTAAGGCTGCTTGCTGGTCCAAGTGGCTTCATAGTCTAGGGGTGTGAGGCAAAGGTAAATAAAACAACAGGGGGGTCTAGGAAATCCCTAGGAGCCTTTGTTGCCTTGCACTCTTGCCTATTCTGTCGAGAGAAAAAGAACCCCACAGGCTGCATTCAGATTTTCTCTTCTTGACCTGCAATTTTCTCAGTCTGAACATTGCTCTTGAAAAGTCTGAATATTCTCAAGAGGTACCAGGGCTGGGGGTGGTTAGCAGGAGACACGAAGGCGCCAAACCTCCAGGAGGAAAGCCAGCTGGGGAGAAAGGAGAAGCGGCCTCTTAACTCTGGACACAGCCACCGACTTGGCTGCCAGCTTGCACCTCCTACCAACCCACCCCACTTCCCCCACAGTCGTACCAGGACCTGGTACAGCGGCTGGAGCCTGTCATCATGGAGCTGGAGCGTCAGGGCAACGTCCTCGTCATCTCCCACCAGGCTGTCATGCGCTGCCTCCTGGCCTACTTCTTGGACAAGGGTGCAGGTGCCATTGGAGGGAAGGGCCGGGCACACATCCACAGGGAGGGGGCTGCACTTGGGGTGGCACCAGGATCCCTGGCAACGAGACCTCCCACTCTTCCACTCAAATCAGAGTACATTCTTCAGGCAGCAGTGTGGGGCTCCCAGCAGCCATTGGGCCAACTACTTGCTGAATTTACTCTGCTGATACAAAAACCCCCAGTGGAGAGCAACTGCTGCTTTAGCTCTTGGTCCTGCCTGGCTAAAGGGACAGCACTGCGCTAACACTCCTGGCAGCATTAGAAAAGTGGTTGAACATTCCCGGCTTGTTACTTGGGCTACTAGGAGGGTGTTATCTTAGAAGCATCTTCATCCTTTGGATTCAGGGTAGATGGTTTCTGGGGAGAGCAATAAGGAAGTGCTGCTGTCTTCTCTGATACTCCCCTCCCTTCCCTTCCTGATCTACCTGAGCTGCTGGGAAGCCTGCAGGTTGACCTTTGGGGTACCCACGGTGCCCCAGTCTTCCCTTGTGTGGGGCCCTGGCTGCGGCACTTCCTCTCGTTTTGCCTGCAGGGAAGGATCTAAAGTGGGCTTTTTTCCTTTCTTAGCCACTCAGTAGCTGGGGTGGCTTCCTTGGAGGCTATGTTGATAATTGTCTGGGGGTTTAGAGGAGGAGATGTCTAACTCCAGGTCAGGGTAAAGAAAACTCAGGAGCGCCTTAGATGCTCTCTTCCACTAACTTAACCTTGCTTCATAATACTGAGACTTCCTCCACCTGGTCTTTCTGCTTTCAGATGAGCTACCGTACCTGAGGTGCCCTCTCCATACCATCTTCAAACTTACTCCTGTAGCCTACGGTAACTATGAGCCTAGGAGCTGGGCAGGAGGTGGGGATAGAGGAAGGTCAGGATTTTTGAATTTTCTCTGAAGTTTGCCTAGAAGTTCAACTTCCTCACCTGTATCTAGCAGGGAAGTTCCATCAGTGCCTTCCATTTTTAAAGGGATGTATGTATGTATTGGGGAATATATATGTTCTTTTATTACCATACTGAAACTAAGGAATTTTTCTTTGAGCTTTTTTCCTGAAGCCCTCTCCACTTTCCTCTGTTTTCTCAGGCTGCAAAGTGGAAACAATTAACCTTAACGTGGAGGCTGTGAACACTCACCGTGACAAGCCAACTGTAAGTATTTCCCCACGGATGACATGCTGGTTCCCCACTACTTCGAGTCTTTGAACCTTTGACATCGAGAGACTGGGTTTCTTTTACGTACCAAAGGAAAACCGATCCAGAACTCATGTCCCATGTAGTTTGCTTACTTCCAAAAAGAAGAGATGTTGGAATTACTAATTTTTAAAATCAGTATCTCTTTCCTGAGTCTTAACCTTGCGGATTGGCTCTTGGAAATCCAATGAACTATGGAAAGTGTTTGGCAGAAATGAAATGCAAATTTTCCCCCCAGAAAGCGCTCCCTTTAGAAAGCAGGATCCAGAGGTGCCTGTAAGGCGGGGTCAGGAGGTATAGGTTTGTTCCTAGGTCTGTCCTGGTAATCTGTGTGTGATCTCAAATAACCCCCTTCCTTTCTTTGAGCCTCTTTCCTGCTTTGAAGTATGGTGCTCAAGGAGCTTCTACCCCCACAACCTTTAGTCTCCCGGGGCTTTGGGACCAGGCCGTGGCCCATGTCTTAGGAGAGACCCCATCTGCAGGAGGCTGCTGTGGTTTATGAGTGAGCTTTTGGCTTGGCTTTCATTTGTGTGGTGTCCCTCGTTTCCAATCAGAACAACTTCCCCAAGAACCAAACCCCTGTAAGGATGAGAAGGAACAGCTTTACGCCTCTGTCCAGTTCGAATACAGTAAGGCGTCCAAGAAATTACAGTGTTGGGAGCCGGCCCCTCAAGCCCCTCAGCCCTCTCCGTGCCCTGGACATGCAAGAAGGGGCCGACCAGCCGAAGACCCAAGTCAGCATTCCGGTGGTGTAACCGTGTGTCTCCCTCCCATCCTGGCCTCCTGCCCTTGTCACTAATCACCAAGGAGTCATTTAACTTCCAGCTCCCACCTCCCCACCCCCACCCCCACCCCCACCAGCCCCACGCTGTGGATCTTAGCAGAGAATGTGAGGTCACGTGTTTCCAGACCAACCTTAGCTAGTATACGGTGTGAGACATCTCCCCGCCCAGGGGCAAGCTGGCGAGTTGGGTGTTTTAGGACAGGTCCTCAGTTGGGGGGGGCGGTCTGGAGGAGGAGGAAAAGGGATCCACTCTCCTGGGGTGATTGGCAGAGCTGGGGCTGAGGCTGAGCATGCCGTGGTTCTTGTCCATCCACAGTGTCTAAACTCACTAATGTCCTTGTGTTGGTAAAGTGGGGGCAGGGTGGAGGGGGACACAGAAGCCCATTTCCCCTGCACCTTTGTCTCTTCCAGGTGTGCTTTACTCACAGTCCTGACCTGCCCGCTTTCTTCCCCCCTCTCATGTCCCCTTTGGATTGCCCAGTGTGATGCGTGGCATTGTTGTGTGTCTGTCTAGGAGGGAAGGGGCAGTGGGTGGGAGAGAAGTCTGCCCTCCATTGATGTTCTGTGCAGCGGGCCTAGATGGATCTGGACTGGGGGAGCCTTTCTTTTCCCTTCTCCCTTCCTCGCAAGCCAGGTCCTACAAGGGTCAGCCCAGGCTACAGAACATCCACAGGTGCTCTAGACACTGCAGGTAGACATAGGGTGAGAGTTCTTGCCTCCTTTCATGAGAAACAATCCTAAAGTCTTCAGTACCCGGGGGGAAGCTGGCTTTCAGCCTGTTCAGCCTGTGTGAAATATCTTGGTTTGTATTTTTCAGACATAGGTCTCTGGGCTGCAGAGGTGTGAGGTCTCTGGGCTGCAGAGGGGTAAGGTTTAGGAGAGTAGGCTAGCTTCTAGCTCTTACAGGGCTCCTGGAGGAGTGTCATACATTTTCTCCAGTGGTTCCTGGCTTCTTTGCCAACTACAGGAACTTTCCTGCCAAAGCCAGTGACCTCCGGGAGTGTTGAGAAGGACAGAGTTAGATTTAGGAGTCACCACTGAGGTTTGAATTGCTCAAGGGAAAGGCAGAGAAGAGTTCACTAGAGCTGCTAGTGAACTAGTAATTTTCAGCACATTCTAGTAATTCTCAACACATTCTCCTTTTTAAGTCAAAAAATTTTTTGCGTGAGCAATTTTTTTCCCCAGATATTGGGAAAGCCTGGTGATAAATTACATCTCCCTCACTAGGGTATTAATTTACATCATCTTGATGTCCAGAGTAGTCTTAGAATCCTGTGGGGTCTAACTGTTGACTGTTTACGCATTTACTTGTGTCATTTTATTTTTTTCTGCAAGGTTATGTTTAGAGTAGGGATTCTTAGCCCCTTGGTGGCCCACGATGGTATACCTCCCCCAGTTTTTGTATACAAAATATATGAATATACGTATGTGCATTTTTCTGAGAGGCAAGTCTAGAGTTCTCATGAGATTTTTAAAAGAGAGAGAGGACTCTGTACCTTAAAGTTATCAATCTGTCTCTTAGAGGTGACCAGTGAGAGCAAGTTAGCTATTTGCCAGGGATGTTTTTGTTTGGTAATAGGATGCCTTTTGTTGTGCTTCTCACCTAGGAATCTTCATTAGAATCCCCTATAGAACTTTTGAAACATGCACATGCCTGTGTCCACTCTAGGCTTAATTCTGACTCAGTCTCTGGGATTCGGGTCTGGGCATGCATGTGTTTAAATGGCTTCTCTGATGATTCTGAATCATACTCCAGGTTAGAACTCTATTTTGTGTTGTTGGGTGGAGAAACAGTAGTTCCTTGGACTAAGCGTCAACCTGGGAATTCTGAATTCCTCATGGTTTTGAAAGGACAGTTCCCTGGAGTTAGATGTGTGAGCAGATCACAGTATTGAATGAAGTTACCCCCCCATTGTTACTTCAGGCAGCAGCCTGTTCCGGCTTTAACACTTTACATTGCAGGGTGATGTGGAACAAATCACTATGTCGTATAAATGTCCTATGATAATAGCTGAGAATTTTAAGCACCCTGGAGAGAGGTACTGAGATAAAACTTGTGGGATGATAAAGGTTATCATCACAGGCAGCTGGCTTGTGACTTTGAGTCCTTTATTCCTACATCCTGAGTAGGACATCACAGCCAATCTCAAAGGCCACTTGCCTAGATTCTGCTCTAAATTGCCTTCCAGACATAAGGTAACTTCCTATTCCTGTTTAGCCATTATATAATGTGTACCTAGTGTCCATGTTTGTGGGGCTTTGGGCTGGGTGGAGTGGTGGTGGGAGAAGGAGACACCAAAGCAGCAGAAAAGGTCCTTGCCCTGAAAAAGTTATTTTAGAGAAAGAGCATATAATTTATAATAAATGAACATTTGTGAAAGAGCAACACGTTGAGTCTGTAAATGTGGATGTCAAAGTGGAGTAGAGATTCTTTCTGACTTTTTTCTTGTCCTACATGTATGAGACTAACAGGGTTGGGAGGTGGGAATGTCCCCCAGAATGATGTGGTCTAGTAGGTGTGTGTGTGGCACTTTTACAAGGTTGTCTTGTCTAGCTTTGCTTGGCTGGTGGCATCTTTAGCCCAAATGGGCATTCAGTCTTTTCTCTTGCTGTGAGGTGAGAGTGATTCAGAACTAATGCATGAGAAGGAGCATTTTGATCCAAGATTTGGCTTTGGGCTGTACGTACTCCTAGTGAGAAGAGAATTCTCTAACAAACTAGCATTGTTTTACCTTGTTATAAACCCCTGCATTAGACACAGGGCACTGGGATGTTCATTTGGGTTCTCAGCCTGCCGACATTTTGCCATTCTCCCCATGTGTTAGTTTGCTTCCCCAAGAAGAGGAGTGAGGTGGTCTTATAATTCTCAGATTGGACATGAGAAATTAGAACTTGACAACAGCAAGGATTTCAGCGTTGTTTGGTTTTTAGAGCAAGGTCCCTCCAGAGAAGTTTCAGCAGAAAGGAGCCAGGAGAGCATAGAATAGAAGAGAGCTCTTATTCTACCTTTTAGAGAATTCCTGTTCCCTATCTTTTCTTTCCTGTCCTCCTCTCCCCTTCTTATTTGAGTGTGTGTCGGTAGTATATACACGTTACTCTGATTATGTGTTTATCACGAATGCTAGTAAGAAAGGATGAACTCCAGAGTACCTTTTGCTGAGGCTTTCCGCTGTGTTATGGGAGAAATAGGTGAAGGCTTTAGCATTTAATCTACTGGTAGAAAATTAGGAAAGGAAAAAAATCACTGTATTATCTTTGATAATCACTGATTATCTTTTCCCTGCTTTAAAGCTAAATGAGGAATTGCGTGACAGATGTGAAGAGGAATCTAAAGCAGATTTAGACAACTAGCTTCTTTTCCTATATCTTAATCCTTAAATTGGAATTTAGCTCTTATTTATTATCTGTATTGTTTTTGCTTTTGTTTTGGTAAGGAGATTGTTTTGCATTCAGTTGGAAAGTAGAATAAGAAAATCTGTTAAAAACACGCATTATGCCAGGGGTCTGCCCCATATCCTTATCTCTGATTTTTGTTTTTTTGTGTTTTTTTGTCCATCCCCCACCCACCCACTACCTCCCAAGAAGTTAGGTTTAGGAGTGCAAGATATTTGTATCCTAGACTGAATGGTTGAGTGTTTTCTGTGAGGATCTGGGTATTCCTCTTTGCAACCCACATTTGATCTTCAGAGACACTGGCATTTTGAAGAAACATGATACGGCTGTTTGGAAATAAATCCGTCTTATGGTGTATCTGTGAGTAGAAGGTCTGAGTACCAGAGAAGCTCACTGATGCTTGGGGTAGCCAAAGGACAAGGGGAATAAGTGCCTAATAATTGAGGGAACTCTATCTGGGTTGTATAGTCTTATGTACATTCCATTGTCTTTGTTAAGCCCAGAGGCCATGTTGTGTTTGTTTTCCAGAAATTTGATAACTTTACATAGGTTTTCTGGTATACATTTTGACTTGTGTTTTAAAATATTTTACTTTGAATTAAATAATTTTATTGGAATTAAATATTTTAATTTGAATCAGGTTGCAACATTGGCAGGATTGATCTCTGACTTCCGATCGAGGTGACACAGACATCAGAAGTATGTCCAGGAATTTAATTTAGACTCATCATGTCCAGAACACTGTATCTAGAATTATCTGTGTGCTGACTGCCTGACAGAGTGTGGTAGGGTCCGCATGCTGCCTGACAGATTCTGGTAGGGTCCCTATGCTGACTAACCAACAGGCTCTATAAGATCTGTAAGCTGACAAGTCTGACTGTTTTCTAATTGTACCAGTTGACACTGTATGCATGTTACTACAATTCTCTGTCTATTGTACATGTCCTACAAAGAAAGGAAGTAACCACTCCACATGTTTTCTTTAGGGGAAGTTCTATACACTATGATTTTTAACAGATATTTCTTTTAGAGTAGCAGCCAAATTCTAATCATTTTGTAGAAAATGAAGGTTGAACATCACTTGTAAGTTATTTTGTAAACTCAGCTAAGGAAATGCCTGCTCAGAGCCTGACACTGTTACCTTTACTTGAAGTCATCCTATCCATTCCCCCATTTCTGGGCAGGACTTCACTTTCTGAACTTTCTGTGTCCTCAGCTTCCCTGCATTCCATTGGATAATGCTGCTGTTTTTAGTCCGCTACCCATTTGCCTCTTAATTATAATATAATCAATAAAAATGCAAAGAAAATTTTGGCAAAAGTATTCTTTTCAGTAAGGCTTTCACTGGGGATCCATGACCAATTTTTAGCTACTCAGTGTTTTTTGTATCTGAATTGCTTGTGTCCTTTTTTTTTTCTTGCGTTGAAGTAACAAAATGAATTCATTCTGATAATGGTGATGGTTTTGCTGTGGCAAAAACAAAGGACTTGTTGCCAGCTGTGCCCTTTGGAGGGATTGGGAGTGGGCTGAGCACCACTGGGTTAAATGGAATGGACTGAGTTGGGAACCGAAGCAATAGCGCTATCCTGCATGTTTCCTAGGCAAAGCTGTGTTGAAAGAAGGAATGTTAATCCTTAGGGGCATTCTAATTTAATCTGGTGACATTGATGTCAAAATATGGCACTCAGATCCACATAAGGTGTATAATTGTATTTGAAATGTGTTTTTGTGTGTGTGTGTGTGTAGAATGGGTAAATAAAATTGTTGAGTAACTTGAATCTATCAGAAGGCTTCTGGGTTTTTTGTTTTGTATTTTGGGTTGTGTTCTCCACCACTCCCCCACCCCCAAAACTTTGCCTCAGGCTGCTTGGCACTTGAGCGTCAGACCAGCAAAAGCCAGTCCACAGAGTGACTGGAGTCCTTGGTGGAGGCGTGGCTCTCTTGCACCACCTTCTGGGGAAGGTGGGAAGGACATTATAGAAGGCACCTGAACTTAGTCGTGTGTACTTTTTGGCGCCTCTACAAGAATTAAGAAAAAATTACCTTTGACCACACTGTGCTCTGACTCGCACTAGCAACATGGAACTCATTCTTTATTGTGGGAAAAAAAAAAAAACAACCTTTGGCGATCTCTTAGAATTTAGTGGACTCTTCCTTCTAAAATATTACCTTCCTGTTTCTAAAGAGATTACAGCTGGTGGGGTAGAATGGCATTTAACTTCTTCTGGGATAGGAAAAAAGGGTGGGATTGTGTCACTATTCTCATGCCTTATTTATTCCTTGTTACCTTAACAAGGACCAGGAGCTCATTAGACATGCAGGCTCTTGGGCCCCATCCCAGGCCTGCTGAATCAGAATATTCATTTTAACTGGATGACAAGGCAATTCAGACGCACATTTAACATTCGAGAAACACTGTTCTCGGGGGAAGAATTTCTCACAAGTTCAAACGTTGGATCCCAGTTTATGGGAGGAAGTTGACTTCTGCTCTGATGACTGATTTCAGGATGGACCGGGATAACTACAGCAGTAGGGACCCTCCTCAGAAACCAAGTAGCCCCTGCCCGCAGTATCATTTTTTTGGCCTGGTCTTTTGGCTGATGTAGCCTAAATACTCTCCTTTTACCACGGGGCTCCCTACTGCTTCCACCTCCTATCTTGGATATGTAGCTTAGCTCCAGGTCTGAAAGGAGTGCTTGGTCCAACATGGTCACAAGGTCGGTTCCTCAGGGAAAGAAGCTCAGGACTAAGCCATTAGAGTTTGTCTGACTCCCGAGGGTAGAGGGGCGTCTGCTAGCCCACCACGTGTGCGGATGTGGGGATGTGAGCCGCGGGGAGCACTGGAAGGGTGGGTGAGGGTTCTGCTCAACTTCCTCCGTTAGTCATTTGGCGGCGGTGTAATGGCTTTATTTCTCTTCCTCTCTGGCTCCTAGGCGGAGACCTCGCTGGCTGTGCATAGGCTCTCCTCTCCGGCCTCCCCCCCATTGCTCTCCTGATGATGTGAAGGCTGAGGCCAGACCTCTCCGGGAGACTGGCCTACTGAAAAACTTGGCATGTCAGCTCCAAAGGGGCTTGAACAGGAAGTTCAGTGGGGATTGGACATTCGGGGCCACCCAAATGAGCCCTGAAAAAGCTGCACCACATTTCTTCCCCTCATGCCTAATGGGAATATCAGTTACACTGAAAAACTTGATTTCCCTGTGCCTCAAAACATTTCACAGCCTGAACCAATTTCGTTTTGATCATCTCTTTGCTAGGTTTGGCCCAAGTTGGTCAATCCTGTTCCATTTTGGCACTTAACATCTGACCTGTGACTGTAACCCTAGCTGGCTTTCTTTGCCTAGTGTGCAAATGTACCTCTTCAGATTTAATTGTTTCCAAGTGAGAGGGCTGAACTCCAGCAAACCATTTCTGTGCTGTAAGAGCTGGTCTCTACATCCACTACAAGTGCGCAGGCTAGGGTACAATATACATAGGTTTGCGGTCACTTTTTTGTCACATTGGAAACGAGACAAATTCACCAGGTGAATGGAGGGTATCTGAGAAATTCAGTCCCTAAAACGTCTCTTCTGCGGTGACGGAAGAGCAGCGTTAGTAGCAATCTTTTTGTTTAGAGAAGTTTTTCTTGTTTCAGGCCCCTTGAGGGCAGGATCTGACTACAAGACTCCACAAAATATGTACCCTTCTTCTGAGTTCTCTTTTGTAGCTACTGTATTTTCTACCTGATACTGTGCGCCTCTCAAAGCTGAAGAGGGCTGACATCATCCTCTCTCGTGGTTAGAAGTGAGGGCTGGAGAGAAAAGTAGGGTGCCATTTGGATCACATGAAGAAGTAAAAGAAGTTTCCTTGGGAATCAACTCTCCCAAGGAGTTCTTTTGGTTTCAGAACAGGTGCAGGGAGACATGCCCTTCTGTGGGGTCTGCTACCGTGATGCTGTCTCTAAGAAAGCTGTGGTTATGACTTCAAGAGCATCTGGTCTTCTAATCCCTTCCTCTTAGCTAATTGTCACTATTGTGGTCTATTGTTCTCTTATGTAGAACCTTGGAGGAATGGGATGGGGGGGAACCAAGCCCTCAATGCATTAATCATGTGGTTTCCCTTAAAGATAAACCAGGTAATTATTCCTTAGATCAGTGATTGTCAAATGTATAAATATGTCCCTGCAGATGTGATTTTAATATGTCACTGCTGCTGAAGGAAGGCATGGAAGCTCCCAAGGATACTATATCTTACAAGCAATCTTTTTTTTTTAAAAAAAACAATAGTAAGTTATTAGCTTTTTAAATTTTTTCCCCCTTTTCATTCGGATGCCCACTTGCTGGTCAAGAGGGTGAGTAGCAAGAAGATGCAATGCGATTTTCCCAAATGGTTCTTGTATACTGTGGATGATACAGGACCCTGTTACCTAAGATGTGATGTGCTGGGCTGCTGGCAGTTCAGCAACCAACTAGGAGCTTATTTTAAGTGCACAAAGCTGCCTTCAGAAAGTCTCCTGACCCTGCTCTGTAGCAGGTAATTTTCATCTAGCTGCTCATAGCATGTAGTACTGTAATGATTTTGTTCTTGTGATGCAGGTTTCTTTCTGCATCTAAATACACTGTCTTTTGATGATCTGATAAATGTTTTTATTTAGTTATTTATTCATCCATGTAAGGTTTTTTTTTGTTTTTTGTTTTTTTGCGGTACACGGGCCTCTTACTGCTGCGGCCTCTCCCGTTGCGGAGCACAGGCTCCGGACGCGCAGGCCCAGTGACCATGGCCCACGGGCCCAGCCGCTCCGCGGCATGGCATGTGGGATCCTCCCGGACCGGGGCATGAACCCGTGTCCCCTGCATCGGCAGGCAGACTCCCAACCACTGCGCCACCAGGGAAGCCCATGTAAGGTATTTTTAAGTCCCCATATTAATATCTGCATGTATTTAATCAGAATGTAAGGTAATTTGTGTTTGGTAGAAAGTTAGATATTTTGAGTATTTAAGTTTAAAGTCCATAGTATTACCTTAAATTAAAATTTCAGAATGTAGGTATCCGTCTTCTGTAAAAGGATAATAACTCTGTGAAGGCACAGTGGATTTCTTTTGAATACTTTTTTTTTTCATTGATTTTTATTATAAGTATAAACCAAGAGATACATTTCTCTGGAGAAAAGTTTACCTCCTGGATAAATAAGATCATGCTAAAATTTGTGAATAATATGTATTGCTTTTGTAATAAGAAATGTAATAAAAGTTATTTTTAATTAAAAAGTGCAGCTAATTTTTAAAATCGCACACAAAAGAAGGTAATATTTGGTACATTATACATACACAATAGTAACATCATGCATAATGTATTTGAAGCTAGCTTCTTTAAAATGATTCTCAAATTATTAGATTGTGTATATATTTCCAACTGGTGGTTTTAACTGGTGACTTCTGCCTTTATCAAGTTCCATTAACATTTCAAAATGATATTAGTGGGATCATTACTGCCATGCATTATCAACATTCTAGAGCTTTATTAATTTATTTAATGGATATTTAATGATCACCTATTGGTTGCCATGCAATGGCTAAAACACAGTCTGTCCTCTTTCTAGTGTTTATTATTAGAAAGGAAACACCTAACAGCAAGTCTGTAACCCATCCCTCCCTTCTGGGAGGGAATGCCTCCCCCTTATAAATGACCTTGACCAAAACCATTTTTAGATGATAGTTATGCAAATATTTATGAATAAGGAACTTGGAACACTACAGGATGGTTAGCAATGGAGATAAAATGAAACGTTCATAGTAACAGTAAAACAATTATCAATTCTATAAGCTCAAGGGCTCTGATAGCATGAAAATGACTTAGGAATTCTCCCAGTTTGAAATTGAGAGAAAGTGCTAAATGTATGAGCTTTAGTAATGTATCTGGAGGAGTAACAATAACGAAGGTGTCAAGGGTGTGATTTCCTTGGAAAACTCTCCAAGCCCTTTTGTTAAGTTTTCCCTTATTCAGCAGTCAAGCCACTGTTTGAAGAAGGCTGGGGAGTGTCTTTGATCATTCTCCCTGTTTTTTAAATAGGTGAATGAACACCCTTATTGTGTGACTCACCTCAATAATGATGGAGTTTTTGTCAAATTATAAGATTTGTGATGGTGAGGGCCCAATAAACACATAACATACTACTTTTTAATATAGCTGGAAACTTAAAAGATGATCAGGATTAGAAAATGACTTTTTGGAGAGTGCTCCCGTGTTGGGTAAGGGTCATTATTTGCTTTATTTCTGTAGCCATAATTGTTACATCATGTGTTAAATTTCTCCAGGGTCTTCACTGGGGACTCACCATGAGGAGGGTCAGCCTTTGGGTTCACTAGCTTGTCCTTGTTGGTGACAACCCCACTGATACTTCCTCTGGCAGTCTGGCAATAGCCTGTTACCATGCTTTATGGTTTTGAAGTATTCTGCACCATCCAACCTACACTCATTGTCTTGAAATCATTTGAGAATTTGATAAAAGCTAAGGAGTCTCTCCCCATAAAAAGGTACACACACATAAGTTGTACATACAATTTAGTGGGGGGTCATGACCTCCTGAAGCCTATCCTTGGACCTCAACCAGGAGGTAGATGATAATCTACACACATACAAATACACCTCATCTTCCTTTCTTTCCTTTGACATAAAAAATGAAGACATCTATTTGATATTAACTCTTAAGCAGAGAAGGGGAATATATGAGATTCTGAAATGCTCACTTTTTTTTAACTGGACATTGTGGATTAGTCAAGAATTTGAATAGATTGTAATAAGATAACATTGCTAATCATGGAGAGTAATGTTTTCGTTTTCTTAACTTGAGGGAACAAAGTCTTTCTTCTTTTATTCTCATTAAGCCAGCTGCATTTGGGGCAGAATAACTCCCTTCTGAATTCCCAAAGACATTTAGGTACGCTTTTCGGTTGTATATGTGATACCGCACGTTTGAAAACTAAGTCAGATTCTATAGGTGAGTTTCTCCTTGCAATTAAGTGAAATAATTTCAGAAGCATAGGAACCCTTGGGAAGAGCATTCCAGATCTAATGGGACCTCGCCTCAAAAAGTGTAATGACCTTCACCAAGTATCCAGCCTACTTTCCGGGAATAGCTTGTTTATCCCTTTGGGTTTTCTTCATTAGGGATCCATTTACCTTATTGTTTACATTCAGTTTTCACTTCCTAGGTTTTCTCTTTCATCCGTTGCTTTTTTAGAATTTGTGCATGGGATGGAAAACAGCCTCTAGGCACAATTTAGTAAAGTCTATTAAACATTTTTTTCCAAATTTAAATTCCTGGGTCCTTTCACTCAAATACCAGTTGGCCCTTATTTTCTTGTATTCATGAGTGTTTCAGATTAGAGTTGGTTTCAGCTGAAGGTGTCACCAAATCCAAAATAACAGCACCTTACACATGCAGAAGGTTACTCTCACCTACAATGTGCTGGATTCTACCTCATAGTACAATATCAAGCTACCGGAATCATGTCTACATTCCAGTCAGTAAAAAGGGAGCAAAAAGGGTACACCAACTTCCTTTAAGGGTGTTTTCTAAATGTTGCACGCAGTACTTATTCTCATAGCTCATGGCTATATATTACTGCAGGCAGGCTGAAATGTATTTAAAAAAAAAAATTCCAAGTGACCTTGTGCCAGCTATAATTGTGGTTTAATTACTAAAGAAGAAGGATGGAAGGGATTTTGGGAATGAATAGCAATCTGCTTCAGTAGGTAATAGGGACTTTGCAGTAAGTCTGAAGGGACATAACAAGGTGAGCAGTAGTCTTTGAAGAGTTATATTGCCACCACTTAAAGACACACTATTTGTCATTCATCAAGTCTGATCTTGCTGTAGTGCATGTCTGTTTTGACTCACAAGCGAAGCTTATTCTACAATGCTTCATGAACAGTTTGACCTTTTTAAAATTTATATATTTTATTCTCATGTAATCTGAGTAAAGCCTACTTTTCTGGCCCAGGTTTTTCTTGATGAGGCATTCAAGAAACATCAACTCGGTAAATAAAAAATAATCAGAGAAGCAATTTAGATCTTTTCTGAATTGTCTTGACAAAGACCCGAAGGAAATTCATTCGTAACATACTGTAGAACTTTTAAAAATCTTTTCCCAATTCTCTTAAAATCACACACACACACACACATCACAGGGTGTGTTCCCCTTGTTTAACTCCCCACAGCTCTTCCCCCAGCCTAGGCATTGCGGACTTTTGTTTTTCTACCCTTCCGCCCTCACCTTCTGATCTCTTCCGCTAATTACTGGCCGCCATCCCTTTGTAAAGTAATCAAACCAGTCTGAGTACAACTTGTGCGCCTGATTTATTACCCTAGTTCTCCAGGAAACAATCTGGATCAGATCAAATTGTTCAACAGTCTAGAAGGGTCAGTTAATGCTCATTTATTAGTTTATTCAACCTTGGACACCCATAATAAAACACGTAATCCCTTATATGGAATTACAAAATTCAATACGCTTTGAAAACAAAGTTTTCTTTTAATTTATTTGACCATAAAACCTGACCTGAACTTTGTGAGGATATTTATAGTCTCTCTATATCCCACTTAGTGTAAATATTTTTACATTTCACGAAGAAATGTTAGGAAGACAGTATTATAAGCAATATAGTACCTTTCTAAAGTCCTAATCATTCTGAATCTAAAATAAGCCGTTGAGACGAAGACTTATTTGCAATTATTTCCTGTAATAATGCTCTATTTTATACTCATGTTTATGTAGCAATAAACAAAATTTTCTTTCATTTTTTATTATTTATTGTACAAACATTATGTACACTAGATACTGAGGAACATGTATTCCTCAAGAAATAGAATATGTGGTATGTTAAAAATTGTTCAAAACTTGGAACTAAACAAACAGAGATCACTGGAGACATTTTTTTTTTAAAGAGATTTATTTATTTATTTGTTTTTTGGAGGTGTTGAGTCTTCGTTGCTGCATGCGGACTTTCTCTAGTTGCAGCGAGTGGGGGCTACTCTTCGCTGCAGTGTGCGGGCTTCTCATTGTGGTGGCTTCTCTTGTTGCGGAGCACGGGCTCAAGGTGTGCGGGCTCAGTAGTTGTGGCGCACAGGCTTAGTTGCTCCGCGGCATGTGGGATCTTCCCCGACCAGGGCTCGAACCCGTGTCCCCTGCATTGGCAGGCAGATTCTTAACCACTGCGCCAACAGGGAAGCCCTGGAGACATTTTTTTATGAATTACTGAGTATTCTCTAGCAGACACTCTCTAGGGATTATTGATTCCATAAGGGTGTGTAATTTTGGTTGACTTTCTATTAACTAGGGTTTTTTACAACTCCCTTATAAGAGTAGAGGTTAATTTGTAGAAAATGGGTAGGAATGCAAATGATTCTTTTCTGAGAACAATGCAAATGATTCCCAATCAGGGCAAAGCAAAAGAATTTTGTCCAGTAGAGATTCAATTAATTTCCATCAGTTAGAAAATCTGATTTCAAGTATTACAATTTGTTGCCCTGTATATTAACCAGTTTTGCTTCTAGTAGAAAAGTCATTTTAGAATGCCTTTGACTGACTATATATTATATATCTGTTCCTCAAATTCTTCTTTAAATTCACTGTAGCATCTTAATGGTTCCCTCATTAATTAATGAGTTGAGTGAAATCTTTGACACTTGTTCATTTTATATTTACATGAATGTCATGTTATTAATTTTTTGAAAATTATACTTTAAAAGATGCTTGCACTGTAGGAGCTCACATATTAGTTGACCAAAGACACAGAAAAACCATAAAAGCAGTATATAATAAGTTATCAGTATGGATCTGAGGGGCTGTGGTAGAGTTTCTGGGTGACTCTTCTTTTCATTTACTCTGCATTGCTTTATTCATTTAGCAGACGATTCTATCAATACTTTTCATTATGCAATGCAGAGGAAGGGAATGCAAACACAGATGAGGCACAATCCCTATTCTAGAGTTGTTGACAGTTGTTAAAGAGGGAGCCACAGGTCCCAAATGACGTCATCTGTGCTAAAGTCCTGATGCCAAACCTAGATTTAATATTAATACTTGATCTAATTGCAATTTTGACCTTCCCCAGGAATATACTCTTTTTTTTTTTTTTTTTTTTCCCGGTACGCGGGCCTCTCACTGTTGTGGCCTCTCCCGTTGCGGAGCACAGGCTCCAGACGCGCAGGCCCAGTGGCCATGGCTCACGGGCCCAGCCGCTCCGCGGCATGTGGGATCTTCCCAGACCGGGGCACGAACCCGTGTCCCCTGCATCGGCAGGCGGACTCTCAACCACTGCGCCGCCAGGGAAGCCCCCAGGAATATACTCTTAATTGGGCCAGTCTGGAATTTTCTGGTCAGCACTAATGAGGTAATCTGCATGATTAGATTCTCATTTTTTCCCCCAAAGAAGGTGACCTATCCTGAAACAATTCTTCCTTTTCTTTTGCTAGTAACTTCCTTGCCCCACTCTCCTTCTATAAAAACCCTCCATTTTGTACAACTCCTCAGAGTGCCCTTGTATTTACTAGGTGGGATGCTGCCCGATTAATGAATTGTTGAATAAAGCCAATTAGATCTTGAATTTTGTTTTTTAACATAGTCTAGTGTGGGAGAAAGACATGAACAAATCATTACAAAGTAATGATAATGGGGCTTCCCTGGTGGCACAGTGGTTGAGAGTCCACCTGCAGATGCAGGGGACACGGGTTCGTGCCCCGATCTGGGAAGATCCCACATGCCGCAGAGCGGCTGGGCCCGTGAGCCATGGCCGCTGAGCCTGCGCGTCCGGAGCCTGTGCTCCGCAACGGAAGAGGCCACAATAGTGAGAGGCCCGCGTACCGCAAAAAAACCAAAGTAATGATAATGGGTGGGGATGAGAATAATATTAGAGACCTTACTGTGTTTTTATGCCTTTATATTTATTATTATGCTTTATATTTGTTATTTTATTTAAACTTAAGATGTTGTAGGAATTTTACCCCAGTTTTGTAATTGGAGCACAGACAACTAGCTAATGGCTGTAATCATCGTGAATAAGAAGCTATGGGAACCCAAAAGCAATTTTACATGCTTCATTCCCAAGACCAAAGCATTCCCCTCATCTCTCTCTTAGCTCATTTGGTTGACTCTGGACTCAGGTCAAATCCTGCACAGAAGACCACGGAATGGGAAGCCTGGTGCAGAGCTGGCAAATGAGGACATTATGTTGCTGCAGGACTTCGGAGTCCTTCTCAAGTTTGGAATCCACCAGGACCAGCTCCTTTCTGGGAAGCCATATGGTCTGGAAGGGTGGAGACAGGTAAGGCTAGTTGACTTCCTTGAGCTTTTAGACTTCAATGCTGCTTACAGTCTTAGGATACCTGGTATTTAAGAACGGGGGAGGAGGTAGCACCCAGAGTTGGGTTTTACTTGGGAAAGCACAAGGAATGCACACCTCCACCCCCACCTCCCCGCCTCTACCCACAATGCTGGAGAGAGTTGCAGAAGGTGGACTGTAAATACTGGCAAATATCGACAGATGTGAAGGTCATGGCAAGACCATTTGGCCCAAATCTGTTGAGGAAGGATCAGCCTGCAGTTCAAAGGGACTGGTCAACTGGATTTACATAAGCAACACTTGGGCTATTTCTGAAAC
Organism: Delphinapterus leucas; assembly: GCF_059928025.1. Classification (NCBI taxonomy): domain Eukaryota; kingdom Metazoa; phylum Chordata; class Mammalia; order Artiodactyla; family Monodontidae; genus Delphinapterus; species Delphinapterus leucas. The sequence goes on from NC_143129.1 coordinate 41,912,305, forward strand.
TGAGTTTTAAAACCGACAACTCTTTTTTATCACCCCTTTGGGTTTTTGCAAAATCCCTCCTTGTACCAACTTCCTTACAGCTACTCTTATTTCCTCTTGTAAACTTTTTTTTTCCTTCCAGGGAAGAGAAATCAAGACAACCCCTTCTCTAGGAAGGAGGTGGTTGGTCTGATCTCAAGTGTTGTAAGAAGACCTATTTTGATCTAAACCAGGATCCTAGGCTGGGTTATTTCCAACCCAGGTCAAACAATTTTGATCGCAAGATGTTTTTCTGGTTTATGTGCTGCCTTGTGAATATGTGGCTGATTTCTGCCTCAGATGGTACGTATGCTTTTCTAAACCTCAGTTTGTAAGGCATGTGATATCAGTTTGTGGATTATGAGGCATTCTATCTGGGGTTTTAATGAAACTGAAGTTTATAAAATATATTTCCTTCATTGAAAAATCTCAAATTACTTGGCCTAATGCTCTGAACTCAATAGGGACGTAGTAAATATTTAATGATTTTGCTCTATGAAGTGGGCCGTTGTCTGCTACTTTCCCTTTCTGTTCTGGGAACAAAAAATGTACCAATTTCAAAATCTTGAGAGGTCTTATTTATGATAAACTCCAGGACCACTATTTGGAAAGGGGATTTTTTTTTTAGGAGTGGATAACTTATGGCTGAACTTGAGTAAAACTCCTGTTATTCTTTTGAAAACAAAACTTTGGGAATCCTTGGGCAGGAAGGGATGTGGATGGACATGGACATGGAAGAGTACAAGGAATCAGAATTAATAATCAAGCCAAAAGACACTTGAATGGGGAATCTAGTAAGTGCTTCCTCAGGGCATGTGATACGTCAAACGAATCTGTTTTTTTTTTTTTCCCCTCCAACAGAGATCTGTCCAGAACTTCCCCCAGTGGACAATAGCATATTTGTTGCAAAGGAGGGGGAAGGACAAATTCTGGGGACTTACTTATGTAACAATGGCTACCACCTGGTAGGAGAGAAAACCCTTTTTTGTAATGCATCTAAGGGATGGAATGCCTCTGCTCCAGAGTGCCGCTGTAAGTTTGATCTTTCTGCTACTTTGTTCACCTTGTCATCCCTCTGTATTCTTTCATATCGTACCTCCAGTAGGCCATGGTAAGACTTTATAAGAAAAAAAATTCTCAACTTCTAGTAATACATTTTTAAAGCACTCTAGTTGTGGAACTTCTCTTAGTAGGTACATAATCAGCTCTTAGTATTAATTTAGTTGAATTAGTAGACGCAATCATCCCTACAAGAAGGAAAGGATTTCTTCTACATATTAAAACTACTTTTGGGGGGGGCTGTAATTTGTTTAATATCATATTGCTTTAAAATTTTTAAGTTATGAAAAATTTTAAATATATACAAAAGACAGAAGTGTAAAATGAATTCATATGTATGATCAACATGACTTTTTAAATCTACAATTCTGCTTTGCATTATTATTATTTTGAAGTAAATATATCTTATTTCCATTTCATCCATCATACAATTTTTTTTTTTTTTTTTTTTTTTTTTTGCGGTACGCAGGCCTCTCACTGTTGTGGCCTCTCCTGTTGCGGAGCACAGGCTCCGGACGCGAAGGCTCAGCGGCCATGGCTCACAGGCCCAGCCGCTCTGCAGCATGTGGGATCGTCCCAGACTGGGGCATGAACCCGTGTCCCCTGCATCGGCAGGCGGACTCTCAACCACTGCGCCACCAGAGAAGCCCCCTAATTTTTTTTTTTTTATAAATTTATTTTATTTACTTTATTTTTGGCTGCGTTGGGTCTTCGTTGCTGCACGCGGGCTTTCTCTAGTTGTGGTGAGTGGGGACTGCTCTTCGTTGTAGTGTGCAGGCTTCTGTTGTGGAGCACAGGCTCTAGGCGCACGGGCTTCAGTAGTTGTGGCATGTGGACTCAGTAGTTGTGGCATGTGGGCTCAGTAATTGTGGCTCGCGGCTCTGGAGCACAGGCTCAGTACTTGTGGCGCATGGGCTAAGTTGCTCCACAGCACGTGGAATCTTCCTGGACCAGGGCTCGAACCCGTGTCCCCTGCATTGACAGGTGGATTCCTAACCACTGCACCACCAGGGAAGCCCCATCATATAATTTTTGAAATGGGAAAATTTATGTTCTCAATTTACAAATGTGATAACTGAAATCTAAGTGATTTGTTCAGGTACATAAAACTCATTTGTGGTGTCTGTAGAGATGGAGAATAATTAGTCCACATTCTCTTTATTAATACTGTTTTTAGGAATAGCTGGATTAGTTCTCCTTTAAACCTAGAGTGTAAAGTTCTCCTTTATACCTAAAGCACACCTGTATGTTTATCCTTTATTCATACAACCAAATTCACATCTCTGTATTCTCCTGTTTTTCTACCTGGGCAGAACAAAAGAAAACAAAGTAAAAAATGATGACTAATGTGTGTATTTGACAGGATGAAAGGGAAGGAAACATTTGCCTCAAACGTGGGCTCAAGAATTTTGAGCAATGCTTAACATAAGAGAACGATGAACATGCTGTTGGTAATTTCCAGTTACGTGCTTAATTTTAGTAAGTTCAAATGTCAGTTGTCACTCTTGTGCATGATCAAGACATTTTCTACCACAGTTAAGGGCAACCCAGTCTTTTCTCATTCTGCATTGATATGGTTTCGTACCATGTACCAGTCCATATTAAAAGGTGCAGTTTTACTTTCTCATTTTCAATTTTCTTGATGAAGCCTGAGGAGGTCTAGCCTTTGCTGCAGTAGGTTTCCGCATAGCCCTTTCAGATCTCTGCCTGTTTTCTTCTTCAGTGGGCCACTGTCCTGACCCTTTGCTGGTGAATGGTGAGTTTAGTTCCTTGGAGCCTGTGAACGTGAATGACACTGTCACGTTTAAGTGCAATGAGCATTACGTCCTCAAGGGCAGCAATTGGAGCCGGTGCCTAGAGAACCACACCTGGGTGCCTCCCTTTCCTGTCTGCAAAAGCAGTAAGTATAAGAGAAAAAAAGTGTAAATCCCAAAGATACTGATCGGCAGTAAAAGTCTAGCCATTCACCACATGCCCACAACACTGTCCTCTTTTTTGTATATGGGAAGGGTTTAGGATCTAGCAGGCAGCCAAGAAAGAGCCAAGCTCAACACAAGCAATGCATTCTAATGAAATGATCAGCACCCAAACAATAAACAACACCCGCCCCCCCCCCGCCTCCCCCCCCCCGCCCCAAGTAGGATTCCTGTATTACTAGATCTAACACAGGGTAGTTTGGGACATCAGACTATATTTTTTTAAAATTTCAAGATTATGTGATAACTTTATTTTTTGAAAGATAAACAGAAACAGGGGGAAAAAAGACCATAACTCATCATTGCAAAATTACATAGAGTAAGAGTTGAAAATACCTCCTTTTATCACTATAGTTCATAGCTCTCAGAGGTAATTAGTTGGATGTGTTTAATGACTTTTTCTTATGTTTACACAGATATTTTAAATAAATGCACACACACACATACCAACACACATATATACCTACAAAGTTGGGACTTTGCTATACATATTTTTTAAATACCTTCTTTTTTCATATAACAAGATACATGGAAATCTTTTTCAGATCGGTATGTATAGCTCTACCTCCTGCTTTTTAACTACATGTGGATATGCCATGATTTATTCCATATCTCTCATATTGATGAACATTTATTATACTTCCATATTTTTGCTATTACAAACAATGATGAAATGAATGTTCTTGTATATATATATATATCTATACACATACATCTTTATGTCTATGCTACTATTTCTATAGGATAGAGTCCTAGAATGATTGGTGAGTCATAGGATATCATTATTTGCAAAATACACCTGAAAAATCCAAGAAATTCTACTAAAAACTTCATTCTTGGATACAAAATAAACATTGAAAAATCAAGTTTTCACTTTCTAGTAATAGTTATCAGATGGATATTGAAATGTAAAAATAATTCCATTCATGACGCCTATAGGAAAATTTACCAAAGGACATAAAATAAGACATGACTAAAAGAAAAGATCCTGGATGGGCAGACTTGGTATTACAATGCACTCCTAACCAGAATTTTAAATTAAAAAATAGGACACAAAAAATTAATTTTAAAATCTCATTTGGAATGGTACACATCTAACATTGCAAATTTATTTATTTCAATACTTTATTTTTTTAGAGCAGTTTTAGGTTTCTAATAAAATTGAGAGGAAGATACAGAGATTCCCCCTATTGCCCCTGTTCCCACATATGCACAGCCTCCCCCCTGCCCCCCTCCATTATCAACGTCACTCACAAGAGTGCTACATTTGTTACAATTGATAGGCTTACATTGACACATCATTATCACTCAAAGTCCATAGTTTACCTAAGAGTTCACTCTTGGTGTTGTACATTCAATGGATTTGGACCAATGTATAATGACATATGTACCTCGTTATAATCTCATACAGAGTATTCTCACACCCTAAAAATCCTCTGTGCTCTGTTATCACTTTACTTCCCCCACCCCTCTCAACCACTGATCTTTTTATTGTTTCCATAGTTTTGCCTTTTCCAGAATGTCATACAATTAGAATCATACATTGTGTGGCCTTTTCAGTTTGTCTACTTTCACTTAGTAACATGCATTTACGGTTACTCCATGTCTTTTCATGGCTTGATAGCTCATTTCTTTTTAGTGCTGAATAATGTTTCATTTCTGGATGTACCACAGTTTACTTATCCATTCACTTTCTGAAGGACATCTTGGTTGCTTCCAAGTTTTGACAATTATGAATAAAACTGCTAAAAATATCCATGTGAAGGTTTTTTTTCTATGATGTAAGTTTTCACCTTCTTTGGGAGTTAGATCATGTGGTCAGAGTATATTTAGTTTTGTGAGAAACCACCAAACTGTCTTCCAAAGGGGCTCTACCATTTTGAATTCCCACCAGCAATGTATGAATACTGTTGTTCCAAAACCTTCCCAGCATTTGGTGTTGTCAGTGTTCCAGAGACTGACCATTCTAATAGACGTGTAATAGTATCTCACTGTTGTTTTAATTTGCATTTTGCTGATGACATATGATGTAGAGCATCTTTTCATATGCCATCTGTATATCTTTGGTGAGGTGTCCATTTGGGACACTGGAGTTCCTTAATCAACTCATTGAAATTCTTTTTCCTTTCTTCTACACAACTTTTGAACTCAGGTTTTGATCTTTTAAAAGTTATTTATTAACTGCTCAAGTAATACATCTGTTGTGGAAAAATACAGAAAATAAAAGAAGAAAACATTTAATTACCTACAAACCTACCACCAAGAGATAACAGAGTACTTTGGTATATAATTTTCAGACTTTTTTTTTTCTGTTCATATATGTTGGTATGTGCCTGTGTTTTACAAAAATAGTATTATATTATACATGCTCTTTTATGCTTTGCTGTTTTAGTTATCTATTTGTTTTGAAGACTTTGTGTTTCAGTAAATACATAATTATTCTTAATTTAGCTGTTAATCTTTTTTTTTTTTTTTTTTTTGCGGTACACGGGCCTCTCACTGTTGTGGCCTCTCCCGTTGCAGAGCACAGGCTCCGGACGCGCAGGCTCAGCGGCCATGGCTCACGGGCCCAGCCACTCCGCGGCATGTGAGATCTTCCCGGACCGGGGCATGAACCCATGTCACCTGCATCGTCAGGTGGACCCTCAACCACTGAGCCACCAAAGAAGCCCAGCTGTTAATCTTGATCAACAAGTTTAGACTCATATAACCTCAGAGCTGAAAGGGACCTTAGGGATAATATTATTTAGCCTGCTCATCTTATAGATTAAGAAGGAAGCTGAGGACTTCGCTGGTGGTGCAGTGGTTAAGAATCCACCCGCCAGTGCAGGGGACATGGGTTCGAGCCCTGGTCCAGGAAGATCCCACATGCCGTGGAGCAACTAAGCCCGTGCGCCACAACAACGGAGCCTGCGCTCTAAAGCCCGAGAGCCACAACTATTGAGCCCATGTGCTACAACAACTGAAGTCTGCGGGCCTAGAGCCCGTGCTCCACCACAACAGAAGCCACTGCAGTGAGAAGCCTGCGCACTGCAGTGAAGAGTAGCCCCCGCTCGCTGCAACTAGAAAAAGCCTGCGTGCAGCAGCGAAGACCCAATGCAGCCAAAAAAAAAATTAATTGATTAATTAATTAATTTAAAAAGAAGGAAGCTGAGAAAGGTAAAATGGCTTCTTTCATGCCATGTGGTCAGTGGAAGAGCCAAAACCAAAACTCACAACATCTAGTACCTTGTCCGACTCTCTTTCCATAATTTTACAGACTCATCCTCTTTCCTCACAGCTCTGTTCTCCGTTTTTTGCTGAATCTCTCATATGGAACAACTGTCACACAGGGGTAGTCAACCTCCATTTGAGTTCACACTATTTACTGTTTCAGGAGTTACTTCTTCCATCTCTACCTATAGCCTAATTTTTCCCTTCTTGTACACTGACGATTAGCATCTCTACAACTTAACCTTCCCTTCCTCAAGTTCCTGCCAATCACAAGGTACTCTCACATCACTAATGACTCATAGAATGAGCCAGGGGAGGGAGTCTTTCTCATGGATAAATATGATTTGACCAGAAGGAAATGAATGGAGAACATGTCCCAGATCCCACATGGGCTTGTGAAGGTGGCAGGTGCTGGACTACACAGTTGCACTTAGGGGCCTGGCGTTGTTAATTGAGCATTACAGGACTTCACAGCTGTCATTCTTATACTCCTGTCTCTCAGGAGACTGTGGCCCTCCTGAGAATCCAACTCATGGCTATTTTGAAGGAATAGATTTCAACTCGGGATCTACCATTACTTATTACTGTGAAGCGAGGTAAGTGTATTGCAGCCTTTTAAATATGAGAACTTGCCCATTGACTAGTAGCCTTGTTTTGGAAAAGACCCAGTCTATCTCAGCCTAGTCCCCTGATTACCTAGCACATTCTGATATATATTTGTTTGAATTGATTTTTTAACATTTTTTAAAATTAATTCATTTATTTTTGGCTGCGTTGCGTCTTTCTCTAGTTGCAGAGAGCGGGGGTTACTCTTTATTGCAGTGCTTGGGCTTCTCATTGCGGTGGCTTCTCTCGTTGCTGAGCCCAGGCTCTAGGCCTGCGGGCTTCAGTAGTTGTGGCACGTGGGCTCAGTAGTTGTGGCTCGCAGGCTCTAGAGCACAAGCACGGTAGTTGTGGCTCATGGGCTTCGTTGCTCCGCAGCATGTGGGATCTTCTCGGGCCAGGGCTCGAACCCGTGTCCCCTACATTGGCAGGTGGATTCTTAACTACTGTGACACCAGGGAAGTCCTACACATTCTGATTTTGAGAGCTGCTTTAGCCCACTGCCAGCTCTCCCCAAGCCCTAGAAGACAGACTGATCCTCCTATTTATCCTAATAGAAGTATCACTCTTTTTTCTCTTAGCTAAGACAAGATAAAATATTTAAAATGTGTGTTTATCTGGGGCTTCCCTGGTGGTGCAGTGGTTAAGAATCCACCTGCCAATAAAGGGGACACGGGTTCGAGCCCTGGCCCAGGAAGATCTCACATGCCGCGGAGCAACTAAGCCTGTGTGCTACAACTACTGAGCCTGCGCTCTAGAACTTGTGTGCCACAACTACTGAGCCCATGTGCCACAACTACCAAAGCCCGCGCGTCTAGAGCCTGTGCTCTGCAACGAGAGAAGCCACTGCAATGAGAAGCCCGCACACCACAACGAAGAGTAGCCCCTGCTCGCCACCACCGGAGAAAGCCCACGCACAGCAAAAGACCCAATGCAGCCACCCCCGCAAAAAAAATATGTTTTTCTAAACAGTCTCAGAACAAAAAACTCAAAAAAAAACCCACCACAGAATATATGGAAGTACAGAAATAGAATTATTTAGAGTAGAGATTCTTAGGGCATAGTAATTAAAGTCTAACCTTAACTTAGACTGCCTGGTCACCTGCTTACAGATCTCCTAACCTTTTCTTTTCCTGGCCTCAATCTTATTAACTCAGAGTCATGTGACCTCACTGGCATTTCAATCTCATTATTTACCTCCAATGCACTTTGCCATCAACTCTCATGTTTTTCTGATTAAGAGCTGAGGCTCCTTTTAAGCAGTTCCCCAAGATTTATTTGAAGGCTGTCTCTAGCTTTCTACTCCTTTTTAGAGCATAGATGACAGATGCTTTTTTTTTTTTTGCGGTACGCGGGCCTCTCACTGTTGTGACCTCTCCCGTTGCGGAGCACAGGCTCCGGAAGCGCAGGCTCAGCGGCCATGGCCCACGGGCCCAGCCGCTCCGCGGCATGTGGGATCTTCCTGGACCGGGGCACGAACCTGTGTCCCCTGCATCGGCAGGTGGACTCTCAACCACTGCGCCACCAAGGAAGCCCGACAGATGCCTTTTTAAAGTACTGAACAATGAAGAGGTTCCTCCCTCACCCTTCCCACCCAAAAACTGTGTGTGTAAAAACACATATTTAGAGTTTTTCACTCCTCCATGTCTTACAGTCTGACTCATCACTTGGGTCCTCTCCAGCCCCAGGAGAATGGTTTTACTTTATGACTGCTTTGTGATATTGAGATAACTTAAGCATGCATTAGGGTTCTGGGGCAGAAAAGTAGATTCTATTACAGTGTGAAATACTGAAATACTGTTACATAAAACCAGCTTTAGTTGCCCAGTTCAAGAAGTGGAAGTGTAAACGTTGTTGCCATTCTTACTTGCGTCCAGGTACTACCTGGTGGGCACACAGCAGCGACAGTGCATTGATGGGGAGTGGAGCAGTACCCTTCCGGTCTGTGAGTTGATCCGAGAAGCTCCCAAACCAGCTGAGTTGGAGTTGGAGAAGGCACTGGTAAGAGTGGACTCTTCTGTCTTATTCACAGCTGTGCCTCCAGGGCCTGGTGTCGCTCTTGGCATATGCTCAGTAAATAGCTGTTCAATTTGGAATGTCTTTGAATGGATTGGTCTTGGCCTGATTGTAGAGTGGGGCCTATAAACTAGTAACTCATGTTTTTGTATATGAATTCCCATTCTCCACCATCGTTAATACCTCATGAGGCCCTTTTGGTAGGGGTTGTTGTCTCATGTGCTTTAAAGAGCAAGGTAGGGCTTCCCCGGTGGCGCAGTGGTTGAGAGTCCGCCTGCCAATGCATGGGACACGGGTTCATGCCCCGGTCCAGGAAGATCCCACATGCCGTGGAGCGGCTGGGCCTGTGAGCCATGGCTGCTGAGCCTGCGCGTCCGGAGCTTGTGCTCCACAACGGGAGAGGCCACAACAGTGAGAGGCCCACGTACCGCAAAAATAAATAAATAAATAAAATATATAAAGAGCAAGGTACATAAACTTATGTCTTAGACTTGGAAGTATTGCTGCAAAAAGTCTCTAAACTTTTTCTAGACCTCAAAAAAAATCACAAAAATGCTGAACAGATCCATTTTCATTGAGACTCCTCTCTTAGTCTATATTTATTACTGAGATGACAAGTAGATTTAAGCCACTAAATTTTATTTTCAGAAAATAAAAAAGTACCCCAGGGGCAGGCAGTGATAACTTCCCCCAAGACACACCAAGTTGCAAGATTTTATATATATCTCTGTACCCCAGGGAGAAGAGAGGGACACTTGGCAACATCCTGAAAGGGGCCCTAGGCAGCCCCCAGCCAACCTACAAATTTAAATGATTCATCATGTTGAAGACCCAGATCCGTACTGAAGCTAGCCTTGTTGTGAGCCCCCATTTGGGCACCTAAACACTACTCATTAGCTTCCGAGTATAGAGCTGAGTCTCAGTTCTTAAATTGTTAACTTCAAAAAATGTTCTTTCTTCAGCTTGCCTTTCAGGAGAGTAAGGAACTTTGCAAAGCCATAGAGAACTTTACACAAAGATTAAAGAAAAGTGGCTTAATGATGGAGAAAGTACAATGTTCTCTGGAAATAAGGAAAGCTGAGTTGAAGACAAAAATGTTGCCCTGACATTGTCTGAGCAGACTGGGTAATAGAAATACTCCTATGAATAAAATTTCCTCTTGGCTCTGAAATTGGTTTCAGATTTTTCTTTCTTTGGGCTGAAATGCAACTTCATAGTAACCAGCTGCAGTTGCATGACACATGGGGTGTGTCTGTGTGTGTGTGTGTGTGCGTGTGTGTTGGATGTAGAATGACCAAGTGTGGTGATTGTCTAAGACCAGAATTAGAAACGCATTAATGGGGAGGGAAAGGTTTAATTTCCTGTCTGAAAGAGAATGGGAAGCTCAGATCACAGCTAAGGTACATGCCTTATTTTTTTTCTCTTTTCGTTTTTTGGCGGTGCCGCACGGGTTTGAGGAATCTTAGTTCCCCAATCAGGGATTGAACCTGGGCCCTCGGCAGTGAAAGCGTGGAGTACTAACCACTGGACTGCCAGGGAATTACTGTTTCATTTTTTAAAATGAGATGCAAATTATTAACAAAAATTAACCCCCAATTAATCAAAACTTATGATGCAAAAATTAATGTCTCATTTTGGGAAAACAGGCTCAGAACAGCTATAGCCTTAAAATGACTTATGGAGACAAAAGTAGAGTTAGAACCCAAACTCTCGCCTGGATCTCCCAGACATCCTGTTTATATAACCACGTTTCCAAACCTTCTGTGGTAATATTGCTCACTGCCTTTTGGATGAAACTTAGCCCTCAATTTGAGATGTTGCAACACATATGAATATATTTTCTTATTCTTTTTTCAGTTTGAGATGTTGCAACACATATGAATATATTTTCTTTTTTTTGTGTGTGGTATGCAGGCCTCTCACTGTTGTGGCCTCTCCCGTTGCGGAGCACAGGCTCCGGACGCGCAGGCTCAGCAGCCATGGCTCACGGGCCCTGCCGCTCCGCGGCATGTGAGATCCTCCCGGATCGGGTCACGAACCCGCGTCCCCTGCATCAGCAGGCGGACTCTCAACCACTGCGCCACCAGGGAAGCCCTGAATATATTTTCTTATTCTTTTTTCAGAGGGCAAAAGAAATAAGAATCCTTAGGTTTTCTTGTCAAGATTTTATACCGATCTGGTATGACAAGCTTCTCCCGTCTCTGACTCTGACCTCTACTCCAAACGCATAGGAACTCTTGGTAAAATACAAACAAAATACAGAAAAGAGCCTGAAATAATGGAAAATCTCTAGGGGAAGTTATGAGGGAGAACAAGAAACAGCCTCTCGGGTAGGCTACAGTCTGTTAATAGACACATATATACATATCATTAATTCAGTGTGTTTAAAATGAAGCACACCCCTCTCATGAAAACTGCTATGGGCGCTTGCATGGGAGGAGGCTGACTTCTGTCTTAAGAGGAGGACGAGGCACGAAAATGGTCAAGGTAGACGGCACAGTTTTTTTTTGTTTTTTTTTTTTTGCGGTACACGGGCCTCTCACTGCTGTGGCCTCTCCCCTTGTGGAGCACAGGCTCTGGACGCGCAGGCTCAGCAGCCATGGCTCACGGGCCCAGCCGCTCCGCGGCATGTGGGATCTTCCCGGACCGGGGCACGAACCTGTGTCCCCTGCATCGGCAGGCGGACTCTCAACCACTGCGCCACCAGGGAAGCCCAAACGGCATGGGTTTTTGGGTCCTTGAAAGTGATTATGATTTAGAGACAAAGATTAGGGAGAAGGATGTTCCAAGTGGAAAGAAGATTTGAGAAATGTAGTAAAAAGTCATAAGCTTTTTTTAAAATTGAAGTAGAGTTGATTCACAATATTATATTAATTTCAGTTGTACAACATGGTGATTCAATTGTTAATAGATTATATTCCATTTAAAGTTACAAAAAATAATGGCTATATTTCCATGCTCTGTACAATATATCCTTATTGCTTAACTATTTTATACATAGTATTTTGTACTTCTTAATCTATTACCCCTATCTTGCCTCTTCCTGCTTCCGTCTCCCCACTGGTAGCCACTAGTTTGTTCTCTATATCTGTGAGTCTGTTTCTGTTTTGTTATATTCATTCATTTATTTTATTTTTTTAGTTTCCATATACAAGGGATAACATAGAGTATTTTTCTTTCTCTGCCTGACTTATTTCACTAAGCATAATACCCTATAGGTCCAACCATATTGTTGCAAATGAGAGTCATAAGCTTTTTAACCAAGTAAATGGTTACTCCTACTCCTACGATTAATCTAAACTCCTACTCCTACGATTAATCTAAATTGACTAAAATTTCATTCATAGTGATAGAGTGGCATGGACATATATACACTACCAAACGTAAAATAGATAGCTAGTGGGAAGCAGCCGCATAGCACAGGGAGATCAGCTCAGTGCTTTGTAACCACCTAGAGGGGTGGGTTAGGGAGGGTGGAAGGGAGGGAGACGCAAGAGGGAAGAGATATGGGAACATATATAACTGATTCACTTTGTTATAAAGCAGAAACTAACACACCATTGTAAAGAAATTATACTCCAATAAAGATGTTAAAAAAAGGCCAGTTTATGGAGGCTTTTAAAGGGCAAGTTAGAGAATTTAAGCTTTATTTCGTAGGCAGTGAGTAGAGATGGAAAACTTTCAAGCAAGGAAGAGATAAGGACAGAACATAGATTTCTCTCACAACAGTATGTAGGTCAGGTGTAGTAGGAAAAGAACTGAGACAGAGAAACCAATGAAAGGTCTATAGCAATAGATCTACCCGAGAGACAATGATGACCTGAACTGTTTTGATGACATTAGAAATAGAAGAGAGACAGCAGATTTGAGAGACATTGCAAGATCAAAACAACTTGTTAACTGATTGAACATTGGAGGATGAGGGAGATGAAGTGTTTAAAGGTGAGGCTGAAATTCCATTCCAGGAAGGCTGGATTAATCTTGGGGTCAGAAGGTAAAGTTTCTGGGCAGGAAATGAGAAGTTCTCCTTTGTTGAGTATAAAGGTGCAATGAAAAATGTAAGTCTGAGTTTAGGAGAGTAATGAGAGATAAAGATGTAGTTATGGGGTAACCCTCTTAGAGGGAATAGTTAAAGCCATGAGAACAGGTAAGATAGATGTAAAGAGAAACATTTTTAAAAGGAAGGACTTGGGATTTATCTATATTTAGGGTTGAAAAGTAGGAAGACAGGTAATAACAATGAAAAAAGAGCAGTTAGTAAGATAGGAAAATCAGGAATGTTTAGGGTAATGGGAGCCAAAGGAGAAGAGAGTTTCAGAAAAGAGATGATCTGCAGCATTAGAGGCTGCCAAGAAGTCGTAAGTGATGAGTTAAAGAAATTTTGGATTTGGAGACAAGGGCGCAGCTCACAGAGGTGTGTCAGTAAAGGTGGGAGGAAGCCAGATTGAAGACCACAGTGGGAGGGGTGGGGAGTGATTATAGAGAAAAAGTAGGCAGGAAACATAGGAGATTCTTTTGAGCAGTTCAACATCTCACAGCAGAAGAAAACTTGAATTTGAGGTTTTGGCAAGACTGAGGGAACATTTCCGGATGGAAGATACATTGAAAATAAGGAAGGAAAGAAAAGAAACCTTTTCTGAAACAGGAGTGAATAGGGAAGACAATCTGAGGCAGATAGAAGCTAACGTGGAATGATTTCTTAGTAAAGTAGGAGGCAAGATCATCTGCTGAGAGTAAGACAATTTGGTGACCTGGAGAGAAAAATTTGGAACAGTCACTATGGCAAGTAAAGAAAAGGATTCCAGCTGATTGAGAAATGGTATTTGAAGACCCAGCTTTAAAGGTTATATTTCCTCCAACTTTGTTCTCAAGACTGCATAGTTTTGTATCCTCTTTTATACTCATTCTTGTCAAATCAAAAATCATCAAATCAGCCTCACCTTTGTGACTTGGTCCATGCTTAAACGCTTCTCTCTCTCTCTTTTTTTTTGGCCCTGCCACATGGCTTGCAGGGTCTTAGTTCTCCGACTGGAGCTCAAACCTGGGCCCAGCAGTGAAAGCACCAAATCCTAACCTCTGGACCACCAGGGAATTCCTGGTCTATGTTCTCTTTACCTCTAGTATCTTTCTCATTTTCATCTAATAATTTCCACTTTTCATTCAAAGCCCTGCTCAAATCTCCTATCTTTCGTCAAATCTTCTGCTGTGGTTCAACTCCTTTTCTGAAAACTTTATAGGACTTTTGGTGTTTATTACAGAAAAGGTGAAGTGGTCAGGAAGAATTGCTCTTTAGTAGCAGTCCCCTGAGCATACAAACCTTAATCCTGAGGATTAAGAGCTTAATTGGATAATGTCAGGGTTTGTGGTCCTTCTTAGGACCACATGTGATAACAAACACGGCTGGCCCTTTGTTGCATCCTTCTGAGGAGCACTCAGTGATAGACCAACTTCTGGAGGTCATGTATTTCTGGAGTACTGATCATGTGCCAAGCAACTTAGCACCCTCTGTACTTTCTTGGAGTGGGCTGGAGACCAGTACAGGGGAAGGTCATCTGTCCCTGAACCCAAAGAAAGCCTGCTGGACCTAGAATCACAGAAAGTGGATCATTTTTGTGGACCTAGTCTGAATCCTGCAGTATCTAAGGTTTCCAGGCTAGCTGGTTTGCATCTTGTATAACCCTCTTTTGTTTATAAAAGGAAAAAAAAGAACTCTGGCGTCAAATTTATATTACCTTTCCACTTAGGGGAAATGGTTGGCAGAGGAGAAAGTAAACAATTGCGACATGTTATCAAGAAAGAGGGCTAGTGAAGAGGAAGGTGATTAGATAAACACGGTTGCTTTACTTATGCTGTTAATCATTCACTGAGCCAGTAGGGAGTCTCTGCCCATCCATTTCTATTTGGCCGTCCCTGAACAGCCAACCACATGGCTGGAATTCAGGGACTTTTTGGTGGAGCAATTACCAGCCAGCTTCAGGGTGTTCTGGTAAACTCTTATCTGGGGAGGAACTAAGCCTATTACAGAACAAAGCAGTTTTCCTCACTTACAAGCTACTCAAGGCACGATGACAGAGTCTTCTTCCTCGGCTACCTGCAGGTCAGTGGAGTATCCAGGACACCTTGGGGGAAAGGCTCGTAGTTTGGCCCTTTAAGGAATACAAGATTAGAAGGATAAGGCAGAGACCAAACTTGGGGGTGTTTTCAACAGAAATCTTTTCAGGGATACTGTATTAGGGGACAGTGTGACTTGCAAAGTACTTTTAACCCCTACTGAGCCTCAATTTTCTATTATAAATAGGGGAATAATAATGCATACTAATAAAATACACTGAAGCAAAAAAGAAGTAAGAAGATGCTCTTATTATTGCATCTAAAAGTTGAGTGTGTTTGTTAATCCTTTACTACCTCTCCACGTAGGGCAGCTGAGGCAGGATGTAAGCCAGATGTCCCAAAGGGAGCCACAGGAGACCTGGTTTTCAGAGTCTACATTCTGAAAATTGGTGCAATTTCCTTTAGAGATTTTATTAACCCCTCTACATCTCCTCCACCACTGATAGCAAAGACCTTTAGATTTAATCATAAGGAGGATATTGGTCAGCCTCCAGTTAGTTTCTGAAGCTAGAAGCCTTTATTGTCCTCATCTCCTTTCTCTCCCTCACTTTTTGAATCTGGCAATGTTGATTAACTTCACTTCTTGAAATTCCCTTCTCCCTTGGTTGGGCAAGACGTAGTACTTCCCTGGTTTTAGTTTTAATTCTTCAACCACGCTTCTCTTTGCTGACTCCTGTTCTATCCCTAAATGTAGTACTAAAGGAGAATACAAAGTAGAGTGCCCAGAAGAGGAAGAAGCATCAAAGAAGTTTTGTATTAAGTGTAGAGATACATTTGAATATAATATGGGTACAGAAGGAAGGAGCTGATAGAGAGATAAAGAAATTCTAGGAAAGAAGAGAATTTTGTGGAAGCAAGTTCTTTCTGGAGTCTGAAAGTTATGTGATTGAGACTGCAGGTGTAAGTCAGGAGACACTCCACCTGAGATTGGAGAAAAATTAATTCTTTCCAGAGGTATCTGAATTATTAAAAAGGGAATTTAGATAAAATAAATACATAGACTTAAAAAGTAATCTCTAATGGGAGGAGAAATTTGGAGGCTGAGGATTTTCCCTGAGGCTCTCAAATTGTACTGCCTTGGCAAGTGCCAATGGCATTTTTCATAAGAGACCCTCCATGGTGCCTATAGTTCTTGAGCTGGTTTCATTTCTATATGAATTTAAAAGGTGATGATGTCATTGAAATAAGAGGGCATTTGCTAGGGAAGTCTTAGATTTTCAGTGGGCAATTACAGAATTCTAGGGTTTGTAGGGAATAGAAAGATAATCCAAGTTTAATGTCATCATTTTAAGGATGAGAAACTGAGATCTGAGGAGCTGATGTAGCTTCTTCAAGATCACAGAAATTGACTGGTATTGCTGGGACTCAAATTCAGGTCTCCTCAGTTCACAAGTCCTAGGCTCCATCTCCATACTCTGGTTTGCTGAGTCCTGTGCTGGCTCTGCTGAGGGACCACAGTGGGTCATGATGATGAACTGTAAATGCTACACCTGGCCCACTGAGCCACTGCACATCCTGAGAACTAGTAAGGGAAGTTGAATCACTGAATCATCTCTTCAAAGTTTATAAAGCACTTCCTACATATTATTTCATTTGGTCCTCAGTAGGTATTTAGTCATTCTCACTCTGAAGGTAAAACAAAATTAAATTTCATTTATTCATTCTCACTCTGAAGATAAAACAAAATTAAATTTCATTTATTTCACATTTATTGGATAACTATTATTATGCCAGTTAATATTGGGTTAGAAAGTGGAAGGCTGAATAAACACCTTCTTTGTCTCCAAGGGACCTATAATCTAGTACAAGAGGCAAAAGTGAATAGTTACAATACAGTGTGGTGTTACAATGAAGGTATCAGCAGAGTATTAGGGAGGCATAGCAGAGACTTATATTTCCTGAGGAGAGGGTTGGGCAATTCTTCACCAAGGAGGTGGCATTTGATCTGGAAAGTGCATCACGGGGAGGCTGGAGGTAAGAGTATTCACGTACAAGAGACATCATACGGTAACGCTTGAAGGTGTTTAGAAAGTTCCAGGATATGTTTTGGGAAAGGTAAGCACTTGCATGTGGTTGAAGCACAATGTTTTAAGTGAGCAGAAGTAGAGGGAGAGTTGGGAGAGTTGTGGGGACCTAGAGAATTGGGGATCATGGATATTTTTAAGTAAATTGCTTTTTAGGAATATAACTGCATCAACATGGAAGGTGGCTTACAGTTGTTGAAGGCTTTTGCTGTGGTGGAAGGTGGGGTGAAGGGAACTAGGAGAACATAAACCAGGACTATGGAAGTGGGTATAAGAGAGAATGACAGATTCTAGTGTTGCTACAGCCAATGGGACAAGACTTGGTGACTCTGAATATGGAAAGGTGTCAAGCGAGAGGAGGCTAGGATGACTCAGGTTTCTAGTCTGGGAGATTGGATGGTGATTATTACCTTAGCTGAGACAGAAAGCAAAGGTGAAGCAGTGTTGAAAGGAAGATAGTGTGTTTAGTTTGGGATATGTTGGATTCAAGGTGCCTGGGAGATACAAATGAAGCAGTTGGAAATACCGAGCTGAACCTTGAGTCGTATTATAACAAATTTTGAAAAAGGGTTTTTGTTTTTGTTTGGTTTTTGCTTAAATAAGAAATCTAAGAAGTGGTTTCCAGGAACTGGGGGGTGGGAGAAACATGGAGAGGTTGGTAAAGGGATATAAGTTTTCAGCTATAAGATGAAGAAGATTTGAGGATTTAATGTTAAACATGGTGATAACACTGTATTGTACAATTGAAATTTGCTAAGAGAGTAGAACTTAAATGTTATTTCCAGAAAAAAAAAAGAAGATACGCTTCTATGTGGAATCTAAAACAAACAAACAACAACAACAAAAAACCCAAAACAAATTTATAGAAAGAGACTTCTTGTTACCAGAGGTGGAGGGTGGGGGTGGGGTGGGGGGAGGAATTGGAAGAATGTGGTCAAAAGGTACAAACTTCCAGTTATGAGATAAATAAGTGCTAGGCATGCAATGTACAACATGATGACTACAGCTAACACTGCTGCATGATATATAGGAAAGTTGTTGCGAATTAATCATGAGTTCTCATCACAAGGAAAAATTTCTCCTTTTTATTTTCTTTGTTTTCTTTCTTTAAATTTTAAGTGTTACTACATTTAAAAAAGTATATATATATTTATTTATTTGACTGCATCGGGTCTTAGTTGCTGCACGGGGGATCTTTGTCTTAGTTGCTGCACGGGGCATCTTTGTTGTGGAGTGTGGGCTCAGTAGTTGCAGCACGTGGGCTCTCTAGCTGTGGTGCTCGGGCTCCGGGTGGTTGCCTCAGGGCATGTGGGATCTTAGTTCCCCAACCAGGGCGTGAACCCACATCCCCTGCATTGGAAGGAGAAGTCTTAAATGCTGGACCACCAGGGAAGTCCTCTTTGTTTTCTTTTTATTGTATCTATATGAGAAGATGGACGTTTGCTGGACCTATTACGGTAATCATTTCATAATATGTGTAAATCAAATCTTCATGCTGTACAACTTAAACTTATGCAATGATGTATGCCAATTATTTTTCAATGAAACTGTGGGGAAAAGATAAATATGTGATGTGATGGATGTGTTAATTAATTAGATGGGGGAGCAGGGGGAAATCCTTTTATAATGTATACGCTTGTCAAATCACCATGATGTACACTTTAAGTATCTTACAATTTAACTATGTCTCAATAAAGCTGAAATTAAAAAAAAAAAAAAGAAATCCAACAGTCAAAAGTTTTAATTTACATTCAGGATTTCAAGTGAAGAAGAAAGTGTAGCAATTTATTTTTGGATTTGCAAAGAAAACGCACAAGTATTTATAACTTTCAAAAACAGAATAGTTAATTTAAATATTATCCAAGACAAAAAATAATTTGCTAAGATAACCAGTCAGAATTATAGACTTTTCCAGGGTTGAAGACTATGCTCAAGTGGCAGAGAAACAATCTCCTTTGTTAGATATAACATTTGCAGGTCAATTTTATGATGTAGATATCTGCTTTTCTGTAGCTTCAGGGGAAGAGAAAATAATTCCTTCTTATTTTGCTGAGATTTCTTTCACTGACTTTTAGAAGTCATGAGGCTCAGCACAGGAATTTTCTAATTATCAACAAGAGTAAAGGAGGCAGGCCTGAATGGCTCAAAATTGACATGTGGTAAGTAATAGGGCAGAGTAAGATTTTTTTTTTTTTTTTTTTTTGCGGTACGCGGGCCTCTCACTGTTGTGGCCTCTCCCGTTGCGGAGCACAGGCTACGGAAGTGCAGGCTCAGCGGCCATGGCTCACGGGCCCAGCCGCTCCGCGGCACGTGGGATCTTCCCGGACTGGGGCACGAACCCGTGTCCCCTGCATCGCCAGGCGGACTCTCAACCACTGCGCCACCAGGGAAGCCCCAGAGTAAGATTTTTTATTAACAATTGAGCTTATGGAGCATGTATGTTTCTGCACTTACAGGAGACAACAGGGCCCAGAGGTCTGTGAGTGATTCATGGATGATGGTCAAAGTCATGGGGTGGATGAGTTCCTTCCAGGAAGACATCCTGGTGAGGGAAGAATAAGCCCAGGATGGACCCCGCCGTGGGTGCCAGCTTTGCTGCTCTGGGTGCGACACTGGGTTTCACTGTTATCACGGGCCACAGTGAAGACCTGACCAAGACTCCTGGCCCAAGTCCAGCGTGTTTTCCTCTTCACCAGGGCTTAGCTAAAGTTCCCTGGAATTGCAGCCATTATAATTTTATATCATTATCATGATGATGTTTTGACTCTAGGAGTTCTCATTCTGTCAGAATCACGTTCCAACACCAGTTCTGTCACCCTTTTCCTTAACGTTTCTCATGAATTTTTACTATGTGCGGTCCATGCACCAAACCAAGCCCTCTCAGCAATTCTGGGAGACCTGTGTAGTTATTTTTATTTTATGAAAAAGGAAATTGAAGCTTAGAGGAGCTTAGAGGGCTGAGTATCTTGCCCATGGGTACACAGTTCCCATGTGGTGGAACCAGGTTTGAACCTGCATGGCCTGGGTCTGATTCCATGCCCAGGGTCTGGCCACATACTATCCTGCTGTGTCCCCAGCACTGTGTCTGTGGCCCTGTTACAAGACTGCATGATGTGAATCCCTCACCGCAGGGTAGGGTCTGTGTGTGTGGCTGCCTTTTAGCTCCTGTCATAACCTGTGGTGTTTGTTTATTCCTTCCCTCCTTACTATCCTATGTTTTATGGTTGATGATATGATAACTTCGGGTTAAGGATGGGGAATAGCTGAGAGTAAAATCGCTAGGGTCTGTTCTTATTAAGATGTGCCTTTTTTTTTTTTTTTTTTTTTTTTGCGGTACTTGGGCCTCTCACTGTTGCGGCCTCTCCCGTTGAGGAGCACAGGCTCCGGACGTGCAGGCTCAGCGGCCATGACTCACGGGCCCAGCCGCTCCGCGGCACGTGGAATCTTCCCGGACCAGGGCACGAACCCGTGTCCCCTGCATCGGCAGGCAGACTCTCAACCACTGTGCCACCAGGGAAGCCCAAGATGTGCCTTTTTTAAAAATCAGCTAAAATCTGACCTTGACACAGCGAACACTGTAGGAATAGATATGGAACAGTGTTATTTTTCTTTAAAACATATTTTAGCACTAGGTGCTTTTGAGTGTAAATTCAACAAACATTTATTGAGCCCTTTGAATGAGGCACGGCGCTAGGTACCATGTAGGGCATGATTAAGAGCCCACCTTCTGACTTCAAGGAACTTATGGTCCAGTGGGGAAGACAGACTTCAGATGTCAGTTAAGTCAGAATCAGAGTTATAAACACTCAATTGTAATTGGAAGTTGGAGTCTGGTCTGGAGGATAGGAGGGGACATTGGAGAAGGGACTGCTAGAATAAGTAGGAATTAAAGAGGCAAGTGTGAGAGGGAAGATGATACGGGCAGGGGTAGGAGGTAAGAAAGTGTTTGGAAATGTCAGGGATCCAGGGTGTCCAGACCAGCTGGATTATAACTAAAAAGTTAATCACTGGAAACCAGTTTGGTGAATGCCCATTCCTGAAGGATCAGTTCACTGAAATCGATCTGTTGAATTTATCACATTATCAATCTACTTAATGTTGTTCTAAGATATATTCATTTTGAATACATTCAATGATTATAAATATTCTTTTTGAACATAGCGAATGAATATGTTCTTTGAAGCAGCATTTTCAGTATTTTTGTTACCTGCAACTGTCTCCAGTCTCATGAGACTGCTAGCACAGAAGGAGTAGAGACTAGAGATCAGGATGGAGGTATTAGGAAAAGAGAGAGGGGGAAACAAGAAAGGGGCTCAGAACCCTGGTCCTGGCTCTTCTCAATTCATTCAGTACAAATTCTGCAAACATATTTTTAGTAACTAATGTATTTGATAAATTGTTCAACAGGTTAAACTTATTTTTTGGTGGAATTGTTCTAGTGGCCATGTCCAGAGCTCATGGGATAGGATGTACGTGGGGTGGAGTTGCCCACAACTGACAGCAGGTGGAGGACTGAATGTGAGAACTGAGTTTTAGAAAGATAAGTTTAGATGAGTCCTTGCTCAATGAAGAAGTTGGGGCCCTCCACATAGTGTGAAGGGCCACTATGAACTTTTTTCCCCTCAGTTTGGGACAGAAACATCTTTGAGGGAAATACTGAGGGGACTCCCTTTATCTAAATGGATATGCAATTAGTATGAATTATGGACACATGTGGAGCATAAGAATCGTGTGGATCTAACAGAAATATCAGAATAAAAGATGAAATTTAGTATTTCATTGGGACTTAACTTCATATATTCCTTTGAGGACAGAGACTATTTCTAATGTAAATTTAAGGTATACTGTTTATTTCCAACGGGAACAGGAGTGTGGTGAAGAGAAAAACATCCTTCATGATTTTGCTTTAAATATGTCTTTAAATAGTCTGATTAAGTAATGAAAGTACATTTGTCCCATATATTTTTATTTTTGTTTATATATCTATATATATCTACATATATCTATAACTATAGATAAAACGATTTTTTTCCAAAACTGCAAATTGCTTGGTTTATTGCCTTGGGTGACAGTTGTCATGAGGAACTCCCAATGTTATACATACTGATCCAACTCTTTTTCTCTATCTTATCATTTTCTGCTTTAAAAATTTTTTTGAACTATTATTATTATTATTTTAATTAAAAAAATATTTTTGGCTGCATTTGGTCTTTGTTGCTGCGTGTGGGCTTTCTCTAGTTGCGGCAAGTGGGGGCTACTCTTCTTTATGGTGTGCAGGCTTCTCATTGTGGTGGCTTCTCTTGTTGTGGAGCATGGGCTCTAGGCACACGGGCTTCAGTAGTTGTGGCACACAGGCTCAGTAGTTATGGCTCGCAGGCTCTAGAGCATGGGCTCTGTAGTTGTGATGCACGGGCTTAGTTGCTCCGTGGCATGTGGCATCTTCCTGGACCAGGGATCTAGTCCGTGTCCCCTGCATTGGCAGGAGGATTCTTAACCACTGCGCCACCAGGGAAGTCCTGTTTTGTTTTGTTTTACATTTGTTTCCTTTTCTCTAACTCCTCTGCTGTTTCCTTGGTCAGATCATCTTTGTGGCTCACCTGGCCAATCACAATTGTCTTCTTAATCAACCTCTCCATTTCTCCTCTCTGTTCACTTCAATCTATCATGTATGCATCCACTCTAGTGATCTTAAAGCACAATAATGTGTCACTCTAAGGACATATTAAAAACAAATAAAGCAAAACCAAAATCTAAACAACAAACAATGGCTCTTACTCCCCAAAGAATAGTGTCCATAAGTTCCTAACCTTGGCCCTTACAACCCATTCAGACACACCTATGAGCTGCCTCCTACTTAACAACCATCTCCAACACCTTACTTTGCAGCCAAATTGTAGTGTTATCTACTGCTCCCCCAATTTGCCCTGCATCCATTTTCTAACATTTACAGCATACCTGACTCAGATTCATCCACCTCCCACCTCTCCACTTGGAATTAATCTCTCTTAAGAGCAGAGTGCTCCTGCAGAGGTTAACACCCACTGTTTAGTGCTGTAACATTTGTGCGCCTATCTTTTCTTTCACTCTAGGCTGTAATTTCTTCAAGACATGGATCCCATAGTATTGATCCTAGTGCTTTATGACAAATAGGAATTCAATGATTGTTTATTAAATTGAGTTTTTTCAGCAGAAAAGTGTCAGCGAAGCAACAGAGAGCTCCAGTTATGATCCTTCATAGAAAGGGGACAATGGCATCTTGGCCTTTCTCTGGACCCTGGAGAGTCTCTGATCCAATTCTGTTCCAAGTGACCTTGGTTGCTGCTCTGTTGGCTACTGTTCTTGGTGAGTAATAGGGAGACAAGTTCAGATTGTCAACAAACATTCAAGATCATCTACTCATTCACTTTCAAGACTAGCGGAGAGCTGATTAAGCTTTTAGCAGAAATCCAGCTTCAGCAACAAAGGGTTTATTTGATCAGAAGTTTGGAATTTATTTGGAATTCTGAACTTAAGGGGATTTGGAATTATTTAGAATATAGAGGGAATTTGCTTTACCCATAAAAGAGTCCATTTTATAGACATTTTCCCTTAGAATTTCTTCTCCAGGAATTTCCAAAACTATTTGTCCCCAACCAAGACTTGAAACAAATCTGTATTATCTGTCAGCCTGACTAAACAATCTTCACTGTCTGTGGGTTTATCCAGAATGGACAGGGGAAGTATATTATTCTACTGTGGCTCCTGAAAGGTAAATCAGCCCTATATTTCATTCTTGCAGGCAAAGCAGGATGAAGATTTTTATGCTTCAAGGGCTCTATACGTCTCCCTTCAGATCACTCAAAATCCAAAGGGTACAAAAATGTACAAATGAGAAATGTTATTCTCACCCTTCTCCCAGCCACCCAGTTTCTGTTCCCTGAGTCAACCTATGTTACATAATGTTATTATTAATGAAATAATGTTTCTGTTGAAGGAAATTGTAGGACTTCTGGATTTGCATGGATATATCTGAGTCAGCAGATATGGGGAAACTGATAGGCTGATGAAATCATGTCTGCCATCCTTTTAAGTTAAATCATCTCATTTACAGGAGAGAAGGGGTGAAAAATTTATGGCTTTTATCAGGATCATTGTCATTAATCAACAAACATGTATTACTAATTACTCACTGGATTCACTGAACAGTGGGGATAATAGGAGTTACTATTTTTCTTGATTAGAGGAGAAAAGAATGGTTCCTGCTCTAAAGTAATGCTACTGAAATTTTAAGATGCTGTGTCCCAAGCTATAACTTTTGGTGTTTTGTCATTTTGGTGTCCAGGCAATTGTGGTCCTCCACCTTATTTACAATTTGCTTCTCCAATAAATGAGTTGAATGAGACAGAGTTCGAAACTGGAACTACTCTGAAATACAGCTGCCGCCCTGGCTACAGTAGGACAAGTTCAAGAAGTTACGTTATTACCTGTGACTCAACAGGCAGTTGGAAATACAGGGAATTCTGTGTCAGTAAGTATGAACATTTATTTTTCTTATTTGTGCTTTTTACTTCTTTGCAAATTTATCTCAGGAACTAAGCTTTATGAATGCAAATGAGTGTCTTTGGTCACTAAGAAACAATTCGGTTTGTCAGTTACTGATTTCAATGTACACATGTGTGCCACTTTTTGAAAAACATAAACAAACAAATGAATAAAACAAAAAAATTGGGAGCCACCTTGTTGCATTGGAAAATGTCTATCCTTTACAATATATTCAGTAAGAAATTTTTTTTGGAAGTGAACTACAAATTCAATTTTAGTACGTTGAAAACTAGATTCACTCTATAAAATTATAAAAAGTTATGTTGCTAGAAAATGGCAACGCAGTTTTCAAAGAAACCTCACCCCAAATATATGCTGTGTTTGGAAGAAGATGCTGTGATTCACTTAGTTGAGAATAAATTCTGTGATGTTTTTCCAGTAGTAGGGGTATACACACACAATCTATACTTTTTTTGTTTCTTTTGTGACCAAGGACATGCATTTTGAGTGGCTTAAGTTCAAAGTACACACTGGAGATGTAGAATGGAGCTTAGCTCCCTGGTCAGTGTGTTAAATCCTGGGCCATAGACTTCATGACCACAGTGATCCATCAGCTCTCTTTTCTAATGCCATATCCATGAGTACATGTAATCACTAATCATCATTTTAATTTTTCTCTCAGAGAAACGATGCGGAAACCCAGGAGAATTACTTAACGGGCAAGTGACAGCTAAGACAGATTATTCTTTTGGATCACAAATAGAATTCAGCTGTTCAGAAGGGTGAGTGAGAGGCAAGCTAGAGACGATACTTTTCTTTTAAATTAATTTTTAAAAAATAGCTAATGTATTCATATATTAAAAAAAGATATAAAAAGGTATACATTGAGAATTCTCACTTCCAGTCCATTGCCATTGCACCATTCCTTTCCATCCTTAAACAGGGATCCACCTTTACTGGCTTCTTATGTACCTTTTCAGTGTTTACTTTTACATATACAAGCTAAGAAATTAGTATATATTTTTATTTTGCACCTTTCCAATAAGAAAAGTAGTTTTGAATCTTGCTTTATTTTTTACTTACCAATATAAACAGGAGATATCTCTATGTTTGTGCATAGAGTGGTCTCTCATTAATTCCCTTTTACAACTGCATAGAATTTTATTTTGTGATGTATCATGGATTAGTAATCTCTTTGATGGATCCATGAATATTTCCAATCTTTTGCTGTTCTAAACTATGCTCTAATACATAACCTTGTACATATAAGTCATATCTGTAGGGTAAATTCCCAAGGTGGGATTCCTGGGTCAAAGAATACATATATTTGAAAATTTGAAAGTTATTTCCAAATTGCTCTCTGTAGGAGTTACATGGTTTTGCAGAGTATACAAATGTCTGTCTCTCCATAAACTTTCCAACTAAGTGTGCTGTCAAACTTTCAAACCTTGTAAAAATTTTGAAAAATTTCCTATTTTAGAGGTAACAATGAAATCTTACTATAGTTTAAATGTATACTTCACTTATTCTGAGTAAAATTGAGCATATTTTAATATGTTCAAGAGATGTTTACACTTATTGTGAATAAATATTTGTGAATTACTTGGCATGTACTTTGCCTCTTTTTTCTATTAACCTGTTGACCATTTTATTCTTAATTTCTAAGATATATACATACACATATTCACATGAATCTATGTGTATTAGGGTTTAGACCTTGTTTCTGATATGAGCTGCAACTTTTCCCTCAAGTATATTATTTTTCTTTTGACTTGGCTTTGGTACGTTTTTTCTTGAAGAGAAATTTCTTTATGTTGTCAAATTTATCAGTCTTCCTTTTAAAAAGGCTTCTGAATTTCAGGTCTTAATTTAAAAGGTCTTCCCAAATACAAGATTTTGAACTATTTGCCTAGATTTCTTCTATTACTTTTTATGCTTTCATATTTTTTAATATTTAAAGCTTTGATCCATTTGGAGTCATTATAGAGTATACAGTATGAGGTACATGTCCCAGTCTGTATTTTTCCATATGGCTTTCCTATTATCCATACATTATTTATTAAAAAGTCTATCTTCAATTTACTGATAGGAGAGTGTTTTTTGATACTATATGAAATTCTTATATATATCTGGGTTTATTTCTGGACTTTCTATTCAATGCTGTTGTTTTGCCTATACATTAATATACACATTTCACAGTCATCTACTTACTGATGTTTTATAATATGCTTTAATGATAATATGGGTAGTTCTATCTTATTACCTTTCTTTTCTAGGATTTTCCTGACAATATGTATTTGTATATTTTTCTATGTGAACTTTAAAGTTAGGCATATTTAAAAATCAGTGTTGGACATGGAGGCTAAACAATACATTGCTAAATAAACAAGAGATCACTGAAGAAATCAAAGAGGAAATCAAAAAATACTTAGAGACAAATTACAATGAAAAAACAACGATCCAAAACCTGTGGAATGCAGCAAAAGCAGTTCTAAGAGGGAAGCTTATAGCAATACAAGCTTACATCAAGAAACAAGAAAAATTTCAAATAAACAGCCTAACATTACACCTAAAGGAACTAGAGAAAGAAGAACAAATAAAACCCAAAGTTAGCAGAAGAAAAGAAATAAAGATCAGAGCAGAAAAAATGATATAGAACAAAGAAAACAATAGCAAGGATCAATAAAACTAAAAGCTGGTTCTTTGAGAAGATAAACTAAATTGATAAACCATTAGCCAGGCTCATCAAGAAAAAGAGGGAGAGGACTCAAATCTATAAAATTAGAAATGAAAAAGGAGAAGTTACAACAGACACCGCAGAAATACAAAGCATCCTAAGAGACTACTACAAGCAACTCTATGCCAATAAAATGGACAACCTGGAAGAAATGGACAAATTCTTAGAAAGGTATAAACTTCCAAGACTGAACCAGGAAGAAATAGAAAATATGAACAGACCAATCACAAGCACTGAAATTGAAACTATGATTAAAAATCTTCCAACAAACAAAAGTCCAGGACCAGATGGTTTCACAGATGAATTCTATCAAACATTTAGAGAAGAGCTAACACCCATCCTTCTCAAACTCTTCCAAAAACCTGCAGAGGAAGGAACACTCCCAAACTCATTCTATGAGGCCACCATCACCCTGATACCCAAACCAGACAAAAATACTACAAAAAAAGAAAATTACAAACTAATGTCACTGATGAATACAGATGCAAAAATCCTCAACAAGATACTAGCAAACAGAATCCAACAACACATTAAAAGGATCATACACCATGATCAAGTGGGATTTATCCCAGGGATACAAGGATTCTTCAATATATGAAAATCAATCAATGTGATACACCATATTAACAAACTGAAGAAGAAAAACCATATAATCATCTCAATAGATGCAGAAAAAGCTTTTGACAAAATTTAACACCCATTTATGATAAAAACTCTCCAGAAAGTGGGCATAGAGGGAACCTACCTCAACATAATAAAGGCCATATATGACAAACCCACAGCAAACATCATTCTCAATGGTGAAAAACTGAAAACATTTCCTAGAAGGTCAGAAATAGACAAGGATGTCCACTCTCACCACTGTTATTCAACATAGTTTTGGAAGTCCTAGCCACGGCAATCAGAGAAGAAAAAGAAATAAAAGGAATACAAATTGGAAAAGAAGAAGTAAAACTGCCACTGTTTGCAGGTGACATGATACTATACATAGAAAATCCTACAGATGCCACCAGAAAACTTCTAGAGCTAATCAATGAATTTGGTAAGGTTGCAAGATACAAAATTAATGCACAGTAATCTCTTGCATTCCTATACACTTATGATGAAAAATCAGAAAGAGAAATTAAGGAAAAAATCCCATTTACCATTGCAACAAAAAGAATAAAATACCTAGGAATAAACCTACCTCGGGAGACAAAAGACCTGTATGCAGAAATCTATAAGACACTGATGAAAGAGAGTAAAGATGATACCAACAGATGGAGAGATATACCATGTTCTTGGATTGGAAGAATCAATATTGTGAAGATGACTGTACTACCCAAAGCAATCTACAGATTCAGTGCAATTCCTATCAAATTACCAATGGCATTTTTTACAGAACTAGAACAAAAAGTGTTAAAATTTGTTTGGAGACACAAAAGACCCTGAACAGCCAAAGCAGTCTTGAGGGAAAAAAATGGAGCTGGAGGAATCAGACTCAGTGACTTTAGGCTATATTACAAAGCTACAGTGATCAAGACAATATGGTACTGGCACAAAAACCGAAATATTGATCAATGGAAGAGGATAGAAAGCCCAGAGATAAACCCACGCACCCATGGTCAACTAATCTATGACAAAGGAGGCAGTAATGTACAGCGGAGAAAGGACAGCCTCTTCAATAAGTGGTGCTGGGAAAACTGGACAGCTACATGTAAAAGAATGAAATTAGAACACTCCCTAACACCATACACAAAAATAAACTCAAAATGGATTTGAGACCTAAATGTGGGACCAGACACTATAAAACTCTTATAGGAAAACATAGGAAGAACACTCTTTGACATAAATCACAGCAAGATCTTTTTTGATCCACCTCCTAGAGAAATGGAAATAAAAACAAAAATAAACAAATGGGACCTATGAAACTTCAAAGCTTTTGCACAGCAAAGGAAACCATAATCAAGACGAAAAGGCAACCCTCAGAATGGAAGAAAATATTTACAAACGAATCAACAGACAAAGGATTAATCTCCAAAATATATAAACAGCTCATGCAGCTCAATATTAAAAAACCAAACAACCCAATAAAAAAAGTGGCAGAAGACGTAAATAGACATTTCTCCAAAGAGGACATACAGATGGCCGAGAAGCACATGAAAAGCTGCTCAGCATCACTAATTATTAGAGAAATACAAATCAAAACTGCAATGAAGTATCACTTCACACCAGTTAGAATGGGCATCATCAGAAAATCTGCCAACAAGAAATGCTGGAGATGGTGTGGAGAAAAGGGAACCCTCTTGCACTGTTGGTGGGAATGTAAATTGATACAGCCACTATGGAGAACATTATAGAGCTTCCATAAAAAACTAAAAATAGAATTACCATATGACCCAGCAATCCCACTACTGGGCATATACCCAGAGAATACCATAATTCATAAAGACATATGCACCCCAGTGTTCATTGCAGCACTATTTACAATAGCCAGGTCATGGAAGCAACCTAAATGCCCATCAACAGATGAATGGATAAAGAAGATGTGGTACATATATACAATGGAATATCACTCAGCCATAAAAAGGAACAAAAGTGGGTCATTTGTAGAGGCATGGATGGACCTAGAGACTGTCATACAGAGTGAAATAAGTCAGAAAGAGAAAAACTAATATCACATATTAATGCATATATGTGGAACCTAGAAAAATGGTATAGATGAACTGGTTTGCGGGGCAGAAATAGAGACACAGATGTAGAGAACAAACGTATGGATACCAAGGGGGGAAACTGGTTGGGGGTGGTGGTAGTGTGATGAATTGGGAGATTAATATATATACACTAATATGTATAAAATGGATAATAAGAACCTGCTGTATAAAAAAATAGATTAAGTTAAATTAGAATAAAAGAAAAAAATCAGTGTTGGATTAGCTTTTAACTTAATTTTGGGAGAATAGATTTTTTTTTTTTTTTCGCAGTACACGGGCCTCTCACTCTTGTGGCCTCTCCCATTGAGGAGCACAGGCTCCGGACGCGCAGGCTCAGCGGCCATGGCTCACGGGCCCAGCTGCTCCGTGGCATGTGGGATCTTCCCAGACCGGGGCACGAACCTGAGTCCCCTGCATTGGCAGGCAGACTCCCAGCCACTGCGCCACCAGGGAAGCCTGATTTTTTTTTTTTTTTAAATGTTGAGTCTCCCTAGACAAGAATATGTTACTGTAGGGAAGGGAAAACTTTCCCTTTGCCCTCTTAGGGTCTCTGACTAGGCTTGAGAATTAAATTAACATAGATTAATAGGAGAAAAGTATATCAATCTTACTTTTATACGTACATGGGAGCCTTCACAGGAAAATGAAGAACCTCAAAGTGGTTAGGCCTAAGTGCTTCTATATTAGGTTGGTGAAAGAATAGTAATTGTGGAAAAGTATCAAAATATATAGGGAGGCTAAAGGGAGATAAGCATTATTTTTAACAAGGCCTTCAGTACAGATTTCTCTGTGAAATCAATACTCCATCTCTGGTGACAAAAATGTTCTTTCCTCCTGGTATAGAAAAGGCATCTTTCACTTGGGAGTTTGATCTGCTTTCAGGAAGAAAAGAGGAGGTCAGGAACCTCTTCTTGCATCTGCTGATTTTCAGGTGTCTTTAGCTGAAAATAATCCTGATGCCAAAGTGGCCTATTTTGGGGTGGCATGTTCTGCCCCATTCATTTTAGTGTTTTTCTCTTGTTTCTTCAGGAATGTTTCAACATTATCTTAACATAGATTTTGCATTTCTTGAAGTGTTTAAACCTAGGCATTTTATTTTTGCTATTTTAAATTGGGTCTTTTCTTCCATTAAATATTCTAACATTTTATATATATATATGTATATATATATATATATATATATATATATATATATACTATTGATTTCTGCATGTTAACTTTCTGAATTCTTTTATTATTTATAATAGTCTTACAGTTGAATTCTCTTGGGATTACCCAGTTTGCAATCATATCCTCTGCAAATAGTGATTATTTTACCTCTTACTTTCCATTTTTTATGTTTCTTTTATTTTAATTTATTTTTCTTGTCTATTTATATCAGTTAGTTATATTAGTCTGGACTCATTCAGAGAAATATAAATATAAATAATATTATATCTGTTTCATATATAAATGTATATAAAAAAACCAACCAGTTAGGGTTAGGGTTAGGGTTATATATACATAAATATAAAATAAAGGATTTACTACAGGAATCTGACTTGATACAGTACTGGCAGCTGGTGAAACAGTGTAGAGGAGGCTGTTTCTTCTATGTTTGCTAACGTGGCCCGAGGTCCGCAGGGCAGGCAGTCAAAAAGGGAAGGTGAATGTGAAGTGGGAGATGCAAAACCAAAATGGGACCCACATGGTTGAGTGGAGTATAGACTGGAAGTCACAGTATGGATTAGAGTATACCCATGAGTATTGACTGGGATTCACATTGTTCTTTCACTGCCTCTTAGCCTTCAGCTTCAAAGATGGGAATGTCTTGTAGAAGCTGTTGCCCTTCCCCACAGTGCTAACGTACTTGGATCAGGAGTTGGAGTACATGAAGGAGGACATCCTCCAGGAGCTGGGTTTGCTGTAGTCCTGGCTGTGCCCAATGCCAACAAGGTGATAGCACAGAGAAGCAACAATATGTGTGAACTGCAGTCACGTCTTGTGCTCTGCTCTGATCTTTCAAGCATATACAGAACTTGGGTATTAATTCACTTCCATCGTCTCTTATGGACAACACTAACTTGGCGCTATGCATGGAAGAAAATTCTGGAAAAAGTAATTTCTGCTTAGTTAAGTTGACATAATTTGAATCAACCAGGGTCCATCCCTTGTCAAATTTGGTATTTATATGCACTTGTTTTAACCATACTTAGCTTAACTTCCAGATAAAAGCAATAGCAAAATTATGCTTCCAACTTACATAATACAACTATACCTCATAAAACTGAAAACATGCTAACTCTCTCCCCCAAAGACGATCCTCTTTAAGCAAAGTCATACCTCCCCTTTGATATCCTGTAATTTAAATACTGAGATATAAGCTAAACTACTATTAACACATCTTGTTTAGATGTTAGAGGAATGAAAAAATAAAGAGAAAAAATTTAATTTAGACCAAATCTATTCATATGAAAATAAGAAAGAAATGTTTATAACTATTATGGTTCTTATTTCTGCAACTGGTCATGTGGTTGTAGTTAGTATTTATAACTACTTGCTTCTATTACTCATTCCATATCCACTTTACCCTCAGTAACCACTTCATCTGATCGTGGTTCCTCGGGTAATGGGATCACCTGAACTTTTTTTCTTTTTCGGTACGCGGGCCTCTCACTGCTGTGGCCTCTCCCGTTGCAGAGCACAGGCTCCGGACGTGCAGGCTCAGTGGCTATGGCTCACGGGCCCAGCCACTCTGCGGCATGTGGGATCGTCCCGGACCGGGGCACGAACCCGTGTCCCCTGCATCGGCAGGCGGACCCTCAACCACTGCGCCACCAGGGAAGCCCTGAACTTTTATTCTTGAAGGGTCTGGGCCATTAGCAGTCCTGCCTGTATTGGGTTGTTATAGTTTTCATTGACTTTAATTAGAGGGCATGAAAATAGTACAAAAAGGTGCCCAGGAAATCTCCCTGCATTCCAGACGTATACATCATCACCATTGTTGCTTTTAAGCAACCCAATTTCCCATGGCTAATCAGGATTAATCACCTCAGTCAGGAAAGTAACACCCTTCTTTGTCTGTTTATTCATTTGCTTGAGGAACCAGACTTGATGAGACCCAAATTCAAGTTTAATTTGCCAGGTAATTTGCCAGATAAAATACAGGATTCCTGGTTTAATTCTAGTGCAAGTATGTCCCATGCAATACTTGGGGCATGCTTATATTAAAAAATGTTTATTGTTTACCTGAAATTCATGTTTAACTAGGCATCCTGGTTATTTATTTGCTAAATTGAGCAACCTTAGTTTAATGGAACTTTTGCTGTGTTAAATGGTAGAAGCATTCCTCCATTGGTTACTAAGACTTCTGGACTAACAGAGAATATTACTTGTATTATTTCTACTTTTTAGAATTTGTTAAGGTTTCTACGTTTTAGAATATTATGTACTTCATAATATATAATCAATTTTAATTGATATTCCATAGGCACTTGAAATGAAGTTACATTGTTTACTCTTAGTATACAGACTTTGATATATACATAAGAGGTATACTTTATTTATTAGCTCTTTTGAATCTTTAATTATGCTTTCCTTTATATATCTCAAGCTTAAAGATAAGAATTAAAGTAAATTAATTTCATAATTATTTAATATCACAAAAATTTTTGATAAATAATAGCATACTTTTCTTATGTCCCATGTATTTTCCCATTGCGGAGCACAGGCTCCGGACACGCAGGCTCAGCGGCCATGGCTCCCAGGCCCAGCCGCTCCGTGGCACGTGGGATCTTCCCGGACCGGGGCACGAACCCGTGTCCCCTGCATCGGCAGGCGGACTCTCAACCACTGCGCCACCAGGGAAGCCCCGACCCATGTATTTTTTTTGTTAAAATTGCTACTACATTTTTTGGTACATAAATATTTATAGCTCTTCACTGCAAATCAAAATCTTTAACACCATAATATGCCCATTTTGTGTAATTTAAGGATCTTGATTCTGATGTCCAGTTCATAGGATATTAAAACCAGTATCCCTTATTTTCTTTTTGTTTGCATTTGCTTTATATAACTTTGCCCCTCCTTTTGTTTTTAACCTATCTGAGGTACTTTTAGATTTGTCTCCCGTATACAGCATAGAGTCGAATTTTGTTGCAACTAAAAGGTCTTTTTCTTTCAAAAGGAGACAAGTCCAATTACATTTATTGATATTAGTGATACTTATAGGTTTAATTTTCTCATATTATTTCATATTTTGTACTATATGTATATATGTGCAGTTATATATATATACATTTAGGAGAGTTCAAAATTTGATTCTAGTGGTTACCTGTATATAATTATTATATACCTTTATATAATTAGATATATGTTTAAATACCTTCTTTATTTCTATCTTTATTTTTAAACTTGTTCCTTGTTATAAGTAACAGTAAACTTATCTTGTACTCTCTCCTTCCCTCCCCACCCCTCTGTCTTTTCTACCAGTAAATTTATGTCATTTGTATTATCTTAGTGTTTACTTTGTATTCAACATTAATGTTAAGTACTTATATATGTCTATAGCTTGATTTTACTTCCAGCCCTCACAGATGAGGCAATCAATGAGTTTGGTTTTTTTCCACTCTGTCCCTCATCTCCTTTTCTTTTTTTTTTTTTTACAATTATCCATTTTATTTATAGGCATTTACTTATTAAGGAAAGGTACTAAAGAGCACTAGACCAACTGTGAAATCACTTAGAAAGTTCTATGAGAGCAGAAACCATATGGACTATTTCCATTTCATCCTACCACCACTATACGCCCCCCAACTCAGGACCTGTGGCTTAAAGATTTTTTTTTTTTGCACACAGAGGTTATTCTAAACATAGTGATTGCAGACTGCAACAACAAGGCTGTAACTCTAGACTCTTACTCCATGAATACATCATGGCTTTTTGTTCTCAAGATATATTACCAAGATGAAATGGCCTAAATTGTTTATATATTACAATTAAACCCAACAATCACTTTGCATTGAGAAAGCCAAGTAATTTTATATTAAATAGTAAATAGGCTTAAAATGACCTTTGGGATTGGAAGGGCTCAAACTGATAAAATTGAAAGTTACAGCCTATCTTAGTGTCCCATAATCTCTTAGGATTATTCAAAAGCAATGCTTAAGTATACATAGTAAGGGAAATAAACAATTATAGAGAAAGAAGAGAAAAAATGAGTGTGGTTAAAAGTTATCCTACATTAAAAGAATTTTAATATCCTGCATTTCATGCATCTGTAATGAAACCACAATTTTGTAGGTGTTTCATTCTTTTAAGATGAAAAGGCTTATAATATATATTTGGACAAAGAATGATATCTATATCCATGTATCTATATATCTATATCTCATATAGATATATGTGCTGGTTTTTAAATGAGTAAAGATAAGCTATATTGACATAGTGAAGAATGTGCCAGTTTTGGCAATACAGAAGGACTGAATAGAAAAAGCATTTAAATTTAAATCAGTAAACTACACTTCTGGTTCTAACACAAACTGTGTAATCCTAAACAGATCAAACTAACTCTTTGTAGGTCCTTTTCTTCTCTGTGTTTCCCACTCAGAGAAGTTCCTTTAGCATTTGTTGTAGAGATGGTTTGGTGGTGCTGAATTCTCTTAGCTTTTGCTTGTCTGTAAAGCTTTTGATTTCTCCATTGAATCTGAATGAGATCCTTGCCTGGTAGAGTAATCTTGGTTGTAGGTTCTTCCCTTTCATCACTTTAAGTATATCATGTCACTTCCTTCTGGCTTGTAGAGTTTCTTTTGAGAAATCAGCTGTTAACCTTATGGGAGTTCCCTTGTATTTTATTTGTCATTTTTCCCTTGCTGCTTTCAATAATTTTTCTTTGTCTTTAATTTTTGCCAATTTGATTACTATGTGTCTCAGCATGTTTATCCTTGGGTTTATCCTGTATGGGACTCGTTGTGCTTCCCGGATTGGGTGGCTATTTCCTTTTCCATGTTAGGGAAGTTTTCGACTATAATCTCTTCAAATATTTTCTTGGGTCCTTTCTCTCTCTCTTCTCCTTCTGGGACCCCTATGATGTGCATGTTGTTGTGTTTAATGTTGTCCCAGAGGTCTCTTAGGCTGTCTTCATTTCTTTTCATTCTGTTTTCTTTATTCTGTTCCGCAGCAGTGAATTCCAACATTCTGTCTTCCAGGTCACATATCCATTCTTCTGCCTCAGTTATTCTGCTATTGATTCCTTCTAGTGTAGCTTTCATTTCAGTAATTGTATTGTTCATCTCTGTTTGTTTGTTCTTTAATTCTTCTAGGTCTTTGTTAAACATTTCTTGCATCTTCTTGATCTTTGCCTCCATTGTTTTTCTGAGGTCCTGGATCATCTTCACTATCATTATTCTGAACTCTTTTTCTGGAAGGTTGCTTATCTCCACTTCATTTAGTTGTTTTTCTGGGGTTTTATCTTGTTCCTTCATCTGGTACATAGTCCTCTGCCTTTTCATCTTGTCTATCTTTCTGTGAATGTGGTTTTTGTTCCACAGGCTGCAGGATTGTAGTTCTTCTTGCTTCTGCTGTCTGTCCTCTGGTGGATCTCCTATTTTTATTAATTATATCATCTCAGCTTGTCAGAGCACATAACATTTATATTTCATTCAGTCACTCTTAACCACACCTTTTTGTCTTGGATCTGCATGCTCAGTACTATCAATTGTTTTTTGTTTTTGTTTTTGCTAGTTTCTCCTGTAATCTCTGGGTTGGCTATAGTTTGTCCTCTGGTGATTTCCAAGGAAAAGTCTCTGAGTGAAAATTACTGTTGAATTATTGCAGCTTTAAATACTGTCTGAGGCTTTGCTACTTAAAAGATAATGTGGCTGGATATAAAGCCCTTGGCTCATACTTTCTTTTCTTGAATATCTTATAGATATTGCTGTGTCTGTTTTTCTGGAGGATGTTGCTTTAGAGAACTCTGGGTTTTTTACTCTTATATGTGACTTAGTCTTTGCTTGGCTGTCCAAAGATATTCTGTATCTTTTAAATCTAGTAATCCTACTCTTAGCTGTTTTGATATGGACAATTTGGTTCAATTTTTTGTTGCTATATGATGTACAATTTTAAAATGTAGATTAAAATATTATTTTATTTCTGTAACATTTACCAGAAATATATCTAAAGATAGCTATTTTGTTATGTTTTGTGTTCCTTCTTCAGGTTGTCCAATTAAGTATATGTTGATTCTCCTATGCTTGTCATCTATATCTAACATTTTTTCTCCACTTTTTGGATATTATTGTTTCATTTTGTTTGATTTTCTCATGTTTCCCTTACTGTGTATGGCTCCCAAGAGGGAAAGTGAGAAGATTCAGAACTAACATCCTGTTGGAACACCAACGTGTTCCTATTGGAATAACCAAAAACAACACTTTTCACTTGATTTCCTGGCTAGGTTAGAAAAATTACATTTTTAAGAAATTTCAAGATAAAGAAATGCTTAATTCTTATTGTAGTTTACCTTAGTAAAATTACTATTAAATTATCATTAAAAAGTTATTAGTAAATAAATTTCAGGACCTCTTAGATTGCTGAAGGTAACATTTATATTAGTGTTCAGTCACATTATAGGTTTATTCCTTGATAATAGTACAATTTGAAATTGTACTAATGATGCTTTTCTTTTTTTTCTGTTACTGTAACTCATATGGGGGGGTAGTAAAACAAACTGAAGAAAGCTTAGGACTTGTCAAGAGCCATAGAAATGGGGGGTCATGAAGTGGGAGTTAATGGTGTATGAGAGAGGGCAAGCATCTGGACGTCAGGAGGTGGCAAAGCAGAGGACAAGAGAGTTTGGCGCCAGTAATCTGGCTGGTACACTCATCCAAAGAAAATTGCAGAACACGCTCAAATGAGTCTTTTACTCTACATTGTCCTGCTTGAGCTCTGAATGAACTCCATGCCTGATATCTAGTCAGCGTCCAATAATAGATTACAGAATAAAAGAACAAGTGAACACACACATCTCATTGCAGTGATAACATTTTACAAAATGGAGTTCTCAATAGGAAATGTTACCTGAAAAAACATTATTTCTTCATTTTTAATATTGAGTAATAAATCCATTTGTTCAGACTCCTTTATTCAACTTAATTTATAGTAGGAATAATTCCATTAAAATCTTTGATCCTATCTTACTCAGGTATATCTTAACTGGCTCAGCCACTAGTTTTTGTGAGATCCAAGATAAAGGAGTTGGCTGGAGTGATCCTCTCCCCATTTGCGAAAGTAAGTAAAGACTTTTTTTGACTTGCCTCTAAACCTAAACCATGTTATGTAATAAAACTCCTGTGCATCTTTGCTGCTTCTTATACCCTTCATTAGAATTTGCATCATGAATGTTAGATTTGTAAGGATGCTTTCCCTAATTATTTCTTCCTCTTCACTCACTCATCTCAGTTGTCAAGTGTGAGCCTCCTCCAGCCATCAGCAACGGGAAGCACAATGGTGGAGATGAAGACTTCTACACTTATGGCTCTTCTGTCACCTACAGCTGTGACCCTGACTTCTCAATGTTAGGCACAGCCTCCATTTCTTGCAGACTGGAAAATAAGACAATAGGTGTCTGGAATCCAAGCCCTCCTATTTGTAAAAGTAAGTCATAAAGATGAATTTTGGTTTGAATTTTTTGTTTAAAAGAAAAAGGAAGGTAAATGTATTGGGGGAAGTGAAATGATTCAAAGACAAACTAATTATTGCAATGATGCAGTCATTTTTTTGGTAAACTGATGCTTATGCATGAAGTACCAGTATGTGGTAATAAATAACACTGATATCTCATTGGCTTTGTGAAGTAAAAGGGTTTTTTTAAAATTAAAGTATCAATATAATTGACTCACAATATTATGTTAGTTTCAGGTATACTACACGGTGATTTGATATTTTTATACAGTACAAAATGATCACCACAAATCTGGTTACCATCTGTCGCCTTACACTATTACAATATTATTGACTATATTCTTTATGCTGTATGTTACATCTTGAGATGTATTTATTTTATAGCTGAAAGTTTGTACCCCTTAATTCCCTTCATCTATTTTGCTCTGCACCCCCTTCCCCCCTGCCACTTCCCTTCCTTGTGGTGACCAACAATTTGTTCTCTGTATCTATGAGTCTGTTTCTGTTTTATGTTTGTTTGTTTTGTTTTAGATTCCACACATAATTGAAATCATGTATTTGTCTTTCTCTGCCTGACATTTCACTTAGCGTAATACCCTCTAATTCCAGCCATGTTATTGCAAATGGTAAGATTTTATTCTTTTTTTATGGCATATATATATATATATATATATATATGTATGGCACATCTTCTTCATCCATACATCTATTGATGGACACTGTGGTTGCTTCCATATCTTGGCTATTGTAAATAATGCTTCAATGAACATTGGGGTCACATATATCTTTTCAAATTAGTGTTTTTGTTTTCTCCAGATAAATAGTAAGGAATGGAATTCCTGGATTGTATGGTAGTCCTATTTTTAATTTTTTGAGGACACTCCATACTGTTTTCCATAGTGACTATACCAATTTACATTCCCATCAATGGTGCACAAGTGTTCTTTCTTTATCCGCATCCTTGCCAACAGTTTTTATTTCTTGTCTTTTTGATAATAGCCATTCTGACACATGTGAGGTGGCATCTCATTGTGGTTTTGATTTGCATTTCCCTGGTGATTAGTGATGTTGAACATCTTTTAATGTGCCTGTTGGCTATCTGTATGTCTTTTTTGAAAAAAATGTCTATTCAGGTCCTCTGTCCATTTTTTAATCAGAGTTTTTATATTGATTTGTATGAGTTCTTTATGGATTTTAGACATTAGCCCTTATTAGATATATCATTTTCAAATATCTTCTCCCATTCAGTAGGTTGCTTTTTTGTTTTGCTGTTGGTTTCATTTGCTGTGTGAAAGCTTTTTGGTTTGATGCAGTCCCATTTTTTTTTTTTTTTTTGCTTTTGTTGCCCATGCCTGAGAAGACAGACCCAACTAAAAAAATACTGATAAGACTAATGTTAAAGAGGTCACTGACTATGTTTTCTTCTAGGAGTTTTATAGTTTCAGGTCTTACATTTAAATATTTAATCGATTTTGAAGTTATTTTTGTATATGGTGTAAGAAAGTGGTCTAGTTTCATTCTTTTGCATGTAGCTGTCCAGTTTTCCCAACACTATTTACTGAAGAGTCTGTCTTTTCCCCACTGTATGCTCTTGCCTCCTTTATCCTAGAAAAATTGACCATATAAGCATTTATTTCTGGGCTCTCTGTTTTGTTCCATTGATCTGTGTCTGTTTTTGTTCCAGGACCATACTGTTTTGATTACTAAAGTTTTACAGTATAGTTTCAAATCAGTGAGCATGATAACTCTTGCTTTGTTCTTCTTTATCAAGATTGCTTTGGCTATTTGAGGTCTTTTGTAGTTCCATACAGATTTTAGGATTATTTGTTCTAGTTCTGTGATAAATGCCATGGGTATTTTGATAGGGATTGATAAATCTGTAGATTGCTTTGGGTAGTATGGACATTTTAACAATATTAATTCTTCCAATCTATGAACACATTATATGTTTCCATTTTCTGGTGTCATCTTCAATATATTTTATCAATGTTTTGTAGTTTTCAGTGTACAGGACTTTCACTTCCTTGGTTAAATTTATTCCTAGATATTTTATTCATTTTGATGCAGTTGTAAATGGAATTGTTTTCTTATTTCTCTTTCTGATAGTCTGCTATTAGTGTATAGAAATTAAACAAATTTCTGTATATTAAATTTGTATCCTGCAACTTTAATGAATGCATCTCTTAATTCTAATAGTTTTTTTTGTGGAGTCCTTAGGTTTTCTATATATAGTATCATGGCACTGGCAAATAGTGACAGTTACTCCTTCCCTTCCAATTTGGATTCTTTTTATTTCTTTTCTTGTCTGATTGCTGTGGCTAGGACTTCCAATACTATGGTTAATAAAAGTAGTGAGAGAGGGCATCCTTGTCTTATTCTTGATCTTTGAGAAAAAGCTTTCATCTTTTAATGACTGATATTGATATTAGCTATGGGTTTGTCATAAATGTCCTGTGATATCAGTTGTAACTTCTCTTTTACTTTTGAGTTTGTTTGAGCCATCTCTCTTCTTTTTCATTCCTTTTTCCTATATTTTTTAGTCATTATTTTATTTACTTTCACTGTGATTTTTATTATTTCATTTCTCCTACTAATTTTAGGGTTTTTTTTTTTCTAATTCTTTTGGGTCTTTTAGGTGTAAAGTTTGATCGTTTATTTCAGATTATTCTTGTTTCTTGATGTAGGCCTATATTGCTATGAACTTCCCTCTTATAACTGCTTTTGCTGCAACCCATAGATTTTGGGAAATTGTGTTTCCATTTTTATTTCTCTCAATGTATTTTTTGATTTTCTTTTTGATTTCTTCATTGACCAATTGGTTGTTTAGTATTAGGTTGTTTAGCCTCCACATGTTTATATTTTTCCATTTTTCTTCTTATAATTGATTTCCAATTTCATATCATTGTGTTTGGAAAAGAGAACTCAATCTTCTTAAATTTATAGAAACTTGTATTGTGGCCTAATATGTGATCTATTCTGGAGAATGTTCTATATGCACTTGAGAATGTGTATTCTGCAGTTTTTAGATAGAATGTTTTGTATATATCTATTAAAACTATCTGATCTAATATGTCATTTAAGGTCAATATTTCCTTATTAATGTTCTGTCTTGATGATCTATCCATTGATGCAAGGCCATACTACCCTTTGCCAGATGTTACTTGCCCATTTATATAGGCATTTGAGAGAGACAATTGGACTTGTTCCTTTAGAAAGCCCTAACATTATTTGATTCCATGCATATATGCAGCATATATTCTATGCATATACGCACACTATTATTGCATTACTATCAGTTTCTCCCTTTGTGTTTGTGAACATTTGTTTAATATATTGTATTTAGGTGTTTCTATGTTGGGTGCATTGATATCTATAAATGTTATATCCTCTTCTTAGATTGACCCTTTATTATTAAGTAATGTCCTTTTTTGTCTTTTGTTATAGCATTTGTTTTAAAGTCTCTTTGGTCTGATATGAGTATTGCTATCCCAGCTTTCCTGTTTTTTTCATTTGCATGGAGTATCTTTTTCCATCCCTTCACCTTCAGTCTGTGTATGTTTAGCTCTAGAATGAGTCTCTTTTAGGCAGTATATAAAAGGGCCTTTAAAATTTTTTTTATCCTTTCAGCCACCTATGTCTTTTAATTGGTCCATTTAGTCCATTTACATTTAAAGTGATTATTGATATGAATGTACTTGCTGCTATTTTGTTAATTGTTTTCTGTTTTGTTTTGGTTTTTTATGGTAGTTCTTTTTTGTTCCTTTCTTCTTCTCTTAGTCTTTTCCCTTGTGGTTTGATGATTTTCTCTAGTGTTATGTGTTTGGGTTCCTTTCTCTTTAATTTTTGCATAACTATTGTAGGTTTCTGGTTTGTTGTTACCGTGATGTTTATATATATATATATATATATATAAAATAAACTGATATATATCTTTTTATTTTAAATTGATAGTCACTTAAGTTCAAATGAATTCTAAGAGCACTATATTGTTTCTGCCCCCCCATTCTACATTTTTCACATTAGAGTTTACAACTTTTTATTTTGTTTCTCCCTTAAACTACTTATTATAGTTATAGTTGATTTTGCTACTTTTGTCTTTTACCTTTTATACTACTATTTTAAGTGGCAGATCCACTGCCTTTACTATATATTTGCCTTTACCAGTGAGATTTTTTTCTTTCATATATTTTCTTTTCTTTTTTTTTGGTGGTACACGGGCCTCTCACTGTTGTGGCCTCTTCCATTGCAGAGCACAGGCTCCGGATGCACAGGCTTAGCGGCCATGGCTCACGGGCCCAGCTGCTCCACAGCATGTGGGATCTTCCTGGACCGGGGCATGAACCCGTGTCCCCTGCATCAGCAGGCAGACTCTCAACCACTGCGCCACCAGGGAAGCCCCATATATTTTCTTATTTCTAGTTGTGGCCTTTTCTTTTCTGCTTACAAAAGACCCTTTAACATTTCCTGTAAGGCTGGTTTAGTGGTGATGAACTCCTTTCGTTTTTGCTTGTCTGTAAAACTCTTTATCTCTCCTTCAATTGTGAGCGATTCCCTTGCTGGGTAAAGTATTCTTGGTTGTAAGTTTTTTTCCTTTCAGCACTTTAAATACATCTTGCCACTCCCTTCTGGCCTGCAGAATTTCTGCTGAAAAATTATCTGGTAGACTTATGAGGGGTTCTCTTGTACATGACAAGTTGTTTTTCTTTTGCTGTCTTTAAAATTCTCTATCTTTAACTTTTGTCTTTTTTTTGTGTGTGTGTGGTATGCGGGCCTCCCACTGCTGTGGCCTCTCCCATTGCGGAGCACAGGCTCCGGACGCTCAGGCCCAGTGACCATGGCTCACAGACCTAGCCGCTCTGCAGCACGTGGGATCTTCCTGGACTGGGGCATGAACCCGTGTCCCCCGCATCGGCAGGTGGACTCTCAACCACTGCACCACCAGGGAAGCCCACTTTTGTCATTTAAATTATGATAATGTCTTGGTGTGGATCTCTTTTCATTTATCTTGCTTGGGGTTCTCTGTACTTCCTGGACCTGGATATCTGTTTCCTTCCCCAGGTTAGAGAAATTTTT
Organism: Delphinapterus leucas; assembly: GCF_059928025.1. NCBI lineage: Eukaryota > Metazoa > Chordata > Mammalia > Artiodactyla > Monodontidae > Delphinapterus > Delphinapterus leucas. The sequence continues at coordinate 41,956,004 of NC_143129.1, forward strand.
AGCCACTATTTCTTCAAACAAGTTTTCTTCCCCTTTATCTTCTCTGTTCTCCATTAATGAAAATGTTAGTTTCCTTGATGTTGCGCTAGATGCATCTTAAACTAGCCTCATTAATTTTTTTTTCTTTTTGCTGTTCTGATTGGGTGATTTCTACTATTCTTTCAGATCACTTATCCATTCTTCTGTACCACCTAACCTGCTATTGATTCCTTCTAGTGTATTTTATTTTATTTATTGTATTCTTCAGCTCTAACTGGTTCTTTTTTATATTTTCTAACTCTGTGTTAAAGTTCTCTCTGTGTTCCTTCACTCTTCTCCTGAGTTCAGTGAGCATCTTTAAAATCATTATTTTTTACTCTTTATCAGGTAAATTACTTATCTCTATTTCATTAGGGTTTTTAAAAATAGGGTTTTATTTTATTCTTTCACTGGAAACATATTCCTCTGTCTCTTCATTTTATTTGACTTTCCATGTTTGTGTCTATGAATTAGGCAAAACAGAATGAGCATGGGCTGGGGGATCCTGGCACTCACTGCATTGGGTTTGCCTTTATGGTACAGTTGGAGCTGGAATGGGTGCATGTGGGAGGGGGCCCCAGGGTGCTCTGCCCAAGAACCACCCTGGGGGGATGGCTGGAGCTGGAATGGGTATGGGCTTGGGGTAAGGGTGTCCCAGCAGCAAAGTAAAAGTTGATTCTCATACATAATGAGTTTGCTGCCTGTCCAGGAAACTCTCTAGGGAAGCTATAGTTTAGGTGTTAGTTTAGCAACCATCTCAGCAATCCAGATTGCTTCAATCTTATGATATCAAAATGTGCTTTCACAATCCCTTTAGTAGAGGAAGAGAGAAAATCAAATTGTCCCCTGGCTTTAAGAGCTTTTTTCCTGAAAATGACCACATATCACTTTGCATTTCAGCCTTTTGTCCAAAACTAGTAATGTGTAGACGCTACTCATCCTAAGGGAACTGAGGAATATCACCTTTTGTCTGTGCAGGAAGCAGAACTGGATATACTGTTTAGCACTTTTCATGTCAACCACATATACCTACAGAGCAAGTAAAACCTATTAAACACCGGAAGTTCAACAGGACAAAGCAAACAGTAATTGAGCAAGAAGAAATATTGTGGCATTGCTAGTTTGCTAATCTAAGGCATCTTCCTTTGCTACTAAGCACCCACACAATATCACTTACTATTCTGACTCAGCACAGGACACAATCAAATTGGGGATAAACGAGCATGGTACTGCAAACCATTTAAAATGCCTGAAGAACTCTCATGAGTTCAGGATGAAGGTGAAAGGCAGGCACTGAAAGCCTTTAACCAAAATGTGCTGGATGTTAGAAAGATAACTCTGGCTGCAGAATGGACAACAATTTGGAGTGGGACAAAACTTAACCCATAGGTACCTGTTGCAACTATCTTGCTAAGTAGTGAAGCTCCTTCAACTGTTGCCGTGGCAGTGGGCCTGGAGAGAAATTGAGGAATCCTAGAGGAATTAAAGTGGCAGGACTGACAGGACTTGATGACTGACTGCTGTGGGGTAGGAGGCAGGGGCAATTTGTTCTTTGCTTATGATGGTACAGCTCTCTGATGCCCTGGCTACCTCTGCATCATGACTATCACATCATTACCACTGACCACTGACCCACCATCAAAATCATCCAGGAGAGCAGGTCATTATAGGAAGGGGTTTTGAGGACCTCAAGATATGTTTTTTTCCTGGATTATATATGGCTAGTTTTTCTTGGGAAAGTGAAGAAGTTAGAGTTATCCACAATCATCTCACAATAGAACCTACATGATGGGATCTCATTTTACTGAGGCTTTTAAAAGTTGAAAAAAGGGCTTCCCTGGTGGTGCAGTGGTTGAGAGTACGCCTGCCGGTGCAGGGGACACGGGTTCGTGCCCCAGTCTGGGAAGATCCCACATGCCGCGGAGCAGCTGGGCCCGTGAGCCATGGCCGCTGAGCCTGTGCATCCGGAGCCTGTGCTCCGCAACGGGAGAGGCCACAACAGTGAGAAGCCCGCGTACCGCAAAAAAAAAAAAACACAAAAAAGTTGAAAGAAAAAGCATATATATAAATATATATATAACCCATTTGTCTTTTCTTTTGAGTTTTTAGAAATCACTTGTCCTCAGCCAGTGGTTAATGATGGAAAAATAATCTCTGGATTTGGACCTATCTATACTTATAAACAGACTATTGTATTTGACTGCAATAAAGGTTATCGTCTCAAGGGCAACAAGTTAATCCATTGTGGAGCTGATAACAGCTGGCATCCTCCTCCTCCCATTTGTGAACTCAGTAAGTATGGGCCATGAAAGAGTTTCAATGTCTGGCATCTAAAGATATCCAGAAATATTGATGGGGACATACTTATATGCCTAAGCCCATTTGAATCACAGTAAAAATTTAAATTTAGATCAATCCCTCAGTTTTTTTCTTGCTGGAAAAAAGAATGATTACACTACACTGTGCAAGGTCATATAACATCACAAAAGGCTGCCACACGCAGTTGTGCACACTACAACCCTAAAGAGAGATGTAGCATTGTAGACGTTGTGCATTAGTATGTTTATTTCAATAATTTTCTTGCAGTTGATAGAAAATTGCTTTGTTCTAGCAAAAATCATTATATTATGGTGATTGTTTTAAAAGATATATAGTAAAGTGTCCTGAGGGAAGAATGCCTTTTTCTAACTTGCACAAAATTATTGTATGGACTAACTATGATTCTGATACTCTGAAATTATAAACTCATGTGGATCACTAAAAATTATCTTTTTTTAAAATTAATTTTTATTGGAGTACAGTTGCTTTACAGTATTGTGTTAGTTTCTACTGTACAGAAAAATGAATCAGCCATACATGTATATATATCCCCTCCCTTTTGGACTTCCCTTCCATTCAGGTCACCACAGTGCATTAAGTAGAGTTCCCTGTTAAAAATTATCTTAATGGTAACAATGATAACTTGGTGCTAGTCTAAGTACATAACAAGAATTAATTCAATGAATTCTGTCCAGAATTGTGGGCACTGTTATTATCCTCATTTTAAGGATGAGAAATCCATTCACAGAGGTTATTTGACATGTCCAGAATAGACAAATCCATTGAGAGAGAAAGAATTTTAGTGGTTTCCAGGGCCTGGGAGGAGGCAAGACTAGGAGGTGAGTCCTAATGAGTACAGAGTTTCTTTTTGGGTTGACAAAAATATCCTAAAATTGGATAGGGGTGATGGTTTCACAACTCTGTGGATATAGTAAAAACCATTGGATAGTGTATTTTAAATGGGTGAATTTTATGTTATGTGACTTGTGTCTTAATAAAACTTAAAAAAGACCCTTACCCTTGAAGATAAAAATAAAATAAACATCCAACTTGACAGATGTTTCTATTACATTTCCATACTGTGAACCAGTAGCAGCAGCAAAGAGTGAAGAGGACAAGGTACAAGGTTTAGGCTCAGAAGTCACTTTGTGCATGGTTTGTTCTTGCCAAACCTTTAAATGATAAAGTTTCTGGTGTCATCTGGATAAGGGGAATGACTCTTGTTTATTTTCTCCTATCAGCCAGGAAACAAAAGAGTTAGATTTATTTGTCTGCAACATTTCTCCAGTCATATCCACCTAGCAAGCCCAATGCTTCAATTCAGATACCAAACTTTCTGAAGTAAAATGAAGAGGAAGAAGAATTCATATTTTGAATAGTTGGCACGACACACAGAAACCACTTGTTAGTGCCCTTAGTAAGAACCTCTCTGGTGCCTTGCACATTTGGGTACATGTCCATGTGTGTTTTCTGGTGTGACTGATTCATCAGCTATGGCAGGCTGGTTCCTGGCTGAATGAGCACATGACACCCTTTGATAGGACAGGCTCATTGATCACTGTTGCATCCCTAGTAACAGTGTCCTTTTCCCTTGTTCTTCCTTTATGGGCAGATGGCTGTGCTGGCTTACCATATATCCCCCATGCCACCTGGGGAAAATATGACTACCAGAAGCCAACAGAAGAGGAAGTGTATGATGTTGGGACTGAACTGAGGTACTTCTGCACTTCTGGCTATAAACCCAAGGCAGATGGGCCCACGACTGTGACTTGTCAGAGAAATTTGGAGTGGACCCCATACATACAATGTGAGGGTGAGTTTCTTTTTAAAAAATTTTTTCATATATTAAATATCCAGTATGTGCTAGGATTTTCCATCTTAAATGAATATAATTTTTTTCCTCAAGATAAATTTAGAATTATACTAATTGAACACAATAGTGAACAATTATTGCCAGAAGGGACCATAAATGTTTTGGAGCTTGAGGAGCTGAGAAATTATAATCTTATCCTGGTTCAGAATCAAATGAGACAAAACACAGAAGTCAGATGTTATGAAGATTAAGTATGAGCTTCATTACTGGTAAAGGCACAATGGAGAATACAGCTCCACCACCGCCCAAGTCGGACCTCTGTCACAGCCCTTTCCTCCCCAATGTAGACTTTGGGGTGCTCGACAGAAGGAAAGTCTGTGAAACAGTCATGAACTCAAGCAGCTGCAAGGTGACTTGTGTCTCATGTCTCTTGAGCCATGAGACTGTGGGCTGAAAGACCTGCCTCTAGAAGACAGACTCTGACCCCTGACCCAGTGCTTTTGCCTCAGTAGGATAGAAAGGAGACTCTGTCTAGTCTCACTTGGGAGTAAGTGAGGGGCTGAAAGATATATGGATGCAATTTTATGGACCTCAATGGAATTGACAACATGCATTCTTCTACACATCTATCAGACTCTTGCCATTTTAGAGGTAAAGACACTGAGGCCCAGAATACAGGGAACTTTATTCTGTAGATTGGAATTTGAAAAATATGTGAAATGCACAAATAATGAAAAATGGTAACCCACTTATTGAAAGATTAGTCATTTCACATTAGGACTTAAAGTTCAATTGCAGTCGTTCAGACTCATTTTGGGGAAATAGAATGAAATATTTTAACAATATCACTGAATTAAAATATATTTAGTAAAAGTTATTGCCACCACTTAAATAACAAAGTATTGGAAACAACTGAATTGGAAACAAATGAGTTGGAGTGCTTTAGCAAATCTGGGCCAGGGAGAGCAGACTCAAATTGCCTCTGCTTTCCCAATCTCTCTTCAGTGGTGAGATCTTCTAAAGGTAGAAATTAGACTTTTAGCCATAGGATCCTCCTCATGGTGATTTTACTAACCATTAGCCTTCTTTTATATTTTTTAGAGGTTTGTTGCCCAGTACTAGAACTGAACAATGGCAGAATCACTCCACTGAGAAAAAGCAACATTGACAATAGCTGTACCTATTTCTATGGAGATGAGGTTTCATATACATGTCATAAGAAATATACATATCGTGCTAGATGCACAGCAGATGGCACATGGAGTCCCAAAACACCAGAATGTGCCCCAGGTAAGAGCTTATGGAAGCATGTTATTCTAGAAGTTTTTTACAGCAAAATGATGGAGATTGTTATTTTTTAATTAAAGTGTAGTTGATGTACAATATTATGTAAGTTTCAGGCATACAGCATAGTGATTCACAATGTTGGAAGGTTATGTTCCACTTATAAAAATTGGCTATATTCCCTGTGTTGTACTATGTATCCTTGTAGCTTATTTATTTTATACATAGTAGTTTGTACCTTTTAATCCCCTACCCCATCGTGCCCCTCCTAGCTTCCTTCCCCCAACTAGTTTGTTCTCTATATTTGTGAATCTGTTTGTTTTGTTATATTCATTCATTTTATTTTTTAGATTCCACATATAAGTGATAACATAGAGTATTTGTCTTTCTCTGTTTGATTTATTTCACTAAGCATACTACTCTCCAGGTCCATCCAGGTTGTTGCAAATGGCAAAACCTCATTCTTTTTTATGCCTGAGTAATATTCATATATATATATAAAACATAGATATAGATACACATCTTTTTCCATTCATCTGTTGATTGACACTTAGGTTGCTTTCATATCTTGGCTACTGTAAATAATGCTGGTATGAACATTCAAAATTATGGAGATTATTAAGGGAAGGTTTCAAATTAGGTAAAAGAGACATGGGCTGGTTGGCCCTGAGGACATGGTAAGCCCTCACCTGGAGCCCCTGAGAAACTGGTCTCTAGGGGAATCAGCCCAGGATGCTTTTTTGTGTCAAGCATAGGGGTTCCAAGATGGTTGAGTCTGTGAGGGTCAAATACAACAGTCCCCAAGGCAAGGTCATATTCAAGTGTGGAGCAGAAAGTTTTCATTCTTTCAGTCTCTCTGTAAAATGAAAAAACCTCAGTAAATTTGCCTCTAGCCTTGGGAACAGAGTTACAGTTCGGATGTGAAACCACTGCTACAGCCCAACTTAGAGAAGACTGTTGACAAACAAGTTGGAATGGTTCCAATAGCCTACCTTGCAAAACGCCTCAGATTTGCAGAATTTCCTTTGTAAAAACAAGGGAGGTGTCGGAGCTTTCCTTTTAGATCAACACCTTCAAATTCTTAGCATGGAAAATTCAGAGAAGACAGAAGGGGTTCTCCTTGCTTGTGGATTTTTAATCCTATAATCAACACGCACCTCGGGTTGTTTGAGCTGGCCAAGGACTGCATGAATGAAAGAGGAAAATTAGAATTGTCAAAGGCATAATTTCTCCTATTGGTGATACATGTAAGAAGAAAAGACTCGTCTCTACCCATCACTGAGTTATGCCAGAACTTGCCACTAAGAACTCAAAATGGGTGAAAGGTGATACATGGAAAAGTCTTCAGAAGTATTGGATAGAGTGCTAAAGTGCTAAGACACCATCAAGAGACCCTGGCGGCTAGTAGCTGTGATCAACAGCAGGAATCACCTATGCTGGAAAGGCCTGGATGGAAGAGGAAGTGGACTGAACAAAGACAAGATTTTAGTAAAAAAAAAAAAAAATCTGCTAAGTGAATGAAAGGATAGAAAATCAGATCTTAGAGATGAATGTCATTCTTCCCATAGCTTTTTGGAGGTTAAGAGTTGGAGTAGTACTAAAGAACAATCTAGAAGCAGATGAAATTATCAAATTTAAGTTTGATTTCTTCTCTTGGAAATCTACTCTTAGTTCATCTGAAGTGTGTGTGAACTGCAGAAAGGCTCCAATGCTAGAATCTCTTATTCTGCATTTTTACCTGGAAGTTCCTATACCCTGATGAGCTGTGAGTATATTGATCTCGGAACCCACTGTTTGAAGCATGTGGGCACCCTCCCAGGAAACCTAGTATTATTGTGCTGTTTATGGATCAACAACTTGAACATAGAACAAACTGCTTGGCTTTTGTCCCAGTATCAAGGATGCTGCTAATACCACAGCATAATAGGGTTTTGGATATCCTTAAGGACAGACTCCCTCTTTGGATAATGGAAATTAGAACAATGAACTTCACAGGGTGATAAATATTAGTAACTGTTGTGACTTCCATTGAGAAAGAGAAAGTATGACATTGTTTATTCCCTACCATGCCTTTTTCATAATTTGCTTTTATAATGTAAATTTAGAATTTAGGAAATGTGTAAAGCTGGTGTTTTGTTTGATGCTGATGTTTTTTATGTGTGGTACTTTTTAACCCTTAACATTGTTTGTATAATTTGAACGCAACAAATGAACTTGCAGTGAAAGTCTTTTACTACAGCCTCATTCAGTTGGAAAAATGAAATCAAAACAAACAAAGAAAAACCCCACATTAGGTAAAAAAGTTCGTATACCCTGAATGATTTTAAGAGTGGATAAGTTTGTTAAAAAATACTGCCCCCTCAGTCCAACTTTCTCTTTTCCCCCACTGTTTGTTCCCATTCTTTTGAACTTCCTGGATTCCTTCTTTTTTCTGAATCAATGAAAAGAGCCCATAGACAGTTCAATTATTACCTTTTATTTCTTGGTATTTATTCTTTTTTCTTCTCTTCCTTCTAGTCCATATAGCTTCACCTACAGTATAAAACCTGCCCACATCTAGTGAACCTGCCTTTCTGAGCTTACTTCTTTTCTTCCTTCCCTACCTTCCAGATTCTGGAACATCATCATGCCATCTACTTCTTGCTTATTCAGTAGAATTAACATGATGCCATTGATGTTCTGTATCAATATGATATTCTGTGGATGTCCACACGGTCGTGACATCTCCAGACTCTATTATGACAGGGGCTGGTGAGTTACAGCCAAGGTCTTAAAATGCAGATATTTGATCTTGAACCTTCCACGTGTGTGCAAACGGTTTGTGACCCTCTTTTCTGATAGGGATGGAAGAGAAGGCCTCTGCTGAATCAGTGGCCTCACTTACTCGAAGACATATTAATCTGCTCTAGCAAAGATACCACATCTGGTACAGTGGCTGCAATAGGGGCTAAAATGCTGTTGGGTTTTCAGTAGTCTACTGGAATTCTCCAGAATCCTAATTTTTGTAGTAGACACACTGGTGAAGTACAGGGGGATATGATGACCCCTCCTGCATCTTTAGTTCTTTAAGAGTGGCACAAATTTCTCCTTCTCCCCTACCCTTCAGTACATGATATTTTAAAAAAACTTACCTTCTTTGCCTCCAGGGGGAGGGTATAGGTAGTATCAATGTCTTGTACTTGGCTTTCTTGGATAAGACAGCTCTAACCCCATAGGCCAAGGACCAATGTGGAGGTTGTACCAATGACCCATTTTGTCTATCCTGTTTATACTTTCAAAGATAATGGGGCTTCCCTGGTGGCGCAGTGGTTGAGAGTCCGCCTGCTGATGCAGGGGACATGGGTTCATGCCTCGGTCCGGGAGGATCCCACATGCCACAGAGCAGCTGGGCCCGTGAGCCATGGCCGCTGAGCCTGCACGTCCGGAGCCTGTGCTCTGCAACGGGAGAGGCCACAACAGTGAGAGGCCTGCGTACCACACACACACAAAAAAAGATAATGGAAAAGGCCACCAAATGGCTTAATAGGGGGGCCATGATGGTTCCAGGTATCCATGTCAACTCAAGCTCTATGTTCAATAATCCTTGGATTACTGTGCACCTCTCACCTGTGCACAGTTACCTATGTAAATAGACATAGGTTCTCTTAGAAGACTGGGGCACTCATTACTGTGTATACTTCCCAAGGTGTTGTAGTATCTTTACTTCTGGAAGCTGTCTTTTTTCTTTAGTCGATGATCTCCAGACCTGACAACTGGCACAGGTCCAGAAACTGAACAAAGGATTATAACTTTTTATTGGACCAAATGCCAACAGCCTCCTGATCATCCATCCTTAATTTCTTTCGATGGTACAAACTGAGTAGTATCTGGTTGGCTGCTCATCTATTTTCCCCCTCATGAATGCCATGTTCTATTAACCATATTCCTAACTCTCAGGCGCCTCCGGTTGTCTCTCTAACTTGCCACTCATTATGATCATTACATTTACTTAGCTTCTGAAGCATATAAGCACCTCTCAGACTGCGATTGCTAAGAGTGAAATTTGTTCTTTAATGTTCTTCGCATCATCAGCTCTGGCCTTTGATACGGGTGCTCTTCTTGTTAGGATATTCCTTCTGACCTTGGTACCTGTATCCTCCAGGCTTTCCCGGGGAACATAATCATTTGGTGGGATTTCCAGCATGTGTGTGGTACATCCACTCCAGCATGCTCTCTTCTCTGAGTCACTTAACCTCTCTTTCTACCACGTGCCATGGCAACTCCAGCATTTGAATCTCATGGTCAGCATCATGTTTTCTATGCCTCAAGGAGGCATCTGAGGATGGTACTTGTAGATACTATAGCCTGTCAGTTTAATATTGTACCTGACTTTCCTGGTGCCCTGTTCTATTTAAATTTCTCATGCACTGTTTGTGGAACCTGACAGTGTTCCCTTTCAGAGAGGTACTCAGCACCATGCCACATCTATTATTCCAACCTGCAAGCCACCTTTTTTATTCTTTCTATGAGCTCTTTTCTAAAATATTTTAGAAGACAGTAAGTATATTCTTGGGGGGTTGGATGGACAGGTTTGATTGGGAGCAATGAGTCAGAGATTGTGGATTTATTTCGCATCTTTACAGTCTCTCCCAGATGTACATCTCTGCATTTAGCCTGAAATCAGAGGAGTGTACCACTAGTACAATGAGACTTTGGACTGAATTCAGCCTTCATGCCAAAATGGCTCCTAAATAGTGTCAAGTTTAGTGAATTGTCAATAAAATGAAACAAATCTTAAGTGCTTGTCATTCCATTGGAGCCTTTCTAAGGTTCCCCAGCCTCACGCCTACAGAAAGGCAGCATAGGTCCTGGGTTTGGCTAAGTGAGCAGATGGGCAGAGAAGATAGAAGGACAGAAGGAAGCCTCCTACAAACCACACAGATTCTGGGAAGTGTTGATATAAGCATTCGACACTCTGACCCTCTTTGATTTTTATGTCTCACTTCAAGATTGCGATTCTCCTCCTGTCATTGCCCATGGACATCCTACACTTGCCGGGCCATTAATTGTATTTAGAAGTGTTGAGGCTACATACAGATGTGATGAAGGGTACACCTTGGTTGGAAAGAACAAACTCTCTTGCACTTCTTCAGGCTGGTCATCTGCAGCCCCTCAATGTAAAGGTAACTCCAGCTCTCTCTTCAGCTTTGTGTGTGGGGGAACTATCCTGAAAGGCTTTAGAGCACAGTTTCTTCTCTGCCAGAGGCAGCAAAAAAATATTTGATTTGATTTGATTTATTTAAAATACTTACTATATTCTGACAGTACCCAAAGCAAAAAGTACAGAGGGCACAACAGAAACATTAATCTCCCCTACTTCTTTCTCCCAGGTGCAAAATTCAGCCTCTGTGAGGCAGCCCCTATTCTTTGTTTCTTGTATACTTCCAGAAATATTCTACAGTTGGTACATCTTACCTGAGTGTAGTTGTGGCCCATAGCAAAATTGTCATGGAAAGTTGGTCTAGCATGAACGTCGACTCCCATGGGATAATTGCAAGCCTCGTGGTGAGGTCACAGGTATTTCCATCAGAGCCAGTGCAGGGCACCACCAGCCCAGGACGTAGGCATGTTGTGAGTGGGGGACTCCTAGTGTGCCAGCTGTGTGGGGACAAGAGGGGACAAGATCGGGTCTGATTGCTACATGCACACAAGTTTAATATCACCTTGTCATCAGCAACCGCAGGGATTATTTGCCACCATTGTTTCCATTGCACACGGGAGGATAATAGGCGAGAGGGAAAATCTTGTATTCAGCATCTTATAGGGCTCAAGATACGAGAGGTAGTTGATTTGATAGATGAGGATTTAGGGTCACATGCCCTTTTTATATTCTGTCATGCTATTTAAAATTGTTATGTCCTTGGGCAAGTTACTTAACTTTTCTGTATCTCACTTTCTCCTAGATAAAATAGTGAGACTTAAATAAGATAATCACATAAAGTACTAACCCAAAGTCTAATACATGGCCAATGCTCAATAAATATGTTAATGAAAATTATTTTTGTTCTCAAGATGAAAGAAAAGGTAAAACCATTAGCAGCACTTCAATATAGTTCATTCTTAGTACCGTAGACTCATATCTTTTTCTTAGATCTACAGATTGCTTAAAATTATGTTCCATTTCAGCTTTGTGTCCGAAACCAGAGATAGAACATGGAAGGTTATCTGTGGATAAGGATGGATATGTTGAACCTGAAACTGTCACTGTCCAGTGTGACTCTCGTTATGGTTTGGTTGGTTCCCAAAGTATCACTTGTTCAGAAAACAGAACGTGGTACCCGGAGGTGCCCAAGTGTGAGTGGGTAAGTGGCACAATTCAAGGAAGTTTACAATCTAACAAACCCTAAAATGGGTGTCTCCCTCAAAGGACTGTCCTGCCAGTAAAGGTGACATCTGACTTGTCAAGATTCATTCATGCAAAGGAACTCTCAATTTTGCCTTGAAGCCCTCTGGTCAGAAAGGAGTGGCAAGTTTTCCTGTTCTCACTTGAGAACAGGGAAAACTGAGCCCCTTTGGAGTGGAGGGTCTCAGATACCTGGGAGTACTGACTCCTTAACTTTACTTTTCTAGGGGATATGGTATACTGTTGTCCCATTTCTGAATGGTCAGCAGAAATAGTCTCTGTTCCCACAGAGGCTTTCTGGGAGGCTGTCTCAGAGCAGAGTTATATTCCTCTGAGGAAGAAGATGGTGGGGTCCAAGGTGTTTTCTTGTTTTCCTGCTCATCCACCAGTTCTGGGTGGGTCTTGGTCCTGAATCTGTAGTCCTGCCTTTGTCAGCATGAACTATGCCCCCTAACAATTGGAAGAGAAGCCTTTTAAGTACACTCATCACATATTTCTCCTTTAGGAGTACCCTGAAGGCTGTGAGCAAGTGGTCAAAGGCAAGAAACTCATGCAGTGTCTCCCAAATCCAGAGGAGGTGAGATTGGCCCTGGAGGTGTATAAGCTGTACCTGGAGATTCAAACACTGGAGCTTCAGAAAGATGAGGCAAAGCAAGCCACTCAGGAGGGTTCACCGTAATGTTTCCCATGAAGGGGTGGAAAATGTGCCTTGCTGCCTTAAATCCAATATGGATCACTTCAGTTAATCACCATTACCATCTCTTTTACACCATCAATTGTGGTAATAATTATCTAGAAAGAGTAATTGGTTAATATTTAGTGCTTTGAGACTGTAGAATTATTGACCATTTTCTGATTCATATTTTTGCTTTTCTGGACACAGAGTACACATTTTATCAATTAAACAATTTACATATCCAACAGTATTTTGTCTTCGTGGTCATTAGGACTCTGTGAAATGAGGTCTATGAAAAAACCCATACATAAAGTTGATATATTTATTTTACTGTAGGGACCTTGGACATATGAACATGGGTTCACACCAATACATTTCCATGGATTGCCTTTACTCCACAGTTCACATGTACAAGTCACTCAGGTGTTCAGTATTTAGATTAAACATCAACACACCCCAAAAGCCTTGTCCGTTGTCCCCCATTTGAAGCAGTCACGCACTTTTCTAAACCCCCATGCACTTGACCTCTGCCTCACTAATGCTCCCTTTCGGCTTTTGGCTTGTGAGAAGGAGATTCACGTCTGTGTCTGATCTCCTGATTCCATCCTCAGGAACAGACTCTGAAAGCCTGATGAGTGGAAGCCCACCCGGCAGCCACCTTTGTGCTCCCAAGTCCTTGTTCTGATATGGTCCTCATTTTCCTTAATAGAAATTAAAATGGCTCAAGCAACTACCCCCCACATGAGGAGAAACCCCATATTAATCACATTTATGTCTCGGGGTGTTTGGCGACTTCCTCCAACACTTGCATCCTCTAAAATCTCTCTCTCATTCATATCTCAGTTCCTTTGGTTGTTCTATCTCCTTTATACACAGAACTCTATGGGGGAACAGTGACCTCTTTAGTTTAGTTCCCCCAAACATACTCCAATGAGACAAGGGTGTGTAGCAGGCTTTCACTAAACCTTAGATAGGTTTGAATTGCTATAGTAACCTACTTAATATAGAAGGTATCTGTCCATGGTCTTTTTTTTTTTTATTCACTATTTTTTAATTCCAATACTGTATTTCACTCTATGTATAATATACTCATTCATCTTCATATAGAAATACTGCTAAGTGAGTTACCATAACCATGGTCTTAAAAGCCATTTGTCTGGTCCTTTTACTCAGAATTTCTTTTGGTTGATGTTTATTTTGGGTTTCTCCTGAGACAAGTGGGGATCTACTTTCCTTGGGAGGTGCCCCAGAAAGCACTGTGATTGAGTGGGGTAGTAAGATGGGGGAGTGAGGACAGCCTCAAGAGGTCATTGCTGTTGCAAGCAGAAGCTCAATCATGCTGACTGCCTTCTGGGAACATGGGGAACACAAACCCGAGTTGTCTTTCTAAGGAGGATGAGCTGGGGTATTTATTCAACAGTACCCTCCTCTCATTGGTAAAGACTTGCTCTAGCAGCACTGACACCCAATCACATCTGACCCCACTGTGGGCCGGTGGGGCCAGCAATAAGACATCAAGGCCGAGACACACGGGTAGCCAATGGCTCTGTGGGGAAGCTTGTGGTAATCTCCAGAGCAGGGATGTGGGAAGAACACAGATGATGTCTTCTCCAGTTGCTTTTTCTCTGTGGACATGTTGTTCCAGTCTATGCTTTTTTCCCTACTCAAATCTCTCATTTGCCTTTATTAGACTCCTGCAACAGTTGGATTTTGTAGCCCTTAACACAATTCCCTTCATTTTTTCACAGTGAGCAGTTTAGTTCTTCGTCCTCCATTGGGCTCTTTTCCAATTGTGGTATTTCTTGTTATATGAATTCTAACAAATCATATATTTGCTCACACTGCCTAAAAAACAGTTAAAATTCACCAATCCCCTGTAACAAATATTATTCCTCTTATTTTTTGGTTTGGGATGTGAGGATGTAGTATGAGCCTCAGGGGTTCTTCAGACACTTTGTGAATGGGATTGCACCATCATATGCTCTCATTGTCCAAATACCTTGTGTTTTATAATTATCTTCACATTCATCACCAAAAATATGATCTAAGAAAGTGGAATATCCTGTTAGGAATGGGAGTGAGCTGAGAAGGCTTAGGAAAGCTTTATTAGAAGAATCTGCAAGAGAGAAACCTGTTCAATTTGGTGCTCATTGAGGGTTTGTGTGAGAGGAAGAGAAGGGACCTGGATATTTTATACCAAAAATTTAAAGTTTAGAACATACAGAAAAATAATTTCCATTGCCTTATGAGGAGGGTGTAGGGCAGATGTATTTATTTTAAAAAAATTTAAATAGCCAGCATAGTCTCATGTTAGCAGGAGCTGGATAATTGTAAGCAAAGGAAACCCAAAGAGATGTCCATTCTGTTTAAGTCTGTGTCTTCCTGCAATGGTTCTCTCTACTTCCAGCATCAGCAAGGACTGGAGGAGAAGCCGCTGGCCAGTTCCTTGCGATTAGATGTGGATAAATATCTGGCAATTGTTGTTTCACTCACTGGCTTTTACTACTTCTCACTCATCTTCTCCCACCAGCAGGAGTGATTATATGCTCCCATCTCCCTCCTTTGCCAACAAACCTCACTAGAAAAGCCTTCATTCATTCAGTACTGTAATAATTTGAAAACCATGTCTTTGCTTATTTATTTTATTTTGTTATGTGCTGATTGAATTAATTTCTTATTTCATTATAATTTATATCATTTATTATTTATATCACATTATTTCATTTTTTTAACTATAGTGCATATCTTCTCTACAATTGAATAAAAAT
Organism: Delphinapterus leucas; assembly: GCF_059928025.1. Lineage (NCBI taxonomy): Eukaryota > Metazoa > Chordata > Mammalia > Artiodactyla > Monodontidae > Delphinapterus > Delphinapterus leucas. Next base: position 41,971,264 of record NC_143129.1, read on the forward strand.
GTAATTTCTATTTCATACTATATAGTATCATTGAACACTGCTTGCAATTATACTCACTAATGAGTTCACTGATTATTAGATAAAGATAGTTGATGTTTTTAAATGTATTATATACATAGAAATCCTTGGTAGATTTTTGTAGCTGTGTTTAAGAATGTTTTACTGATACAGAGAAACTGGTTTGGATATTGGGATAGGTTGGGAAAGAATAATTTTTCTCATTTTCATAAATGAAATTAAGATTTCTACTATCTGATTCTTACTTCCACATCATTTTATTAGTGGATTAGAATTGAATAGCTAAGTATGCTTATATTTTGGTATTATTTATGTGCTCAGATAAAGAATTCTACCTCAAGCTTCATTCTTTTTTTTTTTTTTTTTTTTTTTTTTTAAACATCTTTATTGGGGTATAATTGCTTTACAATTGTGTGTTAGTTTCTGCTTTATAATAAAGTGAATCAGTTATACATTCAAGCTTCATTCTTTAGCTGTAAAGCAGAAATAGTTGAGGCTTTTTTTTTTTAATATTTATTTATTTAATTTTGGCTGTGTTGGGTCTTCGTTTCTATGCGAGGGCTTTCTCTAGTTGTGGCAAGTGGGGGCCACTCTTCATCGCGGTGCGCGGGCCTCTCACCATCGCGGCCTCTCTTGTTGCGGAGCACAGGCTCCAGATGCGCAGGCTCAGTAGTTGTGGCTCACGGGCCCAGTTGTTCCGCGGCATGTGGGATCTTCCCAGAACAGGGCTCGAACCCGTGTCCCCTGCATTAGCAGGCAGATTCTCAACCACTGCGCCACCAGGGAAGCCCTAGTTGAGGCTTTTAAATGTCAATCCTTCATGTTTCCTTCCTTGCCATTCTCTGTGAGTATAAAGTATAAAGTATACAGAGGCTATAATTCACACTGATATGAATTATTTCTCCATTCTTTACTTTATTCTTTTATTTAAATGCCTCTCAAAATATCTAAAATAAATGCGTGTACACATAAACAAATATTGAAACAATAAAGGTGGATGTAAACAGTGCAACTCCATTACATTTTTCTTTTTTCATTTTAAATTTCACACTTAAAGTTTTAATTTTTAAATAAAATTATAATTATAACTTTAAATTAAAGTTATAAATTATATAAAATTATACATTATATAAAAATTATAAATTGTAAACCACATTACAAGTGAAACTATTTTTTTTTTTCTTTTTCTTTTTCTTTTTTTTTTGTGGTACGCGGGCCTCTCACTGTTGTGGCCTCTCCCGTTGCAGAGCACAGGCTCCGGACGCGCAGGCTCAGCGGCCATGGCTCACAGGCCCAGCCACTCTGCTGCATGTGGGATCTTCCTGGACTGGGGCACGAACCCGTGTCTCCTGCATCGGCAGGTGGACTCTCAATCACTGCGCTACCAGGGAAGGCCTGACACTATTTCTTGACTTATCAATCTTATTTATCTTTAAAATTAATTTAAAACCTAAGTACATTTAACAAGTTAGTGCACTAACTGGACCCACGCAATCCCTTTTCCCTAGTCTCAGAGAAACACTGTCACTTCTTTTAACATTTTTTTTGTCCTGGTATTTATCACCATATTTTTACCTAACTTGTTTTTTCTACTTCTTAATGAATTGTCCAGTTGTCTATTGAATACAAACAAAGATTCAATCATCTTCTAATTTAATCACCTGCATTTCTTCCTTCTTCCTGTGTAGTTATTGCACAATTTCAGTTACACGTTGTGACTGAACTAAATCAAGTAGTGTTTTGTGAGCATGTTCCTCTCTTTACAACCTTCTTTTGTTCTGTCCTGTGTTGATGGTGCCCTTTTTGGTGAAGTTGTCTGCTTGCTTGCTTAGTTTTCTATATTTCTATTTCCAATTCCTCCTAAATGCTCCAAGAGATTTTTCAGTCTACCAAGATTGTTCCAATGTTCAGGGACATCAGGTGCTTATCAACTCCCTTCTAGTCCCAATAGACCCTCCTCTCAGAGCCCTCCACTCTCCCACTTGGCCTTAGTTTAGGTTCCACCAGGAGCAGACCCTGAAACAAGAATTAAAGTGTAAGTAGTTTGTTTGGAAGATGCAGGAAACACCAGGAAATGAGTAGGGCAGTGAGACAGGGAAGGAAAGACAGACAATAAAGGTATGTTGTCAAGCCAGTTAAGATGACAGGAGCCTAACACCAGGGGAAACTGGTAAAGATGTTGAACTCACACCTCAGGGTAATCACCCAAAGGTGAGGGAGCTGGGGTAGTGATACTAACTTCCATCAGTTGTTAATTGAGAGCTGCTTCTGGGAGGTGTTACTTACCACCATTTTTCCCGCTAAGCCAAAATCAGAATGGCTTTAAATAGTTCTGGAAAAGCCTAGGCAAAAGGAAGCAGAACTGGCATCTGGAAGTTATCCAGACCGTGCTGAAGTGGTAGGGCCCTAGTGACATGGACAGGATGCTTGATGGTCTGCTACACACTTCAGCACATGGTGGATGCTCTCACACCTGCAGACTCACTTCTCTTACTTTCTCTGGTTCTTGGATCCATGTTTTCCTCTTCCTTGAATTTTCATTTTACTAAAGCCCATCCTTTGGGAACTGCCCGAGAAATGATGCATAGGAAGTAAAAATTTGGGTCTTGGCATGTTTGAAACTCTCTTCATTTTCACACTTGATTGATAGTTTGGCTGTGTGTAGAAGGCTGGGTTAAAAATAATTTTCCCTCTCATTTTAAAGGGATTTCTCCACTGTCTTATTACTTCCAGTACAGCTATTGAGAAGTCAGAGGACATCCTGACTTCTGACCTGATTTTCTGCCCCCTACTCTGGAAGTTTTAAAGATACACTCATCACCCGTGACATTCTAAAATATCATGTTGATGCACTTTGCTACATTTTATTTCTTCATTCACTTTGCCGGTTTTTGATGAGTGCTTTCAGACTGTAAACTCATGTTCTTCTGGTCTGAGAAATTTTCTTATGTAATTTCTTCAATAATATTTCTTCACTGTTTTCTTTTCCTGAAGTCCAATTAGTCTGATATTGGATCTCCCTGTTGATTGGTTGATTGTCTACTTTTGCTATGTTTTCTGTCTTCATTCTTACCCCCAGCTCTTCACACACTTCCTGGGAGATTCTCTTGGCTTTATATTCCAACACTTTTGTTGAATTTTTCAATTTCTTTTAAGAATATTTAATGTTTTCCAAATGATTTCTATTCTTTTCTTTTTCTTAAAAAAAAATAATATCCTGTTCTCTCTACCTAGATTCATTCTTGACTCCTTGGAGCTATTTGTAATAGCTAGTGTTATTTTGCTCCCTGCAAACCCTTATTAATGATCACTGGTCAGTTCTTTCTGAAGAGTGAGGCCTGAATAATCTCATTTAAAATTCCGCGTATATGAACAAATTTTGCTGACTGTAGGCTTACTTGCAGTCTGATGGGACAGGTGAGGCATTTTTAATTAAATTGTCATAACAGAGACTGCTAATTGTTTTTCTATATTAACCCCCTTTTGATTTTAAGAAGTAGAACCCCTTCTACCATTTAAAATTATCAGCAGGACACATTGCATCTCTTCACTAGAGCCTACCTTGGAGCAACTTTCCAATGGATGTGACTTCCTGGTCACTTACTTAAAAAAGAAGCTGCTTGACAGAGTTATAGATATAGAAAACAAATAGGTGGTTACTAGAGGGGAGAGGGTGGGGGAAGGAAATAAATAGGTGAGGGAGATTAAGAGGTACAAACTTCCAGTTGCGGAATAAATGAGCCACCTGTACGAAACGTACAGTGTGAGGAATATAGTCAGTAACTATGTAGTATTTTTGTATAATGACATATTGTACCTATGTTTATCATGGTGATCATTTTGAAATGTATAAAAATATTGAATCACTATGTTGTGCAACAGGAACTACCGTAGTGTTGTAGGTCAATTATGCTTCAAAAACAAACAAACTGATAGAAAAAGAGATCAGATTCAGGTGGAAGGGGGAATTGGATGAAGGCAGTCAAGAGGTACACACTTCCAGTAATAAGATAAATAAGTGCTAGGGATGTAATGTACCACATGATAAATATAATTAACACTGATGTATGTTACATATGAAAGTTGTTAAGAGAGTAAATCTTAAGGGTTTTTATCACAAGAAAAAATTTTCTATTTCTTTAATTTTGAATCTATATGAGATGATGGATGTTCACTAAACTTATTGTGATAATCATTTCATGATACATGTAAATCAAATCATTATGCTGTACACCTTAAACTCTCATAGTGCTGTATGTCAATTATATCTCAATAAAACTGGGAAGGGGGTGGGGGTAAGAAGCTGCTTGCTCTCTGATTCCTTTTTCCCCATGGTGAAGGCTGAGATGCTGACAGAGTGCTGGTGAACCAACTTCCACCATGCCGAGGAGGGTAGCATCCCGTGGGATGCTGAAGCAACAAGGAGGAAGGGACCTGGTCCTTGGTTAATCATGTGGGCAGAACTGCTGACCATCCTAAATGCCCTTATGCCTCCTGTTTCATGAAAGACAAATACATTTCTGTCTGATTTGAGCCACTGAGCTTTTGGATGTCCTGTTTCTTGACAAATACAGAGTGGGGAAGCCCCCAATATTAGTGTTTATTAGTGTCTTCTCTGCTGCTGTCTAGTTTCTCCAGAGAAAGAGCTTCTGGTCTTCTGCTTGCTTATTTACAACTTGAACTTCTACCATGCAAGACGAGAAGATTATTGCTTCTATATTCTCTTTGGATTCTGTTTTCTCCCTCTACCACTCAGCCTATTTCCATCACATTACTTTTGCACTATCAACATTGAGAGAACTTTCATTTTTCCTGAAATAGTTGCTCCCTTTCCTAAAATGCAGAGGATTTGCATTTGTCTCTTTGTTTTAATGAAATGTCTTCCCTTCCACTATGATTAGTTCATCTTTGCATTTCCCTCAGAGGTTTGCTCACAGTGATGTTGAATAATTATGTTGTGAGTAAAAAGTGTATACAGTTGTATGAAATGTTAATTTGGTGCTAAAGTTTAGTTCAGTCTAAGAAAGTCAGCTACAAAGCCTCAGCTGCCAAATATTCTCTGAACACAGGAAAATGAATTACAGCTAAGTGGATTATTGCTATTCTAGGTTTAATAACCTTGGGGAGAAGGAAATTGGTAAACCAGAAGCTCTGCCATGAAAATTTTTAACTAAGGGGAGACTCTATTGATTGTACTGACATTTTGTATTTATGGGAGCCCAAAAAAGGGGCATGTTATTTTCTAAAATTCCTTTGAATCCAGGAGTTATTCTTCTTAGTCCTTTTGTCACCAATTTCAGGCAAATAACCGATTTTCTGATACCGATAATGAGCCTATTTGCAGATTTAAATATATGATGAGTTCTCTTATATTCAAAATATATTTAAATACTCTACATGAATTTATGTAATTAAAAAAAATTTATTTCCCAAAACTATTTTTTCTTAGAACCTTTAGATGTCATCTAGCTCAATACCTGATGGAAGCTTGAGTATTGCAAGTTTTAAATTATATCCATTTTTAAGGTATACCAGAATGTACATGTTATCAATCTGGGTCTAATCAGGAGAGAGAAACCACACAATGATTTAAACAGGGGAAGTTAAATATAAAGAATTATTAAATTGTGATAAAAGAGAAGCTATAGGCTCTAAGAAAACTCTATATGGTTTCCTAGGGCTGTGGGAAAGTACTCAAGAAAGGACAAACTTCAAAGGAGGGCCTTTTCCAATGCTTGGGTTTCGATCTCATTGGAAAAGGTATAACTGCAACCTACTAGATGCTGGGGAAGTTCAATAAGTTGCCTGGACCAGAGATGGTGTACAGAAACCACGCTTGGGAATGCAGGCAGGGCATAAATGAGCTGCAGCTGGTGAGTATGCACGTGGGCCTGAAGCTGGCCAGGGGCACTAGAGCATTCTGTGTTAGTGAAGTGACTGCCGATGGTAGCCAGGAGCATAGGTGTGCAGAGTGATAGGGAATCCAGTGGCAAGCCTACAAGACAGAGATGGGGTGCAGGCACATGGCAGCTGGTGGCCAGGTGTGCAGGCATGCAGACAGAGTGCCAGTGTGGCAAGAGGCCTGGAATAGCACCACTGTCAGGAGAACCACAGGAAGGTGGTGGCCAGACCAGTTCAGGGCTGCAAAATTACCATGGGATTCTGCATTCTGGGCACAGGGCTGGGGCAGAGTGCTAGTAGGTATCCTTACACTCACAATGCTAACCCGCTGTGAAGCAGCAGGAAACAGCAGGAGCGTATCTTCTTCCCACAATGTTCCTCTAGCACCCTCTACTGAGAAAGCTTAGCATCATGCTCACTGCAAAGCGGAAATGTTTAAAGGAATTCTGTTCATGATCACAGTTGTGTGTAATAAATGGTGAATTTGGAGCTAAAGGCAATACATTGATAAATAGCAGAGCATGAATAACTTAAAGTTGCTAAAATAAAAATGTGAAGTCAAAATCACTCAACGATTGCTTAGAGTTAAATCTATAAAGAAGGAAATGCTGGAAGAGTAGCAGCAAATTTATTAAAATCTAGGTTTATAATCTAAATTTTGTTTATTTTCCACCAAGGAAAAAATGGGAAATACAATGGTTATGTATTTCCTGTTGGTTGATAAAACTAAAAATATTTCTGACAGAGGACCTTATTTGCTCTTACTAAAATAGGTGATATTAAAATAGAAAATTAAAATTTATCTCATGGGTTATTTTATTAGAAACTGTGAATAACGTCATGGACAGCACCATCACCAATTTCAAAGCTATTCTTCCAATAGCCAAATATATAGCGTTTTATAAGAACTGAGTTGATCTATTAAAACGTAAGTTGAGATTGATGTTTTTGCAAGGAGTTAAGCTACTGTGAGTCTATCCAGACACATATCTACTAAAGCTATATTTTGAAGCAAAGATGGACCATGGAATATGGAATATATAGAGAAATGAATAAATAAGCATCTCTGTTAGACTAGTGATTCTCCAATTTGTTGCATATGAGAATCACTGGGGGCATTTCAGTAATAATTCAGATACTTGAAGACTTACCGGATGTATTTGTAGGGGATGGGGCCTGAGAGTCTGGATTTTTAACCACCACAGGGCATTTTTGGGGAACTGCCTGAACCAAATATGCGATCTCTCCTTGAGGGCAGCCCATAATCACTCACAGGTTGATACAGTGGTTCAAAGGCCCACTTCCCTTGACCCAATCTTGGACATCTTCAAAGGGCCATCCAGCTTTCGAGTGCCCTGGAGATCTGCTGAAACTTTTTTTTTTTACATCTTTATTGGAATATAATTGCTTTACAATGGTGTGTTAGTTTCTACTTTATAACAAAGTGAATCAGTTATACATATACATATGTTCCCATATCTCTTCTCTCTTGCATCTCCCTCTCTCCTACCCTCCCTATCCCACCCCCCCCAGGGTGTCACAAAGCACTGAGCTGATCTCCCTGTGCTATGCGGCTGCTTCCCACTAGCTATCTACCTTACGTTTGGTAGTGTATATATGTCCATGCCTCTCCCTTGCTTTGTCACAGCTTACTTTTCCCCCTCCCCGGGTCCTCAAGTCCATTCTCTAGTAGGTCTCTGTCTTTATTCCTGTCTTACCCCTAGGTTCTTCATGACATTTTTTTTTCTTAAATTCCATATATACGTGTTAGCATACGGTATTTGTCTTTCTTTTTCTGACTTACTTCACTCTGCATGACAGACTCTAGGTCTATCCACCTCATTACAAATAACTCAATTTCATTTCTTTTTATGGCTGAGTAATATTCCGTTGTATATATGTGTCACATCTTCTTCATCCATTCATCCGATGATGGACACTTAGGTTGTTTCCATCTCTGGGCTATTGTAAATAGAGCTGAAATGAATATTTTGGTACATGACTCTTCTTGAATTATGGTTTTCTCAGGGTATATGTCCAGTAGTGGGATTGCTGGGTCATATGGTAGTTCTATTTGTAGTTTTTTAAGAAACCTCCATACTTTCCTCCATAGTGGTTGTACCAATTCACATGCCCACCAGTAGCGCAAGAGTGTTCCCTTTTCTCCACACCCTCTCCAGCATTTATTGTTTCTAGAGTTTTTGATGATGGCCATTCTGACTGGTGTGAGATGATATCTCATTGTAGTTTTGATTTGCATTTCTCTAATGATTAAGGATGTTGAGCATTCTTTCATGTGTTTGTTGGCAGTCTGTATATTTTCTTTGGAGGAATGTCTATTTAGGTCTTCTGCCCATTTTTGGATTGGGTTGTTTGTTTTTTTGTTATTGAGCTGCATGAGCTGCTTGTAAATTTTGGAAATTAATCCTTTGTCAGTTGCTTCATTTGCAAATATTTTCTCCCATTCTGAGGGTTGTCTTTTGGTCTTGTTCATGGCTTCCTTTGCTGTGCAAAAGCTTTTAAGTTTCATTAGGTCCCATTTGTTTATTTTCGTTTTTATTTCCATTTCTCTAGGAGGTGGGTCAAAAAGGATCTTGCTGTGATTTATGTCATAGAGTATTCTGCCTATGTTTTCCTCTAAGAGTTTTATAGTGTCTGGCCTTACATTTAGGTTTAATCCATTTTGAGTTTATTTTCGTGTATGGTGTTAGGGAGTGTTCTAATTTCATTCTTTTACATGTAGCTGTCCAGTTTTCCCAGCACCACTTATTGAAGAGGCTGTCTTTTCTCCATTGTATATTCTTGCCTCCTTTATCAAAGATAAGGTGACCGTATGTGCGTGGGTTTATCTCTGGGCTTTCTATCCTGTTCCATTGATCTATATTTCTGTTTTTGTGCCAGTACCATACTGTCTTGATTACTGTAGCTTTGTAGTTTAGTCTGAAGTCTGGGAGCCTGATTCCTCCAGCTCCATTTTTCTTTCTCAAGATTGCTTTGGCTATTCAGGGTCTTTTGTGTTTCCATACAAATTGTGAATTTTTTTTTCTAGTTCTGTGAAAAATGCCATTGGTAGTTTGATAAGGATTGCATTGAACCTGTAGATTGCTTTGGGTAGTATAGTCATTTTCACAAAGTTGATTCTTCTAATCCAAGAACATGGTATATCTCTCCAGCTGTTTGTATCATCTTTAATTCCTTTCATCAGTGTCTTATAATTTTCTGCATATAGGTCTTTTGTCTCCTTAGGTAGGTTTATTCTTAGGTATTTTATTCTTTTTGTTGCAATGGTAAATAAGAGTGTTTCCTTAATTTCTCTTTCAGATTTTTCATCATTATTGTATAGGAATGCCAGAGATTTCTGTGCATTAATTTTGTATCCTGCTATGTTACCAAATTCATTGATTAGCTCCAGCAGTTTTCTGGTAGTATCTTTAGGATTCTCTATGTATAGTATCATTTCATCTGCAAACAGTGACTGTTTTACTTCTTTTCTGATTTGGATTCCTTTTATTTCTTTTTCATCTCTGATTGCTGTGGCTAAAACTTCCAAAATTATGTTGACTAATAGTGGTGAGAGTGGGCTACCTTGTCTTGTTCCTGATCTTAGTGGAAATGGTTTCAGTTTTTCACTATTGAGAACGATGTTGGCTGTGGGTTTGTCATATATGGCCTTTATTATGTTGACATAACTTCTGTCTATGCCTACTTTCTGGAGAGTTTTTATCATAAATCGGTGTTGAAATTTGTTGAAAGCTTTTTCTGCATCTACTGAGATGATCAAATGGTTTTTCTTCTTCAGTTTGTTAATATGGTGTATCACATTGATTGATTTGTGTATATTGAAGAATCCTTGCATTCCTGGGATAAACTCCACTTGATCATGGTTTATGATCCTTTTAATGTGCTGTTGGATTCTCTTTGCTAGTATTTGGTTGAGGATTTTTGCATCTATTTTCATTAGTGATATTGGCCTGTAGTTTTTTCTTGTGACATCTTTGTCTGGTTTTGGTATCAGGGTGATGGTGGCCTCATAGAATGAGTTTGGGAGTGTTCCTCCCTCTGCTATATTTTGGAAGAGTTTGAGAAGGATAGATGTTAGCTCTTCTCTAAATGTTTGATAGAATTTGCCTGTGAAGACATCTGGTCCTAGGCTTTTGTTTGTTGGAAGATTTTAAATCACAGTTTCAATTTCAGTGCTTGTGATTGTTTATATTTTCTCTTTCTTCCTCATTCAGTCTCAGAAGGTTGTACTTTTCTAAGAATTTGTCCATTTCCTCCAGGTTGTCCATTTTATTGCTATGTAGTTACTTGTAGTAATCTCTCATGATACTTTGTATTTCTGTGGTGTCAGTTACTTCTCCTTTTTCATTTCTAATTCTGTTGATTTGAATCTTCTCCTTTTTTTTTTCTTGATGAGTCTGGTAATGGTTTATCAATTTTATTTATCTTCTCAAAGAACCAGCTTTTAGTTTTATTTATCTTTGCTATCATTTCCTTCATTTCTTTTTCATTTATTTCTGATCTGATGTTTATGATTTCTTTCCTTTTTTTTTTTTTTTTGCGGTACGTGGGCCTCTCACTCTTGTGGCCTCTCCAGTTGCGGAGCACAGGCTCTGGATGCACAGGCTCAGCGGCCATGGCTCACGGGCCCAGCCGCTCCGTGGCATGTGGGATCTTCCTGGACCGGGACATGAACCCGTGTCCCCTGCATCGTCAGGCAGACTCTCAAACACTGCACCACCAGGGAAACCCCAAACTGTATGTTTTTATTCATTTTTCTTTCCTTATTGCACTAGCTAGGTCCTCCAATATTTTGCTGAATAGGACTGATGAGAGTCAATATCCTTGCCTCAACTTCTAATCTTAAGGGAAAAGCATTCATTGTTTTAGCAGTAAATGATAATATTTATAGTTTTTTTTAAAAACGTAGGTTTCCTTACCTTGATAGCTTTCATTCCAAAGATCAGAGTACTAATGTGAGGGTCCTATGAACTGCTATACACTTGAGGACCATAGAAATGACCACCAGGTGGGTCCAAAAACCCAATAGATCACTGTGAGATTGACATGAACTAGGAATCCTTTTATTGCCTGGCTCCTGTAGCATCTATTTTAATGGGGTCATGGTGACACTTTATGTTCCCAGGTACCAGAGATAGTTCAGATCCAACAAGTCTCTAAAGATTCTAGTGCACAATGACTTAAGTAAATTACTGAAGATTCCTTTGGGGCAAGGACTGGAGAAGTATACAATATATATACTTGCCATGGTGTTGCACAGTCCTTCCTCATAGGAATCTGTCCTCACTTTCAGTCTGAGAACTGGTGAGAAAATTACCAAGCGGGGAGGGTGGAAAGTAACTGAGTAAAAGATCATGACATTCAATGGAAGTAGCTGACCTTGGTCTTTGTATCATTCATTTTTGACCTCTTTTAATTATATATCAAGAAATTCCCATGTTGGCTGATCCTTACCCTAAGGAACATCGTATCTATTAACCCTCTTCACAGATTCTACAGGTCAGGATATCCTCTTCCCTTGGCTGCATTCCAACCTTACTGCCCTACATGCCTCACTCTTAAGGAGGCTCTCATTTTCAGGGTCAGCGTTTCCACAACCTGAGAATAAGTTCTTATTTAATTTTGCATCCTAGGCACATCTCTTGCATCTCCCTGGTTCTAGCCCTCCAGTATTTTTCACCTAACCTGCTTTTGAAGGTTAAGTTCTTCCACTTAGCCCTGCTATCCTGGGATTCTATATTCCCCAGTGCTGCTAAACAGCCATGTTTGATAACAGCATCTCCTACCATAAGATGCAGCCTTCAGAGGGCCAGCCACAACTAAGTTACTGTATAATTTTGGTCCTTGTCACTAGTACATTGCTTATTGTCCTCAGGGCTCCCATGAAGAAGATAGCAGGTTGGTCTTCTGGTTTTATAAATTAGATCATTCTAACACGTCTACTTCTCTGAGCCTTTGATCACTTCCTACTTAGCCTGTCATGGCCGTTCTGACATCTCTACACATTTAATATTGACCATCATTTTTACTAACCTTCCCAAATCATCCAGAAACATGTAAGAACTGACATTCAGGGCACTTGCCAGGGTGTTAAATCTTGTGTTAAGGGAGAATATCCCCTATCCTGACAAACTCTCCCTTATACCGCTTTGGGATCCCCTCCTAGGCATGCTCTCCTATCTCCAAACTCATGCTAACTAGGTCCCATAGATCCTGCATATGATTTCTCTCTTCCCTCAGCAGGCGTGGCATGCCTTTAGTCAGTTCATGCTGAGATTTGATTCCAGCTATTGGTCTGATGCCTGGAGGGGAGGTGGGGGGGTAAATCTTGAGGAGGGCAATTATGGCCTTATAAGATATCTGCCACATTTGATTCCTCTGCATAGTCTTCAAGCAACAGGGACACTATCTTATAACAAGGGATACTGGGCCAATTATATAGGCTCTTTGGGTTTAGGGGAATCTGGTGTTCATGGTTCTGTAGTGCATCTACCCAGATATCCTCATTGAAAATCTAAAGGCACCATTCCTTCCAAAAGGGCCCTGAGTCTGAGTAGGAGGCTTGCCAGGGTTAAGAATTCACCTTTTATTGAGGTTCTAGTATTCCTTTATGATTATACCCTGAACCTGGTCCTTAGCATGATTAGCCTCCCAGCTACCTGAGATAACGGTTTCTTTAAATAGTAACTAGTAGCTTTCACACTTGGATTTGAATTGTGATTGATTGTGTTGAGCTCTCATTTTCAGGCAAGGGGTACTGGGCCTGCATCAATGGTACTCAACTGTCCCTTGCAAAATCCTAATAATTGCTATTTTTATTACACTTCTCAAGTGTCAGAGATATTGCACAGCCAATGCATCTCCTTCCATCTACATGCCATGAGAGTTTACCAGGTAAAAATGTTTTTCGTTGCAAGGACACAGCAAGCCAGGACTATCAATATTTCATGAATCACCAGAGATGGAGTCTTGATGGTCAGTTGGCTGAAGAATGATCCAATTCTAGGATCCCATTCTTAGAGTTTGCTTCCTAGATGCATTAGTGGTACAAACTGTCTTCAGTCAGCTTCTTCAGAAGGCATTCAGATGCATGTGAATTTTTGATGCCGTGATCTTCAGCAAAAACAAAAAGAAAAAACAACTCTAGGGGAATAAAGCAGCAGGATACGGAGAGAAAGGAGCTGATCAAGGACTGTTCTCAGGTTAAGTGGAGAATCACCTGATCCATGGTGGCTCTAGAGTGTAGATTGCACCACAGCATTGTCCAGCCTTGAGGCAAGGAGTCATAGCTTTTGTATTCCAATATCAGTCGGCATTCGTTGCTCCTGGGGGACAGGGTATAACTTCCTAGGTACATCAGGATGGGGTGTTTCTTGCCATCCCAGCACATTCCCTGGAGGAGGTCACAGGTCCAAGCCATTAACTGCAGCACCAGCAGCAACTGGAGGGTGAGACTACTATTGAGTAAAGGCCAACAATGCTGATTTACTCCCAAATGGTTGGTTCAGTGTTCTGAAGGAAAACCATTATTGGCCAGTAAGTGGAAATTATTTTGGTATAAAGAAAAAATCTTGAATTTATAAGCAGTCTTGGGTTCAGAATTTGGCTTAGCTGCTCATTATCTGAAATGTTTGGGGGCAGTTTACTTAATCTATTTGAACCTGTTTCCTCATCTATGCAAAGAGGAAGGTAAGAACCAGGTCACAGGTTTTTCTGAGGATCAGTTATGATAACTTAGGTAAAGTTCTGGTATGTGATGTGTTTAAAGATTAAAAGCAGCTCAGCAAAACTTTCTGGTTAATCATTTAAATTGCTTTATTGTGGCTCCTCTTTCTAAAGGCAGCAGCCATTTAGTAGGTTTATTTATTTTTTCTTTCTATCTAGGAAGTTGAAATTTAATTTTGTTTTCTTTAGTATGCCAAAGATGTTCACTCAGCTATATTTGGTAATTCTTCTCATTTATTTTTGAGAAGTAAGCATTTTGGCTATTATTGATATGTAGAGTCACTCCAGGTCAGCTGAGCAGTGAAGTTCATTAGGACAGTTCTCTGAACTTAGTCTTCTCTTTTGTTTAGCCAACTATCTTCATCTCCTCTAGGAACAGTAATCCACAGTTGGTGGGCAAAGTATAGAATCCACGTTAGTAGTTTCTTCTGGCCCACTAAAGGAGACAAAATTTAGGAAATGATCTGGATGAATAGACAGGCAGTCCCAGATGGTTAAGAGAAATCTTAGTCTTGGGGGTTAATAATCCATGAAAAATAACACATGTGCCTTCCATCCACTTGTCTTTTAGTGCTTAGAGACAAAATTTGGGGCTTCACTCAAATCCAGCATCATTCAGATATTCTGAGAGTCATAATAAATCTTCCTTTCTTCTTAACTCATCATCCCCAACAACTTAACTTTCAGTGCATGCTTTTTCTGTGCTACAAACACAGGCTAAAATAGTTCCTACACTAGAATATATTCCTATAGTGAATTATTTGCTTTTTTATGTGCATTAGAAGACCCAGGAAATAGGGAAAAGAAGTTCCTACTGAAGTATTGTGAGAACAATTATTGTTTGGGCAAGATCTTTAGTATTTTCACACTGAGAGACATTTTACTCTGTTCTGGCTAGACTGCGGGCTATCTAGGGAGAAACATAATTTTCTAGACTTTTAAAAAACCTATTTATCTGTGAGCAATTCATACCCCTGATTAAAGACACCACTCCCTGGACAGGGACTGCTTCTCAGACGTCTTATCTCCCCTCATGCTATGGCTTCTACCTCCTGAGGAGACAACTGTGCATTAGACACTGTGCATCATGAGCTGAAGTCCTTGCACCATGTGTTCTTGTTTACTCAGAGAACATCATGTATATAAATCCAGAAAGGAATTCATCATGTTCTGTATCTGAACTGCAAGAAAGTCTTGGGGTTACAATAGTAAATACATACAGAATTCCTGAGGCCTCCAGATGCTTCTGCCCAAGAAGGGGCCTTCTGAGCTTGTCCCTGTCAGAGCTATGCCAAGCACCTGGCCTTCTAGTCACTCCCCCAATCCCTCCCCTTTACTGGCACATAGCTGGGCTTTGCCAAGGCTGCTTTTCTTTGCTTAGACACCATTTCAACTGTTGCTTACTTTTCCTCATCTTGATCCAAGGTGTCTGAGAACAGCTGAGTGCCACTGTGGCCCCTCTGAGACTGTGCCATGGCCACCAATTTGTCTTGCATTTTCCCAGCACTGCATCTTTTTGGGGTCTTGGTGCTATTGCTGTGCCCTTCCTGCTTGTGTGGTGAGTACAGAGGTTATGGGAAAAGGGGGTATTTTCTCTAACATATGTAGAAAAATACCCAATTAAGAATTAATCAAATACAGTGAAATGCAGGGAGATCAGCTCGGTGCTTTGTGACCACCTAGAGGGATGGGATAGGGAGGGTGGGAGGGAGACGCAAGAGGGAGGAGATATGGGGATTATGTATATGTATAGCTGATTCACTTTGTTATAAAGCAGAAACTAACACACCATTGTAAAGCAATTATACTCCAATAAAGAGGTAAAAAAACAAAAAGAAAAACAAAACAAGTTCAGTGAAATGATGGTATATCATAATCTTTTTGAGAGAGTGCAATGAACTATATTAATAAGAAATAAAATTTAAGTATAAAAGAAGTTGTTCCAATTCAGATAGAGGATTTTATAGTGTCTAGAATAACAAAGTGTTGAAATGCAAAAATTCTTGTGAGGCTGCTTTAGCAAGGAATAATCTTTAATTTTTAAAACAATTTCTTGAATTTAAATGCTCTAAAATGCTTAAGACAGATTACTTTCCAAATAGGTTAATTATACCATCTACAATCTTAGTTATTGCTTAATTTTTAAAAATTCCATCCATAAACAAAAATATTTTCTGTTATTACAAATACGGAGTAAATTTTCTAGAGTAAAAATATAGAGTGCTTCATGAATTCTAAACCATTATATAAAAGTAAGGCATGGTTATTGAAATGTAAGAAAATTTTTAGCAATGAATGAGAAGCCAAAGCATTTGAGAGAACTTACCAGAACTGAAGACCTGTCACTATGAAAATTAATTTATTTTTACAGAATTTAGATGGAAATGTCCTCTAAGCAAAGTGATGTTTTATTCTTTTGTTAGCTAACATTTTATCTAGGAGAATTAATTTTCATAATAAATTTAAAATATTTATGAATTTGTTCCCTGAAACAGCTGTCATGGCATAAAAATGGGAGATTTGGGATAGCTTAGAGGGAATATTCCGAGCTGAAAATAATGGCTGAATGCTCTTATGTGAGCTAGCTTACTGATTTAGAAATGTGGAAGCCATGTTTTCTTCCTCACTGAGACTGGTAAGGGGGAAAGCATGGGTTAATTGAGGAATATCTATATTTGAAAGATGATTTTTTCATATCAGATGCATGAACATTATTGAGGGACAGTATTAATTTCGGTTATAGTATCAGTACAGGATAAAGAACTTTATGCTTGGGGGTTTTCAGTCCTCCAACTTTATCTCTAAGTTCCCCTCTTCTAGAGACTGAGGTAGTAGAGGAAAGCCTTATCAAATTTGTCAACAAGTCTTTCAATTATTTTTTCATGTTTCTGTTTCCCTTTCTCTTTCTCTTCTGTTCCCTCAAATCTTCCCATTACCCATGACCCCGACTCTTTGAAATGGCATTTAATGTCTGCCAACTCTGATGTAAAACTCCCTTTCTGATTCTGCCTCCCCTCTCTCACAGTAATGACCTTCTGAGGCCAGAGACTTCGCCATTGCCTCAATATCCATCTGCCTCTCACATCTTGTCAACTACTTACCTTCTATCCGTCCTTCAAGGTATCTCCAACTTATTCCTGGATGCCTTCCCTGGATACTCTGGTGCCCAGTTCTGTCACCACCTTCTCCTACAGAACTAATTTCCTGTTCTAATCCTCTGGCACAAGTGTGACTAGTGTTGTGGTAGAACTATTTGTATGGTTAAATCTTATGTTTTAAAGTACACTGCAAGAAAAACCTAGTACAGAACTGTATATATGTACTTACTTATAAAAACTCAGAGCCATTTTTATATTTTTATGGAGGTGCTTAATCTGAGGTTTAAGAAAGGCTGTATGGAAGCTGTTGATTTATACACAGATGAATTTCTTTTCCTCACAACTAAAACAGAACTTACTTGGAGTTACCGTTACTATGCTTTCTGAACCCTCCAGAGTTGAAGTTTTGGGAGGAGCACAGGTAAGGGAAACAAGAACCTGAGCTGGCTCTTGGCCTCATGGGTATTTAAAGCTTATCCTCTCTTGTGAGTTTTTTTTTTTCTTTTTTAATTGGTCCTTCATCATCACTGAGGATCTTCTAAGCGCAATTTACAGTTCAGAGTCTGGCTGATCCAGGGATCCACCTCTGATCCTGGTTGTTCATTTCCTATTTCCTATCTCCTAGGTATCATCTGGTGACTTCTAGAGTTATTTTGTTTTTACAGAGGGCTTCCTCCCACCTCAGGAGACCCTTTTGGACTGGCCTGAGGACAATTCCACCATGACTGTCTTTCTCATGCAGCCCATTTCTAATCTACTGGAAGTGCTAACTCAGCCTTGCTTCTGATAATGTCAGGAGTCCAGGCCAACCTCAAAGCAACAGAAATCTGTTCTTCAGTCTCACCTTAGAGCCTTAGAGTGCCTGTTACTAGACAGCCCATCCTTTGCCTTTTAGATTTCTCAGACAGGAGCTAGACACTAGTTTGCTGTGACTAATGTCCCCCCAGCCTGAAAGGAGCCACATTAGGTTTTCTTAGTGATCTTCTGAGGGTCCTTCTCTCAATGTGAAGCATAAATTCTCTCACACATTAGCCTCACCTGGGACTGCAGGTGGTGTTCACAGGATATCGAAAGCTTTATAAAAATACTTCCCCAAGTATTATTCTTAAAATAATTTAAATTTCTGACCTGTCTTAAATTCCTGACATTGTCTTTAAGTGAGGGAGGTAAGAGTTTTCTAACTGGTTTCTGAGCTACTTGCTTAATCAAATATGGAGCATTGCTAGACTTTGCAAGTCACAGGAGAGTATTGCTCTCCAGCCCAAACTTTCATTTTATGGCCTTTAAGCATCCATTGATGCCGTAGAAAGTGAAAGTCCAATGATCAGTACCGAGAGCAGAATTCCAGAAAGTGACAGTGGACTTTTGTACTAACACAAACCTGAGTTGAATCCTTAATTTGATTCATGTTACTGGTACTTACTAGCTATGACCTTGTAAAGTTGTGTTTCCTTTTCTCTAATGTGAGTCTGATGCTCATACGGCCTCAGAGAGTTAGCATGAGGATTAAATGGTATAACATATATATGATGACTAACACAGTGTCTAGCAAGTGGTTAAGAACTCAATAAATCATTCCTAGTGATTTTAAGTAAATGAAACATACCTCAGCAGTATAATTTAATGACTTTGTTCTATAAAATGGGAAGAGTCCATCACTCTGAATAGTTAATTAAACTCTAGCTCATTCTCTTCTACCCTTCTCTTTTGCCATTCAAGACTGCGACATGTTTCCTAGCATTGCCCATGGATCCTATGAAGATGTGAGTCCAATTTTTTCCTTTACTACTGTGGTGCAGTATAAATGTGATGAAGGATATGTTCTGGTTGGAGAAGAAAAAATCACCTGCAGAAATTCACATTGGTCATCTCTAGTTCCTCAGTGTAAAGGTAACTCCACTTTACTGATGGCCCTTGCTAAGATGGTAGGACTGCCATGCAAGTTCTGACAGTGTGGTTTCCCCCCAGCGAGAGGCAGCACTTAGAAATTTGTATGTATGTATGTATTTATATATTTATTCATTTCCTGTATTTAATACTTGGATGTGGTACTGTGCTGTTTAAAAAATATGTGCGGTATTAAAAAATATTTGTCTCAAAAATATTCTATGTTATCTTCCAGAGCTTTGTGCTTTACCTTTCACATTGATATCCCCAGCCCACTTGGAATTCCTATGGGTTTATAGTGTAAAGTAGTGGTCAAAATTTGTTTTTCTCCAATGAGTAGTCAATGAACCCAGCACCACATTAAATGGACAGTAGTTTTTACACTGCTTTACAGTGCTACCTTTATCAATATTCAAGAGTTAGAGATAATAATTTTTAATTTAAGAGAATAGTGAGGATTCAGCAAAATTTTAGTGAATTCCTGTGAAAGTTAGAATGAGGACTCATGGAAAAATCCCAAACCTCCTTGAAGTATCTGATATCTCCATTAGTACCTGGTGCATGTCATCACCTCCTCATAGAGAAGCTGACCTGATATGAGACCAAGATTAGGTGTGCAATTTTTTTTTTTTTCTTACCACACGGCTAACAGCAACTCGAGTGTCTAATTTCCCACCATTGTCTCCATTTAATACAGGAAGATACTAAGGGCATAAGAATAGAAATTACATACTTAAGATGCTGAAAAGAGTCAGGTTTTGACATACAGTAGTTTTTAAAACTCAGATTTTAGACCACAATACCTAGGTTTATATCATAATCATGTCACCTAAAAGCTACGCAACCATAGACAAGTCACATAAATTGTCTTTACCTAATTTTTCTCTCCAGCAAAGTGTAGACAATAATAGTGTCTTATGTTGGTGACAGCTATACATTAACATTAATATTGTTGTTATTAATTTTATTGTTATAATAATACAATAAATGTAGTTAAAGAACAACTCTCAGACTGCAGGCAAAATTTATTATCAGTGTTTCTCACCCCCCAGTATTCTTTCCTATTGTAAGATCTTATTCTGAGAATCACAAAATGATCAAAATCGTGTTTCCATTACAGCTATGTGTCTGAAACCAGAGATAAAAGATGGAACTGTGTCTCTGGACAAGAATCAGTATGTTGAGTCTGAAACTGTCACTGTCCATTGTGACTCTGGCTATAGTGTGGTCGGCTCTCCGAGTATCAGCTGCTCAGAGAACAGAACCTGGTACCCAGAAGTGCCCAAGTGTGAGTGGGTAAGTGGCAGACACTCCGGGGTATTCTATCACATTGTAAAAATTGTAACCTGCTCCAGAGCACTGTTCCAGCCAACACTGATGAGATCTGACTTTTATTGGGACTCATTTCTGAGTTGTTTAAATCAATTTCAGAATCAGCACTTTTACTCTCAAAGCACATGTTGAGCTCTTAAAGCAAGTTCTAATTCTCTTATTTTATAGCAAGAAAGACCAAGCCCCTAGATAGGAGGGTTCCATAGATACAGGCAACCTGGCTCCCAGCTCTACATTTTCTATTACAGTAAGTGCTATGCTTTTGCATAGACATCAGATCCATCCCTTCAGCTGACCCTGAAGAAGTTCCCTGGGTATCTTCTGCAGTGCTGTTCCTTCTCTGCTTAGTTTCATTGCTGCCTTAGAGCAATGCTGGTCTCGATCTTAGGGCAAATACTTTGCTGAGATGCACAAAGTATCTTCTGATTTCTTGCATCAGTCCTAAGGAGGGTCTTGATACTCCAATTTCATTGTCATCAATAGGCATCCTGAAGTAATCTTATACCTTCCCAGTTTGGAGAGAAGCCTCTCAAACCATCCTTTTATCTCCTTTAGGAAGTTCTCTCGGGCTGTGAGCAAGTACTCGCAGGCAGGAAACTCATGCAGTGTCTTCCAAGTCCAGAGGATGTAAAAATGGCCCTGGAGGTGTATAAACTGTCTCTGGAGATTGAAAGATTGGAGCTACAGACTTGAAGTGGAGCACCAGTTAAAAATCAGTACATCTATTTCCCCTCTCTTCCCCTTAAAAACAGAGAATTAGGTACATTTCCCTTATTAGCAACTCTACTGGTCCTTAAGTGCTATTATTTACTGAAAAAATACCTGTGTTAGAAGAATCTTTGAAATTTTTGACGCCACTGCTAATGTGGAACTCTTGGTGGTTTATATCCTATCTCATTTTAAGCTCCTGCTTCCTTAGATTTGGTAGAATGGCAGAAATAAATCATCATCTATCAAAAATGCTGTGTCTTTGTTTTCACTTTGATTCCCTTGGAATGAGGAATTAGGGCCCTATACCAATCACTTCCGGATGCTTCTCTAATTAATGCTTCTTTTCTATTTTCATACTGGAGCCTTGTCTGAGATGTATTTACACTACATCTTCACTTCCTACTCACCCTTCAGTGCCCAGGTCAAATATCACATCTTCCTCCGTCTTTTCCTTTCTCTTTCTATTGATTACCAATATTTTCTCTGGAACAACTTCTCAGTTCCTCTTTATATTTAAGGTATATTTGGTTTTGCTTGACATACACTCCATCCAATAATAACCAGCTTGGGATGCCTTTGAAAGCCTGTGTGAAACCCAAGTATTCTTCTTGAGCATGTCCAAGTCTTCCCATCCAGTGTGATCACTCTTTTCTTTAATACTTCAACTAAAATAGCTTTAGTGTCTCTTTTAGGACAGATTCTCCAGAAGCAGACCCTGAGAAGAGAATTTGTGTGAAAGTAATTTATTAAGGAACTTCTCCAAGTTCTCAAAGGAGAAATGGGAAAAGGAGTAGGGTAAGCAGGATGGGACAGGGAAGGCACGTAGTAGGGTGACCAGGCAAAGTCGAAGGAGGGTGGCTTAACCTTGACCCAGAAGGGAACCCTGGACTATAAGTTTGTGTACATTTTGTCCCAATTCCAGGTAAAGGAACTGGGCTTTCGTTCTGCTGTACCAGTCAGTTATTGGTGAAGGGACACCCTGTGGGCACATGAGCCCCCAGGGCATCCAGCTCTTTCTGTGTGACTACAAATCTGACTAGCAGCCTGAGGGGAGTCCTCCCAAAAGAGTGGAAGTATAACCCTAAGAAACCAGAGTACACAGAAGCCTGAGAGTAGAGCACAGAAATGGTAAAGAGGTCTGAGGGCCTGGGTAGAGCTTTCAATGCTTATCCCACACGTGTTATTCTTATATCTCTGGATATTCTGGGGAGCCTTATAATTTCTTATGGTCACCTCTTCTTCCATTTTTTTGCCTCCCCAAATGTCATTCTCACTCATGCTTACTTAGCTACTAAGGCTGGCCTCTGGTTCTCCACTGCATCTTGATCAATTATAGAGAACATCACCTCTTTTCTTTGATTTCTTCAAAATAGCAGTCACATAAGAAAGTTGCATAGCAGACTTTTACTAATGCTCTTGAGTTAACAGAGGGATGTCTGGCTGGCTGCACAAGACTGGACTTTCACATCGAATGTTACATAACTGTGATCTTAAAAGACCATTGCCTTTCCCTGCCACCAGGAACCTCTTCTAGCTGACTTTCTCAGCATGACCCTGCCAGCCTCCCGAATTTTCTGGTCTGATGCTTTCCCTTCTCAAATCACTCCTTATCACACTTCATCTGTTCTTGCTATCACTGCCTCGGAAACCCATTTCTTTTTACTTTATTAGGGAAAGCATTTTAGCAATCTGTCTTTCCCTAGTTTCAGGGATTTCATATCCAAAAATCCATGAATGTACTCAGATAAACAAAGGACTATCCATTCCAGGTCTGGGCGCCAAGTTGTAGAGAAGATTCAGAGGCATCTCTGAAACCTGAGTCTCATATTTCCTCCCCTGCAAGTCTCCATCCAGGGCAGTGTGGAGACCTTTCCACACTGATGTGAATTATGCCACAATCTTTCATGTGTTAATTCTAAATTAATTACACATAATTATAATTATTGAAGTAATATATGTGCAGGAAAACAAGAATTCAAACCTTACAAACGGATTTATAAAAAATAAGAGATTCTTCCCTCTTCTGCCTTATGTGATATGAACTCATATCACATGACTTTTTATCTCTAAACATATATTTTGATTTCCTGCTACAAAATTGATCAATCTAGCATCGACTTTCCCTCTCTTCTCTCTCTCCATTGGTCAGTCTCATTTAATTTTATATATTTTTAGTGATTACTTATCTTTAGGGCTTTAAATAATGTACTTAAACCTCTATTATTTATGCAACTTTATTTTTAATAATTTAATATTTTATTAAAGTATTACAAGCAAATAATTAAAAAGTCAAATAATCCAAAAAAAAACCTTTTAATGAAAACCCTAAGATTCTGATCCACTCAATTCCACCCTTTGGTCTCTTTCCCCCAAAATAACCATTTTCAACTCCTTTAGCTCTGTGTTATGATGTTTATCTACATATTTCCAAATAATATTCTTATTATACTTATGTTTGTTATTTTTAAACATTATGTATTGACTGATTAAGCAAATCTTGATCTTTGCTAAGCCAAGGTAAGCTTAACAGTGATCTGTGAATATATTGCTTTTCAGCTCTTTAATTTTTAAGGCATTAATAATTTATCTTGTTTTTTGTTTAGTTTTCTATGTTTCTATTGCTGATTCTTGCTACGTGCTCCAAAAGATCTGTCATAGTCTAGCAATCTAGTTCCTAATGCTCAGACATGTCAGATGCTGTTTTAATTCCACATACTTCTCCACCCTCACTCCTGGATATTTTCTTCCCAGGCTCTCTTCTCAGTGATTCTGAAATAAATGGTTTACTTTTAAATCTTAGGTCTTCTCTTTGCTGTTCTCTTTATTACTTTGATTCCAAGTCTTTGTTCTGGTGTATTTCCTCATTTTTGTTGGAACAGATCCTTCAGAAGGTGCCTGGGAAGTAAATTTTTGAGTCCTTACATGTTTAACTTTTTTTTCCTACCCTCATAGTTAATTGATAGATTGTTTGCATGTAGAAGTTTGTGTTCTCAGAATTTTGAAGGCATTTTCCCACTGCCATGTGCCTTCCATTTCTGCTATGGAAGAATCCACGGTATTCCAGTTCTTGTTACAGTGTTGTTGATTTTTATCTTCTCTCTCTCTCTCTGGGAGATATTAGTATCTTCTCTTTATCCCTGTGGCCTTGCTGTAAGATGTTTTTCATACATTAACTTGGGTACTTGTTGGGAATTTTTGACCTGTAAACACATAACCTTTAGGTCAGGGAAAATTTTTAAAATTTTTTTCTGTTATTTTCTGTTTTCATTTTATTTTTGTCTTATCCCTCCACCTCACCCACCTCAGAACTCCCTTTAGTAAAATATTGTTTTAACCTTTTTTTTTTCTGTCCTACTTCCCATATCTTGTTTTTTGCAGCCTACTTTTGGGAAGATTTTCCTGACTTTGTATTTTAAGATTTTTATTGAAGACTAAAATCTATCACATTTTAATTTCCAGTAACTTGCTCTTGTTCTCTACATGTTCTTTTAATGTATTATTCTGTTCTTTCATCATAGATTCAATATCATTTTTTCTGTCTCTGAAAATACTAATTATAGGTGGAGTTTGGGGGACATTCCTTTCTCTCTATTCATACAAAAGAGTGGGACCCTTAAATATTGATTCATATCTCTGCATGTTGAGTGAGGCTTCTCTACTGGTGAACTTCTTTGTAGCATGGTGGGCAAGAAGGTTTAACTATTTGTATGTTTGTTTTATTTTTAAATGGGACATGTATCTATCGGTCTTTTCTTAGGAGATGCTCAGTGCCTTCTGAGAAGATTTCTGTAATCCCTTCCTTACTGATTTATCGAACTTAGTCTTTTCTCTTGAGTTTCTAACACTTATATGTACTACTATGTAAAATGAAGAAATGTGTGCTTCTAAGTTTATGTTCAACTTCACTGTCCTTTCCACCTGTCAACCTCTATCAACATACTATTATTTTTATATTGCATCATTTATAGCCCTTTGATTCTATTGAGTATCTCTGACCACTACCCACTGAAGGTAGAACTAACCTCTGTCATATACTGTACTTACCATTTCATTTGTGGGCTTTGTTCACAGTAAGTGTTCAAAAACCATTTCATAAAAGGATGTTTGAATTCCATGAGCTAAGATTTAGTACAAAAGATCAATCTTTAAAGCTCTCTGCTGAATGGAATTTTTTCTATGGTGCCAAGTACAAAAACAAGTGATCTGTTCATTTTCTGGGTTTATCACGAGACCCCAGGGCCATGAAAAGGGCCAAGAATAGCCAAGATAATCTTGAAACAGAACAAAGCTGGAGAACTAATATTATTAAAGACTTCAAGAAAGATGGAT
This sequence comes from Delphinapterus leucas, assembly GCF_059928025.1. Lineage (NCBI taxonomy): Eukaryota > Metazoa > Chordata > Mammalia > Artiodactyla > Monodontidae > Delphinapterus > Delphinapterus leucas. Next base: position 41,996,286 of record NC_143129.1, read on the forward strand.
TATAAAGGTGTATTAATTAAGACAGTGGGTGTTGGTGCAAATAGAATCAAGCTGACTATATCCAGAAAAAAAATATACATACATATATGTTTATAAAATTTATATTTACAGTAGTATAGTTACCTTAATTGTGCAAAATTTGACTCTTCAGTGTGGTGGGAAGTGATGTCTTTTCAATGAATATTTCCTACGTTAGTCGTAGAGCTACATGGAAATATTGTATCTTGACCCTCACCTTACATTTACCAAAAAGAAATCCAAAGTGGATTATAGATCTACATGTGAAAAGTAAAAAAATAAATAAATAACACATGTAAAAGTATATCTTCATGATCTTGAAGTAGGAAGATAACCTTATACACAACATAAAAGGCATTATGAAAAAATTTATAAACTGCCTAATATTAAAACAAACATTTCTGTTTATTTAAAGATATCATTAAGTTCTCCAAAGAAGGTGTACAAGTTGCCAGTAGGCACATGAAAAGATACTCAGCATCATTAGTCTCAGAGAAACGCAAATCAGAACTGCAGTGGCATACTGCTTCCCACCCACTGAGATTACTGTAATTTTTTTAGTAGAAAATAGCAAATGTTGGGAAGATGTGGAGAAATTGGAACACTCATACATTGTTGGTAGGAATGTAAAGTGCTGTAGTTGTTTGGAAAAAGTTTGACAGTTTCTCAAAAAGCTAGAGTCCCTATGTGATCCAGCAGTTAATTTTCAACCATATATGCAAGAGAATTGAAAGCATATCTTCCTACAAACACATGCACATGAATGTGCATAGCAACATTATTCATAATAACCCCAAAGTGAAAACAACTCAACTGATGAATGGATAAGCAAAATGTGGTCTATCCATAAATGGCATACTATTCAGCCATAAAGAGGAATGAAGTACTGACACATGCTACAGTGTGGATGAACCTTGACAACAATATGCTAAGGAAAAGAAGCCAGACACAAAAAACTACATTTTGTATAATTTAATTTATATGAAATGTCAACTCTATAGAGACAAAAAGTAAACTAGTATTTGCCAGGGGATAGGGGAGAGAGGGAATGCAGAGTAACTGCTAAAGGGTAGGGGGTTTCTTTTTGGGGTGTAGAAAATGTTCTGGAATTAGATAGTGATAGTGGTTGCACAACTTTATGAATTGTAGACTTTAAAATGATAAATTTTGTGGTATGTCAATTATATCTCAAAAAAAAGCTACTGAGTTGAGCTGAATTTTGTCCTCCTCAAACTCATATGTTCAAATCTGTGGTACTCTAGTACTTCAGAATGTAACTGTATTTGGAGATACGATCTTTTGAAAGGTTATTAAGTTAAAATTAGGTCTTTAGGATGAAAAATCTAATTCAAAAAGATACATGAAACCCAAAGTTCATAGTAGTACTATTTACAATAGCCAAGACATGGAAACAACCCAAATGCCCATCAACAGATGATTGGTTAAAGAAGATGTGGTATATATATATATATATATATATATATATATACACACACACACACACACACACACACACACACACACAATGGAATATTACTCAGCCATAAAAATGGATGAAATGTTGCCATTTGCATCAACGTGGATGGACCTAAAGAATATCATACTAAGTGAAATAAGTCAGACAGAGAAAGGCAAATATTATTTTATACCACTTATATATGTACTCTAAAATATAATAAATAATCTTATATACAAAACAGAAACAGACTCCCAGACATAGAAAACAAACATGGTTACCAAAGGGAAAAGGGAGTGGAGAAGGAATAAATTAAGGGTATGTGATTAACAGGTACACATTACTATACATAAAATAGATAAGCAAGAAGGATTTACCATGTAACACAAGGAACAATATTCAATATCTTGTAACAACCTGTAATGGAAAAAATCTGAAAAAAAATATAACTGAATCATTTTGCTGTACACCTGAAACTAACACAATATTATAAATAACAGTATACTTCAATTAAAAAATGAGGTCATTAGTGTGGGCCCTAATTCAATGTGACTGGTGTCCTTACAAGAAGGGGAGATTTGGACACACAGAGATATCAGACATGGGTGCATGTCTATAAAGGGATGACCATGTGAAGACACAGCAAGAAGGAGGCCATCTGCAGGCCAAGGAGACACCTGGAACAGATTTCCCCTCCCAGGCCTCATAAGAAACAGAATGTGCTCACATTTTGATCTCAGCCTTCCAGTCTCCAAAACTGTGAGAAAATAAATCCCTGTTGTTTAAGCCACTCAATCTGTGATATTTTGTTATGGCAGCACTAATACAGACACCACTAAGGAAATGAAAGGGCAAGCCTCAGGCTGGGAAGTGATATTTGCAATACCTATGTCCAACTAAAGACTCATATCCAAAATATATAAAAAAAACTCTTACAGACCAATAAGAAAAATATAATCAGCCCACCAAAAGAATGAACAAAAGATCTGAAAGAGCCGTAACAAAAAGGGATATCCAGCTGGCCAACAACATATGAAAAGATGATCAACTACATTAGTCATCAGGGAAATTAAAATGAAAACCCCAGGATGACAGTGGGGCATGAAGACTGATACAAAATACATATCCTGTTCAGTAAAAAAAAAATAAAGAAAACCACAGTGCAATTTCACTACATACCAAGAAGAATTGCTAAAATGACAAAATACGAAGTGTTAGCAAGAATGTATTGCAGCCATGACTCTGAAAAACTGCTATTGAAAGTGTTAATTTGTCCAACTGCCTTGGAAAATTCTTTGACAGTAACTCCCAAAGCTGAACACATATCTACTTTCACTCCTGGATATTAACTCTCAGAAACGCAAACATCTGTTCAACAATGGACATGTATTAGAATGTTTGTAGCAGCCCTATCTGCAATAGCCCCAAACTGGAAACTACCAAAATGCTTATGTGTAGTAGAGGGGATAAATTAACTGTGATATATCACATGATGAAATATACCACAACAATGGAATGAATGATTATATGGATGAATTTCAAAACATAGAATATTTAGTGAAAGATGCCAGACACAGAGTAGTAGATACTGCTTCATTTCATTTATGTAATGTACAAAAGCAAGCAAAAGATATCCAGTGTTCAATGTCAGAATAGCAATCCCCCTTGGAAGGGGGCATGGGGAGGGCTATGAAGGTTTTGGTAATATTTTGTTTCTTCACCTGGATGGTGTGACATGGGTGTAATTCAATGTACGAAAAGTCAACTAGCTCTATACTTAATTGCACTTTTTGGGGTATAATATATTTTAATATAAATTAAATTAATAATTGGAAAAAGGGTGGATCTTCCATACCCTAGTGATCTGGGAGGGTGTGGGTAATGACAGGTTTTCCATTTACTTAGAATATTCTTATTAATAATGCATTCAGATACAGGAGAAATTGCCATTTTTCTCACTGTAGAATTCATCTTTCCAATGTCTTTATTGGCTGCCACGTTTTGCCCCTTTACAGCTACACCTGACACCCCCAAGTTTACTGTGGCACCAGTTTTGTGGGACAATGTGAATAAGTCCCAGTAGCCACATGCTTCATCTGTGTTGTTTGGTTTCCTATTGGCTCATTGAATTTTTGGGGGCAGGAAATAATAGTCAGGGTATCAAATTTCATTGTTGTTGCTCTCCAGATTGTTCTACTAGACCAGATCCTTGGGAGTTAAGGGCATAGTTATTATGTCCCACTGGTAAGTTCTACCTTCCATTATGCATCTCAAAGTTTTAGGTATCTCAAACTATAGATGGTAAATAACCTGGCTTTCACAATATCATACCTCTCAGCTTCATTGTCCCAACTTTTTCCACAGAGATTTAGAGATAATATGTGTGGAGACTGCGTCAACTCCACTGTTATCACTAATCTACACAGTGATAGTATTTACAGTATTGACAAATGTCAAGAGGGAGCTCAGATTGATTGGAAGATCAGATGCTTGGTTGGGTAAATCAAATCATTTGATTATATAAAACATACAGAAATACAGAAGGATGTCATCAAGGTCTGGACATAGGGCAGAAAGATCAGTCACATGTTCCAGGTTAGGCAGAGGTCAAGTTTCCAAACTTCAAAATCATCACAGTGGATTCAGTGTTGAGATGATTTCATCTAAGTGAGTAAGAGTCTCATCAGAACATCTGGAAATTCAGATGTTCCCTTCTGAGCATTGCCTTATAACATTGAAGCAGTTCTACACACTGGCTGCTTTTGATAAATGCTGAGCCCACTCATCTGGGCCAGGTGTACCTCATCAATATACAAAGTGACTAGTGGTATAAAGACTTAGCCTCCTTGGCTAACACAGCCCACCCCCAATACATTCCTAAACTGGAACAAGGGTTAGTTACTGAGACATCTCTTGGAATCAAACTAATAGGCCATTAGGGCCTATCCTATAATTACTCTCTGCACCTGAGTCATTATATTTTATTAAAATAGTACGATTCTCTCCAAGATTGAAGATCACTGGTTTCTTTACCTCTTCCCTTTCCCTTGCACTCTACATCTAATCAGTCATGTAATTTGGTTGTTTCTTTGGGCTGTTTTTTATTTGTTACTCCAATTACAACAATTCTTTGACCTAAAATGGACCTTTGGTCCTTTGCTCTTTTACTTACCATTATTCTCCACCTCCCTTTTGAAAGTCTTTTCAAACAAGTTGTGTTCAAGAAAGATTAAAGAAGGAAGGTTGAGAGTGTATAAAAAGAAATGATTATAGAGATCAACAATAGAATCTAAATATATCTCAAATTCTGTCATTTCTAATAACATCTACCAGTATCACCCTGGACTGAGACACCATCATTTCTAGTCCAGATTACTCCAATAGGCTTCCACTCTTGCTCTTCCTGGTAGCCATGGAGACCTGTTGGGGTTGTTCCTCTGCTCAAAATCCTTGATTAGTTTCCCTTCACAGACTAAGTCCCAACAGGGCCTACCAAGCCCTACATGATCTAATGCTCTTCTGTGTTCTTCCTTCTGGCTTCTGTGACTTCTGGCAAGAAGTTAGCAATCATTCAATGTATTTTCTGTATGTAAATAATGTTTTTTCCCTAGATGCTTTCAAAAACAATTTTTAAAAAATCTTTCGTTTGTAGTTGTTTGAATATAATGTGCCTAGATATGGTTTTCTTCATATTTCTCCTGCTTGAGTTTCACTGAACATCTTGAATCTCTAAATATACCTCTTTCCACCAATTTGAGAAATTTCTGATCATTATTTTTCCAAGTAATTTGTCTGCCCCATTTTTCTTTTCTTTCTTTATGAGACTCTAACTACATGTATATTAAATCTTTTCATTGTTCCATAAGCCCCTGCAACTCTATTTTCTTACATGTCAATATTTTTTCTCTCTCTTCTTAAGATTGGATAATTTCTATTAATGTATCCGCAAGTTTGTTGACTCTTTCCTCTGTCATTTCCATTCTGCTGTTAAGTTCCTCCAGTAACATTTTTATTTTAAAGATTGTATTTTTGAGTTCTAGAATTTCTTTTGGTGGTTTTATATAGTTTCTGTTTTTCTGCTGAGATTTCTTGTTTCTATTAATAAGCTTCTATTCCTTTACATCATTGAGCATAGTTACAGTAGCTATTTAAAAATTTTGTTTGCTAATTCAACATTTGGATAATCTTGAGGATAGTCTATTGACTTTTTTTCCTCTTAAGAATGGTTGAAGTTTTCTAGTTTCTTCATATGTCGAGTAATTTTGGATTGTATCCTGGACATTGTTAATGAATTCTGTTATATTCCCTCCAAAAGACAGGTTCTGTTTGTTTAAGCAGGCAATTAACTTAGTTGGACTCGAACTGAAAATTCTGTCTTGGATAGCAGCTCAAAACTTAGTTCAGTTCTTTTATCCTCAGGTGGGCTGTTTTCAGTCATTAATAAGTGATTCAGAGATCAGCCAGAGGCTGGGGCAGGGTTTACAGAGAGTATGGTCTCCCCCTCTCTCTGGCTTCTTAATTTTTAGCCCTTCATTTTCCAGGGCTCTTATTGCCCCAAACTCTGTTTCTGTTTCTCCAGGCCAGAAAGTCAGCTGGTTTTCTGTTAAACTGTTAGCCATCCCCCGCCATGCCCTTAACAAATGGAAACTCGTGCTATGCTGTTCCCTTCCTCTCACAGTTATTGCTTTCTAGAATGTATTCACTTTGGTTCACTCACTAGTCCCTTCAGGTAGGTGCTCGCTGCCTACATATCTTGTCCAGAGTTCATAATAGTTATCTGTGGGAGAGTAGAACCATAGAAGCTTACACAGCTGTACTGAAAACAGAACTCCACATACTCTTACACATATTCAGTCTTTTAAGTTTACAGGACATGTTGTTATCTCTTTTGGGAAATTTTTCCCCTGGATATTTGTATGGTTTATTCCCATACTTAATTCAAGTCTTCACTCAGGTGTCAATTATTTGGAAAGAACTTCTTTGAACATATTGTTTAATATATGCTGCCCATCCCACCTCACACATTACTATCTACCACTTTACCCTGCATTATATTATTTTCACAGTACTTCTCTTTCTGACCTTATGTTATACACCAAATTTTATTTTTGTATATATTTATCTTTCTTACTAGACAATAAGCTCTATGAGTATTGAAATTTTGTTTGCCTTGGATAGTACTGCACCCTCAGCACGTAGAGGAGTTCTTGGCTCATTGTAGGGGTTCGATACCTACTTGTTGAATTAACAGCTCATGCTAGACAGTTAAAAATAAATCTACACACAAATATGCTCAACTGATTTTTGATAAAGGCAATAGCAAATCAACGGGGAAAATGTAGCCTTTTTGACAAATAGTTCTACAGAAACTGGACATTTATTGGCAAAAAATTAACCTTGATCTAAACCTCACACCTTATATAAAAATTAACTCAAAATGAAACCTGGACTTAAATGTGAAACATAAAATCAAAAGAACTTTTATGAAAAAACACAGGAAAAACATAATGGAATCTAAGACTTAAATGTAATGTGTAAAACTATAACACTTTTAGAAAAAAAAAAGGAGAAAATCTTGGGGTATAAGGCTAGGCAAAGATTTTAGGTTTGACACCACAAGCCATAAGAGGATATTCATAAAAGGAAAAAGTGATAAATCGGACCTCATTAAAATGAAAAACTTTTTCTCTGCAAAATACCATGTGAAGGGAATGAAAGACAAGCTATAGTCTGTGAGAAAATATTTTTAAATCATATATCTGACTAAAAACTAATGTCTAGAATAAAGAACTCTCCAAACTCAACAGTGAAAAACAATCCAATGAGGAAATGAGCAAAAATCATGAATAAACATCTCACTGAAGATCATCTATAAGTGGCAAATAAACACATGAAAAGATGTTCAACATCATTAGCTATATGGGAAATGCAAATTAAGACCACAAGCTATCACTACACACCTATTAGAATGGCTAAAATAAAAAATAGTGACAACATCAAATTCTGGCAAGGATGTGGGGACTCTCATTAGGTGAATGGTTGAACACTGTGGTACATCCATACCATGGAATACTACTGAGCAGTTAAAAAGAACAGACTATTGACACACACAAAAACTTGAATGGATGTCAAAGCAATTATGCTGAATGAAAAAAACATCGAATACCCAAAGGTTACATACTATGTCATTCTGTTTATATAACACTTTTAAAGTGACAAAATTTTTGAAATGGAAACCAGATTAGTGGTTTCCAGGGGTGAGGGATGAGGAGATAACCAGGAGGGATGTGGGTGTGGTTATAAAAATTCCTTGTGATGATGGAATTTTTCTGTATTTTGATTGTTGCAGTGGATGCACAAACCTACATATGTGATAAAACTGTATAGAACTGAATATATTCACACACAGGTATAAAAATGAGAATAAGATGAGTGGGTTGTATCAATATCAATATCACTCATTGATATGTATGAATGAGCTCTTGATTATGTCCTTACTTGATTGGAGGAGAGAGACAGTGCTTTTGCTTTCTAGATCTTAACCCCATTTCCTTACCTTCATCATGTCTACCTAGTTATCTATTTTTCTTTGACAATTATTTACATTATTTAAAAAGTACTAAGTTATAGTGGAAAGCACATATCTGGCTCAGATCTTGGTTCATCCATTTATTGCTTGTAAAATTTTTGGCAAGTGTTACTTAACATTTTTCAAGAAGGGGATAAAAAAATTATAGGATTGTTGTAAGATTAAATAGAATTGTTTATGGAAAGTGCTTAGAACATAATAGGTGCTTAATAGATAGAAGGGATAATTCAAAATTGTCTTCTAGTGAATGTTTTAAATTCCTTTTTTTCTAAATAATATTCAGTAGTACCTTGAATTCTCTTTCTAAATTAAAGCAAATTCATGGTGGATTTATTTGCTTTCCTTCCTCTCTGGGAAGGTTGAAATTTGGTTACGTTATGATCAATATTACGCCATAATTTACTCAGTTATCTCTGGTGAGAGTCAGCACTTTGGATTTTGAACTCTTACAACAGTCTGCAGCTAAGCTTGTTAGGAAGGTCGTTTACAGGCATTTGCCAAAACTCATTGTTTTCTTTTAATAAACATCGGCATATTTTCAATTATTACTTCCCGTTAAAGATAAAAATTATGCATGTAAACACTTGTCTTTTGCTGCTTTTGTCAGAGATATAACACAGGACTGGATGTATTTTTTGGCTGACGGAATACATTCTGAATATTCTTAAGGTCTTCAAGAATGTTCGTCTTATTTAACCACTTCCAACCACTTCAAAGTCTGGTGCATGCTTTTTCAGTGTTTCAGGCACCACTCTTCCCTCTTCTAATGGATTAGAATGGCACCAAAGGGTGACTCATTAGGTGTCTTAAGTAAATCAAGAATAACAAGAAGGAATATCCCACTCAAATATTGTCTGAGTAATTTTTTCAGGCCCATCTATATTCCTGATTCTTTTCATGCCTCTCTTTCCCCACTAGGCTTTAGAACTTCAGGAAGGAAACAACTTTCTCCATCAGTGTTTGTTCTGTTTGTGTTTTAATTTCATCCTGCTGTTGGCAGCCTAAACTCATAACCAAAGTCACAACTTTTCCTAATAGGCAGTGCTTCTCAGGAATGGCTTCCTCGCACACTAATTTCCAAACTCAACTGGACTTAATGCTTAGCTTGACCGAACTCAAGTTTTGCTTTGAAAGTTGCTGAAACCTCCCACTCTGAACCAAACTGCTTAAAAATAAAATCATTTGTTTATCTTTTTACTTGGAAATTAATTATTTACATTTCAAGATAGCAATTTCCCACTCCTGATACCCAGGTAGGGCCCCATGGGACTCCTGGACACAAAGCCTTTCTTTGTCCCTCATTTCTTTGATTACAAGGAAATAGGCTTCATTCAGCCTCCATGACCTTCCCTGAGTTCCAACGGGCAGATTCAAGCAGTTGTTAATTAGGGAAGGAAAGGGATCCAAGACCACGGAGAAACAAACAGTCAAGAGAAAAAGTAGTGCGGCCTTGGGGCAAGGTCCTGGCTCCCCATCAATGGATACACACAAAAATACCTTTGAGCTGTTTTGCAGCTACTGAAACCTCCTCCAGATGGGAGAAGTTAATGAAAGGTATGCTTCCCACAAGTATGTAGACTCGAGACCAGTTGGAACATGAAAGTTGATGATGCTGACTCCTACGTACCTCACCAACCAACCCATCAGAAGAATGTCCATGAGCTGATCATGCCCTCTTTGAACCATTACAATAAAACTTCTCACGGTCCTCTCCAAGTTGAGACACATAGTTTTTCAATGCAGGAGGCTGCTGTGTCCCCTTTGCCTGGCAAGCTATCCTTTTCTACTTCACCCAAAACTCTGTCTCCGAGATTCAATTCGGCACCAGTGTACAGAGAAGTTGAGCCTTTGGCATCACTCCTAGCACAAAAAGAAAAGATCAGGGTTACACTTCTAAATACTCTCAGAGTTCCAAAAGTCTACTTGCTCCTGGCATCAAATCTTGATGATAGCATTGTCAACTACAAGTTGGCACTTGCCATGGGCACTTGCCATCTACCTCTACAAAGATTGTCAGGTGCCACTGCAGCTGCTAACTTTCAACACCCCTTGAAAGGAGTTCAGGGTGGAGAGCAGAAATGAGGCACTCTGTGCTCTGGGAAAAACTGGGAGAACAGGTCTTCAGATAGTTAGATATTTTTAGGAGCTGATTTTATGAGACCAATTCTTGTATCTCCTCATATCTAGAAAAGCACTAAATTCCCTCATGGTGACATCTGCTCCTCGTGACTAGCAGTAACCCTCACAAGACCTCCTGCAAAAATATGTGTTTGATTGCATGTATTCCCTCTTCACCAAAATCACATATATACTGACCTTCCCCCCCACCTCGTTCGAGCAGTTTCTCAGAGCTATCTGAAATGCTGTCTCCCAGGCTACAGTCCTCATTTTGCCCCCAATAAAATTTAACTCACAGTTCTCACGTTGTGCATTTTTTAAAAAGTCAGCAACATTGAGATTTCTAGTGCACTTTTTGACTCAGCCCTAATTCTGCCCTCTTCTGCCCAGTTTCTTCCGAACTCAGAGTTCAGTACTGACCTGTATTTTACCCTGGGGCTTTGCTGACTGTTATGCAACTGAACTCCAGTTTGGAGAGTGCTGCTGCTAGTTCACTCTCTTCCTTCCAGATATTTTGGGTGACATCTGAGATTTTTGAGCTTCGGTTGGTGCACGATTGGTTGTCAACATTCACCATGAGGGCTTTGTTAGGGAGCAAGTCCCCAGTTCTGTACCTCTTTGGGATTCTGACCATGCTCCTCTGCCCCGCCAGCCTACATGGTGAGTAAAGTACTTGCTGGTTCTCAGGGCCCCAGGAAAGCAATTAGAGAAGTTCTCAGTTAATGGAGAGACGGTAGTTTATAGACCAGTCAATTGCAAATGCACTCATTCCATATTACACAAATGTACTCATTCCTCAGAATGGGAGAAAATATTTGCAAACGAATCAACGGACAAAACATTAATCTCCAAAATATATAAACAGCTCATGCAGCTCAATATTAAAGAAAGAAACAACCCAATCCAAAAATGGGCAGAAGACCTAAATAGACATTTCTCCAAAGAGGACATACAGATGGCAAAGAAGCACGTGAAAAGCTGCTCAACATCACTAATTATTAGAGAAATACAAATCAAAACTACAGTGAGGTATCACCTCACACCATTTAGAATGGGCTTCATCAGAAAATCTACAAACAACAAATGCTGGAGTGGGCGTGGAGAAAAGGGAACCCTCTTGCACTGTTTGTGGGAATGTAAATTGATACAGCCACTATGGAGAACAGTACGGAGGTTCCCTAAAAAACTAAAAATAGAATTACCATATGATCCAGCAATCCCACTACTCGGCATATACCCAGAGAAAACCATAATTCAAAAAGACACATGCACCCCAATGTTCATTGAAGCACTATTTACAATAGCCAGGTCATGGAAGCAACCTAAGTGCCCATCGACAGACAAATGGCTAAAGAAGATGTGGTACATATATACAATGGAATATTACTCAGCCGTAAAAAGGAACGAAATTGGGTCATTTGTTGAGACGTGGATGGATCTAGAGACTGTCATACAGAGTGAAGTAAGTCAGAAAGAGAAAAACAAATATCGTATATTAACGCATATATGTGGAACCTACAAAAATGGTACAGATGAACCGGTTTGCAGGGCAGAAATTGAGACACAGATGTAGAGAACAAACATATGGACACCAAGGCGGGAAAGCCATGAGGGGGTGGGGGTGGAGGTGTGATGAATTGGGCGATTGGGATTGACATGTATACAGTGATGTGTATAAAATTGATGACTAATAAGAACCTGCTGTATAAAAAAATTAAAAAAAGAATTTTAAAAGTATGATCAAATTGAAGTAATTTACACTACTTTGTGGGAGGTATAATAATTTGTTTTATTAATGTTAATTTCAATTAACAAATTGCTTTATCAATAGTATAATAAATTGTTTATTGACTTCCATTTTATTAATGGAACAATTGAATTCCAAAATATTTTCAAAGCATTTTATTTTTTTAGCTTATTTATCATTTCATTTTTAATGGAGTAGGTTGTTACTATTTTTATTAAGATATAATTTACATGCAGTAAAATTCACTTTTTTTTACTATACAGTTTTTCAAGATTTGACAAATGCATACAATTATATAACTACCACTATAATCAGAATATAGAACAGTTCCGTTACCCCAAAAAGTTCTCCCATGCTCCTTTATAGTCAATCCCTTCCCTCAGCCCCAACCTCTGACAACCACAAATCTGTTTCCTGTCCCTGAAGTTTTGCTTTTTCAGAATGCCATATAAATGGAATCATACAGTATATAGCCTTTGGACTTGGCAGAATGCATTTGGGATTCAACCATACTGTTGTGTGTATCAATAGTTCATTCCTTTTTATTAATGAGAATTATTCTGAACCACAGACTGAAGGACATTTTGGTTGTTTGGTTGTTTGCAGTTTTTACAACTGCAAGATTACAAACAAAGCCACCATTAAGCATTCACATATTTGAATCAGGATTCATGGGAGAGATTCAGCTTTCAGGTTCTAGGATTAGTGCCAACAGTTTCACAGGTGCTCTTTCCACACAATAAATCACCCCAGCACCTGATCTCAACCTTCCTTGGATACAGGATCTTCCAGGTCTCCAGGAGAGACTTCTTTTACTTCTTGCACAAAACTTCTTAAAATTCGCATTAGAGAAAGTCTCGATATCCCTTGTTTTCTCAGTACTTAAGAAATATGAGCAAGTCTGTAATATTTACCCATTGCCTTAGCTACATTTTTAAAAGAAACTTCTTCCTTACTTGAGGATTCTCAAAGCTTGAGTTTGCCTTTCTTCCCTCGTACATTTGCTGTAGTGTGGAGTACGCTCTTGACGTTTAAATGGATGGTCCCAGACAGAGACATTCGTTCTTACTTTGGTTCAGTATATTTTCAATTTCCTGGTAAGATGAAAATTTTACTGTTTCTGAAAATCACATAAATGACAGCTAAGGAGGAGAAAATGTCTACAGAGAATGTTCATGGATAAACTGAGAGATTTTGAAGTCATAAAATAGACTTGGCCTTTTTAGAGGTGACCCCAGCTTTAAGGACAGACAGTATGAGAAAATCCCAGTTAATAACCCACACATATCAGGTTCTGGATAGTCACCTCCATAATCCTCACTTCTTTCAGAAAGCATTTACCACGAGTTTCCATTTGGAAAGCAAATTCTCTAGTTCTTTCAACGTATTTAAAATGTCCCCCTTTCAGCAGCGTACTTATTGCATCAAAGGAGGTAAGGCATGGTTTTAGTTTTCATGCTAGTTTTATTTTATTGGAGGGTAATGACTACCTCTCCTCTATGTATTTGGGAGTGAAGGCTGTGAGGAGGCAGTGGAAAATAGTGAGAACTGTTAATTTTTCCATGAGATCATTTTTCCCTTGACATGCAATTTGATGCTTAACAATTTTTCTGAAAGTCAAAAGGAATACTATGTTCTCTAATTTTCACAGTGCTATAAATAATCCCTGACAAAGCATAATTGTATAAAAGAGATGCCATTTTTTTATACGTCTTTATTGGAGTATAATTGCTTTACAGTGTTGTGTTAGTTTCTGCTGTACAACAAAGTGAATCAGTTATATGCATACATATAACCCCATATACCCTTCTTCTTGACAAAGAGTTTTAATACTTTTAGGTTTATACTATTATTATTACTAGAGAAAAACAAAACAGCTGTTTTGTATGAATTCCTCGGGGTCTGCTCTAGTAAACAGATAATGAATTGTGGGGATGAAATGTACAGCATAGGGAATGTAGTCAACAATATTGTAATAACCTTGTATGGTGACAGATGGTAACTAGATTTATCATGGTGAGCATTTTGTAATATAAAGAAATATGTTGTGCACCTGGAACTAACATAATGTTGAGGTCGATTATCCTTCAATTAAAAAAAAGAGAATGAATTGCAAGTAACTTCACTTTCTTACATATCAATATGAGCTCACAAATGCTTATAATTTTTAAATTAGTTTATTATCCTCAGTGATTTTTTATTTCTAATCAATTGTCATATTTTTACTATCTATTAAGCAAAAATGAAACTGGAACTGTTACCACTAATTCTGAGAAAATTAACTAGAGTCTAAAGTTGTAAGTTATATGTAAAAAAGCTTTCTGTAAATGATATTTGATAAATGTAAAGTTTTATTTTTTGCAGTTTGGTAATGTTCATAAATTAATCAGCATTGAGAAGATTTGATAATACCTGTAGGACTCCATGGGGAAATGTGACTAGAACATTTTTATATTTTATATAAATGAACATCCATGCATTAAAGGTGATTTTTTAAATTAGAAAATATGATTTCTTTTTTTCCTATGGATAATTTAAAACATATACAAAGCTCCGTATACTTATTACCCAGCTTCAGCAATTATCAACTCAGGGCCATTCTTGTTTTATCCATATTCACATCCATTTTGCCCACTCTAAGCTATTTAGAAGGAAATCCTTTTACTTCTGAAGATTTTAGTATGTATCTTTAAAATCATTCTTTTTAAAAAATAATCACAAACCATTATCATATATAAAATTAAATAATAATTCTATAATATCAAGTATCTAGTTAGTGTTCAACTTTTCCTGATTGTCTTATTTATAAATGTTTTTGTAACTGTTTATTTGTTCAAATTAGAATCCAAATATGGTCTACACATCACAATTGTTTGATACATCTCTTAAGTCTCTTTTAACATATAGATCCCTTCCTTTTTTTTAATATGATTTTTTAAATCTGAGTTAATTTCTAAGGAGGATATGGAGGTACCTTTATTTTGGAGGCTTCTTCTGCAAAAAGATCAAAATATAGAAAAGGCTGAAAGTTAGGCAAAAGAGTCAATATAGGATTATAAACTTCTTCAAGTGTTTGACTGAGAATTGGACCTGATGATATTTTTACTTATTTAGTAAGTAATCACATTCTCGTGTGTGTGTGTGTGTGTGTGTGGTGTATTTATTCTACCAATCTTCCATGTTCATCTTTGAATTTCTTTTTCCATTTTGACTAAGTCAGTGAAGAAATGCCACATATCATTTGTCAAGAAATCTTGTGAGCTACTCAATTATTTTTTGGATAAACTCCTTCCTTTTCATTCCCTTAATAATTCCTTGATTGTTTATGGAATTATGTCTTTCACTCAGTCTGTTGTTTAAAACCTGTCATACTCAGATCCCAACTTTATAGCCTATCTCTCACACTTCTCCCCCATATGAGTCTCTAGTCAAATTAGCCTATTAACCAACCATAAATATTTCCATGTGTTTTTCTCCCTCTCACCCTTGCTAACATAATTCTCCCCCAATATAAAATGCCTCCCACCAGTGCAGTTACCTAATCCAATTCCAATTCCTCTCCCTAGGAGGCATTTTCCTGGCATATTTAACTCATGGTATTCTTTCTCTCTCTTCCTATAGTACATATTTTCTGCTTTCTTTTGACATTTGCCATACTCTGCCTGGTATTTTGACTTAACTATTTATATGTTATGCCTTAGTATCCTAATGAGATGCAAGTGTGCTCCTTATGTTCTCCATGGAGTTTAGACATAAGAACAACTATCTTATGTCTATTGTGTTAATAAAAATTGACGTCATATGAGGCTCAGAAAAGGCCATACTTGAGCTCTAGACTTTCTGTATAAGTAACAACATCACCTTCGCACAAATATGTATTTTGGAACTACCCTTTTCAGAGGAACATGTCTGTGGCATGGAGAGGTATGAAATGTGCTCCCTGCTCTCAAGATGCAAAAGTTAAAATAAAGATCTGTCCATCAATTTATCTATCTGTTGACACAGATACAGATCTGTCCATCTATCTGCTGACACAGACACAGACACAGACACACACACACACACACCACAATATAACTGCCAAATCAGTGAGACAGAAAATAGAATGTCATTAAGAGCACAGATTTTGGAGGCATACCTGACATACTTCATTCATTGAATGACCTTGTGTGATTTATTTGCTTAGTCTTTCTACTTATACTTTATTGATTAAGTTAGTCTGTTTCTTCATCTGTAAGTGAGGATGATAATGACACAAATAAGTTATTTTTTTCAGAATTAAATGGAATATTTTAAGTGAAGTGCTTGACACAGTACATAGATAGATACTCCTGTTATTACTGACAAGAGTTATACAGTTCAGAGAAACCAAAGATTGTTGTGTGCCAGGGGTAGTCAGGTATGTTCACAGGTACAATAATGTGATTTATAAGAAAAAAATATTTTTTGGTCATTCAGAAAATATGTATTTTGTCTTCATCCATGGTTCCTGGCTCACAGCTCCCAAAACCCTGATAATATCCTAAGTAATGAGGACAACAAAGGTGTCTTTTGTTATATTAATGACCTAACTTTGGGACACCACCTAAGGATGGTGGCTGGAGGTTGAATCAATTGCTAATGGAAATTGATTTAAGTAATCATGCCTATGTAATAAAGCCTCCATAAAACCCCAAAAAGATGGGACTCAGAGAGCTTCTGTATTGGTGAATACGTGGAGGTGCAGGGAGAGTGGTGCCTGGAGAGGGCATGGAAGCTCTGTGCCCCTCCCACACACCTTGCCCTCTGCATCTCTTCCATTTGGCTGTTCCTGAATCTAGCAAGTAAAATATTTCTCTGATTTCTGTGAGCTGCTCTAGCAAATTAATTGAACCCAAGGAGGGGGTTGTGGGAAACTCTGATTTATAGCCAGTTGGTTAGAAATGCAGGTAACAACCTAAACTTGAGACTGGCTTCTGAAGTCCAAGGAGGAGGCTGTTGGAACCTCTAATCTATAGCCAGTCAGTCAGAAGCACAGGTGATAACCTAGGCTTGTGACTGGCATCTGAAGCGGGTATTGGGGGAAGAAGTCTGGTAGGACTGAACCCTTAACTTGTGGGGTCTGACACTATCTCTGGGTAGATAGTGTCAGAATTGAGTTAAATTGTAAGATACCCAGCTAGTGTCTGAAGAATTGCTTGTTGGAAGTGTGGGGACACCCCCATTTAAATTGGGTCCAAGAACATCACAAAGAACAAAAAAGGAGGGAACTGAATTAGATGGGGAGGGGGATCAAAGGGATGGTCAGGAGAAAAGACTGTGTAAGTAAAGATACAGATGTGGGAACATAGGGCAGACAGGAGAATGCTTTCTGAGCATGAGTTTTCAATGGGAAAATCCAGGAAGAAGTTTCAGTGAGAAAATCCCAGGGTTACTATATGGCTTTAATCTTTTATTTATAGAAGATGCAAAACTATGAAAGTTTTTCCAGTCCCAATAAGACATCTTCCTTAAAATCTCTTTCCTTAAAATTATCTGTATTTACCAATGTATGAAAATTCTCCAACAAGGTTTTATGACATTTGATATAATGTCTTTGATATTGACTAATTCTTATTTCATTATCCAAGTAATTAAAAAAAGTTTACTAGATTCTCTTCTATAAAAATTCAAAAAAAAATTTCAAAAACACAGAGTACTCTTGGGATTGGTGGATAAGGAGGTACTTGAGGTTTCTGGATTTCCACAGCCCTTATAAGTTTTCACAGAACAATGTCTCTTGATCACAAATGTTTCTTTAGTAACTTAAGTTAAAAAAAAAAGACTCCTCCATTTCTGACTCTAAGCTTTATTATGGAAGGTCCTCCATGGTCCCCAAGTAGCCCATTCTCTCAACTGAGGCAGCATATTGCCAAGAGCATGGTCTGTGTGGAGCAGAACTGCACTGAGTCAGCCCCTCCCTCATTGTGTGACCTTGGTCAAGCTACTTCACCTCTTTATGTTTCCTCATCTATAAAACTCGGATAATAATGATGCCTACCTCATAAGATTGTTTAGGAGAATTAAATGAGTTAAAGTATTGCCTGACACACTATAGTAAATGCTTATACACACATTCCATTAAATATTTAAATTTATTGAAAAAATAGTTCTATACAAGTTCTCTTTCCCCCATATACCCATACATATACCCACTTTCCTTAATTTCCAGGCACATGGTAATAGAAGGGCACACTCCTACTTTGTGAATTATTCCAAGTTATCTTATGGGCAATGAAATTGATTGGGAAGGATGAAAGTCTTCCAATAGATCACCTTAGTTGAATGCTGTTTTGTTTAATGAGTCAGAAAAAACACTCTCTTCTTCACTCTCTCTTTCACCCTCAAAGGTTGCAGTTCATCATGTGGAATTAAACATGGACACTTTAGATATACTAGTGAACAAAAATTATTCAATGCTGTGGTCGAGTATGAATGTCAGAAAGGATATATTCTGGTTGGAGAGGCTAAAATGTCCTGCACTCTTTTACAATGGTCATCACTGGCTCCTCAGGGTAAAGGTAATCCCAGTTCCCTGGGACAGAATAGCACTAAGCTGATAGAACAACTGTGGAGTGGTTCAGAAGTGATTCTGAGAGAAAGCGTCCTCCCAGGCAGAGGTAGAGTTGTCATGAGCATGTGCTTGAGCCTGACAGAGGTCCACTGTGGTTTAATTCCAAATATCCAAGAAAGAGCATCCTCAGATTCTTATACAGCCTGGAACCTTTCATGGGAGAGTTGACCGATGGGGTTGACCTCTTTATTGGGAGAGCAGCTATTATAGCAGAATAAGGCAAATGTTCCTAAAGGTTACTTACATCATTTCACTCATAATAACTCCAGAAGCTGAGCTGCTGTCACTGTTTTCATTTTACAAAGGGGAAAACTGAGGCCAGAAGAGGGGTCCTTTAGTGCAGAAATAAAGAGCTCAGAACAACCCCTGGGTTTTCACTCTGGCTCTGCCACTTAAAAGCTGCTGTGCGACTTGGGGCAAAGCATTAAGCTTCTCTGTGTCTCAGTTGCCTCATCTCTAAGATGGAGATAGCCATGGTGCCTCCCTCACAGAGTTGCTGAAAGCTTACATGAAATAATGTGTGTAATGTGTTCGGCATGTAGGCGACTGCAGCCAGAGCTCAGATAGTTGCCAGCATTGGTAGAAGTAGTAGTCATCGTGGATCATAGTGTAGAAAGAAAAGATAGAATTCAGCAATATTTTTAACCGCTTTTTAATGATATTATCAGTGTTAAAATGTGTTCTCTCTGAGACACTCAAGATGCTAAGAAAATGTGTCTTGATTACAGCTCTGTGCCTAAAACCAGAAATAATAAATGGAAAGCTGTCTGTGGAGAAGGATCAGCCCTGAAACTGTCACCATCAAGTGTGACCCTGGCTATAAGATGGTTGGTTCTCAGAATATCTCTTGCTCAGAGAAAAAATCTCGGAGTCTGGATGTGCCCAAGTGTGAGAAGGTGAATAATATTCAATGAATTTTATGTCATATGACACCTCAAAATAAATAATAGGAAAATAAGATGGCTCATAAAATAGGAAGGAAATAATATGTCCTAAAGGACTATCTCAGTTGTGGGGTTAATTTATAAAGTGTTTACTGGCTCTTTCCACCTTATAACAGGTCCTTCCAGGTATGTGAACATGAAAGTCTTATTCACCAGATATCTAGCCTTTGGTTTTTTCTCCAATAAATGATGTGCTTTTGCTCCATTTCTGGTTGGTCAGCAGAACTAACATACTCGTTGCTCTTTTGGATGTTTTTTTGGGATTCCCTTGCCGCTTACACTCTCTCTATGCTTGACACTGATACTGATTATTACTTAAGTACAGATATGGATTCACCTCTTAGGGAAATATTTTGCTAGGATCCAAAGTATTTTTCCGGAGTTTCATGCCCATCAATAAGTCCTGGGGTTATCCTTCATGTTCCAGTCTTCCTTCTGCCACAAGACTTCCTGAAGAAGCACACCCTTTACAAGAATGGGGAAACTTTCTGAAATCACACTTTTGGTTTCTTCTTTCAGGTAGGCACTGAAGATTGTGAGATAGTCTTGAAAGGCCAAAAACTCATACAGTGTATTTCAAGTCCCCAGGACTCAAAAGCATTCCTGGAGTTACATAAATTGTCTTTGGAGATTGAAAAACTGGAGTGACAAAGAAACAAAGAGAAAATTTATTGAGGCTTTCTCTTGGATACACACTCAAGAAAGAAGTTACAGTATCAACATACTTCACTATGCAAGAGAGTTCTTGCCACACTTGCACAAAATACAGTATCTTTTACCTTACTAACTTTTACAGTTGGGTCTTTCTTATTATCCTTTGAATAGCTGTAGAATCTGTAGTGATGCTCATTCCTGATGCTGATAATTCATATCGTCTCTCTTTTTGCTTCCTGACCAGTCTGCCTTGGATTTATCAATTTTATTGATACATATTTTGTGGCTTAGAATGTGACACTTGCTAAATGTTCCATGTGTTCTTGTAAAGATTGTGTGTTTTGCTGCTGAGAGGCACTTCCTATAAATGTCAGTTAGGTAAAGTTGGTTGCTAATATGGTTCCAGTCTTCTCTTTCCTTGCTGATTTGCTCTCTACTTTTTCTATCACTTATTGGGAGAAAGTGTATCAAAATTCTCATTGTAGGTTTGTCTATTATTCCTTGCAGCTTTTAGTTTTTGCTTCATGTATTTTGAAGTACTGTTAGTAGGGGCATAAATGTTTAGAATTTGTATGTATTCTTGATAAATTGATTCTTTTATTATTATGCAATAAACTTCTTTATCTTTCATTATGTTCTTTGTTCTCAAATACATTCAAACATAATTTGTCTGATATTAATATAACCATTTAAACTTTATTTTTCTGTAAATTTCTGGAATAAATTCTGAGAGGTAAAAGTGTGTAATTTTCACTAGCTACATTTAAAAAGTAAAAATTTGAAATTAATTTCAATAATATATTTTATTTAACCCAAGTTTTTGAAATATTCTCATTTTGACATGTAATCAATGTAAAAGTTATTAGTGTTATATTTAACATTCTTTTCTTCATACCATATCTTCAAAATGCAGTATATATATATATATATATATATATATATATATAGCTAATAACTGTCATATTATACAAAGCAATTCCAGATTTTCCGCAATGTGGATGTTAATAAATATTAAAATAAAATATGTGTTCGTGTTTTCATAATTCTAGTGATTGTATTTGACTTTTTTTTTTTTTTTTTTTTGCGGTACGCGGGCCTCTCACTGTTGTGCCTCTTCCCGGACCGGGGCACGAACCCGTGTCCTCCGCATCAGCAGGCAGACTCTCAACCACTGCGCCACCAGGGAAGCCCTGTATTTGATCTTTTTTAAGTATACCTTAGAATCTGGAAGCCATAAAGAAGAACATTGCAAGAATGCAATGCCAGGTACAAGAGAGGAGTATGTTTACCTGTGAGTAAGTTATGGAATATTACAGGAATGCTAATACTTGAAGTTAAGGAGTAATCGAGATTAAAATAACTCAATGCTCTAATTCTTCCAGCTCTTGAAAATTCACACAGTAATGGTGTGTTACCCAGATTTTAAATATTGAGCTCCTGATTCGGAAACCATTTCTATAATTTTGTACAAAAGTGACAGACTTTTATCCCAAGCCATACAGAACAGCTGTTTTGTGCCATAGACACCAGTGCAGATTTGGGGAACTAGAGATGTTGCAGGACATGACTCAGGCTTCTGAAGGGCCCTGGTAGGGGTGGGATGAGTAGATTGAGTAAGTACACCGCCTCTGATCAGACAGCTATTTAGAAGAAGCCTCTTGTGGCAGATGGCAACAAATGGCCACAGGTGTTTTCTGTCCTTATATCTATATCTTTAATAATTCCTCCCATTGGAGGTAGAGGCTTTCTTCATCCCTTGAGTTTGGGCTGCTTTGTCATTTGCTTTGGCCAATGGGACAAAAAATAGCAAATATGATATAAGCAGAGGCTTGCAAATCACTGTGCATTAGGATCTCCCTGTTGCTGTTCTTGGAACCCTATGTCCACCACTGGGTGAATAAATCCAGGCTAACTTGCTGGCTGATGTAAGATATAAGCTTCTTTGTCTCAGCTGATAGAAGACATGTGAGGCCATGGCAACTAGTCAGTCTCCAGCCAACTCACCAACTGACCACAGGCACATGGGAGCTAGTCTAACTGAAATCAGCCGAGCTTTGGCCATACCAGAAAAACTGCCCAGAAGAATCCTTGCTTATATATAGTTGTTTTAGACAACTACATTTTGGGATTGTTTTGCAGAAAAAGCCAATCAAAATACTCTTCTAATGTGCTTGCAGTTTGTTAAGCTAAGCCACAGAAAGGATTAAAGTTATCAACTTGGCAGTTATGTCAATTTTTCAACCCCAGACATGTTGCAGGGCTTATTATATGTGGGACAGATTCAGCTTACAAAGGACTGACGTAGCCTTTGACACATGAAGTAATTCACTTTTTGTTGTTTTGATCAGGTGGCCCTTGGTCTGGCCTTTGTGATAGACTACTCAAGGAAAAATGACAGAGACCTTGGAGGAAGAGGCTGAAGTACTCACCCGATGCATTCTTTCCAACACATGGGAGTAAACCCCAACTCAGGACTTGAGTGGGGATGGAAAGGAAGGGTGATAGAAGGCTCGTTCTCCTAATGCTGCTACATACCCTCTGATACCAAGAGCTTCTCTCTGTAAGGGTGTGAGAGAAATGCCACAGTGAGACAGCAGACTTCTCCATGGTCCTAACAAATCAGGCCAAGCAAGGAAGTAGGAAACAAGAAGGGTTTCATAGATGCTACATGCAATACCCTGGGAGAGCAGTGGTTCAGGGTGAGGACAATGAGGGAGATAAGGCTATGTCTCAAAATAACAATTATAGAGAGATTAGCTCAAGATGACAGAGTAGAAGGGTAATAACTTTGTATGATGACGGATCATAACTGGTCTTATTGATCATTTCATAATTTATAAAAGCATTAAATCACTATGTTGCACACATGAAACTAATATAATATTGTATGCTAATTATAACTCAATTTAAAAAATCCTTTATAAAAATAGAAGCAGCTGCAAGAACTTGATGGGGTCCTTCCTTGGACCACAGGGAAGTTGGGAGGAGCTAGGTTGGCTTTCATAGCAAATAATCCCCAAATTTCAGGGGCTTTACAAACAAGATTTATTTCTTGCTATCACTGCATACCCATCTTGGGTTGGCAGGGGGAGCTCTGCTCCGGGACCTAGGCAGAAGAAGCTTCTGCTGTAGGGGGAAGGAACAGGACAATCACGCTGGCTCGTTAAGACTGCACCTTTTACTGGCAGAAGCAAGACACTTTAAGGGACCTTTAAAGGGAACAAAGAACTATCCTACTCTGTGTCTGGAAGGAGAAGAATCAGAATCATTGGTGAACCACACTAATGACTACCTTAGTAGGACTACAGAAATTTCCAGCAAATTCTGTATATCACATATGCTCATTCTTTTTGGGTTTCTTGTGCATGCCAATCAAGGGCAATTTCTTAGCTGGTCACACATGAAGCAGAGACTATTTTAACAAAAATAGATGGAGAAGCACAGTCAAGGGGAGTCAGGAGGATGTACGGACAAGAAGATTCAACAGGAAGGGTATGAACTGCTGTTTGGGCCAAGTTTATCTGTAAAAGCAATAAACTGAACATAACTCAAATGTTTATCAATAGAGGACTCATTTCAACTATAGTGCGCTTATAAACAGTGCACTTTATTCATTCACTTATTCACTGAATATTCATACAGTGCCAACTATGTGCCAGACACTGTCCTACGCACTGAAGATAGAGCAGTGAATATTAAAAAGCCATTAAAGGGCTTCCCTGGTGGCGCAGTGGTTGAGAGTCCGCCTGCCGATGCAGGGGACGCGGGTTCGTGCCCCGGTCCAGTAGGATCCCACATGCCGCGGAGCGGCTGGGCCAGTGACCCATGGCCGCTGAGCCTGCGTGTCCGGAGCCTGTGCTCCGCACGGGAGAGGCCACAGCAGTGAGAGGCCCGCGTACCACACACACACAAAAAAAAGCCATTAAAGTTAAATGCAGCTATTAAAAAGAGTGAGGTGTACTTATATGCACTGATGTGGAAAGATATCTAAAATGTATAAAATGAAAAAAGCATGTTGCAGGACAGCATGTATCATAGGATTCCATTTGTGTAAGAAATTCTTATACATCTATATATATTGCATACACATATACACAAACAATCTTATAGTGATTATCTCTGGGGTATGTATTTGGGAGATGGTTAGGAAGAGAAAGCATTTATTTAACATTCTGTATTTAGGTAATGTGAGCATGTTTGTATATGTAATATATAACAATAATCATAATTTTTATATAAACTTATAAAGTAATAGTAATAGAAAACAGTATAATTCCAAAGACCAACAAAAATTACATTTGACTGCTAAAGAAAGTAAAGACAAATAGAAGGCAGTAGCTGAAGCAGGATGTCAGGTTAAGGGATAAATTGCTGATAGACAGATGTGGCATAGAGGAGACTGGGATGGGAGAGTAGCCCAAGTTTCTCGGTGATAAAGCCATAGAGGAAGAGATTCAGAGCTCAGGCAGAGAAAGTAACCTCAGGTATGAGGATGGACATCTCCCTTTAATGGGAGGAAAAAGGAAAGAATGGATGAGGATGCTGCTTGGTTGTATATGAAACATCCTTTATTACAGCTTCTGTTTTCCCACTGAAGTAAAAAGTAAGCACACCTCCTCAAAGAGAGGGAAGAAGTAGGGAGGTCTGCATTTCAAGAAGGGTAGAGAAGGATTAAAAATGTTGTAGAAAATGTAAGAGCAACCTTATTGAAGAGGGAATTTCCAGAGGGTCAGAGTTGAAGGCCCGGGTGAAGTTGGTGTCATAAATTTATAGTGGTACCATTCTGCTTAATTTTATGTTTTTGTTTTTCCCCAGAACTCTGTTGGCATAGAACAACTGAGCCCTGATTCATTTAAGCGTGGGATTTTGTTAGATGCATGTGTTGAAAGGACAAAGGGACAAACAGTTTAAGATACTGATAAAAGATTGAAATGTGCACCACTGACTCTCTATCTGAAGAGGGGTTGATGATGTTGCTAAAAGATCTCAGTATCAGGAGACCATTCAGAGTGAACAAACTGGAAAGACAAAAGGATGTGGTCACAAAATGACATATTTGAATTCTTTATTCTTTAGGTGAAACAGTTCTGGGTAATGACAAAGTCTAGGATGGCCATTGGAGAGGGTGCTGAATGTCACTGAGTGAGGAGCATGTCACTGCAGATACAGAGCTTGAGGAACTGAGAGGCCAGGCCCTCGCTCAGGTCATTTCCTGACCTTATATCTCCCAATTTGGGAGCCAGGGCCAGGGAGCAGAGGTGGAGATAGAGTGATGGCAGGGAAGGAAGGTGAGGCATATTTGGCAAAGCATAATTCAGGTATTCCTGAGTCCCCCGGACATACTGCTATTTATTGCCACTCAATCCCTGTGTGGTCTCTAATAATGAGATCACTGGTCCCCTGGAGATCAGTGTTCTTTGCCTTAGCTCCTATCTCCCAGGACCTGAAATTCCATCACTGGCCTGATTGATCACTGCTCCAGGTCGTCCAAAGGCGAGGGCTCAGATATTTTGCTATAACTCTGTTCCTTTATCATGCCATTTACTAGGTCTAGTTTGTGGCCATAGTGTATTCGCAATGGGGTACCAAGAGAGGATCAAGCCTACTCCCTCCAGGAGGTAGTAACACTTGAGGACCGATTAGCAGAGGTTCTGCTGGAGATGTTTTCCCTCTCTCACGGGTTCTGCTTTTCACAGCCCTCTCAACCCTCCCAGGTCTGCCCCTATTCCAAACTTCAGAATTTGTATGAGAGTGTAATCTAAAGTCATTGTAAAGCTTGCTATGCAATTTCTATCTTTTGTGAGTAATATGGGTTCTTGGGATGATTAGAAGAGACGGTATTTTTAGTGTCCAGCCTGGTGGGGAAGGTGGAAGAAATTAGTGGTTATCTGCGTGGAACCTAACATTCCTGCTGCTAAGGATCACAGAATGGTTCTGAATACTATTTGGGAGCATGTCTAACCAAGGCGTCTTCGCTAATGCTATTATTGCTTTTTTCTCCCAAAGTAAAGAGGATCATGGTAAGCCATATTTGATGACTGCTTGCCCAGAACCCATTTAGGGATAATCCAAGCAATTAGGGTGCACTTCGAAAACGCTGAGCAGAACCCAGTGGGTCTCTGGTGACGTACTTACAACTGACATCCTTCAATTCACATTAACATGTGACACGTGCACCCAGGCCAGGAATGCATTTGCCTACCCTTACCCACGTGTCCCAGGAAAACCATCACATTAGATTTCACAATAGAACAACCACCCCTCCAGCCTACAATACCATTTTAGTGGTGTAGCTACCAGAGATGCAACCAGTAGCCTCAGTACTTGACCACAATTTGCTATTCAGCTTTGTCATGTGGAAGGCCAGATAGCTGAATGTCTCTTGCAGTGTAATTCCTGGCATTCCTGAAGGCCATATCTAATCACAGATAATCAGAGTAACAGTGGTGGTAATGTCTAAAAAGAATGTCATTCAGATTTATAGGCACTACCGAACATTCTCTCTTAAGTATAAGGTAGGTATTCTAGATGTAACTCAGGGTGAAAAGTCTGCTTGTGTGCTTTATACTAAGATCCTATCAGTCAGTTGAAGAATATATATATATATATATATATATATATCTCATACAGGTATTATCACAAATACACCCTGTGATTATTGGTGACTGTTAAAGCTATTGATTGTATATTAAAATTTTTTAAACATTTAAATAAGTAGAGAAATAGTTTGATAGTCAATATAAATATTGAGAGTACATTATACAGATGACTTTATGGAAAACATAATTTTTCATCCAAGAAACATCTCATAAATTAAGTAATTAATATATGGGCAGAATATAAGGCAGAATAATAGATTAGATTGTATCAAAGCGATCATTTTTGTAAAATTGCTTGATACAGTGTCACTCATTGTGTTAAACAAAATGACCTTTGATGGCTGAATTGAATTATTTTATTTCATTTAGGCCACTACATTTTAAAGAGCAAGTTCTATAAGGAACTCACCAAAACAAATAGAGGGGAATGTCAAAGCTGGCCACTTCAAATGTGACAAAAAAAGAAAAATTCTAAATCATATGTAACATTCATGATATATTGTCATCAATGTGAATATAATCACTTATTATAAGACATATGAAGGGGAGAAAAAATTGTTAAGGAAAAATGAAGTAGCCCCCAAATATCTTGCTCTTCTTCTCAGGTCAATTGAAAGTGAAGACCTACGAAGTATCACAAAGAAGTGATTCAGTAAGCATAGGAGCAATTGAGCAGCTGGCAGTGCTGATAAATTCTTGTTCCTACATGAGAATATCAAACTTAAAAAATTTGACTATTAAATATTCATAATGTATTTGAAATAATTATTAAACTGATCTGGGTTAAAATCTAATTTTTTCCTGCAGCATCCAAATGCATTCCATGATACTGATAGTAAGTGTTTGTCTCCATTTGTTCAAATATTATACTTTAATACTTGGCCATTTGGCATTAGCGCAAAATGTACGTTTGATGTATCCTTAGAGATGCACTTTACAAAGTGGTACACTTCTAACTTAAAACCAAAATTCCAGGTTTTCCAGGCATAGTTCATTCTGATTCCAGGGGACACCTTGCCATTTGTATAACTTTAGCTCCCACTGCTCAAAATCTACATCAAAATTCATTTTAAAAGCTCTCTTCAGGGTTCTCCACATCTTTGTTCACTAAACAGCGTCAGACAAAATGTATGAACAGATCCTGGAATAATAAAGACTCCTAAAAATATTTCACACAATAGTTGATGACTATATCCACAAAATTGACCTTTGTAAGTATGACTGATGATAATTTTTAAATAAACAATACTGTAGTTTCAAATAAATTGCTGTGCCACATTCAATGTAATGTTAAGAATACAGAATCTGGAATCCACTGCCAATTCAAATGATGGGTCCTCCATCTACCTGCTGTGTGTCCTAACATTTTTGTGTCTCAATTTCCTTATTCATAAAATGAGGATTTAAAACTTATTTACCTTATAGAGTTGTGGCTACTAAAGAAACAAATATTTATAGACCACGTATTCTGCACTTTTACAATGAGGTGAAAAAAGCAGACAAATGTTGCTGCCTTGTGGAATTTATATTCTGGAAAGAAAAAATAGAGAATAAGCACAATAAGAAAGTAAATAGGAAGAAAAATAGGATGATAGATGAGTGGGCACCAGAGTCAAGCAAAACTGATTTCGGGTCATCAAGCGTTTTAAAGTTAAGAAAAGGTAGTTAGTGACAGGGTATAATGGAGGGACAAAGTCCAAGAGGAAGACAGAGAAGGGAAATAAGAGAAGTATGTCCACGAGAGCTAAGAGTGCCATATGAGAATATGGTTATAGACAGAAATAATCTGAGGAGAAATACGTTGGGGTTACACAGAATGCCTTCCACCTAGGTCAAGTGGGATGGGAGGTTATCCAAGGGTGGGTCAAGTGACAGGTGTGGAGCTATGCCATCTCTACATTCTACAACAAGAAGTCATAGGATGGCTGCTGTGAACACTACCTTAGAAACCGAGCAGATGGCTCTAGAAAATGCATAACCTCTGCCTCTAAAAGGGGGGAAAAGATGAAAACAAAAAAAAAACCCAGAGGATTTATATTACAATTCTAGAAAAAACATGGCCACATATTTTTAGTTTTTTGCTCCATAAAAGTGGTTTTCCTTCTAACCGTTCTCTTTCCCTCTTCCATTGGCTCCGACCATCTCTGATAAGGAACTATAAGATGGCAGTCAGGACACAGGGGACAATACACCCCGGAGGTTCTGGTTGACCTTCCTTGTGTTGCTGTTTTTCTTGGCCTTACTTTCCTGTTGTTACACGCTGACCACTACCCACCAGTGCTAGCTCCGATTTCCTTCCTGGATGGTCACCACCATGTTGATTCTACTACAGTACTGCTCTGGTCACAGCTCTCAGTTTCCATCCTGCTAGAGGCTCCTGCTGCATCCAGTTTCTCATCAACAACCCCACCACTGAGATCTGCAGTTCTCTTCACTCCAAGTGAATGAACATTTCCACAGGAAGTGTCACATCTTGTAGTCCAATTTAGATAATCCAACCTCTAAGCAATCATATTTCATTTGATCCCTGAAAGGGAGCCTAGCTGTCTAAAAACATCTAGCCCCTTCTGTCTTTGACCAAATTCTCCTACAGACTGAGTCTGGGTGAGGGATATTTGTGATATACCCCCTCGTGATAGAACTTGAAATTTCCTCCTACCTCTGAGCAATGTTCTTGGCAGTGTTAATCATTTTTTAATGTAGATAGTAAACCTAGGCATCCAGGAACCTTACTCTCAGTTTCCATCAATTCTTATGGCATTGACCATAAAAGGACTAAATGGTTTGTCTAGATGTCCCAGAGTTCCTACAAAAATATATAAATCAGGTCCCACTATAACTCCTGATACAAAAGATATTTAAGCAACAATCAAAGTCCAATGGGAAATGGATGTTAATTAAGTATGTTAAGGTATGCTAATGGCTATGACAAATAAGCTCTTAAATTTCAGTGGTTTAATAAGTTGAAGCTTCTTTCTTCATTTTGTAAATTCCAAAAAGGTCATTCCTGGTCAGCTTTCCTCCAGGCAGTGATTTGGGGACTTGGGCTCTTGCACTTGTGTCTCCATCATTTTCAACAGGTGGTTTCCAAAGTCGCCCTATTTATCTGCATCAAACTGTCAGGAGGGAAAAGAGAGAATATAAAGAAAGTAGGCTCACGTCTTAACCACCTCTTCCCGAAAGAATTATACCTCACCTATGCTCATATTCCCTTGTCTTTAAAGCTGTCTGAGCAGCTGCTTCATAGCTAAAACTGGTTTCTAAGAAAGAGGATTACAGATCTTTGGTGGGCAGTGAGCCTTCTCTGCCACACTTCCGGTGAGTCAGATTTTCATGGTTCTGGATCTTTCCTCAGGAGTACTGTAGCCTGGGCCCAAGTGCAAAGTACATAGATGATACTAAAAGTGTTCCAGAGTTGGAAAATGGCAGGGTAGTTATGGCAGAGGGTGGGTGGGACTGCCTACTTGACACCTACACTTGGAAATCTCATAGGCATCTCAAATTTAATGTGTACCAAGAGGAGTTCTTTACCTCCTCTGTCTGCCATGCCTGACCCGTAGATATTGTTAAAAAGAAACAACAGGACCCAAATGGAGTCAGCTGTGCTAAGCTCTGTGTCAGTAAACCAAGTCTTAATACTTAACCTAGCTGCATTTTCAGCCCCTGCCAGGAATGTGACTTTTAACCAGTTAGTCTTGAATTTCCTGGTCAGTACTAGTGAGGTAATCTGCCTTCTCCCAAAGGAAGGTGACCTTGTCTGAAATAGTCCTTTTTTTCCTGATGATGTCCTTGTCTCATGCCCCTTTTGACTATAAAAGACTTCCATTTCGTACGGCTCCTCAGAGCATCTTTCTATTTACTAGATGGGATGCTGCCCTATTCATGAATTGTTGAATAAAGTCAATTAGATCTACAAATTTACTCAGTTGAATTTTGTTAACACTACCGAATCTCTCCCCTTCCCATCATGACTATGTTCGTATATAATATTATCACTTGCCCAGGGCCCAAGTAAGAATCTTAGGAGCCACCCTTGGTTTCTTCCCTGCTTTCCGATTCTCAATTGAACCTAGTCTCATATTCTGTTGAGTCTACTTCCAAAGTACATTTCTGTCTCTTCCACCATTTCTCTAGTCCAAACCATCATTATCTCTGATTTATAATAACTACAGTAGCTTCCTAACTGTTCTTCCTACTTCTACTCTTGCTCTCTTTAACTCATTTTCCACTGAGAAACCCAGAGACCTTTTTAAAATGCAAATTTTATTCTATTAATCTGCTTAAAACTGCTAATGACTTTCCATTGCACCTAGAACATATTTCATAAATTTATTTATTTATTTATTTATGGCTGCATTGGGGCTTTGTTGCTGCACATGGGCTTTCTCTAGTTGTGGCGAGCGGGGGCTACTCTTCGTTGTGGTGCAAGGGCTTCTCGTTGCAGTGGCTTCTCTTGCTGCGGAGCACAGGCTCTAGGCACGTGGGCTTCAGTAGTTGTGGCTCAAGGGCTCTAGAGCGCAGGCTCAGTAGTTGTGGCACACGGGCTTAGTTGCTCCATGGCATGTGGGATCTTCTGGGACCAGGGCATGAATCCGTGTCCCCTGCATTGACAGGTGGGTTCTTAACCGCTGCACCACCAGGGAAGTCCTAGAACATATTTCAAACACCATAACATGGTCTACAAAATCTTGCATGATTAGAATCCTATCTAGTCCTCCAACCTCATTTGGAGCCACTTTCTTGCTTGCTCCTGCCACACTGGCCTTTCCCCAGATACACCCAACACTTTCCTATCTCAGGCCCTACATTCATGCTATTCCTCCTCATTCATCATACATTAGCTTAAATGCCACTTCCTCAGAGAGCACTTTCATCACCCTCCCAATCTAAAGTGGGCCCCCCCATTATTTTCTCTTAGTACTTTTCATAAATCTTGTTATTTTGTAATTACAAATTCGTTCATTTACTTGTTTAATATGTAAATAGAGTTCAGGGGTTTTGAGATGATTAGGGTCAGAGTAGGGACATGCTGGTGGGAAGTGCAGAGCCGATGAAGATCAGCAGAGCTGGAGAAACAGGAATTGGGGCATAAAGGTATCAAAGAGGCCAAAGCGGTAGATACAAATAGACCTGACACATAAATGTTTTTAAAAGTGTAGCTCACAAAATGAATGATAGTAGCAGGAATTTGGATGGAAAATAAAAATGAGAGAGCAAATATCATCAATTAAAGCCATGTGGGGGAATTCCCCGGTGGTCTAGTGGTTAGGACTCTGTGCTTCCACTGCAGGGTGCATGGGTTCAATCCCTGGTTGGGAAACTAAGATCCTGCATCCCACATGCTGTGCAGTGGGTTCCAGAACCCAAACCAAGCCAAACCAAACCCAAACCAAACCAAAACCAAACCATGTAGGCAGTGGGCTAATATTCTGGAAGTTAGTAAGTGTAACGATCAAGGGTTGGAAAGACTTCTAATAAAAATAGATTAATGGGTTGAAAGGCACAATAGGATAGAAATTTCTCTTCCATCAAAAAACAAGTGGGAGTGGAAGATGGGGATTTCACAAGGAAAGGCAAGCTGGGCATGAAGTAATATCAAGATAGCTACGTTTCTGTTAAGATAAGAGGCAATCAAGGTGAGCCTGTCTAACAAGGTCAGCTGTGGGTATAGGCCTAGTAGGAAAGTCTGACGATGGAGAGCAGGGTTGGATTATTTTGACGGGAAAGCAGGGGTGATGGTTTTGGTTTGTTTGTTTGTTTTAGGTTGGGTAGTAGAAGTAAATAGCAAGGATGAAGGAAATTGAAGGCTTAAGTAGTAGGCCGGGAACAAAATTAGGCACAAGAGCAGGGAGGAACAAGCTAGAGCACATCTTATTGGTAAAGGGGGTTGAGGTGGGTGGCAGGAAGGTTCCAAATTGATAACTTTATTCATGTAGGCATAGTTTATTCCAAATGAACAATCCTGAATTTAATTAGACATTCAAGAGCTGAGCAAAAATTGTTTTCTAGACCTGTTTCCTTTTCCAATAAATAGAAAACATTTTGTTTTTGTCTGAATTCATGTTTATGAACTCGGTGGAATCAATAGGTCAGAAGTCCATTTCCTGCTTTTCTCTGGCTTCAGAGGCCAAACATAGAAGTGGAGCCTTTTGTTTCAGCTCATTCACCATTCTTTTTAAAGAAGAGGAAGTTCTGGCCATAAGTCAGCAGGTTCCTTTTCCTATTCATTAGCTTTCTGACATTTGTCATGAGGTTAGGATGACAAACATTAATGACCAAATATCTAATCCTCTAACTTGAGCTTGTCCATGGCAAGCCCAGTTTCTCCCAACTATCACCACATATCTTGTCCTTGCAAAGACTCATGCAACCTTATCAGATATATTCAGGGTCTGTGTAGGTTTGGGCAAGCTGATCACATGAGACCAGCGTAAAGGAAAAATTTTATTGATGGAAATCTTATGCAGATAAATCAGTAGTTGTCATTTCATATAAACAGTATAGTGTTGGAAACGTCATCAAGCCTCTTTGCTTCAATAAACACTCTAATGACATGAACCCAATGACAAGCCACTGGGACAGAAAAAACTTGGTAGTTTTCAATGTTAATTCAGGGGTGGGGGATAACTTATTTGATTTTTATGGGGGAAGTACAGCTCTTGAACTGCCTCTATCTCCTCACCCACTCTCATTGTATGGACAGGGGAATGCTATATTAATTAATCATTTATGGTATCTTATATTATTGGACCTCTACAGGATGAAGGCATCTTCTGGTGTGTGGGAATAGGAGTCTCTCACTTAAGGAACGGAGTCCTTCATGGCCATCAATCACTTGACTAAAATAGTGTTTTTCTGGTGTAGGGGTGGAAAGATTTTCCTCTACCCTTCTAGGTTTTTCTGGCTGGTCTCCAAATTAAATTGACATGAGACAGATCAATAAGAAAAAAATCAAACAAACGTTTAATAACATGTATACATGGAAGAGACACAGGAAAACTGAGTAACTCATCAAAAGGGCCTAAGCCCTCAATTTACATACCATCTTCAGCTAAAGACAAAAGAGAATGTTGGAGGTAGTGGTTTGGGACTTCAAAGGGGACAAAGGCAATTTATATGGAGACGGAAAAGCAAACATTTGATAAACAAATGTTTGCTGGGCTTTGCAGAGACAATGAGACACAGAGTGGACTGTGATCTCTCCCACCACACCTAGCCCATATTCTTTGCAGATATCTCTGGTAATAGCTCTATTCCAAGAACAGTTCCTTTATCTAAATTCTTTTAGGCAGTTAAAGGGGAAGAGGTAACAAGAAAAACTTCCTGAATCTTCTATTTCTTAAAAATAATCAGTCTACTAAAGTAATCCTCATGCCATAGAGAACATTTTGGGTGGCAAATTTTGCTGCCTGCAAGGATCAGAACATAGAAGGAGGCCCTGCTGGTGCTGGTAGAGAGGGGAGGCAGAAGCCCTGGGGACAGAGTGAAAACCCATCTCTCTTGATCTTGACCACAATGTAGTCAAGATATCTAGAAGGTTATCAGCATGTTCAAATGATTTCCTCCATAGGAAGCTGAGCCAGAACTTTGTAAGTCAGAACACAGGTAGAAGGCTATAAATTTGTCAGCCATTTAGGGTTAAGTACAGCTGTCTCAGATAGGGTGTAAAATAGGACAAGTTCTATAATTCCTGGATGCACACCGGCACATATAAAATTAGAAAATTGTAGTCTATGTGCCACAGAGTTTTAATGTATTTTAGGTTCCTTTACTGTTTTGGTTTTAATTGGCATTTAGAAAAGCTTTGGTGAAAGTTCCAATCTGTCTTAGCTGTGCTAAGGGGGAAACAGAGAAATGACTTTGTGTCCTGTCCACACTTTGGCACAAAATGAAATGGAGTTCAAGTAGGGGTCAGTGTAGGGTGGTAGAAACAACGAAAAGCTGAGTCTAGAGCAGAAGGTAGATTGGGAGGAGCAGAGGCACTTGCCTAACTGCTGGACTCATTTGAAAATTCTCTTATAAAACGAAAGGTTAGAAGTACTGAGTTTCCTTTTACTAATGGATTTGGCAGTTCCTTTCTAGGCAAACCCAGAACTCTAAAGTGAAAATATCATCACAGCCTTAGGCAAGACTTATTACTGACCTTTAGCTGTTTTCATTCCAGGATACGAGATCACCAAACAGCTGGGTGAGATGATCTCTCCCTTCGAAAATAAAACAACCCTAAGTGATTTGTGCAGAAATATTTGACCTCTTAGATCTGCAGGAGACATTTATGACAGCTAGAGCTGGTCTCATGAATACTTAGGGTCAGTAGTTGCTTACCTTAAATTTAAAAAAACATTTTATTTTTCACCTGGACTGGGCTAATGCTGGGATTTCTGTCATTAACAACGCATTTGTGTTAATCATCACTGTTTTTCTGCATCTTCTTAAAAGGATTTTTTCTCACTGAGAAAAGTTATTACACCCCATTTGTTTGTAACATGCTTTTTGAAGTCAGGAATAATAGTAAACAACTGGCCAATTTGTGGTGGAGAAGGCAATGGAATCAATCAGGGCAGGAGGCGAGGAGAGGGGGAGATACGGAAACATGAGCACAGGAGGAACACTTAGGACAAATGACCTGTCTTTTCTGCTTAGAATTGGTCATAGTTGTTTTTTCTGGCCAGATTTCCTTTCAGTTTGTAAATGGGCATGACCTTTAGGATTGTAATCAAAAAGTCAGAGGACGAGTATCATCTAACAAACTTTTAATCCCAATTTTCATCATAATTTATGTAACTTCACAGTATTATCTGTTTTACTTTGTTTTCAATGACACTGTAGCTGGAAAATATGTTCTGTGCCCTCCTTCCTCTGAGGGTTGTTGCCAGGTTGAAGGATGAGAGTGGCGAGAGCAAACTGAGTGTTTCATGTTAAGAATATTACTGGACAGCCCTTCCCAGACGATGACTGTTTGATTTTACTGCAGTGAGTCTCATGAAGACTGATAGCCAGAACCATAAAAACAGTTTACTAGTGCTGTACTTGTTAAAAGAACAAAATTCAACTGAGTAAACTTGAAGATCTAATTGACTTTATTAGGTGATTCATGAATCAGGCAGCATCCCTATCCAGCAACTGGAAGGGTGCTCTGACGGGTTGGGTTGTACAAAACAGGAGATTTTTATAGGAAAAAAGGTGGGGCAAGGGAGTTATTAGCAAAAGAAAACAATTATTTTTATTCCAGGACATGTTTTTGGGGTGAAGAGATGGGAAGGGTTTTATCATGTAGATTGCTTCTTACTGGGCAGGGTTGGGGGGATGGGGGAGTGGGGGATTGGAGGGTGTGGGGATGGGAATGAAGAGGGCCCAGGCAACAGATGACCCCACTGGTGGACCAGAAAATTCCAGAATGGCTGATCAAGATTATATTTCTGGGGAAGGTTGAAACTGCAATTGAGTCAGGTATTAATTCTAAATTTGGTATCATGGATTTTAGCACCATTGACACCATTTTGGGCCTGTAGTTTTTCTTTTTAACAGACTCTAGAGTGTAAAATGTTGAGGGAATCAATTTAGGCTAACGGGGCTGCTGGAAGAGGAGAAGGGAGGAAGAATCCTTTATTCATCAAGCAAATATTTAATGAGTGCTTAATACAGGGTTATTGGAGCATGTGTTACTAGGAAATAAAGGGAAAGTTAAAACAACGCCTCCTCCCTTTAACAATCCAAACTCCACCTGGAGAGATAAGACCTCAGTAGCAGAATAACTAAGTGGAAGGTCAGAGTTGTTTTGGTTAAATGTCAGTGACACGCAAAGGAATTCAGGGCCAAGACAGAGAGAGAGACCATTTTAACTGGAAGGCTTTGCGGAGGAGGTGGTATTTTAGCCATGAAATTTACCCTTAGTAATTGCCTCTGTCCATTGAGCTTGCCTAAGCATTTTGAATGTTGCAATTTTTCAAGACACATATTAGCCAAGTTCAGGATGGAACAGAAGCCACATGGTACTCCCACAGGTCAGGATTGGGAGAAGAGAATTAACCAGAACCAACGTGAGTGTTTTACGTTTATTGAGTTCTGTTGAGGCTCAACCTCAGGAGAAAAACGTATTTTTCTTCTGAGAGGGATTCAGAACAAAGCAAAAACCTGTCTTTGTGACTTTGGGAATATAATACAGCTGAAGCTTTTCCATCTCTGCTTTATCCAGCCATGCCTGGAGCTCAGCCAAAGGCATGTGAAGACACTCACAAGTGTCTAGTACCATAGTTGGGAACTGAGTTCAGACATTTATCTCCGTTCTTTTCGGGATCCTGCCTCATGTGAAGCTGCGACAGGATCAAGCCTGCTAACAAGAACAAAAGTCAAACTCTTCAGATGTTGGAAAGAAATATGCAGAAAAGGAACATTTCTACCACACAAAATGTCAAAATGTAGTGGGCACAGGGAATGGAAATTATAAGGATGTAGAGCATGAAAGGAATTTGAAAAACTAGAATGATTACTAGTCCAGTGGGGAATGCCTGTGAATTATCTCTTACTCCTAGGACAATGATTGCAGGTAAGGCTGTCAGGTGTATCTTGGTTCTTATCTGTGTACGTGTCTTTTATCTTCCCCTTTAACCTTCTCTTAGCTTTAATAAAGAAACCACATAAATGTTTGAGTTATTCAGATGGGTGTGATATGTACACAGCATGGTACATTTTATAATCATTTTCCCGTAAGCAGCGGGAATCTCCCTCTCCACCTTCACAAGCAACTCATATTTCTTTCCCGTAATGTTACTGGCATGCCCCAGAGGCATGTGTGTGCCCAGAACTCACCAGCTTTAGCATCAACTGAGCCACTATGAGATGCGTGGTTTACAGATTCTAGCCAGAATCTGCCCTCCCTAGAGCTTTGCATTGTAAATATTGTGGTAAGGGATTTCCCAGACACACAGTAAGATGTTTCCAGTTGAGAGAAAAAACGTTAACTGAATCAGTGAAATGGAAGGATGTGGCCCTTGGTCAGTAGTGTTTTTGCGGCTCAGAGTCAATAGTGAGCAGTTTTCAGCTTTCTGGCAGTAAGACTGCTGATTCCAAAATACAACTTCATAAAACATTTAATACACACACAACATGGGTGAGCATCTCTTTCTTTAAATTCCCTCCTACAGAGTGCTTATTTTTCCTTACTCATCCTCTTTTGGATATAGGGGAGCAAAATTTGCCACCCCAAAATGTGTCTCTTTGGCATGATGATTATTTTAGGCTGATTATTTTTAAGAAACAGAAGACTCAGCAAGTTGTTTGTCTGTTTTACCTCCCCCTTAACTGCCTAAAAGAATTTAGGTGAGGAGCCTGAACCAGAAGAGAGCCATCACCAAAGATAACTTTGTCGTACATAAGAAAGACTTCTCCAAGTGGCATGGCAAACATTTGTTTACCAAACTGCATGCTCTTCCCATCTCCCAGTGAAATGTCTTCCTCCCCTTTGACGTCCCAGATCCCTACTCACATCTCCTTAGCTCAGAATAGCATATAAGCCTCAATTGCCTCACTGTCCTTTGGGGCCTCATATTCTTAAGGAGCCCCTTCTGTACAAGATTAAATTTGATTTTTTCCTGATGACCTGTTTTAATCATTATACCAGCCAGAAGAACCAGGAAGGGTAGAGGGAAATGTTTCCACCATGAATACTGGTGTATCTATTTTAAAGAACTATAAATTAAAAATCAAACCCTCCCCATGAATTAAACATAAAATTCACAGGTTTTTTTTTTTTTTTTGATGGGAAGGATTTTTTTCCCCACAGATTTTCATCTGGTTTACAAATGACAGAGGACTTGCTCAGCATAATTGTTGCCTTTGGGTGGGCTGGTCACATTCAGGGATGCCAGAGACAGGAAGAGGATGCTCTTTCTGCTCTGAAATATGTTGTATTTTGACTCTGCATCAGCTATGCTTAAATTAACAGGAAAATGAATGTTTTAGTGTCTTTAGCGTTTATAACTTTTTTCTTGATCTAAACAAATAACACCTCCAGATTTTGCAAAAAATTTCATCTGCAAGGCAGACATGTTTTGTGTGGAATGGGGAGAGGTTCCAAAGTCATTTAGCGCCAATAGTATGGATGATAGCATTGGTGCTGTCACCTGGTGTTCGTATAAATTGCATTTCTCTCTTTGGTAAGGACTAGATAGATTTGGGTACTACAAGATGATCTCATCGTCACATTATACCATCCTGTGGTCCCAGAGTAATTGCTATATTCCTTCTCCCTAGAAGACATCCCCTTCCAAGAAAAGAATAAGTTCCCTGCCAACTTTCCCATATTTCCAGAAATCTAGGGTGAGGGAGGATTCTATAAACCACAGAACAGTGTATAGGCTATGATATATCCAAGGACTTTTTAGAAACTGTTAGTTAATACTGGCCTTATATCTTCAGTGGTCTGGAGTAGAGGTCTCTGATCATCAGCTAAATGCCATGATGCTGATGATTCAAGGGATCCTCAAATTTGTGAGGTCAGCAGTTGTATTGACATTGATGCTTCAACCCCCCTGGACACTTACACAGATACGGTGCATTTGTGTCCATGGCAGGAATTAGAATCCATGTATCAACCTCAGCTTAACTGAAGACAAAAAACTTCTTCTCCCCAGCTCAGGCTACTGCTGAGCAACCTTGGAGCATCCCAAGAGCTGAGGCAGCCAGCTGGGTAAGGCATACCATTTGGTACATGCACCACGGGGACTCTGCAGAGCAGCACTGCCTGTAACTCCCAAAGTGAGAGTCCAAGAGGGAAAGGGGAAATAAATAGATCTCACCTGAAGTACGTTCCAACCAGTCAGAACTCCCTTTGAAAGAAACAAGTTCAAAATGTACCTGGGAGTTACTGAAGTAAAAAAAGTAAAAAGAGTCCAGTGATTACCCCATGAGGGTGTGGCAAACATGAAGGGAAGGTAAAATTTGGGTGAAATGCTCTTAACACAGCCAAGGTCATTGCCCAAATAGGCAGTTATCTGGAGGAAAGTTTTACAAGTGTGGTCTGCTGGTAAATGGGGGATTTAAAGTTTAGCCTTTAAGAAATTGTTCCCACTGGTGACTGTCTCCTGAGCCAGAAGGAGCGTTGCCAAGCAACAAGAGAAACAAAGGCAAGTTCCAAGTTCATTAAAATCCACAGCTGCAGGGCTTTGCTCTACTGTTCTCCACCCTAGTGGAAGGGACAGACCTAGTCAGAACCGATCCCTTTTCTCTCTCTCTGCCAGCTCCACCCCCTCCTCTGAGCTCCCACAGCTCTCTGTTTTCACTGTTTATTTTAGCACTGAATACATTTTTGCCTTGTGCCATAGCTTTTAGTACGTCTATATGTTTTCCAATTAGATCACTGGCTTCTTTCAGGCAGGACCTTTGTCCTATTTGTCTTCTTACTAACTTAGTGCCCAAAACTATCTTCCTGTACATAATAAGTTTACAGTAAATTGCATGTTAACTTCATATAATTATATCTGCCTATTGAATTTCTAGCCTTCCTTTAAGGCCTATCACTAATACTCCCTCTTTCAAGAAGCCTTTTCTTAACTCTGATGTGCTGTCCTTTCCCTCTTACCTCCTATAGAATCTTTCTTGTACCTCTTCTATGAAACTTATTTTGCTTTGTATTAAAGTCATTCCAGTTTGGCTTTAACTGTGTGCTCCTTCAGGGTAGGAACCATGTTTTCCTTGACTCTGTATCCTTGGATACGAAGACTTGCACACAGCCTTGCTCATTCATTTATTCACTCATTTGGCAAATATAACTGAGCATCAATTATGTGTATTCTGTTCTAGGCCTGGGGGTATAAAGAAAATTAAATAGACATGGCTTTTATTCTCATAGAGCTTAAGGTCTCAAAGGAAAAATTTTGACAATTTAATAGGAAATTAAACCTCAGTGCTTTGATGAGGTTTAAAAACCATGAGATCACTTGACCTGATTCAGGGAATTTGAGAAGATTTCCATGAGGAAGTGATCCGCTGAGAATTCAAGAATAAAGAAATTGCATGTGCAAAGGTCAGAAGGTGAGAGAGAGACTGATATATTTAAGGAGACGAAGGATGTTCAGACGTTCAGATTGGCTCAAATGAAGAATGCTTTAAATTTACATCATAATTTTTGCCTCTAGATAACTGAAATCTATAGGGACAAGACATAAAAAGTGGGAACCCAGGTTCATACATATGGCTAAACTAGCAAAAACTCACATAATCTGACTCCCAGATCAGTTCTCTTTCCTCTAAATATTTCTATTTCTGCATTTCTTTCAATGTCAAGCCTCTTTTTCCTTATCACACTCATGGAAACCTGTTGATCGGAAGACAAACATATGCAAGAACTTGATGTAGTTTATATCACCTTAAGTCATTCATATATTTCTGCATCCTAGTTAAACAGTGTTCTCTCTTGACTGTTCATCCTTAAGAGAATTACTTAAGTCCAAGATCACATGTGGAACTTTGCCACAAGTAAGTTGGCAAGTAAGTAAAAATGTGGGGAACAATTTTATAGTCTTTGAGCACATAGACCTGAATGGGACCTGGGCGAAGCTGACTTCAGGAAATCTGCATTTAGAAGGTTTTTGTTTTGCCTATCTACA
This sequence comes from Delphinapterus leucas, assembly GCF_059928025.1. Classification (NCBI taxonomy): domain Eukaryota; kingdom Metazoa; phylum Chordata; class Mammalia; order Artiodactyla; family Monodontidae; genus Delphinapterus; species Delphinapterus leucas. The sequence goes on from NC_143129.1 coordinate 42,037,609, forward strand.
AAATTTCAGTTGGGAAGGAGGAAATGAGACTATAGGTAGTGTTAACCAAAATTCGAGAAATTTAGACTTGATTGAAATAAAAAGGTGTTGGTTTGGGGTGTGTTAGGACTGCAGGCTGGGAGACTCAGGTTCAAGACACACTTGAATTGTGTTCCGCCAGACTACAAAGTGGGGGAGGCTTATAAAAGGCAAAAATCTGCAAGGTTACAGTTAGTTATATGGTTTGCTTATCAAGAATTATAGTTGGAGCTGGCAAGCATTAAGGGTGCTTGTTAATTAAGTATTGGTTGGCATCCAACATGGTTCCAAGGGAAGACTTTGAGATCTTAAGGTTGCAACTGGCAGATGTTGTTCTGAATACGGCTGGTGGTGTCCTTGGGTCTGGTACAGTTCAAAGAAAGTTCAAGTTCTCAAGGTGCAGAGATGTGTCTGAGACCAGGTCTCCAACAGTCCTTCAGATCATTGGTCCATTTTTGTATGCCCGAAGTGTGATTACTCCATTATAATTTCAATTTGTCATCAGTAAGGTGACCATATAATTTAACATTCCAACTGCAGCACTTTGAGAGTAAAATAGAGAACTCATAATATCGATAACCATGCACCAAGAAAACAGGTGCAAACTGGGACTGCCCAGGTAAGTTGGGACATATAATTATTCTATCTATAACCAAAAAATTCATAGATTTAGATATCTCAGTGTTCAGCATTTTTCTTTTCTTTACCCTATTCTAGGTCACATTTTACAGAAGATGCTCTGAAAATAGTTGATGTTCAAAGAATGTTAACTATAACCTAGAAAATGTCCTCTTTCCTCATGCCTAGCAAGTTGGATCTCTCATCCCTAATTATAAAATTTCTAAATATTGGCCACTCAAACTTTTAAGAATTTTCATGAGTATGAAATAATAAGCAATACATATATTGGTTTCTCCTACTGGTTCCTGCTGACATTTGGTCTTTGACTCCAGTTTCTGACATAGAGCTTGTAAAAGTCTTGTAATTTCCTGAGTGATAAGAGCATCTGACACAGAGGTCCTGACACCCTTGGATTGCCTGAGTGATAGGAGCATCTTTTGTTCTAATTAGGTGACTCTTGGTGGGCTCCTGAATGGAGCCAAAAAGACCAAGCCATGATTAGAAACTTGGAACTTTTAGCTCCACCCACCATTCTCCAGAGAGAGGAGGGGACTGGAAATTGAGTTAATAATCAATCATGCCTACCTGATGAAGTCTCCATAAAAATCCTTAAAGTATGGAGTTCAGGGAGCTTCCAGGTTGGTGAACACATCTATGTATCAGGCAGGTGGGCCACCACAACTCCACAGGGACAGAAATTCCTGTGCTTGGGCCCTTCCAAACCTTGCCTTAAGTATCTCTTTTTCTGTCTGTTCATTTGTATCCTTTAAAATATCTTTTCTGATAAATCAGTAATAGTAAGTAAACTCTTTTCCTGGATTCTTTGAGCCACTCTAGCAAATTACTGAACTCACAGAGAGGGTCATGGGAACCTCAGATTTTTAGCTAAGTCAGAAGTTGTGGGTAACCACTACTTGATATTGGCATCTGAAGGGGTAGGGACAGTCTTTTGTAATTGAGCCCTTGACCTGTGGATTCTTCATTAACTCCAGGCAGTGTCAGAATTTCTTGGTGTGGAAAACCCACCTATCTGGTGTCAGAAGTGTTATGAGTATGGGTAGAGGAAAACAGCGAGTTTTTTCCCAGACAGTGAGCCTATTGTACTACCTAACACTCTAGAACAATATTGTCCAACAGAACTTTCTGTAATGATGGAATGTTCTATAGGTGCACAGTCCAGTATAGTAGCCACTAGCCACATGGACTATCTATTGAGGAGTTGAAATGTGACTAGTATGACTGCGAAACTAAACTTTAAATTTTATTTAATTATTAAATTAATTTAAAGGTAAATTTAAACAACTGCATGTGGCCAGCCACTACCATATTGCATAATGCATCTCTAGATCACTGGGAATTTAAGGGGTGATAAGTATTAAGATAAAACCAGAACATCTTCCTTTCTTTCCTTTTTTTTTTTTTGGTCCAGTACACACAGCCTGGATCCCAGTAGGCCAAGGTCTCAGCCTTTCCTTTTATGTGACTCTACTGTAAGAATCAATTTCATCTCTACTATATATAGGTAAAGCAAAGACCTCAAAATACATAGAAATCAAGAGTATTTGCAATACAGAGCATTGATTTGTATATCCATTCTACTTGAAACACTATGGAAGATATTTATACTAGTGGAAATAATGATGAACATAATCACAGGACTTCTTTCTCCCATCCTCGTTATTATTTTGTGAGTGTGATAAGATGACCTAACATAAGATCTACCCCCTTAGCAAAGTTTTAAGTATATAATACAGTATCATTTACAATAGGCACTATGCTATACACTACATCTCTAGAACTTATTCACCTTGTATAACTGAAACTTTGTACCCTTTGACTACTACCTTCCTGTTTTCCCCTCCCCCCAGCCCCTGGCAACTACCATTCTACTCTCTGCTTTTAAGAATCTGACTATTTTAGATCCCTCATGGAAGTGGTATCATGTAGTAATTGTCCTTCTGTGTCTCGCTTATTTCCCTTAGCATAACGTCCTCAAGGTTCATCCATAGCAAATGGCAGTATTTCCTTCTTTTTAAAAGCTGAATAATATTCCATTGCATGTACAGACATATAGATTGCTTCCATGTCTTGGATATCGTATATATGCTTCGATGAACATGGAGAACAGATATCTCTTCAAGATAATGATTTCATTTCCTTTGGATATATACCTAGATGCAGGATTGCTGGATCACACAGTAACTCTATTTTATAATTTCTGAGGAAACTTCATACTGTTTTCCATAGTGGCTGCACAAATTTACATTCCCAACAAGAGTGTACAAAGGCTCCCTTTTCTCACCTTCCTCACCAACACGTTATTTTTCATTCTGTTGATAACAGTCATTCTAGGAGGTATGAGGTAATATCGCATCATGGTTTTGATTTGCATTTCTTTGATAATTAGCGGTATTGAACACCTTTTCATACACCTGTTGGCCATTTGTATGTTTTCTTTAAATAAATTTCTATTCAATTCCTTTGTCCATTTTTTAATTGAGTTATTTGATTTTTTGCTATTGACTTCAGGGGGTTCCTTATTTATTTGGGACATTAACCCCTTATCAGATATATGGTTTGCAAATATTTTCTCCCATTTCATAGAGGCCCTTTCATTTTGTTGATGGTTTCCTTTGCTGTGCAGAAGCTTTTTAGTTTGATGCAATACCGCATGTCTATTTTTGCTTTTGTTGCCTTTGTTTTTGGTGTCATATCCAAAACCTTTGCCAAGACCAATGTCAAGAAGCTTCTACCTATATTTTCTTCTAGGAGCTTTATGGTTTCAGGTGTTACGTTTAAGTCTTTAACCAATTTTGAATAGATTTTTGTGTATGCTATAAGATAAATTGTCCACCAATACAATAATAAAAATACTGGGAAAATGTACATAAAGGATGTTTTATCTTTGCCTTATTTACAATAGTGAAAAACTGGAAACAACCTAAGCATTCAACAATAGGAGAATGATTAATAAGTTACTGACAACTTAGAAATGGACTATATTTTAAAAGTTTTTATTCATATAAGAATGTTCACAATATAATATTAAGTAAAAATAATATGAGAGAAAAAAGTCAGGAGGGAGTACACCAAGATACTGAGTGGTGACTTCTGATCGTTCAGTTACAAATTTTTTTGTCTTTAATTTATATTTTACTCAATGTCAATAATATGAAATCTATATTAGTATGTAATATGTGATTTGACACTAGTTATTTCCTCTTTTTTAGAGGTAATTCTGACTAAAAAGACAATTGTCAAACTTCTAGAAAGCCAAACACTCATAGATTATGTTTTGTATGCATCTTCATATCTTTTTATAACAAAACTTTGATTGCTTTCTGCTCAGCAGATTAAAAAAAAGTGGTCAGTATTTGTGTAAGATGTAGAGCAGAAGAAAAAGAAGATAGCAAGTGGGAGAAAGAGAAGTTTGGGAAAGTCCAGGTGTTGTTGTGCATGTGATGTTGTAGCTCTGGCAATCTATTTGGAAATCTGAATTCCCATCAATTCAAAGTTCACTGCACAAAGCTTTGCAGATAGTAGACAATCAACAAGTATTGAATTAATTAAAAGTGTAGGAGGTTCATATTTCACCTATTCAGACTATCTGTTCTTTAGAGTTTTCTTCAGGTGAAGTTTGCCTGTAATTTAAAAAGCAGCAGCTAAAAAGGAGTTAAAATTGTAGAAAAATCTGAGAAAGGTTTAAAGAGTCTTTTCCTGGAGGATTTGCCATTTAAAACTGCAATTGTTTTTATTGCCAGGTATCCTTGGTGGCCAGTGACTCGTGAAAGCTTAGAAGCTGCAGAAAGCAGGGTTCAAGCGCTCCTGAGGGCATGGCTTGTAGTTTTCCACTCATTATGGAATCAAATGTTGAAAGCCAGTGCCCAAGCTGAGCCCACTGCACCGACCCACCAGAGAGAAAGAAGAGGTAAGAGGATCTGAAAAGTAGAAAATGGAAAACATTTGGGCAGTTATTAAATTTAAGGAATCTAATTGTTAAAAAGATTTATGCCTCGTTTGGATATGAAGAGAAGAACAGTAGAACATATGGCAGAGCAGTAGCTAGGCTGACGAAAGGGGTAGGAGATAAGGCTGAATGAAATTTCCTGTGGAGTATCCTTGGAGGTATAAGATGCACGATAGTTTCCTACTTCTCTCACTTTTGGTTTCAATAATATCAAAAGGATCTTTCCTCCTTTACTTCCTCCTGATTTTTCCTGCACTTATCTCCTAGGTCCCTGAGGCAAATTCAGTGTGTGTCATACTTATGTCTAACACTTCCAAACCACTTTTAACTTAATCAATCCTGTTTGCATGGAAAGAATAAAGGCCTTGGAGCTGGAAAAATTTGAGTCTGGTCCTCCTCCACTACTTCCTAATTGTGTGCTCTTGGGAAGTTGCTTAACCTCTCTGATTCTCAGTCTCCTTGGATGGAAAAGGAGGATCAATACTACCCACTTCTAAGGACTGTACAGTAGTCCAGTGCCTGATGCCATAGTAACCACATAGTGAATTTCAGTTGTTAGTATCTGCTCAATAAAATAACATATTTCAGGCTCTTTATTTACTTAATATATGCTATATACTTAACATATAGGTCCTTGCTTTCAAAATCAAGGTAGAAAAATGCAGTGCAACAAACCAGCCTAGGCAATTTAAAAAAGTGATTGAATAACAGTAAATAACATGGGGATCCAAGGAAAAAAGTGATGATAGGGATGAGCCACTCTCAAACCTCCCATTTCATTTGACCCTCAGTACGGTTCTGTTAGGGAGGCAGGGAAGTGATGAATGTGTTTGACAGAATGGAAAACTGAAGCACAGGCAAGTCCCGGCTGCATTTGTGATGGATTAAGAAAATTCTGAAATTTCTTCCATGGCTGTATTTCTATTATTCTTTGTCTTTCCTTAAGTAAGACTGCTCGTTACTAGGAGATTTGATACTGGCACTCACATTTCTTGATTCTAAGCCCAGGACTTGGTGCCTAAACCAGAAGTGCTTGGGAAGTAGGAGAATCTTGCTTCAAAGGAAAATTAAATTTCCAGCTGTGCAGAAATGTCCCTTTTTCCTTTTCTACTGACATCATTTTCATATAGGCTTAAAATCTCAATACAGTGGCTCTGGCAATGTGTGTTTAAGTGTGCTCATTCCTGAATAACAATTTCCATCTTCGGACATCAAAGAACTTTCACTCTGTTGTAATTATACCTTCTTCCTATACAATCATGTTTGTTCAGTTCTCTTTGAAACTCCTCCACACTCCCCGTACCAAAAGAAACAAAGTTTTCCACCTCTTGGTCTTACTTCCTTTCTTTTTAGTTGTTTATTAAAATAAGTCAATCTTGCTTTCCAAAAATAAATATTTAAGTTGAAGTTCTATTCTTCTGTCAAAAGACAAAATAGACATCCTAGTAGAAGAACCAACCACATGTTTAGAGTACTAACAGTGGGAACCCAGGATTTATATTTGTGGGTACATCAGTGTATATATGAACATATACTATGCTTCTGGTGTACTTTTTGGCTGACTTCTTTAGACTCCAATTTGATCTAAAGTCCAAAGTGGCCTCAACTCCCCAAAGACCTTGGGGCTTTATTTTGTTCCAAGAGACAATACCATGGCAATATCATGTTTGCCTGGTTACAGAGACTTCCACAGAGGCCAATGTATTCCTGGCAATGTTTAGCAGGTACTGGATTTGAAATAATTACAGCATCTCTATAATTTGTTTCTGACTGCTTTTCTTCAATGGGTCTGTCAACAGGGATGTATGTAGTGCCTCCCTATTATGTGGATAAAGGAAAATATACATGACTAACTTTTTTAAATGGATAAATTACATTTGCATTAAAGGTAAAAATTGCTTTTGGGTGTCATCTTTTACAAAATTCATTACTTTATTATACCTATTAGATGATAAGCATCTTGATATGTGGAACTTGTTCTTACTGCCCTCATCAAGGACCTAGAATAGAAATTGGTACAGAAGGGATGCTACATAATGTGTGATCCACATAAATGTTAAGAGCTATATGACATATCTATCAAGATGCTAGATACATGACATAATCCACACTTATTCTGCTAGTCATAAGTAGACCAAGAACTTCAAGTCTAAGAATAAATGGACATTACAGAAGGTCCACTAGAACTCCAAAGGGATTATATGAGAGACTAAGGAAAAGGTGATGAAGTCAAAGATTGCCTGGGTTTGTCAGAAGAAAATACAAAAATAGCCAGTACACAACTTAGGCAAAGTCAATATCAAGATGGTCTTTGTTTACATCTTCTTCTTTTCTCTCCTCTGTTACCTCAAATATTTATTGAAATCTTATTCTCTCTCAAGCTCTGTGCTAGGTCTTAGATTTCAAGAGCAAGCAAGACAGACATGGCCCCTTCCTTCCTGGACCTGACAGTTGCTCCTACTCATCATTTCCACCTATGTATTGCCTGGAAGCTGGGGACTGGATCCTATGGCCAGACCAAAGACCAAAAGTAGGGAGAAGACTGACCTGCAGCCGTATAGGACAAGGGGCCAAAGCCATTAAATGGGGTCTGTCCATGAGAGCACTTCTTGCGAATATTTTGATCTTTTTCCTTGTTTTCTCTTGGACTATGGTTACAGTTATGTTTAGCTAAGAGTTTTGGTTGTTATTGTTTTGATTTGCTTATCTTTTTAATTTCCCCTTACACAGTAGGATCTCTTTACCTACCACCAACTTGTCAGAAAATTTGATGTATCAGGATAACTTTACATGATAATGTTGCAAAGAATAAATGGATGGAGAATTTTTTTAAAAAGTGTGGCCTGTCCTATATTTACCCCTCTGCTGAATTTCAACATGACTTTGAAGAGGCTGTGACCATGGGTTCCAAGTGGTGATTGGCAGCAAAGAAAGGTTTTCTCCTGGTGGGTTTAGGAGAGTTGAGGAGAAGCAGACAGTGGAGTGAAGCAGCTTCCAAGGGCTCAAGAGACAAAGCCTGCCTTCTCCTGAAACACTGGTGAAGTGAACCTTAAAGTGTGTTTCCCTAATTAGGGAAACTCCTCCAATGAGATTTAGAGAGAGATATGTTGGGGAGAGGGTAGATATTTGAGAAAAGTGGAAAAAGTGTGAAATAGGTGAGATAGAGGATGGCAGAGAGATTTGGTGGAGAAACACAGTCCAGTTGATTTAGTGGCCATTGGGTTGTCTTCATTTTCTCTAGTAGATTGCCTGAAGATTTCGAAATGGGCTGCAGGGGGGTTCATCCCTTTGGTATTTGATCAGGCAGGTACAATGGGAGAACAGGGTAAGAAAGTTAAGGACATTGAAAAGAAAAATGAAGTGATGGGTCAGAGAATCTCAATCAGAAAGGAGGAAATGAAAACAGGAGTTCAGAGAGGGATAGAAAGTAGAGGAATCTGTGTATTGGAGGTCTCACTGAGGACAAAGAATGGTAGATTGGGAGTAATTGATTAAAGGTTACGTTCAGAGTCTGGTGTCTAACAAAATATTTTTGGAGCCAGAACAATTCTAGGTGAAAAGTTCCAGGGTGTGTTTACGGAAATGGGTGGCTGAAATAGGGGAAGTCATTGAAAATAAGGAAATAAGTGTCTAGGATGTTAAACATGGATATGATGACAGCCTGAAAAATGGGTGGATTCTGGATGGAGAGGAAGCCTGTGAGGATGCCAAAGGCTTCAATAAATCAAGAGCAGTGGTAAAGAGAGGTCAGGAGCTGACAGCAAGAAGAAGGCATGGAATAGTATTGCTCAATGGAACTGTTTCCATAGAGGCTGGATATTTTTTAAAGAGGTGGTGGAAGAGAAAGAATCTGAAATTGACAGTGTGGAACAAAAATATTATTTACTAATAGAAATCACAGAATTGGCAAGGCTGAGTTGGCATTTTTAACTTTTTCTTTTAGAAAATTTTAAATAGAAAATGAATTAGCATCTTGTAGACGGCATGTATTTTGTTCTCTTGCTTGTATATTTTCTGTGTCATGTTTTCTGCCTCTTGAGTTTATCCTACTCTTAGGCTCTCTTAAAACAGATCTGTTCTGCTCTGTGCCTGGTAGAAGAGTTCACTTGTTTGCAAAGTAAACAGCCCTGTAGTATATTATGACAGAGTGAATCATGTACCACACCCAGATCCCTGTGACTCACAATTCCTAGGAAAGATTGAGAGATATTTAATCACTCATTTGCAGCTAAGTGATCTGATACTTTATTATTATAAGTCCATGAGATGGCGGCTACTACGTGCACAGCCCCTGACAAAGAGAGTTAATGAAAGGAAAGAGAATTGAATCAAATCTCTGTCCTTGGCAACTTCACTAATTTATCCATTTATTCACATGTCTATTGACTGTATCTTCTACGTCATACACTGCTAGACAAACATAAAGTTAGTTGCTAGAAACATAAAGGTGTTTAGTTCCTAATCTTTATTTTTTGAGAGACAATGGTTTGGTGGCATCAGCAAATATAGTTGACCATATAACAGCACGGGTTTGAACCTTGTGGGTCCAATTATATGTGGATTTTTTCAATAAATGCTACAGTACTGGTAGGATACCTTCAAGATGGTGGAGGAATAAGATGTAGAGAACACCTTCCTCCCCACAAAAACATCAGAAATACATCTACATGTGGAACAACTCCTACGGAACACCTACTGAATGCTGGCAGATGACGTCAGACTTCCCAAAAGGCGAGAAACTCACCACTACCTGGGTAGGGCAAAAGAAAAAACAGACAAAAGAATGGGGATGGGGCCTGCACCTCTGGGAGGGAGCTGTGAAGGAGGAAAAGTTTCCACACACTAGGAAGCCCCTTCACTGGAGGAGACGGGGGCGGGTGGGGGGAAAGCTTTGGAGCCACCGAGGAGAGTGCAGCAACAGGGGTGCAGAGGGCAAAACGGAGAGATTCCCGCACAGAGGATCATTGCTGACCAGCACTCACCAGCCTGAGGAGCTTGTCTGCTCACCCGCTGGGACTGGTGGAGGCTGGGAGCTGAGGCTCCAGCTTCGGAGGTCAGATTCCAGGGAGAGGATAGGGGTTGGCTGCGCGAACACAGCCTGAAGGGGGCTAGTGCACCACAGCTAGCCACGGGGGAGTCTGGGAAAAAGTCTGGAACTGCTTAAGAGGCAAGAGACCATTGTTTCGGGGTGTGCGAGGAGAGGGGATTCAGAGCGAATTACGGAGACGGGCGTGAGCTGCAGTTATCAGTGCGGACAACAGAGACAGGCATGAAATGCTAAGGCGGCTGCTGCAGCCACCAGGAAGCCTGTGTGCAAGCACAGGTCACTATCCACACCTCCCCTCCCGGGAGCCTGTGCAGCCCGCCGCTGCCAGGGTCCCGTGAACCAGGGACAACTTTCCCGGGAGAACACGTGGCGTGCCTCAGGCTGTTCTAATGTCATGCTGTCCTCTGCTGCCCCAGGCTTGCTCCATATTCCGTACCCCTCTCTCCCCCAGCCTGAGTGAGCCAGAGCCTCCAAATCAGCTGCTACTTTAACCCCATCCTGTCTGAGCGAAGGACAGACTCCTTCAGGTGACCTACATGCAGAGGCGGGGCCACATCCAAAGCTGAACCCCAGGAGCTGTGCGAACAAAAAAGAGAAAGGGAAATCTCTCCCAGTAGCCTCAGGAGCATCGGATTAAATCTCCACAATCAACTTGATGTACCCTGCATCTATGGAATACCTGAGTAGACAACGAATCATCCCAAATCGAGGCGGTGGACTTTGGGAACAACTGTAGACTTGGGGTTTGCTTTCTGCATCTAATTTGCTTCTGGTTTTATGTTTATCTTAGTTTAGTATTTAGAGTTTATTATCAGTGGTAGATTTGTTTATTGATTTGGTTGCTCTCTTCCTTTCTTAAAAAAAAATATATGTATATATATCTATTTTTTTCCTTTTTCTCTTTTTGTGTATATGTATGTGTATGTTTCTTTCTGTGATTTTGTCTGTATAGCTTTGCTTTGACCATTTGTCCTAGGGTTCTGTCTGTCCGTATTTTCTTTAAGTATAGTTTTTAGTGCTTGTTATCATTAGTGGATTTGTTTTTTGGTTTGGTTGCTCTCTTTTTTCTTTCTTTTTTTAATTAATTTTTTATTTTTAATAATTAAAAAAATTATTTTAATAACTTTCTTTTCTTTTCTTTCTTTCTACTTTTTCTTTTGAGCTGTGTGGCCGACAGGGTTTTGGTGCTCAGCCCAGGTGTCAGGCCTGAGCCTCTGAGGTGGGAGAACCAAGTTCAGGACATTGGTCCCCCAGAGACGTCCTGGCTCCACGTAATATCAAATGACAAAAGTTCTCCCAGAGAGCTCCCTCTCAATGCTAAGACCCAGCTCTATTAAACGATCATCAAGCTAACAGTGCTGGACACTCTATGCCAAACAACTAGCAAGACAGGGACACAACCCCACCCATTAGCAGAGAGGCTGCCTAAAATCATAATAAGGTCACAGACACCCCAAAACACACCTCCGGATGCTGTCCTGCCCACCAGCAAGACAAGATCCAGCCTCATCAACCAGAACACAGTCACCAGTTCCCTCCACCAGGAAACCTACACAACCCACTGAACCAACCTTAGCCACTGGGGGCAGACACCAAAAAGAATGGGAACTATGAATCTGCAGCCTGCGAAAAAGAGACCCCAAACACAGTAAGTTAAGAAAAATGATAAGACAGAGAAACACACAGCAGATGAACGAGCAAGGTAAAAACCCACCAGACCAAACAAATGAAGAGGAAATAGGCAGTCTACCTGAAAAAGAATTCAGAGTATGATAGTAAAGGTGATCCAAAATCTTGGAAATAGAATGAAGAAAATACATGAAACGTTTAACAAGGACCTAGAAGAACTAAAGTGCAAACAAAAAATGATGAACAGCACAATAAATGAGATTAAAAATTCTCTAGAAGGAATCAATAGCAGAATAACTGAGGCAGAAGAATGGATAAGTGACCCAGAAGATAAAAGAGTGGAAATAACTACCACAGAGCAGAATAAAGAAAAAAGAATGAAAAGAATTGAGGACAATCTCAGAGACCTCTGGGACAATATTAAATGCACCAACATTCGAATTATAGGGGTCCCAGAAGAGGAAGAGAAAAAGAAAGGGATTGAGAAAATATTTGAAGAGATTATAGTTGAAAACTTCCCTAATATGGGAAAGGAAATAGTCAATCAAGTCCAGGAAGCACAGAGAGTCCCATACAGGATAAATCCAAAGAGAAGCATGCCAAGACACATATTAATCAAACTATCAAAAATTAAATAAAAGAAAAAATATTAGAAGCAGCAACGGAAAAGCAACAAATAACATACAAGGGAATCCCCATAAGGTTAACAGCTGATCTTTCAGCAGAAACTCTGCAAGCCAGAAGGGAGTGGTTTAAAGTGATGAAATGGAGAAACCTACAACCAAGATTACTCTACCCAAGAAGGATCTGATTCAGATTTGAAGGAGAAATTAAAAATTTTACAGGCAAGAAAAAGCTAAGCGAATTCAGCACCACCAAACCAGCTTTACAACAAATGCTAAAAGAACCTCTCTAGGCAGGAAACACAAGAGAAGGAAAAGACCTACAATAACAAACCCAAAACAATTAACAAAATGGTAATAGGAACATACATATCAATAATCACCTTAAATTTAAATGGATTAAATGCTCCAACCAAAAGACATAGACTGGCTGATGGATACAAAAACAAGACCTGTTTATATGCTGTCTACAAGATACCCATTTCAGACCTAGGGACACATACAGACTGAAAGTGAGGGGATGGAAAAGGAAATTCCATGCAAATGGAAATCAAAAGAAAGCTGGAGTAGCAATTCTCATATCAGACAAAATAGACTTTAAATTTAGACTATAACAAAAGACAAAGAAGGACACCAAATAATGATCAAGGCATCAATCCAAGAAGAAGATATAACAATTGTAAATATTTATGCACCCAACATAGGAGCACCTCAATACATAAGGCAAATGCTAACAGTCATAAAAGGAGAAATTGACAGTAACACAATAATAGTAGGGGACTTTAACACCCCACTTTCACCAATGGACAGATCATCCAAAATGAAAATAAATAAGGAAACACAAGCTTTAAATGATATATTAAACAAATGGAATTAATTGATATGTATAGGACATTCCATTCAAAAGCAACAGAATACACTTTCTTCTCAAGTGCTCATGGAACATTCTCCAGCATAGATCATACCTTTGGTCACAAATCAAGCCTTGGTAAATTTAAGAAAATTGAAATCATATCAAGTATCTTTTCTGACCACAATGCTGTGAGACTAGATATCAATTACAGGAAAACATCTGTATAAAATACAAACACATGGAGGCTAAACAATACACTACTAAATAACCAAGAGATCACTGAAGAAATCAAAGAGGAAATCAAAATACCTAGAAACAAATGACAATGAAAACATGATGACCCAAAACCTATGAGATACAGCAAAAGCAGTTCTAAGAGAGAAGTTTATAGCTATACAATCCGACCTCAAGAAACAAGAAAGAACTTAAGTAAACAACCTAACCTTACATCTGAAGCAATTAGTGAAAGAAAAACAAAAAACTTCCAAAGTTAGCAGAAGGAAAGAAATCATAAAGATCAGAGCCGAAATAAATGGAAAAGAAATGAAGGAAACAATAGCAAAGATCAATAAAACTAAAAGCTGGTTCTTTGAGAAGATAAACAAAATGGATAAACCATTAGCCAGACTTATCAAGAAAAAACGGAGAAGACTCAAATCAATAGAATTAGATATGAAAAAGGAGAAGTAACAACTGACACTGCAGAAATACAAAGGATCATGAGAGATTGCTACAAGCAACTATATGCCAATGAAATGGACAACATGGAAGAAATGGACAAATTCTTAGAAAAGCACAACGTTCTGAGTCTGAACCAGGAAGAAAAAGAAAATATAAACAGACAAATCCCAAGCACTGAAATTGAGACTGTGATTGAAAATTTTCCAACAAACAAAAGCCCAGGGCCAGATGGTTTCACAGGTGAATTCTATCAAACATTTAGAGAAGAGCTAACATCTATCCTTCTCAAACTCTTCCAAAATATAGCAGAGGGAGGAACACTCCTAAACTCATTCTACAAGGCCACCATCACCCTGATACTAAATCCAAACAAAGATGTCAAAAAGAAAGAACACTACAGGCCAATATCACTGATGAACATAGATGCAAAAATTCTCAACAAACAGAAACACCAGCAAACAGAATCCAACAGCACATTAAAAGGATCATACACCATGATCAAGTGGGGTTTATCCCAGGAATGCAAGGATTCTTCAATATATGCAAATCAATCAACGTGATACACCATATTAACAAATTAAAGGAGAAAAACCATATGATCATCTCAATAGATGCAGAAAAAGCTTTCAAGAAAATTCAGCACCATTTGTGATAAAAACTCTGCTGAAAGTAGGCATAGAGGGAACTTACCTCAACATAATAAAGGCCATGTATGACAAACCCACAACCAACATTTTTCTCAATGGTGAAAAACTGAAACCATTTCCACTAAGATCAGGAACAAGACAAGGTTGTCCACTCTCACCACTATTATTCAACATAGTTTCAGAAGTTTTAGCCATAGCAATCAGAGAAGAAAAAGAAATAAAAGGAATCCAAATCAGAAAAGAAGAAGTAAAGCTGTCACTGTTTGCAGATGACATGATGCTATACATAGGGAATCCTAAAGATGCTACTAGAAAATTACTAGAGCTAACCAATGAATTTGGTAAAGTAGCAGGATACAAAATTAATGCACAGAAATCTCTGGCATTCCTATACACTAATGATGAAAAATCTGAAAGAGAAATGAAAGAAACACTCCCATTTACCATTGCAACAAAAAGAATAAAATACCCAGGAATAAACCTACCTAAGGAGACAAAAGACCTGTATGTAGAAAACAATAAGACACTGATGGAAGAAATTAAAGATGATACAAACAGATGGAGAGATATACCATTTTCTTGTGTTGGAAGAATCAACCATGTAAAACGACTATACTAAACAAGGCAATCTACAGATTCAATGCAATCCCTATCAAACTACCAATGACATTTTTCACAGAACTAGAACAAAATATTTCACAATTTGTATGGAAGAACAAAAGACTCCAAATAGCCAAAGCAATCTTGAGAAAGAAAAACAGAGCTGGAGGAATTAGGCTCCAGGACTTCAGACTATACTACAAAACTACAGTAATCAAGACAGTATGGTACTGGCACAAAAACAGAAATATAGATCAATGGAACAGGATAGAAAGTCTAGAGATAAACCCACGCACATATGGTCACCTTATTTTTGATAAAAGAAGCAAGAATATACAACGGAGAAAAGACAGCCTCATCAATAAGTGGTGCTGGGAAAACTGGACAGCTACATGTAAAAGAATAAAATTAGAACACTCCCTAATGCCATACCCAAAAATAAACTCAAAATGGATTAAAGACCATAATGTAAGGCCAGACACTATAAAACGCTTAGAGGAAAACATAGGCAGAACACTCTATGACATAAATCACGGCAAGATCCTTTTTGACCCACCTCTACAGAAATGGAAAAAAAAAGAAAAATAAACAAACGGGACCTAATGAAACTTAAAAGCTTTTGCACAGCAAAGGAAAACATAAACAAGACGGAAAGACAACCCTCAGAATGGGAGAAAATATTTGCAAATGAAGCAACTGACAAAGGATTAATTTCCAAAATTTACAAGCAGCTCATGCAGCTCAATATCAAAAAAACAAAAAACCCAATCCAAAAATGGGCAGAAGACCTAAATAGACATTTCTCCAAAGAAGATATACATATTGTCAACAAACACATGAAATGATGCTCAATATCACTAACCATTAGAGAAATGCAAATCAAAAGTGCAATGAGGTATCACCTCACACTGGTCAGAATGGCCATCATCAAAGAATCTACAAACAATAAATGCTGAAGAGGGTGTGGAGAAAAGGGAACCCTCTTCCACTGTTGGTGGGAATGAAAATTGATATAGCCACTGTGTAGAACAGTATGGAGGTTCCTTAGAAAACTAAAAATAAAACTACCATACGACCCAGCAATCCCACTACTGGTCATATACCCTGAGAAAACCATAGTTCAAAAAGAGTCATGTACCACAATGTTCATTGCAGCTCTATTTACAATAGCCAGGACATGGAAGCAACCTAAGTGTCCATCAACAGATGAATGGATAAAGAAGATGTGGCACATATATACAATGGAATATTACTTAATCATAAAAAGAAACGAAATTGAGTTATTTGTAGTGAGGTGGATGGACCTAGAGTCTGTCATAGAGAGTGAAGTAAGTCAGAAAGAGAAAAACAAATATCGTATGCTAACGTATGTGTATGGAATCTAAAAAAAAAAAAAAAAGTGTTTCTGAAGAACGTAGGGGCAGAACAGGAATAAAGATGCAGACATAGAGAATGGACTTGAGGACGTGGGGAGGGGGAAGGGTAAGCTGGGACATAGTGAGAGAGTGACATGGACATATATACACTACCAAATGTAAAGTAGATAGCTAGTGGGAAGCAGCCACATAGCACAGGGAGATCAGCTTGGTGACCACCTAGAGGGGTGGGATAGAGAAGGTGGGAGGGAGATGAAAGAGGGAGGAGATATGGTGGTGTATGTATATGTATAGCTGATTCAGTTTGTTGGACAGCAGAAACTAACACACCATTGTAAAGCAATTACGCTCCAATAAAGATGTTAAAAAATAAATAAAAAAGAAAAAAAATACTACAGTACTACATGATGGTTGAGTCTGCGAATGGTTGAATCCATGAACCCTACAAGGTCTGTCTGGCCATCGTCAGGGTCTGAGCTGTTATCCTGGGAGAGACAGGAAACTGCTGGTACGTCTGAGCCGAGAGGGTCTGTGCTTGCTATGCTGAGAACATACTTCTACAGAGTCAGGACAGACCAGGAGACCTGAGCGGAAGCAGTCATCCAATCTAGAAATGAAGCCTACTCAGACAAGACTGTAAAGGGTGGAGGTGGGGAGATGGAGTCAGATTTGGGATGTATTTGGATGTAGAGACAACAAAATTTGCTGATAGATTCTACGCAGGATGTGCAAAAAAGTGAAGCATCAAATAAGACTCCCAGGATTTTTGGCCTGATCTGGAAGGATGTGGTTTTCATTAACTACGATGGGGAAAACTGATGTTGGAGGTGGGGTAAAAAATAGGAGCTCGGTTTTTTACCTGGTAGGTTTGAAATGCCCATTAGATCTCCAAGCAGAGTTGTCAATTAGACAATTGGGTAGATATGTTTAGAATTCATGGGAGTGATTCAGACTGGACATATAATTTTAGGAATCATACCAACCATTTAGACTAGATGTCATCAAGGAAGTACGTGTTGATAGAGAAGGGAACAGGTCAAAGGACTGAGCACTAAAGCACTGTCTTTAGGACTGGGGGAAATTCAAAGGAGGCAGCAAAGCCAACTGCGAAGACACAAACAGAGAAATAGAGGAAAAACCAAGAGAATGTGATATCCCAGAGAAGAAAGTGCATTAAGAAGAAACAAGTGGTCAACTGTGCCACGTGCTGCTGCCAGTCCCAAGAAATGACCATTAAGAAGTGTGAGCATCATTAATAACCTGGATAAAAGCAGTTTTAGTAAAGCGATGGGGGGAGGGGCAAAATCCTGATTGAAATAAGTTCAAGGAGGAGAAAAACTAGGCCCAGAAATTATTTACAAATCTTTTGAAGAGTCCTAAGGGAAATAAAAAATGAGGCAGGGGGACTTCCCTGGTGGCACAGTGGTTAAGAATCCACCAGCCAATGCAGGGGGACACAGGTTCGATCCCTGGTCTGGGAAGATCCCACATACCGTGGAGCAACTAAGCCCAAGTATGCCACAACTACTGAGCCTGCATGCTGCAACTACTGAGCCCGCATGCTGCAACTACTGAAGCCCACGCGCCTACAGCCCGTGCTCCGCAACAAGAGAATCCTCTGCAACGAGAAGCCCACACACTGCAATGAAGAGTAGCCCCTGCTCGACGCAACTACAGAAAGCCCGCACAGCCACAAAGACCTAACGCAGCCATAGATAAATAAATAAATAAATAAATAAAATGGGACAGTGGCTGAAGGGAGAAGTGGGTCCAGAGAGGACTTCTGTTTCTTTGAAAATCAGAGAAATAAGAGTATGTGTGTATGTTTGCAGGAAAGATCCAATTGAGAGAAAAAACTGATGATGCAGGTGAGAGGGGAGACAATTGCTGAAAGAATGTCCTAGAGTAGGAGCGGTAAAGATGGGATCCAGGGCCTGAGTGGAGGCTTGGAGCCTAGACAACAATACACACTGAGTCCTGGGTCCAGCATGCAGGCCGCAAGTTTGCAACATCGGCACATTATATCTGCTTATCCTGAAAATATACTAGACATTGTGGGTCCTTCACAGCAGAAAAAGCTTTCTTTGGAAACATCACCAACATTCAGATTTTCCTCATTGTAAACATTGCCAAGATAAAGCTTCTGCCCATAATTGGTGGGACTTTGAGGGAATCATGTGCTCTGGAAATAGCTGAATTTGGGTTCGAAATGAAGAAATAAAGCTTGAAGTGATTTCAAATTGCATCATCCACACTAGAACTACTTACACTTCTTTTTAATATTTTGGTCTTAGTTCACCAGGAACAGATAGCCACATAATTTCAGCCCCTAGATTAAAACCACTGACATCTCTCCAAGAATCTGATTTGCCTTTTAAGTGCATGTTGATATCATCACAGAAAAATTCTTAGTTTGGGGACCTCCTCTTGGAAGCTTGGACTTGTCACATATTTGAAATGATAAAAACTTTATTTCTGAAATAGTACTTCAGTTAGAAGTAAAAATATTAGTGCTCTGTGCACAGATTGAGCTCCTGTGATCCTTGGCAGCCCTTCTGTATTGGCTGCTTTAGAGAAGGAAGGCTCTCCTTGAGTCAACATGCCCCATTACTTTATCCATGGTGAATAGCACTTTGTCAAATGATTTTATTAAGAAACGTGACTAGAACCTGAAGATTTTCTTTAGTAACTCACAATTGGCTTAGGAGGACATGTATTGACGCACTTTGTTGCATTTGAGGTAATATTTTGGATAAGAAGAGCTTACTCTCTAAGCCATTTAAAAGGAAAAAACTAATCCACAGTTTGCCTTACTTGCTGAATGTTTCTGTCCTAAGGACAAAGAAGATTTTTAAACTCTTGACTCTTTTCTCTATTTTTAATTGATATATCTAGTTTTCTCAAAGTTCCTACCCAGATGCTAAAATAAATATTGGCTGATAAAGATGTTTCTGTTCTTTAAGTGATAATAGCATCACACGAAATAGTTAAGTGGTAAATACACACACACACACACACACACACACACACACACACTGACTTCTGGTTTAAAATGATGAAAAATGAACATTCATGTTTATTATACTCTTTCCCAAAATGCCACTAAAGTGATAGGAAAGGAATTTTTAAAAATAAATTTATTTATTTATGAATGATTTATTTTTGGCTGCATCGGGTCTTCACTGCTGTGCGCGGGCTTTCTCTAGTTGCCGCAAGCAGGGTCTACTCTTCGTTGCAGTGCGTGGGCTTCTCATTGTGGTGGCTTCTCTTGTTGCGGAGCACGGGCTTTAGGCACGTGGGCTTCAGTAGTTGCAACACGCGGGCTCAGTAATTGTGGCTCACGGGCTCTAGAGCACAGGCTCAGTAGTTGTGGCACACGGGCTTAGTTGCTCCGCGGCATGTGGGATCTTCCCAGACCTCGGATTGAACCCGTGTCCCCTGCATTGGCAGGTGGAATCTTAACCACTGCACCACCAGGGAAGTCCAGGAAAGGAATTTTTTTAAGGCAGAAAAACACAAGAGAATGACCATGGGTGAGGATATGCACACAGGTGTCTGAACGGTAACTAAT
The DNA here is from genome assembly GCF_059928025.1 of Delphinapterus leucas. NCBI lineage: Eukaryota > Metazoa > Chordata > Mammalia > Artiodactyla > Monodontidae > Delphinapterus > Delphinapterus leucas. The sequence continues at coordinate 42,057,242 of NC_143129.1, forward strand.
TTAGCAGAGAGTAGGAAGTTAAAACCTAACTGCCTGCAGAGGGAGAAGCTGGTCTGTTTATGCTGAAGAACCTCAGAAAAGCTGAGAAACTGGAGGCACCAAGAACCTCTGAAGATGGGGGAAAGAGGGTTTGAACTGAAATTAGGAGAATGGGTTGAAGATATACGTGAAGTATATAGACCTCGAAGGATCCTTCTCATATCCAGAGCATCCAGGTGACTACCTTGGCAGGAGGAAGCGGATATTAAGTGGAAAAATCAAGGCAGAATAATTCTCGACTCTAAGATAACAGAAAGCGAAAGAAGAGGGGTAGGAAAGACAAATATTAAGACCCCAGGATGTTAGTAGCCAGGCTTATACCTCTCTGTTCCATCCCAGGCAAGGCTTTGGAGGATTTCTTTCTAGAGAAACAGATAGACCTAAGAGAAAGTATTTTCAGACAATAACATATGGAGCTACTTCCTACTGTCAATAACTCTACAGTCAAGCCAACGAGGAAACCAACCTGGACCATACACACACAGAGAGATTTGTACCAACTTTTTGGAGCCTTACTCTTCAATATTAAAGGAAAATTACAAATCATAAGAGAGCTGAGAAGAGCCTCCAGCATGAGAAACAGAGGCCAAAACTAAAAAAAACAGAGACAAAAAAAAAAAAAAAGGAAGTCAGAAGACACATGCAGACAGTGCAAACAGTGGAAGAGTTACCCACCACCAAAACCAAACCAAACCTGCATGATTAATAGCATCATCTATAAAAACAGATATTATATCTATGAAATGAGAAAAGGATGCTGGTAAAAGCAAAGGAATATTCAGAGACTAAGTGAGAGCTAATGGTAACTGAAAAGATCATAGCAGTAATAAAAGTTCAATAGAAGGACTGAATGATAAAATTGAGGACATCTTTAAGGAAATATAACAAAAGGACAAAGAGATAAAAGATAGAAAAAAAAAGATACAAAGTTTAGAGAACTAATAGGAATCTTAGGACTAATGGTCTAACTAATAGGAGTTTAAGGAAGAGAATACAGAAAAGAATTATCAAAAGAATAATATAAGAATACTTCCCAAAACTGGAGGATATGAATTTCTAAATTGACTTGTCCAGCAGAGCGAATGAAAAAGTCTAATACAAGGCGTATTGAGATAAAATTTCAGAGTTCCAAGCTCAAAGAGAAGGAAGTATAGCTTTATAGAGAATCAAACTGGGCCAAACATAAAGAATTTGGAGTCAGGATGACATCTAAATTCTGGAAGTTAGTAATCCTGAAAATAGACGACAATAGGGAAATGCCTTCAAAATTCTAAGGAAAAGAAATTTCAACTTAGATTTAAAAAACCTAGACAAACTTTCAGTCAAGATTGTGGGTAAAACCAAGATTTTTCAAACATTCAAAAAATTTAGAAAGAGAAAATTACCTCCAGTGCTCCCTCTCCTCCTTTCAGGAAGCTATCAAAATGAGGAGAAACTCAAGACAAGAAGACAGAGGTGCAGGAAGCAGGAAATCCAATAACAATAATAACAAAAGAGGCAAAGTTAATTCTCAGAATCATGATAAAAGGAAGTCCCAAGATGACAGAGGTATAGATTGGTATAAGATAATGAAAGACTACAAAAGTTTGTACTCCAAGAGGAAGAAAAAAATGGAACTCATAGTTTATTTAATGTCTGACCATATTTTAGGGAGTTTTACAGTTCTGTGTAAAGTTAGTGAGAGGTATATAGAAAAACTGAGCAAACAGTAGAATGAGGCAATTATCAATGGAAAGAAATATTTTAAAAATTAATGCAAAAAGAAAAGTTAATAATAATGTACTACATACTAATCTGTTAATATTTATAGTACTAATATATAAATACTGAATATTACTTTAAGTAAAGATTGTTATATAACTATATTGAGAGCATGAGGGAGAGAGACGGGAAGTATATGGGGAGAGTAGGGGTGTAAGAGAGTTAAGTTCTAATCTTCCATAAGAAGAAGTCAACAGATAAGGTCTAAAATTGATAAAGAAATAGTAAGACATGAAGAATAGAGTTATGGAGGTATATACCTGAAGATATAGTTAAAAGTGCTGAAAATTGCTACCTTTTAGGAGGATGCTGGGTCAGGGAACTACTGCTTCATGCCCTTAAAAAGTACTGTTTGGATTTTTTTTTTTTTTTTTTTTTTTGCGGTACGTGGGCCTCTCACTGTTGTGGCCTCTCCCGTTGCGGAGCACAGGCTCTGGACACACAGGCTCAGCGGCCATGGCTCACTGGCCCAGCCGCTCTGCGGCATGTGGGATCTTCCCGGACCGGGGCACGAACCTGAGTCCCCTGCATCGGCAGGCGGACCCTCAACCACTGCGCCACCAGGGAAGCCTGTTTGGATTTTTAAATTGCACATACACACACATATAATCTAAAATTTATATTAAAAGTCACATATAAAGCCATGTAGGGAAAAAGATTTATTGTGAATATTTAGTAAAATAATGGGTGTACAGCACATAATATAGTGTTGATACATCATAGATTATTAATAAATTCCTAAGATTTACCAGTTTGTAATATAAAGGTGGTCTCATTAACAGAATAATCAGCAAATACATGTACATCTTTACTCATCATTCTCTCGTAAAACATTTTTTTACTAAGAGTTGTGGAAGATATAAAGAACTATGAAACATAATCCTCACACTAAAATAAGCCATGACAGCTAATATTTAATTGGTGTAAAATGCACACCAAGCATGGTTCCAAGTACTTTAAATTAACTCACTTAATTCTATGAGTTAGATACTATTATTATCTCCATTTTATAGATGAGAAAACTGAGGCCCAGTAAAATGAAGTAACTTATCCGGGTCATGGAGCTCGTAAGAGATGGCGCCAGAATTCAAACCCAAGTAGAAGGCTTGAGAGTTGATGCTGTTATCCACTGTGTCAGACTGCTTTATATCCTAGTTGAGAAGAACAAACAGAACTAAATGACCTTATGAGATTTAAAAGAGTTCAACATAATGCTAGAAGAGATGTCTCAAATGCATGTAAGCATTATTTTAGGGAAAATAAGTATATTACTGTAAGATTCAGAGGAGAGTGAGAATCCTTCAGGCTAATGGTCAAGGAAGAATTTACTTGGACCAAGCTGGGCAGGGAGGGCATTCCTTGTGAGTAAGTCAGGATGTGGAGGTGGGAACTGGATGCCAGAGGTCAGCAAGGAAGGTGATTTGACCAGGGCATTGCAAGTTTTGTTCATCCACACAGGAGACCAGTGAGAACAAGGCAGGAAGGACCTAATGTCAAATTACAAAGGGCCTTGACGGCAGGCTAAGAAAACTGAACTTGATCCTGTGGAAATGGGAAGTCATCACTGAGCAGGTGGGAGTTTAATCTGGACACGGCACCCATAATCAATGGATAGGAGAAGAGAAAGTGGGAAGAACATGGAAGGGCTTATTGTGACAGTTTGGATGAGAGTTTTCAAGATCAGACTGGGGTTAGCGAGAGTGCAAATAAAGGGCTGGATTCTGGATGGGAAGAACCATCAAGACTTGCCAAAAAATGTTGGATTTTGTCTTCTCTACCAAGGAGAAATTTTTTTCAAACTAGAAAGGATGGAACTGATATGATCAAAATGGAATTAAATTGCAAGAAGTTCAAATAAATAAGTTCAGATCACTAGATTCAAACAAGTTATAACCCAACACAATCAAATACTGAGCAATTATGATCTTGAATCAGCAGATAGGATTTCTTTTAAAATGAGAGTAAGGATTTCTAGAATTAATAGTAATGTATGCTCAATAGAGAAAATAAATTAAAATAGAAAGAAGAAAAAAATCAGTAAGCATACTCCACAGATATATCCTTAGTTGACATTTGGGTTTATTTATTTACTTATTTATTTATTTAACATCTTTATTGGAGTATAATTGCTTTACAATGGTGTGTTAGTTTCTGCTTTACAACAAAATGAATCAGTTATATATCTACATATGTTCCCATATCTCTTCCCTCTTGCGTCTCCCTCCCTCCCACCCTCCCTATCCCACCACTCCAGGCAGTCACAAAGCACCGAGCTGATCTCCCTGTGCTATGCAGCTGCTTCCCACTAGCTATTTACCTTACGTTTGGTAGTGTATATATGTCCATGCCTCTCTCTCACTTTGTCACAGCTTACCCTTCCCCCTCCCCGTGTCCTCAAGTCCATTCTCTAGTAGGTCTGTGTCTTTATTCCTGTCTTACCCCTAGGCTCTTCATGACTTTTTTTTTTCTTAAATTCCATATATATGTGTTAGCATACGGTATTTGTCTCTCTCTTTCTGACTTACTTCACTCTGTATGACAGACACTAGGTCTATCCACCTCATTACAAATTTTTTTTCAATCTCTTTTATATATAACTTTGTTTTTATGTTGATACATAGATTGATGATCATAATATGTATAGAATTTATAATTTTTACCTTGCTTGATAACATTGTAATAAAACATTTCATATTCTGTTACAAATTTATTTGTATATATAACTCAATCACTACATAACGTTCAGTATTGTGGGTATACATACCCAAAGGTATGTAACCAAATATCATTGGATATTTAAGTACTTTAAAAAAAATTTTTTTTATATAAGTATAGTATCTTTTTGCTTAAAGTCTTTTTTTCTGAATTGTGAATTGCGTCCTTAGGCTAATTTTCCAGATAAACATCTTTAGGAGAAACAAGAGGGTATGAAATGAGCAGCCAGTTTAAACATAACTTCTATTTAGGTGGAGGTGAAAGAGTTAAACTGCAAAACCTTAGTGAGACAACAAAATGACCCTTTGTTTTAACCACACTGCTGCCCCTGAAGGACAACTGATAATGACACATGGGAAATAGCTCATAGAAAACATCCAAGTAGGCACAACTATGGTCTGATAATTGACATCAGAAGCACACTCTAGTTATATCTATATTTATGTGTTTTTATATTGCATTTACCTTTACAGGTATTTTCTAAGATAACTGGGAAAATGGACATAGTACGTTCTTAAGTGTGGGTACAGTTATTCTCCTAATTCATCCTACTGTTGTTTAAAAATCCTGAATTCATGGAAACAGTAAAGATTATGGGAAAGAGATATCTGATCCAGTTAGTATCCACTGACACTTAGAGTGAAAATCATGTGCTTGGAGTGGTGCCTGCAGGAGTTGCCGTTTCATTTTGCGGGACATATATTGTGAGGTGTGCGTGGTGTGATGGACCAAGTGAAAAATCTGTAGTCAGATGATTTGGGTTCAAGTTTCGCCCTGATCATTACCAGATGTATGACTCTGGCCTAGTTAGGTAATTCTTGAAACTCCCTTAGGGGAGGATCATAGCACCTATCTCAAGGAGAGGATGGAGGACTAACTGAGATATCAGTGTAGGGCACCCTAGAGGCAACGAGACCCTCCAAGCATCTGAATTGTTGCTGTCATCACATCTGTCCCCCACATTATGCTGGCACAAGGTTTAGTGGGGATTCACTACATGGGAGAGGTCATTGGAGGAGAGCCAGAAACTCTCCTCGCTAGCTCTGAGAAATCAGATTAGTGGCTTGTTCTCACAGCTCCTCAGATGGAACAGTGAGAACAAGCAGGGGTCAAAACTATACAGTTAATGGAATCTTCCTGGTTTCGCTTTGATGGTAAGTCACGCTGGAAGTTCCCACGGATGTTCTGGTAATGGTGAGCCCTCTGATTTGACCCTGAGCCTCTCAGAATATAGTAAACAACCAGGATTATACTACCCAAATCAGAAGATTGATCCAACATGCTTATAATTTTTTGTCATGTTGTCAATTTTCTCATATATAATAACTCAGTTTTTTGGAAGTCAGCAAAGGCCACTACTGTTGTTCCTTATAGGCTAAGATTATTGCACAACCAAGGCTAACACTACTTAATTAAAACTGATCTACTAAATTAGGGGGCAAAAAGGGAAGAGGTACGTTTGATTGTGCTGTCCTCGACATAATGATTTACTTGGTCCTTGTTGCTAAAGTCTACCAGCTCCAGAACTGAAAACTTTGATCTCATTTTATGGTTCTTAATCAACTTTATGGAGGTGCAGTTTACATAAGCCAAATGGAAACATTTAAAGTATTCAGTTTGATGAGTTTTGACAAATGCATACATGCATAACCACCACCCTGATCGATATACAGAGCATTTTTGTTGCCCTCAGAAGTTCCCTGTTGCCCTTTTACCAGTCCTCCTACCCCTTTGCAGTGCCCACTCTAGACAGCCACTAATTTGATTTCTTTCACAGTAAATTGATTTTGTGTGTTCCAGAACCTCACACAAATGGAATCATATAGTATGTACTCTTAGGTGTCTAGCTTCTCTTGGCTCACCGTGTTTTTGAGATTCATTCATGTTGTTGTTTGTATCACTAATATGTTCCTTTTCAATATTGAGTAGATATGGAAGTACCAGTGTATGCAGGCACTACAATTTGTTTATCCATTCAGCTGTTGATGGACATTTGAACTGTTTCCAGTTGTGGCTAATTAGGAATAAAGCTGCTAAGAACATTTATGTGCAAGTCTTTTGTAGACATGTTTATATTTTCCCTGGGTCAATACTTAGAATTGGAATTGCAGGGTCATAAGGTATCTGTTTTACTTTATAAGAAGTGACCAAAGTGTTTCCCAAAGTGGTTGTACTATTTTACGTACTCAGTAACAGTGTATGAGAATTCCAGGTGTTCTTATCGTCACCAATAAAAGGTCTTTTTAAACTTTAGTCATTCTAATGGGTGTTTAGTAGTAGCTTATCGCCTTGTTGCTTTTCATTTCCTTGATGAATAATGATGTTGAGCTTTTCTTCCCCCGTGCTTATTTTGGCCATTCCAATACCTTTTTTTTTTTTTGTAAAATGTCTTCAAGTGATGAAAGCAATAGATGGCGAGGCACCTAAATCTGGGTGGATAAAGATACCATTCTTTGAATGAAGCAGGTTTGAAGTAGAAAGAGAGGTGATTGATCGAATATAAAACTGAGCTCACTTCCATATAGTTCTCAAATAAATTCAAAATCTTCTTTATAGTTCTTTTATGCTGGAAAATTCTTTCCTCTCTTTTCTACCTAGTGAAGTTCTAATCTGATACAGAGGTCAGGGAAGATTTACCTAAACTATGAATTACGAGGGAGGAATGGCCAAAGGTTGGAATAATGTTTTCAGTCCTTATCTTACTTAATATATCTGCAGTACTTATTAAACAAGTCAATAAATTCCAGGGTCATAAAGAAGATAGACTGGTAAATACAACTTAACGACAATTTATTCAGTGCCTACTCTGTGCATGGAATTGCACTAGGGAATAAAAGATAAAATGATAAATTAGATCTTATACTTGCCATCAGTAAGTTCAAATCTCCTTGCAGTTTAGACTTGTCCTACAATTAGCCCATATGTGGCAGAACAGACTAAGAAAGTACCAGCAGGGAGAGGCCAAGTGCTTCGAACCACAAGGATTAATGTGTAGGAGAGGGGAAGAAAGGATACCATGGAAGTCTTAGAGGAGGTGGTAATAGATGGAGACCTTGAGGAAAGAGCATTTTCAACAGTGATTGCAGTTAATGCTTGTTTGAGGTAAATTGCCTTCTTTATAGCAAACTATTTGGCTTTATATGAGAAAATACAATTTATCCCAAGGAAATGCTCATCTTTAGGTAATTGGGTTTTATTTGACAACTAAAAGAGAAGTGGTAGGAAAATATTTACCCACTAATGAATACTTCTGAGAAATATCAAGGAACAGTTAGCTTTAATTATATAGCAACAAATATAAAGTAATGTGTAGTGGAAGTACCATTTTTAGTACGCGGGCCTCTCACTGTTGTGGCCTCTCCCGTTGCAGAGCACAGGCTCCGCACGCGCAGGCTCAGCGGCCGTGGCTCACGGGCCCAGCCGCTCCGCGACATGTGGGATCTTCCGGGACCGGGGCACAAACCCATGTCCCCTGCATCGGCAGGCGGACTATCAACCACTGCGCCACCAGAGAAGCCCGGAAGTACTATAATTTTAAATCTACTTAGACCTGGATTCAAATCTTGGCTTTGCCATCTGTATCCTTTGGTCTGATCATTTTCTCCCCTGAGCCTCAGTTTTATCATGTGAAAATGGACATAATAGTAGTTTACTCATGGCACTGCTGTGATGGTTAAGCAGTTAGGTTAAGCCTCAAACGAAGAGTAGCACATGTTATGTGATCCTTAAATACAACTTTCTTTCTTCGCTTCTCACCCTTGTGCAATTCCAATGAGCTCAGATTGTAGTTCTGCTTTTTAATTTGCAAGATCATAAATTAAAACAAAACACAGATGGGACTACAGGGGAGGGAGGGAAGGAGGACAATGTTTAAACAAATCTGGATCTTTGTAAATGATGTCATCTTTGCCAAAGAAGAGATTCTACTGGGTGGGGAAAGAATAAGGAGAATAACTGAATGATCTCAACACTATTAGCATCTCCTTTATATTTCTTTTATAGATTTTTCAAATTCTCTGTCATGACATGCTCTTTTTATAAATTACATGAAAAGTGGGCACATCCTGGTACATGAAGTGTTCATTCATGCCTGTCATTGCCATCAATTGTTGCCAATATTTATTGAGTATTTATTGTGGGTCAAACAACATACCAAATGCTTTACATACATCATCTCACTTGTCCATCACAAAAACCCTATGAGGTAGGCAACATTATCACACCTGAGTTATAAATGAGCAATTTGTGTCACAGAGTGGTTGGATACCAGCCCACACAGAAAGTAAGGGAGCAATAGAGTCAGTATTTGAGACTAAGTCAATATGACTTCCAAGCCTGCCCACTCAGTCTTTGTGCTATGTTGTCCCCCATCACACACTCATACACACACGCTAATACACATACACATATACTCACACACACATGAACATACTTACATACCTACACATGGATGTACATACACACACCACACATACACATCCACATCCTCTCAGATGCACAGCCACACACACATTAATGCACATAAATACATGCACATAGACATATACTCAAACACACACACACACCACACACAAGTTTCTGGCTCCTGCCACCACCTCCACTTTGGCAAAAATTCATGCTGTCTCACAAAATTAGGGCTCAGCAAAGAAACATTTGTTTATGTGAGTCAAGCATCATGCTTCCATTTGGCTGCTGAGCCCTTCCTCATACACAAGGAAGCCAGAGGAAGGGCAGGATGCCATTGTGCCAGGTGAAAATGTCTCACGGTATTAGGTCACTTTTACTGGGTATTGCTAAATTTGCACCCAGTGGATAAAAAGAAAGCTATATCTGATGTAGTAGACTGATGCCTTGATTAGTGAATTCCTGGAGAATAAACTCCCTTTATAAGAAATGGGAGTCTGCTCATTTGTTTTCACTTACTTTTTAAGAATACACTTTACTTACTCTGCATAGCACAGCTTCTCTGGTTTGCAGCTGCATGACAAAATACCTCAATAAAAAGGTTTTGTTGGCCATTTTAAGACTGATTGGAGATAATTCTAGGCTGAGTTATGAAGGCAAATATGAAACAGACTGATTTTCTAGAATTGAGGCACTGAAAGACATTGAAAGACCGGGGTACTTTGGTACTAGGTCTGACGTCATGGTCAGGGAGGTTTCCCAGAGGAGGTGATGCTGAGCAGTGTAACAGGAGTTAAGATCCTAAGCCCCAGCTCCACCCCTCATAAGCCAAGTGATTTGAGGCTAGTTACTTCCCTAAACACCAACTGTCTCACTTATAACTAGGGTGATAATATTTGGCTCATGGCTTTGTGTCTCTAAGCTTTCAGGAAATTACGTTCTCCTCTTCCCTTTCCACTATGGTCTCCTTCCACTTTATTATTTGTACTCTAATGTGGGGGGTGGCAGGGAGGGGGGGTAGCAAGGCTCACTCCTCTGGCCTTTGAGTTTCTGTTTACACTCCTTGCCTTGGTTACCTCGCCTTCAAGCCAGGTCTCATCCATGCTTCAGCCTAATCTCTCCTACATTTTCATCTCATGCTGTACATCTTCAAATGGACACCCTGCCCAGGCATTTTGTATTCAACAAGTGCTCAGCCAAATTTTTGTTTCTTCCCTAAATTACCTCTTGACTTTGGAATAGAAAATTCTTTCAAATAGGGCCTCTAGTCTCACAGACACCAAACCACTGAGCCGGCTTTAATGCTTTTTTTCCTTGTTCCTTATCAGCCACCAAATTCTGAGTTCTTCCATTGAAATGTATTTGGTCGGAACAAACATAGAAACTCAAATGGCTATAATAATTGTGTCAGGGGATTTTAAGAGGAATAAGATTGCTTCCTTAATATAGATTTATTAATTTAAAATTAAAGACGTTTCTGTCCTCCAATCTGAAGTCACTGGACCATTACATAGTTAACTAAATTGAGTCTTTACTCACAGTCATTCCCACTGCAACATCTTACACACAACTGCCAAATTAACCTCATACTTACTGCTTAAAATCTTCAACTGGCCTCCAATGCTTCTGAATAGCATAAAGTGTGGAAGCCTTCTGTTTAAGGCTCTCTCAAGTCTGTTGCCAGCCTATCTTTCAGCCTTTTTTTCCATTAGTCCAATTCAGTTCCCCAAGCTCTCCCTAAAGGAAACTCCTTACTATTTGTGGAATCAAATGAGATTTTCCTGACCCCAAACCTTTGCTCATACCATTCTTATCTTTTCTTATATTTTCCCTATTGCATTGATATTCATTTTTCATATTTAGCTGAATCACTAGGCCGTTAGCCTCTTCCACCCCAATTGCCATGTTCCTTTTTCTCTTTTCTGAACCCCCATACTACATTGATTGTGGCATGCTCACAGTATTTATCATGTAAAACCTCTCTCCTAGGTTACAGATTCTGGAACACAAGTATTGGTACCTTTTTAGTGTGCTTCTGAGTACTAAGTGGCCCTCAATTTATTAAAAACCTTTGATGTAGTCATTGGATGGTTCCTGGGACAGCGGTGGGAGCCGTGTTTTCTAACCTCTGTCAAAATCATAGATCTATTTTCTATTTTGTTGAATGTTTTTCAATTTAGTTATATAAACACTGTTTGGGAATTGGAGAGCTCTATAGAGACTATTTTAGTCCCAAACTCTTTCTTAATCAATGGGTACATGAGTCCCTGAGAATATATAGCTGGTTTTTGGTAGATCAAGTATGAAGGCTCAGCACCACTGCTGACACCAGATGCAGCTGGGTCTCAGATCACCTTCCCAAATTGCCTAATTCAGTGTCCTCCACACAGAAGAAACCTTTGCTGACTGATTCCAACAAAAACGATGTAGTGTGGTAGGGTAAGATAGGTAAGTGTACTTTTGGGAATCAGACAAACTGGATTTAGATTCTGGCCTGGTCACTTAGTAGCTACACAGATGTGGGTAAATTGCTTGCCTACACAGCTTGTTTCCTCATCTATAAAATGTGGACAGTTGTCTCCACTTCATGAAGTTGTATTGGAAAAATTGTATATAATGTATATGAAGTGACTGGAACACAACAAATTGAGGCCAAAACAATCTTCAGTAAATTATGAGTTTGCATATTTAATTTTTCTTAATCATGTATAGATTTTTGTCATAGAACCTTTTTTTAACTTGAATAAATGGATACTGGATTTCTTTTTTTTTCTTTTTGCAACATTCTGAGGAAATGTTGAAATTTCCTGGGAGTGGTATTACTAAAAGTGTTACTAAAGAGTCCACCCAGTTATTTCTCGTAAAAGTTCCTTTAAATAATGTATTATCAACTAAGTAGTTTGGAAGGTAAATGCTTAGAGCATTTAGTGTGGCTAAGCTGGGTGAGAGACTTTTTTTTTTTTTTTTTTTTGCAGACCTCATTGTTTTCTTCGGATAAAAAGCTATTATATTCACTTAATAAAAACTTAGAGAGCTCTAAGTTAAGTCTTAAGCCTCAAAGTGAAGTCTTCTAACAGTTCCGTAACTGGACTTGACCTTCAACTATTTTTTATGATGCCACCTTGCCTTTCACACCAATTCTATGAGCTCAAGCAGGAATGTACATTACTTGCCTATGATGGTGTGGCAGAAGTGAGTGGTAGTTAAGGTCATGGGAGGCTCTTTGGAAGAATAAATGAAGACCTGGTATTACTTCTAAAACACTGCTGGGCCCTGATATACTTTGTGTTTTTATGTCAAATATGGGAGTAAAAATAATGTGTTTTAATATCAAATATGAGGATCATATTAGATGGTTTTAAAAGCACCTCCCCTACCCCCCTTCTAAACTCTAGAATGTTTTAATACTGATAGGTCATGAAAGCCTATAGGAGTTCCTTTCCTGGAATCTGTACAGGACTGGAACGCACTGGGTGACACAAGGTTCCATTCAGTACAGTAAGCATGAGTTAGAGAAAATGCTGTTGTCAAAACTGTTGTTTTCCTCCTTATAAAGCTCATACAAACCAATAAAGAGTGATCAGAAAGCATTTTGGAAAGGATAGGGGGCATGGATTCCACAGCTGGTCTGTGGAACAAGGCATAATTCCAAGTCAGGGATTCCATTTAATTAGGTAAAGTGTTTGAGGGCATAAGAAACCTAGGCTAGGACTCTGCTAACCAGATCAGGTAAATTACTTAAGGGAAACATGTACTTTGAGTTACTCTCCTTGAAGATGAGTAAGTGGCCTTCTCATCAGTGTCCTTTAGTGGTTTTGACAGAGACAGTCCTGGGCTGGGTGGATCTTCACTCTGACCAGCACCATATAGCTCTGTGGTTCTCAACCTGGCTGCAAAGTAGAATTACCTGGAGCGCTTTAAATAATCCTGATGCCTGGTCCTATCTCCAGAGATTGTAATTTAACTTGTCAGGTGTAGTTTGAACATCTGGAATTTAAAAACACCCCCCGCCCCCGACAAACCCCATGCGATTCTAAGGTGTGGCCAGCCTGGCAAACCCCTGACATATACTTAAGGTCTTCTAACAAACCTTCCTCTTAAAATCCACCATACTACCATTTAGCTTTCTGGCGCTCAGTTTTTGTTTTGTCATCTTTCTCCCGGCCCGACACACATGCATACTCCACAGGATGGTGATTTTCTATCTGCAGTCACACTACAATAATCCCTAAGTTGAATTCAAGAGGTGTCCTTGGTATATAAGGAAAACCCTGGAGACGAAAGCGATTCTCATGCAAACACGGTAAAAACAATGTTCACTCCCTGTTGTGTTTCTTGACCTGTTTTCTGGGGTGGTTTCCCACTTGCTATTTTCATATTACAGAGTTTCCTAGGAGACAACACACTGTGGTTTTTATTCTCCCATCCTCTTGTTGGCATTTGACAGACCTCCTAGTTGAAGACACCACGTCACTGGGTGGGCCCTATTTCTCAGCTCCGGGAGCAAAGCCTGCGCCACTTAACCATTCCGCTCTCTCTTCAGTTCCCCCATTATTTTGTTTACTTAAGAAAGCAAATATTTACATTTCCACTTGGCGACTCATTGCAGCCCCCCCGCCCCCCCGCCCGCCCCACCAGCGTCCAGCGCCGGAGAGCTCCTCTCCTTGCCCAGGATCCCTCTTTCCTCTGCTTGGGTCCCCAGAGGCCAGTGACGATGGAGCCCCCGCCCTTACCCAGCCCAGCACCTGGTGTGAGCAAAGCCCTTCTCCACCCATCTCTTTTGGAGATTCAGAGCCCTGGCCCCGCCCAAGGCACTAATTTAACTCGAATTGCAGAACTACCGGGCGCTGCTCCTACTTCCAGCTCCTGGCTCGAGCCTGCTTGGTCTTAACCTCAGAGACCGCGGAGTCCCAACGCCGGATCCCCGTCCCCGCTCGCCATGAGTCCCGCGCGGCGGAGCGCCCCAGTTGTGCTGCGCCTACTGGGCGGGCTGGCCCCGCCGCTGCTGCTGCTGCTCCTGCGTCCTCCGGCTGCGTCGGGTGAGTGGGGGGGTCGGGGACCCCCCAGGGACCCCCCACCCCACCCCTCAGGCTAAACCTTTAGTCAGTGTGGGAGGGGCAGGGCCCGTCTCTACAACAACCGGAAAGTCGGCGGACCAGGGTCGCTGAGGAATGTCGGCATCCCTAATTGTTCCCGTAATCCTCTACCTCTATCAGCGCTCCTACTGGCACGATCCCTGGGGACGGTAAGAGGCTCTCCGCTGCTAGCCGGCAGTTAGGAAGCTTGCTGTGCTGGACCCCAGCTGGCAGGGTTTTAGGAGTGAGGCGTGGAGGGTACAGGGAGCAAACACCCGGAAGCCAAAAGGTAGGGCTCGAATAGAGTGAATCCTCAGCATCTCCTCAAGGGTGGAAGGCCAAATAGTTGACCACTCTCACCTCTCAACAGGGTCCAGTCGTGTACAGACGTGGCGCTACAAGTTTGCGCGTCATCTCCTCCAGGTGTAACGTTCCAAGGGGGCGTCTGTCTTTATTGTGTGCCTAGCAACAGTATGTATGTGAAAGTCTAAAGCACTATATATATATATTATATGTACATATGTGTATATATATATATGTGTGTGTATATATATATATGTATATATTAGATAACGAAGGGCAGGAATTTATTTTCGACTATTTTAGTTTTGAATTAACTGACTCAGGAAGCCTAGCAAGTTCTCGGTTTGTCAGCTGAGCATTGGATGGGAATGTTATGTGGGCATAGAAAGCCATTGCTGCTTCCCTTATTCGTCTTGGGAAAGGAATGCTGCAATGAATTGAAAAGTTGTATTTCCTTCAGTTCTGTTTTTTCCTCCCTAGGTGACTGCAGCCTTCCCCCAGATGTACCTAATGCCCAACCAGCTTTGGGAGCTCTTACAAGTTTTCCCAAACAAAGCACAGTAACATACAAATGCAACGAAGGCTTTGTAAAAGTTCCTGGCAAGGCAGACTCAGTGGTCTGTCTGAATAATAAATGGTCAGAGGTTGCAGAATTTTGTAATCGTAAGTTTTTCATTTCATTTTAGAAAAGTTATGGGAATGGAATGTTTCTTAAGTTTAATTTTATCCCTGTTTGGAGTGACTGGTAATAGATAGTTTTCTAGCATTATTAATCGCCAGGGTATACCTGTTGGCACTTCACAATCTAGCTAATTGACGGCATTGCTTTCTGGAATAGGTCCTGCCCTTCGTTAACGGTTTTTTTTTTCCCCCCTTAACACTGTAACTCTTGAACTGAGTAATAGCAAAAATAAACAATAGGTACTGTCTAGGGAGTAAATTATATATAACTACATTTGGCAATTACCTTGAGACACATAACAGAAATCCTCTGTTTTCTTAAATTTCATTTTGTAAAGTAGGACTTACCCAATACAACTCTGTAGTGATATTTTTAAAAATTCTCAATTTTTATCTCAAAATCTATCATTATAGGCACAGCCCTAGATTAGCTTTGACGTATACAAGTAAAGATAAAGGTAAGACTTGATTCCTGCCTTTGAACAACTTGGAGCAATGGAAGCTACAGTAAAGATAGAAACTGCCACAAGTATTTTCTGAAATCAGGTGTGAGATCAGCTTTAACTTTTTATCTATCCATGATACAAGGCAGGAGGTTGAAGTACATAAGTCTTTGCACATGTATCATGTTTTAGAGTTTATAACTCTTCTGCATATAGTACTTCATCTAATCCTTCCAACAACTCCCTGAGCTTAGTTAGGGACTTATCCACATTTTACAGTTGAGAAAGCAGCCCCCAGTTAAACAATTTCCTTGAGATCAGGAGCTCCCTTATGCAGGAGAGCCAGGGTGGAAACCTGAGTCTTTTGACTATAAATCCAGTGCCCTTTCCACTATACCGGGCCACTATAAATTCACATTTGCCTGGATGTTTACAGTTTGTAAATACTTTTAGGTCCACCATTGGCTCATCTGATCCTTGTCCCCATAGGTTGTTCTGAGGATTAAATGAGTTTATATGTGTAAAACATTTAGAAGCACTCAATAAATATTAACTATTATTAACTATTATCGTTGTCCAGGACACTAGCCCAGGGATCTGGAAATACCAGTTATCATCTACCCCTGTGCTACATGGGGCAGGATAAGGGAACTGGCATTGAGTCAGTTCCAGAACTATGCCAGGCAACTTAAATGAGTTATATTTTCTAAATTGTGGGCATAGTGACTTCTATGTGCCAAATCTACTTCACAGGCCTCTAGTAACTAGGAAATGAAAATGTATATGTGAATATGCTTGATACACTGTCAGTGCCATAGTGACATTAATATAAATACCAAATATGTACAAAGAAGTATAGAAAAAGGAGTGATATAGGACCAGATAATTAAACATAGGTTATAAAATAAAGTGATATTAATTTTTTTGTTGTTGCTTTTGTTAATACTTTTAGGTAGCTGTGATGTTCCAACCAGGCTACTTTTTGCATCTCTCAAAAAGTCTTATACCAAACAGAATTATTTCCCAGAAGGTTCCACTGTAGAATATGATTGCCGTTTGGGCTACATAAGGGACCATTCTCTCTCAGGAAAACTAACTTGCCTTCAGAATTTTATGTGGTCCAAACCTGATGAATTTTGTAAAAGTGAGTATAATTTTTAAAGAGTATTCTTAATCATATGGTGTTTGGGGAAAATAGTGTTTCTTCCTTCACTCATAGTGGAAGTCTATGTGTACATGTTATTATTTAGAATGATTCTTAAATGAACCATTGGAGCCATTTTATTTTAAATTAGGGAAACTAAATACCTGTGAGCTAGAAATATTACTTTACTCACTGATTTCTCATTTAATTAGTTTAAGGTTACCTAAAATCAAATAGTGTATAGTCTAAATATGTTGCTTTCTTGAAACTGATAAAATGAAGGTACGATTTAAATAGTCTAAGGATAAGTAATATCAATGGTTCAGATGATGAATTTGCATAGATGTGCCTGATAATTTAATTTAAAAAATCAATTTGTATTCTCTTCTAGAAAAATCATGTGCTAACCCTAGAGAAATAAAAAATGGTTATGTCAGTATAACACATGACCTATTATTTGGATCGCCCATCCATTTTTCATGTAATACAGGGTAAGTTTGGGTATATGAAACACTATATTTAACAAATGGAAAAACAAATTAGGATTTAAGATGGAAGCTTTTAGATTTGTAGCCAGTGTTTACAAGCTAGTAGCAATAAAACCACCCCTCTATTCAAAGATCCTTTATCATGAACTCATCACAGTCAAATTTAGTAAAATGGGGCAAGAAAGGAAGATTTCTTATACTACCACCAAAATCCTCTCAATGGTTAGATTTCAGTACATATGTGATTCATTATAAAATTTTAAGTGTGATATGTATAGGAAAATACTTGTGACAAGTTGATGATCCTTGGAGAAATTAAATCCTTTCAGTGTTAAATATGAAACCATTCTTTACCTAAATAATGAATTTGCATTTGTTTTTTCTATATACGAACAATCTGTTATAAAATATCATGGGTTAAAAACAATTATTCCTCGTGTGAAAATATCATTCTGACCTAAGATCTTTTATAAGTTCTCTATGCAGGGAAAAGGAACTTACTCACTGAGTATTGTCAGTGTCTCAGGTGCTGCTAAAAGCTTTATGCTCATTCTCTCAGTTTATATCTGCAAATTGAATTACGATATTTTATTCTGTGTGTGTATCCCTGTTCTTTATAAAACTATCATTATCACTTGTCTCCTGTACTAAACATAGATGTTTGGATCACTAATATCATTAACATTAAATCTGGGGGCACTTTGAACCCTTTAAATAGAAGTACATTCTATTATTCTATGGTGTCTGTAGTGATCTTTTAGAACTCAGAAATATAAAATATTTAAGCATCTGTATCTTTTAAAAATGTTTTAAAACACTTTACTATTTTCTAACATGTGCCCTACCCAAATCAAAAATATTTTGCCTGTCTTATACTTTTTTTTTCTTTTTTTCTTTTTTTCGGTGAATATTTTTATTAAACTCTACTATGTAAGAGAAGCCTGGGGAGAGCTGCTGGGAGGCAGGCCTGGCAGCTGAGGCTTCTAGAGCAGAGACTCCTGGAAGCACATGGGTTTTCAGTTTCCTTCTGCTTGAGACGCTGCCTGGCAGCCCCAGGTTCCCAGGTTTTGTCCAGAATGAGTTTGTTCCTGCCACCTCCTCAGACAGAAATCTGGGTCTCTGGACCAGTCCTGAAAGGAGGTCCCTGAGTGGCTTTGGAACAGGTCCGCAACCTCCACTGAACTGATGGTCCATTTGCTTTGAAGTCACAGCTGGGTCTTTTCCTGCCACATTTTATTAGGAAGATAAAACTATGTACAGGACACATCAGTGTCGGGGGTGAGGGGCTCACTGGAATTTCTGCAAGCAGGCCCACGGCTGGAAGAAGTTCTCTTGTCCACCTGGTGCCTGGAAAAGGGCCGGGTGCGGCCCAGTACTCAATTCCTTCTTGCTTGTCATTGATGGCCACCCAGAATCGCTCTTCCAGCAGGGAGAGCTCACTAACGAGGCCTGTGATGGCATTGGTGAAGGCCTCCTGGGGGCTGTAGTCCCTCTGCATGCAGATGACGATCTTGTGTTCCAAGGTGGGGGGAGGGGTGTGCTTTGTAGCCAGCAAACAGCCCCTGTGGGTCCTTCAGCAGCTGCGAGTCCTAGAGCTGTTTCCTAGAGTGGTCTTCCTTGTTGATGGTGAACAAACAGGCATTGGGTACCTTGGTGTCCTTGTTAATGGTGATATTCTTTTTGCCCTCAAAGAGCGAGAAGGACTCGAAGGTGGGAGGGGCGTTCATCCTAGCGTCGCAGCCGCCTCCAAAGCCGCCCTTTTTTATTCTTTAATGTCACCCTTTTAGATATAATTTTTTCTTTTCCTTTAAACTGCCACATGGACTTTTATCAACCATTGTTTTGTCTCTATCTACTGGTGTCATAAATATTTTAAGATGATATTCTGGAGAATTTAAGGGAAGTCAAGTATGTGTGAATGGAACTTAACTTTTTTTCTTCCCTCATTGTTTTAGGTACAAATTAGTTGGTGCAACTTCTAGTTACTGTTCTCTTGCGGGAAATACTGTTGAGTGGAGTGATCCGTTTCCAGAATGCCAAGGTAAGACTGAAAAATTCTAAGCACTCAGGTGTGGGACTGAATAATTAATAATAAATTGCTTTCTGCTCTTTAAGAATAACCCACAGTATGTATCTGTAGTACCCTCACCTTCCAATGTGTGTGTGTTTTATGTAATTTAAAGATCTCTATTAGTAATGCTTCTTAATTTATTAACTGTGCGGATAAAGGATTAAAAACAAACTAAGGTTTATATTGTTCTTGGTCATCTTACCATTCCTTCTAAGAGTCAAGTAAAATAGATATGGGTTTTTTTCCCCCATAATTTTTAATTTTATGGATTAAAATGCTATTGATCAGAGGGTCTGTATGACTTGATCCTGTATGCCAAAATAAGTGGCAAAAGAAAGCATTTAACCCAGATTTCTTGATTTCAAACCCATAAGTCTTCTAACGCCGTGTTACCTATGTGTTCCTTTAAGGATTATTAACTGAGGTAGTTATGTAGAAGTGTTTTAAAGTGTGGTATATTGTTTTATCATTAGAGAAATAACCTTACATAATAAAGAAGTATGGTTTCTGCACTTGAAAATCTTATCTTCTCAAGGGGGGAATAGGACGCAGAGATAATTTCCTAAATGGGTGTATCAAGTTAAATGTATGTGCATTAGAGACATATGTCCCCTGAAAATTGAGAGGAATAAATATATGTAATATTCTAAAAAGTAGGCTTTAGTTCTCTCATTGTCATTAAAATTATTGCTAAGTGCAAGTTTTGGGGGTTTTTAGGAGCAGGAGACTAGAGTAGATGCAGTGTAATTTATCAAGCATTTATTGACTGACACTCTATGGTAGGGAATGTGTGGGGTCAACTGATATGAAGACAAATAAAATGAAGCCTTGCCAACCAGGAGTTTACTCCAGCCACACCCATCTGGCACCCTGCCCTCCCATAGCTACTATTTCTCCCTTTTCCTCATTATTATTTTCAAATATCCATCATTACTACCCACCATCACCTTTCCTATTTCCACCATCCAGTAAGGGATGCTGTAAATGATACTGAACCAAATATGGAAAGCAAGCAGGGGCTGGACCATATCTTTTTCTAACACAGGCAACAACTTGTCACAAAGCCTGAACATGTGGTTTCCCAGTTGAGGCCAATATCTTTACAAGCAATTGCTGTCACGAGTGTCACAAATGTGGACACCAAGCACGTATTCCAGCATAGTAGAGCTTTTGCACTGCAAACCCACTCTCTTTTCATGCTTGCCCGCGGCTAGGACAGGTCCTACTCTCTGTCTGGTATCTTCAACTCTGTGGTGAACATCCTGATGTTCATATTTTCCTCTTTGATTCTTTTATCTGTCTCTGCAACTCAGCAAGCACTGACATCTGAACCCTGCAGGAAAGAGCCCTTTTTCCTCAGCAACCCCAGTGTCTTCAATTATCCCTATTAAAGCCCTACTTCTCCTAGGGTTGATTTTCCACATAACTTTCCTGTTTTGACAGTACCAAAAACATCAAGTGGAAAGTATAAATTCTTAAGCAATGAGCTGTTTTACCTCAAGTATGCAGCCCTGGCCTCTATCAACACATAAGACAGCATTGATGTCCATGTGTGGATGTGGATATGGAGGTGTGGATATACAGAACGAATGAACAATGGGCATATTCAAAAATTATCCTTGGTTATAAATCAATCAAGAGTGATAGTTGTTCACCTCTGAACAAAGCCTCAGTATCAGAAAGATCTGTTTTCCTCTCTCTCTGCCAATATTTTCTTTTTCAAAAATAATTTTAGTAGACTGCTAGTACATGCTAGCCTGGAATCAATCCCTGCTATATAATATCTGTCGTCCCAGGCCCCTCTCTTTATCTTCTCACTTCTAATCACTAAATCATTTTCCTTTACTCCTTAATCTATTTCTCAAACCTGTCTTTTTTTTTTTTTGCGGTACGCGGGCCTCTCACTGTTGTGGCCTCTCCCATTGTGGAGCACAGGCCTCTGGACGCACAGGTTCAGCGGCCATGGCTCACGGGCCCAGCCGCTCCACAGCATGTGGGATCTTCCCGGACCGGGACATGAACCCATGTCCCCTGCATCGGCAGGCAGACTCTCAACCACTGCGCCACCAGGGAAGTCCTCAAACTTGTCTTTTATCTTCCACCTATAACACTTTTAATACAGTTTATTATCCCTTGTCTGGACTATTGCAATAAGGGCCACGCCTAACATTTTCAGGATCCAGGACAAGGGTATAAATGGAAGTCGCTTGGCCTAAGACACAGACTTTCTCAAGTCAGCGCCCCCTTCTTGCACTGTGAGGGGTCTCTGATGCGTGTAAATGGATAGCTCAGCCTACACACCCAAGTCACGTCCCCTGTAACCCTTATCCCTACTCCATTGAACTTTGGCCTAAAGGTGAACACATCCACATTATAGACCATCCTCAAGAATATGGACCAGGCGAAGACTTGAAAGGGGTGTTGGCACAGGGAGTTCTGGCTGCCAGTTCCTGGAGCATGATTTAGAATGGGGTGGGGGAGGAGCTCTCATTGAACATACCCCCTCAGCCCTGCAGATTCCCCATCTAGTAGAGAGAGGCACAGCCAGAGGAGGGCCAGAGCATGGCCTTTTAAGCTGTGGGAGTTAAGGCAGGAGTCCCATTTGCTCGAGTTCAAAAGTGATACTGATTGCAGTGGCCTCCAGCCTCCATTCTTACACTCCATTAATGTTTCATCTATACTCTACCTAGTGATTCATCTAAAACACGAATGTGACTTGTCTCTTTCCTTCTTAAAGCTTATTAGTGTCTCCTCATTGTGTACAAAGTCTAAACTCCTCCATACAGTGTTCAAGGCTAGACATGGTCTACCTGCTTCTCCATGCTTATGTCTTGCCCTCATCCTTTGCAAACTTCTGTAGTTGTCCAGATACCTCAGACTTCTTCATGCCCTCCCATCATTCCTTGTGACACTGCCTCTGCCTGGAATGTCCTTCAGCCCCTTTTTTGCTTAGTTTTTTTTTTTTTTTTTCTCTTAAGGGTCTGCTCTTGTAGTTCTCCTAGAAGCTTTCCCTGACCCCCCAGGCTGGTTAACTGTCCCTCTTCTCTCTTTCCACACCACTGTGCATGCTTTTGTGATAATCCTCACCATTTTGTATTGAAATGATCTCTTTGAATGTCTTTTTCCACTGTATTTTAAGACAGAGGAACTGTACCTTATTCGGTTTTTCGCTTCTATTTATAGAACAATGCCCGGTATGTATTAGGTGCTCAGAAAATGTTGGAACTGAACTGATGGTAATATGTGTTGTCATCGCCCACCCAGCCCAGTGTAAATCAGATTAACTTGTTCTTGTTCCTTGCTTTGATCAATGGCCTAAAAGTAATTCGTAAATTGCTAGTATTCTCTGGGTACTTAAGAGTATTTGTGTAATATAATTTGATGTTCACATGTGATCACATTGCTTTCCTGCTTAAAAAAAAAAAAAAAGAGAGAGAAAGAAAGAAAGAAAAACAACTTCATGGCTCCAGAGAATGTGGAACCATTGAATTTTTTATCAGGGCAACTGCGAGGGAGAGGCTTCTTTTTATAATATAACAAGCAATACTCTGCTTGTATTTGTCTTACAAATTCAGCTGCTCAGTAAGATTTACTTTAAATAAAAGGCCAAGAGTTAACACATGCTTAAAAAATTTTTACCCTGAAAGTCAAAGTCTAATCCTGACATTTAAAATCTTTTGCTCTATCCAAAATTCCTGTTTCCCAAACTTGCCACTTAACATTCCCAACTCCTTTCATTTGGCATCTTTTCTCCTTGGAATGAAAAGCAGAGCCCTCTTCTCTGCTTTAAGAAGAAGGGTACATCTTAGGTTTAAACTCAAGTCCATTTACTCCCTAAATGGAAATCTCTGCCCTGCTTCATCTCACTTCTGAGATGAAATGCTTAATTTAGAAGAATAAGTTTTTTTCTGTAAATAAAATCTTTAACAAATTTTAGTCTTACTTGTTTATAAAAATACTTTGCCAGTTTAATTAATTTAAAATATGTTGGAATTTTTTTAAAGAAATTTTATGTCCAGAACCACCAGAAATTGACCATGGAATGATTGAAAAGAAACAAAACAGTTACGCATATAGACAATCTGTAACATATAAATGTATGAAAGGCTTCGCCCTGCATGGAGAGAGCTCTATCAATTGTACTGTAAGAGATGACCAAGGAGAGTGGAGTGGCCCCCCACCTGAATGCAAAGGTAATCAGTTTGCAGAGTTATATTTCTGATTTATTCTTGCTTTTAGGTCGATATATGGGCATCTGAGAATCTATGAACTCCCTGAGAAATGAATGTAAAATGTTGTACATATGCGTATTTGCATCTTTCTGGGTGATACAGTTTTTCATCAGAATCTACAAGGGGTCTATGACTTCCAAAAAGGACGAACCACTGATGTGGAGAACATATGGTAACATATAAATAAATAAATACACACATGACCTTTATGAATACACACACACACACACACACACACACACACACACGTACACATACACATTATATGTCTCATGTTTTTAGTGAATTAGCTTAAATTTGCTGTTTCTTACCATGTTACTTTCAGTAAGTCAATATAGATATCTCTTTGTTTATACAAAGAGTGTATAAAGTGGTTTATTTTATTTAATTGGGAGAGAATCTTAGATTGAACTAAGGGATCTAGATAATGATTATATATGTTGTGACAACGAAGAGAAACTCTTGCCTACTTGTTGACTTCATTGAATTATATTATATTTGTTTTCTGCCTCCAGAATTTCTCTCTTATTGAGAATGCTCTCTTCTTCATCTTTCTAGACCTCTTCTTCCCTCAGTGCTTTTTGATACTTAGGCTCTACTCTCAGAACCTTTAGAACTGCTTTTTAAGTATATTTTTGAAGAGATATTTAGAAGATCAATGAAGCTAGATTATAACATTGCACAGGACCAGGAGGTGGCATTTATTTAAGCAGTGTCATATTTGAATGCCAATATCATTCAAGCAAATACTACTTTTATAATTATACTTGAATTCTATTAGCATGAATTTTTAAATACTATTGCTTGTTAATAATAGTTTTTTCATATAAATGGTATACATAAATATAGTGAGGTAATATTAAAACCATGTCAATGATTGTATAAAATGAGAAGTAAAAGTCTCCTCCGATCTTACTCTCAGAAGTAGCCACTGTTTACAAATTTTTGTGTTTTATTCTAGAAAATAAATATACATACACATATTTCTTTTTTAAAATCATATTCATTGTATGGATATTTATTTAACCAGTCTCCTATTGAAGGGAATTTAGTTTTTGTTCTAGTTTTTTAAAAAATTATTTTACAAAAGGTGCTACAGTGTTATTGTATATCTGTTCATTGTACATGTATGCAAATACATTTTTTACAATAAATTCCTTGCAGTATAATTACTGTGTCAAAGGTATATGCATCTAAACTTTTGAAACATTAACAATATTGTTTCCAAAGAAACTGTACCAATTTACTGTCCCACCAATATTGTATTTTTGTTCTCTGCACCATTAATGAAAATGGTTATTAAGATATGGAGATGTGATAGTATAAGTGGTGAAAATTTCACTTAATTGTTGAATTCATTTAATTGTGAGTAAATTTTGATATTTTAAAATTTAGCCGTTTGATCCACTTCATATTTTCTTTCCCCTGTTTTATTAAATCATCAGTTATTTAGAGCTTACAACTCTATGGCAATGCCCAAGGAAGTCATGGCAGGCCAGTGCTCCCATAACAATGACTGCAAAACCTGAGTAGATTTTTTTTTTAATCATATTTTAAAGGCATAAGTTGTTCCCTCAGGGGAACAACTAGAGCTGAATGAACTAAAATTCCTGGGGGTAGGGAGTGAAGACAAACCATTCTGAGGCCCATCTGGGCTGAGGATCCATCTTGACACAGATAAAAGACCATTGCCAGGAAAGAGAGATTCTAGCAAAGCTTTCAATAGTTGTGGTGAGCTAGGAAAATGAACTGGAAACTGGAAGTCCTCAAATGCTGACCCAGTTTTTCCCAAGAGCCATTTGCTGATTTCTGGGAGTGCAGGTGAGACTGGGGAGCTAGACCTCAAGCTTCCAAAGTACAAAATGAGATCTCCCTGAACCTTATGGTATTTGGACAACAAACCCATCACAGGAAGAGGCTTGTATCAAGCATAGAGCCAGTGTCCTCCTTACGACATTTAAGCTCATTTTGAAGCTGTGTGGGGAAGGAGGCTATGTTGCTGGACTGGGACACTGCTGAAGGACAGACCTGGCTCTCCTGCAGTCTCTCGGGGCTGAGGAAACAAAGATCCACCAGGCTGTCAAATCAAAAACCCAGAAGGTCCACTTCCAAGGAGCAGAGACAAGAGCAGAAGTAGACTGAGTCTTACAGAATCAGTCCCTCATAGGCTGAGTCCCTCATAGGCTGAGGATGTGATCACTTCAAACCAATCTGCCTATCAGAAAAGGAGACCCTCCCTTTGGTGGATCATATCATCTGAATTGTATGGCATATAATAAAAAAAAATTAGATATGGAAAGAAGCAAGAAATTATAACCAAATTAGGAGAAATGAAAATCAAATTAAAAAGATCTGGATAATTGAGTCAGCAGACAAGGACTTTAAAATAAGTGTTTAATATATTTAAGATACTAACGGAAAAGATAAATAGAGAACTTCAACAGAGAATTGAAATCTATAAAAATGATGTAAAATAAACATTCTGCAATGGGAAAATATAATATCTGAAGTTAAGAGCACAATAGATAGGTTTAACAGTGATTTGGATGTAGCAGGAGACAGTATTGAGAGCTGGAAGAAAGGTTAATTAAAACTGAAGAACAAAGAGAAAAATGAATGTAAAATATAGATCAAATTTAAGAGACATTTGAGACATGTTAAACTCTTCTAACATATGATAAAAAAGAGGGGATAGAGAGAGAGAGAGCGAGGGAAGCAGAAGAAATACTCTAAGAGATAATGACTGAGAATTTTCCCAAACTGATGAAATACATCAACCAACAGATTCCAAAAGCTCTCAAGACTCTAAGCAGAATAAAACCAAAACCACTTCCAGCACCTCATAGCAAAACTTTGGCAACTTAAAGCAATGATAAAAGCACTAAGAGACATTGTTTTCAATTCTCATTTTACAAATGAGAAAACAAGCTTAGAGAAGTTGACAACAGTCTCTAGTATGTGGTCAAACAGGCTTAGGCACTGCTCAGTACTGCCTTATGATGGAGACTGCATAAGCAGCCCAAAATCAAACAGGCACTGAAGGCCTAAAATTTTAATGTTAGATTTGTGACTCTCAGAATAGGACCTTCACATAATTTGCACTTGAGATATTTATTATCTCACCTAAAATCCAAAGAGGAACTAAACTAACCTATGTAAAGTTGGTAACCAACATAAGAGGAGAAAAAGGGAGTTATTTTATTCTAATTGAATTTATTGCTTTAAAAAAGAAGTGAAACAAAACAAGTTCCCAAGGTCACTAACATGTCCTGAAAGCTTTGGAAAAAGTAACTATGTTGTGATTATCTTTGTTGGTTCAAGGTTGCATCCTGCTGTTCTTTGGTCTTGGCATGAGGTAAAGAAGACAATTTATGAGAAAAACTATCTTTATTTGGGGTGTGTCACTGAATGAGATCACTGCCAACTCTGACTTTGGTTTCCTTTTTCACATAGAAAACAGTTTTAAGAACCTCAACACTACTTGGGTGTAAATTCACTTTAGTTGCCTAAAGGTATAATTTATTTCAAAGCAAAGACAATATAACATTTTAGTTCTTTGGGAAATACATGAGAATACTTGGTTTCCTAAAAATCATATTTAGTTGTTTGTGAGGAAAGAGAAGAGTCATAGAGCAAACAATTGGTTCCTAAATTTTAACTTGGACAACATT
Source organism: Delphinapterus leucas (assembly GCF_059928025.1). Classification (NCBI taxonomy): domain Eukaryota; kingdom Metazoa; phylum Chordata; class Mammalia; order Artiodactyla; family Monodontidae; genus Delphinapterus; species Delphinapterus leucas. The sequence continues at coordinate 42,084,269 of NC_143129.1, forward strand.
ATTTAGCTAATTTTTTAAATAACATTTTTCCTCCACAGAAACCTTTCAAATTTACAAAGTCACACCAGCAGTTCAGAAACCCACCAGAGTACATGTTCCAGCTACCAAAGCCCCATCATTTCCTCAGAAATCCACCACTGTAAAGGTTTCAGCTACAGAAGCCCCACCAACTCCTCAGAAACCCACGACTGTAAAAGTATCAGCTACAGAAACCCCACCAACTCCTCAGAAACCCACCACTGTAAAAGTTTCAGCTACAGAAGCCTCACCACCTCCTCAGAAACTCATCAAAATAAATTCTTCAGCTACAAAGTCCCCACTAGTTTCTCAGAAACCCACCACTGTAAATGTTCCAGCTACAGAAGTCTCATCAGCTCCTCAGAAACCTTCCACAGCAAATGATTCAGCCACAACAGCCCAAAATTCCCCCATATCAAACACTGTCTCTACAGCAGCTCAGAATCCCATCATGGCAAATGCTTCTGCATCACAGGCCACACCAACAACCCAAAGATTCACCGTGGCAAAATCTTCACTTACACAGAATCTTAGAGCAACACAAAAGTCCACTGCTGTACATACCCCAGTGATCAAGAGTCTCCATGCAACACAAAGATTGACCTCTGCTCATGTTACAGCAACAAGGAGTCCAGCTGTTCACAGGGCAACCGCACGTTTTCATGCAACAAGCACACCTAAAGGAGGAGGAAGCTCTACTTCAGGTCAGTTGACTACTCTGTTCAGGTTTCCAAGTATGGATTTTATGTGCTATGGTGGAAATTTCAAATTGATTGGGATTATAAAATTAAATAGTCTCTGGTTTATTGTAGCAGAGTTTCTTCATACTGATGTTCTGACTTTCTTCAGAGGCAGACTTGGATTGTGCTAGGGCACACCTTTAGGAAAGAAACATTTTGCAGTAATATAGAAAAATGTTGTGGCTCCATAAAAGCAATGCTAAATTAAGGTCAGTGAAGAAATTCTGTTTTTGATGTTAGCTTTAGGGAGTCACTGAATTCCTCAAGACCCCTCAAAGATTCAAATATGTATAATCCTTAAGGTTTATTTCTGGGTCTGATTCATTGACAGAGACCCATCCTTCAAGCATGCTAACGGAACTCTCCAGATTCCCTAGAGTTACTAATTTGGTAAAGCACCTTAATAGTATCTTCTAAGTAATTAAAAACAGAGTTCTTTGAAATAGTTCATATTAACTCTTTAAATGACAGTTTTCATGAAAGCAGAGTAAAATATGCTGTAGATTTCAGAAAAACCTGTTGAGTGAATGAAACCCCTCTTACTAATTAATGCTGTTTCAGACCACCCAGATGTCTTCTTGTTTTACAACTTGCTTAATGTATAGCTATATTAATAGACATTCTTGTTCTCTAATAGAGATATGTGTTTTTTGTTTGTTTGTTTGTTTAGTTTTTTTGGAAAATCTCAATAGGACTGAGCCAAGAGATAATTTTAAAAATTATTTTCATTTTTCATTGACGTCAACACACAGAAAACTGTGTGAAATATACATATAAGGCTTAATAACTTTTCTAAAGCAAATATTGGTATAACCACCACATATTTCAAGAAATAGAGCATCAGCAGCCCCTCAATTTCCAGATGCCCTGTTGATTCTGAACTCTATTCTCTGACTTCTCCAACCAGTGAGACTGTGGCTTTCTGCTCCCTGCACCAAGTGGCCTAGGGATTTCCCCCTGCAGCATCCATGCAAATCTCACTCCCTGCAGCTTAACCCCTGCCTGAGCTCTTCAGCTTTGATTAGTTTCTGTCTGAGTTAGTTCGCTCTTCCATGCCTTCAAATCATTGTTATTGTTGTTTTTAAAATATTTTGTCCAGATTTCGTAATTGCCATGATCAAGTTCATTTGGCCATTACCCAGAATCTTTAAGAACTTAAAACATTACAGGTATTATTGTTGAAATTTCCTTTGTATGTTTCTTTATTCCTTTAGGTAAAAGGCCAAATACCCACAAATACACAAACTCTCACTCCATTTAGTTCCCCTTTTTAAAAGGGGAACTTCAATTCCTGCCTTCTTAAAAAAAATTTTATTGAAGTATAGTTGATTTACAATGTTGTGTTAATTTCTTCTGTACAGCAAAGTGACTCAGTTTTATATATATATATATGTATATATATACATATACATATGTATGTTTTCTCATATTCTTTTCCATTATGGTTTGTCACAGAACCTGCCCGCTTTTGATCACTCTTCAGTGGCATCAGATAGTTGTGTTTTTTAGAATCGTGTTTTATACATTATGACCATACTTTCATAATGATTTCATACATTTAATAATGGTTATCTTGAGGCCTATTTTGCCATTACCTGAATATTTTTAGGAACTTAAACATTACAGATCTTACTGTTAATGTTTCCTTGCACATTTCCCTGCTCCCATTTCTCTTGCTCTAAGGCAATCACTGCAAGCTTCCTCTCTGTGTTTTTATTCTTATGCTACATGTATGTCACCATAAGTAGTATATATTATTGTTTTTAAAAAAATTTTATTTTATATTGGAGTATAGTTGATTTACAGTGTTGTGTTAGTTTCAGGTGTACAGCAAAGTGATTCAGTTATATATATATATATATCTATTCTTTTTCAGACTCTTTTCCCATATAGGTTATTATAGAGTACTGAGTAGAGTTCCCTGTGCTATACAGTAGGTCCTTGTTGATTATCTATTTTATATAATAGTAGTGTGTATATGTTAATCCCAACTTCCTAATTTATCCCTCCCCCCAACCTTTCCCCTTCGGTAACCATAAATTTTATGTTCTAAGTCTGTGAGTTTGTTTCTGTTTTGTAAATAAGTTCATTTGTATCATTTTTTTAGATTCCACATACAAGTGATATCATGCAATAGTTCTCTTTCTCTGTCTGATTTACTTCACTCAGTATGACAATCTCTAGGTCCATCCGTATTGCTGCAAATGGCATTATTTCATTCTTTTTTATGGCTGAGTAATATTCCATTATATATATGCACCACATCTTCTTTATCCATCCATCTTTTGATGGACATTTAGGTTGCTTGCATGTCTTGGCTGCAAATAGTGCTGCAGTGAACACTGGGGTGCATGTATCTTTTCGAATTAGAGTTTTCATCTTTTCTGGATCTATACCCAGAATTGCTGGATCATATGGTAACTCTGTTTTAGTTTTTTAAGGAACCTCCATACTGTTCTCCATAGTGGCTGTACCAATTTACATTCCCACCAACAGTGTAGAAGGGTTCCCTTTTCTCCACACCCTCTCCAGCATTTATCGTTTGTAGAATTTTTGATGATGGCCATTCTGACTGGTGTGAGGTAATACCTCATTGTGCAAGCTTCCTCTCTGTTTTTGTTCTTATGCTACATGTACGTCACCATAAGTAGTACATATTATTGTTTTGTATATTTTTTATAATTTAAACAGTATGCCATATATTTCATTACCTAACTTGACTTTTTGTGCTCAACATTGCTTTTGTGGCTTATATTGATATATTTAGACTCAGTTCATTAATTTTAACACATGTGGTTACTGACTTCTTAAAATTTTATGGCATCTCTGGGCCTAAAAGTTTTAGGTTGAATACATCCAATTTTTAATAGGGCAAGGCAAAGAGAAACAAGTTCCACCTTATGTAAATTTGTTATAGAGCTAAATTTGTTGAAATATTTTTTTCTGCAAGAATACAAGATAATTTAACAAATTTAACCTAAACCTAAGTCAATTATTATGATAAAAATGCAAACAAATATTTGGGATCAAATTTCTCTCGTATACAATTAATTTACCCTTTAAATATTATTTACTATTTTTGCTCTTATTGAAAAAATAATAGTAGCTACTACTTACTGAGTGTGTTCCATAGTGTCATGTACCATGCACCTTCCATTTGTTAGTATTAATCCTTACAATAACCTTGACTTGCCATCAAGTCATACAACCAAATTTACATGGTGTTTGTTTCAGTATTCAATAGCTCATTATCGTATTTTATGTTTATAGTGTTGACTCTGTTTAATAGAGATAGCACTGCTATATATGTTACTTGATTAAGTTAATAATGTATAATTGTTTTCATCAATTTATTTACAATTATTTCTTTTAGTTATGAAAATCTGAGTTACTTTTGAACTTTCACGTACTGTTGTTGATAAATTTATATATTTGTTAAATTGCTAGCAAATCAATGACTTTAAAATATTTTTAGTTTTGTAATTCTTTTCTTTTTTTTTTTCTTTAGTTGCTAGCATTATTGCATCGGGTAAGTGTGGCTCTCTGGCAGTTAACAGAATTTGTCCTCACTTTCGGATGTGTAATCTATGTTCCTGGAAAATTATATTGTCTTTTAAGTGTCTTAGGAATACTATTAAAATACAGTGTTTATGGATGCCAAAGAGAAAACAGGTAAATGCATTTTATCGATGTGTTTTGTACTACCATCAGGTGCTTGGTACGTTCCTAAGTATTCCCCACCATGTTCTTGTTCCAAGATAATTTTAGGACAACTTCAGATCATTTGGCCAATTGATCAAGTATTATTGTGTGCCTGTTGTCTCAATACATCTCATTCTAGTGGCTAAAGAACCACAAGAGGAGAGAGTTATCAATACAGTTTCTATCCTCAAGTATTTTATAATTAATCATAAACGACTCCTTGACCATTTCTGGATGTCTGTCTTATCCCAAGTAAAACGAAGAGTCTTACCTTTGGTTATATCCTCTTCATTTTCCCTTCCCTGTCAATGGTTTAAAGTTATCTTTAAAAAGTATTCTGTTTCTATAGGCATGAGGCCAAAAACATACCTGTGTTGCAGTTTCTTCTAGCATTTGGTCTAGTCCTTTTCTTGTTCGTAAATAAATTATTTGATGTTATGCATTAACAAGAAGATTAATAAACTCCTAAAGAAGATGGTAAAATAAATGTTTGTTAAGAAGCAATACAGCTAAATAGGCATATATTGATAAGTAATGTCTAATGGAAAACATTAAAAAATGAATTTTTTGATTTATGTGTTAATAAGCTGAAGTCTCCTATCTTATGCATGCATGAATTAGCCAAGGGACTATAAAACTGAAAGCAGGTACTTGTTTTATTATTTTCATTGTAATTTATTATAGTTTTTATATTTTAAATGAACCTCTTTTAAGCTAAAAGATTTATGTTGAAAGATTACAACAGTTAGAATTCACTTTGCTCATTCTATATTTTAAATAAAAATAAATGTATTCTAATTGAAAATCTCATGATTTAATGATTTGATGACATTTTTAATAGATGAGCTTAAAAATTTAATAGGTGAGCTTTTTCTTACAGCTCAGTGGCATTCAATGAAGGTTTGAGGTGCTTATTATTTTCTCTGAAATTCTTTAAGTGTATACTGTGTGTTTTCCCAGAAACCTTCCCTTAGGGTTAGTTTTAATTCCAACATGTGCTCAAAAATAAAGAGGAACTCCTTCCCTCTTCTATCAGACATATGACAATAGTTTTCTTTAGAATCCTATACTTGTAAAACATAAACCTGAAAATTATTGATATTTTTACTTCTTAAATGTATTCTGTGAATGAGGTCACTTTTCTCATTTTAAAGATAAACTCTATAGCAAGGAAATTGCTTTTATTGATTACACTGCAGTGCACATGAATGATACAAATGATATTAGAACTTTGCAAGTATTTAATATTTTTCCTATTTAATTCTGCTAAGAAGTAGAGACTGACGGCTCTTCCCAGAACTTTCTAATCTGCTATGTAAGTGAAGCCTGCATTTTGATTTTTAAAGCTATTCTCTGCTGGCTCTGTATCAGTGTTTTTCAAAAAATTTTTTTTTCATTATTACCCTCTCCCCCTCAAGGAGCTTTTAAGGCATTTTTTCTTAATCATCCCTATGAAATAGTAATACTACAGATGTAATATAAATCTATTTATGTACTGTATGCACATTTGTACTTTATACATAAAAAAGTGAGATTTTTTTTTTCCCCTCTAGGGATGATACCAACCCCATTGAGAATACATGCTCTATGTATTTGTGGGGTTTTTGTTTTTGTTTTTGTCAACAGTGTCATATAGAAGGAAGACTTGTGCTTTGGAGTCAGTCAGACCTTGGTTTCAATCCTCTTTTGGATTTTTTTTTTCCATTTAGTAATAATTCAACCCAAGTGATTTACTTAATCTCTCTGACTCCCAATTTTCTCATTTATGAGATGGTGATAATGATTCCTATTTAAAGTCTTGGAAGCTTAATGAGATAACGGATGTGAAAACTACTAGCATAGTGCTAAAAATTGAATAAATCCTAGCTTTAAGAATTCATTTTTATTTTATCACTATTTTCCTAAGATGGATTTCTGATAATTTTATCATTCTCTCTGGCCACAGCAAAGAATAAGAACAGTCCTTTATTAGAGCAATATTTGTGTGTTTGGTGTGTGACGAGGACTGTACTGAAATATGCCTATGTATTATTTCATTTACTTCTCACGACAATCCTATAATGTAGCTATGTTCCACTTTTTAGCCGAGAGAACTGTGGCTTTGCAAGATTCTTAACTTGCTCAAGGTCACACAGCTATTAGGCTCTTAAATAGACGCAGATGACTAGCTTCTTCAGCACTAATACTTGAAAGGATAGAAAAATTCTTCTCCTAGAGCTGCAGAACTCAAATTTGACAATTAAGATAGTCCTGATTCTTTACAAGTATTGCTTTTTTTCCCTCCATTGCTGAAATTCTATATTGTGGCATTCATAAATCCCTTGTGGGAATTAATAGGTCAATTGGAGGAATATTAAAGAAAAAATTAGAGAATGCTCAGTGAAATATCTAAAATACTTTTTCTTTTAAATATCACATGCTTATTGACTTATATCTTTATGTTAAATAGGATTATAAGGAAGAACAAAACCTATTCATAGCTTTCTTAGTTTTTCATAGTATATAGACTGCATTTCCACTTTATGAGATGTATAAGTGAGACCTTTCGAAATGACTGGATGAATCCACATTTCTTCAGAAAAGGAGACAAGCCTCATTTGATAATTCCAGATCTTGTAGTTAGGTTCTGACTTGGGTTGTTTGGGAATGGAGATGATACTCTATATATTAATGTAATACCCATCTAATACAAATTTTGTTTGAGTAATCTCAGGTATTTTTATTGAGAATATTGTGAACAGTTAAAATCATGCCCTGAACCAGGGGTTAGAAATAGGTTTTCTCTGGTGATAAACTGTTTGTCTTATTCATTTTCAGTCTCAGTGTTCTCATCTGTGAAAAGAATATCATGCAATGCAATTTAATAAATATTTACTGAGCACTCTTTACTATTTACAAGTACCATGCCAATTATTGGAGATAATAGGTGACAAATTGCCTTGCAGTGTTTTAAGTACTAGGTAAATATAATTCTACATAATGGGGAACATTACTAAACTACTCCTTTTACATTTTCTAAAATTATGTAGTTTTCCTACCTATGATCTCTTCAATGAATAATTAAGAACATTGGAATCGTAATCATAGTTTCATTTATAATTTTATAGTTTCATGTAGCTCAAGCTGTGTCAATCTTAAATTAACACTGATTCCCCTTTGGGTGAATATTAAGATCATTGCCTTTATACTTTAAAGTTTCCTTTGTTTCTAATTTGCAAAATAATACTCTCATTAATTATTAATTATTGAGGAATCATTTATTTAGAATTATATTTCTCAATTTCTGTAGTTTGCACTGGTTTTCTGTTAAAGCATCAACCTCCACACACTTTCTTCCTGAATCACTTATATGTGCTGATCAGTGTTCTAAGAATATTCCTAAGTTATGTCATCCAGACATTCTGGATTGCTTTAAAATTTTCTATTTTCATTTATCATTCAAACTGAAAATGAGATCTTTCTGCATCATTTGAAAATGGTAGGATTAATGGGAAGTGGTGAAAGGAAAAGAAACCCCAAATTTTTGAGGAGCCATGATTTATTTTATGAGTACAGTCTTTTCAAACTAATGCTATGGTGCTAAGGGATCAATTAAAGAAATTGATTGGGTAAAATAGTATAAAACCTGTGGTGGAAACAGCTATTTTTAAAATTATGTATCGACATGGCCGTTCAGTTATGCGACATCTGTAGTATTTTGCTGATTTGGAACCAGATACACTTGTTAGTCATATTACCTTCAGTTGCTTTTCTAGTGTCATCTATAATTTTCTTTGTAGTACAGATCAAAAGAGTAGAGTTCAAGGATTTGGAGGGTGGAGTGGGGAGGTAAAGGGAGACCCAAGGTGGTGAGAGGAAAGGGCAATAGGTGGTTTTAAGAAGAAAGTTTATGTGTAAAAGTCAAGGTATAAAAGTTTTTTGCTGTTATTCAACTTATTTAACCAATTATTTTCTGTTGCTCAACTCAAAATAGTGCATTGAATCTTGAAAGTAAATATTAGTTTTCCTAAAAGAAATTTTATCTGCAACAGACTAAACACTGAAAAGCGTTTCTATAGGCAAAGTATGTTTTACTCTCGGTGCTGAGATGATGATACCTTTCCTATGATGGGAAAATACCTACATCTCTGTTACCTTTATGAACTAAGTAAATGGCCTTCCCATTAACCACATATGGACGCGTCACCTTTCTGAGACTCAATTTAATTATCTACAAAATGAGCGTGAACTCTAAGATGCCTTCTAGTGCTGAAATTATATAATACAGTCATCATATTTAAATCAGTGATCAAATCATTTAAAATTAAGCATGGTGGGGTTGAAACACTTTAGAATCCTCTCAAACCTGTCAAATTTTATTTAAGCATTGTGATAATTCATTCTAAATATTTCATCTTTCCTTGAAAGAAAACAGGATAAATAACATGCAGTATTTACTGTCAGAGTTGTGACATAAGCAAGCAAGCAAAATATAATTCATGTCTCCTATGTTTTAACTTGCCTCATAATTAATACGTTTGTCACTGTGAACTACTGTATATATCATTGTTCATGTTTCTATATTAACTGTCTTATCAAATTCTTTCCCCCTCAAGGATGTGTTGCTGGTACTCTAATAATTGGTACCATAATTCTAGTCAAAATTTTCTGGGGCAGTGGAAAATCAGGGTGAGCAGAAATTCTGATGATTTGTAAAAATTTTTCTTAGCTTCTTTCCAGTAAAACTTGACACTATGCCAGTAGATAACTTTCTTAGCTTAATTGCGTTTTTTGATATGCTGTCTCTTTATTCCTTTTGTCTATGATTACTATCCTGGATGAACAGACTCTGTGTCTTAAAACATTTTTAGATTTCTCAGTATATACGAGGACATTGAGTGATTTGAAAGCCGAAGTCTCATTGCAATCTATTAATCAACTCACCTTTTTCTCTACTCAGTACAATTTATGAGAGTATCTGTGCGTGTACAGAAGCAAAAAAATTTAGAAAGAGAAACTCTAACGTATTGTTAAATTGCCTGTGACTAGGCCTATTAATAGATTGCATTTATTAACAGATGCCAGTCTAGCCAAAATCAGCCCAGTGGTTAAGAGGGCAGGCTCTGGAACCTGACTGCTTGGTTCCAATTCCAGGTCTACTATTTAAATGCCATGTGGCTGTGAGCAGCTTAACCTCTCTATGCCTCAATTTTCTCGTTTGCAAAAATGGGGGAAATATAGTACCTACTTCAGGGGATTGTAGTATCTATTTCATGGGATCAAATGAATTGCCATCTGTAAAGAGGTTAGAACCTTACTTGTCACATGGTAAGCACTCAGGTGATAAAACAACAACACACAGAAAAAAAGATCAGTATTTGAAACATCTGACCTGCATTGAATTTACATGTGTTAAGTATAAAGTCATGGTTGGCTCTGATGTATCCTGTAGACAGAGTATTATTTAAATTGACTGTCTTCTGTTTTGTAGATTTTGTTGTTCAGAAAACTAATTGTGGAGTTCATATAAACTTGAATTCTTTCTGAAGTGCCCAAATACCTATTTTTTCATTACTTAATTAAGAACAACTATATTTTAATGCTGTTACTGAATTGCCTATTTCAATTCTTTGGATGGTGTGAGGTATTAAGTTGGTACAGAAGTCTCAGCAAAACTGCTCTGGAAGAAAGAATAAACCACCAATCTTCTCTACTTCCTTACATTTGGTCCAGTTCTCCTTTTGAATTGGAGCATTATTAATTTACTTCTAAAACCATTGCTCTGGGGCTTGGTAGATGAGAAGGGTGGAATGTGATGAGTTGTCTCCCTCTTGGCTGTCTCTTGGCTATCATTACTTTTTTAGATACTTTGGTAAAATAATAGACCATCATATTTTTAATAGAATGAAAAGTGCTGAAATGTAGAAGGAAGGAATATTTGTTTTATATTTTATTGGGATTTTGCAGTAAACCTAATTCTTCTATTTCTGAATCAGAGGAAATTCATGCAAACCTCTAAGAAAGAATTTGCCTTTTTTAATGTGCACTTAAAAACACTCCACTTGCCTTATTTTGGAAGTATAAGATGTTGAGGGTAAGAGCTAACTTTATACATTCCTGGTTATTCTCTCAATTTCATACTGATTTAATTAAAATTTGATCTTAATGAGACAGGAGAAAGAGTTAATGCATGTGATGGTGTAATGTACCTTCACCTGGTGATCCTTTGTGTTTGCCTATCAAAGGATTTACTTACATCTTTTAGAAGTGTTGGATATATATGATAAATTTTAGTTTATGAAAAGGATGTGATTGTAAGCAAATGCTGATACTACTTTTTGAGTGAACTTAAACTTTTATAGTTCAATCAGTATTTTCCTTCTCTACTATTCAGCTCTTACTACACACATGAGAACAGCAAAGCACTTAATGTTGTTTCATAATTTGTGACTGGTGATGCTACGAAAGTAAGACCTTCTATTAATTTACAACAGGTATATGGTTCAATAAAATCAACTTCTGTATCTTGGAAAATGTCCATTAACACAATTAACTTGATATCTATCTGTGACTATTAAAGGACAATAGAGGTTTAAACCTCTGTTATTGACAGAATTGTTTTTCTTTGTTGAACGAGTGACTAACACATTAAATCTTTCATTAATATGACGTGTCTTCAGTCTTCCACTCTTCAGCAGTATACTCATTATCTCATTCTGTGCTTTATACTCAGTTTATTGAAGTGACTAGATGCTCACAATGCTACAAATATCTGGAAAAAACAAAAGGTTGATACATTAGGGCTTACAAATAGGAATGCCTTCATTGTGACTACTTGCATCATGAGATGATTGGCCCATGTTGTATTTGCTCCTCCGTCTTGCTTGGTGACTTTTAAAGTTTCCAGTGTTTAAGAAATATTAAATCTATTTTAACGTGTCTTTTCTAAGTCAAGTTTACAGATCTTATCTATTTTATGTTGTTAGGCAAAATTATCACGCAAAACTAACTTAATGTGTATGTACCTGTGAAATCTTCTAGGTGTCTTCTTTTGATTAAACTTTCTTCTGTTCCAGGGAGTTTTCACTGACTTTTAATCTGAAAGAATCTTAGTTGAATCCAGCTTGGCCACTTAATCTCAAGAAACTAAAAACTCAAGTGTCATGTTTTAGTTGGTATTGCTATAGCTACCGAACTCTAAACTATGCTGGCTGAGGCTGTCCATACTATAACTTACGAATTTTGCATTTGTTTTGCACCCCAAATTAACCAACTAATTCTTTTTCATGGTTTATCACATAGTAACTAAAAAAATAATGTTTATCACCAGTAAATAAAATTATTTTGATTTAAACTTTTTTTTTAACTTTCAGGACATATATGTATGACATTGACAGTTTTGCTTATGATGCTAGTAACTACTGGCTAACTGAGCCAAAGAAGAGTTGAGAAGAAAGTGCACATGAGTACACAGAATATTTCTAATTTTGTAGAACTTTCTGGTGGAGTGAACACAGTATATGTGGTAGTGTCCTTCGTTTTGCCTGTTATCTTGTCTTTAAGATGCATAAGAATGTCCACGAAGCAAGGAAAAACGAATCTGTCCTGGAATCACATTCTCAGCACTCTTAAGACTCTTGAAAATAGAAGAACTCACAAGATTGAGAGTGATGACTTTCATAAAAGTGTGGGAAAGTGGAGAGATGTGTTGATACTTAGAATGTGAACAGGAAGAAAAGGAAAAAAAGTGAAATTTTTTTCAACAAATATGTAATGTTATTTTTACTTACAAAGGACACAACAAATTAAAAACATTAATTGGATATTGAAACCAAATAAACCACTCTCTTCTAAGAAAAATTGCCAAAGACTGATGAAACATTGTAAAATAATCCTTCCTGACTAAAAGGCATTTTCATCTTTTCTTATTCCATTAAAATGAGTATGAATCAGTTGGCAAAATTTTTTAAAGGAAAAACATGCCAATGACCCAAGAGTGTTGAGTTTCTTGGGTTATTTGGTGACAAAGGAGGAATACAGAATGAAGGAATAATTCTTCCTTTGTCATACAAGTACAGATAGTGAATTAGCTCCTTATTTGTCAGATAGATCAGCTATAATTTTGTTCTTAAGATAATGTAAAAAAAAAAAAAAACCAGCCCTGGGTAAGGGTGCAAGGTGTCTTTATTGACGTAATGCCTTTAAAGGTCTCCAGAGATATTATAATATTAATATAAGAAAAGATTCTGTATTTCTAAAGTGAGATGTTCGTATTCAAATTGTAAATCTTATTCTTTTGTAATATTAAGCTTAATTTATATTTATTTATATTTTACATGTATACCAAAAAAGTTCAAGAAGATACGTAAAGAAAAATTTGTTTTCCCTAAATAGAAATAATTGATCACACTTTTGTCTCAGGTGGTATTTGACATTTATTTTCTTAAATGTAAATAATTTAGTTATAAATAAGAGAGTCCCTTCCTGCCTTTCATAAGTAGTTTAGAATGCCGCTCTTTGGTTATCCTAGGGTGAATCATTTTCAGTTACTTTTATGTATCACTTGTTATTGATTTACCTAACTGGCAATCACATCAATTTCCAGATTCTTAATATGTTCTTGTCATCTTGTCAATTACATGTTAAGTGTTGGAATAGACTAGAATATATACATAACTAAATTTAACAATATTTATTTTGTCATATTGCTTCATCTTCTTTGTTGTTAAAGTATTTTAAAATAAATTCCATTAGCATCATGGCATTTCACTATAAATACTTAAATATGCATTTCTAACAATAAAGACTTTTTTTTCCTACCTAACCACTATCATCACAACTAACAAGATTAATGGTAATTTCCTAATGGTTTCTAATTTTAGGAAAGTCTTTTAACTTCCTTAAGAGTTCTGCAAATAGGCTCACATCCATCTATTAATTCATTTGTTTGTTAAATAGGAGGACCTACTCTGCTTACTCTGTGACAATCTGCTGCTTCCTGGGGTAGTAGCAAGGATAACACTGATTCAATTACTCATAAAAATACATGATGGGCTTCCCTGGTGGCGCAGTGGTTGAGAGTCCGCCTGCCGATGCAGGGGACACGGGTTTGTGCCCCGGTCCCGCAAGATCCCACATGCCACGGAGCGGCTGGGCCCGTGAGCCATGGCCGCTGAGCCTGTGCGTCCGGAGCCTGTGCTCCACAACGTGAGAGGCCACAACAGTGAGAGGCCCGCGTACCGCAAAAAAAAACACATGAGAGCCCACTATGTGCAGGTTATAGTGCTAGGTGGTGAAGCTACCAAATGACTACCACACAGTATCTACCCACACGTTGCTTATAAGACTAAAACGATAACACTTATTGAGAGAAAGAATGTAGAGTTATAAGTGTTACACTTGTACAGAATATGCGGAGTGCCTAAGTTGTCTTTGCTAAGTGGATGAGTGGTGGGCTGAGAGCCATTCAGGACAGGATGAAAATTGAGAAAGGACAAGTAGATGAGATTCACATGGCAGGATTGGGGACTGAAAATAGTGCAGCAAGCTCAAAGTAGGAAAGGCTTGGAGAGAGGACTATGGTATGTCATGTGTTTAGTATAAAAGTAAAATTATAAATTCCAAATAGTTTATTCTGCTGTGATTACATTAAAAGTTGGAATCAATGGCCACAAGTTTATGGTAGCAAGAATTTTAGACATTGGAAAACATTGAACTTTGACAATAAAATACATTGAGTTAGCCTTGTATCTTATTACTTAGATAAGGGTAAAAGCTGAAAAAATATCTAACAACCAGTTACCTTGAAGAAAATAATAATAGGAACAGGTATGTTAGGGGTAGTGGGATTTTCTTGTAGGACTTATTATTTGTATCCTGTTATCATGAAGTTGAATAGTTTTATATTTTCCCAAGGTAAGCTCTCCTATAATATTATACTTTATTTTAAAAAATATATTTATTTGGCTGTTCTGGGTCTTAGTTGTAGCACGCGGGATCTTCATTGCCGTGTGTGGGATCTTTAGTTGTGGCATGCAGGGTCTTAGTTGCAGCATTTGGGATCTGGTTCCCTGACCAGGGATTGAACCTAGGCCCCCCGCACTGGGAGCGTGGAGTCTTAATCACCAGGGAAGTCCCCTAAATATTATACTTTAATTGCCAAGATTGTATTGCCTTTACTCTCGAGACTGATAATTATTTGTTGTAAGAAATTATACTTGCTCACCACAGAAATTTGCATTTTATAATAGTTAACACACAATTACTATCAAATTTCTTGGAACACTTGAACATTAGTAGTTTTTGTCTTATCACACCCTGAGACTGTTTTTTGGTTAATGCCCAAAGTGGAAATGCCTCATTTTCCACTCGCCCACCTTGAGTGTTCCCTCCACCCCCTTGCCTAAATTAAAAACAGCATCTTCCCTAAAGTTGGTTCTTCCTTTGCAACCCATTCCAGTGGTGGCTGGTTCATTTTCAGGCTTCAGATGCTTCAGTGTTGAGAGGTGGTGGTGGTGTTTTCCTTGCTTCCCCTTGTCACTACTTCCATCTCAAGTCTCCTATACATTCTTTAAAAAGAGTAATTGTTCTTTTACTCTGGTAGGGTAATTAATTTACTAAAATGTTAAAATTTTTTCCCTGTAGTTTTTCCTCTCCCAATTCCAAGCAGCTAGCCAAATTTTGGTCTTCCTTGCCATGGGAACCTCATGACAAAATGGAAGCAGAAAACTTAAAGAAGCTTAAAGACAGCTCTCTTCCTTGTTTTTTGTTTTCTCTCTGAAATCCTAGCTTTCATCATAGACTAATCTGTGGGGAGGGAGGTAGAAGCAGAACCAGGAAGAGAGAAGATTTCAGCAAACAACAAAGAAGACAGATGTTGCTCACAATCTCAAAGTCTCCAAGCCAAGCATCCTGAGGGTTTCTGGGGTGGAGAGGTAAGGACCCAGAGATGAGTGACGGGAATGCATCTTTTGAAGTTGCATATTTTGAAGTTAAGTTTAGCAGGATTTGCTAAAGCATTAGGTGTGCAGTTAAAAAGAAAGGAGTCAAGGATGACACCAAGATTTTTAGCCTGAGCAACAAGAAGGAAGAGGTTGCCACATACAGAGCAGGGGAAGACTTTGTAAACAAAAGATCAGGAGTTTGTTTTTTGTTTTTAGACATGGTAAGTTTGAGATACCTTTCAGACATCAAAGTGGACATGTTGTACAAATAGTCAAAAATACAAATCTGGAGCTCAGAGAAGGTGTCCAGGCTTGATATACTTGGGAGTCATCAATAGGAGAACATGTGTCAGGGAACCCAAGAAAGAAAGATGAAGATGAATATTCAACTTTCAGGTTTATAATATGGACGCTATTGGTGGCCTTGTCCAAAATTCTTTCAGTACAGTGGTTGTGGGTAAATGCCTAGATTGAACCTTACTGACACTACATTAATCAACTGATCAAAAGTAACATTACCAATAATGGGACAAATAACATGAAGTTGATCCTGATAGAACACCTTGAGAAGAGCTCAGCGTCATTTGGGTGTGGTATTCCTGCTAAAAATATATACTCTAGATCAAGTTATAAGGAAGCATCAGAAAAAAACAGTTTGAGGGACATTCTACAAAATAGCTAGCCTGTATACTTCCAAAGTGTTAAGGTCATGAAAATCAAGTCCAAAAAAAAAGGAGATGATAAATATAAGTGCAAAAATCTTTGAGATAGAAAGCAGAAAAATAATAGGAAAAAAACAATGAAATCAAAAGTTAGGTCTTTAAAAAAATCAATATAACTGATAAAATTCCATTTTGACTGATAAAGAGTAAAAGGAGACAAAAATTACCAGTATCATAATGTAATAGAATACATCACTCACTACAGAGCCTGGTCATTAAAAGAAAAATAATACCAATAAATTCAACTTTATACCAATAAATTCAACAAGAAATTGGATGAAATGTACAAATTAGTTGAAAGATGCAAATTATAAAGTCTGACCCAATAAGAATACAAAACTTGAATAGCCCTATATTAATTCAGGAAACTGGGTTTTCATTTAAAATCTTTCCAAAAAGAAAATCTTATGCCCAGATGGCTTCACTGGTAAATTCTAACATTTAAGGAAGAAATTATACCAATTCTACACAAATTCCATCAGAAAATAGAGGAAAAGAGAACACTCCCAAACTCATTTTATGAGGCCAAAGACATCAGAAAAGAGAACTATGCACCAATATCCCTCATGAAAATAGACACAAATATCCTTAACAAAATTTTAGCAAAACAAACCCAACAATATATAAAAGAATATGGTGCATTATGATCAAATCGAGTTTATCCCAGGAGTAAGAGGTTGATTTAGCATCCAAAAATCAACCAGTGTAATTCACCATATTAATAAAATAAAGAAAAAAACATATGATCATTTCAATAGATGCAGAAGAGAGGTTTGATAAAGTGCAACACCAATTCATGATAAAATCTCTCAGCAAGCTAAGAAGAAAAGGGAAATTTCTTAATCTAATTAAGGGCATCTTTAACAAACTTACAACTTTCATTGTACTAAACAGTGAAAGACTCAATGCTTCCTACCTAAGAAAAGGAACAAAAAGTGGATATCTATGCTACTACTTCTATTCAGTATTTTACTGGAGGTTTTAACCAGTGCCATAAGGCAAGAAAAAGAAATGAAAGTCAATGAATTGGAAAGGTAGAAGTAAAGTTGTCTTTATTGGCAAATGACATGATTATGTATATAGAAAATACTAGAAGTAATAAATGAATTTAGTAAGGTCACAGGATACAATGTTAATATACAAACAATTATAATTTTATGTACAAGTAATGAACAATTAGAAAAAGAAAATTTAAAAATAACCCATTTCCATTAACATCCAAAACATGAAATATTTAGAAATACATTTTAAAAAACATATAAAAGAACTCTACAGAGAACACTATAACACTTTGCTGAGAGAAATTATAGGTCTGAACAAATGATATATCATTTTCATGAATTGGAAGACACAATTATAAGATGTCAATTTTTCACACATCAATCTATAATTCCAGCAGGGATTTTAAGAAACCGATCCTAAATCTATATTAGAAACATACATTTCCTCTCTTAACCCTCTTTCAAAGTGTTATTTTTAAAAACAGGTCAGAAAACTAAGAACTGTATTTCTCAGATTCCACTGAAGCTGGGAGTCTGGAGGCAAATGACGTCTACCATGTAAAAGCAGTATTTGGAGGTCAGAATGAAGGCATAGGCCAAATTCCTGCTGCTTCTACTTCTAGAAAGCTAAGAGCGGACAGAGGTAAATGTTTGTGGTGGCCATTTTCCACTTTCCTTTGTCTAGTCACAAACTTCATGGGAATAAAAATCTGTTGTGAAAGATAGTGGTATAGCAGTAGCTTCCTGAGCTCCAGCTCATGACTTCAGTGATGTGGCTTTGAAGTCAATAGTCCAAAAATGGTTCTCTGACTTCTAGCCTTCCCAGCTTTCTTTTTTTTTTTAAAGAAACAAGGGAATTTCTGTTTTCTGCACTGAAATGTGGCTAATCCAATGTTCCACAAGTCTTAACTATTTTATATTAATCTGTTTCTTCTTCTTTGCTATGAAGTATGGTCTTCCAACCCACTGATTCTCTCTTAAACTGTGTCAACTATAGAGGTAATACAATTAATTGAGATTGCAATTTGAAATGATTCCATTATTCATTTCCAAGTGTTCTAGTTGTTTTATATCTAACAGTCTGTGCTTCATACCTGCCCTATTTTAGTTTAGTTATTAATGCATGTTTATACTTCATTAATTTCCCAAAATACTTATTTTGGTGTTTTTATCATAGTTTTTTATTTTAAAAAATTTCACCCATAGTGAATTCCTGTCTAAATGTTGACTTCCATTGGCTGTTTCCTATAACATTACATTTTTTAGTATATGTTACACTTGTGATCTGAAATTTTTTAAAAAAGATAGCCTCCCTTGACCTAACAGCAAGAAGGAGTTTCTCTCTCTAAATTTCTGAACACTCTTTTTATGGAAAGTTAAAATGCATTTACTTTTACTATTTTTTTACTTTTTAGTTGAAGTTCACAGCATGTATAACACCTTAAAATACAATTTATAAAAGTTGTTAGATAAACTGAAACAATAACAAATTCTGCATACTACATTACAGCATACCCAATGTCCTTTTAGATAAATACTAAATTTGATATGTTACTCTATTTTTTTTAATTAAAGTTTTTATTTTGAGATCATTGTAGATTGACAAGTTTTTTGAAGAAATAACCCAGAGAGATCCCCTGTTCCCTTTACCCATTTTCCTCCAATGGTCACATATTGCAGAACTGTTGTACAATATCACAACCAGGATATTAACATAAAATCTAATACATCTTATTCAGATTCTTCAGTTTTACTTGTACTCATTTGTTTGCATATTTATTTAGTTCTGTGCAACTTTATCATATGTGTAGGTTCACATCTTTAACACCGCCGTCTAGATACAGTACAAGTTTCATCACTACAATGATCCCTCCTGTTGCCCTTTTACAACGACACCCATCTCCCTCCTGCTACCCCTCCCTGCCCCCTCATCCCTGACCCATGACAACCACTAATTTACTTTCCATTCTACAACTTTCTCATTTCAAGAATGTTATATAATGGAGTCACACAGCATGTAACGTTTTGAGATTGGCTTTTTAATCTGAGTACTTTCTAGAACTGCAGTCTATGTTTGAAGACTGCTTCTAGTACTTTGTCAAGTTACTTAAACATTCCATGCCTGAGTTTTCTCACCTGTACAATGGGCACAACAATTTCTACCTCATAAAGTTGTCTGTAGCATGGAGTATTATCTGTCCCAAGGCAAGTTGGTCCCACCATTGTTGTTGTTCACTTGACTCATTTGCTACGTTGGATTGTGGGCATTACATTTGCTTGTAATTCTAGATTTTTCCTGGTGGGCAAGAACCTGATTTCCTGTGGCCATGATAGTTTATTGATTCCAGGTGTTCTGTATTGTGAATAAAAGAGTCAATGCTTTGATGTCATTTCTCTAATTTCATTTTTTGTTTTCAAGATCCACATATCTCATGAGAGGGAAAAAAGGGATATAAGAATTTATTTTTGCAAGTTAACACTCCTTTTAATAAAATATTAATTTCAGTATACAATTTTATTTTAGTTTTTTAATTTCAATTGTATGATCCAAATCCTTATTCATAATGGAGGCATGTGTCTCTCTGAGCTCATTATGTACAAGATGCCCTTTGTTCATTCCTTCATTCAATAAACCTATCATTGATTAGTTACTATGTAACCAAATACTGTGAAGAATAGAAAGAGACAGGGTGGGAGAGACATAAAACCAGGATGATAGAAGAAAGACTTCAGCTTTTGTATCATAGAATGCAACTAGTAGTTTTAATGGTAGTGCAATTTGTTCATGCTAAACACTTTTATAGCTAAGAATAAAATTTTATTACAATCTCAGTATTAGTTCAGCTGCATGTAACATAGAACAAAAATAACAAGGGCTTAAGTGTGGTGAAAATTCATGTATTTCTTAGATAAACTGACTTCCAGCAAACTGACTTCCAGGTTGAACTCAAACCTGGTACCAAAATCATTAGAGACCCCAGTTTATTTCGTCTTGTTTCTCTGTCATTCTCAAACATAATTTCCACTTATGATCCAAGATGGCTGGTGAAAATCCAAAGATTATGTCTGCATTGCAAAGACAAGAAATTGAGAAAGGACAGAAAAGATACACATCTCTTCCTTTTAAGGTCACGTTCTGGAATTAACACATACTAGTTCTCCTTATATGCAATTGACTTCTACTTAGTCACAAGTTTGGTAGATACATTGTCTATTGCAGGTGGCTCTGTACTGATGCAAAAATAGAGAATTCTACTCAAAAGAAAGAAGAGGTAAATGGTTATCGCATCCGTCCTGTATCCAGTTGCTTTCACGAGTGTTTTGAACTTTAGAGTCACATATTTTCTTGAAAGCTCTATTAGTGTTATGCTATTATTTTGCTGTGTTTAGAGTTGCAAAGGTGTAATTTGTTTTGAAATTTGATTATTGGAGGATAACCCAATTAATTTGCCTGGATGTTTATAGCATCTTTTTTTTATTCTGCAAATTTGAAAATAATGTCACCGTATGTGGTTTATCTTCATTAAGCTTTCCTAAAACACAATGTCCATTACTAATTTTCAAAATAAGGAAGTGGAATTAGATATAAAGTTCACAGTGGTAATAAATTTGTCACAGAATGTGGAGGAATAATCTCTGTGTCATGGAGCTCTTTACTGTGTTTGGGTGAATATTTCCAAGATCTTTGATTTTCTTCTAATCTTGGCCAGGCAGATCGTCTTCCTTTTCTATACACTGTTCTTCTCCAAAGAGCATAAAATTAGTTGATTCTGTTTCCATTCCAAAAATTATATTTAAGTTCAAGATTTGTGAGATCACAAATGTACACCTATGTGACATAGATAAGAGTTTTGTGGATTGCAAAATACTTTAATGATACATTGACAGACATTTTAAAGATTTATACCCATCCATTATGTATGGGTATATTTCTACCTTAAATCTGAGTCAAGCTTTATTTTCTCATTTTGAAGGGGGAGTCATCATATACTTGCCATTATGTATGACAATCTATAGCTATGCTTCATTCTCACCCATCTGATAATACAGAATTTTTAGGGTCTTGTCCTTTTTTTTTTTTCATTGTTTTAATGGGGATTTGGTAGAGGATTGTGAGGCTTCTGAAGTCTTGATACCACTTTACCTGGTGATCAAATAATTTTTTCTCTTTTAAATAAATTTAAATTTTATTAATAAACTTAACAGGTACATATGGTTGTAAAAAGTAATGTTTTTTAATTAATTTTTATTTATTAATTTATTTGGTTGCACCGGATCTTAGTTGCAGCCCACTGGCTCCCTTAGTTGCAGCATGTGGGCTCCTTAATTGCAGCAGGCGGGCTCCTTAGTTGTGGCATGTGAACTCTTAGTTGTGGCATGCATGTGGGATCTAGTTCCCTGAGCAGGGATTGAACACTGGCCCCTTGCACTGGGAGTGTAGAAGTCCCAAAAGTAGTGTTAATACTTGAAATTATTTATTATTTAGGAGATAATGCATCATCGACATATGCATTCCTCAGATCCTTGTAATAATGTCACCACTGTGACCCTTTCACTGGCGTCTACTGCTTATAGATTAAGAACATAAACCAATCATCAAGGTTTATAAAAATTAATAATTTACTAAAGATACATTATCCTTTCCTGTTATCCAAGTGTAAGTTTGTAAAAAT
Organism: Delphinapterus leucas; assembly: GCF_059928025.1. NCBI lineage: Eukaryota > Metazoa > Chordata > Mammalia > Artiodactyla > Monodontidae > Delphinapterus > Delphinapterus leucas. Next base: position 42,106,047 of record NC_143129.1, read on the forward strand.
GTAATATTTTACCTTGTGTAACACAATTAGAGAAAACTTGATATTTGTCATTAATGAAACTATACAATGTATTTTACATAATTAAACATTTGTGGAAAGAACCGTCATATAACTGTATGTGATGGAAAAAATATCACCCTTGCACAATCACACAATGGCATGATTGCTTTCTTCTGCCCCAGACTCACTAAAATAAAAGCTTTATGGGAGCATTGCACTGTTTTTCATTATATGTCCATTGCATAGATGGAGCCTGACACGTATTATCACTCAACACACATCAGCTTAAAAAACGAACTCTTTGGAAATGCAAATTTGAAATTTTAGGAAACCATTTCAGTAAAGCATAAATGACTAAAATTGACCCCAAAGGACAGAATGCCTCAAAAATGACAAAAAAAATTAATCAGAAATATTGTTAAAGATCTGTAATTTCAAATGGCCCCAGTTTCAAGACTGGATCGTTTTTTAAGTGAGTTTTTATAAGATATTCATTCTATTATTCAAAATATTTCAAATCATATAAATTTGGAAAGCTTATCATTTTATTTTATAGAGTTAACAAAAGATAACCAACACATCATTAAGATTGCATGAAAAAAATCCCTGCAATTGTACTTTTACTTATGAATAAAAATGCAAAACATTATTAAAATAGAATAAACATTATTAATATAAGTACAAAATGGTATAAATACAGATGAAATTATTATTTAAGTACAAAATATTATTATTAATATAAGTACAAAATGGTATAAATACAGATGAAATTAGCATATTTAATTCTACACTGTATTAAAAGAAAGATCAATCATGATCAAACACGGATTATTCTGGGGCATCAAGGATGGTTCCATAATATGAAGTCTCTCAAAACAAACCACTGTAAAATCTGGGGATTTGGAGACCTTCACTGGGCTTTCTCCTTCTTCCTTCCCAACTCCAACCTAGTTGCCTCATCTGAGCCAATGGCTACTGTAAGCTCCAAACAGTTAATTGTTATCTGAACTTGTGATTGCTTGAGGTTCTCGCTAGATATATTATAAACCTTTATTCCCTGTCTTGAGCAAGGTATTGAAGAAGATATTTGGTGTCTTGAGACAAAGGAACAAAAGCCATAAAACCCAAGGAAAAGTGTGATGTTCAGTGATCTAATGCAGGGGTCCCCAACCCCTGGGCCACTGACCATTACGGGTCCACACAGCAGGAGGTCAGCGGCGGATGGGCTAGTGAAGCTTCATCTGTATTTACAACCGCTCCCCACTGCTCACATTACTGCCCGAGCTCTGCCTCCTGTCAGCATTATGGTGAGTTGTATAGTTATTTCATTATATATTACAGTGTAATAGTAACAGAAATAAAGTGCACAATAAATATAATGTGCTTAAATCATCCTGAAACCATCCCCCCTCCATCTGTGGAAAAATTGTCTTCCACGAAAGCAGTCCCTGGTGCCAAAAAGGTTGGGGACTGCTGATCTAATGAACTTGCTTAGGAAGACTGATATTTGCTCCATGTGATTTTTCTAGACTCTTTAGATCCCCCAAAGGTCAAGAAGGCACTAAGGAGGTAGGCTGAATCTTCCCTGACTCTCAATAAATATAGACCGTTTTGGAATGTAAGTTTTAAATAATGACTTTGTGAGACTTTAAGGATTGAGGAAATCTGCAAAAGAACAAAGTAACATTATTCCCGAAAGCCTTATCAGTAGAGAAGGACAGAGAATAAAGGAAGGAAGAAGAAAGAAAAAAAAATGTTCCAGAGATCTCATCTAGTTTATGTAAGAAGAAATTTGGGCTAATGCAGCTGTATGGAGAAAGATACACATTCATATATTTCTGATCTTGAGAGCATAATGTGAGCAATGAAAGGGATGAAAACACACAACTAATCTTTGAAAGAACAAGTGAGATGAATTTATACAAAAAAAAAGAAAGAAAAGAAAAGAAAAAGTTAAAAGAGGAAATAATGAAATAAAATAAGTAACAACAAAAATAAGTTACAGGCATTATATAAAATGTGAATGGACTATCTTATCCTTCCATTAAAGCACAAAGACTGATGCTCTAGGCTAGAAAACAAAACTTGTCTATAGGGACATGATTAAATCAGTAAAGAAAGGTAGAATATAAAAAGATGGGCAAATATAAAATATTGATATAATAGGAAAATTTTACAAAAAAACACTCATAAATATGTAGATATCAAACTACATAGCAGCTATCTAAATATATAAACAAAATTATTAGTAATTCACTAAATTTGATAAAATACAATTATAATGAGATTTCAATATACCTCTGCCAGAATCAGATATAGTAGACAGAAAGAGATGAAGGGCATAGAAAAAGAACCTTATATCACTCAAGGAGAGAATGTGATGGTTTTCCTTTACTCTAAGACACTTTGATGCTGGTGTTTTCTTGACTTCTTGATCTTAGCAGAATGTGTGAACTGAACGTTTTACACAATTGCATCACTATTTCTATGGGTTGACAGCCATAATTGCACCTCAATTCCAGAGAGGTAAAAATATGGGAGAAAATGTGTTTCAGAATAAAAAATATTTTTTATTTTTCATATGTCCATAAAACTTTTGTGCATGGACATCATATAGTTGGTCACAAAGTGTGTTAACTTTTAAAAAAGGCTACAATAGTAAATATGAAATGATAAGAAGAAAGAAGGTGATCAGCAAAATCTTTTCTTGGAAATTAAGAAACACACTCTTGGATCACCCTTATATTAAAGATAAAATTGAAAAATGAACAATTTAAAAAACAGTGAAAAGAAGAACAATTTTCACCAAACCATGTGGAACACAGAGAAAACTGTTTTTGCAGGCCTTTGTTATTAAGAAAAAGGATAGATTAAAACTAAAGTTGGTGAACGTTTGGTAATGTGGGGAGAGTGGCACACCTGGAGAGGGCATGGAAGCTCCTTACCCTTTCACCATCCCTTGTCCCATGCTTCTCTCCCATTGAGCTGTTCCTGAGTTATATCCTCTTATAATAAACCAGTAATCTACTAAGTAACACTGCTAGAGGTGAAGCAGGGTGAAAGTGGAAAGCAAAGTAACAATTACTATATCCCAATACAGGAAACTGTGAAAAAACAAAAAGACTTTAGTAGGAGCCACAATGATCTCCATCATGCTAAAAACTGAGGGAAGAGCATCTCAGGCAGGGGACATAACAAACATTGTGGTAGGCTGTGTGAGACAACAGCCTGCTCCTCCCACCTTATATTTTGACAAATAACTGGCCTCATTTAAAGATGGACAGGATCTCCCTAACAGTCCAGTGGTTAAGACTTCATGCTTCCACTGCAGGGGGCATAGGTTCGATCCCTGGTCAGGGAATTAAGATCCTCCACACTGCGTGGTATGGCCAAAACTAGGAAAAAAAAAAAAAAGATTAGTAAAGATGGAAAGGAAAAGCAGGCAACCTAAGCCCTCCAACTCCATCAAAGAAAGATCAAGAAAATAGTGGAAAAGTTCAGATAAATATAATTCTTTTGAATCTTAAAGAAATTATAACATGATCTCTGAAAGAGAGCTCAAAAAAGAGATTTTTAAGCCAACAGACAACATTTACAGAGAATGATATAAGTAAAATGACAGAGCTTTGGATAAAAAAGGAGATAAAATAGAAATGAAAGCCTCTTTAGTCATAATAAAGAGTGGACTAAACACAATGAAAAATACAGTCATAATTGTAATAGTAGCTAGAATGGAAAAGGCATGTAAAACAACATAAAAAGGTCATAAAAAAAGGTACTGTGATTGAAAAACAGTACCTGAGAGATGATAGACATGAAAGACAAAAAGAGATCTAACATATGCATAATTGTTTTTTCAGAAGAAGAAACAGAACAGGAGTAAACTTTTTTCCAAAGGTTTAAGAGGAAAAAAAGAAACCCTAAAATAAAAACTAGTCTAGGACTTCCCTGGTGGCGCAGTGGTTGAGAGTCTGCCTGCCGATGCAGGGGACACGGGTTCGTGCCCCGGTCCGGGAAGATCCCACATGCCGCGGAGCGGCTAGGCCCGTGAGCCATGGCCGCTGAGCCTGAGCGTCCGGAGCCTGTGCTCCGCGGTGGGAGAGGCCACAACAGTGAGAGGCCTGCGTACTGCAAAAAAAAAAAAAAAAAAAATATGGCCTTGGCACCTGGAAAGGGAATCTTATCATTGAAGGAGTACTTGCCTTGGTGTCCCAGGAAAAAATGCATTTAACCTTTAACATGGACATTATTTCTGGTCAATGTGCCCTTTTCCTAATAATTAAAGCAGATTGCAATACATGTTTGATAGACCACAACCTGGCTGTTTTAGTTGGCATAAAATTCAAGTTAACTCATGTATAATCCAGAATGTCTTGCCCATACCTCAATATGTGAAAATATCTTTTATCAGCTTCAAGCATAAATCCTCCTCTGGCCACTCCCCATCTCCATTCATGTTGGCTTTCACAAACGGTAGGGAGGAAATGACCCTTAAACAGTGACTACACTTTTTTTCCACAGAAAAGAAAGAACTGTATATACTCAGAACAAGTTTAGGTAAGCAGATAAAAGGTCATCTTTCTGCTTGCCTGCTTGACACAGGCTCAAGAGTGAAGCACACATTCAGAAGAAAAAATACACACAGCTTTCCTTTTACGCAGCTCCCCTGAGCTTCCACTTCTGCTAACCAGATCTTCACCTGCGTTGCATTCTCACTCTCCAGATGGTGGCAGTTTCTTGTGGTGAGGAACAGCCTCCTACTAAAGATAGGAGTTCACCAGAGCTTCAGCTCTGTACTCCTGGTCTACCTGTAGTGCTAGAAAACTTTGTCTCCTGAAGCTATAGGCCTCACAAAGGAACAAACTTCTTGCCCCGAAGTGGATAATTCTAACCTAATCAGCTCTCAAACACAGAAATATCTATTCCTAAAAGACAGACATTAAACACTCGTTCTCTTATCCTGATGCTAGCAGATCTCTTTCACTTTGTGGGGGAGAAAGAAATTTTTCTCCATCCTTCTACTTTTTTTCTGGCTGGTCTAAGAATTAAATTGACATGAGACAGATTAACAAGAGAAAATCACACAAAAGTTTAGTAGCATATATACCTGGGAGAGACCCAGGAAAACGGAATAACTCACTAAAATGCCTGACCCTCATCTTAAATACCATCTTCAGCTCAAGATCAAAGAGGATGTTGGGGTAGGGGTTTGGGGCTTCAAGGGGGGAGTGGGGAGGGAAGGCAATTTAGTGGGGATGGAAAAGCAAATGTTTGGTAAACAAATGTTTGCTGGGCGAGGCAAAGATAATGGGACACAGAGAGGAATTTTAACAAACAGACGTTGCTAGGTTCCTCCCTGTCTATCATGCCTAGTACATACCATAGTTATCTATGATGATAGCTCCCTTCCTGGAACAGGTCCTCTATCTACATTCTTTTAAGCAGTTAGGGGGAAGGTCAAAATTCTTCCTGAGACTTTTGGGCCTTAAAAACAATCAGCCTAGATTAATCCTTATGCCAAAGAGACAATTTGGCGTGGTGAACTTTGCTCCCCTAAGACTTCATTAAGTAAAGCAATAAATTAATTAACAATTGCATGCTGAATCCACCTATACTGTGGTTCCCTACAAGTAAATGGGTAGAAGCTACAAAAATACAATCTCTCAGTGCTTCTGCTTTCCCACAGCATGGTATCCATAGATTTTCTCAGCAGATACCTCATTTAAGGTGGTTCAGAATAGTTTACAGTGAAAAGTTAGAGGAAGGCAGGTTCTTTTAAAAGCATTCCCACTGAGTTTTGTCCTCTACTTCACAGTACCAATTGTTATTTTTTAATGGAAACAAGAAAAAGACTTAAAAAAATCTGTGTTTGAATAAATCTAAAGCTATAGTCTCCCAGGCCTTCCCTAAGTCACAAAAACCTGGCTCAAGAATTAACGATTCAAGGGATGTGAACATGTAGTGACAAAAATAACAGTTGCGCCAGGAGAATTAATGCTAAAACCCCCACCAAATGGAAGATGTTAACTACTTGATTACCATGAGCAAGTAGTCCCCAGACCAACTAGAGCCTGAAGATTGATAATGTTAATGCCTGTGACACTATTCTGTCACTTCACCATCAGCCAAACACAGAATTGTGCACAAGCTAATCACACACCCTCTGACTCCCTTCCCTCAGCTTGCCTTTAAAAATGCTTTCTTAAAACACATCAGGAATTTGAGGTTTTGAGCTGCCCAGACTCCTTGCCTGGCACTTGGCAGTAAATGCTTCACTTCCCTTCACCACAACCTGGTGTCAGTATATTGGCTTTACTGCATACAGGCAAGAGGACACCAAGATTGGTTCTGTAACATAAGGGCTTTCCTATGGTTCCACAAAAAAGAAGTAGAAATGAGATACTCTACAGCAGTGCTACTTATCAGCATGCTCTGCTGCCTCTAAAAGTAACTCCCAGTTTCTACCCTCTTTTTTCTCTACAGAAGTTCAAAGTTGTGGCCACTATCAAGATTTTAAATTCATTTTAAAAGAGAAAGAAAACAATAATTATTATCTAAATATTGGCATGGGTAGTCAATATTTTATTTGTTCTAGTCCAATAATATCATCTTATAGATTATGACTAAAATAAATTAGCAAAAACTACAATCCACTTAAGTATCTATTTTTTTTTAACATCTTTATTGGAGTATAATTGCTATACAATGGTGTGTTAGTTTCTGCTTTATAACAAAGTGAATCAGTTATACATATACATATATCCCCATATCTCCTCCCTCTTGCGTCTCCCTCCCACCCTCCCTATCCCACCCCTCTAGGTGGTCACAAAGCACCGAGCTGATCTCCCTGTGCTATGCAGCTGCTTCCCACTGGCTATCTATTTTACATTTGGTAGTGTATATATGTCCATGCCTCTCTCTCACTTTGTCCCAGCTTACCCTTCCCCCTCCCCGTATCCTCAAATCCATTCTCTAGTAGGTCTGTGTCTTTATTCCTGTCTTACCCCTAGGTTCTTCATGACATTTTTTTTCTTAAATTCCATATATATGTGTTAGCATATGGTATTTGTCTTTCTCTTTCTGACTTACTTCACTCTGCATGACAGACTCTAGGTCCATCCACCTCATTAAAAATAGCTCAATTTCATTTCTTTGTATGGCTGAGTAATATTCCATTGTATATATGTGCCACATCTTCTTTATCCACCTTAAGTATCTTTTTAGTTGGTAATAGATCTTGGTAATTTAGCATATTTGTGAATTAGGTACCATCTTAAAAATGACAAAGCTTACAGTCTTTTAAATTATCGCACACACATATTTTAAACATTTTCCTGACCAAGTTTTAAACATGTATGTATCTTCCAACAGAAGTTTTAAAATTATATATTTTTGTCCACTATACCATCCACTTGTCCCTGGAAAAATAGATACATAGATCTTAAGAAGCAAACAAGATTAGCGCATTCTGTTTAAGAATATATCATGATTATTTCTTTCACCAATAGCTTTTAATTTTCATAATTTTATATATTTTGTTGTATATGTGTATTTCTATTAAATTAATCTTTCATTTTAATAATGTATTTTTCTCATAAGGGGAAAGAAATGCTTAACATTGCTTTTATGCATTTAAGCTAAGTCTCATAAGAATTCATTTCAGATGCTTAACTATTCTCATTACAAATTTGTATCAAAGTGAATAGAAAAAGTGTGAATGACTTCTGAACTGCTTTTGCACCTCTAACATTATTATAGCCTGCCCACCAACGTATGACTCTTTGAGGTTTCATTATTTATATATTCCATCACTATATTTTCTTATTTTTTTTAATGTCTATTTGATGTGTAGAAGTGAATACAAGTTTATTGAGAAATGATTTGAAGAGATTCGCTTGATTTAAATCTTGTATTAGATCATTCCAAGATAATTAAATTTATTGTCTTTTAGTGGCAAATTCAAACATCTGGAAATTTTCTCAAATTTTTGCTAATAAGTTACAGACATTTTTCCTAGCATTACACTGGTATTATCTGTCCAGATTTTATTGAATTTTCAAATAAATGTTTCTAATGGAAACCATTTTTATCAAGAAATAAATATAAAATTTTATGTTAATTTAGATGTTATGTTAATTCTAATTCTACCAAAATTATTAAATTATAAGGAATTTTACATTTGAAGTAATTAAATAAAATTAAATAAAATGTCAAATAAAATTTAGGAATAGACTCGGTTCTATGAGGGATCTTAATATATGATTAAGGTATCATATATTATGGTGTGGAAAATGTGGTTTATTAAATTAATAATGCTAAAACAATGGTCGACTGATTGAAACAATAATGTTGCTTTGTAATTTTTCCTAAGGTTTATATTCTCATTTTAGTAGAATATGTGTTGTGATAAGTGTTCCATAAACCTGGGTAGCAATGATAAGATCATATCAATATTTTTTTGAAACTGTATTAAATATTTTACCTGAAAATGCTTCATTATATTTTCTATCTAATCATAGTGTTAAAATTATGATGGTTTATTTTAACTTGTTTCATTTATTTTATCCACATACTGAAATAAAATATTTTTTCAGAAATTTTGTTATTTCAAATATTTTAAGGTAGAATTTATTTAATATGTGTTTTTAATTTTTCTTTTTGATGATCACAACTTTTCTTTGGGCATGAGTTTTAACAGAACATTTTAGTCCCGTTTTGATGAAATATATGAGTATTTCATTTTTAAAGACAAAACTTTTGAATGACATTTTCTCTCAGTTATTTTCCTCCAAAGAACCTTCACACAAGATGCTAATTTTATTCTGTAGATTTCAGTCTTAATGACTGTCCTGTATTGGTTTTATATAATTTCAAATCCACTTATTTATAACTTAAGTGGAGTTGTTTTAATCCACTTGTTTATGACAAATACAAAAAAAGTCGTTTTTAGAAGTAAAGTTGTTTTGTTATAAGCATGAGGTCAGGATGTCATCATCCCTTCTGTTGTCGTTGATAAGCACTTGCAGGTCAGATGTTGAGGGGCCCCTCTGGGGCGGCAGCTATGTGGGGAAGCAACTATGACGAGGGTACATTTAGACTGAAGATACAGAGATTTTGTGAGGAGTATCCTAAACTTTGGGTCAGGACAAAGCTACCCTTTGCTGATCTAGCTCTCTGAAGATCTTGAGACATTTGCTTCTGCTGTGACCAGGCTACTTTTGGTGGGCAGTGGTAGTAAACCATGCAACCGTTTCAGGGAGAGAAAGGACATCTGTTCCTGCCCGGCGAGGCACTTAGGCAGTGGCTCAAGCCCGGGGACAGGTCCCAGTGAAAACCCTGGGAGCAGCTTAGGGGGCCGGCCAACACTGGTGCGTCGGTTCCCTTGCAACAGTGCTCTAGCAAGAGTTTTATTTTTTGCGCTGGCCGCTGGACGTCGGTTCTCGGTTAGAAACCAAAACTCTCGAACTAAATTTGGACTTTATTCCTCTTATCTCCCCTTGCCTGGAACAATAGTGTGATGAATTTATCATTGGTTTGGAGTATGTTATTTCTTGATTGACTTATTATTGTATGCTACTGGCTTGTGAAATTCCCGCAGTGAACCTGTGTTAGACTATTGGAAAAAAAACGATCTCAGCCTCTGAGCATAATTTGCCTCTCACCCAAACAAAACAGAGACATTTTATGATCTGCCTGCCTGCCCCTCTGTTCTAACCACACCTTTCACCTCTCTCTGTTTCTTAATTTATGCTGCACCAAAAGCACACTTTCACATCCCCCACGTACTGTTCCATACAGCTTATCATTCATTGTTATTGTATGTTTTGCTTAATTTTATGTCTTATCACTCAACTGTAAACTCCTTGAAAGCAGGAACCATATTTATCCTACTGAGCATTGCATTTCCACCCCTTTCAAGGTACTGATCCATTAAATGTGCTTAATATATATTTATTTAAGAAAAATAAGTAAATAATGACAAAATGAACATATATATATATATTTGTGATGTGATATTTATCCTGCTTTATTGTTGACTGAAAATGATAGTTTTTGGTTGAAATTATTAGTCTATTTAAATTCTTACAGTGGTAAGAATATTTTATAAGCTAGTTTTGTGAGTTATAAGCTATTTTATAAGCTAGTTTTGTGAGTTATAAACAGTTATAGATTCTGAATTCTACTGCTGGTTTCCTGATAAATATTTCTTGCTTTATTTTTAGGGTTATCATGCTTCTTTTACAATTTTTTCCTCAGATTTCCTCTCTTCCTCTGCTAGTATTAAGTGTTAATCTAGAGGGCAGAATCAATCAAACAATTGATGAGGATTCAAATGAGGTGCTCACAGAGCTATTAAAGAAGAAATTTTTGTTTCTTCCTAGCTTTTAGAAATATTCTACTTTAGAAGATGAGATAGTTCTCATTAAAAATATCACTGAGATGCATTTAACCTTTATAAATTACCTTTAAAGGAACACAACATAATACGAATGTTCAAAGCCCATTTGCAACTTCTGTGGTTTTATCTCAAACTCTCTCTCCTTTTATCACATAGTGGCAAGTAATCCTCCAGCTTTACAGCAGATTTCCTATAGATGTCCTAGTATACCCATTAGTTTTATATTTAATAAAAAACCAAATAGAATCAATTGCTAATATTTTCTTTTTACACATAATGCTCGTATATTTACAAAATTATCAGACAGTGACAAAGAATTCTGTAAGGCAGTGGTCCCCAACTTTTTTGGCACCAGGGACCGGTTTTGTGGAAGAAAAGTTTTCCACAGACTGGGGGCGGGAAGGGATATGGTTCAGGCAGTAATGTGAGCAATGGGGAGTGGCGAGTGGCAGATGAAGCTTCACTCACTCGATCACTGTTCACCTCCTGCTGTGCAGCCCGGTTTCTAACAGGCCGAGGTCACCGTAGACAGGTAGAGGTCCATGGCCTGGGAGTTGGGGACCCCTGCTGTAAGGTACTCAGTAATTCCATAAGTTGGCTGTTTATTAAACTCACTGTGTCAGAAATACTGATGCCTTGTTATAGATCCAGATAACTTGAATTAGATTTTCCTGTGGTGAGGAACAGAATCTGAATTTGTAAAAGATCACAGGTGACTCTTACACATAGCCAAGTATGAGAACCACTGTTTTAGACATAAGTATTAATATATGTACAGAATGAGTAGCTAGATGTTTAAGTGTCTTCGGTTAAAGTCTGAAATATCCTGGTACATACATCAGGGGTCCATCTACCCCAGTCTCTGGGTACAAAATGCTGAATTACAGTACATTAGTATTTATGAAGTTACTATAATTGAGTTTGAAACCAAATTTATTTAATTTATATTTTTCTAGATCATTTCCCTTATGAGTTTCCTATTTCTTTAGTTTTTGCAGAATTCTTTCTCGCCAAACTTTTGCAATTCTGTTTTTAACCTGGATACTCCTAGCTAAGTGGCATAGAAGAAAATATCATCTTAAACAAATTCCTTCAATAAACCACAATCAAAATTTGAATAAAATGTCACTTTAATTGAAATAGGCTATTTTCTAAAATCTTACGTTTTATTAGTTTGCTTAAAATCTTAATGAAATAATAAATAAAAATAGCATTTTCAATCATATAGTTTTTAATATTTAAAAACCCAAGAAGAAATTACATCAGAAATTTACATATAACACCAATGCTTTACAATTATTGTGTTTTATTTTCCCTGACTTCTTCTTATAATAAAAGAAGCTTAATAGGTGATTTTGATTGTTTTAGTTGTGGTTTTCTTAAGACCCACTTTTGGTAGGTTACAGAAATCAACTCAATGAAACTTAAAAACAATTGTGCTCATGTGTGTGAGGGGATATTGTAAGGATTAGGGGTCACATGGACCCCATTGACAATCATATAGCTGTCTTCAAACAGTGGGAACTGGTACAGGAAAAGCAGCCAGAGCTCTCTCTCCAACTCTCCTGTGTGCCTTTTTTTTTTTGTCTTTCTTAGCACAGATCCTCCTGCTACTTTGCCCATATATGGCAGGAGACACGACAACCAACAGTTCCCAGGTTTGGCATTTGTTTTCAGGAGACACACCCAGACTGAAGGTGGAATCTCTTCGACCCAACCAAATTTTAGGGAAAAGATGTAGGCACTGGTCAGTCAAGGGCCAATCAACCCTTAGGTCAGTCTCTTTGGCCAGAGACATGAGGTCGCGATGCAACAATATTTCATCACAACATCCAACCTGGTGACTTTGCGGATCAGCTATGTCAGTTTCCAGGGGAGAGGATTGCTGGGCAGAAAATGTGTAATAGGTGTCATTTCCAAAGCCAACTTAATGCATGTGGATAAAGGGTATTTTTTTTTTTTTAAGTTTCAGGTACTATTTCATTATTTAATGCACACATTGATGCTGAATTAACTTTTAGACATAAAACTTTAACCATGTTACTTTTACTTTCAGAATATTCAATGATTTGAAGAAGATTTCTCTCCATCTGTTTGCTCCTAGATTCTCCACAATTTTTTATTGATGAATATGCCTACTATGCTATTCTTGGGTTATTTCATATCCTCTACTGGCAGAAAAAGATGGCAACATTGTTACTACTCTCAGTGCAATGGCTCTTTAGAACCTGTTTATATTGATATAGACCTTCCTATCCCTGTGTTTCCCTAATATCATTTATTCATTGTTAATTATATCATTACTCATTACATTGGTTATCCATTATACTATCCATGATGTAGACTTAAAACCTAAAAGTTGAGAGTTATGTTTTATTCAGCAGGAATTTTTAAGACTTCAAGCCTGGGAGGCAGCATCTCAAGTAACCCTGAGAGAATTGCTGAGGAGGCGAGGGGGGGAACCAGGTTATATAGTTTTGCAACAAAGGGCAGGTAGTGAGGAACATCAAAATATTATTGTAAATTAAAGAAAACCAGATATCCGAAGTTAAGGAATTTAGTGCTTTTCTATATATGGGAAGATGCAAGAGTCTGGGCTCACCAAAATCATTTCTTTGATATGCACTTCAGCTATCTGGGTCCAGTATCCAGATACTGGACACATCCTGAGTTTCCTCAGGGCTCGCCGTAGGAATGGCTGCAGTCTGATGGCTGCTAGATGGCAGGTATTCTTTCCTTCCTGAGTTTCCTGCTCACGTTGGAGGGCTGAAATTGCTGATGACTGTGACATCCTTTATTTACTGATGTGGCAGGAAATATTCCATTTCTCAATGAACGCTGGCTTTCAATGACTCTCCAAGGTCATCAACCTTATAATATTGGCTTCATTGATGATAACTACAAATGCAAGTGTTATCCAGCCAGGAAAAATGTAAATAATACTTCATTTTCTAGTTGTGCTATATTTAGCATTTGGAATTTATTATATGTCTTAGCCTTGGACTTTTTACGCCATAATCACTGCGCTCTTAGAATGGGATCTTTTTTTAACGTGGACTGAATCCCTGCCTTCCATCAGCTGGAGTGGGAGAAGTGAAAAAGCAGCCTATTCCTATAAGAATGCCTATCTCTTCTCCAGAATGGCCTAAGACTGTCCAAGCATAGCACAATATCTCTATGTGGGTTGGATGCAAGAGAGAGAATTGAGAAGATCTCATTGGCTTTGTGGAGTAATAATCTAGAAAGTTCTGAGGGAGGGATGGAAGTGGCCACCCCTGAATAATGTCTTACACATGGACCAGTAGAGGAAGTGGGTGACTGTTCTGGTTGCCATAAAGCGGGGAACAGAGGATAAAGGACATTGGCTACCACTCTCACCATCCTCAGGTGCCATATTCCAGAGGTGCCAGAGGTAGCACCACAGTTGGAACAAATAGGTGAGAGCTGTCCCAGGGTCCCGTACACATTCATAAGCCGCAGGTTGGTGGTAGTTGGTAGCCCAGAACTCTAAACTGGAAATATATAAATAATCTCCAGTAGATCTAATACAATAAATAACACAGGCTCAGCTTCTTCAATGCAGTGTTATTGAAAAAAAATAGTTACATAAAACCTATATCAAAAATAATTGGATCTTTACTGATTAAGGAGGAGTTGCAGGATTTAGTAGCATCTCAATGGTCATTTCACTGTGGGAGTGTCACTTGTAAGATGGCTGCTATGGGCTGGTTTTGTCCTCACCAAATTCCCAACCCCAAATGAGATGGTATTTACAGATAAGGCCTTTGGGAGGTAATGAGGTTGAGATGAGGTCATGAAGGCAGGGCCCTCATGTGCGATTAGTATCCTTACAATATGAAACCCCAGAGAGCATGAACCTCCCCCTCTCTCTCTCTCTTTCTGCTTTCCTCCTTCCCTCTTTACTGTATGAGGACACAGTGAGAAAGTGGCCATCTACAAGCCAGGAAGAGGGCCCTCACCAAAAACTGACCATGCTGGCTGGCACTCTGACTTTGGCTTCTACCTTCCAGAAAGGTGAGAAAATTAATTTCTGTTGTTTAAGCAACTCAGTCTATGGAATTTTGTTATGGCAGCTCAAGCTAATACAACGGCTAAGTATAGTATTTACTGTTTATACTGTATTAGTTTATAGACGACTAGATAAATTCACTTTAAGTATATTTTAAAAGGACATTTTATATTATTAATTTTTAAACTGAAAATTACAGTTGACCCTTAAACAACATGAGTTTGAACTGTGTGGGTCCACTTATGCGTGTGTTTTTTTCACAAAAGACATACTATCATGCTACATGATCTGCAGTTGTTTGAATCCTTGGGTGCAGAACCTCAGATCCGGAGGGTTGGCTGTAAAGTTATATAAGAATTTTCAAGTGCGTGAAGTACCCCCAAGTTGTTCAAGGGTCAACTGTACGTTGAGATCATTAGCAGTGTTACTTTGTGCAAGGTATTTAACCTCTCTGTTCCCTCATCTAGAAATCTTATAGTAGAAACTCACAGGATTTTTGTATTAAATTTGTCAATATTTGTAGACTGCTTAAAATAGTGCCTGGGACATAATAAGCTATAACTATATCAAAATAAATATAAGTAAATAAAAATAAAGCACATCTCTAAAGTTATTTATATATATGTTACTTGATTAAATGTTATCTTTTTACTGCAGAAAACAGTTTAGGCCTAATGCCTCCAATGTTTTTCTCCTTTGGCCTTTTCATGACTATTAATTACTGGATTGCTGCTAATTAATATGTTGTTTTCCTTTATGTTGTAACTCAGCAATGACACAGAGGCCTTTAACTGTAGATTTCCCTCTTCTTCATCTTTCTTAAAGGATAGAAAGTGTTTACACCAGGACAGAAAAACATTTTCATTCATAATTTCGGTTTTTCTACACAGCTATGTGTATGTATTTTATTTCTCCTCTCATCAAAGTGCACTATTTCTTTATCCAATGATGCTATAACATTTAATAAGTCGGTATTTTTACTTGGAAGGCAACATTTTCAAATAGAGAAATTTTAAGACTTGCTTGTCTGAGTACTAATTTCTTGATCCTATATAAATAATTGTTGTCTTTGCAAACACAGTGGCTGCAATGCATGTACTTAACATTTTCATCTATTCTACAGAGGGTTTTGCTGTAGTTTTATTGCTGTAGTTTCAGAGATAGCACATTTAAAATATTAGGAATGTTATCTTGTTTTTTTAATTTCTTTTTGAATTTTAGAGACTCCTCCCAGATTTACATATGCATTTAGTCCTCTTTTTAATACTAATACTATGGAAATTCCATCGTATTCAAGAGACATTATTGCCTTTCTATTAAAGAAATAGGCACATAAACTGATCTTGATCAACTTTCCCTGGGTCATATTCAGAATACATCAGGCTTATCTTCAATATACTCATTTCACTTCTCAGGAAATATGCAGATCCTGAAACTAATCTGTTTCTAAAAGACTAGAGCCCCTATTTAGAAATCATGAATTTCACTTGGATATCCCATTCCCCACCTTTTAATTCAGGGAAGAAAAACCAATCATCTTCAGTGGTAGAATTCCATCAAATGCTTGTGCAAAGTGGAGGTTATGGTTATCCTTTTTGCCCAAAGAAAAGAAGGGAAAGAGATAACTAACCCTGAAACTGGGCAAGTAGAGGCTGGCATTGCAGAGGACTGTTCTACCCACAGGTTCCTAATCACTGCCAGGAGTGAGCTTTGGGGAACTAGACCATAACACTGGATATTTATCCACCAAGCGGTGGCAGTGTCCTGCTACCAAGAAAAGTATCTGGGGAGGTCAGAGGTTAGTCTACAGAGCTCCAGAGCTCCACTGCTGTCCACTCACACTGCAAAAACAAAACCTCCGTTCTGGGCCCTCACTTTGCCCAAAGAAACCTGTTGCCTGCCTTTAATCAGACTAGGGTTCAAATCAGGTGAGCTGTCCCACCAGAAATGCAGAACTTAGGAATTTAATAACCCACCCTCAAGTTCAAAGGCTTGTAGACTTCATCATGTCATTAAAAAAAAAAATCCAACTGGATCCAACCTCAGTAACAAACAGCAACAGGGAGCGATGGAAGCAGACAGCCTTCCCCCTGAGCCCCAGATGGAGGTTGATCTTACCTTTGTCAGCATACACCCCACCTCAGCTTAATCATTCAACCCTCAAACAGTTGTGAATTTAAAAGAGACATAGACTCTTAATTCTCCTCTTGAATAAGGAATTCAACAAAACTCTGGATTTTACTTTATTTTTTGAATAATGGGAATAAACAAAATTTCAAAGCTCTCCCTTAAAAATAAGACTCACAAGTACCTATATCTTTGATAAAACATACATGAATTTGAATATTATAAACAGGGCTAACATTATTAAAATAACCAATCAGAAGCCCATACTTTCAGGGGATATGTTACAAACCATAGAATGACTTTTATGTAATATGGTTCTGAGAGTCTTTGTAGGAGAGATGATGGGAAATACATTTTAACCAGGTTGGCTTTCAGTTAAGCAACCGGTCCAGGCTTTCCCCTACTGAAAGTCCCACTCGGAGAAAAAGGCCTTTCACTAAGTTTAGGTAATTTGTGATAGGACAGTATGCCACACTGCTCCCAAGAAAACAGAATTATTTACTGTAGGGGGGGGAAAAAAAACCCCAATGTAAATCAAGACAAAAGAACTATTCATTGTAGAAAAATTATTGAGACAAAAAGCACTGTGTTGTCTTTAGGTTTTAGGAAAACTAGGAATCATCTAGACTTATAATTTCTGATAAATTTGTAATTTATCTTTTCTGATGCCTCAGAAAGAGGAACAAGTGAAATAATTTATCTTCATCATCAGAAGTACAGGAATTATACTGAATTTGAGAGTTATTGTAATTTTCACGTCATTGTTTTATATCTTTATATAATTATTTAAAACAAGATTTTTCAAATTATCATATTGTATAGCTAATGCATATGTTCTTTTCCATATGCAGTTATTAGAGGGTGATGTCCTTTTTTCCTTTTCAAGAGGAAAGTGAATTTTGTCAGTTATGATTATGTCTCCATCTAGTGGTGGAAATATATTTCAAGTACTTGGACAATAAGGAAACATCTTATCCTTATTTCCTGTATTTCCACACTGTGAGACATCTGCAGTGCTGAATAAATAGGAATTACTGCGGTTGTTATTGGGTACATATCATTAGGGTCTCCACAATTTCTCTTGCTGTTATAAGGGAGGAAATACTATTTTCTGCTGAGTGATATCTTTATTTAAATTTTACTTTCTTCCGTTCAAATAGTAGCATCAAGTTTTTGAAATATTAGCAAGGTGTTTTCCTAAAAAATGTAAAATTCTAATCTAAAAACGTATAGTAAAGATGCTGGTACTTCTTATTTATGTGATGGAGTCAATTAGCTATATGGCCATTGTATCAGCTCTGCTGATCTAAAAACATATAGTAAAGATGCTGGTACTTCTTATTTATGTGATGGAGTCAATTAGCTATATGGCCATTGTATCAGCTCTGCCTCATCCTAACATTTAGAGCTAAGGTTTGTTATTAACACTGTCCTTAAAAATAAAAAGTTCCAGGTATAAAATTTAAATACTTTTGTAATGACTCTCCCTCATTTACCAACTGAATCTTTCTGAGCCTTCATTTCTTTACCCATAACAATGTAAATAAACACTTGACAAACCTACAGTACTTCCTGCATTTACACACATACTCTCAACCCTTCCTACAACTTTGCCAGGGGGTAGGAAAGGTGTTTATGACTCTGTCTTATGATGAAGAAAATGTGGTGCAAAGAGATCTTATAACTTATCCAACCTCAATAATCAGGTAATGGCAGAGATGGAAATTTATGGTAGATTTCCAGATTCAAAATTCAGTACTTTTTATAAGACCTCTCCCCACTTGACAATTATAATGATTAAGTGAAATAATACTCATACAAATTCTTAAGCCCAATAGGAACATAAGTTATTGTAAAATTACATAATAAAGAGAATGATGAGGTCCCTGAATGTAAGAAGGTTATGGGCAGATAAGATAGAAAAATACTTCATAAAAGTATGTATGTCAAGTTGAATTGAACTTACCATTAAAATAAAAAAACTCCAGAAATTTGAGAAGATTTTAATACATACAATTTATACAAATATATTTTTTATACCACCCCACTCTTTTCCTATAACCATCTTCTTAAAATACTGTTGGGTGGATTACTGGTAGGTTAAGATTTCTGCCATAAATTAGAAGAGTGACTAGGAGAAGATGCTATATAGTTCAGTACACATTTGTTTATAATAGAAGAAAGAAAGAAAGAAAGAAAGAAAGAAAGAAAGAAAGAAAGAAAGAAAGAAAGAAAGAAAGAAAGAAAGAAAGAGAAAGAAAGAAAGAAAGAAAGAAGGAAGGAAGGAAAGAAAGAAGGAAAGAAAGAAAGAAAGAAAGAAGAAAGAAAGAAAGAAAGAAAGAAAAGAAAGAAAGAAAGAAGAGAAGAGAAAGGAAAGGGAAAAAGAAAAAGAAAAGGAAACAAGCTAAGTGTTGATTGAATATATAAGGCACTGTATGTAAGAAGTGTGCATGTGGGGACTGGAGGCTGGCTGTAGAGAAGAGTAAGGTCAGGTTCTTTCTCTTGAAAAAGTTCTTGTTTCCTTCCTCCTGTACTTCCCTTTCACATTTCACTCTATTCCCATCAAGGGAATTGTGATTTATATACAAGTATGTAACAATAGAAATGGAGGAGAAAGATAAAAGCTGAGTCACATCTTCTTCTGTTCCCATCAAGTTTCATGTGAACAACTAGTCTCCAAATTCACTTGGAGGTCCTTGTACTTAGTGGTACCTTAGGAACCTGCTGTATGTGGTTGTAGAAAAGTAGATTCTGAGTACATACTCCACGTAGAAGGGTAACTGAATTGCAACCTGAATTTCTCTTAACTTCTGCCTCCTGGGCCCCTCCTTCCCACCCCTTGCTCCTTTTAGAGATAATGAGATGCAAAACCCAAAGATCTAATCTCAAGCTCAGTCTTTCTTGTCAGCCATTTCTGAAAACAGAGGGGACTGGAATTGTGGCCCTAATAATCCAACCAGGCATACTCAAAGCTAATCACAGATTTTTATTTTAGGACTAAAATTGAGTTTGGAAACCTAGACTTTCTTCCTTCCTATCACAGGTAATAAATAAGTACAGGCTAGCTCACATTTTTTCTGCACTTGGAAAGGTCCCATTATGTCCGGACAAATCACTTCTCAACCAGAAGTTAATATTGTCTTGTCTTTCACACATAGGCCAACTTGGAGCATGTTCTCCAGCCCAGAAGAGCTCTTGGTTGTATCTGGAAAGGACATTAACTAGGTGTCAGGAAATCAGATTCCAGCCCCAGCTGTCCCTGACTTGTGCTCACCTACCTTTTCGGACCTTAATGCCCTCTCTTGCAAATTGAATGAGTTAAACTAAAGACTCTCAAAACTTTCTTCTAGCATTAGTAAGCTGATTCTAGTGTTTAATAGAGAGCTGGAAATGAATTCCTGCCTGACATTTGCTTCAAAAGCCCCTGGTACTGGAGTGAGTCAATTCTCTTAGCAATCCTTGCAGAGAATCTGCCGTAAAAATAACTGAAGCAAGTTTGGTATGAGTTCTTCCAAAACAGAATCCTTCCTTTCCTTTATGTTTAGCATTTTATTTGTCAGCAAAGTTAATCTATATTTTATAAGTGCCAAAAGGATAGACTCAAGTTCAGGGATGTCTTTATCTGACTTTGGAGAATCACTGTCATCATTGCTGCTTTTCCTCTTTCTTAGTAAACTCTAATTTAAATTTTAAAATTACATGTAAATCACAGATATTTGATTGCATTTAGCTTTTTTTCAATATAAGTTGGATTTTTTCTTTAAGGGCTCTTTTAGATTCCCTCTCTGAAAGAGGAGTCACCCGTGGAATGAAACATGGCCCTCTGCTCTCAATTTGGCAACAAGCCCATCAAGTCTGTCATGCTTAGTACTGGGGCTGCCTCGCTCCTAAAACCTGCCCTTACTCCTTACTACTTGCCCCCCCAGGGATCCTGGATCCTTCTGGAGAGAGGTTTCCTAAGATCCTGATATAAGAATCAGGCACGCAAATAAATTACCCCCCTGCTGTGCTCCTCAAGTTTCTCAAATTCGTATCATGCCCCCAGTCCCCAATTCTCTCTGTATCCTCTTTAGGTAAATTGTCTAAAAAATTATCCAGAGTCCCAAGTTTTCCAAATGATTCATTTTTTGCAGAAAGCAGCCAAAAGTTCATTCTTCCTTAAGGGAAGTCTGGAGCAACTCAATTGCATAAGTTTCCAGCTAAGTGTCTCTAGGGATTTTCTTTAAGCAAAGAGGAATGGGGTGCCTCTAACTACTGAAGTCTCCAGCTAGGAGATCAACTGAAGACCCTTTCAGTCCTGCACTGCACAAGCCCTCTGGGAGACCCCACCCCTTGTGGAGCTACAGGCAACAAGTGTGAGACTTCAAAGCTCCTACAGCTCTCACCTCCTCCTCACAGAAGAGTCCCCTGCCTCTGCATCCCATTCTGCTCTGGCTCCAGATCCTGAGACTGTCCCTGAGTGATCCAATGACAGGTTCCCAAGGGTGCCACCACCCACTCCTTCCTGATCCCCCACCCCCATTTGTAAGGTTTTGTTTCTTATGCTGTTTACTAGATGTTTATTTTATCATTCTCTATGTATCTTTGTATATCTGAATTACTTAATGTTGACCAAAAAAATTTCAGAGGATTGGATCTGTTTTGTCACCTTCTACCTTAGTGAACTGAAATATTGCTTCTATGAGGAGACATTATTTCTTACTGAGTTTTTTCTAGTGTTATATTTTCTTACCAGCTTAATAGAGAAAACTTTAAAAATAGCTACTAGTTTAGGGATCATTTACATACTTAACTAATTAACAGGTATCTTGAGTCAGATAAAAACAATGAAATTTTGTCTTAAATTTCATTAAAAAAAATTGAACTTAATACATACAAGTTTTTAATAACCTTTTAGAAAGCTCTCTTGTATAGTTTTCAACAGATACTTATTCCACACTGTATTCGGCCAGTGTTGCATTAGGAGTCTTAGAGTGTACAAATTGAAATAACATGCTCCATGCCATTTAAGTAACCTATAATCAAATAAGGAGATAATAAATTCATGCACTAGCATCTAACATTATTTTTGGAACAAAGCATAGGATAAATATACTTGCATCAAGAGTTAAAAGCTATGATTCTGGAAATTGAGAGTGGGCATGATGCTCTTCTTAATACTCCACATACATCAAGGTGAAATGGTAGATGGGACTGACTTTTGCAACTTCTCATCCCACACAAAATAATTAGAAAAACTGGGTATGATAAGTGCAAATTAACTTTGAAAATACATAGCTGAACTTGGAGTTAAGAACGAGAGATCCCTAGGTAGAAGAAATGAATAGAATATTCAAAATCAATGTAGTGAGCCAGAGCTAAACCCAGTGACCCATAGAGGAGACAGAATGAAGTAAATCCCTATGGGGACCATGGTTTTAACGCTTACCAGGGTTCTGGACTTGAGCCCAAAATCCCAGACAACATTGGCACCTAGAACTGGGCCTTTTCATACATCTGAGAGCCAGTCTATAACATGGAAAGTAGAATACCCTGCCCACCAAGCCAGTGAGGCAGCAAAGAAGCAAAAGGGAGGAAAAAAAGAAATAGAAAGCCTGCCTCTAAACCTTAGAGTGCCGTATGAATTTGCATTTTCTTGTCTATATGGAAAACCCCAACTGATAAATTCTTATAAACACTGAAACCCGTGGGGCCTTGGCAAAGTCAAATGTGCTCCTGTCCCACGGGGAAACCACAAAGTAGTACACTTCATTACTGTGGAAACAACTCCCACTGAAGAAGAGTTCCTAGTAAAAATGTATAACTCACTAGAGGAGACAAAGGACTAGGGATGAGGGTGGGGGGGGGAGAGGGAGAGAGGGAAACGGAGAGAGAGAGAGAAAGAGAGAGAGAGAGAGAGAGAGAGCAATGAACTAGAGAAATCCCATGTATTATCTATCCCAGATAATAGAAAAATATGAGCATGCCTTAAGCTAAGAATATTTACGATGTTCAAAGAGAGGTAAGGAGTAGAAATTGTATTGCAAGAACAAGACATAATGAAGAGGATCAGACATGTTTAAAAAAGAGCAAAACAGAAATTCTAAAAATTAAAAATATAGTAATTCATACTTCCATATCTGGCCAGAGAGAATAGCTAGTACCAGACTTGCCCTGTTACATAAACAACAAGTAAATTGAATAAAATATAGAGAACAATTGTTTTTAGACATTACATTACAGCCTGAGAAAAATGGAAACAAATAGCTGACCCCTACAATTGCTCTGGCTTCTATGTGGTGACATATTTTGGATCACAACAGAGAGAAGGAACGCCCAAGCAGAGCACAGTGAGCTCAAAGAACTTAAGAGAAGAAGTCAGGGTTCAGGGAGGTTGAAGTGGCAGGATTTTTCTGAGAAGAGTGAAGAGAGCAACACACAGAAAGAGTTCCATAAATTCGCCTAAGCATCACCTTGCATCAGACGTTGTAGAAGCAGCTCATAGGACTGTGATCCTTGAGAGAAGGGAAAGAGACAAGGTGAGCTTCACCACAGGAACAGCTTATTACCTGGAGATGGTTACCAGGCTACAATACTGGGAGCCAGCAGTCTCACTGGTTGACAGGCAGAGACTGGAGTTTGGTGTGGGAAAGGCAGCTAGGATTTGCAGGGTCAAGTATCAGACAGAAAAGGAGCTGCAAAGAAATTTACAGAGGGATACTCTCAAGTATTTGGCTGAGTGCTAGCTACACATGTATAACAAATTACCTGAGACCAGAGAAACAACACCAGAAAGACAAAGGCAGAACATTCTCGAAGCTCAACAGACTGGGGATAATTTGTGTTCTCACTGGAAAGACCTCAACACATGGGCCATCAGGTAGAAACCTGAAAGTGTATTATTGCCTTACCATGAAGGCCAAATTGACTTGAGTAAAGACTGTTCTGAATCAAGTTAACAAACTTTAGGAACAGGGAAAATAAGAAAAAACAAAAAGCTAATGTTTCTTTTTAGGATTTTTTTTTATTGTGGTAAAATATACATCACACAAAATTTACCATTTTAACCACATTTAAGTGTACAATTCAGTGGCATTGTACACATACATTCACCATATTGTGTGACTGTTACCAAACTCAGGTTCAGCTGCTTGCCACTCAAAAGCCAATAATCAAGGGGCAAGTGTTGGTAGAAAGGAAAGTTGTTTTATTCAGAAAAGCTGGCAACCTAGGGAGTAGGTGGACTCATGTCCCTAGACCAAAGATTCTGCTCAACCATGACAAATTTTAAAGGGAAAGAGGGGGAAGAATCTCAGTGAATCATCAAGGCAGGCAGTCAAGATCTGCATCATCTTCCATTGTGGGCAGGCTGGCTGACTCCTCATGATCTTTCTTCAGATGTCTCATCTGAGTGGTCTGCCTGCAGGATTGCTAAGGTTGCTGCTAGGGGTAGAGAGAACTACTTAATTCTTCATTCCTACTTCTTTTAATCTAGGGGAAAAATCAGCAGGTTAGGAAAGGTATTGTGTGCATTTAGTAGAGCATAAGTCAGGAGTTAGGGTAAATGTTACCTAGTGATCTCAGGGTTTTTTTTTTATGTTTTTAAAAAATTTTTATTGGAGTATAGCTGATTTACAATGTTGTGTTAGTTTCTGCTGTATAGCAAAGTGAATCAGTTATACATATACTTTTAAAAATATTCTTTCCTATATAGGTCATTACAGAGTATTGAGTAGAGCTCCCTGTGCCATACAGTAGGTCCTTATTATCTATTTTATATATAGTAGTGTGTATATGTCAAGCCCAGTTTTATAATTAAGGTTTAAGGGGAACAGAAATGGAAAATGTCAACATGGGTCTGTAGCATCTCTTTGTTGACAGTTTTAGTTGCCCACTTACGTATATGGGCAGAGCAAGCTACAATTATTTTGATGACCACAAAAATATAGATTATTATGAGCAATAAGGTTAATTCCATTCTCTTGAGGTCAGTTCTTGGCATTTTGCTAGCCATAGATGGAGTGGCTTATGTCATGGCTAGAGTCTGGTCATCATGCAGTTGGCTTTTTTCATCTGATGGCAGTTACAGTATCTGTAAAACAACTCAAGAATGTGCAGAGTCTGTGACTCTAT
The DNA here is from genome assembly GCF_059928025.1 of Delphinapterus leucas. Classification (NCBI taxonomy): domain Eukaryota; kingdom Metazoa; phylum Chordata; class Mammalia; order Artiodactyla; family Monodontidae; genus Delphinapterus; species Delphinapterus leucas. The sequence goes on from NC_143129.1 coordinate 42,130,715, forward strand.
TGTCCTAGTTATTAACTGCTTGAGCCTGCTGTTTTGTGAGTCTTGGAGGCCTGGGAGACTTCAGATTTTCTACAAACAAGAGACAGGGGATATAGAGGGGTCTTTTTACTTGGGGAAGGATCTGCACAGTTCTGCTCAGTTCCATAACTATCACAACTATCCATTTTTAGAAAATATCCATCATCCCAAACTGAAACTCTGTACCCATTAAACAATAACTCCCCATTCTCCCTTCCCTCTAGCCCTTGGTAACCTCTATTCTATATTCTGTCTCTATGAAGTTGCCTATTCTAGGTACATCATATAAGTGGAATCATACAGTATTTGTCTTCTTATGTCTAGCATTTTCACTTAGCATAATGTCTTCAAGGTTCATTCATTGTGGCATGTTTCAGAATTCCATTCTTTTTTAAGGCTGTATAATACTCTGTTGTATGTATACACTGCCTTTTTAAAATATCATTTTCTGTTAACGGACATTTGGATTGTTTCCACATTTTGGTTATTGTGAATAATGCTGCAATATACATCGGTGTACAAATATATATTGGAGTTCCTGTTTTCAATTTTTTTGGGGGGTGTGTCCCTAGAAGTGGAATTTCTACATCCTATGATAATTCTATGTTTAATTTTTTGAGGAACTGCCAAACTCTTTTCCACAGGGACTGTACCATTTTTCATCGTCATCAGCAATGCATAAGGGTTCCGTTTTCTTCACATTCTTCTTAAAAACTACTTAAGTCAATTTAATTTTTAAATCTTTCCATCTCAGCTGGTTGAAAATTCCTCTTCATTTCTTCCTGTGCCCTCCACACCCACCCCAGGGCTGTATTGAAGTCCAAGGGAGACAGGGTGTAGGGGTTTGGGCACTTACATCACTGAAATATTCTTTGCTGCTGACTGATACCTTCAAGGTTGGCAGCTTTCTGTCGCTTCCACCACCTTTATGACGTGGGGCATTCTTGGAAGGCAGGGAATCCCAGGGTCTATAAGTTCTTCTCCTTATATATAGCATGCAGACATTTCCCTCTGAGGTCGCACAAGACCCCAGCTTTATCAGAAAGCCTGTCGTGGTGCCTGGTATTCTGAAATGCACAGATCCCCTCTTTCAATCTCTAGAATTCATTTTGCTCTCTGGGAGCAAGTTTCATCCCCTTCTTTTGTTTCTTCCAAATCCCCAATTTGTCTTAAAAATTTTGCAAACTTTACACCTTCAAATGAAAGACCGGAAATCCTGCATATAACTTCTGCTTTCCTGCCAACCACATACTTTCCCAGAAGCAAGGAAGCCCAGGGTCTGTCTGTTACCTGATCAATTGAATAGGGGAAGGAAATAGGGAGATTTGGGGGATAGGGGCATCATTAATACTTCAAAGTATTATCCAGACAAATAAACATTTAGATTTAAAACAAAAATAAACACTTATACATACTCATGGAGAAAATTTGAGAAATTCAGTAAATAGAAAGAAAAAATACAAATTATTTATAATCATAGCACCTAAAGTTAACATTTTGAAAAATAATCTTCCAATCTTTTCTTTAAACATAGAAATGTGCTTTACAATTTTAAGTTCATACAGTATATATGTTACCTTTCAACGTATTAGTCACTGTTTCTTAAATAACTAAATAAAATACGTTAAGCTTCTATTTCACATGATTTCCAGAAATCTAGAGCCCTCTCTGCTAGTTCTGAGATTTCTGAATGACAGAGAACCTGCTTATGGTCATTTATTTTTCACCCACTATTTCTGGTTTTATCTAAACACTATGTGTGGTCCAATATGATAACCACTACCCACATGTGGCTACTTACATTTAAATTAGTTAAATTTAAATAAGCTGAAAATTCAGTTCCCCAGTCACACTAGCCACATTGCAAATATTCAATAAGCACATGTGGCTAGTAGCTATTGTATTAGCACAGACCTAGAGCATTTCATCACTGAGGAAAGTTTTATCGGCCAGCATTGCTCAGGATCAACTAACTCATCTGACTTCTCCCCTGCAACTGCTACCATTTCCTCTCATCGCCTAACTCCCACTCCCACATTCCCCAGAACACCAAAAACACATTGCTGCTGGATGTAAAAAAAAAAAAAAAGTATATTTATAAAAGTTTAGTAATATCAGAGGAATACTATTGCAAAAGATAAGAAAATAACTTAAAACCAAATAATGGGTGTCACTGTTGCTCAAGTTCACTAGCCTGCAGGCCCAGTGTATAAATCCAGGCAACTAGTTAACCAACTAACTAGTTAATCAGTTCTGCAACTGATGGGTAAAGCATCATAATCTTTTTATCCAAATGTTAACTAGTTTTGAGTATTCATTCTCTTCTAATTAAAAACTGTATGTAAATATAAATATATATGATGTAAAGTTAAAAATTAAGATTGGGACTTCCCTGGTGGCGCAGTGGCTAAGAATCCACTTGCCAATGCAGGGGGCACAGGTTCGAGCCCTGGTCTGGGAAGATCCCACATGCCGCAGAGGAACTAAGCCCGTGCGCCACAACTACTGAGCCTACACTCTAGAGCCCGTGAGCCACAGCTACTGAGCCCACGTGCCACAACTACTGAAGCCTGCGTGCCTAGAGCCCATGCTCCGCAACAAGAGAAGCCACCATAATGAGAAGCCCGCGCACCACAACTAAGAGTAGCCCCCGCTCGCCACAGCTAGAGAAAGCCCGCGTGCAACAGTGAAGACCCAAAGCAGCCAAAAATAAATAAATAAAATAAATAAATTTATTAAAAAAAATTAAGATCAAGTATTCTTATGAAATTAGATGTTCATTTTTATTACAAAAGCAACTTTTCCTTAGTCCCTGGCCTGCTGCTATAGTGCTGACCTTCTTTTTCCTTCTCCTCTCTTTCCTAAGTGCTCCAACTTTCTTTTAGGCTGCCAATGCACAAACTTAAAACTCCTGTTACATAATATGCTGAACAATTTAGCTCCTGATTTCTAAACCTCTACATATATAGACTGGCCCATGGCCTTCCCTTTCAGACCCAGAGAGTCTCCTTCATCAACATTTCTTAAGCAAAAGAATAGTTGTTCCCTAAGAATTTTGCCATTCTTCTAAAATGCTGAAGCAGCCACTGGGAAATTTGTTTATATAACTGACAATTTTTCTTTCTGCTTCATGCTGCTTGTTTCACTTCTCATTATTTCATAAGTATTTTCATAATTATTTTGGTAGATGTCTGTAATATTCCTTGGCTATATCCTTAACTATCTCCTGTTGGATACCTAGGTATTTTATTGGTTTGTTTTAATCTTACTACACATGCAGAAATTAGTAAATTTTGCACATACTTATGATGATTTCTCTGACCTAGGTTTTTAGAAGTAGAATTATTTGATCCAGAATAATTTAGCAAATATTCACTACCCTCCCACTGTAGATGAGTTTACAGCCCTATGCTCAACACCACCTACCCTACCTCTATTGATGTTGGGTTTGGTCAAGCTACTTGCTTTGGCCAATGAAACTTTAGTACATGTGACACAAGCAGAAACCTTAAATGTCTTTCAGCAGTTGGGCTTGCCCTCTTGCACTTCAATAATCTGCCATGAAAAGAGCACACTCTGTGTAGCAACTGACCTTCAGACTTGGACCTTGAATCCAGCCCATAGCCTAGCGCCGGCCCAGCTGACTCCTTCTAAAGCAGAGCCACCTGGCTGAGCCCATCCTAGATCAACCAAACTGCAGTCTACCTGCAGAGCATGAGCATGTGAAAAAAATACTGGTTAAAATGGCAATGACTTTTAGGATAGGTAGTTACATATCATTTATTGCAGTGTTATCCAACTAGTGTACTTTTCTTATTATGGTTTGCATTCAGTAACAAGGTTTCCAAAATGTTCTAGAGTCAGGAGTTCTAGCTAGAACTTATAGCTCTGATTCTAGAAAACTCAAAGAACAAAACCTTTACCATGACTAAAGAACTTTTTATTATACAGCCAAGACCAAAATATAAACTAATCTTACCTAAATGAGACTAACATACTATAACTCAAGACATTAACTTTATAGTTCCAAAATCTTGTGGAATTCAGCTTTTAAACCCCAGGCAAGAGTCACTGTGATGATTTTCAAATGCATATTCTTAAAGGTTTTATCACTGGGGCACAATAGTAACTGTCCACAGATAATACCTGGGTAACTTTGCTGCAGGCTCCAGCTGCTCAGCATACACTGGCCAAAGCTAAACAACTCCAACCTTAGGAGATATATAAACAAACATAACATGTGCCTCATGCAACTGTGAAGGAAATAAATATATTTCTATTTTTTCATTAGCCCATGGATCTAATTTTAATGGAAATGAAGGAACTCTAAGGACTGTATGGTCCATTGATTGATTCTAAATGCACTGAAGAGCATGAAGGAAGAAAATGATAAGTTAAAGGCTTTACAGTCTCAATTCAAGGTTAATATAGGAACATGAAAAAAATTTTGAATGTCATGAAAAAATTATCTTTTATAGCCAAAGAGTCAAAATTTCTGAAAAACAAACCTACAGTCAAATTCTAAGGGTAGCCAAATTACAGTGTAATAAGAAACATTTATTTTGAAGAAGTTTTAATGAAATTCCCAGAGAAATTATACATGCTAATTCTCATCAAGACCCACCTCTATCAGCTTTCATTTCTTCTAGACCTATAACCATTTCTAAATTCTATCAGTTCTCAGGGCTTGGGTAAATGTGTGACCTGGGAGGAGGTACCATATGCATGGAAAGAATTTCAAGTTTTTTCTAATTTATATTCACAGAAACCTGGGAAATATGAATGGGAGTGTGTCCTAACACTGTTGATTCAGGGTGGAAAAAGTATAATGTAATATTTTGCCAGATTTCACATTGATGCACTAACAAGAAATGCTGAATTTGATGTATTCACTTAGGCAACTGGGAGTGGCTCTAACAGTTTGCTCCATTGGTTGACTTAAACCTAGACTCAAAGGTGGCCTATGCTGGATAAAATTGAAATGCCAGAATTTCCTTGGTCTATTGTAGAGGAGGGTGTCTAAATACTAAGGACATTTCTGCTTCCAGCAAAGACAGAGGAATAGGAACTGGATTTACCCTTCCATCTGTACAATAAAAGATGGATAAAATATATAAAATAATAATTTGGAAGACATTGGATATCACAGAACAAAGAACAGTGATTCATGTGAGGTGGAGAGCAATGAACTCCATGAGTTGAGGAGATAATATTGAGTTTCAGGAGACCATGGGACCAAGGATGGTAGAGCTCATAGGACAGAGACAAAGAGGAGAGAAATACACAAAAAGAACTCTGGATATCTGTAGAGGGTCACCTTGAGTGTTCAGCTGAGTAACAATCAATATATGCATGTGAGAAAAGTATCTGTCTCCAAGGAAAAATCCGCCCCCCAAAATTAGCTGTAACAGGGCCTGCTGCTCACAAAAGGGCAGGAACAGTGTCTGTCCTCATAGGCTTGAAGTTTGAACCTCAAAATTCATGGGGCATTATGTAAAGTACCACAGTGTTTTTAGCCCTGAATTGAGGACTGCTCTGGTCCCATCTAAAAAAACCTTAAAAATAAGATACAAAAGGATCAAATGGTTTTTAAGTAGGTAAATTGTACCCAAGAACAAAGCTCAAGAATATATAGAAGTACAAAAATATCTGCCACCCAACAAGGTAAAATTCATAATTTCTAGCATCTAATAAAAAATTACCAACTGTGCAAAAAGCAAGAAAAACAGTCCATAACAAAGAAACAAATCAACCAATTGAAACATACACAGAATTGATGCAGATGTTAGAATGAGCAGACAAGGACAGTGAAACAGTTATTATAGCCGTATTTCATATGTACTAAAAGTTAAAGGCATGGAAGGTATCTTTTAAAAAAGACCCATGCTGAACTGCTGGAGATGAAAACTATATCTGAAATGAAAAATATAGTGGATAAGGTTAGCAGTAGATTAAACATTGCAGAAGTGATTAGTAAATATGAAGACAGCAATCACAGCTATCCAAATGAAATACAGAAAAAGGAATAAAAGCGGGGCAGAGTATGTTTGAGCTGTGGGATAACTTCAAGTGACCCTAATATACATGTAATTTGGGTCTTCAAAGAGGAGAGGAAAGGAGGACAGAAAAAAAAATATTTGAAGAAATAATAGTCAGAAATTTTACTAATTTGATGAAAAACGTCATGCATAGATCAGATAAGCTCAAAGAATCCCAAGCACAAGAAATATGGGGGAAAAAACTACACCATGCACAACATAATCAAATTACTCAAAACCAATTATAAAAAGAAAATCTTAAAAGTAGTCAGAGACAAACACCTTATGTACAGACAAATCATGGTAAGGATGACAGCAGAGACAATGCAAGCAAGAATATGGCACAGCAATGTCTTTGAAATACTGAAAGAAAAACCATCAATCTAGAATTCTATATGCAGCAAAAATATAGTGAAAAATAAAGGCTTTTTCAGACATACAGAAGCTGCAAAAATTCATCCCCAGCAGACTTACACTACAAGAAATATGAAAGGAAATTCTTTAGGCAGAAGGAAAATAGCAAATGGAAATATTGACCTATACAAAGGAATGAAAAGCACCAGAATGGTAATACATTTGTAAATATGTCAGTTTTCTCTTATTACTCAAATACTAAGGGATATTGGAATTCTGAAATGGATTATGTACAAGCTATTCATCTGTCACATATTATGCCCCATGGGAGAATCCAGAGGAAAATACCTTCCCAAGAGTTTGAGAAATACATTGGTGAGAGGAATTTCAAGATTCTTTAAGTCCTCTGTACTACATTTTCTTTGAGGGCTGGAGATGACAGTAGGAAATTCTGCCATTTTTCAATGGCAGCATCCTGAAGTGCCTCTTTGAATTCAGTGGGGGTAATTGAATCCTGAAGTGATAAGGGTCAAGTGGTATCTCTTATTCAACAGAGACAAGGTGGTTATTATAATTAAAATCAGTGTCAAAGCTGTAATAAGAATGGTTGACCCAGAGATGTCCTTGGCTTTGGCTAATTGATTAACGTTGTCCCTTTAACTGATATAGGTGAATGATGAGTGTTTTTGACTCAGGTCCATTTCAAAGGGAGCTCATGTGGTCCCTGCACACATTTCATAGATATTTTCCAATTCCTGAATGCATAGTTGAAATACACATACTCAGCAACTGGCAGAATCCAAATATTGTTTCTTTAATTGGCATATTGAGGGTTATTCTGAAAAGAAAACCAGAGAAATGACTATTGGAAACCCCTAGAACTACTATTATCAAAAGAGTAAACCAAAGCAATCTCACTTTCCTGAAGAAATTGCAGAGATTAATGCAACCATCAGAGAATTGAAAGAACTGGAGATTATGATTTCTACATCATCATTCAACTCACCTGTTTGGCCTATGCAGAAGAGAAATGGTCATGAAAATGATATTGGTTTCTTATTAACTTAACGAGATGATGACTCCTGTTGATGGTGCCAGTCAACACAGCCCATCCTATCTGCTATGTAGTTGTTGATCCAGAAAATAGTTTTCTTTTTACCTGTTAGTAAAAACCACCAGAAGTAGTTTGCTTTCACCTGGAAATGCCATCAATACACCTTTTCTGTTCTACTTATTATTACATCAACTCTCAATCTTCTGTCTTAATCTAGTCTGTAGGGATCTTGATCATCTCTCCATTCCAAAGAATATTACAGCCCTGTGGCATAACTTAGGAACAAAGAGAAAGCTAGGAGGATAGTGGTAGAAGGCAAGGCTCAGAAGATGGGCATGGGCCAGACAATTCAGCTTCTTTTAGAGGATTTCAAGAATGTTAAGGATTTTGGTCTTTAGATTAAACACAATGGAAAGTCTTTAAAGATTTTAAAGCTTGAGGGATTGATAAAAGATGGCAACATTCTTTTAAAACTGTTATTCAATAACAATAAGAAACTTATTCTAGCTGAGAAGAACATGAGAATTGCATTTTGAAGAGACCACTCAGTATCTTGTCAAAAATGGATTAGAATGGTGAAGTACAGGAACTGAGGGGAAATTAATTAAATGACTAGTATGTTAATTCAGGTTAGAGATGGTGGTGGCTTAGAAATGGTGACAGAAGATATGGAAAATGTGAATTGATAGAAAAGAATAAAGAATAGATGAATCTCAAAGAAGGATTAACTTTTGGAGTGTGAAAAGAGTCCAATATCATGGATGAATCTGAGATTTTTAAGTTATGCATCTGTATGCATTGTGTAACTGTTCAATGACATTAGAAACATTGCAGAGAAAAATAAACTTTGGAGGGAGTTTGGTGTTTGACATATTGAGACTGAAGCATTCATATGGAGATGTGAAATAAGATATATAGTAGGTTTATTAGGCTTAGTAGACTCAGGCTTAGAAGAGAGATGTGAGCTACATTTAGAATTTTTAAAGTTATGTACATATACTTGGTAATAGATGTATTTGCCTGTAGATATGTAATAGAATGTGAAGAGAGACCAGGCTTGAGTCTTGAGAAAGTCCAACATTTAATTAACAAGTAGAGGAGGATGAATCTGCAGAAAAATTTTTTTTTAATTATAGAAAGTTAGAATGGCCAGAGAGCTAGGTAGAAAACCCGTAGATAATACTATCCATGGAAACCAGCAGGATTGTTTCAAGACGAAAAGTGAGGTTAATAATGTCAAAATCTGCCAAGAACTGAAAAATGTCCATTGGGTTTGGCAGTATGGAGGTGATTGTTAACCTCAGAGGCCAAATTAAAGAAGATTGAACATCAGTCAAAGTGTTGAAAAGAACAGGGAATCTATAACTCTTTTAAGAGGTTAAAACATTTGGCTCTGAAAGTGACGAGAAAGGTGGGGAGGTGTTAGCCAGAATGGGGTCTGAGTATAGAGGTAAAAAATAAACTTTAAAACTTTTTTTTTTTTTTTCCGGTACGCGGGCCTCCCACCGCTGCGGCCTCTCCTGTTGCGGAGCACAGGCTCCGGACGCGCAGGCTCAGCAGCCATGGCTCATGGGCCCAGCCGCTCCGCGGCATGTGGGATCCTCCTGGACCGGGACATGAACCCCTGTCCCCTGCATCGGCAGGCGGACCCCCAACCACTGTGCCACTAGCGAAGCTCTAAAACATTTTTATGCATGTTTAAATGTCATTGGGAATGATCCAATGTTAGGAATCGCTTTAACATGCAGAAAAGAGAGAGGAATTATTTGGTTGTGTAATGTTTATGAAAGATCAGGAAGGAGTAGAATCCAAGACTCAGGTGAAAAGATTGACCTTAAATAGGAGTAGAGACAAGAGAGAAGGAAAAGATGAGTGCAGGTGGAGGTTCATAGAACTGGTAGCAGGAAATTGGGAAAATGTATTTCTGATGGCTTCCAAGTGAGAAAGCAGGATGGAGGCAGTATGTTTGGAAGGGTGAGGGGTATAAAGAAGTTACAAAGTAATCACTGAGAAAGTGAATTAAGAAGAAAAAAATAATTGTAAGGTTGCTATGCAAGGTGGAAAACCGATTTGAAATTTGTTACCCTAAATTTATCTGCCATTGCAGCCTGCAGTTGAAGAAGAGCATTCAGAGAAAGAGGAAAATAGGGCTGATCCAGGTTTGGGGCTTTCTGAACACTTATAATAAGAAAGCAAAGAGGCAAAGGAACATTTGTTATTGGCAGGAGTGCTATTGAATTTGAGCTTTGTAATCTCTTGACTGATTAAGGAACTGGAGAAAGAGTGGGCAAGCAGATTAGGAGGACAGGGAAGGGCAACAGAAAGTCCTGATGTGGTCAAACAAAGGTCAAGAGTGAAATAAGTAAGCTGAATATAGAGGAGGTTATGGACAGAGAACAGGATGTTCGAATTATGTGTGCAATATTGAGATGCAGTATTACGATGTAACAAGGTCTAGGGTGTTACCAAGGAAGTAATTTGGTGGGAGAACCTACTTGAAACCTTGCTAAATTTTAACCTCACTCTTCAAAGTCAATACAATGACAATTATCATTTTTAACCCTGACATTTGGGGTTTATATTATAAAAAAATAATAAATCCACTAGGGATAGTTCTGCATGGTTAATCTCTGAATCCATTCTCATAGACTTCATTTACATGTCTTCACCTGCTAGCAACTGTAAAATTTTATATTTAGAGGGCATACTTCCTCTCCATGGCATTCAAATTTCTCTTACCCATTTACCAGAGTTTCCTAAGTCTGTGGTTTCACAACCTTGGCTGATCATCAGTATCACCTGTGGAGCTTTTTAAATTCATAAATTCCCAGCCTGCCCAAGGTTAACCAGATTCAGTAGTTCTCAGGTGGTGCGTGGGAATCTGTATATTAAACAAAAGCTACCCAAGTCATTCTGACAATTCGCCAGGGATGGCAACCATTGCCCTGTGGGATGGGGGAAGTATTCTGCCTCTGACTTATCAACTCCTCAATACAAACTTCTGGAGCTAGACATGTCAAGGGAACCAGGTGGAATTCCACAGACTTTAAAATAATGAAGCCAACATTTACGTTTCATTGAGCTAATTTATGTATTTTGAATAATTTAAAATATTAAGACATTCTGTTACTTTGCCTTCTGGTTGTCTTTAAGGTCAAGGACTGTGACTTGACCTAAGTAAGGAGAAGGGAATATTTCACAATTTCTCTAAGAGTAATACCCAGATAATTTTATTGTAGCATTACTGTATAATAACAGTGTGATAGACTTTACTGTAAAATGGTATAATTATTTGTGATATCGATTTCCAAGTTTTCTTTATTAAAATATTCCCCTCCATATCTGATTTTTGGAGACTGAAAAAAGAGAGAGGACTTGGGAAGCTGTTGTAGAAGACTACATTAGAGATAATGGTGATGGAATCTACAAAAGTAGCAAAATGAATTCAAAGAAGACAAAAGGTTGAAAGTGATTTATGAGATAGGATAGAGACAATTTGGGATTAGGGATAGTACATTCAGATTTCTACTGGAGTTCTAAAACTAACTTTGTATGAGTTATATCTTTAAGTGCCACAAAGTAGAAAGCGTCTTTATTTTGGTTTAAAGATTGTACCTTTGTCTTATTTCAAATTATACGATTATTCCTAATATTAGCTTATTGTTTTAACCAAAAACAGAGACTTAAAACCAAATTTCAAAGGCGTCACAAACACTCTTAACTCTTCCAACTTAAGAAGGGCCAGAAAAAGAAGAATTGAGAAACAAGTGCAATGTACCTTGGTTCCTATTTCATATGGGAAGTCTTATGAGAGTTTAAGCTAAAACCCGTGGGGAAAAGGAGGAAGTGAACTTAATTATGTAAGTCAGATCACCAGAGAACAGATAGAATAAAGCAGTAACAAGACTCACCAACTCCAGGTGGAGAAAATTAAACCCTTTTAAAGTCCACATGTAAGGAAATAGAGTTCAACACCGCAGGGAAGCATATGCATGATCTATGAGGTTGTGCTTAAGTTAAACTCATTTTATTTTTACCTTAATCCTTACAAAATAATTATTCCTTGCAATTGATCGTTCATTCTAAATAGAAGCATGACTTTGGCTCTCTGGGTGATTTGGAAGAATTACTTATGACTTGTGTATAAAATGTGTGATTGATATGAATTAAGAATGAACAGCCAGAGCTAGTTGAAAGGATGAGGATCTAAAATAATATTGACCTAGGAAAAGTTTAGGCCAAATGCAGCATGAAGAATATTGTAAATATAACTATAAACACTGGTACTTAATTTTTAAAGCATCTCCAAGTGTTCAAATGTGTAAATTCAGTATGGGAGCTAACATGGCTTAAGAGCAGCACATATTAACTTCAGGATTTAATGAATTCAATATTAGCCAATAATGTGATGAAATAGTCTAAACTGCTTCTGTTATCCTGGAACACGCTGACACAAGTATAGTGTTCAGGAAAAGAGAAATGATAATCTCATTCTTCTGTTCACTGTTTATACTGCACAGTGTTGAGGTCAGCTTTGCCCACCATATTTTAGAAACAACGTAAGCAAACTGGGTTGTATCCAACTGCGAGTGAAGACAATCATACTAGAACTTGAATCCATAATGTAATTAATTAAAGAAGAAAATACTTGCCCTATATAAGAGAAAGACATAGCTGGTATCAAATATGTGAAGTAGCATTAGATTCATTCTGTGTAGTTCTAAGTGGCAGGACTCAGAAAGGCCAATGGGTGAAAATAGCAAGTAAGCAAATTTTGTCTGTGTGCCAAAATAAGTAAGAAGAGAATGGTTTAACAAATTTCAAGCCAAGAGGGAACTAGTAAAGCTTCTTGGGGATAATACTAACACAGAAACTCTTGCATAAGGTATAAGAATAAAATGTTTAGCAGCCTTCAATAATTGTTCAAATATTGGTGCTAAACTGACTACATGCAAACAATCACCTGGGAGATCATTAAAAAAAAGTTCTAGATTCTTCACCTGGGGCTTCTAAGTTATTTGGACTTAATTGGGTTGTAGCACAGGAATCCAGATCTTTAACGTGCTCTTGGGTGATTGTGATGAACAGCCATGTTTGGAAACCACTGAATCATATTTTTTCCAAAAGTCTATTTCAGCTCTTAAATTCTATAATTCCAAATACTTAAAAAAGATCATATTATTGGCCAAATGATCTAATGAGATATTCAGTGAGGTTAAGATTTAATGTGTATTTATTAATTTGTCATTGGTTAACATATATGAATGTCCTAAAAAAACAGGACCTGAAAGAGAATTTGGAAGAATTAAGAAGCAAAACCAAACACTAGTTTTTTTTTGCTATCTAGTCATTCCACTAGATCATTTAAGAACATAGATGTTTGTTAGATGTCATGGAAGCCCTGGGGTCAAATATAATACTCCTTTGCAATCCTGCAGAAAGCACCGGTCTTTCTTAGTTTGATATAGGGGTTTTCCAAAAGGGAGCAAGGGATCTTTTGTCCAAATAGCCAACTGTATTGTCTACTATTGCTGCTCATTTAAAAAACATATTAGAAAGAAAACTGTTATGATTAAAAGTTTCACAAAGCACAAATGTTCTTTAGTCAGCATGAACATAAGCCAGCAACACTTAGAAATTGTTTCTGCAATATCTGTTTTCTACTCCTGGATTCTTGTCCCACTGTGTGTACTCAAACATGTGGCAACCAGGACCTTGGACAGTAATTTGTTTCCTCAGAACAAGGATACCTGAACTGAAAAGGCTGGGATAAAAGCAGAGTTTTATGGGTGAGGCCGTAGACCTATTTTCAATAGGTCAGTCCTGAAAGTGCTAAGAGACTTAAAAATCATAATACACAAGAGTTGAAACAGCCGTTAAACAGTATAGAGTGCAACCCCCTTTACCAACAAGAAAACAGATCCAGAGAAGGACTGTGACTTGACCTAAGTCTTTCCCTTAGATAGTAATAGAACTGGGACTGGAATTTGAATCTCCAGTCTCAGGCCTGTTGAAAAAGAAAATCCAAGATACCACTCTGAGGAAAAGGAACCCCATATAAATGGAGAAGTCGTGATGGGATATGTAATTAACACTTGATATGCTCTGTGCTGACAACCAGAACTGGATAGTGATTTGCTCTGCATGTAGAAGGCAGGTAAATAGGATGACAATGAGGTGGAATCAATAATTGTGGTAATTTAAGAGCCAGCCAAAGAAAAGAACTGCAGGCTAAATTCAGGTTATTGGGATGAAAATTTAATCTGGGATCTCTGGATTAGCCTTTATAAAATGTCATTTATGTCATAAATAGAACATTAGAAATAGAAAGAGAACCAGAAACTTAAGAGTACAAAGAGTGCAATCCTGCAAAGAAAGAGAATTAGACGCACTGTGGATTCTTTGGGGCTGGAGTGGGAGAGATAACATCTAGAGAGAAAGCATTGGAGTTCCCTGTAGCACCACAGTAGTATCACACCATTCACGCTAAAATACAGTTCTAGAGCAATTTTAAAATTAAAAATGAGGTAAACGTTAGAAGGATCTTCAAATAAATTAGTGTCTAGGAGGGAATATTAGGAAAGAATATTCTAGAAGGAAGTTAGGATTTTGATTCACCTATCAAATTGGAAAACAGTCAGGTATTATAAAATGAGACTTTGTAGAAATGCTACAAACCTAAAACTTAACCAGCTGTCATTCAATCTTTTTGGATAGGAGTGTGGAGCCATAGTTAAATTGGGTAAATGGTTAAGTAAATTTTGGAATATGTTTGGTGAATATTATGTGACTATTAAAGTGACACATACAAAAATTTTAGAAATAAATTTTTTAAATGTAAGGCCTAGCATAAGTGAAACATATCACAGGTTTATTGTGAGGATTAAAATAAATAATTGATGATAGTAATTTTAAACAATACAATGGCATTAAATATAAAATATCATTATTATAACTACAGGAAAAATATTTTTACATTTGGATAAAGATTTTAGAAGACCATAGAATATATATAGCTGTTGTTTTAAGAAGAGTGGTCCTAATTTTTCATAAAACTGTTCAAATAATAAGCATTTGTTTTAAACAGTTAAATTAAATTCTTTACCAAAAGTGAGAACTCACATATAATGTAAACTTCAGATGCTTCATAGATGGAACTTAATGGATACAATTCAGTTTTATCAAACCATAAAATCTTTAGAAGGAAACACTCAAAGAAAACATGTACTGCACTTATAATGATCTTATTGAAAGTGAAGGAATTGTAGAATTTTTTAGTGAAACTTTTTCACAGTATAGAATTAGAAAGTGGACCAGAGAGCTAATGACTTGGACAACAAAGTTGACCCCCAAACTCCAAACTGGTTTGGAAAATCTGCAAAATAAATGACAAGATCCAGAATTTTGTGTGGGATAAATGGCAACTTCCCAAACAGGTGGTGTCCGAATCACAAGGAAAGAAGTTTGTGTGCATTCTTGATTTAGCTAAGAGAAGTCTTCTGTCCTCATCTCACCTGAATCCTACCACAGTTAGCACTCAAACAGAAGTATCTGGATTGTCTTAATTCTACCATGAAAACCCTATGCAGCTTGGAGATGACTAAGGACATTCTCTTTTTAAAAATGCTTCTCTAAGTCACAGACATCTTGATGTTTCAAGTTTTTAAAATTACCTGCTTCTTTCATTAGCCCTCATCTTGACTTGTGTTGCCCCAGAAGCAAACCTGAGTACAAGTAGTCTGAAACGGAGGCGACTCCAGGAAATACTAATAGGAGTATGAGAAGATGAGGCATGGAAGGGAAAGAGACCAAAAGTGGGCATTATCATACTCCAGTCCACTGGGGAACTCCAACAATGAAGAACCCACCTCAAATTTATCCCAACCGAGGGGAAGAGAAGGTGGGATGCTTCTCCACCAACTCCCAATTTGTCACTAGTTGAGAATTGCTTAGGGGAACATGGCTTTCAAACAGTTCTGACTTGCCCTCTTTGGGCCCAATATTCCTTCATAGTAAGAAAAAAGTCCATGGACAGAGTATCCCAGTGTTTACAGTAAACAGCCTTAGGTATGTAGAGGTAAAACAACAAGGGGACCTCTCGCTATAGCGTCATCTGCTACAGACCTTTTCATATAGGACAAAAGATATCCCTCAAGAAGAGTCTCTGTGCTTCTGCTCTTCTATATATATATGAACTTACTCAGAGACCTAATTGTTACTTATCACTTTACACCTTTTCTGTGTTGCAAATTTGTAATCTGTATTTCACATTCTGTCTTTCCCTCAAACCCTGGTTCCACATCCCTGGCTGTTGATAGCATAAATCCATTTGGATGTCACCATCAACAAATATCCACTAATATTTTCTGAGCCCTAGCTGTGGTGCCAGGCATTGCTTAGGTAGTGGGGATATGCCAATAAATAAACTAAATTTGCCTTCACAGATTTTAAAGCCTGAAGATGAAGAGAGGTATATAGTCGAACAAACAGGTGATTTTAGTGTGTGAAAAGCCCTGGGATACGGAACAGTCCAGAGTGCTGTGGGAGATGCTGGAGAGGCATAAGCCTGGGTGTGAGGAGTCAGGAATGTTCCTTGGAAGAAGTAAGGCCTGAATTGAGACCAAAGGATGAGTAGAAGTTAATGATCCTTGTCAAGGCTGTTTTCCCAAGACTCAGCTCAGGGCCTAGAGCAAATTCCCAATTAATGTTTGCCAAATGTGTGAATAAGGAAAAAACACTTCAGGCAGAGATAAAAATGTATAGGGGACTCAGTGTTTTGAGAGAAGTCACCTTACGTTTGGGCAAATGGTAGTAACAGTGTATGGATAGAAAAGGGATGAATCTCCATCTGAGATGAATAATACTGATGATAAAAGAAAACTATTCATTCCAATAGATAGAAATGTGATTGCAAACTTTTAAAAGTGCATTTCCTTCCTGTGCATTGTGCACTTCCTTCTAGCTCCAATAACATTGAGAATAGTTAAGTTTGAAACCTGAGAGATGAGTAGTTGTCCAAAAGAGGGAACGTGGTAATAGTTGTGGAAAAGGAGTTGGAAAAATATCCTAGGCAAGGGAATACCTTGTTCAAGGATGAAAGCTCAGAGATTTGGCAACTTTAGGTGGTAAGGCAAGTGATTCAGTAGTGTGGAAGTGAAGACAAGAGCAAAAAGCCCAAAGGACCCTACTCATAAGTCTTAAAGGTCTTGTTAAAATATTTGGACTTTACTTGAGGATAATGATGAGTCAAAGATTTTATATGGAGCCATGTGATCAGTTAGAAAGAAAGAGTGAGGTGTTGAGAAAATCTGACTGGATGGCCACCCAGACAAGGTTTCTCATGGTTACTATTTGCATCCCCACATTCCAAGGTCTAATCTTTGACTTCAGAGTTTCAGAAATTGGCTTTCATCAACATAAGAACAATGGATTGTTCCTTGGTGGATAGTCTCACACTAACAGAACTTCCAAGGAACTTTTTCTATCAATTATATAAATTTTCCAGTGACCAGTATATTCATGTCTCCTACACGGAATCTCACCTCCCTTCTCTGTATCCAAGTCTGGACCTCAGAAATTTACTTCTTAAGTTAGAATCAGAGAAAAGAGACAAGTCAAGTATATTGAGGGATATTTTACCCCAGCCTGCAGCTCTCAACCCTGACTGTTCATTAGAATAATTCAGGGAGGTTTTTAAAAAAATTATTGATGTCTCTTTTAGCCCAGTTAAATCAGAATCTCCAGGAGTGAGCCCCAATTTACTTTTGTAAACCTCTCACATGATTCTAATGTACAGCCATTGACCTAGGCCCTGGTATAACTTGATGAGACAACTCCTCTACTGAGTAGATGTTCACACCCTTCCAAATTCAGCGTTTGCTCACTGGACAAGACAGGATACATATTGCCAACTTCTTGTCTCTGACCCCAGAGACAAGACCCTAGTTTCTGTTGCAAACCACCTCTATTCCATTGACATATACTTTCTTTTTCACTTTAAACTATTTCAAACATAGACTAGAATAGAAAATAGAATAATGAATGACTGTGAATCCAAAACCAAACTTTGTCAAATCTAACAATTTTGTACATTTGTTTCAGATATTTTGTAAAATTACAGATATGAATTTTAGTCCCCTATACACCCTTGTCCAATCCAATTTTCCTCCTTCTCTGCTTAGAGGTAACCATGATCGTTAAAGTGGTATTCATTATTTCTAAGCATATCCTTTTACCAAAAATGGATGCCTTTTTAAACGGATGCAAAAAAATAGAACTGTTTTGTGTACTTGTAATTTTTATATAAATGACATCATCCTTCATGTAGCCTGCAATTTTCAATATTGATCAAGAGCATGTTTTGGAGAATTATTTATTTTAATACATTTAACTTCATTTCAACCATTTTCACTGATGTATAAACTATATGAATTTATATAAATGTAGCTTCCATGCTAGAGTTTCTCTTGGGTATATATCTAGAAGTGGAATTACTGGGTCAATATATATATATATGCATATTTAACTTTCCTTGATGTAACTAAATTATTCTCCAAAGAAGTTCTAATTTAGTCACCCACCAGCAGGGTATGAAAGTTCCATTTGCGTCACAGCCTTATCAATGCTAGACATTGTTGCCAGTACGAACTTTAAAATTTTGCCAATCTAATGAGTGTAAAATAATATGGGTTTTAATTTGTAATTCCTTTATTACTAGTGAGATTGAGCATCTTTTCATATGTATTGGCTATACAGTTTTCCTTTGCTAGGAAACAAGAGTCAAATATTTTTATCCAGCATAGAAAAACTTAATGATCTTTTTTTTATTTGTTCTATATACAGTGGAACTTGAAATGACTACTAATTACCAGTTAAAATTATATGTTAACTGGCAAGAGTTTATAGACTTTCTGGGAGATTTACAGTTTGGGGGATGACAGATTGTCTAAGTTTCCTATTTGCTGTCACTGCTAATTTTATGGATCTTTGCTCAATAAAAACCAGAATCAAAAGTGAGATTGTATACGTTGTGTGCTTTAGTATATTGACTCTATTGTCTTGTGATTACAAGTTGTAGACCCTTTATGAACTTTGGCTTTTTCATCTACTTGCTATATGTGCAGGTGTTAGCTATCTATTTCTACCAAATATATATAAAAATACCATAATCCCAAATTGTTTTGTATTACCCAATGATCTAAGAACTTTAGAAAGGGATTTTTCATAATCTCTAGGTCCATGCCAATCACATTATTTCATTCTTTTTTATGGCTGAGTAATATTCCATTGATATACATACCACATTTTCATTATCCATTCCTCTGTTGATGGACATTTATGTTGCTTCCATGTCTTGGTTATTATAAATAGTGCTTCAGTGAACATTGGGATGCATGTATCTTTTTGAAATATGTTTTTTTCTGGATATATGCCTAGTAGTGGGATTTCTGGATCATATGGTAGTTCTGTTTTTAGTTTTTTAAGGAACCTCCATACTGTTCTCCATAGTGGCTGTATCAAATTACATTCACCAACGGTGCAAGAAAGTTCCCTTTTCTCCACACCCTCTTCAACATTTATTGTTTGTAGACTTTTTGATGATGACCATTCTGACTGGTGTGTGGTAATACCCCATTGTAGTTTTGATTTGCATTTC
Source organism: Delphinapterus leucas (assembly GCF_059928025.1). NCBI lineage: Eukaryota > Metazoa > Chordata > Mammalia > Artiodactyla > Monodontidae > Delphinapterus > Delphinapterus leucas. The sequence goes on from NC_143129.1 coordinate 42,149,835, forward strand.
TCTAATAATTAGCAATGTTGAGCATATTTTCATGTGCTTTTTGGCCATCTGTATGTCTTCCTTGGAAAAATGTCTATTTAGGTCTTCTGCCAATTTTCTAATTGGGTTGTTTGTTTTTTGATACTGAGCTGTATGAGCTGTTTGTATATTTTGGAGATTAATCTCTTGTCAGTTGCTTCATTTGCAAATATTTTCTCCCATTCTGTGGGTTATCTTTCCATTTTGTTTATGGCTTCCTTTTCTATACAAAAGCTTTTAAGTTTAATTTGGTCCCATTTCTTTATTTTTCTTTTTATTTTCATTACTCTAGATGGTGGATCCAAAAAGATATTTCTGCAATTTATGTCAAAGAGTATTCTACCTATGTTTTCCTCTAAGAGTTTTATAGTATCCAGTCTTACATTTAGGTCTTTAATCTATATTGAGTTTATTTTTGTGTGTGGTGTTAGAGGATGTTTTAGTTTCATCCTTTTACATGTAGCTGTCTAGTTTTCCCAGCACCACTTATTGAAGGGACTGTCTTTTCTCCATTGTATATTCTTGCCTCCTTTGTTGTAGATTAATTGACCATAGGTGCAAAGGTTTATTTTTGGGCTTTCTATTCTGTTCCATTGATCTATATTTCTGTTTTTGTACCAGAACCATACTGTTTTGATTACTGTAGCTTTGCCATTTACAGCAACATGGATGGACCTAGAGATTATCATGCTAAGTGAAGTAAGTCAGACAGAGGAAGACAAATATCACATGATATCACTTATACGTGAAACCTAAAGAAATGATACAAATGAACTTGTTTACAAAACAGAAACAGACTCACAGACTTCAAAAACAAACTTATGGTTACCAAAGGGGAAAGGTGGGAGGAGGGATAAATTAGGAGTTTTGGATTAACACATACACAGTACTACATATAAAATAGATAATCAACAAGGACCTACTGTATAACACAGGGAACTCTACTCAGTAATCTGTAATAACCTATATGGGAAGTGAATCTGAAAAAGAATGGATATATGTATATGTATAACTGAATCACTTTGCTGTATACCTGAAACTAACACAATATTGTAAATCAAATTTATTCCAATATAAAATAAAAATTAAATTAAAAAGGAGATCTTTCAAACTGTTTATAAAATTAAGGTTTTATCATGTTTATTGCTGCTATTGCTTTTTATTATTTTTGAGTTTAGAGGCATTGCTCTTATTTTAATTTTCAGATCCTATGAACTCAAGTGAACATACTGATTTAGAGCTTTTACAGAGGTGTTAAAATTGCTGTAATAAGCTTATCAACTTTTTATGTATATAAGTATTCTTGTCATGAACAAATTAAAAATTTCACTGGGTTAGTTATACTATTTGTCATATTAATTACTAATTTTACAGATTATAGATTTTGACAGAAATTCAAAACTACTTCACTTGATTACTCTTTGTCTTATTTCCGATGTTGAGAATAATTCTTTCTAATTCCTCTTAATACACAAACTGAACTCCATCTTATAAAAATTTGCTTCCTGTTAGAATACCAAATACTCTTGGGCTTATAAAGATGCCTTTATAAACTCATACTTTGTTCTTTGTAAGCTTGTATATATATTTCAACTAACTACTGATAAACTGTATAACGTGGCACTGTCTTTCCTCAATCTTCAAATCTTCAGCGAAAAGTTTAAAAAATATACTTGATTGCTGAGTGAATTAGGGAAAGTGATTTTTTGAAAAATAAAATTATGTCTTAAGTGTTTGGAATTTAAATTAGTGTTATCAGTAAATTAGTCTGTTAAAGTTATTTTTAAAGTGAACTCTCTGCAAGGAACATCAAATGAGGATTTCTTCACATGTCAGGCAGAAATGGGAGACAATGAGCGGTGAGAGTCCTGTGTCTTCTTGACACCAAAGATCTTTGTTTAAATGAAAATTTGGATAAACCCCAAGTAAGAGAAACAAAGGAACCATTAAGAAGGTTGGAGAAGTCTGGAAGGAGTATGAAAGGACACTTTCCTCCACTACGTACTGTCCCCTCACTGCTCTTCTTAATCAGGCCTCCTCAGGATGACAAAAAGGACAGCAGTCAGTCTCCTTTCCCAGGGCCTTCATGAGGAACATTCAGGGGTTCTGCACTTCTGAAAACTGTAATTGGTCAAGCCTTTGCTTCAGTAACCTATAAACACAGGATCACAGGATATAAGTTAAATATAGAAAAATATGATATGTAAATTCATGAGTTTTGCAGGAAGGTAGATCCAAATGGTAGCAAAATCTCTTCTGCCTTGACTTTAAAGGAATGAAAACAGAAATGGTGATGAAATGAATGTCTATAAAGAGTTAGGCAGCCTGCAAAGCCCCTGTAAATGTCCCTGTCCCCTAGTCTCCTGACCACCCCACACCATTATCACCACTAGCACCACCACCTGGCCTCAAGGCTCTGAACTAGAAATTGATGTTTGACCACTTTTGTGAACATTTCATTCATTGATTAACATTATGTGATAGAAGTATTCTGAGGCAACTTAGTATAGGAGGCGCTTGTTTTAAACTGGCCACTCACTGAAATAATCAAGCAGTTTGGGAGGGGGAAGGAATTGTCCTAGCCAGAATCTAGACACTGATTCTACTCAGTCTGAAACTACATTAAATCTGCTTTCCAAAAGAGAAAGAACATTCTTCCTTAGGTGACTCCTAAATGAACTTATTTAACTATTGAGGTCCAACATTCCACACCCCCAAGCCAGTGTGGAAACTCCCCAAAGGAGCAGTTCCTCTTCTGCTTTTTAAATGAATTGACCATATCTTTTTTCCCCAAGAAATCCCTAGGGAATCTTTCTTTCTTTCTTTCTTTCTTTCACACACATTACTTTTGTTGTATTCAAGAGACCACATTCCAAGTAACGTTAATGTTAATTAATTAGATGGTAAAAATACTGCAGTTCTTTTAAAACTCCATATCAATGTCATGATAGGATTAGTGTCATGATAGATTTTTTTTAACACTATTTATTTTAAGTTGCGAAAAATTAAATTTCATGGAGAATGATTTTCCTCTCTTGTAGCTATCTGGGTGCTCTCTACCATGCCTATACACCCCCTATACATATGTGTTCTTGGCAATACCCCAGGAGGTTTGGGTCCCAGATCCTGTCACCACTGAACATCACAATATGCAGATGTGGTAGCCGCACTCTAATAATGGCAATTGCTCCATGCTGGAGCCATGTGCCCACCCACAACCTATGGTAACCTAAGCGTAAATATAATTTTGTTGTAGGAAAGGGGGACTGGAGATTATTTATGATGACTTGAAATCAATCTCCTTTATAATTCACCAGAAGTTTGGAAGTTCCAAAACTGCTCATAGTCATAGATAAATATCTTTGGGTAAATCATAGACTGGGAGGCATTTTGCAAGGGAGTTCTGGGTTGATTCATTCAACAAACTTAGCATGACTTTTTTCTTTTTTTTTTTTTGTGGTACGCGGGCCTCTCACTGTTGTGGCCTCTCCCGTTGTGGAGCACAGGCTCCGGACGCACAGGCTCAGCGGCCATGGCTCACGGGCCCAGCCGCTCTGCGGCATGTGGAATCTTCCCAGACCGGGGCACAAACCCGTGTCCCCTGCATCGGCAGGCGGACTCTCAACCACTGCGCCACCAGGGAAGCCCTAGCATGACTTCTTGATCCATCTGCAGTAATGACCCTATAGATTTCCCTATTGTGGATTTTCATATGAATGGATCATATAATGTGTGAAATTTTGTGACTGGCTTCTTTTGCTTAGCATGTTTTCAAGGTTCATCCAACTTGTAACATGTATCAGTACTTCATTCTTTTTATTGAAGAATAATATTCCATTGTATGGTTGCTTATCCTTTCATCAGTTGATTGACATTTGGATTATTCCCACCTTTTGGCTATTAAGAACAATGCTACTGTAAACATTCGTTTACAAGTTTTATTATGAACACGTTTTCATTCTCTAGGGTATTTACCAAGGGGTGGAATTGCTGGGCTTAATCATTTGAGAAATTCCCAAACTGTTTTCCAAATAACCTGCACAATTTTATATTCCCACAAGCAGTGTAAGAGAGTTCTGATTTCTCCATATTTTTAAAGCACTTTTGTTATCTGATTTTGTTATTTTAGTCATCCTTGTGAGCCTTGATTTCTGTTCTCCGTGGCTCAAGAAACTTTTAGAATCAAAGCTCAAATTCTCCCACACCCCCCAAAATACCTAACTGGCTTCCCTCTTTCTCTTTTATTTTGCCCTGATAATTTCACTTACATATTCTGATTACATATACTTATATGGATATCTAAATAAATAGATCCATATCCATGCACACACACACACACACACACACACACACACACACACATACTAGCACTTAGAATTGTTTTCAGTAGAATGATTTGTTTAATTTACCTAGGACATAATATAACTGAAAGTAGAAATTTGTTCTTTTGTCCATTTTTTATTGGGACTTTTTTATGATTGATAGTAGGAGTTCTTTACATATTCTGCATAATAATCTTAATTTTAGTTATATGTGTTGTAAATGTCTTATGTAGTTTATATTATTTTACTCTTAATACTGTCTTTTAATGAACAAAATTCTTAATTTTAATATAGTTGAATTCATCAATCTTTTCCTTTAGGGTTTTCATTTGTATGTCTATTATAAGAAATACTTCTTTACCCCAAGGTCATAAAAATCCTGCCATATATTTTCTTTTAAATATTTTAATGTCTTTCACATTTAACCCTTTATCCATTTGGAATAGATTTAGTCTGTGAGGTTGGGATCCAATTTCATTATTTCATTATGTGTAACTGACTGTCCTAACAGTGTTTATTGAACAGTCCCATCTTTCACCAGTGATATACAGTGCCACCTGTGTCATATAGCTCTCTTCTATATATGACGTCTTTTTCTTTTTTTCTCATTAATTTGTCTGTGTATTTATAAATACCACACTGTCCTAAATATTAAGAATTTATGTCTTGATACCTAATAGAACAAGTTTCACCAAGTGCCACATTAACTGTTTCTGTCATTTTGCTTTTCTTATATATTTTAGAATTACATTACCAAATTCCTTGAAAGCTGTTGTTAAATTTTGACTATAATTGCATTTAATCTATAGATCAGTTTGTAGAGAGCTGATATATTTTCTTTGTCAAGTTTTCCTACCCATGGGTGAGCTTACTTATCCACTTATTTAGGGCATATTCAACTTCTCTGAATAATATTCTATAATTTTCTTCATAAAGATTCTTCACATATTTTGCTAAACGTAGTAAGCATCTTGTCTTCTTTGGATTTAAAACGGGATGCTTCTAATAGTTCACCATAAAAAATGGTATTAACTGTAGGTTTTTTTGCAAATACCTTTATCAGGCTAAAGGAGTTCCTCTAAATTCTGATTTATTTGAGAGGGTTTTTTTAAAAAAAATATGACTTAAATTTTATTAAATACTTTGATTGTGAGTTTATATTTGGTTGATCTTAATCTCTGAAAAATCTGATAGCCTCCATCAAGTATGCTTCCTCTGAAGGAATGTGTTTCCTTCAGTCAGAAGCTGGAGAATCAAAATAGCACCCTTTTAGGTTACTCAGCTTAATTCAAGAATTTTAGATGGGGACTTCCCTGGTGGTCCAGTGGTTAAGAATTGACCTTCCAATGCAGGGGACATGGGTTGGATCCCTGGTCGGGGAAATAAGATCCCACATGCTGCAGGGCAACTAAGCTTGTGCACTGCAACTACTGAGCTCACGCTCTCTGGAGCCTGTGTGCCACAACTAGAGAGGAAAGCACACCTCAACAAAAGATCCAGCATGCCACAGTGAAAATCCTTCATGCCACAACTAAGACCCATTGCAGCCAAATAAATAAATAAACATTAAAAAAAAAAAGAATATTAGATCAAATTATCTACCTTTTGCAAATCCCTACATGCAAACCTTAGTCCCTTGATTGCAGTAAAACTTGACATTTGCTCTCAGGGAACTGCCTTTTGTGAATACCTATAATTCACTGTTACAGTTTCAGTTCCATTTAGATTTTTTAAATTGGCCCCACAGGCAAAAACATATGTATTCTGGATTTTGTTTATTAATAATAATTAGAAAATCCTCCCAATGCATACCTAGTGTCTTAAGTGCAGTACAGGAAGAAAACCCTGTGCAGCATCCTCATTCCTTCATTGGATTCATATATTTTTAAAATTCAACAAATTTCTATTGAGTGTCCACTATGTACCAGACAATATTCTTGGAACAAGGGAGTTTGGTCATGGATAAACAAAGAGACAAAAAAAAATTCTGCCTTCATGAGTCTTACATTATAAACACAGATAAACAAGATCATTGTAAAATATATAAAGCATTCAATAGGGTTAAGTACTAAGGAGAAAAAATAAATAAATCAAAGGGAATATGAATGGAAAAGTAGGTAAAAAAGTGAGATAGGCTATCCAGGGAAGACCAGACTGAGAAGGTGTCATAGAGTAAGACTAGAAAGAAATGAGGGAGCTGGCCATTGGGATATTCAGGAGAAGAGTCTTCTGGGCAGAGCACACAAGACCCTCTGTGGTCAAAGGAGCTTAGTTAGAGCATGAAGGGTCTATTCTAGAGCAGCAGAAGTCTTTGTGATCAGAAGGGGGAAAGAAAGGCAAGTTAGCAGAAGGTATACTCAAAGAGGTTAAAGGGAACAAGATCATATAGGGCCATATAGTTTTTACTTTGAATAAGACAGGAAATTATTGGAGGGTTTGGAGCAGGAAGAAGTAATTTTTTTTCTGCCAAAGGTTTAAATAGAATCACTGCAAAACACTAGACACTCAACACGCTTACCTGCTGAGAACTTGGGTTTTGGTGTTGGTGAGAGGTGTTTATTTGCAAAAGAATATACTTTGGAAATCTAGGAATGAGCACAGGAGTAAACACCAAATGTATCATGGATTTACCTGTAAAATCAAGAAAATGATACAAGTGCAAGAACTTGCAAGAACAAGTGGATGAATTACTTTATAACCTGGGTGTATTGTACATAAAGCTTTCTCACTATGGCTCATAATCCAGATACAATAAAAGAAAAGATTGATCAACTTTTGATAAAAGTAAAAGAAAATGTTTACAAGGCAAAATCAACATAAATACACATCACTTGCACACCCCTCAAAAGGGCAAATTTAGGAAGCTGGATAATGTCTAAGACTGGCAGGGATATGGAGGCAGAAGAAGCCTGATTCAGCTGTTGGTAGGACTGCAGACCGATGCGGGGGGGCCAATAGTAGCAGTGTGTATGGTCGGATAGTACAGGCACTCTGTAACCCAGTAACTCTGCCCCGAGGTAAATTTCCCAATGAAATTCTTTTATAATTCCATATGGTACATATATAAGGATGTTCCTAATAGCATTGCAATAGCAGAGAGTTAAAGGCAATCTAGGTGCCCAACATCACAGGGAGTAGGTAAGTTAAACGTGGTACATGCAGCAGTCGGAAGTAACAGATTAGATGTACATTTAGCAAAATAGATGGATATTAAAAACATAGTGTTGATTGAAGAAAAGAAATAGAACAAGGCCTATATGATGATAGCATCTATGTAAATTAAAAGCAGATACCCATAAAACTATATATTTTGCAAGAACATATGCAAATAAAGGGATACACATCAAACACATTAGAATGGTTATTTATGGAGAGGAAGAAGAAGCATGAGAGTGAAGAAGGGAAATAAAAGCAAATGTCATGGAGTCTTCTGAGGCTCACCTATAGGTAATTCTCCTTTCCTCCTAAATGTATGAGAGGATAGCACTTCCCTTCCCCCCTCCACCCTTTACTTGGGCAATGTCATGGGGTTAGTTCTGTCTTAAGAGTTGTAGGTGGAATTCATGTGTGCCAGTTCTAGACCAGAGCATTTAATTTCTGGTGGGAGATCATCCAGTGCTCTAGTCCCCTACTGCAAATAATCATGAAAGCACACATTGAGAAGAAACTTCCATCGGCCTGGATCTCTGAGCGAATACAAGGAGCTGAGCACTCCTCCAGCTTCTAACCCACTAACAGTCATTGGACAGGTAGTTTTAGTGAAAGATATACTTTTGCTGTTTTAAAATTCTGGGATTTGGGGGTGTTTGTTAATACAGCATAGTCCTAGCCTATTCTGATTAATACAGGGAATAATCAGTTTAATAAAACCAGAGGGGGGTCTTTCAGGGACCAGTGATGCTGAAGAGCATGACTAACTCAAATGTATACACCTGAGCTTTCCCCTACCCCACCCCAAGTGAGATGGAGAAAGAAGACAAGGTAATTGCCTAAGATCACACTGCCTTGAATTAAGGCATGATAAAAACCCTCAAAAGAATGAACAAGAATAAATGCTTCACCAGCCTAGAATTCAATGAAGTTTTCACAGAGTTCCCTGTGCCATTTCCAGAGATAGGATGGAGACTTGTAGGCTGAGGAGTATGACTACTGGTTTTCTCAAGGATGAAAATCCATCTTATCCTACAAGGGCTGAAGAGTGAATCCATGTTAGCCTGAAGTTTCACCCCATTCAACCTTAAAAAAATAAATAAAGTCAAAATATAACTGACTAACTGGGAGAAAATATCTGCAAAAACTGATAGAAAAGTGGACAAAAGCATGAACAGAGAATTCACAAAAGAACAAAAAATTAAAATTGCTATTGAACCTATCAAAATATGTTCATACTCACTCATAATAACAGAAATGCAAATTCAGAGTACACTGAGATACAATTTCTCACCTATTAGTTTGGCTAAAATTAAAATCTATGATGACAACATATTTGTTTAATGAGATTGTGGAGAAATAGAGTGCTCTTATGCAACCCAGGTAGAAATGTAAATTGATACAACTCTTATTGAGAGAATTTGGCAATATCTAACAAAACAAAATATTTGTTTACTTTTTAAACCAAGAATCCCACTTTGAGGAATTTGCACTGAATATAAACTTCCAATAGTAGAAAAATAAATACATACAAAGTTATCTTTTATAGCATTATAGAGAATTGCAAAACATTAACTACAACCTAAATGCCCATATATAGGAAAATGCTTGAATAAACTATGGTTATCTACATGAGGTCCTACAAGCTATAAAAGAATGAGGAATACCTCTGAAATTATGAATTCCAGCATATCTCTTAAGTGGGGGAAAAGTGCCTAAACTATGCTTTTTTTATGTTATAAAGAGAGATAAGAAGACATACGTGGTCTGCTCATTTGGGCAAAATTTAAAAGATATATAAGCCAGAAACTATTGAAATTGGGTACCCATAAAAAGTGGGTGGAAAGGAAGAGGATAGAGTAGAAGTGGTGGGCAAAAGGAACATGTCGCTGATCATATCTTTTTATATAGTTCTGACATTTGAAACTATATTATTGTTTACTGATACAAAAATTAAAAAATAAAAAAGGATGTGGAAAAAAACTAAAATGGAATACAAAGAAAAACAAATACATCTATCTGTATAACATACCCACACTGCAGGGAGGAGGTAATTAATCTAAGCAAATTTTGGACAAAGCAATGTTATTTTTATGCTCTCAGGCTAAAGGCAAAACAAAATAATTTTAAACTAATAGGTTTGATTTCCACCATGATATAGGATTAGCAATTCCAAAACTTCTTTCTGTGTATTCTAGGACTGAGTAAATAAGTTAATAGATTGTGGATAATGGGAACTAGGTATCTCACTGCTGGAAAGGGAGTTACAAATAAGGAAAGAGGGAAGGTTAAAATAACATCCATGGTATTGGCCTTGAGTTTGAAGAACTGATATAAATTCATGACTTATACATAAATATGAATAGAAATAGATTTAAATAGGTATAGGGATATGTATACAAACATATGTTTCCCAGCTCTGCTTTCTGAGAGAGTCTAGAAGCAATGTTACTCCAATGGCAATGAACACACTTAGTATCCAGATCTTGGTTTTCAAATACCTTTCTCTACTAAAGGAACCAGAATCCTTTGGAGAACTGACAAATTCTAGTGCTGGGTCTGGAAAAACACAAGGTGAGCCTGGGACATCTTGTTTTGCCAGAAAAGAAATGTTCAAAGAATGAGGACAACCAGTCAAAATGACACAGGAGCTACTTTGAGGGCTCCCACCAGCCATATCAAGGGCAATCAAAATAAATAATGATAGTAATAGATTATGACTCATTAAATAAATGAAGTCTATATTGATATAGATATTGAGTCTGTGTTGATATAAATAAATGAATAAACAAATGGGAGAGAAGGGAAATCTTTTCTTTATAGTGGAATGTCAATAATAAATATAGAAGTAATGACTGAATGAGAAAAAAATAGTTTGGCAACCATCATGGTAATAATTGATTTAGGCAAGAATCATAAAAATATTAAAACTAAAATTAGTGGGTAAAAATTTGATGAAAAATGAGATATCTACATAGTTTTAAAGAATCGCTTCATAAAATGCTTATTAATTACAAAAGGAAAATATTAACTTTACACTAGAACAACTGAGCAGACACCACTTTAACTAAGTGATCAAAATTAACACCATCCATAACAAGACAAATAGATAATATATGCCTCCTGACATAATGTACTGAAAAGGACATAATATCCCTTCTGTGATGTTCCTGAAAAAAATGCATAATCAGAATCTAATCTGATGAAGAAACATCAGACAAAACCAAATTGAGGCAAGTGCTGGCCAGCCTCCAGGATGGCTCTGAGTGATCCCTGCTTCCTGTTATTCTCATCCATGTATAATGCCTTCTCACACTGAAAGGGGCTGATCTGTGTGTCTGTATTAGTCAAGGTTCTCTACAGAGAAAGAGATATAGAGACAGAGACACAGAGACTCATACACAGAGACAGAGAGAGAGAGACAGAAAAAGTGACAAAGAAAGAGAGACAGAGACAGAAACAGAGATTTATAATAAATAACTGGCTCACACAATTATGGAGGCTCATAATCCCCAAGATCTGCAAGGTGAGTTGGCAAGCTAGAGACCCACAAAAGCCAACAGTGCAGCTCTAGTCCAAAGGCCAGCAGGCTTGAACCTCTGGAAGAGCTGATCTTCAGTTCGAGTCTGAAGGCAACATAAAAACCAATGTCCCAGTCTGAGGGTAGTCATACAGGAGGAATTCTCTCTTACTCAAGGAATGGTCAGCCTTTTCTTTTATTCAAACCTTTAACTGATTAGATAAGGCACATTAGGAAGGACAATGTGCTTTACATAGTCTACTGATATTACATGTTAATTTCAAGGATTCCAGTCCAATATGGTGACCTGGGAGGCTCCTGAACTTACCTCCTCCTATGGACATGCCAAAACACCCATTCCCTGTCTTTCTCTGAAAGAAGCCTATTTCCATATCTTAGAAGATATAACCTGAAGGTCAAGCTTCTATTTTAACACATATCTCGAGGTGGATTGCAATCCTCTCCAGAGACCGGGGACACTTGCAGGCACTATCTTCATGTTCTCCCCGTGGCCAGCACCAGGTTGCTGGTATCGCCCTGGAAAGAGCTTATGTACACATCTGGCATCCTGGCTTTTGCGACTGCCATCCAGGGGATGTACCCCTTGGATAGCCTGGTTCTGGTGGCCAGCACTGCTTGAGGTCCAGTTCCACCGGACTGTAATGAACAAAGAAGCACTTCTTAATCAGCTATCCCTACCCCAACCCTCCAGGCTTAGTCCACAGGGAGCAGACAGAAATGGCCATCTCCTAGTCTTTCCCTAAAAGAGGTCTATTTGCCTGCTTTAAAAGGTGCTGCCTAAGTGTCAGGCTTCTAATTTAGCAGACACCTAGCAGACTGTGATCCTCCCTGGAGACCATGGATGTTAGCAAGTGTCATCTCCATGTTCTCCCTCTGGCTTGCTCCAGGTCACCAGTGTCTACCTGGAATGAGTTTGAACACATGTCTGTCACCCTGGCTTTTGTGGCTGCCACCCAGGGGCCTTTTATCACCTGCTTCTGGTGGAAAGCAGGGCTTGTGTTCATGTTACCACAGACTGTAGCAAACAAAGAAACAGTTTTTAACCAGCTATCTCCCCAGGGCTCAGTGCAGGGGGAGCAGACAGAAATGCCCAGCTCCCAGTCTTTCCTTGAAAGAGGTCTACATACACACTTTAACAGCTGCTTCCTGAGGTTCCAGCTTCCAATCAGCATGCTTCTAGGTGCTGACTGAGATCCTTCCCTTTGGGACACTGACAGATCTTGACACACCCACATCTATTGGGAGCCTCTGAGAACAAAGAGGTGGCTTGGGCAAAAAAGTTTGAGAAACAACCAAGAGCTAGGGCTGGCATGAACAACGTGATTCATTTTCTACATAAAACCACTCTGTCAAGACTGGAAGAGGTACCTGTTTTCTCTAATGCACAGAAGTCAACAGAGAGAATAAAGAAGATGAAGGAACAGGAATATGTTATAAACAAAAGAATAAGATAAAGGTCCAGAAACAGACCTTAATGAAAGGGAGATAAGTGATTTACCTGGAAAAGAGTTAAAAATAATGATCATAAAGATGCTCGCTGAGATCAGGAGAACAATGCATGAACAAAATGAGAATCTCAACAAAGAAATAGAAAATATATGAAAGAAGAAAACAAAAATCACAGAGCTGAAGAATACAATAACTGATATGAAAAATTCAACTGAGTGGTTCAACATCAGGCTAGATCAAGCAGAAGAAAGGATCAGTGAACTAAAAGCAATTCATGCAATGAGTAAAGAGAAAAAAGAATGGGAAAGAATGAAGAAAATTAAGGGATTTGTGGAACACCATCAAGTGGATCAATATTCACATTATAGGGGTCCCAGAAAGGAAAAAGTCGAGAAAGGGACAGAAAGCTTATTCAAAGAAATGTGATATCAAAAACAAAACATATGGGTGGGAGAGTGTGAAAATACAGAGCCTCAGTACATGCTCAATCTTAAACTGTTATGAGTTTAAAATAGACTATTATAAGTACAAGATGTTTTATACAAGCCTTGTGGTAACCACAGCACAAATACCTATAACAGATGTACAAAAAGTAAAGAGAATGAAATCAAAGCATAACACTACAGAAAGCCATCAAATCACAAAGGAAGAGATACAGAGAAGAAAGGCACAAAGGAATTACAAAACAGTCAGAAAATAATTAAAATGACAATAGTAAGTCCATACTTAACAATAATTATTTTAAATGTAAATTGACTAAATTCTTCAATCAAAAGACATAGAGTGTCTGAATGGGAAAAAAAAAAAGAGCCAATTCTATGCTGCCTACAAGAGACTCATATCAGCTTTAAGGGCACATACACAGTGAAGGAAATGAATGAAAAAAATATATTCCATGCAAATGGAAACTAAAAGAAAGCAGGGGTAGGTATACTTATATTAGACAAAATATATTTTTAGTCAGAGACTGTAAAAAGAGACAGATGGTCAATATATAATGATAAAGAGGTCAATCCAACAAGAGAACATAATATTTGTAAATATTTGTGTCCCTAACATAAGGGCACCAGAATATATAAAGCAAAGATTAACAGAGCTGAAGGGAGAAACAAACAATACAGTAATGGTAGGGGATTTCAAAACCGCACTTTCAGCAGTGTATAAATCATCCAGACAGAAAATCAGCAAAGAAACATTATACTTAAATGACGTTAGACCTGATGGTCTCAACGGAAATTTATATTACGTTCTATGTAACAGCAGCAGAATACACTTTCTTCTCAATATGGAACATCTCCCAGGATAGATCATATGTAGGCCAAGAACAAGTTAATAAATTTAAGAAGATTGAATTGATATCAAACATCTTTTCTGACCACAAAGACATGAAGCCAGAAATCAATTACAAGAAGAAAAACTGAAAATTCCATAGGTATGTGGAAATTAAACATACTACTGAACAACCAGTGGGTCAAAGAAAAAATCAAAATGGAAATTAAAAATATCTTGAGACAAATGAAAATGGAAATAAAAATACCAAAACTTATAGGATGCAGTAAATGCAGTTCTGAGAGGGAAGTTCATAGTGATAAATGCCTATATCAAGAAGAAAGATCTCAAGTAAACAATCTAACCTACACCTCAACAAATTAGAAAAAGAACAAACACAGCCCAGAGTCAGCAGAAGGAAGGCAATAATAAATATCAGAGAGGAAATAAATAAAAGAGAGACCAAAAAAAAAAAAAAGAGAAAAGATCATTGAAACCAATAACTGTTTTTTGAAAAGATAAAAAAATTGATAAGCCTTTAGCCAGGCTCATAAGGAAAATAGAGAGAGGACCCAAATAAATAAAATAAGAAATGAAAGCAGAGAAATAACAACTAATACCACAAAGATACAAATATCATAAGAGAATACTACAAAGAGTTATATGCCAATAAATTGGACAACCTAGAAGTTGACAAATTTTTAGAAACATACAACCTTCCAAAATTGAATCAGGAAGAAACAGACAATCTGAACATGCCAATCACTAGTGGTGAAATTGAATTTGTAATTTAAAATAACTTCCAGAAGACAGCTTCACAGCGGAATGCTACCAAATAGATAAATACCTACCCTCCTCAAACTATTCCAAAAAATTGCAGACTACAGGGCACTCCCAAGTTCATTCTATGAGGTCACCATGACCCTGATACCAAAACCAGACAAAGACACCACAAAAAAGAAAATTACACGCAATATATTTGATGAATATAGATGCAAAAATCTCAGCAAAATATTAGCAAACCAAATTCAACAATATATAAAAAGGATCATACACCATTATCAAGTGGGATTTATTTCAGGGATGCAAGGATGCTTCAATATTCATAAATCAGTCAATTTGATACACCACATTAACACAAGGAAGAATAACCACATTATCACCACAATAGATGCAAAAAAAGCATCTGACAAAATTTAACTTCCATTCATGACAAAAACTCTCATTAAAGTTGGTATAGAGGTATATATCTCATATATGTTGGTACATATTTCAACATAATAAAGGTCATTTATGGCAAACCCACAGCTAACTTCATACTCAACTGTGAAATTGAAAGCTTTTCCTCTAAAATCAGGAACAAGACAAGGATGCTCACTCTTGCCACTTCTATTTAAACATAGTATTTATTTAGCAACAGCTACAGCAATCAGACAAGAAAAAGAAATAAAAGGCATCCAAATTGGAAGGGAAAAAGTAAAACTGTCACTATTTGCAGATGACATGATACTTTATATAGAAAACTCTAATATCTCCACCAAAAACTATTAGTGCTAATAAATGAATTTGGTAGAATTTCAGAATACAAGATTTATATACAGAAATTTGTTGCTTTTCTATATACTAATAATGACCTATCAGAAAAAATAAGGAAACAATCCCATTTACAATTTTAAGAAAAAGAATAAAATAGCCAGGAATAATCTTAACCAAGGAGGAGGAAGACCCATACTCTAAGAACTATAAAACATTCATGAAGAAATTTGAAAATGATACAAGGAACTGGAAAGATGTCCCATGTTCTTGGATTAAAAGAATTAATATTGTTAAAATGTCCATGCTACCCAGAGTAATCTACAGATTGAATGTAATCCCTATCAAAATACCCATGATATTTTTCACAGAACTAGAAAAAAAATCTTAAAACAAATTATATGCCAAATCTTGAGAAAAAAGAACAAAGCTGGAGGTCTCATGCTCCCTGACTTCAGACTATACTAAAAAGCTACAGTAATCAAAACTCCATGGTACTGGCACTAAAACAGACACATTGGTCAGTGGAACAGAATACAGCGTCCAGAAATAAACCCACACCCATATGGTCAATTAATCTACAACAAAGGAAGCAAGAATATGCAATGGGGAAAAGACAGTCTTTTCAATAAGTGTGTTGGGAAAATTGGACAGCTACCTATAATACAATGAGAATAGAACATTTCCTGACCCCATATATGAAATAAACTCAAAGTGGGTTAAAGACCTAAATGTAAGACCTAAAACCATAAAACTAGAAGAAAACATAGGCAGAACACTCTTTGACATAAATTGGAGCAATATCTTTTTTGGATCTGTCTCCTAAGACAAAAGAAATAAAAGCATAAATAAACAAATGAGACCTAATTAAACCTTTTTCACAGCAAAAAAATGAAAGGACAGCCTACTGAATGGGATAAAATATTTGCAAATGATATGACCAATAAGAAGTTAATATCCAAAATATATAAACAACTTATAAACACAATATTTAAAAAAAAAATCAAAAAATGTGCAGAAGACCTGAATAGACATTTTGCCAAAGAAGATGTACAGATGGCCAACAGGCACATGATAAGATGCTCAACATCACTAATCATTAGAGAAATGCACATCAAAACCACAATGAGAAATCACCTCATGCCATCAAAAAGTCTACAAGTAAAAAAGGTTGGCAATTATGTGGAGAAAAGGGAACCCTAATAAACTGTTGAAATTGTAAATTGGTGCAGCCACTGTGGAAAACAGTATGGAGATTACTCAAAAAACTAAAAATAGAATTGCCATATGATCTAGCAATTCCACTGTTGGGTATCAATGTGAGGAAAATGAACACACTAATTCAAAAAGATACATGTGCCCCAATGTTCATAGCAGCATTATTTACAATAGCTAAGATATGGAAGTGCCCATCAACAGATTAATGGATATCATTTCAAACATTTAATGCCATAAATTTCTCTCTACATGCTGCTCTAGTTCCATCCTACAAATTTTGTATATTATGCTTTTATTATCATTCAGTTTGAAAATTTTAAATTTCTCTTGAGATTTTTTTTCTTTGACACATGGGTTATTTATAAGTATTTTTTATATGTATCTAAACATTTGGTGATTTTCTGGGTATCTAATATTTATTGATTTCCAGTTTAATTTCATTGTGATCAGAGAATATATTTTCTAAGGTATCAATTATTTGACTTTTTTGAGACCTACTTTATGGATCAACATGTGGTTTATATTGGCAAGTGATACATGTGTGCTGAAAAAACTAATAGATTCATTGCAGTTGGGTTATTTAGCAGTCATTTGGTGTTGTGTTCTTTGTTTTCACTTTTGTGCTTTTCATTAAATGCATGCACATTTAGAATGTTTGTTTTCCTGATGATTGTTTCTTTTAATATTATGTATATTCTCTCTTATGCTCTTGTAAAGTTCTTTGCCTTGAAGTCTACTTTGTCTGATATTAATGTAGACATTCCAGTTTTCTTGTTGTTACTCTTTGCATGTTATAACTTTTCAATTATTTTACCTATCTTTGTCTTTATAATGCATTTCTTGCAGAAAGCATATGGATTTGCAATAAACTGATTTTCTAAGAAAAAAAACAGATGAATGGATAAAGAAGCTGAGTAATATGCAATGGAATATTACTCAACCATAAAGAAGAATGAAATTAAGTCATTTGCAGCAATGTGGATGGACCTAGAGGGTATTATGCTTAATGAAATAAGTCACACAGAGAAAGACAATTACTCTATGTTATCACTTATATGTGGAATCTAAAAAATGAAACTAATGTATATAACAAAACAGAAACAGACTCATACATATACAGAACAAACTAGTGGTTACTAGTGGGGAGAGGGTGGGGGGAGAGGTGAGATAAGGGTATGGGATTAAGAGACACAAACTATCATGTACAAAATAAATAACCTACGAGGATATATTGTATAGCACAGGAAAATGTAGCCATTATTTTGTAATAACTTTAAATGGAATATAATCTATAAAAACATTGAATCACTATGCCATACACCTGAAACTAATATAATATTGTAAATCAACTGTTCTTCAATAAAAATAAAATAGAATAAAGTAAAATGAAAAATAACTATACAAGACACACATAAATGCAAAGATATTCTGTGCTTATGAATTAGAAGACTTAATATTGCGACACTATCCATACTACCAAAAGTGATCCACAGATTCAATGCAATCCTAATTAAAATTCCAATAGTAGTTTCAACATAAATGGAAAAAATGATCCTAAAATTCGTATGAAGCCACAAAATACCCCTAAGTGCCAAAGCAATCTTGAGAAAGTAAAAAAAGCTGGAGGCATCACACTTCCTAATTTCAAACTATAAAGAGAAAAATTCAGCTTTTTACTTTCCGGTGTAGGGAAAAACCCAGTTCTTCCCCACTATGTTTTTCTTTCTTGTGTGTCTCCTTTTCTTTTAATAGAACACTCCTTCTGACACTTCTGGTGACCAAATGTGTGGAGGATTTTCCTCACATCAAGCAATTCTCTGCAACACCTGCTGAGGTCCTACACTACAATTCTGACACTACCTACACAGAGATTGCATTAGATCTCACAGGTTAGGGGCTCAGTCCCACAAAACTGCCCCCTCACCCCAATTCAGATGTCAGTCAGAAGCCCAGTTAATTTCCTGTGGCCGTGACCAACTGACTATAGATTGGAGGTTACAAAGACCCCCTCCTTGAGTCTGATAAATTTGCTAGAGCAGCTCACAAAACTCAGGGAAACACTTCCTTACATTTATCAGTTTATTAAAGGATATAATAGAAGATACAGATAAACAGCCAGATGAAGAGATACATAGGGCAAGGTCTGGGAGGGTCCCAAGTGCAGGAGCTTCTGTGCACATGGAGTTGGATTGTGTCACCCTCCTGGTGTGGATGTGTTCACCAGCCTGGAAGATTTCTAAGGCCATGCTATTGGGATTTTATGAAGGCTTCCTCATGTAGCTATGGTCAATTATTAACTCCATGTCCATCCTCTCTGGAGGATGCGGAGGGGAGGCAAAACTTCCAAGCTTCTAATCATGGCTTGGTCTTTCTCGTGACCAGCTTCAATCCGTATCCCATCCAGAGTCACGTCAAGGGAATAAAAGATGTTCCTCGTGCTCTTATCATGGGAATTTACAAGGGTTTTATGATTCCTGTGTCAGGGATGGGGTCAAAGACAAATATCAGAACAAGAGATCTTCCTAGTACTCTTAACAGTTAGACAATTTCAAGGGTTTTAGGAGGTCTGTGCCAGGAACAGGGGGCAGAGACCAACATATATATTTTATAGTATCTCCTATGAACTGTATTACAAAGCTATAAAAATCAAAACAGTATAGTATTTGCATAAAAACAAACACAAAGATTAATGGAATAGAATAGAGCACTCAGAAATATACCCACACATATATGCTTAATTAATTTACAACAAAGGAGCCAAGAATATACAATGGGGAGAGGACAGTCTCTTCAATAAAGGGTGTTGGTAAAACTGAACAGCCACACGCAAAAGAATGCAGCTGAACCCCTATCTTACACCATACACAAAAATCAACTCAAAATGGATTAAAGACATGAACATAAGATCTGAAACCATTAAATTCCTGGAAGAAAGCATAGGGCCTAAGCTCCTTGACATTGGTCTTGGTAATTTTTTTTTTTTATTTGACACGAAAAGCAAAGACAACATAAGCAAAAAATAAACAACTATTACCACATCAAACTAAAAACTTCTGCATAGCAAACATGAAAAAATGCTCAATATCATTAATTGTCAAAGAAATGCAAACCAAAACCAAAATGAGATATCACCTCACACCTGTTAGAATGGCTGCTATCAAAAAGGTAAGGGAAAACAAATATTGGAGAGGATGTGGATAAAAAGGAACTCATATAAATTATAAACTGGTGCACCTACTATGGAAAAAGAGTAGTTCCTCAAAAAATGAAAAATAGAACTGCTATATAATCCAACAATTCCACTTCTGGGTATATATCAGAAGGAAAAGAATCACTATCTTGAAGAGATGGATGAATAAGGAAAATGTGCCATATATATATATATATATATATATTCAGCCATAAAAAAGAATGAATCTTGCCATTTTTGATACCATGGATGAACTTTGAAGGCATTATACTAAGTGAAACAAGACAAGCAGGGAGACACAAATACTGTATGATCTCATTTATATGTGGAATCTAAAAAAACTGAGCTCATAAAAAGAGAACAGACTGGTGGTTTCCAGAGGTGGGGGGTGGGAATCAGGGAAAATGGGTGAAGGTGATTAAAAGGCACAAAATTCCAGTTATAAGATAAGTAAGTTCTGGTTATACAATGTACAG